>NC_066580.1:48008944-50504777 GCF_024323335.1 Lathyrus oleraceus | reverse complement strand
CATTAGTGATCGCAAGCAAAGACTCAATGACAGTCTGATGTGCTCGCTCACTAAGCTGCTGGGAAGCTACCATAAAACTCATATTATCTGACAGTTGTTGGTTTATGGTGTTTAGGAGGGTGTCACGCCTTTCCTCACGAGCCATGTGCTCGCCCCGCATCTCCTCGGTGATGTAGAAACCAGGAGTGGTACCTACAAAAGGGTTAGAGGAAGAAGGTGTGGTGTGTGCAGGTGATGCAGCAGGAATATCATGAGTCGGTGACTGGTCACGCCGGTCATACTCATCATCGGTTCTTTGCCCTTCGTCCATAGGAACGTTAGGTGGCAAAGGATCGGTAAATGGCGGAGCATCAAGATCATATATCCAATTCCTTGCATGTCGCACATCCGTACACTGAGAGCAAGGTAGGACAACGTTGGGTACAGCTGTACCATGTATCATAAGATAGAAACCACCTTCTCGTCGCACCTTACACAATTTCATATCTTTCAAAAACTTCAAGTTAATGGTGTTGTGAGGGAGTGGTACCAAGGTGGCTAACTCAACGTGTAGATTCAACGCTCTAGCAATTGAGGTAATCAAACCACCGAAAGAGATGGTTCCTCCTTTCTTAAGGATGGCAGACATATGGGCCAACATGAAAGGAACAGGATTGATCCTGCGATCAGTGAGGCAACCCTGTAAAAATAGCAATTATCGGGCATTTACTTTGTTAGAGTTTTCCCGGCTAAATATAGTACATGCCAAAAGGTATCTAAAAATACGTATGGCCGGGTTATGGATATTTGAAGCCAAAATTCCTTCAAAGGAAGTGACATTCATATTAGATAATCGGTTCCAAAAAGTAAATGCCTCGAGTGCCCATTCAGCATCTAAGGGCGTCTCACAAATAGCATCATCACCATAAGGCATTTCGAGCAATCCCGCTAAAGCATCGGTGGTGTACTCGTATTCTACACTAAACATCCTAAAATAAACGGTACTCACCGTGCTAGTAGTGCTAGGATGGGTGTTAGATGCCCAAAAGTGCTTATTTGAGCTATCATATGTGGGCATCTTTCACTCTATTTCACTGCTAAAATTGTCAAAATCACCTTGGTTTTTGATGAAATGCATTACATTGATAAACAAGCTTGGTGCCTTTGATTTGTGTGTTATTGTGCAGAAAGAAGGCATGAAATAATTGAAATTGAAGACACAAGAAAGTTGGCAAAGGAACCAAAGCAAACAAGCATTCATCAGCCTGCTCGCTAGGCGAGGGCTGTGGCGAAGCACTGGTTCGCTAGGCGAGCGCCAAGCGAAAAGCTCCAGTAAATTGTCAATAAATTCGCCAGGCGACCTGACAGCGAAGGTGGTAGCGAGTTCGTTCTGTTTTGGTGAAAAGCGCAGCCAGCACTCACTCGCTAGGCGAAGCTCTAGCGAGTCCCCAACGAGCATTCCAGTAGCAAAACCTCTCAACCTCGCTGGGGCGAAGGTTGAAGCGTGTCCTTCGCTAGGCGAAGGTATGTTCGCTAGGCGAAGGTATGTTCGCTAGGCGAACATGACAGTTCAGCAGACCCTGTTTCTCTGGGCGCAGGTGCCTTATGTGCCCATATTAGACCCTCGCTAGGCGAGCCATTCTGCTCGCCTAGCGAGCATGACAGCCCAGCAGAGGTCTATAAGTAGCAGGTGCCACTTTTGAGCACCATACCGAGTTTTACCTCATTTTTCCACTTTTGTACTTTTGTTAGATATTTTTACAGCATTGTTCTTGGGAGCTTTTATGCCCTAATTTTCATTTCTCTTCATCTTAGAACCATCTTCTACAAAAAGAAGGTGGATTCCCATCCAACTTCGATTATCCGACTTGGATGTTGATCAACCTTCTTTCCTTACTTGCCGACCAAGCTACCATGAAAATGAGTAGCTAAGTCATCCATTTGTCAAGGTTAGATGTAGGTGATTACTAGCTTTGTGTGTAAATGTAAGGATCCTCATATGTAAACTCTTTAATGGTAAATATATGATGAAAACTTTGTTTCTATTTAAAACTCTTTGTGTTGGTTTATGATCGAGAGATGTTTACCGACTCTTGACCTAGGTTTTCATCCAAACTTGTTTGTTAGCTAGAGATAGTAATGAATGAGTTTGTTCACCATAAGGTTGAACCAAAAAGTTGTCATTTTGATAGATTGTGTTCGAGAGAAACAATGGATCAAAATGGCAAAACTCACAATGTGTGTTCGAGAGAAACATATTGAGAGGACTTTGTGAAATGATTTATCATCTAAAGGAGTTTATAAGATTGTTGACCGAGCAAATACATGCAAAGTGATCATTGAAACCTATCTTTGGCAATATTTCTCATTTATTCAAACCAAAACTTTTACCGCAATTTATTACTTTGTATGCAAGATAACTTGATTAAAACCAAAACCCTATTGTTACATTGAGCTAAGATTAATACAACCATCGAACGGCGGTGATATCTTACAATCCCTGTGGATACGATAACAAAAACCCGACACGAAATATACTTTCAACAAAATGGCGCCGTTGCCGGGGATTGTAAATTGATATTGCGAGCATCGCAATGGTTGTTTAAGTTTTAGCTTGTGAATTTTTGACTTGTGCTTGTAATTTGTTTGGTTTAGTGTGAAGCTTACGTTTTATGCGAGGGCAAATCCCTGTGGACGAACTTCTTTTTGATCCTGAGATCGAGAGAACCGCAAGGAGGCTCAATAGCAAAACGAGACGTAGGAGGCAACAGGCTAGACAACGCCAAGAGCAAGGAGAAAGTTCTTCAACCACAAATCCACCACCATTCATACCATTCATACCAAACATGGAGCCACCACCGCCACCTATTTCTACTCCATGCATCAATAGTCCAAGGAACACCGCTCAGTTTGCCAACCACACAGGAAGGCAAGCTGAGATGAAAACGGGAACTCTAAATTTATTATATGGAAGTCCATTCACCGGAATGGATCATGAAGACCCATTTGCTTTTCTCACAAAATTTTATGAGATAGCATTGGCTGCCGGAGTGGATCAGGCTCAGGAGCTTCCGTTGTTCAGACGATTATTTCCCCACGCCTTGCTCGGTAAAGCAAAGGATTGGTACCTAGATCAAACACCAGCCGTAATGACAGACTGGAACGTGTTAGAAGAGAAATTCATTGAAAGATTTTTCTCCCATAACCGATTCATGGAATCAAAGACGGCCATCTCGGTGTTTTCTCAAGGAACCAGTGAATCATTAAATGAAGCGTGGGAGAGATTCAAGTCCATGCTGAGGAAATGTAAAGGGCATGGATTTGATGAATTGACTCAAATCCATATCTTCAGAAATGGACTTCAACCAAACTGCAAGACGTTGTTGGATGCCACCTCGGGTGGCTCGTTGATGTCAAAAAGTGCCGAAGAAGCCACAAACATTATCAATCGAATGGCTTTAAATGATCTGCAAAGTCAAAGTCGTGGGAATTCTTTGAAGAAGGCGGGAGTGCTTGAGCTTGGGACGAATGATGCCATCCTTGCCCAAAACAAGATCATCTCACAACAAGTGGAACTCTTAACGCAACAAATCAAAGAGTTAAGAGAACCGTCAAAAGCTAAACAAATAGCTTGTTGTGAACTTTGTAAAGGTGAACATGACACCGGATTTTGTCCACCTTCCGGTTTTGACGAAGTAAACTACATGGCCAATCAACGGGACTATCAACCGAGACAACAACAACAACAACAACCTTATCAACCGCACCCTCAAAATCAACAACAACAATTCCAAGGGAACCAAGGGTTCCAGCCTAGGAGTAACTATTACCATAACCAAGGTTATGGAGGTGGTTCTTCTAGCCGTCAAAACCCTCCACAAAATCCGTATCAATCTCCACAACCGTCGGTCGTCAATTCTAAATTGGAAGAGACATTGACGCAATTCATGCAAATGTCAATGGCCAATCAAAAGAGCAATGACGCGGCCATAAAAAATCTCGAGACTCAAGTTGGGCAACTTGCCAAGCAACTCGCGGAACAACAAACCGGTCCTTCCTTTTCGGCAAACACGCAAACAAATCCTAAGGAGCATTGTAAGGCGATTATGACGAGAAGTGGGAGGGAGTTGGGTAGTGAGAATAAAAAAAGAGTTGAGAGTGAACAAAGAGAGAAAGAGAAAGAAATTGAGGAGGAAATAGTGGAGGAAAATGTTGATGGTGAAGTAGGAGTGTGGAGTGATGAGGAAGAAGTTGAAAAGAATAAAAATAATGGTGAAGTTGAAAAAGAGAAAGGTGTGGAGATGAAAAAAAATACAAGTGATGAGGTAATAAGGGAGGTAGTGAAAAAGCCTAGATGGAAAAGTGCTAGAGTTGCAAAGGGAAAGGAGGTAGTGAGCGCTACTCCTATCCAAAACCTTCCTTATCCTCATGCTCCTTCCAAAAGGGAGAATGAACGGCATTACGCCCGGTTCATGGATATTTTTAAACAGTTGCAAATCAACATTCCGTTTGCCGAAGCCTTGGAACAAATGCCTAAGTATGCCAAATTCATGAAGGACATACTAACCAAAAAGCGGAGGTATACGGAACCGGAGACCATCGTCCTTGATGCGAGCTGCAGTGCCATTATTCAAAGGACGCTTCCTAAGAAAGAGGTTGATCCGGGAAGAGTTACATTGCCGGTTAAAATTGGTGACGTGTATGTCGGGAAGGGACTTATTGACTTGAGGTCGAGCATTAATCTTATACCTTTGTCAATTATCAAGAGGCTTGGCAACATTGAGATTAAGTCCATCCGAATGATGTTGCAATTAGCGGATAAACCGACAACCCATCCTCATGGCGTAGCCCAAGATGTTTTGGTGAAGGTCGACAAATTCTTTTTCCCGGTCGATTTTATTGTTATTGATATGGAGGAAGATGATGATGCTCCGCTCATCTTGGGCCGACCATTCATGAAGACCGCGAGAATGATGATAGATGTTGATGACGGTTTAATGAAGGTGCGAGTTCAAAATGAGGAAGTCACATTCGATCTATTCGAGGCAATGAAGCATTCCAAAGATAGAAATGATAGCTTTCGCATCGATGTGATCTAAGACGCTATTATGGAGGTTTCAAAGCATATTCATGAGATATCTCCTATGGAGTTAGCTCTTGACGACTCATTGGAGGTTTTCACTGTGGAAGAAGAGCTAGCTCTTGAGGAATGCTTAAAGGAACTTGATAGTTTCGACGACCTACAACCATGGGAAGTAGAGGAGGAAAACTTGAAGAAGGAGGTCATTGACGAAAAAGCGCCAATTAAATTAAAAGTGTTACCTTCGACTTTGAAGTATGTGTTTCTAGATGAGACCGAGGCAAAGCCGGTCATCATAAGCAACCTTTTGACAAAAGAAGAAGAAGCCTGTCTAATCATTGTGCTAAAAACCAATCAAGAAGCTATGGATTGGACTCTTTCCGATCTAAAAGGAATTAGTCCATCCTATTGTATGCACAAGATTTTGATGGAGGAGGATTTCAAGCCGGTAGCTCAACCACAACGCCGCTTAAATCCTACCATGAAAGAGGTTGTTCGAAAGGAAGTTGTGAAGCTGTTGGATGCGGGGATGATTTACCCGATCTCGGATAGTCCGTGGGTTAGTCCTGTGCACGTTGTTCCGAAGAAGAGTGGAATCACCGTAATCCGAAATGATAAAGGCGAATTGATCCCGACTAAAGTTGCCACGGGGTGGAGAATGTGTATTGATTATCGGCGGTTGAATACCGCGACTCGAAAGGACCATTTTCCACTCTCATTTATGGATCAAATGCTCGAAAGACTATCGGGCCAACAATACTATTGTTTTTTGGACGGCTACTCCGGGTATAACCAAATTGCGGTTGACCCGGTTGATCATGAGAAGACGGCTTTCACGTGTCCGTTTGGAGTGTTCGCATACCGAAAAATGCCCTTTGGGCTGTGCAATGCACCGGCGACCTTCCAACGATGTGTCCAAGCCATTTTTGCCGACCTGATAGAGAAAACAATGGAAGTCTTCATGGATGACTTCTCGGTATTCGGTGGGACCTTTAGTCTATGCTTGGCGAATTTGAAAACGGTGTTGGAAAGGTGTGTGAAGACCAATTTGGTGCTTAATTGGGAGAAGTGTCACTTCATGGTGACCGAGGGGATCGTGCTAGGCCACAAAGTCTCTAGAAGGGGGCTTGAAGTGGATAGAGCTAAGGTTGAAGTGATTGAAAAATTACCCCCTTCGGTGAATGTGAAGGGCATCCGTAGTTTTTTGGGGCACGCGGGGTTCTACCGGCGTTTTATCAAGGACTTCTCAAAGGTGGCTAAGCCTTTGAGCAATTTGCTCGCCAAGGACCAGGTATTTCTCTTCACCGAAGATTGTTTGCAATCTTTTGAGGTTTTAAAAGAAAAATTGGTTACCGCTCCAATAATAGTCGCTCCCGATTGGAATGAAAATTTTGAACTAATGTGTGACGCGAGTGACTATGCTGTTGGAGTGGTACTTGGCCAAAGAAAAGACAAAACTTTCCATGCGATACATTATGCGAG
This sequence comes from Lathyrus oleraceus, assembly GCF_024323335.1. Taxonomy (NCBI): domain Eukaryota; kingdom Viridiplantae; phylum Streptophyta; class Magnoliopsida; order Fabales; family Fabaceae; genus Lathyrus; species Lathyrus oleraceus. Next base: position 50,498,236 of record NC_066580.1, on the reverse strand, counting down.
TAAGGTTCTTAACGAGGCTCAAATAAATTATGCCACAACGGAAAAAGAACTACTTGCAATAGTGTATGCGCTAGAAAAGTTTAGGTCTTATCTTATAGGGTCTAAAGTCGTTGTGTATACCGACCACGCGGCGATTAAATATCTGCTAACCAAACCGGATTCGAAGCAAAGGCTCATCCGTTGGATCCTCTTGTTACAAGAATTCGATGTGGAAATCAAAGACAAGAAGGGGTCGGAAAACTTGGTAGCGGATCATTTATCCCGATTAGTGAACGTGGAGGTTACCGCGTCTGAAAAAGAAATCTGGGAAGAATTTCCTGATGAAAAACTGTTTAAGGTTCAAGTTAGGCCGTGGTTTGCAGACTTTGCGAACCACAAGGCTAGTGGTTTTGTGCCTGCCGACCTAACTTCGAACCAAAAAAGGAAGTTCCTTTCGGATGCGAAGTATTATGTTTGGGATGACCCATACTTGTTTAAGTTGGGTAGTGATAACCTATTAAGGAGATGCGTAACTGGCGATGAAGCCCAGAGCATCCTTTGGCATTGTCACAACTCGCCTTATGGCGGACATTATAATGGGGTTAGAACGGCCACTAAAATTCTTCAATCGGGATTTTATTGGCCAACTATTTTCAAAGACGCACATACCCATGCGCAAAGTTGTGACAGTTGCCAAAGAAGCGGTGGGATAGGTAAGAGAGATGAGATGCCTCTCCAAAATATCCAAGAAGTGGAAGTATTTGATTGTTGGGGCATAGATTTTGTAGGACCTTTCCCACCCTCTTATGGGAATGAGTACATGCTTGTCGCTGTCGATTATGTCTCTAAGTGGGTTGAGGCGATTGCCTCACCTCGGGCGGATGCCAAAACGGTGATAAAATTTTTGAAGAAAAACATATTTTCCCGTTTCGGAACCCCCCGAGTGTTGATAAGTGACGGAGGGTCACACTTTTGTAATGCACCTTTGGAAACTATTTTAAAACATTACGGTGTATCGCATAGGGTGACAACTCCGTATCACCCTCAGGCTAACGGGCAAGCTGAGGTCTCGAATCGAGAGATTAAGAGAATCCTCGAAAAAACCGTGTCTAATTCAAAAAAGGAGTGGTCCCAAAAATTGGACGAAGCATTATGGGCCTACCGTACGACCTTTAAAGCTCCAATTGGCCTAACTCCCTTTCAATTGGTATTTGGTAAAACTTGCCATTTGCCGGTTGAATTGGAGCACAAGGCCTTGTGGGCCCTAAAGTTTTTAAATTTTGAACATGAGTTGGCCGGTAACAAAAGGAAAGTGCAACTACTGGAGTTGGAGGAGATGCGCAATGCCGCATACCACTCAAGTTGGTTGTACAAGGAAAAGGCAAAGAAGTATCACGACAAGAAGCTCCGTAACAAAGAATTTGTGCCCGGACAATTGGTCCTATTGTTCAACTCCCGGTTGAAATTGTTTCCCGGGAAGTTGAAATCAAAATGGTCGGGGCCATTTCGGGTGAAAGAAGTAAAGGAATATGGGGCTATTGTCATTGAAGACATAGACCAGAAAGATAGTTGGACAGTGAATGGCCAACGATTGAAAATTTATCTCGGCGGTCATGTGGATCGCGAGAGCTGTGCTCTACCGCTCGATGCTCCTCTGTGAGCATCGCACCGTCGAGCTTAGCCGACGTTAAACAAGCGCTTGTTGGGAGGCACCCCAACATTGTAAGTATTTACTGTTTTTGTGTTGTGTTGTGTTGGGTTACCTTGTGATAAAACTGTTCTGGATGAACTTGCAAGTGCTGCATTTGAAAAAAGCACTTGCTGTCATGCTCGCTAGCATCTCGCTAGGCGAGGCAGTAGCGAGCAGGTTCGCTAGCTGCTCGCTAGGCGAGGCAGCAGCGAGCGCTGCATGACCGTTTGTATTTAAATCTCAGCAGGGCAACCATTTTGCCCCAAACTCAAAAATTTTCTGTACGGCTCTGCTGAGGAATTTTTGATAAGCTCTTCACACTCTCTCATTTGCATCTCTATCACCAACACTTGCTCTATTCGGTCATTTGCAAACTCTACTCTCTTCACATTTCCGAATCCGTGTAACTAAGGTTTGCCCTACTACATTTTTCTTGTTGTTTGAATTCTAAATTTCCAATATGAATAGCAATTAGGATGAGTGGAGTATGGGAAACTTTAGCTTTGCATGTGGTATTTAGGGTTTTGCAAATTGGGATTTTAGGTTTAGGAATTGGGGATTTTTAGGTTTTGCATGCAAATAGGTAATCCCCAATAGCATAGAACGATTATTTGCTTGAGAAATCATTAGGTTCTGATGTTGGAACCAATTGAGTATGGGTTTTGGGGGAGAATCTCTGAACATGCTGAAAAACCCCAAAACCCGTAAGGTTCGCTAGCACTCGCTAGGCGAGCCTGGGGCGAGCGTTCGCTGCCACTTCGCTAGGCGAAGCAGCAGCGAGCATGGCAGTCTTTTAAATTATGCTTTGATGTCTAATCTGTTTGTTTGGTGTGTGTTGTTTCCTCTCATATTTTGCAGAATGGAGTCAAGGTCTGGAGCGGGTAAGAAAAGAAAGGGAGCGACTACTTCTCGGACAGTGCCTATCCAGTTTGACCAAGACAAGTTTGTCGGCCCGAAGCAGGCCGCCAGATACATTTCTCTGGAAAAGCGGAAAATACTTCCAGAGAAGCGATTTCTGATCAACCCACAGGGCACTTACAGAAATTTTGCCGGGTTGATTGACGCGAAGAAATGGGATAGGTTGATTAATCCCTTAGAGCATTACGACATAGCGACAGTGCGTGAATTTTATGCTAACGCACTACCCGACGACGACGAGCCCTTTACTTGGATATCTAGAGTTGCCGGGCGTCCAATTCCATTTGACCGGGATGCTATCAACCGAATCCTTGGGGAACCGCTCCAGCTGGGAGCTGAAGAGAGAGACCAATACCACATTGACCTAAGGCTTCACCGTGATGTTCCAGCCATTACTGCCGCCCTGCTATTAAGCGGGAAATCAGTTGAGCTGAACCCATCTGGGGTTCCAGTGAGGTATCGCCGGGAGGACATGACTCCCATGGCTCAGCTGATACTGCTTTTGGTTTTGACCAACTTCCAGCCAAAGTCCCACACCTCTACTGTGCCGATCCCAGTGGCACATTTGGTCCATTCCATCCTCACCAATGTCGAGATCGATGTGGCGAGGATCATCGCAAATGAGCTGAAGTCCGTGGTCGAGAGCGGGCTTAAGTCGGGGGCTCGTGTTAATTGTCCCCTAGCTTTCCCGTGTTTGATCATGAGTTTATGCGTTCAGGAAAGGGTGAGACTTCCGTCTCGTGGGCAGGTAAGGATCCCGTCACCTATCGATGATCGGTATGTGGCCAAATATTGTAGAGCAAAGACTACCGGTGGCAGTGCTGCCTCAGGAAGTACTCGGGCTTCTGATGGTCCTGGTACTTCTACTCCTAGAATTGATCCGTACGTCCAAGCTGTGTGCAATTACAGTTTGGAATGGATGGCGGCATCCCAGAGAGCCATGTTGGATATGCACGAATCTATGCAGCGGTTGCAGCTGCAAGGAAGTGGTGCTCATGCTTTGATGACGCGTGAGCAGTTTCTGCTACACGCCAATTGGCCTGTGGACACGCCAGTGTATAGTGAGGGGGTGGGCGTTGATGCTGATGATGCTGATGATGATGATGATGTTGATGATGAGGCTACCGGTTCTGAGGCCGGTAGCGAGGAGGAGTCCTGAGCCCTTAGTGGGTTAAGTTTTTGTATTTTTTTCAGTTTTTATGTCATTTCTATTTGTATTTTTGGATTTTGTATCTTGATTTTGGTGTTGTACTATTGGGGTGTTTTGTCCCCCATGAACAAATTTATATTTTCAGTTAATGTTATTTATTTATGTTTTTAATTTTGTGTGTTTAATTAATTTTTGGTTGATTGAGTGGCAAACCCTTCTAGATTGGTTGCTCCTCAAGAAGTACCCAATGAAGGTGCATCCGAGCTTGGATGGCAATGATAAGAATAAACAAGTGAATGAGGCTAAGGTACATGGTTACCTTCGGCTAGAATTTTAGAATGCATTAGGAACTTTACTCTTTTTGGTAAATTGAATATTGTCTTTTTGCAACATAATTGAATGAATGTTTCATCTAGAACTTAAAACCACAAATTGTGAGGAAACCTCCATTGTACACTTAAATGCTGGATTCTAATAAGTTTTGTTGATTCATGAGATTCATGCTTTGTCTTTTATTATTGTGAAATTGTGGAAGCAATTAGAAATGATCAAGGCACTTGTTTTCTTTTGAGCACAACTACATCCAAAAACAACTTACCTGTGAGCAGAGAGAGTATTTGTTAACCCCTTTGAGCTTAAACAGTTGAATCTCGGCTTGAAATAAAGCGAGATCTCAAAAATCTTTTTTTTACAACCCGGAAAATCTTGATTATTGTTCTTTTGCCGTAAAAAGTTAAGAGCATTCACTTAGGGTGAGTAAGAAATAAGTTGGGGAGAACGAAAAAGAATCGGTAAGTACCACAACTCTTGAAAAAGAAAAGAAAAACCGAGCAAGCATAGAAAAATATATGTATAGAAAATATAGAAAAAAAAACATCTGTTTTGTATATTTGATGTGATAGAAAAGAACAAAAATAGAAAGAATGAAAATGAATGCTTGCTTGGAAGAAAAATAGTGAAAAATAAAAATTGAGTTGTGGAATATGTGTTGTGAAGGTTTCAAATAAGAAACAAATGAAACAAAGTCGAGTAGTGTGAATAATACTGTGAATGTCTCTTTTGCATCGGCACTTTCGTTTCAATGGCCTTAGAAATGACCCTTGTTTGTTAACCTAACCAAGCTTCAACCGAAAAGCCCTTAGTGATCTTTATGCTTCCACAGTACCATTTATAATTGTTAGACATTGTATGAATCTATTTGATTTCTTCATTGTTTGTTAGAGAGTGAGATTAATCTCGCGGTTGCAAACGCGTAAAATCTTCATTCCTTATTCGAAGAAGAGAGATAGGATGATTCATTCAGAATAGTACTGTTGTAGATAGATAAATATTTTGCATTGCTATTTAAGTTTTAGTTCTTGTGTATTATTTTATTCAAACCGTTGGAAACTTGTATTTGCTGATTTCGCTTGTGTTTGAGCCGTTTATCCAACTTCGGAGAAACCATTTTCTTAAAGCAAATCCTCTTGTCCTTCAAGAGACATACTTTGCTTGAGGACAAGCAAGAATCTAGTTGGGGAGAGTTGTCAGATGCCCAAAAGTGCTTATTTGAGCTATCATATGTGGGCATCTTTCACTCTATTTCCCTGCTAAAATTGTCAAAATCACCTTGGTTTTTGATGAAATGCATTACATTGATAAACAAGCTTGGTGCCTTTGATTTGTGTGTTATTGTGCAGAAAGAAGGCATGAAATAATTGAAATTGAAGACACAAGAAAGTTGGCAAAGGAACCAAAGCAAACAAGCATTCATCAGCCTGCTCGCTAGGCGAGGGCTGTGGCGAAGCACTGGTTCGCTAGGCGAGCGCCAAGCGAAAAGCTCCAGTAAATTGTCAATAAATTCGCCAGGCGAGCTGACAGCGAAGGTGGTAGCGAGTTCGTTCTGTTTTGGTGAAAAGCGCAGCCAGCACTCACTCGCTAGGCGAAGCTCTAGCGAGTCCCCAGCGATCATTCCAGTAGCAAAACCTCTCAACCTCGCTGGGGTGAAGGTTGAAGCGTGTCCTTCGCTAGGCGAAGGTATGTTCGCTAGGCGAACATGACAGTTCAGCAGACCCTGTTTCTCTGGGCGCAGGTGCCTTATGTGCCCATATTAGACCCTCGCTAGGCGAGCCATTCTGCTCGCCTAGCGAGCATGACAGCCCAGCAGAGGTCTATAAGTAGCAGGTGCCACTTTTGAGCACCATACCGAGTTTTACCTCATTTTTCCACTTTTGTACTTTTGTTAGATATTTTTACAGCATTGTTCTTGGGAGCTTTTATGCCCTAATTTTCATTTCTCTTCATCTTAGAACCATCTTCTACAAAAAGAAGGTGGATTCCCATCCAACTTCGATTATCCGACTTGGATGTTGATCAACCTTCTTTCCTTACTTGCCGACCAAGCTACCATGAAAATGAGTAGCTAAGTCATCCATTTGTCAAGGTTAGATGTAGGTGATTACTAGCTTTGTGTGTAAATGTAAGGATCCTCATATGTAAACTCTTTAATGGTAAATATATGATGAAAACTTTGTTTCTATTTAAAACTCTTTGTGTTGGTTTATGATCGAGAGATGTTTACCGACTCTTGACCTAGGTTTTCATCCAAACTTGTTTGTTAGCTAGAGATAGTAATGAATGATTTTGTTCACCATAAGGTTGAACCAAAAAGTTGTCATTTTGATAGATTGTGTTCGAGAGAAACAATGGATCAAAATGGCAAAACTCACAATGTGTGTTCGAGAGAAACATATTGAGAGGACTTTGTGAAATGATTTATCATCTAAAGGAGTTTATAAGATTGTTGACCGAGCAAATACATGCAAAGTGATCATTGAAACCTATCTTTGGCAATATTTCTCATTTATTCAAACCAAAACTTTTACCGCAATTTATTACTTTGTATGCAAAATAACTTGATTAAAACCAAAACCCTATTGTTACATTGAGCTAAGATTAATACAACCATCGAACGGCGGTGATATCTTACAATCCCTGTGGATACGATAACAAAAACCCGACACGAAATATACTTTCAACAATAGGCAGTGTAAATCAGGGAACTTAAAAATTCCCTAGTGAGCCTATCGTAGGTGGGTGCTTTACTAGCAAAAATATCGTGTAATCCTAAATTGTCTAGCATGTGGAATACACTATGATATTTGCCTAGAGTGTACAAATAGTCTTTGTCGACATACCTGGTAGAGAGGATCTCCCGAGTTTGCAATCTTTGCAAAATCTTGTTTTGTCGCTCACCGGGCTTTCCCCCACGAAGAGTGATATCGTTAAACTCCATTCCAGCCATTAATGGAGGTTATAGAGAAAAATGAGAATTTATAGAAAATAAAAGAGAAAATGGGATTTAATGGATTTTTGGTGGAGAGTTGAAGAAGTGAAAAATGGAGAATTGTTGGTTTGTAGTGAAAGTGAGAAGATTGGAAATTTTTATGAATTTGGTGGAGTTTGGAGAAGAAGAGAATAGGTTTGGAGAGGTTGAAGAAGGTATAAATAGTGAAAAAGGTAAATTTGACTGTTACGTCATGGCGCCCGCCATGGAGCCTATGGCGCCCGCCATGTCTTCAGATATGGTTTGGGTCGGCTGTGTTGTTTGCTTCTTGGGCCTCAATTCTCTCGTCTTCATTTTTGCAATGAGGGGTGTATATAGGTATCCACGAATGTTGTTCTTTTTGTTTTTGATTTTAAGCTTGATAAAATGAAACGAAATAAAATAAAATAAAGGAAAACAAAATTAAATAAAACAAAACAAAATAAAACAAAATACAATGGTAAAGTAAAACAAAAATAAAACAAAATAAAATAATGGATATAAAAAAACTTAATAATTAATATAATGCATGTATATATATGTATGTGAAGAGTCAATAATTCACGAGTCCAAAGATCTTAGGAAATAAAGCAAGCATAATTTCATAGGAAACTATAAAAATGGGCATGAATAATAAGTACGGAAAAATAGGGAAATTCAAACGGTATTTCTTGGTCCATGATGGCATCAACGCTCGGGATATCTAGTAGGCAGCATCGGGCGTTGTGAAAGCATGGTGTAGCGCTGCTCTTGAATTGGGTCACGAAATATTACTGGCATAGTGTCTATATTCTCCATTCCTGAAATGTTAGATTAGAAACAGAGGATACCTGAAATCACAAATATTATAACTGTTAGTCTCCACATAGATATACATATATATAAAACAAATAAAAATATAAATTAAAAAGAGTAAAAGTAAAGGAAAAGAAGTCATGGGTTGCCTCCCATGCATCGCTTGTTTAACGTCGTTAGCTTGACAATTCGAACTTTATATGTTAGAGGTAGAAACTGGAGGTTCGGTCAGAGTTTGGTCATGACATTCTGTGGGTATGTCACCTCCTTGGTATTGCTTCAATCTTTGTCCATTTACCACGAATGGATTACAGGAGTTGTTTCGGATTTCAACTGCTCCGGATTTCAGGATTTTGGACACCTCAAAGGGGCCTGTCCATCTCAAACGCAGCTTACCTGGAAAAAGACGTAATCTCAAATTGAAGAGAAGAACAGAGTCTCCTATATTAAATTCCTTTTTCACGATCCTCTTGTTGTGCCAAGCTTTAGTTCTCTCCTTGTATATAACGGCATTCTCGTAAGCGTTCTGGCGAAGTTCCTCTAATTTGTGAATATCAAGGATTCGCTTCTTGCCAGATGCTAAGTAATCCAAATTTAGGGTCTTAATGGCCCAATATGCCTTGTGCTTGAGTTCAAAAGGTAACTGACATGACTTCCCGTAGACCAACTGGTACAGTGTAGTTCCAATGGGGGTCTGTAAGCCCACAGTGCTTCCGTTAGCTTTTCAGACCAATCTTTTCTAGATATTGATATAGTTTTCTCCAAGATCTGCTTAATCTCTCTGTTGGATACTTCCACTTGACCATTAATCTGGGGGTGATATGGTGTTGCTACTCTGTGTTTCACTCTATTTTTCCTTAGGAGCTTATTAAATATTCTGGATATAAAATGCGATCCACCATCGCTTATGACAAGTCGTGGGACTCCAAATCTGGGAAAGATATTGTTCTTGAACATCTTGATGACTACTCTTGTGTCGTTGGTGGGTGCGGCTATAACTTTTATCCACTTGGACACATAGTCAACTGCTACCAAAATGTACTTATTTCCCAATGAAGATGGAAAAGGTCCCATGAAGTCTATACCCCAAACGTCAAATAGTTCTACTTCTTGGATGTTCTTCAAATGCATTTCATCACGTCTTGAGATGTTTCCAGCGTGCTGGCACCGGTCACATCGGACAATATAAGCATGGACATCACGCCATAATGTCGGCCAATAAAGACCAGCTTGAAGGATCTTAGCGTATGTATTGGATGTGCTTGAATGTCCACCATAAGGTGAAGAATGACAGTGTTCTATGATGTTTCTGACTTCTTCTTCTGGGACGCAACGTCGAAATATGTTATCAGTTCCTCTTTTGAAAAGGAGTGGTTCGTCCCAATAGAAGTGTCTTATATCTTTAAAGAACTTCTTCTTTTGTTGATAGTTGAGGTCAGGTGGTATGATATCAGCGGCTAGATAGTTCGCAAAATCAGCGTACCATGGTACTTTGCTAATTTCTGAAATCGTTCCAAGGTTGTCTTTATCAGGTTCAAGGGGAGTGGTATCTATCTTAGCTACTAGTCTGTCATAGGTGAAGTCATCATTTATAGGTAAATAATCTGGCTTTAAATGCTCTAATCTGGAAAGATAGTCAGCGACTATGTTTTCTATTCCTTTTTTGTCTCTAATGTCTAAGTCGAATTCTTGCAGCAAAAGGATCCACCTGAGTAATCTAGGTTTTCCATCCTTTTTGCTCAGAAGGTAACGGATAGCTGCATGGTCTGTATAGACTATAATCTTAGATCCTATAAGATAAGACCTAAATTTATCGATTGCGAAAACTACAACTAGGAGTTCCTTCTCTGTTGTTGTATAATTTAATTGAGCGGCATCTAGGGTTCTACTAGCGTAGTATATTACGTGTAGTTTATTATCTTTTCTTTGCCCTAAAACAGCTCCTATAGTGAAATCGCTAGCATCACACATTATTTCGAAGGTTTTAGTCTAATCTGGGGTTTGTAGAATGGGTGCTGAGATTAATGCTTGTTTTAACTGGTTAAAGGCTTTGATGTATTTCTCATCGAAAATAAATTTGATGTCTTTCATCAGAAGGCCGGTCAGGGGTTTTGTTATTTTAGAGAAGTCTTTTATGAAGCGTCGGTAGAAACCGGCGTGTCCAAGGAAACTACAGACTTCTCTAACTGTCTTAGGAGGGTTAAGGTTTTCTATAACTTCTATTTTTTCTTTATCGACCTCAATGCCTCTTTCAGATATTATATGTCCTAACACTATGCCTTCTTTGACCATAAAGTGGCACTTCTCCCAGTTTAACACTAGGTTAACTTCTACGCATCTCTCTAGGATTTTCTCAAAGTTAATAAGGCAGTCTTCAAAGTCTAATCCACACACTGAGAAGTCGTCCATAAATACTTCCATGATTCCGTTGAGATAATCCGCGAATATTGACATCATACAACATTGGAAATTAGTTGGCGCATTACAGAGTCCAAACGGAATTCGTCTGTAAGCGAATGTTCCGTAGGGACAGGTAAAGGTTGTTTTCTCTTGATCCTTGGGGTAAATGGGTATTTGGAAAAATCCAGAGTATCCATCAAGATAACAAAAGTAAGAGTGTCTGGCAAGACGCTCAAGCATTTGATCTATGAATGGAAGGGGGGAATAGTCTTTCCTAGGTGCCTTATTTAGCTTCCTATAATCTATGCACATACGCCATCCACCTCCTATGCGTTTAGCGACATGCTCTCCCTTTTCGTTCTGCACAACTGTGATGCCTCCCTTCTTGGGTACCACATGTACAGGGCTTACCCACTTACTATCAGAGATCTGATAGATTATACCATCTTCCAATAGTTTAAGGACTTCCTTCTTCACCACCTTGCTCATCACATGGTTGATTCGTCTCTGATGTTCTCTAGAAGGTTTTGAATCCTCCTATAGTGAGATCATGTGCATACACACGGATGGGCTAATTCCTTTTAAATCAGAGATGTTGTACCCTAAGGCAGAGGGGTATTTTCTTAAAACCTTCAAGAGTCGATTTGTCTCGTCTTGGTTTAAGGTGGCACTAACTATTACTGGGCGGTTCATTTCTTCATCCAGGAACTCATATCTTAAATTCTTGGGTAGTTCCTTAAGTTCTTGGGTTGGTTTTTGAGAATTAGGTGAAGGGTCTGAAGTAAGATCCAAACATTCGTGAGGTTCCGTTTCCTCTAACTCGTCATCCTTTTCATTCGGGTTTGGAAATGGTTCGATCTTAGGTTCTCCCTGATCAAACTCTCTTATGCACTCATCTATGATATCGATCGCATAACATGCGTCTCTTAGAGTTGGTGCCATCATGAATTTGGAAAGAATGAATTCGATCTTTTCATCCCCTACTTCAAAGGTTAATTTCCCTCTTTTGACATCTATTATAGCTCCGGCTATTGATAAGAATGGTTTACCTAGAAGGACAGGGATATCTTCGTCTTATTTTATATCCATGACCACAAAGTCTGTTGGAATATAAAGTTGACCGATCCTAACTAGGATGTCTTCTAGAATTCCTACGGGATACTTAACAGACCTATCGGCTAATTGAAGGGACATCTTAGTTGGTTGTAACTCTCCTAACTTTAGCCTCTTACATACAGCTAAGGGCATTAAACTTACACTAGCGCCTAAGTCTAGGAAAGCTTTGTCGATCACATGGTGTCCTAAAATGCAAGGTATAGAAAAACTGCCAGGGTCTTTCTCCTTTTTGGCAAGTTTATCCTCAGAAATAAAGTTGCATTCCAAGGGTTTTGGATCGTCGAGCCTACGCTTGTTAGTTAAGATGTCTTTGAGAAATTTGGCATAAGACGGAATTTGGGTGATAGCTTCGGTGAAAGGAATCTCTACATGAAGCTTTTCTATCACTTTTATAAATTTTTGATATTGGTTTTTGACTTTGGTTTTTTTAAGTCTTTGCGGATACGGAATTGGTGGTTTGTACGGGGGCGGTGGTTTGTAAGTTTTATCCTTGGCTTCACCTTCTTGGTTGGTTTATTTCTCGGATTCCTCTGGTTCCTCTTCTTGGTTGTTAGAAGTTTTGGACTCGCTCATTGCTGGGTTCTGAGGCCCTTCGTAAGCGGTCTCACTTCGTAAAGAGATAGCGTTAGCTTGCCCTCGAGGGTTTGGTTGAGGTTGTCCAGGAAATTGGCCTCCAGGTGTAGTTTGTGGGGCTTGGTTTTGTGCAACCTGTGAGATCTGGGTTTCAAGCATCTTGTTGTGAGTGATTATCTGATCAACCTTGGTTCCTAATTGTGTTGTAAGTTCGTTTACGTGAATGTTTTGGTTTAGGAATTCTTTATTTTGCTGAACCTACCCCGATATAAAGCTTTCCATGATCTTCTCAAGGTTAGACTTCTGGGGCACAGCTTGCATAGGTTGATTTGGTTTTTGGGCTTGATAACCTTGCGGTCTCTGGGGTGCATTATTTTGGATAGGGTTCTGGTTTCTATAAGAGAAATTTGGATGATTCTTCCATCCAGGGTTGTAAGTGTTTGAAAACAGGTTACCTTAGGCGTAATTCACTTGGTCGATATTTAGTTCGTTTAAAAGGTTACATTCTGCCGATTCGTGTCCTTTAGATCCATAGAGTTCGCACTCTGTGTGGACTATTGCTACGGTGTTAGCGTTTGTAGACACATGTTTGATCCTAAGGGCTAAAGCGTCCATTTTCGCCTACATCATGTCTAGAGAGCTTACCTCATGTATTCCACCTTGGGTCTCCTTTTTCTCTATTGATGCTCATTCAGTTCCCCATTGGTAATGGTTTTGGGCCATATCCTCAATTAGGTCACAAGCTTCTGGATAAGGTTTGTTCATTAGCGTTCCACCTGCGGCAGCGTCGATGCTCATCTTGGTATTATAATGGAGTCCATTGTAGAAGGTATGAACGATCAGCCATTGTTCTAGGCCATGGTGTGGGAAGACTCTTAATAGCTCTTTATATCTCTCCCAAGCTTCGAAAAGCGATTCTCCTTGGTTTTGAGCAAATCTAGTTATTTGGTTCCGAAGAACAACAATCTTACTAGGGGAAATATCTAGCAAGGAATACTCTCCTAAGGTCTTCCCAGGTAGTTATTGAATTAGTTGGAAGTGAATCTAGCCATGAACGTGCTCTATCCCTGAGGGAGAAAGGAAATAATCTTAAACGAATCGTATCGGGTGAAGCGTTGTTAGATTTAAAAGTGTCGGCTAGTTGGATAAAAACTTTAAAATGTTTATTCGGGTTCTCGGTAGCGAGACCCACATATTGGTTTTTTTGCACTAATTTCAACAAAGACGGTTTTAGTTCGAAATTATTAGCAGGTATAAGGGGGTTTATTATACTCGAACTAGGTTCCTCATCAGAGGGTTGGGCAAATTCCTTAAGAGGTCGCCTATCGCGATTCTCGGTCATAGCTTTCTTAATTCGGATGAGTAAGAGGCGTGTACGAGTATAATGTTCGGGTTCCGCTAAAGGATCTACTAAATTTCTGGTACTACATGTTCTTTGCATTTACCGGCTAATAATTCCTTAGTCTATACGGTGTAATAACAGGGTACGAAATTTGACGAAGTTGGTTCCCGGCAACGGTGCCAAAAACTTGATCGATGTGATTCGCAAGTGCACGAATAACGTCACAGTAATATAAAAGAATATCGATCCCACATAGACCAATCGTCAATCTATCGAATACTATCATTACGGTGTTTATCTAAGGCGATATAAAAGAGATAATGGGTTTGCAAAATAACGGTAAATAATAAGTGCAAGTAAAGACAGGTTGAATGTAATTCACGTCAGTTAAGTGATGTTTTGATTGTCTAAATAGAACTACTTATGAGGCAATATTTTCTACTCTTGAAAAGAATCTATTTAACAGGAATTGTCGCTTTCGCGTATTCAGAACCGAGTTTACCCTTAAATTAAGGCCTTTTATTGTCACTTATAAAAGGTGCGTAAAACGCTAAAGTAGTAAACCTATTTTTAAGAAATGAGACTCGTAAACTTAGTTGAAAAGTGATTTTGATTTGGAAAGTTTACACAAGGAGTTTACTGATTTTAAACCTATCAACCCGTTCGAAAACAGTTTCAAAAATAGTTTTTCCTTAAAGTGATAAAGATTCCTAGTTACTACGCCAGGGTGCTTTCGCATTCCTCGAATAATTAAAACTAACCAATTTTGTTTTAGAAAACTCAAGTTAAAAATCAAAACATCCTTTAAAGTATTTCTACAATTTCAATATGTGAAACATTAATTTAACCGCGATCCTTACATTCTAACCTTTAAAAGATTTAGCCAGACATGGTAACACAAACGAACACAACGGTGTTAATCATGACTAAAAGTTTGTTTTAGAATGTGAGGCGTAGAGAGCGAGTAAAGTGCGTAAAATAAATAAAGCAAAGCGAGTGCGGGAAGTAATTAAAATAAAAGCGAGTGCGGAAAATAAATAAAGTAAAGCGAGTGTGAAAAGTAAATAAAATAAAAGCAAGTGCGGGAAATAAATAAAGTAAAAGCGAGTGCAGGAAATAAATAAAGTAAAAGCGATGCGGGAAATAAATAAATAAAGCGATGCAAGAAATAAATAAAATAAAGCGATGCGGGAAATAAATAAAGTAAAAGCGATAAATAAGAACCTGCTCCAAACGGAGGCTTCGATTCTGGTACAAAAATAAACCTCCGACTCCTGGAGCTAAAGACGACAGCAACTCTAAGTGACCCAACTCAATCTCACAAAGGTGCGATAACCCCCCGATGTGACGGATTATCGCTATTACAAATGATAACTATATGCTTAGTGTTTGAAAACTAAGTTGGATGATAGAAAACAAAATGAAATGAGCTATTTATAGAGATTCTCAGCAGTTTGTAAAGACCATGGTACCCTCCAACTTCTCCTTAGTGGGCTTTAGTGAGAACGTGATTTCCAAAGGTGGCGCCCGCCATCCCTTCATGCCGCCCGCCATGTGTGTAAATGGGGTGAATCATGGGAACGTGGCGGTTACCTCCTAGTTGAGGGTTGATGACTCATGGCTTCCCCTATAGCGGCCGCCATGTGCAACGCCATGTGTGTAATTTCGCCGAAAAACCCTAATTTTAGGTCTTTTTGCTTCGTTTCTTCCAAAAGTGTCCGAAAGTGCTAAATATCTGAAAACAAGAGAAAAGAGAGCATAATACAAATAAAATGATAATAAAGTCCAAATAAACATGTCAAATTCGAGTCAAAAACACGGTGTAATTCCGTGTGATCAAGTTATATCGTTGAAAAACTCCCCTGAGCCACTTCTGATCAGATAGGTTTCTCCACCCCATCACCCAAACAAGTTTCCACTTCACTCGAAATCACTCACTGATCATTTCCCATAAGATTGCTACATTGATTACTTGATATTCATAATTTAATTTTTGTTTTAGGTTAAGTTCATCGTTCTGTTTTTTGAGAAAGAACTCCACACTCAGAGCCAATCAGTGGCTCATGAGTGTGGAGGATGGTTTGTTTTTGTTTATGCAATGAGGTTTCATGAAAAAATCATGTTGATTTTGCTTATTTCCAACCATTGATTTTCGAAAATCTCGAGGTTGAAGACGACATTGTGGTCGTTACCTCACGCCAAATTCAAATTCAAAAAGAAATTGTGTCATGTTATGATTGGTTGTTGAGCGCGTGAATCCCGTTTAAACATTATTTTCTTATTTTATTACTTCGATCCCTTTGGTTATCTCCACTGAGCTTGTGGCCCAGTGGGTGAGGGGCTTGATCCCCCCCATGACCCCAAGGTCAGGGGTTCAACCCCCAGTGCAAACTTTCATTATTTTTCACTTATGTTATTTTTATTTATTTATTCTCCTCATTTATTTCCATTTTGATTTTATTTTTTACCCCTTTCATTTTTATTATTTTGCAAATATGTTGAACACAAACCCCCTTTATTTTTGTCTTTAGAATTTATTGGTGACTTGTTTTATTTCATTTGAGTTATTTTTAGTGGACTTGTAAGGTCTTGAACTTATGGACTAATAAAATCTATTTAAGTCATGACATGCTTGGATTAGGGTTGATTAAAATCTTCCATATTTCAAACTTATCATTGGATGATCAAGTGTTCATCCATGGTACTTTGAAGCATGGATAGGTTGCCCCTACTTCAAATAACTCAGTCATTCAACTTATGGATGAAGTCTTATCTTGTTAACTTGGATTCATCTGATACATTATGTTTCTTTTTGGTGTATACTAACCTACTAACCCTTTTATACTCATTTATTTATTGTATTGACTTGTTAACTTAACCTAACTTTACTAACCCTTGATTATTACTAACCTTTGGTTATCATTATCATTGTTATTTACTTTATGTCATTTATATTCAAGTACTCATCACCATCATTATCATTGTAAACTCCATCATGCGTGTTTATTATATTGTCTTTACTTTATTGTTATCATACTCATAAAATCAACAAAAATATGATAAAATTATAAGACTACAAAATAATCCACGACTCTTAACCAACTTGGGCTTAGAGGATCCCATTTAGGACTTTTGCTTAGAGGCTTTTCTCTTTATCCCTTTTGTGACATTTTGTTTCAAACACTTGGGTTTCATTTGTACTTACATGCCTGTTGTAAGAATGGCATCATTATACCACCTTAGAGGGACATGTTTGTAAGATCATTATTCTTTGTTTAGCTTACATCACTCTTTGCACACACAAGGATTTCTTTTGGGCTACCTTATAATGAGACCCTTTTTATTTTCTTGTTGGTTACTTTGCATTCATGTTGCATAAACCAAATTTCATAATCAAATAAACAAACCCTTAATCCAACGTCAAGTGGAATTTTCCTAATCAAACTCAAAACACTTAATAACTACAATTAGTATTGTGCGCCACGAGCCTTAAGTGGTGGAGAATGGAGCATTCCTACCCTCACTCTGATTATTTT
This sequence comes from Lathyrus oleraceus, assembly GCF_024323335.1. Classification (NCBI taxonomy): domain Eukaryota; kingdom Viridiplantae; phylum Streptophyta; class Magnoliopsida; order Fabales; family Fabaceae; genus Lathyrus; species Lathyrus oleraceus. The sequence continues at coordinate 50,481,433 of NC_066580.1, read as the reverse complement.
GGACGCAAGACGCTTGACTCGTTGTCTAGAATATTCACCTCCGCCCCTATACTTTAGTGCAATCTAATCACAAACTCTTTTCATAAACTCTTTTTCAAGGTAAAATCAACACAACCCATCAAACCTAATTTTGTGCCTTAGGGCACCCATCCCGAAAACCATTTTCTCAAAAGGTAAAATCAATCAAACACACAAACATTTTCTACTCCAAACTACGAAGCTCTGATTCCTCATCCCCCCATGACCCCAAGGTCAGGGGTTCAACCCCCGGTGCAAACTTTCATTATTTTTCAGTTATGTTATTTTTATTTATTTATTCTCCTCATTTATTTCAATTTTGATTTTATTTTTTACCCCTTTCATTTTTATTATTTTGCAAATATGTTGAACACAAACCGCCTTTATTTTTGTGTTTAGAATTTATTGGTGACTTGTTTTATTTCATTTGAGTTATTTTTAGTGGTTGTAAGGTCTTGAACTTATGGACTAATAAAATCTATTTAAGTCATGACATGCTTGGATTAGGGTTGATATAAACCTTCCATATTTCAAACTTAGTATTGGATGATCAAGTGTTCATCCATGGTACTTTGAAGCATGGATAGGTTGCCCCTACTTCAAATAACTCAGTCATTCGAATTATGGATGAAGTCTTATCTTGTTAACTTGGATTCATCTGATACATTATGTTTCTTTTTGGTGTATACTAACCTACTAACCCTTTTATACTCATTTGTTTATCGTATTGACTTGTTAACTTAACCTAACTTTACTAACCCTTGATTATTACTAACTTTTGGTTATCATTATCATTGTTATTATTCATTGTTATTTACTTTATGTCATTTACATTCAAGTACTCATCACCATCATTATCATTGTAAACTCCATCATGCGTGTTTATTATATTGTCTTTACTTTATTGTTATCATACTCATAAAATCAACAAAAATATGATAAAATTATAAGACTACAAAATAATCCACGGCTCTTAACCAACTTGGGCTTAGAAGATCCCATTTAGGACTTTTGCTTAGAGGCTTTTCTCTTTATCCCTTTTGTGACATTTTGTTTCAAACACTTGGGTTTCATTTGTACTTACATGCCTGTTGTAAGAATGACATCATTATACCACCTTAGAGGGACATGTTTGTAAGATCATTATCCTTTGTTTAGCTTACATCACTCTTTGCACACACAAGGATTTCTTTTGGGCTACCTTACAATGAGACCCTTTTTATTTTCTTGTTGGTTACTTTGCATTCATGTTGCATAAACCAAATTTCATAATCAAATAAACAAACCCTTAATCCAACGTAAAGTGGATTTTTCCTAATCAAACTCAAAACACTTAATAACTACGATTAGTATTGTGCGCCACGAGCCTTAAGTGATGGAGAATGGAGCATTCCTACCCTCACTCTGATTATTTTAGACGCAAGACACTTGACTTGTTGTTTAGAATATTCACCTCCGCCCCTATACTTTAGTGCAATCTAATCACAAACTCTTTTCATAAATCCTTGTTCAAGGTAAAATCAACACAACCCATCAAACCTAATTTTTGTGTCTTAGGGCACCCATCCCGAAAACCATTTTCTCAAAAGGTAAAATCAATCAAACACACAAACATTTTCTACTCCAAACTACGAAGCTCTGATTCCTCATCCCCGAATGAGTGATACATAGGCATAAGGTCCACAATCCTTGGCGAACACCATTATAAAAACCAAAATCCCTCTCTTTCACACATTCTTTCTTTTGAAGATAAAACAATAACAGATAAATCCCCATGTACGTAAACAACCACCAAAATGGTTTCCATGAAATACCATGGACGTGAGGGGTGTTAACACCTTCCCCTTGCGTAGCTGACTCTCGAACCCTAACCTCGGTTGTGAGACTGATTCCTTATCATTTTCTAGCGCTTCCCGTGCACGTATCTTTTGGAGGATTTTATCGACTATTTGCCCTCGTCTCTCCAATAGAGACACACAAATAAAATTCGGTGGCGACTCTTCTGATGTTTAGTTTAAAAGTCTCGGTTTTCATTATCGCTTGAAATCTCGGCGGCGACGCCCGCCCAGGCAAAATTGTTGCGCGGATTCGAGGAACATAAGAGTTCTTAGTCTGCCATAGGCTAAATAGGATCTTGTCGTGAAGGACCGAAAGAAAATGTTACCAAAACTGAATCATCTACTCCTTGAGGAAGAGCTGGTGGATCTTAGGCAGCTTCAATAGTGGCGACAAATTTTGTTATTGGACAACAAAGCGATTGGTTTTGGATGCGCCATATTAGATGAATTTGAGAAAAGATCTGAAGAAAAAGAAGTTGGAATTCGAGGAAAGTGATCGGGAAACGAAGATTTGTACTTAGAATATGAACTTCTAACTAAGAAGATTTATATTTGAAAATGAGCGGAAATTAGATTTCACTTTCCACGGTATATTTGGAAATCAGCAGGAATTAGATTTCACTTTCCACAAAAAATGTGGAGTGACGCGTGGATCGTGACCGGTCGTCAGATTGATCTCGACGGCCAACAAAACTCCCTTGAGTGGAATCATCTGTTTCCAAATCCAAATAAGAGAAATTCTACTTATTATGTGCACTTCTATTACTTCCACTTTACAATTAAATCTTTTTATTTTTGAGCTTTGCATACGGCCTATAATAGTTTCAATACAAAGACTGTTTTTAATTTAGTCTCATTAGATAGTTGGGATGTTTTTCAATAAACTGAATATAAACAGTTTCTTAATATTTTATAGAGGAAACAAGCAAACAAATTTGGGTAACCATTTTGAAGTTAAAATTTAAAGTCTCAAGCTGTTTTAAGATTGTTTTATAGATGGCTCTTATTGTCCTGATTTTATGCAGAAAAAGAAATACTTTATTAGAGGATATTCAACATATTTCAATCTAGTTTTCCTAATGTCTAGGGGTCATATGTTCATTATTAAATTACTATAGACTACTTAAACATAAGACTAAGGAAAGTAAATAGTTGTTGAGAGAAGTTAGAGACAGGTGAGTAATGTTTCACCCTTGCTTGTTCCTTGTGTGACAACACAACAGTGTGTCATTTATTTGGACAACAGAACATAAACCACATCACCTCCATTCTGGTTGAGAAAACATTCAATTCAATAATTTAATGGGTTCATTAGCTTAGGTCATGAGTTGAGGATATTGTCCCTTATTGAGGCGGTTGCAACTGCATGATTGTCTGGTTAATATATGCCACCTCTCTTTTCATCCTTTCTGGTAGACAAATAATTAACTATGAAATAAATTAAGTGTTTCTTCAAGAAAAATAACTAGTTTTATTTGTGAAAACAATCAATTAAGAAGCGATGTGAAAGATAAATTTTTAAGTTGTTTGGTCATTACATGATCAATGCTTTTATTTTTATTTGGAAAGTGTTCTGATTAAGTTGAAAAGAAAAAAAATATCCTAACATATCATCCAAAAAAAAAAATACTCTTGAGTAAATGTTTTTATTCACGTAAAAAAATTAGATAAACAACGATGTGAGTGATAAATTGTTTAGTAATTATTTGATCACATACACAAATAAGCAATACAAAATTCATAAAACAAATTTGAAATATATCTTAAAAATTTGAGGAATATGGTTTGTTGATATTAAAATGTTTTCAATTTTTATATAAAATGACATTATTTTTATAGTATTTAATTTTTTTTTCAATATAAATTATTATTTATCATATAATTTTTTTTCAATATAAATTATTATTTATCATATAATTTTTTTATTTGCTCTTATCTAAGAGAAATTTTATATTTAAATTTTTTTGGTTGTAAAGCTAAAAAGAAATATAAAACAAAAAGATTATAGTTTTAAAATCTACATCGTGGAATGCAATGTTATGACTAAACTTTAATGGTAGAGAGGTGTGACTTAGAAGATGTCGATTAAACGAAGTATCAATTGATACATTAGATTTTTTTCACGAAGAGTGTGATTAATTTAGAAATCCTCGTTCTCCTAAATCAACACAACATACTTATGGGTCCAATAGTGCTTGGTTGAAATGACATATATCTCTTTTAGTTTAACCAAAAGTATTTGATTCGAAATAAACATTGAAAATGCAAGTGTAAATCTCTTAAGTGAGAGTTTTGTTATCCATTATAGTACTTTTTATTTCAATGGATTAATATATGCACAAACAATACCCTATTATACCAACAAAAAAAAAAAACATACTCATGAAACGTCATTGAAACACATATTCTTTGCAATAGAGACGTCGTAATGGATTGCTTAAAAGCTATGATATCATACGAGCTCGATATGAAATTCAAAACACCATCATGTCAACCACTTGAAGAGTTGCATCATAACCTGTTTAGTTAGATATTTCAAAACAAAATCGTCAAAAACATGAATATCACTAAAGAAGAAAGAGAGAATTTAATATAAAAGAAATTAATTTTCACAAATCTAAAATATGATATGTTATTTTATATATATATATATATATATATATATATATATATATATATATATATATATATATATATATATATATATATATATATATATATATATATATATATATATATATATATAATATATATATATATATATATATATATATATATATATATATATATATATATTGTAATGTAATGAATTAATTTCTTTTACAAACCAACTCTTAACTTTCTCATAACTCACTTGTGTTATAATTAATTAACTCAGGGTTATAATGTAGTGAGTTAAAATGGTACGCAAGTAACTTCTATTATTCTCTTATTTTCAAGCTTAACATCCTCCATGAAGCTGGAATAGAGGTGAATCATTCCAAATCTCTTGTGTAGATTGTTAAAAGGTCCTGAATGCAGAGATTTTGTTAGAATATTTGTCGCTTGGTCCTTGGATGTGACTGGAAGCAAATGTAGAATTCTTGCCTGAACTTTATCTCTAACAACCGGGCAATCAATTTCTATATGTTTACTTATTTCATGGAAAACGTCGTTGGCTGATATGTGGGTGCTAACTTATTTTCATAATAAATGCCAGTTGGAGAGGAATGCTTGATGTGAAAATCTTCCAGCAAATAGAGAGTCCATTGTCCTTCACATGTAACTTGTGTTAATGCCCTATATTCAGCCTTAGATGACGATCTAGACACAATTGTTTGCTTCTTATTGTAGGTATCCTAGTATCTGGACATGTTCCCCAATCAGAATCAGAAAATCCCTTAAGAATTAGGGTAGAAGATGAGCTAAAAAATAGACCATTGTCGAGGTTACTTTTGAGGTATTTTAAAACATGAAGTCCTGCTAACTTGTGTTCATCCGTTGGTGCATCTAGAAACTGATTGAGTTTGCTTACATCATAACAAATATCAGGCCTAGAGTGTGTTAGGTATAAAAGTTTGATAGTGAATCTGTTGTAGGTTGTTGGATCAGAAAGCAATTGACCATAATTCTTGTGTAGGTTTAATTAAGGTTACATATGAATGTTGCATGACTTTACTACAATTAAGGATGTATCTTGTAAAAGATCTAATGTGTACTTTCTTTGACACAATATTATACATTCTTTTGATCTAGCTACCTCAAAACCTAGAATGCATTTGAGAACTTATAGATTCTTGATGCTAAATTTGTCATTTAGTATGGGCTTAATGTTGGCAATCTCATTAGCATCAGCCCCCCTAAGACCAAATAATCTACACACAAAAAAGGATCATAGTAAAATGTGCACCATTATACTTGTTTAACAAGAAATATTCAGACTTTAACTGAATGTGCCCTAAGTGAATGAGAGTTTCAGTGAGTTTTGTGCTTTGTTGTCTACTTATCTGCTTCAAACTATAACGTGATCTTTGTAACTTTCCCACCATGTTAGGATGTGGTAAGTAAAGACCATGACGAACTTGCATATAGACCTCTTCATTGAGATCACCATGTAGGAAGGAAGTGTTGACATCAAGTTGAAATAGAGGCTAGTTTTAGCTGCAATTTCCATGAAAATTGTGATAGTAGTCACCTTTAGAATTGGATTTAAAGTATCAAGATAGGTAAGATCTTTAGCTTGAGTGAAACCCTTTGCCATTAACTTTTCCATATATATATATATATATCTACAGAGCCATTGTCATGTAATTTCAGTTTGAACACCCATTTACATCCAATTGATGACTTGTGTGCAGGCAAGTGAACCAACTTCCAAGCATTAGTCTTCATCAAAGCAATCAATTCAGCCTCAACGACATTCTTCAAATTCTCATCACTAATAGCTTCCTCATAAGTGTGTGGTTTATATATAGAGGACATGTTAAGAATTTAATGCTAGTCACAAAAGAACTCTTGCTCCTACTCACTTGAAGTTATCCAAAGATGAAAAGGGTATAAGTGTTGACCAGAGTTTATATAGAAGCATGATTGGCAGTCTTCTATACCTCACAGCAAGTAGACCAGATATAACTTTTGTTATTAGAGTTTGTGCTAGATATCAAGCAGAACCCAAAGTGAGTCACATCAATCAAGTAAAAAGGATTCTGAAGTATGTCAATGGCACATGTGAGTATGGAATGTTTTATTCTCATGATTCAAATTCCATGTTAGTAGGGTATTGTGATGCTGATTCGGCTAGTAGTGTTGATGACAGGAAGAGTACCTCTGGAGGATGTTTCTTTTTGGGAAACAATTTGATTTCATGGTTTAGCAAGAAACAAATTTGTGTATCTCTATCTACTGCTGAAGTTGAGTACATAGCAGCAGGTAGCAGCTGCTCTCAACTAATGTAGATGAAACAAATGTTGACTGAATATAATGTCACACAGGATGTCATGACATTATTCTGTAACAATTTGAGTGCTATTAATATCTCCAAAAATCCTATTCAGTACAGTAGGACTAAACACATTGACATTAGGCATCATTTTATTAGAGAACTTGTTGAAGACAAAGTCATAACATTTGAGCATGTTAGCACTGAAAATCAGCTTGCTTGCATTTTTACCAAAGCCTTAGATGCAGTTCAGTTTGAAAAATTAAGAGAAAAACTTGGGATTTGTGTTAATGGCAATTACAGCTATTTAAGTGTGTCAAACAAGTTTTTAACTATCATCATTACACAAGACACGCTTGTCTAAACCCATTACTCAACTTTGTATCCTTTTGGACAAAAATGCGCTTCCCATTTCATTCAAACGCTTTATTCCTCTCCAAAAAAATTTGCTCACCTTCTCTCAAGTGTCTTTTCCAATTCCATATTTATCAAGTGTTACCTAAGATGTCTAAACAATCTTCACCCAAGCACATGCATGTCTCAATTGAAACCAGTGGATCATTATCTCCAACTGCTATGGCAAATGAACCATTCCAAATGATCAATTTGTTTGATCTTGTCTTGGATATTGCTCCCTTATCCATGATTTATCCTCCCCCTTAGAAGAAAGCTACGCCATTTGTTTCAAAGAATGTCAAGACTTCTGGTAAGTCTTCTGTTTCTGAGCCTACAATCCCTAGTGAAGATAAAACTGTTGTTGAAGAGGGGTCTAGGTCTAAAGGTTCTGAGATGAGAAACCCTACTAAGCATACTGGTGGCACTAAGAATCAAACTGAAGCGGAAAAGAGTGTCATTGATAAGGAACTTAGGAAGTTTGTTACCTCTGTGCTGAAGGAAGTGAACTCAGATGTTCAAACATCTTTGGCAAAAAAAACTAGCCCTGATGGTGATTCTAGTGAAAAAGCTAAGGAAAGTGACCCTGAGCAAGCTGCTCATGAAAGAAGGAGAAGGAAGAAGGTTGATGAATGTGTCCCTGAGCAAGTTGCTCATAAAAAAAGAAGTAAAAAGAAAGCGGATCATGTTGTCAATATTGATGACCTAACATCTGATGAGGAAATTTTTACCAACATCGTGGCTCCTGGTATAGCCAAGAGACTTTAGAGAAGAAAAGGAAAGAATGTGGTGTTTGAAGAGTCTCCTTCTAAGAAGATAAAATGAAAATATGGTGGTATGAAAAGTACTCCCTCTAGAAGTTCCATAGGAAAATCTCTTGTTGGTCCTGCTAGATCATGGAGTAAAGTCGTTACTCCTACTAGGAAGAGGAAAGTTGTATCTCCTAGTGATTCTTAGTTTGAGGTCGAAGAGGATGTCCAGGACATCACACCTGTGAGAAGATCTACTGCCTAGAAGCCTCATATTGTTGTGCCCGAGGCTCCACTGGACAATGTGTCTTTACATTATGTGAAGAATGCTGAAAAATGGAAGTATGTAATTCCAAGAAGGGTAGCTTTGGAGAGGTAATTGGTAAGGGTGCCCTAAAATGTAAGGAGGTTATTGAGATTATAAAGGTTGTTGGTTTGATGAAGACTGTCACAAAATTCCTTTATATGAAATTCTAGTCAAGGAGTTTGTGGTGACAATTCCTGATGGTGTGATGATGTGAAGAGTGCAGACTATAGGAAGGTGTACGTTAGAGGAAATGTTGTGACATTTTATCCTACTGTGATCAACAAGTTTCTGGGAAGAACTGAAGAACCTCAGATTGAGCTAGAGGTTATAGATGCCCAAGTGTGCAAGGAGATAACTGCCAAACAGGTAAAGACTGGCCAAATATAGGAAAGTTGTCTACTGGGAAGCTGAGTGTCAAGTATGCAATTCTTCATAGGATTGGGACTTCCAACTGGGTGCCTACTAATTACACCTCAACCATCTCTACTGGACTTGGGAATTTTATATATGTTATTGGGACAAAAAGAGATTTTGATTTTAGGAAGTACATTTTTGAACAAGTTCTGAAGCAGGCCTTCTTAACTGCTGTGAAGATGCTTATCTGCTTTCCATCTCTCATCTGTGGGATAATCCTGCAAACTCAGATAGCCAGGAAGATATTTGATTGTAGTGTTGTTGTTTTTTTGTTTGGTTTTGTTCGGTGGTCTCTGTCGCATCCTGCGAAAAATCAACCGGCGAGCCTAAAAATAAAAACACACAGAGCCGCCACTGCGCGTTATTTATCCCAAGATAGGGAAAGGAAACGCTCAGAGAAACCTGGAAAGACATGGTCTCGCGACCAGAGAGAAAAGGTTCGGGAGTCGGTTACGCGAGGGGAAGGTATTAGCACCCCTCACGTCCGTCGTACTCGACGGGATCCACGTTCTAAAATAAGAAAAGGTTGCTAAACATCACACACACAGGGGAACGCAGGTGGGGTTAGGAGAAACGGGCTCGATAAGGTATCGCACCTTATGCCTACATATCTTGTCTGGAACAAGAATCAGAGCCACTGTAGTTCGGCTTACACACGCCAAACAACACAAAACATACAAACACACAAGGGTGGCAAACATGGAGCCCGACAACCACTAGATGGAATTACGTCGGCATCCGAACCAAAACACACTCGAAAGGGCAAACGTGGAGCCCGACAGCCAATCCTGGGCTTACGTCGGCATCCGAACCCAAACACACAGTCAGATAACAAGTAAACACACGCAAAAAAGAAAAAGGTTGCCCGGAGTGGTCTCGCACGACCACCTGCCTACATACCTCGTCTGGAACGAGGATCAGGGCGATGTAGTTCCCCTGAAAGGGACTAAATTGCTAACCAGAAACCGGGGAAAGATACACAACTAGGGAGCTGAGACTCGAGCCTAATGTTGTCATGCATCGTTAACCCTAAGTTCGGTTTTCTATCCTACTTGCATAAGCAAACTAACCTAACCAGGAAAGAAGCTAGCACACAAGCATACATCATATATCAAATGAGAACAGGCATCTCAAACAAGCATGTCAATCAGATATCCACATAACACGCACTATAGCCAAACAAGGGGGCTCAATCAATCAGGTTTGACTGCCTAAGCAATCGTCTGTACAGGCTGTGTTTGCTCTTAACCTTGCCATTACGAGGCTAAGGTGAAGCAGATGATGGGATGAAGTGAGGATCAGACCTCACAGCTCTTATCCCTAACCAGGGAGAGCTGACAAATGAGCATGGGTCCAGAATAGGGGAACCCTTCTATACTCGATGACTCTGACTCAACAGATCTTGGGGTTTTGATCTCAATGCTACAACCATGTAATGGGAGCAAGGAGAAGACTCAACTGAATAGTGGGGGACAGGTTGCTTGTCCCTACCTTCCACCAATTGCCTTACTTAAAGGACTTTCACCTGCTTGGGCTTAAAAATAAACAACCACAATCATTGCCTCTTAAGGAGGACTTCAGACATTTATTTGCCCGGCCCGGTAACAGCCGGGTCTCCAGACTACATGAAGTAAGAAGGTTATACCTCAAATGCAAGTTGCTTAAGCAAAGCAAAGCAATAGTTCACAAGGAACTGAGCAACTAAAGTACCTGGAAACAATCAAACTCAGTCAGTACCCAATCAGACAAACTGTAAAGCAAACAGTTAAACAGCTCAAACAATACAACACAAAACAAGCCCAAGGCTTAAGCCCAAGCTCCAACACCTACAAAACAAGGTTATGTTAGTGTACAAACATCCACAACATCAATTAAAATCAACTTGTATCATTCTCCATGTACATTATGCTTTTGATCCTGAAAAACCAAGCAAACATTAGCAACTAGACCACTAGGCCAAGCCTAGGGTCCCAAAGCAAGAAAAAAGTTAAAACAGCAAGGTATCCACCATCCAACATCAAATTAACATCAAACAAGAGCAAACATCCTTGGTCTCATGTTTATATCATCCATCATATTCAATTCATGCACAAAACAATCCATATGAGGTCAAATGAACCACCAAGCATACAAACAGAAGTATTGCATTCAAAACCATACCAAAATAAATCCAAAAATTCTCAAATTAAATACACCTAAACAGGGGATAATCAAGGTCTACCATGTCAAATTTGAGCTCAATTGGGCAAATGGAACCATGTCAATGAAAATCATCAAAAACAGACACAATTTCATGCTTCAATTCACACCATCAATGCATACATCCAATTCAAAAATTCATATCTCATTGAAAACAAAAAAGAAATGGATGAGACCAAAACAGGGAGGTCACACAATGTGTCTAGTTCATGCATATCAAATTTCATGACCATACAATACAATATGAGGATTTCCCAATCAATCTACCAACATGTATCACATGAGCTTGCAATTTCAACAACCAGAAATGAAAAATCAAGATTAAATTGAAAATACAGTGAAAAATCCTACAAAAATTCATCAAGCATCCTAACATGTCAACAAGTCATCATGCAAAATTTCAGCCAATTCCAACATGCATAGGTCATCCAATTAAATTCAACAAGTTGACATCAAGAGGTGTGACACAAATTGTCACACCTAAGTTCCAGAATTTGCTGCTCTCTAACCAGGTATCAAAAATTCATGAAATTTACATATAAATAATCCTCAATGAGTCAAGAACCACCACAAAAATTTTCAGCCATTTATTTTATGATATGAGTATTTCATGATCAAATTGCCAAAATGTATCAAAATGTGACATACATTAGAAAAGCCTATGCCAAATAAAATATTTGCCAAGCACAACTTTAACCAATAGGTCAAAAAAATCCTACACAAGTCAACAAAGTCAAGAAAAAAATCTCCATATTTTTAGGAATTTTTTACTATTTTTTATGAATTTTTTAAGGTGTTAAATATTTTTAGAAATTAAATGAATTAATTAAAACTGCACAGTGGCATAACTGTAATTATTTCTGGCGGGAGCGGGAAACAGCATTTTGAATTTTCAAACCAACAAAACGGATCAAACGCCTCTTCTCATCGTCTCCTTCACGCAAATTTTCCAGAAAACGAAAAAAATCGAAGAACACTCAATGTTAACGAAAATGGACATGGCCATATCCGTTCGAACCGTCTGGTCATGAGGATTACAAATATCATACTATCACATCCTAAAAGTTCCTAAATCTCTCGAATCGACTCACTTAGGGTTTGCATTCATAACTTTAAATCTAGATTTCGTAACCTACGATCAACCATTCTATAAACCACAAGCACCATTGGATTCTACAAGAAATGCACTACACAAAGCACCTATCAATCGAACAAAACAGGAGATTCGAATTTTCGACATACCGGCAATGGCAGTGTGTAGATCGCGGCTTTAAGCTCCAACTCTTCAAAACAGATGCACAAGAAGTATATAGAAGGTGAATGCTATGCTCCGTTTCAATTACTTCCACTCCTATTGTCCACAATTCAGATTTGCCATGGATGATGAGGTTTTGAACAGTCACGATTTTGTGATCTTTGGATGATGAAGCATGAAAACAGATGGAGTAGAGGTTTAGGTGAGTTCAAATCAAAAGCAATTTCGAAAAAAGGTTGAGAAATGGTGAAGAATTCTTGATTTTAAGATGTTGAGTTCTTGAGGGTTTTGAGAGAATTTGGAGAGTTTTGAGATCCAACTTTGGAGAATGTGATTTTCTGTTATGATTAGGAAGGGATTATGAATATATATGGTAGCTTAATTGTAGCTTAATCATGTTAATTAGCATTTTGGCCATGTTAAGTGAAATTGGTTATTAACAAGTGAGGGCAAAATGGTCAATTCACTTAGACAGCTCATTGACACCTGTTGACAGCACACACACAACTTCTAAATATCATATATGAACTGTGGAAACTTGTCCCATGCCCATTGGTTGCTTAAAACTCAAAATCACTATGTGTATGCAAAATGACCAATTTTCATCATTTCACTTTTCAAGCCAAAATCCAATTCTCATGCCTTAGCCATGAAATGAATATTCAAACACACTTAAAATGCCATTCCTGAGGTGTTGGAAAAAGTCCCATTCAAAAATTCCAATTATTTTGACATTTGGACGATTTTGCCCCTGGTCCAATTCAGCTGTCCAGTTGAAAAGTGACTTTTTGCCTTGGCCATTTTTGAACAAATCCAATGATGCACCCTCAAAGTACATGTCAAATGGAGTTTGTGCATATAAAGAACTTGCAATTTGGACAAAGTATGTGGTAGTTATGGCCTCCTGATTACGGGTCATTTCTGAAATTCACTGAGCCATATCTTGCAAACCACACATTGGATTTTCAAGTTCTTGGACTTTTTGGAAAGGTAAGAACAAGATCTACATCTGTCATGTTGAACAATTTTTCATTTGAAGCTTCCTTGGACATCTGTTTTTGAGGTCAAAAACTTTCCATTTTTGGAAACTTCAGCTACAAGTCACTTTCCATTTTTGGCAGTTTTTGTCCTGACTTGATTTTCTTCCTTCTTAAGCTTTGAGATGTCATATAACACTTGTTCCAACATGAATGAAGTGTATCCAACTCATTTCCACCTCTACATCCATCAGATCATGTACAGTTGACCACAATTGACTTTTCATCTGACAGATGAATTTGGCAATGCATAGATCAAATTGAACCCCAATCTTCAACTGAAATGGCTCAAGGGTGAAACCCTAGCCTCAATAAGCACAATATAATCACAAAATGAACCCCACAACCATCAGAAACCTCATCTCCTGATCCAGCCCTGATTGGCCCAATACAACTGATTAGGGTTGACCAGTGGTCAAAACCCTAATCTCAAGGAATCTTCTTCAATCTTCTGATGATACCCAACCATGATGATGATGATGTATCAATTCAATCAATATGAAGACCAATACCCTTGGGAATCACAAAACCCTAATTCACAGTCCAATCCTCAGATGGCCCATGATCAGTCAAAACCCTAGCTTGCACCTTCTGACTTCCTCATCTTCTGATCAAGACTTGGGAAGATAGCTTGCACTATGTAACCACATGTTATGCAATATGAGATGCCTAATGACCTAGAATGAAATGCAAATATGTTAATGCTAGTCCCAAGAGAGGAGGGCAAATTTTGAGGTGTTACAGCTGCCCCTATTCAATCCACTGTGAACCTGTCGATACGAAATAGCCTCGGATTTCGGATGATCAGGACGAAGAGTGATTGAATACCAAGAACAGACGAACAATTTGCACTCTGATGGGATAATAATTAACAACGCCTGTCAGCATCGGCGAAGAAAAACTCGAAAAACCGACGACCTGGATGCCAAAATAAATGGTAACGCAGGGATAACCATGGTCTGAACACCACATCCACTCGGGATTCTCATTCCTTTTTTGCTTTTCTTGAACCCCGAAAATTTTCTCTTCTTCTACCTGGTCCGAAAACCACTTCAGTCTGAACTCCGAAAAACTGGCCTGAATACCATAAGTGCTTCAACCTGATAGTCGGAAACTTCACTAATCACCATTCTAAGGGCAACACGTCAGAGGGTACACCTTCAACCAGACACTGACTGATGACTGGGAAGAAACTCGACGTTTACTGAACATCGGACGATGATGTTTACTGACACCAAAAAAAGCTCGACCAGACATTAACCAATGACCGGGAGGAAACTCGATGTTTACAGGCACCGAACAATGATGTTGACATGACATCAAACAATGATGCGGACAGACATCAAACAATGATGCGGACAGACATCAAACAATGATGCGGACAGACATCAAACAATGATGCGGACAGACATCAAACAATGATGCGGACAGACATCAAACAATGATGCGGACATGACATCAAACAATGATGCGGACAGACATCAAACAATGATGCGGACAGACATCAAACAATGATGCAGACAGACATCAAACAATGATGCGGACAAACATCAAACAATGATGCGGACAGACATCAAACAATGATCGACCAAACACTTACTGATGTCTGGGAAGAAACGGTGGTTCCAAACTCACAATGCTGAACTCCTCGGAGCATCGTCTTCGCTGTCAGACAAAACCAAACCTCAAGCGGTAATCACGGCTTGAATCGCGCTGATCGCGTAACGTCTTCTGACTGTATCCCCATCTCTGTCCGACGGGAACATTTCCTCCAATATCGCACTACTGGGGAACATTGCTGATCTGACGTTGTGATGCTAATCTCCTCAGAGTAACATCTTCACCTTTGGTGAACCCCAAATCTTCAAGCGGTAACCACAGTTTGGGTTGCGTTGAATACATCCCTTTTCCATCTCCGTCCGACGGAAGGAGTCTTCTCCAGTGTCGTACCACTGGGACAATACCTGTGATCCAATCATGAGGCTATACTACTCGGAGTAACACTTTCATTTTCTGGCAAAATACCTCTCAAACAGTAACCACGGCTTGAGACTAGCTGACGTTTGCAATGATGCATGCTTGATTTCTTCTGCGTAATGCTCCATAATTATGGAAATGCTACGCGATTATTTATTTTTCTATGCAATATGCAATGCTTATTCTACATGATGAATGCATAAAAATATCCCCCTCAAGGGAATTTTCTGGGGAAAATGAGACTCTCTGCTGAGGAACTCGCCACTGCTCCGATTTCCACCCTGCCGGGGATAGCACTGCTGCTAGGAAATAGACAACCCTTGCTGGGGATACAGATCCTTTGCACCCAACCCTCTCGAGGACATGCTGGGGATACAGATCCTTCACTGCACTCTGTGGGAATACCACAGTCTTTGACTTGCTGGGGATATAGATCCCAACTCTGCTTTGGGAACCCTCACAGATACTCCCGCTGGGGAAAAGAGCAATCTTCAACCTGCTGGGGGAATACCATCCAGACCCTGCTAGGGGAACGACAACTACTCCGCTGGGGAGGACCCAATCAATCCACATGTAGGATACCCTCGGCTGGGGATGCAGATATTCGTCTGCTACAGAAACTCGTTCAATCCACTGGTAGAATGAACACTGTTGGAGAGATATGTCATTGAAAAAACCCGCTCCACTCGGGGAACTGCTGGAGATATATTTCTTTGAAACCCGCTCCACTCGGGGAATAGCAACCTTCTGGCCTGGCTACTGAGGAAACATCGTTGTAAACCTGCCGGAGATAACCGCCATGACTCGGCTGGAGAAATCCATAGACCCTGGATCTGCTGGGAAGCTAGTCCTATGACTCTGCTTGGGGACCTAGCCGGGAAATGAGAAAAGTTGGTACAGAACACCCGTCGACTCGTCGAACCACGGTATCTACCTTCCAGCCTCGCATCAGCTTTCCACTTGTGGGGAATTTCCAGACTCGTCTGGACCTTTTCTGCTCCATCATCTTGCATTCCAAGTCGTTCCGCACTCGACGAGAGACGTACTCCTGGGATTTATACATAAATTTCAATTTTCCGACTTTGAAGAGTCCTCTTGATTAATTTCAATGGTCGTCGGGCGTCTCGACGTCGTCTCTTCATATTCTTTCGTCCGTCCCTCGTCCCTAGTTGGACCCTGCGGGGAATCTCTACAGACTTTCCAATCTTCCGACTTTGAAGAGTCTTCTTGATTATCATCAAGGAACGTCGTACGTCTCGACGTCTTCGTCATCCTTTCATTCATTAGTTCCTGAGCGAACTCTCTGGGGGTTTGCTACAAAGCTTCCACGTCACAACCTGCAAGTGAGTGACGAACACCTAACAGTTCCTGCAAAACAGATCGTCAGATATAACCGTGCCCCAGGCGTGTCAAGATTTCAACACTTGGATCACTCAACCTTCCAAATAAGATTTCAAGTTTTCAATCTTATAAGCATGCATTGGAAGGGACCTGTATGTATTAAAATGCAACATTCTTTATCAACAATATCTGGATGTTTTTGCAATCAAAGCGGTAATGAAGACAAAAAACAAAATTATTTGACTGAATATGCATTTTATCGACTGGAAAAGTGTGTGGCTCAAATGAGCAATACAAAAGGAAGCAATTCCTGAAAAGAGGTAATTGCGCACAAAAGGAAAAATCTATCCTAATGGCAATGTGAAACCCGTGATCTCATCGAGTTCCAACTCGGTTACACCCCATATGTCCTCAGACTCTCCATGCTTTCCGCCTTCTGAACAAGACGCTTCTGACTGATTCAACTGGGTATTATCCATGATGCTTTAACCAAAGCGCGAACGATCATGCTAGACGCAGCTGTTCGTTTCAATCCCTCTTTTGCCTGGACCGCCCTTTCGGGTTTTCAGTCCACCGGGATACCCATTTTTGCCCAAGTCGCCTTTTCAGGTTTTCGACTTGCCGGGTGTACAGTTTTTATTTATATCCCTAATTTTTGCCCGAACCCTTTTTCTGTTTTTGGTTCGCCGGGATGCCCATTTTTGCCTGGACTATTTTGTTCTTTTCGTCCAGCGGGTCTTTTTTACACGAAGTATTTTTTAACTGCGCCTGCATTCACAGGGGATGGAAAATCCTCACCATCCATGGTCGTTAACAACAAGGCTCCACCAGAGAAAACCTTCTTGACCACGAACGGACCTGCATAATTCGGTGTCCATTTGCCCCTTCGATCGTTCTGAGGAGGAAGGATCCTTTTCAGCACCATATCACCCACGTGATATACCCGAGGTCGCACCTTCTTGTCACAAGCACGCTTCATTCACTGCTGATATAGCTGCCCATGACGGATGGCTGTTAGCCTCTTTTCCTCAATTAGGCTTCCTGAGTGAGAAAGGCGTTTGCCCCAGTAGACGTACGTACCGAAGTACAGTTCCCAGGATACCAGCTTCGTACTCTGCCACCATCGATGATGCATTCCATCATGCCCCGGGAAGCACTAACTTATTCACCTTATCCTCCCCATCAGACATCAGAATCCGTTCGGATTCAGGGTCAGGCCCCTCCTCCGGGATCAGTTACTCTCAATCTTTCGATTAGAGCACCTCGAGATGTCCTCATCAGGGAACTTCAAACTTCATCAGTTGATAACCCTCAATGGGTTGCGGAGCAATGTAATCAGACGATACACCCCTTGATTGCTTTCTGAGAGTATCACAAATCAGTCAATATTCTTTTTCACTCTCGCAACCCGTCCGGTCAATGCTGGATTCTCAAACCCATACTCGATCGGATCCATCTCGGAAATCCACAAAGTGGTATGAACCAGCATATACTGTCTCAGTCGGCGAGCAGCCTATGCCAAAGTACATCAAGTTTTTTCGAACAGTGAATGTACTGTTTCACAGTCGATAAACTTTTTGCTAAGGTAAATTGCATGCTCTTTTCGAAAAGACTCGTCATGCTGACCCAATACACCTCGTAGACCCCTCGAAGGCCGTCAAGTACAGATTTAACAGTTGCTCCTTCCACAGGAAGTATCAGAATCAGAGGTTCCTGCAACTTTTCCTTTTATTTTTTCAACGCCCCTTGGCAATCATTATTTCGCCTGACCGTTTGATCTTTCTATCAATATCTGAATATGAGTTCACCCGTGGCGGTTAGATGAGATGTGAACCATGACAGGTAGTTCAATCTTTCTAAGAAACCACGAACCTCTTTCTTTATTCTCGGTTCAGGCATTTGTTTTTTTTTTTTTTTTTTTTTTTTTTTTTTTTAAAAGCAGGAGCAACCTCGATTACTCTCTTATAATGAACCCCAACGATTTACCGGATTGCACTCTGATAGTGCACTGACTTGAATTCAACCTCAGTTTGAATTGTTTCAACCAGTCAAACAACTTGGCCAGATCTGCCAGATGCCCCTCTTCTGTTTGGGACTTTGCTATCATGTCATAGCATTGCATTCGGTTTCATGATGAATCATGTCATGAAACAAAGTCACCATGACTCTCTGATACAGGCACTGGCGTTCTGCTTCTTTAGAGGACGGTCTTCTCTCCATGGTAGCGTGTAAGCAACGATATCGGTGTTCGACCCTGGCATATCCTGACATGACCAGGTTGAAACATTCACATGCTCTTTCAACAGGGCTACCATTCTGCTTTCAACTTGCCTCTGAAACGGCCTGAATTCTCCTTTCCCTTCTGACCTCGGCGGTGCTTGGAATAACAATCTCAATCCGCCCCTCAGGCGGCTGAATCACCTCCTCCTCCTGTTTAAACAATCTGGCTAATTCCAGCAAATCACAATCTTCTTCGTCTTCTTCTTCCGCAAGATAGATCGGTTTGTCGAATTCATATGAGGGGTAACCAAATTGTTATCAATGAGATCCGGAGAATTGTTTTTGAAGTCGGAATGAGACAAAACAAAAAAGGAAAAATGAAAATAAACATTGCCATTTTTATTTGTTTTTAAACTGCAAAAATAAATGAAAAACAGGGAACACCGCTTTTTGACTGAAAAACATCCATTTATTAATGATGCAGAAATGCAAATTTAAACATGAGGTGGCCTTCACAATGAACCATTACGTGTCGGGCAACACATATGGCTTTCATGCAAATAAAATTGAAAACAGAAAATCATTACTCTTCCGGACGAATGACAGTGATGATCTTTTTAAGCCTTCCAGCTTCCTGGTACGCACGATTTTATCCATTGATCAATCTCCCAGTCACTGTCAGTTTCTTTACCCACTGTATAGGCGTGATCTGAATCTTCAGTAATTGCATTCCCCATCGCCTGACCATGCGCCGGTATGGGATTAGCATTAACATCTGTCAATAGTGAAAAATGGAGGGCCTTGGACTCCAGCAGGTCTTGAACAGTATGCTTAAAGGCTCTACAACCCTCAATGTCATGCCCCTGCGTACCAGAATGAAATTCACACCTGGCGTTCTCATTATAGTTTGGTGGCCACTGATCTGCTCTCAATGGAGCTAACGTCCTTGGCTGAACCATCCCCAGATCCATCAACTTTTTAAACAGAGCAGCATATGGCATGGGTGGCTTGTCAAAATGACGATCAACCCCCTTTCCTTTCACTTGACTCCCAGCTCCCTGTATCTTCTGGGGATTAGTCTGAGGTTGCTGTCGGACTGCCTGATTGCCAGCAGGGATGGTTACTGCAGCAGTGTGCTGGTAGTAACGACCCCTACCGTGTCCTCTCTGGGCATACACAGCACTCGATCCACCCTCATCCTTGCGCTGGTCATCACCAAAGGATTTCTTCGGTCCAGATGACGAAGCGTTTCCTTGCATGTTCCCCATCTTCAGCCAGTCTTCAATCCTCCCCACCTTTTCGGCAATTACTTTCTGCCCCAAGGCGAACTCTTGCATGACATTGATCAGCTCTCCCATCTTCTCTTTCAGTTCGAGGATGTCAGCGTTGGGAGGATCCATCAGTCGAGGAGTATTGCGTCTGGTGAAGTATCTGTGAGGACGAGTTGAGTGCAAAGGGATGACTCTACGAGCGCGAGCAATGATTCCTGCAAAACAGCAAACAGGTTAATATGCATGAATGCAACGTCTATCCATATGAGGAAGCTTCTGTCCTTCGATCCTGGTTTCATCGAGACAGATAATATTTCACCAATAACATTTTGACATCCAGATGTCTCTCAACCAGATTCTCAATCAATAATACTCCCCATATGGCTAGACGTGAGTTTGAGTGCAGATGAATGCAAAATGAGAATGATGCAGATGTATGCAATGCACTGTGCCATCCTCCAAGTCATCTGATCCTCTGTTGCTCTGAATCACAGCCCGGATCTCTGAACCGATCATAACCATCTGAGGAGTGTACAATCATCAATCTGACCCACGGGTTCCGAAATAAACGGAAGACAGATACATCATCATCATCAGTCTCTGAGCAGACACTCACAACCATCTGAATCGGCCCGGGGAATCCTGAAATAAACGGATCCCCACTGATAAATATCTTGGCCCGGGGAATCCTGAAATAAACGGATCCCCACTGATAAATATCACGGACAGCACTCCGGCGTCACCGTAATAAATGACCATAAATCCGACTTATAAATAGGACTCTGATCAACGGAACCATTAGTCACCACCTGAGTCACCATCTGTACCTGAAATAAAGATCATTCCCTCCCCACTCACGGGTGTCATCTAGGCCAGGGTAAGGTCGAGAGAAACGCAGCATAAATAACCTTTCGCAGAATACCATCATATACACACCCAAAGTATGTAACGATAATATCCCACCAGGGTCTGAACTGCTCGTGATGTCAATGTTCCGCTAAGTGGCGCCATACCACCCGCTTCCCATGCATCACTCTATTCCTAGGTTTCCTAGATTTCACTCATAGCCTGGGTATTGGGCCTTTTACCTCGAGTAACTCCCACCCCAAAACAGAGGAACCACCTGTACAGAGGACGGCGACATGATAGTATGATGCATGCAAATATTTATGCAAATATATACACAGGTTAGAATAATAAATGCAATAAATAACACAACAAGCAACCTAAACTAATCCTAAAACGCTAGGAAGGACTCGCTTAGGGACGATGGACCAGCATAGGTCTACATCCGATTTCCCCAGCAGAGTCGCCAGCTGTCGCATCCTGCGAAAAATCAACCGGCGAGCCTAAAAATAAAAACACACAGAGCCGCCACTGCGCGTTATTTATCCCAAGATAGGGAAAGGAAACGCTCAGAGAAACCTGGAAAGACATGGTCTCGCGACCAGAGAGAAAAGGTTCGGGAGTCGGTTACGCGAGGGGAAGGTATTAGCACCCCTCACGTCCGTCGTACTCGACGGGATCCACGTTCTAAAATAAGAAAAGGTTGCTAAACATCACACACACAGGGGAACGCAGGTGGGGTTAGGAGAAACGGGCTCGATAAGGTATCGCACCTTATGCCTACATATCTTGTCTGGAACAAGAATCAGAGCCACTGTAGTTCGGCTTACGCACGCCAAACAACACAAAACATACAAACACACAAGGGTGGCAAACATGGAGCCCGACAACCACTAGATGGAATTACGTCGGCATCCGAACCAAAACACACTCGAAAGGGCAAACGTGGAGCCCGACAGCCAATCCTGGGCTTACGTCGGCATCCGAACCCAAACACACAGTCAGATAACAAGTAAACACACGCAAAAAAGAAAAAGGTTGCCCGGAGTGGTCTCGCACGACCACCTGCCTACATACCTCGTCTGGAACGAGGATCAGGGCGATGTAGTTCCCCTGAAAGGGACTAAATTGCTAACCAGAAACCGGGGAAAGATACACAACTAGGGAGCTGAGACTCGAGCCTAATGTTGTCATGCATCGTTAACCCTAAGTTCGGTTTTCTATCCTACTTGCATAAGCAAACTAACCTAACCAGGAAAGAAGCTAGCACACAAGCATACATCATATATCAAATGAGAACAGGCATCTCAAACAAGCATGTCAATCAGATATCCACATAACACGCACTATAGCCAAACAAGGGGGCTCAATCAATCAGGTTTGACTGCCTAAGCAATCGTCTGTACAGGCTGTGTTTGCTCTTAACCTTGCCATTACGAGGCTAAGGTGAAGCAGATGATGGGATGAAGTGAGGATCAGACCTCACAGCTCTTATCCCTAACCAGGGAGAGCTGACAAATGAGCATGGGTCCAGAATAGGGGAACCCTTCTATACTCGATGACTCTGACTCAACAGATCTTGGGGTTTTGATCTCAATGCTACAACCATGTAATGGGAGCAAGGAGAAGACTCAACTGAATAGTGGGGGACAGGTTGCTTGTCCCTACCTTCCACCAATTGCCTTACTTAAAGGACTTTCACCTGCTTGGGCTTAAAAATAAACAACCACAATCATTGCCTCTTAAGGAGGACTTCAGACATTTATTTGCCCGGCCCGGTAACAGCCGGGTCTCCAGACTACATGAAGTAAGAAGGTTATACCTCAAATGCAAGTTGCTTAAGCAAAGCAAAGCAATAGTTCACAAGGAACTGAGCAACTAAAGTACCTGGAAACAATCAAACTCAGTCAGTACCCAATCAGACAAACTGTAAAGCAAACAGTTAAACAGCTCAAACAATACAACACAAAACAAGCCCAAGGCTTAAGCCCAAGCTCCAACACCTACAAAACAAGGTTATGTTAGTGTACAAACATCCACAACATCAATTAAAATCAACTTGTATCATTCTCCATGTACATTATGCTTTTGATCCTGAAAAACCAAGCAAACATTAGCAACTAGACCACTAGGCCAAGCCTAGGGTCCCAAAGCAAGAAAAAAGTTAAAACAGCAAGGTATCCACCATCCAACATCAAATTAACATCAAACAAGAGCAAACATCCTTGGTCTCATGTTTATATCATCCATCATATTCAATTCATGCACAAAACAATCCATATGAGGTCAAATGAACCACCAAGCATACAAACAGAAGTATTGCATTCAAAACCATACCAAAATAAATCCAAAAATTCTCAAATTAAATACACCTAAACAGGGGATAATCAAGGTCTACCATGTCAAATTTGAGCTCAATTGGGCAAATGGAACCATGTCAATGAAAATCATCAAAAACAGACACAATTTCATGCTTCAATTCACACCATCAATGCATACATCCAATTCAAAAATTCATATCTCATTGAAAACAAAAAAGAAATGGATGAGACCAAAACAGGGAGGTCACACAATGTGTCTAGTTCATGCATATCAAATTTCATGACCATACAATACAATATGAGGATTTCCCAATCAATCTACCAACATGTATCACATGAGCTTGCAATTTCAACAACCAGAAATGAAAAATCAAGATTAAATTGAAAATACAGTGAAAAATCCTACAAAAATTCATCAAGCATCCTAACATGTCAACAAGTCATCATGCAAAATTTCAGCCAATTCCAACATGCATAGGTCATCCAATTAAATTCAACAAGTTGACATCAAGAGGTGTGACACAAATTGTCACACCTAAGTTCCAGAATTTGCTGCTCTCTAACCAGGTATCAAAAATTCATGAAATTTACATATAAATAATCCTCAATGAGTCAAGAACCACCACAAAAATTTTCAGCCATTTATTTTATGATATGAGTATTTCATGATCAAATTGCCAAAATGTATCAAAATGTGACATACATTAGAAAAGCCTATGCCAAATAAAATATTTGCCAAGCACAACTTTAACCAATAGGTCAAAAAAATCCTACACAAGTCAACAAAGTCAAGAAAAAAATCTCCATATTTTTAGGAATTTTTTACTATTTTTTGTGAATTTTTTAAGGTGTTAAATATTTTTTAGAAATTAAATGAATTAATTAAAACTGCACAGTGGCATAACTGTAATTATTTCTGGCGGGAGCGGGAAACAGCATTTTGAATTTTCAAACCAACAAAACGGATCAAACGCCTCTTCTCATCGTCTCCTTCACGCAAATTTTCCAGAAAACGAAAAAAATCGAAGAACACTCAATGTTAACGAAAATGGACATGGCCATATCCGTTCGAACCGTCTGGTCATGAGGATTACAAATATCATACTATCACATCCTAAAAGTTCCTAAATCTCTCGAATCGACTCACTTAGGGTTTGCATTCATAACTTTAAATCTAGATTTCGTAACCTACGATCAACCATTCTATAAACCACAAGCACCATTGGATTCTACAAGAAATGCACTACACAAAGCACCTATCAATCGAACAAAACAGGAGATTCGAATTTTCGACATACCGGCAATGGCAGTGTGTAGATCGCGGCTTTAAGCTCCAACTCTTCAAAACAGATGCACAAGAAGTATATAGAAGGTGAATGCTATGCTCCGTTTCAATTACTTCCACTCCTATTGTCCACAATTCAGATTTGCCATGGATGATGAGGTTTTGAACAGTCACGATTTTGTGATCTTTGGATGATGAAGCATGAAAACAGATGGAGTAGAGGTTTAGGTGAGTTCAAATCAAAAGCAATTTCGAAAAAAGGTTGAGAAATGGTGAAGAATTCTTGATTTTAAGATGTTGAGTTCTTGAGGGTTTTGAGAGAATTTGGAGAGTTTTGAGATCCAACTTTGGAGAATGTGATTTTCTGTTATGATTAGGAAGGGATTATGAATATATATGGTAGCTTAATTGTAGCTTAATCATGTTAATTAGCATTTTGGCCATGTTAAGTGAAATTGGTTATTAACAAGTGAGGGCAAAATGGTCAATTCACTTAGACAGCTCATTGACACCTGTTGACAGCACACACACAACTTCTAAATATCATATATGAACTGTGGAAACTTGTCCCATGCCCATTGGTTGCTTAAAACTCAAAATCACTATGTGTATGCAAAATGACCAATTTTCATCATTTCACTTTTCAAGCCAAAATCCAATTCTCATGCCTTAGCCATGAAATGAATATTCAAACACACTTAAAATGCCATTCCTGAGGTGTTGGAAAAAGTCCCATTCAAAAATTCCAATTATTTTGACATTTGGACGATTTTGCCCCTGGTCCAATTCAGCTGTCCAGTTGAAAAGTGACTTTTTGCCTTGGCCATTTTTGAACAAATCCAATGATGCACCCTCAAAGTACATGTCAAATGGAGTTTGTGCATATAAAGAACTTGCAATTTGGACAAAGTATGTGGTAGTTATGGCCTCCTGATTACGGGTCATTTCTGAAATTCACTGAGCCATATCTTGCAAACCACACATTGGATTTTCAAGTTCTTGGACTTTTTGGAAAGGTAAGAACAAGATCTACATCTGTCATGTTGAACAATTTTTCATTTGAAGCTTCCTTGGACATCTGTTTTTGAGGTCAAAAACTTTCCATTTTTGGAAACTTCAGCTACAAGTCACTTTCCATTTTTGGCAGTTTTTGTCCTGACTTGATTTTCTTCCTTCTTAAGCTTTGAGATGTCATATAACACTTGTTCCAACATGAATGAAGTGTATCCAACTCATTTCCACCTCTACATCCATCAGATCATGTACAGTTGACCACAATTGACTTTTCATCTGACAGATGAATTTGGCAATGCATAGATCAAATTGAACCCCAATCTTCAACTGAAATGGCTCAAGGGTGAAACCCTAGCCTCAATAAGCACAATATAATCACAAAATGAACCCCACAACCATCAGAAACCTCATCTCCTGATCCAGCCCTGATTGGCCCAATACAACTGATTAGGGTTGACCAGTGGTCAAAACCCTAATCTCAAGGAATCTTCTTCAATCTTCTGATGATACCCAACCATGATGATTATGATGTATCAATTCAATCAATATGAAGACCAATACCCTTGGGAATCACAAAACCCTAATTCACAGTCCAATCCTCAGATGGCCCATGATCAGTCAAAACCCTAGCTTGCACCTTCTGACTTCCTCATCTTCTGATCAAGACTTGGGAAGATAGCTTGCACTATGTAACCACATGTTATGCAATATGAGATGCCTAATGACCTAGAATGAAATGCAAATATGTTAATGCTAGTCCCAAGAGAGGAGGGCAAATTTTGAGGTGTTACAGTCTCTGACTAGGATTTTAAGCACCCTTGTGTGCCCTCTTATGTGTTCTACTTAACTTTATGAATGTTGTTTCTTTGTTTTAGTTAGATTCTTACCTTTGTTATATTATGGCTAAAAAGGGGGAGTAATGTATATGTGCTCTAACCACTAACCACTAAATGTTGGCTGTGTTTGAGGAGGAGTTCATGTTCTGGAACTCTTGGGCTGCTGTGAAGTAATGTCAGACATGATGTCCTGACATCAATTTGTCTGAAGAATTGTTATTATGTGAGGATTTTTTTTCTTCTGCTGCAGATGCCTCTGATGTTTGAACTTGGACAGGTCATACTTTTTTTGGATATTCCCTTTAGGGAGTCCTGATTATGTGTGACAATGGGAGTACAAAACTTGTCTGCTTTGTATCTGTGTGTTTGCTTCTGTTGTGTGTGTTTGTTGTTTTTCAAATCTGTGTAGTTCTATTGTAACCTGGATTGTGTGCTTGTGTGTAAGGGGTACTTGGTTGTTTTAGCCAAAATTTTCCAAAAGGGGGGATTGTTAATTCTCTGTTTTTTTTATTGGCAGTAATTTTGGTAAAGCTAACTTAGCAGCAACATGTTGAGCAAGATGTCCTAACATGTGGGTTTGACATCTTGTCTGATACAGGTCTACTCTTGGTAACAGTTGGTTGATTAACAGATTACTGAATATTTTAGGAATCAGAGATTCTATTTGAATTTAAATTTATTCTATTTTTCTAAATGTTGAGACATTTTAGGAAACTTTTGATTGAAGACCTAATTATATGTAGAATATTTTACAGCTGCCTTGTTGCGTGTTTGAAGCCCTAATCCAGTCCAGACTTTGGTTAAAAATAGAATGCAACAAACCTAATTTGAGCACGGATCAAATATTGTTTTAGTGAGTTGTTAGGGTTTGAGTGTTCTTGTTAATTGTGAGCCTCTCTAATATCATCTTGATATAAGAGTAGGATTGTCTCTATTGAGTTGTAAGTTTTGTCAATCACTCATAAGCTTTTAAGCTTTGGGTGATTGTGTGTATGTGAAGTGTGACTTCTAAAACTTTCAGAATTATAGTCATTCAACACTGTTGTGATTGAAAGGGTTGTGATAAGGGTCTCATACCTAGGTGTGTCTTAGGTAGAAGTTAAGCACAGGTAGTGATTAGGGAGTAGATTGTAAACTGGAGATAGTTTTCTGAAGATCTTCAATTTGATACTATTTAGTGGATTTCCTCCATGGCTTGGTAGCCCCTAGATGTAGGTGTTGTTGTACACCGAACTGGGTTAACAACTTTGTGTGTTATGTTACTTTCTGTTCTCATATTTGTATGTTTTAGTGTCATTGTGTTTTGATCATATATCAGTGTCTCGACATCTCTCAGAACATCTGATATCTGCATACCAGAATTTCATTTTCCTTTTAAAGTAAGCAAAAGGAGTGTCAGGAAAATGCAATAACATGGGCATGCTGGGTATCAATGTGGGCGCGTTGAATAATGACTAGCCTAACATGGGCGCGTTGTGAAGTGGCTTAGGTGCATAAAATCTAGTAGCTAGTGTAGCGGTAAATTCATGACCATCAAGCTATGGATAAGCTAGACGTCAATAAAACCAGAGTCGCCACCGCACTTTTATTGTTTCCAAGGAAAAAGGGAAAAGTACAAACAAAATCCAAAAGATAAGAAGTTTTCAAATCAAAACTAATAAAATGCCAGAGATTACAAGTAAGGGGGTGGTTACACAGAGGGAAGGTGTTAGCACCCAAAGTGTCCTAGGTACTCCTAGGGAGCCCCTTCTTGTGTGCATATGTGTTTTTGTATAAATGATATTTGCAATAAATAGAATGGGAGGTATGAGAAAAGAATACATTAATTATATTTTTTGTGTTTGACAAGACCTTCGGACTTGTGCCTACGTACCAACATAAAAATGAGGGATCAAAACCTCGTAGTTCGTGGTATCAATTTCAAAATGAGTGAGTTGCTTTTAACAAAATTTAAGTTTGAAAGAGGCACAAAAAGCCTAAAAAGGTTTGGATGGGTGTTAGTTCTTTTTGGCTTTTGAAAGTTTAAGTCAAGTATAGTTAAGTTTATTTACAAGTTTGATTAAGAAAATAAGTTTGAAAAATGCAATGGCATAAGGCCAAAGTTTCTAATTTTCAATATGGTCTAAGTTTAGAAAACAAACACAAGCAAAGAAGATTTTAAAATGAGGGAAAGATTTGAAATTAAAGAAATGGGGAGGAGATGAAGAGACTAATCCTAAGCACAAGTTTAAAAGATAAGAGTTGAAAAGATTTAACCAATGGGATGCAATCCACAAACAAGAATTTCATATAGAAACCCAAATTTCCCTTGGACTTTAGAATAAAACAACATCAATACACAAATAGCAAGGTGAAAAGCAAGGCATCAAATAAAGATAGCCATATCCAAGCTTAGCAACTCCATGATCTTCTTTAAAATTTCCCATGTATCAGATGACTTCAAAGATGGCATGAGACACAGGTTCAAAATAACAGCTTCACAATGATCATGTTGCAGATGAACTCAAATGGATCTTCAATATTGTATCAGATGAATGTTCATTTCACAAGCACTTGGTTTCATTAAAGTTGGCATTGGCCAAGTCCTTTGCATAGGGAATGTTGCATAAATTCTAAGTTCAATTGTCTCAGATCAAACCAACAGTCCACACAAGATGTTTTTTAGGGGTTTTATTCTTATTATGTACATTAAGGTCAAAAGACCACACAAACAAACAAGTATATACAAACACAATATATCACAAGATATGGCCCAAATGGGTAAAGTGAAAATGGCATTAAGTAAAGAAATTGAATGGTATGAATAATGGCAAATGAATTAAAAGCTTAAAAGTTAAAGTGCATAAAAGTAAATGACTTGAAATTAAATGTTAGTTATTAGTTGATTAGAAGTTAGTATTGCTTTTGCTTTGTTTTATTTAAGTCATTCTTTGGAGAACACTCAACCCACTTATCAAAAGCATGGATCCTTGAACCAAGACATCTTCCAAAGGAAGGAAAAAAGGCCAAGTTTCCACAAAATACCATAAAAGAGGAGAGACTTACAATCTCACTAACTAGATTGTTATGCCTTTTGTGTCACAAATTTAGCACTATGTTAAGCAATCGTAATTGGACTTATTTAGAAGTCACAACTATTTGAGTTTGGGCAATAGAATTTTGGTGTTAATGCATATTAGAGACATATTATAATGGACTATGCTCATGAAACATACCACACACAAAAAGAATGTGCAAAGAGGTGGACCTAATCTCATCCATACTCATGTTGATTTTGCAATCAACTAGCCTTAGGATATAGAGATATCATAGGTCCATGACATAAATGAATAAAGAATGGGAATGAGATGAAGAAGGAGGGGGAATAGATTCAACACAAATTGGTCAAATGAGGACTTTTACCAAATTAAGATCAGTCATTCATTTTGGGAGATGGAATGTACATTCCATTAATCCCCTAAATTCAATGATCTTAATCTAACAAAGTAAAATAAACTTTGACCAAGGCCCAACAACACAAATCAAACTCACCAAATCAATTAAAATGCCTCTACACAATTAATTTGGCATTTAAACAATTAAAAATAATAAAAATATGCATTAAATTAAATTATGGTTGATCAATTTCCTAAAACCTCATCAAAACACCAAAGAAATGGACATGGGATTTATCAAAGGTCAAACAAGGTCAAAGGACCTTGGAGAAAAAATTCATAATTTTTGGAAACTTAAAAGTATTTTTAAACAATTAAAAATATTAATAAAATCAATTAAATCATGAAAAATATTAATAATGATCCAAAAAATAATTTTAATTCAGAAAATGAAAGAGGAATTGATTTAAAAAATTTTGGTGAAACTCTCAGATTTTTTGGATCAATATTAAATTTAATATGAATTAATGAAAATAACACAAATAAAATGAAATTCAAATATTCAGAAAAAACGTGGACCACTTGATCTCCCTCATTAACTGAGGTGGCAGATCAAGTGGATCCAAACGTGCGTTCCACCATGCACTTGAGTCAGCGCGTCACACAAACGGTATTCAAAACCAACGCTCGTGATTAAAACAAAACAAAATGATCATGTGGCTCTGAACCGTTCCAGCTCATCACCGGAGCAAAACGACGGTCACCTTCTCAGGCGACCCTGGCCGGACTGGTTCACTCATCGCCATCACAAAAATAAAGAAGAAAGACATGATTTCAAAGTAAAAATGACACTGATCACGAATCTGACCTCAACTCATCCTAACTCCAAGTATATTGAGAGATACATGGAGTTGAAATTTGAGGTACGTGATCTGAGTTGTTTCGATTTGACCTCAAAGCAAATCAATCTTCTTGCCTACATTGGTAGGACTTCAGACAACCAAGGATCCAAGAGAATTGATGAGAATTGAGAGAGAATCAAAGAGAAGAAAAAATCTAGAAAATACCTTCAATGTTGTTAAGAATTCGATTGCTCTTGCTTTAATTCTTGCTTGATCTCACTCAGGAAGCTTGTAGAAGTAGATTAGAATGGAACAAAAGCTTTGGATCGCTGGAGTTTTGAATCTCTAAACAGTGAGATTCAAACTCAATTTTTAAAGAAAGTTCTCAGGTTTCTCCTTTCAAATGTGAGGGTTTGGGGTATTGGAGCAAAGTTGGCGCGCAAGGATCCTTAATTCTGATGCTAGAGGTCTCTATTTATAGCTACAGCTTGTGATATTTGCACCTTCAAATTCAACTTCCAAATTTGGCAATGGATGATGCATGTTTGCATGGGCGTGTACAGGCCCATGAAGTCACTCAATTAGGTCCATAATCAAGTGTGAATGAATATGAAAGTGAATTGGAATGCAAGGCAAATGTGTACAATTGTTTGAAGTTTGATCTTTGCCAAATGATGATGACATGTTCAAGCCATGCACAGACCACTCAAACCTTGTCCAAAATGGATGAAATTGGCCTCTTTGGAAAGGTTAGATCAAGAGGAACAACTCTTATGTTGAAAGCTTAACATATAATCAAAGTAAATAAGCACGCATATAAACAAAAGCGCGTCACATCGACGTTTTCAAAAACCTAAAAGCTTTCAAAAACCAACATCATTCATCATCAATACACAATACACCTGGTCATTTAAAATAACACATTTCAATTATCATGAATATTCAAGAATATGTGTTCGCAGCGGAAAATAATGAATACTCATGCATTTCATAAAATGATCCATGTCCCATACCATGATCATCTCTCAATAATCTCCTCAAGATAAAATAAAACCATATCCAGAATATTTGGCACGATGGCCTCTCCAACAGCAATTGCAATCAAACATGTTCACAAGTAATAACGTAATGCATATCCAAATAAGATATGAGTTCAATACTAACAATTTACCCCGTGTTACATGACCAGAGCATTGACTCATTACCTAGTCCTCAACTAAAATACGGAAACTCCCCGGCTAATCTCGAGTGAGCTACCGTCCACTTACTTCAGCAATACTACTCCGGAGTATCTGCACGATGCCATGTAAAGCATCATTCCAACAGAAGGGTGAGAATTCAAATCATTATGAAGAAGTATAATAAAACACAATGATTAAATCAAAAATTAAAGGAATACATCACACTTCATATAACCATGTAAATAATGTTAACCAACATTTATTTCACATATTTCAAGCACACATAAAACTCAAGGAGTATAATATTCAAATCCAATATTATATTCCCAAGAATACACATAACTACAATTATCACATAATCATATACTTTGCCATGTTATGTATCCAAACATCATCAAATTCAATTACCATATCTCATACACGCATCGCAATCACAATAATGCATACACTCAATTATCACATAACTCTAATGTGACTCAATGCAAGACATGTGACTCTATGCATGTGGTACCGCAATGTGAACCCAACGTTTCACCGCTTTCCGATTCAATATCTAGAATCCAAGCCACGCTTCCGATCTGGACAAGATAAAAGCCACTACGTCTATTTCCAATTAAGGATCAACGTCTACTACGCCTATTTCCAATTAAGGATCAACGTATGCTATGCCTATTTCCATTCAAGGATCAACGTCTACTACGCCTATTTCCAATTAAGGATCAACGTATGCTACCATGTGAACCCACAGTTTCACCGCTTCCACCATGAAGCCGACCATGCCATGAATGAATGTACAAATACCAACACATATGCAATTAAGATCATCTCTACCATCTTAACATTCCACATATCACCATAATTCAACTCTATGAATTATCCATCAATGGTACATATACACATTCATAACAATATATCATTCACAAATATAGGCTAATTATCAACTACGCACACTAGATCTCATTGCAAATGAATACAACTTTTTAAAATCTCAATTTTTCATTTTTCAACAGTGGTAACCGGTTAACGCTCGGTAGGTAACCGGTTAACATAAAACAAAATCAACTTCCTGCGCAAATTTTCAAGCAAGTAACCGGTTAACGCTCGGTGGGTAACCGGTTAACATAAAACAGAATCGATTTCCTGTGCATATTTTTAAGCAAGTAACCGGTTAACGCTCGGTGGGTAACCGGTTAACATAAAACAGAATGCAGAATTTTCTGCGTTTTTCATCGTTGGAGGACTTTCGGACCTCCGATTTCGATTCCGTAAAAAGCCAAACGTTCATAAAATTATGACTCATACAATACTCTAAGTATATAACATTAATTTACAGTTTTAACACAATCAAATCACCACAAATCGAGAATATTCATCAAGACCTAACAATTCTAAAACCATGCAATTTAGGGATTTCAACCTAAACATATTTCTATCCATTGCCCCAATTATACTAACCCATAATAATAAGGACTCTCCCCCTTACCTCTTCAATTTTCTGGAAACCCTAGCTTCTTTCTTGTTCTTCCCCTCTTCTCCTTACTTTTCCTCTTCTCTTTCTTTATTGTTGTCAAATGATCAAATGAATCCTAATTCTCACTCTCCTCACCTCTTATATACTAGTATTATATTTGGGCTTAAAGCATGATACCTCTAATTTAATTAATAGGCCCAATAAGACCTAATACTTAAATATCTCTATTTAATTCAAATAAATCAAACCAACTCAATATACACACCAAGTTAATTAATTCCATTATTCATTATATCTCATATCAACTAAATAATTAATTAACACACCAAATTAATTAATATAATCGATTACTATACTACCTAACAACCAATTAATTAATTAACACTCCAAATAAATAAAATAAAATATAGTAATACTAACATAAGAAATAATTACTAAAATTGGGTTGTTACAACTCTCTCCCACTTAAAAGATTTTCGGCCTCGAAAATTTACCTCAAACGAACAACTCCAGATACGATTCCTTCATCTTATCCTCGAGTTCCCAAGTAATATTGCCATTGGCGACTCCGCCCCATATCACTTTGACCAAAGAAATCTCCTTACCACGAAGCCTCTTCACTTCTCGATCTTCAATTCGCATAGGTGATGTATCAACCGTCAAATTATCCCGCACTTGAACATCATCTAATGGAACAACATGCGATGGATCCGCAATGTACCTCCTCAATTGAGACACATGGAACACATCATGAAGATTATAAAGTGACGGTGGTAATGCAATCCGATATGCCACTTCACCTACCCTCTCGGAAATCTGATAAGGACCAATGAAACGCGGCGTCAACTTACGCGACTTTAAAGCTCTACCAACACATGTTATTGGCGTAACTCGAAGAAACACATGCTCATCTTTCTCAAACTCAAGAGCTTTCCTCCTCTTATCATGATAACTCTTTTGACGACTCTGAGAAGCCTTCACCTTCTCTTGAATCATATTAATCTTATCCGTAGTCTCTTGAATCAACACGGGTCCAACCACAGCATTCTCTCCCGATTCGTACCAACATAAAGGAGTTCTACACCTTCTGCCATAAAGAGCCTCAAAAGGTGCCATTCCAATACTCGAATGGAAACTGTTGTTATACGTAAACTCGATCAAAGGCAAGAAACTATCCAAATTTCCTCCATGTTCCAAAACACAAGACCTCAAAAGATCTTCAAGTGACTGAATAGTCCTCTCCGTTTGACCATCAGTTTGCGGATGATATGCCGAACTCAAACGCAACTTCGTACCCAAAGCACTTTGCAAACCTTCCCAAAATCTCGAAGTGAACCTCGGATCTCTATCCGAAATAATGCTCGACGGAATACCATGCAAACACACAATCCTCTCGATGTACAACTTAGCCAGTCTCTCCATCGAATAATCCATCCTTATCGGAATAAAATGAGCACATTTCGTCAACCTGTCCACAACGACCCAAATCGCCTCATAATTACTCGATGTTCTCGGCAAACCCGAAACAAAATCCATAGAGATACTATCCCACTTCCACTCGGGAATAGATAATGGTTGCATCAAACCAGACGGCTTTTGATGTTCAATCTTTGACTTTTGACAAGTCAGACATGCATACACAAATTCCGCTACATCCTTCTTCATACCTTGCCACCAAAACATCTTTCTTAAGTCTTGATACATTTTAGTAGCACCAGGATGAATACTCAGACCACTTCTATGCCCTTCCTCGAGAATCCTCTTTCTCAAATCCACAACGTCCGGAACACAAACTCGATCACGACACCTTATGATACCATTCTCGTCAATCTGAAATTCACCACCTTTGCCTTGATTAATCAATGTCGTAACATCGACTAATTTCAAATCTGACTTCTGACCTTCTCTAATCTCGTCAAGAATGCCACACGTAAGCTTCAACATCCCAAGCTTAACACACGACGGAGTTGCTTCACAAACCAAACTCAAATCTCTAAATTACTCTAACAATTCAAACTCTCGAATCATCAACATAGACATGTGGATTGACTTCCTACTCAATGCATCGGCTACAACATTCGCCTTTCCAAGATGATAATTCAAACCAAAATCATAATCTTTCAAGAATTCCAACCATCTACTTTGCCTCATATTCAATTCTTTCTGATCGAACAAGTACTTCAAACCCTTGTGATCACTAAACACCTCAAATCTCGATCCAAACAAATAATGTCTCCAAAGCTTCAACACAAACACAACAGCGGCCAACTCTAAATCATGTGTCGGATAATTCCTCTCATGAACTTTAAGTTGCCTTGAAGCATAAGCTACCACTTTCCCTTTTTGCATCAGAACACCTCCCAAACCCAACAAAGAAGCATCACAATACACAACGAAAGTTTCTAACGGATCCGGTAAAATCAAAATAGGAGCCGTACTCAATCTTCTCTTAAGCTCTTGAAAATTCGCTTCACACTGCGAAGTCCAAATGAAAGCTTAACCTTTCCTAGTCAACTGCGTCAACGGTAACGACAACTTAGAAAATCCTTCAATGAACTTCCTATAATAACCAGTCAAACCAAGGAAACTTCGAATCTCAGCAACAGACTTAGGAGCTTCCCACTGAGATACGGCTTCAATCTTCGTAGGATCCACAGAAATACCACCACTGGAAATCACATGTCCAAGAAAACTTACTTCACTCAACCAAAACTCACATTTAGAGAGTTTAGCAAACAACTTCCTCTCTTTCAACACCGATAACACAACCTTCAAATGCTCGGCATGATCCTCTTTACTCTTTGAATAAATCAATATATCATCGATGAACACCACAACAAACTTATCCAGGTAATCATGAAAAATTCTATTCATATACTCCATAAATACACCAGGTGCATTAGTCACACCAAAAGGCATCACGAAGTACTCGTAGTGACCATACCTTGTCCGAAAAGCAGTCTTTTGAATATCCTCAGCCTTTACACGAATCTGATGATACCCAGACCTCAAATCAATTTTGCTAAACACACAAGCTCCAACTAGCTGATCCATCAGATCGTCAATCCTCGGAAGTGGATACTTGCTCTTAATCGTCACTTTATTCAGTTGTCTATAGTCAACACATAATCTCATAGAAC
This sequence comes from Lathyrus oleraceus, assembly GCF_024323335.1. Classification (NCBI taxonomy): domain Eukaryota; kingdom Viridiplantae; phylum Streptophyta; class Magnoliopsida; order Fabales; family Fabaceae; genus Lathyrus; species Lathyrus oleraceus. Next base: position 50,445,186 of record NC_066580.1, on the reverse strand, counting down.
CTTCTTTCTTCTTGACCAACAGAACAGGTGCACCCCACGGCGACACACTAGGACGAATAAACCTCTTCTCGAGCAAGTCTTCAAGTTGACTCTTCAACTCTTTCAACTCAGAAGCAAACATTCGATAGGGAGCCATCGATACAAGACTAGTTCCAGGAACTAAATCAATCGAAAACTCAACCTCACGTTCCGGCGGTAAATCACTTATATCTTCCGAAAATACCTCCGCAAACTCACAAACTATTGGCAATTCTTCAATCGTCCTCTTCTCACGAATATCCAAAGTTGCCAACAACATAAACAACTCGGCACCATCTTGCACCGATTCATCAACTTTCTTAGCAGACACAAACCAATCTTCCTTAGCTCCAACCTCAGGAAAAATAATCGTCTTCTCGAAACAGTTGATATACACCCGATTAAATTTTAACCAATTCATATCCAAAATCACATCAAGTTGCTCTAAAGGAAGACAAACTAAATCAATTCCAAAATCCCTACCAAAGATACTCAGCGGACACTTCAGACACACATAGGAAGTAGAAACAGAACCTGTAAGACCCCAATTTTTGACCCTAAGATCCCTCATGGCATCATATCATAGCATTACATAGCCTCAAGGATCATTGAGCACCTTGCTTCCTTCCCTGTGGGTGGGATCTTTCCTGAGAGTGATTCTTGATCACCAAGCATTGCTTTCATTGTATATCATTATTTTTCTTGTTTAATCACTAACCAAAATGTACAAAAATATGTCATTAACCTTTGTTACTTGCAGCTTAAGCAGTCAACAGGTCAAGGCAATTCAAGTGAATCATTTGTACAGGAGGTGATGGTATTTTCTTGGTATGAGGACCACATGTCATTGTCTTGAGCTTGTATGAGCTAGAGGTTCATTTTGGAGCAAATTCCCCAAGTGGTTGAAGCTCAAATTCATCAGGCATTTTCAGGTCATCTAAGGACCAATGCAAGTCAACTGAAAGTCAACTGAAGGCTTTGAGTGTGGGAATTGAATTTCTTTATCCCATTCATGTTAAAACAAGGCTTATTCATCATGTCAAACATCAATGTTGAAGAATTTGAAGCCAGTGCAAAAGTTTCCCAAAATGGAAAGTGACCTATAATTTCAAGTTTCCAAAAATAGCAAGTTTTTGGACCAAATTCAACTCAACTTTCCAACATCAAAAAAGCTTCAAATGAATTTTTGTCCAACATTAAAGTTGAATATCTTTCTCTCCCATTTCCAAAAAGTCCAAGATCATGAGCATCTGATGAATTGTTGAGAAGATATGATCAAATGATTGCCAAGTGTGCATCGAACTTCAACAAGCCATAACTTTTGATCCAAAGCTCCAAATTGAGTGCCTCTTTTTGCATTATGCTTCTTATGACCAATATTTTCCAAATCATTCATTGCATTGCATGAAATTTCATCACATGACCATTTGCTCATTCATGAACATTTTGGAGGGAAATTTGGAAATTTGAATTTGGTGCATCATATGAACAAAATACCATTGCCAACATGTGCATGAGATGATTTTAAATGATTTTGAGCATCCATACAGCACTGTTCACGTCCAAATTTGCATGGCACCTCACATTTTCCAATTTTGGTCATATACCTTTTTTTTCTTAATCCCAATTAACCAATGCAAATGTGGATTAGCAATGTGATTAGTAGAGAGTATAAATGCCAAATCATAACAGAATTCTGGAGTTTTGGAACATTCTAGATCCAAAATTTCTCTTCCCTCCAAATTTTTCTCTCAATTGAAACTTGAAATTTTTCCACATAACACTTGGATTTTATTGGATATTCTTGTTCTCTGATCATCATTTAGTGCAGATCAAGCTCTTGATTGAAGAATTCGAGCCAGAATCAAGCACATCAAGCTCAAGAACATGAAGATGGAAGTTGAAAATTGATCAAGATCCAAGCAGTTCCAAGCCTCAATTTCTACTTCAAGCTTCATAACATCAATGTAGGAGTGAATCTGGAGATTGCTAGGCCTTGAATCACTTGTTTCCATTGACTGCTCTTCAAGAGGTGTGAAATTCGAACCTCTTAATTCTCCTTTTTATGCACATGTTTAGGTAGATCTTTGCATGCTGATCATTCTGATATAGATTTCATGAAAAATGGTTGAGAATTGACTGAGTTATGCTGATTTAAAGTTTGAATGTCAAATATGTTTTCGTTCGATTTGCACGATTTATGGAGTTTCTGGCCAAAATAATACTGGATTCGTGATGTACGTGTGATAACCTTTCGAATGATATATGATTTGCCTGTTTCTGCAAAAAAAATCATGCACGTCCACTGTAGCACCACCGTCTTCATGAAGAAGACGGTGGAAAACACCACTGCCGCCGCCGTCTGTAACAGATTGAGCTGGCTAGGGTTTTTGTCCATACATCCTGCCACGCCTACGCTTACATGTCCAAACCATTGGTTGTTGTTCTGTTGACTCATCCACGCGTTTCCTTGACCGCTGACTGGGCGCCAACTCATTTAATTGAGCGCAGCGTTTTGATACGCTACACACTTCGATTCCTGGCTGATGCAACTTTGGATTTTATTTTGTTCAGCGCTTGTTTTTTGGTTGCTATTCGGTTCAATCCATGCATGAGGCAACTGCCATTTTCCCATTTCAATTTTCATATTATTTCATGTTTTCAATATTATTTCATCTTATTCATGCCAACTTCCAAAAATCATAACAAATTGAAAATTAGTCCAAATCACTTCCAATTTTTTGCTACATGTTCATATGGATGTCTATTATTTTGTGATGCTGATTTCATGATTTTTTTCATTTCTGGAACTTTAATTGTGTTGGCTTCTTTGGACATGTATGCAAATGTGACATGCTTCATTCATTCTATTGTGAAATGCTCATACATTGGCCAATTAATCTGAAATTTGGTATGCTGACTCCCAACATGTTGCATGATTTTTGAGGCTTGATTGTGCATTTTTAGAATTTTTCATCTCTGTTTTAGACACATGAATGCATGGTGTGACAATGTGTGTCACACAATTTGATGTCATACTTGTGCATTTTCATTCCTAGGTCAAATGAGCTCTTCTGTTTATAATTTTTGGCATGATGATTGTATTTGACATGTTGTGTGCACATAAAAATTTCCATGATTGTTTGATTATTTCTGTTTTAATATGGAATTTTCATTCTTGATGACCAATTGTGTGCTTTGTAATTGCCTTTGCCATATCTTGCTCATGTAATGACTTTGCTTAATGCTTTTGACTTGGTCCTTTTTAGGACATGTCCTTACTTGTTCAAATGAGCTTTATGTTGAATATTGGTTGTTATTTTGACTTTTTACTTTGCCTTTGACCCTAGCCTTGGTGCTAGTGGTTTGTACTCATCTTTTGAGTTTTGCATTTCAGGTTCAAGCTCCTAGTCCCAATGGTTTATGTTAATCTCATGAATTGAGATGCAAAATTCTTTGTCCACTAACCTTTGTTATGTTGTAGGTTCCTTGGTGATGAACTCACTTGAGTTGTTGACTTGCATTGTGTATATTGGTTGTCTCACTGTTGACTGTTTGTTTGGCTTGTCTGAATGTGAATATTGACTTGTTTGATTTTCTTACAGGTACTTTAGTAGCTTTAACTCATTACTTAAGTTGCTTTGCTTTGCTTGTGGTTGGTTTACCACTTAGGTAATCTCTCTAACTCCATGTAGTCTGGAAGCCCTGTCGTTTCTGTTTGGCAGGCATTTGGCTGAAGTCCTCCTTAAGAGGCAATGTCTGTGATTGTTTATATTTGTGCCATGTACTTCAAGTCCTCCTAAGTGAAGAGGCAATTGGCAGATAGAAGGGATGTGCAATCCATCCCCTGCTATTCAGTTGAGTCTTTCACTTTGCTCGCACTACGTGCTGGTGCATTTGAATAAACACCCAAAATCTTGTATATAGAGTCAGTCATGTGGAATAGAGTTCCTCATTCTGGACTCCCACACCTTCTTTGATTCAAGCTCACCCAGGCCAGGGTTAAGAGCTATGAGGACTAACCCTCATCTCCCATTTCATCTGCTCACCCTGACGGTCAATGTCAGTGGTTAAGAGTCTCAACACCCCTTCCAGTATTTGGCTTGTTTGTCAAGGTCGATATGACCCCTTGACTAAAGCCCAGCCTTGTATGAGCCTCTTGGTTGTGTATAGCGTGTGATAATTGATTGCTTGTTTGCTTATTTGTGCCTCATTCATATGTTTGTTTTGCATTTGTTATGTGTTTTCTTTTGAGGAGTCAGGTGTAAGACCATTGATTGGCTATCTGTTTCCTGTTCCTTTTGGGGAGCTGGATATAAGACCATTGATTGGCACTCAATTTCCTATATTGTTTTATTTCTTTGCGGAGTCAGATGTAAGACCATTGATTGGCTATCTATTTCCTATTGTTGTTTCTTTTGTGCAGTTAGATGTAAGACCATTGATTGGCTATTTGTTTCCTGTTCCTTTTGTGGAGTTGGATGTAAGACCATTTATTGGCACTCCGTTTCCCATTTGTTTCCGGAGTTGGATATAAGACCATTGATTGGCCATCTATTTCCAGTTTTGTTGCTCCTTTGAGCTTGCTTATTTGCTTATTGCTTTGTATTGCCTATTTCCAAAGGAACTTCCTTGGATCATTTCTATGATCTTGAGAAAGCAACTCCTATTTGTGGCTTTGTCCCTTAACCCCTTTTGTGCATAACCTTGAACCTTGTTTTCATCCTTAACCCAAAACCAGAAAACTTTTGTGCAAACATTTTCACTTGTTTTCAAAACTAGAAACCTAGGCCTTAAGCCTTTGATTTTCAAACTTCACTTTCATAAATACTCATTGTGAATTGAACTCTTAATCATACTTTGACCATCTTTGTGAATACTTCTAATTGGTTAATTCAACCCATTCAATTGTTTTTGTGGCCCTTGTCCACTTCTTAATCAAGTTTTCATACATTAGCCATAGATCTGAATTATCATAGTGGTTGATGTAAATCTCACCACATCCTTAGTGATTGAATTGTAAGACTTCCATGCTTATTATAGGGTTAACCCCTCACTAGCGTGTTGAAGCTGTTCTCACATGGTGGATTGTTGGTTCAGGTTGAGTTTTCTCCCGTTGATAATGAAAGACCTTAGGGCTTTTGTTTAAAATCAATTCACTCACTTTTTTGGAAATCTTTTAGCCGAACTACGGCGTTTTGATCCTTATCTTTCATGAAAGGTACGTAGGCAATCGGTTCTTCCATTCAAACACAAAAATAATAAAAATTGTATATTCTTTTATCATCCCTTCAATCAATGTTTGCACAAAATAATTTCATAAACAAATAATAATTTTTACAACAAGTTGTGAAAAGGGTTCCCTAGGAGTACCTAGGATGTTGTGGGTGCCTAACACCTTCCCACAACATAATTACCCCCTTACCCATATCTCTGTACCCCTTTTATTAGTTTTCTTTGTAAAACTTCTTAGACTTTTGTTCGCTTTCTAGCCATTCCTTTGGATAAATAGAAGTGCGGTGGCGACTCTATCTTTGTATGCATTGCTTTTGATTTAATCAATAAATCATAAAGTGACGAATACACCGCTACAGAACCCATAGCAGGTGTATCAATAACCATACTTCAATGCATATCAGATAATATAAGATTCAGTCTCTTAGCACAATCCAAAGAAATGAAAGAATGTGTTGCACCGGTATCAATAATGGCAGTCAAAGGTGTACCATTAATAAAGCACGTACCTTGGATTAGTTTATCATCGGTAGTGGCCTCCGCACCAGACAATGCAAACACCATTCCCTTCGCTTGCTCCTTCTTTGGCTTATCACATTTGGTACTAATGTGACCTTTCTCACCACAATTGAAACAAGTCACACTCGAACCAACTCCACAATTGTTTGCTCTGTGACCACTCTTGCCACAATTGAAACACGTCACAGAATCCTTACTACAATCAACAGCACGATGACCTTCAACGCCACATTTGAAACACTTAAGTGGAGTAGAAGATCCTCCCCCACTTGGCTTCTTGCCAAAACCAGATTGTCTCCTCTTGTCATCATATGGTTTCCCACGATCTTGGTTTTTCCCCTTCAAACTCTTATAGAAAGAAGCACTCTCCCTACTATCCTCATCATAAATCCGACTCTTGTTAACCAACTCCTCAAAACGAGTAATCTGTTGGTAACCAATGGCCTTCTTGATATCATGTCTCAAGCCATTCACGAACTTCAAGCATTTAGATCTCTCAGCATTAGCAGTATTGTAATGAGGACAATACTTGATAAGCTCCTGAAATCTAGAAGCATATTCCGCAACCGTACCATTTCCTTGCTTCAATTCAAGGAACTCCACCTCTTTCTTCCCACGACAATCTTCCGGAAAATAGTTCTCCAAGAAGACATCACGGAAAAGAGCCCAAGTAACCTCAATGTTGTCTTCTTCAAACCTCTAAAGAGTATTATTCCACCAATCTTCATCTTCCTTCAAAAGCATATGAGTACCAAACTGCACTTTCTGAGCATCAGTACAGTTCATGACTGTGAAGATCTTCTCAATTGCCTTCAGCCAAGCTTGAGCTTTATCAGGTTCATGCTCACCCTCAAAGACAAGAGGATTGTTCTGCTGGAATCTTCCCAAAGCACGGAACTCATCATCATCTCCATTTCGGTTACCAGCATTCGCTTGAGGGATCTGACCAATGGATTCAGCCAACATCCTTAGCGCCTCAGCAATTGCATCATCATTCCTGCCTGCCACCATCGTCCTGAACAGCCCGAACAACCAGACAAACAGAATCGATCGTGTCAGATACACAAATCAAATACAACGGGATTGAAAACCCTAACGACTATTGACCAACTGGTCGACCATGCTCTGATACCTCTAATGTAACACCCTTTTTTCTACCCCAAAATACTTAACATATAATCAGAGTAAGTAAGCACGCATATAAACAAAAGGGCGTCACATCAACGTTTTCAAAAACTAAAAGCTTTCAAAAACCAACATCATTCATCATCAATACACAATACACCTGGTCATTTAAAATAACACATTTCAATTATCATGAATATTCAAGAATATGCGTTCACAGCGGAAAATAATGAATACTCATGCATTTCATAAAATGATCCATGTCCCATACCATGATCATCTCTCAATAATCTCCTCAAGATAAAATAAAACCATATCCAGAATATTTGGCACGATGGCCTCTCCAACAGCAATTGCAATCAAACATGTTCACAAGTAATAACGTAATGCATATCCAAATAAGATATGAGTTCAATACTAACAATCTACCCCGTGTTACATGACCAGAGCATTGACTCATTACCTAGTCCTCAACTAAAATACGGAAACTCTCCGGCTAATCTCGAGTGAGCTACCGTCCACTTACTTCAGCAATACTACTCCAGAGTATCTGCACGATACCATGTAAAGCATCATTCCAACAGAAGGGTGAGAATTCAAATTATTATGAAGAAGTATAATAAAGCACAATGATTAAATCAAAAATTAAAGGAATCCATCAAACTTCATATAACCATGTAAATAATGTTAACCAACATTTATTTCACATGTTTCAAGCACACATAAAACTCAAGAAGTATAATATTCAAATCCAATATTATATTCCCAAAAATACACATAACTACAATTATCACATAATCATATACTTTGCCAAGTTATGTATCCAAACATCATCAAATTCAATTACCATATCTCATACACGCATCGCAATCACAATAATGCATACACTCAATTATCACATAACTCTAATGTGACTCAATGCAAGACATGTGACTCTATGCATGTGGTACCGTAATGTGAACCCAACGTTTCACCGCTTTCTGATTCAATATCTAGAATCCAAGCCACGCTTCCGATCTGGACAAGATAAAAGTCACTACGTCTATTTCCAATTAAGGATCAACGTCTACTACGCCTATTTCCAATTAAGGATCAACGTATGCTATGCCTATTTCCATTCAAGGATCAACGTCTACTACGCCTATTTCCAATTAAGGATCAACGTATGCTACCATGTGAACCCACAGTTTCACCGCTTCCACCATGAAGCTGACCATGCCATGAATGAATGTACAACAACTAACACATATGCAATTAAGATCATCTCTACCATCTTAACATTCCACATATCACCATAATTCAACTCTATGAATTATCCACCAATGGTACATATACACATTCATAATAATATATCATTCACAAATATAGGCTAATTATCAACTACGCACACTAGATCTCGTTGCAAATGAATACAACTTTTTAAAATCTCAATTTTTCATTTTTCAACAGTGGTAACCGGTTAACGCTCGGTGGGTAACCGGTTAACACAAAACAGAGCAAGTAACCGGTTAACACTCGGTGGGTAACCGGTTAACATAAAACAAAATCAACTTCCTGCGCAGATTTTCAAGCAAGTAACCGGTTAACACTCGGTGGGTAACCGGTTAACATAAAACAGAATCAATTTCCTGCGCATATTTTTAAACAAGTAACCGGTTAACGCTCGGTGGGTAACCGGTTAACATAAAATAGAATGCAGAATTTTCTGCATCTTTCATCGTTGGAGGACTTTCGGACCTCCGATTTCGATTTCGTAAAAAGCCAAACGTTCAGAAAATTATGACTCATACAATACTCTAAGTATATAACATTAATTTACAATTTTAACACAATCAAATCACCACAAATCGAGAATATTCATCAAGACCTAACAATTCCAAAACCATGCAGTTTAGGGATTTCAACCTAAACACATTTCTACCCATTGCCCCAATTATACTAACCCATAATAATAAGGATTCTCCCCCTTACCTCTTCAATTTTCTGGAAACCCTAGCTTCTCTCTTGTTCTTCCCCTCTTCTCCTTACTTTTCCTCTTCTCTTTCTCTATTGTTGTCAAATGATCAAATGAATCCTAATTCTCACTCTCCTCACCTCTTATATACTAGTATTCTATTTGGGCTTAAAGCATGATACCTCTAATTTAATTAATAGGCCCAATAAGACCTAATATTTAAATAACTCTATTTAATTCAAATAAATCAAACCAACTCAATATACACACCAAGTTAATTAATTACATTATTCATTATATCTCTTATCAACTAAATAATTAATGAACACACCAAATTAATTAATATAATCGATTATTATACTACCTAACAACCAATTAATTAATTAACACTCCAAATAAATAAAATAAAATATAGTAATACTAGCATAAGAAATAATTATTAAAATTGGGTTGTTACAGGCAATCCCATCCTTCAAGTCTCTGTTCTCTTGCTCTAGATGCTCTATAATCTTTGAGTGATTGGCGTGGGTATTGTATCGATGAGTCAGCTTGGCTGAAGCACAAAAGAAATACCAATAAGACATCTGGCAAAAGAGAAACCTGTTATGCAAATGATGCATGAAGATGCAATGCTTTATTGTTTTTATTTTCAAGGAACCTACTATATTATTTGCAAATATATATATTTAACAATAATTGCAATAATTCGATATGACCAAAAAATCTCTTTTACTTATATAATTGGAAGGATTACACTGAGTACAACTTCAGAAACCCAAAAATACAAGAGTAAAGGAGACTAAACATCCTAAGGATCCCTAATAACAACATCAGAAGATCCGGTGGCAGGCACGTACTTCCTTTGGATGCGTCGGATCTCGGTCTCAAAAGATGTCTTCATCTGAGCCTTCTCAAGGAGAAGCAGATCAACAATCTTCTTCCAAGCGACGGAAGGCTGAGGCATACTAGAGGAATATGAAACCTCTGTTTCTCTTTGTCTCTTCGTCACTCGGTCTTTAAGAAGCTCAATAAGTGCATCTTTGTCCTTAGACTTAAGCTGCAACTCCTCATGCTTTTGGCTCAAAGCATGGGAACGCTCTTCCCACATGTCCTTCTCTTGCTTCATCTTGGCGAGCGTGTCTCCCAACTCCTCTACATCTTGGTTAGGGAGAGTTAATGGCTCAACCACAACCAAAGACATAGGTCTTTCACAAGCATAAGGCATCTTTAATTCCAAAGCTCTCTTCTTCACCCAAAGAGTGTAAGCTTCCAAAGCTACACAGTTGTGCGGACCAAGCTCAGATCTTCCTTTCCTATGCACATTATGCCAAGCATGCACAATCTTATATTTCAAATGTTGGGGGTCTTTAGCCTCTTGATATAAAAGACCTTCTAATAAAGTGTTATTAGTTTTGTCTCTCAAGGGGAACCCAAGTTGACGACGAGCCAAAGCAGGGTTGTAGTTAATTCCTCCTTGTGTACCAATGAGGGGCACATTAGAGAATTCACCACAACAATCAATAATCTCCAAGCTACTTAATGAAGAATCATACCAAACTATATCATCATTAGTGAGAGACATAAGTCTCTGAGACCACCTTAGACATTGTTTGTTCTCCACAAAAGCGGGCGTCTGAGGCAAGTGCGAAATAAACCACTTGTACAGAAGAGGCACACAACAGACGATAGTTCCACCACCCTTATAATTCCTTAGATGCAAAGAGAAGTACATATCACCCAACAAAGTAGGCACAGGATTCCCAATCAAGAAAATTCTAATGGCGTTACCATCAACAAAACCGTCGATGTTAGGGAACAAAGCCAACCAATACATGAGCAACACAAAGATAGCTTCAAAAGCATCCACACTATCGGCTTGAGCAAAGGCAGTAGCTTACTTGATGAGGAACTCAGAAGTCAATCCAAACAATCCCCCTTTCTTCACCCAATGAGCCTCAATCTCAGACTTCTTCATATGAAGAGCTTCAGAAATACGATGAGATCTGGGAATCTCTTCCAATCCACTAAAGGGCATTTTGTCAGAAACGGGTATTCCCAAGAGATAGGCATACTCCTTCAACGTAGGCACGAGCTGATAATCAGGAAAAGTGAAGCAACGGTAGAGAGGGTCATAAAACTGAACCAACACGCTCAAAAGTCCTTCAACCACATCAGCAGACAGAATAGACAGAAGCTTCCCATGACGTTGCTTCAAGCCCAAGAGATCTAATACAAAAGATGCTAGCTTCCTTAACTCTTTCAAGTCGGGACATCTGAAACTATACTTCTTAGTGTTCCTTCATCCACAATCCATGGTCTGAAAATATTTGCAAATAAGACCTCAGTTCCTTGAAATTATTTCTGGTATGATGAATGTTATGATGCGCATGAATGCAACAATCACAAATAAGGGATCACACACAAGGCAAACAAATAAAGGTCAAGGGATGAATCAAGTCATTGTCAAGATCAATCATCCATTTTGGTGGATTATGGTTTTCACCTTATCAGCACCCAAGTTCCATTGATATTGACAAGACATGATTGGATCAACTAAGAATCAAGGGTTTGTTGTGAGTCACGAGCATGGAGTCTGGGTAAGAACCATCCCAAAGGAGTGAAATAAGGATAAAAATCTATATATCATGTTCTAAAAAGTTCCCAGAGTCTTAATTCCATCTATCAGATATTGCAGGTTAGGATGACTGACTCATCAACCCATAATATTCTCAAGAGAAACTTATCTGAGTGTAGTATCATATAACAATTGTTATCAAGTCTACACCTGAACAGTCTCTGCACTACGTCCTAAATAGGCCAAGAGGGGTTAAACGTTCTACGGTCCTCATCTTCTCGGACCCCAAATCAGAGATAGTAATGTCTAACCACAAATAACTTGTGTGACATTCCTAACTCCAAAAGGGTCTCCACTAAGTAGATGGGTCTCAATCCAACTTGTTAAGGACTACTCCACACAAGTCAAACATGACTATATTATCCTCTTATCTTAATTTCACTCAAGTTCGGGTTAGAACTTATCTCACCACTCAGAGATCACAAAGCACAACAAGCAAATTATATCATACAAACAAACATACAAACATCAAATATAAAGTTATATACACACGAAAAGGTAGGCTAAACCCACTGGAGACTAATCCTCAGCAGAGTCGCCACTTAATTTCTGTAGCGGTAAATTCATGACCATCAAACTATGGATAAGCTAGACGTCAATAAAACCAGAGTCACCACCGTGCCTTTATTGTTTCCAAGGGAAAAGGGGAAAGTACGAACAAAACCCAAAAGATAAGAAGTTTTCAAATCAAAACTAATAAAATTCCAGAGATTACAGGTAAGGGGGTTGGTTACACTGAGGGAAGGTATTAGCACTCAAAGTGTCCTAGGTACTCCTTGGGAGCCCCTTCTTGTGTGCATATGTATTTTTGTACAATTGATGTTTACAATAAATAGAATGGGAGGGATGAGAAAATAATTCATTAATTATATTTTTTGTGTTTAACAAGACCTTCGGACTTGTGCCTACGTACCAACATAAAAATGAGGGATCAAAACCTCGTAGTTTGTGGTATCAATTTCAAAATGAGTTGAGTTGCTTTTAACAAAATTTAAGTTTGAAAGAGGCACAAAGGGCCTAAAAAGGTTTGGATGGGTGTTAGTTCTTTCTGGATTTTGAAAGTTTAAGTCAAGTATAGTTAAGTTTATTTACAAGTTTGATTAAGAAAATAAGTTTGAAAAATGCAATGGCATAAGGCCAAAGTTTCTAATTTGCAATATGGTCTAAGTATAGAAAACAAATACAAGCAAATAATATTTTAAAAGGAGGGAGAGATTTGAAATTAAAGAAATAGGGAGGAGATGAAGAGACTAGTCCTAAGCACAAGTTTAAAAGTTAAGAGTTGAAAAGATCTAACCAATGGGATGCAATCCACAGACAAGAATGTCATATAGAAACCCAAATTTCCCTTGGACTTTAGAATCAAACAATATCAATACACAAATAGCAAGGTGAAAAGCAAGGCATCAAATAAAGATAGCCACATCCAAGCTTAGCAACTCCATGATCTTCTTCAAAATTTCCCATGTATCAGATGACTTCAAAGATGGCATGAGACACAAGTTCAAAATAACAGCTTCACAATGACCATGTTGCATATGAACTCAAATGGATCTTCAATATTGTATCAGATGAATGTTCACTTCACAAGCACTTGGTTTCATGAAAGTTGGCATTGGCCAAGTCTTTTGCATAGGGAATGTTGCCTAAATTCTAAGTCCAATAGTCTCAGATCAAACCAACAGCCCACGCAAGATATTTTGTAGGGTTTTTGTTCTTATTATGTACATTAAGGTCAAAAGACCACACAAACAAACAAGTATATACAAACACAATATATAACAAGATATGGCCCAAATGGGCAAAGTGAAAATGACATTAAGTAAACAAATTGAATGGTATGAATAATGGCAAATGAATTAAAAGCTTAAAAGTTAAAGTACATAAAAGTAAATGACTTGAAATTAAATGTTAGTTATAGTTGATTAGAAGTTAGTATTTCTTTTTCTTTGTTTTGTTTAAGTCATTCTTTTGAGAACAGTTAACCCACTTATCACAAGCATGGATCCTTGAACCAATACATCCTCCAAAGGAAGGAAAAAAGGCCAAGTTTCCACACAATATCGTGAAAGAGGGGAGACTTACAATCTCACTAACTAGAATGCTATGCCTTTTGTGTCACAATTTTAGCGTTATGTTAAGCAATCGTAATTGGACTTATGTAGAAGTCACAACTATTTGAGGTCGGGCAATAGAATTTTGCTGTTAATGCATGTTAGAGACATAGTATAATGGACTATGCTCATGAAACATACCACACACAAAAAGAATATGCAAAGAGGTGGACCTAATCTCATCCATACTCATGTTGATTTTGCAATCAACTAGCCTTAGGATATAGAGATATCATAGGTCCATGACATAAATGACTAAAGAAGGGGAATGAGATGAAGAGGGGGGGAATGGATTCAACACAAATTGGTCAAAGGAGGACTTTTACCAAATTAAGATCATTCATTCATTTTGGGAGATGGAATGTACATTCCATCAATCCCCTAAATCCAATTATCTTAATCTAACAGAGTAAAATCAACTTTGACTAAGGCCCAACAACACAAGTCAAACTAACCAAATCAATTAAAATGGCTCTATACAATTAAAATGGCTCTACACAATTAATTTGGCATTTAAACAATTAAAAATAATAAAAATATGTATTAAATTAAGTTATGGTAGATCAATTTCCTAAAACCTCATCAAAACACCAAAGAAATGGCCATGCGATTTATCATAGGTCAAACAAGGTCAAAGGACCTTAGAGAAAAAATTTCATAATTTTTGAAAACTTAAAAGTATTTTTAAACAATTAAATATATTCACAAAATCAATTAAATCATGAAAAATATTAATAATGATCTAAAAAATAATTTTAATTCAGAAAATGAAAGAGGAATTTATTTTTAAAAAATTGGTGAAACTCTCATATTTTTTGGATCAATATTAAATTTAATATGAATTAATGAAAATAACACAAATAAAATGAAATTCAAATATTCAGAAAAAACGTGGACCACTTAATCTCCCTCATTAATTGAGGTGGCAGATCAAGTGGATCCAAACGCGCGTTCCACCGTGCACTTGAGTCAGCGTGTCACACAAACGGTATTCAAAACCAACGCTCGTGATTAAAACAAAACGAAATGATCATGTGGCTCTGAACCATTCCAGCTCATCATCGGAGCAAAACATCGGTCACCTTCTCAGGCGACCCTGGCCAGACTGGTCCACTCATCACCATGACAAAAATAAAAAAGAAGGACACGATTTCAAAGTAAAAATGGCATTGATCATGAATCTGACCTCAATTCATCCTAACTCCAAGTATATTGAGAGAGATATGGAGTTGAAATTTGAGGTACATGATTTGAGTTGCTTCGATTTAACCTTAAAGCAACTCAATCTTCTTGCCTATATTGGTAGGACAAGAAGTTGAAGTAGCTATTACTCCAAACATAAAAGTTGAAGTAGACATATTGATTTTTATTGTTAAACTTGGAAATCTTTCATCTCATAAAAATTGAGAAAGTTATGGCCTTGGGAAGTTGACCTCCAAATTAGGGTTTAGACAAAATGACCTATAATCTTTCACCATAACAAATGACTTTCCAAGAAAACATAGTTCTAGACCTCAACATGAAAGTTGTTTGGAATGTCATTTAGAGTAACTTTTCTCTTAGAATCATTTTTATATGATAAAAAATGTAGAAGATAGGGTCTAGGGGACCCCAATTTTTATCAGATGAATTCTTTTGGTCAACCACAATCAACCAACTTGCTAACTTGCAATTCTCTTGATTTTTGGGACTCATGAAGGATCATATATGAATAATATGATGAAATTTGAAGTATCCTATGAAATATTTGATCAATTGTTGAAGAAGCTTGGTGAAGAAGTTACATAAGATACCCAGATGAACTAGGGTTTCCACTGCAAACCAATTCCAAACTCTTGAAGGATTCTTGATCATAATACCATGTAAAGATCATAGGGACTAATATATGATGCCTAGAGCCATTGTGGATCATTTCATGGTTGAGCTCTTAGTAATGAGGGTCTTGAACCCTAGATGTGAGCATGATAAATTAAAGGTGATTATGTGCCTTGCCTACAAAAGAGTTAGACAAATGCAAAGACATATTTTTGGTATTTTGGTTAGTAAATGATAAAATAAAAGGTATGATACAATCACATAATGCTTGGTGATCTCTCCCAATACAAACCCAATGAATGAGGGGTGAGGAGGATGTCAAGGTATAATCCCAATGTTAATGCATATGATGAGATAACATGGGGGATCTTAGGGTCAAAATTGGGGTCTTATAGCTAGCAACATGTTTTTGTTCCTTTTTTCACCAATTATCACAACAAGTGATTTTCTTCACCCAAAAGCATTTTCCATGCTTTTTCCACTCTTTTGCTTCTAACTTGCTCGTTTTACGTCTGATTTATTTGTTTTTATTGCAAAATGATGTTCAATGATAGTATGTGATCACCCTACAATGAAAGGTTTGCAGACCACCAGGTGTTGCTGGTGTTTACAAGTGATTTGTGAGTATGTGCCTTGGCATATGTGAAGGTTTGTCTGCTTAGGGTGTGGGAACCCCAATTTCTTTCCTCTAGGAAGGAAAGAGGTGCCTCGTTGTGGCGAAGTAATTGAAGTGCTATTAGTACTTTCTTGATAATGGTCGTCATGATTTGCGGATTAGCACATTGAAGTTGTTAGTTACCATTTTTTGTTTCTATATTTGTTCGTTGTATTTAGTGATTGTTTGCCTGTTGTATTTAGTATCCGTTACAGTAGCATATTGTGTGTTGTATTGAGTGTCTTTCTTGTGTTTCCCGCGGTGGCGCTCGTAATTAGAGATATCGATGAGATATGATTATCTCTTTGTATTGCCCTTCACATCTCAAAGAAATGTTCCTCGACCAAGGGTAAGATCCTCGTCCCTACCCCCGAGGCTTGGCTCGAATCAAGGTGGATGTCTATAGGATCCACCTTTTGTGCACTTGGATTAACTATGAACTTCCGATTCAGGATCCTTTCTTCTTTTACTTCACGGAGTTCCTGAGGGAATCATAGATCTGGAAATCCGATGGATCATAATTGAAACAATAACTGACTAATCTGAATGTGACGGATTTTCGTGTTTAATTATGAATGCTCTTGACCTGGTGACCTGAGGAGGCTACGAACTAGTAAATCAAAGATTTAATCTAAAATCATGGAAATTGTAGGAATCGGAAGTCGATTCCCACAGACGGCGTCATTTTTCTGTTTAGGAACCAGAAATGGATGCAGTTGGTGAACTGAATCTCTTGAATCCGTGGTGTTGATCTCTGATACAGCGGCATGGGGTGGACATGTATTGTTAGCACTTCAATACCCCAAATAAGTTTAATATTCAAGATAAATATAGTGACAAGTGGAGATCAGAGAGTGTACCTTTCTTTCTCGTGTGACTTGATTTTATACCTTGGGCAAAATGGAACGAAATTGAGATGAATTAGACCTTAGTTATTTAGGCTTTTGGCTAACCTAGAACAAAATTGATACAATTTTGTGAACCTAAGGGGTAGGTATTTGTATGAGGATCATTAGAAAATGGTGGTATGTGTAAGAAGGTAATTAATGGATGAGTCGCAATGTACGATCCACCTCTCAATTCAGCTACACCAATCATCTTTGAGGTAATTTTATGTATCAAACAATTTAAATTATAAAAAATTAGTTGGAATTTAGGGCTTTGATTCAATTTCGGTATTGATATGAGGTTAAAAGTGAACTTAGACAATTATAAAACATTAGTTAAAATAAAATTGGGGTCAAAGAAAATGGTCCATGCAAAATTGGTAGTAACTAAAGAACCATTTAGAAGTTTTTAGTAATAGGCTTACTTCTCTTCATGTAATAATTTTTTTTGGCAAAACACACATGGTCAGTTGCACCAATGTCTAAGATGAAATATTCAAGTTAATTATGTTGGTAAAAGTTCTGATAATACATGTTTATGGGCTGGATTTGGTGGTGATGTGGTTCACACTATGAGAAATCAATTGTGATTATTGTTGATTAATGTCAGTAAAAATTTATGTTGATCTAGAGTGAAAGTTAATTGTAGGTGTTTAATTGGCTGCATTGTATGGTAAAACACTAGTTGGATTCTAATGTCTTGACTGATGTCATGACATGGTGTGAAGGTGTGACTGCATTGTAGGTTAGAATATCTAACTGTACTCTGATGTCTTGACTAATGTCATGACATACTTGAGTAGATTACTGCAGGATTAGCTAATACAGGATTTATTGAATGTCAAATTGGATGTGGTGACATTCATTCCTGTCAGCAGATACTGAGGAATAGAACAGTTGGTGTTCTGTTAGAGCTCAGTATTCATTTCCAGTCTGGTTATCAAGGAAATACCAGACCTGGCATAAGGCCTACTGTCTGAATGTCAAACTGGATGTTATGACATTCATCATTGACAGCATATACTGAACAATAAACAGAGTGGAGTTCTGCTACACTTCAGTATGTTTCTTAGTCTGTTCTTCAAGAGTAAAACAGAACTGACTTAAGGCTAAATGTGTAAATGTCAAATTGGATGCTTTGACATTTATTATTGTAAGCTGCTGTTGTAGAATGGACAGGTTGGTCCTGTACAGTTCAGCAAATTATGTACAGTCTGTTTTCAGGAAAAACAGACTTAGCATATGGTCCTTGATGTCAAGCTGAATGTTGTGACATTCATTCCTGACAGCATATGCTATATTGTAGGTTGTTTAGTTTTCTGTTTCAGCTTTTTCTCAGGCTATTCTTCAGGGATTCAACAGCTGAGAGAAAATCCAGGAAAATAACAACCAAGCTACATTTAATGAACCTAACAAATAGCCTATTTGTTAGTAACCTAGATGTGGAATTTAGGGGAACTCGCGTGACCTTAAATTCAGGAGAATACAAGTGCAAAGGCCCAAGTACTGCAATATAAAAGGAAGTCGTTCCTTCATTCAGAACTGGGGATTTTGAGGCGTGAAGATTTAGTGTGTCCATCATACTTCACTGCTGTATTTTTGTGAGTCTTGTATTAGACATATCTTGTAAACCAAGCTGTTATCACGTAGATGATTGCTTTGGTGTAGGGTGTTCATTGAGTTGTAAGTGTTGTGTCACTCTAAGCTTTTAAGTGTGAATACTGTGTATCTTGATTAAAGTTGTTAAGCACAATCAAGAGTTGTTTGAAGTGTGACTTCAAAATTGTCTTTAATATTGATTAAAGGTAGTAATCATTGAGGTGATTGAGGGGGAGTGAGTAGGAACTCTGATCTTAGAGTAAGATTGAAATTGCATTGGGTAGGGATTAAGTGAAGAGTTGTAAACGGGTGAGTTTAGCTTTGAATTAATACTACTGATAGTGGATTTCCTCCCTGGCTTGGTAGCCCCCAGATGTAGGTCATGTTGGACTGAACTGGGTAAACAATTACTTGTGTTATTTACTGCACTTACTTTTAAGTTCTGCATAATTCTTGTCTGTGCAGAATTGGATGTCAAAACAACCTGTGTGACATAGAAAGTCTGATAACTAGAATTTCAATTAGCATCAGAGCAGGCACCCTGCCTGTTAATTTCTGGGTGAGATCTAGGGAAGTTACTTTCTAGTACCATGGACAAGGATATAGGACACTCAAATAGACCACCCATGTTGGATGGCTCTAACTATGATGACTGTAAGCCTCGTATGATAGCCTTCTTAAGGTCTCTAGATAGCAAAGTCTGGAGAGCTGTCAATAAAGGATGGGAACATCCAACGAAGACAGGTGAAGATGGAGTCAGTGTGCAAATTCCTGAAGAAGAGTGGGACAAGGAACAAGAGGCATTAGCCCTTGGAAATTCTAAGGCCTTGAATGCATTGTTCAATGGAATCAGTAAGAACATCTTCAGGCTGGTACACCACTGTGAGCTAGCTAAGGAAGTTTGGGATACCCTCAAGGTAACTCATGAAGGTACTTCCAAGGTAAAGATGTCCAAACTTCAGATGCTGACCACCAAGTTTGAAAATCTGAGGATGAAAGAGGATGAGACTATTCATGACTTTCACATGAATATTCTTGAAATTGCAAACACCGCCGGTGGATTAGGTGAGAAAATGGCTGAAGAGAAACTTGTAAGAAAGATTCTCAGGTCCTTGCCTAAGAGGTTTGCTATGAAGGTCACAGCCATAGAAGAGGCTCAAGATATCTGCAAGATGAAGGTAGATGAGCTCATTGGTTCCCTCCAAACCTTTGAAATGGACTTATGTGAGGATGCTGGCAGGAAGAACAAAAGCATAGCATTTGTATCTAACACTGAAGAGAAGTCAGAAGAAGGAAACAGTGGAGGAAATGGAAGCATCTCTGAAGCCATAGCCATGCTTGGAAGACAGTTCAACAAGTTCATAAAGAAGGTTGATCAACAGGGTAGACCTAATGTCAAGAACATCCCGTCTGACATAAGGAAAAGATCAACTTCTGAAGAAAAGTTCAACCAAGGCAAGGGAATCCAGTGCCATGGATGTGAAGGATATGGTCATATTAAGGCTGAATGCCCTACCTTTCTCAAGATGCAAAGGAAAGGGCTATCTGCCACCTGGTCAGAGGAAGACACTGAGAGTGAATCTGAAGGAGAATCTGCTAAACATGTCACAGCTCTGACCAGTGTCTGTGGTTCAGAGGATGACTCAAGCGAAGATGAGCTCAACTTGGATGAACTTGCTGCCTCATATAAAGAACTATGTGTTAAAAGTGCAGAAGTATGTATCCAAGGAGAAAAGCAGAAGAAACTCATCAAAGAGCTAGAATCTGAGAAACAGGAGCAGCTGAAAGTCATAGAGGGTCTGAATGGTGAGATTTCTTTGCTAACTTCGAAGCTAGACCAAATGACCAAATTCATCAGAATGTTGAGTAAAGGATCTGACTCCTTGGAAGAGATTCTAAAAGTGGGACAGAAGTCAGGAACCATATCTGGTTTAGGATTCACTAAGAACTCGTCACCTGAACTCAAAAAGTCTAAGGCTGGAGTTCAGAAATTCAAGCAGAAGTCACATCCAATGTCTCAACATCAGAGAACCAGAATGAGCAAACATCAGAAGAAGAAATTTCAGAGATGGAGATGTCATTACTGTGGTAGATTCGGTCACATAAAACCCTTCTGCTATAGGCTGCATGGTTACCCAAACCAGACCTCGCAAGGTAGGCCTAAGAAGAAGGTGTCTAAGCATAATGTCCCCATTAAGAAACAAACATGGGCGGCTAAGCAGACCCCTCAGGTCAATCCTAAGCAGTAGGCATCTAAGCTTCATCCCTCTCCTGAGAATCAACAATGTGTTGCTAACCTTTCTCACACATCTCCAAGTGCACCTATCAGACAAGACTGGTACCTTGATAGTGGCTGCTCAAGGCATATGACTGGGATGAGAAACCTAGTGGTGAATCTACAACCTCCTACCACCAAGTTTGTGACATTTGGTGATGGAACTAAAGGATAAGTCAAGGGTGTTGGTAAGCTGGACTGTCCTGAAGCTCCAAAACTGAGTGATGTATTATTAGTAAAAGGACTGACTGTAAACCTCATAAGCATAAGCCAGCTATGTGACCAAGGATGCAAGGTGGAATTTACTAATGGAGGATGTGTGGTGTTGAATGGTTGTAATCAGGAAGTGATGAGAGGAGACAGATCCAAAGATAATTGTTATCTATGGAAATCTAAAGACTCACTCTACTTCCCCAAGTGCCCCTTAGCCAAGGGAGATCAGGAAGGGAAGCTGGGACATGGAAGACTTGATCAACTTCATGTAAAAGGAATGAAGAAGAGCATTTCCAAGGGAACTATGAGAGGAGTCCCATATCTGTCTTTAGATAAAAGGACAGACTGTGGAAAATGTCTGATTGAAAGTTATGAGTCATTGGCACCTATTGGTCATCATACAAATGATATGACAGCAAGAGATAAACAGATGTGTGTATTATTGTCGTCTGCAGAAACTAAATACCTAGCGTCTGGTAGCAGGTGGTCAACCCTAGTATGGAGGAACCTGATGCAGACTGAGTACAATGTCACCCGGAATGTCATGACATTGTACGTTACTCAGGTTGACAATAGTAAGGGCAAAGAGGGAATGTGTACGTCTGATAATTTATAGCAACTAATGAAGTTAGTTAGCTACTGTTTAGTAAGTCAAATTATTAAACAACAAATAGTGTGCTCTGAGTGGTCAAAAACTAATAGACCTTACTCTTGCATCAAGCGTTTCACATTCCGTCGCTTCAACTCTCATTCGTGCAAACCTTCTTCCAAAGAAACGGTTCAACTTTCCTCTGAGATATTCAGCATGGCACACCAATCTGATACCACCTCCTACACTACCGTGTCCGATTCCCACAGCACGGAGTCTTGCAACCCTAACCGGGAGGAGGTTGGTGTCAACGCTGCAACGTCTTCCCATGCAAGAAGACCAAAAGAAATGGTCTCCAGAATCTCCTCAGCTATCGCTCTGGACAACCCTTCCAAGGAAGGATCGAGGTATGTGCATAATGCCATTGCTTCTATTGTCACTAAGATTCTGTCCGGTGATCAGAATGTTCCTGGGGTTTCCGTTCCCTTGAACACTATCATACCCGATGATGTTGCATGTCGAGAAACCGCAGTTGTGTTAAGAGAGAATGTGTCTGGACTACCTGAAGAGGGTCCTAAGAATGATAAACCTGTAAACAAGGTGAGAGGTGAGAAGGTCAGTGTCACTCAAGATGTTGATGACAACCCTAGAGCTGACACAGTTAACCTGGAAGAGTTCTCTGATAATGAACTGTTGGCCTCTGTTATCCCTAGCATAGCCAAGAGGGTTAGGACTAGGAGAGAGAAAAAGACTGTGGTGTAGAGGTCCCCAACCAAGGAAGTCGATGAGATAACCTCTCCCAAGCAAACAGTGACAGAGAGTGCACGCAAAAGAAAAGGACATGGACCTGCTAAATCTTGGAGCAAAGAGGTGCCCAAGAAAATGAAGACCAAGGCGGTTGTGGTGGAGTCTGATTCGGATGTTCCATGTGATGTCACAACATCCCTGTCCAAGAAGAAGCCAACCTCTAGCAAGTTGGCTGCTAGTGTTCCAGAGGTACCCATTGACAATGTGTCCTTCCACTTTGCCTCTAGTGTGAACAGGTGGAAGTATGTCTACCACAAAAGACTGGCCTTGGAGAGGGAACTGGCTCAGAATGCCTTGGAGTGTAAGGAGATTGTGGACCTGATTAAAGAGGCAGGGCTAATGAGAACTGTGACTCAACTCCCAAAGTGCTATGAGACCTTGGTGAAGGAGTTCATTGTCAATCTGTCAGAGGAGTGTGCAGATGGGAAGTCCAGAGAATTTAGAAAGGTCTATGTGCGTGGCAAGTGTGTGACTTTTTCCCCCTCAGTAATCAATCTGTATTTGGGAAGAGCAGATGAAGTGCACCCAGAGCTTGAAGTGACTGACAACAGAATCTGTCAAGTCATCACTGCAAATCAAGTCCGGAAGTGGCCTCTTAAAGGGAAGCTGGTGGCCAGCCAACTCAGTGTGAAATATGCCATGTTACACAAAGTTGGAGCTGCAAACTGGGTCCCTACTAATCACAAGTCAACTGTGTCTGTGATGTTAGGAAAGTTCATCTATGATGTTGGTACCAAGGCAAAGGTGGGCTGTGGTACCTACATCTTTGATCAGACGATGAAACATGCTGGAAGTTTCAGTGTGAAGGGACCTATAGCCTTTCCGTCTCTCATTTGTGGCATTGTGTTGAACCAATTCCCAAACATCTTGACAGACAATGACTTTGTGCAAAGAAGAGAGAATCCTCTGGCCTTCAGTTACAAACTGTTCCTGGGTAAGCATGTTCCTGACATTGTCATGACATCTGGAGAAACATCCAATGTTGGCAACCACCCAGAAAAAGTTGTTGTCATTGTGGTGCTCAGAGAGACTTGCAAAGAGCTGGAGGCTAGGAAGCACGCGTTGGAAAAGATGATCTCTCAATTGGAGGCGTCTGCTGAGGATACAGATGGAGCTGCTAGGCAAAGTTCTGAGGATGAGGAGGAGGCCAGGTCTGATGAGGAGGCTGATGATGAGGCTGAGGAATAAACCTCTTTCTGGGATTCTGTCATTTCTTTTGTAATTCTATTTATGTTGTTGGCTTGTAATTTAAAGTGTTGCTTTGGCAACATTTTTGACAAAAAGGGGGAGTAACAGGTGATACCCCAGGACAACAGGTTATTGTTATTGTGTTAAAACAGATTTTCATGACAGATTCAACATCCCCTCCCCTGCAGCTGATGTGTGATGAAGTTTTTATTTAACTTCTGTTTGTGTGCTGATGTGTGTGTGAAGTTTATTTAACTTCCATATGTGTGAGTGTGCTACCACTCTGAGTGTATTAGCTAGGTCTATTTCATGCTAGATGTGTGATTTCCGCTGCTATGGACTCTATTATGGGGATCAAAGTGTTTTAGCCAAAAATTTGCCAAAGGGGGAGTTTGTAGGTGTTTAATTGGCTGCATTGTATGGTAAAACACTAGCTGGATTCTAATGTCTTGACTGATGTCATGACATGGTGTGAAGGTGTGACTGCATTGTAGGTTAGAATATCTAACTGTACTCTGATGTCTTGACTAATGTCATGACATACTTGAGTAGATTACTGCAGGATTAGCTAATACAGGATTTATTGAATGTCAAATTGGATGTGGTGACATTCATTCCTGTCAGCAGATACTGAGGAATAGAACAGTTGGTGTTCTATTAGAGCTCAGTATTCATTTCCAGTCTGGTTATCAAGGAAATACCAGACCTGGCATAAGGCCTACTGTCTGAATGTCAAACTGGATGTTATGACATTCATCATTGACAGCATATACTGAACAATAAACAGAGTGGAGTTCTGCTACACTTCAGTATGTTTCTTAGTCTGTTCTTCAAGAGTAAAACAGAACTGACTTAAGGCTACATGTGTAAATGTCAAATTGGATGCTTTGACATTTATTATTGTAAGCTGCTACTATAGAATGGACAGGTTGGTCCTGTACAGTTCAGCAAATTATGTACAGTCTGTTTTCAGGAAAAACAGACTTAGCATATGGTCCTTGATGTCAAGCTGAATGTTGTGACATTCATTCCTGACAGCATATGCTATATTGTAGGTTGTTTAGTTTTCTGTTTCAGCTTTTTCTCAGGCTATTCTTCAGGGATTCAACAGCTGAGAGAAAATCCAGGAAAATAACAACCAAGCTACATTTAATGAACCTAACAAATAGCCTATTTGTTAGTAACCTAGATGTGGAATTTAGGGGAACTCGCGTGACCTTAAATTCAGGAGAATACAAGTGCAAAGGCCCAAGTACTGCAATATAAAAGGAAGTCGTTCCTTCATTCAGAACTGGGGATTTTGAGGCGTGAAGATTTAGTGTGTCCATCATATTTCACTGCTGTATTTTTGTGAGTCTTGTATTAGACATATCTTGTAAACCAAGCTGTTATCACGTAGATGATTGCTTTGGTGTAGGGTGTTCATTGAGTTGTAAGTGTTGTGTCACTCTAAGCTTTTAAGCGTGAGTGCTGTGTATCTTGATTAAAGCTGTTAAGCACAATCAAGAGTTGTTTGAAGTGTGACTTCAAAATTGTCTTTAATATTGATTAAAGGTAGTAATCACTGAGGTGATTGAGGGGGAGTGAGTAGGAACTCTGATCTTAGAGTAAGATTGAAATTGCATTGGGTAGGGATTAAGTGAAGAGTTGTAAACGGGTGAGTTTAGCTTTGAATTAATACTACTGATAGTAGATTTCCTCCCTGGCTTGGTAGCCCCCAGATGTAGGTCATGTTGGACTGAACTGGGTAAACAATTACTTGTGTTATTTACTGCACTTACTTTTAAGTTCTGCATAATTCTTGTCTGTGCAGAATTGGATGTCAAAACAACCTGTGTGACATAGAAAGTCTGATAACTAGAATTTCATTAATATATTAGAATCTTGTTCATTATGATGTTCTCATTGATCTCAGAGTGAGAACCACCATCTTGATTGTTGTCATGAGCTAAGTTGTTGATACCCTATTGTTGCAAATTAGGTCGATAACCATGCTTCTTGTAGCATATATTAGTCAAACCATAATGTCTGCAAATTTTGGTTCCTCTACTTCGACCACCAGATTGTCTACCACCTCTAATGCTTTTTCCATGAAAAGAATAACTACCTTTACCCTGAGATTAACCATAAGGGAATGCCTATATTTTGGATTCATCTATAGGAGTGACAATTTTTCTTTCTTGTTGAACAAACAAGGAATACACTTTGAAATGTTAGGAAGAGGATTCATCAACATGGTATGAGATCTATTATCATAATATTACTCATTTGAACCCTTCAAGAATATGATAACTTGATCAGAATCTTTATAACCTCGAATTTTGTTAATGGCACGATCATAGTGTTGCACCTATCACAAGCTATCAGATCACGATCTTCATCTGATGGTATTGACAATGCTCCAGTGATGAAGTGAAGCTTGTTCTTGGACCTAAAAGTCATTTTCATGGATCGGGATCAAGAGTGATAATTTCCAACATTCAACAGGGGTGTAATTAGAGCAAGAGATAAATTTTCTTTAGGAAGCATGAAATATGGTTTTAAGGTATCATTTTGATAACCTTTATTAGGGTTTTAAGATGAATGAACATAATTGTTATGGTGTGATGAAGAGTGGCCATTATTGTTGGTGTTAGATGAACTTTCGATAGACATTGTTGAAAAAGTTTAGTGGAGATCAATGAAAGAAAAAGAGAATAAGATTTGTAAAGTAATGCGATGAAATGCAACGGTGATGGTGAATCTGGAACCATAGGTCGATATACAATGTGAAAGCTCAAAAACAAGAACACCATTATAGAATAAGAAAGAGAGAATTCAATATAAAAGAAATTGCATTTCACAAATTCGAAATCTACAATTCTATTTCAATAACTATATATGACGTAATAAGTTAGTTATTTTTACCCTCTTCATAAGAAACTTGTGAGAGTTAGTTATAACTAATTAACTAAATATTACAATATAATGAGTTAATTTGATACATAAATAACTTATCTAATCTTCTTATCTTCATGTTTAACAATATTTATGATATTGCATATTTAAGTCACTTGTTGTCATCCTAAATTATGAAAAACTATATTCTAGAAAGTGGAGACGGGGAGTTTAAATTACGATGATATAATAATATTTTTTGTGTTCCATAATAGATATCATCTTTGAGATTTTCACTCTTTAAAATTATGATTAATTATATTGACTTTAATGATAAAACAAATGTTATTTATTAAAATAATATTATTAATAATAGGTAGTACAGTAATTACATATTTAAAATATACTAAATAAAAAATAAGTTAGTGAAAAAAATAATAAATATCATATTAATATTTATAAAAAAATTAATTTAAGATAAATAAAAATAGAAGAGAAAACTGAGAAAGTACTATATAAATAGTAGAGATAAAGTTACAATATCTATGGGACTTGTGATTATGGTATGCTATACTCTCATGGCTCTGAGCCTATCTTATCTGGGTATTGTGATGCTGATTGGGTTGGGAGTGCTGATGACAAAAAAAGCACATCAGGAGGATGTTTCTTCTTGGGAAACAATCTCATATCGTGGTTCAGCAAGAAACAGAATTGTGTATCATTATCCACTGCAGAAGCTGAGTACATAGCAGCTGGAAGCAGTTGTTCCCAGCTGGTATGGATGAAACAGATGCTGACTGAGTACAATGTCTCTCAGAATGTCATGACATTGTTCTGTGACAATCTCAGTGCCATCAATATTTCAAAGAATCCTATCCAACACAGCAGGACCAAACATATTGACATTAGACATCACTTCATAAGAGATCTGGTGGAAGACAAAGTGATTACCTTGGAACATGTAGCAACTGAACTACAACTTGCTGACATATTTACAAAGGCTTTGGATGCTACTCAGTTTGAAAATTTAAGGGGCAAGTTGGGAATATGTCTTTCTGAGGAATTATAGCAACTAAGGATGTTAGGAATTTACTGTTTAATATTTCAAATTATTAAACAATTGAAAGTGTGCTCTGATTGGTCAACAGATAATAGTTGTGTCACTTGCAACAAGTGTGTTCACAAGATGTTATGGGGGATATCTGAACATGAGACATCCTATGTACCTGCTGGAGTTCAAGAACATGTTCATGCAGGAGTGTTTCAAGATGTCATACACAAAGTCATGGCATCTAATATGGTTGTCACGGCTGTGAAGCAAGAGTGTGTGTCTACTTGATCAAAGCTGTGAAGCAAGATCAAGTGGGTGTCGTCTTTATCAATGTTGTAAAACAAGATCAAGAGTGTGTCTTCTTGATTGAAGCTGTGAAGTAAAATCAAGATTGTGTGTCTGATAATTGCTTGTATTTTTGTCTGTTTTGGTCTGTAATTTTAAGTGTTGCTTTGGCAACATTTTTGACAAAAAGGGGGAGTAACACATGTACCCCATGACAACAGATTTCTTTGAAGTTGAAGATCCTCTAAACAAGAGGTTATGTTGTTGTTTGCTATCTGCTTGATCTTCTCTTGTGTTGCTGTTATTTGAAGTTTAACTTCTATATGTGCTAAGTGTATTAGCTAATTTGATTCTCTGCTTGGATGTGTACTTTCTGCTGCTGTGAACTCTATTGTGATGCCAAGTTGTTTTAGCCAAAAATTTGCCAAAGGGGGAGTTTGTAGATGTTTTTGATTGGCTGCATTTTGTGTTAAAACACTTACTGTACTTAGATGTCTTGACTGATGTCATGACATGCTTAAGTAGTATGCTGCAGGATTAGCTAATACAGGATTTACTGGATGTCAAATTGAATGTTATGACATTCATTCTTGACAGCAGATGCTAAAGTATAGGATAGTTAGTTTTTCCTATTATGTTTCAGTATTTATCTCAGGCTGATTTTCAGGAAACTAACAGCTGTGCTAAAATTAAGAGACCTAGCATATAGCCTATTTTCTGGATGTCAAACTGAATGTTATGACATTCATTCCTGACAGCATATGCTAAAGTGTAGGCTAGTTAGTTTTTCTGTTATGCTTCAGTATTTATCTCAGGCTATTTTTCAGGAATCTAAAAGCTATGCTAAAATCCAGGAAACTAACAACTGTGCAAAAATAAAGAGACCTAGCATATAGCATATTTGTTAGAACCCTAATGTGTGGAAATTAGGTTAACTTGCTTGACCTTAATTTTAGGAAATTCAAGTACAAGGCCCAAGTGTTGCATTATAAAAGGATGGCAATCCTACTTTCAGAAATTCAGGGGTTTGAAGCGTGAAGATTTAAATATATCAGTATAGATCCTTACTGTACTTTTATTGTGTCTTGTATTAGGTTTTACTTGTGAGCCAAGCAATTATCACCTAGATGATTGCATTGGACTAGGGTGTTTATTGATTTGTAATTGTTGTGTCACTCTAAGCTTTTAAGCGTGAGTGCTGTGTTTCTTGATTAAAGCTTTTAAGCACAATCAAGAGTTGTTTGAAGGTTATCTTCACCACTACTTTAAAATTATTAAAGGTTGTAATCACTGTTGTGATTGAGGGGGGAGTGAGTAGGAACTCAGGTCTTAGTTTAGATTGAAATTGCATTGGGTAGGTCTTAAGTGATAGGATTAAACAGTTGGTTTAAGTCCTGAATTAATACCTCTTATAGTGGATTTCCTCCCTGGCTTGGTAGCCCCAAGACGTAGGTGTGTTTGTCACCGAACTGGGTTAACAATTCTCTGTGTCACTTACTGCTTTTTACATTTACCTTCTGCATACATTACCTGTCTGCGTAGAATTAGATGTCATAACATCCAGTGTGACATCGATAGTCTGTTACTAGAATTTCACAAGAGTTCTTCAAGTCTCTAATACATGCTTATATAGTGTAAGCATGTGACCGTTGTAGGGAAAAATGGGGAAAGCTCCTTGAGCGGCTGCCCATTGTTGGATGAGAAAGGAATGATATCATGTACGTCCTTTTACCCACAAAATCAGTTACATGTGTGATGAATAGTACAGTCCTTGCCCACGAAATCAGATAGTGGAAAGGTTGTTCAATTTGTACTATGTATTATTTGATCAAGTTCCCATTTGATCTTATCTTCACATTCATTGGCTTATGATAAAAGATGATTGAAGCATGAAGTGAAGAATTAGAAAGCTAGATTCAGAACCTTGAGTCAGAATCTTGACAGCGTCAGTAGTCTGGCTTGAGTTGTTCAGAGTCTTCAGAAACCTCGGTCAGAACCTTGATAACTTCAGTCGACTGTCTTGAGATCTTCAGAATCTTCAGCTACTTAACACAACTTCAGAAGGTTGTCATTCTTCAGAAGCTTGTTGATCAGAGTCATATCCAAAAGCAAAACAACTGAGAGAATATTGCAACAGCAACATAGTGTTTCCTCCTAAGCTTCTTATGGGTGAGATAACACAGAAGCAGAAAGAGCATTGCAACAACAATATTGATGTCTTTCAGAACTTCTAATTGCAACGCAGAAGCGAATTTGGAGCACAAAGTTCAGAAACTGATGATGTTACACATCATATGATCAGAATCAAAATTGTTTGTTAAAGATACACAATAACAATTCATTAGGATGTCAAAATTGTTCTCAAACAAATACAATATTGTTATCATCAAAACTCAAGGTAGAGATGCATAACCAAATCTTGTTCTAACAACATTAAACTACGAAACAATGTTAACCACAACACTTCATAACCTTGTCTTCCTTCCACGCAAAAAGGTGTTGACACAATCTCCATCCATCATCCTCGGCATCCCACCCCAACTCATCCCAACTCTCTAATGATATAAATCAACAAGTCTGCTAAATTTATCGCAAATATAGGGTTATGGAAACCATATTTCCTTCCAAAACAATATGTTTTCTTCATATTTAACCACTTTCTTAACCTTATATTCAAATCAGCCAACAATGACCCCTAATCTAACCTTAAACAAATTTGTTTACCACGCTTTTTTCTTCTACTCGAATATTAACATCCTGCATCCCATATTTGCACCTAAAACTTTAAACAATATTTACAATAAGTTATAATTAACGTATATAAAATAGTATAATTTTTATCTTATTAGTTATATTAGCATTTTAAAGAATTACAAAAATTTAGAAATATTGTAAGGGTCACGCAGAAGTAAAAAAAAAGGGGATGTGTGCACGAATTTGACATGAATGCAAATGGAGAAGATTGAGGTCATGCAGTATGGAAATGAATGACTTTACAGACGAACTTTTTTGTACGAAAAAACTCACCAACTTATTTATGGTTTGTCACGTCGAGCCATCCTCAGCTTTACACGTACATAGAAAGTTTTTATTTATTTTTATTATCAATAATAGAGAAGAAATAAAAGTTAGATTATGTAAAAGAGCGCAAAAGAATAATAAAGGTACATATTCATAATTATTAGACAAATTATTCGGTTCATTTATTATTTATTAGTATAGTTATAGTTATAGGACCCATAAGCCAAAAAAAACTATAGGACCCAATGAGAATTACCATAAATATCTCATAAATACAGTTAAGATAGTAACTAAGTGCTTTTTTTAGGAATAGTAACTTTTAGTACTAAATTCTTGGTATCCAATGTGTTTTGTGTAATTAGTTATTATTTATTCATCTTTAAATATAGAATCCTACCTGTTAACTAAATTAAAAAATATTTTAAACTTATCAAAATCAGCCAACTCAAGTTAATATAGTACAATTATATTAGATTATGCATTTTTAGTTAATATCTAAATTTGTTAACTTTTTTGAGTAATTTTTATTTATTAACCTATATAAAAAAAATTTAACTAAAATTAAATTTATATCAAAGTGCTATAATTTTCTCTTGCGGACAACCTTTCCCGTCTATGATAATTTTTTCTTTTTTCTAATTCGAGAAATTAATCACTGTAATTTGTGTGTAAAAGATCGATTTATACCAACAAATAAAATTTGCTACTATATTTTAAATCTACTGAAAAACTTACATTCCCACCGCAAAACGGATTTGTCTATGCAATTTATGACCCAACAACTTATTCACCGAATTTTCAAAAGATCAAACTTCCATAAATATACATACTTCTAACCCATATCTATTTCATCACAAGTCACACCACTTTAACCCACACAATATGGGATTGCAATCAAACCTACTAGCATTATTATTTTCACTTCACATTTTCTCCATTCTTTTGAACAAGGCCAATGCAAAGGTTCCGGCAATCATCGTGTTTGGCGACTCCTCCGTTGACGCCGGGAACAACAACTTCATTCCGACGGTTGCGCGGAGCAATTTTCAACCGTATGGACGTGACTTTTTAGGGGGGAAAGCGACCGGAAGATTCTCGAATGGGAGAATACCAACGGATTTCATATCAGAAGCTTTTGGTATAAAAGAATATGTGCCTGCATACTTGGATCCTAAGAATAATATTTCGGATTTTGCAACTGGTGTCAGTTTTGCTTCTGCTGCTACTGGTTATGATAATGCAACTTCAGCTGTTCTTGTAAGTCCTTATAGTCTTTCTAATTTGTTCCTACTATAGCAAAAAACTTAGATCCTGCTATAAGTTCTTGCTTTCCATTTTACTAGCTGCCATTTCTCTGTTTCTCTGTCTCATAAGAAAATGGAAATGATTTTCTTGTTTCAAAAAATTTGAAAAAAAAATATTTTATTTAGCTTATACTCTAAGCTAAGTTACTAACGTATATAATAATCTGGACAATTTTTTAGGGCAGGTAAGACAGACTCTCACACAAGGTCGAAAAGTTATTACAGTTAAACTAAAACAACTCTAATAATAATGCAAACTATATGATATTTGATACAGGGTGTGATACCATTATGGAAGCAATTAGAGTACTACAAACAATACCAAAAGAATCTAACTGCATATCTTGGTGAAACCAAAGCAAAAGAGAGCATTTCTGAATCATTACACCTTATGAGTATTGGAACAAATGATTTTCTAGAGAATTACTATACCATGCCTGGTAGGGCATCACAATACACAATTCAACAGTACCAAACTTTTCTCGCCGGAATTGCTGAGAATTTCATAAGGAATCTCTATGGTCTTGGTGCTAGGAAGATTTCCCTTGGAGGGTTACCTCCCATGGGATGCTTGCCATTGGAGAGAACTACAAATTTTATGGGTCAGAATGGTTGTGTTACGAACTACAATAACATAGCACTTGAATTCAATGGTAAACTCCAGAATATAACTACTAAGCTCAATCAAGAGCTCCCTGGAATGAAGTTGTTGTTTTCAAATCCATATCACATCATGTTGCACATCATAAAGAAACCTGAACTCTACGGTATGATACTGCCGCAGAAAATCTAGTTTACAGCTTTCCATATAAATATTACAATTATGAAATATATTCTTATTAATTTGATTTGTCGATGACAGGGTTTGAATCAGCCTCAGTAGCATGTTGTGCTACTGGAATGTTCGAGATGGGTTATGCATGCAGCAGGGGAAGCATGTTCAGTTGTTCTGATGCTTCCAAATTTGTGTTTTGGGACTCTTTTCATCCCACAGAGAAAACGAATAGTATTGTTGCAAAGTATGTGATGGAACATGTGTTAGCTCAGCTTTTAGAATAAATAGTACTACTTGTGGAATTTTATGTATTGTAATCTCACCACTTTTAGATGTTCACCAGTATGGTTTTCTGCATGTTGATGTGTGTATAAATATATATGTGTGTAAGAATGTTAATACAGCACTTCCATTATAAAAGGTGCTGATATTTAGAATAATTAGTCATTTTGTGTGGACTAATATATAGGTTTCCGCTGTGTATTCATATATGTGTTCGAGTTTATAAATATAAAGCTATGTTTTAGAGGGTGAAATTTGTTCTTGAAATTTGGTGTAAATGTTACCATAAATACTCAAACATAAGAATACTCAAAATGAGAGAAACAGTCATATTTAATATAATTAAATAACTCAAAGTACATGCAATGAACTTACATAGAGAGAAAAAAGACATAACAGAATTGAATTAAAAATGAGAAGAATAACAAAACAATTGTTTGTGAGTATCAATATAATAGAATGAAGAACATAATTTTACCCTTAAATCGGGTACAAATTGACATTTACTACTTAAAAAAATACAAGGGTTCTGAATTTTTTTGCCCCAAACCCATAATAACAACGCGACGGCAGTTTGGGCCGCAACAAACGCTATTAGTGACAGCAGCTCACAATCCAATAGCTTCGCGCTTAAGCCTACTACCGCCACATTATTCTGCTATAATGCACTATTGACAACATAGACGACTATGATTATTTCTTTTAAGTCAGAAAACTAAGAAGTGCTTGATTGATTCTCATTAAGCAGATGAGAAAATAATCCTTCAACAAAACCAAAATGAAACCACCAAAGTAAGTGCATTGTTTAGCCAAGCTTGTATTTAAATTTACATCTCAACTAAACTTATAAGGAGCGGTTAATTCTTATATTTGTTAGATAAACTATTTATAGTTTGCCAAACTATTGGACCTTCAGGATGCGCATTCACAAAGAGTTTTAGAAACTGTTTCTCAGAAATTGAAACTATGGTACTCAAGAATAACTCACGATGTATTGCATTCCTCTTCTTCAACCACTCATACATTGCAAATCTTGGGAAAATTTTATCCAAATCATATAACACATATTTTGGATTTCTCACGAGACGTTCTATTGGGTAATCTAAAGTGTTTGTTAAGAAATCAATCTTCTTTTGCATTGAAGTTTTTTTAATGGCTAGAATTGCAGGAACTTGCTTTACCATTCCAACTACAGTGTTATATTCCAAACCAGCTTCAATCAAGAAATCAAATCTTTCTAGTAACTTATCACCTCTTCCTCGAAACTTCTTCAGAGCTATTTCCATCTCCTCAGAGTTATCAGTATACCCAAGTTTCCGCAAGAAGTTTGTTTTCTCCAAATACCAACGCGGGTCATAGCTGAGTTCATTTATATCCTTCTTTTGCGTCGGTTTTAAAGCCAAACCAAAAAACTTTAACGGATCATCCTGTATCATTTGACATAAACTAGCTTTTCCAACTCCCAACTCTTTACACATCGTTTTATAACCTTTTATTGAATGTCTGCCAAGGAGATGCATGTGGTTATGCAAAACATGAGCAATAACATCTTGTTCCATTCGAATATTATACATAAAAGTAATCACAAACATCAAATTTTTCATACGCGGACTTGACAACATTTCAGGATGCTCTCTAAAACAAGAACAAATCTCATTCACGTCAAGACCCAACTTAATCAACCGACCTATAACCAAAAATGCCTTCTTTTCTAAACCCTCTGACAACAATTTCGGATCCGCCTTAAACAAATCATACATTTGTTTCTCAGAATATCCCCCTTGATGAAAAAGCTCAATACTATCAATAATCATTTTCCATCTATATGTTCTTTTAGAACACATACAACTCACAAACCATTCAGTCTCAATCCCAATTCTCTTCAACCAATCAAGAACAACAACAAATTGAGAATCAACCTCGTCGCCAACTAAAAGCAATGGACAACAAACAAACAGCTTGACAAGAGATGATTTACTCAAACCCAAACTTTCATAACTTTCAAATTTCTTCGACAAAACACCACTCCCATACCCAAAAACCTCTCTTGCTTCTCTATAAATTTTCCCCATTCTATTCCTCGGAACCCCGTGATTGAACAAGACATGAAAATTATCAAGCAAAACACTATCATCACGAAGAAAAAACAAATCTTTAGGCAGAAGTAACTTCAATTCACTTTGTTTAATCCCTATACTCTCTAAAAAGGGTTCAAATTCATTAATAGGGTGATACATAAGGTACCTTCTGAGAGCCCGATCAAAATCATCGTCTCTGTTGTTGACTCTGACTCTGAGGATAAGTTCATCGATGAAACATGGAGAGTTTTTGGCAATGAAATCTGCGTCAATGAAAGTGTAACATTGAGTGTAGTAAAGGTAATCGAATAGAGCACGTTGCGCTTCGATTTTTGTGCAGCGTCGGATGCGAATCGGAGGTGAGGGAGATTGAGCGGGAACATTGGCGGAATTTGAACAGCGAAGAGGTGAAGGTTTGAGAGAGATTGAAGAAATAGGGTTTTGGTGTGAGAAAATAGGGTTTTGGTGTGTGGAAGGGTTGAAGTGAACGACGAGGTTTAGATTATGCAGAAGCGAAAGGGTTACCATTGGGAACAAAAACATAGAAGTGAAAAAAGATGAGGAGGATCTCTGTTTTTGTTAACAGGTTTAGTAACTAGATAATCAAATGTGTCGGAAATTAAGGTAAAAATATTTTTTTATATATCAGTCATTATTAATTTTTTTTTAAATAATCATTTTAAAAAAAAAAATTATAAATAATAAATAATTCAAAAAAAATACTAAAATAATCACTTTTAGAAGAGGATGCGCAGGATGAACTGGCGCATCCCCTAAGCAACCAAAGGAGGCGCCAATAGCATTAGGGCATGCATTGGGCTTCTCATGAGGAGGCGTCATGCTATTGGCCATGCATTGCCCTCATGAGGATGCGCCAATGCCCCTGACGCCTTAGTGTTGCCTTAAGTACAGGCGCTAATGCCTCTGGCGCCTGCATGTCATGTCATGTTGGGCGTCAACCCTCTTGGCGCATGCATTTTATGTCCACTCTGTGTAAATGTCACGCCTTGGATGCAATATTTTTCACATAAAATCATCTCCTACTACCATATTTTCTCTAATTCAACCCCATTCACCTTCAGGTTTCTGTGTTTTAACAATGTCTGCATACATTCAGAAACGAAATGCTGATGTAATATTTTTCGCCGTTGCGGCTCTGGTACAGATTCGGCTTTGGAACACAGATATGTTTGAACGTCTTAATTGGACGTTGTACAGTTGGTTAGAGGGAGAAATTAGAGAGGGTGAAATGATTAGAAGAATACAATGGCTTGTGTCCACGTTTAACTAAAAAGGAGAAGTGCGCAAATGGGTGGATATTAAGGTCGACCAAGACGCTCGTATGATGATGCATTACATGTTCGAAATTGTTTTGATGGTTGTAATCGAATAGTTCTTGTATTCTAGTTTTAATTTTTTTGTGTTACTGTTTATGTAATGGTACTTTCGTCACAAATGTCTAATATAAAATAAGTTTAGTTTTTCATATATTGTAATAGAGGTACATGTGAATTTATCTGGTTGTGCTCGTTCCAACACTAGGACAGTTATTACGATTGTGACCTGGCTGACAGCATGAACTACATAGTCTAACCATTTTGTTCGTCGTATCCATTTCGGTTCGAATCCGGGTGCTGTTTGGGCGACCCTTTTTCTTCCTTCGCATAACTTCGTTGTGTCAGACGATGTCTCCTTGATATTCTGGCCAATAATCCTCTTTTGCCACTACGGAAAAACTAATTTTATGAACATTTGAAAGGCTGACGACTTTGTAAACTTCAGATAGCAAGTAGGATGGATCCCTTCGAACCTTTGAGCATGTCGCAATGACATGGGAGCAGGGCGTACGAAAGGCTTGGAACTTTTCGCAGTCGCACTAACCTCTATCTAGTTTGACTATATACTGTCGCATCGGCATGCCCTCATTGTGATCCATGGACTCGACAACATTATACCAACCTTTAGCATGGTCAAAGACCGTAACCATGTGTGTGTTTGCTTTGGCAGCTTCATGTCTAATGAATTTCATTGAAGCATCACTGAACAACTGTCCAGATTGCAACATTGAACTCCATTTTGAGCGTCTGGTTTCAAACAGCGCCCCTAGCCTGAAATATATTGCCTGCACCAAAGCGGTTATAGGTAGGTTACGGATGCCTTTGAAGATAGAGTTCATTGATTCCACAAGATTTGTTGTCATGTGGCCCCAACGTTGACCGTTGTCGTATGCCCTAGTCCACTTCTCCAATGGAATATTATCGATCCACCGTACTGCATTTTCGTTTGACAATCTTATTTCTTCGCGGTAGTGTTTGAAAGAAGGTTCTGATAATGCGTAACCTGCATTGACAACCTTCTTCCGCAACGTCTTATCTTTGATTTTTCGCATGAAATTCTGAGCAATATGTCTAATACATAACACATGCGTCGAAGGAGGATTTTGCTAGCCATTATCAATGTTATTATATGCACTAATGATTGAATGGTGTCTGTCGGAGATCAAACATAAGTTAGGCTGAGGTGCAACGTGCAATCGGAGATTTCTTAGGGAAAAACTTCATCCCTCGACAGTCTCCCATTTAATTAGGGCAAAGGTGATTGGAAAAATATTGTTGTTCCCATCTTGTGCCACTGCCATCAGTAATGTTCCTTTGTATTTCCCGTACAACCATGTATCATCAATTTGTATAATTGGTTTACAGAAAGAAAAACCTATGATGCATGGTTGATACGCCCAAAAAAGACGGTGGAATATTCCATTTCCAACAGCACACGTCCCGTCTGGTGTATATGCGGGCAATGCATGTGTGATCTGGACCCATTGATCCAATATCCCAAGACTCGCTCCTCTTCCGGTACGAAGCTGATAACCTAAAAAGGCAGTGCTCATTCGGACAATAAATTTTATACCTCAATGCGTTAGTTATGTCAACTTTGAAATCAGCTAATAGTTGCATGTGTAATTTCTTAATGACTTTTACACATTCCTCTTTTGTGCGAAATGTGTCTCCTTGTTTCAAAGATCCTTGCATTTTCACATAAGGATTATACCATATATCTGATGAAGGTTCATTGGAACCCAAATTCAACCTTGTCATGTATTGTGATGGACAATATACATGACTTACTGTTATTGGCTCCTCTTCCTCATCAGCGTTCACCATTGAGTCAACCATGATCTCGGCTTCTTCTTCTTCGTCATCTGGAACATTCGCCTCAGCTTGTTAGTCATCAGTCTCACAAAACACTTGTGACTGATCAATGAACTGAGACACTTGTTATTGATGTGGTAATATATACAACTCTATATCATTGTAACCGGATTGTTCGTGACTGACAAACATATGTTGAACATCGTCATCGTCTCGAATCTTCTTCTGATAAAACTTCACCTGGTTTTCTGCAAACCAAACCGGATTTTTATAGATTATTTGGCCCACATTACTGCACTGCAATTTCTTTTCTATTCTTTATTTCAGATGTGAAAAATTTGATCGCCGATTTATTGTAAACCGAGTTACATCTGTGTTTCGAAAACAAAAACCGAATAACTGATGATCAAATATTTCACCTTCAATATGGGCATTGATCATGTAATGTTGTGTGGAAGACATTTTTTAAAAATATAACTTTCTTTTCTTTACTGAAATTGAATGCATTGCTAAGTTGTTCATCTGCACAGCCTAAATAGCGTAAACATTGAACGCATTGATCACTTGGTTCGTCTGTACAGACTTAACCATGCATGCAGTGAAAAGAATCCACATGCAGTGACAAGAATGACAAGAACACACATGCGCTCAGGGAATCTCTGAATCAAGGAATCTTTGTGCCCTAATATTTCTAACAGGCGCCCATTCCCTAGGCACCATAAAGCAACATGGGCTCCAAGAGGAAGGACGCTCCTTCAATTCAATTATACCAAGGCGCCAAGAGGAAGGGCGCCTCTTCCATTCACTTACACCTAGGCGCCAAGAGGAAGGGAGCCTCTTCCTTGTATGTGACTAATCACATGCAGGCGCCAAGAGGGAGGGCGCCTCTTCCCTGCATGTGATTCTTCACATGCATGCGCCTAAGATAAAGGCTAGTCTACTTTTGTCATTGCATGCAACCAATCCCATGCTTCGTAGGTTGCAAACCTACTAACTCATTCATCTATAAATAGCCTTTCATATCACAATATCAAATCATCTCTAACACTACTCATCTATAATCTTTCTTTGCCACACTATTTCTCTGCCACACTCAAGCTCTGCAACATCAAATTATGTCTCTGTTAACTATGGGTGATGAACACAGAGGAACACTCGAGAATATCTTGACATTTTTATGTTATCACTCTCTTTTTACTTATTCCGTTTTTAAGTCGTATACCTTTGTTATCTATGTTTGTATTATGTATTTCTTCTTCTTATTGCATTTCTGACTTATTTGTTATTAGGATCCGAAGCGTTTTAGATGTCGTGTACATGAATATGTACCCCACGATCATTTAATAGAACCATATATTAGAGGATGTGGATTTGGAAATCTCCTTAACATTGTTTCGTACTCGGTGGACTACAAGTTCATTCTTGCTTTGTTGGAGTGGTGGAGACCCGAGACTCACACATTTCACCTTCTGATTGGTGAGTGTATCGTCACACTTGAGGACGTGTACATGTTGTTGGATCTCCGTATAGATGGAAAGACTGTGAATGGTAGAGTTAACCAAGACAACTCTATCTTCAATGAATTATTGGGTGCCCCTTTGTTAGACGACGAAATTGAGAGAGAGTCATCCGGTCAAGCAAGGGGGCAAGGTATAAATTTAAAATACCTTAAACAATATTATTCCAGTATAGTATTGTCCGAAGATTCAATCAAGTACGAGAAAATAATTAAAGCTCGGTGTTATATTATGATTTTATTTGGTAATTTTTTGTTTCCAAAAAGTACAGGTAATTCAGTAAATATTATATATTTACCTTTGTTACGCAATATTAATAAGGTAAGCACATATAATTGGGGTTCAGGTGTGTTGGCCCATCTATATAGTGCAATGTGTAAAATTGCAAAAAATAATACATGTATTTTTTTTTCATGTGCATATTTGCTACAAGTTTGGAGTTGGTCAAGAATGTCGTCGCTCGCCCCGATAAACGAGAACCCATTCGTGTTCCAGTTTGCAACTAAGTAAGTCTAACACTTTACTATTTAGTTAATTATATTTTATATTATAATTAACAGTAAATAATATTTTTCATTTTTTTTATCTAAGGTGGTCAGTAAGGGGGATGAACTACAATAGGTGTCCCAAACACGCTATTATAGTCTATCGCAATCTATTGGACTATATTGGACATGACGATGTAATACTCCTACACAACTATATTTTAATTTAAAAATATTTATCAAATTATTTTTCACCTAATCGTTTCGTATTGCTTTACAGTTTATCTAGAGGCCATATTTGGGTCTTGATCATGATGTGAACCATGACGATGTTGCAGTTTGGACAGCGAAGACACCGATTATCCAATTTACTACAGTGGAAATGCACCAGAGTGACCGGGTCAAACTGCAGTTCGACATGCTACAATAGATTCCAGAATCTCCCACGTGTTTGGGGAATTGGCATCAAAAAAGGGTTGATGCACAATGGGATTATTCTGATTTGAGAGACTTTGCAAAAGAGATGTGTCGTCAATGGAGGAATCGACGACAACACATCTTAAACGAACCAGCCATCCATGATGCAAGACCGACTCAATAATATATGACATGGTTTAGGTCGGTAACAACTCAACAATTTGTATCTGAGTCGCGGTATTTGATGGATCCACGCCAACTTGCTTCGTCATCGTACGCCCCACAACAATTCCCCACCCAACACCAATGTAAACCCACCCAAACCCAACAATCAACCTCACAACATCAACCTACCACATACACATAACAACCAAATACCCAACCTCACAACCCGTTCATGCCATCCACCCAACAACCAACCATCCAACGTCGCAATTCATTCATACCACCCACCCAAACACAAAACCAAGAATCAAACCTCGCAACCACAACAGTCTATAGCCCAGATGATTCATATGGGTCACTTCATCGTAGCCCCCACCAATGACCACCCAAACATCTCATCACCATAACACCAAACCATTGTTTAACTATAGTACGCCTCAGGAACCATTGCTTCGTTTCCAAAACGATTCAATGGCCCAATTTAGGCAACTATATTGTCCCCAATCCACCCAACCCCAACGACCTAACTACGATGACATGGGCACCGAACTCCATTACGGAAGCGCCATTGATTAGAGCCCCTCCGGATATTGGGAACAAATGATGACACATCTGTCAAATACCGCTGGAACTTCCGTCGGACCTTCCCACCAACCATCGTTCGATCAGGTCAGTACACAAAGACCTTAAACACCTCAAGAAAATCGTGGGAGACCTCGGAGACAAGCTAACGCACCTGGATGTGGAACAGGTGGACATTATAATTGGGTCGATCATTAGTTTATTGTCAGTCCAATGTAACCAATTATTACCACATCAATAAATTTATTTATTTTACATTATTCTTTTTTATTTAATAAATAAACAAAATTAAAAATTAAAAAAATTAAAAAATAATAATAATACAATGGGTGTATATGCCAGATGAATTGGCGCATACACCACATGCAACACTAAGGCGCCAGGGGCATTGGGGTCTCCTCATAAGGGCTAATGCATGTGCCAATAGCATTGGCGCCTCCTCATGAGGAGCCTAATGCATGCGCTTATGCTATTGGCGCCTCCTTTGGTTGCTTAGGGGATGCACCAGTTCATCTGGTGCATCCTCTTCTAAAAGTGGTTATTTTGGTTTTTTTTTTGAATTATTTGTTATTTTTGATTTTTTTTAAATGGTTATTTAAAAAAAATCTCAGTATTATAATAAAGGTCAAGAATTTAATGGAAATGATCTTTTTTTAAATAATCATCTTTCTTCGATAATAATATAAAAAAATAACTATGTTTCCAAAAAAAATTAATAGATATTTCAAATTAATTGGATTGACGTTTCTATTTTCCACCAGAATAAGTTAATCCAATTGATTCCTTCAGTGT
This sequence comes from Lathyrus oleraceus, assembly GCF_024323335.1. Classification (NCBI taxonomy): domain Eukaryota; kingdom Viridiplantae; phylum Streptophyta; class Magnoliopsida; order Fabales; family Fabaceae; genus Lathyrus; species Lathyrus oleraceus. The sequence continues at coordinate 50,402,775 of NC_066580.1, read as the reverse complement.
GACAAACCAATTCAACTGACACCTATACTTTGATCTTCAAATGGAGCATCAATTCATCTAGCGCATCCCCTTTTTGCATGTGTTTTTTTACTTTTTATTTGATTAAAACAATTAATTATTTAAGAAAAAATTATTAAATACTAATATTTATTTAATTTAAATCAGATTACATGCGATAAGATTTTTTACACTAATGATAACGACCCACTTGATCATAGTGGTCACCGGTTTCACACTCTCAAGGTGCCCTTTCTTGTACAGGTCTCCCTTGATTCAACTAAAGTGTTTGGTACAAGGTCCCTGGAGCATCACCATCACCACCGTCCATAAGTAATTATCGTAATTCTATGAAGTCTCGTATCTAGATTAATGTGTTGTCGTAATTGATTTTGTTACCCATGTTGTCGTAGTTTGGTTGTGTTGTTTGGGTTGATGGGGTTATTGGTGGGCGGCCTGGTCAATTGAATGACGACATTGGTGTGAATGCTTCATAGGGAAAAGAAAGATATGGTTGTTGTGGTGTTTGGTAGTTTCATACCCCAAAATTTATCATCCTTTTTCCCTTTGTGCATACCTCATTTGCATACATCTAAACCATATCATACATGATCATTGCATTTGGTCATGGCCTCAAGCATGGCCATATTGTGGTTTGTATCTTAACACTAGGATTTCATTTTGTTTTATTTGTCAACTAACCCTAATTACATTGAGAGATGGTACTTGTTTTCTCTTGTTACTTATATAGGTGATCATGTTTCAAATCAAGGCAAAAACAAGGTCTTTTGGGGCAAGAGGAATGCAAGTTTGTCCATGGTGTTTCCAAGGTGGTTCATGTGTTTATTTCCATGCCACATCACCCAATCTTCAAGCTATCTTCAAGTTCACTTAAGCCCTCAGCAATATTTCATCAAGGGTTGCTCATTGTATCATCATCATGGATTGAAATGCAAGAAAACATCAAGTTTACAAGAGGTGTATAAGTGTGGTTGACCTAATTTCCAAGTATGCCCTACTTTTGGTCCAAACCCCATAACTTCCTTAATGTTCATCCAAATGACAAAATTCTTTGAGGCAAACATGCCTTTTGGGATCCTCTACAACTTTGACTCAAGGGTCAAACACCAATTCTTGCCTTAAGGACCTCATTTGTGCCATTGGCCAAATTGTCAATTTGGGCTAAAACCATGTCATGACCCCCACTTTCCACCCTTGCCATTTTCAACTCAAATATCCTTTTGGCCTCATTCGTTTTGCATTGTGTTAAGCTTATGGCAACAATCATTTGGTCCAATTTTTCTCAAAATGCACGAGGGAATCAAAAGTTATGGCATCATGAACACTGGGCCTCAATATGACCTAGCATGCTGCAAGGTGCTTGACCATTTGCGTAACCCATTTTTCAAGTCACGACCTCAACTTTCCATGCCCACAACTTTCACCTCAAAGCTCCTTTTGGATTGATTCTTTTTTCATCTTGTTCTACTCCATGAAGTGAACATTTGGATCAAAGAAAATCACAAAATGCACGAGTGGATTGAATTTGGCCTAAGCTTGAACTTGGGGATCCAACTTTGTTTTGGTTTGTGACCTATAATGTTGAAACTTGAACAAAACACTTTAGGACCACTTGTCACGCATGCAAATCAATTACACATGACCAAACGCATCTGATGACAACTTGAAATGACCTGAAAAAACTTCAAATGCACGAGTTTGGCATCACACTTTCACGCGTTTGAGATCTGAAAAATTTCCCATTCAATTCACACGAATTCGAGCCAATTTCACATGTATTCTGATCTCATTTAATTTCTTATAAGCAGTGGAAGCTATTGCATTTATATTCAAGCTATGAGAGCCAAGAAAACTCTAAAACACTTGAAGCTGAATACCTCAAATAATCAGACATCTCTTTTTTTATTCAAGCTTTTTTCCTTCAATTTCTTTGCCCATAATCCTTCATAGGCATCCTCTGAAGGTGTTTGAAGCTTTGCTTTGGTCTGAATCTTTCTACAACCTTGCTTCCTCATCCATCATTGTTAACTTCTAAAGCTTCAATTAAGAAGGTAGATGTGAGTTACCATTTCAAGCAAACAAGTAACCATTCTCTTCGTGAGGTTTCACTGATCAAAAGCCCTAACCTCTTTGTCATTTGTTTTTCATATTAACCATTTAGTTTTATTTTGAAGAACTAGGGTTCTTCGAATTTTTGAATAAATTATCCCTGCTCAGAGCAAATCAATTACTCGGATGCATGGAGACATGAATGATGAAGTGTTTCGCATCTGAATCCATGGTTGATTCATGTTAAAAGCACGAGTTCATGACTTCGCAAAAATATGAGTTGAGGTTGAAGACGACCACGCTTCCCTCGCGTTTCAATCATTTCACTCCAAATTTCAAATATCTGACCAATCATGTTGCAACGCGTGTTTTTTTCAAATGTTTTGTTAGTTGTAATTCGGTGTAGTGATACATTGGGTGAGCGCGCTTTGACTTTAAATCCTGGCCATGTGATCATCTGACTAGACTTAAGTAATCAGATCTGATGGTTCTTGTTTTTTGGTGTGTTTTAATTCTGTTTTTAATTTGTTTTTAATTCCTTTCTCTTCTAAAATTAATAAAAAATATTTCCCTTATCTTTTTTTATCCAATTTTTTTCATAATTCCATAAAATTATTTTCTACCTCATTCCATTTTTTGCATTTTTTTAAAATCATTTTTCATTAAATTTTTATTTTATTTTGTTTTATTATTTATTTTCCTGTTTGCATTTGTATTTCAATCATTTTTAAATATTTTTTACCCTAACTTTTGAGGTCAAACTTCTCATATTTTTGTTGACCTTCCATATTTTTCTTTGAGTTTTATTTTATGCTTTGACCTCTCTTTGAGATTTTTCCTTTTATTTTCTTTATTTAATCAATATTAAATCATTTTTAATTCATTTACTTTGTTTTTTTGTTGACTTCTTGATGTTTTGAGTTGATTTAATTGCTTGGTTGATGTGTTCTTCCTTATCTCAAATCATTGATAGATGGACTTGAGTTTGATCAACCTTCTTTGATCCAAAACTGTTGATAGATGATTATAAATCATCTTCAATACTTTGCATCAATGATATGTTAACCCTCGATGCGCCATATTTTGAGTCCTTTGATTTGAGGATAGAATGATCACATGTAATTGGCTTGATTCTCCCTTTCACTTCTTTCCATCTTCATCTCTATTTCTTTACTCATTGTGGGACATTGTTGGTTGAGATTAACCTTGTGTTACTTCTCTAACTTGTCAAACACATACATTGACATTGTCTAGGCATCATTAACTAACTACTAACACTTAACATTAATCTTACTCTTTACATTATTGTCATTTACTTTCTTGTCATTTAATTCAATTCATTTAAGTTTATGTCATTTACTTAATGCATTTTAATTTCATGTCCCATTATCATCATACAATTTCATCTTATCATATTCATATATTCCTCTTATCATGTGTGATTACTTGCTTGTTAATCTTAATGAATCAAAACATGATAAAGTAACTTGGACCTAATCTTAAATCTATGTTTGATTTGGAGTATTGAGGATCTTTTGGACTTTGGACTTTGACTTAAGATTTAGGCTCCTTTGCTTGACTTGAAGTGATCTTGTACCCTGAGACCTTATGGACACTCTGACTTGTTTTTGTTCTTGTTGAAACCTTGGGTTTTGTGTGTTGTTTCATCTTCTTTATAACTATTTCCTCTTGCATTTATCTGCTTAGGATTAGCATACTTTACACACACGTGGCTTTCTCTTGGGTTACCTAACAATGAGACATATGACAATACATTTTGCACCCACATGGCTTTCTCTTGGGCTACCTAATAATGAGACCCTAGGTTAATTTTGTATGTTCATGCATCCTTGTTTGTCCATCAATTCCTTTCCTTTGATTTGGCTTGATCAAATCCCCATTTGATTAACTAGATCCTTTCATTTGTTACAACCATCTTTGTCTTTGCCAAGTGATCATAAGTCCCTTGGTCACTTGATGAGAATTACCTCGGTCATTTTGGAGCATCAACATCCCAACAAGTTTAAGACCCTCATTGGAATACAAATTAATACAAATTTCATCAACATTCATTCATCCGACTCATCTCCAAGCATCTCTAGGACCCTGCTCCAACAACTTGTCAGTCAATGATTGGGTTTGCATGCCATGAGCCTTAAGAAATAGAGAATGATGAGAGAAGATCTTCCTTACACTTGTCTAGAATATCTTTGAGTACGGGACGAATGACCCAGTTGCTCATAGTATTTGCCTCTATTCGTAGACTTTAATGCAATTCTAATCAATTCCCTGTCAAGTCTGCACCTTGCCCTGTGGCTCATCTCTTAAAATCCTTTTGGTTTAAACATCACTCCTCATCTCCTTTCTAGGGTTGACACCTTTAAGGTTATTCCCTGGGATGACACCTTTATGGTTATTCCCCTTTCCTTACCATGTTAGACCCGGTGCTTTAGTAAGACTCTTGTCATGTGAGTCTCTGACTTTGACAAGTTTTTTCCTGTTGGTTTTAACACCATTTACAATCACTTCTTTGAGGGTTGACACCTTTACGGTTATTCCTTGGAGTTGACACCTTTATGGTTATTCCCTCTTCCTTACCATATCAATCCCAGTGCCTTGGTAAGGTCCCTGTCATGTGAGACCCAGTGCTATGACAGGCTTCTACTTCCCTTACCATGTTAGACCTAGTGCTTTGGTAAGACCCTTGTCATGTGAGTCTCCGACTTTGACAAGTTTATGTTTTTTTCCCTTACCATGTCAGACCTAGTGCTTTGGTAAGACCCTTGTCATGTGAGTCTCTGACTTTGACAAGTTTTCTTTCTATTGGCTTAAACACCATTGCAATTCCTTTTCTTTTGGGACACACCTTTATGGTTAACCCTCATCTCTTCTTTTGGTTTAAACATCATCCCCAATCTCATCTTTTTCTCAGTCTTTATCCTCCGAACTACGGAGTTTTGACTTTCTCATTGCACTATGAGAATACGTAGGCACGAGGATGTGAATCTTTGACGAGCACTTTTCTTTCTTTTCCCCCTTTCTCTCTCTGGTTCTCCGCACCACGGAGCTCTAACTTTCTCATTGCACTATGAGAATACGTAGGCATGAGGGCTTCAAACCTCCTCGATCACTCTTTTTCTAACCCTTTTCTGTTTTGCAGGTACATGAAGATAGCAACACACATCCAAGCAAGAACGTTCAAGACGGTTCCCATGGAGTATCATGGATGTGATGGTTGCTCATACATTTCCCTTGCATAACTGCTTCCCTTATCCGTTTCTCTGTGTTTCTTTTCTCTCTTGGGTTTTCTTGATGTTTTCCCTTCCCTCTTTTGGGATAAATAAAGTTTGATGGCGACTCTGTTATACCTTCGAGCGTGCGATGCGTTCGATGGCCATATTTCAACTAGCTTCAGGTAGCCATATGTTTGTTGGGTGTTTTGGTGTTGAGATATTTAGATATTTAGATGTTTTGGCCATGGTAGGAAGTGTTTGTATCATATGTTTCTTGGGTGTTTTGGCTATGGTAGGATGTGTTGGCGAAATATGTTTGTTGTGTGTTTTGATAATAATTATGTGGTTGTTGGTGGTATAAGGTATGTTATTGGTTTTGTGTTTGGGTGTATAGCATGTATTGATTGTGGTGGGTTTAGGTGTTTGTGGGTTGGTAATTTTGTTGGGCAAAGAGTTATGCGTAAGTAGTTTGGTAATTTTGTTGGGGTTAGATGTTAAATATTATTAGTGTGGGTCAACTAAATACCTATTTTTAGATAGAAACTCAATTGTAATTGATATATACCAATATATATATATATATATATATATATATATATATATATATATATATATATATATATATATATATATATATATATATATATATATATATATAATTAGGAGTTGGTTTAGATTCAGTTGGCATGCCAACATCAGTTAGGACTCTCGAAAAAGTTCCATTATTCTAATACTTTACGTTGAAGCCATTTTCCCAGACACCTTGAGGGATAGGGATTTCGTGATGCACGTTGAATTGTAATTTCACACAGTCACTATGGTGCATCTCCACATTAGTGAATTTGGTGATCAGTGTTGTTGCAGTCCAAACAACCGGATCTTCTTCATTTCTTTCATGTTGATGTTCCAGACCCATATATGGCCTCCAAATAAACTATAGAGAAAAAATAAATTGGATTAGTAAATGATTAATATTAAAAATAAATTATCATGAAATGAATAATTTACTGTTAATACATCGTCTGGTCCTAAGTGATCCAAAAGATTTTGATAGGACGTGGTGCAGTGTCTAGGACATCTATCGTAACTCATCCCACGGGCGGACCACCTAATAAGAAAGTTAAAACAAATTATTTAAAGTTATGAAACATATTATAAACTTGATTTGTCTTTTGATCTGTCTTTCTTTAGATCGATGACAGGGTTTGAATCAGCCTCAGTAGCATGTTGTGCTACTGGAATGTTCGAGATGGGTTATGCATGCAGCAGGGGAAGCATGTTCAGTTGTTCTGATGCTTCCAAATTTGTGTTTTGGGACTCTTTTCATCCCACAGAGAAAACGAATAGTATTGTTGCAAAGTATGTGATGGAACATGTGTTAGCTCAGCTTTTAGAATAAATAGTATTACTTGTGGAATTTTATGTATTGTAATCTCACCACTTTTAGATGTTCACCAGTATGGTTTTCTGCATGTTGATGTGTTTGTATAAAAGATATAACAGGATTGGATTAAATAGAGAGATAAAATGAAACCAAAGTAAGTGCAAGGTTTAGCCACGCGTGTATTTACATCTCTGAACTAAACGTATAAGGAGCCGTTAATTCTTAAATTTGTTGGATAAACTATTTATAGTTTGCCAAGCTGTTGGACCTTCACGATGCGCTTTCACAAAGAGTTCTACAAACTGTTTCTCAGGAGTTGAAACTATGGTACTCAAGCATAACTCGCGATCTATTGCATTTCTCTTCTTCAACCACTCATACATCGCAAATCTTGCATAAATTGTGTCCAAATCACGGAATAAATATGTTGGATATCCCACGAGACATTCTATCGGGTAACCTAAAGTGTTCTTTAAGAAATCAATCTTCTTTTGCAATGCAGTTTTCCTAACATTTAAAATCGAAGGAACTTGCTTTACCATTGCAACTACAGTGTTATATTCCAAACCAGCTTCAACCAAGCAATCAAATCTTTCTGGTAACTTATCACCTCTTCCTTGAAACTTCTTCATAGCTATTTCCATCTCCTCAGAGTTATCAGTATACCCCAGTTTTCGCAAGAAACTTGTTTTCTCCAAATGCTTCTGCGGGTCATATCTGAATTCATTTATATTCTTCTTCTGCTTCCGTTTTAAAGCCAAACTAAAAAATTGTAATGGATCATCCTGTATCATTTGACATAAACTAGCTTTTCCAACTCCCAGCTCATTAGACATCATTTTATAACCTTTTATTGAATGTCTGCTAAGGAGATGCATGTAGTTATACAAAACATGAGCAATAGCATCTTGTTCCATTCTAATATTATACAAAAAAGCAATCACAAGCATCAAATTTTCCATTCGCGGACTTGACAACATATCAGGATGCTCTCTAAAACAAGAACAAATCTCATTCACGTCAAGACCCAACTTAATCAACCGACCTATAACCAAAAATGTCTTCTTTCTTAAACCCCCCAACAACAATTTCGGATCCGCTTTAAACAAATCATACATTTGTTTCTCAGAATATCCCCCTTGATGAAAAAGCTCTATACTATCAATAATCGTTTCCCATCTATATGTTCTTTTAGAACACATACAACTCACAAACCATCCGGTCTCAATCCCAATTCTCTTCAACCAATCAAGAACAACAACAAATTGAGAATCAACCTCGTTGCCAACTAAAAGCAATGGACAACAAACAAACAGCTGGACAAGAGATGATTTACTCAAACCCAAACTTTCATAACTTTCAAATTTCTTGGACAAAACACCACTCCCATACCCAAAAACCTCTCTTGCTTCTTTATATATCTTCCCCATTCTATTCCTTGGAACCCCGTAATTAAACAAGACATGAAAATTATCAACCAAAACACTATCATCACCACAGAGAAAAAACAAATCTTTAGGCAAAAGTAACTTCAAATCCCTTTGTTTAATCCCTATACTCTCTAAAAAGGGTTCAAATTCATTAATAGGGTGATTAATAAGGTACCTTCTGAGAGCCCAACCAAAATCATCGTCTGTTTCGTTGACTCTGACTCTACTTATAAGCGAATTTATGAAACGTGGAGAGTTTTTGGCAATGAAATCTGCGTGAACCAAAGTGTAATGTCGAGTATAGTGAAGGTAAGCGAATAGAGCACGTTGCGCTTCGATTTTTGTGCAGCGTCGGATGCGAATCGGAGGTGAGGGAGATTGAGCGGGAACATTAGCGGAATTTGAACAGCGGAGTATTGAAGGTTTGAGAGAGATTGAAGAAATAGGGTTTTGGTGGGAGAGAATAGGGTTGAAGAGAGGAACGAGTTTTAGATTATGCAGAAGCGAAAGGGTTACCATTGGGAACAAAAACAAGATGAGGATTTCTGTTTTTGTTAACAGGTTTTAGTAAAGTAGAGACTCAAATTTGGAGGAAATTATATGGTAAAAGTAAATTTTTTTTTTTTTATTACGGAGTATAAAAGTCACTATTATAATAAGGTCAAGAATTTCATGGAAATGCACAATTTCAATAAACATTTAAATCTGAATTTTTTATTAAACAACTTATTTATTTTATTAAAGAATCAAAATAACTCACTTTTTAGATTAATTCTCAAACTATCCAACTTTGAAGAGGTGATATCAGATGAATTGGCGTTTGCTCTCTAAGTTAAAGAGGTGACACCAATTGAATTGACTTATGCACCTAGTGTTGTCAATCCAATTGAGGTATGTGTGTTTAGTTTTAAAGAAGGCGTCAATTAATTGATATGACACTTGTGTGTGTTGTGTAGTTTTTTTTTAAAACAATATACATTTTAAATAAAAGTCGAAATCGGACCACTTGATATTAATATTAATATGTGTTTACATACAATAATCAAAAAGACTAATGTCGTTGACCGAGATGACCTAACCGACCTCTAGTACCACATCCTCTAGCTACCCAAACATGTGGTTCTAACCCACGTTGATGATTCACCCAGGTGTTTGAGGATTTGAGTGCCCATGAACATCACCATCACCTGCAGGAGATTACCTAAGATATTCAGACATATCCGCGTAGTCTTGCGTATGCAATGAAGCGCTACCGTCATAGCTGAGTTCGTGACCCATGGCAGAGTAGTTGAGTTGTGTTTGAGTTATTGGAGGGCGACCATGACGATTGAAGGGCGACATTGGTGTGAATGATGCGTCGAGGAAAGGTTAAAATGATTGTTGTGGTGTTTTATATCCATATGGTTGTTGCATGTTTTAGTTTTGTGATGTTTGGGCTTCTTGGCTATAGTAGGAGGATGAAGGGTTGGTGTTAAATAACCGCTGAGTATTTTGGCTAAGGCGGCTATGGTAGGGTGATGTGTTGGATGCATAGCAATGTTGGGTGTCTTGATGATGATCTACTTGTTGATGGTGGTACGGGGTATGCTCTTGGTATTGTGGTTGGGAGTTTGGCATGTTAAGGTCGTAGGTTTATCTGTTTGTGGGCCGAAAATTTTGATGGATAGGGAGTTGTGAATAACCGGTCTGGCAATATTGGTAGGGGTTAGATGTTAAACCTTCTTGTGTGTAAGTTACCCGGCACGGGTCGTATGGGTACATATCCTCGGCGAGGAACTCAAATTTAACCGATTTGTACCAAGCCATATAATTACGAGTTAGTTTTTCTTCGGTTGGTATCACAGTGTCAGTTAAGACATGGTCTTGTCGGTGCTTCCATTTTTGGCACTTAGATCTAGCGAAACTTTGCCAAGGGTTAAAGTTCCATTGGTCGTTAACTTTTCGTAGATGCCATTGGTCGTCACACGATTAATTATACTCCCTCTTACAAGAAAGTATGGATTGCAAGGACAAAGGTTGTTGAACAGGTATTTGGCAATTGGGAGGATTCATACAAAGAATTGCCACAATTTTTATGGGCAATTAAAACATACGCACCGGGGACTATTGCAATTATGGAACATTTCCGGCATTTACGTCAGACGAAACTTGTGTTACTGGAAATAGAATTTTGCACTGCCTCTTTTGGGCGTTTCAACCATGTCATTTCTATATTACTGTGACGAAATTAGATTGTCAAATGCAGATGCATGAATGTGGATGGCTAACATACCATTAGAGAATTGGACAAGGGCATTTGATAGAGGATGTCGATGGGGACACATGACAACAAACCGTATGGAATGCATGAACAACGTATTCAAAGACATAAGAAATCTACCAATAACCGCATTGGTCAAAATAACTTATTTTAGGTTGGCATCGACCTTCGCAACCAAAGGTGAAATATGGAGTGCAGTGTTAATGTCAGGTTAATTATTCAGTGAATGGTGTATGAAAATGATGAAAGAGGAAACTATCAAATCTAGCACACACGTGATTACAATCTTCGACCGTCATAGGCAAAATTTTAGTGTACATGAAACAATGGATATGTGTGAGACTAAGCAGAAGTTGGTGCGATTGTGGAAAGTTCTAGGCCTTCCGTATTCCTTGCTCCCATGCCATTGCAGCATGTGCACATACTCGCCAGGACGCTTACAACCATCTATTTGATGTTTACAAGGCCATTACCATCATTAATGCCTATAACGAAAGTTTCTCAGTGCTAGCAATGGAGGAGTATTAGCCTCCATATCAAGGGGACATAGTTTGGCACAATGATGATATGCGAAGAAAGAAAAAAGGACAGCCAAGCAGCACGCGTATTAGAACGAAAATGGATACGGCTGATAAAATGATAAGATTATGTAATATATGTCGTCAATCCAGACACAATAAGAAAAAATGTCTCAATCTCGGATCAACCTCTGCATCATAATTTAGTACCTCGTTTTAATTTTTGTAACCTTTGATTTTGATATATTAATAACTTTTTGTTACAACAAGTTTAACAATAAACATCACTCCAACTTAAACACACTTAAAATCGAACAGGTCTGAATAAACAACACAAACAACAGATATCAAAACAGATAAAAAACTTAACCACAACATTTGAAAACAACATTTCTAACTTATTACAACAATCAAAGTGATATCATTTGATCCAAACATCACTTCCCTAGCATCCTTATCATTTCTTACTGCACCCATCCACGTAAGGCATCAAGTCTCTCAGTACTTATAATTTTTTGGCCTTCAGGTATGTTTCTGTCTAACCAATGAATCAACTCCCTCTGTAGTTGCTTGAAACGACAGGTGTTCTAGAAGAACATCTCCATCGGAGGCTTATCTCTCGAATAAATCACTTTCCATAGCACCGACGAAGATGAACCATGTTTGCAATATAATGAAAAGAGATGTGGAAAAATAAATCACACAACACCTCTATTTATACCAAAAAAATTAAACAATACACAGAGGCACTAGACCAATTGGCGACTTCTCTCCTTTTTTACACATGGGCGCCAATTAGATTGGAAGCACCATGTGTTGTAGCAAATTCAATTGGCGCCCCCTCTTTAAAATTAAGGGTAGGCGCCAATTCATCTGGCACCTACGTCTTAACTTTTTTTTTTGAAAGTTGGATAGTTTGGGGATTAATCTGAAAAGAGGGTTATTTTGGGATTTTTTTTCGAAAAGATGGGTTGTTTGAGTAAAAAAATCCCCAAATCTATTTTGTATTAAACTAACTTTAAAATATAAATATGATTTGGTAGAATACCGGTTGGTGATTGATGGTTAGTGTAAAGTCATTTTATACGATGTATATTCTATTTTTTTAAAAGTTAAATATTTTTAATTAAACGATAAATTTTTTAATTGTTATTTTGGCCTCGTTATTTTATTTATGTCGTTGTTGGTCCCTTTTTTTTCGAAGAAAAGAGGGTCAAAGTCTAAAGAAAAAAGATTGCATAGCAATCAATTTAGGAGTAGAAACTCCAATATAATCAACTAATAAAAGAAGAGAAATATGAGTAAGAACTCGTTGATAAAACATCAACGTTACGGCTTAGATCAAACTCCATTATTCATAACATTGAATCGTCTAATACCTAAACCTCCTAAGAACTTTGGAAGTGTCATCACATCCCACATCACCGAATGAAGTCTTATACGCTCCTTGTTATTGTAACACCCCGAATAAAATAAGAGAATTATTTAAATTAAGTTGATAATATATTTATTAATTTAATTAAATAAATTGAATTATTGGATTATTATTATTATTATTATTTGGAATAATAATTAGTGGAAAATATATAAGTTGGAATAAGAGAAAAGGGTTTTCATTGTTGGTAAAGAGTTTTCACGTGAAACAGAGAAGCGGCTGAAAAGTGGAAAGTGGAGAAAGGACAAAGAGGAAGAGCTAGAGAGCAAAGGTTGAAGAACGGAAAAGCTTGAAGCTTAGAGATTGCCGGATTATCTCAGGTAAGGGGGGGTTTATCGTCGTTTAATGGGTATTATAGATTAACATGTCATGGGTAGTGATAAACCGTTGAAGTGACCATAATTGGGATGTTGAATGCTGAAATATTGTGATGAATAAGTTGTGTTAAAGTTGTAATTGAATTTGTATTCGAGTGTGTTGTGATTTTCCGAACGTAGAGCTTTTTACGGAATTGGAATCGGAGGTCCGGAAGTCCTCCAACGGCGGAAAATGCGGAGAATTCTGCATTCTGCCTTGTGTTAGCGCAGGAACTGCTGTTTTGTCTGCGTTAACCGGTTAACCCAGGGCGTTAACCGGTTAGCACTGTTATATTTTGTGAAAAGGTGCTGTTTTTCCTGCGTTAACCGGTTAACCCAGGGCGTTAACCGGTTAACACTGTTGCGTTTTGCCAGAAAGTGTGTTTTGTCCTGCGTTAACCGGTTAACCCAGGGCGTTAACCGGTTAACACTGTTGGAAAAGTGAAAAATTGATATTTTAATGTTGTGAGCATAATTGGTGATTTGCCTAGGTTGGTGTGTGACATAGTAGGGATTGAGTTATGTTATGAAGTAATATTGTAGTCAATTTTGATGAGTAAAATTTGTTGGGTTTGTGTTATAAAGTGTCGATGCAAGTATGACTGAGTTGTTAAGTTGTTCCGTGTACGGAAAGTTGTTAAAAATACTGAGTTGTAGGCTTGATGAGCCAAAGTTGATTATAAGTTGATTATGTTGAAAACCTTGTTGTGTTGCTATTATTATTATGTTGTCGGAATTGTAAAGTCGTGTATGCCATGTACATTCATATGCATTAAGTCGGAGCTTTGCTCACACCACGTTGGCCTGGATTGGCAAATTTTAAGTTGAAAGTTGAAGGCTTATGCCTTGATGCCCAATAAAATGGCAATGATTTAAGTTGGGAGTTTTACTCCGAATGGTACCACATGCATGACGAGTCGAGTCTCATTAGAGTTGCATTTTGTTGGTTGTTGTATGAATATTTAATTTAATTTGAGAAGTGGTGTTTGTGTTGATATTGAGTATGATGTTTGAGTTGATGTGCCGTTACTGAATGCATGATATGATTAGGGTGATTAACGTGTAAATTTACTTAGCATTACATGATGATTTATAATGCTTATTATATCGATTGAGGAACTCACCCTTACAACTATTTTTCAGGTAACGAGCAGTGAGTGAGTAGAAGCTAGTGCTTGGAGTCTAGTGTGGTCTCTTTAGTGGGTCATGCTCTGATAGATGTAACATCGGGACGGGATGTTTTAACTTGTTGAATAATTTTATGTGTAATGTATTACATATGTTGAATGATCTCTATCCGCTGCGTATTTTGCAAGAAGTGTTTATGTTGAATTAAATAATGAGCATGACTGATTTTTATGGTGAAATGTGTGAAGTGTTGTGTGACACCCTTAACTGCAATAATTACTCTGATTTATATATTTGTTGTTGTAAATTAAATATTTGGGGTATTTTAGAAGGGTGTTACATTAGTGGTATCAGAGCAGGTCGGTCTGTCCGGCCAGTTGTCGTGTCGTTACTGTCTAACAATTGTGTATTGTTACTAATCTAACTTTTAAGTTGTGTGGTATTGATAAGTTGAAATGACTGGAAGGAATGACGCTGCAATGGCTGCCGCAATGCAAGCGATGGCACAAGCTGTGCAGAACTTGCCAAATGCTGGTGGGGATGCTGGATCACGTAGCTTGGCGACTTTTCAGAGAGAGAATCCGCCGGTGTTTAAAGGGAAGCATGATCCAGATGCAGCCTTAGGATGGTTGAAGGAGATCGAGAGAATCTTCCGTGTGATGGATTGCACTCCAGCTCAGAAGGTTCGGTATGGTACTCACATGCTAGCAGTCGAAGCTGATGACTGGTGGCTAGAGACTCACGAGAGGTTGACCGTGGCAGGTGAAGTTGTTACTTGGGATGTATTCCGTAGGGAATTCATGAGAAAGTATTATCCGGAAGATGTCCGTGGTAAGAAGGAAATTGAGTTCCTTGAGCTGAAGCAAGGAAACATGTCTGTCACTGATTATGCTGCGAAATTTGTGGAGCTGTCCAAATTTTATCCTCATTACACTGGTGCTGGTGCTGAATTTTCAAAGTGCATCAAGTTTGAAAATGGACTGCGCTCTGAAATTAAGAAGGCTGTTGGGTATCAGAAGATACGCATTTTTACTGAATTGGTTGATAGCTGCAGGATATTTGAAGAAGACAATAATGCTCATTACAAGATTGTCAGTGACCGCAGGGGCAAGCAACATCAAAACCGTGGCAAGCCGTATGATGCTCCAGTGGGAAAAGGGAGACAAGGAGCTGCTCCGGCTCAGAGGACTAGTAGGGGAGGTGCTCCTGCTGGTATAGTTTGCTTCAAATGTGGTCAGGCTGGTCATAAGAGTAATGTATGCACTGCTGAAGTAAAGAGATGTTTTCGTTGTGGTAAGACTGGTCATGCAATAGCTGATTGCAAGCACAAGGAAATGATTTGTTTTAATTGTGGCGAAGAAGGGCATATTGGAAGTCAGTGTCAGAAGCCAAAGAAATCTCAAACTGGGAAGGTGTTCGCATTGACCGGAACTCAAACCTCCAGTGAGGACAGACTTATCCGAGGTACGTGTTATATTAATGGCTTTCCTCTTGTAGCTATTATTGACACAGGTGCGACTCATTCCTTTATATCTTTGGATTGTGCTGTGAAACTTAAGTTAGAGATATCTGAGATGTTTGGTAGTATGGTAATTGATACTCCTGCGAAGGGTTCAGTGACTACTACTTCGGTTTGTTTAAATTGTCCTTTGAGTATTTTTGGTAGAGACTTTGGGATGGACCTAGTGTGTCTTCCACTAGTGCAGATTGATGTTATTCTGGGTATGAACTGGTTGGTGTTTAACCGCGTTTCTATCAACTGTTTTGATAAGACGGTGGTCTTTCCTGAGACTGAGGAGGGAAAGAGTTTGTTTCTATCAGCAAGGCAAGTGAGTGAGGAAGTAGCTGATGGGGCAGAGTTGTTTATGCTGTTAGCGACTTTAGAGGCTAAAGATAAACTGGTGATTGGCGATCTAGCCGTGGTGTGTGATTTTCCTGATGTGTTTCCGGAAGAGGTGAATGAATTACCGCCAGAGCGGGAAGTGGAGTTCTCGATTGATTTGGTACCTGGTACTAGGCCGATATCGATGGCTCCGTACCGTATGTCTGCTGTTGAGTTAACTGAATTGAAGAGTCAGTTGGAAGATCTGTTGGATAAGAAATTTATTCGTCCGAGTGTGTCACCGTGGGGTGCACCAGTGCTATTGGTTAAGAAGAAAGAAGGTACTATGAGGTTGTGTGTGGACTACAGGCAACTGAATAAAGTGACGATCAAGAATCGGTATCCTTTGCCGAGGATAGATGATTTGATGGATCAGTTGGTTGGTGCAAGTGTGTTCAGCAAAATAGATTTGAGATCTGGGTATCATCAGATCCGTGTGAAAACCGAGGATATTCAGAAGACTGCTTTCAGAACAAGGTATGGACATTATGAGTATTCTGTAATGCCTTTTGGTGTGACTAATGCGCCTGGAGTATTTATGGAGTATATGAATAGGATTTTCCATCCGTACCTAGACAAGTTTGTTGTGGTGTTTATTGATGATATTTTGGTGTATTCGAAATCTGAAGAAGAGCATGCTGAACATTTGAGAGTGGTTTTGGGAGTTCTACGAGAAAAGAAGTTATTTGCTAAATTGTCCAAGTGTGAATTTTGGTTAGGAGAGGTGAGTTTTCTTGGTCATGTGATTTCAAGAGGTGGCGTTGCTGTTGATCCTTCTAAGATAGAAGCGGTATCTAAGTGGGAAGCTCCGAAGTCTGTTGCTGAGATTCGAAGTTTCCTTGGTTTGGCTGGTTATTATAGGAAGTTCATTGAGGGATTTTCTAAGTTGGCGTTACCATTGACGATGTTGACTAGGAAGGGGCAAGCGTTTGTTTGGGACTCAAAATGTGAAGAAGGTTTCCAAGAGTTAAAGAGAAGGTTAACTACTGCTCCTATTCTGATATTACCGAGTTCGTCGGAATCATTTGAAGTTTTCTGTGATGCTTCATTGTTGGGTTTGGGTGGCGTGTTGATGCAGAATAAGCAGGTTATAGCTTATGCTTCAAGACAGCTGAGGGTTCATGAGAGGAACTACCCGACGCACGATTTAGAGTTGGCGGCTGTGGTGTTTGTTCTGAAGTTGTGGAGGCATTACTTGTACGGGTCAAGATTTGAGGTTTTCAGTGACCATAAAAGTTTAAAGTATTTGTTTGATCAGAAAGAGCTGAATATGAGACAAAGAAGATGGTTAGAGTTTCTGAAGGATTATGACTTTGGTTTGAATTACCATCCGGGTAAAGCAAACGTAGTGGCTGATGCATTGAGTCGGAAATCATTACATATGTCTATGCTAATGGTTAAGGAATTGGATTTAATTGAGCAGTTTAGAGACTTGAGTTTGGTGTGTGAGAGTACTCACAATAGTGTTAAATTGGGGATGTTGAAGTTAACAAGTGGTATTCTGGATGAGATCAGAGAGGGTCAGAAATCCGATGTGCTTTTGGTTGATAAGTTGACTCTAGTGAATCAAGGTCAAGGTGGCGAATTCAGAGTTGATGAGAATGATGTTTTGAAATTTGGTAATCGGGTGTGTATTCCGGATGTTATCGAACTTAAGAAGAGTATTCTTGAAGAAGGACATCGTAGTGGCCTGAGTATTCATCCTGGAGCTACGAAGATGTATCATGATTTGAAAAAGTTAATTTGGTGGCCGGGAATGAAAAGAGAAATTGCGAGTTTTGTTTATTCTTGTTTGACTTGTCAGAAGTCAAAGATTGAGCATCAGAAGCCGTCTGGGCTAATGCAACCGTTGGCTATTCCAGAGTGGAAGTGGGATAATATCAGTATGGATTTTGTTTCTGGGTTACCGAGGACAATTAAGAATTTTGAAGCTATTTGGGTGATTGTTGACAGATTGACAAAATCGGCTCATTTCATTCCGATCAGAATGGATTATCCGTTAGAGAAATTAGCTGAGTTGTATATTGAGAAAATTGTAAGTTTGCATGGTATTCCGTCGACTATTGTTTCGGACAGAGATCCTAGATTTACATCGAAGTTCTGGGAAGGCTTGCAGAGGGCTTTGGGAACTAAGCTGAGATTGAGCTCTGCATATCACCCGCAGACTGATGGTCAGACTGAGAGGACGATTCAGTCACTAGAGGATCTGTTGAGGGCTTGTGTTTTGGAAAAGGGAGGTGCTTGGGATTGTTATTTACCTTTGATTGAGTTTACCTACAACAATAGTTTTCATTCGAGTATTGGTATGGCACCGTTTGAAGCTTTGTATGGTAGGAGATGTCGGACACCGTTATGTTGGTATGAGTCCGGTGAGAGTGCTGTGGTTGGACCGGAAATTGTTCAACAAACTACAGAAAAGATTAAGATGATTCAGGAGAAGATGAGAATTGCTCAGAGTCGTCAGAAGAGTTATCATGATAGGAGAAGGAAATCACTTGAGTTCCGAGAGGGAGATCACGTGTTTCTTCGTGTTACTCCGATAACTGGGGTTGGTCGAGCTTTGAAGTCAAAGAAGTTGACACCTCGATTTATTGGTCCTTATCAGATTTTGGAGAGGATAGGAGAGGTAGCCTATCGTATCGCTTTACCGCCGTCACTTGCGAATTTGCATGAGGTTTTTCATGTGTCTCAGTTGAGGAGGTACATTCATGATTCGTCGCATGTGATCCAAGTAGATGATGTACAGGTGAGAGATAACCTGACTGTTGAAATATCGCCTATGAGGATTGAGGATCGAGAGTTGAAGCAGTTGCGGGGTAAAGAGATTGCCTTAGTGAAAGTAGCTTGGGGAGGACCAGCAGGTGGCAATGTGACTTGGGAACTGGAGAGTCAGATGAAAGAGTCTTATCCAGAGTTATTTGCTTGAGGTATGTTTTCGAGGACGAAAACTCTTTTAGTGGGGGAGAGTTGTAACACCCCGAATAAAATAAGAGAATTATTTAAATTAAGTTGATAATATATTTATTAATTTAATTAAATAAATTAAATTATTGGATTATTATTATTATTATTATTTGGAATAATAATTAGTGGAAAATATATAAGTTGGAATAAGAGAAAAGGGTTTTCATTGTTGGTAAAGAGTTTTCACGTGAAACAGAGAAGCGGCTGAAAAGTGGAAAGTGGAGAAAGGACAAAGAGGAAGAGCTAGAGAGCAAAGGTTGAAGAACGGAAAAGCTTGAAGCTTAGAGATTGCCGGATTATCTCAGGTAAGGGGGGGTTTATCGTCGTTTAATGGGTATTATAGATTAACATGTCATGGATAGTGATAAACCGTTGAAGTGACCATAATTGGGATGTTGAATGCTGAAATATTGTGATGAATAAGTTGTGTTAAAGTTGTAATTGAATTTGTATTCGAGTGTGTTGTGATTTTCCGAACGTAGAGCTTTTTACGGAATTGGAATCGGAGGTCCGGAAGTCCTCCAACGGCGGAAAATGCGGAGAATTCTGCATTCTGCCTTGTGTTAGCGCAGGAACTGCTGTTTTGTCTGTGTTAACCGGTTAACCCAGGGCGTTAACCGGTTAACACTGTTATATTTTGTGAAAAGGTGCTGTTTTTCCTGCGTTAACCGGTTAACCCAGGGCGTTAACCGGTTAACACTGTTGCGTTTTGCCAGAAAGTGTGTTTTGTCCTGCGTTAACCGGTTAACCCAAGGCGTTAACCGGTTAACACTGTTGGAAAAGTGAAAAATTGATATTTTAATGTTGTGAGCATAATTGGTGATTTGCCTAGGTTGGTGTGTGACATAGTAGGGATTGAGTTATGTTATGAAGTAATATTGTAGTCAATTTTGATGAGTAAAATTTGTTGGGTTTGTGTTATAAAGTGTCGATGCAAGTATGACTGAGTTGTTAAGTTGTTCCGTGTACGGAAAGTTGTTAAAAATACTGAGTTGTAGGCTTGATGAGCCAAAGTTGATTATAAGTTGATTATGTTGAAAACCTTGTTGTGTTGCTATTATTATTATGTTGTCGGAATTGTAAAGTCGTGTATGCCATGTACATTCATATGCATTAAGTCGGAGCTTTGCTCACACCACGTTGGCCTGGATTGGCAAATTTTAAGTTGAAAGTTGAAGGCTTATGCCTTGATGCCCAATAAAATGGCAATGATTTAAGTTGGGAGTTTTACTCCGAATGGTACCACATGCATGACGAGTCGAGTCTCATTAGAGTTGCATTTTGTTGGTTGTTGTATGAATATTTAATTTAATTTGAGAAGTGGTGTTTGTGTTGATATTGAGTATGATGTTTGAGTTGATGTGCCGTTACTGAATGCATGATATGATTAGGGTGATTAACGTGTAAATTTACTTAGCATTACATGATGATTTATAATGCTTATTATATCGATTGAGGAACTCACCCTTACAACTATTTTTCAGGTAACGAGCAGTGAGTGAGTAGAAGCTAGTGCTTGGAGTCTAGTGTGGTCTCTTTAGTGGGTCATGCTCTGATAGATGTAACATCGGGACGGGATGTTTTAACTTGTTGAATAATTTTATGTGTAATGTATTACATATGTTGAATGATCTCTATCCGCTGCGTATTTTGCAAGAAGTGTTTATGTTGAATTAAATAATGAGCATGACTGATTTTTATGGTGAAATGTGTGAAGTGTTGTGTGACACCCTTAACTGCAATAATTACTCTGATTTATATATTTGTTGTTGTAAATTAAATATTTGGGGTATTTTAGAAGGGTGTTACAGTTATCACCCTAGATTAAATAACATTGGAAATTTTGAATCTCAGGCAAATAAGGATTAGGAACGCAAGTAGTCATCATAGTGTAGATAGGAAGGGCTTCAATAACAACTTTAGAGAGAGTTACCCAACATAAAAGAAATGTGTCGAGCTTTTTAAGAGGTCAAATTCGACTTAACTTTCTCTAGGATATAATTAAAATCATATCTTAAAGGTGTTCTACCGAGAAAAGGGACACCCAGATACTTGCCAAGCGATTATGTTTCACGGAAGCCAAACATAACAACCAATTTATGTGGAATAGACACAAACGTGTTTCTAGAGAAAAAGAATATTTATTTTATTAATACTAACTTGTTGACAAGATAATAGGAAAAATTGATTAACAATATGGAGCACACACTGCATTTGAACCTCTGTATCTTGACCAAACAATAAAAGATCATCTACAAACATCAAGTAAGATATGAGAGGACCATTTATACCCTCTTTTATAATTTTCCAAGAGCCTTGTCTGATACACTATGAGAAATAAGATGAGATAATTTATGCATACAAACAACAAATAGGTATAGATAAATAGGTTCACCTTGTCTGATACCTCTCCGAGGTTTGAAAAATTTTGATCTAGTTATGTTTCATTTCACATTAATAGTCAAAGTTGTATAGGTCATAATAATAGTGATTAACTCTAAAGTAAATTCCATATCCTTCAAGATATTTTTAATGAAAGACCACTTTAGCATATCATATATTTTAGTTAAATCAATTTTAATCACAAAATAACTCATATTTCCTTTCATCTTATGCATGTTATGATTCATTTCTTGTGTCACCGATAAATGCCCAAAAATGGATAGTATTTACTTATGAAAAATAGCATTTATCGAATTAAGAAAACACTTATTCATGAAATTATACACACCTTGTCAAGAAAATGATACTTCTAATGATCTGTGGTTAATTATTACAGGAATAGATCAAAGGAAGGAAAAAGCAAAGTAAAAAGCATGTCCTATTTCGCTACGCGAATTCTGGGTCGCTTAGCGAAACCAAGTCAGAAGCAAAGCATCCAGGTTCGCTAGCAGCGAGTAGTAGTGAAGAGGCAGCGAAGGCCCGGTTCACTAAGCGAGCTCTGGTTTGCTTAGCGAAACCAAGTTAGATGCAAAATATCCAGGTTCGCTAGCAGCGAATAGTAGCGAAGGCCCAATTCGCTAAGCGAGCTCTGGTTCGCTTAGCAAAACCAAGTTAGAGGCAAAACATCCCAGTTCGCTAGCAGCGAGGAGCAGTGAAGGAAGTTCGCTTAGCAAACTATACTTCGCTTAACAAAGTTTGGAAACTCCTGGAAGGCAGTTTTACAACTCAAAACTTAATGGAGAAGATAAGATAGTTCTCTTAGCGAAACTTCATCTCGCTAAGCGAACTCAGGCGGCCAGAGCCATTATAAAAAGGGACCAAGAGCAATGTAGAATGAGTCATCTTGTGTTTTGATAACAGTTTGTAATAGTTGTTATATTCTGTCAAAAAGGGTTATAATAGAAACTTGAGGGAGGGAATCAAAGAATCAAGCTGGATACACATCAAGGATCGAGGAATCATCATTGATGCTCATTCATCTCCAGTTCTTCCCTTTTGTACAAGCTACCATGAAAATGGCTAGCTAATCTCCCTCTCTTACTAGGATTAGAAGAATCTACCGTAATCATATGTATATTTACCGATTATATTCTTAATATAGACATGATTTCATGATTATTGATTCTATCTTGTTATTATCATCAAATTTTATGAATTCGATTTGTTAATGAAAATTGCTTTCAAACTCATGAATCAAAGATAATGAATCAATTAAACTCTAATTGCTAGAGACATAGAATTAGTTTTAATATCCACCTCAAAATACTTGATCTTCATACAATCGGATTGTTTAATTGGTTGAGACATCATTGAATCAACAAGCCGATTGGAATCTTGAAACTTTCATGTAGACATACATGTTGTTTTGAAAAGTATGTGGAAGTATGAATGAATACATGGTTATGCCAAAATTAATCAGTACATTGCATACGTAAACGGTAGAAGAAATCCAATCCCTGCAATATAATTTGTCATATTACAATTCCTCTTATTTTATTCAGTTTATCTTACGTTTCGCTATTACTTTCGCTTTAAAGTTTAAATTTTCTGAAAACTTGAACTTAAACTATATCAATAATCTAAAACGTTGGTAATATCGCTCCAGTCTCTGTGGATACAATAAGAAAATACTTCATTTGATTTACACAACATCAAAATGGCTCTGTTACTAGGGACCGACATGTAGATATTACGAACATAACGATTATTGTTATCTTTTAAGTTTGTATATTTATTAAAAATACTTTATATATATTTACACCTATATTTTATCTTACTTTCTCCTAACATTTATTTGTTAGAAATTGCAAAGCTCTGTGTATGCGAGGTACAAGCTCAAGGGAATTAGTACCTTTTGATCCCAAGATCGGAAGAATAGTCTGAAAGAACAAAAGACATACAGGGAAACAAAAGCAATTAACCAAAAAAAAAAGAGAAGGAATCCACTTTTTTTATCAATAACTCTTATCATAGAAACCATGGTAGACGAGACTATTAACGGTCCTTGGGTAAGCAGCCCAAGGCGATATGCCCATCTCACCAACAACCCAACTAGTAGGCAATCTGAAATGAAAACATGGTTGCTGCAGATTATTTACGCTAACCCTTTTGTAGATTTGGATCATGAAAATCCATACACCCATCTCACAAAGTTCTATAAACTGGCCAGTACGTTAGGTGCACCCGAAGCTGAAGAGGAAGCTGATTTCATGAGATTGTTTCTGCACTCCTTGATTGGCAAAGCAAAGGATTGGTATCTTGACCAACCTATTGAAACCATGACCAATTGGAACTTATTGGAAGTGAATTTTCTTAACAGATTCTTCCCTCATTGTTGTTTTTTCTCAATCTACAAATGAAACTCTATGTGAATCTTGGGAATGTTACAAAACCATGCTACGGAAATGTCTGAATCATGGTTTTGACAATCTAACACAAACCTACATCTTCCGCAACAGATTGCAGCCTCAACCAAAGATCTTACTTGATGCAACAGATGGTGGTTCTTTATTAGCAAAAAGTGCAGAAGAAGTAGTTTCAATTATCAACCGAATGGCTCTCACCGATAATGAAGTCCAATATAATCGAGGAACCACACAAAAGAAGCCCGGAATTCTGGAATTGGGTATGAACGATGCAATACTAGCACAAAATAAACTTCTCACTCAAACTGTAGAAGAATTGACAAAACAACTGCCCAAATTGCCGCAACAACTTAAGGAAATACACGGTTCGGCAAGTACACCACAACAAGTAGCTTTTTGCGAGTTATGTACGGGATACCATCAAACTGACTTTTGTCCCCCAATCAATGAAGAAGTCAAGTATATGGGGAATCAACAAAGACTAGCACCATATCAAGGCAATTAAAATTATCAACACGGAAACAACGCCATGCCAAATCATTATCAAAACTACCAACAACCACAAAATGCAAATCATCCAGATAGAACATCCAAACTTGAAGATACCTTGCAACAATTCATGCAACAATCTATGGTAAATCAGGAAAAAAACCGACGTTTTGATCAAAAACCTTGAAACTCAAGTCGGACAAATTGCAAAGCAATTGACGAAGCAACATGAAGGCACCTTCACAACCACAACTCAACCAAATCCAAAAGAACATTGCAAGGCAATAACAACGAGAAGTGGAAAAATTCTAAATGCAAACAGTGACGAAAATGAGAAAAAAAGAAAGGAGTGTTGCTGGAAATAAAGAAGAGGAAGGAAAGAAAAGAGAAGAAGAGGAGAAAGAAGGAGAATTAGTTGAAAAGGAGCAAGAGAGAAAAAGGTAGAGATGAGAAATAAACGAATGAAGGTCAAAAAAATCAAAGAACAAGGGAAGAAAAAGGAAAAATGATAAAGCCACCAGTACAAAACCTACCATACCCT
Source organism: Lathyrus oleraceus (assembly GCF_024323335.1). Lineage (NCBI taxonomy): Eukaryota > Viridiplantae > Streptophyta > Magnoliopsida > Fabales > Fabaceae > Lathyrus > Lathyrus oleraceus. The sequence continues at coordinate 50,378,280 of NC_066580.1, read as the reverse complement.
CATGCTCCAACAAAAAAGGATAAAGAAAGGCAATACGCTCGATTTTTGGATATTTTCAAGCGGTTGTAAATCAATATTCCCTTTGCAGTGGCACTTGAACAGATTCCTACATATGCACGATTCATGAAAGAAATTCTCACAAAGAAGAGAAGAATTACTGATGAAGAAACAATGCATCTTGATGCAAGCGGCAGCGCGATCATTCAACGAACACTTCCACAAAAATAAAAAGATCCAGGAAGAGTTACGTTACCTGTCACAATTGGAAACATAAATGTTGGGAAAGCATTGATTGATATTGGCTCAGGTATCAACCTTATTCCACTCTCAATAATACGAAGAATTGGTGATTTGGATTTGAAGAATACTAGGATGATTTTGAAACTAGCTGACAAATCGGTCACAAAGCCATCTGGTATTACCGAAGACGTGCTGGTCAAGGTAGATAAATTTTTATTCCTTGTCGATTTTGTTGTCATGGATATAGAGGAAGATGTTGATGTACCACTAATTTTGGGACGTTCATTCATGAAAACCGCACACATGATGATTAATATTGATGACGGTTTAATGAAAGTACGTGTTCAAGATGAAGAAGTTACCTTCAACCTCTTTGACACCGTGAAACATTCCAAGGATAAGGGAGCTTGTTTTCTAGTTGATACAATTGATGAAGAAATACTGAAAATACAAAAACAAACACACTTGACAGCATCATTAGAAAGAGCCCTCGTGAATGTTTTCAATGTTCTTGATCTGAAAGAATAAAAGGAACTCAATGAATGCTTAACAAAATTGGATTCAATAAAAGAAATACCATTGAAATAGGCAAAAATTGAGGAATTAAAAGAAGATTATGGGGAAAAGCACACCAAATTGGAATTGAAATTATTATCGGATCACTTGAAGTACGTGTTCCTTGATGATGAATGCAAGAAACCGGTAATAATTAGCAAATTTTTGCCATCCATGAAGAAAAGAAGCTTATCCAAGTTCTTAAGGAAAATCAAGGCGCAATCGGTTGGGTGCTATCAGATTTGAAGGGCATAAGTCCATCATACTGTATGCACAACATCATGATGGAAGAGAATTACAAACCAATTGCCCAACTACAACGACGCTTGAATCCAACAATGAAAGAAGTCATACGCAAAGAGGCAGTCAATTAGAAGCAGGAATGATCTATCCAATTTCGGATAGTGCTTGGGTGAGTACTATGCAAGTAGTACCAAAGAAAGGTGGTATGACAGTGATAACAAACGAGAAAAATGAGTTGATTACAACCCGAACAGTAACCGGATGGCGTATGTGCATTGATTATAGAAGACACAATCAGGTAACAAGAAAAGATCATTTCCCGCTTCCTTTCATGGACCAAATGTTGGAAAGATTATTCAGGCAACAGTTCTATTATTTCTTATACGGATACTCAAGATACTATCAAATCACCATAAACCCCAAGGACCATGAGAAAACAACCTTCACTTGTCCATTTGGAATATTCGCATATCGAAGAATGCCTTTCGGTCTATGCAACGCACCTGTAACATTTCAAAGATGTATGCAGACCATTTTTCAGATTTGATCAAAAAGTGAATCAAGGTATTCATGGACTACTTCTTCTTGTTTGGTTAATCATTTGAATTATGCTTGAAAAACTTGGACACCGTATTTTAAAATGGTGCGTGGAGACGAATCTGGTATTAAATTGGGAAAAGTGTAATTTTATGGTGACTGAGGGCATTGTCCTGGGGCATAAGATTTCAGCCAAAGGGGTCGAAGTAGATAAAGCCAAGGTTGATGTCATTGAAAAGCTACCACCACCAACCAACGTCAAGGTAATTCGAAGTTTTCTTGGCCATGTCGGGTTCTATCGATGATTCATCAAGGGTTTTTCAAAAATCGCAAAACCATTAAGCAATCTCCTCAACATAGACAGGTTATCTATTGCTGTTAAAGATTTTTTAATTGCTTTTGAAAGTTTAAAAGAAAAATTAAGTACTGCACCTGTAATCACTACACCCGGTAGGACATTCAATTTTGAAGTCATGTGCGATGCAAGTGATTACACGGTCAGGGCTGTTTTAGGACAGAGAAAAACCATAGTTTTTCATGCTATACACAATGCAAGAAAAGTGTTAAATGATGCATAAGTTAACTATGCAACCACAAAAAAGAGTTGTTTGTTATAGTGTACGCATTAGAAAAACTTCGGTCATATCTCATAGGATCCAAGATTATTTGTTATACTGACCATGCAACCATCAAGTACTTGATCAATAAAGCGGACTCAAAACCAAGAATAATCTGATGGATGCTCCTATTACAAGAATTTGATTTAGATATCCGTGACAAGAAAGGCACCGAAAATCTGGTTGCGGATCATCTATCAAGATTGGTGAATCCCGAGATTACAAAAGAAGAAAGAGAGGTACTTGAATAATTTCCAGATGAAAAATTGCTCATGATTGAGGAAACACCATGGTTTGCAGATCTTGCAAATTATAAGGCTTCTGGTCTCATCCCCGAAGATCTCAATTGGCAACAAAAGAAGAAAAAAAATGCGTGATGCCACTCATTATGTATGTGATGATTCATACTTGTTCAAAATCGGATCCAATGGGTTATTACGAAGATGTGTTACTAGAGAGGAAGCTAGAAGCATCACATGGCATTACCATAATTCACCATATGCCAACCACTATAGTGGAGAACGAACAACTTCCAAAGTCTTACAAGCAGGATTCTATTAGCCTTCTTTATTCAAAGATACATATGAACATGCCAATAATTATAATAATTGTCAAAGGACCGGTGGAATTTCCAAGCAAAATGAAATTCCATTACAAAGCATGTTATAGGTAGAGGTATTTGATTATTGGGGGATTCATTTCGTCGGGCCTTTTCATTTGCCTTTCAGTAATGAATACATCTTAGTGGAGGTTGATTACGTATCCAAATGGGTAAAGGCTATTGCGTCGCCAAAAGCAGACAGCAAAACAGTGGTGAAATTCTTGAAAAGAAACATCTTCACAAGATTTGGTACACCAAGAGTGTTGATTAGTGATGGATGCTCTCATTTCTGTAACGCACAACTTGTAAGAGCTCTTGAACATTACGACGTCAAATACAAGGTTGCATCACCATATCACCCAAAAACGAATGGACAAGCGGGAGTATCTAATCGTGAAATAAATAGAATCTTAGAAAAGACAAATTCAACTTCACGAAAAGATTGGTCGTTAAAGCTTGATGAAGCTCTCCGGGCATATCGTACCTCTTACAAAGCACCAATAGGCCTTACTCCATTTCAAATGGTATACGATAAAGCTTGCCATTTACCGGTTGAATTAGAACACAAGGCTTTTGGGGCTTTAAAGTCTCTCATTTTTAATTCACAATAAGCTGGTGCGAAAAGGAAACTACAAATGCATGAGCTTGATGAACTAAGGCTACAAGAATATGAATCTTCAAGATTATACAAGGAAAAGGTGAAGAGATATCATGACGATAGAATCCTGCCCAAAGATTTCAAAGTAGGGTAGATGGTTCTATTCTTTAACTCGCGGTTAAGATTATTTCCCGGAAAACTTAAATCAAAGTGGTCTGGACCTTTCCAAATAAAGAACATCAGGCCTTATGGATCAATTGTACTGGAAAATCCAAACACTAATGCAACTTGGATAGTTAACGGCCAAAGGCTGAAGTTATACTTAGGTGGTGAGATTGATCGAGTTACCACCACAATTTCGTTGAACAAACCATAAAAGTGACAAAGCGTCAAGCTAATGACGTTAAACGAGCGCTTTTCGGGAGGTAACCCGACTCTGTAAGTAACTTTGTTTTGTTAGAGAACTTTAAAGGCTCACAAAGGGAATGATACAACATTTGTCAAAACTGCAGAATTCTGAATTGCTACAGAATTCGCTAAGTGAACGTTCAAACCCATAAAGTTCACTATGTGAAGCTAATCTTGCGAAGCGAATATGCAGTGGTCAAACCTGCATTCATGAAAATTAAAAGACTCCACCTACTAACCTACCAGCCTTTATGTCTCGTATTAGTCTTACCTTTTCAGATTTTCTCACCTTTTTCTCTCACTAAACCCTAGAAACTCTTCACTCTTTTCACTTTTGCTATTCACATTTTCACTCCTTCACTTCATTCACTTTTTCACACTTTCATTCTCTCTTTTCCATCTTCAAAGTTGCAGCAACCTCAGGTATGCAAGTTCTAACCATCATTCTCTTTTACTTTTCTTTTGTTATTTTTTGATCTTGTAGGATTTGTGTTATTTTTGTGCATATATGGTTGAAACTATATGTCATAGTTCATACTCTATGTTTTTATGTTTATAATATGCACCTAATCTGCAATATATTGAATGCACAAGTCTCTGATATCACTGTTTTGGATGAACAAAAAAAGAGCAGAATCAGGGAACAAAACTGCTTTCCAGAAATTGCAAAGTTCGCTAAGCGAAGTTGAGTTCGCTAAGCGAAGTTGGCCTGAAACAAAAAAAAAATAGTTTTTTAATATAACATATTTATGGTGTTTTGTTGTTACAGGTATGTCTCCAAAAATAGATGTGACCAAAAAGAAATAGAAAATCATAGGGGTTGGAACTTCAAGGGGGCAAGAATCCTTTGATCAGACAAAATTTCTCGGATCAGAGCAACATGATAGGTATCAGGAACTAATTGGGAGATCCATATGGTATGAAAGGATTTTTAAGATTACCCTGAAGGATCTTATAAGTCTTTAAGTGCATTGTGGTCCAGGCACAAATGGGATAAGCTCTTGAACCCTCACCGCAAAATTAATACTTAAGTGCTTATGGAATTCCATGTCAATGCCTTTCCCCTAGCAGGATTTTCCTTCTCTTTCTTGGCCAAGGTTGGGGGAGGAACGATTAAATTTCATAGGGATGCTATTAATGAATTTTTGGGAAATCCTTTAGTCTTGCAGGAAGGGCAGATACGCAGGTATCAAGAATCCATCAATACGGTGCCGAATATGGAGAAAATTCTTTTGGATGGAAGAGAAGTGGAAATAAACCCTTCTGATGTAGCAATTAGGTATCATATGGAGGATCTAATCCTGAAAGCTCAAGTTTTTCTCCTATTCATTTTGCACAACATCCGACCGAGAAGCCACACTTGCACTTTCACAATGGATACGACTCAACTTCTTTATCTGATCATGTCAGGTAAGCGAATTGATGCGGATCAAATCATTGCCAATCAAATGACAATTGTTTCAAAAAGTGGTAAGGAGTTTGGAACAAGAACCAGAAACACTTGTCCTCTTGTTTTTCCTGGTCTCATCATGGGATTTCTCATTGTATCCCGAGTGTGAATTCCAAATGTGGGAAATTTGAAATCAAAACCAAGGTTAATGACACATATGTGGATAGGTTCTTCTTGGAGAAGAAAAAGAAGAGAAGGAAAGCAGAGCAAACAGGGCAGACTTCATCCAACACTCTGAACTATGGTGATTGGGATCCGAGACTTCGCCAAGCTTTCACCTATACTTGGGATCAAAATGATTCCAATCATAGGACTGCTATTTCTTTGCATGACTCTTTTTACAGGTTGCAAATTTCGCCAGGAGGGCAGCCCGATGCATGCCACTATTTCATGACTCCGGAGTAATTACAGACGTACATTGTGTGGCCTGGGGATAGGTCATTCTATCAGGGAGAGGCGGGTGGCCATGGAGATGAGAATGATGAAGAAGATGTTGAAGCGGAAACGCAAAATGAAGAAGGAACTTTAAGAGGTTCCGAAACAGCATCTGATGATGATGAAAAGATTGGAGGAGAGTAAAGAGAAGTATAAAGCTGAAAGCTCGCTATAAAATGAGTGATATTTTAAAAAGATTTCAGTTCTTTCAGTTTCAGTTTCAATTTTAGTACTTTATGTTAAAAATTTAGTTTATTAGTTTTACGTTTGAACCGTTTGAATCTTTTTTACGGTAGTTCATATTCTAAACTCATTTGGTACTCTTTTAAATGGTTGGTATGTCGTAAGTTTGTTTTAAACATTTGTTGTTGTTAATAATTCTTGTTATGTTCTTGTCATCCTCATCAAGAGTTTAAAAAAAATTCACCAAAGAATAAAAATTCTATTTTCAACAAACATGAGCGGTAATGATAAAACTCAGACGAAATGCATAAGGAAAAGGTACATGTTTTTAAAAGCTTTGTAGAATGATAGCATGATTGTGAAATATGTGATTCTTGCAAAATCATTTCATGCTTCAATTTTACAAATCACATATCTTCTTGCTTGAATCATATAGCCGAAAAACCAGAAAAAATGAGGAGTCTTCCATTGTGCACTAATAGAAGTCATTGCTAATAATTCTTGATTGAAACTCGATTGATTCATGTGGAACCTAACGGTTATTTTTGAAATTTTTGTGGAGCATAAAAAGAATCAAGGCCAAGTCTTATGTTTGAGGAAAACCACTCAACCAAAAAGCATTAACATAACCCGGTGAACTGAGTGAACTTTTGAAAACCGGTCTAAACCAATAACACCAGTTGAAACAAAAGAAAACTAGCCTTGAGATTTCAAGAGTGAATCAAATAGAACTTGAAATATAAAATAACATGTCACAAGGCTCTTGAAGAACCAAAACCAATTCATGAAAGTTTGGTTTCAAGCAAAATAAAAAGAAAAATAATACTCTGGAAAAAGAAGAAAGAAAAAGATAAAGTTGGGGAGAGACTATACATCATGATTAAAAAAGAGAATGAAAAATAAAAACATAGGGCCTGTTTGATTTGATTTTGTAAAACTGTTTTTTAGTTTTTAAAATTTGAAAATAAGAAAATTTGTTTGGTAGTCTAATTTTATAAAATTGTTTTTGAAAACTATTCTCTATTGAGAGTTTTAAAAACTAAAAAACTAAAACAGGTTTTAGAGGTTTTGGTTTTTGGTTTTTAGTTTTGGAAATTATGATGAGGAAAAAACAAGGAAAAGTGGTACACTTTTTACAACGATTTTTAAAAGTAGAATTACCAAACATGTTTTATTTTATTGTTTTTCTTCAAAACTCTTTTAAAATTGATTTATAAAATAGTTTTTAAAAACTATAAATTTTTCAATTTTTAGATTTTAGAAACCAAAAACAATTTCTCCAAACAAGTTTTTAACTTTTAAATTTTTAAAACAATTTTTAAAAACAGAACTACCAAACAGATTTTATTCCATTAGTTTTTTTAAAAACAATATTTTAAAACTGATTTATAAAATCATTTTTAAAAATAGAAAATCAAAACTCAATCAAACGAGCCCATAGTCTCTCCAAATGCTTGCAGCCAAAGAAAGAGGAGAATTCAAAAGAGAAATCAACAAACATAAGTGTCATATTTTAGCTTTAGGAAACAAATCCTACTCACAAAACCAGGCCAAAATGCAAACATATCAAAAGCCTTGAGAATTATGCTCACAAAATGTTTCAAAAAAGTTGTCAAGGTGAAAATATGAGTTGATCAAGATGTTGACAAGGTTATTAATAAGAGTTCAATTTACCACCAAACAACTTCAAAGAAATCTTCATCATTTTTATCAAGATGAGAGATAGGATGATTCAAAGAAAGAGATATGGTTTGATTTAGTTGATTGCATAAACTAATATTTTACATAGAATCACATTATTGCATAATCATGCTCTGATCCTATCAAGGTGAAAAAGGAACAGAGAACATTTGCAACAAGCATATTCCATTTGAACCATATCATCTCAAAAGATGATTGAAAACAGAACTATATAATTAAAGGAAATCATTGATGATATTGATTGAGGACAAACAAGAATTCAAGTTGGGGAGAATTTGATAAATGCCCAAAAATGGATAATATTTACTTATGAAAAATAACATTTATCGAATTAAGGAAACACTTATTCATGAAATTATACACACTTTGTCAAGAAAATGATACTTCTAATGATGTATGGTTAATTATTACAGGAATAGATCAAAGGAAGGAAAAAGCAAAGCAAAAAGCATGTCTTGTTTTGCTACACGACTTCTGGTTCGCTTAGCGAAACCAAGTCAGAAGCAAAGCATCCAGGTTCGCTAGCAGCGAGTAGCAGCGAAGAGGTAGGGAAGGCCCGATTCGCTAAGCAAGCTCTAGTTTTCTTAGCGGAACCAAATCAGAAGCAAAGCATCCAGGTTCGCTAGCAGCAAATAGCAGCGGAGAGCTCACTTAGCAAAACCAAGTCAGAGGCAAAACATCCCAGTTCGCTAGCAGCGAGGAGCAGTGAAGGAAGTTCGCTTAGCAAACTATACTTCGCTTAACAAAGTTTGGAAACTCCTGGAAGGCAGTTTGACAACTCAAAACTTAATGGAGAAGATAAGATAGTTCTCTTAGCGAAACTTCATCTCGCTAAGCAAACTCAGGCGGCCAGAGCCATTATAAAAAGGGACCAAGAGCAATGTAGAATGAGTCATCTTGTGTTTTGATAACAGTTTGTAATAGTTGTTATATTCTGTCAAAAAGGGTTATAATAGAAACTTGAGGGAGGGAATCAAAGAATCAAGCTGGATACACATCAAGGATTGAGGAATCATCATTGATGCTCATTCATCTCCAGTTCTTCCCTTTTGTACAGGCTACCATGAAAATGGCTAGCTAATCTCCCTCTCTTACTGGGATTGGAAGAATCTACCATAATCGTGTGTATATTTACCGATTATATTCTTAATATAGACATGCTTTCATGATCATTGATTCTATCTTGTTATTATCGTCAAATTTTATGAATTCGATTTGTTAATGAAAATTGCTTTCGAACTCATGAATCAAAGATAACGAATCAATTAAACTCTGATTGCTATACATAGAATTAGTTTTAGTATCCACCTCAAAATACTTGATCTTGATATAATCGTATTGTTTAATCGGTTGAGACATCATCGATTCAACAAGCCGATTGGAATCTTGAAACTTTCATGTAGACATACATGTTGTTTTAAAAAGTATGTGGAAGTATGAATGAATACATGGTTATGCAAAAATTAATCGGTACATTGCATACTTAAACGGTAGAAGAAATCTAATCCTGCAAGATAATTTTTCATATTACAATTCCGCTTATTTTATTCCGTTTATCTTACATTTTGCTATTACTTTCGATTTAAAATTTAAAGTTTCTGAAAACTTGAACTTAAACTATATCAATAATCTAAAATGTTGGTAATATCACTCCAGACTCTGTGGATATGATAACAAAATACTTCTTTTGATTTACTCAACATCAGTCACCATAATATTATCATGAATACTTCTCCCTGGTACAAAACTTGTTTGAAAAGCAAAGACAATTTGAGGAATAATAATCTTTAACCTGTTTACAACAACTTTGCGAATAATCTGATACAAACTATTGCAAAGAGAAATTAGACGGAACTAACTAATAAACTTAAGATATGATACCTTAGGAATTAGGAAGATATATGTTTGATTAATCTTGACAAAAATACAAGTATTTGATCCAATGACATCCCATGTTTTTTGATAAAAACCAGCAGGATATCCATCTTGTCCAAGTGCTTTCTAAGGTCCCATATCAAAAACTGCATACCTAACCTCTGTATCATTCACATCACTACTTAGAAGATTTAAAGACTCTTGGGAAACTCTAGGATAAGAATCTGGTGTTTGGAACTATGCGTCCTCTCTAGAAGTTTCCATAAAAATATTGTAAAAAGAAGTTGCCATAGATTGAAGTTGGTGTTCATCTTCCACCCAAATGTCATTAGTGTCACAGAGCATTTGAACTTGATTTTTCCTTATCCTATTAACATATTTCAAATGATAATACTTTGTATTACAATCCCCATCATGAAACCACTTGGCTTACAAGCGCTGAAACCATATTAGTTCATTTTCCTGAAGTATCTTTTATAGATCATGTTGAAGCTTGAAGTATAATTTATGGAGAAATTTATTCCCTTGATCAGTTTGTACCACCTTTTAATTCCATTAATTTGATCTAGCAATTCTCATTTTTGACCAACTACTATTCCAGATCTTAAATTATCTTGCATTTGTTTCAAAATTTTGCTAACAACAATAGCAAGACCTCATGCCTCTTTAATCATATTAATATAAGTATATTATGTTATAAATGGAAACATTTGATATTTTCTCAACGAATATTACCAAACGACCTGATTAGAATGGGACGATGGTCAGAGAAATCCACACGAGCAAGAACTTTGACATACACATATGGAAAATTAAGCCTTAAGTTAGCATTACAAAAAGGTTGATTAAGCTTTTCAAATATCTAGTTACCATCATGGAAATTAATACCTCTCCATGTATATTTAAAGTTAAATGACCCCATATCAATAATGTTGCAGGTATTAAGCTTGTCCACAAATTTACCACACCTACAAACAGAAGCAGGAGTTCCTTTTTTTTTTTCTGGAGCACTTGCAATATCATCAAAATCTTCTGCGACCAACCATGCACTTCGCATAGAAGCTGCAATAATCCTCATTGTAAAACCCTAATTTTGATCCTAAGATCCCTCATGGCATCATGTTATTGCACAAGTGTATTGCCTCAAGGATCATAGCATGTTTGGCTCCTTAACCCTAGGGTTGGGAATTGTTTGGGTGTTTTGAGACCACCAAGCATGCTTGTATTGTATATTATTGATTTTCTTATTTGATTACTAATCAAAAGCACAAAAATATGTCACTAACTCTTTTTGTTTTGAAGCTCAAGTGATCATGTGCTCCACCATGCTCCTAGGAGGCTCCAAAGCCCAATGCAATGGCTAGATGAAGATGAGAAAAAGCATGACAATGGTCCACAAAGTCCCTAATCATCATATATGCCTCCCAAGTATCTCAATTTACCAATTTGATCAATATAACCCAAGGGGTTTGAAGATTGTTTCCCAAGGAAACCCTAATTTCACCGTGCCTTGCCCATGAAGCAATCTCAACCTCTGATCAAATTTAATCAAGGGAAGTTATTTAATTCATCATTTTATGCATATATGAGCCTATTTGAGGCCCCTCAATCATTTATTCATCAAGATTGGAAATTTGGCCTTGAAAAGTTGACCAGTCAAGTCATCTGACTAAGCTGAGGATCAATGAGATATAACTTTTGATGTATTTGTCAAATGAAGATGACCCCAAGATAAAATATGTTTATAAGAACCATATGAACAACTTTCATGTTCATCAAAAATCCATTTGAAACTTTTAAGGTCATCATTCATTTTAAAACATTACAGGTCATTTTGACTGAAACCCTAATTTTGGGTCAACTTACCAAGGGCATAACTTCCTTAATTTTTGTGATTTTGAGGTGAGACCAAATGCATTGGAAATCTTAAGATATCGAATTCAAATGTTATGTTGGACAAAATTTCATAATCCTAAAATAAATACATGTGATAATGCAAAACATTATAGGTCATCTTGGACTTAATTAATTGAATTTGAAAAAGTACCCAACTTCAAATACCCATAACTTTGTCGTAGAAAATCCAAAAGATGCAAACTTTGAGTCTAGATTGACCATATTGAAAATATATACAACTTTTATGTTGGAGATGTTTTCATTTGAAGCTTGCATCATGAAAACATAGGGGTTTGATTAAGCTTGCTTTTGGTGAAATTTTTCAAAGTGATTTGAATATGTTTTGTACTTGGATTTTCCAAGCCAGTTTTGATCAATTTTCACATGCCAAATGATTTTTTCCCAACATGACTTTTGTTCCTTATTTCAATAACTTTCCAACCATTACTCACAATTGTCCTCGGGGTCTACCATTTGTGAGTTCGAATTTATTTCCATTAAGGTGCATTTTGGATATTGTATGCTAAAACTTGATATGCAAGCTTTCTCCATTCAAAGTGCACATCCAAATGACTTTCATGTGATATCAGCAAGTTGCTTCAGCCATCATTGGGCCTTCCACACGCCTGCAAAGGCCTGTGCAATTCAAATTCCATTTGCCATGCACATGAACAAAGTGTGATCAACTGATGCATTCACCTATAAATAAAGGCGCCAGGAGCTTCATTCAATAACCTTTTGGAGATCCCAAGTGCTGCAGAAGTCAAACCACACCCTCACCAAAGGAATCATTCCATTTTTTCTCCGATTTTCGAGCTTGAAATTCAGCATCATTAGCTGAGTTTTAAAGCCAGATTCCTTAGCCAATCACTTCCATTACAATCATAGATCAAGAAGGAGCAAAGATCTTGGAGAATTCGTGGCCATAAGTTCATCTGTTTGAAGGTATCCATTCAAACTTTTTGGATTTGAATCTCCTAATTCAATGTAGTATCCTTGTGTTTCTGTGGTTTTCTGAAGTCCTCACACTTGAGGCAAGTTGTTGATGCTTTCGATTCTTCATTTCATGAGCAATCCGTGTGGACACCATGATTTTCTCCTTCACATTTCTCTCAATATAGGAAGAGTGAGGAAAATCCAATGGTACAGTGATGATCTCCATCACGCGAGCTTCATTTCCATGTCCTTGTTTTCCATTTTCATTGAAGTTTATTTTTCTACAAATGTGGCCGGATTTTGTTGCTTCGCCAGAGTAGATGGTGGTTTCCGCCACCACCACCACGTGTCTTGCTCCTTGGCCATTGGATCTCCATTTCAGGATCTAATCGTGTGCATCCGTTTTGATTACTTCATTTAATTCGTGATGTAGCGCGTTTGACTCATGAGTAGCGTGTTCCCTCAGATCCATACCATTGCCTTGTGCCATGTCAATTAATGAAACGCATCTGATGGCTGTGGCTTTTTCGCTTATTTTCATTTTCCATTTATTTTCTGTTAATTCCTTTTATTTTCAAAAATTCATGAATAATTCATTTGAAGTCAGAAAAATATGAGACCAATTCCAAAAAATTTCTTGAAAAATCTAGTTTCATATTATGATTTTTAATTATTTTTGTGACTTCATTTGATATTTTTTATGAATTACTTGTTTTTTAATGGTTTTAATTCATTTTAAAATACTTTCTGACTTTTAAAAAATCCAAAAATATTTTCATATCATTTATGGATCATGATAAGTCAATGAAAAATAGTCTTAACAATTTCTTGTTTGTTTTGAGATTATTTGAGATTTTAATTCAGATTATGCTATTTTTTTAATTGATTTTTATTACTTTCTGATTTCAAAAATTTGTGAGAAAATTAGTCAAAGTTTGTTTGACTATGTTGAACCTATAAAAATTTAATTGGACTCATTGAAGTTGTTTTGAATTGAATTTGAGGTTTGACCTTATTTGTTTATTTTTATTTGTATTGTATTTTAATTCAAAAAAATACCAAAAAAAATATTGTTGACTTCTTGACTTGTTATCTTCATTTCTCTTCTGTTTGGTGTTGATTGAGGTTGATTTGATTCAAATTTGATCAATTGGAATTGGTTGTTGTCTTCTTTTCCTCTCCCTTTCATCTTCATCCCTTTCTTTCCATCAATGGCCAATGAGTTAAAGTCTTGAAGTTGGTCTTGACAAATGAGAAGTTTAACTTTATTTGATCCAAACCAAACTCAACTTGATCCATGATCAAGTGAGTTATTTTGTGTCAAAGATAGGTTCCTTCTTGGTCAAGCAAATAACCAAAAGTCAATACAAGGCCCTTCCCCTTTTGTTTGGCATGGCAAGTTTATGGAGATTGGCTTACTAGTCATGATATCTAACTTGTGTTCTTTGCCTATATTTTTATTGACCGGCCTGAGATAGGTGTGACTACTACATTAGTCCACTTACAATTGCTTAACATAGCGCTACATTGTCTTATGACAAGCTAACATAACTTTACTAACTACTAACTTTAATTTGAGCTTTTAATTTCTTGCCATTTACTTTTAATGTCATTTATTTCTTGCTCATTATTCATCTTGATTTTTACTTTGCTCACTTGAGCACATATTTTATGTTTATGCCATTTTCTTTTTGCTCATTTGAGCCCATTATTGTATATAAATATATTGCTATTTTGTGTTGTTTTGATGTGAACCAACTGCAAAAAGGAGAAAAGACTTAAAATTAGGACTTACCTATGCTTAAAGGAGTTCAAGAGAAACTAGGCCTCATGCCTTTAGAATGCAAAATTTGTTGAAGAGCAACTAGGCCTCATGCCTTTAGAATGCTAAAATTCAAAGTTGATCTCAAAGGACTTCTCCTTCAAACTTATTCTTTGTCCATTCCCTTTATTGTGTTATGAGCTTTTTGATGTTTGCTTTTGTGTGATAGGGACCCCATCTTAAGATTGTGAAAAGAGGACCATTGTCATGAGTAGCCAAGTTAAGAGCCAAGCCAATGGAGATCCTAGGAGCTTGAATCCAAATGATTGATTGCTTGTTTGTGTGCTAAGTCCAAAGGAAAGGAGAACCTTGAGTCATCTATATGACTCAAAGAAAAGGAACTCCAAGGGTTTTTCTTTCCCCTCTTATCTTTGTATGCTTTAGGAATAACCCTTCTCTCTTCTCCCCACTCTAACCAAGCCAAAAATCATTTTCAAAACCTTGACTTTATTTCAAATTAGAAACCTAGGCCTTAAGCCTTTGAATTTTCAAAAACTCATTTTCATAAATACTCATTGTAAATAAACTTTAATCCAACTTTGACCTCATTTTTGTAAATAAATCTAACTTGTAAATATAACCCATTTCAAGTTGTTTTGTGGTTCTAATGGCGACTTGTTAAAACCTTCTCAAAAACATTAGTCATAGGTTTGAGTTATCATAGTGGTTGATGTAAATCTCACCTCATCCTTAGTGTTGGATTATAAGCCTTCCATGCTTATTATAGGGTTAACCATTCACTAGCATGTTGAAGCCTTCCTCACATGGTGGATTGTTGGTTTAGGTTGAGTTTTCTCCCTTTGATAACAAAAGAACTTAAGGATTTTGATTAAAACCAATTCACCAATCTTTGAGATTTTTATCCCGAACTACGAGGTTTTGATCCTTCTTTGTGATGGTACGTAGGCAATGGGTTCATCCATTCAAACAACAAAATTTGTAAATATAATCTGTTCTCTTCTTATCCCTCCAATCTTTTGCATAAATCTTTTCACAAATACCAACCTACAACACATATTTGCAAAAAGGGTTCCCTTAGAGTACTAAGGATGTTTTGGGTGCGTAAAACCTTCCCATTTCATAACCACCCCCTTACCTAGATCTCTGACATTTTTATTAGTTTTTTGATTTGAAAAACTTCTTACTTGGCTTTTGTTCGCTTTTTAGCCTTTCCTTTGGACAAATAAAAGTGCGGTGGCGACTCGAATTGTATGTTGACTTTTGGTTTAGTCAATAAACCTAAAGGTAACGAAAACCCCGCTACAGAAAAGTGGCGACTCTGCTGGGGAGTTGATGCAACTGCCTCGTGGGTTTAGCCTACTTTTTGCTTGTATGTGTTATATGTTCATATTTATTTGTGGCATATTTTTGTGCAAATTTGGGATGAATGTATTATTTGTAATGTATGAATTGCTTGGTATATCAATTGCTTGTATGCTTGGTGGTTTCTTGTGAGATGAGTTCTATACCCGAACTTGAGTGCACTTATGATAGGAGAATGGCCTAGTCTTATTGACTTGTGTGGAGTTATTCCTTAACAAGTTAACTTGCAAGTCCATTCACTTGGTGGAGGTCTTATTGGGATCATTAATGTCACACGAGTAGTCGTGGTTAGGCATTACTC
The DNA here is from genome assembly GCF_024323335.1 of Lathyrus oleraceus. Taxonomy (NCBI): domain Eukaryota; kingdom Viridiplantae; phylum Streptophyta; class Magnoliopsida; order Fabales; family Fabaceae; genus Lathyrus; species Lathyrus oleraceus. Next base: position 50,362,559 of record NC_066580.1, on the reverse strand, counting down.
TTTCCAATAGGAACCCTAGAAGCCAAGGACCTTAGATACCTAGCCCATCTTGGCCTATTTTAGGACGTAGTGCTAAGGTCGTTCAAGTGTAAGACTTGATACGATTGTTACGTGATACTACACTCATAAGAGTCCCTCTTGAGAACATTTTTGGAAGACGAGTAGTCGTTTTATCCGATAATATCCGAAAGATGGGATGATGACTATGGGAACCTTTTAGAACATGATTGTCAGGTTTAACCATAGTACACTCCCGATGGGTGGTTCTTAACCGAGACTCTGTGCTCGTGACTTACAACAAACCCGTGATTCGCGGTCGATCTGTTCTTGTATATCCTCAAAATCAATGGAACTTGGGTGTTGATAAGGTGTAAACCATAATCCACCAAAATGGATTATTGATATTGACGATGACTTGAGCCATCCCGTGACCTTTGTGTGGTGTGACTTGCTTGATCCTTGAGTGTGTTTGTTGCATTCATGCATCCATGCATTCATCCGCATTCATGTCATCAACAATAAAGATTTTACAAGGAACTTAAAAGGTCTATTTGCAAATTTTCAGACATGGATAAGCAAAGAAGGAATACGAAGAAGTACAGTTTCAGACAACCCGACTTGAAAGAGTTAAGGCGTCTGACATCTTATGTATTAGAGCCCTTGGAGTTCAAAGCTCGCCATGGGAAGCTTCTAGCTATTCTCTCTACCAAGGTGGATGAGGGTCTGATGAGTGTGTTTGTGCAGTTCTACGATCCTCTGTATCGGTGCTTCACTTTTTCGGATTTCCAGCTTTTGCCTACATTAGAGGAGTATTCTTATCATGTGGGTATACCTATTCTTGACTAGTTGCCATTCAGTGGTTTGGAGAGGATTCCGTCTTCTCAAGAGATTGTTGACATGCTTCATGTGGAGGTATCCGACGTTGTTGCCAATATGACTACCAAGGGTGGAATTCAAGGTCTCCCATCTGATTTTCTGATTGCCAAAGCTACCTTGTTTTGGAAGGCCATGAGTAAGGAAGCTTTTGAAGCCATATTTGTACTCCTCATCTATGGGCTAGCGTTATTTCCCAACATCGACAACTTTGTGGATGTGAAAGCTATTAGGATTTTCTCTTCTCTTAATCCCGTTCCGACTCTGTTGGGTGACACTTATTTCTCTTTGCATATGAGGAATGCAAAGGGTGGTGGTTCCATTGTGTGTTGTCTGCCTCTGTTGTACAAGTGGTATATTTTGCACTTGCCTCAGACGTTTGCCTTCAAGGAGAACAAGGGATGTCTACGGTGGTCCACAAGACTTATGTCTCTCACTAATGATGATATCTCTTGGTATAATCGTGTTTATGACGGTGTTCAGATTATTGATTCTTATGGTGAGTTCTCCAATGTACCTCTTCTTGGTACATGTGGTGGAATTAACTACAACCCTGCTTTGGCTCGCCGTCGACTTGGGTTCCCCTTGAAGGATAAACCTAACAACATTTCATTGGAAGGCTTATTATTTCAAGAGGGTAAAGATCCCCAAAACTTGAAGGATAGGATGGTCTGCGCCTGGCGCAAGGTTCATAGGAAAGGGAGGACTGAGCTTGGTCCAAAGAATTGTGTTGCTTTGGAACCTTACACCTCATGGGTAAGGAAGATAGCCCTCGAGTATCGCATGTCGTACGAGTATCCAAGACCTACCCCTATGGTTATGGTTGGGCCTTCAACCCTCCCTAATCAAGGAGTAGAGGAGTTGAGAGACGAAGACTGTTCGCGTGCTTGGGTTCGTGAGCGTGAGGAGCTTCTTCAGCAGCTCAAGGATAAGGATGCAATGATAGAGTTTATAGAGCATCAGGTTATTGATGAGCCCGATGATGTGGTTACTTCTCTCCTACCTCACTCATCTAGGTTTTGGAAGAAGAGATATGATCAGCTCGCCAAGGAGAAGGCCGACATGGAAGCAGCTTATGAGAGAGAGGTGAAGAGGCTTCGTGCGACGTATCTTCCGATCTCGAAGGCTTTGGAAGATTGCTCCTAGGGCTCCATAGGATGTTTATTCTCCTTTTCTCTTGTATTGTATTCGGTTACCGAGACTGTACTACTTCTTTGGTGTAAAAAGTTTCCAAATATTATATTGCTATGAGTATTCCACATACGTCTTAAAAAGTTCAATATTTTCAAAACATTTGCAAATAGATCTTTATAAAGTTCCTCTGATAAAAAACAAATCATATGCACAAGCATTTCATGAATCATATGCATAAGCAGGTTTTGGTTCCGAGCTCCTGATACAGTGGTCTAACTCTTTGCTCTTCATTTATTTTGAAGACAAGCTGATGCACCGGTACAACACTCGAGCAAATCATCAGAAGATCATGGAACACCTTAAGCAAGAGAACCGGGATTTGAAAGAGGAAATTGTCAAGCTGACTGCCATGATGGAGTCAGTTCTTACTGCGCAAAGTCAAGCTTCTCCAACTCCTGCAACTCCTCCCGCGAGGACTGTCATCTCTGAAGTGGTTACCTGTACAGTGCCTGCTGCCACCGCTCACTTCGCTCTAAATATGCCAGTTGGATTCCCTTGGGGAATTCCATCTAATTTCGTACCAGAGGGTTTCGCTCCCACTTTTGCTTCCATGCCGACATCTAGCCCGGTCATGTCTGTGCCACCTCCCGTTGTGCACACTTTGCCGCGTGTTGAAGACACCATCTATCATTCCGAGCCATCTGAGGGCCCGGACATTTATGAAAAGATGGACGAGATGAAGGACCAATTTCTTGAGCTTCACAAGGAATTGAAAATGCTGAGAGGAAAAGATCTGTTTGGGAAGAGTGCTGCTGAATTGTGCTTGGTGCCCAACGTGAAAATCCCAGTCAAATCCAAAGTGCCTGACTTTGAGAAGTATAAGGGAAACATGTGTCCACTCATTCATCTTGTGATGTATGCCCGCAAGATGTCGACCCAGACAGATAATGATCAACTACTGATTCACTATTTTCAGGATAGCCTGACAGGTGCTGCGCTCCGTTGGTATATGGGGCTAGAGAGTGCAAGCATCCGCACTTTCAATGATTTAGGAGAGGCTTTCATGAAGCAGTATAAATACAACATGGACATGGCTCCGGAAAGAGATCAATTGAGGGCGATGTCCCAGAAAGACAAGGAAACCTTCAAGGAATACGCCCAGAGGTGGAGGGAATTGGAAGCTCAGATAGTGCCACCCTTGGAGGAGAAGGAGATGACAAAGATCTTTTTGAAGACTTTGAGCTCTTTCTACTATGAGCGCATGATTGTTAGTGCTCCCTCGGACTTTACCGAAATGGTAAATATGGGGATGAGGCTAGAAGAGGGAGTCCGCGAAGGACGTCTATCCCGCGATGATAATTCGGCAAAGAAATATGGAGGATTTTACATGAAGAAGGAAAGGGAGACTCATGTTGTTTCTTTCCATATTAAAAGAAGACCCTTTGTGAGGAGGAAGGATGTGCGAACAACCGTCAACCAACACCAGGTGGCTCATATAGCACCTGCTTTCAGAGAAGCTCAACAACCACAACAACAACATCGTCAACAACAACATGCTTACTAGCCTCACAATAAAAACAACAACACCAGCAACTATGAGAGGAAAAGGGTGACTTTTGACCCGATTCCTATGACCTATGCTGAATTGTATCCTTCCTTAATTGATAGGAAGTTGATAACTCCACGAGATCCTCCTGCTGTGCCAGCCAATCCTCAATGGTGGTACAAGCCCGAACTTCATTGTGTATCATTTCGGTGCGCCCGAACATGATGTGGAGAACTATTTTCCGTTGAAGACCAAGGTGCAAGACCTTGTGAGGAGTGGGATACTATTCTTTGAGGATGTAGGCCCAAATGTTAAGAAGAACCCATTGCCCGAGCATGGGAAGGCAACTGTCAACATGGTTCAGGGTTACCCCGGCAAATATAAAGTCATTTATATGAATGACATAAGGCAATCCTTGGTAGAGATGCATAGGTTGTTGTGTGAGCACAATCATTATGAGCATGATCATGATAGTTGCCATATATGCACTGTCAATGAAAGAGGATGCCGCAAAGTAAGAAAGGACATCCAAGAGATGCTAGACCAAGGGATGATCGAGATACTTCAGAATCGTAATGAGGATGAAGTTGATGTCATCACTCATGTATTCAAAATTCCTGATCTTGTTGTCATTAAGTATGATGGCAGCAAGAAGAAGGTGGTGCCAACTCTTGTGATAAAGCCAACGGGCCCTGTCCCATATGTGTCAGACAAAGCGGTCATGTACCGTTATAATGTTGTTATGTTGGAAGATGGAAAGGAGGTGTCGTTGCCCTCAACCACTGTTGTAAGCATATCCAATGTCAGTGGAGTGACCCGTGGCGGTCGTGTTTTCTCGGCTCAGCCGAAATCCCATGAAGACGTCATGAAGAAAGATGTTGTCAGTCATGCTGGTCCTGTGGGGACTTCTTCTTCAAATCATTCTACTCCTGCTGTGAAGGGTGTTGACCCTGTTGTTGTCAAAGCTGATAAAGCTCCTATCTTGGTTGGCCAGTCTGGCATATTGAGAGAGGATGGTGATGAGATGTTGAGGCTCATCAAGAGGAGTGAGTACAATGTTGTGGAGCAGTTGCTTCAAACTCCATCAAAGATATTTGTCCTATCTTTGCCGATGAATTCAGAGCCACACCGTGAAGCGTTGCAAATGGTGTTGGACATGGCATACATGGATCACGATTGAGCAGTTTGATAGCATTGTTGCAAATATAACTGCCTGCAACAATTTGAGCTTCTGCGATGATGATCTTCCTGAGGAGGGGAAATACCACAATTTGGCTTTACATATCTCCATGAACTGTAAAGACGATGCCCTGTCCAATGTGTTGGTGGACACAGGGTCATCACTTAATGTATTGCCAAAGTCTACTCTTGCCAAACTTTCATATTAGGGACCTCCCATGAGGCAAAGTGGAGTGGTAGTAAAAGCTTTTGATGGATCGCGCAAGACCGTGATCGGCGAATTAGACCTCCCGATCAAGATTGGACCTAGTGATTTTCAGATTACTTTCCAAGTTATGGACATACATCCTTCATACAGTTGCTTGCTTGGTAGACCATGGATTCACGAGGCAGGCGCCGTGACATCCACCCTGCACCAAAAGTTGAAGTTCGTCAAGAACAAGAAGTTGGTGGTGATAGGGGGAGAGAAGGCTCTCTTGGTCAGCCATTTATCTTCCTTTTCCTACATTGATGCCGAGGATGAGGTTGGAACTCCATTCCAAGCCTTATCTATTGCTGAGTCTCCTAGGAAAGGACTTTCTTCATTTGTCTCCTATAATGATGCGAAGTTGGCCATCGAGCATGGTGCAACTAATGGTTTGGGGAAAATGATAAAGATGGAAGATAATAAATCCCGGGTTGGTATAGGGTATTCTTTCGGTGTTTCTAATGATCTTGGGTTGTTTCAGAGTGGAGGTTTCATCCATATCGTTGAAGATCAAGAAGCTGCTGCCGTCATTGAAGAGGATGAAGAGGAAGACCTCAGCAACTTTGTCATACCCAGAGGGATCTGTAATAATTGGGTCGCTGTTGATGTTCCAACAGTTATCCATAAGTCAACGTAATGTGTTCTTTTTGTTTAAAAACCCTTCTCCCATGCCAAAAGGAGAAGTGAAGACATTGTTGGCATAAATTGATTAATACAATGATATTCATTCAATAATCGCATGTTAAATGTTTGTTTTTCAAATTATTTTTCATTTTTGCTTTTCGCATGAAATTAGTGATCACCATAAAACCCTAAAAAAGAATAAAATCAATTTTCATCTGCATAATGATTTGCCTTGTTTGAATTCTGAAATCTCTTTTATACTTAAAATCATTATGCAGGTTGATCAAACCCATTGAACATAATGATCCAACACCATCTCCCAACTTTGAGTTCCCTGTATTTGAGGCAAAAGAAGATGATGTTGAAGAGATTCCTGATGAGATTACCCGTCTACTGGAGTACGAGGAAAAGATCATTCAGCCACATCTTGAGAATCTGGAAACAGTCAACTTGGAGTCTGAGGATTGCCTTCGTGAAGTGAAGATTGGGGAACTCCTTGAAGAGTCTGTGAAGAAGGGGTTGATTGAGTTGCTACGAGAATATGTAGACGTCTTTGCCTGGTCGTATGAAGACATGCCTGGTCTAGATACTGATATCGTGCAACATTTCTTGCTGTTGAAGCCTGTGTGTGCCTGTGAAGCAAAAGCTCAGAAGAACTCATCCAGATATGGCAGTGAAGATTAAAGAAGAATTTCATAAGCAAATTGATGCGGGGTTTCTGGTGACTTCTACATATCCTCAATGGGTGGCCAATATTGTGCATGTGCCTAAGAAAGACAGAAAAGTCCGAATGTGCGTGGATTATCGTGACTTGAATAAAGCTAGTCCGAAAGATGATTTTCCTCTACCACACATTGATATATTGGTAGACAATACGACTAAATTCAATGTCTTTTCATTTATGGACGGATTTTCCGGTTATAATCAGATTAAAATGGAACCCGAGGATATGGAGAAGACCACATTCATCACACCTTGGGGAACATTCTGTTATCGAGTGATGCCCTTGGGTTTGAAGAACGCCGGAGCCATGTATCAACGTGCTATGAATACCTTGTTTCATGACATGATGCACAAGGAGATCAAGGTGTATGTCGATGATATGATTGCAAAGTCGAAAATGGAAGTTGAACATGTAGAACACTTGTTGAAGCTTTTCCAGCGTTTGAGGAAGTACAAACTCCGCTTGAATCCGAACGAGTGTACATTTGGAGTCCACTCCGGCAAGTTATTAGGCTTTATTGTCAGTGAGAGAGGTATTGAAGTTGATCCTGCCAAGGTCAAAGCAATACAAGAGATGCCTGCGCCCAAAACTGAGAAGCAAGTCCGAGGTTTTCTTGGCCGCTTAAATTACATTTCGAGATTTATATCCCACATGACTGGCCCATGTGCGCCTATATTCAAGCTCCCCTAGAAAAATTAGCGTCATGATTGGACCGAGGATTTCTAAAAGGCCTTGGATAGTATCAAAGAGTATCTGTCTGAGCCTCCGATTCTGTCTCTGCCTGTTGAAGGGAGACCATTGATTATGTAATTGACCGTGCTTGATGATTCCATGGGTTGTATCCTTGGTCAGCAAGATGAATCAGGAAAGAAAGAATATGCAATATACTACTTGAGTAAGAAATTTACCGACTGTGAGTCTCGGTACTCAATGCTTGAGAAGACATGTTGTGCTTTGGCTTGGGCTGCTAAGCGTTTGCGCCAGTATATGTTGAATCATACAACTTGGTTGATATCCAAAATGGATCCGATCAAGTATATCTTTGAGAAGCCTGCTTTAACTGGGAGAATTGGCCGTTGGAAGATGTTGTCATCCGAGTATGATATTGAGTATCGAGCTCAAAAAGCTATTAAAGGTAGTATCTTGGCTGACCATTTGGCGCATCAACCAATTGAAGATTATTAGTATGTGCAATACGACTTCCCTGATGAGGAGATTCTATATTTGAAAATGAAAGATTGTGATGAGCCTACGCTCGATGAAGGGCCAGAGCCTGGTTCCCGTTTGGGTATGGTGTTCGATGGCGCTGTCAATCAGTATGGAAATGGTATTGGGGCAGTGATTATTACTCCTCAAGGCACACATTTTCCTTTTACAGCAAGGCTAACTTTCAAATGCACGAATAATATGGAGGAGTATGAGGCTTGTATTATGGGTTTGGAAGAATGTATTGATCTTAGGATCAAACATCTTGATGTTTATGGCAATTCGGCCCTTGTTGTTAATCAAATTAAGGGTGAATGGGAGACGAATCAGCCTGGCCTCATCCCATATAGAGATTATGCGAGGAGGATTTCAACTTTCTTTACTGAAGTTGACTTTCATCATATTCCTCGAGATGAGAATCAGATGGCGGATGCTCTCGCTACACTTGCTTCAATGATTGCTGTCGATTATTGGAATGAAGTCCCAAATATTACCGTGACGCGCTTGGATAGACCAGCTCATGTGTTTGCAGTTGAGGAGGTGAAAGATGATAAGCCGTGGTATTATGATATCAAGTGTTTTCTCCAAAGTCAGACTTACCCGCTTGGGGCATCTGTTAAAGATAAGAAGACTTTGAGGAGATTATCTGGCAGTTTCTACCTTAATGGTGACGTGCTTTACAAGAGGAATTTTGACATGGTTCTGCTCAGATGCGTGGATAGACACGAAGCAAACCTGTTGATGATTGAAGTTCATGAGGGTTCATTTGGTACTCATTCCAATGGACATGCCATGGCGAAGAAGATGTTGAGAGCAGGTTACTATTGGCTGACAATGGAGTCTGACTGCTGCAAATACGTAAAGAAATGCCACAAAAGTCAGATTTATGCGGATAAGATTCATGTTCCCCAGACACTTCTGAATGTTATTTCCTTACCATGGCCTTTCTCCATGTGGGGAATTGACATTATTGGCATGGTTAAGCCTAAGGCGTCGAACGATCACCGTTTTATTCTCGTAATCATTGATTACTTCACTAAGTGGGTTGAAGCGGCATCGTATGCAAATATGACCAGGAAGTTGGTTGTGAGGTTTATCAAGAACCAACTCATATGCTGATATGGTGTGCCAAACAAGATCATTACTGATAGTGGATCTAACTTGAACAATAAGATGATGAAAGAGCTGTTTAGCGAGTTCAAGATTGCACATCATAATTCTTCCCCCTATAGACCCAAGATGAATGGGGTTGTTGAAGCTGCAAACAAGAACATCAAGAAGATTATTCAGAAGATGGTTGTTACGTACAAATATTGGCATGAGATGTTGCCATTTTCTTTGCATGGCTATCGTACATTCGTCCGCACTTCAACAAGGGCAACCCCTTTCCCCCTTGTATACGGCATGGAGGATGTGCTCCTCGTAGAGGTCGAGATCCCATCAATGAGAGTCTTGATGGAAGCCAAGTTGACTGAGGCTGAATGGGTTCAGAGTCGTTATGACCAACTGAATTTGATTGAAGAGAAGAGATTACCTGCTAGTGATTTGTTCCCCGGATCATTGATTGTTTATCAATGTATCCCCAGCCAGTCCCTGTGGATAATTGCCGGATGCTTGCAATACATTCCCAGCGGATCGTCTTTCATTTACCCGTTTGCTTGGTAATGATTGTTGCTCCCTTTGATTGGTCATCATTATATACCTAGTTTTGGTATCCCGATGCCTTTCTTTTCGGTCGATTTATCCTTTGTTAACCCAGTAACCGGTTGTGGATAATCTTCCATGCGAGTGTGTTATCCACGTTCTGACGGTAATGGATAATATATCTCATGCACTCTTCAGTCGAAATCTTTTGTGTTTCCCTAATCGAGTAAGATTCGTTGTTTCCTGTTGTGGAGTCGAATATTTCTTTGTCGGATATTTGCCGGATGCTTGCAATTTATCCTCTTTGAGTTGTCTTTCGTTTACCCGGATGCTTGGTATCGATTGTCTCTCTTTTTGGTTAGTCACCTATTATATACTTCGGTATCTCTGGTGCCTATTCCTTTTCGAGTATATTATTCACGGCCTGCCGGTAATGAATAATATGTCTCTTGAGCTCTTTGGTTGGAATCCTTTGTTGATCTTCCCCAATAGAGTAAGATTCGTATTCTTTGTAGAATCGAATACCCATCCTTTAACCAGTTTGTGTTTTGGATGGCGAGTGTTTTGGTATATATACCAATCCACGTTTTCGGTAGATCACCTATTATATACTTCGGTATCCCTGGTGTTTCTTACCATGCGAGTGTATTATCTACGGTCTGCCGGTAATAGATAATATATCTCATGCGAGTGTTCTATCCACGTTTTGACGGTAATGGATATTGTATCTCATGCACTCTTTGGGTTTGTGTCCCCAGTTGAGTAAGATTCATTTTCCTGTTGTGGATTCGAATGTCCATCCTGTAAGTCGATTTGCTTTTTTCAAGCCCTCCTTTCGGATGATGAGTGTTTTGGCATATATACCAATTCACGTCTTTGGTAGGTCACCTATTATATACTCCGGTATCTCTGGTGTCCCTTCCTTTTCGAGTATATTATTCACGGTCTGCCGGTAATGAATAATATGTCTCATGCACTCTGGGGTCAATCTTTTTGATTGTTTTCTCCGCAGAGTAAGATTCATATTCCTTGTGGAATTGAATATCCATCCTATAAATAACTCTGCTTTTCTAGCTCTCTTCAGGATGATGAGTGTCTTGGCATATATACCAATTCACGTTTCGGTCGGTCGCCTATTATATACCTTGGTATCCTTGGTGTTCCTTCCTTTCTGCTCCCTATTATGACCTTGGTCCCCTGTGGAGTCAGATTTGCCTGAGTTGATGTACCTTTTTCAGGTCTTTCTCAGATGTTTGGATTGATTGATATCTCTCACCCTTATACCGGTCTTAGATATTCATTCTTCCTGAGTTTGTTGCCCTTATACCGGTAACATATCATCCTTGACTTCCCCTGGAAAGTCTTTTCTAGGTTTCCCCAGCGGAGTTGTATTGCTATTCGTGTTGCTGTATTGGTGTTATCCCCAGTACGTGCATTTTGTGGGTCAGCTTGAGTCTTTCCAATGGAAATGTTTTCCTTTGGAATTTCTTTCTCTCCCCAGTGTGAGTCCTTTACTTCCCCCAGTAAGGTCTCCAGTCTGTTTTCTGTGTTCCCCAAATCAAAGTCGTGTCCTGCTCACGCATTCTTTTTCTTTATTATCCCCAATAAGAATCCCATAAGAGTCCTGTTAGAGTCTCTGAGCCTGGTGAGTGTATTACTCCGATGGATCGTCTTTTCTTCTGTGTGAACCATATTCCCCACAGAGTTTGTGTCTTTTGCATGCATACATCTGCATCATGAGGTCTCTTAGGGACCAAAATTTGTCTCATTACTATTATTTAAGCCCATTATACCGCGTCGAGATGAAGATTTCTAAACTTCACTTCTCCGGCTAGAATGACCTTAAATAGGGGCATCTGTAAGACCCCAATTTTGTCCCTAAGATCCCTCAAGGCATCATATCATACCATGTCATTGCCTCAAGGATCATTGTGCACCTTTGCTTGCCTCCTAGTGGGTGGGCATCTTGTGAGTGTGGTTCTTGATCACCAAGCATGTATTGCATTTGTATATCATTGCTTTTCATTTGTTTACTAACCAAAAGTACAAAAATATTGTCATCTAACCTTGTTACTTGCAGCTGAAGCAAACTAGGTCAAACCAGTCAAATCAGCCATTGAGCAATGGATGGTGACCATTCTTGAAGAATTTGGGCACCATGATCATTCATCAAGAGTTCATATAAGTTGTGATATCATTTGGTATCAAGATCTCAAGTGGAAGAGGCTTGAAATTCATCAGAACATGGCTCAGTCAACCAAAACCCTAGCAAAGTCAACTGTGGTCAGCTGTGCATTTAATCAGGGATTGGAAGGTGTGAGATGGTTGGAAAGGTCTCATTCATGTCCATACAAGCCTCAATTGACATTTCAAACATCCACAGTGAAGGATTTGAGGTCAGACAAAAAGTTTCCCAAAATAGTAAGGACCTGTAATTTTCAGCTGCCCAAAATGGAAAGTCATTCTCCTCAAAATTACATGTCCAAGAAAGCTTCAAATCAAAATTTGTCCAACATGAAAGTTGAATATCTTGCTCTCACCTTTCCAAAAAGTCCAAGAACACTCATTTCTCATCTGTGGTTGGCAAGTTATGATCAAATCATTTTCAAGGATTTTGGAATTTCAAAGTGGCATAACTTTCAAACCATTTGGCCAAATTGGGTGATTCTTTTTTGAGCAAACCACATTTAACATGTACTATCATAATGCATAATTACATTTCATCAAAAACTTTCACATAAAAAGGTCATTTTTCAAGTGATTTCATTTTGAATTTTGGTGGGAAAATATCATTTTTGAAAATATGCATCCTTTTCATGCCAAACCAATTCTAATTGCCTTGAAATTGAATTTGTGACTTGCTAGCACATGATTTCTGCACTGTTTCATTGATCACACTTACATAGGGGCATTTGTGCCAAATTGCATAACATGTGAAATTTGCTAATCCAATTCCATTTTGCTAAGCATGATTAGCACAGCTGATTAACAGGAGGTATATATACCTAATTGTAACTGAAAATCGGATCCACAATCATTTGCTCAGATCCCAAACCAAAAACTTCCAAATTCTCTCAATTTTTTCTCATACTTTTTTCACTTGTTCATCAAGAATTCATCATTCTTTTTGCTTCCTTTCGTGTTGTTCATCATTGGCAGGTGAAATTGAAGAACTGTTGAAGGCAAAAAGTGGAAGAACACTTGATAATCGTGACTGTTGAAGCAAGCTCCTTCACATGGCAGTTGGAAAATTCTGGTGATTCAAGCATTGTTGAGCTGAAGCATTGATTCTATTCATCTCCATCATCATTATAAGCCATCTGTTTCAACTGATTCAAGCAAAAAAATCACACGAATTCAACAGCAGCTTCATCATAAGGTGAGATTTCGAAACCTTCGATTCTTGAAATTAACATGTGGCTTAGGTAGATCGTGGAACATAGGTTACACTGCAACTTAGATCATGAATTTTCGTTAGGTATTGATGAAGTTATGCGGATCTGAATGTTTGGTTGTGAAACTTTCTTGGCTCGATCCATGAAGCTTGATTAGAATTAGGTTAATTGCTTGTTAGATTAGTGATCTACATGATGTGGTGATTCGATTGGTATATGGCATGATGATTTTTGTGACGATTTGCTGTTGACCAGTATGAACATGAAGAACACGATGATGTGTTCAGATTTTCGTCCCAGCTTTCGCGTTTGATCTGCATTTCCCGTGTTTGCGTTCAAATTTGTGTTTCCCGCGCCCGGCAGCGAATCACGCGGAGCCATGTGGATTAAATGAAACGTTGCGTTTCATTGTAACGCAGCGTAATTACAAGTTTGCCATTCGCAGCATTAATTCATTTTATTTCCTTAAATGTTTATTTCATTTTCTTGATTAAACTTCAAAAATTCATAAATAATTCATGGAGCATCCAAATTGTGTGGGGATTTTTGCATCCATCTCCATTTTTCATCTAGTTTTTTATGAGCCTGATATCATAAGTTGTGCACGGCTGTGTCTTATTTTGGTCTAAGGTCTTTGGTCATGTATGTTTCTTGCATATGCTTCGCCATTCCATTCATGAAATCTTGATGCTTGCTCCAAAATGTGTGAAATTTTACATGTGCATTCTAGACTCACTCCTGGTCATTTTGATATGTGGTTTGTAATTTTTGAGTTCCTGGATTGAGAGATATGATATGGTCTTTGAAGTGTTAAATTTTGTGCCATGCCATGCTTTGTGCATCTTCTCGATTTTATTTTCTATGCTTGTTGAACATGATTTGCTCTGGATTTTTGCATGAGATTAGATCTAGATGTTAACTTTACATCTGAATGTTTCTGGAATTTTTGAAGGCATTTCCTATTTGATTGGGATTTTATTTGCTGTTTAGTCATTTGTTGACTTTTTGTGATACATGTTCCCATTTGATTTGTGAAATTCTGGTTATTGATTGGATGGATTTGAAATTTGGCATGTGTATTGTAGACATCTTGAGGTTTGCCATAGTTTTAGTCCCATTCATTTATCATGTCTTATCTCTGTTTTATGATTGGTTGAAATGGATGCATGTTTTGATGCCATGTATGAGCTTGTATGAACTTCTGTTGACTTTATGATTTTCATTTCCATACTTCCTCTGGTCCAAATAGCATGAAATTTGATATGTTACTCATTGAATGTGTCCTGTTTAAGCTGGAATTTTCTGGGAATTTATTGAGCTATTTTGGTATTGGTTTGATTGTGATCATTCTGTTTGCTCCAATGTGATTCCAAAATGCATGGTTTGACATGTTTAGCTTATGAAATGGATTTGGTGCATAGTTTTGATGTGAGACCAATTGGATTCTATTCTTGTTTGATAAATCTTGATTTTGATCAATTTTCACTTGCTGTTTTGAATTTTTCACCTCCTTTTGACCCTAGGCTTGTCCTAGTGGTCTTACTTCTCATGTTTGAGTTTGACTTTTCAGGTTAAGAAGCAAATGCTTTGAAGAGATTAATTCAAGTTGATTGAGTTTGGTTTATTTGATTATCATGAACTAACTTGGTTTGTTTTGTAGGATGCTTAGCTCACTTGCTTTGAATTTGTGCTTTGCACATGTGATTGATTGTGTTGACTGTTGGTTCATAACTTGTCTGTTTTGACTTTGTGATTGGTATACTGATTATATTTGATTGATTTCAGGTACCATAGTCGCTTTAGTTCCTTTGAGAATGCTTTGCTTAAGCATTGAGGTAGACTCTCTTGTCTCCATGTAGTCTGGAAGACCTGGCTTGTTATTTAGCCAGGCAACTGTCTGAAGTCCTCCTTAAGAGGCAATGTTTGTGATTGTTTAACTTTGTCCCCAAGCAGGTAAAGACCTCATGTGAGGCAATTGGTAGACAAAAGAGATATGTAGCCTATCTCCTACTATTCTGTGAGTCACTCACCTTGCTCACACCACCTGTGTTGACGCATAGTGAGTAAAAACCCAAGATCTATCAAGTCTAACTTGTGGAGAGAGTTCCATCTTTCTGAACTCCCACACCTTCTGATATTCAATGCTCTCCCTGACCAGGGATAAGAGTGATGAGGCACACCCCTCATATCCTTTCATCTGCTTCACCTTGGCTCTCAATGTCAAGGTTAAGAGCACCATTTACCCTATTCCAGTTGACTTTTAAGTCTAACCCTTTGATTGAGCCTAATTGTTTGGTTATAGTGAGTGCTAAATGACTTTGTTTGATTGATTGCTTGTTGCATTTGTACATGTTTGCATGCTTGCCCTTGTGCACTTATCATCATTGATTGTTCATTATTGCATGATCATCATTGCATATCTTTGTGATTCATATTTGAGTTTACCCATTGAGGACAATTGTAAGACCATGTTCTTTGGCCATTGTTCCTAGGATTTGGAAGGGACAGAGTGTAAGACCATTTCACTTGGTCACTCATGTCCCTTGCTTAGTGCATTGTTTGTTTGTTGTATGTGAGGATACAATTATAAGTCCATGTTGTTGGCATTTGTATTCCTATGATCATCCTTTGGAGGTTGGTATAAGTCCAGATAGATTGGCATCTGACATCCAAGTTTTGTTTTACCTTAGGAGATTGGTGCAAATCCATTTATTGGTATCCGATATCCGATTTTGCTTTGTGAGACTGGTATAAGACCATCGATGGCATCCGGTATCATTGTTTTATTTTAGGAGATTGGTGTAAATCCATTTATTGGTACCCGGTATCCGCTTTTGTTTGTGAGATTGGTATAAGTCCATTGATGGCATCCGGTATCACATTGCTTTATTTGCTTACTTGCATTGTTGCTTATTCCTAAGGACACACTTGAATCATCTTCTATATGGTTTCAAGAGGTGAACCTTTCTAAGAAGTTTTACATTCCATCATCCATACCCTCTTTGTCCTAAACCTTCTCACACTTTGCTTTCAAAAAACTTTTGACTTATTGTGCAAACATCTTTATGTCTTTTCAAATTAGAAACTTGGACTATAAGTCCTTGATTTTTCAAACTTCACTTTTCATAACACTTCTTTGAATCAATCTTAATCATACCTTGACCATATTTTGTGAATACTCATAATCAATTAACTTCACCCATTCAATTGTTTTGGCTTTGTCCATTGTTAATATGTTTCATGCATTAGCCTTAGGTTTCAATTACCATAGTGGTTGATGTAAATCTTACCTTATCCTTAGTGAGTTGATTGTAAGTCTTCCATACTTATTATAGGGTTAACCCCTCACTAGTATGTTGAAGCCGTCCTCGCATGGTGGATTGTTGATTCGGGTTGAGTTTTCTCCCATTGGTAATGAAAAGCCTTAGTGCTTGTGTTTTAAAATGAACTGACTAATTTTTGGAAATCTTTTAGCCGAACTACGGCGTTTTGATCCTTACCTTTGATGGAAGGTACGTAGGCAACGGATTCATCCGTTCAAACACAAAAATAACTAACTTGTACATTCTTTTCTCATCATCCCATTCATGTTTGCACAATATGTCAAAACAAATAAACATTTCTTATACAACAAGTGTGAAAAGGGCTCCCTAGGAGTACCTAGGACGTGATGGGTGCCTAACACCTTCCCATTGCGTAATTTACCCCTTACCCAGACTCTCTGATCTTTTTCATTAGTTTTCTACGTGTAAAACTTCTTAGGTTTTTGTTCGCTTTTTAACCAGTCCTTAGGATAAATAAAAGTGCGGTGGCGACTCGATTCATTGTATGCTTTGCTTATGGTTTAATCAATAAATCATATAGCGACGAATACACCGCTACAGAAAAGTGGCGACTCCACTGGGGATAATATTAGACCTTCCCTGGCAGTATTGCCTACTCTTCACCCTTGTTGTATGATATTTGTTTATGTGTTATTTGACATATTTTTGTACAATTTGGGATAACTGTATTGATTGTAATGTTTGAATTGCTTGATATACAATTGTTGTTTGCTTTGGTGATCTCTGTGAGATGAGTTCTATACCCGAACTCGAGTGCACTCTAGGATAGGAGAATCGTGTAGTCTTGTCGACTTGTGTGGAGTATTCCTTAACAAGTTGACTTGCGAGTCCATTCACTTGGTGGAGGTCATGTTGGATTAATAATGTCACACAAGTTATTTGTGGTTAGGCATTATTCTTTCAATCATGTGCCTTAGAAGCCAAGGACCGTAGTTTACCAAGCCCGTCTTGGCCTATTTTTTTAGGACGTAGTGCGGAGGTCGTTCAGATGTCAGTTCTGATGTGATTGTTACGCGATACTACACTCATGAGAGTCTCTCTCGAGAATATTTTTGGAATACGAGTATTCGTTCCTCCGATAATATCCGAGAGATGGGACGATGATTATGGGAACCTCTGGTAGAACATGTCTGGCAAGTTTAAACCCTAGTACACTCCCTTCGGGTGGTTCTTAACCGAGACTCCATGCTCGTGACTCTCAGCAAACCCGTGATTCGTGGTTGAGTCGTTCAAACATCGTTAATATCAATGGAACTTGGGCGTTGATAAGGTGTAAAACCTAAATCTACCAAAATGGATGATTGATATTAAGGATGTTAGAGCCGGTTCATGTACCGTTAATATCAATGGAACTTGGGTGTAGATAAGGTGAAAACCTAAATCCACCAAAATGGATGATTGATATTAGGGATACAATGAGCTTTCCCACGACCTTTGTTTGGTGTGCTTTGCTTGATCCTTGAGTGTGATTGTCGCATTCATGCATTCATCTGCATCCATATCATCAGATAAAAAGAAAGTTTTCAAGGAACTCAAAGGAGTTATTTGCAAAAAATTTCAAACAAGGAAAAAACCGGGAAATTTTTTTCACCTGATATATCTGATGAGATATGCTCATATACGATCAAAATGTTAATATTTCAAAGTTTGCAAATAAAACCCTTAAGTTCCTTTGAAATAAAAACCAAGCATATGCACAAACACTTCATGCATCATTTGCATAAGCGGGTGTTTTGTTCCGGTCTCCCGTCCTGTGGTCTGACCCTGCGATCTTCATTTATTTTGAAGACGCATTGACTCGCCGGTACTACACTGGGTTATCTCTGCCAGATTGATGGATCATGTTGAGCAACAGGATTGTGAACTCAAGGAGGAATTTGCCAGACTAAGTGCTTTTGATGGATTTATTCCTGTTGCTGGTTTAGGGAAGGTGATTGAGCTTGAAGACAACAGATCCCGGGCTGGCATTGGCTATTCGTCTGGGGCATTTAATGAGCGAGGTTTGTTCAAGAGTGGAGGATTCATCCATGACGATCAACCTGAAGAAGAAGATGCTGCTATTCTGGAAGAGGATGCAGAGGACCTGAACAATTTCGTCATTTCTGGTGGTGTCTGCCACAATTGGGTCGCTGTAGATGTTCCTACAGTCATCCATAGATCAGAGTAATTGTTCACTTTGTTTAAAACCCTTCTCCCATGCCAAAAGGAGAAGTGATGACATTGTTGGCAACATATATACAATGATGTTTTCATTCAATTAATGCATTGTTAAACATTTGTTTTTCCATTTGTTTTCACTTTTCGCTTTTGCATGAAATCAGTGATCACAAAAAACCCATAAAAACAAGAATAAAAGCAAACATTTTCCATATGCATAATGATTTGCTTGTTTAAATTCTAAAGTTTTTCATTAACCAAAATCATTATGCAGGTTGATCTTAAAACCCATTGAACATAATGATCCAACGCCATCTCCCAATTTTGAATTCCCTGTATTCGAGGCAGAGGAAGATGAGGTTGAAGGAATTCCTGATGAAATTTCTCGTCTCCTTGAGCACGAGAAGAAGATCATTCAGCCGCACCTTGAAGATTTGGAAACAGTCAACTTGGGGTCTGAGGATTGTGTTCGTATGGTGAAGATTGGGGCACTTCTTGAAGAGTCTGTCAAGAAGGATTTGATCAGTTTGCTACGAGAATATTCAGATATCTTTGCTTGGTCATATGAAGACATGCCGGGTCTAGATACAGATATTGTGCAGCATTTCCTGCCTTTGAAGCCTGAGTGCGTGCCTGTGAAGCAGAAGCTCAGGAGAACTCATCCAGATATGGCAGTGAAGATCAAAGAGGAAGTTCAGAAGCAAATTGACGCGGGGTTCCTGGTGACTTCTACATATCCTCAATGGGTGGCCAATATTGTGCCTGTTCCTAAGAAGGACGGAAAAGTCCGTATGTGTGTTGACTACAGAGATTTGAATAAAGCTAGTCCGAAAGATGATTTTCCTCTGCCACACATTGATATGTTGGTAGACAATACAGCTAAATTCAAAGTCTTTTCCTTTATGGACGGATTTTCCGGTTATAATCAAATCAAAATGGCACCCGAAGATATGGAGAAGACAACATTCATCACACCTTGGGGAACATTCTGTTATCGAGTGATGCCCTTCGGTTTGAAGAACGCCGGAGCCACGTATCAAAGAGCTATGACTACCTTGTTTCATGATATGATGCACAAGGAGATAGAGGTCTATGTTGATGATATGATTGCCAAGTCCCGAACGGAAGTTGAACATGTTGAGCATTTGTTGAAGCTTTTTCAGCGTCTGAGGAAGTTCAGACTTCGTTTGAATCCGAACAAATGTACATTTGGAGTCCGTTCCGGCAAGTTGTTGGGTTTCGTGGTAAGCGAGAGAGGTATTGAAGTTGATCCTGCAAAGGTCAAAGCAATACAAGAGATGCCTGCACCCAAAACTGAGAAGCAAGTCCGAGGTTTTCTTGGCCGCTTGAACTATATTTCCAGATTTATATCCCACATGACTGCCACATGTGCGCCGATATTCAAGCTCCTCCGGAAAGATCAGTCTCATGATTGGACCGAGGATTGCCAGAAAGCTTTCGACAGCATCAAAGAGTATCTGTCTGAACCTCCGATTTTGTCTCCGCCTATGGAAGGAAGACCTCTGATTATGTATTTGACTGTGCTTGAAGACTCGATGGGTTGTGTACTCGGTCAGCAAGATGAATCAGGGAAGAAGGAATCTACTATCTACTATCTCAGTAAGAAATTTACTGATTGTGAGTCTCAGTACTCTATGCTTGAGAAGACGTGCTGTGCTTTGGCTTGGGCAGCTAAGCGTTTGCGCCAGTACATGATAAATCATACAACTTGGTTGATATCCAGAATGGATCCGATCAAGTATATTTTCGAGAAGCCTGCTTTAACTGGGAGGATTACGCGTTGGCAGATGTTGTTATCTGAGTATGATATCGAGTATCGAGCTCAGAAAGCTATCAAAGGTAGTATCCTGGCTGACCATTTAGCGCACCAGCCGATTGAAGATCATCAGTCAGTGCAATATGACTTCCCAGATGAGGAAATTCTGTATTTGAAAATGAAAGATTGTGATGAGCCTACACTTGATGAAGGTCCGGAACCTGGTTCCAGATGGACAATGGTGTTTGATGGCGCTGTGAATCAGTACGGAAATGGAATTGGGGCAGTAATCATTGCTCCTCATGGCACACATATTCCGTTTACAGCAAGGCTAACTTTCAAATGCACGAATAATATGGCAGAGTATGAGGCCTATATTATGGGACTTGAAGAATGTATTGATTTGAGAATCAAACATCTTGATGTGTATGGTGATTCAGCCCTGGTTGTCAATCAGATCAAGGGTGAATGGGAGACGAATCAGCCAAGTCTCATTCCTTACAGAGATTATGCAAGAAGGATTTCAACATTCTTTACAGAAGTTGACTTTCATCATATTCCTCGAGAGGATAATCGGATGGCAGATGCTCTTGCTACGCTTGCTTCCATGATTGTTGTCAAGTATTGGAATGAAGTTCCCAACATTGCCGTGATGCGCTTGGATAGACCAGCTCACATATTCGCAGTCGAAGAAGTGAATGATGACAAGCCTTGGTATTTTGATATTAAGAATTTCCTCCAGAACCAGGTATACCCGCCTGGGGCATCTGTGAAAGATAGGAAAACTTTGAGAAGGTTGTCAGGCAGTTTCTACCTCAGTGGTGAAGTGCTGTATAAGAGAAATTTTGACATGGTCTTGCTCAGATGCGTGGATAGACACGAAGCAAACCTGTTGATGACTGAGGTCCATGAGGGTTCATTTGGTACTCATTCCAATGGACATGCCATGGCTAGAAAGATGTTGAGAGTAGGCTACTATTGGCTGACAATGGAGTCTGACTGCTGCAAATACGTGAAGAAATGCCACAAGTGTCAGATTTATGCGGATAAGATTCATATTCCTCCGACACTTCTGAATGTGATTTCATCACCATGGCCTTTCTCTATGTGGGGAATCGACATGATCGGCATGATTGAACCGAAAGCGTCCAACGGACACCGGTTTATTCTCGTAGCAATTGATTACTTCACCAAATGGGTTGAAGCCGCTTCGTATGTGAATGTGACCAGGCAGGTGGTTGTGAAGTTTATCAAGAACCAGCTGATTTGCCGTTATGGTGTGCCAGATAAGATCATTACTGATAATGGATCTAATCTGAATAATAAGATGATGGAAGATTTCTGCGCTGAATTCAAGATTGCACACCATAATTCCTCTCCATACAGACCTAAGATGAATGGGGCTGTTGAAGCTGCTAATAAGAATATCAAGAAGATTATCCAGAAGATGACAGTTACGTACAAAGATTGGCATGAGATGCTGCCATTTGCTTTGCATGGATATCACACGTCTGTCCGCACTTCGACAGGGGCAACCCCTTTCTCTCTTGTTTATGGCATGGAAGTTGTTCTCCCAGTAGAGGTGGAGATCCCATCAATGCGAGTCTTGATGGAAGCCAAGTTGACTGATGCTGAATGGATTCAGAGTCGTTATGACCAGCTGAGTTTGATCGAAGAGAAGCGATTGACTGCCATGTGTCATGGTCAATTATATCAGCAGAGAATGAAGAAAGCATTCGATACGAAGGTTAAACCTCGTGTGTTCCGAGAAGGTGACCTCGTGCTCAAGAAAGTCTTGTCTTTCGTGCCCGATTCCAGGGGCAAGTGGACTCCAAACTACGAGGGTCCATATGTTGTTAAGAGAGCCTTTTCAGGCGGAGCTTTGATGCTTACAATAATGGATGGGGAGGATTTCACTCGTCCTGTGAATTCAGATGCAGTCAAGAAATACTTTGCCTAAAAAAAAAGTATATGAAAATGAAAAACAGAATAGCTCGCTAAGTTGAAAACCCGAAAGGGAGGCTTAGGCAAAAATGAGCGTCTCGGTGGAGAACCTGCAAGGGTAATCCAGGCAAAAATTAGAGACTTTGAAAAAAAAAAGTATATTTGCATCCCGCTAGATTGAGTACCTCACCCTGGGGCAATCTAGGCAAAAATTAGGGATTTTGGCAAGTAACTGCATCCTGACAAGACTTTCTGTCCCGCAGCCGTCTTTTCGTCAGAAGATTCTCGATTCGTCGTCAACTGAAGCTTCGCATACATCGAGATTCAAATTGGTAGAGAAAGGATCATTATGTTCAATGTAGCCCTCTTCCAATATATATCACTGATTTCAAATTTGTACAGATCTATGGAGTCTTGCCATTTGCAGGCTTCCATTCCATCAAATAAATTTGAGCTTTTATCCAATTATTTGCACTCTTATTTGTTTCAATTCAACAAATGTTTTGCATGTTTTAATTGATAAAATGTCATTGTTTTAAACAAATAAATTTTTCAAATTTTTTGTTTTAAACAAAGTGAATATTCACAATGATGAAAGGATACTCAGGAATTTCTCAGTGCTCTCCCAAGGGTGGCATGATCCCCAACAGGTAAGACGTTGGTTCATATTCCTGGCATTTGGTTGTATCCTCTTTCTCCCGCTTTGCTGTTGGGGTTGTTCCATAAGCAGCGTTGTTGTTGGGGTTGTTCCTCAAGCAGAGATGTTGTTGAAGACTCAGTTTCTTCTCCAGCAGTAATCTCCCCAGCATGTTTGTTCTCCTGGTGGTAGATTCAGTGGTTGGTGGATTGATATCCCGGTACTTCACCGCTTTCCCCCAGCATTATCGCAAGCAGAACTGTTGGTGGGGTTGTTCCCCAGTATAGTCGCAAGCAGAGATGTTGTTGAAGACTTCGTTTTCTTCTCCAGCAATAGTCTCTCCCCAGTGCAGTCGCCAGCGGAGTTGTTGTTGCTCTCCTCAGCATGGTTACTTTCCATTTTTTCCCAGCTTAGTCTGCAGAATGGTTGTTGTGGCAGTTTTTGCCTGTTGAAAGCTATCTCAATCCCCAGTAGGGTCAGTTGGTGGCTCTAGCATCCCAAGGATTGAAGTGATTTCCTGATTTACTTTTGATCCTCAGTAGAGTGGCTATTTGCAGAATCTACTTGTGTGATCCGTCGGATGTATGTTCTCCCCGAGTAGAGTGGCTTGTTGTAGGATCTACTTATGTGGTGCTTTCTCCTTCATTGGTTTGTTCTCCGAAAGGATAACTGACAGTTCTCCCCCAGTAGAATTGCGTTGTGCAGTTAGATTCTACTCGGATGATTCTCCTGCACTGGGTTGTTCCCCGGAGTTGTTTGAAGTTGCTTTTGCAGCAGTTCTTGGTTGTGCCATGAATTCTTGTTTCTCAGTTGATGCTGGGATCCCCTGCAGATATCCTCAGGATTCTCCTGATCCCCTGCAGTACCCGCAGATCTTTGCTTTACAGCATGTAGATCTCTAGCGGATTGGCTTTCCAGTTGGTTTTTCCCCTGGAAGTATAGTACCGGGCGTTTGATTCCTGGGCCTGGTTGTGTTAGAATTGTTTGATTTGTCAGCATTCATCAAACATAAAGTACGCATATTCATGCATATTCATAAACATTCAGATATTCATAGTGCTTTTTTTGCCATATATCTTGTGTTCGTTGTTCTCCTGCTATGGGTGATATAGATCTCTTTATAGATCTTCCCAAGCAGATGTCGGGTGGTTAATCTCTCCATATAGAGTCAGCCCGTAAGCAGAAAGTGTCTGTCTTTTCCTTCTGCAGTTCCCCACTGAGATATGTCCTCGTGGATGACGGTTTCTTCCGTTTCCTCCCAACACATATATTGGGATGGATTTTCCTATTGAGTTATATCCTCATAGGGCGTGTTTTGATTCAGTCTGTCTTTTCGGATCAATCCCGAATCGGCGTTGTGTCAGCTGTTTCTTGTGCTACCCTGTGGAAGAAATGAATGGTTTGCCCAGTAACCGGCATCAATTCATTTATCCCCAGCGGAGTTTTGTTGGGCCTCTACCCAGTAACCGGTAGTTGTAAGTCCTATGTTCCTTGCTCCTTGGCGGAATTTGTGGTTATATACCTTTTATTCCTCAGCAAGAGTTGTTGGTCTTCTACCTAGTAGTCGGTAGTTGTAAATCCTGTTTGCCTGCTCTCCAGCAGTGTGTGGTTTGTTATAAACCCTGTTTTTGTTTCCCGTGCGGATTTGTGATTCGTTCTATCCCCACGCGGAGTTGATGGTCTTCTACCCAGTATTTGGTAGATATAAACCCTAATTTGTGGTTATTCCCACCAGAGTATGGCTACTATCCCGTATTCGGTAGTTGTAAGTCCTATCTTTTTTCCCCCTAGCAGAGGTAACCTTTGTGGTTCGTTCTGGTTGATGGTGGATTTTCTGTTGTTGTGGTTTTTATCTCCAACAGAGTTTGCGTTTCCCTGTGGAATAAGTTGAATAAGTGCTCAGTATTTGGCCTTCATTCACCCTATCCCCAGTAGAGTTTGTGGTCTTCTACCCCGTATTCGGTAGTTATAAATCCCATGTTGTGATTGTTCTCCCCATCGGAGTTTGTGCCTTATGGTACGAGTGGATAATTGTCGGATGCTTGCAATTTTATCCCAGCTGAGTTTGTGGTTTCTATCCAGTAGTCGGTAGTGTTAACCTCTTGTTTCCTCAACCAGATTTTTGGTATTCTACCCCGTATTCGGTAGTTGTAAACCCTAATTTCTCCCCTTTACAGAGTTAACCTTGTTGTTCATCCTAACCGATGATGGTTACTCTTTGTGGTTATCTTCATTCAATGTTTGATGTTGATATTCCTCTTTGCTTGTGGACAATTGCCGGATGCTAGCAATTTATCCTCAGCAAGTTTTCTGGATCATTGCCGTATGCTCGCAATGTTATCCCTTTTGAAGTTGCCAGTGGGTCTTTTCACCGTTTGCTAGTGATTTGTTCCCCGGATCATTGATTGTTTATCAATGTATCCCCAGCCAGTCCCTGTGGATAATTGCCGGATGCTTGCAATACATTCCCAGCGGATCGTCTTTCATTTACCCGTTTGCTTGGTAATGATTGTTGCTCCCTTTGATTGGTCATCATTATATACCTAGTTTTAGTATCCCGATGCCTTTCTTTTCGGTCGATTTATCCTTTGTTAACCCAGTAACCGGTTGTGGATAATCTTCCATGCGAGTGTGTTATCCACGTTCTGACGGTAATGGATAATATATCTCATGCACTCTTCAGTCGAAATCTTTTGTGTTTCCCTAATCGAGTAAGATTCGTTGTTCCCTGTTGTGGAGTCGAATATTTCTTTGTCGGATATTTGCCGGATGCTTGCAATTTATCCTCTTTGAGTTGTCTTTCGTTTACCCGGATGCTTGGTATCGATTGTCTCTCTTTTTGGTTAGTCACCTATTATATACTTCGGTATCTCTGGTGCCTCTTCCTTTTCGAGTATATTATTCACGGCCTGCCGGTAATGAATAATATGTCTCTTGAGCTCTTTGGTTGGAATCCTTTGTTGATCTTCCCCAATAGAGTAAGATTCGTATTCTTTGTAGAATCGAATACCCATCCTTTAACCAGTTTGTGTTTTGGATGGCGAGTGTTTTGGTATATATACCAATCCACGTTTTCGGTAGATCACCTATTATATACTTCGGTATCCCTGGTGTTTCTTACCATGCGAGTGTATTATCTACGGTCTGCCGGTAATAGATAATATATCTCATGCGAGTGTTCTATCCACGTTTTGACGGTAATGGATATTGTATCTCATGCACTCTTTGGGTTTGTGTCCCCAGTTGAGTAAGATTCGTTTTCCTGTTGTGGATTCGAATGTCCATCCTGTAAGTCGATTTGCTTTTTTCAAGCCCTCCTTTCGGATGATGAGTGTTTTGGCATATATACCAATTCACGTCTTTGGTAGGTCACCTATTATATACTCCGGTATCTCTGGTGTCCCTTCCTTTTCGAGTATATTATTCACGGTCTGCCGGTAATGAATAATATGTCTCATGCACTCTGGGGTCAATCTTTTTGATTGTTTTCTCCGCAGAGTAAGATTCATATTCCTTGTGGAATTGAATATCCATCCTATAAATAAGTCTGCTTTTCTAGCTCTCTTCAGGATGATGAGTGTCTTGGCATATATACCAATTCACGTTTCGGTCGGTCGCCTATTATATACCTTGGTATCCTTGGTGTTCCTTCCTTTCTGCTCCCTATTATGACCTTGGTCCCCTGTGGAGTCAGATTTGCCTGAGTTGATGTACCTTTTTCAGGTCTTTCTCAGATGTTTGGATTGATTGATATCTCTCACCCTTATACCGGTCTTAGATATTCATTCTTCCTGAGTTTGTTGCCCTTATACCGGTAACATATCATCCTTGACTTCCCCTGGAAAGTCTTTTCTAGGTTTCCCCAGCGGAGTTGTATTGCTATTCGTGTTGCTGTATTGGTGTTATCCCCAGTACGTGCATTTTGTGGGTCAGCTTGAGTCTTTCCAATGGAAATGTTTTCCTTTGGAATTTCTTTCTCTCCCCAGTGTGAGTCCTTTACTTCCCCCAGTAAGGTCTCCAGTCTGTTTTCTGTGTTCCCCAAATCAAAGTCGTGTCCTGCTCACGCATTCTTTTTCTTTATTATCCCCAATAAGAATCCCATAAGAGTCCTGTTAGAGTCTCTGAGCCTGGTGAGTGTATTACTCCGATGGATCGTCTTTTCTTCTGTGTGAACCATATTCCCCACAGAGTTTGTGTCTTTTGCATGCATACATCTGCATCATGAGGTCTCTTAGGGACCAAAATTTGTCTCATTACTGTTATTTAAGCCCATTATACCGCGTCGAGATGAAGATTTCTAAACTTCACTTCTCCGGCTAGAATGACCTTAAATAGGGGCATCTGTAAGACCCCAATTTTGTCCCTAAGATCCCTCAAGGCATCATATCATACCATGTCATTGCCTCAAGGATCATTGTGCACCTTTGCTTGCCTCCTAGTGGGTGGGCATCTTGTGAGTGTGGTTCTTGATCACCAAGCATGTATTGCATTTGTATATAATTGCTTTTCATTTGTTTACTAACCAAAAGTACAAAAATATTGTCATCTAACCTTGTTACTTGCAGCTGAAGCAAACTAGGTCAAACCAGTCAAATCAGCCATTGAGCAATGGATGGTGACCATTCTTGAAGAATTTGGGCACCATGATCATTCATCAAGAGTTCATATAAGTTGTGATATCATTTGGTATCAAGATCTCAAGTGGAAGAGGCTTGAAATTCATCAGAACATGGCTCAGTCAACCAAAACCCTAGCAAAGTCAACTGTGGTCAGCTGTGCATTTAATCAGGGATTGGAAGGTGTGAGATGGTTGGAAAGGTCTCATTCATGTCCATACAAGCCTCAATTGACATTTCAAACATCCACAGTGAAGGATTTGAGGTCAGACAAAAAGTTTCCCAAAATAGTAAGGACCTGTAATTTTCAGCTGCCCAAAATGGAAAGTCATTCTCCTCAAAATTACATGTCCAATCAAGCTTCAAATCAAAATTTGTCCAACATGAAAGTTGAAGATCTTGCTCTCACCTTTCCAAAAAGTCCAAGAACACTCATTTCTCATCTGTGGTTGGCAAGTTATGATCAAATCATTTTCAAGGATTTTGGAATTTCAAAGTGGCATAACTTTCAAACCATTTGGCCAAATTGGGTGATTCTTTTTTGAGAAAACCACATTTAACATGTACTATCATAATGCATCATTACATTTCATCAAAAACTTTCACATGAAAAGGTCATTTTTCAAGTGATTTCATTTTGAATTTTGGTGGGAAAATATCATTTTTGAAAATATGCATCCTTTTCATGCCAAACCAATTCTAATTGCCTTGAAATTGAATTTGTGACTTGCTAGCACATGATTTCTGCACTGTTTCATTGATCACACTTACATAGGGGCATTTGTGCCAAATTGCATAACATGTGAAATTTGCTAATCCAATTCCATTTTGCTAAGCATGATTAGCACAGCTGATTAACAGGAGGTATATATACCTAATTGTAACTGAAAATCGGATCCACAATCATTTGCTCAGATCCCAAACCAAAAACTTCCAAATTCTCTCAATTTTTTCTCATACTTTTTTCACTTGTTCATCAAGAATTCATCATTCTTTTTGCTTCCTTTCGTGTTGTTCATCATTGGCAGGTGAAATTGAAGAACTGTTGAAGGCAAAAAGTGGAAGAACACTTGATAATCGTGACTGTTGAAGCAAGCTCCTTCACATGGCAGTTGGAAAATTCTGGTGATTCAAGCATTGTTGAGCTGAAGCATTGATTCTATTCATCTCCATCATCATTATAAGCCATCTGTTTCAACTGATTCAAGCAAAAAAATCGCACGAATTCAACAGCAGCTTCATCATAAGGTGAGATTTCGAAACCTTCGATTCTTGAAATTAACATGTGGCTTAGGTAGATCGTGGAACATAGGTTACACTGCAACTTAGATCATGAATTTTCGTTAGGTATTGATGAAGTTATGCGGATCTGAATGTTTGGTTGTGAAACTTTCTTGGCTCGATCCATGAAGCATGATTAGAATTAGGTTAATTGCTTGTTAGATTAGTGATCTACATGATGTGGTGATTCGATTGGTATATGGCATGATGATTTTTGTGACGATTTGCTGTTGACCAGTATGAACATGAAGAACACGATGATGTGTTCAGATTTTCGTCCCAGCTTTCGCGTTTGATCTGCATTTCCAGTGTTTGCGTTCAAATTTGTGTTTCCCGCGCCCGGCAGCGAATCACGCGGCGCCATGTGGATTAAATGAAACGCTACGTTTCATTGTAACGCAGCGTAATTACAAGTTTGCCATTCGCAGCATTAATTCATTTTATTTCCTTAAATGTTTATTTCATTTTCTTGATTAAACTTCAAAAATTCATAAATAATTCATGGAGCATCCAAATTGTGTGGGGATTTTTGCATCCATCTCCATTTTTCATCTAGTTTTTTATGAGCATGATATCATAAGTTGTGCACGGCTGTGTCTTATTTTGGTCTAAGGTCTTTGGTCATGTATGTTTCTTGCATATGCTTCGCCATTCCATTCATGAAATCTTGATGCTTGCTCCAAAATGTGTGAAATTTTACATGTGCATTCTAGACTCACTCCTGGTCATTTTGATATGTGGTTTGTAATTTTTGAATTCCTGGATTGAGAGATATGATATGGTCTTTGGAGTGTTACATTTTGTGCCATGCCATGCTTTGTGCATCTTCTTGATTTTATTTTCTATGCTTGTTGAACATGATTTGCTCTGGATTTTTGCATGAGATTACATCTAGATTGAAATTCTGGCGTAGTCAGTATTCAGATGTATTATGCAGCGGAAATCATAATACAACTCAACCTATGAACACACACTTCACCAGATTGGCCTCCAAGACCATACCAGGTTTGAATGTGATTTAGTACTGGCACAGCTGTCCCACACACAGGCCAATAGCCAACCTCCAGAGACAGGTACACACCATTCCTGTCATGAACAGTCCATCCACCTACTTCAAGGGACCATTCAGGGAATTACAGAACCTTACACAGGTTCCAGCATCAGTACTAACATAACTCCTTGCCAGCTACCAGAAAGTATCACCCATGGATCTCATCCAGAGACAGAACAGGATGCCTGCTCTGATACCAATTGAAATTCTGGCGTAGTCAGTATTCAGATGTTCTACTTCAAGTCACGACATCTGATCTAACATTGTACCTATTACAGCAAGACAATTATTACACTCTGTACTAATGTGCACCTTTTCACAGTGTCACGACCTCTCCTTCTATGTCATCCTAGAAAGGAGGAACCCTTTAGTTATGTGCACCATAACATTCACTTCTGTTGTTTTCCTACACAGATATCAGCACGATGTCTCAATCCTGTTTTGAACATCATCTGTTACATTGTTCCAGTTTGTTGGTCATGTACTTGTATTTCCTAAATTAAAGGTTGTAACAAGTTAAACTAATCTTTACTTATTAAGGAGCTAGCAAATAGATTATTTGCCAGGTTCATTAATTGTAGCTTAGTTGTTAGTTTCCTAGATTTTAGATCAGCTGGTGGATTCCTGAAGAATAGCCTGAGAAAAATCCTGAAACAGAAAACTAACCATCCAACAATTTAGCATATGCAGTGAGGAGTGAATGTCACAATATTCCGTTTGACATTCAAGTCCAGAACCATATGCTAAGTCTGTTTGGTTCCTGAAAACAGACTGAGCTAAAGTTGCTGTACTGTAAAAGACCAACCAGTCTCTACATCAGTATTAGCTTTCTGGAAGAACTGTCAAGACACCCAGTTTGACAGGTTCACAATGATCTTTTGGCCAGGTCTGTGATGATTTTGAAATCCAGACTTCACTACATACTGAACTGAGATCATCAGCTTATTATACAGTATGTGCTGTTGTTGATGAATGTCAAAACATTCTGCTTGACATTCCAACAGAAGGCTATGTATCAGGTCTGCTATTATCTTGCTGAACAGACTGAATTACATGCTCAGTTTGGCAGACATGATTATATCATACAGAAGGAAAACAAACACAGGAAATTGTTAACCCAGTTCAGTCCAACATGACCTACATCTGGGGGCTACCAAGCCAGGAAGAAGATCCACTATTAGTAGTATCAATTCAGAGTTAAACTCCCCCATTTATAACTCATCACTTAATCCCTACCCAATGCAATCTATACCTAGGAACTCCTAGATAGAAACCTCCAGTTTCCATTCCTATCACTACAAATACAATGTAATGTGCAAACACCTTGAACTTGCTTCACAGCTTCATTCAAGAACATAATTACTCTTGCCTACAGGCTTTGAGTAACAAACACTCTCAGGTTTACCACTGAGAAACACATGGTACCCTTCCCACAGATTGGGAGGTTTACCTTACACACACCCCTAAAAATTCATTCTAAGAGGCTTACAAAGACTAGATTACAATCAGCTATTTATAACCTAATCACCCAACTGGATTTGGGCCTTCAGAAAATTGCAGCAGACTTGTTCTTTGCTGTTGCAACTTCAGCAGAAAAATTCTGCTACAAACAAGGTCTTCAAGTTCCTAAACTCTCTCCATATATATCTCCATATTTAGAGCCTATATATATTCTGATTTAGTCTTCAAGACCTCCACAAGGGAGTTAGGATATTCACCAGATATCCTTGCTGATCCCATGAAATATACTGAATTAATTAATTCAGTTTCCTACACATGTGCGATGTCACAGACCTGATGTCGTGACATCGTACATGACATGTTGGTCCAGATGTTGAATTTTTTCAACCCAACATATTAAAACAACAGAGATGATTACATTATTTGTTTTCTAAAATTACTGCCAATCCTAAGGAATCAACAATCTCCCCCTTTGGCAAATTTTAGCTAAAACAAATAAACAATACACTGGACAAAACATCCCAATTTGGGAATGCTCTTCATCTCCGTCATTGGCTCCACCACCACAAACACCAAAGTTGGTGTACATGGGGAAGAAGAGGGACAATACTCAGTTGTACCAGAACCCTTCCCCTCAACCGGAGAGCTTCCAGAAGAATATGTAATGCTGAGTACTTAGACAATGTAACTCAGATCACAAGGCACAACTGTCTTCTTAACTCAGATCACAAGACACAAGTGGAAACCCCAGTTGGTGGATTTTGTGCCTGATGCCAACTTCTGTTTGCTGCCACCTCCACAGTTGGCTTTCTTCTGGTACATTCTCAACCCCAGGACTATATTTCTCTCCCCTTTTTAGCTAAACATTTGTAAAGGCACCCTTCACAAAACCAGATCCAGGCGCAGCTTGCCCAAACCTTAATATACCCCATGATTCTGAGAGTGGAGTGTTTTTCTTGTGAGAGGAAGAGGGCTATTGCATCCTTTAAATAGTCCAGCCCGTGCCTAGGAATTTCCGGTAGAAATAAATGTTTGGTCAAGATGCATTTATTTTTGCTGAGAAACAGTCAGAGAATCACCAACAAAATCTCAGACTATCTTTGAATACCTTTTATAGCTCTTGACTGTTTCTTTTCCAAAACAGCCGTTCCAGTGTATGGAGACCATTCCATATATGCAGTCAGACACGTTGCACGCGATGTCTTAACATTCCTGCATTCAGCCAGTATTCAACAAGACCTCTGTCATACCTCCAGTGGAGACTTGACACCTAGCACTGCTACAGCCAACTTTTCACACTTCAGCTGATGGTTACTCCCCCTGTACCACACAGCTGTAGCCATCAGGCTTATTCTGGTTTATCAGACTTAGCCACATCACCCTCATAATTCCTACTGACTTTAAAATTCAGGAGGAATTAACAGCAATGTCCAGGGCAATGTCATGACATCCGGTCAGACATTCTTCTGCTCACTCAGCCTTGACATACATCACAGCATCCTGATAACTACCTAGTCATCTGGGAACACATAGACCACAAGCTTGGTGATTGCTTGCAGCACAAAGGCACAACTCCCCCTGTCATGGACAACCTACTCTCTTGGAGGTCACACATATCCAACATGGTTGGACCTTCACCTTCTTCCTGATTCAAAAAGAACTCAACCCACTTGATGAATGGAAAACATAAGACTCATCTTCATGTCTTCAAGAGCGCACCCTCTGTTCAACCCTCTTGGTTGAACACATCCACACTCTGTGTCAATCTCTCTTCTAACCAGAACAGAAAGCCATTTCACAAAATGTTCTAACATTCGTTAGGACATCCTTCACACATAACAGGGAACACCATCTGATAGTCTTCAAATATCACTGAGTCACCAGCTTGATCAAGAAGAACCCAGACATAAATTGGGACATATGCCTTTTCATCCCATTACATGAGATAATCTTCCATAGATGGCTCAGAACTCCTACCACAAGCTCCAAGGGATGAATAGAAAACACCTCCTTTTGTCTTCAACTTAATACTTTTCTGCTCAAAAGTAATTTGTCTCAGACTTTCCTCAAGAGTAATCAGCTGCCTTATGTTGATTATCTTGATTCTTCGAACTCACTTCTGAGATAGACCAACTGCCACTGGTTGATTACCTCCTTCATGAATTCTCATATGAAAAGGTCAAATGCTGCTTTTTGACCTCCCCAAGTTTATCAGACTTCTTCCTAAGATATTCTGACCTCTCAAGTGAGACTAGAACTTCAAGATTTTGAAGTATCCAATCTACAACCCTGTAGACCTTTCTATCTCTAGTTGATGTGCCACATCACCAACTAAGGGTATGATGTTGAACCAAATGTCACAACATTGTGTTTTGACATCTAGCTGTTGAATTCAGCTCCTTCTTCTGCCACTTGAAAGAACTTCCTCCCTTCACAGAACAAGAGTTCAATGTTCTCATAGACTTGATTGTGGAACCAAGTTTGAGTAAACAACCTCCATCCTGCTGGTTTGCAGTTAAGTCATCCAAGCTCACACCTTGATGAATCCCTGCTTCTTCTCCAAAGACATCAAACACTCTGATGTATGAGTCTTCAGAAGGACCAGTTAGACACTAACCCTTCAGCTCTACCAAGGATTTCACATCCTAAGGCAAGGCTGTTTCCATGATGTCAAGATTGCTGCCACTTGTTCTTGACTCCACAGTGTGCATAAGCTAATGCACTTCCTTACCTAGATCAGAAATAAACTGATCCAAGTAACCACCATCAAGACTATGATGTCTTCTTCTTCTTGTACATACCAAGGCTGAATCAAGTTTCTTGCCAGGAAACCTTTTCAGAGATCATATGCTTTTGCTGCCACCAACGAGCTAGATCATACCCCAATGTACTATCCTTCCTGTGATTCTGCACAGGGTCTTGAAGAAGAGATGTTCCAACATCTTTAAGAACATCAGTTATCTTGAGCTCCAAGGATAATCAATTAAATACTTGTACTTGACACAAGTAGACATTGATCTTAAATCCTTTCCCAATTATCCTTTCAGATACTTCCACCATAAGAATACTTTGAAAATACTCTTCTAGTGTCAACATCTTCTGCTTGCAAGCACATTAATAGTCTTGAGACTCTTTCCAGATTAGATTCACCCTTAGGAATGAGAGAGATGAATCCTTCCTTGCAAATGTGTCACACATCAACCAGAACCCATGTGACACAGGTCAACAGCCAACCTGACCCTAGGCTGACCAAACGTGAGGAGGTTAACCAAAACTCCTCCTCAAATTAACAATCATGGAAACTCCACACCAATATCCATGCATTGTACACAAATGTCTCAACACGACATCCACCATCCCTTACCAGTGGCAACTAACTCCTCCAATCACACCAATCAGACTTCAGCTGACCATAAGTACTAGTGAGACAGACATCACCAGTCAATAGTAGATATGCATTGCCAGAGCATATTACCTCAACCAACCTCTGAATCTTCATATTCTCACTCCTAGTAAGAACTGCCACTTCTGAACGTGGTGTTTGAATAACAAGATTCATGGTTCTAACCCCCTTTAATGATATCACAATCAGGTTACCCCATTATTGACTGCTAACATCCAGGAGACTTGTCTTCCAACACACCATAGTACTTCAGGGAACAACTATCCAATCCTGATCAAACTGCAGGAAGATGCCTAACAGCAGGAGATTGCACAATGTCACATCTCAACCAGCTCAACTTCTAGGGATGACCTTCTTGAGCACACACCCAGTTGACCCTGCTCTTGTCAACTTAGCACACACAGATGTCTCCTCTTCCAGGTCAGGAGTAGGTTCCAAACAGAATTATCCCTTTGTTTGAACCCTAAAAACATCTGCTCTTCAACCAGTAGCTGCATACTTGTTGAACAACATGTTCTAACATCACATAGAACATTGGTTCCACCTCCTTGGAACAACCCTTCCTTGAAGGTCTTCAAGGTCTTCATATACACTACTCAAGAGAGTAAGAGAATCAGTGATTGAGTGACTCTTACCATCCTGAAGTGAGAACGTCATGATGAGTGGACTTGAGGAGACTCAAGTATCTTTGACATCTTCAGTAGATTATGATGAGATCTTGAACACAGCAGCCTTTCATCCACATGAGGGGAAACTACATCAGAGTTTGAGTTTTGTCATGTATTATGCAGCGGAAATCATAATACAACTCAACCTATGAACACACACTTCACCAGATTGGCCTCCAAGACCATACCAGGTTTGAATGTTATTTAGTACTGGCACAGCTGTCCCACACACAGGCCAATAGCCAACCTCCAGAGACAGGTACACACCATTCCTGTCATGAACAGTCCATCCACCTACTTCAAGGGACCATTCAGGGAATTACAGAACCTTACACAGGTTCCAGCATCAGTACTAACATAACTCCTTGCCAGCTACCAGAAAGTATCACCCATGGATCTCATCCAGAGACAGAACAGGATGCCTGCTCTGATACCAATTGAAATTCTGGCGTAGTCAGTATTCAGATGTTCTACTTCAAGTCACGACATCTGATCTAACATTGTACCTATTACAACAAGACAATTATTACACTCTGTACTAATGTGCACCTTTTCACAGTGTCACGACCTCTCCTTCTATGTCATCCTAGAAAGGAGGAACCCTTTAGTTATGTGCACCATAACATTCACTTCTGTTGTTTTCCTACACAGATATCAGCACGATGTCTCAATCCTGTTTTGAACATCATCTGTTACATTGTTCCAGTTTGTTGGTCATGTACTTGTATTTCCTAAATTAAAGGTTGTAACAAGTTAAACTAATCTTTACTTATTAAGGAGCTAGCAAATAGATTATTTGCCAGGTTCATTAATTGTAGCTTAGTTGTTAGTTTCCTAGATTTTAGATCAGCTGGTGGATTCCTGAAGAATAGCCTGAGAAAAATCCTGAAACAGAAAACTAACCATCCAACAATTTAGCATATGCAGTGAGGAGTGAATGTCACAACATTCCGTTTGACATCCAAGTCCAGAACCATATGCTAAGTCTGTTTGGTTCCTGAAAACAGACTGAGCTAAAGTTGTTGTACTGTAAAAGACCAACCAGTCTCTACATCAGTATTAGCTTTCTGGAAGAACTGTCAAGACACCCAGTTTGACAGGTTCACAATGATCTTTTGGCCAGGTCTGTGATGATTTTGAAATCCAGACTTCACTACATACTGAACTGAGATCATCAGCTTATTATACAGTATGTGCTGTTGTTGATGAATGTCAAAACATTCTGCTTGACATTCCAACAGAAGGCTATGTATCAGGTCTGCTATTATCTTGCTGAACAGACTGAATTACATGCTCAGTTTGGCAGACATGATTATATCATACAGAAGGAAAACAAACACAGGAAATTGTTAACCCAGTTCAGTCCAACATGACCTACATCTGGGGGCTACCAAGCCAGGAAGAAGATCCACTATTAGTAGTATCAATTCAGAGTTAAACTCCCCCGTTTATAACTCATCACTTAATCCCTACCCAATGCAATCTATACCTAGGAACTCCTAGATAGAAACCTCCAGTTTCCATTCCTATCACTACAAATACAATGTAATGTGCAAACACCTTGAACTTGCTTCACAGCTTCATTCAAGAACATAATTACTCTTGCCTACAGGCTTTGAGTAACAAACACTCTCAGGTTTACCACTGAGAAACACATGGTACCCTTCCCACAGATTGGGAGGTTTACCTTACACACACCCCTAAAAATTCATTCTAAGAGGCTTACAAAGACTAGATTACAATCAGTTATTTATAACCTAATCACCCAACTGGATTTGGGCCTTCAGAAAATTGCAGCAGACTTGTTCTTTGCTGTTGCAACTTCAGCAGAAAAATTCTGCTACAAACAAGGTCTTCAAGTTCCTAAACTCTCTCCATATATATCTCCATATTTAGAGCCTATATATATATTCTGATTTAGTCTTCAAGACCTCCACAAGGGAGTTAGGATATTCACCAGATATCCTTGCTGATCCCATGAAATATACTGAATTAATTAATTCAGTTTCCTACACATGTGCGATGTCACAGACCTGATGTCGTGACATCGTACATGACATGTTGGTCCAGATGTTGAATTTCTTCAACCCAACATATTAAAACAACAGAGATGATTACATTATTTGTTTTCTAAAATTACTGCCAATCCTAAGGAATCAACATAGATGTTAACTTTACATCTGAATGTTTCTGGAATTTTTGAAGGCATTTCCTATTTGATTGGGATTTTATTTGCTGTTTAGTCATTTGTTGACTTTTTGTGATACATGTTCCCATTTGATTTGTGAAATTCTGGTAATTGATTGGATGGATTTGAAATTTGGCATGTGTATTGTAGACATCTTGAGGTTTGCCATAGTTTTAGTCCCATTCATTTATCATGTCTTATCTCTGTTTTATGATTGGTTGAAATGGATGCATGTTTTGATGCCATGTATGAGCTTGTATGAACTTGTGTTGACTTTATGATTTTCATTTCCATACTTCCTCTGGTCCAAATAGCATGAAATTTGATATGTTACTCATTGAATGTGTCCTGTTTAAGCTGGAATTTTCTGGGAATTTATTGAGCTATTTTGGTATTGGTTTGATTGTGATCATTCTGTTTGCTCCAATGTGATTCCAAAATGCATGGTTTGACATGTTTAGCTTATGAAATGGATTTGGTGCATAGTTTTGATGTGAGACCAATTGGATTCTATTCTTGTTTGATAAATCTTGATTTTGATCAATTTTCACTTGCTGTTTTGAATTTTTCACCTCCTTTTGACCCTAGGCTTGTCCTAGTGGTCTTACTTCTCATGTTTGAGTTTGACTTTTCAGGTTAAGAAGCAAATGCTTTGAAGAGATTAATTCAAGTTGATTGAGTTTGGTTTATTTGATTATCATGAACTAACTTGGTTTGTTTTGTAGGATGCTTAGCTCACTTGCTTTGAGTTTGTGCTTTGCACATGTGATTGATTGTGTTGACTGTTGGTTCATAACTTGTCTGTTTTGACTTTGTGATTGGTATACTGATTATATTTGATTGATTTCAGGTACCATAGTCGCTTTAGTTCCTTTGAGAATGCTTTGCTTAAGCATTGAGGTAGACTCTCTTGTCTCCATGTAGTCTGGAAGACCTGGCTTGTTATTTAGCCAGGCAACTGTCTGAAGTCCTCCTTAAGAGGCAATGCTTGTGATTGTTTAACTTTGTCCCCAAGCAGGTAAAGACCTCATGTGAGGCAATTGGTAGACAAAAGAGATATGTAGCCTATCTCCTACTATTCTGTGAGTCACTCACCTTGCTCACACCACCTGTGTTGACGCATAGTGAGTAAAAACCCAAGATCTATCAAGTCTAACTTGTGGAGAGAGTTCCATCTTTCTGAACTCCCACACCTTCTGATATTCAATGCTCTCCCTGACCAGGGATAAGAGTGATGAGGCACACCCCTCATATCCTTTCATCTGCTTCACCTTGGCTCTCAATGTCAAGGTTAAGAGCACCATTTACCCTATTCCAGTTGACTTTTAAGTCTAACCCTTTGATTGAGCCTAATTGTTTGGTTATAGTGAGTGCTAAATGACTTTGTTTGATTGATTGCTTGTTGCATTTGTACATGTTTGCATGCTTGCCCTTGTGCACTTATCATCATTGATTGTTCATTATTGCATGATCATCATTGCATATCTTTGTGATTCATATTTGAGTTTACCCATTGAGGACAATTGTAAGACCATGTTCTTTGGCCATTGTTCCTAGGATTTGGAAGGGACAGAGTGTAAGACCATTTCACTTGGTCACTCATGTCCCTTGCTTAGTGCATTGTTTGTTTGTTGTATGTGAGGATACAATTATAAGTCCATGTTGTTGGCATTTGTATTCCTATGATCATCCTTTGGAGGTTGGTATAAGTCCAGATAGATTGGCATCTGACATCCAAGTTTTGTTTTACCTTAGGAGATTGGTGTAAATCCATTTATTGGTATCCGATATCCGATTTTGCTTTGTGAGACTGGTATAAGACCATTGATGGCATCCGGTATCATTGTTTTATTTTAGGAGATTGGTGTAAATCCATTTATTGGTATCCGGTATCCGCTTTTGTTTGTGAGATTGGTATAAGTCCATTGATGGCATCCGGTATCACCTTGCTTTATTTGCTTACTTGCATTGTTGCTTATTCCTAAGGACACACTTGAATCATCTTCTATATGGTTTCAAGAGGTGAACCTTTCTAAGAAGTTTTACATTCCATCATCCATACCCTCTTTGTCCTAAACCTTCTCACACTTTGCTTTCAAAAAACTTTTGACTTATTGTGCAAACATCTTTATGTCTTTTCAAATTAGAAACTTGGACTATAAGTCCTTGATTTTTCAAACTTCACTTTTCATAACACTTCTTTGAATCAATCTTAATCATACCTTGACCATATTTTGTGAATACTCATAATCAATTAACTTCACCCATTCAATTGTTTTGGCTTTGTCCATTGTTAATATGTTTCATGCATTAGCCTTAGGTTTCAATTACCATAGTGGTTGATGTAAATCTTACCTTATCCTTAGTGAGTTGATTGTAAGTCTTCCATACTTATTATAGGGTTAACCCCTCACTAGTATGTTGAAGTCGTCCTCGCATGGTGGATTGTTGATTCGGGTTGAGTTTTCTCCCATTGGTAATGAAAAGCCTTAGTGCTTGTGTTTTAAAATGAACTCACTAATTTTTGGAAATCTTTTAGCCGAACTACGGCGTTTTGATCCTTACCTTTGATGGAAGGTACGTAGGCAACGGGTTCATCCGTTCAAACACAAAAATAACTAACTTGTACATTCTTTTCTCATCATCCCATTCATGTTTGCACAATATGTCAAAACAAATAAACATTTCTTATACAACAAGTGTGAAAAGGGCTCCCTAGGAGTACCTAGGACGTGATGGGTTCCTAACACCTTCCCATTGCGTAATTTACCCCTTACCCAGACTCTCTGATCTTTTTCATTAGTTTTCTACGTGTAAAACTTCTTAGGTTTTTGTTCGCTTTTTAACCAGTCCTTAGGATAAATAAAAGTGCGGTGGCGACTCGATTCATTGTATGCTTTGCTTATGGTTTAATCAATAAATCATATAGCGACGAATACACCGCTACACCATGTGCCATGGTCAGTTATATCAGCAGAGGATGAAGAAAGCCTTTGATAAGAAGGCCAAGCCTCGTGTGTTCCGAGAAGGTGACCTCGTGTTCAAGAAAGCCTTGTCTTTCGCGCCCGATTCCAGGGGCAAGTGGACTCCAAACTATGAAGGTCCATACGTTGTTAAGAGAGCCTTTTCAGGCGGTGCTTTGTTGCTCACAACTATGGATGGGGAGGACTTTACTCGTCCTGTGAATTCAAATGCAGTCAAGAAATACTTCGCCTAAAAATAAAAACAGAATAACTCGCTAAGTTGAAAACCCGAAAGGGCGGCTTAGGCAAAAATGAGCGTCTCGGTGGATTGAAAACCCGAAAGGGCGATCCAGGCAAAAGTTAGAGACATAAAAAAATGAATATATATCCCGCTAGATTGAGTACCTCACCCTGGGGCAATCTAGGCAAAAATTAGGGATTTGACAAGTAACTGCATCCTGACAAGACTTTGTTCTACATCTGTCATCTGTCAAGGATTCTCGCTCATTCATCATCAACTGAAGTTTCGAATACAGTGGATTCAGAGTTGGTGGAGAAACGGTCATTATGTTCAATGTAGCCCTTTTCCATATATATCACCAATTTCAAATTTGTAAAGATCCATGGAGTCTCGCCATTTACGGTCTACCATTCTCTTAAATAAATTTGAGCCTTTATCCAATTCTTTGCACTCTTATTTGTTTCTGTTTAACAAACATTTACATGTTTTAGTTGATGAATATCATTGTTTTAAACAAATAAATTTTTCATAAATGAACTGTTTTAAACAAAGTGAACATTCACAATGACTGAAAGGATAAGTGGAATATCCTCAGTGCTTTCCCAAGGATAGTATGATCACCAAAGGGTAAGACATTTATTCATATTCTGGCATTCTGGCATCCTTATATCCTCTTCTTCAGCTTTCAGTTGTTTCCCCAGCGAGCACAGAAAGAATAATACATCATCAGTTTTCCAGAGAGTCTGGTATGAGAAGTTCTCCTTGATGGCAGTGGATTGGGTTATCTTGTGGATTGCTTTCCCCTAGTTGGATGTTCATCCAACACATTCCCGGTAGTTTGTTGTGTATACATACTTGTTTCTCCCATGGAGTTTTAACAATCCATGATTGTTATATGGTTGATCTGTGGATGATCCCTTCTGTTCCAATTTTTGCCTCGATGTTTTAAGAGATGTGTATCCCTCTATATCAGGCACTAGCATTTGTGTTTTATCATTTGTATGGTTGTCATCCCTTATGTGGATTGACCTAAAATCCCTTATAGATTGATAAAAGTTGATATGCTTTGAGTTGAGAATATTCCTTGCCTCATTATCCTGAGTGTCTACTCGCGAGGAAGATTGTCTTTCCCCAGCCTGAGTAAGAATCTCCAACGGAGTAAGCATGTGTTCCCTGCAGGGCTATCTTTCCAGATAATTGTCTCCTCAGCAGGAAGTTGCCTAGTGCAGTCGATGAAGAGCTTGTTTCCTTTTTCATTTATTTTGAAAATAGGTATCCCCGGTATGTCGCTCGTTGATGAAGGACTCATTTCCAATTTCCCCAGCCAAGGTAGTTCCCTCGAGAGCATTTGCAGCTTGTTCCCCAGTAGGGTTTCCAGATCAGAGTTTGACGTTTATATCTCCTCTGAGTCTGGAGATTTCTTCTAGCATTAAGAGTTGGTGGTGAAGATGTTTATTTCCTTCCCTAGTGGAGCAAAATACTATTTTTCCCCTTTGCAGAGTTTCCTCTCCAACAGATAGAAGAGAGTGTTTCAATTGATGTACATCTGGTTGGTGGTTGTTCCCCATCGAGTTTCACATCGTTCCTTGATAAGCTTCCCCAGTAGAGTTTCTTCTCGGGCGGATCTTATTGCTA
Source organism: Lathyrus oleraceus (assembly GCF_024323335.1). Classification (NCBI taxonomy): domain Eukaryota; kingdom Viridiplantae; phylum Streptophyta; class Magnoliopsida; order Fabales; family Fabaceae; genus Lathyrus; species Lathyrus oleraceus. The sequence goes on along the minus strand of NC_066580.1, from coordinate 50,320,621 downwards.
TTTAACCACCTGTCCCTGAGAGAGTTGATGGAAACTCCCCGACAGGTTTTCAGATCTTCCTTGTGCCAGGATTGTTTGCTCCTGGAAGACTTTTCCTGTGCAGAGTGTTATCTCCTGCAGTTGGAAGCTTTGACTTTGCCTATTCCCAGTTGTGGTTAAAGACTTCTCTTGTTTACTCTTATCCCAGAGATAATCCCCATTAGAGTTGAGTTCTCTGTTTGATTATCTTCTTTCGTTGCTCCTGAATACATCTTCTTTGTATCCTCAACGAGTGTAGTTTTGGGATAGGGTTTGATATCCCCGATGATTTATTTTCATCCTGCTCGGGTTGTTCCCAAGCTGAGTTTTCCAATAAGTTTCTCCCTTCTTGTCGAGACGTTTGTCGAGTGTCTGTTCGTGATTCTTTGACCTGTTTGTGTTAGAGATGTCTGTTTGTCAGTATTAATCATACACAAATCATGCATATACATGCATAATCATAGCATTCAAATATTCATGATTGCATTCTTTGCCATATATCTTTGCTTGTTATCTCCTGCTATTGGTGAAATGTTCTTTCCCAAGTAGATGTTTGTGTCTGATCTCTCCATAATAGAGTCAGCCCCATAGGCAGAAAGTGTCTAATCTTTCCTTCTTTCATCCTACTGAGTTATGTCCTCGTGGATGATTATTGTTTAAGTTTCCTCCCCAGTTGTGTATCGGGATGGAATTACTCCCCTGAGTTATATCCTCACTGGGTTGAGTTTTATTTGATTGTGTCTCTCTAGTTTGTTCCTAGATTGATCTTCCTTTCTTGTTATCCCCTGCAGATCCCTGTGGTTTAGTTGTTCAATTGCTCAGTAACCAATAATTGTTCATCCCTTCCCCAACAGATCTTGTGGCCTTCTACCCAATAACCGGTAGTTGTAAGTCCTATTTCTATGGTTTTCTACCCAGTAACTGGTAGATGTAATCCCCTCTTTGTTGGTTATCTTTACCCAATAACCGGTATTGATATTCCTTCGTCTTTGAGTATACCACCCAGTAACCGGTGATATATCTCTTGGATAATTACTTTTGTCAGGCAATTTATCCCCGACGAGTCATCTTTCATTTACCTTTGTTTGGTGATGATTGTTTCTCCTTCTGATTGGTCATCATTTTATACCCAGTAACCGGTATCCCGATGTCCTTTCTTTTCGGTCGATTTATCCTTTATTAACCCAGTAACCGGTTGTGGATAATCTTCCATGCGAGTATGTTATCTATGGTAGTAGATGATATATCTCATGCACTCTTCAGTTGAAGTCTTTTTCTTCCTTAGTCGAGTAAGGTTCGTATTTCATTGTGGAATCGAATATCCATCCTGTAAGTCGAGTTTTCTTTTTTTCAGCCCTCCTTTCGGATGATGAGTGTCTTGGATGTTCCCAATTCATGCATGGTTGGTCACCTATTATATACCCAGTAACAGGTATCCCTGGTGTTCCTTCCTTCTGCTCCCTATTATAACTTTTTTGTCCCCTGTGGAGTCAGATTTTCCTGAGTCGAGATATGCCTTTTCAGATGATTGATATCTCTCACCCTTATACCGTTCTTAGATATTCTTTCCCCCTGAGCGTGTTGTTCTTTCACCCAGTAACCGGTGTTTTGATGACATGTGTCTCTGTGAGTTTATTACCCAGTAACCAGTAATATCTTGTTATTTCTTCTTCAGCTGAGTCCTTTGTGGACGTCCCCGTCTGAGTCCGGATTTTATCCGATGTATCCTTTGTGGATAGTTTGCTGTATTGGCATATTCCCCAATACATGCGTCTTTGCGTCAGCTCGAGTCTTTCCATCGATTTATTTTCGTGGAATCCCTTCGTGTTTCCTAGCAAATTTTCAAGTCGTGACCTGCTCACACATTTTTACCTTATTTCCCCCCCCCCCCCTAGAGTCTCTGTCTCCCTAGTGAGTGTGTCACTCCTACGGATCTTCATTTTCTCCTGATTTCTTTTCCTTTGTGGCAATTATTCACCATGAAGATTTTATTTTGCATGCATACATTTACATCATGAGGTCTCTTAGGGACCAAAATTCGTCTTTTTATTATTATTTAAGCTCATTCTATCTCGTCGAGACGAAGATTTTAACCTTCATATCTCCGGCTAGAACAACCTTAAATAGGGGCATCTATAAGACCCTAATTTTGACCCGAAGATCCCTCATGGCATCATGTTATTGCACAAGTGCATTGCCTCAAGGATCATAGCATGTTTGGCTCCTTAACCCTAGGGTTGGGACTTGTTTGGGTGTTTTGAGACCACCAAGCATGATTGTATTGTATATTATTGCTTTTCTTATTTAATTACTAATCAAAAGCACAAAAATATGTCACTAACTCTTTTTGTTTTGAAGCTCAAGTGATCATGTGCTTCACCATGCTCCTAGGAGGCTCCTAAGCCCAATGCAATGGCTAGATGAAGATGAGAAAAGGAATGAAAATGGTCCACAAAGTTCCTACTCATCATATATGCCTCCCAAGTATCTCAATTTACCAATTTGATCAAGATAACCTAAGGGGTTTGAAGATTGTTTCCCAAGGAAACCCTAATTTCATTGTGCCTTGCCCATGAAGCAATCTCAACCTCTGATCAAATTTAATCAAGGGAATTTCTTTCATTCATCATTTTATGCATATATGAGCCTATTTTAGGCCCCTCAATCATTTATTCATCAAGATTGGAAATTTGGCCTTGAAACGTTGACCAGTCAAGTCATCTCACTAAGCTGAGGATCAATGAGATATAACTTTTGATGTATTTGTCAAATGAAGATGGCCCCAAGAGAAAACATGTTTATAAGAACCATGTGAACAACTTTAATTTTCATCAAAAATAAATTTGGAACTTGTAAGGTCATCATTCATTTCAAAACATTATAGATCATTTTGACTGAAACCCTAATTTTGGGTCACCTTACCAAGGGCATAACTTCCTTAATTTTTGTGATTTTGAGGTGAGACCAAATGCATTAGAAATATTGAGATTCCCAATTCAAATGTTATGTTGGACAAAATTTCATAATCCTAAAATAAATACATGTGATAATGCAAAACACTATAGGTCATCTTGGACCTAATTCATTGAATTTGAAAAAGTACCCAACTTCAAATGCCCATAACTTTGTCATAAAAAATCCAAATGATGAAAACTTTGAGTCAAGATTGACCATATTGAAAATATCTACAACTTTTATGTTGGATATTTTCTCATTTGAAGCTTGTATCATGAAAACATAGGGGTTTGATTAAGCTTGCTTTTGGTGAAATTTTTCAAAGTGATTTGAATATGTTTTGTACTTGGATTTTCCAAGCCAGTTTTGATCAATTTGCACATGCCAAATGATTTTTTTACCAACATGACTTTTGTCCTTGGGGTCTACCATTTGTGAGTTTCAAATTTATTTCCATTAAGGTGCATTTTGGATATTGTATGCTAAAACTTGAGATGCAAGCTTTCTCCATTCAAAGTGCACATCCAAATGACTTTCATGTGATATCAGCAAGTTGCTTCAGCTATCATTGGGCCTTCCACACGCCTGCAAAGGCCCATGCCATTCAAATTCCATTTGCCATGCACATGAACAAAGTGTGATCAGCTGATGCATTCACCTATAAATAAAGGCGCCAGGAGCTTCATTCAATAACCTTTTGGAGATCCCAAGTGCTGCAGAAGTGAAACCACACCCTCACCAAAGGAATCATTCTATTTTTTCTCTGATTTTCGAGCTCGAAATTCAACATCATTAGCTGAGTTTTAAAGCCAGATTCCTTAGCCAATCACTTCCATTACAATCATAGATCAAGAAGGAGCAAAGATTTTTGAAAATTCATGGCCAGAAGTTCATCCATTTGAAGGTATCCATTCAAATTTTTTGGATCTGAATCTCCTAATTCAATGTAGTATCCTTGTGTTTCTGTGGTTTTCTGAAGTCCTCACACTTGAGGCAAGCTGTTGATGCTTTCAATTCTTCATTTATGAGTAATCCGTGTGGAGACCATGATTTTCTCCTTCACATTTCTCTTAATATAGGAAAAGTGAGGAAAATCCAATGGTACAGTGATAATCTCCATCACACGAGCTTCATTTCCATGTCCTTGTTTTCCATTTTCATTTAAGTTTATTTTTCTGCAAATGTGGCCAGATTTTGTTGCTTCGCCGAAGAAGACGGTGGTTTCCGCCACCACCTGTAACACCTCAAAATTTTCCCTCCTCTCTTGGGACTAGCTTAGCATATTGCATTTCATATTTAGAGCATTAGTCATTGCATATTGCATATCATGAGGAAATAATAAGGTCATCCTCCTAAGTCTTTCTCAGAAGATAGAGAGGTTAAGAGATTCAAGCCTGAGGGTCTCCATAAATTGATCAATCATCTGAGGGTTGTTCTTCAATTAGGGTTTTCTTGGTTCCTCAAGGAGGTTGAGTATTATCTTGATTGAAAGGGTACATTGTAACACCCTTCTAAAATACCCCAATAATTAATTAAAATAACAAAATATAAATCAGAGTAAATATGCAGTTCAAGGGTGTCACACAATTATTTCACACCATTTTCCAAGATATCCTGTCATGCTCATTTATTTAATCAAATAAAACATTTGCATAATACGCAGCGGATACAAACTAACAACATTCAAACCATGTAATACATTACATGTAAAGTTGTTCAACAACTAAAAGAAAACATAGTAAAAACATCCCATCCCGATGTTACATCTACCAGAGCATGACCCACTAAGGACTACACTAGACTCCAAGGACTAGCTTCTATTCAATCACTGCTCGTTACCTGAAAACATAGTTGTAAGGGTGAGTTCCTCAATCGATATAATTAAGCATTATAAAATATCATGTAATGCTAAGTAATATAACACATATCATCACCCTAATCAGATTACACATATTCAGCAACGGCAATATCAACTCATAATCATCACCATCATCATACTCAAACTCAAAACAACCATAAAACACACGTATAATATTGGAATAAATCCATTCATATTATACGCTATACATACATATATTATGCAATGAGACTCCATGCATGCGGTACCGACTATTTGTGAACATATAGTTCAACCTCACCGACCAAATCCAGGTACGGCTACCAAGCTCACTAGTCCCACTCATTTGAGACATAGTGACTCACATCACTAATTCCTCACCATGGGAATTAGCTACCACCCCCAGAGGGCCATGCTATGCACGCTAAATCACCTAGCATGCAAACATCAACAACAGTCCAAAATGACTAACATCACTAATTCCTCACCATGGGAATTAGCTACCACCATAAAGGCCACATATGCATGCTAATCACCTAGCAATGCAACATCAACAACAATTCAAGAATAGACATATGCTCACACTCTAAGCCATAAAACAGTCTATTCACAATGCATACATTCACAACATCATGTATACCATCACATATCATCAACACATTCATTACACATGCATATCATATCATGCCACATAATCAATCATAGTATCAGCACACTCTACTAATACCTATACTACTTAAAACCACGGGAAATGATCCCTACAACATCATACCTCAGCTAAGTACATCACTCAGCCTAAACAACCAAAAACTGCACAACAACAGTTCAGGAAAATCACAAATCTGCCCATACGCGTATTGCCTATGCCCATACGCGTATTGCCCACGTCTGACCAAGTCCATACGCGTATTGCCCATGCCCATACGCGTATGCTACGCGTACCACATCCTCATACGCGTACCAACAGAGACAATTTTCACGTTCAAAACATCATCTTCCTCATCCATACGCGTATTGCCTAGTGCCATACGCGTACCATGCCATCTCATACGCGTATTGCCTAGTGCCATACGCGTATGACCAGAAACCAGAATTTCCAGATCTGCAATGGTTTTCTCTGCTACGAGATCTATCCGATTCAACCTTCCACAGTCCAATTTTTTCACAATAATCGTTCATATCATCTAACACGAATCATAACCTATTCGATTTCACCAATTACAACACTTTTACATCTAATTCCTACGAATTCCTTTCAATCGTAACCCAATTTTTCATTCATCCAATATTTCACAATTTTCATCATGCATTATTCAAATCAGGGACAAATCAATAGTCTATCACTACCCATGACATGTTATCCCATAATACCCGTTAATCGACGATAAACCCCCCTTACCTGAGTTAATCCGGCGAATCTTTTAAGCTTCAAGCTCTTCCTCCCTTCAACCCTTGTTCTCTGGCTCTCTTTGCCCTTTTTCACTTTTTTGTCTCTTTTCCCTTTTCACGTGAAAAAATAAACTTTTTACCAAATGGGACCTTTTTACTGATTTCTACTTTTATTCCAATAATAATAGTAAAAATAATCCAATAATAATAATCCAATTATTTAATTAAATTAATAATATACTATTAACTCAATTTAAATAATTATTTTATTTTATTGGGGTGTTACAACTCTCCCCCACTAAAAGAGTTTTCGTCCTCGAAAACATACCTCAAGTGAACAACTCTGGATAAGACTCCTTCATCTGACTCTCCAGTTCCCAAGTCACATTGCCACCTGCTGGTCCTCCCCAAGCTACCTTTACCAAAGCAATCTCTTTACCCCGCAACTGCTTCAACTCTCTATCCTCGATCCTCATAGGTGATGTTTCAACAGTCAGGTTATCTCTCACCTGTACATCATCTACTTGGACTACATGTGACGGATCATGAATGTACCTCCTCAACTGAGACACATGAAAAACCTCATGCAAATTCGCAAGCGACGGCGGTAAAGCGATACGATAGGCTACTTCCCATATCCTCTCCAAAATCTGATAAGGACCAATAAATCGAGGTGTCAACTTCTTCGACTTCAAAGCTCGACCAACACCAGTTATCGGAGTAACGCGAAGAAACACATGATCTCCCTCTTGGAACTCAAGTGACTTCCTCCTCTTATCGTGATAACTCTTCTGACGACTCTGAGCAATTCTCATCTTCTCCTGAATCATCTTAATCCTTTCCGTAGTTTGTTGAACAATCTCCGGTCCAACCACAGCACTCTCACCGGATTCATACCAACATAAAGGTGTCCGACATCTCCTACCATACAAATCTTCAAACGGTGCCATACCAATGCTCGAATGAAAACTATTGTTGTAGGTAAACTCAATCAAAGGTAAATAACAATCCCAAGCACCTCCCTTTTCCAAAACACAAGCCCTCAAAATATCCTCCAGTGACTGAATCGTCCTCTCAGTCTGACCATCAGTCTGCGGATGATATGCAGAACTCAATCTCAGCTTAGTTCCCAAAGCCCTCTGCAAACCTTCTCAGAACTTCGATGTAAATCTAGGATCTCTGTCCGAAACAATACTCGACGGAATACCATGCAAACTCACAATTTTCTCAATATACAACTCAGCTAATCTCTCTAACGGATAATCCATTCTGATCGGAATGAAATGAGCCGATTTCGTCAATCTATCAACAATCACCCAAATAGCTTCAAAATTCTTACTTGTCCTCGGTAAACCAGAAACAAAATCCATACTGATACTATCCCACTTCCACTCTGGAATAGTCAACGGTTGCATTAACCCAGACGGCTTCTGATGCTCAATCTTCGACTTCTGGCAAGTCAAACAAGAATAAACAAAACTCGCTATTTCTCTTTTCATTCCCGGCCACCAAAATAACTTTTTCAAATCATGATACATCTTCGTAGCTCCCGGATGAATACTCAGGCCACTACGATGTCCTTCCTCCAGAATACTCTTCTTAAGTTCGGTAACATCCGGAATACACACCCGATTACCAAATTTCAAAACACCATTCTCATCAACTCTGAATTCACCACCTTGACCTTGATTCACTAGAGTCAACTTATCAACCAAAAGCACATCGGATTTCTGACCCTCTCTAATCTCGTCCAGAATACCACTCGTTAACTTCAACATTCCCAATTTAACACTATTGTGAGTACTCTCACACACCAAACTCAAGTCTCTGAACTGCTCAATTAAATCCAATTCTTTAACCATTAACATAGACATATGCAATGACTTCCGGCTCAATGCATCAGCCACTACATTTGCTTTACCCGGATGGTAATTCAAACCAAAGTCATAATCCTTCAGAAACTCTAACCATCTCCTCTGTCTCATATTCAGCTCTTTCTGATCAAACAAATACTTTAAACTCTTATGATCACTGAAAACCTCAAATCTTGATCCATACAAGTAATGCCTCCATAATTTCAGAACAAATACCACAGCTGCCAACTCTAAATCGTGCGTCGGATAGTTCCTCTCATGAACCCGCAGTTGTCTCGAAGCATAAGCTACGACCTGCTTATTCTGCATCAACACACCACCTAAACCCAACAATGAAGCATCACAGTAAACCTCAAATGATTTTGACGGACTCGGTAATATCAGAACAGGAGCAATAGTTAACCTTCTCTTTAACTCTTGGAAACCTTCTTCACATTTTGAGTCCCAAACAAACGCTTGCCCCTTTCTAGTCAACATCGTCAACGGTAGTGCCAACTTAGAAAATCCCTCAATGAACTTCCTATAATAACCAGCCAAACCAAGGAAACTTCGAATCTCAACAACAGACTTAGGAGCTTCCCACTTAGATACCGCTTCTATCTTAGAAGGATCAACAGCAACACCACCTCTTGAAATCACATGACCAAGAAAACTCACCTCTTCTAGCCAAAATTCACACTTGGATAGTTTAGGAAATAACTTCTTTTCTCGCAGAACTCCTAAAACCACTCTCAAATGCTCAGCATGCTCTTCTTCAGATTTCGAATACACCAAAATATCATCAATAAACACCACAACAAACTTATCTAGGTACGGGTGGAAAATCCTATTCATATACTCCATAAATACTCCAGGCGCATTAGTCACCCCAAAAGGCATTACAGAATACTCATAATGTCCATACCTTGTTCTGAAAGCAGTCTTCTGAATATCCTCAGCTTTCACACGTATCTGATGGTACCCAGATCTCAAATCTATTTTGCTGAACACACTCGCACCAACCAACTGATCCATCAAATCATCAATCCTCGGCAAAGGATACCGATTCTTGATCGTCACTTTATTCAGTTGCCTGTAGTCCACACACAACCTCATAGTACCTTCTTTCTTCTTAACCAATAGCACTGGTGCACCCCACGGTGACACACTCGGACGAATAAATTTCTTATCCAACAGATCTTCTAACTGACTCTTCAATTCAGTTAACTCAACAGGAGACATACGGTACGGAGCCATCGATATCGGCCTAGTACCAGGTACCAAATCAATCGAGAACTCAACTTCACGCTCTGGCGGTAATTCATTCACTTCTTCAGGAAACACATCAGGAAAATCACACACCACAGCTAGATCGCAAATCACCAGTTTATCTTTAGCCTCCAAAGTCGCTAACAGCATAAACAACTCTGCCCCATCTGCTACTGCCTCATTCACCTGCCTTGCTGATAGAAACAAACTCTTTCCTTCCTCAATCTCAGGAAAGATCACAGTCTTATCAAAACAGTTGATAGAAACTCGGTTAAACACCAACCAGTTCATACCCAAGATAACATCGATCTGCACTAGTGGAAGACACACTAGGTCCATCCCAAAGTCTCTACCAAAAATACTCAAAGGACAATTTAAACAAACTGAAGTAGTAGTCACTGAACCCTTCGCAGGAGTATCAATCACCATACTACCCAACATCTCAGATATCTCTAATTTAAGTTTCACAGCACAATCCAAAGATATAAAGGAATGAGTCGCACCTGTGTCAATAATAGCTACAAGAGGAAAGCCATTAATATAACACGTACCTCGGATCAAACGATCATCTGCAGAAGTCTCAGAACCCGATAAAGCAAAGACCTTGCCTCCCGACTGGTTCTCCTTCTTCGGCTTAGGACACTGTGGACTAATATGACCCAACTCTCCACAGTTGAAACAAGTCACAGTCTTCATCCGACACTCTGCAGCCAAATGACCACCTTTTCCACACTTGAAACACTTCTTCTCAGTACTGGCACACTCATGGAAACGATGTCCAGCCTGACCACATCTGTAACACTTAGCAGGGGCACTGGAGTCTCCCCCACTAGGCCTCTTCATCCCACTCCGTCGCTGGAAACCTTTGCCAACTGCATACGGTTTCCCACGATCATTCTGATTCTTGCCTTTCCTATCAACCCTCTGCTGATAGCTCTCTGCTCTAGCCTTGGAATCCTGTTCAAAAATCCTGCAACAGTCAACCAAATCAGAAAACACTCTAATCCGCTGGTACCCAATAGCCTGCTTAATCTCGGGACGCAACCCGTTCTCAAACTTCACACATTTTGAAAATTCCCCAGTAGCCTCGTTATAGGGAGTATAATACTTTGACAGCTCTGTGAACTTAGCAGCATACTCAGTAACAGACCTGTTACCCTGTTTCAATTCCAAGAATTCTATCTCTTTCTTTCCTCTGACATCCTCTGGAAAGTACTTCCTCAGAAATCTCTCTCTGAATACAACCCAAGTGATCTCAGCATTCCCAGCAGATTCCAACTCAGTACGGGTAGCAACCCACCAGTCATATGCTTCTTCTGACAGCATATGCGTACCGAACCTGACCTTCTGGTTATCGGCACACTCAGTCACTCGGAAGATCCTCTCGATTTCCTTCAACCACTTCTGAGCACCATCTGGATCGTATGCTCCCTTAAACATTGGAGGATTGTTCTTCTGGAACTCACTCAGTTGACGAGCAGCTCCCATTCCCACAACATTCGGATTTCCTCCAAGTACTCCAGCTAGCATACCCAGAGCCTCGGCAATTGCAGCATCATCTCTACCTCTTCCAGCCATCTCTATTCTGAAAACCCAACAAGCTAAAACAATAAGTACTGATAGGGTTACACAACACCTATCCCGTACAGGGGAAACAGAATAATTACGACTCGACTCGACCGACTATGCTCTGATACCACTAATGTAACACCCTTCTAAAATACCCCAATAATTAATTAAAATAACAAAATATAAATCAGAGTAAATATGCAGTTCAAGGGTGTCACACAATTATTTCACACCATTTTCCAAGATATCCTGTCATGCTCATTTATTTAATCAAATAAAACATTTGCATAATACGCAGCGGATACAAACTAACAACATTCAAACCATGTAATACATTACATGTAAAGTTGTTCAACAACTAAAAGAAAACATAGTAAAAACATCCCATCCCGATGTTACATCTACCAGAGCATGACCCACTAAGGACTACACTAGACTCCAAGGACTAGCTTCTATTCAATCACTGCTCGTTACCTGAAAACATAGTTGTAAGGGTGAGTTCCTCAATCGATATAATTAAGCATTATAAAATATCATGTAATGCTAAGTAATATAACACATATCATCACCCTAATCAGATTACACATATTCAGCAACGGCAATATCAACTCATAATCATCACCATCATCATACTCAAACTCAAAACAACCATAAAACACACGTATAATATTGGAATACATCCATTCATATTATACGCTATACATACATATATTATGCAATGAGACTCCATGCATGCGGTACCGACTATTTGTGAACATATAGTTCAACCTCACCGACCAAATCCAGGTACGGCTACCAAGCTCACTAGTCCCACTCATTTGAGACATAGTGACTCACATCACTAATTCCTCACCATGGGAATTAGCTACCACCCCCAAAGGGCCATGCTATGCACGCTAAATCACCTAGCATGCAAACATCAACAACAGTCCAAAATGACTAACATCACTAATTCCTCACCATGGGAATTAGCTACCACCATAAAGGCCACATATGCATGCTAATCACCTAGCAATGCAACATCAACAACAATTCAAGAATAGACATATGCTCACACTCTAAGCCATAAAACAGTCTATTCACAATGCATACATTCACAACATCATGTATACCATCACATATCATCAACACATTCATTACACATGCATATCATATCATGCCACATAATCAATCATAGTATCAGCACACTCTACTAATACCTATACTACTTAAAACCACGGGAAATGATCCCTACAACATCATACCTTAGCTAAGTACATCACTCAGCCTAAACAACCAAAAACTGCACAACAACAGTTCAGGAAAATCACAAATCTGCCCATACGCGTATTGCCTATGCCCATACGCGTATTGCCCACGTCTGACCAAGTCCATACGCGTATTGCCCATGCCCATACGCGTATGCTACGCGTACCACATCCTCATACGCGTACCAACAGAGACAATTTTCACGTTCAAAACATCATCTTCCTCATCCATACGCGTATTGCCTAGTGCCATACGCGTACCATGCCATCTCATACGCGTATTGCCTAGTGCCATACGCGTATGACCAGAAACCAGAATTTCCAGATCTGCAATGGTTTTCTCTGCTACGAGATCTATCCGATTCAACCTTCCACAGTCCAATTTTTTCACAATAATCGTTCATATCATCTAACACGAATCATAACCTATTCGATTTCACCAATTACAACACTTTTACATCTAATTCCTACGAATTCCTTTCAATCGTAACCCAATTTTTCATTCATCCAATATTTCACAATTTTCATCATGCATTATTCAAATCAGGGACAAATCAATAGTCTATCACTACCCATGACATGTTATCCCATAATACCCGTTAATCGACGATAAACCCCCCTTACCTGAGTTAATCCGGCGAATCTTTTAAGCTTCAAGCTCTTCCTCCCTTCAACCCTTGTTCTCTGGCTCTCTTTGCCCTTTTTCACTTTTTTGTCTCTTTTCCCTTTTCACGTGAAAAAATAAACTTTTTACCAAATGGGACCTTTTTACTGATTTCTACTTTTATTCCAATAATAATAGTAAAAATAATCCAATAATAATAATCCAATTATTTAATTAAATTAATAATATACTATTAACTCAATTTAAATAATTATTTTATTTTATTGGGGTGTTACATACATCATCATCACCATGGTTATGTCATTTTCAAGGGGTTCATTATTCATGCTCAGGTTCCTTGGGATTAGGGTTTTGACCTCTAGTCAACCCTAATCAGTGCATTCTTTCCACCAGGGATTCTCAAGGAGATGAGGTCTTTATTGAGATGGAGATCATCACATGATCATTCTATTGAGCTTATGTGAGCCAAGGTTCATTTTGGAGCCCTTTCCTCAAGTGGTAGAGGCTCAAGCTGATCAGAGCATGCTCAAGTCATCTGGGGCCCATAAGACTCAACTGCAAGTCAACTGAGGGCTAGGAGGTGGAGAAATGAGTTTCAACATCTCATACATGTTCAAAATAGGCTTATTCATCATTACAAACACTTATCTTGAAGAATTTGAGGTCAGATCAAAAGTTTCCAAAAATGGAAAGTGACCTGTAATTGAAAGTTTCCAAAAATGGAAAGATTTTGGTCCAAATTCAACTTGATCTTACATCATCAAAAAGGCTTCAAATGAATTTTTGTCCAACATGAAAGTTGAAAATCTCTCTCTCCCATTTCCAAAAAGTCCAAGATCATGAATTTATGATGAATGGTTGAGGAGATATGATCAAATCATTGCCAAGTGTGCTTGAAACTTCAAAAGGCCATAACTTTTGACTCATAACTCCAAATTGAGTGCCTCTTTTTGCACTTTGCTCCTCATGGCATGTATTTTCCAAATCATTCATGGCATGGCATGAAATTTCATCACATAATCATTTGCTTATTCAAGACCATTTTGGAGGAAAATTCACAAATTTGAATTTGGTGCATCATGGGAACAAAATACCATTGCCAACATGTGCATGAAGTGTTTTTAAGTGGATTTGATCATTGATATGTTACTGTTCACGTGTGCATTTGCGTGGCACCACCAATTTTCCAAAATTTGTCATACACCTTATTTTTGCCTAATCCTAATTAATTCATGGCTAATTGTAATTAGGATGTGATTAGTAGAGCATATATAAGGTAAATCATAACAGAATTGTTCATAATCTCAAATTCTAGATCTAGATCTCATTTTCCCTCCAAAATTTCTCTCATCTCAAATTCAAATTTTCTCCACACAACCACACATTTTCTTGATAGATCCATCATCCTCATGACATTTGGAGCATGATTCATCCATTTTTTGTGGAATTTGAGCAAGGTTTGAAGCATGTCAAGCATATGAACACATCAATGGCAAGTGCAAATTGAGCTAGATCCAAGCATCTCCAAGCCTCAATTCATTCACAAAGCTTCATAACAAGAGTTAAGGAGTGGATTCACACACTTTGGAGGCCTTGAACTCACTGTTTTGATCACTGCCATTCCAGGTTGGTCCAATTTCGAGTCTCTTAATTCTCAATTTTATGGACATGATTAGATAGGTCTTTGCATGCTGGTGATTCTGACATAAAATTCATGAAAATTGGTTGAGATTTGACTAAGTTATGATGAATGGAAGTTTGATGTTCATATATGTTTTGTTTCGATTCGCACTGTACATTAGGAATTAGGACTAATTAAACATGGATTCATGACCTACATGCTAAGACGAGTTGATTGGTGTAATTATTTCTGAAATCTGGAAAAAAATTGTAGCGCATCACTGTTCATCCACCGTCTTCATGAAGAAGACAGTGGTTTCCACCGTAGGACCGCCGCTGTGAACAGTAGCCAGTGCGTCTGGTTTTTTGGTTAGGGCTTGGTCCAGTCAATTGCCACGCGTGCATCCAGTGGCAGAGCGATAGGCTCTTGTTCCTTTGACCAATCCACATGGCGTTTGACCTTGACATGGACGCCAACGCATTATTTAAACTCTGCATTTTGTTCCTTCCCTCACTTCGATTCCCATGCCAAGCATTTTTTAAAAATCTATTTTCCTTCATTAAACCAAGCGGCGTCGTTTTGGAACCTCGCTCCCTCCATACTTCGATTCCAGCTTCCTCCACAATTTCAAATTAAATCCATTTTCTTGTTTCCCTCCAAATATCATGTACATATGTCACATTTTATTTCATATTTTTCCTCCACATTCAAAAAATCATAAAAAGTTGAAAATACATCCAATTAATTCCCAATTTTTTGTAAAATGTTCACGTGTTTGTCTATTATTTTTTGGTGGTGATTTCATGATTTTACTATTTCTGGATTTTGAATTGTGGACTGTTGATTGAACATGTGTGCTTTTGTGACATTGCTCCATTCTTTCTATCATGAAATGCTAAAAAATGATCCAATTACCATGAAATTTTGTGTGATGATTTCTAACATGTTGCTTGACCTTTGGGGCTTGATTGTGCATTTTTAACATTTTTCATTTCTATTTTATACACATGATTGTATGGTGTGACAATGTGTGTCACACAATTTGATGTTCAACTTGTGCATTTTCATATCCATATCAAATGAGCTCCTCTGTTTATGATTTTTGGCATGATGATTGTATTGGACATGTTGTATGCACATAAAAATTTCCAGAATTGTTTGATTCATTTCTGTTTTGATATGGAATTTTGATTCTTAATGTCCATTTGAATGCTTTGAAATTGTCTTTGTCTTCTCTTGTTCACTACATGACTTTGCTTAATGCTTTTGACTTGGTCCTTTTTAGGACATGTTCATGATTAAATGAGCTTTATGTTGAGTTTTAGCTTCTGTTTTGACTTTTTTCTCTACCTTTGACCCTAGGCTTTGCCTTAGGGGTTTGAACTCACAATTTGAGCTTTGAATTTCAGGATCAAGCATTCATCTCCATGGTTGATGTTGCTTCCTCATTTGATTTTTGCTATTTGCATTATTTACTAACCCTTGGTTATTTTGTAGGTCCTTTGATAGTGAATCACTTGTGTTTGCCTCTTGTGGCTTACATGTTGTACATATTGGGATTGTCTGTCTGTTGTTATCTGTTAACTGTTGATTATTTGTCTGAATAGAATACTGATGGTTTAGCTTTTCTTACAGGTACTTTAGCCGTTTTAACTCATTATTTGAGTTGCTTTGCTTTACTTGTGGTTGGCATACCACTTAGGTAACTTATTTTCTCCATGTAATCTGGAAGACCTGCTGTTTTTGGCAGGCACCTGTTTGAAGCCCTCCTTAAGAGGCCATGTTTTTGATTGTTTACATTTGTGCCATGTACTTCAAAGACCTCCTAAGTGAAGAGGCATTGGCAAATAGAAGGGATGTGCAATCCATCCCCTGCTATTCAGTTGAGTCTTTCATCTTGCTCGCACTACGTGCTGATGCATTTTGAATAAACACCCAAAATCTTGTTGTGTCAGTCATGTGGAATAGAGTCCCACATTCTGGACTCCCACACCTTCTTTGTCTTGAGCTCACCCAGGCCGGGTTAAGAGCTGTGAGGTCTAACCCTCATCTCCCATTTCATCTGCTCACCCTGACGGTCAATGTCAGTGGTTAAGAGCCTCAGACACCTTTCCAGTTGGCTTGTTTGTCGAGGTCGATATGACCCCTCGACTAAAGCCCAGCCTTGTATGAGCCACTTGTTTGCGTATAGCATGTGATACCTGTTCACCTATGCTTGTTTATCTGCTTTTGCTTCTCATCTCCTTTCTGTAGGAGTCGTATGATCAACTTTCGAGGAAGTTGAACGTACGTAGAGATAGACTTGAGTTGACTCACTGCATGTGTGAGTCAAACTCTTGTTAGAGACCTTGATATAGGGATCGTTTGCATGACAACTTCTAGGCTCGAGTCGTAGTCTCCCTTTTAGTTGTTATTTCCCTTGGTCTCTGGTTAGGATAGAAGTTTTTCCCTGTTAAGGGGAACTACGTCGCCCTGATCCTCATACCAGATGAGGTACGTAGGCAGGAGATCGTGCGAGATCTCTCAGGGCGCCCTTTTCTTTTTTTGAGTGTGGTTTGCTTGACAGCTATGAGGTCCGAGTTCCCGACTCCCTTCTAGTCTGTGTGTTCAACCCTTTTCTTTTTCAAATCTTCTGCTTTGTGTGTGTGTTTGGAGTCTGATGTAAGCCCAGCGATTGGCATTCGGTTTCCAGTTTGTTGTTTGTTTGTGGAGTCAGATGTAAACCCAGCGATTGGCTATCTATTTCCTGTTTCTTTTGTTTGGAGTTGGATGTAAGACCAGCGATTGGCATTCCGTTTCCAGTTGTGTGTTTGCTCTGATGTCTCAACGTCTTTGTGTGTGTTTTGCTTCGGCGTGCGTTAGCCGAACTACGGTAGCTCTGATTCTCATTCCAAATGAGATACGTAGGCATAGGATGCGATATCCTAGCGAGCCCGTTCCCCTCTTCTTCCACCTGTGTCTTATTCCAGTGTGTGTGCATTCTTTGGGCAGTTATTCAGCAACCTTATTCTATTCTTTTGAGCGTGGATCCCGTCGAGTACGACGGGCGTGAGGGGGTGCTAATACCTTCCCCTTGCGTAACCGACTCCCGATCCTTGCAATCTCCGGTCGTAAGACCATTTCCTTTCCAGGTTTACTTCGAGCGTTTCCTTTCCCTCTTTGGGATAAATAACGCACGGTGGCGGCTCTGTTTGTTTGTTTTTCCCGCCAGTTGTTTTTCGCGGATGCGACAGCTGGCGAATCTGCTGGGGAGCTCGAAGTTGACCTCTTGTTGGTCCATCTTCCCTAAGCGAGTCAGTCCTAGCGCTCTCTAGGATTGTTGTGGTTGCTTGTTGCTGCTTTATTTATTGCATTTATGATTGTTGTGCTGTGATTGTGCACATTTGTATATATGTTTGCATGCATCATATTATCATTGTGTTGGACTCTGTACAGGTTGATTCCTCTGATTTGGGGGTGGGTGTTCTGAGTGGGGCTAAAACTCAGGCCCGAGTATACACCTAGGATTAGTGTGGTCTCACGTTTCCTCACATGTTGGATCAGCATGTTGTTGCGACGTGACATACCAAAAGTCGGACGAGTTTCTTTTGAGAGAGCTCTCCCGGGTGGAGTATTCCACTTTGGTTGGGTTACTTCATCTGAGCTGGTGACTTCGGTGACCGTTCTTTCCCGGATCTTTGGTTTAGATGGTCTTATGAGAGTTGCAGCGGCACACCCGAAAGGGCAAACCCGTTGAGTATCTTGTCCGATTGTCGAGACCATTATCCGCCTTAGGATGACCTTGTTAGAATGCACATGTGAGGGGAGGGCTTGATTCCTACAGATGCATGTTCTGATGGTGACTTTGATGGTGACTAATGGTTCAGTTGTCGATCAGAGTCCTATTTATGAGTCGGATTTATGGATATTTATTTCCGAGACGCCGGAGTTCTGTCCGTGGTATTTATCAATGGGGATCCGTTTATTTCAGGATTCCTTGGGTTGGTACAGATGATTTTGTTGATATCAGATCAGCGGTTTTCCAGTGATGATGGTGATATATCCTCCGTTCCGTTTATTTCGGAACCCCGAGTTGGAATTATGGTTGCTCAGTACCTCAGATGGTCGTGATCAGTTCAGAGGCCGTAACTCAGTGCAGTGGATGTTCAGATGACTCGGAGGATGGCACAGTGCATTGCATTCATACATCAGCATCATTCACATTTTGCATTTATCTGCATCTAACTCATGTTTATCCATATGCAGGGGAAATTCTTGATTGAGATCCTGGTTGAGAGACTTCTTTGTTTCAGACATGAGGCCCGGCTTGAAAGATGACGTCGTCTACAGTTTCTTCAATCCAGAGATTGATGTGTTGAAGGATATGATAGCATTGATTACACCTGACCATGTGGGGATGTTCCATGAGACTCATGGTGGTATTCTGATGGTGGTTTTCAGGCTTACAGATACCGATAGGAGTGCCATCCATACTCTTCTCCAGTTCTATGACTCGGGTTTGAGATACTTCGTTTTCCCGGATTATCTGTTAGGGCCTTTGATGGAAGATTATGCCAGTATCCTGGGTATTCCGATCAGAGACCAGATTCCGTTCTATGTCACTAAGGGAGAACCCGATATTGCTGAAATTTCTCGTGCTCTTTATTTGAGCCCAGAGGTGACAAAGGGGGTTTGAAGGAGAAGGGAAAGTTTCCCGGTTTTCATCTGAGTTTCTTGGAGGCTAAGGCCAAGGAGCATGCTGTTTTGGGTAATTGGAGGGTCGTTTGTGCTTTGATTGCTGTGAGCATCTATGGGATCATCCTGTTTCCTAATCAGAAGAACTTTGTGGACATTAATGTCATCCGGGTGTTTATGCAGAGGAATCTTGTTCCTACCTTGGTTGGGGATGTTTATTACTCGGTCCATAATCGGAACGAGAAGCGGCATGGGGGATTGATTAGATGTTGTGCTCAACTGTTGCACAAGTGGTTCATGGGATATCTGCCTTCCAGAGGTGCTTTTGTTTCTCTTGATCCTACGGTTAATTGGGCGACCAAGTTGATGGGTTTGCGAGCCTAGGACATAGCTTGGACTCATAATGGTGTGGCTGGGCGGAACTTCATTTACAGTTGTGGGAGCTTTCCCAATGTGCCTCTTATAGGAGTTCAAGGTTGCATTAATTACAACCCGACGCTTCTTAAGAGACAAATGGGGTTTGCTATGGAGGTTCCTCCTCTCGAGTGTGAGATTCAGGAGTCTTTCTACTTCCCAGTTGAGGGTAATCCGTCACAGTTGAGGCAAGTGTCCGGGGCATGGCGTAACATTCAGAGAAAGGGCAAGGTTCCTTTTGGTAGGGTTAATAATAGGTCTTTTCCTCCGTTTGATGATTAGCTTAGGAAGAGGATTGAGCTCACGCATTTACCATTTCCTGGGGGTGATCCTTGGTGTCCATTGATTCAGGGGCCATGTTCTTCTGTCAGCATGGAAGAGTTCCTTGAGATGAAGAAAGCCAGAGATCAGCTGCAAGCAGAGAAGACTGAGATAGAGATGAGTATTGCTAGGATTCAGATGGCTAATCAGGAAATCAAAGGGAGAATAGAAGATCAGGATAAGAGACATGCCATTGAGGTGAAGCGCTTTGAGATAGACACCGCTTATTATCGGAAGATCAGCCAAGCTTTGGAGTCATCTACGAAGGAGCATGACATTACCAAGGAGAAGTTGGCTAGAGCTTTGAGGGATATTGAAGATGAGAAGAGGAGACAAGTCCTTGTGAAGAATCAAAGAGATGCCAGAGCCAAAGTCCTTGCCACGGAATGGGAAGCTGAGAAAGCAAAGATTGTAGCTGAGAGAGATCATTATCTTGTTGAGAGAGATCATTACTTCCGACAGATGAAGATTCACCAGAAGGAGATAGGAAGACTGCAGCAGGAGAACACTGAGCTCAGGTTCGCCGTGAAGTTTACCAGGATGGTTGATGATGCAAAGCCCTCTGTGGGACCTCCTTCGGTGTAGACTTTTGTTATCATATGTTGGATTACCGTCAGGCCTGTTGGTGGAATTCACTTGCTTGTATTTTCTTTCTGATTCTGGAGAATTGTAATTTGATTTGTATCAGGCTTGATGTATGACTCTTGCACATATAGTGCACTTTTGATATACAGTGGTTATTATCATTCAGTGATTGATCTTCAAGCTTTATATGATTTCTTGTGCTTCACTGACACAACACACACATGGTCGGGTGATATCTTTGCTAAATCATATATCTCTGCTCTGTATGGCAAAACCAAATGATGAATGTCAGAATGTGGCTGCCAAATTATTATCTGTCTCGATGAAACCAGGATCGAAAGACAGAGTGTTCCTCATATGGATAAACATTACATTCATGCGTGAGTCATATTAACCTGTCTTTTGTTTTGCAGGTGTCAGTATTTAATGTGTTTGATTGACATAGGAATCATTGCTCGCGCACGTAGAATCATTCCTTTGCACGTAGCACGTCCACACAGATACCCTACCAGGCGCAACAAATCCAGGCTGATGGATCTACCCAACGCAGATATTCTCGAGCTGAAGGAAAAAATGAGTGAATTGATCAACATTATGCAAGGGTTCGCCGTGGGAAAAAAAGCACTTGCTGATAAAGGGGAGAAGCTCGAGCGGGCTTCAGCTGCCAACAGTGGTAATAATCAGGAGGGTGTTTCCAACCATGGTCTTGGTGGTTCTAGGGACGGTGGTGACCCCGGAAGGAAGACTATTACTGGTGTAGTGATCAACAATGGGGGAGGTTTTGGTTTCGCTGTAGGCGGTATACCAGGTCCTATGGGCAATAATCTGAAGGATGATCAGTTTCCCCCTTTCTTTGGGGCTGAGGAGGATAGAGAGGGAGATCAGTTCTCTGTGTTGAACGAACAGTTTGGTCAGTATGGTGTTCCACCGCCAAACAAGGAAATTCAGGTGCTAGTAGAGAAGGTCAGGGCTCTGGAAAGCCATGCTACTCCTGGGGCTATCAATATGACAAACATGGGGCTGGTTGAGGGGATTGTGATCCCGCAAAAGTTTAAATTGCCCACGTTTGACAAGTATAATGGGAGTTCTTGCCCGGAAACTCATCTCCAGGCTTTTGTCCAGAAAATATCTGCCTATACAATGGATCAGAAGCTATGGATGTATTTCTTCCAGGACAGCTTGTCTGGCGGGTCTCTGGAATGGTATACCAAGCTGAGATCATCGGATATCAAGAGTTGGCAGGACTTGGGGGATACTTTCTTTAAACAATACCAATTCAATGCCGACATGGCTCCTAGTCGTACCCAGTTGCAGGGTATGTCTCAGAAGCCAAACGAAGGGTTTAAAGAATATGCACAAAGGTGGAGGGAGTTAGCTGCCAGAGTTCAACCTCCGCTGGTGGATCGGGAGATGTCTGATCTATTCATGGGTACCCTGCAGGGGATTTTTGCTGAAAGGATGGTGGGTTATCTCGTCACTGGCTTTGCAGACATAGTAGTGGCTGGTGAGAGAATCGAAAGTTGGCTGAGAATGGGGAAAATACAGGGAAGTGCTCCGTCATCTGGAGTAAAGAAGCCATTTGGGAACGGTCAACGCAAGAATGAGAGTGAATCGAGTGCCGTGTATGCCCAAAGGGGACACGGTAGGGATCGTTACTACCAGCACACTGCTGCGGTAACCATTCCTGCTGGTAATCAATCGGTACAACAGCAACGTCATCCACCTTAACAGAGAGCACAGAGAGCTGGGTACCAAGTGAGAGGAAAGGGGATTGATCGTCAGTTTGATAGGCCACCCGTGACATATGCTTTCCTGTTTAAGAAGTTGATGGATCTTGGGTTGGTTCAGCCGAGGACGATGGCTCCGGTAAGACCAGATCAGAGGCCTCCTAACTATGATGAGAACGCCAAGTGTGAATTCCATTCTGGTACACCAGGGCATAACATCGAGGGTTGTAGAGCCTTTAAGCATGTTGTCCAAGACTTGGTAGACTCCAAGGCCATCAATTTTGCACCATCTCCGAATGTTAATGCTAATCCCATGTCGGCGCATGGTCAGGTGATGGTGGGTGTAATTGCTGAAGATTCAGGTCACGTATGTGCGGTGGGTGAAGAGACTGACAGTGACTGCGAGCTCGATGGTTGGATAAAACCGTGCGTACCAGGGATGGAAGTCCAGAACTGGAAGGCCGAAAAGATCATCACTGTCACTCATCCTGAAGAGTAATATTTCTTGTTTTTCAATTCTGTTTGCATGAAAGCCATACGTTTTGCCCGAAACGTGATGGTCCATTGTAAGGGCCACCTCATGTGTTTCATTGTGCAACATTTTACATCATTAATAAATGGATGTTTTTACATTAAAAGCGGTGTTCCCTGTTTTTCATTTATTTTTGCAGTTTAAAACAAAAATAAAAAAATGGCAATGTTTATTTTCATTTTTCCTTCCTTTTGATTGGCTTCGTTTCGACTTTCGTAATCTCCGGATCTCATTGATAACAATCCTGTTACACCCTCGTATGACTTCGACCATCCGATCTATCATGCCGAAGAAGAAGGCGAAGACGATTGTGATCTGCTGGAAGATTAGCCAGGTTGTTGAAACAAGAGGAGAAGGTGATTCAACCGCACGAGGAGCGAGTTGAGATTGTCAATCCAAGCACCGAGGAGGTCTGAAAGGAAATAAAGGTTGGGGCCGCCTTGGAGGCGCGTGTCAAGAGTGGAGGTGATGCCATTCGGTCTCAAGAATGCCGGTGCTACTTATCAGAGGGCTATGGTGACTTTGTTTCATGATATGATTCATCATGAAATCGAATGCTATGTTGATGACATGATAGCAAAGTCCCAAACAGAAGAGGGGCACCTGGTAGATCTGGCCAAGCTGTTTGACTAGTTGAGACAATTCAGACTGAGGTTGAATCCGAATAAGTGTGTTGTCAGAGTGCGGTCCGGTAGGTTGTTGAGGCTTATTGTGAGCGGAAAAGAGGAATCGAGGTTGATCCTGCTAAAAAAAAGAGGAAAAAAAAGAGAAAGAGTAATACAAGAAACGCCTGAGCCGAGAACAGAAAAGGAGGTTCGTAGTTTCTTAGGTAGATTGAACTGCATCTCACGGTTCACATCTCATCTAACAGCCATGTGTGAACCCATTCAAGCTGTTGAAAAAAAAAAGATCAAACGGTCAGGCGGAATAATGATTGCCAATCGGCATTTGAAAAGATAAGAGAATATTTGCAGGAGCCTCCGATTCTATTGCCTCCCGTGGAGGGACGACCGTTAATTCCGTACTTGACATCCCTCGAGGGGTCTATGAGGTGTGTACTGGGGCAGCATGACGAGTCTGGTTGAAAAGAGCATGCAATTTACCTTAGCAAAAAGTTTACCGACTGTGAAACAAAATATTCACTGCTCGAGAAAACGTGTTGTACTTTGGCATAGGCTGCTCGCCGACTGAGACAGTATATGCTGGTTCATACCACTTTGTGGATTTCCAAGATGAATCCGATCAAGTATATGTTTGAAAAGCCAGCATCGACCGGACGGGTTGCGAGATGGCAAATGATTTTTGACTGATATTGATATACAGTATACCTCTCAGAAAGCAACCAAGGGGAGTGTATTGTCTGATCACCTCGCCCAGCAACCCATTGAGGATTGTCAACCGATGAAGTTTGAATTCCCTGATGAGGACATCGAGGTTCTCAAATCGAAAGATTGTGAGGAACCGATCCCGGAGGAGAGGCCTGACCCTGAATCCGAACGGATTTTGATGTTTGATGGGGCTGTTAATGTGAATGGAAGCGGAGTTGGTGTTGCTTTGGTTACGCCAAAGGGATCCCACGTCCCTTGTGTTGCTCGGCTAACGGTCAAATGCACCAATGATGTGGCTGAATGCGAAGTTTACACGGGTATCGAACCTTGGTGTGTAACACCCCAATTAAACTAAGCTAATTATTTAATTTAAATTAATATTTTATTTATTAATTTAATTGAATAATTGGAAGTTTGGATTATTATTATTTTATTATTATTTGGAATAATAATTATTGGGATAATTATTTATTGGAATAATATATAAGTTGGAATTTAGAAAAATCCCATTTTTTGGTAAAAAGGTTAATTTCACGTGAAAAGGGAAAAGAGGCAGAAAGGGCAAAAAGCCAGAGAACGAAGGTTGAAGGAAGGAGAAGCTTGGAGCTCGGAAGCTGCCGGATTAACTCAGGTAAGGGGGGTTTATCATCAATTAACGGGTATTATGGGATGATATGTACTGGGTAGTGATAGACCATTGTTTTACCTATGATTGGATGATATATGTTGAATTGAGAACTGTTGAGATGAACGAAAATTTGGAATAAAATTGAAGAATTCGTAGGAATTTAGTGTGGAAATGTTAGACCTTGTGGAATCGAATAGGATCTGTTTTGAGTTAGACAATAGGAAGGAATTTTGTGTGAGAATTGGACTGTAGAAGGTTGAATTGGGTAGATCTCGTAGCAGAGAAAGCCATTGCAGATCTGAGAATTTTGATCTCTGGTCATACGCGTATGGCACTAGGCAATACGCGTATGAGATGTTGGTACGCGTATGGGGGGAAGCCTTACGCGTATGGGAGAGAAAGATGACATTTTGAACGTGAATTGGTCTCTGTTGGTACGCGTAATGGGAAGTTGTTACGCGTAGCGTACGCGTATGGGATAGGTGGTACGCGTATGAGTTGGGCGAGGAAATGCGCAATACGCGTATGAGAGTGGGCAATACGCGTATGGAGTTGGCCAGGTTCGGGCAATACGCGTATGGCATGGGCAATACGCGTATGGGCAGAATTGTGATTTTTCTGTGCTACTGTTGTGCAGTTTTTGGTTGTTTAGGCTGAGTGATGCGACTTAGCTGAGGCATGATATGATAGGGATCATTTCCCGTTGTTTTGAGTAGTATAGGTATTAGTAGAATGAGCTAATACTGTGTTTGATTATGTGGCATGATATGATATGCTTTTGTGATTAATTATGTTGATAATGTGTGATGGTATACATGATGATGTGAATGTATACGTTGGTGAATAGACTGTATTATGACTTAGAGTGTGAGCATGTGTCTATTCTTGATTATTGTTGATGTTGCAATTGCTAGGTGATTAGCTTGCACATTGTGGCCCATTTGGGGTGGTAGCTAATTCCCATGGTGAGGAATTAGTGAGTTTAGTAACCATTGGACTGTTGTTGATTGTTTGCATGCTAGGTGAGTAGCGTGCATTTCATGGCCCATTTGGGGTGGTAGCTAATTCCCATGGTGAGGAATTAGTGAGTGAGTCACTATGTCTCAAATGAGTGGGACTAGTGAGCTTGGTAGCCGTGCCTGGATTTGGACGGTGAGGTTGAACTATATGTTCACAAATAGTCGGTACCGCATGCATAGAGTCTCATTGCATAATAAATGTATGGCATATAATATGAATGGATGTATTCCAGTATTATATGTGTGTTGTGTGTTGTGTTGTTGATGTTGAGTATGGTTGAGATTATATATATGCTATATGTTATTGTTGAATATGATGTTTGAACGGATACTGCCGTTGCTGAGTGTGTAGTCTGGTTAGGGTGAATTAATGTGTTAATTACTTAGCATTACATGTTGTTCTATAATGCTTATTATATTGATTGAGGAACTCACCCTCACACCTATTTTTCAGGTAACGAGAAATGAGTTGAGTAGAAGCTAATGCTTGAAGTCTAGAGTAGTTCTTATGGGTCATGCTCTGATAGATGTAACATCGGGAGGGGATGTCTTAATTGATTTGATATTGGTTGTTGATGATTTACATGTATTGTGTTACATGTTTTACATTGAGTTGAATTTTATTCCGCTGCGAATTATGCAAAGAACCTTATTTTGATTTAAATAAATGAGCATGACAGGATATTTGATGAATGTAGTGAAATGATTGTGTGACACCCTTCGGGGCATAATTACTCTGATGAATATATGTGTATTTTAATTATAATAATTTGGGGTATTTAGAAGGGTGTTACATTAGTGGTATCAGAGCATAGTTGGTCGTGTCGAGTCGTAGTTATTCTGTTTCCCTGTACGGGATAGGTGTTGTGTAACCCTATCAGTACTTATTTGTTTAGCTTGTTTGGGTTTTCAGAATAGAGATGGCTGGAAGAGGTAGAGATGATGCTGCGATTGCTGAGGCTCTGGGTATGCTAGCTGGAGTACTTGGAGGAAATCCGAATGTTATGGGAATGGGGGCTGCTCGTCAGTTGAGTGAGTTCCAGAAGAACAATCCTCCAATGTTCAAGGGAGCATACGATCCAGATGGTGCTCAGAAATGGTTGAAGGAGATAGAGAGGATCTTCAGAGTAACTGAGTGTGCTGATAACCAGAAGGTCAGGTTCGGTACACATATGCTGTCAGAAGAAGCTGATGATTGGTGGGTTGCTACCCGCACTGAGTTGGAAACTGCTGGAGATACTGAGATTTCTTGGGCTGTGTTCAGAGAGAGATTTCTGAGGAAGTATTTTCCCGAGGATGTCAGAGGAAAGAAGGAGATAGAGTTCTTGGAATTGAAGCAGGGTAACAGGTCTGTTACGGAGTATGCTGCCAAGTTCACAGAACTGTCAAAGTATTATACTCCCTATGCTGAGGCGGCTGGGGAATTTTCAAAGTGTGTGAAGTTTGAGAACGGGTTGCGTCCCGAGATCAAGCAGGCTATTGGATATCAAAGGATTAGAGTGTTTTCTGATTTGGTTGACTGTTGCAGGATTTTTGAACAGGATTCCAAGGCCAGAGCTGAGAGCTATCAGCAGAGGGTTGATAGGAAAGGTAAGAATCAGATTGATCGTGGAAAACCGTATGCAACTGGCAAAGGTTTTCAGAGGCAGAGTGGGATGAAGAGGCCTAGTGGGGGAGACTCTAGTGCTCCTGCTAAGTGTTACCGATGTGGTCAGGCTGGACATCGTATCCATGAGTGTACCAGTGCTGAGAAGAAATGTTTCAAGTGCGGAAAAGGTGGTCACTTGGCTGCAAACTGCCGGTTGAAGACTGTGACTTGTTTCAACTGTGGAGAGTTGGGTCATATCAGTCCACAGTGTCCTAAGCCGAAGAAAGAGAATCAGTCAGGAGGCAAGGTCTTTGCTTTATCAGGTTCTGAGACTTCTGCAGATGATCGTTTGATCCGAGGTACGTGTTATATTAATGGCTTTTCTCTTGTAGCTATTATTGACACCGGTGCTACTCATTCCTTTATATCTTTGGATTGTGCTGTGAAGCTTAAGTTAGAGATATCTAAGATGTTTGGAAGTATGGTGATTGATACTCCTGCGAAGGGTTCAGTAACTACTACTTCAGTTTGTCTAAGTTGTCCCTTGAGTATTTTTGGTAGAGACTTTGGGATAGACCTTGTGTGTCTTCCACTGGTACAGGTTGATGTTATTCTGGGTATGAACTGGTTGGTGTTTAACCGAGTCTATATCAACTGTTTTGATAAGACAGTGATATTCCCTGAGATTGAGGAAGGAAAGAGTTTGTTTCTATCAGCAAGGCAGGTGAATGAGGCAGTGGCAGATGGGGCAGAGTTGTTTATGCTGTTAGCGACTTTGGAGGCTAAAGATAAACTGGTGATTGGCGATCTAGCTGTGGTGTGTGATTTTCCTGATGTGTTTCAGGAAGAAGTGAACGAATTGCCGCCAGAGCGTGAAGTTGAGTTCTCAATTGATTTAGTACCTGGTACTAGACCGATATCGATGGCTCCATATCATATGTCTGCTGTTGAGCTAGCTGAATTGAAGAGTCAATTGGAAGATCTGTTGGATAAGAAATTCATTCGTCCGAGTGTGTCACCGTGGGGCGCACCAGTGTTGTTGGTTAAGAAGAAAGAAGGTACTATGAGGTTGTGTGTGGACTACAGGCAACTGAATAAAGTGACGATCAAGAATCGGTATCCTTTACCGAGGATTGATGATTTGATGGATCAATTGGTTGGTGCTAGTGTGTTCAGCAAAATAGACTTGAGATCTGGGTATCATCAGATACGTGTGAAAACTGAGGATATTCAGAAGACTGCTTTCAGAACAAGGTATGGACATTATGAGTATTCTGTGATGCCTTTTGGTGTGACTAATGCGCCTGGTGTATTTATGGAGTATATGAATAGGATTTTCCATCCGTACCTAGATCAGTTTGTTGTGGTATTTATTGATGACATTTTGGTGTATTCGAAATCTGAAGAAGAGCATGTTGAGCATTTGAGAGTGGTTTTAGAAGTTCTCCGAGAAAAGAAGTTATTTGCTAAACTGTCTAAGTGTGAATTTTGGTTAGAAGAAGTTAGTTTTCTTGGGCATGTGATTTCAAGAGGTGGTGTTGTTGTTGATCCTTCTAAGATAGAAGCGGTATCTAAGTGGGAAGCTCCGAAGTCAGTTTCTGAAATAAGAAGTTTTCTTGGACTGGCAGGTTACTATAGGAAGTTTATTGAGGGATTCTCTCAGTTGGCGTTACCGTTGACAATGTTGACTAGAAAGGGGCAAGCGTTTGTTTGGGATTCAAAATGTGAAGAAGGTTTCCAAGAGTTAAAGAGAAGGCTAACTACTGCTCCTATTCTGATATTACCGAGTTCGTCGGAATTATTTGAGGTTTATTGTGATGCTTCATTGTTGGGTCTAGGCGGTGTGTTGATGCAGAATAAGCAGGTTATAGCTTATGCTTCGAGACAACTAAGGGTTCATGAGAGGAACTATCCGACACACGATTTAGAGTTGGCAGCTGTGGTATTTGTTCTGAAGTTGTGGAGGCATTATTTGTATGGATCAAGATTTGAGGTTTTCAGTGACCATAAGAGTTTAAAGTACTTGTTTGATCAGAAAGAGCTGAATATGAGACAGAGGAGATGGTTAGAGTTTCTGAAGGATTATGATTTTGGTTTGAATTATCATCCGGGTAAAGCAAATGTAGTAGCTGATGCATTGAGTCGGAAATCATTGCATATGTCTATGTTAATGGTTAAGGAATTGGATTTAATTGAGCAGTTTAGAGACTTGAGTTTGGTGTGTGAGAGTACTCACAATAGTGTTAAATTGGGAATGTTGAAGTTAACAAGTAGTATTCTGGATGAGATTAGAGAGGGTCAGAAATCTGATATGCTTTTGGTTGATAAGTTGACTTTAGTGAATCAAGGTCAGGGTGGTGAATTCCGAGTTGATGAGAATGGTGTTTTGAGATTTGGTAATCGGGTGTGTATTCCAGATGTTACAGGACTTAAGAAGAGTATTCTTGAAGAAGGACATCGTAGTGGTTTGAGTATTCACCCTGGAGCTACGAAGATGTATCATGATTTGAAAAGATTATTTTGGTGGCCGGGAATGAAAAGAGAAATTGCAAGTTTTGTGTACTCCTGTTTGACTTGTCAGAAGTCAAAGATTGAGCACCAGAAGCCGTCTGGGCTAATGCAACCGTTGGCTATTCCAGAGTGGAAGTGGGATAGTATCAGTATGGATTTTGTTTCTGGTTTGCCGAGAACAAGTAAGAATTTTGAGGCTATTTGGGTGATTGTTGACAGATTGACGAAGTCGGCTCATTTCATTCCGATCAGAATGGATTATCCGTTAGAGAGGCTAGCCGAGTTGTATATTGAGAAGATTGTAAGTTTGCATGGTATTCCGTCGAGTATTGTTTCGGACAGAGATCCTAGATTTACATCGAAGTTCTGGGAAGGTTTGCAGAGGGCTTTGGGAACTAAGCTGAGATTGAGTTCTGCATATCATCCGCAGACTGATGGTCAGACTGAGAGGACGATTCAGTCATTAGAAGATCTTTTGAGAGCTTGTGTTTTGGAAAAGGGAGGTGCTTGGGATTGTTATTTGCCTTTGATTGAGTTTACCTACAACAATAGTTTTCATTCGAGTATTGGTATGGCACCGTTTGAAGCTTTGTATGGTAGGAGATGTCGGACACCTTTATGTTGGTATGAGTCCGGTGAGGGTGCTGTGGTTGGACCGGAAATTGTTCAACAAACTACAGAAAAGATTAAGATGATTCAGGAGAAGATGAGAATTGCTCAGAGTCGTCAGAAGAGTTATCATGATAAGAGGAGGAAGTCACTTGAGTTCCAAGAGGGAGATCACGTGTTTCTTCGTGTTACTCCGATAACTGGTGTTGGTCGGGCTTTGAAGTCGAAGAAGTTGACACCTCGATTTATTGGTCCTTATCAGATTTTGGAGAGGATAGGAGAGGTAGCCTATCGTATCGCTTTACCACCGTCGCTTGCGAATTTGCATGATGTTTTTCATGTGTCTCAGTTGAGGAGGTACATTCATGATCCGTCACATGTAGTCCAAGTAGATGATGTACAGGTGAGAGATAACCTGACTGTTGAAACATCACCTATGAGGGTCGAGGATCGAGAGTTGAAGAAGTTGCGGGGTAAAGAGATTGCCTTGGTGAAGGTAGCTTGGGGAGGACCAGCAGGTGGCAATGTGACTTGGGAACTGGAGAGCCAGATGAAGGAGGCTTATCCGGAGTTGTTCGATTGAGGTATGTTTTCGAGGACGAAAACTCTTTTAGTGGGGGAGAGTTGTAACACCCCAATTAAACTAAGCTAATTATTTAATTTAAATTAATATTTTATTTATTAATTTAATTGAATAATTGGAAGTTTGGATTATTATTATTTTATTATTATTTGGAATAATAATTATTGGGATAATTATTTATTGGAATAATATATAAGTTGGAATTTAGAAAAATCCCATTTTTTGGTAAAAAGGTTAATTTCACGTGAAAAGGGAAAAGAGGCAGAAAGGGCAAAAAGCCAGAGAACGAAGGTTGAAGGAAGGAGAAGCTTGGAGCTCGGAAGCTGCCGGATTAACTCAGGTAAGGGGGGTTTATCATCAATTAACGGGTATTATGGGATGATATGTACTGGGTAGTGATAGACCATTGTTTTACCTATGATTGGATGATATATGTTGAATTGAGAACTGTTGAGATGAACGAAAATTGGAATAAAATTGAAGAATTCGTAGGAATTTAGTGTGGAAATGTTAGACCTTGTGGAATCGAATAGGATCTGTTTTGAGTTAGACAATAGGAAGGAATTTTGTGTGAGAATTGGACTGTAGAAGGTTGAATTGGGTAGATCTCGTAGCAGAGAAAGCCATTGCAGATCTGAGAATTTTGATCTCTGGTCATACGCGTATGGCACTAGGCAATACGCGTATGAGATGTTGGTACGCGTATGGGGGGAAGCCTTACGCGTATGGGAGAGAAAGATGACATTTTGAACGTGAATTGGTCTCTGTTGGTACGCGTAATGGGAAGTTGTTACGCGTAGCGTACGCGTATGGGATAGGTGGTACGCGTATGAGTTGGGCGAGGAAATGCGCAATACGCGTATGAGAGTGGGCAATACGCGTATGGAGTTGGCCAGGTTCGGGCAATACGCGTATGGGCAGAATTGTGATTTTTCTGTGCTACTGTTGTGCAGTTTTTGGTTGTTTAGGCTGAGTGATGCGACTTAGCTGAGGCATGATATGATAGGGATCATTTCCCGTTGTTTTGAGTAGTATAGGTATTAGTAGAATGAGCTAATACTGTGTTTGATTATGTGGCATGATATGATATGCTTTTGTGATTAATTATGTTGATAATGTGTGATGGTATACATGATGATGTGAATGTATACGTTGGTGAATAGACTGTATTATGACTTAGAGTGTGAGCATGTGTCTATTCTTGATTATTGTTGATGTTGCAATTGCTAGGTGATTAGCTTGCACATTGTGGCCCATTTGGGGTGGTAGCTAATTCCCATGGTGAGGAATTAGTGAGTTTAGTAACCATTGGACTGTTGTTGATTGTTTGCATGCTAGGTGAGTAGCGTGCATTTCATGGCCCATTTGGGGTGGTAGCTAATTCCCATGGTGAGGAATTAGTGAGTGAGTCACTATGTCTCAAATGAGTGGGACTAGTGAGCTTGGTAGCCGTGCCTGGATTTGGACGGTGAGGTTGAACTATATGTTCACAAATAGTCGGTACCGCATGCATAGAGTCTCATTGCATAATAAATGTATGGCATATAATATGAATGGATGTATTCCAGTATTATATGTGTGTTGTGTGTTGTGTTGTTGATGTTGAGTATGGTTGAGATTATATATATGCTATATGTTATTGTTGAATATGATGTTTGAACGGATACTGCCGTTGCTGAGTGTGTAGTCTGGTTAGGGTGAATTAATGTGTTAATTACTTAGCATTACATGTTGTTCTATAATGCTTATTATATTGATTGAGGAACTCACCCTCACACCTATTTTTCAGGTAACGAGAAATGAGTTGAGTAGAAGCTAATGCTTGAAGTCTAGAGTAGTTCTTATGGGTCATGCTCTGATAGATGTAACATCGGGAGGGGATGTCTTAATTGATTTGATATTGGTTGTTGATGATTTACATGTATTGTGTTACATGTTTTACATTGAGTTGAATTTTATTCCGCTGCGAATTATGCAAAGAACCTTATTTTGATTTAAATAAATGAGCATGACAGGATATTTGATGAATGTAGTGAAATGATTGTGTGACACCCTTCGGGGCATAATTACTCTGATGAATATATGTGTATTTTAATTATAATAATTTGGGGTATTTAGAAGGGTGTTACATGGTGCGTACTTACTGGGGCAACACCTTTCTCACTTGTGTATGGGATGGAAGTCGTGCTACCGGTTGAGGTCCAGATCCCATCATGGGGAGTCCTGATGGATGTGAAATTGAAAGAGGTTGAACGGATAAGGACTCGGTATGAAGGGTTGAGCCTGATTGAGGAAAAGATGCTGGCAACCATTCGTCATGGACAGTCGCACCAGCAGCGAATGAGGCGTGCTTTTGACCAGAAGGTACGACCTCGGGTATATCATGTGGGAGATATGATGCTGAAAAGGATCCTTCCTCCTCAAAACGATCGTAGGGGCAAGTGGACACACAGTTATGAAGGTCCATTCGTGGTCAAGAAGGTTTTCTCTGGCGGAGCCTTGTTGTTGACGACCATGGATGGTGAGGATTTTCCATCCCCTGTGAATGCGGACGCAGTTAAAAAATACTTCGTATAAGAGACCCGCTGGACGAAAAGAATAAAATAGTCCAGGCAAAAATGGGCATCCCGGCGAACCAGAAAAAAAATGAAAAGGTTCGGGCAAAAGTTAGGGATAAAATGAAAAAACTGTACACCCGGCAAGTCGAAAACCCCACAAGGGCGGCTTGGGCAAAAAAGGGTATCCCGGTGGACTGAAAACCCGAAAGGGCGGTCCAGGCAAAAGAGGGATTGAAACGAACAACTGCGTCTAGCATGATCGTTTGTGCTTTGGATATGACATGGATAATCCCCGACAGGGATCAGTCGACAGGGTCTTGTTCAGAAGGCAGAAAGAGCGGAGAGTCTTGAGGACATATGGGGAGTAACCGAGTTGGAACTCGATGAGATCACGGTTTAACATTGCCATTAGGATAGATTTTCCTTTTGTGCGCAATTACCTCTTTTTAGGAATTGCTTCCTGTGTATCGCTCAGTTTCGAGCCACACCTTTTTCAATCAATAAAATACATATTCAGTAAAATAATTTTGTTTTTGTTTTCATTACCGCTTTGATTGCAAAAACATCCGTTTATTTTGATAAAGAATCTTTGCATTTTGAGACATGGAGATCCCTTCCAATGCATGTTTATAAGATTGAAAACTTGAAATCTTATTCGGAAGGTTGAGTGACCTAGGTGTTGAAATTTTGGCACGCCTGGGGCACGTTTTTATCTAACGATCTTTGTTGCAGGTGCTGTTAGATATTTTCACTCACTTGCAGGTTGTGATGTGAAGCTTTGTGATAAAAGATCCCCGTGGAGTCCAATCAGGGACAATGAATTGAGAAATGGTGAAAAAACGGCAAAAGGCGGGCGACGATCCTGGAGGATTAATCAAGAAGACTCTTCAAAGTCTGAAGAATTGGAAAGTTGATACCAATTTGAGGGGTTCGATCTCCGTAGAGTACGGAGAAGTCAAGAATACAAGGTGATGAATTAGAAAAGTCCAGACGAGTCTGGGAGTTCTCAAAAGTGGAAAGCTGACACTGGAGTTAGATGGTGAATACCAGGGTTCGACGAGTCGACGGGTGTTCTGTGCCAGACTTTCCTTATTTCCCCAAGCAGAGTCGGGATTGTTACCTCCCCAGCAGATTCAAGGTCTGTGTATTCCCTAGCAGGGTCGGGATGGTTGTCTCCCCAGCGGGCTCAAGATCGGTGTTTCCACAACATTTAGGCCTGAAGGTTGTTGTTTCCCCTAGTAGGGTTGCGATCCTTATTTCCCCAAGCAGTGTCGGGATTGTTGCATCC
Source organism: Lathyrus oleraceus (assembly GCF_024323335.1). Taxonomy (NCBI): domain Eukaryota; kingdom Viridiplantae; phylum Streptophyta; class Magnoliopsida; order Fabales; family Fabaceae; genus Lathyrus; species Lathyrus oleraceus. Next base: position 50,285,873 of record NC_066580.1, on the reverse strand, counting down.
TCAGCAAGTCGAAGATTGTTGTTTTCCCAGCAGAGTGCGTTGGTGGTTTCTACCCCAGCGAAGTCCCCAAGCGGATCAAGTTCGGTGGAGGTCATCCCTGGTGAGGGTGGTCCTTTCCCCAGCAGCAGTGCTATTCCCCAGCAGGGTGGAGATTGGAGCATTAGCGAGTTCCTCAGCAGAGTGCCTCGAGCTCCCCAGAAGAGTCCCTTGAGGGGGATACTTTTTATGCATTCATCATGTAGATAAGCATAGCATATTGCATACCTAATTGCGTAGCATTTCCATGATTATGGAGCATTACGCTGAAAAAATCATGCATCATCGTTGCAAGCATCAGCTAGTCTCAAGCCGTGGTTACCGTTTGAGATTTGGTTTCGCCAGTGGGTGAAGATGCTACTCGAGCCGTGGTTACCGCTTGAGGTTTAGTTTCGCCGGACGGTGAAGATGTTACTTTGAGGAGTTTAGCATCATGACGTTGGAGTAACAATGTTCCCCAGTAGTGCGATATTGGAGGAAACTTTTCCGTCGGGCGGAGATGGAAATAAAATCAAAGAACGTTACGCGATCAACACGAAAATCGAAGAATGGAGAAAGGGAAGTGTTGCGGCATTTTCTGGAGAACGGGGTTCAAATGGAGATTGGAGTTGAAGATTGTATCTGGGATGAGGTCCTTAGGATTGTCTTCTGATCGTGTGTCACCTTAGACTTTGGCGAGGCCAAGAGAAGTCGTTATGGGTGTCTTCTGAGGAAGAGATGCACATGTTACCTTCCTTCTGTGAAGGTGTACCCTCTGATATGTCGCCATCAGAGTGGGGTTTTGGTGTTATTTCCGGCGTTGCCAGTGGAATTATCACAGGAAAATGGATAGCGGGGTTCAAATGGAGAGAAGGAAGTGCTGGGCATTTTCTGGAGAGCGGGGTTTAAATGGAAAAAGGGAGACACGGGGTGTTTTCTGGAGAGCGGGGTTCACAATGGCGATCGCGAGTTATCGTCAGGTGACTGGGGTTCAACTATAGAACGGGGTTCATGATTTGGCAAACAAGAGTAATATGAAGTTGTCGGGGTTCAAATGCGGTGATCCGGGATCATCCGCGCGAAAGAAAATATTCGTCCGGGGTTCAAGAAAAGCAAAAAAAAGAGAAAGAGAATAATCCCCAGCTGAGCGCAAATTGTTCGTTCACCGTGGATTAAGTAGGGATGACATGCTCATGGCTTATTATCCCCAGCATAAATTGTTGACCCGCGTGCCGTCTCATTCATCACTTTACCTTATTGATGTCGATGCTGACCGGCATGAGATTTTTCGATGTTCAAATCGAAGAAGCTTCCGAAGTTCAGATCGATGCAGCTTGCGGCATTCAGGCCAGGTTTCCGGTGTTCAGGCCGAGGTGGGTATTCAGACCAGGTTTCCGGTGTTCAGGCCGAGGTGGGTACTCAGGCCAGATTTTCCGATGTTCAGATCGAAGAAGCTTCCGAAGTTCAGATCGATGCAGCTTGCGGCATTCAGGCCAGGTTTCCGGTGTTCAGGCCGAGGTGGGTATTCAGACCAGATTTTCTGATGTTCAGATCGAAGAAGCTTCTGAAGTTCAGATCGAGGAAGCTTGCGGCATTCAGGCCAGGTTTCCGGTGTTCAGGCCAAGGTGGGTATTCAGACCAGGTTTCCGGTGTTCAGGCCGAAGGGGGCATTCAGGCCAGGTTTCAGGTATTCAGACTGCTGAGCGGCATTTAGGCCATGGGTATTCCTGTGTTACCATTTATTTTGGTATCTAGGTCAATATTTCTTTTTGGTATTCAGGCCGACTTTCTTCGTACCAGACAGATTCTTCTTTTGAAATTGCTTCTTTGCCGGTTCTGACAGGCACTGTTAATTATTTTCCCAGTGGAGCGCAAATTGTTCGTCTGATCTTGGTATTCAATCACTCTTCACCCTGATCGTCTGAAAGTCGAGGCTATTCATATCGACGGGTTCACAGTGGATTGAATAGGGGTAGCTGTAACACCTTAAAATTTTCCCTCTTCTCTTGGGACTAGCTTAGCATATTGCATTTCATATTTAGGGCATTAGTCATTGCATATTGCATATCATGAGGAAATAATAAGGTCATCCTCCTAAGTCTTTCTCAGAAGATAGAGAGGTTAAGAGATTCAAGCCTGAGGGTCTCCATAAATTGATCAATCATCTGAGGGTTGTTCTTCAATTAGGGTTTTCTTGGTTCCTCAAGGAGGTTGAGTATTATCTTGATTGAAAGGGTACATCATCATCATCATGGTTATGTCATTTTCAAGGGGTTCATTATTCATGCTCAGGTTCCTTGGGATTAGGGTTTTGACATCTGGCCAACCCTAATCAGTGCATTCTTTCCACCAGAGATTCTCAAGGAGATGAGGTCTTTATTGAGATGGAGATCATCACATGATAATTCTATTGAGCTTATGTGAGCCAAGGTTCATTTTGGAGTCATTTCCTCAAGTGGTAGAGCCTCAAGCTGATCAGAGCATGTTCAAGTCATCTGGAGCCCATAAGAGTCAACTGCAAGTCAACTGAGGGCTAGGAGGTGAAGAAATGAGTTTCAACATATCATCCATGTTCAAAAGAGGCTCATTCATCATTACAAACACTTATCTTGAAGAATTTGAGGTCAGATCAAAAGTTTCCAAAAATGGAAAGTGACCTGTAATTGAAAGTTTCCAAAAATGGAAAGATTTTGGTCCAAATTCAACTTGATCTTACATCATCAAAAAGGCTTCAAATGAATTTTTGTCCAACATGAAAGTTGAAGACCTCTCTCTCCCATTTCCAAAAAGTCCAAGATCATGAATTTATGATGAATGGTTGAGGAGATATGATCAAATCATTGCCAAGTGTGCTTGAAACTTCAAAAGGCCATAACTTTTGACTCATAACTCCAAATTGAGTGCCTCTTTTTGCACTTTGCTCCTCATGGCATGTATTTTCCAAATCATTCATGGCATGGCATGAAATTTCATCACATAATCATTTGCTTATTCATGACCATTTTGGAGGGAAATTCACAAATTTGAATTTGGTGCATCATGGGAATAAAATACCATTGCCAACATGTGCATGAAGTGTTTTTAAGTGGATTTGATCATTGATATGTTACTGTTCACGTGTGCATTTGCATGGCACCACCAATTTTCCAAAATTTGTCATACACCTTATTTTTGCCTAATCCTAATTAATTCATGGCTAATTGTAATTAGGATGTGATTAGTAGAGCATATATAAGGTAAATCATAACAGAATTGTTCATAATCTCAAATTCTAGATCTAGATCTCATTTTCCCTCCAAAATTTCTCTCATCTCAAATTCAAATTTTCTCCACACAACCACACATTTTCTTGATAGATCCATCATCCTCATGACATTTGGAGCATGATTCATCCATTTTTTGTGGAATTTGAGCAAGGTTTGAAGCATGTCAAACATATGAACACATCAATGGCAAGTGCAAATTGAGCTAGATCCAAGCATCTCCAAGCCTCAATTCATTCACAAAGCTTCATAACAAGAGTTAAGGAGTGGATTCACACACTTTGGAGGCCTTGAACTCACTGTTTTGATCACTGCCATTCCAGGTTGGTCCAATTTCGAGTCTCTTAATTATCAATTTTATGGACATGATTAGATAGGTCTTTGCATGCTGGTGATTCTGACATAAAATTCATGAAAATTGGTTGAGATTTGACTAAGTTATGATGAATGGAAGTTTGATGTTTATATATGTTTTGTTTCGATTCGTACTGTACATTAGGAATTAGGACTAATTAAACATGGATTCATGACCTACATGCTAAGACGAGTTGATTGGTGTAATTATTTCTGAAATCTGGAAAAAAAATTGTAGCGCATCACTGTTCATCCACCGTCTTCATGAAGAAGACGGTGGTTTCCACCGTAGGACCGCCGCTGTGAACAGTAGCCAGCGCGTCTGGTTTTTTGGTTAGGGCTTGGTCCAGTCAATTGCCACGCGTGCGTCCAGTGGCAGAGCGATAGGCTCTTGTTCCTTTGACCAATCCACATGGCGTTTGACCTTGACATGGACGCCAACGCATTATTTAAACTCTGCGTTTTGTTCCTTCCCTCACTTCGATTCCCATGCCAAGCATTTTTTAAAAATCTATTTTCCTTCATTAAACCAAGCGGCGTCGTTTTGGAACCTCGCTCCCTCCACACTTCGATTCCAGCTTCTTCCACAATTTCAAATTAAATCCATTTTCTTGTTTCCCTCCAAATATCATGTACATACGTCACACTTTATTTCATATTTTTCCTCCACATTCAAAAAATCATGAAAAATTGAAAATACATCCAATTAATTCCCAATTTTTTGCAAAATGTTCACGTGTTTGTCTATTATTTTTTTGTGGTGATTTCATGATTTTACTATTTCTGGATTTTGAATTGTAGACTGTTGATTGAACATGTGTGCTTTTGTGACATTGCTCCATTCTTTCTATCATGAAATGCTCAAAAATGATCCAATTACCATGAAATTTTGTGTGATGATTTCTAACATGTTGCTTGACCTTTGAGGCTTGATTGTGAATTTTTAACATTTTTCATTTCTGTTTTATACACATGATTGTATGGTGTGACAATGTGTATCACACAATTTGATGTTCAACTTGTGCATTTTCATATCCATATCAAATGAGCTCCTCTGTTTATGATTTTTGGCATGATGATTGTATTGGACATGTTGTATGCACATAAGAATTTCGAGAATTGTTTGATTCATTTCTGTTTTGATATGGAATTTTGATTCTTAATGTCCATTTGAATGCTTTGAAATTGTCTTTGTCTTCTCTTGTTCACTATATGACTTTGCTTAATGCTTTTGACTTGGTCCTTTTTAGGACATGTTCATGATTAAATGAGCTTTATGTTGAGTTTTAGCTTCTGTTTTGACTTTTTTCTCTACCTTTGACCATAGGCTTTGCCTTAGGGGTTTGAACTCACAATTTGAGCTTTGAATTTCAGGATCAAGCATTCATCTCCATGGTTGATGTTGCTTCCTCATTTGAGTTTTGCTATTTGCATTATTTACTAACCCTTGGTTATTTTGTAGGTCCTTTGATAGTGAATCACTTGTGTTTGCCTCTTGTGGCTTACATGTTATACATATTGGGATTGTCTGTCTGTTGTTATCTGTTAACTGTTGATTGTTTGTCTGAATAGAATACTGATGGTTTAGCTTTTCTTACAGGTACTTTAGCCGCTTTAACTCATTATTTGAGTTGCTTTGCTTTGCTTGTGGTTGGCATACCACTTAGGTAACTTCTTTTCTCCATGTAGTCTGGAAGACCTGCTGTTTTTGGCAGGCACCTGTCTGAAGCCCTCCTTAAGAGGCCATGTTTTTTATTGTTTACATTTGTGCCATGTACTTCAAAGACCTCCTAAGTGAAGAGGCATTGGCAGATAGAAGGGATGTGCAATCCATCCCCTGCTATTCAGTTGAGTCTTTCATCTTGCTCGCACTACGTGCTGACGCATTTTGAATAAACACCCAAAATCTTGTTGTGTCAGTCATGTGGAATAGAGTCCCACATTCTGGACTCCCACACCTTCTTTGTCTTGAGCTCACCCAGGCCGGGTTAAGAGCTGTGAGGTCTAACCCTCATCTCCCATTTCATCTGCTCACCCTGACGGTCAATGTCATTGGTTAAGAGCCTCAGACACCTTTCCAGTTGGCTTGTTTGTCGAGGTCGATATGACCCCTCGACTAAAGCCCAGCCTTGTATGAGCCACTTGTTTGCGTATAGCATGTGATACCTGTTCACCTATGCTTGTTTATCTGCTTTTGCTTCTCATCTCCTTTCTGTAGGAGTCGTATGATCAACTTTCGAGGAAGTTGAACGTACGTAGAGATAGACTTGAGTTGACTCACTGCCTGTGTGAGTCAAACTCTTGTTAGAGACCTTGATATAGGGATCGTTTGCATGACAACTTCTAGGCTCGAGTCGTAGTCTCCCTTTTAGTTGTTATTTCCCTTAGTCTCTGGTTAGGATAGAAGTTTTTCCTTGTTAAGGGGAACTACGTCACCCTGATCCTCATACCAGATGAGGTACGTAGGCAGGAGATCGTGTGAGATCTCTCAGGGCACCCTTTTCTTTTTTTGAGTGTGTTTTGCTTGACAGCTATGAGGTCCGAGTTCCCGACTCCCTTCTAGTCTGTGTGTTCAACCCTTTTCTTTTTCAAATCTTCTGCTTTGTGTGTGTGTGTTTGGAGTCTGATGTAAGCCCAACGATTGGCATTCGGTTTCCAGTTTGTTGTTTGTTTGTGGAGTCAGATGTAAGCCCAGCGATTGGCTATCTGTTTCCTGTTTCTTTTGTTTGGAGTTGGATGTAAGACCAGCGATTGGCATTCCGTTTCCAGTTGTGTGTTTGCTCTGATGTCTCAGCGTCTTTGTGTGTGTTTTGCTTCGGCGTGCGTTAGCCGAACTACGGTAGCTCTGATTCTCATTCCAGATGAGATACGTAGGCATAGGATGCGATATCCTAGCGAGCCCGTTCCCCTCTTCTTCCACCTGTGTCTTATTCCAGTGTGTGTGCATTCTTTGGGCAGTTATTCAGCAACCTTATTCTATTCTTTTGAGCGTGGATCCCGTCGAGTACGACGGACGTGAGGGGGTGCTAATACCTTCCCCTTGCGTAACCGACTCCCGATCCTTGCAATCTCCGGTCGTAAGACCATTTCCTTTCCAGGTTTACTTCGAGCATTTCCTTTCCCTCTTTGGGATAAATAATGCACGGTGGCGGCTCTGTTTGTTTGTTTTTCCCGCCGGTTGTTTTTCGCGGATGCGACAGTTGGCGACTCTGCTGGGGAGCTCGAAGTTGACCTCTTGCTGGTCCATCTTCCCTAAGCGAGTCAGTCCTAGCGCTCTTTAGGATTGTTGTGGTTGCTTGTTGTTGCTTTATTTATTGCATTTATGATTGTTGTGCTGTGATTGTGCATATTGTATATATGTTTGCATGCATCATATTATCATTGTGTTGGACTTTGTACAGGTTGATTCCTCTGATTTGGGGGTGGGTGTTCTGAGTGGGGCTAAAACTCAGGCCCGAGTATACACCTAGGATTAGTGTGGTCTCACGTTTCCTCACATGTTGGATCAGCATGTTGTTGCGACGTGACATACCACAAGCCGAACGAGGTTCTTTTGAGAGAGCTCTCCCGGGTGGAGTATTCCACTTTGGTTGGGTTACTTCATCTGAGCTGGTGACTTCGGTGACCGTTCTTTCCCGGATCTTTGGTTTAGATGGTCTTATGAGAGTTGCAGCGGCACACCCGAAAGGGCAAACCCGTTGAGTATCTTGTCCGATTGTCGAGACCATTATCCGCCTTAGGATGACCTTGTTAGAATTCACATGTGAGGGGAGGGCTTGATTCCTACAGATGCATGTTCTGATGGTGACTTTGATGGTGACTAATGGTTCAGTTGTCGATCAGAGTCCTATTTATGAGTCGGATTTATGGATATTTATTTCCGAGACGCCGGAGTTCTGTCCGTGGTATTTATCAATGGGGATCCGTTTATTTCAGGATTCCTTGGGTTGGTACAGATGATTTTGTTGATATCAGATCAGCGGTTTTCCAGTGATGATGGTGATATATCCTCCGTTCCGTTTATTTCGGAACCCCGAGTTGGATTTATGGTTGCTCAGTACCTCAGATGGTCGTGATCAGTTCAGAGGCCATAACTCAGTGCAGTGGATGTTCAGATGACTCGGAGGATGGCACAGTGCATTGCATTCATACATCAGCATCATTCACATTTTGCATTTATCTGCATCTAACTCATGTTTATCCATATGCAGGGGAAATTCTTGATTGAGATCCTGGTTGAGAGACTTCTTTGTTTCAGACATGAGGCCCGGCTTGAAAGATGACGTCGTCTACAGTTTCTTCAATCCAGAGATTGATGTGTTGAAGGATATGATAGCATTGATTACACCTGACCATGTGGGGATGTTCCGTGAGACTCATGGTGGTATTCTGAAGGTGGTTTTCAGGCTTACAGATACCGATAGGAGTGCCATCCATACTCTTCTCCAGTTCTATGACTCGGGTTTGAGATGCTTCATTTTCCCGGATTATCTGTTAGGGCCTTTGATGGAAGATTATGCCAGTATCCTGGGTATTCCGATCAGAGACCAGATTCCGTTATATGTCACTAAGGGAGAACCCGATATTGCTGGAATTTCTCGTGCTCTTTATTTGAGCCCAGAGGTGACAAAGGGGGGTTTGAAGGAGAAGGGAAAGTTGCCCGGTTTTCATCTGAGTTTCTTGGAGGCTAAGGCCAAGGAGCATGCTGTTTTGGGTAATTGGAGGGTCGTTTATGCTTTGATTGCTGTGAGCATCTATGGGATCATCTTGTTTCCTAATCAGAAGAACTTTGTGGACATTAATGTCATCCGGGTGTTTATGCAGAGGAATCCTGTTCCTACCTTGGTTGGGGATGTTTATTACTCGGTCCATAATCGGAACGAGAAGCGGCATGGGGGATTGATTAGATGTTGTGCTCAATTGTTGCACAAGTGGTTCATGGGATATCTGCCTTCCAGAGGTGCTTTTGTTTCTCTTGATCCTACGGTTAATTGGGCGACCAAGTTGATGGGTTTGCGAGCCTAGGACATAGCTTGGACTCATAATGGTGTGGCTGGGCGGAACTTCATTTACAGTTGTGGGAGCTTTTCCAATGTGCCTCTTATAGGAGTTCAAGGTTGCATTAATTACAACCTGACGCTTCTTAAGAGACAAATGGGGTTTGCTATGGAGGTTCCTCCTCTCGAGTGTGAGATTCAGGAGTCTTTCTACTTCCCAGCTGAGGGTAATCCGTCACAGTTGAGGCAAGTGTCCGGGGCATGGTGTAACATTCAGAGAAAGGGCAAGGTTCCTTTTGGTAGGGTTAATAATAGGTCTTTTCCTCCGTTTGATGATTAGCTTAGGAAGAGGATTGAGCTCACGCATTTACCATTTCCTGGGGGTGATCCTTGGTGTCCATTGATTCAGGGGCCATGTTCTTCTGTCAGCATGGAAGAGTTCCTTGAGATGAAGAAAGCCAGAGATCAGCTACAAGCAGAGAAGACTGAGATAGAGATGAGTATTGCTAGGATTCAGATGGCTAATCAGGAAATCAAAGGGAGAATAGAAGATCAGGATAAGAGACATGCCATTGAGGTGAAGCGCTTTGAGATAGACACCGCTTATTATCGGAAGATCAGCCAAGCTTTGGAGTCATCTACGAAGGAGCATGACATTACCAAGGAGAAGTTGGCTAGAGCTTTGAGGGATATTGAAGATGAGAAGAGGAGACAAGTCCTTGTGAAGAATCAGAGAGATGCCAGAGCCAAAGTCCTTGCCACGGAATGGGAAGCTGAGAAAGCAAAGATTGTAGCTGAGAGAGATCATTATCTTGTTGAGAGAGATCATTACTTCCGACAGATGAAGATTCACCAGAAGGAGATAGGAAGACTGCAGCAGGAGAACACTGAGCTCAGGTTCGCCGTGAAGTTTACCAGGATGGTTGATGATGCAGAGCCCTCTGTGGGGCCTCCTTCGGTGTAGACTTTTGTTATCATATGTTGGATTACCGTCAGGCCTGTTGGCGGAATTCACTTGCTTGTATTTTCTTTCTGATTCTGGAGAATTGTAATTTGATTTGTATCAGGCTTGATGTATGACTCTTGCACATATAGTGCACTTTTGATATACAGTGGTTATTATCATTCAATGATTGATCTTCAAGCTTTATATGATTTCTTGTGCTTCACTGACACAACACACACATGGTCGGGTGATATCTTTGCTAAATCATATATCTCTGCTCTGTATGGCAAAACCAAATGATGAATGTTAGAATGTGGCTGCCAAATTATTATCTGTCTCGATGAAACCAGGATCGAAAGACAGAGTGTTCCTCATATGGATAAACATTACATTCATGCGTGAGTCATATTAACCTGTCTTCTGTTTTGCAGGTGTCAGTATTTAATGTGTTTGATTGACATAGGAATCATTGCTCGCGCACGTAGAATCATTCCTTTGCACGTAGCACGTCCACACAGATACCCTACCAGGCGCAACAAATCCAGGCTGATGGATCTACCCAACGCAGATATTCTCGAGCTGAAGGAAAAAATGAGTGAATTGATCAACATTATGCAAGGGTTCGCCGTGGGAAAAAAAGCACTTGCTGATAAAGGGGAGAAGCTCGAGCGGGCTTCAGCTGCCAACAGTGGTAATAATCAGGAGGGTGTTTCCAACCATGGTCTTGGTGGTTCTAGGGACGGTGGTGACCCCGGAAGGAAGACTACTACTGGTGTAGTGATCAACAATAGGGGAGGTTTTGGTTTCGCTGTAGGCGGTATACCAGGTCCTATGGGCAATAATCTGAAGGATGATCAGTTTCCCCCTTTCTTTGGGGTTGAGGAGGATAGAGAGGGAGATCAGTTCTCTGTGCTGAACGAACGGTTTGGTCAGTACGGTGTTCCGCCGCCAAACAAGGAAATTCAGGTGCTAGTAGAGAAGGTCGGGGCTCTGGAAAGCCATGCTACTCCTGGGGCTATCAATATGACAAACATGGGGCTGGTTGAGGGGATTGTGATCCCGCAAAAGTTTAAAGTGCCCACGTTTGACAAGTATAATGGGAGTTCTTGCCCGGAAACTCATCTCCAGGCTTTTGTCCAGAAAATATCTGCCCTGCAGGGGATTTTTGCTGAAAGGATGGTGGGTTATCCCGTCACTGGCTTTGCAGACATAGTAGTGGCTGGTGAGAGAATCGAAAGCTGGCTGAGAATGGGGAAAATACAGGGAAGTGCTCCGTCATCTGGAGTAAAGAAGCCATTTGGGAACGGTCAGCGCAAGAATGAGAGTGAATCGAGTGCCGTGTATGCCCAAAGGGGACACGGTAGGGTTCGTTACTACCAGCACACTGCTGCGGTAACCATTCCTGCTGGTAATCAATCGGTACAACAGCAACGTCATCCACCTTAACAGAGAGCACAGAGAGCTGGGTACCAAGTGAGAGGAAAGGGGATTGATCGTCAGTTTGATAGGCCACCCGTGACATATGCTTTCCTGTTTAAGAAGTTGATGGATCTTGGGTTGGTTCAGCCGAGGACGATGGCTCCGGTAAGACCAGATCAGAGGCCTCCTAACTATGATGAGAACGCCAAGTGTGAATTCCATTCTGGTACACCAGGGCATAACATCGAGGGTTGTAGAGCCTTTAAGCATGTTGTCCAAGACTTGGTAGACTCCAAGGCCATCAATTTTGCACCATCTCCGAATGTTAATGCTAATCCCATGCCGGCGCATGGTCAGGTGATGGTGGGTGTAATTGCTGAAGATTCAGGTCACGTCTGTGCGGTGGGTGAAGAGACTGACAGTGACTACGAGCTCGATGGTTGGATAAAACCGTGCGTACCAGGGATGGAAGTCCAGAACTGGAAGGCCGAAAAGATCATCACTGTCACTCACCCTGAAGAGTAATATTTCTTGTTTTTCAATTCTGTTTGCATGAAAGCCATACGTTTTGCCCGAAACGTAATGGTCCATTGTAAGGGCCACCTCATGTGTTTCATTGTGCAACATTTTGCATCATTAATAAATGGATGTTTTTACATTAAAAGCGGTGTTCCCTGTTTTTCATTTATTTTTGCAGTTTAAAACAAAAATAAAAAAATGGCAATGTTTATTTTCATTTTTCCTTCCTTTTGATTGGCTTCGTTTTGACTTTCGTAATCTCCGGATCTCATTGATAACAATCCTGTTACACCCTCGTATGACTTCGACCATCCGATCTATCATGCCGAAGAAGAAGGCGAAGACGATTGTGATCTGCTGGAAGATTAGCCAGGTTGTTGAAACAAGAGGAGAAGGTGATTCAACCGCATGAGGAGCGAGTTGAGATTGTCAATCCAAGCACCGAGGAGGTCTGAAAGGAAATAAAGGTTGGGGCCGCCTTGGAGGCGCGTGTCAAGAGTGGAGGTGATGTCATTCGGTCTCAAGAATGCCGGTGCTACTTATCAGAGGGCTATGGTGACTTTGTTTCATGATATGATTCATCATGAAATCGAATGCTATGTTGATGACATGATAGCAAAGTCCCAAACAGAAGAGGGGCACCTGGTAGATCTGGCCAAGCTGTTTGACTAGTTGAGACAATTCAGACTGAGGTTGAATCCGAATAAGTGTGTTGTCGGAGTGCGGTCCGGTAGGTTGTTGAGGCTTATTGTGAGCGGAAAAGAGGAATCGAGGTTGATCCTGCTAAAAAAAAGAGGAAAAAAAAGAGAAAGAGTAATACAAGAAACGCCTGAGCCGAGAACAGAAAAGGAGGTTCGTAGTTTCTTAGGTAGATTGAACTGCATCTCACGGTTCACATCTCATCTAACAGCCATGTGTGAACCCATTCAAGCTGTTGAAAAAAAAAAAGATCAAACGGTCAGGCGGAATAATGATTGCCAATCGGCATTTGAAAAGATAAGAGAATATTTGCAGGAGCCTCCGATTCTATTGCCTCCCGTGGAGGGACGACCGTTAATTCCGTACTTGACATCCCTCGAGGGGTCTATGAGGTGTGTACTGGGGCAGCATGACGAGTCTGGTTGAAAAGAGCATGCAATTTACCTTAGCAAAAAGTTTACCGACTGTGAAACAAAATATTCACTGCTCGAGAAAACGTGTTGTACTTTGGCATAGGCTGCTCGCCGACTGAGACAGTATATGCTGGTTCATACCACTTTGTGGATTTCCAAGATGAATCCGATCAAGTATATGTTTGAAAAGCCAGCATCGACCGGACGGGTTGCGAGATGGCAAATGATTTTTGACTGATATTGATATACAGTATACCTCTCAGAAAGCAACCAAGGGGAGTGTATTGTCTGATCACCTCGCCCAGCAACCCATTGAGGATTGTCAACCGATGAAGTTTGAATTCCCTGATGAGGACATCGAGGTTCTTAAATCGAAAGATTGTGAGGAACCGATCCCGGAGGAGGGGCCTGACCCTGAATCCGAACGGATTTTGATGTCTGATGGGGCTGTTAATGTGAATGGAAGCGGAGTTGGTGTTGCTTTGGTTACGCCAAAGGGATCCCACGTCCCTTGTGTTGCCCGGCTAACGGTCAAATGCACCAATGATGTGGTTGAATGCGAAGTTTGCACGGGTATCGAACCTTGGTGCGTACTTACTGGGGCAACGCCTTTCTCACTTGTGTATGGGATGGAAGCCGTGCTACCGGTTGAGGTCCAGATCCCATCATGGGGAGTCCTGATGGATGTGAAATTGAAAGAGGTTGAACGGATAAGGACTCGGTATGAAGGGTTGAGCCTGATTGAGGAAAAGATGCTGGCAACCATTCGTCATGGACAGTCGCACCAGCAGCGAATGAGGCGTGCTTTTGACCGGAAGGTACGACCTCGGGTATATCATGTGGGAGATATGGTGCTGAAAAGGATCCTTCCTCCTCAAAACGATCGTAGGGGCAAGTGGACACACAGTTATGAAGGTCCATTCGTGGTCAAGAAGGTTTTCTCTGGCGGAGCCTTGTTGTTGACGACCATGGATGGTGAGGATTTTCCATCCCCTGTGAATGCGGACGTAGTTAAAAAATACTTCGTATAAGAGACCCGCTGGACGAAAAGAATAAAATAGTCCAGGCAAAAATGGGCATCCCGGCGAACCAGAAAAAAAATGAAAAGGTTCGGGCAAAAGTTAGGGATAAAATGAAAAAACTGTACACCCGGCAAGTCGAAAACCCCACAAGGGCGGCTTGGGCAAAAAAGGGTATCCCGGTGGACTGAAAACCCGAAAGGGCAGTCCAGGCAAAAGAGGGATTGAAACGAACAACTGCGTCTAGCATGATCGTTTGTGCTTTGGATATGACATGGATAATCCCCGACAGGGATCAGTCGACAGGGTCTTGTTCAGAAGGCAGAAAGAGCGGAGAGTCTTGAGGACATATGGGGTGTAACCGAGTTGGAACTCGATGAGATCACGGTTTAACATTGCCATTAGGATAGATTTTCCTTTTGTGCGCAATTACCTCTTTTTAGGAATTGCTTCCTGTGTATCGCTCAGTTTCGAGCCACACCTTTTTCAATCAATAAAATGCATATTCAGTAAAATAATTTTGTTTTTGTTTTCATTACCGCTTTGATTGCAAAAACATCCGTTTATTTTGATAAAGAATCTTTGCATTTTGAGACATGGAGATCCCTTCCAATGCATGTTTATAAGATTGAAAACTTGAAATCTTATTCGGAAGGTTGAGTGACCTAGGTGTTGAAATTTTGGCACGCCTGGGGCACGTTTTTATCTAACGATCTTTGTTGCAGGTGCTGTTAGATATTTTCACTCACTTGAAGGTTGTGATGTGAAGCTTTGTGACAAAAGATCCCCGTGGAGTCCAATCAGGGACAATGAATTGAGAAATGGTGAAAAAACGGCAAAAGGCGGGCGACGATCCTGGAGGATTAATCAAGAAGACTCTTCAAAGTCTGAAGAATTGGAAAGTTGATACCAATTTGAGGGGTTCGATCTCCGTAGAGTACGGAGAAGTCAAGAATACAAGGTGATGAATTAGAAAAGTCCAGACGAGTCTGGGAGTTCTCAAAAGTGGAAAGCTGACACTGGAGTTAGATGGTGAATACCAGGGTTCGACGAGTCGACGGGTGTTCTGTGCCAGACTTTCCTTATTTCCCCAAGCAGAGTCGGGATTGTTACCTCCCCAGCAGATTCAAGGTCTGTGTATTCCCTAGCAGGGTCGGGATGGTTGTCTCCCCAGCGGGCTCAAGATCGGTGTTTCCACAACATTTAGGCCTGAAGGTTGTTGTTTCCCCTAGTAGGGTTGCGATCCTTATTTCCCCAAGCAGTGTCGGGATTGTTGCATCCTCAGCAAGTCGAAGATTGTTGTTTTCCCAGCAGAGTGCGTTGGTGGTTTCTACCCCAGCGAAGTCCCCAAGCGGATCAAGTTCGGTGGAGGTCATCCCTGGTGAGGGTGGTCCTTTCCCCAGCAGCAGTGCTATTCCCCAGCAGGGTGGAGATTGGAGCATTAGCGAGTTCCTCAACAGAGTGCCTCGAGCTCCCCAGAATAGTCCCTTGAGGGGGATACTTTTTATGCATTCATCATGTAGATAAGCATAGCATATTGCATACCTAATTGCGTAGCATTTCCATGATTATGGAGCATTACGCTGAAAAAATCATGCATCATCGTTGCAAGCATCAGCTAGTCTCAAGTCGTGGTTACCGTTTGAGATTTGGTTTCGCCAGTGGGTGAAGATGCTACTCGAGCCGTGGTTACCGCTTGAGGTTTAGTTTCGCCGGACGGTGAAGATGTTACTTTGAGGAGTTTAGCATCATGACGTTGGAGTAACAATGTTCCCCAGTAGTGCGATATTGGAGGAAAATTTTCCGTCGGGCGGAGATGGAAATAAAATCAAAGAACGTTACGCGATCAACACGAAAATCGAAGAATGGAGAAAGGGAAGTGTTGCGGCATTTTCTGGAGAACGGGGTTCAAATGGAGATTGGAGTTGAAGATTGTATCTGGGATGAGGTCCTTAGGATTGTCTTCTGATTGTGTGTCACCTTAGACTTTGGCGAGGCCAAGAGAAGTCGTTATGGGTGTCTTCTGAGGAAGAGATGCACATGTTACCTTCCTTCTGTGAAGGTGTACCCTCTGATATGTCGCCATCAGAGTGGGGTTTTGGTGTTATTTCCGGTGTTGCCAGTGGAATTATCACAGGAAAATGGATAGCGGGGTTCAAATGGAGAGAAGGAAGTGCTGGGCATTTTCTGGAGAGCGGGGTTCAAATGGAAAAAGGGAGACACGGGGTGTTTTCTGGAGAGCGGGGTTCACAATGGCGATCGCGAGTTATCGTCAGGTGACTGGGGTTCAACTATAGAACGTGGTTCATGATTTGGCAAACAAGAGTAATATGAAGTTGTCGGGATTCAAATGCGGTGATCCGGGATCATCCGCGCGAAAGAAAATATTCGTCCGGGGTTCAAGAAAAGCAAAAAAAAGAGAAAGAGAATAATCCCCAGCTGAGCGCAAATTGTTCGTTCACCGTGGATTAAGTAGGGATGGCATGCTCATGGCTTATTATCCCCAGCATAAATTATTGACCCGCGTGCCGTCTCATTCATCACTTTACCTTATTGATGTTGATGCTGACCGGCATGAGATTTTTCGATGTTCAAATCGAAGAAGCTTCCGAAGTTCAGATCGATGCAGCTTGCGGCATTCAGGCCAGGTTTCCGGTGTTCAGGCCGAGGTGGGTATTCAAACCAGGTTTCCGGTGTTCAGGCCGAGGTGGGTACTCAGGCCAGATTTTCCGATGTTCAGATCGAAGAAGCTTCCGAAGTTCAGATCGATGCAGCTTGCGGCATTCAGGCCAGGTTTCCGGTGTTCAGGCCGAGGTGGGTATTCAGACCAGATTTTCTGATGTTCAGATCGAAGAAGCTTCTGAAGTTCAGATCGAGGAAGCTTGCGGCATTCAGGCCAGGTTTCCGGTGTTCAGGCCAAGGTGGGTATTCAGACCAGGTTTCCGGTGTTCAGGCCGAAGGGGGCATTCAGGCCAGGTTTCAGGTATTCAGACTGCTGAGCGGCATTTAGGCCATGGGTATTCCTGTGTTACCATTTATTTTGGTATCTAGGTCAATATTTCTTTTTGGTATTCAGGCCGACTTTCTTCGTACCAGACAGATTCTTCTTTTGAAATTGCTTCTTTGCCGGTTCTGACAGGCACTGTTAATTATTTTCCCAGTGGAGCGCAAATTGTTCGTCTGATCTTGGTATTCAATCACTCTTCACCCTGATCGTCTGAAAGTCGAGGCTATTCATATCGACGGGTTCACAGTGGATTGAATAGGGGTAGCTGTAACACCTTAAAATTTTCCCTCTTCTCTTGGGACTAGCTTAGCATATTGCATTTCATATTTAGGGCATTAGTCATTGCATATTGCATATCATGAGGAAATAATAAGGTCATCCTCCTAAGTCTTTCTCAGAAGATAGAGAGGTTAAGAGATTCAAGCCTGAGGGTCTCCATAAATTGATCAATCATCTGAGGGTTGTTCTTCAATTAGGGTTTTCTTGGTTCCTCAAGGAGGTTGAGTATTATCTTGATTGAAAGGGTACATCATCATCATCATGGTTATGTCATTTTCAAGGGGTTCATTATTCATGCTCAGGTTCCTTGGGATTAGGGTTTTGACATCTGGCCAACCCTAATCAGTGCATTCTTTCCACCAGAGATTCTCAAGGAGATGAGGTCTTTATTGAGATGGAGATCATCACATGATAATTCTATTGAGCTTATGTGAGCCAAGGTTCATTTTGGAGTCATTTCCTCAAGTGGTAGAGCCTCAAGCTGATCAGAGCATGTTCAAGTCATCTGGAGCCCATAAGAGTCAACTACAAGTCAACTGAGGGCTAGGAGGTGAAGAAATGAGTTTCAACATATCATCCATGTTCAAAAGAGGCTCATTCATCATTACAAACACTTATCTTGAAGAATTTGAGGTCAGATCAAAAGTTTCTAAAAATGGAAAGTGACCTGTAATTGAAAGTTTCCAAAAATGGAAAGATTTTGGTCCAAATTCAACTTGATCTTACATCATTAAAAAGGCTTCAAATGAATTTTTGTCCAACATGAAAGTTGAAGACCTCTCTCTCCCATTTCCAAAAAGTCCAAGATCATGAATTTATGATGAATGGTTGAGGAGATATGATCAAATCATTGCCAAGTGTGCTTGAAACTTCAAAAGGCCATAACTTTTGACTCATAACTCCAAATTGAGTGCCTCTTTTTGCACTTTGCTCCTCATGACATGTATTTTCCAAATCATTCATGGCATGGCATGAAATTTCATCACATAATCATTTGCTTATTCATGACCATTTTGGAGGGAAATTCACAAATTTGAATTTGGTGCATCATGGGAATAAAATACCATTGCCAACATGTGCATGAAGTGTTTTTAAGTGGATTTGATCATTGATATGTTACTGTTCACGTGTGCATTTGCATGGCACCACCAATTTTCCAAAATTTGTCATACACCTTATTTTTGCCTAATCCTAATTAATTCATGGCTAATTGTAATTAGGATGTGATTAGTAGAGCATATATAAGGTAAATCATAACAGAATTGTTCATAATCTCAAATTCTAGATCTAGATCTCATTTTCCCTCCAAAATTTCTCTCATCTCAAATTCAAATTTTCTCCACACAACCACACATTTTCTTGATAGATCCATCATCCTCATGACATTTGGAGCATGATTCATCCATTTTTTGTGGAATTTGAGCAAGGTTTGAAGCATGTCAAACATATGAACACATCAATGGCAAGTGCAAATTGAGCTAGATCCAAGCATCTCCAAGCCTCAATTCATTCACAAAGCTTCATAACAAGAGTTAAGGAGTGGATTCACACACTTTGGAGGCCTTGAACTCACTGTTTTGATCACTGCCATTCCAGGTTGGTCCAATTTCGAGTCTCTTAATTCTCAATTTTATGGACATGATTAGATAGGTCTTTGCATGCTGGTGATTCTGACATAAAATTCATGAAAATTGGTTGAGATTTGACTAAGTTATGATGAATGGAAGTTTGATGTTTATATATGTTTTGTTTCGATTCGTACTGTACATTAGGAATTAGGACTAATTAAACATGGATTCATGACCTACATGCTAAGACGAGTTGATTGGTGTAATTATTTCTGAAATCTGGAAAAAAAATTGTAGCGCATCACTGTTCATCCACCGTCTTCATGAAGAAGACGGTGGTTTCCACCGTAGGACCGCCGCTGTGAACAGTAGCCAGCGCGTCTGGTTTTTTGGTTAGGGCTTGGTCCAGTCAATTGCCACGCGTGCGTCCAGTGGCAGAGCGATAGGCTCTTGTTCCTTTGACCAATCCACATGGCGTTTGACCTTGACATGGACGCCAACGCATTATTTAAACTCTGCGTTTTGTTCCTTCCCTCACTTCGATTCCCATGCCAAGCATTTTTTAAAAATCTATTTTCCTTCATTAAACCAAGCGGCGTCGTTTTGGAACCTCGCTCCCTCCACACTTCGATTCCAGCTTCTTCCACAATTTCAAATTAAATCCATTTTCTTGTTTCCCTCCAAATATCATGTACATATGTCACACTTTATTTCATATTTTTCCTCCACATTCAAAAAATCATAAAAAATTGAAAATACATCCAATTAATTCCCAATTTTTTGCAAAATGTTCACGTGTTTGTCTATTATTTTTTGGTGGTGATTTCATGATTTTACTATTTCTGGATTTTGAATTGTAGACTGTTGATTGAACATGTGTGCTTTTGTGACATTGCTCCATTCTTTCTATCATGAAATGCTCAAAAATGATCCAATTACCATGAAATTTTGTGTGATGATTTCTAACATGTTGCTTGACCTTTGAGGCTTGATTGTGAATTTTTAACATTTTTCATTTCTGTTTTATACACATGATTGTATGGTGTGACAATGTGTATCACACAATTTGATGTTCAACTTGTGCATTTTCATATCCATATCAAATGAGCTCCTCTGTTTATGATTTTTGGCATGATGATTGTATTGGACATGTTGTATGCACATAAGAATTTCGAGAATTGTTTGATTCATTTCTGTTTTGATATGGAATTTTGATTCTTAATGTCCATTTGAATGCTTTGAAATTGTCTTTGTCTTCTCTTGTTCACTATATGACTTTGCTTAATGCTTTTGACTTGGTCCTTTTTAGGACATGTTCATGATTAAATGAGCTTTATGTTGAGTTTTAGCTTCTGTTTTGACTTTTTTCTCTACCTTTGACCATAGGCTTTGCCTTAGGGGTTTGAACTCACAATTTGAGCTTTGAATTTCAGGATCAAGCATTCATCTCCATGGTTGATGTTGCTTCCTCATTTGAGTTTTGCTATTTGCATTATTTACTAACCCTTGGTTATTTTGTAGGTCCTTTGATAGTGAATCACTTGTGTTTGCCTCTTGTGGCTTACATGTTATACATATTGGGATTGTCTGTCTGTTGTTATCTGTTAACTGTTGATTGTTTGTCTGAATAGAATACTGATGGTTTAGCTTTTCTTACAGGTACTTTAGCCGCTTTAACTCATTATTTGAGTTGCTTTGCTTTGCTTGTGGTTGGCATACCACTTAGGTAACTTCTTTTCTCCATGTAGTCTGGAAGACCTGCTGTTTTTGGCAGGCACCTGTCTGAAGCCCTCCTTAAGAGGCCATGTTTTTTATTGTTTACATTTGTGCCATGTACTTCAAAGACCTCCTAAGTGAAGAGGCATTGGCAGATAGAAGGGATGTGCAATCCATCCCCTGCTATTCAGTTGAGTCTTTCATCTTGCTCGCACTACGTGCTGACGCATTTTGAATAAACACCCAAAATCTTGTTGTGTCAGTCATGTGGAATAGAGTCCCACATTCTGGACTCCCACACCTTCTTTGTCTTGAGCTCACCCAGGCCGGGTTAAGAGCTGTGAGGTCTAACCCTCATCTCCCATTTCATCTGCTCACCCTGACGGTCAATGTCATTGGTTAAGAGCCTCAGACACCTTTCCAGTTGGCTTGTTTGTCGAGGTCGATATGACCCCTCGACTAAAGCCCAGCCTTGTATGAGCCACTTGTTTACGTATAGCATGTGATACCTGTTCACCTATGCTTGTTTATCTGCTTTTGCTTCTCATCTCCTTTCTGTAGGAGTCGTATGATCAACTTTCGAGGAAGTTGAACGTACGTAGAGATAGACTTGAGTTGACTCACTGCCTGTGTGAGTCAAACTCTTGTTAGAGACCTTGATATAGGGATCGTTTGCATGACAACTTCTAGGCTCGAGTCGTAGTCTCCCTTTTAGTTGTTATTTCCCTTGGTCTCTGGTTAGGATAGAAGTTTTTCCCTGTTAAGGGGAACTACGTTGCCCTGATCCTCATACCAGATGAGGTACGTAGGCAGGAGATCGTGCGAGATCTCTCCGGGCGCCCTTTTCTTTTTTTGAGTGTGTTTTACTTGACAGCTATGAGGTCCGAGTTCCCGACTCCCTTCTAGTCTGTGTGTTCAACCCTTTTCTTTTTCAAATCTTCTGCTTTGTGTGTGTGTTTGGAGTGTGATGTAAGCCCAGCGATTGGCATTCGGTTTCCAGTTTGTTGTTTGTTTGTGGAGTCAGATGTAAGCCCAATGATTGGCTATCTGTTTCCTGTTTCTTTTGTTTGGAGTTGGATGTAAGACCAGCGATTGGCATTCCGTTTCCAGTTGTGTGTTTGCTCTGATGTCTCAGCGTCTTTGTGTGTGTTTTGCTTCGGCGTGCGTTAGCCGAACTACGGTAGCTCTGATTCTCATTCCAGATGAGATACGTAGGCATAGGATGCGATATCCTAGCAAGCTCGTTCCCCTCTTCTTCCACCTGTGTCTTATTCCAGTGTGTGTGCATTCTTTGGGCAGTTATTCAGCAACCTTATTCTATTCTTTTGAGCGTGGATCCCGTCGAGTACGACGGACGTGAGGGGGTGCTAATACCTTCCCCTTGCGTAACCGACTCCCGATCCTTGCAATCTCCGGTCGTAAGACCATTTCCTTTCCAGGTTTACTTCGAGCGTTTCCTTTCCCTCTTTGGGATAAATAACGCACGGTGGCGGCTCTGTTTGTTTGTTTTTCCCGCCGGTTGTTTTTCGCGGATGCGACACCACCACCACGTGTCTTGCTCCTTGGCCATTGGATCTCCATTTCAGGATCTAGTCCTGTGCATCTGTTTTGATTACTTCATTTAATTCGTGATGTAGGGCGTTTGACTCATGAGTAGCGTGTTCCCTCAGATCCATACCATTGCCTTGTTTCACATCAATTAATGAAACACATCTGATGGTTGTGGCTTTTTCGCTTATTTTCATTTTCCATTTATTTTATGTTAATTCCTTTTATTTTCAAAAATTCATGAAAAATTCATTTGAAGTCAGAAAAATATGAGACCAATTCCAAAAAATTTCTTGAAAAATCTAGTTTGATATTATGATTTTTAATTATTTTTGTGACTTAATTTGATATTTTTTATGAATTACTTGTTTTTTAATGATTTTAATTCATTTTAAAATACTTTCTGACTTTTAAAAAATCCAAAAATATTTTCATAGCATCTATGGATCATGATAAGTCAATGAAAAATAGTCTCAACAATTACTTATTTGTTTTGAGATTATTTGAGATTTTAATTCATATTATGCTATTTTTTTATTGTTTTTAATTGATTTTTATTACTTTCTGATTTCAAAAATTTGTGGGAAAATTAGTCAAAGTTTGTTTGACTATGTTGAACCTATGAAAATATAATTGGACTCATTGAAGTTATTTTGAATTGAATTTGAGGTTTGACCTTATTTGTTTATTTTTATTTGTATTTTATTTTAATTCAAAAAATACCAAAAAAATATTGTTGACTTCTTGACTTGTTATCTTCATTTCTCTTCTGTTTGGTGTTGATTGAGGTTGATTTAATTCAACTTTGATCAATTGGAATTGGTTGTTGTCTTCTTTTCCTCTCCCTTTCATCTTCATCCCTTTCTTTCCATCAATGGCCAATGAGTTAAAATCTTGGAGTTGGTCTTGACAAATGAGAAGTTTAACCTTATTTGATCCAAACCAAACTCAAGTTGATCCATGATCAAGTGAGTTATTTTGTGTCAAAGATAGGTTGCTTCTTGGTCAAGTAAATAACCAAAAGTCAATATAAGACCCTTCCTCTTTTGTTTGGCATGGCAAGTTTATGGAGCTTGGCTTACTAGTCATGATTTCTAACTTGTGTTCTTTGCCTATATTTTTATTGACCGGCCTCAGATAGGTGTGACTACTATATTAGTCCACTTACGATTGCTTAACCTAGCGCTACATTGTCTTATGACAAGCTAACATAACTTTACTAACTACTAACTTTAATTTGAGCTTTTAATTTCTTGCCATTTACTTTTAATGTCATTTATTTCTTGCTCATTATTCATCTTGATTTTCACTTTGCTCACTTGAGCACATATTTTATGTTTATGGCATTTTTTTTTGCTCATTTGAGCCCATTATTGTATATAAATATATTGTGATTTTGTGTTGTTTTGATGTGAACCAAATGCAAAAAGGAGAAAGGACTTAGAATTAGGACTTACCTATGCTTAAAGGAGTTCAAGAGCAACTAGGCCTCATGCCTTTAGAATGCAAAATTTGTTGAAGAGAAACTATGCCTCATGCCTTTAGAATGCTAAAATTCAAAGTTGATCTCAAAGGACTTCTCCTTCAAACTTATTCTTTGTCCATTCCCTTTATTCTGTTATGAGATTTTTGATGTTTGCTTTTGTGTGATAGGGACCCCATCTTAAGATTGTGAAAAGAGGACCATTGTCATGAGTAGCCAAGTTAAGAGCCAAGCCAATGGAGATCCTAGGAGCTTGAATCCAAATGATTGATTTCTTGTTTGTGTGCTAAGTCCAAAAGAAAGGAGCATCTTGAGTCATCTCTATGACTCCAAGAAAAGGAACTCCAAGGGTTTTTCTTTCCCCTCTTATCTTTGTATGCTTTAGGAATAACCCTTCTCTCTTCTCCCCACTCTAACCAAGCCAAAAATCATTTTCAAAACCTTGACTTTATTTAAAATTAGAAACCTAGGCCTTAAGCCTTTGACTTTTCAAAAACTCATTTTCATAAGTACTCATTGTAAATAAACTTTAATCCAACTTTGACCTCATTTTTGTAAATAAATCTAACTTGTAAATATAACCCATTTCAAGTTGTTTTGTGGTTCCAATGGCCACTTGTTAAAACCTTCTCAAAAACATTAGTCATAGGTTTGAGTTATCATAGTGGTTGATGTAAATCTCACCTCATCCTTAGTGTTGGATTATAAGCCTTCCATGCTTATTATAGGGTTAACCCCTCACTAGCATGTTGAAGCCTTCCTCACATGGTGGATTGTTGGTTTAGGTTGAGTTTTCTCCCTTTGATAACAAAAGACCTTAAGGCTTTTGATTAAAATCAATTCACCAATCTTTGAGATTTTTACCCCGAACTACGAGGTTTTGATCCTTCTTTGTGATGGTACGTAGGCAATGGGTTCATCCATTCAAACAACAAAATTTGTAAATATAATCTATTCTCTTCTTATCCCTCCAATCTTTTGCACAAATCTTTTCACAAATACCAACCTACAACAGATATTTGCAAAAAGGGTTCCCTTAGAGTACTAAGGATGTTTTGGGTGCGTAAAACCTTCCCATTTCATAACCAACCCCCTTACCTAGATCTCTGACAT
Organism: Lathyrus oleraceus; assembly: GCF_024323335.1. Taxonomy (NCBI): domain Eukaryota; kingdom Viridiplantae; phylum Streptophyta; class Magnoliopsida; order Fabales; family Fabaceae; genus Lathyrus; species Lathyrus oleraceus. The sequence goes on along the minus strand of NC_066580.1, from coordinate 50,261,515 downwards.
TTTTATTAGTTTTTTTATTTGAAAAACTTCTTACTTGGCTTTTGTTCGCTTTTTAGCCTTTCCTTTGGACAAATAAAAGTGAGGTGGCGACTCGAATTGTATGTTGACTTTTGGTTTAGTCAATAAACCTAAAGGTAACGAAAACCCCGCTACACTCATATCATTTCACAAATATCTTATACTCTCTTCATTCAGACTAGCGTGGACTGTTGGAAAAAAACAATCAGTTCCACTTGGAAACACACCCCTCAAGTGGATATATTGAATTCTTTTCTCAATGAAGCTCATGCTAACATCACCTTCTCTCCATGCAATCATGATACCTCTCGCATAACTTCTAACATCAGTGAAATGCCAACCATCAAAACACAATAATTGAAAACTTTTCTTGAGTTTATTAGGATCACATCTTATTTTCATAATCACGATAATACTAGGGCGGTATATATCCGCATACTATTTACAAGTATGATAAAATACTAAACTCACTTCCCCATGAAAGTTCCATATAAGAATACTATTATGTTTACTAATCATAGAAAATGTTTAATCAAGAATCATTGAACCCTACTGTTGCCTTTGGTTATAGAGATCCAAAGTCTATAGAACCACTTCCATGTCATGATCTTCAGCGTGTGAAACACCTTTGTCATGAGCATCCAAAAATTCATCTTTCTCCAGTCCCTCTTGCCATTTTCTATCTTGACATTATTGAAGCTACACAAAAAATACCTGAGTGCATCGTATGCTCGAAGATACAACATAGTCACCATCAAACTTAATTTATTCCCAAAGGAAAGGGAAAACATCGATAAAACACAGGGGAAAGAGAAACAGGTAAGGAAGTCGGTTATGCAAGGGGAAAATATTAGCATCCCTCACATTCGTTGTACTCAACGAGAACCATTTTGATTGTTCTTTGCTCGAATGGGTGTTATTATCTAAAGATTACTCATGGAATATCTGAATAAAAAGAGAAAAAAGAAAATAATAATTAGGGTGCTCGGGGAGGATTTGAATCCTCGTGCCTACGTATTCTCACTATCCAATGAGAAAGTAAGAGCTCAGTAGTTCATGAAACTAAGACGGAAAAGAAAGGAAAACTTGATAGAAGCGGTGTTTAAACCTGACAAGAGATATAACTGGTGTTTAGTTCAAAGGGACAAAAGAATAAGTTTTGTTTGAATAGTGAAAGCATGGTCTGAACCAAGGATGCTACCAGAGTTTGTGACTCTATAATGTAGGAAAATATGTTTGTTGGGGTCCATAAGCCTACATAGTAGAATGAGTGATAGTCAGAGTCTGTAACTTTACAGGGCTAAAATAGATGACTGCTAGAGTCTATAACTTTATATGGCAAATGAAAGGTAGCCAAAGTCTGTAAATCTATAAGGCTGAGTGTAAGGATGCTTGCCAGAGTCTGTAACTCTATAAGGGCAAGAAACAGATTTCCAGAGTCTGTAACTCTAAAGGGCTAGATGCATGAGTGTGTTATAGTTTGTAACTATATAAGGCACGAAAACATGAATTTCGGAGTATGTAACTCTATAAGGCATAATGAATGATAGCCAAAGTCTGTAACTGTATAGGCAGTATGAAAAGAGGTCGGAGTTTGTAACTCTATAATGAAATACATATTTACCAAAGTCTCTAACTTTATATGGAAAAGTGCAATGATATGTGCCATAGTCTATGACCATATAAGGCAGAAAGAAAAGATTTCCAGAGTCTATAACTCTATAAGGCATAATGAATGATAACCAAAGTCTGTAACTGTATAGGCATAATGAAATGGGTCTTTTCCAAAGTCTGTAACTCTTCAAGGCGAAAATCAAGGTTGCTAGAGTTCGTAACTCTATAGGGTAAAAGAAAGATTTCTAGAGTATGTAACTCTTTAGGGCAAGGGAAAAGAATGCCAAAATATGTAACTTTATAGGTAAGGAAAAGAGGATTCCAAAGTCTATAACTTTATAGGTAAGGAAAAGAGGATGCCAAAGTCTATAACTTTATAGGCAATGCATGAAGCAATTGGTTCTGAGATGGGTGTTTGACCATGATGCAATGAACTCAAAAGAGGTATGGATAACAAGGAGGAGAGTATGATACTTGATCCAAAGAGGATAATGGTTAATGAGGAAATGGCGTTGCTATGTTGAAGTGTAAAGTTTGGATGTTTCCCTAAGGCAGAAGATTTATATTTGATTGTTTATGATTATGAAATTTGTTTGGTGATTTTAATCGTTGGTACTTAGAGGGAGACAAGCGTCTAACCACCGGCTAAGTAGGACCAACAATCAGAATACTCGGGAGTTGAGAGGATAGTTGCATCCTAACCATTCTTTTTCCCGCTCGGAACACCGAATTTAGCTTGTTTTATTGTTAAGTATTTTGAAAAGGAAGTCAAGCATCAGGACACAATCTAGGTACGACCGATAAACCAAGTACTTAAGTGTTTTACACAAGTACGTACACTCCACTTTTACCTTCCAGTTTATTATGAAGTTGTTTTGAAAAGGTACTTGACGTTAGATCAAGTGTTTTGGATTTATTTGATTATGATAGGTGTGTGAGAAGAGAAAGAGATAGGTATAGAAGGGTGAAGTAGAATGGAATGGATGATGAGATACTTGACGTTGGATCAAGCACTCGCGTTGCTTTGAAGTGAGTTTGATTTGGAAAACACTTGATGCTGGATCAAGTGTGTTTTATTCTTTGGAGAAAGATCTTTTTATCATTTGATTTTATCTTGAGAGAGGTCAAAGAAGATAGTAGAGAGAAGTTAGATTAGAGAGAGAAAGAAAGGGAAGAAATGAAACTTCTGAAGGAAAGTCTCTTATATACTTTTCTCGCATCCCCTTTGATGTATGCCAAGTGTCACTCGGGGATGCCCCAGATCAGTTGACTATCCCATTCAATTGATGATCTCGTGCCCCACGTGTAGTGTACATCCCATGTTGACTTCACCTTTCATTCTTCCATTGCGCTTACTTTGACTAGACTGTGATGTGGGATTCTTTAGATCGCTCTGAATATGATTAGATGCTCCCCAAAGAGAGTCAACCATTTACTCTCTCTCATGAGCCCTCCCTCCAGCGTGGGCTTCAGAGTAAATGGGTTAAAACCCCATTGATTTTCACACCCCTATTACACAAGCCCATTGTGATATGAACATAAAATACATGCCTTATTTGTTTTATTTAATTAATTTAACCTATTTACTTATTAAATAATTTTATAAATTAAGAATTTATAATGAGCACTTAGTCAATAATTAATTAAAATAATTAATTTTCATAATCAATGATTTATTTTTATTTTTATTTTATTTTTAATTATAAAAAATACAAAAAATATGTTTTAACGATTAGGGTTTATTAGAACAATTTTGTGATTAATTTTATGGTTAGTATTTAGACATTATTAGGATTAATTAGGGTTTATATATATATATATATATATATATATATATATATATATATATATATATATATATATTTGTGTGTGTGCGTGCGTGCGTGCGTGCGTGCATGTGTGTGTGTGTGTGTGTGTGTGTGTGTGTGTGCGTGCGCGCGCATGTGTGTGTGTGTGTGTATTGAGACATTTTTGAAGTCAAGCATTTCTTCACCCCGATGCTTTGAGAACTTTCAATAATCTAAAAATAACCAACCAAACAAACATTTTCTAGAAAAACTATGGTGCTCTGATCCTTCATCTAACATGAAGGTACGTAGGCATAGAGTTGTAAAACTATAGCGAGTACAATAACAAAAAAAAAATTTATGTGTCTAACTTCATTAATCAATCATTTGCTTTAAATAATTTAACCCCTTGTAAATAAATAATTAAGAAGGAATAAATAAAATAAGCAAACATTCCTTTATAAACACATATTAACCTTAGGGTTAGATGAGGATCCCATTGAGTATAATGGAGGTGAGGGGTGCCTAATACCTTCCCCTTGCTTAACCGACTCCTGGACCTTATTCTTTCCTTTTAACTATAGGTTTTATCATCATTTCTCTGTTTCTTAGGAACAAATAAAGGATGGTGGTGACTCTGTTATTTTTCCATCCGCGACAGAATGGATGATGAGATACTTGACGTTGGATCAAGCACTCGCGTTGCTTTGAAGTGAGTTTGATTTGGAAAACACTTGGCGTTGGATCAAGTGTGATTTATTCTTTGGAAAAAGATCTTTTTATCATTTGATTTTATCTTGTTAGTTAGCATGCACTGGAAAGCAATAAAGGAAAGGGAAATCCTAAGCTATTACATGTTCATGGGAATAGGGGCACATTACCCACAATGGGAGAATGATAAAAATCAATACGTGAAATGGGAAAATTATCATACAAGTCTACAAACCAATACCATGTCTAAAATAATCAAGTGGTCATGATAATCCTCAAACATAATCGTACAATACAATACAAATGAGATGGACACAATGATGATACATGTTATAAACTAGGTCTAAATTTATACATGATCAAAACAAGCAAACAAAGGAAAATGGAATTATATGGATCAAAGTGAAAAATGAATTAAATGACTTTTAATCAACAAAAGCATTCAATTCCAATGGGAGATAAAATGCAAAATTAACCACATGGTAATTTGGAACTAACATGCTATCATGGTGAATCAATGCTAAAACCTAATCAAGAATTTAGGTTAACCATATGTGAATCATACTATTTCAAAGGTAATTAAAACTCAAATGTCAACATGATTAAAATTCAAGTTAAAACCTAATGGATCTAAACATGTTAATTTTTTATCCTTTTAATGCTAAAAGAGTATTAAAAATATTAATAAAAATATGTGAAAAATAGACAAAAAGAAAAGCAAAAAATAAGAACAAACACATAAAAACAGGGAGGGGTTAGACTAAATATATGGTATGAATATAAGCAGGGTGCAAGCCCATATAGAAGGCCCATTTCCATTTCTGCCTAGATCAAGGGGAGGTACATGTGCATTGTGGGGTGTATAAAGAAAATGAATTGGGCTTAGGGAAGCTTGCCCCAATTCACACACACGAAGGATGTTCAGAAATTCAAAGAATGAACAATAATGTGTGCAAGATTAAAAAACATTTCATCCTCATCAGACCACAAGCCACCATATCCTCTGTCGTGCCGGAGGCCTCCTTCGGCGGCGACGAAGAGCTAAAACCGAAATTCTCATCAATAATCTCTTCGTCCTTACGTGCTCTCTTCAAATCCAAGATCAATTTAAGCTAACTCCCATCTCAATGGCCAAACCTAAGCAAAATTACGAAGAACCCTAAATACTTAAGATTAAATTAAATGGACAACCCGAGGAATTAGAGCCCAAGATGTTGGGGCTTTGATTCCCCATGACCAAACACACACGTCCATAACAAATTTGAATCCAGAAGATGAAATTCGAGCTTTACCTTCGCCGGAGATGGTGAACATGATGACAACGAGGTTCTCAGGTATGTTCTTGGTTCTTTAATACTTTTCTACTTTTGTGTTTGATTATGATTGCTCTTCTTCTCCTTACCTTATTCCCCTCTTCTGGATTTTTGGTTGAATTTTATTCTGAATTTGCTTGAGTGGGGTGAAGGTGAATTTTCAGTGATGAATGATTGTGAGAGGGGTTGGTTTTGGTGAATTAATCAAGAATGGAGATGGATGGTTGTTTATAGTGAACTTGAGAGTCATGAGTCAGTGATGATAAATTTTGGAGAAAAAATGGAAGTGATGAATTTATGATCCTCGAGTGCAGCTATGAATGATGAAATTTATAGGTGGTTCAAGTTAGGAGTTGGTTGAATTTTTGTAACTAAATCATGTTATGATATGGAATAGTTGGTTAGGAAAATTAGGTTAGTTATGAGTTGGTTGTGTGATGTTAGTTGAAGGTTTGGAAATCTTGTTTTAGTTTTCAATCTCAGTTAGTGTGAATGGAGGTTAGTTTGGATCAAATTTAGTTCAGAGTTAGTTAGTTTTCTATTAGGTTAGTTGGAATCAATGGTTGTTAGTTTGCAAGTTGGAAATCAACTCAATTATGGTTCAGTTAGTTTGTATTGTTATGAACATGGTGTGGGCAAAATTGCCCTTCTATTTACTAGTGATGTATGTTAGGTTTGTTATGAATCATGTACTGATGCTACATGACTTGTTTGTCATGCTTGCTGCTCTGTTGTTGATGATTTTGATATGTTGATGTGCATGATTGGTATGAAATGGTTATGATGCAATATAACTTGATATGTTAGCTACTATTGCTGATGTTATGTATTGTTATATGGAATGGTTAAAATGTTGCTTGGACTATTTAGGCTGGTTTATGATGCTAACTGCTAATAGTAAGCTAAACTAGGTTAAGCCGCAAGTGGAAGGTAACTTGGATTCTATATGGTTTTGTGTAATGCCTCATGTTACATTGTTGCATAATCCCGTTGTATGAATGCACATAGTTGTTACTTGCTAGACTGGACTTTGCACTGCTTGTTTTGGTTTCTATGTCAGTTGTTTATGAATTGTTAGCATGCATCTGTTAGGTCATTTGGTCAGGCTGAAACAGGGATGACATAGAGTAGGTTTGTTTGCACTTCATGTTTATGTTTGATTCATTTTGTTTGCATGCTTGTTGTTGGATGATGCATGATGTGTATGCCTAGAATCATGAATGCATATTTATTGGTTGATTGTTATGTTGTGAATGCAGTGCTGGCATAACATGATCATGGTTATTGAACATAACTTCAAGGCATGGCAAAAAAAAAACTTGGTGCAAAAGGTGGTTTTCTTGCTCATGAAGGATTTTGGTGATGGAATCACATGGAAATATGGGAAATGATATGGATTTCAAGTAGGCATTAGGGTTAGCTCATAGGTCAGTTGACCTTGGTCAACCGGTTGACCTTGGTCAACCGGTTGACCAAAAGTCAACGGTAGGTTAACCTTGTATCTTTTTTTTGCATTTTTATTGTATGGACACTGTAAATGAAAATTGAATGAACGAATTCACAATTTGGGTGAAATTATTTAAAGAATAATGCCTTATTTTATAAGTTATGACTTTGCCTTCAAAAATCCATGTTTGAATCAATCTTGAAATGCATCATGATCACTTGCACAAATGGTTATGAATGCATGATGACATATGAAACAATGGACTAGGCATAGTGGACTATGAATTCACCTTGAATCAAATATTAATGGACTAAGGATGCATAGTGAACCATTAGAACAACTGACTAGAATGCACTATGAAATAATGAAACCAATAGACTAGGAGATCACGAGCCAATGAACTTATGAAGCATGAATTCATGGACTTGAATGAATCATACACCTAGGATCAAATGGTCTTGAATGGAAAAATAAAAATTAACATGACTTGGATGAAAGCTTGAATAAGGCCTTGGATCAGATGAATCCTCAATCATGTAGTCATGTAAACCCATGATCAATTTAGATGAATGAAAATGCAATGATATGTGAATTTATCTAATGCGATGCCATGTATTTTTTGGTTTTTTTGGTACATGGGTTCAAAGGTCTTACACAAAGGATGAATCTAATTACTTAACAAAAGGGTTCTCACCGGGTATGATTTAGGGGTTTACAAACGACCCCAGAGTCACAGATCCACAAGAATGTTTGTCGCTTACGGAAAATAATTGTCGGTCGTCAACTTCTTCAAGGGAATATATTCTAGGTGAACTTTTCATATAGACCCTTATGAGATATCCACCTCGGGGATCCATATTATGCAACCACCGACTTCGGTTCTAGACATGGTTCCCAAAGTCTTAGATTCACAATAATGTTTGCCGCTTACGACAAATACTACATCTCAAGATGTCGGTCAGGAAGCCTTAGTCGATGCGTTATTACTATCGACTCCTGCTCATCAATGCTAACATTAAGCATTTCACTAATGCATCATTCATTTTAGCAATTATTTGAATTTTTCTACTAAATAGAAAATCATAGGTTAATAGATGCCCCCCAAAAAAGACACTTTCGATCATATGATCAGATGAAAGAAAGGTGACATTTTTATAGCCCTTCGACACTATTTGCCCAGTCTGCACACGTCAGTTCAACGAAACGTCACAATATCTAATTATTATTCTCAGGTCATTATGAGCACTTTACACAAAAACGTAACGTCACAGACGTGTGTTCAATCAATCATGATCACTCCCTATTTTCTAGGAGCTTTCATTAAAAATGAAATCATGAAAACTCTTTTAATTTCATTTTCATCTTTCCCCATGACCATTCTGACGCCATCTGCCGAATCAGACGCGTCACGTGGCTAAGGTCATTTGGAGGGGAAAACTGAACAATTTTCTCCTTTAGGTATTTAACATGCTACCGACAATGTTTTCTTCTCCTCACTTCCATATTTCTGAAATGTAGACAAAGAAGAATCTTTGAGAATTATTTCTTACAATTTTCCTTCTTCTCCATTAAGCTCTTCTCCAAGAAACCTTCATTTACCATAATGGCGCCTAAATATCAGCCTTACCGACCTTTCACTGTTGATATTGATGCACCATTGTATGTTAATGATTGTGCTTATGTCCCTGAACCTCCCGTGGAGGATGGAAGAAGAAACATATGGTATCATGCTTCCCTCATCCCTTACGCTCTCGTTGGCTCTGTGCATGCATTCATGGGTCCACTTGACAGTGTTGTACCCCAAAATTTACCCTCTTATCTTTAACCCTAAATTGGCTTATGTCTAATTATCATACATACTCATGCATATCATTGGTTCTATGGTTATGGGATCAAGGTATCTGTTCTATTGGTTTATTTCAAGCAAGAAAGAAGAAGGACTTATATTCAAGTTAATGGTGAGGAGATGACCTCAATCTAATGGTTCACTTAAGCCATAAGATTTCCATATGCCTCAAGAGGTTTCAACATGTTCATTGTATCCTCAGATGATTGATATTGGCAAGGGATTTGAAGATGATCATCATTCTCCTATCTTTTGGTTATCAACTAGGGTTTTGGTCAAAGTCAGTTTGTGACTGACTTTTTGAGCAAAATTTTTTTCCATGGTCCTATGTATGTCTCAAGTCATTCATGTGTGAAGTATTGATCATTGGATTTAATCAGAAGAGGCTCAATTGATCAAAAGAGAGAATGAATTGATTGTGTAGAACAAAAGTCAATTGTGCAACCAAAAAGTCAACTCTTGACTTTTTTGGGTCAAACTTGTGTCTCATGAGTCAAATATGGCCAGCGGTTGAGATTTTTTCAAGTGGAATCACAAGAATCAAGTAAATCAAGAGATTTGTCAAAATTGCCTAATTTGGGAATTAGGGGTTTATGAGAACTTACTATTTTTGGCAAGTTTTGTGTGCATGATCAGTTGTTTTCATGGCCAATTTTCCCCATGTTCAAGGATTCAAATCAAGTTGTCCTTAAAATGAAAGTTGCTCTCATTTATTCAAGCTTTAAGTAGATACCAAGTTTGTAGCATTTTGAGCATCATGGTTCAAGTTATATACATTTGAAGGTGGATGTTTCTAGTTCATCAAATGGTCAACACTTGAATTTTTTCTAAGTTTTTCAAGTAAAAAAATTTCAAGCAAGTTCATGGAAGTTTTAACGTGTGTTAGAGGCTTCATTTCAAAATATCTTCAACATGGAAGATGTTCTTTGATCTTTCCTCTTTTTATTGATACCAAGTTTGTAGAGTTTGGGTGAACATGCATCAAGATATAGTCATGCACAGATGACTGCATGGGCATACATTATCCTTAAGATGAAGCCATGCATTGACCTATTTTGCGCAATTTTCTTCAAAAGGCCAAACAAGATCACCATCACCATCACACGCGTCATTCCTTTCTTTCCCTAAAAAGCCTAAACAAGAAGCATTTCATGCATGCCCATATACCATGCATTCGGCCAAAAGAAGAAAATAGAAAAAGTGTCAAACTTACTGACTCCACTCTCTCTCACATGCTAGCTTGTTCATGCTTTTTACATTCTATTTTCCTTGTCCAAAACGCACCAAAATACCCCTTGAATCAGCATGAAACACACCAACTTACCTCAGCCTCATTTTCACTCAATTTTCCAAACTTTCCCCTTAACAGATTTTTAACCTTGGTTAACATTTCACCTCACTCAACACACTATATATAACACTCTCTTGCCCTTATTCCATGGACACACGCCCTTGAAGAGAGAGAAACCAGATCTGATCATTTGAAGCATTCAAGCAATTTTATCAGTCGAAGCTCTCTTCTCCCCATTTCTCTTGATTCATTCTTATTACTTGAAGATCATAGAACATTTTTGGTGGGATTTCTAAAGTAAAAGCAAGCACAAGAGGCAGCAGACCTTCTCCACTAGGTAATCCTCTCTTCTCTTCATCTCCTTCATTCTAGACCTGAAAATGTCATGAGTAGGTCATATACATTGCATATGATAGGCTTAAGATGATAATGTTGCTTGCTTACTTGAATACTTGATGAATGAAGTTGCTGAAATTTTGAAAACAGTTGTGATTGCTTGACTTTAGTGTTGATTTTCTCCATGTTTAATCTATCATTTTGAGATTTGTTTGGCATGGTTGTGTTCTACTTTATGAGATCTATGGTTTTGCTTTTTATTTTATTTGATTTCATGGATTGTATAGAGAGTTATGTAAGCTTGAAGTTGCTGTGTAGAAATGCATGAAGCTAGGGTTTTAGGTCGGTGCATGAGTTGGTGTGGGGTTGAAGACGATGGTGTGTCTTTTTCTGATTGGTTGGGCATGTTTTTGTCTTTTTGTGACCTAAGTGAGGCGTGACCGGTTAATGCCATGTTCACATGATTTTTGTTACATTTAAATATTTATTTAGGTGAAACTTTAATTAAATTGGATTTTAATTCAAAGTGGACCCTGGGCTTGACGCGCATGCTTTTCCCAACCCCAACTTTTGGGCCCATTTGTGTGTAACTATTCTCTAGTTCATGTTTATTTTGCTGATGCACCCCGTTGTGCCACTTAATTCCATTTTATTTCTTTTTGTTTTATTTTCTTTTCTGATTTTATATTTTAGAATATTATTTAATTTCCGGTATTTTTAATTTTATTTTTCTAATTGTCTTGGTACTTTATTTGAATTTTACTATGAAATGTGTTTTGTTTGATCTAGTTTGCGAATTAGGGTTTAATTTTTTATGTTTCCCTTTGAGTTTTAATCCTAATTCTTGCACACACTTAGGCAGATGTATATAGGACTTTTGAGTGTTAATTTGATGGCTTGATCATTTATTTTGGTTTATGTTTGAATTTATTTTTTATGTCTAACTTGTACGATCAATAGTGGTTTGTGGTGCTTAATGTTTGATACCATTTTGAACTTGTTCTTGAGCCAATCTTTTGGGAATTTTTAGAAACATATATACTTAGGGTTTGAGTGTGTATTTGAGGTCCTTTGGTATTAAATTGATGCATGTCTATTGTGTTTTAATGAGCCTCGATTGCATGCTTACTTGTTAAGGTACTCGTGGGCAATTGTTGATTGTTTGAGTTGTTTCTTGAGCACTCTCTTAGGCACATTTTAAGACACTTGTAAGTGGACAACTTCACGATGTTTTGATAATTTTTAACCCATTTTTGAAGCCTCATAAATATTTCTCTTGTGTGGTATAATGCATTACCTAATTGATTAACTTTTGCTTGCATTGTTTATTTGTTTAGAGGATGCACTTGCGCAACCATTTAGGGTTTGTTTTCCCTCTTGTTATTGATTGGGTTACCATGAGGTAGAGCCTCTTTACTCTATTTTATAGGTAATTCCATGTAATTTTGATTGTGTTTACAATTAAGTGTCACTCCTAATGTTTGTTTGCCCATCTTGTGATCTTTCCTTGCAGCATATCTTGTGATATTGCTTCTTAATGCTTGGGTAATTTATATGATTGATGTAACATGCCATTTACTTATGATTGGTGGGTTTTTGATACCTAATTTCCATGTTGCATTCTCATTTTTGTTTAACATGATGCTATGTTCCATTTAGAGGCATCGTTAGGGTTCACTATGTTCATCTTTTGTTCCCATCTTTGAGTATGGTTTGGTATGATACTTTGTGATGACTATAGGTATTTAATGTGTGAATATTCCATGTATAATCTACTAACATCTCTTGTTTAATTGCCTAATTCTATGCCTTGTGCCTATCCTTCCTTGTTAGGAATAATTGACTTCTCTTGTTGACTTGGATGAATGATTGTTTACTTTGATGGCTCTTGAACTAAATTCTTGTTTGAATATTTGTATGCCATAGAGACGTGTTTAAGTTGAATATTTTGTTCATGCATGTCTGTTTTTCTTCACCATGTTTCTTCTCTTTTGTATTTACTTGTTAGCACTTACATTAGAGGACTAATTTCCAATTAGAGTTGTTTGTGACCCTACATTTGTCCAAATTTGTGATATCTTTTTCCCAACCATGATTGATTGATGATTATTAGTTTATTGTGCCTTAGTTGTTGACTTGTATGTATTATCATCTTTTTTTTCACTTCAATTCACCTTCTTATGTCATGCTAAGTCAAGCACTCAACACTTATAACCTTGTATGCTAGCTTGCTTGAGTGCTTACTTTCTTTTGGGCCTTCTAATGCCAAAACCTCTTATGCATGACCCTTAGGGTTTTGTTTTACATGTCTAAATGTTTACTTTGATGATAAGTTGTTGCCTCATGAATGTTTGATGACAAGCTCCTTGCTTGAGTTTTGCTTGCAATTGGCTTGAACCTTGTCTCCCATTACCATGACTAGTTAAGTTTTGATGTGTAACATGAAATGATTGTGATAAGTTGAGATATATTAAATCATATTTAGAATTAGGTATTTACCTCTTGTATTTTATTTGCTTGCTTGCTTTGGCATTATTTGAAGTTGTGACTTCTAATTGCTTATTTGCTCTTCTACTTGCCTAGTTAGGTGATTTTCTCTTCTTCTTGACCTATGTTGCCTTGTTTAAGGTAGGAATGGGTTGATAACATTTTAGGACCAGTAGCTTCAAGTATTTTTATTGTGTTCTCGTAACATTTTCATTTGATTGGTTAACCTTTGTTTGTGGCTTTGCTTCCTTACTTGTTCAAGTAAGATAGTTCTTAGGTTAGGAGATGTTCATCTCTTGTATGTCTTGACTATTTCCTTCTCATTTGATGTATGATTGTTCAATTATCATCCTCCCTTATGCCTTGTTGCTTGCTTATGTGTTCACCTAATGGCATGTTCTTTCATCTTTGATGCTTGGTTTTTTAAGTAGATATGCGTTAGGTATCTTGTTTAAGTGCCTATGTGTGTGAGTAAGTGTTTACTTATCATTTGATGTGTGATTGTTTAATTGCCATCTCTTCTCTTATTTTGCCTTGATGACATGAATGCTACTTGTTTAAGTTCTCTTTGTGTTATTTGTGGTCATGGTTTGTTACTTACATAGGTGTTTACCTAATTGCATGTTCTTTCTTCTTTGATACTATGATGCTTTGATTCTTTCGGGATACGTAGGCATTAGGTTGCAAAGCCTAAGCGAGCGCAATAATAGAAATATTTTCTTTTTCTCTATTAATAATTCATTCTCATGCATTCCCTTCGCAACCTAGCTTTATACTTGACACACCCTTTGATTAGAACAACAAGAGTGAATCCTATAGAGTACTATAGACCTGAGGGGTGCTGGTACCTTCCCCTTACGTAATCGACTCCCTTACCCATCTCTTGGTTGCAAGACCATTAGATTCATCCTTTTGTAGGTTCACTCAATGTTTCCTTTCCCTCTCTTAGGAAAAATAACATTGATGGCAACTCTGTTTTGTGTGCGATTTTCTTTGAGATGCGACACACAGGCGCATCAAGAAACCTCACATGGTGAAGGACTTCTTTCCTGCTTATGTTGGTTACGAACCCTTGGTGTTTGTTAATGAACCATTCATTTCAACTTCTTCAATAACATAGAGTTCCATTCTTCCCCTCCAACTGAAGATGTTGATTACATCAAATGGCTGACTAGGTATGAAGAGAAGAAAAAGCATTTTTGGAGGGATTTGAGCATTTTTTACTTAATCCAACTGTCAAGAGTGGGCCTCTCATACAATTCTTACATGCTAATTTTTAATATGTGCTTCTGGGGCACGTCGACCAACATGTTCCACTTACCTTGTGGTATGATAACTCCCACCCTCTTCGACATTACTGTCATAGTTGGTCTTCGGTCAACTAGAGAGGCCTTTGAGCCCTCAACAAATACAAAGACAAATCCTGGTTTTACCTTCGCTAGAACCGCTTATAACTCTTTCATAGAGTACCACCGGGGTTCGAAAGATCGAGTGGATGCTCATGAACATATTTCTTTCCTAACTTACTAGCTTTCCAGGTATGTTTTTTGTGTTTGATCTGTTGACGTAACAAAGATATATGTTCCATTAGCCACTCAACTCCATGAATGGAGGAAAATATGTCTGAGCAGGTTAATCCTTTTTGGCCTATATGAATCATTGGGGTTAGCCTATGAAGATTTGAAGGAAATGGTGAATCCCGACAACCTTCAGATAATTGGCCTTATCTGAATTTTACAATTGTGACTTAATGCCACCTTCAAACCCTCCCTAATAACCAAAGTTCCTCCTAACCCAGAAGTGGGGGTTGAAGGTCTTAGGCTTTCTAAACTTAATTGTCTCTTTGGAGGTCTTTGAGAATTACTTCCAAATATTTTACAGGTGCAGGACTTTTACCTCGACTATGTATTAACCAGTAAATTTCAACTAGAGCAAAAGAAGGAGCAAGAACGAGAGTTCCGACAGGCAAGATGGGCCAAAGAACATAGGTCAGGTCGAAAGGATGTCGACGGGGAATGATTTAGTCGAAGTCGAAGCCAAACAAGCAAAAATGATATAATCAGTTGACTAGAGCGTGGGGGAAGTTGCAAAAGACGCGGGGTTGTAGGTTTAGACGCGTAGCACATTGTAGATGGCCAATGACAATGTACCAGTTATTTCTCATTACTATTTAAGTATATTTGATTTTTAGTTTTAAAGGTCACATTTGTAACATTGTAGAGGGAAAACACTCAAAGTATCAAGCGTTTAGAGAAAATAGTCCATTCCTACAAAAATGTATGCTTGCATCCACATTTACCTTCGAGCAATTTAAATTACCAAGTCTTTTTAGATGCTTTGCCATTTACGGTTTATCTTGTCTTTCATTCATCTATTTTAATTGCATTTTTTATAAGCATTTTCTGTCTATCGTTTTCTTAATCCAAACATTTAAACAAAACATCCCATAAACTTAACACTTAGTCTAGGATTTTGTAGCCGATCCTACAAGTAAACCTCAATAGGAGGCTAGAGATTGTTCACGCGAAAACCCGTGCGAACAAATTGGCATGCCCCGTGAGACCCGTTGTATTAAGTATATGCAATTACATAGTGGTAAAATGGTAACATCATGTTCAAATCCAAATGAAGAATTGTCTTCGGGAGGAAGTACAATTGTGTCACAAACAACTGATATTGGTTCAGGAATTGTGTATGTGGTTTCGACTGCACATAGTGGACCAACATTGACACTGCATCAGCTTGAGACTCCAAGGCCGACGATGATGGGAACTTCAGGGCAATATATGCCCAGTTTCACAATGCCCATGCATCAAACCTTAGGAATGCCAACCGAATTTATGACAAGTATACATAATAGCAGTTCGACATTTGGTAGCAGTTCGAAATTTGGTGAAAATCCATCGTCGCCATTCCCACCCTACCATGGGTTAGGAACTTTGGAAAACCAATTCAGTCGACCCCCAGGTTTAGGTTTTTCATCTCAGTCGATCTCCACTTTCACATCGAGCTCTGTCGCAGTCATGAGACAGCAAATGGACGAAAGTAATCCTGAAATGGTCCATATGCTAACTCAGTAAATGGGTACCATACTTAGACCGTTAATTCAAGATTCGAGTCAGAGTTACCAACAATCGGCAACTCAAATGACCCGAATAGGGAATTTCCTAGGGTCTCCCAAAGCACAAGTTCGACAGACTCCCCCACCTCCACCTCGACCGGAAACCCCAGTCTGACATGAGGAGTTGTTCGACGAAACGATTGACCAAGAACACCAGGTGGTCGAACCAATACCCAGGATGGCCCAACGACCTCCCGTTGTGTTAGTCAACAAAAATCAATATCCCAACCATATGGTCAGGCAGGTTCGACAAGATGCAATGGTTGGGGAACAAAATATAGAGGCCATTGTTGAATGAATCATGGTTCGAAATAGGGTAAGCCCAGGCCTTCAAAGGCCAGTGTATTCGTCTCCATTACCAGACTTTGTTTTACAAACAGAATTACCTAGGGGCTGGAAGGTTCCAAAGTTCACCAAGTTCGCCGGAGACACTGAAGAGTCCATTGTCGAACATGTTGCCAAATATCAAACCGAAGTTGGTGACATAACAAAGAATGAGGAGTTGAAAAATGAAATATTTCCTAAGTTCCCTCACAAAGAATGCGTTCACTTGGTTTACGACGCTACCTCCGCAATCCGTCCATACGTGGACGCAATTAGAGAGATTGTTCCATGAACAGTTCTACATGGGATAGTCGAAAATAAGTTTGAAAGAACTGGCCAGCGTCAAACGAAAGACCGTTGAGTCAGTCGATCAATATCTCAACAAGTTTAGACTTTTAAAATCAAGATGCTTTACTCAAGTCCCTGAGCACAAATTAGTCGAAATAGTTGTAGGTGGTTTAGACTATTCTATCAGGAAAAAGTTAGACACACAATATCTTAGGGATATGGCACAATTAGCTGATAGAGTTCGACAGATCGAACGCTTGAAAGTTGCAAAAACCAAAACTGGTAGATACCATAAGAAAGAGAAAGTGTCTTATGTAGCCATTGACGAATACTCTTCTAACGATGAAGATCTTGTCGATGAAAGCAAGGTCAATGTGGTTGAGCTCAATCCAGGACCTCCTTACACGTGCAAACTGTTGAAACCATCAAACAGGAAAAGTCCCGTCAAAACGGAGAAAACAGATAAATATGTTGGTATAACTTACACTTTCGATGTGTCTAAATGTGACGAGATATTCGATTTGTTAGTTAAAGATGGTCAAATTATTATTAATCAAGGTTTAAAAGATCCCCCATTAGAGCAGAAAAAGAAAAGGGGGATTCTGTAAGTTTCATAGTTTTCTTGGTCATAAAACATCTCAATGTGTTCTTTTCAGGGATTTGGTGCAGAAAGCTTTGAAGAAGGGCATGCTTCAATTTGGTGAAAGGCCAAAGATGCAAGTAGACATAGATCCTTTGAAGGTCAAAGAAGCCTTATCTTTTGAGCTTTTCGAATGCATTATGGTTGAGACTACTGATGGTCTCAACGAGTCTTTGGCTGCTGAATATTTTGAATGTATGATGGTTGAAACTACTGATGGTTTCGACAAAAATACTAAGGACGAATTAAAGGCAGTTTATCCTCAAGCTGGAGAAGACTTAACTGATTTCCAGGAGAAATGCAGAGTGAGTGGATCGAAGACGGTGTTATGTCCAAGGTGCAATGTTGTTTTTGATGAGAAAGTCGCTGAAAAGTATGAAGTTGACAAGAAGAAGGCACTGGAAGAGGAAAAGCCCAACATCCTACGGCTTGTCTTCGACAAAAGTGGGGTACCTCGTAGAAATGAAGAGTACAAACGGAAATTCCTGCAGCCTCGACCAAAGACCTTTCGTCCTTCGTCGAATATCCCACAAGAGAAATGGGTGGAACCTATGAATCAGAAGGGGAGCAAAAGGGAAAGTGCTTGATCTGGAGAAAGAAGTAAAGACTTCAGAGAAGAGGGTCGAACCCAGAGGTTATGTGGTTTCCCCTAATTACAAAGGTAAAAACCCTATGACAAGAACGCAAAGGAGGCGTTATCAGAGAAACAAGAAAGTTGGGAAAGAGGATTCGACTTCACAACTGAAACTTGTCGAAACCTCTGGACAAAAAATACAATATCCAAAAGGAATGTGGGTTGAAAAATGGAAAATCGTGGCGAACCATACAATGGCCATGACCATGGAATCTTCAGGAGAGAAAGGAATAGTATCAACCCAAAGCACAAAATGCACATCTCTGGTCGAGGATAAGAAAGAACCTAAATACACTCCTCAATCGAATAAGGAGGAACCTAAATATTCTCCTCAGTCGGATGAGGAAGAACCTGAGTATTCCCCCCAGTCTAATGAAGAATACAATCCGTCACCAATGTAAGAACAAAAATTATTCTACAACAGATTCCATGATTTTGATGATAACAAAGGATGAAACCAAAAATGGCACCCTAACGAAAAGTTTCTAAGTGTGCAGGGTTCTAAGGAAAGAAGGAAGAAATCATCAGATACAGAATCATATCAGATACAAATTATCAGAAGACCAGAAGCATCTGAAGTAGAAACACGTTCAAGAAAGTCTAACTCTGAGCAAAACAGCAAAATATCAGAAGCATCTGAACAAGAAGTACGCTCTAGAAGTTCTGACTCGGAACAACGGTATGTCAAACTCTAGAAGTTCTCAGCGTTATCTGAAGAAACCATCAGAACTCAAAAGAGATCAACATCAGAAGTTAGATAGCAAGATTCCAAGATCTCCAGAAACACGAAGACTCTGATCATGGATTTCCAAATAAAGGAAGAGTAACGTTAACTTCAAATAAAGGTTTGGAAATGGAATTCCTAATACAGAAAGAGACGTTAACTCCAAATTCAAATGAAAAGGAACTATATTTGGAAAGTAGTCATTCAAGGAGAGAAAGTTGTCTTGGCAAGAAGCTATATAAGTTATGGCATTAATTCAAATTATTGACCATCAGTTTTTACGACTACTTCAATCCTATATATAAAGGACTGCAAATCAACATTGAGAGACACAAGTACAACAACACAAAAAGAACATACTGAAACATCAACACACATAAAAAACGTTTTATTCTCTCAATCTTCACAAAGCTTTTGCTTGAAACGTGAAACACTTTTTGTTCTTACTGTTGTAATATTTGCTTGTCTTAGAAGCACTCTAGATTACATAAGTTTTCTATCTTTGTTGTATTTCCTCAAGTGACTCTGTGCGGTCTATATACTTGAGAGGACTAAGAGATTTTTCTCTTAGACGTTGTTTGTAATCAATCTTTCAAGTTTAGTGGATTAAGTCCTTGTTGAAGGCGAAATCACCTTGGCCGGGTGGACTGGAGTAGCTTTGTGTTATAAGCGAACCAGTATAAAATCCTTGTGTGATTTTCATTTTGAAAAAGCGCTTATTTTCCAAACAATTCAAACCCCCCTTTCTTGTTTTTCTCACCTTCAATTGGTATCAGAGCTCCGGCTCTGTTATTGATTTTCTAATCAAACACTTAACAGTGTAGAGAGATCCAGAACGAGAAAAACTATGGCCCACACAAATGAAAAGGATAGTTACAATGCTAAGCCTCCTGTCTTTGATGGAGAAAAATTCGATTATTGGAAAGATAGAATTGAAAGTTTCTTTCTAGGCTATGATGCTGATCTCTGGGACATTGTCACAGATGGATACAAACCTCCTATCACAGAGGATGGAGCTGAAGTTCCCAGAAGTAAGATGTCAAATGATCAGAAGCGAGTTTTCAAAAATCATCACAAGGCCAGAAGCATACTCCTCAATGCTATATCTTACAACGAGTATGAAAAGATCACCAACAGAGAAACAGCCAAAGACATACTTGACTCTCTGAGGATGACTCATGAAGGAAACTCTCAGGTCAAAGAGACAAAGGCTCTGGCGCTTATCCAGAAATATGAAGCTTTCAAAATGGAAGATGATGAAGCCATAGAGGCAATGTTCTCTAGATTACAAACTCTGATTGCAGGTCTCAAGGTTCTAGACAAAGGATACACAACTGCAGACCACGTCAAAAAGATAGTCAGAAGTCTGCCAAAGAAATGGAGACCCATGGTTACTGCTCTGAAGCTGTCAAAGGATCTGAACAATATCAGTCTTGAAGAACTTGTCAGTTCCCTCAGAAGCCATGAGATAGAACTAGAGGAAGATGAGCCTCAGAAAAGGAACAAGTCCGTAGCATTAAAGTCCAGATATGAAAGATGCAAACCTGACAGAACCAAAGCTCTTCAGGCAGAAACTGAAGATACTAATGACTCTGAACCAGAAGATTCTGATGATGAAGAAGAATTGTCCCTCCTGACCAGAAGAGTTAAACAACTCTGGAAAAAGAGGAACAACAACTTCAGAAGACCAAGACCCAGAGGGGATCGATCAGAATCAACCTCAAAAGGTAAAACTAACAAAGATATTACTTGTTATGAATGTAAAGAAACAGGTCACTACAGGAATGAATGCCCCAAGCTAAAGAAAGACAATTCTAGAAAAGAAAGCTTCAAGAAAAATACCTTCAGGACAAAGAAAGGATTAATGGCTACCTGGGATGATAGTGAATCTGGGTCATCAGAATCTGACTCTGATGAACAGGCCAACGTGGCACTTATGGCTACCACATCCAGGAGCAGCTCAGATGAAGAATCTGAAGAGGTATTTTCTGAACTCTCTCAATCTGATCTAGAATCATGCTTGTCAGAAACTCTTAGCTCATATCAGAAATTAATACAAAAGCTTAAAAACATAAAAGGCTGTCTTAAAGCAAAATTTGAAGAATATGGCAAGCTTGAGATGACAATTCTAGCGCGAGAAGATACAATCAGATTTTTAACATTAGAAAGAGATGGAGCAAAAAGAAAAAGCTTAAAATTAGAAGAAACGTTGTCTCAAGCACCACAAACTTCAAATAAATTAATTTATAAATACGAAGAAGCCTTTCAAGAATTTCTGAAAAATGGAATAGGTAGGAGTATTATGGCATCCATGATTTATGGAGTCAGTCAGAACAATAAAAAGGGAATTGGGTATGATCCTAAGGAAGTTAAAACTTCTTCTAGTGACCAACTTAAATCTCCTTTTTCATATCACTATACACACACACAAGAACAAAAATTTGAAAATGCTAGAAAACCCAAAGTTATAAGAAACTCTGGGAAGACTAATCAGAAAGGACCCAAGAGATTCTGGGTACCGAAAGATAAGATTGTTTATGTTGCAGATATCCTATGCAGCAAAGTTCAGACACCAGTCATGGTACATGGACTCTGGATGCTCGCGACACATGACGGGAAGAAAGTCTATGTTCCAAAGTCTGGAACTTAAAGACGCTGGATTTGTAAGTTTCGGAGGAGATCAGAAAGGAAGGATCAGAGGCTCCGGAACTATTGGTAATGGTACTCTTCCCTCTATATCTGATGTCCTTTACGTAGAAGGATTAATGCATAACTTGTTATCCATAAGTCAATTAAGTGATAACGGTTATGATGTAATCTTTAATCAAAAAACATGTAAAGCCATAAATCAAAACAATGGTTCAGTCCTATTCACAGGCAAGAGGAAAAACAACATTTATAAAATCAATCTTTCTGATTTAAAAGAACAAAATGTTAAATGTCTGATGAGTGTTCACGAAGAGCAATGGGTGTGGCATAGACGCTTGGGCCACATTAGCATGAGGAAACTTTCTCAGCTAAATAAACTCGAGTTAGTCAGAGGCCTACCTAAACTGAAGTTTTCTTCAGATGCTCTGTGTGAAGCATGTCAGAAAGGAAAATTTTCAAAAACATCCTTTAAAAAGAAAAATGTTGTTTCTACCTCTAAGCCTCTGGAACTTCTCCACATTGACTTATTTGGTCCTGTGAAAACAGCATCAGTCAATGGAAAGAAGTATGGACTAGTCATTGTTGATGATTATAGCCGCTGGACATGGGTGAAATTCCTAAAGCACAAGAGTGGGTCTCACTCTGTATTCACTAGTTTCTGCTCCAAAGTGCAAAAAGAATTTGACTCTAAAATTATTAGAGTCAGAAGTGATCATGGTGGGGAATTTGAAAACAAAGATTTTGAGGAATTATTTGACTCTAATGGAATATCCCATGATTTCTCCTGCCCTAGAACTCCACAACAAAATGGAGTTGTAGAGAGGAAGAATAGGACACTCCAAGAGATGGCCAGAACCATGATCAATGAAACTAATGTGGCAAAGCATTTTTGGGCAGAAGCTGTAAATACAGCGTGTTACATTCAGAATAGAATCTCTATAAGACCTATTCTGGAAAAGACTCCCTATGAACTGTGTAAAGGAAGAAAACCAAACATTTCATATTTTCATCCTTTTGGATGTTCTTGCTTTATCTTAAACACTAAAGAACATCTGAACAAGTTTGATTCCAAAGCACAGAAAGGTATTATGTTAGGATACTCAGAACGTTCTAAAGGCTACAGAGTATACAACACAGAAACCAAAATTGTGGAAGAATCAATTCATGTCAGATTTGATGATAAGCTTGACCCTGAAAAGTCAAAGCTAGTTGGAAATTTTGCAGATTTAGAAATCACTCTTGCAGGATCTGATAAAGCTCCAGAAGCAACTGTTACTCAGAACTTTGAAGAAATTAAATCCCCAGAAATCCCAAAGAAAGTTAAAAGTCGTATCAATGTATCCGAAGATTTGATTCTTGGAAACAAAGACGAACCTGTCAGAACCAGATCTACCTTCAGGACCTCTGAAGATACTCCTCTGGGACTAGTGTCTCTGATTGAGCCTACGTCCTGTGATGAAGCACTTCAAGATAACGACTGGGTTTCAGCCATGCAAGAAGAATTAGATCAATTCACAAAGAATGATGTCTGGGATCTTGTTCCAAAGCCCAGAGGCACTCACGTTATTGGAACCAGATGGGTATTCAGAAACAAGCTAAATGAGAAAGGAGAAGTCGTCAGAAACAAAGCTCGACTGGTAGCTCAGGGTTATAGTCAACAAGAAGGTATTGACTATAATGAAACCTTTGCTCCAGTCGCAAGGTTAGAATCTATTCGTCTTCTTGTATCTTTTGCTATTAACCATTCTATTAAATTATATCAAATGGATGTCAAGAGTGCATTCCTTAATGGTTAAATATCAGAAGAAGTGTATGTCAACCAACCTCCAGGTTTTGAAAATCCAAATTTTCCAGAACATATTTTTAAACTTAAAAAATCTTTATATGGACTTAAACAAGCTCCCAGAGCTTGGTATGAACGTTTAAGCAATTTTCTTCTGGAACACAATTTTATCAGAGGGAAAGTTGACTCCACACTCTTCTGTAAGAACCTTAACAATGATCTCATGATATGCCAGATATACGTTGATGATATTATTTTTGGTTCAGTTAACGCCTCTGTTTGTCAAGAATTCTCTGAGTTAATGCAGGCAGAATTTGAAATGAGCTTAATGCAAGAACTAAAGTTCTTTCTGGGAATTCAAATTAACCAAACTTCAGAAGTTACATATGTTCATCAAAGCAAATATATTAAAGATGTTCTGAAAAAATTTGACATGGCTGACTGCAACTCTGCAAAAACTCCCATGCATCCGACATGCATTCTTGAAAAGGAAGAAGTAAGCGCAAAGGTTTGTCAGAAGCTCTATCGAGGTATGATAGGCTCTCTTCTCTATCTGACTGCTACTCGTCCTGATATTCTCTTTAGTGTCTGTCTCTGTGCCAGATTCCAATCAGATCCTAGAGAATCTCATTTAACAGCAGTTAAGAGAATTCTCAAGTATCTGAAAGGAACTCCTAACCTGGGCCTGATGTATAAGAAAACATCAGAGTATAGACTTTCGGGTTACTGTGATGCAGATTATGCAGGAGATAGACTAGAACGAAAAAGCACATCTGGAAATTGCCAGCTTCTGGGAAACAATCTGATATCCTGGGCTAGCAAAAGACAGTCAACTATCGCTCTATCAACTGCAGAAGCAGAATATATCTCAGCATCACTGTGCACAACTCAGATGCTCTGGATGAAGCATCAGTTAGAAGATCTGCAAATCTTCGAGAGTAACATTCATATCTTCTGTGATAATACTGCTGCCATTTGTCTAAGTAAGAATCCCATTCTACATTCCAGAGCTAAACACATTGAAATAAAACATCATTTTATCAGAGACTATGTTCAGAAAGGGATAGTAACATTGAAGTTCATTGATACAGATCATCAATGGGCAGATATCTTTACTAAGCCTCTAGCTGAAGATAGATTTCTTTTTATCTTAGAAAATCTGAACATTCAAAATTGCCCTGAATGAAGTGTGGCTCTGAAGATGTAAAATGAGACTCTGACATAAACAAATGTGTTTCTGCCTCTGACTCTGATACTTCTACCAGTTAAGAAGATATCTGAGTTAGAAATCTCCAGGAACCAATCCTTTGGTATTCCTAAAGATCAGATACATCAAAACACGTGGAGCACTTAGCATCTAACCCTAGAACTTCTAGACAGCTGTCCAGAAGAAAATCAAAGGTCAGACGATTGAGATCTCCTCGAGCAGTGTGCATACTGTTGGGATTAGACATTCATTAATGAGCCTTAATCATTTTTCCCCCAAGCGTGCTAACTTGTGCTTTGTGCTAACGCTGAATAGTGTGTCGTTTTGCATGTGTTTTCGTTTAGGGTATTTAAACACTTTTCTCACATTTCACACACTTATCACTCTCACTCACTCTCAAACCCTCTCTGAAGCATTTTTGCAAACACTTCATCTTCACCTTCTTCTTCATCAACTATGGATGCTCAACAACAACAAGTTTTCAACTTTTCTCAACAAATGGAATCCAATGCCACTGCCCAAAGTTCAAGCATTCCAACTCCAAAGGTTACAGGCGTTTCCATTACTCCAGTGTACAAGGAACCCCATGTTCTTGATCGTCAACCTCATATCAACCTAGCAACTCCCTTTGAGGGACTGGATGTGTTATGTGAAACACTGGTGGACTTCGACAATATGAGGAGAAATGGAGTAGATCTTACAGAAGAACTCCGTCTACAAGGGTGGGAAAACTACTTCCAAAGGCTGTATGGCCCTGTTTACCCAAATCTCATCAAAGAATTCTGGAGATTTGCTGATGCTGATGACCATTTCATCGTCTCCTTCGTATTGGGGGTAAAGATAGTAATTACTGAAAAGTCAATTGCTTCTTTACTGAACATGGAGAAAACTGGAGGAAAAAGGATTTACAACATCAACCCTAGGTCAAGGCGCATTGCTGAAGAAATCAATCCAACCATCTTCAAACTCAACACTGAAGGAAATCCTTCAAAGAACAAAGAACTTCATCAGAACCTCAGAGTATGGCTCAAGATCATTCTGGGAACCATCCATCATCGCCCAGCATCAAACTCCTCTGACTACATCAATGCAGATCAGAAGTGCATTCTGTATTGCATTCACAAGGGTGTGAAGCTCTGCCTTCCTGCACTTCTCTTCAGATATCTCAGAGACTCTGTAAGGGAGACAAGAAACAACATGGAACCCAGATCCTGCATCCCTCTGGGAAGACTTCTGTCTGATGTCTTCATTGAGAATGGGCTGGTAGATCATCTGGAGAAGAACAGACTAATGGAAGATCTGACGATAGATATTGGAAAGCCTCTGAACGCCAGAAATCTGAAAAGCATGGGAATTCTGAAGAAGATTCAAGTCAGACCCACTATGGACACCTCCTGGGATGCCTTGAAAGATCAGAGGAAGTTGCCCCATGGTCTTGCAAGGTTCTTCAAGAATGAACCCGTAGATGCAATCCTCCACTATCTGCAGCGTCTGAAGGATGAAGGAGTCGACATATCTGACTTCAGATTGGACGATTGTCTAGATTCAGAAGAAGACTTTGTCAGATTCAAAAGAGGTCCCTCTAAGAATAAGTCTTCAAAGGCAAAGAGAGCAAGGATAGGAGAAACCTCTGAAATAAGATCTCCAGCACCTCTGCAAATATCTACTGGTAAGTCTGCTCCCTCTATTCCCTCTGAACAACTTATGGCTTCTTCTAATCCTCTCCCAACACCACCTATATACACATCCTCTGAAACCCCACCTTCTACAACCAGAACCTCACAACCTCTACCCAATTTTAATCTTGCTCACACTACCACTTCCTCTTCATCATCTTCAGCCCCAGAATCACCTCCATACCTTGACCTCTCCTCTGACCCAGAATACTCTGACCCTAACTCTCCTACCTTAGCCCAAATTCAGGCTCAAAACCTTGCTTCACAACAACCAACACAATCTGAAGCAACTTCACCTCCCCCAGAACAAACAACCAACATTCCTTCTGAAGACCAACCTTCTGAAACTCAACCCTCTGACCTCCACACCTCTGATATCACCCCTCCAAACACCTCCGTTGAACCTGAACCTGAACCTCTAACATTAAATCTCAGCCCTCCAACCTCTTCACCTCAAACCTCTGAACCTAACCTTTCCGTACCTACCCTTGAGGAAGCCATAATGCTGGTCGCAGGGGCTTCAGTACAAAAGGTCAAGTCTCTGACCATTAACTCTGAAGTCAGTGATGATCCTGACTCTGTAAGGACACACTGGAACAGAGTCATTGGCTGGATGACCTCTGAGGCTTTTAAGCTGAAGAACATCTCTGAGCAAGTCAGAAATGGCTACATCAGAGATGCTGAGGCAAGACTCCAGGAAAGACTAGCAAGAGAAGCTGAAGAAGAAGCCAGAAGGCTAGAGGAAGAAAGGGCAAAGGAAGCTGAAGCTAAAGCTCTGGCCGATGCTGCTGCTGCTGCCGAAGCTGAAGCACAAGCTGCTGCCGAAGCTGAAGCACAAGCTGCTGCTGAAGCTGAAGCAAAGGCCGCTGCTGAAGCACAACAGGCTCTGACTCAGGGGGAGTCCTCATCTGTTGTTCCTATGGTTCTCCAGACGCTGGAAGAACTGAAGAAAGATCAGAAGGAACTCCGTGCCAGAATGGATAAACAAGACACTGTCAACGACAACATTCAGAACATGCTGGCTCAATTGCTTCAGAGAATGCCTCCGCCTCCCAACCCTTAGGCACTTAGTGTAACACCTCAAAATTTGCCCTCCTCTCTTGGGACTAGCTTAACATATTGCATATCATTTTTAGGTCATTAGGCATTGCATATTGCGTATCATGTGGTTACATTGTGCAAGTCATCCTCACAAGTCTTGATCAGGAGATGAAGAGGTCATGTGCATGCTGGGGTTTCATTGGACTGGTCATTAATCATCTGAGGATGTGGAGGTCCAAATTAGGGTTTTGTGGTTCTCAAGGGGATTGGTCTTCATCTTGGTTGAAATGATTCATCATCATCATCATGGTTTGTCATCATCAAGTGTTGAAGCATATTCCTTGAGATTAGGGTTTTGACCACTGGTCAACCCTAATCAGGTGCATTGGGCCAATCATGGCATGGCTAGGAGATGGGGTCTACAATGGATATGGGGATCATTCCATGGTTATATGGAGCTTATTGAGGCTAGGGTTTCATCCTTGAGCCATTTCATCAGAAGATTGGAGCTCAATTTGATCAGTGCATTGCCAGATTCATCTATCAGTTGAAAAGTCAATTGTGGTCAACTGTGCTTGATTTTATGGATTTGGAGGTGGAATTGAGTTGGATACACTTCATTCATGTTGTAACAAGTGTTATTTGACATTTCAAAGATCAAGAATGGAGAAAATCAAGTCAGACAAGAAATTGCCAAAAATAGAAAGTGACTTGTAATGGAAGTTTCCAAAAATGGAAAGTTTTTGACCTCAAAATTACATGTCCAAGAAAGCTTCAAATGAAAATTTGTTCAACATGAAAGTTGTAGATCTTGGTCTCACCTTTCCAAAAAGTCCAAGAACTTGAAATTCCCATATATGGTTGGCAAGTTATGGTCCATTCAATTTCAAAAATGACCCATAATCAAAGTGGCATAACTTTCACATGGAGTGTCCAAATTGGATGATCTTTTTATGAGCAAACTCCATTTAACATGTACTTTCATGGTGCATAATCAAAAATTATCAAAATGGTCAATGCAAAAGGTCAATTTTCAAGTATACAATTAAAGTCCAAGGGCAAAATGGTCCAAATGGAGAAATAATGGGAATTTTGGAATGGGAGTTTTTGCAACACATCACATATGCCAAATAGAAGTGGTTTCAACTGTCATAAGTGTTCAAGGTTCAATATTTGGCAAAGCTACTTTTGAACTTGCACTTAAAGTACAAAATTTGGCATGACATATGGAAAAGGAGAAATACAATGCCAATTGCTATGAAACCAATGCCAACACACTCCAAATGCAAAATAGAAGTTGTGTGAGCTGTTAATGCACTGTTACATTGCCAATTCACAAAGGTCATTTTTGGACTTTCACATAAAAGGCAATTATGCTAATCACTTCAAATTTGCTAATTAAGATTAGTAGATTGGATTAGCATTGGTATAAATCATTAATTGTAACAGAATTTGTTAACCACAATCACATTCACCAAGATTTGTAACTGAATTTCACCAAAACCTCTCAAATTCTCTCAAGAACCTCATCACTTTTTTTCAACAATACTTCATCAATTCTCAACCAAATTGAACAATTCTTTTTGATTCGTGCTCCATGAACATCAAGCTACATCTGTTTTGGTGAATTGTTGCAAAAAACCTCAGATTCGTGGACTGTTACAAGCTTGCATTTCCATGGCATTTTGCTGGTTCGTGTAATTGGAGCGTCCTTGAGCTAGTGAATCTTTTCCATTCAACTTCTTCATCAATAAACTACTTCTGTTTTGGTGATTGGAGCCAGAAACATCAAAGATTAAGAGCTGCCATCTCACAAGGTGATTTATTCGAATCTCTCCTTTGCTTAAATTGTTAGGTGTTTTTGAAAGATCTTTGAATGTAGATCAACATGCAACTCGTAGTTTTTGATTTGGTTCATTATTAAGAGAGATATCATGCTTTGAATGTTTGGATGTGAAACTTTAACCGTTCGATCCGTCTAGCATAGTGAGAATTAGGCGAAATCGTTAGCATATTGGTGACCTACGTTGAAAGAGGAAGAGAATGGTATAGGATTTGCGCATTTTGGTTGAGGATTTCTCGTAACCGAATCTGTAGTTGGAAGCTCATGAACACGCGATGGACTGCGTAATTTTCTGGAAATGGCTGCATTTGATCCGCTGCAGTGCTTCACCAGTTCAAAATGGTGTTTCCCGCCGCACCAATCCAATTGTACATTGCCAGCACATTAAAACAACACGACACCATTTTG
This sequence comes from Lathyrus oleraceus, assembly GCF_024323335.1. NCBI lineage: Eukaryota > Viridiplantae > Streptophyta > Magnoliopsida > Fabales > Fabaceae > Lathyrus > Lathyrus oleraceus. The sequence goes on along the minus strand of NC_066580.1, from coordinate 50,232,327 downwards.
GCCTTGGAAGCGATAATTACGATTGTGCCATTGCAGCCTTAATTAAATCTTAATTTCATAATTCATTCAATAATTATTTCAAAAACTAACAAAACTTTAAAAAATCATAAAAAATTAATTATTAATCCAAAAATAGTAAGACTTTTTTTGATAGATCCCAAATTCTCTCTAGTGTTTTATAGGCATGATACCATAAGTTGTGCTTGGAGGAATGTTGACCTGGCCTATTGATCTTTGACTTGTGTACAATTTTTGCATGTTTTGCCATTTTTAACATGAAATACTCATACTTGTAAAGAAATGAATAAAAAGTTTTGTGCTTATTCTGGGCATGTTGATGGTGATTTCCATGTAAAGTTTGTGATTTTTGGATACTTGATGATTGAGATATGATTTTTTTGAATCTAGGTGTGACAATTTGTGTCACACCTAGCTAGGTCAACTTCATGAATTTATTTGCATGACCTAGAAATGTTTGATTGCTCCAATTTTTTGCATGAATGATCATTGATATGTCAAGATAACATGTGAATTTTTCTGGGGTTTTTGGTTGCATTTTCAAATTGATTGATAATTTTCTTCACTGTATGCTCATTTGGTAACATTGTGTGATACATGTTGGCATTTTGTTTGTGAAATTCTCATATGGTTTTGGATGAATGTGAAATTTGGTGTACTGATTGTAGACACATTATAGGACATCATAGTTTTGGTCTCATTCATTTCTTAATTGTTCTCACTGTTTTATGAATTTTTGAAGTGAATGCTTGTGTTGATGCTATGGATTGGCTTGAATAATTGTGTCTGGATTTCTTGATTTTCATTGACCTAGTTTCTTTTGTCCAATTGAGCTGAAAATTGACATGCTACTTGTTGATTGTGACCTGTTTAGGTGTGAATTATTTGAGGATTTTTGGAATTGTTTTGGTATGCTTTTGATTGAAGTCATTCTGTTTGGTCAATTGAAGTTGCAAATTGCATGTTTGATGTTAAATTGTGCATGAAATGATATTGGTGAATGATATGAGCATGGGACCAATTGCATTTGCTTTTGAATTGTTTTAAGTTGATTTTGGATTGGTTTTACTTGCTGTTTAGATTTTTTTCTCCCTTTTGGACCCTAGGCTTGGCCTAGGGGTCTAGTTTCTCACATTTGGTTTGACTTTTCAGGTTAAAAGTGCAAAAGGCTTAAGGAGAGAAATGGAAATTGAAAATTGAATTTGTTTGATGTTGTCCACTAATATGACTTTGTTTTGTAGGTTGTGAAGCTTGAGCTTGAGCTTATAGCTTGCACTTGTGTGCATTAAATTGCATTGTACAGATTAATAGATTAACTTTTGCTGTTTATTGTTGGTTTGTCTGAGTACTGATGATACTTGATTGATTTCAGGTACATTTAGTCGCTTACAGTTCTTTAAGAACTTGCTTGCTGTTGCTTGGTTTTTAAACCACTTGAGGTAGGACTTCTATTCTTCATGTAGTCTGGAAGACCTGGCCCGTTACTTGGCCAGGCAACTGTCTGAAGTCCTCTTTAAGAGGCGATGTTTGTGGTTGTTTACATTTGTGCCAAGCAGGTAAAGACCTCTATGAGGCAATTGGTGGATCAAAGGGATATGCAATCTATCCCCCACTATTCTGTGAGTCGTCCCTCTGCTCACACGGCTGTGTGTTGATGCATTGGGACACAAACCCAAGATCCTGTGCTGTTGCACAATCGAGTCAGAGTCTTTGAGCGTAGAAGGGTCCCTCCATTCTGGACCCACGCTCCTTTGTCTGAAGCTCTCCCTGGTCAGGGATAAGAGCTGTGAAGTCTAATCTTCACTCACCTCTCATCTGCTTCACCTTAGCCCCGCAATGGCAAGGTTAAGAGCGAATACTACCCATGTACAAATGACTTGCCTCGGCAGTCAAACCCATTGTTTGAGCCTCACTTGACTGGTTATAGTGTGTGCTATGTGAATATTTGCTTGAAATGCTTGTTTTGATCTGTATGCTTGTATGCTTGCTTTCTTCCTGGATAGGATTAGCTTGCAGTTGTGCAAGTAGGTAGAAACCTGAACATAGGGTAATGATGCATGACAACACTAGGCTCGAGTACAGCTCCCTGGTAGTGTGTCTTCCCTTGGTTTCTGGCTAGATTTTCTTTCCCTTGAGGGGGAACTACATCGCCCTGATCCTCGTTCCAGACGAGGTATGTAGGCAGGAGACCGTGCGAGGTCTCTCCGGGCACCTTTTTTTTCTTTTTGTGTGTGTTTGCATGTTATCTTCTTGTGTATGTTTGGTTCGGATGCCGACGTAAGTCCAGTGATTGGCGGTCGGGCTCCCCGTTTGCCTTCTGGTGTGTGTTTTGGTTCGGATGCTGATGTAAGTCCAGTGATTGGCATTCAGGCTCCATGTTTGCCTGTGTTTGTGTTTGCTTGTTTGGCGTGCGTGAGCTGAACTACGGCAGCTCTGATTCTCGTTCCAGACGAGATACGTAGGCATAGGATGCGATGTCCTATCGAGCTCTCTTCCTCTTAACCCCACCTGTGTTGTCTTAGCGTGTGTGTATGATGTTTGTCTGTTTATTTTAGCAACCTTTTCTTTCTTTTAGAACGTGGATCCCGTCGAGTACGACGGACGTGAGGGGTGCTAATACCTTCCCCTTGCGTAACCGACTCCCTTACCCTTTCTCTTTGGTCGCGAGGCCATGCTTTTCCCAGGTTTCTCTGAGCGTTTCCTTTCCCTATCTTGGGATAAATAACGCACAGTGGCGGCTCTGTGTTGTTTTTTGTTTCAGCCCGCCGGTTGTTTTTTCGCGGATGCGACACTTAGGATTTTGTTGCCTTGCTTTCTTTGTTTCTGATGTTTACTTGTTCCTTTTGCCTCTGTTGCCTTTTATCTGAATACAATATTTTTCTCTTGAATTATTATTTTTTTGCTATGTCCTTTTTTATTCTGACAAAAAGGGGGAGAAGTCATTAATAGCTCTGATGAAAATACTATCTAAATACCTTAAGCACTTTGCAACATATTTTTCTTAAAAAAAAAATTATCTAACACTAGACTTAAGAAATTGCAGAAGGTATCAAGAAACCTCAATGCTTGGAAGCTCTGGTAAGAACTTCTGAACTCCCTGGCCTATCTCAGGGGGAGCTCTTGTCTATCTGATCTGATATTGTTTATGTTTCATCTGCTAATTAAGTTTGTTTTGTCATCATCAAAAAGGGGGAGATTGTAAGAACAAAAATTGTTCTACAACAGATTCCATGATTTTGATGATAACAAAGGATGAAACCAAAAATGGCACCCTAACGAAAAGTTTCTAAGTGTGCAGGGTTCTAAGGAAAGAAGAAAGAAATCATCAGATACAGAATCATATCAGATACAAATTATCAGAAGACTAGAAGCATCTGAAGTAGAAACACGTTCAAGAAAGTCTAACTCTGAGCAAAACAGCAAAATATCAGAAGCATCTGAACAAGAAGTACGCTCTAGAAGTTCTGACTCGGAACAACGGTATGTCAAACTCCAGAAGTTCTCAGCGCTATCTGAAGAAACCATCAGAACTCAAAAGAGATCAACATCAGAAGTTAGATAGCAAGATTCCAAGATCTCCAGAAACACGAAGACTCTGATCATGGATTTCCAAATAAAGGAAGAGTAACGTTAACTTCAAATAAAGGTTTGGAAATGGAATTCCTAATACAGAAAGAGACGTTAACTCCAAATTCAAATGAAAAGGAACTATATTTGGAAAGTAGTCATTCAAGGAGAGAAAGTTGTCTTGGCAAGAAGCTATATAAGTTATGGCATTAATTCAAATTATTGACCATCAGTTTTTACGACTACTTCAATCCTATATATAAAGGACTGCAAATCAACATTGAGAGACACAAGTACAACAACACAAAAAGAACATACTGAAACATCAACACACATAAAAAACGTTTTATTCTCTCAATCTTCACAAAGCTTTTGCTTGAAACGTGAAACACTTTTTGTTCTTACTGTTGTAATATTTGCTTGTCTTAGAAGCACTCTAGATTACATAAGTTTTCTATCTTTGTTGTATTTCCTCAAGTGACTCTGTGCAGTCTGTATACTTGAGAGGACTAAGAGATTTTTCTCTTAGACGTTGTTTGTAATCAATCTTTCAAGATTAGTGGATTAAGTCCTTGTTGAAGGCGAAATCACCTTGGCCGGGTGGACTGGAGTAGCTTTGTGTTATAAGCGAACCAGTATAAAATCCTTGTGTGATTTTCATTTTGAAAAAGCGCTTATTTTCCAAACAACTCAAACCCCCCTTTCTTGTTTTTCTCACCTTCAACCAGATGATCATATGCATGATGATACTAACGATGATACTTATGGTGAAGATTTCATCGTCAACTACGGCATCGTGTCAGTATTGCCTGTCGAATATGATATGGTGTCAAAAGTCTCTGAAGCAGACAAGGATTTCGTACCAGATGAAACTGCTGAAGACAAACCATTATGCTACTATGTTATGAATAATGGAATGGTAGAGGAATAAAAGGCTATATTTGAAAATCCTAGTCCATGAATGATATATCATTTGAAACCATTGTTTATAAGGGCAAAGGTTGACGGAGTAGCAGTGAATAAAGTGTTTGTGGATGGAGGAGGAGCTGTCAACTTAATGCCTCATACTTTGTTTAAGAAAATTGGAAAATGTGATGCTGGTCTCCTACAACACAACATGGTTTTATCTAAGTATGAAGGAAAAACCAGTAATATTCTTGGGGTTATCCAAGTCGAACTAGCCACTGGTACAACCACACGATCGACGTTTTTCATGGTGATAAAGCGAATTTCAACTTGCTCTTAGGACGGGAATGGATCCATGGAATAGGGGGAAGTACCATCAACCTTACACCAAAGGTTGATTATCTAGAGGAAAGATGGCATTGTTGAGAATATCGAAGTTGATCAGAGTTATTACAAGATCGACGAGGCCAAAGGCGCGAAGAAATCCTTCGACCAACATTTGGCGAATATCGCACCTTGTGATGATGAATCAAGATCCTACACTTCTGTTAACACATGTCGTGTCCTGAATCTAGATCCTGATTATGGACTTATCTGGGATGTTGAATAGGCGATGGAGCCTAAAGTGGTAAATCCACCTAAGGGGTGGCCTGCATTCGATGAAGATGACCACTGAGTCAAAAAGTTTGGCTCGAATTTAGGCCTATTTGGCTGAGAACAGAATAAAATCGGTACTAGAAGCTAAGAAACTACAAATTTTGGCTATCAAAGCCAAAGTCAAAGTACGTGAAGATGACTAACAAGGCCAAACAACAACTTTAGAAAGCCAGAGGCTAGATTGCATTTATGACAATGAGCCTTTGGAGTTTGAGAAAGACCCATTGAATGAGTTGCAGAAAATGCAAACGTGAGACCCACTCGAGGAGATAGATCTAAGAGATAGGGTCATAAAAAGACCAAGTTATATAAGCACTAAAGTTGGGTCGAAGATGAAGGCTAAACTGATCGAAGTATTGAAAGAGTACAGGGATTGTTTTGCCTGGGACTATGGTGAAATTCCTAGCCTAAATCGAAGCGTAGTAGAACATCGATTTCCTATTCAGTCAGGAAAACGGCCAGTAAAGCAGCATCCTCGACGGTTTGCTCCATAAATCACTTTGAAGATTAAGTAGGAGATCGAGAGACTGCTCAAAAGCCGGTTCATCAGAACTGCAAGGTACATCGAATGGTTAGCCAACATAGTACCTGTTATCAAGAAAAATGGAACTCTTAGAGTCTATATAGATTTTAAAGACTTAAACAATGCAACTCCAAAAGACGACTATTCGATGCCAGTGGCAGAAATGTTAGTCGATTCAACCGCTGGTTTCGAATACTTGAGTATGCTAGATGGTTATTTTGGCTATAATTAGATTCTCATAGTAGAATATGATGTTCCCAAGACGGCATTTCGATGCCCCATAGCTTTGGGAGCATATGAATGGGTTGTGATGTCGTTTGGTTTAAAAAACGCCAGAGCCACCCGTCAAAGAGCCATGAATGCCATATTCCATGATTTTATTGAAAGTTTTATGTAGGTAGACATTGATGATATTGTGATAAAGTCTTCATTTGAAAATGGTCATTTGGACCATCTTCAACGCTCATTTAAGAGGATGAGAAAATATGGAGGAGACTTCTTGGGTTTCGTGGTGCACAAAAAAGGCATCGGGATCAACCAAAACAAAACAAAAACAATTTTGGATCTCAATCCTCCTTTGACAAAGAAGCAACTCCGGTCTTTGTTAGGGAAGATAAACTTCTTGAGAAGATTTATATAAAATCTAAGTGGAAAGACAAAGGTTTTCTCTCCATTTCTCAAGATCAAGAAGGAAAGTGATTTTCACTGGGAACGAGAGCAACTAGAGGCTTTCAACGCCATCAAAGAGTACCTCACAAATACTTTCATTTTAGTGCCACCTAATATGATTAAGAGTATGAGGTTATATATTGATGTGTCGGATACGACCATAGGAAGTGTGTTAGCACAAAAGGATGACAATGGTGTCGAAAGACCCATTTATTACCTCAATCGAATTTTAATAGATGCTAAAACTAGGTATAGTATGATTGAAAAATTGTGCCTATACTTGTACTTATCATGTATGAAATTAAAGCAATATATAAAACTAGTTAATATTTATGTTTCGTCTCATTTTAATGTTATTAAACATATGTTTTCTAAACCCATTCTACATAGTCGAATTGGGAAATCAGCACTAGCATTAACTGAGTTTTCTTTAACATATATGCCTTTGAGGGCCATGAAAGGCCAAATAGCGGCGGATTTTATTGTAGACCACGCAATAATCGAACCATCACTAAACATGGTCGACACGAACCCATGGAGGTTATACTTCGAGGGGTCAAGTTACAAAAAAAGAACAGGTGTTGGGATCTTAATATTATCCCCACAAGGCATTCCGACAAAGTTTAAATGTAAATTTGACGGAAACTGTTCCAATAATGAAGCAGAATAAGAAGCCCTAACCACTAGCCTCAAAATATTGAGGGATTTAGGAGCCAAGAAGGTCGGGATAAAGGGTGATTCTGAGCTAGTGATCAAACAAATCACACGAGAATATAAGTGCATTAAAGAAAATTTATTGATGTATTTTGCAATGGCAAAACGCTTATTAGAGTGCTTCGAGGTTGTCAGTATCACACATGTGCATAGAATAGAGAATCAAGAAGCTAACATTTTAGCAAAAATTGCATCTGGGTATAAAGTGTCGAAAGATAGGCTCAAGGACTTTATTGAGGTGAAAGAAAAGATGGTGTTGAACGTCTCGCCGTCATCCAAAATGGCAATCCTAAAAACTGGGGAGCAGATGTCTTAAGTAATTTTGAAAATTTTGAAAATTTTGAAAGACATGAAGTTTTTGCCATTGATAATTTGTCACAGTCAGATTGGAGAAACTCAATCGTGGAGTACTTAGAAAATCCAGTCGGGAACACTGATAGGAAAATCAAGTATAAAGCGTTAAGCTATGTATGTCTGGGAAATGAGTTATTGAAAAAGACTCCATAAGGAGTGTTGCTCAAGTGTCTTAGGGATACAGAAGCATACTTGTCAATGTCTGAGGTACACAGTGGAATATGTGGAGTTACCAAGCTGGCCATAAAATGAAATAGTTATTATTTTGACAAGGTGTTTACTGACCAAATGTGTTAAAAGACTGTATTGAATTTGCCAAAGGGTGTCAATAATGTTAGATACATGCAAGCACTCAACATGTGTCCGCCACCGAGTTGCATGCAATCATCAAGCCCTGGCCCTTTCGAGGTTGGATGTTACATGTCATCGGTGAGATTCGACCAGCCTCGTCGAAACAACAAAATTTATCCTGGTAGGTATAGACTATTTCGCAAAATGGATAGAAGTTATCCCTTTGATAAAAGCGGATCAAGAGGTTGTGATTGAATTCATTCAAAAACACATTGTGTATAGGTTTGGAATTCCTAAAACCATTATTACAAATCAAAGTTCAGTTTTCGTTGGTCAAAAGATGCAAGAGTTTGCTGCTGAAACATGATTCAAGTTGGTTACTTCCACACTTTACTATACCCAAGCAAATGGCAAAGTCGAGGCAACCAATAAAATGATAATTGGATTAATCAAAAACATTAGATCAAATTCTATGGACTTGTCGAACATCCCCAAATGAGGCAACCAATTCAACTCCTTTTCGTTTGACATTTGGACATGATTTCGTGTTGCCAACAGAAATCTGTTTACAATCAGTTAGGGTGGAGCGGCATAACGACATTTTGTCAGAACAATATTGGAGACTGATGCTCCACGAAATGACCAATTTAGACGAAGAAAGGTTGGTTGCAATAGACATGTTGTTATGATAAAAAGCACGTGTGGCCAAAGCGTACAATAAAAAGGTTAAGATAAAAACCTTTGCAATAAATGATTACCTTCTCGAAAGCAGCAGGAACAGCATGGGTGAAGCAAGGAATTTTTTTTGGAACCTTTTTGGGTTTCATTCTTTCGTCTGGGAGTGGCCCATGGAAGGCGAAAAGTTTCTCATCCACCATGAAGGGAATGAGTATTTGTCGTTGCCAAGTTTCCATCTTGGATGGATCATTTGAAGGTGGTTGAGGAACAGTGGTTAAACCTTCTTTTCCAGCGAGGTTGAAAGCGATGGAATTGTTACCAGTATTGTGTGTGACTGTATCCATAACGTTAGCAGAAGAAGCCATTGCAATGTAAGAAAGAAAGGGAATGAGGAAAGTATATGTTCTGAGAGTCGCAAAAAACAGCGCAAACAGAGAAGAAAGAAGAAAAACAAAAAAAATATGGAAGAATGGTATGTATAAGCAAATACAATGACAACCAAGAATCAATCGATATTGATGACAACTATTACGATTTAGCGGTAGGGGAAAAGTTAGTAAAGGTGGTTGAAAATCCACGACCTAGGAAGTAGCTACAAATGATGGCATTTCCCCTTGGAAATCGTGGCGCAGAAAGGTGTCATCATGCACATGACATCATCAAAGATTACGCAAAGTTGAAATTGAGTGGAAGACAAAACACCAAGTTTCTCAGTCGAAACTGGCCTTATAGGGGGGCAATTTGTTAACCAGTAAATTTTGACTAGAGTAAAAGAAGGAGCAAGAGCGAGAGTTTCGACAGGCAAGATGGGCCAAAGGACATAGGACAAGTCAAAAGGATATTATGGGGAATGAGACTGCCAAAGTCGAAGCCAAACAAGCAAAAACGAGATAATTAGTTGAGCAGAACATGGGGGAAGATGCAAAAGACGTTGGGCTGCAGGTTTAGACGCGTGACACATTGTATATGACCAACGATAATGTAGCAGTTATTTCTCATTACTATTTAAGTAGATTTGATTTCTAGTTTTAAAAATCGCATTTGTAACATTGTAGAGGGAAAACACTCAAAGTATCAAACGTTTAGAGAAAAGAGTTCATTCCTACAAAAATCTATGTTTGCGTCCACACTTACCTTCAAGCAATTTAAATTACCAAGTCTTTTTATCTTCCTTGCTATTTATGATTTATCTTGTCTTTCGTTCATCTATTTTAATTGCACCTTTTATAAGCATTTTCTGTCTACCGTTTTCTTAATCCAAACATTTAAACAAAATATCCCATAAACTTAATATTTAATCTAAGATTTTATAGCCGATCCTGCAAGCAAATCTCAATAGAAGGTTAGAGATTGTTCGCACGAAAACCCGTGCGAACACTATGACACCATTTGCTGGTCAATGGTGCGGTCTTGGCTGGTTCATGAAACCTTTTCCCAATCCACTGCTTGCATGCTTCGGTCCCACCCCTATGTGGTCGAGGCTTACCTCTTCCAAGACCGGCCTAAGGGCAACTCCTTACCATTCAAACCTGGTGGCGAGGCAATTTGATTTAAACCAACTGCTTCTGTGTTTCATTCCTGAGGGCAAGGTTCTAGCAATTAACGTGTTCGACAACTCCTCTGTTGACGTCGGGAACAACAACCTCATTCCCACGATTGCACAAAGCAATTTTCAACCGTATGGACGTGACTTCCTAGGTGGAAAAGCAACCAGAAGATTCTCAAATGGGAGGATACTGACTGATTTCATATCAAAAGCTTTTGGTATAAAAGAATATTTCTCAAATGGGAGGATACTGACTGATTTCATATCAAAAGCTTTTGGTATAAAAGAATATTTGTCCATACTTGGATCCTAAGAATAATATTTCAGATTTTACAACTGGTGTCACTTTTGCTTCTGCTGCTACTGGCTATGATAATGCAACTTCAGTTGTACTAGTAAGTTCATATTGTCTTTCAGATTTGTTCCTACCACTTCTCTATTTCTCTCTATCTCTCGTATAAAAAAATCGAAATGATTTTCTTGTTTCCTAAATTTTGAAAAAAAAAAACAAATTTAAATCTAGCTTATGATCTATACTAAGTTGCTAATATATATAATAATTAGAATCATTTTTAAGGGCGGATAAAACAGATTATCACACATGGTCCACAAATTATTACAGATAAATTGAGGTTAAATAGAACCTCATAAAATATTTGTCAATGTTAAATTTTGATAAAATAGAATCTTTATTGATTTTGCTATAAGAAATCTGGGACTAATCTATATAGAAGCCTCCAAAAACATAAAAACAGTTATGATAATAATGCAAACTATATGATATTTGATGCAGGGTGTGAAGCAATGAGAGTACTACAAACAATACCAAAAGAATCTAACTGCATATCTTGGTGAAACCAAAGCAAAAGAGAGCATTTCTGAATCATTACACCTTATGAGTATTGGAACAAATGATTTTCTAGAGAATTACTATACCATGCCTGGTAGGGCATCACAATACACAATCCAACAGTACCAAACTTTTCTCGCCGGAATTGCTGAGAATTTCATAAGGAGTCTATATGGTCTTGTTGCTAGGAAGATTTCCCTTGGAGGATTACCTCCCATGGGATGCTTGCCATTGGAGAGAACTACAAATTTTATGGGTCGGAATGGTTGTGTTGCAAACTACAATAACATAGCACTTGAATTCAATGGTAAACTCCAGAATATAACTACTAAGCTCAATCAAGAGCTCCCTGGAATGAAGTTGTTGTTTTCAAATCCATATTACATCATGTTGCACATCATAAAGAAACCTGAACTCTACGGTATGATACTGCCGCAGAAAATCTAGTTTACAACTTTCCATATAAATATTACAATTATGAAACATTTTCTTATTAATTTGATTTGTCGATGACAGGGTTTGAATCAGCCTCAGTAGCGCATGTTGTGCTACTGGAATGTTCGAGATGGGTTATGCATGCAGCAGGGGAAGCATGTTCAGTTGTTCTGATGCTTCCAAATTTGTGTTTTGGGACTCTTTCATCCCACAGAGAAAACGAATAGTATTGTTGCAAAGTATGTGATGGAACATGTGTTAGCTCAGCTTTTAGAATAAATAGTACTACTTGTGGAATTTTATGTATTGTAATCTCACCACTTTTAGATGTTCACCAGTATGGTTTTCTGCATGTTGATGTGTGTGTATAAATATATATGTGTGTAAGAATGTTATTACAGCACTTCCATTATAAAATGTGCTGAGACTTAGAATAATTAGTCATTTTGTATGGACTAATATATAGGTTTCCTCTTAGTATTCATATATGTGTTCAAGTTTATAAATCTAAAGCTATGTTAACATAACTTGTTCTTAGAAATTTGGTGTAAAAGTTAACATAAATACTCAAATATAAGAATACTCAAAATGAGAGAAACAGTCATATTTAATATAATTAAATAACTCAAAGTACATGCAATAAACTTACATAGAGAGAAAAAAGACATCAGAATTGAATTAAAAATGAGAAGAATAACAAACCAATTGTTTGTGAGTATCAATATAATAGAATGAAGAACATAATTTTTTACCCTTAAATGGGGTACAAATTGACATTCATTGCTTAAAAAAATACAAGGGTTCTCAAAAAATTTGCCCCAAAACCATAATAACAATGTGACGACAGTTTGGGCCGCAACAATCGCTATTGGTGACAGCAGCTCACAACCCAATAGCTACGCGCTTAGTCCTACTACTGCTACATACTGCTACATTATTCTGCTATAATGCATTATTGACAACATAGACTAAGAATATTTCTTGAGTTAGAAAACTAAGTGACGATAAGTGCTTGATTGCTTCTCATTAGGCAGACGAGAAAAAAATCCTTAAACAAAACCAAAATGAAACCAAAGTAAGTGCAAGGTCTAGCCAAGCTTGTATTTAAATTTACATCTCAACTAAACTTATAAGGTGCGGTTAATTCTTAGATTTGTTATATAAACTATTTATAATTTGCCAAGCTGTTGGACCTTCAGGATGCGCATTCACAATGAGTTTTAGAAACTGTTTCTCAGAAGTTGAAACTATGGTACTCAAGCATAACTCGCAATCTATTCTTGCATTTCTCTTCTTCAACCACTCATACATTGCAAATCTTGCATAAATTGTGTCCAAATCACGGAATAAATATTTTGGATATCCCACGAGACATTCTATTGGGTAACCTAAAGTGTTCTTTAAGAAATCAATCTTCTTTTGCAATGCAGTTTTCCTAACAATTAGAATCGCAGGAATTTGCTTTACCATTTCAACTACAGTGTTATATTCCAAACCAGCTTCAACCAAGCAGTTAAATCTTTCCAGTAACTTGTCACCTCTTCCTCCAAACATCTTCATAGCTATTTCCATCTCCTCAGTGTTATCAGTATACCCAAGTTTCCGCAAGAAATTTGTTTTCTCCAAATACCTACGCGGGTCATATTTGAAGTCATTTAGATTCTTCTTCTGCCTACGTCTTAAAGCCAAACCAAAAAACTCTAACGGATCATCCTGTATCATTTGACATAAACTAGCTTTTCCAACTCCCAACTCTTTAGACACTGTTTTATAACCTTTTATTGAATGTCTGTTAAGGATATGCATGTGGTTATACAAAACATGAGCAATAGCATCTTGTTCCATTCTAATATTATACAAAAAAGCAATTACAAGCATCAAATTTTCCATTCGCGGACTTGACAACATATCAGGATGCTCTCTAAAACAAGAACAAATCTCATTCACGCCAAGACCCAACTTAATCAACCGACCTATAACCAAAAATGCCTTCTTTCCTAAACCCTCCAACAACAATTTCGGATCTGCCTTAAACAAATCATACATTTGTTTCTCAGAATATCCCCCTTGATGAAAAAGCTCTATACTATCAATGATCGTTTTCCATCTATATGTTCTTTTAGGAGACATACAACTCACAAACCATCCAGTCTCAATCCCAATTCTCTTCAACCAATCAAGAACAACAACAAATTGAGAATCAACCTCGTCTCCAACTAAAAGCAATGGACAACAAACAAACAGTTGGACAAGAGATGATTTACTCAAACCCAAACTTTCATAACTTTCAAATTTCTTGGACAAAACACCACTCCCATACCCAAAAACCTCTCGTGCTTCTTTATAAATCTTCCCCATTCTATTCCTGGGAATCCCGTAATTAAACAAGACATGAAAATTATCAACCAAAACACTATCATCACCACCAAGAAAAAACAAATCTTTAGGCAAAAGTAACTTCAATTCACTTTGTTTAACCCCTATACTCTCTAAAAAGGGTTCAAATTCATTAATAGGGTGATGCATAAGGTACCTTCTGATAGCCCAACCAAAATCATCGTCTCTTTCGTTGACTCTGACTTTGCTTATAAGCGAATTTATGAAACATGGAGAGTTTTTGGCAATGAAATCTGCGTCAACCAAAGTGTAACGTCGAGTGTAGTGAAGGTAATCGAATAGAGCACACTGTGCATGGATTCTTGTGCAGCGTTGGATGCGAATCGAAGGTGAGGGAGATGGAGCGGGAACATTGGTGGAATTTGAACAGCGGAGTATTGAAGGTTTGAGAGAGATTGAAGAAATAGGGTTTTGGTGGGAGAGACTAGGGTTGAAGAGAGGAACGAAGTTTAGATTATGCAGAAGCGAAAGGGTTGCCATTGGGAACAAAAACAAGATGAGGATTTCTGTTTTTGTTAACAGGGTTTAGGTTTAGTAAAGTAGAGACTCAAATGTGTGGGAAATTATAAGGTAAAAGTAAATATATTTATTTATTATAAAAGTCACTATTATACTATTATAATAAAAAAGATAGTAGATGCATTTTTTCAAAAGTTAAATATTTTTAATAAAAAGATAAATTTTTAATTGTAATTTTAGTCTTTTTATTTTATTTATATTGTTGTTAGTCCCTTTTTTTTTATAGGAAAAGAGAATTGAAGTTTAAAGAATTTGTTTATAAAAGAAGAGAAATTTGAGCAAGAACTTGTTTATAAAACATCAAAATTATGACCTAGATCAAACATCATTATTCATAACATTGAATCGTCTAATAAATACATAATCCTCCTAAGAACTTTGGGAACGTCATCACATCCCACATCACTGAATGAAGTCGTGTATGCTCATTGCTATCGCCCTAGATTAAAGAGCGTTGTAACTTTTGAATCTCATGCAAACGAGGATTAGGAATGCAAGTAGTCACCATAGTATAGATAGGAAGGGCTTTATTAACAACTTTAGAGAGAGTTACCCGACCTACAAAAGAAATGTGTTGAGCTTTCCAAGAGGCCAACTTCGACTTAACTTGCTCCAAGATATAATTAAAATCAGATCTTCTAGGTGCTCTACCAAGAAAAGGGACACTCAAATACTTGTCAAACGATTATGTTTCACAAAATCCAAACATAGCAGCCAATTTATGTGGAATAGACACAAAAGTGTTTCTAGAGAAAAAAATATTTGTTTTATCAATACTCACTTGTTGACCAAACAATAGAAAAAATTGGTTAACAATATGGAGCAAACATTATATTTGAACCTATGTATCTTGACCAAACAATGGTAAGATATGAGAGGACCATATCTCTAAAATTAGGGTTTTACTTTGTGGTTGAGCGTCGTCTCCCCTCCGATTTTGGAGTATCTCTCCTTTTTCATGGAGCTCCCTCCTCCCCGGTGGAGGTTTCTCTCCCTTTGTAGTTTTTCCCTCTCTCATTTTCAATCATTTGAACCATCCATCTCTTTTGGATTCTTGTCATATCCTACTTTCAACCTCCATCATATTTTCTTTTCTCTCCGCCAACAACCACCTGGTGCTCGCTGTCGCAAATCTAAATCCATCTTCACCAGCCAATGGGTCAAAGCTTCAGAACAACCAACATCGAAAAAGACCTCCATCATAACCTCTACCACCAGAAGTTTCTAAATTGTTGAGATATTGTGATTAGGTACCTGTTATTGTTATTCTATTTATCGTTTTTCTGTTTGTTTGTTTGGTTCAGATGTGTGTGTTGCTCTTTTTTTAGCCTATTTTAAGTCTATCTTCAAGGTGTTTGATGAAAGGCTCCAAAGAGGTTTGGATGAAGGTAATGTGTTCTTGAGTAAAAATCTAAGTGTGGGCTTTGCAAATCAGACTCTATCTTTCAATAAATGCTCTTTTCAGAGATAGTGAATTTAGTCAATCTAGAGAACTTGTATAATCGAACTGTGCATGATAAAGCCAAAGAAATTATCTATAACTGGATAAATTTAAGGATTGTGGCTCCCAAACTCATTTATCTTTTGTGGAAGAATTTTGATTGGTTGCTTGGATTAAGGAATTTGATTGGTAATACTCCATTGGATTCTAATTTCTCAAAGCTTATTGTTGTCTAAATCTTGGTAGACTTTACTATTAGTGTTGATTTTAATGTGTGGATGGCAAATGCACTTACACAATATTTGTCACTTTGCTTGTACTCCTTTTCTTTCATCTATTGAATGTTGATGTTTACTTTAAAAAAAGAATAATCTAAGTCATTAAATATACTATCTATGATGAAATTAGATTTCTCATAAAAAATATACTATAGTTGTTTCTATTTATAAGAGAAAATTATTTTTAGATTCATTGAATAATCAATGTATCTGGTATGTATAATAGATCAGATACATTGATTATTCAATTAATATAAAAAGTCAACTTTCTCTTATAAATAAGATCATAAGGAGTAATAGATTACACATCACGTTGGTGAATTAAATGTCATACTTGACACTTTCAGACATATTAAAAAATGTAATAAATGAAAAAGAAAAAAATTGTAATTTTACGAAATTACTCATATTAACTATGGGTGTATTCAAATTAGCTTTCATGCAAATTCAGAAATTAATAAATTAAGAGTATTAATTAGATGGTACAATTGGAAGATGAAAATTAAAATTGCATTTGTAACTAAAAGTGACTAGTATTATAAGACAAATACTTTTTTTAAACATGACACTTATTTTAGAATAGAAAAATACCTTTTAATATTTAAAAATTTGACTAACATTAAACTTTTCATAAAGTCGGATTAATTAATTAAAATTAATTTGCAGTCAACATAATTCGTAATTAAATAATTAACTTTCATATGCCTCCTTCTCCTTCTAAAAAACTACCTAAATTACATTGTCATCTTAAAATCCCTAAAATTACATTTCTATTCATGATTAAAAGAACACATTCATCTCAAAACCCTATTCACGATTAAAAGAAACATTCATATTAAACCTCACAAAAATGTCTATGTCACGATCTTGCATTTATCGTGTTGTTCCCAGTTATCATCTCTATGATGTTGTCTCTATCTATCTCGCTTAAAATTTGCATCAAAATATAACCTTTACAACACATAATCATTTTCTTTCTAGCTTGCTCTTTACCCCGCTAACTGGACTTCTTTCTGAGAGTTCAGCAAGCATAGTAGTTATGTGACATAACCTTCTTCTATCTCTAATATAAATCCTTCACACATTGAAACATATTCTTGCTTATCTCCTACCAAAACAAAGCCCTTCTCTCAAGGATTTTAGTTCAATAAAAATTAGTAAAATACATATAGATACGATAAGGTTAGATTTCAACGGGAAAAAATCCTAACATGTCAGTGCCACACTACTACAAATATATTCATTTTATCTCGGGTGCGAAGAGGATTTTACCTTAGTTAGACAGGTGGGATAACGAAGGGCGACATCAAAATCTACCACCTTACCCCTCAGTTTCAGAATAACGGAGGACATGGTTGAAATGTCATTGGTTCAATCCACAACAACAACATTTTTTTTCAAAACTATGTAGCGCGCGTCATATACCTCTCGATATTTGTTAATAACCGAGGGGAAAATGTCAGTATTTACGTTGGTTTGATTTAATAAACGAGAAATATAACTTTTTTTTATCATTTATTGCTTGTTTTAAATCTCATTTTGACGTACATGTATCATTTTTTACTCAAAAACTACAAATTATGTGACATAATCAAATTATTTGTATTTTATACCGAACATAACGCAGAATACCAAATTTACATTGTTTACAAACCAAATATACAATGCTTACAATACTTATAATGACATTTAAAATACACAAAACCTCTACGAAGAGAACCTATACATATTTGAAATATACATATTTGCACCTATAATAATAAAATTTCTATATAATTCTTACAACAATCAAGAAAAACTAGTGTTGTTGAGATCATAATAAGATAGGAAGACATCGGCCCAACATGATCAGATGTCATCTACATCTTCTTATGGGGATGGTGTTTCGTTGCTAAACTCCTATAATTTGAACATAAATTAAATTATGATAAGTTAACAACAAGAACAATATTGACTTCAAAAATATACATAAATTACATGTATATGGATAAAGTTAATACCTTAAGCCATGAATTGGAAATGCCTCCGGAAACAATCTTTAACATATGTTTCATAACATAGTATCCATATGCAAAGCTCTCGGATTGTTTTCACGACTACAGATAATTTTCATATAGTTACTAATTAATACACACAAAGTACAAGTAATACATTAGCAAACATAAAAAAATGACAAAAAGCACAAGTAATACTTACATTTAGGGAAACTAACTTTGGCTTTCTGCCAAGGATATTACTTTTCACAAAATTGTATCCCTTCATAACTCTACATGTCGGTAAAAATTTAACATGGATAAAAACTATTCAAAATTATAAGTAAATTTTGAGTATTACAAATAATACAATTTCCCCTCTCAAAGCGTTTTGCATATCTTCATTAAGTTTATAGTGTAACGAGCATAATATTACTACAACATTTTGCTTTGAACATAAAATAATTACTTGCCAATGGTTCCTAAATAAACATTTAGAATGATTAATAATATGTACCAAATTGATTTATTAATGAAAATACAAATTAATATATACTTACACATGGTAAAACGGTCCCATGTAACACTCTTTATTCTCATTAACCAAGTTATTTTGTATATACATCTTGATAATGTTTGCTTCATTACCTTGAAATTGAATGTTCAATGGATCTAAGAAACAATGTTTTCTCAATTTCCTTTTAACACACATCTCATGCATGAACCTAATTAAAAGTTAATGCAAAAGTCAAATCTTTATGTTAAAGTATGAGAACAATGAATATAAATTGAAATCACCATAAAATTATACTTATGAGCACCATAATTGTAGTATGGGTATGTCCAACTAATCATTTGCCTTCAAAAATTCTACAAGACAACTCTTATGAAGTATAAAAGATTGTTTGGTTCATGTTTTAATTTAAACTCGCAGAAGTCTGGAATCTCTTCTACCATCATTGATAGTCTCTGAGTGTTATCCTGTTGAGATGGTGTGGTCTCAATATTGTGATAGGGGACAGAACAACTATCTTTCATGCTTGCATCATTCATAATAACTTTCTCAGGTATCATGTTTAACTTACCTACAATTAGGTGGTTGAGTAAACCCATTAATTTTAATTTTTGCATCATAAAAACAACCAAAATACAATACAAAAATTAAAATACACAAACAATAACAACAACATACAACACAACTTTTTTAGCTTATACTTATAACTCAATCACATCATGGGTACACTCCTCCTGGACTCTCTCATGTACCTCTTGCAGCAACCTCTCCCGATCCTCCTGATGCACACTCTCACATTCGTCTTGAGTCCACTTCTTCATCTCTTCCTGAGTGCACTTCTCTTGCTTTTGTTCTAATACATCCCCCAATCTTTTCAGCAACTATTTATTCAATTTCTCTCTTACGAATTACTTAGTTAATTGATTGCGATATTCCAAAATGTAACTTCAAGCCGACGCCTCTTCCAAGAGACCATGGACACGCCCAACATGTTCCTCGATTACAAACGCTTTTACCAAGGTGCCATAACGATCTTGTGGAACGAAAATGTCAACTTTGGCTTGTTTGACCAGTATATCCTACAAAACATATACAATTTTATCTTCACCAAATTGAATTAACTAAAATAAGTAATGTTGAAAAAAGTATATCCTTACAATCTTTTCAGCCACTTTGGGTGTAGCCTCTAATGTGAATTCGCCACCTGGTCTTTGATGCGTCCTCTTTCATTTCTCATGGTGGAGATGGATTACGATCAAGGCTTCTAGAAGGATCTCTCAACTCTAGTTCCTTTTGTTTTCTTTTTTCATTAATCATTTTCTGTTCAAGTTTATCATATCCTCCACGAGACAATCCATGTGAATACACATTTCTAACTCTATTCTCATTTCCTTTTAGCTCTTAGCCAATAAATCAGGAGTGGTGTAAGACTTTACAAAATATTCCCAAAAATTCTTATAAAAAATGAATATTTCACGTACAGAGGCACTTCGTCATCTTTTGAATGATTAATATAAGCATATATGAGTTGAGTCTTAAAGCCCCTCCAATGCTCACTAGCATATGCAAGCCATTTCTTTTTCAGCAGACTACCCTCTGGAACAATAAGCACATTCTTTGTTTACATAATAGAGTTTATATTAGTATTAAATCAAAAAAATTAATGATTATATATATCTGTAAAATAAATCATAAAACTCATAATATATATCGTAATATCGGTCGTATGCTATCTTTCAAATCACCATTAATTTTGTGCCAATTATCTATCAAAATACTCACTTTGCATCTACCTTATAATTCCACGTAACCCTTAAAATCATCAGCATTTCACCATAAGCCTTACTGGTTCTTAGATCAAAATTAATTCATGTGCGAACACTTCTTTCGTGGACTTTTTAAACCTTGGTCAACACCGTGGCACCTCTATTATTTCCAGGGACGGAGCTACACTATTCACTATGGGGGCATGTGCCCCACTTGAAATTTCAAAATATATTATTATAAAATATTTTGCATAGCGAACTACCCACTTCGCCACTTAAAAAAATTAATGATTATATATACATGTAAAACAAATCATAAAACTCATAATAGATATCGTAATATCGATCGTATGCTATCTTTCAAATCACCATTAATTTCGTGTCAATTGTAACACCCCATTTTCTACCCACGAGTTATAACAACAAAATCAGAGTCGTAAAATTGTCTATAAATGGAATATTACATGTTCAACTTTAAACAATTTCCACTTTAAGGAATCATAACAATATGTAACACTTTTCTTAATTCGACAAAATAATGTCATTCACTCCAATAATTCAACTTCATAAAATCTTACGCAGCGGATTCATAAAAAGAATTCTTATCATCTTTAAGCAACATAAATACGACTTAACTTAAAGAGTAAACAACTATAATCCTTCAAACAATTTAAATTTTAGTAACAATTAAAAGATCCACAAAGCTGACACGCGACAATCCCCCAGAGTGCTACGTATCAGAGCGACTGACCACTGACCCGACCAACGGTAACCGGCTACTTCTCATGATTACCTGCACGTTGTCACATAAGGACAACATTCAACAGAAGGGGTGAGTTACAATAATTATAATCAGTATATGAAAAACGATACAGTAATTAAGAATCGTACACAAACACCACTTCTCAATTAAATTAAATACCCATACAACAAACCAACAAAAATGCAACTCTAATGAGACTCGACTCGTCATGCATGTGGTACCATTCGGAGTAAAACTCCCAACTTAAAATTTGCCGATTTAACGAGGCATCAAGGCTTAAGCCTTCAACTTTCAACTTTTGTCAATCCAGGCCAACGTGGTGTGAGCAAAGCTCCGACTTAATGCATATGAATTTACATGACATACACGACTTTAAAATTCCGACAACATAATAATAATAGCAACACAACAATGTTTTCAACATAATCAACTTATAATCAACTTTGGCTCACCAAGCTTACAACTCAGTATCTTTAACAACTTTCCGTACACGGAATAACTTAACAACTCAGTCATACTTGTATCGACACTTCATAACATAAACCCAACAAAATTACTCATCAAAATTAACTATAATATTACCCGACTCACCCCGACGAATTTCATTAAATTCTGAGCAATTCGATTTTTTTCACTTTTCCAACAGCGTTAACCCGTTAACGCCCTGGGTTAACCCGTTAACGCAAGACAAAATACAATTTTTCAGTTTTTCAACAGCGTTAACCGGTTAACGCCCTGGGTTAACCTGTTAACGCAAGACAGAATGCAATTTTTCAGTTTTTCAACAGCGTTAACCCGTTAACGCCCTGGGTTAACCCGTTAACGCAAGACAGAATGCAATTTTTTCAGTTTTTCAACAGCGTTAACCCGTTAACGCCCTGGGTTAACCCGTTAACGCAAGACAAAATACAATTTTTCAGTTTTTCAACAGCGTTAACCGGTTAACGCCCTGGGTTAACCTGTTAACGCAAGACAGAATGCAATTTTTCAGTTTTTCAACAGCGTTAACCCGTTAACGCCCTGGGTTAACCCGTTAACGCAAGACAAAATGCAATTTTTTCAGTTTTTCAACAGCGTTAACCCGTTAACGCCCTGGGTTAACCCGTTAACGCAGGACAGAATACACTTCCTGGCACATTTTAACAGTGTTAACCGGTTAACGCCCTGGGTTAACCGGTTAACGCAAGACAAACAACAATTTTTCCCAATTCATAACAGTGTTAACCGGTTAACACCCTGGGTTAACCGGTTAACGCAAGACAGAAAGCTGTTCCTGCGCTAACACGAAGCAGAATGCAGAATTCTCCGCATTTTCCGCCGTTGGAGGACTTCCGGACCTCCGATTCCAATTCCGTAAAAAGCTACACTTTCGGAAAATCAAGACTCATCCAATTACAGATTCAATTACAACTTTTAACATAACTTATTCATCTCAATTTTTCAGCAGTCAACATCCCAATTAGGGTCAAATCAATGGCTTATCACTACCCATTACATGTTAATCCATAATCCCCATTAAACGACGATAAACCCCCCTTACCTTATTATTTTGGATCGAAGGTTGCTCTAAGAATCGGATTCCGGAAGTTTTCTTCTCCTTCCCTCTCGTTCGTACAACAGTTCTCAAATTCCTCTTCTGCTAACTTCTCTCCACTACTGTTTTTTTTTTTTTCTATCCATTCTTTTATTTTCTCTTTATTAAATTAACTAAATATCCTAATCTCTAATGGGCCTAATATAACACCTCTCATTTTAATAATTAGCACACAATGATAAGCCCACTTACTCAAATAACACCGCAATTATATTATTATTTCTTATAATAATTTCTACGACTTTCGACTAATTTCCGACTAACCACAATAATTACTTAAATATTAAAAATAACAAATAATTATTTTTGGGCGTTACAACTCTCCCCCACTTAGAATATTTTCGTCCTCGAAAATTTACCTGCTTCAAACAGCTCAGGATAGGAGTCTCGCATCTTGCTCTCCAATTCCCATGTCATGCTTTCGCCCGCAGCTCCCAACCAAACGACTTTAACCAACACAATCTCTTTTCCTCGAAGAGTCTTTGTTTCACGATCTTCAACTCGTACAGGCTTTGTCTCCATTGTTAAATTATCCCGCACTTGCACATCATCCATACTAACCACATGAGACGGATCTGAGACATACTTCCGAAGCTGCGACACATGGAATACATCATGCAAATTCGAAAGATTAGGTGGTAATGCCATCCGATAAGCAACTTTTCCAACTCATTCTAAGATTTGATACGGACCAATGAAGCGAGGAGTGAGCTTTTTAGACTTCAAAGCCCTCCCAACACCGGTCACAGGCGTGACTCTCAAAAACACATGGTCACCAGCTTGAAATTCTAAATCCTTCTTCCGCTTGTCATGGTAACTCTTCTGCCTACTCTGAGAAGCTTTCATCTTCTCTCGGATAAACTTCACTTTCTCGGTAGTTTCTCGAACTAACTCTGGTCCAAGTACTACACCCTCACCAGATTCGTGCCAACACAACGGAGTTCTACATCTACGACCATACAATGCTTCAAAAGGCGCCATTCCGATACTAGAATGGTAACTATTATTATATGTGAACTCGATCAATGGAAGATAAGTGTCCCACGAACCTCCTTGTTCAAGAACACAAGCTCTCAGTAAATCCTCCAATGACTGAATAGTTCTCTCAGTTTGGCCATCAGTTTGAGGATGATATGCCGAACTCAACCTCAACTTAGAGCCCAACGAATCTTGCAGACTTTTCCAAAATCCCGATGTAAACCTCGGATCTCTGTCCGACACAATACACAGAGGAACACCATGCAACTTTACAATTACTCGGATGTAAATCTCTGCCAACTTCGCAATTGGGTAAGTGATGTTAATAGGTATGAAGTGAGCCGACTTCGTGAGCCTATCAACGATCACCCAAATCGAATCATGCCCTCTTAAAGTAGCAGGCAGCCCCGTTACAAAGTCCATAGAAATGCTATCCCATTTCCATTCTGGAACTTCCAACGGTTGCATCAACCCAGCAGGCTTCTGATGCTCAATCTTCGACTTCTGACAAGTTAAGCACGCATACACAAAACGAGCCACATCTTCTTTCATTCCGGGCCACCAAAATATTTTCTTTAAATCCTGATACATTTTAGTAGCTCCTGGATGAATACTCAAACTGCTTCTATGACCCTCTTCTAGAATGCTTCTTTTTAAAATCGCGTCATCAGGAATACAAATTCTTTCCCCTAATTTCAACACACCTCTCGCATCAATCTTAAAGTCACTCTTCTCTGATTGACCACAACGATTAAGGATATCTACTAATTTCACATCCAATTTCTGTGCCTCTCGGATACTATCCATAAAATCATTATTAATCTTTAGCATTCCTAGCATTACACTCTGCGGGGTTACTTCGCAAACCAAACTCATATCACGAAATTGCTCAATTAATTCCAACTCCTTAATCATCATTGCTGACACATGCAAGGTCTTTCTACTTAAAGCATCGGCCACAACATTTGCTTTTCCTGGATGATAATTCAAACCGAAATCATAATCCTTAAGCAATTCTAACCACCTACGTTGTCTCATGTTCAGCTCTTTCTGATCAAATAGATACTTTAAACTTTTATGATCGCTGAAAACTTCAAATCTGGAACCATAAAGGTAATGCCTCCAGATTTTTAGCACAAACACCATAGCAGCAAGTTCAAGATCATGCGTAGGATAGTTCTTTTCATGAATTCTTAACTGTCGCGACGCATAAGCAATTACTTTATTATTTTGCATGAGCACACCTCCTAAACCCATCAATGAAGCATCACAGTAAATTATAAACGGTTCCTCCGGATTTGGCAAAGTCAAAACCGGTGCCGACGTCAATCTCCTTTTTAATTCATTAAAACTCTCTTCGCACTGAACATCCCACACGAAAGCTTTACCTTTACAAGTTAATTTAGTTAACGGAAATGCTAACTTAGAAAATCCTTCAATAAACCTTCTATAATATCCAGCTAATCCCAAAAAGCTTCTAATCTCGGTAGCCGACTTAGGAGTCTCCCATTGCAATACAGCTTCTACCTTGGAAGGATCTACAGCAATACCTTTTCCTGAAATTACATGGCCGAGAAAACTGACTTCTCTTAACCAAAACTCACACTTGGACAGCTTCGCATACAATTTCTTATCTTTCAAAACATCTAACACTAATCTCAAATGTTCCTTGTGCTCTTCTTCGGACTTAGAGTAAATCAAAATATCATCAATAAATACTACCACAAAATGGTCCAGATAAGTATGGAAAATACGATTCATGTATTCCATAAATACTCCCGGCGCATTAGTCACACCGAAAGGCATCACAGAATACTCATAATGTCCATACCGAGTTCTGAACGCTATCTTCTGGATGTCTTCATCTTTCACTTTGATCTGATGATAGCCCGATCTCAAATCAATTTTACTGAACACACAAGCACCCACTAATTGATCCATCAAATCATCTATTCTCGGTAGTGGATACTTATTCTTGATCGTTACTTTATTCAATTGTCTATAATCAATACAAAGCCTCATACTACCATCTTTCTTCTTTACTAGCAACACTGGAGCTCCCCACGGGGACACACTTGGTCTTATAAACTTCTTCTCAAGTAAGTCTTCCAATTGCTTCTTTAATTCATACAATTCAGATGCCGACATTCTATACGGTGCCATCGAAACAGGCCTAGTACCAGGTACCAGATCAATAGTAAATTTAACTTCCCTCTCTGGCGGCACACTAGGAATTTCATCAGGAAAAACTTCAGGGAATTCTTTCACCACTAACAGTTCCTCAATCTTAGCTTTACTCTCAACCGACAACGTCGCCATCAAAGAAAACATCTGAGCTCCCTCTTTCATCAATTTTCGCAATTCTCTGAAAGGTAATAAGTCAACTCCTTCCTCTTCAGGAGTGGAAAACCTCACCGACTTATGATGACAATTTATATGAACATAATTATACTCTAACCAGTTCATACCAAGAATTACATCCATCCCATCCAACGGCAAACATACTAAATCAACATAGAAATCTTTATCGAAGATCGACAAAGGACATTTTAAACATACCAAAGAAGTAGTTATTGATCCCTTAGCTGGGGTCTCAACAATCAATTCACCATCCAAAGCGGACAATTTTAAACCCAGTCTTCGAGCACAGTTAGCAGAAATAAAACAGTGTGTGGCACCGGTATTAATAATAGTAATTAAAGGAGTACCATTTATGAAACATGTACCTCGGATAAGTCTGTCCTCACTGGAGGTTTGAGTTCCGGTCAATGCGAACACCTTTCCAGTTTGAGATTTCTTTGGCTTCTAACACTGACTTCCAATATGCCCTTCTTCGCCACAATTAAAACAAATCATTTCCTTGTGCTTGCAATCAGCTATTGCATGGTCAGTCTTACCACAGCGAAAACACCTATTTACTTCAGCAGTGCATACATTACTCTTATGACCAGCCTGACCACATTTGAAGCAAACTATACCAGCAGGAGCACCTCCCCTACTAGTCCTCTGAGCCGGAGCAGCTCCTTGTTTCCCTTTTCCCACTGGAGCATCATACGGCTTGCCACGGTTTTGATGTTGCTTGCCCCTGCGGTCACTGACAATCTTGTAATGAGCATTATTGTCTTCTTCAAATATCCTGCAGCTATCAACCAATTCAGTAAAAATGCGTATCTTCTGATACCCAACAGCCTTCTTAATTTCAGAGCGCAGTCCGTTTTCAAACTTGATGCACTTTGAAAATTCAGCACCAGCACCAGTGTAATGAGGATAAAATTTGGACAGCTCCACAAATTTTGCAGCATAATCAGTGACAGACATGTTTCCTTGCTTCAGCTCAAGGAACTCAATTTCTTTCTTACCACGGACATCTTCCGGATAATACTTTCTCATGAATTCCCTACGGAATACATCCCAAGTAATGACTTCACCTGCCACGGTCAACCTCTCGTGAGTCTCTAGCCACCAGTCATCAGCTTCGACTGCTAGCATGTGAGTACCATACCGAACCTTCTGAGCTGGAGTGCAATCCATAACACGGAAGATTCTCTCGATCTCTTTCAACCATCCCAAGGCTGCATCTGGATCATGCTTCCCCTTAAACACCGACGGATTCTCTCTTTGAAAAGTCGCCAAGCTACGTGATCCAGCATCTCCACCAGCATTTGGCAAGTTCTGCACAGCTTGTGCCATCGCTTGCATTGCGGCAGCCATTGCAGCGTCATTCCTTCCAGCCATTTCAACTTATCACTACAACACAACTTAAAAGTTAGATTAGTAACAATACACAATTGTTAGACAGTAACGACACGACAACTGGCCGGACAGACCGACCTGCTCTGATACCACTAATGTAACACCCCATTTTCTACCCACGAGTTATAACAACAAAATCAGAGTCGTAAAATTGTCTATAAATGGAATATTACATGTTCAACTTTAAACAATTTCCACTTTAAGGAATCATAACAATATGTAACACTTTTCTTAATTCGACAAAATAATGTCATTCACTCCAATAATTCAACTTCATAAAATCTTACGCAGCGGATTCATAAAAAGAATTCTTATCATCTTTAAGCAACATAAATACGACTTAACTTAAAGAGTAAACAACTATAATCCTTCAAACAATTTAAATTTTAGTAACAATTAAAAGATCCACAAAGCTGACACGCGACAATCCCCCAGAGTGCTACGTATCAGAGCGACTGACCACTGACCCGACCAACGGTAACCGGCTACTTCTCATGATTACCTGCACGTTGTCACATAAGGACAACATTCAACAGAAGGGGTGAGTTACAATAATTATAATCAGTATATGAAAAACGATACAGTAATTAAGAATCGTACACAAACACCACTTCTCAATTAAATTAAATACCCATACAACAAACCAACAAAAATGCAACTCTAATGAGACTCGACTCGTCATGCATGTGGTACCATTCGGAGTAAAACTCCCAACTTAAAATTTGCCGATTTAACGAGGCATCAAGGCTTAAGCCTTCAACTTTCAACTTTTGCCAATCCAGGCCAACGTGGTGTGAGCAAAGCTCCGACTTAATGCATATGAATTTACATGACATACACGACTTTAAAATTCCGACAACATAATAATAATAGCAACACAACAATGTTTTCAACATAATCAACTTATAATCAACTTTGGCTCACCAAGCTTACAACTCAGTAACTTTAACAACTTTCCGTACACGGAATAACTTAATAACTCAGTCATACTTGTATCGACACTTCATAACATAAACCCAACAAAATTACTCATCAAAATTAACTATAATATTACCCGACTCACCCCGACGAATTTCATTAAATTCTGAGCAATTCGATTTTTTTCACTTTTCCAACAGCGTTAACCCGTTAACGCCCTGGGTTAACCCGTTAACGCAAGACAAAATACAATTTTTCAGTTTTTCAACAGCGTTAACCGGTTAACGCCCTGGGTTAACCTGTTAACGCAAGACAGAATGCAATTTTTCAGTTTTTCAACAGCGTTAACCCGTTAACGCCCTGGGTTAACCCGTTAACGCAAGATAGAATGCAATTTTTTCAGTTTTTCAACAGCGTTAACCCGTTAACGCCCTGGGTTAACCCGTTAACGCAAGACAAAATACAATTTTTCAGTTTTTCAACAGCGTTAACCGGTTAACGCCCTGGGTTAACCTGTTAACGCAAGACAGAATGCAATTTTTCAGTTTTTCAACAGCGTTAACCCGTTAACGCCCTGGGTTAACCCGTTAACGCAAGACAGAATGCAATTTTTTCAGTTTTTCAACAGCGTTAACCCGTTAACGCCCTGGGTTAACCCGTTAACGCAGGACAGAATACACTTCCTGGCACATTTTAACAGTGTTAACCGGTTAACGCCCTGGGTTAACCGGTTAACGCAAGACAAACAGCAATTTTTCCCAATTCATTACAGTGTTAACCGGTTAACACCCTGGGTTAACCGGTTAACGCAAGACAGAAAGCTGTTCCTGCGCTAACACGAAGCAGAATGCAGAATTCTCCGCATTTTCCGCCGTTGGAGGACTTCCGGACCTCCGATTCCAATTCCGTAAAAAGCTACACTTTCGGAAAATCAAGACTCATCCAATTACAGATTCAATTACAGCTTTTAACATAACTTATTCATCTCAATTTTTCAGCAGTCAACATCCCAATTAGGGTCAAATCAATGGCTTATCACTATCCATTACATGTTAACCCATAATCCCCATTAAACGACGATAAACCCCCCTTACCTTATTATTTTGGATCGAAGGTTGCTCTAAGAATCGGATTCCGGAAGTTTTCTTCTCCTTCCCTCTCGTTCGTACAACAGTTCTCAAATTCCTCTTCTGCTAACTTCTCTCCACTACTGTTTCTTTTTTTTCTTTTTTCTATCCCTTCTTTTATTTTCTCTTTATTAAATTAACTAAATATCCTAATCTCTAATGGGCCTAATATAACACCTCTCATTTTAATAATTAGCACACAATGATAAGCCCACTTACTCAAATAACACCGCAATTATATTATTATTTCTTATAATAATTTCTACGACTTTCGACTAATTTCCGACTAACCACAATAATTACTTAAATATTAAAAATAACAAATAATTATTTTTGGGCGTTACATCAATTATCTATCAAAATACTCACTTTGCATCTACCTTATAATTCCACGTAACCCTTAAAATCATCAGCATTTCGCCATAAGCCTTACTGTTTCTTAGATCAAAATTAACTAGTGTGCGAGCACTTCTTTCGTGGACTTTTTAAACCTTGGTCAACATTATGGCACCTCTATTATTTCCAGGGACGGAGCTACACTATTCACTATGGGGGCATGTGCCCCACTTGAAATTTCAAAATATATTATTATAAAATATTGTGCATAGCTAACTACCCATTTTCAAAGTGTAACTTTTTTACTTATAATACATTAGCAACATTTAAAACACTAACTATTATATATATATATATATATATATATATATATATATATATATATATATATATATATATATATATATATATATATATATATATATATATATATATATATATATATAAACCTTAAGAAATCATTAACAAATTTTTATTCAATTTGAAAAAATTTCGAAACAAATTTCACAAAAACTATTTAATTTCTAAATAAGTAACTATCAATTTAATTTAAAAGATAATACGTACTCTTTCAATTTCTACTTATAAGACTTTCAAACAAATATTACATATATTGAAAAGAATCATTAGGATAATTATTATGTATTTTTTGTGAATAATTATTAGTAAGTTATCTGATGGGTCTAAATGCACAAAATAGTGATAAAATGGATATAACAGTGTAATATGAGTAATGAAACTGCAATTGTATTGCTATGAGATCCACAATTACAGGAAGATAGGAATAGAAAAATAGGAAAATAACAAACTAGTAATAGCTACCAATTCCTAAGCACGCAGTGCTCCCAAATCACCAAGAGGTGACCCCACCAGATTCTAACTGAATTCCTTCTTTCTTATTCCCTTCCAGTTATAGCTATATATAGCCACTCTCATGCACTTCATGCGTTCCTCATGCATTCATAGCCACGTCATCATCTTTCATTCCTTTTGTCTTCTTCCTAGTATAAACTTTCCACACCCTGGGCCTAGGCCCCACTTCACTAATCACATTTCTATCAACTCCCACCTCCTTAGACAATGCCTTATCCTCAAGGCAAAATTCAAGAAACTGGCCACGCAAAAATTCATTATCCTCCCATGTCACATCCTCTAAAGCTTTGTTTTCCATTGTATTAAGGTCTGCTGAACCTCATTACCCCCTGCACTATGACTCTTGAACCCAACACCTTGTCTAGATACACATTAGTCTCCTCAGTCACTTCCAAGTCTTTAGGTAACTCCCCTTGTACCTGATAGTTCCCAACAGCTCGCTTGAGTAGTGACACATGAAAAACTGGATGAATTCTAGATGCTTATGGTAGTTTCAACCTGTAAGCTACTTCACCAATCTTCTCCGCCACCTGGAAAGGTCCATAGAATCTTGCAGCGAGTTTCTGATGAATTCTTTTTACCACTGACTGTTGTCTATGGGGGTCTAAGTTTTAGAAAGACCCATTCTCCAACTTCAAAACACAAGTCTGTCCTCTTCTTGTTAGCATACCTTGTCATTTATTCTTGAGCTTTGAGCAAGTGAAGTTTGAGTTACTTCAAAGCCTCATCTCTTTCACTCAACTCCAATGCCACAACAGCCACCTTAGTCTCATTAGACAAAAATCTCAACAATGAAGGAGGTTGTCTTCCATATACCACCTCGAATGGAGTCTTCCCAATAGACACATGAAAGGTAGTGTTGTACCAAAACTCAGCCCAAGGGACCCACAATGACCAAGTCTTTGGGTGATCAGAAGCAAAGCACCGCAGATAACTTTCCAGACACCTGTTAACCACTTTCGTTTGACCATCTGTTTCCGGGTGATATGTTGAACTCATTTTCAGCTTAGTACCCTGCAACTTGAACAGCTCCATCCAGAAATGACTCACAAATAAAGGATCTCTATCACTGATTATAGAACTTGGAATTCCATGAAGTCTCACCACTTCTTTAACAAAGAGCTCAGCAATTGACTTAGCAGTATATGGATGTTTGAGTAAAACAAAATGACTATACTTAGATAGTCTGTCCAGGACCACTAACACAGCCTCATAACCTTTAGACTTAGGCAACCCAGTGATAAAGTCTAAGGACAAGTCCTCTCACACCCCATTAGGAATAGGTAGAGGCTGTAACAAACCACCAGGAGTAATAGCACTATACTTTTATCTCTGACAAACATCACAAGATCTAACATAATCCCTTACACTCCTCTGCATCCCTACCCAATATAAAGAATCTTCCAGTCTTCGGTATGTTCTTAGAAAACCTGAGTGCCCTCCAGCAGGAGTACTATGAAATTCTTCCAATAGCCAAGGAATATAGGGTGATTCGGGGGAAATCACCAGCCTGCCATGATAAAGTAAAACTCCTTATTTCACCAGAAATCCAGGTCTAACATCAGGAGACTCCTGTACTTCTTTCAATAACTTTTGAATGTACGGGTCATTAGTTATTTCATCCAAAAGTTTCTGTCTATCATCCCCCAAGGGAAAATAAATGATAGAATTCATTTCTACCTCACCATGACATCTGGACAGAGCATCAGCAGCTCTATTCTCTAAGCCAGGCTTGTACTTGACTTTAAATTGATAGCCTAGCAGTTTGGCCAACCAACATTGTTGATATGGAGATGAAACTCTCTGTTGTAAAAAATGCTTCAAGCTTTTATGATTTGCGTGCACAATAAATTCTTTGCCGAATAAATAATGTCTTCAGTGCTGAATACAAAGCACAAGGGCCATCAATTCCTTTTCATAGATAGATTTTGCCAGATTTCCATCAGATAAAGCTTTACTGAAGAAAGCAATAGGTTGCCTCTGCTGCATTAGAACAACACCTATACCTCTGTCAGCCGCATCACACTCAACTTCAAAAGGTAAATCAAAATTTGGAAGAATTAGCACAGGGGGAGAAGTCATGATCCTCTTCATCTCATCAAAAGCCTTGACAACTTCTATTCCCCAAGAAAAATTGTCTTTCTTAGTCAAATCTGTGAGAGGTTTTGCTATTTTACCATAATCATGGATAAACTTTCTGTAATACCCTGTGAATCCCAAAAAACCACGTACCCCCTTCACATTCTTTGGTGTAGGCCATGCAAGAATACACTTCACCTTCTCAGGGTCCACTGCCACACCTTTTCCAGGAATGATATGGCCAAGATAATTAATTTAAGCACAACCAAACCTACACTTTGCTTGATTTGCCACAAAACAATGCTAAACTAAAACAGACAAAACCATTTTCAAATGCATTTGGTGTTCCTTAATATCTCTACTGTAAATCAAAATATCATCAAAAAACACCAAGACAAACTTTCTCAAATATGGCCTAAAAATGTCATTCATGGTAGCTTGGAAGGTAGCTGGGGCATTCATTAATACAAAGGGCATTACTAAGTACTCATAATGGACATTATGTGTTCTAAACGCCGTTTTAGGGATTTCATCCTCATGCACTCTAGTTTGATGATATCTAGATTTTAGATCAATTTTAGAGAACGTAGTAGCTCCATATAGTTCATCTAACAACTCATCAACTATAGGGATTGGGTACTTAATTGGTATTGTAGCTTTATTTAGGGCCATGTAGTCTACACACATTCTCCAGCTCTTGTCTTTCTTCTTGACTAATATCACAGGACTTGAAAATGAACTCATACTCGGCCG
Source organism: Lathyrus oleraceus (assembly GCF_024323335.1). Lineage (NCBI taxonomy): Eukaryota > Viridiplantae > Streptophyta > Magnoliopsida > Fabales > Fabaceae > Lathyrus > Lathyrus oleraceus. Next base: position 50,199,057 of record NC_066580.1, on the reverse strand, counting down.
AATGACTCCAGCTTTCAACAGTTCTGACACTTGCTTCTTCATTTCTTCTTTTTGGTGATGAGGGTACCTGTAGGGTCTGACATTAATGGCACCATGATCAGGATAAAGCTTAATCGGATGCACCTGACTCCTATCAGGAGGTAGCCGAATGTTGTCTCCAAACACTTCCTGGAATTCTTCTAGTATAGGATTTAAGCCTTTGGGAACCACTGACTTGGTTGCTTCCATTGACTGTAAATGAGCCCACCACCAGCCCAGCTTAGTTCTGCTATGAGTGTCCTCAAGATAGGAGTTCAGATAACATTGTCTGACCACCTTGCTGCCTTGACCTTGCAATTTCACAAACTCATTTTCATAAGAAAATTGCATAGTCATGGCCTTCCAATCCATAATCACCTTCCCAAGAGTGCTTAACCAGGCAACTCCTAACACCATATCCATTCCCCCTAGCTCCAACACCAGCGCATCCACAATCACTTTAATCCCTCCCACCTCCATATTGACCCCTTTACACACTCCATTTTTTATCACCTTATGACCATCACCAAGCTTGATACTCTTAGCTCCTGTAGGTGTGATGACAAGACCCAAAGCAGTAGTCACTTTGGGAGAAATGAAATTATGGCTCGCACCACTATCAATCAACACCAATAAATCTACATTTTGTATCTTCCCTTCAACCTTCATGGTGTGAGACTCACCATGCTTCCCAATACCCCCATCAGTTTACATTCCACCTCCACTTCTTCTTCACTTTCCACCGTCACGTCCTCCATACTCACAGTTTCCCCTTCCTCTGCCATGGTTTCACCTTCTCCTAGGATTAGAACCCTAAGAGCTCGTTCTGGACATTTATGCAACGTAGGGTGGTATTTTCCCCCACATTTGAAACATAGACCCTTCGCTATCCTCTCTTCGAATTCATCATTATGGATACTTCGTAATCCCTTCCACCTCTCCATCGCGCCGGAATGCGGACCCCCCGTCGTTTTTGCGAGCTGAGGAAACCAAAGACGAAGTTGAATTTGTGTTGGATCCAATCGAACTCGTTTTCTGACTCGGGTTTGACCCACTCGACTGAAACGAACGAGTTGCATCCCTGGGTTGAGACCCACCTTTACTCCTTAGTAACCCGACCCAATGCTTCTGGCCCACACGCTCGTACCCCCCTTTTTTCACATCACTACGCTCACCATCGTCGTCTTCCTCCTTCAATTCCTCTTCAATATCTTTCACAATCCTCATCATCTCCATCCTATTTCGAGGATTCAGAGTACGCACCCTCCTCCGAATTTGGGGTTTCAATCCACTCATAAAATATCCCAGTTATTGTTCTTCAGGAAGCCTTCCAACTTGTGATGACAACAGCTCAAAAGCTTCGACGAATTCCTCCACACTTCCCTTCTGTCTCAACTTCGAAAGCTCCTCGAATGGATTCTCCAGACGACGTCCTCCATAACGAGCAATTAATGCTCGCTTCATCTTCTCCCATGACAACTCATCTTCTGTCTCCATCAACAGGTTGAACCAATGAATGATTGAACCTTCCATGCTCAGGCGAGCCAACTTCACACGGATATCATCCGATGTATTCTGAACATCGAAATAAATTTCGGCCCGTGTAATCCAAGCCACAAGATCATCACCATCAAACAGAGGCAATTTCACCTTCTTCCCGGCGAGGCGAGATTCACTCTGTGCAGAGCCAACAGAGGCTTCCCCCTCTAGAGTCTCTCCTTTTTTTTTCTGATCTGTTTGCTTAATTCTTCTAGAACCAAGCTTTGTTGATGCATTTGTTGAGCGTGTTGTTGCATCTGTAGAGCGAGATCTTGCAGCGTTGTTGTCACATTCCCCATCTGTGTCTCCAAAGCGTCAACTCGGTCACCCATCTTAGGCTTTCTTGGCATCTACAATCTTCTTCGTTGTGTGAGTTTGATCCGGTAGGTCGGACCAATTGATGGGTCTAAATGCACAAAATAGTGATAAAATGGATATAACAGTGTAATATGAGTAATGAAACTACAATTGTATTGCTATGAGATCCACAATTACATGAAGATAGGAATAGAAAAATAGGAAAATAACAAACTAGTAATAGCTACCAATTCCCAAGCACGTAGTGCTCCCAAATCACCAAGAGGTGACCCCACCAGATTCTAACTGAATTCCTTCCTTCTTATTCCCTTCCAGCTATAGCTATATATAGCCACTCTCATGCACTTCATGCGTTCCTCATACATTCACAGCCACATCATCATCTTTCATTCCTTTTGTCTTCTTCCTAGTATAAACTTTCCACACCCTTGGCCTAGGCCCCACTTCATTAATCACATTTCTATCATTATCCTACATTTATCAATATATACGATGATTTTAAGTTTTTAAAAGTAAATTGATGATTTTAATAAGGGATATATTTATAAATGTAATAATTAATGTATTTAAAGTTTATAAAAAATATTATATTAAAGGAAAAAATGCATAAGAGTTTTATAATTAGAGATTAAAAAATTACATTTTCATACTATAAACTTACATAAAAGTTTGCCCCACAAACAAATTTTTCTGGCTTTGTCACTGATTCTTTCGTTTATTTTTTATATTAACAGAGGTTGCAACAGATATTGTATGAGAGATACTTGTCGAATCACCCATTTATGTATAAATTAAGAAAAAGAACAATATATAAAAAAGACACCAACATGAACTTCAAAGCCACATCATACAACACTTCATCCAAAATTATTCATAACATAGAAAAATACTAACTAGAAATATGCAATAGATAGAGACCATAGAAAAATACTAATTAGAAATATACACGACATTTAAGTAATAACACAATGTTTATTTCTAATACAAATTTAAACACGTGTAATAAGGTGATAAGAAGACACAATATTACTATTTCTAACACATTGCATGAACATCATTACAGAATAGCAAAATAATCTCTCTCATCCTAATTAGGATTTGTCTTGTGCAATGATGAAAAACTAGTATGCTATTGATAAGAAAATTAACATATTAAATTAATTGGATTTTATACACATGCCCATTACACAAGACAACTTAGAGAACAAACTAACTTAAACAATTGAACATAACAAACAGACCCAACTCGACATGCTAACACTCCTAGCATACTTCGACTATACCATGTGAACAGACTTCGACGACATGCTAAGGTCATGTTGAATTCTCGAACCAAGAAGCTACCATTCGACCATACTAGAGTTCGATCCAACATCTCAAAATAAATAATCTTAATATAAATGATTTGTTACTTAAAGCAGCGATGGATGAATTTATTGTGTGTTAGCTCTGTAGCACAAATACCTCTTAAAAATGTTTGTTTGTGTCGGTGTTCGTGTCCGAAACTGACTCCGACATTTGTTATTACATTTAATTTATTCATTTTTTGAATTATTATCGGTGTCATTATATCAGTGTCATATTTGTGGTATCCGTGCTTCATAAACTTATATTAATTAAAAATATTTTGCTATTGCAAGTGTATGATGTCTAAATTATAGGGATATTTTGACTTGTTTTATGTCAGGATCTCAACCTAATAAGAACTAGTATGCTTCAACAAATACTTGAAAGAAACTTTAGTTTTCAACTTTGAATTTTAATAGAGAAGTTATTGGTTTTGAAAATACATACACTCTCTTAAGTATGATAATCTTAAATTACATCTATGCGGATGAACTGCTATATTTGATAGCATCCATTGTTTTGATTGTAATGTTGTTTCTAATGAGCTTATATTTGAAGGATTTTGGAAGATTTGGTTACTGAGGTTCCTTCTCAATTCATTATTGTCACTAAGCTTTCTTTGGAATCTCTCAGATATCAACCGAAGTACGTAAATATAGTTTTATTTTTTATTTAAATTTCACATGTATGGCTATAATATTTCTTTATATTTTAATATAATACACACTTAGAATTTCACTTAAAAACGTGGAACTAAAACTAGCTTCTATGTTGTTTCTAATGAGCTTATATGTAGAACTACTTGTCCTTTTTAAAGACAATTTTACTTTAAAATAAAAAAAAAATCTCAAATTTATTTAATGATGTAATAGTATTTATTTTTGTTATTTTGCGGGTGAATATAGATTTGGGAGACTTCAAGAAGATATTTGTCTTAAAGACTCTAAATATGGCAAATGGACGGTAATCCAAGAATAAATAAGACACATATAAAGTGATTGACTTATTCATGGTTTAAACCTTAATTCTAAACCTATATAAGATACTGATTCGAAGTTTATGTCTCAATTATGTTTTATAGTTGAGTTTGTAGTTAGCCATGTAATATTGAAACAATTTTGGCACCATTTTATAACACAAATGTGTCTTTTATAAAAACAAATGTCATCATTTCTTTTTCTCTCTATATTCATTAAACTCCTCATCCATAATATATATATATATATATATATATATATATATATATATATATATATATATATATATATATATATATATATATATATATATATATATATATATATATATATATATATATATATATATATATATATATATTTGATACATGCATCATTCTTAAGTAAGGTTTCAAGAGTGAGTAAAACCCACATGAATCTAGGATTTCAAAGAATCCTCATAATCTTCAACTCCATCTATGCATACACATAATCCTTTTTTGATTGGGTGCCATCTAAATTAGGGTTGATAACGTTCAATTAGGTTTGGTGTACCGAGAATATTGGGTTGAGAACTTTGAGGGTTCAAATCAGAAAACCGAGTTGGGGTTTTCCTTCAATTGGACAAGATTGTATAATTCGGATCTGATTGAGTAAAAGCTTTGGGACAAGGGGTGCCTTACAAGGGAGTAGCGTGAGACGGTGGATCGTGTTGACAAATCTTGGGTTTTAACAAGTGTGTGTTTGAGATTAATTCAACGGGGTGAAAGCCTTGGGACAAGGAGTGCCTTACAAGGAAGTAGCAAGAACATGTGAATTGAAACGACATTGTTGGTTACTTAATCAATCTTTGATAAAGGGTTTTGGAAGTGGTAGAGTCAACATCAAACTTAGGGTTTGTAGAGTTTAATTTCTTCATCTCTTGTATACATATATTTTGCAAAGTAAGATATAATATAATATCTCAATTCGAATTTGAATTGAGGGCAGACAGACCCATAGCGAGATAAATTGGGGAACTGCCTAAACAAAGCCTTTTGTACTCTCTCTCCCTCTCTCTCTCTCTCTCTCTCTTTTATTTTTGTATTTTTCAAATTGTCGATTGTATTGATCATTTAATCAACATTGTTTGGATCATAATTTTGGTTGTGTTTTGAATTTTATGTTATTGTGTAGATCACAAACCATTTGGTTGTGATTGGATTTCTAAGAATAACAAACCCTACATAATGTTCCAAACATTGTTGATCGCACACGAAGTGTTCGACAAATTGCTTGACTTAAGTTTTTGTGTGTTTTGATAATTGGAGATAGATTGTTCCTAGTGTATTGTATTCATCTAGTTATGGTTAGTTGTTATTGATTGACTTGTGGATCATTATCATTGCATTGAAACCTCTACACATATCCAGACTTTTTGATAGTAGGTTCGACTAGACAGTTTTTGATCCGAGAAATTTTTGAAATTTACTTAGGTGTTATAAACTTTTTTTAAAACCAATTCTGGTTCAAATTTTAACTTGTGATCTATTCACCCCCTATAGATCTTGGTCTATCGTATAATAAATGGTATTAAGAGCTCCAATTTATTCCATGCTTAAGATTTTCTTACTAGATAATGGCTACCGAACCTAAATGGGCGTATAATTGAGCACCTATTTTTATCGGTGATAATTATGACATTGGAAAGCTTGTATGCGTATCCATATCAACTCAGTTGATAAGGGTGTATAAGACGCCATCATCAATGGTCCTAACAAAATTACAATGACCAATGGTGAATGCGTCATCATACAAAAATCGGAAGATCAATGGAATGATAATGATAGAAAATTATGGTCACATGATTGGAAGGCACAAAATATTCTCATATCCACTTTAGGTGTTGATGTGTATTATTGTGTTTCCCACTGTGAAACTGCCAAAGCTATGTGAGACACATTGGAAGTTGCCCATGACGGAACTAATGAGGTCAAACAAGATAGAATCAACACATTGAATCAAGAGTTTGAACTCTTTCGTATGAAGTATGGTGAAACCATTGCCGACATGCAAAAGAGATTCACACATATTATTGATTGGTTGAATACTCTAGGTAAGCCTATTTCTAATGATATTGCTACTAATAAGGTTTTGATATGTCTTAATATGGAATGACAACCCAAGGTCACCGCTATTAAAAAGGCGAATAATCTTAAAGTATTTGATCTCACTACTTTGTTTGGCAAATTAGAAGAACGTGAGCAAGAATTCACTTGCTTGGAAAAACATGAAAAAGAATATGAAAAGAAGTTGAAGAAAGAGAAAGGTAAAGACAAAGTGGAAGAGAAGAAGTCTATTGCTCTAAAGGCTTCAAGATGAAAGTCCTCGAACATCGAGTATAATGATTGTGAAACTAAAGATGACAATGACTCTGATGAAGAAGATATGGAGTTTTTCATCAAGAAATATAATAAATATATGTGGGAATAAGGAAATAAATATTCTGAAAAGGATCATAGTAAATCTAGAAGGTATTCAAATTCCTAAAAGTAAGATGAGAACAAGAAAAGTAAGAGTAGAAGTTCATGCTACAACTGTGGTCAAGTAGGCCATTTTAGACTGGAGTGTTCTAAGATCATGAAATAAAAGGAGAAAGGGCATCGCAAGAGATCTAGCAAGTCTATAAGAGCCTATGTTGCTTGGGAAAGCAAAAGCAAATCTTTAAGTAATGAAAGCTCAAGCTCAAGCGATGAATCGACAAAGATGTGCTACATGGCCAACAAAGGAAAGAAAAATATTTCAAGTAACTCTAATCCTAAATCTACTCATGACTTATCTTATTCTCAATTACAAGAATCTTTTGAAAATCTACAAAAACAAGCCATAAATGCTTTAAAAAGTTTGCCTCAAACAAAAGAATTTTCTCTCATTTGCAAGTTAAAATGTTAGAAATTGAAAAGAATATGGAAGCTCTAAGGTGATTTATGGTAGACATTTTAAAAGATAAAAGTGAGAATAAAGAACCATCGTGGTTTGGTTATGAGACGTGACATATTTGGCAAACAGAGGCAAGGACTCTTAAAGCTAAGTTGGGCAAGGCTTTGCAACCCAAAGTTATTTTTGCTATTGACACTTTGAAATATGATATGCCTTATCATAATCCTTATAGAAGGTACAATTATGTTGAAAGAGTTCAATTAGCAAAAGAGCATTTTCTCACAATGTTTATTGTCATTGTTGTTGCATGAAGGGTCATATTATTGCCAAGTGCAACTTTAGGAGACTCTTTGTCCCTAAAGACACTCAACAATGGTTGCCTAAACACAACTAAGGTTTAACTAATCATCAAGGACCCAATGAATATTAGGTACCTAGCACTAGTTATTGGTCTTGCATGATATATGTCTTGGCTCTATGAAGAGAGTATGGGATCTCATTCGTGGAGGCTCAAGACATGATACGAGTGACACCTCTTTATATCTTGACTTTGTGATAAGGAAGATGGAGTGTGTTGCTAAAAAGGTTAACTTTTAGTCTTTGTTTAATTGGTTGTGTTGATTATTACTAATGTTTTATATCCGAGAAGTGTCGGAAAATGTATTGTTCTTAATGTTGTAGGTTAGCTTCGATAAGACATACTTAAGTTCATCAAATTAGGGATTGATCAACCTAAGATGAGAAAACGTGAGGAGGAGCAAGATGAGTATCATATTTGAACAAGATTGAAAGGCCAAGTATTAGGATGATCATCAATTTAATGAGACTCGTGGATACATTATTAATCTCACGTTCAAGTACTTGTACAAAGAGAAAAGTGGTAAGAGAAATTTGGTTTCGTTTGTGTTTGTGGCATACTTTACATTCATTTCAAATTTCATTCGAGGGTTTCTTGTGGAATGTTAGTGCATCCTCTGTCTTTCTTACGATGAGGTAATATCGTTTTAATCCTTTTCTTATTTCATAAGTGAGTATTTGTTTTGCCTGTTTATTTTTCAAAGGTATATGATGTGGTATATGTATGGTATGTGTAATATTTGTTCACTTCCAAAAATTTCAATGCAACCATTGGGTGTTTCATTTCATATGTTTAAAGTGAATTTATATAAAATGTCATCATACTTGATCTATATCTTTTGCCATTTCATGACTACTTTTGTGTTTGCATGTTAACTGCTTGCAAATCATCAAAACAAATCATATGCACAAGTCTCTTATTAATTAGTCATGCATAAGACAATTTAAGTCATCAAAGGTCACTTCAAAAATTCATAGATATCATATTTTTCGAGTTCTATTAGTGATGCGTCGACACATAGTCGTATATGTCAACACATAAAAATGAAACTTTGTATTTGTCAAAATTCCTTTAGTATGTGTCAACACATGCGAGGGATAGGTTGACCTATAAAATGAATTTTTGTATTCTTTGTTATTCACTTCATTATACGCCGACACATAACCTTGATAGGTCGGCAAATGAGTTCAGAGGTCGACTCATTATCTTCTCTTTGGTCATACACTTTTCATTTCTCATACATGCATTTAAGCTCTCAAGTTTCCAAGCTTCATCTCAGTTTATAAAACTCATTCAATCACATTAAATCATATTTGTTTCACTTGTCTCATATCATTTCCATCCTTATTTCCATAAAAACATTTGCATCTAACATCAATTTCTCTCATTTTCCTTCAAAAATCCTTTTTTTCACCCTAAGTCACAAGAGTTCCAAATTCTTACTTGTTTTTGGATTATCTTCCCATCTTTGCGTGTTGTGGTGATTGTGTGTCTTGTTTGAGTGTGTGGGTATTAAAAAATATCTCATACTCAATCATTTTTCATTCAAACATTTTGTTAAACACCTGGTGTGCGCACTTTCGTTTCAACATTTTCCATGGCTTCAAAGATTTATAAGTCTAAGAGTAATGCTAAAGGTAAAAGCAAGGTTACTACCTCTACTACTGATGTGGAAATCCATTTACCTTGGTTTCTAAGAAGTATACAAAGGATTTTGAGTTAAAGTATTAAACTTGTCTTATAGTGGAACAATTTATATGGAAGCAGGTTACAAACGGTTGCTTGGATATATCTGATGTTGTTAAGCTTGTTAAGCATCAACAAATTGACTATTTTCTACAACTTGCTCAAGATTATAATGAAGATCTTATTTACGTATTTTACTCAGTACTACATGAATAACAAGGTGCTTGCTTCATTTTTTCGATAGGTAACAAAGTTTATCAATTTACCAATGATTTGTGGAAAACTTTGTTTGGTATTACTGTGGGTGATGCTGATGAGGATGGCGAGGTTGATCCGTTGGTAACTGATCTTTACACTCATGTAAATTTTGATTGGAGGGTTCATGTGAATGAGCTACACAAGGCTCCCCGTGCCGAGGACTGTTAAGATCCCATTACCATTGGTCAATTGAAGATGGTTCCAAGCATTATGCTATGGGTGATATCTCATATCTTACGACCAAAGAGTGGCGGGTTTTCGAGAATTGACTATGCTGAGATTCATTTGGTATACATTTTACTGCACAAGGTTAAAATTAATTGGCCTCACTACTCTGTATCTCGTATGTTCTCTATCAAAAAATGCAATAAGGGCACATCTTTCTACTATCCCTCTATGATTGCTAAGATTCTAAACTACCTTGACATTGAGTTTTCGAATCTTACCTACAATGGGTTACTAAGATTCTAAACTACTTTGACATTGTCAACACTGCATCGTTCTGCCATCCCTATATGTTCGTCATCAAAACCCTTACTTTTCCCTTTTTCTTTAACCTATAATGGCTGAACGGTCATATCTCGGTTACACAAACAGTTCCTCAAACCCCCACTTACCTCTGACTTTGTTGTTATTCTTGTTTATTTATAGAGGAAGAACTTTTAATTTTCTGCAAACAAAAAATACATTTGTTACATAACATATTGTTGAAGATGAGAATGCGTTAAAGGTAGGAGAAAATTAGAAGAAGAAAATGCAAGAGGAAAATGAATGAAAAAACAGTAAAAGAGATGGGTTGAAGAAAAATTGAGAAGAAATAGTACTATAAAGACAAAGTAGTGTGATAGTCATTCAGCAAAAGCTAGATGAAACATTGAAAATGGTGCATGTGCGATAGAAATTTGACTGGTCATTAAATACCTGGTTTGAAAATTGTCGGTAAAAGGTTATGAAAATGGTTGAAGAAGAATATGTAGCAAACACCTGCAACATTGGTAAAACTGTGAAGTTGAAGCAGTTACATGAAAGAGGGAGGAAAAGATATGAAAAAGGCAAAAGGTGTATGATTCAACACATAGTTGGGATTGAGTGATTTCAATAGTATTGCAAACATATAAAAGAAATTGGAATAGAACAAAAAGTAGTAAGTGATACCATATGACAAACAACATATAGTTGAAATACAACAAATTCACATCATTAGTTGTAAAACGTAATATTTAAACATTATTTACCCTTAGTTTGGAGTAGTGACAACACAAGAGATGAGCATAATAATATTTAAAAAAAAACTATTTTTCTTATATTATAGATACATTGGTGTCTTAAATGTTTTTTTTTTTGAAAAAGACAAATGTAGAGTTTTTGGAAAATCTTCAAAAAATAAATAAATAGGTGTACTATTATTACTCATAAAGCTAAAAATGACACAATGTACTTAAGCATTGGAGCTTCTCATTTGGGCCGGGTCGGGTCACAATAAGATCTAAAACTGAAAAGTCCATCGAGTCCAAACAATAACCACCACACTACATCAGTGTCGACGACACTCCAAGCGCACGTTAGCCACTCCACCACCGCGTCATGGAGTCTCTCTTCGACGCAATCAACATTCGAGATCTTCTCTCGGCACAAGATCTCTCCGACCGAAGTTCCCCTCTCTCGGCACCGGATCTCCGCCTCCTCATCGACCGTGTCGAGTCTCACTCTCTCCAGATCCGATCACAAGTACAATCCTACCTCGCCTCTCACCACGATGACTTCGCAAGCCTCTTCTCCCTCTGCAACGACGCGGTTTCTCAGACACTCCAGGTCTCCGATGACCTCGCCGGCGTCCTGCGGCTGGTTTCCGAGCGCCCGGCTGACGTAGAGGTGCGAGAAGTTGTGGAGGAGATGAAGACGAAAAGCGAGGAACTGAAGGTGAAGAGAGAGTTGTTAGGGTTGGTGGGAATAATTGTGAATTTGAATCAGAGGTTGGAGAGTGTGAAGGAAGCGTTGAAGAATGGGAAGTTTCAGTTTGCTGCTCATTGGTTGAAGGAGTTGAAGGTTGCATTGAGGATTGGGGATGAAGATGATAGGGAGCCATTGGTGTATGGGTTGTTGAGAAAGGAATGGTCTCAGTGTTTTGAAGAGGTATTACTCTGCTTTCTTTCTATTTTTCTCTCCATTTTTTTTCTCTCAATTTTATGTTTCAATGGACTTGGTTTGAAGTTTCATCGCAATGTATGTAGAAACTGAATTGACGCCTTTCTGATTCTGAATGTAAAAGCTGAAACTGAAATTGGTATTGTTGATAGTTTGTATGTTGAGTTTTTTGTTAGTTAAATAAAGTTATGTGACTGGGATTATGCATTGGAATGGTTTTAAGGGAGAAGTTGAGCATTTCTTAAATGTAAGGAAGTGCATTCAGGATTGATGCATGAGTATGTGCAATGAGCAAAGAAAAGATTACTGGCTCGGGATTTCACTTTTCATTTCCGGTCTGTTCCCCCAACCAGAGGCTAAGCACTGAGTAATCTGAAAACAAAATTCTCATACCCCTAGGATACTGTTCTTTCTTTATCATGTTTAGATGGCTGAATTTTCTCTTTACTGTTGATCTGTTGATCTGGGAGCTCTTTTGAATCATTTTGCCTGGCTTTAGTTCATTCAATTATTTCTTTTAAAGCAAAAGGATCTATCTATGCAAAGGTATCACTATTTGAGATAAGGTCCTAACTAGGTTGAGACCTCAACATCTACCAACCATTTGCAACATACCCAGTTTATTTAAAAAATAACAAAAAAGAATATTTTAATTGATAGTTGGGAATGGAATTTCACCACTGTAACCCCTGGATTGCATCCCAAAAAAATCCAGTAATCCGCACAAGCATTTCCCAAGCATTTTAATAACAGCAGTTATATGATAATCAAATGTACAGTGAGCTCATGGCATGATGTATTTTTCTAGACAATTAGCCCATATTTTCTTAAATTATATTTTCGCTGATATGTGTAACAGTATAATCAATACATATGATTTGTGCCATAGAAATGATGATTAGATGATATGTGATTTTTATTGAGTTTGTGATTGTTTTTAGAGGAATTCGATTTCGGTTTGTAGATTCAAGAGGTCCTCGTGAAGTTTATGGATAAGGCTGTGCAATTTGATGGCGACTTGAATCAAGTAGAAGTCAAGTATCGTTTAGAAGTTCATAATTTAAGTGGGATTCAGTTACAAATGGTTTTGGAAGCAATGGAGGTAAGTTAATTTATCTCAATTTTACAACTGTGATGTTGTAAATTTAGATAATTGGGATTTCAGATGTTTTTATTTTGACTTTCTCTAATAGATGACTTTTTAGGTGGTTGGTATTCTAGAGTATGGGCTTGCTAAAGTTGCTGATTTAATGATCAAATATGTCATCATTCCTTTCATTAATCGTGGACAACCTCTTTCATTCATAGAAGAGTCAAATCAAGATTCAGCCTTACTGAAGATAGTTCCAAGACCAGATAGTAAGGTGGTTTAATTATTTGTTGTACAGATGCCATGTATTTTATTACAATATCCACCTTTGATTAGGTTTATTACTCTGCACTTTACCTTCTAAAGTGAACCTTGCACTTGAAAGAGCCAAACCCTATTCTTAGATACTACTGTCAGTTTTTTATTTTCTCGAGTCACCTAGGAAACATCGTCATTTTGCTGTCTTTTGTTCCTAAATATCTGATTTTCAATTTGCAGCTCGAGTATTTGGATGGGGAGCTTCTCTATTCAGGGATTGTGCTTTTTATTAAGTTTATTTATAGAAGTATTTGCTTCCAGAACAGTTCTTGGATCCGATGTTTTGGGCGTTTGACATGGCCTAGGATATCAGAGCTAATAATATCAAGCTTTCTTTCAAAGGTTTGCCTTAATCTCTATGCTATAACAAACTTGGTTACACAAAGCTGTGTCCATGCATTGAATGCGGTGCTTTGAAACAAATCTAAGAATATGTATGTATCCACAAAAATATCATTTAACTGATATCAGTTGAATTGAATTAATGTCTACCGTAACTAATAATATGCAAGCTTGTATGAACTCTTTCATCTCAACTAACAAAAGTAGTTCTCATTGGATTATTCAATCCCTGTCAATGTGATGATCTAGAATAATTACTTGGTAGTTAGTTTTCCTGTCTAGAAACCAGAAAGAAACTGAGTTTTTTAAGTTTGCATGTATAGTCACTCGAGAGGTATTATTTCAGGTTGTTCCAACTGATGCTTCAAAACTACCTGACTTTCAGAAGATTATCAAATGTACGTCTGACTTTGAAACAGCTTTAAAAGAGCTTATGTTCATTTCATCAGATGACAAGGATAACAGGCTAAGCAGTTTTGCTGAAAATGTTGAGGTTCACTTTGCCTTTAAGAAAAAGACAGAAATCTTGGCAAAAGCTAGAAATCTGCTCCTTGAATGTGACTTTTCCATTCCTCAAGTGAGTTTTCAAACTGGGAAAATTCTTCTGTTGCTTTTAGTATTTGTAATTGTTGATAAAAATTTTTCTGCAGGAGTATACAAGGGATGGTTCTATTTGGAAGAATGATGAAACTTCTGATCTTTCATCCAGCCATGTGGTTGATTTGCTTTTCTCATCAGAGAAATGTTTGGTATCCAAAGCAGCCAAACAATTGATGGAACTAATTCATCAGACACTGCAGGTATACGATTCAGAATAATGAATATTTACTAAATGACTGCGAATAATGAATATTTACTAAATGACTGCATACAACATATTTTATTTGAAATACAAGCTCAAATTTTTCTTTATTTTAGGGATCAAGACTTTATAGGCTCAAGTGGATTTTGTTAGTGTGCATGATCAACATAATATGTTATTACTTATTACGTTTCCCAACTATCTGTACAACTAAGCGAATAAATTGGCCACTAATTTGCTACACGTACAAGTATAATGTTTTGGTAGACCTACAATACTTTTTTTGTTAACAGTGAAAGTGATCTTTATAAATGATAAATAATTTGTGCAGGATGTCTGCCTGTCATCTACAAGAGTTGCTTTGGAATTTTATAATGCCGCTAGAGATGCTATACTTCTTTATGAAGTGGTAGTCCCTGTCAAGGTTAGTCCAATAAGGCCGTGACATACTGGAAAAGCCTTTTTTGTATTTCTTTCATCGGGGATTGACTTCAAGGGGTGAATATAATGAAGTAATGCAAGCTTATTGTTATAATCAACGTTAGTTATTCTAGAATCACACTTTATTGCTGTTTTTTTATACTTTATCTGATCCTTGGATGAGAGATGAAATATTAATGATATTTGGTAAGTATTTGGAGAGCTTATTCTTATTATGAAGTTATTGTCCCTGTCTTAGGCCCTCTTTGGGAGTTTGGAGAGAAGGGGAAGGGAGGACTTTGGAGGGAGGGAAGTAGAGGAAAAAATAAAGCAACCTTGCACATTTTATAAGAGTCTGTTCTTATAGAGAATGATAAATGAATGTTGATAATTAATATATTTAGTTTAAAAAATATTATAACAACATAGATTAGGTTTGAAAAATTTATCTAAACCCTCCAAAATTCTGCTTCAATACAATTTTTGACTTCCACCATTTTGGGAGGATTTTGTATTATGAAGAAAAACCAAACCCTCTGTTCAAGTTTGGGAGGAGGGGTATCATTTTTTTCCCTTTTACCTAAACCCTCTCCTAGAAACCCGCAAACAGAGCCTTAGTGAACACTGTCTTTGAGTGTGTGTTCTTGTCTATGTGCATGCATTCTGCTTTAGTAATTACTTCTGTTTTTGGTTTGTGAAGCTAGAGAGGCAGCTTGGTAGCTTCAATCAAGTTGCTGTTCTGATGCATAATGACTGCCTTTATCTTTCCCAGGAGATACTTGGATTTGCATTTGAGGTATACCTGAATAACTAAGCATGAATGAATTCACAATATTTGAATAAATTACTTTTTTTTTTAAAAAACAAAATCATGTTTTTTCTACTACTTGATGTCATCTTTAGTATGGATTGTTCAATGTTATATTGCTTAAATCTCAAATTTATCTTTTAGTCTATCAAATGAAAAATCAAGGCAAATATTCAATATCAACCATATTTATTTTATATATTGTTTTTCCCCCTTGCCTCACTCATTTTGATGCTATATTACCTCAGTATCGGGCAGATTTTCCTAGTTCGATGAAGGAGCATGCCGTGTTTGCTGATTTGGCCCCAAGATTTCAGCTTTTGGCAGAAGAAATATTGCAGAGACAAGTTCACCTTGTTATTTATAACTTGAAGGAGGTACTGCCTTTGTTAAAATGCATGCAGCATCTGTAGGATATCCACTTAGTTTTGGTTAACACTTGCCTTTCTGATCTGCTAAATCCCATATTCGCCTATGTTTATTAGGCTATAGATAGTGCTGATGGATTTCAGAATACTCATCAAATGCAACAATTTGAGTCTGCTAAATTCAGCATTGATCAGGTTATTTTTTTGTTAATATAGTGTGTGTAAATTCCCATATGCTGCCCCGTAGTTTGCTTTATCCCTTACTTCCTATGTTTCTTTTTCTGCATGCAATCTAAAGTGCGGGGGCATTTGTTACAATGGGTTACAAGTAGTAAATAATGCCTTTTTATTCTAACAAATGACATAAACTGAGTTTCCTTGATCAGGTTGTTTTCATTCTGGAAAAAGTTCATATCATATGGGAACCATTTTTGCTTCCTTCAACTTACAGGAAAAGCATGTGTGCAGTATTAGAATCAGTTTTCTCTAGAATTTCAAGAGATATACTTCTGCTAGATGACATAGCTGCAGATGAGACTTTACAGGTAAGTCTTTATGATAATTTAGCTAATTAATGCTTGTAATACCATTTTATTTAAGAAGTTAGTCTAATAAATTCCACTCTTATTTCCAGTTACAAAGACTAATCCATTTAATGCTGGAAAGCCTATCATCGTTATTTGAGTCCTTGGCCACGGGTGATCCGAATTTGCGTGAGTTCTCTGCGGAGTTTCTTGAAGATCTTATTCCATCTTTACGTAAAATCCGCAAACTATCAGGCATGTTTTATTATCTTCTTAATTATTTATGCAGATCTGTTGGTTGCCTTATTAAATTATTATTTTCTCATATATTGATAATTAACCTGTTCATGCAGAATTATTAGATATGCCTTTAAAATCTATTACAGCGTCTTGGGAGAATAAAGAATTGCTCAGTTGTGGCTTTTCTATAACGGAGGTATCATTTGGTTATCAATGACTATTTCATTTCCTTACAGCTTTATAACTGAGGGATTCTGACTTTAAATAAATGCTTCATTTAGCCATATTACCACTGAATTTGATATAATGTTTTATGCATGACTAAAAATATTGGAACCGTATTTAATAGTCCTTTTCTTCACATGCATTCTCCTCACTCATGTTTCTTATGGATAATTTTTTTGAACTCATTGCAGGTGGAAGATTTCATAAAAGCTATATTTGCAGACTCACCTTTAAGAAAAGACTGTTTGCGGAGGATACAAAATACAAGCTTTTAGGATAAATCTAACTTAATACATGATACGTAAATCTTAAAACACTCTGGAGGCCGGGATTAAAAACTCAGACGATGACCCCTCTGAGGCAAAAACATGTTAGTTTTAGCTAGCTCTCCAAATATTGCAGATAGAAGTAAGTTAGTGTTCGGAGCAAAATCGTGCTGATAATTTTCTGACGTGGAGGCTGCCTCATGAAGATTTTGTTGTCGTATATCTATGTTTGAAAGTTAGTCTATTAATTTTATCTGTTTTTCCTTTTCCCTTTAGAGCAAACACGGGGATAGGATTGGTGCATACTTGAGCATAGTTTCTGCTACACCCTAATTTGTCATCCACTGATGGCAATCATATTAGGACATAAGTTCAATGGTAGATATACATGTAATGCCTTCCACTAAGGACATGGTTTCAGTGAGACTATGTTTAAATCCAGATACATAAAACAATTGTAGCTCAAATTTTGCAAGTAGCATTTTTCCTATCCAGTTAAACCAGTCGCGATCATATGTGTTGTTTTGAATCACAATACTGTATTGAAACTATTACAGTTTGTTGCATGTGAATTGACTGTGTGATAGTTTTTTGATCTTTGTATTGCTATATGTTACGAATGAATTTATGTGCGAATTGTACGATTCTATGTGTGTAAGTTTTAGGGAAATGCAAAAGAGTTTGGCTGATTTTTGATAGAATTCATTGGTCTCTTGTTTGTCAATAGCAGGCTTTCGAACTGCTTATTGGAGATAACTGTTAGTACTCAGAAGAGTTTACCATTGGAATTACATTTGTTAGGTTTTGTACAAACTCCTCTAGAGTTCTTTTCTCACTGGAATTACTCAGAAGAGTTTGCCTATTCTTTGTATATTCGTACGAACATTTATTTGTGGTTGTGTTGAAACATGGGAAAGTATCATGTTTATAGACTCAAATTCAAATGTCTCAATATCTTAAAAACACTTTACTAAAATCTCGAGGGACAATTTTGACGCATATTATGATCCTACACGATCCGAGGGATTAGTTTCTGCAGATGCGTGTAGAGGATATCCGATTTATAAAAAAAAAAACCTTACTAAACCTTTTAGTTGCCCATAAGTTTTTCCCTAATCTCTTAAAAATTACACCCTTCTAAATATACCAATTGTAGATATAGAAGTTGTGCATAGTTCTTTGACATAAACATTAACACTTCCTCTAAAAAGATTGGTTCTCTACGAGCTTATCCTTTTCAATTTCTTAGCAGCTCTTACTCGCTCATTTCATAGATCAAGTGCTTGTGTATTATGTACGTTGACTTTCTTTAGGAGGAGTCACTTGAGGTGGAAAAATGGGAAATGATGTGTTTCTATTCCGTAACGGTATGTGAGAAGTCATTTGACCACATTCATTGACTAAAGAGCTGAAATCCTCTCAGTGATGGTTGCTATTTTTAAGGGGCTTAGGATTCAAGCCTAACACCGCTATAAGTACCTTAACATTGAAGTTGAGAAGGACAATCTCATTCTCACACAGAAATTAAATACACAGAGTTTCTCACCCCCTGCGTGTGCTAGCTCTCAATCCTACAAAACACCTTAAAACCTTTGTCAATCCTGAATCACAAGGGATTGTCATGTATTATATTTTTAGCAAAAACAATTGACGTCTACCGTGGGGCTTGATAAAAATTATACCCTTATAAATATACCAATTGCAATTGAAAGTAAGATATTGAAAGTTGTGCGTGATCCTTTGACATAAACATTCACACTTCCTCTATAAAAGTTGGTTCTCTACGAGCTTATCCTTTCAATTTTCTAGCATCTCGTTAGTCACTCATTTCATAGATCGAGTGCCTGCGTATTAGGTATGTCATTTTCCTCCAAGAGGAGTCGCTTGAGGTGGGAAAATAGGGAAATATTGTGTCCCTATTCCGTAACGGTATGAGAGGAGTCATTTGACCACGTTCATCGACTAAAGAGCTGAAATTCTCTCAATGATGGTTGCTATTTTTAAAGGGCCTAGGATTTGTGCATAACATCGCTATAAGTACCTCAACGTTGAAGTTGAGAAGGACAATCTAATTCTCACATAGAAACTACATACACATAGTTTCTCACCCCCTGCATGTGCTAGCTCTCAACCCTACAAAACACCTTAAAAACTTTGCCAGTCCTTAATCCTAAGGGGTTGTCATGCATTGTACTTTTAGCAAATACAATTGGCGTCCACCACGGAGCTTAATAAAAATGATTTGGTCCACACTCATTGTTACTCATCGTTGTTTTCACTATCTTCTCACGAAGATGTTTAAGAAAAGTCAACGTCAACACCATAACCGGGGTTTTTCCCGACAAAGGAGAATCCAGTTCCCTTAGGAGAAAGCACGTCCGACACTTTTTACCATAAACACCATATATGCTGATGCTGACAGAAGCATATGGAGATGGTGATAATCCAAAATCAACTTTTCGAGTGAAGACACTGTTGGTGTTCTTCCACACAACAATGACCCCACGATCATCATAATTTAGTATGATAATTGGGGTGAAATGAGTGTTGATCGACCCTAATAGCTCAAACATGTCTTATCCTAAAGCGTCTACCAAAGGCTTAAACTCAACCCTAATAGCATTGGGGTATTCTAAGGTTCTCTGATTGGTCTATCATGCGAACAAATGCAAGTGTTGGGTCATGTAACACTTAAAACAACGTTCGACTCAATGGAAAATGCCAAAATGATCAAAGTGAAATATCTTGTGGTGGACACCTTGTCTCCTTACAACGCCATCATGGGAAGATCCTCCCTAAAGTTATTAGGGGCGGTCTTGTCCACCCTTTATTTGAGCCTTAAATACCCATTACTTGATGGGCGAGTTGGTGTAGTTCATGGGATCAGGAGATCACCCAAGAATGCTATCAAAGCTACCTTGAAATGAGGAGGGAACTCGTCACCTTGGGCTCCCGTCGACCCTAGTCTAGAGGTACATGACACAAATGTAGCAAACTGGCACCCTTGATTGAGAGTAGAGAATGAAAGACTCACCTAACAAAAAACTTAAAGGAAGTTCAGATTGGTCCTCTGGCCCACCGAGTTACCAAGCTTGACACCTCTCTATTTGAATCCGAAGAAGAAGAGCCAGTCTCCCTGCTTAGGAGGAACATCGACTTGTTCTCCTAGGCGCCCTCAGATATTCTAGAGATAGATACCAAAGTGGCATGCCAATGTCTCACCATTGATCCCATCCCACCTTCAAGATAATGTACCAGAGGAATCACAAGGTTGATGAGGAAAAAAAGTAGCTATTGACGAGGAAGTACAAAAGCTGACAAGCACCAACTTCATAACAAAGGTAAAATACCCATCTTGGCTGGACAATATAGTCTTGGTAAGGAAAACGTCAAACAAATGGTGCATGTGCCACGACTTCACTGACCTTAGCGCCGTGTGTCCCCAAAATCCATACCCTATACCTAATATATATCACCTGATTGACGAATATTTAGGCTACAAAACACTAAGTTTCATAAATTCCTACTATGGGTACAACCATAATTTAAGATTGATCTTGTGGACGTGCCCAAGATAACATTCATGTTCAATCATGGCAACTATAATTACAAAGTCATGCCCTTTGGGCTTAAGAACGCAGGTTCCACATATCAGAGACTTATGGGCACAATGTTCTCAATGTAGATTGGGCATAACATGGAGGTTTACATCAATGATATGATAATGAAGACTTCAGAGGGGAAGAGTCACGTGAGAGACTTGGAAGATATCTTGGGTTCAGTCAAGAATTACAAGATGTGCCTGAATCCTGCCAAGTGCTCATTTGGCGTGCAAGCATGCAATTTCCTTGGTTTTATGTTAACCAAGAGAGGCATAGATGGAAAAACCATACAAGTGCAAATCCATCATTGATATGAGGAGTCCTGCAAACATTAGGGATGTTCAGGAACTATCAGGGCACCTAACTGCCATATCTCATTTTCTTTCCTGTGCAGGTGACAAGACTTTCCACTTCTTTGCCACAATAAATAAAATGGAGATGTTCAAATGGACAAACGAATGCGATGATGTATTCTCAAACTTCAAAACATTCCTACCATCACCGCCCATCCTAACACACCCGATATTAGGCTTGCCCTTATACCTCTACTTTCTTGTTACTAACCAAGCGATGAACTTAATACTCATCTAGGAAACAAGTAGATTGGAGTGACATGTCTATTTCGTAAGAAAAGTGTTCAAGGGAGCTGAGGCTTAATATCAAAAGATTGAATAGCTCGCATTGCCAATTAGTGGTAACCGCGAGAAAGCTCAGGCCATATTTCAGGAACATTGGGTGATTATAAAGACAAATTATCCCATTTGCCATGTCCTTAAGAAACCAGATCTAGCAGGAAGAATGATGTATTGGGATATTAAGTTGTTTGAGTATGACATCTAATACATACCCAGAGGAAGCATTAAATCACATATACCAACTGATTTTCTGGTAGAGTTCAGTTCGCTGATGGGCAATGAAATTCCCCACCTGACGTTTTCGGTAGATGACGACTCTAATGTGAAGGGAAGTAGTGCATGTATAATGCTAGAAGGACCAGACAATCTATTGATTGAGAAATCATTGAAATTCGGGTTCAAGGTTAGAAATAATCAAGTCGAATACGAAGCTCTCATCACCGACATGGTCCTCACCCTTAAAAATGTTGGGATTCATAAAAGTGTTGGGATTCAAGTGTGAGTGGTTGAGTCCACATCAACAAGAAATGGAGGAAATGCTAGATTTTTAAGAGAGGCGATCCATACCCCCATTTCCTCAAGGTTTTGGATGGATATGTGGTGTTGAGGTCTCTTGGATACTGAATATTTAGCCCATTGGCACTTCTGGTGTTTTCCAAACTTCCCAACAAGTGGTATTAAAGCCATAGTTAGGCTCGATGGGGGAGTGGAAGTGGAATCCTATTGTAGATCAAGGATAGTGATGTTGGTGACTCACACTTGTGGGGGAGATTGTTGGGATTCAAGTATGAGTGGTTAAGTTCCGAATTCTGTCGATGAAAATCCTATATATACTAGTGAGAAATAAACGTCTTTAACGTTTAAATCCTCAGCTTTTCCACATAGAAGCTTGCATTCCCCCAGCCTCACGTTTCTTCCACGTGTCTTTCAGAATGAAACTTCAAAGTAGTTATCCATATTTGAACGTGACATCTGCGTGCCTAAATAACCTCCTCTTCGACGCAATTTGTGCCGTCGAGAATCATTTCCGTCAAGATGTTTCCATAACATTCCTAACAGATGCTAAGTCCCAATTTCTTTCCGCTTGAGACCTAAAAACCATGTACACGTTATCAAACAATCAATAGGTTCATACCTTTAACATGTTTGCTGATGTATTTTCCTTTGTGAAAAATCCCAGCTAACAAATTGCCCCCCCCCCAAAATGGTCTCTTTCGATGGGCTAGGAGATATGTGAAAGAGAACGGCGATCCAAAACGCAGCGGAAATTAAAATTTTCTCCTTTAGTGATCCTTACGAATGGGCATGATCAGTGATAGAATAATTACCTCTTGTGACGATTGAAACCTTTTGCTGCAGATCTACGGAGCGATCACGAACGTTGAACGATGACAACGCCTCTACTCAGTCCACACGAACGGATTCCTTCAATCTCAGTGCTAGCTGCTATGAATGAAGGCTTTGAGTGAGAGAGAGACAGAGAAAGAGAAAACGAAAATGCAACCGCAATGAATGCTTCTGCATAAGGGTTCTATTTATAGAACCACTTGTGTGGGCTTCAAGCTAAAAAACCCACTTAAGTTTAAGTGGCCCATATTTTATAATATGCCAAAATTACTTAAGCGTGTGGTACCTTACCATATTTCGTATTCTACTTAAGTACACCGTACTTTACGATGTTCTACAATTCACTTAAGTACACTGTACCTTACAGTGTTCCTTAGTTACTCTATCTCTCATCAATCCGTCCTTTGTGTGTGACCCTATAGGTTTTCGCGACATTGACAATTATATTAAATCAGGTATTTAACATAATAAACAGTGAGCAGTATCTAGCAACACATCACTGCTACCCAAGACACGAAAATATCATGTGATCTGACAAATCCTTCTGTGATAATACTTATGCGTATAATTATCCTTTTGCCCTTATGTCTATATTGAACACAAGGCATAGACCGTGTCATCCTTGTCCAGTTCAATATTGGGCCCATAGACATTTATCCTATTATGCAGGATGGGCAAATTCCATCTAGGTCACTCATGTCCCTCAGCATGCTTCGTGGAGTACCCATTAACTGTCTTTATGGTTATCCAGTTACGGATAACGTTTGATCAGCAATAAAGCACTCGACTCTACATCTAGGGTCCATAGTGGTTTCAGGTCGAAGGGTGGTACACACCATTATCCCGATGAGAATAACTTATGACACTTTGCATAACTTTCTATATAGTATTCTCATAGCGGGTCAATCCAGTATAAACATTACTCTTAACATTCATACCTATGTTTAAGACTTGATAACTCCTTATCCATGATCCATGAGATGTGATCATCAGTCTATATACATAATAGTCTTAATGCTTTAATGTTATCCCACTTCACAATAAAGCTCGACTACGGATACTTTAAGAATAATGTCCTTATGTTTAATGTGATCTCATGATCAAGTCATACTTGATACATTAAACGGACTAGCTATTCTAGGGGCTTTATTAAACAAACATAATAAAGAAAAAGCCTTTTATTATTAATAAATAATTCGATACAAGTACCAAAAGTATTGGCCTCTAGGGCTTACACCAACAATCTCCCACTAGCACTAGAGCCAATCAGGCATACCCTTAATACCCATAGATCTAGTATGGCCATTACGCTTCTGCTGCGCAAGAGGCTTTGTCAATGGGTCAGCAATATTGTCAAGTGTAGGTACTCTGCATATTTTCACATCTCCTCTATCTATTATCTCTCGAATGAGGTGATAACGTCTAAGTATGTGTTTGGATCGTTGGTGAGATCTAGGCTCCTTAGCTTGTGCGGTAACACCATTGTTATCGCAATAGAGACCAATGGGATCCACAATGCTAGGAACTATGCCAAGTTCACTAATGAACTTTTGATCCAAACAGCTTCCTTTGCTGCACTTGAGGCAGCAATATACTCGGCCTCGGTTGTAGAATCAACAACTGTATCTTGCTTTGAAATTTTCCAACTTACAGCGCCACCGTTTAAGCAAAACACATAACCAAATTGTGATCTAAAGTCATCCTTATCTATTTGGAAGCTAGCATCGGTGTATCCAATTACAGCCAACTCTTCCTGACCTCCATATATCAAGAATGAGTCCTTAGTACTTCTCCAGTACTTAAGGATATTCTGATTCCTAATATATATGCTACTTCACCTAGGTCCTTCATAGAAAAGCATTTCCCCAACCAAGACTTTACTTCTTTTAGGGTAGGGATATCGTTTCCAATGAGTGATATGTCATCTACATATAATACCAGGAAAACGATCATTCTCCCACTAACCTACTTGTAGACACAAGGCTCATCTTTGTTCTTGATGAATCCATATTGTTTTACTGTTTCATCAAAACGAAGATTCCAGCTTCTGGAAGCTTGCTTCAATCCATAGATTGATCTTTGTAACTTATATATCTTTTGGGCTTCTTCTGGTATGTCAAATCTTTCAGGCTGTGTCATGTACACACCCTCAAGAAGATTCCCATTAAGGAAAGCAATATTGACATCCATCTGCCATATTTCATAATCATGATATGCAGCGATAGCAAGTAAAATCCGAACAGATTTAAGCATTGCAACTAGTGAAAAGGTTTCATCATAGTCAACCCCATGAATTTGTTTATATCCTTTTGCAACCAGTTTTGCCTTATAGGTATGTACCTTACCATCCATGTCAGTCTTCTTTTGAAGACCCACTTGCATCCTATAGGGTTAACTCCTACACGAGGCTCTACCAAGGTCCAAACCTGGTTTGTGTACATGGAATCCATTTCAGATTTCATGGCTTCTAGCCACTTTTCAGACTCGGGACCAGTTATGGCCTCTTGGTAGGTCACAGGCTCATCTTAATCCATGAGTAATACATCACCTTGATTAGTTATGAGATATATCCATATCTCTCAGGTAGATGACGTATCCTTCCTGACCTACGCTGGTCTTGTTCTACTTGAGCAGGTTGCTCTTCCACAACTACTTGTGTTTCCTGCTCTAATTCCTCCATAGGTGTATCAATGCTTTGTGATTCTTGAATTTCTTCAAGCTCTACTTTCCTCCCACTGATTCCTTTGGAAATAAAATCCTTTTCTAGGAAAACTCTAGTTCGAGCGACAAACACTTTGCCCTCAGAAGGATTGTAGAAGTAATACCCTCTTGTTTCTTTAGGATACCCCACAAATAAGCATTTGTCAGATTTGGGCTCAAGCTTAGTTGAAATTTGTCGTTTCACATAAACTTCACAACCCCAAATCTTCATGTAAGACATATATGGTTTCTTACCACTCCATATCTCATATGGTGTTTTCTCAACCTTTTTGGATGGAACACGGTTAAGTGTGTAAGCTGTTGTCCATAGTGCATGTCCCCAAAAGGAGTTTGGAAGATCGGCGTGACTCATCATGGATCGGACCATGTCTAACAGGGTTCGATTTCTTCTCTCAGATACACCATTCCATTGGGGTGTTCCAGGAGGAGTAAGTTGGGATAGGATCCCACACTCTTTCAGATGGTCATCAAACTCTAGTCTTAAATACTCACCACCTCGATCTGATCGAAGAGTTTTAATATTCTTACCTAGTTGGTTTTAACTCGTTAGGTTTCACCCTTTTAGTATTAATGTTATAAATAGGCATTTGGAGATCAAGGACATATAGTCCATTGCTCATTTGTGCAGTAGCATAGAATATATCATTCAAATAAATTGAGCAACAATTGTTCTTTATTATAAATGAAAAACCAAACTTGTCCAAACAAGAAATGGAAATAATATTCCTGCTAATTGCAGGTACATAATAACAGTTCTCTAACTGAATTATTAAACCACTAGGTAAAGTCAATACATAAGCTCCTACGGCTAAGGCAGCAACCTTTGCTCCATTGCCAACTCGTAGGTCAACTTCACCTTTTGCCAAATATCTACTTCCTCTTAGCCCCTGCACATTTGTAAAAATGTGAGAACCATATCCAGTATCTAATACCCATGATGCAGAAGTAGATAAATTTATTTCAATAACAAAAATACCTGAAGTTGAAGTCTCTACTCCATTCTTCGTATCTTCCAGGTACTTTGGGCAGTTTCTCTTCCAGGTACTTTGGGCAGTTTCTCTTCCAGTGTTCGATCTTAACGCTAAAGCTACCAAAGACTCTCTCCCTATGGTTAACATGCTTTAATGTGCCACTGTGATTGGGAACCAATAGCACGTTCCTGAACCTCCCAACTATGAGGAAAAGTTGTGCATTTATAAATCTCAAGTAATAATTCCGTACTCTATTTCTGAGAAAATTTAGGCGCTTATAGGTCCTATGTATGACCATGCAACAGATCTTACCAATATCAAGGATTTCTTCCCTTTTTACCATATGACGAACCCCATAGTTAGCATTGTGGGACCTTTAAACTTAGAGTATATGACCACTTCTTTACAAGTCTTTCGTTCAGCTCCCCCCACTAAGAAACATGAGGATTACATCCTATGGCTGAACACAATTGAAGGGAAAAAGAGTTAATTCTGGAAGGAAAGAGGTATTTTCGACCTCACCCAGTTGTCGAAGACTGGTCCCGCCTACTGCTAAAATATGTTGGTCGCTTCCTTGTACTTCTGGGAAAGCACGACTAAAACTTTCCAACTTCTGTATGGAATATTGACACCCACTCTTTTTGAAGCAGTGGACCTCACTGGCCTTCGCCCCACTGGTGAAAACTTCGATCCAAACGAGAGTGACAAAGATACCATTAACTATGATGGTAACCGTGCTAGCTTTGGTCGATACATTAAAGACTATCACGTTACTGATGATGATGAAGTTTCTAACGAAGAGCACATCACCTTCCTTACGTTGTGGCTATCAAGGCACATCTTTTGTTGTAGGTCCCTAAAGGTGAAGAAAATATACATTACCTTAGCCAAACAAATACACGAAGGCAAAGACGTTTTCCTTAGTCAATTGATCCTAGGGTCCCTTTATGATTCCTAAGGGTTAGGAACCAAGGCTTTGAGGAATATCCAGCCAAAAGATGGATTATTGTTATCAAGACCTTTTTGGCTCCTTCAACTCTGGCTCAATGCCACTTTTGAGATTTCTCTAGATGCCAAACATCCTAATGGAACTGAAGAAGCCCTTAAGGACCATCATGTCGTGGGACAACGCTTGAATATTCTGACTTTTAATGACAAGAATAGATCAGATAGAGAATCTCTTGTATCTTATTTCCTGATGTTTGCCAATTGCTATCACTTTAATGCTACAATGGCTCATTTTACTGAAAGGACCCATGGGCTGGAATGGTTTACCCAAGAGTTCCCAGCCACTGGTGAACATGAGGCTAAATCAAAGAAAATATGGATAACCTTCTTGACTCCTCGACTCCTTTATACCTGTCTTGGGACTTCAAAGGAAGATGTGAAGATTCTCTGTTACCAACCCAACTTGGTGTCGTGCCAGTTTGGGATTAGTCAAACCAAACCCATATCATTTTTCAACCGAAAGAGCGACTTGTACCTTTGCATAACTGACTATTCCGAACATGCCTACCTGCGACGGCTAACCCGACATGCCAATGATCACCAAAGCTTACTCTTTTTGACTTCCAACCCTCATTCTACTGTACTTCAGAATTTGAAACTTGGTGGAAGGCTTATCATGCTAAGGAATTCATGAATGCTACAACCTTGAGCTAACATCTAACTGATGCTTATTCTTCCTTGCAACAAAAGTTCAACAAAGGTAGAGCTCGACATATCAAAGAGATCCAAGATTTCCTGAATATTTTAAACATGTGTATTATTTTAGGGTGAACGAATACTTATCCGTTACGTTTTCCTGATTACATAACGGATAAGTATTCGTTCACCCTAAAATTCCATCCTCTGAGATTTCCCCCTTTTCCCACCAACGAAATGACTCTGGATTTCGCCCATCAATTTCCATGGTGGTTCGTTTATCGGGAATTTCAAAAGGTGCATAAGAACAAATGCTTGAAACTTTCTCAACGAGCGACTCTGTCTAAGTACGATGTATATAGTTTCAAAGATCACCTTCATGTCGACATAAAACATGTTAGGCTCGAAACCCCAATACATGAAGGTGAGGAAAATGATGGATCTTATCTCCGTCTTTTTTAAATCTTGAGATGCTCTTACCTTGTACTCATAAATAATTTGTTTGCAGATATCGAGCACAGGAAAAGGACGAGGGATGCTACTAGTGCTAAAGTAGAACTTAAAAAATCCAATGTCAAAGGAACCTCCTCCAAACCTGTCCAGGTATGTTTTACTTTATTATGCTAAACTTTTAAATTGCTCAACATTTTGAACCTAGATGATTTTTTATCACTTGAACTTTTCTGTTTTGCGCAGGATGATGATGATATCGTCGAAGGTGATACTGCTGAAAAAATCCCTGAGGCCATTCATGTCGAGGACTCTTCTCCCTAACCTCCTCCGCAAAAGAAGAAACCAAGGAACTCTGGTGCTGGCACAAGGTAAATTCCAGTCAGCCTTAGAATTGCTCATACTCTTAAGGCGAGGAAGGAGAATAAGGTTCCCATGGGAAAGATGATCAATGCTGCAAGAAAATTGGCTTCTAACGAGAGTGTCAATTCTAGCTCAGACTCAGAAACCTTAAAGGTAACATTCCTTTCTCTTGTCTTTTCTTTTATAAATCTTTTTCAGAATACTAAGAAATTGAATTTCTGTAGGACAAAGTGTCGACCAACCCTACGCCAAACTTTACTCAGACGGTGCCCCAAGAAGACAAGTTGCCCCCACACCAACCAATTACAGACATTGCCGAAGAGATTAACATACCTACAGAGGTGGGTGAAAACATCTCTCACTATTCAACTGACCAAGTACAATCATCTTCCTCAACTTCTTCCATATCTAATGAAGGAAAAAAACAATACATGAGTATGAACGAAACCTATCCGAGGGAGGTCTCTGAGAAAGCATAAACTAAACAATCAACTCAGCCCACATCTAACTCACGACGCTCATCAACACAAAGAGACTACTGAGACTCTCAACCATGCTGACCAACCTGAAGTGGAGACTTATCCTACTGTTGAACAAGACCCTCAATAGACGTCGATATTAAAACCAACTACCTCTCCCAATAATATCCTTTCTAAAGAGGAAATGGATGTGTTGAAGAGAACCAACTCGCATGCTTATATGAAGATGGTGTTGAACAACAATGGTAGCTCCACTAATCGAGGTTTAAGCTCTTCAACTGTTTCTTGAGGCATTAATAAACCTGAGACCGTCGACTAAGTCTTGAGAAAACTGAAGGCCCAAATTGAAGGAACTAATCTTTTTGAAGCTCTAGATAAAGATTTCATCTACGACTATGGCATCAAAACACTGCTGAAAAAACTCGACGTTCCTGACGCCCCAAGTGAGGCTATTGATTTCTTGGTGACTTTTGGGCCCTTCTTCGACCATATCATTGCTGACTTCTAGAGAAAGCACGATGCTAAAGCCAATATAACATCTAAAACGAATGAAAGGTCGAAATAATGGAACTTGGCCACTTAATCTGACGAACCCGTTGAGCAACTGGAGACAAAAATTCGAATGGAGAATGAAGTTATTGCTTTGGATGCTAAGATCTTTGGTTGGTAAAAGGAGATCGAAACCTAAGTTGAGAAGAAAGCCACCGGGGGGGGGGGGGGGGTCGATCAATTAAAAAATAGATGAAAAGACCCAAGTTGGAATCCAACACCTAGAGATTGTGATCGTACTTGATGTTGAACTAGCTGGCTTTGCGTCCCAAGTTTCTCAGGCCAACAATCGATTAAATGTAGCCAAGCTTAAATATTAACAATTCAAGACTTCTTTCCCTTTTTAGGGATGAGCTTTGTTTGCTGTTTTCATTAAGTATTTTGATTCTTTTAATCAGCTTTTTGGATCTTGTAACTTTTAAGTATGTCGTTGGGGCATTATGAAAATTTTAAGGCCATTGTTGTTTAGCCTTCTTAATTCCGAAATTATTATTTTATTATGCATTTATATGTATTTCCTACAATATAGGTCTATATTATTTTAAATACTTGCCATTTATTCGCAAGATTTGACCCTCATGGGTCAATTCTTCGACTTTATATGCATTATTCGTATAAGCTTGTAGAATTTTAAATGGCCCTTCCCAGTTTGGGGACCACTTGCCCAATGTTCTATATTTTCGATCCATGGGCAATATGACTTTCCACACCAAGTCTCCTAGGCTGAATGTCTTGTACTTAACTTTTTTGTTATAGGCTTTAGCCACCCCCTCTTTCTGTCTGATTAAGACATCTAGAGCAGCCAACCTTGTGTCGTCTAAATTGATCAATTCGTCAAACATCATACCCCAATATAATTCAGTTGGGATCTCTGCTTTCCTTTGGACCCTAACTGAATGTAGATGGACTTCCAACGGGAGCACTGCATCATGCCCATAAACAAGTCGGAAATGTGTGGTATTAGTTGATTCTTCAGGTGAGTTTCGACATGCCCATATCGATTGGTTTAAGGTTTTGTGCCAATTTCTTGGCTTCTGACTACATGTTTTTTTATCAAACCAATTAAAATTTTGTTCACCACTTCGACCAGACCATTAGCCTGAGTGTAATAAGATGTTGAAGTTAACAACTTGAACCCAATTTCTATGGCAAAATCTACCATTTTTTTGCCCTGTAAAAATTGAGCCTTGGTCAGTGGTGATAGTTTTAGGTATCCCAAACCTATACAAAATATGGTTTTGAATGAAACTAATTACTTCTTCCTGGTCGACATTCGGTAGGGGTACAACTTCTATCCACTTTGTGAAATAATCTATTCCCACCAAAATGTATATGTGCCCCGAATAGGGCTTAATTTCACCAATTATATCTAAATCCCACCCTCTGAACGACCATGTCTTTACAATTAAGTGTAACTCACTCGTAGACACATGTTGTATACCTGAGTACTTTTGATATTCCCGGCACCGTTTGGCGAAGTCTATGGAATCCTTCAACATGGTTGGCCAATAGACCCCCAATCGAAACAATAACCATTTCATCTTGTGACCTTCCTGGTGAGAACCACATGATCCCTTATGTACCTTGGAGATTTCCAAGTATGCCTCACTTTTGCCAAGGCACTTGAGAATAATTCCTTTAAGAGTTTTCTTCAATAGTTCATTGCCCATGATTACGTAGCTTAGGGTTCGGTATTTGATTTTTTTATCAGTCACCCCTATTGGATTCCCTAAGTAATCGATGATAGGTTTTCGCTGTTCACTGTCTGACACTAGGTCAATGGCCAAAACTTCATATTTCAGTAAACTATCAAACTCAAAATTTCCCAAGTTTGATGACTCTTTAACTCACTCTACCCCCCATGTTTTAATGTTGACAAAGCCTCTTGAGGGTTATCTTCTGATACTAATTTTTCCTTTATCTCGACTAATGCTTCCAGCCTCTCTTGGGAGATCTTATATCCTGAGGCAATTTGGTCCAAATCATTGGCCTCTTGATTCTCTAGTCGAGGGATGTGATTGATTGAAACATGGTCAAAAGGTTTCAGCAAAGAGTTGGCTCTGACAAAGTATAACATCAAATTTTCCTTGATGCACTTGTATTATTTCTTCAATTGTCTAACCACCAACTCCGAGTCTCCCTTTATTTCAACGCCTTTTTCCCCCAAATCAAAAAAAATGAAGGCCCAATATCAAAGCTTTATATTCGACCTTATTGTTTGAACATGGATCTTTGATCTTAAACTTGAACTTGGTTGGTATATTTTATGAAGAAATGATAAATATTCCCACCCCAGTTTCGTCTTTATGTCTGGAACCGTTAAAGTATAACTTACAAGGCCTAGTTCCTACGTATGCTTCTATTGGTTCGACCATTGAATGGTCGAAAATGAAGTCTGTGATAATTTTTCCTTTTATTGCTTTCAAAGGACAGTAAGTCAGTGAATATTCAGTAAGCGCTAAGGCCTACTTTCCTATTCGACTATGCAATATATGCTTTGATAACTTATGCTTGATAACATCAAAATGCGAGTAGACATAAATTTCCACAAGTTTTAGATAATGCTTCAATTTAGTACATGATAAGTATAGGAACAAACATAATTTTTCAATCGAGTTATACCTAGTCTATGCATCTATCAGGATTCAACTGAGGTAATAAATGTATCTTTCAACACCATTATCATCCTTTTAGGTTAACATACTTCCTTTTGTCGAATCTGATGCAACTATGTACAATTTCATGCTCTTATTTCTACTTGGGGATAATAAAACTAGAGCTTTCATCAGATATTCTTTGATGTTGTCAAAAGCCTCTTGCTTCTCAGTCTCCCCAATGAAGTCGTTGTCTTTCTTGAGTCGAAGAAGTGATGAGAAGGATTGAGTTTTGCCACTTAAATTGGAGAGCGTGCCAATTTGTTTATGCTGGAATTTCGTAAACAACCGCTAGTCTATTAGTTAAATGTTACATGCAAGATCGACTAGTGAATTCTATGACACCGTTCTAAAGATCTTAATTTGTGATTTTCTTTGGGAACAAGACACGATTTCGACTAGGTCGAAATACTCGTATTAAATTATAAATGTGTAATCTCGATAAAGACAGTGGAAAAATGCAGTAGAACAAGAGTAAAATGAAAGTACTAAAATGATGTATGGATGAAAGAAACATAAACGCGAATTGAATTGAAAAGACTTTTGCATGAAAGTAAAGATTGGCGTTTCATGGTTCATACATTCTCTCAATGAAGACTCATTTCTCTTAACGCTGATACTTCGAGTATAAGTGAGATCATTTAGTAAAATGAACACCCCTAATTCTACAAATGAAATTCCTATATATACTATTGAGAAATAACTGCCTTTAACGTTTAAATCATTAGTTTTCTCCACGTAGAAGCATGCATGCCCCTTTGCCTCGCGTTTCTTACATGTGTCATTTAGAATGCAACTTCAAAGTAGTTATCCATATTTGAACATGACATCTGTGCGCCCAAATAACCGCCTCTTCGATGCAATTGGTGCCGTCGAAAATCATTTCTGTCGAGATGTTTTTATAACATTCCCAATAAATGATAAGTCCCAATTTCTTTCCGCTTGAGACCTAAGAACCGTGTGCACATCATCAAACAGTCAACAGGTTCCTACCTTTAGCATGTTTGCTAAGGTATTTTGTAACACCCCTTTTTCTACCCCAAAATACTTAACAT
Source organism: Lathyrus oleraceus (assembly GCF_024323335.1). Taxonomy (NCBI): domain Eukaryota; kingdom Viridiplantae; phylum Streptophyta; class Magnoliopsida; order Fabales; family Fabaceae; genus Lathyrus; species Lathyrus oleraceus. The sequence goes on along the minus strand of NC_066580.1, from coordinate 50,165,640 downwards.
ATAATCAGAGTAAATAAGCACGCATATAAACAAAAGGGCGTCACATCGATGTTTTCAAAAACTAAAAGCTTTCAAAAACCAAACATCGTTCATCATCAATATACAATACACCTGGTCATTTAAAATAACACATTTCAATTATCATGAATATTCAAGCATATGCGTTCGCAGCGGAAAATAGTGAATACTCATGCATTTCATCAAATGATCCATGTCCCATACCATGATCATCTCTCAATAATCTCTTCAAAATAAACGGAAACCATAATCAGAATATTTGGCACTATGGCCTCTCAACAGCAATTGCAAATAAGCATGTTCACAAGTAATAACATAATACTTATCCAAATAGGATACGAGTTTAATACTACTAATCTACCCAGTGTTACATGACCAGAGCATTGACTCATTACCTAGTCTTCAAACTAAAATACGGGAACTCTCTAGCTAATCTCGAGCGAGCTACCGTCCACCTACTTCAGCGCTACTACTCCTGAGTATCTGCACGATACCCATGTAAAGGTAACATTCAAACAAAAAGGGTGAGAATTCAAATCATTATGAAGAAGTATAATCAAGCACAATGATTAAATCAACAATTAAAGGAATTCATCACACTTCATATAACCATGTAAATAATACTAACCAACATTTATTTCACATGTTTCAAGCACACATAAAAACTCAAGGAGTATAATATTCAAATCCAATATTATATTCTCAAATATACACATAGCTACAATTATCACATAATCACATATTCAGTCAAGTTATGTATCCAAACATCGTCAAATTCAATTACCATATCTCATACACACATCACAATCACAATAATGCATACACTCAATTATCACATAACTCTAATGTGACTCAATGCAAGACATGTGACTCTATGCATGTGGTACCAATGTGAACCCAACGTTTCACCGCTTTCCGATTCAATATCTAGAATCCAAGCCACCAAGTCTATTTCCAATTAAGGATCAACGTCTGCTACGCCTATTTCCAATTAAGGATCAACGTCTATTTACCACGCCTATTTCCAATTAAGGATCAACGTCTGCTACGCATATTTCCAATTAAGGATCAACGTCTATGTACCACGCCTATTTCCAATTAAGGATCAACGTCTGCTATGCCTATTTCCAATTAAGGATCAACGTCTAATACCATGTGAACCCACAGTTTCACCGCTTCCACCATGAAGCCGACCATGCCATGAATGAATGTACAAATACAAACACATATGCAATTAAGATCATCTCTACCATCTTAACATTCAACATATCGCCATAATTCAACCCTATGAATTATCCACCAATGATACATATACACATTCATAACAATATATCATTCACAATCCACCAATGGTACATATACACATTCATAACAATATATCATTCACAATCCAACAATGGTACATATACACATTCATAACAATATATTATTCATAATCCACCAATGGTACATATACACATTCATAACAATATATCATTCACACTCCACCAATGGTACATATACACATTCATAACAATATATCATTCACATAATATGCAATTAAGATCATCTCTACCATCTTAACATTCATAGCAAATACACCATTCACATAATATGCAATTAAGATCATCTCTACCATCTTAACATTCATAACAAATACATCATTCACATAATATCTATTAGAGTCACCTTTCTAATGCTTTAAACCCCAACCCAAAATGATTCACGAGTTGAAAGTTATGAATAAAACCGTGCACTAAGGCGTTACTAAAAAGTTGTTGTTTTTCTAAATTTTCCAACATAATTCTCATCTTCTTCAACCCCAAAAAAGTCCATGAAATAATCTCCAAAATTATTTTATTCTTGAAACAAAGTTATAGCCTTCTGTTTCAGCTATCCAACGCTTCAAACGGCACTCGATTTGGACTTATGGATCAAAAGTTATGACCAAAACGATTCCGACCAAAAAACATAAAAAGGCCGCGATTGTGACGGACAGCATGCAAAATTTTCTGCGTTTTTCATCGTTGGAGGACTTCCGGACCTCCGATTTCAATTCCATAAAAAGTCAAACGTTCAGAAAATTATGACTCATACAATACTCTAAGTATATAACATTAATTTACAGTTTAACACAATCAATCACCACAATCAAACATACTCATCAAAACCGAACAATTCCAAACAACCATACAAAATTAGGGATTTTAACCTAAACATACATCTACCCATTGACCCAATCATACTAACCCATAATAATAAGGATTCCCCCCTTACCTCTTCAATTTTCTGGAAACCCTAGCTCCTCTCTTGTTCTTCCCTTCTTCTCCTCACTTTTCCTCTTCTTTTTCTCTATTGTCTTAAATGATCAAATGAATCATAATTCTCACTCTCTTACCTCTTATTTATAGTATTCTATTTGGGCTTAAAGAGTGATAACCCTAATTTAATTAATATGCCCAATAAGACTTAGTATTTAAATATCTCTAATTTAATTCAAATAAATTAAACCAACTCAATATACACCAAGTTAATTAATTCAATTATTCATGATATCTCCTATCAACTAAATAATTAATTAACACACCAAATTAATTAATATAATCGGTTATTATACTACCGAACAACCCATTAATTAATTAACACTCCACATAAATAAAATAAAATCTAGTAATAATAGTATAATAAATAAATACTAAAAATTGGATTGTTACATATTTTCCCTTGTCGAAAATCCCAGCTAATAAGGTGTGGTTCACATAATGGTTTATCTTAATTTTCCCCGAATTTTTTCTATTAAATGTATGTATGTTGTTGATAAATGTTTTTGTATGTTATTGATGTTGTTTTGTGTTGCTTGTTAATCAATGGTTTTTGATGTGCAACTAACAAGTGGTTATGGTTCTTTACTTATCACTAATGCATGTGGTTGTGTGAACATGAATCTAATAAGAAAGTTGTGAACTTGTGTTCGCTGTGGAAATATTATACGAGTCTTTCATATAATATTTTGATAGTGAACACATGTTTTCTACTCTCCCTTCAACTTTATCCTTTTCATAGCTTTCAGGAACGATTAGTTATCAAATTCTCCAAATCTATGTTAACTAATTGATGTTTTTGTTGATAAATTTTGTTAGTGAGTTTGTTATATCAAAGGTGATTGCTTGTTTCACTAACCCATCATTGAACTTGCATTTATTTAAATAGATTTTTGAGATAATATTTAAAAAAATTAAATTATTCTTAAAAATTAACTTAAACGATCTAATGTTTAATGAATTGCATGCATCTTGTAATTTATGATTTTCTCTTTAGAATTTGATTCAATGCCACAAATTCTTCAAAACAATGATGATAAATAAATGTCATTTTGAGTCTTTCACACAAAATTTGACGTTTGCAAATAAACTAGAAAAAAAGAGGAAATTAAATTTTGTGTGAAAGACTTAGTAGACATCCACTCATCATCGTCAATTTGAAGAATTTGGAATTGAATCAAATTATATGGGTTAATGAGAAAATCATCAATTATAAGATACATGCAATTCAAAAAAACATTGGGCCGTTTAAGTTGTTTTTCAAGAGTAATTTAATTTTTCTGATTATCATCTCATAAATCTATTTGAATGGTTGTATATGATTAATGAGGGGTAGAATGATATCGAACTCATGACACTATATTTATGACAACGGTTGTTTAAGTCAACCGTTGTGATAGGTAGCACGCTACATAGTTTATCACAAAGGTTGCACTTCCATGGTTGAAAACAACGGATTTACAACCACACCCTACTTCACCACGGTTGATCAGGCGTGATGGTATCCTTTTTCCAACCATGGTGAAAGAGTTTTTCCGTAATAGTGATATTACGTGAAGATAAGACCAATCCATTATAAAATATCTCTAATTGATAAAAATGACTTCTTAATCGATTAAGAAACTGTCAGAGTTAGTTTTTAGAATAAATATGAAACATACGAGGATATTAAAAAGGTTTGTGTGTGTATGTGCGTGCGCACGTGCATCGTCTTTGTACATCAAGACTTACACTTACTTATTTTACATATTACTGATGAGAAAGACTAAATAACTTAAGCAAAAGATAAAACGAGCTTTCACATCTCCGATTTCTCTGAATGTTAATCTTTGAATTTGACTTGTCTTGTTTTGCTGTGAACATTGAAACTTGAACAACTTTACGTTTTGATGGCTTCTTGTCCGACAATGCTTATAGTTTAACTTCTTTATTCCTCGTCATTATCAAAATATCATAGCTTCTTGTCCAAAAATGCTTATAGTTAATTTCTTTATTCTGTTGTCATTATCAAAATGTCATAATGTTTTAACCTTTACAAAACATATGCGATTTTTCAATAATGATGCTAATAGATTTAGGGTGGTATTCAAACATAAGAAGAGATGTAACTCCATTGTGTTGTGTAGTATAGTTGTAAGAACACAAACATTTAAGGTGAAGACATTATTTTCTAAGCATACACGTGGAAGGGTATATTCCTCAACAAAAATACCAAAACATAAGAATAATATAAAGATGAAGTTAACATAGGTGTATCAGATTTAAGGGTTAGGTATGCAATTGAAATAATTGGATGTAGGGCATTCAAGGCAAGAAGCTTGCTACAAAAGATGTTGAATGGGATCTAAAGTACCAATTGGTATTAAGCCTATTACAGTTAAACCACCACATAATGATTATGTGAATGCATTAATTTATGTATGAATATTTATTTGTCAATGTGTGCATTTGATCTGATAATTGTATGAATCTTGTAAAATCAAAGTAGTAGGAAACTTGTAAAATCAAAGTAGTAACAAGCATAAGATGATATATGCTTTCTAAAATAGCAAAACATGGTTAACATTTTCCTCATATTATGTTGTACCACCGAATGACATATGATGCTCCTCAAAAGTTCACTCATCACTAGACTAGTTTTTAACTCAGAACATGAACAAAAAACCGAAAAACAGCTAGCACAATCATCATAAGTTACACACTTCTCTTTAAATATTCTACATACTATCATTTCCTATAGCATAAAATTGGTAATGACAAACACTAATTTCGTATCATTCCCTTTCTGATTCATTATAGTTCATCTTTGCTTGAGGCATCTTCTCCCATGAGTTCTTCAAGAGAAAATTCATCCTCTTCAATTATTTCTCCATCTTTTCCATCCCATGGTTCTGTCTTTACAATGGTAGGAGTACCTCCCAAGGGCAAGTTCCCTTTGCCGCCGCGTCCAGCTTCTTTCACAAATTCTCTGCCAAAAATAAATCAATAGTATTCAAGAACTTGTTCATTTCAGTAAAGTGTTTACTATTTTGTATAACATTAGAAGAATATACTTACATAATTTGGTCAAGTTCAAAAGCACTCTTGAGAGGAGCATAAACAGCTTTCTTAATGTTCAAGGCTACTAAAGCTGGATAACCATACCCACCAACACCAACATTCTGCTCAAGATCTGGCTGCTTACCGGCGGCTACCCATGCGTAGCTGTTCAAGACACAAATTCAATAAAAATTGTTAAGAATTCGACAACAAAGATCGATTCAAGAGTTTCCTAGAGGTGTACTGTTAGTGTAATGATATTTTAACGTAAGTTCACTTTGCAACCGCAAAATGCAGAACTCTCATTGGATGTCATTGTAAAACCAGTTTGCATTGACGATTAATTCAGAGTCACAGTGATGTTAAAGTTTTACTTGCCTGTAAGGGCTCCTTTTGAACTGCTCTGCAACGGTTAATAACTGCTGAAGGTATTTGTTCCTCCCCTCAGCCTTGGAATCCAAAATGTCGGGAAGGAAGGCAACAAAACAGATAGCTGCAGAACCACATTTCTCTTCCAAAATATCCTATAGACAAATACTTGCGTTTATATTTTATATTCTCCACTTCAAATTTGTGACAATCAAGTAAAGTTTGCAGGAAAGCAAACACTTACTGCACTATATAGCTCTGTCACTTCTGGAGGGGCAACATTTGTTTCGAGCTGTTCTAATGCGAATGATTCGATAGCTGAGGCAGTTCTTGCACCCTCGTAAGGAACTGGAGTATCTTTATCGGCTCCAAATACCAATATTGTTGGGAATCCTTGAACATTGAACCTGCTCATTAGAGACTGAACAAAAAAAGATGTTATCAGAATAATATAAATTGAAAGGAAGATTAAAAAAGTTAATAATTAACACTGCATTTAAGTATTACTAAATAAATCAAAAGACAGACAGAGGTCATCTTGAACAAAGCCAATGGAATTTTAAGTATTAATCATCAGCGTTGTCAATCGCGGAAAAAATAGCTGTTTGTTCAAATTCCACTATACTAGACTGCAACTGGTGCTATTTGAGAATACTTTGTACGGTTGACAACACTAATATTAATATGTATCGTCTATGAGGTGTATAATTTTTACCTTATCAGCATCACAGTCAACATGACCCAGTTTAACCTTCCCTTTCAAATTATTGGACGCTCTTTTCCACTCAGGAGCTAATTTTTTACAATGTCCACACCTTTGAGAAATAAAAGAGGAAAAAAAATTGTAATTAGATTTAGATCTGCAAATGCAGAAGTAGAATTACAGGTTCAGTCAGGTAATAAATAGATAATGATAACTAAAATTTAACTCTTGAAATATAGGAAGCGCTCACCAAGGTGCAAAAAATTCTACAATCCAAAGTTCTTTGCTTTTGATAACCAATTCATCAAAGTTACTAGAGTTCAATTCTACCGAAGAAGAAGCAGTGGTTTCCTTTTTCTCATTTGATCCCCCTGTTGCTTTTCCACCTAATCGTTCCTTCAAAAGAACCTTTACCTGTACATGCAGATGAACTATAAGTACACTCTGCTGAAATTTTGTACACTACCAATTGAAGTCTAAAAAGAATTTTCCATTTCAAGTTATTGATCTGATTCTCATTTGTTTATAGTCATCCAAATTTTCATATAAGTACAAGAAATTGTTTTGTTTTCCACAAAAAATAGATACCTATCTATTGAATCCAAAATGTAATACTCACTATACAGGAACATAAATATTTGATTGAACCGTTTGGGCAAAAAGTTAAAACACCTCAGAAGAGATTCAAACAAACCTGTTGAAGTGCAAATTCTGCAATTGGTTTGACATCTCTTGCTCCTTGGTAATCAACCGGTGGTTTTCCAGGTGCAAACACTTTAATAGTTGGAAATCCTTTAATACCATATTGCTGCAGGGAATTAGGAAGAGACACATAAAAATCTAAATGTTTTTTTTTTCTTTTCAAATTTTGCAAATAGACATTTATAATTAAAAAAAATGAAGAAAATAGTCCAACATGCCAATCATAACTAAACTTACAAGAACTACAGGAATAAATATTTCATTATGCAAACAACAACAAATGTCTAGTAAGAGACAGGAAGAGAAATAATCTCAAAAAACATATTCTAATTCGCCTAGGTAATATATTTTTTGGTTGCTTTACATAGAAATGGTAGCACCTATAATAGAAAAGATGGTGGAAAATAGTCTTAAGTTATTTGGGCATGTATGTAGATTCTATTGTAAGGAGAGTAGATCAGATGGAGAAGAGTCAAGTCAAACAACTAGAGGTTGAGAAACTATTAAGAAAGATCACGAGAGTAACGAATTGGATAGAAACACTACGTCTTTGATAAATCTTTACTTATTATATTAGTGCTCATAAATAAGTTGTTCCTTAAAAAAAAAATTAAAATCAATCTGTTTTCATAAGCTAAAAAGAGGGCTTATGGACATCACAAATACTTGAGCAAAGTAAATAAGCTCAAATAAATGAATCTAAACAGGCTCAATATCATGTTTTGCATCATGCATGGTCCATAAAAGGTGTTTCTTTCTAGTGTACACATTCCAGAAGTGAAGTATATAATGACACAATTCATATTCAGAAAAGCTAAATGCAAGAAGAAAACCTGAGCCAGAGCCTGGTGAGCCTCAGCGTCAAGTGCCGCCACAGTAACCACACCCTTTAATACAGTAGCTGCCTTCTCCCATATAGGGGTCAGAGCCTTACAGTGTCCACACCATGGAGCAAAGAATTCAACAAGAACAACTCCATTTGAATTCAAAACCTGACATTAATAACACACCACCCATAAAAACCTGATGCATTACAAACTAGATAAAACAAACAAAAAGCTACTAATTCATAAAAAAAATTCATCATATCAGAATCCAATCCCAATACTATAAAAAGACTATTGCACATTCACATAAATTCGAATTGCATCTACACAAATTCTTCTACTAAATCCAAAACTAATAAAATCAAGCAGCATTCCCCGATTCAAATATAACCATCAAACAACACAAGAAATTCTAACGTAACACGATTCAAATATCCAGAATCAAATACAAAATGCCGAATTGGTTTTCAAATAAGCAGAATTTCACGATTTTATGTAACATCCAATCGCAAAGAGTAGTTAATAGTTTGGGATCATGAAGTGGATCGATGAAAAGGAAAAAAAAAACCTTTTTATTGAAGTTGGCAGGAGTGAGCTGAAGAACGGGCGAGGAAGAACCGTATAGTGCGTAAGAAGGGACGAGATTGAAGATGAAAAGGAAGGTAGTTAGAGCAATGAATAAGGGCTTTGCCATTTTTTCTATCTGTGAGAGACACAGTTTTCTTGTCTGAATCTGCGGAAGGAAGAAGAAGAAGAACGCGATTTTGTATAAGGAATTCTCTTCTTGCAACGTGTGTCATCCAATCAAATGCTTCCACGTCATCCACTTTTGGTCCATTTTTTTTACTCATTTTGATTTCATACTTTTAAATATGTAATTTTGCTATTCTATTTTGTTGATTTTAGAATTAAATTCTAAATTTAGAAAAAAAAACGTTTTGATATTTATTAATTTAATAATTTACTCTCATAATTAAATTTACATTTATAATAATTTATTAAAATAAATTATATTAAAAATTATTAAAAAATAGAAAAATAAAATAAAAAATTAATTTGTAACAAAAATAAAAAATTCAATAAAAAATAATTAGTTTAATGGTGATACTCGATATAAAATATTTTTTATATTGTCATCCATTAAGAATATGTTGTTTAAAATTTTCAATCTAATTTAGAGGAATAGATGATTTCATTGATTGATAATATAAATATATTATTAATTTTTTTAAAAATAATTTGAAAAAATTACTAAAATATCAAAAATGCAAATAAAAATCTATAAAAATCAATAAAACTAGTAAAATCAATTTGAAAAACTTATAGAAAATAGAGAAACACAAATCAAAGGTTAACAACAATTTAATTCCTAACCAGAGTATATTTTGAATTTCAATTCTCCTCTTCTACCCATATGAAAAAGGTTGGACTTGTGAGCGCCAAACTCACACACTAGTTTTGGTCATGCTCATGGAACTATCATAAGTGATGGAGCCGCAACAAATATTAGCCTTCTAATAATATGAAACACAATTTTATTAAAGTTGAACAAGAAATAAATTAGTTTGAACAAAAAATATATATAAATGTCTAAAAGAAATATTAACTTTTGAATAGTATTAAACTTACTTTTTACACTCTATTATTCTTATTGTTACTTGTTATTATTCTACAAAATTTAAGAAGAATTTATAGTGAGATACTAGTACATGCTAAACAATTTATGTGTTAAATTAACCACAAATATAAACGTCTCGTTAATAATTGCTATTAGTCTTCCATGTTTACCTTTACTAAATATTATTCTCATAATTCTCCATTCGTTTATAGTTTGATTTTTTTTTAAACGTTGAACGAACAAATTGTCTCTTCTAATCCAATTGCATCATGATTACCGCAAAGGTCTACAAACCTTATAATCGAGGATCACGTTTACCATGGTTGAATCAACATGATGGAATATTGAGTAAGTCCAAACAATGTTGGAACTTACCACTTGTCACAACCTTGATTATCATGTTAATTGGATTCTCATCGGTATGTACTTTCGTAGGAGAAATATGATATTACTTCATGACATCCCGTATAAAATGATACCTTACATCGATGTACTTGGTCCGAACGTGATGAACATGATTTTTAGTCAAGTGAATCGCAATTTAACTATCACACCTTAGTTTTACATATTCTTGTTTCATATCCAAATCTTTTGGAAGATCTTTTAGCCACAATGCTCCCTTCACTCGTTCTCCTATTGTCATACTCGATTTCAAGTAGTATAGAATGCCACGGTAAACTATAATAATGATTGCTAACTAACTAGACCATTGTGTATTTGAAACACATAACCAATAGTAGACCACTGTCTATCCATATCACCAACATAATTTGAATCAACACAACCACTTATTTGTCATGTACTTCCACTAAAACACAAACCAATGTTAATGGTACCTTAGAAGTACCTCAAAATCCACTTTAACATTTTTCAATGCGTCTTTCTTGGATTCTCCATGAATCTAGGGGCAACATTATCCAATTGTGAAATATCCAAATATGTACATGTCATGGCGTACATCAAACTTCCAACGGTTGATCAAATGACTGCAAATACAAGAGAGGGTGAATTGTGATAAAATAATTTTTTTACAAAAATGATTGATTTTACTTGGTTAATTTTAAGAAAGGAGACGAAGCAGAGATTTAAGCGCCGAATAATAAATAAGATGAAAATAAATATATAAGAGATAGGAAAGTGCAAAATTGAATTTTTATTAGTTCGACCTTAAATCACATAGCCTACTCTAATCCCCAAGGATTTTCCCTTAAGAGTTCTACTAACAATTTGAACTTTTATGGCATGATCGGCCCACAACCTTCTTATATCAAAATTTTACCCATATTCAACTTGCAACCTTTTATGATACAAGTATATTTTTCATATGCATCATATGATATGAACAATCATTTTTCACATTAAACTTTTCAATTTCATATTTTCTAACAATGACAATTTCATTAGAAGAATCTACTGGTTTTAATGAAAAAAAAGTTTGAACACTCTAAATTTTGATGATGACTCTGGTGCCACTTACTAGAACCACAACAAGAATTATACTTCTAATAAGATATGAAATGCAGTCTCACTAAAGTTGAAAAATATAAAGTAGCTTGAAATTTCTAGTGTACTAAGGACACCATTATTCACTGAAGATGCCACAAAAAATAGAGTTGTTGGACATTTTGCACGAATCTTGGTTGACATAGATCTTTCTAGTAGAGTATTTGATTAAATCTTAGTTGAAAGGGAAATATTTACTTCAAAGTGGACACTATATATGAAAGGATATCATATTTCTACAGCCACTACCATATATTGGGACATCATGTTACAAAATATAAAAAGTTATAAATATAACATATCACAAGGGAGGATACAAAGGGGACATATATATCATAATCAACAAGACGTGAAGTTCCTAAATATATTTCTAAATAAACAATTGTAGTAGAGGTGCAACAAACTATTCATGATGCAATAATATATCAAACTCATTATCTTCTAGAGGAAGGAGCTATAAAAAATAAACCATCTACTTCATTTCAATTTTCCTGTGTAAACATATGTGATGAGATTGTGTAAGGATAAATTGGTGATACTATAAATATTATGTTACAATCAATTCACGAGGGCAGTGAGAGTAACATATATGCGAAAAATAAAGACAAGGGCAAAGACTACCCAAACAAGGAATGAGGCGTTTCATTCTAGTTGTAGTGAAGATAAAATGTAGAACAGTGCCAACCACGGGGAAAAATATCCTATAACTAAGAAATTGAGAACTCAACCACTCAATTTGTTATGTATAATTCTAACTCTCATATTTGTTCATTACTAAACATGACCCTTAGTTTTGAGGATCACATTCAGGGAGATGATATTTTAATTCCCTCGACTTAATTAAAATTTGGTAAAAAACGCACAGTATCCTGAACCCGGGTGTGAACAGAATTATAATCTTTACATACAAAAGACTCTTATAGAGAGGCCTGACAATTTGGAATGGAGCAACTTCACTTTTGTACTTGCGAAAAGTTCAACAATGAAAGAAAGTTTGCTTGTGAGGATTGTAAGAGACATTGTTAGTATGATTTTTGTAAATCTAGTTAATTTCTTCCTCAGTTATGGGATTGAGGAATTTATAGAGGACTCCTTGGGCCAGAGCTAGAAATTCAGGATTGTTTTCCCTCCTCCCATGACCAGAAAACATGAAGGTAGTGGAAGACTCGTTCTCCCTCAAATTGTGGGGTAAATGATTTTTCTTTTGTAACTGGTCATATGCTTAGTTACTTGCTTGGACACCTTACTAGCTACGTGGGTAGGAGAGTGGGCATATTAAGGAGGCCCAAACTTAATTGGGCGATGTAAATACCCTATTTCAGGTGGCATGCTGCCCTATTCAGATGGCTTAATGACATATGTTGGGTGCTCACCCAACTTTGATGTAGTTGACTTTGCTTGTGTCTTTTAAACTATCCCTTCTAGGGCTCAATAAATTTATCATAGTCCGTAGTCCCTCAAGCATGAGGCCTTGGAAAGGGCGAAATGATTTAATCTAGGAAGAGTTAATTTATTTATGTGTGTGACTAAGAAATTTGAGTCCCTATGACGATGGTTGATAGTTGAGTCTCTCAGGCGAGACTTGATAGTCAAGTTCCTTGGGAGATACTTGATAATCGAGTTCCTCAAGCAAAACTTGAAATTTTGGTCCCTCGTATGAGACTTAATAGTTGAGACTATCAGGCGAGACTTAATAGTCGAGTCCCTCGGGAGAGATGCGATAGTCGAGTCTCACAGCCGAGACTTAATAATCGATTTCCTTTGGTGCGACTTGGTAGTTCAAATTCCCCTTTTTAACTCTCAGGACTTTGCTTTTGTAATATCTATATTATTGTCATGCTAGGGTTTTCTTGTATTGTCGCCATTTGGTTCCTCTTAATGATAATACTCTCACATTAGGTGGTATATTGATTGATTCCATATTATTGGTGTTCTTTAAGTTGATGAAGTTGCATAATAAGGTTTAACCATGATACAAAATGGCAGATTAAGGGGTGAGTCCTTCATACTTTATTTGGGGCGAGTCTCTCATAATTTGAAAGGCTCAATGCCGTAGGTATGTACTTTTGTTTATTGTTTGCATGTCAGCCTCCAGAGTTTGCCTTGGATCTCTTTCAATTACTTTTGAGGTTCTTTTTTCATGTCTCCCTAACTTAATAAGTTTCTTACTCTGGAAGAATCCCTCTAGCGTTGCTTTGGGTGAATCGAGATCGCTCTAGTTAGGATCCTTTACTGAAGATCCAACATATAATTTCCTCATAGGGTGGCAAGGATCCTCAAATGTAGGTCCAACGTATGATTTCCTCGTAGGGCATCAAGGATCATTTAGTGAAAGTCCAACTATAATTTCCTCGTAGGGCAGAAAATATCCTTCTATTAAGGTCCAACAATAATTTCCTTGTAAGAGGAAAATATCCATTAGTGAAGGTCCAACGTATAATTGTCTCGTAAGGTGACAAGGATCCTTTAGTGGCAATCCAACATGTAATTTCCTCGTATGGCGGCAAGGATCCTTCAGTAATATTCTGATGTATAATTGTCTCATGGGGAGGCAGGGATCCTTAAGTGAAGGTCCAATGTATAATTGGCTTTTATGGCAGTAAGGATCGTTCATTAAAGGTCCAACTTATAATTTTCGCATAGGGCGGCAAGAATCCTTCAGTGAGGTCTAGGGTATAATTTCCTCGTAAGGCGGCAAAAGTCCTTTAGTGAATGTCCAACGTATAACTACCTAGTAGTTAGGAAAAGATCCTTTAGTGAAGGTTCATCGTATAACTTTTCGTAGGACAACAAAGATGCTTCAGCAAAGATCCGTCATTTATTTTCCTCGTAGGGAATCAAGGATCCTTCAATGAAGGTAAAACATGTAATTGCCTCGTAGGATGGCATGGATCCTTCAACAAAGGTCCATCATATAATTACCTTATAGGGCACCATGATCCTGCCACATCTTGTGTTTTGATTTCTTGTACTTTCAAAATTAGTTCAACTAGCTCGAGTCTTGGTACTCTTTTTGACATTTGAATGACTGAGCAATATTCTGAAGACATTAATCATAAAGCTTCCAATATTCAATTGACTTACAATCAACTCGTTGTATTGATAGTGGTTTAAACCAAAATGGTATGTGCCACTTTAGCAACAAACACTTATGACTTTCCATTCTCCTTATTCTTTGGTTAAGAGTTAGGGGTGGAATTTGCGACTTTACGACTTCATCATTTGGCTTGTGGGCTTTATACTCGTCTTCATCTTTTTGAGATAATAAAATGAAAGAGTACTGCAACAAAGGCAAACACACGCATATTTTCAAAGTCTAAATTTTGAATATAATGAATCTTTTTTGCATCTATTTTTCTCTGAGATGGTCAGTGGCGGAACTGAGGGGGGATGTGGGAAGGCCACGACCACCCCTCAACTTTTTTTTTAATTCATATATATTAAATTACTAAAACATCCTTATTTTAAATTAAAATTAATTTTTATTTTTTATTTTTCATTCAAAGTTAGGTTAAAATACAGATAAGGTAAAAAGCTCATACCTTTCCTTTCTTTCTCATATGGGTTTGCTACCGGCACCGGAATCGGAACAGATTAAAGTGATCGACATCTAATAGGTAAAAAACTTTATTCATTCTTATTTTATAAAAAGTAACAAATTAAAGTGATTGCTTGATTTGTATTTTTGAGATTTTTAGGATTCTTCTTTCTTGATGTGTTAAAATAATCTATGAGGTTTATTAAGCCAATTCATAACACTGTAATTTACAAATATAGTTATACACTGTAATAAGGTTTATTTAATCATTGTTGCTGCTAATTTCTAATAGTGAAGTTACCGGTATTTGAAAACGGATTAAAGTTGATTAATTAAGTTTATTAATTTTTTTCTCTTTTAATTTTTATGTTCTCTAAATTGATTTTTGGATCTGATATGATATTATAGGAAGAGTAAAGATGAATAATAGGAAAATTGATTCTTTTTTCAAAAGGAAAGCATGTGAAATTGAAAGAGAAGAGATAGATGAAGAAATTATAATCCCGACATCCGAATCTGAAACAGTTCTTGAGAATCCAACAATTGAAGAGCATCATGGTTTTGAAAATTCTTTGGAACGCGATCCTGGAAAGCTTCCTCCGATTTGGCAATATCCACCATCAAGTGGATGCAATACGAAGAGCTTATCTAAAATGGAGTCCATATCAAATTAATTTAGAAAATTATCCTTTGTCCGGTAACGAGGATCATCCGAGAAGGTTTTAACATACTTGGTTTAGCATATTTCCATCATGGTTAGAATATTCACCATCTGAAGATGTCACATATTTCTTACCATGTTACCTTTTTAGCAAAAAACTAAGTGGACGTCCCGGATCACTTGTCTTTATTTCTATGGGTTTTAGAAATTGGAAGAAAGTTAGGAATGGAAAACATTGTTCCTTTCTTAAACACATAGGGAAGGATCCTTGCTCACCACACAACAATGCAATGAAAGCTTGTCAAGACTTATTGAATCAAGATGGTCATATTAGAAATGGTATTCAAGTGCAAAGTTCAAGTCAAAGAATGAATAATCGGTTACGACTCAAGACTTCAATTGACATTGTTCGTTGGTTAACACTACAAGCTTGTGCTTTTAGGGGTCACGACGAAAGTAGCAAATCAAGAAATCAAGGTAACTTTCTTGAGTTATTGAAACTTTTAGCATCCTACAATGATGAAGTTGCAAAAGTTGTCTTGGAAAATGCTCCACAAAATTGCAAGTATACTTCACATCAAATTCACAAAGAGCTCTTGCAAATTCTTTCTAGTAGGGTGAAAAAGAGTATTCATGAGGAAATTGGTGATTTCAAATTTTGTATCATTGTTGATGAAGCTCGTGATGAGTCAAAAAAGGAACAAATGACTCTTGTATTAAGATTTATTGATAAAGTTGGTTTAATACAAGAGAGATTTTTTGATGTGGCACATGTTAAAGACACCACATCTTTAACTCTTAAGGAAGTAATATGTGATATACTTTCTCGACATAACCTTGATGTTTCTAACATTCGTGGCCAAGGGTATGATGGTGCTAGAAATATGAGAGGAGAATGGAATGGTTTACAAGCCCTCTTTATGAAGGATTGTTCTTATGCATACTATGTTCATTGTTTTGCTCATCAATTGCAACTTACATTAGTTACATCATCAAGAGAAGTCAAACCTGTTCATAAATTTTTTGAGAAGCTGATCTTTGTTGTGAATGTTGTTTGTTCTTCTAGAAAGCGTCATGATGAGTTACAAGCTGCCCAATTAGAAGAAATTGCTCATTTGTTAGAGATTGATGAGATTGTAACTAGTAAAGGTGCAAATCAAGTTGGTACATTGAAACGAGCTGGAGATACTCGCTGGGGATCACATTACGATTCAATTTCTAGCTTGATAAACATGTATGAAGCAACTTGTTTAGTTTTTAAAAAATTGCAAAAGATAGAGGGAGATATGCTACACGTGGGGATGCAGATAGTTGTTACAATTACTTGAAGGCATTTGATTTTATATTTATTTTGCACTTGATGAAAGAAATCATGGGAATAACAGATATGCTTTGTCAAGCCTTACAAAAAAAATCAAGATGTAGTTAATGCTATGAACTTGGTTCGTTCAACAAAACATCTTATTCAAGGTTTGAGAGAAAATGGTTGGGATATATTGTTTACTAAAGTGATATCTTTTTGTGAAAAACATGGTATTAAGATTCCTGATCTTAATGATATTCATTCAACAACAAGATTTGGACGCTCCCGTCTTGAAGAGAATCAAGTCACAATTCAACATTACTTTAAAGTTGAAATCTTTTTCACTACCATTGACAAACAGTTACAAGAGTTGAATAGCAGATTCAGTGAGCAGGCAATGGATCTGTTAACTCTTTCTTGTTCTTTATCTCCTAAGGATGGATATAAAGCTTTTATCATTGATACTATTTGTTCTTTAGTTGAAAAATATTATCCTATGGATTTTAGTGATCAAGAGAAGAATAATGTGCAATTTCAACTCCAACATTTTCTATTTGTTGCTCGTCAAACATCAAACTTGAATAATTTATCAACTATTCAAGAACTATGTTCATGTTTGGTTACATCTGGACAGGCTGAAACTTACTTCTTGATTGATAGACTACTTCGTCTTATCATGACTCTTCCCGTTTCTATGGCCACAACTGAGAGGTCTTTTTCAACAATGAAAATTATTAAGACTAAGTTGAGAAACAAGATGGATGATGGGTTTCTTGGAGATAGCATGACAGTATATATTGAAAGGGAGATTAGTGCAAGCATTAGTTCGGAGTCAATTATTGACGATTTCAAGTCACTCGGAACGCGTAAAGCATTACTTTAAGGTAGTTTTAAGTCATGTAATTTAAATTTTTAATAATTAACTTTGTATTTATTTTAACTTTAATGTTTTATTTAAAATACTATTTACATTTTATTTATAATCTTTATTTTACGTTAGCGGTCATCCCAAATTTTTTTATCTGGCTCCGCCACTGCTGTTACATACACATTCTGCCAAAATTTTAAAACGTTGAATCTGCACTTTTTAAACAGGTGGTCGTTTAACCAATTTTAAAAATTCGGGTACAAAATGTAGAATTGTGTTTTTTCTTAAACAATTCACATTCTAAATTATTTCAAACCTTCATGGAAATGTATCAAACTTATGCATCTATTCATTGTGGTTGTTTAGGGTGTATTTAAGAAAAAATACATCAGTTTTCAAATTACCTCTTTTATAAAATTTTAATATAATTCAAATCAATTTTCTAAGTGTTCATTCATTTTCTAAATGTTAAAATATAACCTTCAAATCATTTATAAAAGTTTCATAATATATTCCGAGCACTTAAAGTTTGTATATTATTGAATTGTAACATTTAAAGGGAGTACCAATCTTCATCTTGGAATCCATTCAAGATTCAAATACTTAATATCATTTATAGTATGTTGTAACTTAATCACCGAGGTTATTGTGATAATTTGTTTGTTGTAAAAGATTCTTTGAATTGGTGTAATTAAAAGTTCATCATAGTGTTTGGTGTTTTGTGAAAAGGGTTATTTAAATTTGGGTAATTCAAAGTCCATAATAGGTTTGGTGTTTATGTTAGAAGATTGTAATAGAGGTCTTGGCATGAGACTTGTACAAAGATCTAACATAGTGGAAAATCCTTTAAGGTGTGAAGGGACTAGATGTATCCTTGGTTGATAAGGGGAACTAGGATATACCCTTATGTCATTTACATTTTTTGAACTTTATATTTCTAAGAACATATCATTATAATATCAAAATAAATTAAGAACATAACGTAAAATTGAGAAAAATAGGCAATCTTAATTCACCCCCTCTTAGGTTGCATCTCATGGTTGCACTTGACATGAAAGTAGGTTAAGGTAACTTGCTCATCGATTCAGATATATATGTCTTTCGCGAATCCGTACTTAACAGATGGTGGGAGCACCAACAAACCATCATGTTTTGTTGGTGAATACTATGATTTCTAGAAAATTCGTGTACAATGTACTTAGAAGCACAAGGGGGTGAAATATGAGATGCTGGAAATAATGGAACATTCATTCCTATAACTCTCATAAATAATGTAAAACAACCAAAGGTAAAAGGTTCTTGGAACAATGACGACAAGAAGATAATGGACAAAAATTTTCGAGTGTCAAATTGCAAAACAACCAAAGAAAATTGGGATACATTAGAAGTAACACGCGAAGGAACTAAAGAAGTTAACATATCAAAATTGAGCACTTTCTCTCAAAAATATGAATTATTCATAATGCTACCCCATGAAAATATTCTTGATTTGCAAAAAAACTTTAACGTCCTAACTAATCACGTGTTCGCTCTTAGAAAAGTCCTCGCCAATGATGAACTAAACTTAAAAGTCCTTATATCATTTTCTAGAGCATGACAACCAAAAATGATAGCAATATCCGAAAAGAAGAGTCATTTTAGAATTTCATTGGCTGCATTATTTGGAAAACTTCAAGAACATGAAATGAAACTTGATCAAATTGAAAGATATGAATTGACTCATCATAAATTGGAGAAGCGTGAAGGGCATTGAGTTAAATTTATATCCCTCGATTTGAAGTCTAAATAGGATAATGATAAAAAATAAGAATCTCAATCCGAAGATGATGCATTAATCAAGAAATTTGAAAAGTTCTTAAGGAAGGAAAAGAAAAAGGAATTAGTCAAAGAGAAACATCAACTTAAAGAAAGAAAGTTACTTGTTTTGAATGTGGAAGAATATGTCATGTCAAAAATGAGTGCCCTGCTTTTCAAAAGAAGATCAAAGTTAACAAAAAGAATAATAAGAAATAAAAAAAGCCTACGTGGCATGGCAAGACAATTAGATAAGTTTATCTTCAGATGAAGAACAAGAACACATGACATTAATTGTTTCACACCATTCTGACAATGAAAAAAATGAGGTTAGTGATCTTGAACCATCTTATGATGGATTGAGTAATGCTTTCCTTGAATTGCATGAATAATGTTTGACTCTTTCTAGAACATGTTCAAAATAAAAGAAAATAATCATATCTCTAGAAAGTAAGACTAATGACATGAAATTGGAATTAGACAAAGTCAAAAGTTCAGCATGTAATAAATTTAAAACACTTAAATAAAAAATTGTTGAATTGAACCAAGTCTTAAAGAAATATGAGAAATGTTAACTTGGTCAAGAATATGTGCTAAGCAAACAAAAGTTATTTAATGATAAATATGGGTTTGGATACTCCAAATTTGATAAACCAAGTACAAACAAAATTATTTTTGTTAAGTCTAGTAATAAATGCAATAATGTGGAATCAAGGAAAGTGCAAGTTGAAATTCATCTTAAGAGAACCTATCTTAAAAATAATCCTTATGTCTCTAAAGATAAGAATTTATTTAAACCTAAATGTTTTTATTGCAATTGTAAAGGCCATACTCCTAATACTTACTATATAAGAAACTTTGGTGTTTCTAATGGTGAGTATGTGTGGGTAAGAAAAGAAACTAACCCACAAAAACCCAAAGAATATTGGGTATCTAGAAAGTGTTATTCATTGTTCTTGTAGGAACTTAGAAACCAAGTGCTAAAATTATGAAATTAAGATTGCTTGTTCAAGATACAATAAGATCATATGATATGGTAAGATTAAAGTTTCCTTTGATTGAAGATGGTATGAAAATATTGACACCTTCAAAGAGCATCTTATTAGTATCAACATAATCACTTTCAGAGAGAAACAACATTGATATCAACATTGGCATCAAACTATTGTGAAGAAGATAAGTACTTTAATATATGATTTATCTTTTCCTTATATTATTCTTTAGATTTTTTTTATAATGTCGAAAAGGGGGAGAAGAGGTATGGTTTTCTTTGTTAATTTTCAGGTTACCAAAGGCAAAACATGAATTGAAAAATAAAGGTGGAGATATACAAGATAGGGGGAGCATCAAGTGTCAAACAAAAACTTCACATCAATATATTTCGTTATCATAAAAAAGGGAGAGATTGTGAAGAAGATATTCATTATCTATCTTTGTTTAGTTTTGATAAAGATAAAAAATTATCAAAAAAGACAAAGGTTGAAGTCTAAATCAATCAAATTTCAAGATTACAACAGTCATTGGATGTTGAATTAAAAGATATTGATCATGAAGCAAAGGTCTTCAAATATAATTCACATTATATATATCCTTAGATGCTCATAAAATCATTCATTTTTTCATCTCTAAGGTTCCTAAGTATTCATGTATCAAAACCACTTAATTCAAGCCTTTTTAAAGAATATTTTTCAAAACTTATAGGGTGGTAAGTAATCAGTTACACATTTGGTGTAATCGGTTACATACCATTCTGCCAGAAATTTAAAATGTTAAATATGCACTTTTAAGTCGGGTAACTGGTTAACTGATTTAAGAAACCGATTACATGATCGTTGTTGTTTGAAGTTTGAAAATTATTCTGCACTTTTTTAATCAGGTGATCATTTAAGCGATTTAAAAAACTCGGTACATAATGCATAATTGTGTTTTTTCATGAACCATTGTCATTTTAAACTATTACAAACCTTCAAGGAAATATCTCAAACTCATGCATGTATTCGTAGAGATTTCTTATGATATATTTAAGGAAAAATACATAGTTTTCAAATTATCTCTTTCATACAAATTTCAATACAATTAAAATCAATTTTCTAAGTGTTCATTCATTTTCAAAATGTTGAAACTTTATGAATAACCTTCAAATCATTCATAAAAGTTTCATAATATATTCTAAGCACTTAAAGTTTATATATCATTGAATCGTAACATTGAAAGGAAGACCAATATTCATCTTAGAATTCATTCAAGATTCAAATACTTCAGATTATTCATAGTATGTTATAACTTAATCACCAAGGTTGTGGTGATAAGTTGTTTGTTGTAAAAGGTTCTTTGAATTGTTGTAATTCAAATTCTACCATAGTGTTTGATGTTTTGTGAAAAAGTTCTTCGAATTGGGGAAAGGAGAGGTCTTGATGTTTATGTTAGAAGATTGTAAGAGAGATCTTGATGTGAGACTTGTACAAAGATCTAACATAGTATAAATTTTTTGGTGTGAATCGACTAGATGTACCCTTGGTTGATAAGGGGAACTACGATATATATTTTTGTCATTTATATTTTTTGCACTTTATATTGCTAAGACCATATTGTTATCATATCAAAAGAAATTAAGAACATAGCGCAAAATCAAGAAAAATCGAGCAACCTTAATTCATCCCCCTCTTAGGTTGCATCTTATAGTTACATATTTTAGGTATTATGTTTTATTATTTTAATTTTTATTTGAATTACTTTAACTTATTTTATTATAATTCTTTTTTTTGCTTTGGTCAAGTAGCCTAGTGGCGGTAATCGGTTACATACCATTCTGCCAGAAATTTAAAACGTTAAATATGCACTTTTAAGTCGGGTAACTGGTTAACTGATATAAGAAACCGATTACATGATCGTTGTTGTTTGAAGTTTGAAAATTATTCTGCACTTTTTAAATAAGGTGATCATTTAACTGATTTACAAAACTCGGTACATAATGCATAATTGTTGTTTTTTCATGATGTATATAAGGAAAAATACATAGTTTTCAAATTATATCTTTCATACAAATTTCAATACAATTCAAATCAATTTTCTAAGTGTTCATTCATTTTCAAAATGTTGAAACTTTATGAATAACCTTGAAATTCTGGTATGAGATATGAGATGTCGAAGGTAATGTCACGACACTAATATTTGAACAATACAAACAGGATAAAGATAAAGAACAGTAATGCAAGAGACACAGGCAATTGTTAACCCAGTTCGGTGCAAACTCACCTACGTCTGAGGGCTACCAAGCCAGGAAGGAAATCCACTAAAAAAGAATCAGTTCAAAGACTCTCAGTAAACAACGCAAGTTACAGTCTTTTTCACCTAATCTCTACCCGTGTGACTTCTACCTAAGAACTCTTAGATATGAGATCCCACTCACTCACCCCAAATCACACCAGTGATATTAAACAAGAATTACAATGAAAAGAAGACACTCTTCAAAGACACACACTTGATCTTACTTAGCAGCTTCAATCAAGTAAACACACACTCATGCTTAAAAGCTTTGAGTGACAAGTTACAACTCAAAAATCAGACCAATTCAATCATCTATGGATGAATTGAATGGCTTACAAAACACACAACCACACAAGACTTAAACCCTTATTCTCTCTGAATATTTCGTTCCTTATTTCTTGTGTTACAAATCAGGTTTTCCATGTCCTTTTTATAGAAGCATTTGGCTAGGCTTGGACATCATAAAACCCTAAAACTATTTTCCTTTTAAATATTCTCATGACAGTTGATTAGATCTCTTTGGAAAATAAGTTAATCTCGTTGTAATTACTGGTTGATAACGTGTTTAATCATATCTTCAATCACACATAGATTTGCATTAAAAACGCAATCACATAATACATAACATTCAGACTGAATGTTCTGTATACAGATGTCATGACATCGGGTCTGACATCCTGGAAAAATCCTGCATAATTACATTTTAAACATCCAGCAGGTACATAATATCTTATGTTAAGACAACACATGTGACATCTTGTGAACACTCTAGGTTTTACCAAAATTGTTGCCAACACAAGAACCAACAAACCTTCAAATCATTCATAAAAGTTTCATAATATATTCTAAGCACTTAAAGTTTATATATCATTGAATTAACATTGAAAGGGAAGACAAATCTTCATCTTAGAATTCATTCAAGATTCAAATACTTTAAATTATTCATAATGTGTTATAACTTAATCACCAAGGTTGTGGTGATAAGTTGTTTGTTGTAAAAGGTTCTTTAAATTATTGTAATTCAAATTCTACCATAGTGTTTGGTGTTTTGTGAAAAATTTCTTCGAATTGGGGAAAGGAGAGGTCTTGATGTTTATGTTAGAAGATTGTAAGAGAGGTCTTGATGTGAGACTTGTACAAAGATCTAACATAGTATAAATTTTTTGGTGTGAATGGACTAGATGTACCCTTGGTTGATAAGGGGAACTAGGATATATCCTTGTCATTTATATTTTATGCGTATTAATTTTTTGCACTTTATATTTCTAAGACCATATTGTTTTCGTATCAAAAGAAATTAAGAACATAACGCAAAATCGAGAAAAATCGAGCAACCTTAATTCATCCCCCTCTTAGGTTGCATCTCATAGTTACATATTTTAGGTATTATGTTTTATTATTTTAATTTTTATTTGAATTTTTTTAACTTATTTTATTGTAATTCTTTTTTTTCTTTGGTCAAGTAGCCTAGTGGCAAAAATTCACCGTTTAAAAGTGAACAAGTGGGATGTCGCGGGTTTGAACTTGTGCCCCTACATGTGATGTCCCTGTACAACTACCAATTGAGTTGGCTTAACAAATATTTTTATTGTAATTCTTTCATTTGTTTAAATTATTCTTAAATGAATGTTGAAATTAAGTGTACACTATGTTGTGTTATTAAATATAATATTAATATTATTGTATTAAGTTTGTAATGGATTTTTGAAAATATTTATTTTATTAAGTTGTGAACATATGATTGTGTATGACATATTTATGAAATTCCGTTTCATATTATTAATTTATTTAATAATGATTCCACCATAGGTTTAACCGATTGAATCTTAAATTGAAAATTTCATCGGTTGAACCTCTGATCTAATTTTTAAAACATTGCTTGACACATTGAACCACCATTTTCTTGAATATGCAAATCCCTTTAATAAAGTACATTAACTTCTCAATGTATCCTCTAATCTCTCATTATTATTCAAAACAGGTCTTAAGTTCTCTAGATCACCTATTTTTAACTAATTCTAGGGTAATAAATTACGAGATAAAAAATTAGAAAAATCATATATATATATATATATATATATATATATATATATATATATATATATATATGCCGGTGTGTGTGTGTGTGTGTGTGGGGGGGGGGGGGGGGGGCGTGCATGTGTGTGTGTGTGTGTAAGTACAATAATGAAAGAAATCCTGCTTGCAAGGGTCACAAGAGACTCTGGTTGTGTGATTTTTGTAAACCTAGTGAATGACCCCCTCAATTATGAGATTGAGATATTTATAGATGACTCATTGGGTATGACATAGAAATCCAGGAGTGGTTTCCCTCCTTCCATCTTCAAAAAATGTGGAGGTATTGGAAGACTTGTTCTCCCTCAAATAGTGGGAAAATGGATTTTCTTCTTAAATTGATTCACTGCTTAGTTACTTGCTTGGACACATTACTAGCTACGTGGGTAGGCGAGTAGACCAATTTGGGCGATCCATTTACCCTAATGACTTGTGTTGGGTATTCACCTAACATTGATGTGGTTGATTTTGCTTGTGTCTTTTAGAACTATTCCTTATAGGGTCCAATAAAATCATCACAATACAACTATGTACGTCACTAATAAACACAAAAAAAAACATTTAAAAAGCTTCAACAATCTAAGAAAAAATGGTGGATAAGATACCCGCTTTAAAATGGGTGTCGCAAATGCCTTGGCTCAACATGATCACTCAACTTTCATAGCTCTTAGAAAATGTGGTATATGAGGATTACCACCTACTTTCATAGCTTCTAAAAAAACATATTTAGATATTTATGTATAATAATTTTGAATAAAAATAAATAATTTTTATGGTATAAAAATAAAAAGGATGAAAATATACACTTCATTAATGAAAAAGGGGGTGACTAAGATGTTTGTGCTGAATCTGTATTTGGGAGGCACAAGACGAATTTGACTAAGATTGAAGTGCATAAGACAACACATTTTGACTAATTCATGCATCATAAAGATAATATAACAATCCTTGTTACTTAACAATCCCGAAAAGTCTTCTCTGTTGCAAGATTTTGAAAAGCACTATAAGAATACAAAAGATAACCACACATTTATCATGCTCTATAAGCTTATGAATATAGATAAGGTTTTTAATACACCAAGAATAAGAATCACATGCTCTAATTTAAAATATTGAAGATCAATTTCTCAATAAACATCAATCTTAATACGAGAACCATTTGCAACAATTATATAAGAACTATTGGTAGTAGAAATATTCTTCAAAAAATGTTGAGTATCAAATGTCATGTGATTAGTGACACAAGAATCAACTATTCAAACACTCTTAGGCTATGTTGGATTGATGGAACATAACATAGTGGAGCGGAATGAAACATAACATAGCGAAATGGAATATAGACCTTACTCCATTATTTGGTTATTTTATTAAAAGTGTCCCATTCCATCACATACACCCTGAATTGGATGAAACAAAAAAAAAGGAGAATTTGATGGGATAAGATGAAATGAATTCTATCATGTTTCATTCCATTCTATCCATTATTTGAAAATTCATACAATGGAATCTAATTAGTTACCGCTTCATTCCATTGGATTTCATCCCATACCACCAATTTAAATATACCCTTAAAGTCATTATCAGCAACATTAAAGGCATAAATCACAACAAATTTTTCTAGTCATATTGCCTGATACCTTCAAAAGTGTCTTCTTGAGAAAACAAAACATAGTCTTTAAATAACAAAACGAGGCCATAAAACACAATAATGAATGTCAACAATGGTAAACAAAAACAATGTCAAACCACCGAAGAATATAAAAAGAAACACCAAATGGTCGTCTAAAATGCAATGACAAACACAAATAAATAGTTGAAAATACCAGAAACAACGTGTCTCAAAGAAGACAACAACTCAAATTGTTGCCAAACTATAAAGTAAACAACCAATAAGCATGAATCATTATCAAATAGAAAATTTGAACAGAACGCCCACACAAAAAATAAAAAACTAAGTATGTGCGATCTAAATTTTGAACACTCCAATGGAATAAAGAAGTGTCAATAATGAAATTAAAAAATTACAATGGATAGAGGAAGCCCAGAAGGTGGCGTGTGGCACTCATGCACAAAATACAAATTTATGAGTGGGCCTCATACACTAGTAGAGAAGTCGTGCATGGAGGCGAGTGGTGATGATTCTTTTGTTGCTCGACTCAAAATTTTGTCATGGTTTTAATTATTGAGTATAATCCAAGTTGTGTAACCCAAGTACAAACACAAGTTGATTAGGGTTAGAGTTTGTTATATTAGTTACTTAGTATACAAGTAATATGTGTGTGTGTGTGTATATATATATATATATATATATATATATATATATATATATATATATATATATATATATATATATATATATATATATATATATATATATCATTCTTTCTCTCACTAAAAGTGCCTCACACACTAACAAATTGGTATCTATAACTCAGGTTAGTTTCTTGATCGTGTTTTCAAGAATCAAACGTCGGTGATCGTGTTTATGGGATCACGGATTATTAATTGTGTTTGCTGCAAAGATGAATTATAACAATGGCATTCTGAAATCTCTTCCAATTCTTGGCGGCATCAATTGAATCTGATGGAGAAAATAGATGTAATATATGTTTGGCTTTCATGAAATGTGGTTACTAATGGCGTCCCTGAGCTTGTTGAGAATAAATGATGCTCAGAGAGTCGTGAACAAGGAGGCGAAGAAGAAAGACTGCAAGGTTGCGATTTATATTCAATCGGCACTAGACACGATGAACTTTGATCGAATTTCTCATGCCGAATCAACGAAAGAGACATGGGATATTCTTGTCAAGTATTACGAAGGAGGTGAGAAGGTAAAAGTCATCAAATTGCAGATGTTGGGAAGGCAATATGAATTACTGCGTGTGGGAGAAGAAAAAAAGATTGCAGACTATGTCTCAAAGGTGCAAAAGTTGGTTCATCTCATGAAAGGTTGTGGTGAAACCCTACTTATAATATGATAGTTGAGAAGCTAATGTGTACAGTGACCTCTCATTTTGATCATATTATCGTTGCTATTCAAGAATCCAATAATCTTGAAACATTGAAATTGGAAGATTTTGTTGGTTCACTATAGGAAAATGAGACGAGGATTGTCGAAAGGAAAGGTGTTCAAGATTTGACACAAGCTCTACAGGCCCATACATGGAAGAAGCATGGAGGTTCCAACAAATTCAAGGGAAAATGATATAAGACTCAGAGCAAGAAGTCTTGGTTGAACCCTCAAAAGCATAAGGTCGATGATAGGGCTTCCAAATCCTCGAAAAGAGGAGAAGGGAACTCCTATCAGAAAGAAAAAGAAGAGAAAAAAAGTGCGCAATGCGATAACTGTGAAAAATGGGGTCACTTGGTCAATAATTATTGGTATAAGAAAGGAAAGAATGAAGGAGAAAACCTTGCACTCTAAGATTCAGATGATTGTGAAGAGATGATGGTTATGGTTGCAGTTACAAATGAGCATGTCGATACAAAGATCTGGTTTCTCGACACAGGTTGTTCGAATCACATGACAGGTCAAAAAGTGTTGTTGGAAGATTTCGACGAGTTGAAGAAGAGAAAGGTCAAACTTGTAGAAGATACTAGAAACATAGTTATTCAAAGGAGCAATGGACCAAAAGCTATGATCAAAGATGTGTTATATGTCTTGGTATGAAGTGCAACCTGATAAGTGTCATACAACTGGTCAGAAAAGGTTTCTTAGTGGTTATGAAAATGGAGCCTTAGAACTATTCGACTCCCAGAATAGTTTGGTCTTAAAATATCCTCTATCGAAGAACATGACATTTAAGACCATGATTAATTCAACTTAGGTACAACGCCTCAAAATAATTATCGATCACAAGAATAGTTGGTTGTGGAATTTGAGGTTTGGTCATTTGAGTTTTATGTTACTCAATCAACTGATTACTCAAGATATAGTAACTAGTATACCGAGTCTTGAGATGCCCGACAAATTCTATGAATGTTGTTTAGTAGGGAAGTAATCTAGAAAGTCTTTCATTTCGACTATGCCAATGAGGTCCTCTTGTATACTAGAAGTAGTACATTTAGATGTATGTGGTCTGTTTGAAGATCATACTGTCATACCCCAAAATTTGCCCATTAATATTTTAAGACATTTTTCAGGGCATTCCGACTCATTTTATGACACTGGTCTTAAAGGAACAAAGGCCCAGATCACGAATGAAAATGGCCCAAACTGGCCTGTTCGCTACGCGTTCGCTACACGCTCGCCTAGCGAACGTTCGCTACACGCTCGCCTAGCGAACGTTCGCTACGCGTTCGCTACACGCTCGCCTAGCGAACGTTCGCTACGCGTTCGCTACCAGCTCGCCTAGCGAAGCTGACAGACAACAGAAAATTTCGGGCTTCATTCTGAGCCCATTAAGTCACAAAAAAGAGCATTATAAATACCAGCACTTCAGTAATGAAAAGGGAGAACGAAAACGGACGAAAGGAGAACCCTAGCAAGCAAACCCTAGCGCTCACAGACGGAAAACCCTAAAGGAAACCCTGAAGGAAAAGCCGGCGGCAGCAAGGTCACTTTCGCCCAATTCAATCCGATCCACCGATTCAAAGTCGCAACTCAATTGCAAACAGGTTTACATCGTTATTACTGCCTTGTGTTCTTAATTTGCATATGGCATTATGATTAAATTTATGAAAATATCTTAAGTTTGTCATGTGAATTTTAGTGTGCACTTGAATACCTTAAATGATTAACCATATAATTGCTGTAATGAAAGCCATAAGGCATAAAAGTGGTTGAAATTGTACTGATGTCAAAACCAGAATCCGCAGCCGCTCGCTAGCACGTCGCTAAGCGAGCATGCAGCGAGTATTCGCTAAGCCTTCGCTAGGCGAGGCAGGCGCGAACCTGACAGTAACCGACTTTTCTATTCTGATTTTTCATTCATGTTTTATCATAGCCAGACATTATTTATCTGATCCTATTACTGTTGTGATTTCTTTTGCGGTGTAATCCTCGATTGCACCCTGATTTGGTATTCTAACCCGTTTGCTGAATGTTGCAAAGGTTCACACACCCCAGGAAAAGATTGTTGTTTAGGTCTTCCACTTTATTTGTGGGATACCCTTGTGAAGAGCTGCCATAAATTGCTTAATTAATTTTAATTAATTAATTTTAATGTATTAATTTTAATGTATTATTTTTAATGTCTTAATTTTAATGTGGAGATTCACCCTAATTACTTAATTAACTTTAAAATATGGACTTTAAATATGTGATCTTGGACCTCTCTTTTGCCTTACGATATTACGGTATTACGGTCATGTCCCGCGAATGTGGGGATACCCTTAGCAAAGACCCTTCGATTAAATCATCATGTCCCTTTAAAATAAATCATAGTCCCTCGGATGTTGCCTTCGAATATATGATTTTGTCCCTCGATGACCCTTCGGTGTAGCCTACGGTTAAATGATGATCGTCCCTTCGAATGCTAAGGTATCCTTACAACTGTTGCCTTCAATGACCTATCGATGACCCTACAATGACCCTTAAACATCCAAAGGGTAAAATTACTTACTTCTCAATAGTAAGGACAGTTTTACCCTCATAAGGATAGGAAACGTTCATAACGACCTTAGGAAGGTATAACTCTCAATTACTGGATCATAACCTAAAATATTTTCAACACCTCACACCTTTCAAAATCTCTTTTGGAAAATCACCACTTGGTATACATTCATACTAGAATCATTACCGAGTTATATTTTCAAACAACTTTCAAAACTAAACGAGATAACCACTTTGTATACATTCATACGAGAA
The DNA here is from genome assembly GCF_024323335.1 of Lathyrus oleraceus. NCBI lineage: Eukaryota > Viridiplantae > Streptophyta > Magnoliopsida > Fabales > Fabaceae > Lathyrus > Lathyrus oleraceus. Next base: position 50,135,248 of record NC_066580.1, on the reverse strand, counting down.
TCATTACAAAGTTAAACTCTCTTTTCAAAACATTTTCTAAGCCGTTCACAAGCACTTTTTCAGACAAGAAAAATAACATAAGTGATCCAGCAATTAAGAGCCCATGGATAACCATGGATACAAAGGATGCTAATACCTTCCCTTTGTATAATGTACCTCCCGAACCCAAAATCTATTGAGGTCTTTCCTGTTCTTTTCCACCTTTCCTTATTGGATGAAAGAAAAGTCGGTGGCGACTCTTGCTATCCGCGACATTGCGATAAAAAGCAAAATACCCCAAGTCAGTTCACCGTATGACAGAACTGGCGACTCTGCTGGGGACACTTTAAAAAGAGAGGTTACCTTAAAAAACAAGATCACTTATTTAAAATTGTTTGATTTACTTTTAAGGGATTGCTTGGGTATTCTTGAGTGAAAGATCCTACACCCAGATCTAGTGTACCTTAGGTAAGTAGCAATAGATCATCGCGACTATCCGGCGTATACTGGAATGGTTAAAATGATGGCTACGGTTAATGTGACACTTTGGATGTCCTGATGTTCCTCATGTTTACTTGAGGAAAAATTTGGCATCTGCGTGGTGTCATCAAAGCATTAACCAGACCTTTAGAACCCTAATTGACTCATCCTAGCCATTAGAAAGTAGTGAGATAACTGACTTCGGTTCCGACTGGGGTTGGTTGAGACTCGATACTACACTCTTTGAGATTGGACTTTAGGGAAGCTTCGGTCAACCACTTGGTGTTGCACTGAAGTGGACTTAAAGGAAGGTCAATGATTTGAGATCCTTCTAGAACCCGGTTACTATTCTAGGACAGGTGGAACCAACCAAACTTCAGTGGGGAGGGTACTTACCTATGGAACTCATGCAAGCCTTAAAACCTAGGAATGATGGTTGTGTGACTTGCTTGTGCTTGTTATTTATTTAACCTCATAACATGATAACATCATAACATCATGACATCATAACATTATACTAACCATTTCAAGGACTTAGGGATTTAACTTTGCTCTGTTTTGTAAGGCTATGGCTCCCAGGAAGACCATCCGGATCAATTTTGTAGCAATCTCGCCTCAATTGAAGAATTTAGTGTCAGAGCTCCCCGATCATGCCCAGTTCATCAAGAAACACGGTTCTCTCCTCAATTTGGTTACCACTGGTTTCAAAGAAGATATGATGAGAGTTTTATTCCAGTTCTTCGACCCTAAACATCATTGCTTCACATTCCCAGATTATCAGTTGGTACCTACACTGGAAGAATTCTCCAGACTGCTTGGGATACCTATCCTTGATCAAATACCTTTCAGTGGTTTAGAAAAGGTTCCGAAGTCTGAAGAAGTTGCCGCAGCTTTACACATGACGAAGTCCGACATTGAAGCTAATTGGGTAACAAGGAGTGGAGTTAAGGGTTTACTTGCCAAATTCCTGACAAATAAGGCCCGAGAATTCTTAAAAGTTATGAATGTCCATGCTTTCGAAGACATCCTGGCATTGCTAATCTATGGCTTGGTGTTATTCCCTAATCCAGACCAATTCATAGACATGAATGCTATTAAGATATTTCTCACTCATAACCCTGTACCTACCTTGTTGGGAGACATTTTGCATTCCCTCCACACTCGTACCATGAAGAAGCAAGGGACTCTCATGTGCTGCATACCTTTGTTGTCTAGGTGGTTTATTTCGTACCTTCCTTAATCAGTCTTGAAGAACGAGCAGAATTTGAAATGGTCTCAAAGGATAATGTCGCTCTCCCACCCAGACATCTGTTGGTGTCCTCAGTTCAAGGAAAATGTTACCATCATTGACCGTTGTGGCGAGTTCCCTAATGTACCACTCTTAGGAATAAGAGGAGGTATTACTTATAATCCTGCTTTAGCTCTGCGATAGTTTGGTTGTGCTCGAAGAGATGGTCCACATGAAATGATCATCGAAGGCATCATGTTCGACTATGACAACGATTCCCAAGGCCTCCGTCAAAGATTTGTACGAGCTTGGGGCATGGTGAAAAGAGGTACGTTAGGACAGAAAAATTCTATTCCTATGGAACCTTATCTCAGATGGGTACGCGCCAGAGCTCGTGAACTTGTCATGCCATATCTTGCAATCGGGCCCCAGATTGTCGAACCTGAAGCTGAAGGAGGTGCTCCTCAGATCATTCCTTATCCAGATATGCCTACCAATGTTGAGGAATTAAAGAGATCCTGGATCCAGTTGAGAGAAGAAAGGGATACTTTCGAGACTCAGTTCGTCGCAGAAAGGAAGAAAGTGTTAGAACTTACCAGTCAGCTTAATGAGGAACGAAGACTTAATGCGTATCTTCGCCCAAAAAGAAGTCGCCCCTGGGAGACTTGAGCTTTCATTGTATTTTTATTATTATCCCTTTTGTAATGAACATTGATCAAAGAAATTAGCAATAAACATTTCTCTCTTGTTGGTGATTTACGCAAAGTTAAATTCCAAAAGTCCTTGAAAACATTTCATGTATTGCATAACATAACATAACACTGCATAACAGGTATTCTACAAGTTCAATGTTCTCACGGTCTTCATTACAAACAGAAAAATGGATCTCGAACAAACTGTCAAAGATCTCCAGACTCAGAATGCTCAATTCAAGGAGATGATGCTAAGCTTATCCAAGGGGCAGGAAGAACTGAAGGCTCTTTTGCTCGAAAAGAAGAAAGGCAAGAAAGCTGTGAGTTTCATTAACCCGGGAAGAAGGCGTAAAGGACAGGCCACAGGAGTCAAGTTTGGAATCCCGAATGGTCCAGAAGAGGGAGCGGAGAATGATTCAGAGGAAGAGAATGCTGATTTCTCCAACCCTGAGGATGACGATGAAGATTATGAAAATGAACAGTACTCTCCAAGAGATGATAAGTACAAGTTGCTGGAAGAACGTATGCTAGCTATGGAGGGTCAGAAGGCGCCCGGTCTGGATTTCGAAAGTTTGGGTCTGGTCTCCGATGTGACCATTCCTCGCAAATTCAAAATCCCCACTTTCACTAAGTACGATGGTGCGTCTTGTCCTCAGATGCATCTGAGAGCTTATGTGAGAAAGATTCAGCCGCATACCACTGACAGGAAGCTATGGATCCATTTCTTCCAAGAGAGCCTGTCTGGCACACAGTTGGAATGGTATTATCAGCTCGAGAGCTCTGACATCCGCACCTGGACTGATTTAGCAACAGCTTTCTATAAACAGTACCAGTATAACTCTGAACTAGCACCTACCCGACTACAGTTGCAGAATATGACTATGGGATCTAAAGAAAGCTTTAAAGAATATGCTCAAAAGTGGAGAGATTTGGCTGGCAGAGTCAAACCCCCTATGACTGACAGAGAATTGGTGGACATGTTCATGGGCACACTGACCGGCCCATTCTACAGCTATCTACTGGGAAGTTCTTCATCAGGTTTCACTGAACTTATATTGACAGGTGAACGTGTTGAAAGCGGCATCCGAAGTGGAAAGATACAGGCGGCTGCCTCTGCAAGCACCAAAAGGTCCTATCAGGGGAGGAATGAATCAAATGCTGTGTACGGTCAAAAGGGTCGTAACAAGAAAAACCGTGACCACGACATTGGAGCAGTTACGATTGCAGCACCACCATCTCAAAACTTCCAGCCCAAACAAGACAGGCCAAGAAGGCAGTTCACCAGGATCAATATGACCTTAGCACAAGCATTGCAGGGTATGCTGAAAGCAAATTTAATTACCCTCAGAGATCCTCCTACAAATCCCAACACTACCTCTTCTCGTTATAATCCCAATGCCAGGTGTGCATATCACTCCGATAGCCCCGGGCATGATACAAACGATTGCTGGTCATTGAAGAATAAGATTCAGGATATGATCGAAGCTGGAGAAATTGAGTTTGAGCCTCCGGAGACTCCTAATGTCATCACTGCTCCTATGCCTAACCATGACAAGACTGTTAATGCTATGGATGACGATTCTCACATTTCCAATGTGGCGGACTTAACATCTCCTCTCCCGATCATAAAGAGGAATTTATTGCAAGCTGGTTTATTTCCAGGTTGTGCTGAAGATTGCAATCTCTGCATACTCTGGCCCGAGGACTGTTTGAAATTGAAGAATGGTATTCAACGGCTGATGGACGATCGTACAGTTCTCTTCGAAAGGATTCCTAAGGCGGAAAACCCTATTGAAGAAATATCTGTGGTTGCTAGGTCCAAAGTTCCAGTGAAGATTACCGCTACCAGGGCGCCTGTGAAGATTACTGTTGAGCCCAGGGTTGCTCCCCTAATCATCACTGCACCTGGCCCGATCCCGTATTCCTCAAGCAAAGCTATTCCGTGGAATTATGGCGGTGATGTTTACGTCCATAGCGTGAAGCAAGTGGATAATGCTGCTAACACTAGTGGCATTGTTGGGACTAGTAAAATCACTCGAAGCGGAAGGATCTTCTCTCCAGAAATCTCACCTCCTGTCCTTGAAACTCGAGGAAAGGAACCAGTCAATCCTTCTCAGTCAGAGACACCGGTCGAAGTTACTCCCGAAGATGTTGCCAAACAAGAAATGGAAGAAGTGCTGAAAATCATTCGCAAGAGTGATTTTGATGTTGTAGAACAGTTGGGGCATACCCCGTCTAAGATCTCGATGTTATCCTTACTGTTATCTTCTGAACCTCATGCCAATGCATTGATAAAATTCTTGAAGACCGCTCATGTACCTCAGGAGACATCTGTCGATCAGTTCGAACATTATGTTGCTCACTTGGCTGTTGACAATGGCCTAGGCTTCTCCGACGCTGATCTGACACCAACAGGAAAGAATCACAATAAAGCCCTGCATATCTCCATTGAGTGTAGGGGAATCACTTTGTCTCATGTGTTGATCGATAATGGCTCTTCCTTGAATGTGTTGCCGACAGCTGTGCTGGATAAGCTGGATTGTAAAAGCATTGAATTGAAACCTAGTGATATTGTGGTACGTGCTTACGATGGTGCGAAGAGTGTTGTCCATGGCAAAGTAGTCCTTCCTATCAAGATAGGACCTCAAGTCTTCAATACTACCTTCCATGTAATGAACATTCGTCCTGCCTATTCCTGCTTACTGGGACGCCCTTGGATTCATGGGGCAGGCGCTGTAGCCTCGTCTCTCCATCAAAAGTTGAGGTATCCCACAAAGGGCAAAATTGTCACCATGTGTGGAGAAGAAGAGTACATTGTCAGTAGTGTGCATACCTTCAGATACGTCGAGATGGATGGTGAATTCATTGAGACTCCTTGTCAGTCATTTGAAGTAGTTCCTCCGACCAATCCTGTCCTTAAGCCAACTTCCTGTGTACCCAAGGTTATTCGTGCTCCTCCTGCTATGATTTCTCTGAAGGACGCTCAAGCCGTGGTCGAAGATGGTGGTCGTACTGGCTGGGGTCAATTGATCGACGTACCGTACAAGTCTGACAAATTTGGCCTGGGGTTCAGCTCTGACAGGAGTCAAATTAATGTTGTAGAAGATGCTGACAGCGATTGCGACCTGGATAGCTGGATTTTCCCAACAATTGGTGACGGACTCAATAATTGGAAGGCTGAAGACACTATCCCGATTTCCTTTAGTCAGGAGTAATTGTTATTGTCTATTTTAGTGTTGCAAATTTTTGTTTTTTTACAATTGAACTTCTCCAAGCGTTGTGTCTATGCCCGGGGCACAATAGCTAATTTGTTAAGGGTTGTCATCTTCATAAGCATATTCATATTCAATAAATCAATGGACTTTTTGCATTCAAATATTGCGCTCTTTATCTTTTCTGTCATCTTCCAAACGAGCTATGTTTTCTTACACACACTCACGTAACGAATTGCAGATCCATACCCACTCTGGATCCTGCTGACAATAGTTCTACTACTGTTCATTATGACTTTGAAAATCCGATCTACCAAGCCGAGGACGGAAGTGAGGAAGATTGTGAAGTACCCGGGGAACTTGCCAGACTGCTACTGCAGGAAGAAAGGACTATACAGCCACACGAGGAGTCAGTTGAGACTGTAAATCTGGGTACTGAAGTAAACAAGAAAGAAGTCAAAATAGGAGCAGGCTTGGAAAACAGTGTCAAGAGAAGGTTGATTCAGATGTTGCATGACTATGTAGAGATTTTTGCTTGGTCTTATGAAGACATGCCAGGACTGGATACCGATATAGTAGTGCATCGACTGCCAACGAGGGAAGAATGTCGTCCTGTTAAGCAAAAGGTTCGTCGCATGCGTCCTGAAATGTCTGAGAAAATCAAAGCCGAGGTGATGAAACAATTTGATGCAGGTTTTCTGGCTGTTACTTCTTATCCTCAATGGGTTGCTAATGTGGTACCAGTGCCAAAGAAGGATGGTAAGGTGCGAATGTGTGTAGATTACCGAGACCTGAATAAAGCGAGTCCCAAGGATGACTTTCCACTCCCGCACATTGATGTTCTGGTAGATAACACCGCTCAACACAAGGTGTTCTCATTCATGGATGGATTCTCAGGTTACAACCAGATTAAGATGGCGCCTGAGGACATGGAGAAAACTACGTTTGTGACGCACTGGGGCACGTTCTGTTATAAAGTAATGCCATTTGGTTTAAAGAACGTCGGGGCAACGTACCAGCGTGCTATGGTGGTTTTGTTCCATGACATGATCCATCATGAAATAGAGGTATATGTGGATGACATGATAGCCAGATCTCATACTGAGGAGGAACATCTCGATCATTTATACAAACTGTTCGAGAGGTTGAAGAAATACAAGTTGAGGTTGAACCCGAACAAATGCACCTTTGGGGTAAGGTCCGGCAAACTCCTGGGCTTTATTGTCAGTGGTAAAGGGATTGAGGTTGACCCGGCCAAGGTGAGAGCTATTCAAGAAATGCCAGTTCCCAGTACAGATAAAGAAGTCAGAGGTTTCTTGGGACGCTTGAATTACATTGCCCGATTTATCTCCCATTTGACCGCCACCTGCAAACCCCTCTTCAAGCTACTGAGGAAAAATCAAGAGATGATATGGAATGAGGAATGTCAAGAAGCTTTTGACAAAATCAAGAAGTATCTCCAGGAACCTCCGATCCTGATGCCACCGGTTGAAGGAAGACCTCTAATCATGTATTTGATCGTGTTAGAAAATTCAATGGGGTGTGTGTTGGGGCAACATGACGAGTCTGGTCGAAAAGAGCATGCCATATACTACCTTAGCAAAAAGTTTACCGACTGTGAAACAAGATACTCACCGCTCGAGAGAACTTGTTGTGCTTTGGCCTGGGCTGCTCGCCGACTGAGACAGTATATGTTGAATCACACCACTTTATTGATTTCTAAGATGGATCCTATCAAATACATATTTGAGAAACCCGCTCTCTCCGGAAGAATAGCAAGATGGCAGATGATCTTAACAGAGTATGACATCCAGTATACTACTCAGAAAGCAATCAAAGGAAGCGTGCTAGCTGATCATTTGGCTCATCAAGCGGTGGATGATTACCAATCTATGAATTTTGAGTTCCCAGATGAGGATGTCATGCTTGTTACTGATTATGAAGAACCTGGACCGGATGAAGGACCCGAACTAGGATCCCGATGGACTATGGTTTTCGATGGGTCTTCTAATGCATTGGGCAATGGTGTTGGTGTGGTGATCATTTCTCCCGAGGGTTACCATACGCCTTTCACTGCTAGACTATGTTTTCATTGTACCAATAATATGGCTGAGTATGAAGCATGTATTTTGGGACTCAAGGCTGCTATGGACCGGCGGGTCAAGTTTTTGAGTGTGTACGGAGACTCAGCATTAGTAATCAGTCAGATCAAAGGAGAATGGGACACTAAGCATCCGAATCTCATCCCTTACCGAGAACGGGTGATGACATTAATCCCATACTTTGAAGAGATTACATTTGAACATATCCCACGAGAAGAGAATCAGTTGGCAGACGCATTGGCTACCATGTCATCTATGTTCAGATTCAGATGGGACAATGAAGCTCCCATGATCACCATTGAGCGATTGGATGAACCAGCACATTGTTATGAGCTTAATACTGATGAAGTGGAAGAGAAACCTTGGTTCCACGAAGTAAAACGATATTTAGAAGCTCAGGAATACCCTGCAGGGGCATCCATCAATGACAGAAAATTTCTGAGGAAGTTCTCCGCTAAATTCTTTTTGAGTAATGGATTATTATACAAACGTAATCATGATTCGACTTTGCTTCGCTGTGTGGATAAAAAAGAAGCAGAAAAGATTATGGAAGACATACATGATGGTATTTTTGGGACTCATTCTAGTGGACATATGATGGCCAAGAAGATTCTGAGATCAGGGTATTATTGGTCTACCATGGAAGCTGATTGCCATCATCACTCCAGAACCTGTCGCAAGTGCCAGATATATGCGGATAAAGTACATGTGCCTCCTGCTCCATTGAACGTGTTGACAGCACCTTGGCCCTTTGCAATGTGGGGCATTGATATGATTGGAGAGATTAAACCTACTGCTTCTAACGGGCATCGTTTCATCCTTGTTGCTATTGATTACTTTACAAAGTGGGTAGAGGCCGCCTCATTCGCTTCTGTCACCAAGAATATGGTGGCACGATTCATCAAGAATAATCTCATTTGTCGATATGGCATACCTGAAAGAATTATCACTGACAATGGTACTAATTTGAACAACAAGATGATTACTGAACTCTGCACGCAGTTCAAAATAAAACACCATAACTCTTCTCCGTACCGACCGAAGATGAATGGCGCTGTAGAAGCTGCTAATAAGAATATCAAGAAGATCATACAAAAGATGACGGTGACATACAAAGACTGGCATGAGATGTTACCGTTTTCTCTTCACGGCTATCGCACTTCAGTACGCACTTCGACAGGGGTAACTCCTTTCTCTTTAGTCTATGGAATGGAAGCCGTTTTACCAGTGGAAATCCAGATTCCCTCTCTAAGAATCATGAAAGAGGCGGGCTTAGATGAAGATGAATGGATTCAGACTCGACTCGACCAGATAAACTTGATCGATGAGAAGAGACTTGCGGCTATTTGTCATGGACAGATATATCAGAAGCGCATGACCCAGGCATTTAACAAAAGAGTCAAGAGACAGGTGTATCAAATTGGCGACTTGGTGGTAAAGCGCATCACTCTACCACAAGGTGATCCCAGAGGCAAATGGATTCCCACGTACGAAGGGCCGTTTGTAGTTAAGAAGATATTCTCTGGTGGAGCCATGATACTTGCTACGATGGATGGTGAAGACTTCCCGCATCCCGTGAACGCAGACATAGTCAAAAAATACTACGCATAAAAGAGACCCGCTAGGTCGACGTATCTAGGCAAAAGTAAGGGCATCCCGGCGAACCAAAAGGGTTCGGGCAAAAATTAGGGATAAACATAAAAAAATATGCACCCGGCAAGTCGAAAACCTGAAAAGGCGGCTTGGGCAAAAAGGGGTATCCTGGTGGATTGAAAACCTGAAAAGGCGGTCCAGGCAAAAATTAGGGATTAAAGCGTATGACTATGTCCCGTTCTCAGACAGCTTCATCCAAGTTCAAAGGACTGAACAAGCTAATCACTTCTATCCGACAGCAGGAGATGAGAGGCTTGAAGACATAATGGCAGTAGTGGAATTAAAGTCAATAGGACGTTTCGGCATAGCTTTCTCTTTGTTTTCTTGACAATTTCCTCTTACTAGGATTTTTGTCTCCTTGTACACAAATTGCCTGTTTATAGGCCCTCTTTCGAAATCAATATAATTTTAGTTTCAAAAAAAATGCTCTTGTTTTACTTTCTCTGTTTTGTTTGCATAAACGTCCATTGATTTAATTCGAATTAATATATGCGTTTGGATATGATCGATGTTTACCAAAAATGCGTGCATAAAATAGAAATAGCGATTACTACTAGGCTTCAGGATCGAGGAGAATGTCTAATCATGCGTTCCAATGAATCCGTTGCTAATCCTATTCCCCTGCAAAGCCAGCTATTTTCCAGAAGAGGTCGGCATCACCAGACAGACTGGTCATCTCTTCTATCCCCAGCCAGGCCCTGTTGAGTGTTTCCATCGTCAGACAGAAATCGAGTATCCCCCAGCTAAGAAAGGATCATCAATACAAATATCTCCGACCAGAAGACTGAGAGTTATTTCCCCAGTAGAATCCCCTGGAAGAACGTTTCAGACACATAGTGCATTCATTACATCATTTCACATCACATACCTACATACAATTTTCATTCCGCATCACATACATTACATCATTTCATAGCATGCACATGCATACCATGTTCGCAAGCATAAAACATCTCATGCATCATGACATAGCATGAAGCTAACTTTATTTTTCAGGTCAATTATCCTCATGACACAGTCAAAACAAAGGTCCATTCAGATGGGCATCTTTATCTATTACATTCAAGATTTAACTATATCCCTCAGATACTGCCTAGCGTACGGTATATTCCGAGGTGCAGTCTAGCGTACGACTACTTTCTTCTTCAGATACATCTTTCAGATATACTCCGTGTCAACATTCATTCTGACATCTTCCTAACGGTGGCATCTATAAGTACATCCCAGACATTCATTGCAAATACCACATATACAAATACTAGCAGATATAGCCCAGCGTACGGTTCATTCTGATTCAGCTCAACATATGGCTCCTTCAACTCAGATACGATCTAGCGTACGATCCAGTCTGACCTTCAACAACTCAGATACGATCTAGCGTACGATCCATTCTGATCTTCAACCACTCAAATACAGTCTAATGTACGACCAAGTTAGACCTTCAAGTCCTCAGATTCTGCTCAAATACAGTTTAATGTACGACCAAGTTAGACCTTCAAGTCCTCAGAATCTGCTCAAATACAGTCTAATGTACGACCAAGTTAGACCTTCAAGTCCTCAGATTCTGCTCAAATACAGTCTAATGTACGACCAAGTTAGACCTTCATCTCCTCAGATGCTACCTAGTGTACGGTACATTTCTGAAGTGTAGTCTAGCGTACGACTACCCCATTTTATCATCAGATTCAGCCTAACGGACGACTCATTCTGCTCAGATACGGTTTAATGTACGACCCAGTTAGACCTTCATCTCCTCAGATGCTACCTAGCGTACGGTACATTCTGAAGTGTAGTCTGGCGTATGACTACCCCCCTTCATTATCAGGTACATCCTAACGAACGGCTCAGTCTACAACTCAGATACGATCTAGCATACGATCCATTCTGATCCTTCACCCCCAGTAACGATACAGCCTAACGGACGGCTCGTTCCGCAACTCAGATACGATCTAGCGTACGATCCATTCTGATCCTTTATCCCCAGCAGTGTATGACTCATTCGGATTCTTATCTCATCCTGATTCGGCACAGCATACGACTCCTCCAACAAATCCGATACGGTCTAGCATACGACCCATTTGGACGTTCTTTCCTCAGATAATACCTAGCATACGGTACATTCTGAGGTGTAGTCTAGCGTACGACTACTTTTCGTCAGATACAGCCTAACAGACGGCCCATTCTGCAGCTCAGATACGATCTAGCGTATGATCCATTCTGATCTGTTATCTCCAGCGGCGTATGACCCATTCTAACTCCCCAATGAAGTCGACGGCCTAATGAATGACTCACTATACGGTCTAGCGTATGACCCAGTGACACCCATGACTTCAGATATCTTCTAACGTACGACGTACTCTGAAGCTCTCATCATCAAACTTCCTAGATGGCATCTTTAAGCCCATCTCCGTCAAGACTAATTGACAAGTGCAAATTTTTGGGGCATTCTAGTGTTCAATAATCTTCCACCTCCAGACCACGAACGGCATACTTGCCATCCTAACTCTCTCGGTTCAAGAATATCGAACAGGGGCAGCTGTCATACCCCAAAATTTGCCCATTAATATTTTAAGACATTTTTCAGGGTATTCCGACTCATTTTATGACACTGGTCTTAAAGGAACAAAGGCCCAGATCACGAATGAAAATGGCCCAAATTGGCCTGTTCGCTACGCGTTCGCTACACGCTCGCCTAGCGAACGTTCGCTACACGCTCGCCTAGCGAACGTTCGCTACGCGTTCGCTACCAGCTCGCCTAGCGAAGCTGACAGACAACAGAAAATTTCGGGCTTCATTCTGAGCCCATTAGGTCACAAAAAAGAGCATTATAAATACCAGCACTTCAGTAATGAAAAGGGAGAACGAAAACGGACGAAAGGAGAACCCTAGCAAGCAAACCCTAGCGCTCACAGACGGAAAACCCTAAAGGAAACCCTGAAGGAAAAGCCGGCGGCAGCAAGGTCACTTCCGCCCAATTCAATCCGATCCACCGATTCAAAGTCGCAACTCAATTGCAAACAGGTTTACATCGTTATTACTGCCTTGTGTTCTTAATTTGCATATGGCATTATGATTAAATTTATGAAAATATCTTAAGTTTGTCATGTGAATTTTAGTGTGCACTTGAATACCTTAAATGATTAACCATATAATTGCTGTAATGAAAGCCATAAGGCATAAAAGTGGTTGAAATTGTACTGATGTCAAAACCAGAATCCGCAGCCGCTCGCTAGCACGTCGCTAAGCGAGCATGCAGCGAGTATTCGCTAAGCCTTCGCTAGGCGAGGCAGGCGCGAACCTGACAGTAACCGACTTTTCTATTCTGATTTTTCATTCATGTTTTATCATAGCCAGGCATTGTTTATCTGATCCTATTACTGTTGTGATTTCTTTTGCGGTGTAATCCTCGATTGCACCCTGATTTGGTATTCTAACCCGTTTGCTGAATGTTGCAAAGGTTCACACACCCCAGGAAAAGATTGCTGTTTAGGTCTTCCACTTTATTTGTGGGATACCCTTGTGAAGAGCTGCCCTAAATTGCTTAATTAATTTTAATTAATTAATTTTAATGTATTAATTTTAATGTATTATTTTTAATGTCTTGATTTTAATGTGGAGATTCACCCTAATTACTTAATTAACTTTAAAATATGGACTTTAAATATGTGATCTTGGACCTCTCTTTTGCCTTACGATATTACGGTATTACGGTCATGTCCCGCGAATGTGGGGATACCCTTAGCAAAGACCCTTCGATTAAATCATCATGTCCCTTTAAAATAAATCATAGTCCCTCGGATGTTGCCTTCGAATATATGATTTTGTCCCTCGATGACCCTTCGGTGTAGCCTACGGTTAAATGATGATCGTCCCTTCGAATGCTAAGGTATCCTTACAACTGTTGCCTTCAATGACCTATCGATGACCCTACAATGACCCTTAAACATCCAAAGGGTAAAATTACTTACTTCTCAATAGTAAGGACAATTTTACCCTCATAAGGATAGGAAACGTTCATAACGACCTTAGGAAGGTATAACTCTCAATTACTGGATCATAACCTAAAATATTTTCAACACCTCACACCTTTCAAAATCTCTTTTGGAAAATCACCACTTGGTATACATTCATACTAGAATCATTACCGAGTTATATTTTCAAACAACTTTCAAAACTAAACGAGATAACCACTTTGTATACATTCATACGAGAATCATTACAAAGTTAAACTCTCTTTTCAAAACATTTTCTAAGCCGTTCACAAGCACTTTTTCAGACAAGAAAAATAACATAAGTGATCCAGCAATTAAGAGCCCATGGATAACCATGGATACAAAGGATGCTAATACCTTCCCTTTGTATAATGTACCTCCTGAACCCAAAATCTATTGAGGTCTTTCCTGTTCTTTTCCACCTTTCCTTATTGGATGAAAGAAAAGTCGGTGGCGACTCTTGCTATCCGCGACATTGCGATAAAAAGCAAAATACCCCAAGTCAGTTCACCGTATGACACATACCATTTGTGGAAATATGTATTTTGTCTCATTTGTTGATGAGTACAGTTGGAAGCTTTAGATCTATGTGATCGGGCGTAAAGACGAAATATTTTTAATCTTTAAGAAATCCAATATGTTTGAAGAGGTTTTGTGAACAGATGGAGGTGGAGAATACACATCAAAGATTTTTGAAGAGTTATGTGCAGAACATGGTATTAATCATTAGGTAACTGCGCCTTACATGCCTCAACATAATGGAATAGCAGAAAGAAGAAACATGAACATATTGGATATGGCAAAATGCATGTTAAAGCAGAAGAATTTTCCAAAATCATTATGGGGTAAAGCTATCACCACTGATGTTTATATTATGAACAAGTGCCTTACCAAGAAGCTGAAGAACAAGGTTACTGAAGAAGTATGGTGTGACAAACGACCATCAGTGAGTCATCTGAAGGTATTTGGCTATATTTGTTACAAGCATGTTCCTGATGCAAGAAGAAGGAAACTTAATGATAAAAGTTAACTTATGATTCTGGTAGGATATCACAAAATTGGAGTTTACAGGTTATTTAATCCAATGAACAATAAGATCGTGATGATTTGATACATTATGATTGATGAAAACACTGTCTGGGATTGGAATTCAGGTGATGCGACTAGCAAGCCATTGTCAGGCTATCAAAGTGAAGTGGGTGTTCAAGTTGAAGCATAATATTAATAGGTCGATAGCAAGACATAAGGCAATATTAGTAGGTCGAGGATTTCTTCTGTGAGTGGGACTCGACTACTCTGAAGTATATGCACCAGTAACAAGATTAGAGACTATTCGATTGGTGGTAGCCTTGGTATGTCAACAAGGTTTGTCGATAATTCACTTAGATGTGAAATCAACATTTTTTAATGGTCATCTAGATGAAGAGTTTTATGTCATACAACCTCATGGGTTTGTGATACAGGAGGAAGCAAGGAAAGTATACAGGTTGCACAAAGCGCTATATGGCCTCAAGCAGACACTTAGGGCATGAAACAAGAAGATCAACTTATACTTTGTTGAATTGGGATTCATCAAATACAAACTTGAGTATGATGTTTATGTCCAGGTTGTGACACAAGATTTAACAATCATTTGTTTATATGTCGACAACTTGTTAGTAACTGGAAATAACTTAGAGAAACTTGTTGAAGTTCAAAGAGTTGATGAAGAATGAATTTGAAATGTCAGGTTTGGGAAAGTTGTAGTACTTCCTAGGCATGGAATTTCAAATTCCGGAGTAACGTATGGTGTTACATCAAAGAAAGTATGTCAAAGAGGCACTCAAGAGATTCAGGATGGAAGACTCGAATCATGTGTCCTCACTTGTCGAACCAAATTTAAAGTTGAAGAATCATGAAGAGGAAGACAAAGTTAATGTCAATTTTTTCAAACAAATTGTCGGATCTCTGAGATATGTGTGCAACAGTCGACCTGATATAGGTTTCTTAGTCAGATTAGTTAGCAGATACATGAGTGAACCCAAAGTGTCACACTTGAAGGCTGCAAGAAGAATTCTGAGATACTTAAAAGGATCAATAAACTATGAAATTATATTTCCACGAGATTCTGAAAGCAAAGAAGTTGAGATTACTTGCTATTCAGATGCTGATTGGTGTGCAGATGAGGAAGTTCGAAGAAACACAACTGTTATTTCTTTCAAGTATTTAATGCTCAAATCTCATGGTGCTCGAGAAAGCAACATGTGGTGACATTATCATCATGTGAGGCTGGATATATAGCAGAATTATATGATGTGCGTCAAGCAATTTAGATAAGATTTGTGCTGGAAGAGATGAAGGTCGAAGTGAAGAAACCTCTGGTGTTGTAGATCGATAATAAGTCAGCTATTAATCTTGTAAAAAATCCAGTTCTACATGGAAGAAGTAAGCACATTGAGGCTATGTTTCATTCCTTAAGGGAGAAGGTAAACCAGAGTGAACTTGAAGTGAGACATTGCTCGAGTGAAACACAATTGACCGACATTTTCACCAAAAAATTTAAAATTGACAAATTCCTAAATTTGAGAAAGAAATAGGAATAACTCATATGATTATGATTAACTAGTGCTTAGTAACTTGGATTATCAAAAAGTACGTTAAAAGTATAATCCAAGCCGAAGTCCAAATTAATTGGGGTTAGAGTTTCTTATTATTATTATTATTATTATTATTATTATTATTATTATTATTTTATATATATATATATATATATATATATATATATATATATATATATATATATATATATATATATATATATATATATATATATATATATATATATATATATATATATATATATATGTAAAATTCAGTTTTTATAATGATAACATTAAATAATAAAAATCTTTATTTTTTATTTTCTTTCATTCCTTCTCTTACTAAAATTGTCTAATGCACTAACATTGATATTGTCATCAAACTTAGGGATGAAAATGGGCAGGTTTGGACAAGGTACTATAGTATCAATCCCCATACCCGCAATTTAAAAAAATCCCCGTATCTGAGCCCATACCTGTTTGGGTGCCAAAGTTATCACTCGTACCCGTGTTCTATGGGTATGTAAGTATCCATACCCGTGACCCACATTCCAATTAAAAATAAATAGATCAATTATAAAATATCATATAATTTTAAGTTTTTAACAGCATTAAAAAAAATTCAAACAATTTATTGTTGAAATAAATGAACACTTATACTAAATATGTAATGGCTTAACATTGATATATGTTTTATAATTTATATACATACATTTTTATATAATAATATAAACTAAAATATATAAATAAAAATAAAAATACATAAATATATAGTGTGCGGGTATGGGGCGGAGTGGGTACCAAGGTGCCCATACCCGCTTCTTTTTATGGATACTTACCTGAACTCATGCTCGTACCCATTTTTGTGGTTTTTTCCCTATCCGTCGTAGATAAATTTGCAGATGTTCATTAGGAATGAGTCAAATTACCATCCCTAGTCAAACTTAAAGATTTAGTAGTAAAACGAAAGTATGTGTAGCGTGAAAAAATGCAACGCAATATGCAAGTGAATGCAATAAAGGATGCAAGTAAAAAAGAAACCACAAGAATGACGACTAAGTTTTATGTTGAAGCAAGGCCCACACACTTGGGAGTATGTGATATCATATAGAAAAGTTATTTCAATATATTTCTCAGTTATAATTGCAATCCTAGAATAACTTGTTTAAAATAGAGATAAATCTAAATATTACTACTATTTACGGCATAATATTTACAACATGTATATATTTTGGAAGATAAATGTTGGATAATACATGGACATCCAACTTACATTAATGTCTTACACTAACCAAGTACAACATCAACAATTACATTTCTTGATCAATTATATATTTAACATCATACACAAAACAAAAAGAGCATTCAGTTTCTTTTGCATTTTGTAGGTCTTCTTCTTTGAATTTTCTAACACTCACATTGAAAGTGCAACAACATCAACACCATATTTCTTACTCTCGTTGTTAGTCTTGTTCCTATCTTGATGATTGTTCTCATCATTATGGTCATTAACATCATAGTCCACATGTTCATCTCATATTAGGGCAACAAGTTAAACTTTTAAGATACAAGAGATCTTAATACTACATATCCACCAAAAATATTAAAACGATTAATGTATGAGTCATTTCTTGTTATTTTAATGTTTTAAAAAATTGTCAATGAAGAAATTACTGAGTCAGATCGTGGATTAAGTCACTTTTTTAAAAATATTTTGTTGCACTATCATAAATTGTGTAAGAGAGACAATCAACCACGAAGCCTTTAAGATGAAACAAAATAGTTCTATATTATACGTTTATTATTTGCATGATAGATAATCAATTTAAAAGTAATCATTTATGATACAAATAACACTATAATTTTTCAGATGAAAAGAAATTGAAATAATTAAAAGAAAACTCAACAATGGTCATTTGACCATTCCATATAATTTGTCAAACAAGAAAAAACTCAAATAATTCTCTAAAAAAAATTAAAAAATGATTGTTTGACCACTTCAAATAATTTCTCGATCGAGGAGAAATCAAATTATTATTCAAATAGAATTCAAGAAGTTACTTTAAAAATTCAACAAATAGAAAGAAAAAGAAAGAAGTCGACGTTTCGACAATTTAAAAACGCAGAGTAAAGAGGATAAAGAAGAGTCTAAAAAATCTCAAAAATATTAATAGGTTAAACATTCAAGATTTAAGAGATGTTAACACCACACATCTATTAAAAAACTTAAGACAATGAAAGTGTGTATTAGTCATTTCTCCTATATATCACTCAAATTCCAACATATGAAATTTAATCATTATCAATATTCTATATATTAACACCAATAACCACCATTGATATCACAAGAACACACAGCAATAACATAATCTTTCACAAAAAAAAAATTAGTGACAAAAAAGTTTATAAGCATCATTGTTAAATAAAAGAATTTAGAGAATTAAAAAGTAGAAATTGAGATATTTGTAGAGACTATAAACCTAGTTAACTCTTTAAAATTATGGTATATAATTATTGATAAAATTCATTTTTGTTAAAAAAAATTTAAATGTTGGACCGGAGAGATCAAATGTTTGTGAAGTATTAAATAAAAAATTATGAGACATACATAGAATTCAATTGTGGTTTTCCTAAAAACAACAAAAGGAATTTTACCATCAGTGTAAATCAGAGTCAATAAAGAAAAATGTTCAAAAAATATTTGTTGAGTAACACTTTCTTAACAAAGGCTACCAATTGCATAAAACTTGGAGTTTATTTCTTAACCTTAAGCCATAGTACATGTACAAACTCCATGCTTCTATGATAAGAAAAGCCTCTAGTCTAAGTTTCTAACGCCTTATTTGGATACAAGGCTTTGTTTGGTCTGTGAGACAAAAGAAAATGAACTATTAAACAACATTTTCTTCTAGGCACATGTTTTGGCTTTTCATAGGTCACCTCTCAAATTCATAACCATCCACACATTTCATGTTAAGCTAAGGAATCATGTCACCAAAATACAAAACTCTTGGTAATTTAATAGTATCCAATGATTGACCCCACAATTGCATTTTTTTAAGGCACTGTGTCCAATCTATTGACAAAAAGGTGGTTCAGAAGCCATCATGTGAATAGCTTTTTTTTAACTTTTTTTTCTTATCTTTCCCTTCCTGTGTTTTTATTCTCTTCTCTCTTCATATAAATAATGTCTGAATTAGGAAGATTAATTCATCAAGAAAAAATAGAAGATGGCAAAGATTTCACTCTCAATAACACTTGTGATTCTCTTGTGTGGTTTAACTCTTGCATCAAGAACTAAAATGTTGCCCCTCAGCAGCACTATTACTGCATTGGCACCAGAACTCAGTGATGGTGTTTGTTCATCACTAGTGAAAACACAAGGCTATGCTTGTGAAGAACACTTGGTATGTATATACAGTGCAACATTGCTTTCATCTGTTTCTGTTTTTGATTAGAAATCAGCAACTTTTAGAGAAATTTAGTACTTCTAACTAGCTTTTTATGTGTATGTGATTGCTTTTAGGTAACAACAAAAGATGGTTATGTTCTCAACATGCAGAGAATTCTACCAAGGGGGAAACCTGGAAATAGCATACCAGTTGTGCTACAGCATGGACTATTCATGGTTACTAACAAACTTTGTTTTTTGTTATTGTTGTTGTTGATGTTGGAAATTAATGTAATGTTGTATGTTTTTGTAGGATGGTGTGACATGGTTATTGCTACCACCAAGCCAATCTCTTGCATTCCTTTTGGCGGATAATGGTTTTGACGTTTGGATTGCTAACTCGCGCGGAACCAAATATAGTCATCAACATACATCCTTTTCTAGTAACAGCTCGGTTAGTCCTCGAAATTGAAAATTTCCGAACACGTTAGCACTTTTATGTAGGCCAATTTGAGTTCATTAGTTTCCATTGTTTAGGATTACTGGAATTGGTCATGGGATGAATTGGTTGCATATGATCTTCCAGCAACATTTGAGTATGTGCATGATCAAACTCGACAAAAACTACACTATGTTGGTCACTCACAGGTGATTCGTTGCTGAATTATTTCATGTTTTAACATCTCCATATGTATATAATTCAATGTGATATTAAAGAATGAAGATTTTTGGATTGTTTTTTTAGGGAACTTTGGTTGCATTGGCTGCTTTTTCCAAAGATCAACAACTGGACAAGTTGAGATCAGCTGCATTGCTTTGTCCAATTGCTTATGTTGGTCAGATGACCTCACCAGTAGCTAAAAAGGCCGCGGATAATTTCATCGCAGAGGTATTCGTTGTTCATAGATAGATTGTTTCTTTTTCACCAAAAGAAAGAAAACAGATACAGTTATTGGTTTAAGTTCAAAATATTGACACTAAAAATCTGTGTTTCTTCTCATCAGTCACTATACAAATTGGGAGTTTTCGAGTTTAGTCTGAAAGGGTAAGTAATTCTTATTATAGTATATGACTAATCTTGTGATGCTGATTAATTGCGAGTTTATAATTAGTTTAATCACTTCATCTTTTCTATAATGTTTGAGTAGGGGTTCTGTTGTAAAGTTTCTTAAGGACATGTGCAAGAGCACTTCCGTCGACTGCACCAACTTGTTTACATCTTTCACAGGTTTTATGCATCTTCCAATTTAGCAATAAACTCTCTTGCCACCCGAAAGAGGTTCTTTTTGACAGTTATCATTGCCTATATTGATATTATCGTCATGCTTTCAGGTCCGAATTGCTGCGTAAACCCTTTGATGATGAATACGTTTTTGGATCATGAGCCTCAGCCAACAGCAACAAAGAACATGATTCATCTATCTCAGAGTAAGCGTCCATATTTTCCTAATTCTAGAAGAATTGTTTGTTTTATACGAAGGGAATTGAATTTGAAACCTATGAATATTATGACAGTGATCAGAGAAGGAACCATATCAATGTTTGATTATGAGAATCAAGACGAGAATATTCGACACTATGGACAGTCCACTCCACCGATATACGACATGACAAGACTTCCGAATGAGCTACCTCTATTTGTTAGTTATGGAGGTGCGGATGCTCTTTCTGATGTGAAAGATGTGCAACTTCTGTTAGAAAGTCTGAAAGATCATGATGCAGATAAACTCGTAGTTCAGTATAGAAACGATTATGCACATGCAGATTTTGTTATGGGACAAAATGCTAGACAAGATGTATATGAACCACTCATATCGTTCTTTAAGCTTCAGTGATATTTCTACGGAATACTATATAGTACTATACACACCTTATAGAATTTTTTGAAATTACTTTGTTTCCATGTTAAAGATAGTCATAGTATAGAAATGTCAGAGAATGTAAGCATACAGAAGATATTGTCAATAAGAAATTTTTATATACTTTTCTGTTGTGGTACTCTCAATAAACCAGAATTACCAAATGCCTCGACATCAATAATGTATTCAATGTAGTCATGAAAAATTCAAGAAATTGTGACAAGCATGTGTGTCTTGCAAATCAATTAGACGGTTGACTTGTCGATCTTTGAGACGGTTGACTTGAGGGATCTATGGGACGGTTATATTGGAGATCCTTGTGAAGCCTCAACATGCTGCCAATAAGAAAGTTCATGTTGCACATAAGGCTCTTCCACATTTTTAATCCTCTTTACTCCTCTTTTGGACTTAAATTTCACAGGTGGTGGATACATTGAAGATGTATGAGGGTATATAAGTTCACACAACTTTTTCTTTAACATCTTTCAAGAAACAATATCCTCCAAAACCATTGTTGCATCCATCCTTCATTTTGAGGCTTTGGAAGATAAGTTTTCTCACATATCATGTGTCGAGAGCATCCAATGTCGAAGCACCAGGAGTGGTGTTTCATCTTTGTGTCTAAACAGATCTACAATGTCTAAACAGATAAGTATCTATATCTTCTTTGACACTCTTTGTGGTTAGTTTCTTGGAGGTTTATTTTATTTTCATGTTTTCAACATAGAACAAGTTTTTTGTTTGTGACCGCTTTCAAATAATAAGAGCACGGAACATTAGGATCACAAGATTCAATCAAGACTTATCAATATTGTGAATCTAGTGTTGCGCAGGTAAAACCGTCAGTTGATTTTGATGATGACAATTGACAATCATCTTTTAAAGATGATAGTTCCACAAGTCAAATGAAATTTGGTATTTGTAGCTATTTTCAATTGTTCTTTGTAACAACCGTCAAATGGGAGTTGATGATAAGTGTTTTGTAACTCCAGATGATGATATCTGATCAAGAAGAAGATATCTCAAGCCTCTTCCGTCAAATGATTCAAAGTTTCAGTTGAAATGCTAATCAAAGCAAAATCAAGTAGAGGAAATTGAATTCTGAAAGTGAGAAAGCGTGAAAGCTCGACTGGTCCTGCACTTAACGTTTAAGTTTAATCAATTTAAATTGTAAAAGAACAAAAAGTAAGTCTTAAAATACTAAGGAAACGCGCATACACAGAGATAGACAAAAATTCTTTTCAAACGTCTTCTGATCTCATTAAACTTCTCAAAATCAATCCAAGGAAGTATGAAAGTATTTCTAATCGATTATAGTAATGAGAAACATCTTATAATCAATTAGAAAAGCCATTAATCAATTAACATGTATAGTCGTTTTAGGTTTCCTTTTATCGACTAAGGTTTCCATTTTTGAAGATGTTTTAATCAATTAAAATATGTATTAGTCAATTAACACATTTATTTGTCCCATAGATTATTTTCTTTTGTAAAGCAAAATTTTTCAATATAAATGAGATTTTTACTCATTTCATTTCCATCATATTTTGTATAGAAAACTCTAATTTTTCTACTCTCTTTTTTTTTTAAATTCCTTTTTCACTAGAATTTTCGAAGGGCTAAAAGACTGAGAAGTCTTTTTTGAGAATTGTATTGTAATTGTTGTTGTACTTAATATGATCTGTTCTAAAATGTGATTCTCTTATGTAATATCTTCTTTCGTAAAGAATGAAATTGAAAGGATGTCAACATAAACCGAAAAGTATATAGTAATTTCCTTTATTAATGATATCTCTGTATTCTTACATTCTGAATTTTCTGTACTAAGAATTTGTTTTACGTGTAAACAAAGTAATTTCAAAAAATTCTATAAGATGTGTAGTGTACTATATATTCCTTAAATATCACTGAAGCTTAAAGAACGATATGAGTGGTTCATATACATCTTGTTTAGCATTTTGTCCCATAACAAAATCTGCATGTGCATAATCGTTTCTATACTGAACTACGAGTTTATCTGCATCATGATCTTTTAGACTTTCTAACAGAAGTTGAACATCTTTCACATCAGAAAGAGCATCAGCACCTCCATAACTAACAAAAAGAGGAAGCTCATTCGGAAGGCTTGTCATGTCGTATATTGGCGGAGTGGATTGTCCATAGTGTCGAATATTCTCGTCTTGGTTCTCATAATCAAACATTGATACGGTTCCTTCTCTGATCACTGTCATAATATTCATAGGTTTCAAATTCAATTCCTTTCTTATAGAACAAACAATTATTCTAGAATTTATAGGACTACTTACTCTGAGATAAATGGATCACGTTCTTTGTTGCTGATGGTTGAGGCTCGTGATCCAAAAAGGTATTTATTAGCGAAGGGTTTACACAACAATTTGGACCTGAAAGTATTATAATAATATCAATGTAGGTGATAACTGTAAAAATAAACCTTTTGTATGAGGATTTATTGCTAAATTGGAAGATGCGTAAAACCTGTGAAAGATGTAAACAAGTTGGTGCAGTCGATGGAAGTTCCCGCGCACATGTCCTTAAGAAACTTTACAACAGATCCCCTATTCAAACATTAGAGGAAAGATGGAGTCAAGCCGATATTTCTGAACTCATGATTAATCAGCATCATAAGATTAGTCTTATTATACTTGCTTAATGTTCGTCACGGAAAAGATGATAAGAATTACTTACCCTTTCAGACTAAATTCGAAAACTCCCAACTTGTATAGTGTCTGTTGAGAAAGAACCGCATATATTCAATGTTAATAATTTGAATTTTGAGTAATAATCATATCTACAATGTATCTATGATTAACAACAGTTACCTCTGCGATGAAATTATCTGCGGCCTTTTTAGCTACTTGTGAGGTCATCTGACCAACATAAGCAATTGGACAAAGCAAGGCAGCTGATCTCAACTTGTCCAGTTGTTGATCTTTGGAAAAGGCAGCCAATGCAACCAAAGTTCCCTTCAAAAAACAATCCAAAAACCTTCGTTCTTTAATATCGCGATGAATTATACATATGGAGAGGTGAAAACATGAAAAAAATTCACCAATGAATCACCTGTGAGTGACCAACATAGTGTAGTTTTTGTCGAGTTTGATCATGCACGTACTCGAATGTTGCTGGAAGATCATAAGCAACCAATTCATCCCATGACCAATTCCAGTAATCCTAAACAACGGAAACTTCATATAAGCAATGGACTCAAATTGGCCTACATAAAAGTGCTAACGTGTTCGGAGAATTCCAATTTCGAGGACTAACCGAGCTGTTACTAGAAAAGGATGTATGTTGGTAACTATATTTGGTTCCGCGCGAGTTAGCAATCCAAACGTCAAAACCATTATCCGCCAAAAGGAATGCAAGAGATTGGCTTGGTGGTAGCAATAACCATGTCACACCATCCTACAAAAACATACAATATTACATTAATTTCCAACATCAACAACAATAATAACAAAAAATCATTAAAAAAAAACAAAGTTTGTTAGTAACCATGAATAGTCCATGCTGTAGCACAACTGGTATGCTATTTCCAGGTTTCCCCCTTGGTAGAATTCTCTGCATGTTGAGAACATAACCATCTTTTGTTGTTACCTAAAAGCAATCACATACACATAAAAAGCTAGTTAGAAGTACTAAATTTCTCTAAAAGTTGCTGATTTCTAATAAAAAACAGAAACAGATGAAAGCAATGTTGCACAGTGTATACATACCAAGTGTTCTTCACAAGCATAGCCTTGTGTTTTCACTAGTGATGAACAAACACCATCATTGAGTTCTGGAGCCAATGCAGTAATAGTGTTGCTGAGGGGTAATATTTTAGTTCTTGATGCAAGAGTTAAACCACACAAGAGAATCACAAGTGTTATTGAGAGTGAAATCTTTGCCATCTTCTATTTTTTCTTGATGAATTAATCTTCCTAATTCAGACATTATTTATATGAAAAGAAAACAGAATAAAAACACAGGAAGGAAAAGATAAAAATAAAGTTAAAAAAGTTATTCACATGAGGAGTTTTGAACCACCTTTTTGTCAATAGATTGGACATAGTGGTTTAAAAAATGCAATTGTGGGGTCAATAATTGTTGGATACTTTTAAATTACTGTGTTTTGGATTTCGGTGACATGATTCCTTAGCTTAACATGAAATGTGTGGATGGTTATGAATTTGAGAGGTGACCTATGACCAGACCAATGTGGTGCATATAAAAAGCCAAAACATGTGCCATGAAGAAGATGTTGTGTAATAGTTCCTTTTTTTTTTATCACAAACCAAACAAAGCCTTGTATTAGAAACTTAGACTAGAGACTTTTCTTATCATAGAAGCATGGAGTTTGTACATGTACTATGGCTTAATCTTAACAAATACTTAAACTCCAAATTTTATGCAATTGGTAGTCTCTGTTAAGAAAGTGTTACTCAACAAATATTATGCATCTCCTTAAGCTTGGTTAAAAAAAACATTATACATTTCTTAATCTTTTTACATATTACAATAACTAAAATTAGGTGGTAAACATATCCAGTGACACTTGAAAATATTCGATAAAAATGCACAACAGGATGACTTGTAGTTGGAATGAGTGATTTAAAAGGTTCTGATAAAAGATCAAAAGTTCATTCTCCATGAGTACGGATTAGGTGCTTTTAAAGCACCAAAATCATGGTGCCTTTGAATGTTTCTCTCTACATAAAACTCTCTCTCATCCCTTTTTTTATTATATAATTTCTCTTTTAACAAAAATGATTAAAATCAACCAAAGACACCATAATTTCTCTTTCATCACACATTCTTGGATTCATTATATCTATCTAATCCCATGATTCACTTTATTGGAGACTAATAAAATAAAAATCATCAAAATCTTACTAATCCAGCTCAATTGATAACTACAAAAATATTTGATTGCAAGGGAGCAGATTCTAACCTAAGGTGAAATTTTTTATTATTATACTACTAGACCATAAAAAAAGAACAACATCAAATGTAATTTTTTTTTATCAAATAAGAATCACTGCATTTCATTCACATACACAATATAAGAGCTTATACATATAAGTGAAAACAAAATTGTTATTCCAACAATTTTAAAATGAATGAAAGTTGAATCAACAAAACTGAAAATTGAGAGATCTTTTTGTCAAACCCCATAAGTATGAGTATTTCCTACATTATAAATTTTATAATCAAAATAATGCAGCAGAAGGATCTAGACACTCATCACATGAAGGATGAAGAATATGAAGCTAAGAGTGAGGAACTGCAGGCCAAAATAATATAATACCAGTGCCAGTGCAAAATCTGACTGTGATTAACTATAAGTGTAACTACATTGCTCCTCGGTTTATCTGTTTCGAAGACTAATCAATGTATAAATTCTAATGAGATTTTCCAGCAATGTGCGTGGAGGATGTGTCCTTTATTATTGTTTCAGATGTTTTCACTGCAGTATCTTGCACTTTGGATCTTCTAGGGAACTGGAATTTCCACCCTTTAGCTCTTATGTTCCCAAGCATTTGCCATCTTCTAGGTTTAATCTGACCTAGCAATTTCATCTGCTCCTTCCTGAACTTCTTTGTTGTGTACCAGCTTCCACCTCTCCATCCCAAGCCATACCTGCATATCAGCAAAAAGTAAAAAATTAAGAGTAGAAGGAAATTAAAACGATTGAACTAATTGCAAAATACCAACACTCAATACACTAAATATGCAAATGTGATACTTCTATCCAAGACTCTAACATCTAGTTGGCATGATGTATATAATTTGAAAATTTTCCTACTCGTTAAATCATTGTGTGCTCTACTTCTGAAGCACAGACACATTAAGAGGACTTGTGTACACCAACCTAATATGTAATGAATAAGTTTGACACCTTACTAGTACGAATCCGATTTAGAAGCAAGACTATTGAAATGATATGTCCAAGATAACAGAAATAGAAGAAAATAAATAAACTAATACTTTGAGAGAGTGACCTCCAACTGGAGGGGCCCATTTTCCTCCGACTTCCAAAGTTCTTAAATAATAGAAAAATCAAAACCAAAATAAATTTTCAAAATAGTAGAAAATAACAATTAAAAAACTGAAATTTTTTATGATAATATTCATAGAAACTAACTCAAGACAACTCAAAACAACACAACATTCAAAATAATAGAAAATAACAATTAAAAATTCTAAAAAAACTTAATGATAATTCACTCAATTCCAAGTCCGTCCAATGATCATTATGGTGTAACCAATGTTCCTTCCTATGTTCTTCCAAAGCTTCATTTGTCAACTTCACTTCTTGGTTTAACAACTTAACTCTCAGGTCATGATAAGATGGTGGTTTGAATTCATTACCATGTCTTCAAACATATCACATATAATAGTGAACTCATCACTCTTTGCTGCATTGATCGGTATGGTATTGTTGTAAAAAACCCTGCAATTGCTTGACATGCATCATCTCTTAAACCTTTCTTTAGAACCGCCTCCATCTTTCTTTTTTCACCAACCTCTACTTTCTCCTCCTCCACCATTGCATCTGTTCTTTTGATCAAATTTTCTGGCAATCTTGAACAAATTTGCAGTATTTCTCTCTTGATTTCATCTGGAACAGCCTTACATGCTTTGACATCTTTTTGAGTTCCAGCCGCAGAGCTTGAAGCCATTGAAGAAAGGTTGAAACTCAAAGGGTTGTTTTTAATGTGAGAGAGAATATAGAGAATGAAAGGTTGTTTTAAACGTGAGAGAGAAGATAGAGGATGAAATACTCAATAGGAGATAATTGTTGTAAGAGAGATGGAATGAATAGGAGGGAATTGATGTATTTTGGGAAGTTACACTAGTCATGGGTGTATATTGGGAAGTTACACTAATCATGGGTGGGTATTGATTACTCATTTTAATTATGCATGAAATGGTTTCAATGTCAAGCAGAAAAGAAACACTCCAAATTTCAATCAGAAAACAAACGTTTTTAGGGTTATTCTGAACCGGGTTTTTGAACATAAACGACAGTTCTTCCCAAAAATGACGCTTACACCGTTTTCACGTGTTATCGCGGCGATTCCGGCCGCGCCTACCAAAAACCAATTCCTACGAGTGGAATCGTGATTTTGACTACCACGGTGGAGGCAGTTCTAAAGAAGGGTTTAAAAGATGATGCATGTCAAGCAATAGCAATGTTTTTTTACAACAATTTCATACCATTCAATGTAGCAAGGAGTGAGGAGTTCACTATTATATGTGATATGATTTAAATACATGGTAATGGATTCAAACCACCATTTTATCATGACCACATGAGAGTTAAGTTGTTAAACCAAGAAGTGAAGTTGACAAATGAAGCTTTGGAAGAACATAGGAAGGAATGGATGAACATTGGTTGCACCATAATGACCGACTGGGAATTGAGTAAATTATCATTAAGTTTTTTTAAAAAGTTTCTAATTGTTATTTGTTACTATTTTAAATGGTTTGTGTTGTTTTGAGTTGTCTTGAGTTAGTTGCTATGAATATTATCATCAGAAATTTCAGTTTTTAAAGTGATTTTAGTGTTTTGAAGTTTTTTTCATACTAAATTATGTTGCTTCATATGCATATTATGAATCTACATGCAATATATATGAATTTATAAATTTGGTAGGATCTTACGATTGGTGTTACGGTCCCCTAATTCACGATCTTGTTATCCCTACTCGATCTTGTGTAAGATCTCGAGTTTGACTACCTTGAGTTTGACTACATGGATCTAAAAACATTAAGTTCAAAGACAGATAGCTTACTTCTAAATCTCTTAGTGGGTTGGTTGGGTCTAAAGTTTCTTTTTGTCTCCTGCAAACCTTACTTATTGGACTGTTCTCTATTAGGTCTAGCCTTCGTATAAGTGCTTATAAGTATATGAGCCTTTTCCACATATTGTCCATATTTGCTAGGGCAGAATTCTACTATCTTTAATTCAACAGAAGTAACCCCAATTTTCTTCCTAATAATTGTATTTCTAACCCTACCTTGTCTTCTTTGACCACTTGACCATGTTAACATTTTCATCTCTATAACACCGAGTTTACTTTGTTGTTTGTTCTTCATAACTAAACATTAAGTTCCATAGAGTATTATATGTCTTGTAGCTATACAGCAAAACTTTCTTTAAAGCTTTAATGGTACAGTTTTTATCACAAATCACATCCAAAATATTCATCGATTTCATCCACCCTATACATCTCTATTTCTTTTCACTTTGTATGAAGAAAGAACCTAAGGTACTTGAAAACGTGAGACTTGGGGTATTGTGTGTTCTTCAGTTTTTATCTTTAAGTTATAATATTTGTTGTCTATGGCCAACTATGCGTTTCATATATGTTGCCTTACTCTTAAGCAAAAATCGAGTATTTCTAAAGCCTTTCTTTGTATTCCTTAACCTTCCATCCATTTCTTCTCTCGGATCCCATATCATCTGCATAAAACAGACATTGTGGCATTGTCTCTTTAATGTTTCTTAAACATGTCTTGGAGTCAAGATGAAAAGATAATCACTAAAGTTGACCTTCTGGCATTGTCTCTTTAATATGTTTCTTAAACATGTCTTGGAGTCAAGATGAAAAGATAATCACTAAAATTGACCTTCGGTGCATACTTATAGGAAAATTACTTGCATTCTCACACTAGTCATGACCCCTTAACACATATTTTGATTGCTCAAATATAAGCAATGAAAACTTCTTCCTTTTCTAATTCCTTCCACAACATTTCTCTAGGTACTCTTATCATATTCTTTTCTAAATCAATAAAAACCATGTGTAGGTCTTTATAATTCCTGATCCTATGATATCTCTACATTGGTGTTTGGGGCTACTACATGGCATCCATAGTTGGTCTACACAACATAAAACAAATTGAACTCCGTGATGTGGAGATTTTGCTTTTATGTTGATACTTGTATGCATGTTCCACGAAAAAATGCAATCAATACTCTTTCTACTCATTTTTTCAACTACCTTAATGATAAAAGTCATAAAACTAAATGATACCGTATAAAAATCATAATGTATACATTGAAAACCAATCAACAAATTATCTGATTGTAATAGCCAAGAGTGGCATGATGTTAAGGAAAATTCAGAAAGTCCCCGAAGGAGTAGCCCAACAGAAAGAGCTAGGACACCAAGGAGATTCAGGTTTAATCCCTCCTACTAACAAATCCCTCTCCCCCTAACAAACTAACCACTAACAATTTAGCTATAAAAAAGATCAATTTACATAGTTAAGCACAGGAATCACTGATGGTAAACAAAACAAACCCGATAAGTAAGGTCGTTCCAGCAGTGGCTGCACAAACAGGAATACTACAACCTCCCGGACGACCAACAATATCTTTGATTTCAGAATGTTGAAGATTTACATTGCTTTTCATCTAGCAATAAACAGAAACAAAGTATCAGTAATGAAAGCAAGTAAAACCAAAAACCTTTTTTCCAAAACCGACACTGACATTTGTGATTACATTTAATTTATTTATTTTTTCAAATTATTATCCGTGTCGTCAGTCTCGTCAGTGTCACGTTTCCGGTGAACGCTTCATAGTGAAAAACAAACAGTAAAAAAAATGAATCAAAAATAAATAGATATTTACAGCATGTTCAATGGATTGAAGCCTTTCATCAACTCTGGTATCATGTACATGACGCAACGAATACCCTAAAATTCAAAAAAAAAAAAAAAATTAAAAATACAAAATTAAGCATATAATAATGAAATTAGGTTATACTGGTGCGATGAATGAGAAAACAAACCTAAGAAAGCAGTTGCGACGGAAGCAATGGAAGTTCCGACGGTGAAAACAACTCGGTGTCTCTCAAACGTATCCTGTAACAGAAAATGATGAGAGAGAAAGAATGATGAGAGAGAGGAAGAAGAAGAAGGAAGAATGAAGGAACGAACCTTGGTGGAGAGGTAGGTTTCTTGAATTGCAGCCCATGAATTGAGAGATTTGCGTTTTAGGTTTGCAGCGGAAGCTGAATTTGAGATTGAGATTGATCTCAAATTCCTTAGTCGCTGCATAATGCATTATACTGCGTGTTTTGAAAGGAAAATCGCTTTTGAGTTTGTTTTTACTTTTCGCTCGATCAATCAACATTGAATTGATGAGATATGAAAAATCAGAAAACAAAATTAAAATGATTTTAATTCGCATTTGAAATTTTTTTACTAACTAACCCAC
Organism: Lathyrus oleraceus; assembly: GCF_024323335.1. Classification (NCBI taxonomy): domain Eukaryota; kingdom Viridiplantae; phylum Streptophyta; class Magnoliopsida; order Fabales; family Fabaceae; genus Lathyrus; species Lathyrus oleraceus. The sequence goes on along the minus strand of NC_066580.1, from coordinate 50,103,844 downwards.
TTTTTCAAAATAATATATTTTTCAAATTAATTCTCAAACTGATTTTGAAGAGGTGGCGTCAAATGAATCGGCGTTTGCTCTCTAAATTAAAGAGGTTGCGCCAATTGAATTGACTAGTGCATCTGTTGTCAATTCAATTGGCACCCATGTGTAAAAAAGGAGAGGAGACGTCAATTGGTTTGGCGCATCTGTGTATTGCATAATTTTTTTTTAAAAACAATGTATGTTTTAGATAAAAGTCGAAATCGGATCAATTGATATTAATATTAATATGCGTTTACGTACGAATACCATAAAGACTAATGTCGTTGACCGGGAGGACCTAACCGACCTCCGGTACCACATCCCCTAGCTACCTGAACGCGTGACCCTAACCCACATTGATGATTCACCCCAAGTGTTTGAGGATTTGAGGACTCATGAACATCACCACCACATGCAATGAAGCGTTACCGTCATAACTGAGTTCATGACCCATGCCAGAGTAATTAGGATGTGTTTGAGTTATTGGAGGACGACCAGGATGATTGAAGGGAGACATTGGTGTGAATGATGCGTCGATAAAATGTTGAAATGATTGTTGTGGTGTTTGGTAGTCATATGGTTGCTGCATCATCCATTGTGTATGCTTCACTTGCCTGGTCAAGATCCATTCAAGGCCCACTTGTCCATGGTATATAATGGAGGTTTCTTTGGTCTGTTTAGCATTCACTTCTTGGCCTTACATGTTCATCTTTTGCTTGTTTATGTTCATTGGTTCAAGCTCATTTCCATTGCATCACAATTTCCACTTGATTCAATTCATCCCTATTATTGCATCTGATCATATCCTCATGCTTAGTCCATGCCTAACCTATTTCATCTGGCCAATGTCATTCATGTCATTTGCATTGTCATTGTTGTTTGGTCCATAAATCTTTGATTATGACCTAGTTCATTGTACATCTCGGGCCTTGCTAGAGTTTTTGTTTCATGTTTGGCATTGTTCATCCAACTTATGGTCGTGTCCATTGATCCATGATTAAGTATTCATCAAGTTCATCACTTAGTCTATTCCATGTTGATTCATGTTATCATGTTCATTCATTTCAATATCTTTCATATCCATACAACTCATTTCAAACAGTCAATCCATTCAAATATCAAATATCATTTCATACAATCACATTCAAAGTTCATACATGTACAAAATTACAAAATTGACCATTTATACAACAGTTGACTTTTTTCGGAACAACCACAAAATTTAAAAACAATATTTCTAACTAATTACAACAATCAAACTGATATCATTTGGTCCAAACATCACTTTCATAACATCCTTATCATTTTTTACTCGCACACATCCACGTAAGGCATCAAGTCTCTCAATACTTCTATTTTTTTGCCTTTAGGTATGTTTCCGTCTAACCAACAAACCAACTCGCGTCAACGTGGATTAGGGTCACGCGTTCGGGTAGCTAGGGGATGTGGTACCGGAGGTCGATTAGGTCGTCCCGGTCAACGACATTAGTCTTTATGGTATTCGTATGTAAACACATATTAATATTAATATCAATTGGTCCGATTTCGACTTTTATCTAAAACGTACATTGTTTTTCAAAAAAAAATTACGTAATACACAAAGACGCCAAACCAATTGGTGCCTCCTCTCTTTTTTTACACATGGACGCCAATTGGATTGGCAACACCAGATACACTAGTCAATCCAATTGACGTCACCTCTTTAACTTAAAAAGCAGACATCAATTCATCTGACCTCTTCAAAGTGGGTTATTTTGGGAATTTTTTTGAAAAAGTGGATTAGTTGAATAAAAAATTTCAAATGGTATGCGATGAGTTAAGATTTTAAAAGATTTTTTAGTTATAAAAATCGTAGTATTAAATAAAGAATTTTGATAAATACTAAATAAAATTTGTATTATTTAATTAAGACAATTGTTATATTATTATTTTTTTAAGATTCAATTGAGATTTATATTGATATTTAAATGTAATTTTAATCTCTTATTTCGATTTCTTACTCTTAAGATTCTTTGAATAAATTTAATTTTTTAATCCTTTTATTAAATTTTTCTATTTCTTGATTTTTTCAATTTTCTTTCACTTTATGTGACACCTCATAAGAGTGTCGTAACCAGAAAATATGAGTCAAATCATAAAATGTATTGATATGGAATTATCAACTTAAAATATTCATATTTTTTTAATTATTCCTTTTAAACATTTAAATGTGATAAATTATTTATCCTATTAATAAAAATCATATGCCAAAAGAAAATCATAAACTATTCTCTTCCTCCTTTAGTTTGTCACACTTCATCATCTTCTTCGTATATTGGTTGTCATTCATTGTCTCCAAATTCAAACAAACCTTAAACCCAGGATGTCGCATATGTCATCCTTATCATAAACAATCATGTCCCAGTTTCCCAAGCAAGCAATCGTGCAAAATCTCCTTCCATTCGAGATGAATGCATGTGTAGTTTTGATGCACTATTGATGACATCATGGATTAATGTTAACTCTAACATCCAAAAAAATTATTTATTTTATTTATGATTCTGAGTGAATTAGTCATGTTTTATTATATGTGAAATTATGTGATTATTGATTAATATGTGAATCATTTGAATAAATATGGATTTATTGAGTTCATCGGGATTTAGAATAATTCTATTTGATTTAAATAATAGGATAATAATAATATGATGAGAAAATAGAAGATTGGGTGAAAAAATTAATTTATTACTAATATGAGTTTAGTAATAGAATAATGAGAGTTTTGGGTGATAGTGTGAATTAAAAGTGTTAAGGGCTATGAGGTAATTAAAATGAATTGTGTAGAAATATATATATATATATATATATATATATATATATATATATATATATATATATATATATATATATATATATATATATATATATATATATATATATATATATATATATATATATATATATATATATATATATATATATATATATATATATATATATATATATATATATATATATAAGATTAATTACTATACACTGTCAGTGTAAAAAGTTTTACACCGTCGATTCATCACCATCATCCGTTTGTATTACTTTATAGATTTTTGAAATAAAAGTCAAACTTATTTTAATATCCGACTGCTATGATTAATTGATGGTGTAAAATCTCTTTACACTGTCAGTGTATTTCAATTAAACTCTCTTTCTCTCTCTCTCTCTCTCTCTCTCTATATATATATATATATATATATATATATATATATATATATATATATATATATATATATATATATATATATATATATATATATATATATATACATATATATATATATATATATATATATATATATATATATATATATATATATATATATATTATATATATATATATATATATATATATATTATATATATATATATATATATATATATATATATATATATATATATATATATATATACATATATATATATATTATATATATATATATATATATATATATTCTAAAAGGTGAGAGAGTTATGGTTCATCCAATTTATAGAGAACTTGCAAAGGGCAAGAAGAGAATCCTAAAGCTAGTAGAGGAGAGGAAATCATTGGAGAAGAGACTTGCTGCTAGAAAAGTCTAAGGTAAGGGGAATTACTATAATAGGGTGTATATTATATGATTGGGTAGAGAGAAATCCTTAATTCCTTTAGGTTTATCTTTACCTCTTTCTTTTTTATGAATGGTTGATGAACAAGAATGATATTTTGAAACAACATGAATGATACGATGTACTATTTATTTTTCGTGCACTATTTTACTATGGGGTTCATGCGTTCTTGTTGATGATGTTTGTATGTGTGGGTGTTCATATGTGAGTGATGAATTTGATGAAAAGTATGAAAATTCATGATTAAATGAGTGAAATTGCATGTTCTTTGGTGTATATAATCAGTGGTGGAGTCAGATAAAAAAAATTGGGATGGACGCTAACGTAAAATAAAGATTATAAATAAAATGTAAATAGTATTTTAAATAAAACATTAAAGTTAAAATAAATACAAAGTTAATTACTAAAAATTTAAATTGCATGATTTAAAACTACGTTAAAGTAATGTTTTACGCGTTCCGAGTGACTTGAAATCGTCAATAATTGACTCCGAACTAATGCTTGCACTAATCTCCCTTTCAATATATACTGTCATGCTATCTTCAAGAAACCCATCATCCATCTTGTTTCTCAACTTAGTCTTAATAATTTTCATTGTTGAAAAAGACCTCTCAATTGTGGCCGTAGAAACGGGAAGAATCATAATAAGACGAAGTAGTCTATCAATCAAGAAGTAAGTTTCAGCCTGTGCAGATGCAACCAAACATGAACATAGTTCTTGAATAGTTGATAAATTATTCAAGTTTGATGCTTGACGAGCAATAAATAGAAAATGTTGGAGTTGAAATTGCAAATTATTCTTCTCTTGATCACTAAAATCCATAGGATAATATTTTTCAACTAAAGAACAAATAGTATCAATGCTAAAAGCTTTATATCTATCCTTAGGAGATAAAGAACAAGAAAGAGTTAACAAATCCATTGCCTGCTCATTGAATCTGCTATTCAACTCTTGTAACTGTTTGTCAATGATAGTGAAAAAGATTTCAACTTTAAAGTAATGTTGAATTGTGACTTGATTCTCTTCAAGACGGGAACGTCCAAATCTTGTTGTTGAATGAACATCATTAAGATCAGGAATCTCAATACCATGCTTTTCACAAAAAGATACCACTTTAATAAACAATATATCCCAACCATTTTCTCTCAAACCTTGAATAAGATGTTTTGTTGAACGAACCAAGTTCATAGCATTAACTACATCTTGATTTTTTTTGTAAGGTTTGACAAAGCATATCTGTTATTCCCATGATTTCTTTCATCAAGTGCAAAATAAATATAAAATCAAATGCCTTCAAGTAATTGTAACAACTATATGCAGGATGACCGAATATTTTCTTGAAGTAAAACTAAAAATGGCATAACTTTAGTTCCATAAGCCCAAATGAGGTACTGTTTGAAGCGCTGGAAGGCTAATGCACAGAGTTATATTATAGTAGTACCTTGTGAGATTGATTGACATGTTTGAATGATGTGTGAATATATTATTAAATGTATGAATGTATGTATAATTGTGTGAGGTATTGTACATGCTTAATGATGAATCAATGTTGAGATGATTTAACATGATTGAGTGTCGTGTATGAATATGATTCGTATTGTGTATGAAATGCATGATTATATGGTAATTAAGTATATATTATTGGTGTGTATAATTGTGGTAATTGTATGGTCATAATTTTGGTGGTATTGCATGTTATTGAAAATTATGCATCATGGTGTACGGACTTCGGTTCAGTTTTTGTGTGATCTGGTATAGTGGTATGGATTCAAGAGAGATTGGATAATTTTAATGAGGTATTAATGAAGTGCCAATGCCATAATTGTTGTCCATTTGTAGGGTATATTATATGCGAGTAAGTGCTTAAGAAGGTAATCTTCATGCACACAGAAAATAATACATATGTTAGGCATAAAATAAGCCATATTTTTAAACATAAATCATTTAAGTGGCATATTGATGGCACAAAACCCTAAATCCAGAAAAGTAGAATATCAGTTACCTGTGACAAAATTTCATTTTTTTTCCTTGCCTATAAATGACGTATGAGGGATATTCATCGTGCTTCCCTTTTTGCGGTTCTTTCAATGGTTGAAAAAAGATATTTTAAATAGAAATTTCTCAAATATTTGAGACAGAAATGTATGATATGTACCTCATATGACGATTGGTTGGTTGAAGTAGAACTTCAAAGTGATTTCTATAGACGAATACGAAGGGATGTATGTGGTTGCTCTAAACTGGAGTTTAACTCAGAGCATTAGAATCAATTAAAAAGGGAAAAATTGAATGAATTAAAAATTATGGATTTATTTCAATTAAAACTATATTAAGGAGTACAAGTTTTAAATTTTTAATTCTAATTGCATTGAATAATGAATGTTTTAAGTCGGTAGTTCCAAGTCATTACATTTAACGATGTGGTGCCACATACTCTGGGACACATAACTATTTTGAGGTATCACATACACAAAAATTGAGGAAGACTAAAAAACCGGTCAAAAAATTTAATAGAGAGATAAAAAAATAAGTTTTTTTAGACTTTGTATCCGCTCCATTTTCTTAGCTTATCCAATTCTATTTATGGATTTTTGAAAGTGTATTTAATGTTTTTAATGACCCTAATTAAAAGTTAGAAAATCTGTATTTGTTTAATAAGAAAATTAAAAACTCATTTTGCCTTACAATATTCAACCCATCATTCATAGTGATTCAACATCTAGCCACCATACCATATCGCAGCTTTCTTATTGTCAAGTGTTTTTTCTAGTTGTCACACATCCTCTCCATCTATGCTTACGTCTCTTCATTGTGTAGTCTTGGGATAAAGATGAGACTCCCTTCGTTTCATATTGAGTGATCTATTTAAAAAAAAAGTCCCAAAATGAATGATCTATTTCAATTTTCAAAGTATCTTTTCCAATTTTGCCTTTTAGTTAATTTTATTTTCATCATTTTCAATATATGATAAATGTACTTTAGTAAATATATTATTCTCTCTTTCATTTATTCCTTTTTTTAATATGCATGAGCTGATCAACTGAATCACTCATTGTGGAACGGATGACCTATTGTATAGTGATGATGCGACTACGACTGAGGATAATTTTTTTTTATATAAATCTAGGATGCAAGATCTGATATCACTTAGTAGAAATACTATGACAACAATGAGGGTAAATAATTTCTTATGGTGAATAGAAAGGAAAAAAAGTTAAACACAATAACAAATATGAATTATGACAAGACCTCTAACAAAACGGAGTATTGTTGAAACGAAGAAGAAACAAAGAAGATGGAGTGAAGTAGATAAGAGGTAGTGTAACCACAAAGACTCATTTTTGTTCAAGTTAAAAAAAATATCTATTCCCCTAAAATCCAATTTTTATTCAGTAAAGAAATAATGAGTTTCTTCCTTTAAAAAGTTTAGATCTTTTATTTCTTATGTTATATCAGAATATTTTGTTTTTGTAAGAAGGAAGATGAATACAATGGAGTAGAAGACTAAGAATTAAGAATTGTTGGAGATAGAGTATAAGGGAGACAAAATACTAGTAATATGCATGGATAAATTTATTTAATATGGTATAACATATATTTAGATACACATGTAAATTTGAAATGAAAAATAGAATAAAAAAAATTCATATTTTAAAATAAAGAATTTGTCTTTCAAACGAAAATAATTGTTGATTAAAATAAAATAGATATTGTTTTGATATTGGTTCATGAAATTGAACGTTAGTTATGTGCACCGTCATTGAGTATTATCCAATTTGATGCATCATAAAATATATTTAGATACACATATCAATTCAAATTAGTTACTTAATTATAAAACGAACAATGATCATATAAATAATGAATTAAATTTTTAATAATTATAAAATAATTATGTTTTTATTTTGAGATTAAATTTTTTGTTTTAAAAGTTTAATATTTTTATGTGTTTTTCTTCATTAAATTAAAAAGGAGGTTCAAATTTTCTTATTTATACTTTAATAAAATAAAATAGGAAAAAGAAAATGGAGAGAAAAAATATGATAAAATGAAAGTGAGAAAGTATGAGAAAAAGAAATGTGAGAGAAATTTGAAATTTAAATTAAGAGAAGAAAATGAAAAATGGAAAATGAATGAGGTGGCAAAAGGAGAGAATTTCAATTTTTTAGCATTTATTAGTTACAAATATATGCTCTTTGCCTAGTACAATTGTTATAAAAGAAAATGTTATATTAGGAAATTTGAGATAGTTAATTTTAATATATAGATAGTTGACTAATTTTTAGAGTTATAATCTCACCCATTAAACTTTTCTAATGCCATGTGGCATGTATCTGTCATTGGAACAGAATACCTGGACAGTCATACAATTCGAGCATAAGAGTTACTTATAGATATGCATCTTCGACTTGTATGAAATTGGATGTTGTCACTAGAATGAGGATTTATGCGATTGAAAGCTTTAGGCTCTAGTTTGGTTTCTAAGACATTAGGATTTAGTAACTCAAGCAATGATCTTTAAGATAAACTTTTTCTTTGGTGTGCTTCATTAGGATTAACTCGAACAGTTTCATTTTCAAGTCATTCGTCGTTGTTTGTTTTCATTGGTTTGACATTATTAACTGAGACACTCCCATTGCTTCATTTTTATGAATCAGTGTTCGAATTATCCCCCAGTTCTTGTGGACTAAGGGTTAATGAGATCAAAGAACATCTAGATGATATCCTCCTTAAGAAAGTAGGAGCTTTAATGGGAGTTTTCTGCAATCAATATGTTTTAGCAAACGAAGAAATGTCGCTTTTGAAGATATGTGACTTTTTATGCACAAATACATCTCCCCCACCACTGTTACCAAAAAACATCCATATTGAAGAGATGTCGCTTTTTATGCACAAATACATTGAGCGGATTATAAAGGTGACAAAAGTTGTGATTTTCGAGTTGTTTCGGGTTTGCTCGGTAAATGAGATGAGAACCACCAATTTGACTGCCATTAACTTATACAAGAGTTGACGATGCATGGGAAAGCATACACATCGTTATACGGAAAAAAGAAAATTATGATGCGGTTCTCAATGCTCTTGTTCCTTGTGTTAATGGTCCCACACCATTTGAAAATGGATGTGCTTCCCTGAATTGAAACATCTTATAACAAATTCTTATGGTAGGTTGTGTATTGATCTGACAAGATATGGTTTCTCGAAAATATTTTTTCCACTTTGGAGTAGGGCACCTCAAAATTCATCCTGATGCATCATATGTATTGAATGACTTTCAAAAATACAATATTTTATTAAAGTTTATTTGAAACTAAGGTGCCATATATCAAATACATCACTAGAGTGGACGACACATTTCAGAAAAGAGGTTGAAACTTGACCCGATCACTTTTGTGAAAGGATGGAAGAGTTCTCAAAGTTGAGCGGAATTGAAAGAGAATCAAATAAGAAAAATTCAAAGGTGGAACCATCCATAGAAGTAGATTTAAGTGATGACACATGTTTTATTGTTTTTTAGTTTTTATCTAACTATGTATTTAAATGATGAGTCATTTTTTATATGTAATGTTGACATAACCTCGATAAATATATAATGTATATTCAATATTAATTATATAACAACTAGGGTCAATTAGAAAATTTTATGTTTCAACCTATTTCAGAATTTCTCCCTGCATAAAACAGGCTTTGTATAACACTTTGAGGCATTTCCGAAGATGCGTTTCCAAAATAGTTCCATTTTAACTGATAAATATCAAACATAGGATATTTCGAAGATACATCTCTATAAAAACTCTTACATTGGAAAAAAAATTAGGATGATTCAGAATATCATATCCAAAATATCTTCTAAGATAGGATAGGGTTTCTAAGATCCATAATGATCTAACACTTATATAAATATGGAGTCTGACCCTCATGTTGTTCACAAAAACACACCACATCAGAATGAACATATATTTACATGTCGTATTTGTCTATTTCAACCGTGCGAAGCCCTCACATGAATTTAAGGTCGCGGAGTACACCTCTCTTGTAGATTTGAAATTTATACTGGAGAATCTCACTCAGACAATCGAATAGTTGTGAAGCCCGAGTACCATTCACCTTAAATTTATAAAAAAAAATGGAAGATTCAATTCAGCAACTTTGAACCGAAGACATGAAGATTTAAGGTTTATGTGAAGTACATTTCACTGTTACGAAACAAACAGTCTGATTTCAATCGAGTTGGATACGAAAAATATGAGATCGATTAACGATATTCCGAAGATGTTGCAACATCCTATTAAAATATAATATTACATTTATGTTATATATTTATGTTACTGTTATTATGTACTCCCTCCGTTCCTTTATAAGTGTCACTTTATTGCAAAAAATTTGTTTCTTTTTAATTGTCACTTACAAAGTTCAAGGTAGTATTAATTACAATTTTGTCAAAATTATCCTTAGATAATGATTGCAGAGAGAGAAAAAGTAAAGTGAATGTAATAAATAATTAAGGGTATTATAGGTAAAAGAAGAATTATTGTTTGAAAAGTAACACTAATGATTAGCTTCCTTGGTATGTGTAAAAAGTCAAAAAGTGACACTTAAAAAGGAACGGAGGTAGTAATATTTTGATATTAATTTATAGTTTTTTTTCAACTTTTTGCATCCATATGTGGTTGTGGTTTGAGCTATCTATACTAGATACATATGAGCTAACAAGTATACTAGATACAAATTTGTAAACTTCTTAGAGCTTTGAAATAAAGATCCTTAAAGACATGCACCTCATGCACCTCCTGACTAATGGATACGGATATACTGTTTGGATATTTTTATGTATAATTTAATTACATTCGAAAATACATCTCAAAAATCTATAAATAATTGTGACTTTTCACCTTGATAAAATAGCACAAGTGAAATAGATAAAATATTACCCATCTCTCTTTCAAAGTAAATATTACCCATCTCTCTTTCAAAGTTTATCTTCTTCAGCACACCCTATGGTCGAATAAATTTGGAATTAAACTCATTTCATCCATTCAATTTCAAAATAAGATTCAATTTCTCCAACTTAAGATAAAGAGATTCAATTTCTTAATTTTAGATGAACCCATTTTTTTCTTTATTCTAAATTCTCTACAATTCGATTCAAACTGCAAATGGGTAATGCTAATACTGCAAAAATATATCATAAAGACAATTGGGAAAGCAAAATTTAGAGTTAACATAAAGAACCACAACTGTAATTTTGTTTATTTTTGTATTCCTTGGTTTTAAGATAAGTTTTATTTTCAAGTTTCATGATCGAGAATCCATAAATTTGAAACACCAAACCCGTTAATTTGTAATCCATAAAAACTCCAGAGTTCAAACCCATAAAATTAAAATCTAAAAAGAAGAAAAAAAGTATCATTTGACCCAAAAATTGAATATCTCTCAGCTGCTGTTGTTGAGTTATTGGCAGAATAAATGTTATTTGTTACAAGAACATTATGTTAATAGTCAGAATTTGAATTATAGACCTTTTTGTCAAACTCATTTTTTAGGTACCATGTTCTATAGACCTCTAAAAATGAGGCAACATAATTTGAATCATACACAAAACAAGTGCAAGAATATCAATGTCTATAATCCAAAAATTTATTGCATATTGGATGAGAATGCTTGTCTAAAAATACAGGGTATCATTACATGAGTGATGAGTCAGTCTCAAATTTTAACAAAGCGAACATCGCTCTGCCCAAATGCTGTTCCACAGGCAGGACATTTGCGGTGACGGAGTTCAAGATTTCTTTGTATGCATGGATTGCAGAACAGATGATAGCACTTCAAAATCACAACCTGCCAAATACCGATCAAACTCTTAGATGATGCTGTTGCAATAAGTTTTATTTAGGCTTCTTCATAGCTCAAAAAGTTAATAAGCCTTTTCAGGTTTCAACACTCCCAAGTTAATTTAACTAACATAAAAGCAAGAAGTGCCGTTGGATAAGTTGGACTTTCTTTACCTCCTTTGGACGGTCAGAACAGACAGTACACTTGATCATGTTCTTGCAAACTCTTATTTCTTCTTCAAGTTGTTGTACTGCGGTCTCTCCATTTTCAGTTTTCAGCTCAGCAATTTGGTTATTCAATTCCATTAGTTCTTCCTCAAGCTTCTTCCGTGAACTCCTGCCTCACATAATTGGATAAGCATTTGTTTAGCCAATTGAGAGGGCATTTCATGAGGTAATCATTTTCCAAAGTCAACCTTATCATCAATGCATAACATTAACACAGATCTTAATTGTATAAGAGGAAAATACCTTTCACTATCCAATTCCTTTTCAAAAGCTTCCACATCTTTCTGAATTTGGTCGTATTCTTTCTCTGAGGATGAAGCAATAGACTTGAGCAACTTCAATTCCTTCTCAGCATCAGCCAATTCCCTCCTGGCAAACTCTAAAGCCGCTGCAATGTGTTTTTCCTCTTGAGTACATTTGGCGGCTTCTGATAGAAGACATTGTATCTGTTGGGTTCAAATAGTTGTTTACAACAGTGAAGTTGTTTAGAGAAATATCAAAATAAAATATACAAGTAGGGGAGCTATGCAGCAAGGGAAACATTACCTGTTCTACACTACTTGCAATCTTTTTCTTTGAATTTTCTATCAAAGAATTAATCTGTTTAAGTTGATCTGCTAAAGCTTGCTTTTCAGACAGTAAAGCGCTATGTAACTGTTTTGCCTTCACGCTTTCTGATACAAGCTGCATAAAGTTTGCAATATGATGAGAACAAAGTCTCACGAACATGTAGTGAAATTATTTAAGTAGAAGTCAATGCAAAAATTTATATATTTGTTACAAAAACGATGAATTATTTTTCATCAACTGGGTTGCAGAAGCCTACACAATAACTAAGCATTCCAGGAGTCGTGGAAGGAAAAATGGTGAAGACAAGAGCAAGGTAGCATTTACAATAGGTAGTGATAAGAAAACATACCTTGATATTATAGTCATCCCTCTCAGCCACCTGCTGCAACAGATGTTGGTGCTGTGTCTGCATATCTTCATACGCTTGACCAATAGTCTACAGGAAAACATTTAATTTGTATTATAAGAAAAGACCGTTAGAGCAAACGCATCACTAATTGCTGTTTTGCAAAGCAAATAGGCCTGAATATTTTCAAATTCGATTCATACATACTAACATATACTTAAAAAAATATTTAAATATGTTGGTTATATAAAAAGTCAACACAAATATTTTATTGTATTATAAGAAAAGAGAGTTAGAGCAAACCCATCACCAACAGCTGTACAAAAAATAAGTGGAGTCATAAAGGAAACCTCAATTTCAGAGATGTAGGTTTCTGCCTCAGCCTCTTTAACTTTAATAGCCTCGGCCAGCTCCGATTTTTTTCTGAATAGTCGCATATAAAACATGGTCAAGAAGGCAGATTGACAAAAAGGAGGAAGTTTGTACAGTCATTAATTCCAATCATTTGAAGACAGTCAATTTGAAAAAAGAAAGATGATGCTAACAAAATGAATAACTTAGGTTTTAGGAATAATTGGTTCTTGACAGGCAAATGACCCAAATGAACTAGTGACAAAGTCATTATGGGAATGCAGCTCTTACAAACATCCCAAGGGATACACTATCTAAAGTAGCATAATATATCGACCAAAGGACAAAGTCCTCAACTCTATATAAACTTTGAACTCATCTACCTTACACTAATCATCACCAGAAAATTCACTCCCAAATAAAAAACCACAAAAATGAAACTAAAAAAAGAAGAAATATAATATATGTTCTCCACCAGTTTGTCAATGCAGCAAATCCATATCAGTATAGTAGTATGCACAAACACAAACCTTTCAGTTTCATCAAGCTGGGCCCTTAACTCCTCTTTTTCAGCTTCTGCGGCAGAGAGCCTTTGTTTACAAGCAGCTTCAGCTTCATTAGCAGCTCTTACTCTCAACTCTAGACCATGTTCATCTAAAGCATTTTTCAGCATTTCAGCTTGAGAGCGAGCTTTACTTTCAGATTCTCTAATTTCTGGCAAGCTGAAATCAAGTTTTTAGCATATTCAGAATGAATCATCCAAGTAGACAGAAAAGAACAAAATCTTGTTTTGAATGTGAAACAAAACCTTCGGTCAATTACCAATTGCAACAAAACATTTGCCATAAGTTCAATTTAATAGTTAACCTTTAAGAAAAACAAGAAAAAAAACTGCATTAACTAGACAAAACTTTGCACTACTGAACAAACCTCAAATCAGCATACCTTTTCTGATAATCCTCCAGGCCATACATATCCAGAACAAATTCTAACTCCTGATTCTCCTGCTGTAACTTTTCAATCTGTAACAAAACTAAATGAGTTATCTGAAGATTATTTATAGACAATCTTGATTGAAAATTTTAGAATCAATTACTATGATTTCATTGTTACTGAATACAATAGAATCTATTTATAGAGTTGTAGTTAGGCTAAACTAACTTCTAACTAACTCCCTTAAATCAAGGGAACAGTTCCTGAATTCAAGGAGCTGTTACAACAGAAACTAACTGTTTACTGTTATAACAGAAACTAACTGCATGCTGTTATAACAGAAACTAACTGCATGCTGTTATAACAGAAGCTAACTGCATGCCAGCTGGCACAGGCACCAGCTGGCATGCCTTAACTGAGTATCTCTAATGATCTTGAAGGCCTCTAAAATCATAATGCATATAATGTTTGAGAATCGTGGAAAATATAAGTGCAGATACATAAGCAAAACATAAAACAAAGGAAAAGAAAAACATTGCAGTCAAATCTGATTCAGTCACAGACATGCTCTATGATTCAGAAGTAAAAGATAAGTGACACTCAATTAAATTTAATCTCAATGAGGAAAAAGGAAATTATTATTATTGTTAGACAAGAGAGGCATTGAAGAAAAAAATACCTATAGATAAAGAAAAACATTAAGGTAAAAGCCAAGGTAGACTTACCAATGATTTTGAAGACTTTATTTCCAAAACCTGATCGGCACATTTGTTTGCAAGGCTCTTGAGTTCGCTTGTCTGCTTCAAAACAAAGGAATCAATAAACCTTAATGCTTAAAAAGTATATCCGGTATATTAAATCAAGGATGAAAACCCGACTATAATCTCTTGCAGTATATTTCAATCAAAGTGATTTGTTAAGTCACTAAATTCAAAAAGGTGTAAATCCACAAAAGATATTTTAGTTTAACTCAACCCTTACAAAACCGGCTTATAAGGTGATAAGTGATGACTGCCTACCAATTATAAAAATGTTTTCAAACCATATCTCATTTAATGTGAGACTCTCAACACCCCACCACGGGACATATGTAGCGTTACCCAATAACGGGGGATCCAACAGATCTTAGATATATCATCTTAGAATTTGGATTGGACCTAACTCAACCCTTACAAAACCGATTTGCATACCCCCAATAGCTTCTTCAAATCAATAGTAGTAGTATACCTAACATGGATCAATGAGACCTTAAAAGATGGCAAAAACGAGGTCAGGAAAAAAATTAGTAAGAGCTGGGGACTGTTTGTTACAGCCTTCCGAAACGGGCAAGCCAATCACGGCGCATGTGGCGAAGATCAAATAGGACATAATGAACAGCGTGAGAGTCCATGTGATGTATTACTATCGACCAAAGAAGCTATTGGGAATGCAAAGTGATCTTGTAAGGGTTAAGATATGCCGAACCCAAATTCTTTGAGTACCGCATTTTATCATTTACTAGCCAAATTGTTTTATTCATTCGGCAGGCATGATTTATTACAACAAAATTGTGAGTGTTCTTTTGATGACTTACACCAAATTGGAATTTTCGCACTCACTTCCTATAAATTAACATGTATACAGAACTATGTCAGTTTCATTAAACAAATATATTGAGATTTGCAGTTCCAATGCCTTTCTGAAACAACTAAGAACTTTGCAGCAATATTTATTAGACTCAACTACATGTCATTCTACTTCTTTTATATATAAAAGTAACATGCAAAAGAAACTTAGGCAATAGGGCGTGCCAAGATGAGAAAAAATCACCTACATTTTAAAAAAATTAGGCATGCCCTATTGCAAAAAAATCCTCCCTGTTAAAATCAGAGATAGTTATCTTATCAGCATAGTTATTTATTTGCTTTCCTATAAATGTATGGGGGGAAATGCATATCTTAACAAAGTAAAAAACAATTTTACGACTGGCTTATAATGAACCACGGGACTGTCAAAATTTGTGAAGACATCAATGACCAACTTGGAATCATACTCCAACCAAGAGACTATGCCAGCCTCCCTGGTGAGAAATCTTCATCATCAGCATAGCTCCATAAAGTTCCGCGTAGTTCTACTTTTTCCACACTTTAACAACAAAAATCATGACAACTTAAAAGACTTGCACTTCCAATCACTATACTAAGTCAAAGTATCTATGCAAAGAACATCACATAATTAAATTATCGAGAAAATTTTATGTAAAAGGCCTATCAGAGAGTAGGTGAAAACAGAAAATATAGGGAAGAATAACCTTCCCACTCAATTCTGCTCTTAGTGAATGTGCTTTCTCACGTAATGATACAGCTTCAAGAGCAGCATCCTTCCATCGCTTTAATTGTGCTTCCATCATCCCCATTTCTTTAGATAAAGCCGAGGCCATCACACGAAACTCAGCTTTGATATCTTTTCTCCCTGAAACATGTAATATTGTAAGAAACTAGGAGATTCAAACATACACAACGTAAATCTAAATGCAGAAAATGTGATATGCAGACCAGTATCCTGTTTCTCCTCTTCCATCCTAATTTCAAGATGATTCCTTTCGATAATACATTTCTCCAACTGCAGCTTGAGCTCATCAGTCCTGGAGTCAAAATTGTCAAGTATGCGCCTTGCATTATCACAAGACTCCAATTTAAGATTCAACTCCTTCTCCCATTTTGCGATGTTAGCCTTTCCAGCCTAAAATTGTATTTGAAAAGAATATGTCAGAGAAACTTACAAATAAAAAATCAATTATAAAAGAAGGAAAAAATCACTATTAACCTGCAGAGACTCCACCAAAGATTTATATCGATCCAATTCCGCAATCCAATGTTGAAGTTGATCATTTGCCAAAGAATATACTCGAGAAGAGCGTACATATTTATCGTCATTCAGTTCATTCTGAAAATAAACATACATTTAAAGTCACTTTTACATGGAAACCTACAATGACTTCATCTCCATTACTCAATAAATTATGTCAAAAACAATCTCAGATAATGCAAATATACAAACCTGAAGTTCTTGGAACTGCTTTGTCAAGATTTGATTTTTTTCCTGTGCATCTTGAAGCTCAGAAAGACGATCAGCATCCACTATCTATGACATCAGCCAAGCATATCTTAAACAGAGAATGGACAAATGAATGACGAAAGGAGAGAAAATCACTCAACAAAAACCTTGGCTTCCTCAATTAAATTCTTCAACTCAGGCAAACCCAAGGCTCTGTCAGCAGGCTTTTCAGGAGACACGTTTCCATTCACTGCATCTGCACTGGAGGAATTCATTCCTGTAGCTGCATCCTTTTGCATTTTCAGACTGACTAGTTTTCTTCTACTCTCTTCAAGTTCAGCCACGATCTCGTCAAGCTCTCCTTTAAGTATTAAAAAAAGACTCTCAATACACAATTTATTGTAATCAGCCAAATTTTTAAGAGCCAATACGATCTTCAGAATTGTAAAAAAAAATCTCTGCATGAATTTCAGGACATTATATCGGGTCATATATATTCCAATGTTTTAAAACCTAGATTGGAGACTAAACCGACGAGACTTCTAGGTCATGGTTCAACCGGTTTATCACAGTTGAAGCGGGTGACAAATAAATTAATTAATTTAAAAAGTAAGTAAAGTACATAAAATATGTAAAAAATAAAATAAAATGTAGTTGAACCTACCTCGGTTCAACCAAACTGCAGTGTAACCGAATTGATTTTATCTAGTAATTGAATTGATTTTAAATTTTCAATTAGTAATTTTTTTTATGAATCAAAATTAGAATAGGCTAAATGACTTGGCTTGTTGAGGTGAATAATTAATCCCAATTCCATCATTTAAAGGTCAAATCAAATCAATTCAAAACAACTAAATTTGCATAGATTTTTATTAATTTTCTTAAACTAGAATCCAAAGGATTTTAAAATCAAATCAATTCCTATATTATAATTTTAAAAACAAAGGATATCCAATTCCATAATTTTCCAAATGAAAAATTACAATTATAAAGACATGGAAGTTAAAACTATGGAAATAAGCGGAATACTGATTCTGATTATTTGCAAGTACAAGCTCTATAGAGACCAATGTAAAAAACTTTGAATAAATTATAATCAGGAAAAAAGAAAGATTTATTTCAGTAATTACACACTATTATGGTGATACGTACCGAAGAAGAAAGGAAATAATGAGATATTCTATCCTAAAATCATATCATTAGACTCGGATGGGTGCTCTGACTCATTAAGAGTGATGAATCCCCAGTCAAACCGGTATGCATAATGAATACAATAAATCTTACAGATAACAACTTCAGAAAACTTTATTACACAATGGTTCATGTGTTTTTTTAACATTAACTCTTGTGGTGAAATCCTACTATTGGCATTTTATACATAACTGAATAGGAATCTCTCAAAGTCAAGCCTTTCACACAGACCCATGTCTGGAATCAGTTGGCTTTATGCTATCCAGTGTGACATCACTCTCACTTCTTTCTTTTACCCATAGAAAATTTCTCCTCTACACAAGACTCCACCATCCCTCACTTGACACGTGACTTCCTCCCCCTGCCCCCTACTTTCCTTTTACGTCACATTCTATCGCAAGTTGTCATTCTTTCCTGTTGAAGCACGGACACCCCAAATACGATCCCGACACTAACACAGCGACACCAGTAATAATTTGAAAAAATGAATAATTGAAACGTAATCGCAAGTGTCTGTACAGGTGTCCGGTACCGACACGGACACGCCGTTTTTCAGAGGTATCGGTGCTACATAGTGTTCAAGAGAGTGGTTGGGGTTGCTAAGACCAACAGACTTCTTATTCCCAAGGACACGGCTGAGAAAAGTGAGACTCGAGAGCCAGATCGTGCAAGGGTGCTGTCATTTGTGATAGTGATTCACATTCACCAATTTGTGAGTTACTTAGACCAGCTCGGGTGAATTTATCCTTTATTTTTCCGATATGTATTTAGAAGGCATTGTAACTATGACCTGACCGGATATTGTGAACGGTCAGGTCACAAATATTTTTCAAAAAAATTTGGCTTAGTCAGACCGGATTACAGTTGGTTTCTTGCATGCCTGATCTGATAAACTGGCTGATGTAGTCATATTATGGTTTGATTAACCAATGACCCTGCTAAATTTTAGTGTGCAATGGTGACCTTCCAAAGACAGCTTTCAAACTCATCAAGGTTACCATGAATTTTTCGTTATCTCCTTTGGCTAAGCAACGCCGGTCACATTTTAATGTGCAATGAACTCAACTCTACAGCCATATCTTCACAAGTTTGTATTGGTATGTTTTATGGCATACTTGGTATAAAGCAAGACTTGGCAAGAACACTTACAATATCTTGAGTTGGTTCTTAGCACCCATAAAAAGTCCCCTCTACTATGCTAATAATAAATGAAGTTTTGGAAGAAGAAAAACTGACTACTTGGGACACATTATTTTCAGGGGAGAGGTATCCACGCACCCTCACAAGGTTGAATGTATTCTGAACTGGCATTTCCCAGAGGAGTCACTATCATACTCAAAGGTTTACAGAGGATTATTGGAAGATTGTCAAACCTTTGACAGAATTGCTTAACATAGGGTCTTTCTCTTGGAACTCAGATGCTGAAAGAGAGGAAACTGCAAAAGCGGTAACTGAATCCCTTGTCTTAGCTCCGCCTGATTTTAGTTAGTTATTTCATGGAAGGTGATGCTTCAGGAAGGGAGTAGGAGCCATGTTAAGTCATGGGTGGTAATCAGCTGCTTATTCCCCAAAAGCTCATGCATACAAATTCCTTCTCCAAATCAATGTATGAGAAAAAGTTAATGACTTCAGTATCGGCAATTCAACATCGTAAACCATAATTGGTAGTAAATTTTACCATGTGTATCGATCAAAGTAGAGCAGTGAGTGACAATCAAAAGCCAGCAACATTGGCTGGCTAAATTGATGGGGCATGTGACACTGTTTATAAAGTAGAAGTCACCGCGTGGGTGACCGATGCAATTTCGTGGAGGGGAGAGGAGAAAATGAAGGTTTTAGCGATTCCTAAATCATACTGACTAAATTAAGTGCAGAGTATAAAAAATAGTTGATGTAAATATTGATGTAACTCTCAACCAGGGAATGAATCCTCTAAAACAGTGAAATAAAAAACTACAGAAAACTAAATGTCATGGACTAATGCTCCTAACAAAACACCACTCCCTATTTACACATGCATTAGACCCTTAAAACTAGTTAGTGTGAAAATAAATCATGAAATGTAAGGAAAATATGAAAACAATTCAAAAAAGATGGCTTCAGATCTATTTGGATTATCTGCCGCTGTACAAACTTGAAGTTTTTGGAATTGTTTTGGCAAGATTTAATTTATTTCCCGTGACATTTAACAGCAAAATTTAAGATTGATCATCTAAGCCTTCTTAGCTTTTTGATGTTAATTGTCACGCGAAGAAAATCAAATCTTAACAAAGCAATTCCAAGTATATTAGGTTTATAAATTTGGGTTACATGTAATGGTTTTGTCATAATTTCTAGAGTAATTCAAGTGCATTCATTCTAGTGTTCCGTGTAAGAATCAATTTTCATGCATTTTATTTCCATAAGCAATTCCATGTAAGTATGTACACTTTTTCCGAGTATACTATTTGGCAAAAGATCAACTTTAACATTGATTTGCTGAATTGGATCAGTATAAATCATTGGTGGGTCTCAGCAAGTTAAAAGTGGTACTTTTTTCTTCTTTTATAATAAATTTGTATCCGTTGCTTCTCCTTTGACATATTCTTTTTAAACACAATGTTGGACTAGAAGGGCTAACATTGCAAAATGTGATAATGCAAGGCTTATCCTTGACAATTCTAATATCATGGGAAATGATGAGCTTGAATTGCAGTTGCAGCAATGGCATATCCTTGACAATTATTGAATGTCACGGAAGAGTAGAGGCCAAGGAACTATGGCCAAAGTTTTGGAAAAGAAAAGGCAACTAAGGAATGTTGGAGACATCAAAGAGATAAGCATGTTAGAATTAATTATTATTGTAGATATTCTAGAGTGATTGATAGTATTCCTAGACTAAACAACTTTCAGTTTAGTGCTTATTAATTAAGCTTCAATGTATTTATTGTAACATTAGTATAAATACAATTAGTGTGCTCTAACTTAAGACACAAAATTCACAGAATCTTATATGGTATCAGTAGTGCTTCATGAAGGGTTGTTCTACATTTTTCTTATATGGTATCAGTAGTTGTCTCTAATCTTATTTCCATGAAGAAAGAGGACATGGGCATGCTAAGCTATGTGGGGAAACTTGATAGTTTGATTGCGGATTTTGATGCAGTTATGCCTTTTACTGCCAGTGTCGACAAACATGCTGAACAACGTGAAAAATTCTTTATGGTTCTAGCACTTGGTGGTTTTATACCGGACCTTGACTCAGTTCGAAACCAAACTTTGTCTAGTGCAAATGTCCCCTCATATGACATTGTTTGCTAGCAACTAACACGTCTCTCTGCTCCTGCAATTTCTACTCCAACACCTGCTTCTTTCAATGAGTCAAATGACTCTACTGCCCTCGTCTCTAATTCTTATCAACAAGGTGGTAGAGGAGGAGGACGTGGAAATAACAGGACTCGGCCTGGTTGTAGCTATTGCAACCGTTTTAGCCATATTGAGGCACAATGCTGAATGAAAGCTAATCGATCGCTCCCAAAAGTTGCCAATGCTGCTCAAACTAAAGCCTCTGATAATCGATCGCTCCCTTTCTACCACTGAGTATAATAAGTAACTCCAGCTGAAGGCACAAATGCAAACTACATCACTTTGAAGGCACAAATGCAAACTACATCACTTATTGCCCTGATTGCTCATAATGGTAATCCTATTGTCTTTGTTACAAAATCTTCTTCACTTGAACCTTGGATTCTTCATTCAGGCGCCACTGATATGTTTGATAACAAATTGCTTTTCTCGTATTTGACTTACATGGACACTCTCGAGTATTACTTTGCATAATGGATCACAAACCAAATGTCAAGGCATTGGCCAAACAAATCTCATACTAAACTTTCCTTGGACTCTGTGCTTTATGTTCCTGATTGTCCATTTAATTTAATATCCATCAGGAAACTCACTCGTACCCTACCTTAAAGTCTGTCAAAAGTGTCTACCTTAAAGTGTGAGTCGTGTCAATTTTGGAAACATACTAGGAGTTTCTTTCACAACAGAGTCAATAAAAGAGCTACGTCTCATTTTGCTTTAGTTTATTCTGATATTCAGGGTCCTAGCCGTGTTGTTACATTCTTGGATTATCAATGTTTTGTTACTTTTATTGATGAGATTTCTAGATGCACTTGGACATTTTTGATGAAAAAACACTTGGATGTATTCTCAATCTTTCAAACTTTTTGCTTAGAAATAAACACACAATTTTGTAACCAAATTAAAATTTTGGAAAGTGATAACGCTCGTGAATATTTGTCTCTCTCTTTTCAATCTTTTTTGGCTTCACAAGTAATCCTCCATCAGCTCATGTGCTCATACTCCTCAACAAAAAGGTGTTGCTGAGAGAGAGAGAGAATCGACACTTATTTGAAACGGCTCGTACCATGCTCCTTCACAATAATGTACCTCCTTATTTTTGGGGAGATGCGATCCTTATAGAATGCTACTTCAATCGCATGCCTTCCCCAGTACTCAACAACCAGGTACTACATTCTATTTTGTTCCCCCAACATCTTTATTCTCTACCACTTTGTGTCTTCGAACAGACATATTTTGTTCATGACCTTACTCCAGGTAAAGGTAAAGATAAACTTGCTGCAAAATTCCTCAAGTGTCTTTTCCTCGGCTACTCTCTATAGAAAGGCTATTGATGTTATTCCCCAGATCTTCGTCGATACATTGTCTATGTCGGTGTTAGCTTCTTCGAGACCCATCCTTTCTTCCCTTCTACACTTGAAGAGCCCAATAATTATTGTCAGTCACAATCCTTCTCTCCAAAGGTCTTAACTTTCTCTATTATAGCGACGCTTGTTTTTATCCCCGCACTTGTCTCTATCCTCGCTTTTCGCACCTATCAACGAAGGTCACGTCCACCACTAGTTCCTCAAGAATCTTGCACTACTCTGACGGATTCTCAGCCTCTGCATCCTACACAAGAACCTACACATTGCTCTCCGTAAAGGTAACAGGTCATCTCAAAATCCTATATATATATATATATATATATATATATATATATATATATATATATATATACACTAACCGGGACATCCAACTACAACATTTGGGCTCGTACTGTCAAGATGTGGTTCCACGGTCAAAGATTCAAAGATCTCCTAACCACAAAATTGGTTGATGTACCCGCCAAACTCGCTAAATGGAACAAAACCGATGTCTCTTTGTGCCCTATATTATGATTTTCCATAGCACCTAATCTCCGAGCACAGTACCAAACATTCTCCACTTGCTACGAGGTTTGGAAAAGGCCAAGAAAGTGAATCCAACGATGTTCATTGTCTATATAGTGTCATTCTCAACCTCAATTCTCTGAAATTGGAGAATATGGATATGCAAGTCTATCTGAGTAAGCTTGATGCCTTGTAAGCAAAGTTCGCAACCCTGATGCCTTTCGCAAAAGATGCAACAACTCATGTCGAACAACAAAGTAAGGTTTTCATGATCATGGCACTTATCGGACTACCACCAGAACTCAAGTCCGTTCGTAACCAGATTTTATCAGGATCTATTGTTCCTAACTATGACGCAGTTAGTGAACAACTATTGCGCTCGGCTACACCTCATGCTTTTGGACCGCTCTCCCTTCCATTTCTTGGCGCCCCTACACCAGGTGATACTGCTGCTCTTGCATCCCTTGTCAACAATCAGAATCGCATTCGAGGAGGAACAACCAACTTCAAACCTCGTCCCAAATGTGAATTGTAACCGGCTTGGACATACTATTAACCGTTATTAGAAACTGCATGGCAGGCCCCACCTGCACGCCAAGTGAATGCAACTCAAATTATCCTTCAGTCACTCTTTAGGCTGCACCTTCTCCTCAGAGCTCTACGCCAAGCTACGATGATTTCATCGGGTGGTGTCAGAATAATCAGAACTCTAGTTCTATTGCTTCGGTTGCACACACTGGTAATCCATTTGTTTGCCTCTCTCAGTCATTTTCCCTTGACCCTTGGGTCCTTGATTCTGGTGCATCTAATCATGTTACCGATAATAAAAGTATTATCTCTTCCCTCTCTACCTCTGGTTTCTTACCTACTATAACTTTTGTCAATGGTTCTCAAACACGATCCGAAGGGATTGGTACTGTTCAAATTCTACCTTCTCTCTTTGTTACTTTTGTTCTCTATGTACCTAATTGCCGATTTAATTTACTTTCAGTCAGTCGTTTAACACGTTCTCTTGATTGTATTGTCACCTTCACTAACGGTAATGTTACCCTGCAGGATCGAAGTTCGGGACGGATGATTGACATCGGACGTCAAGGCAATGAAACTAATTTGTGACAAATTTCTAGGTTAGTTGTAAAGGAGTAACCATCACATCTTGATGTCAGTGACGAGATGCCTTTTTCAAATGATGGAGTTTTAGATTTATTGTTTAGAGAATAGACATCCCAGGGTTGAGACAAGAACTGGCCAGCATTGTTGACAGCATAGCTATTTTCAGGCCTTATGATGGTTCATATTGTAAAACTCCCACAAAGGATCTATAAACAATGGGATCATTAAGGTAACCTAAGTCACGCTTCGAAAGCTCCAAATTAGATGCCATAGGAGTTATAGCGCACGCAATCAGCCATGTTGGTTTGGAGAGAAGATTCATGATGTACTTGGCCTGAGATAGGAAAAGAGAGTAATCTTGTTGCTCATTAACCTTTAAACCTAGAAAATATGGAGAGAGAGAGAGAGAGGGAGAGAAAGTATTTTATTTGTTGTTATTATAAAATCTCAAAGGGAATTAGTTACAATACTCAGTAGGTTATCAAACTGTGCTGACTCAGCCCAGCTGCAATTTATTACAAGCCTTCAGTCCTGGTTTGGCTAAGCTATATTTGCATATACTTAGCTATTACTTTATTAGTCCCACTTCATTTTATCCAAACAAGGAGAAAAAGGAGATAATACAGAAAAAATGCCCTAAATTTCATATTTTCTTAATGTGAGATTTACAAGAGACAAAATACTAAACCCTATTTATACTTGAATTGGACTCTTGGACCAGACTAAATGAAGAAACAAATCATGAAATATAAGGAATTATGGAAATCATTCCTCATAGATAACCTTTTGGATTAAATGAGGAAACAAATCATGAAATATAAGGATTTATGGAAATCATTCCTCCGCAGCAGCCTTTGTTTTAAGATGCAAAAATATTGAGTTTGAGATATTTTTCTATTATTCTAACATTAACCAACCATCAAAATAATAACAAATAAACAGCATGCAGACATTATTCTTGTGCAATTATAGCAGCCAGAGATACCCTAATAAAATTTATGATAAACCCATTTAAATACTAGAATGATTTTCTAAACATTCAATATGTCCCTCAAAAGATTATCACATAAATTGGTCCTTGAATGATATTTGACAAATATTAGTGCTTGTGGGGGCCAAATTGATGTCATGTAGTAAACAAAAATCATCCTTGTTAATTTTCCGAAGGTCAAATTGATGTTCTAAAAAATTTGAGATCTACACACAATATAATTGTCAATTATAACTAA
The DNA here is from genome assembly GCF_024323335.1 of Lathyrus oleraceus. Taxonomy (NCBI): domain Eukaryota; kingdom Viridiplantae; phylum Streptophyta; class Magnoliopsida; order Fabales; family Fabaceae; genus Lathyrus; species Lathyrus oleraceus. The sequence goes on along the minus strand of NC_066580.1, from coordinate 50,078,135 downwards.
ACAAATATCATTAAACAAAAGGAAACCCTCCTTTTATTAAACTGTGTCGCTAACCATTTAAAAACCACATTATATGGTAATCAAGATCATTTAAATCAATGTTTAGTTACTCCTAACTTCATAATAACCGATGTAGTTAAAACAATAAAAGGAAAAAAACATTTCAAATACCTTTAAGGCGTTTTATGTCGGATTGATCTTGTAAGCACTCGTCTATATAATTCTGAATGCCAGCAGTATATTCTTTGTGTTTTGCATGGAGAGTATTAATTACTTCACAAAAATTGTCAACCTCCTTTTTCCTCATATCGTCAATCTTAGACATTTGGATGATAACATCTGTAAACCCAAGTATAAAAAAAGGAAAAGATTTATCATACATATTTCTCTTAAGTAATCCAACATCAATGATATATGGTAGAAAACTATCAATTCAATCCTTAATAATAGCAATATAGTTCCATCATTGCATGGTATCTCATATGTATCATACCTTCCGTAGATAAATCTCCATGTAAAACATGAGCCATATCTTCAACTCTTTTCATCTGATCATCAACAGTACTATGAATGAGTTCCAACAACTCCCTAGTAGATAACTGACGCAAAGCAAGGGCTTCCTCAACAAAATAAGTTATCTCATCATTACTGCTTCCTTCAATAGAATCTTTCTGGATTAATTTACATAGAAATAGATCGTTTGGAGGACAAGGAGGAAGAGAACCTAAAAAGAAAAGTAAATTCAGTATCTTGGTTTTTCTTAATACTGCATGAAAGAAATCGGCATGCCTGTTAACGTACCTTGAGGATTATCAAGGTAATCTAAAGTTTGCAAAGAATCTTTGTCCCTCCAGGCTTGTATACCAAGAAGAGCCATATCATCAACCAGCTAGAAGAGAAAAAAAGTTAAACCAATGTGCACATACAAGAATGTGAAAAAAGTGCCTAGTCTTCCACCTATGATCCCCGACAAGGCCATCAGAACATGCGCTACTTATGATAGTGTTTAATTTTGAAAGAGGAAATAACCTGTTCCCAGTGTTGGTTGAATGCAATTAATAAGTCATCATAGGAATTTTGTCTTTCTTTTAATTCTCTTGTTTTTTCTTCAAGATCCTGTAAAGCCTGTTTCTGGATTTCTGTTTGTTGAACAAGCTTCTGGTTTTGGAGTTGTAAGGCTTCTGCATCAGCCTGGGGAAGCATCTCCAATTATTATGCAATCAAAACATATATACAAATCATGGTTAAAAAGAACTTGTTGCCAGCCACACACAGATAGAGAGCTTATTTAATCCAAACCGTCCTTTCTTTCACCTCTATACCTCTGGCCTAGCACTTTCAAGCCGGTAAAAACCCTTATACATTTTTTTCTGCTTAAAAATAACCACTTCTCTAAAATGAAGGATTCTCAATGACATGAAAAAATCCCCTTTCATAAATACTAAGCACCTATGAAGCACTTACACAAACACAACACTGAAACTGACGAATCCACACCGGTAATAATTTGAAATAATGGAATAATTGAATGAAACCACATGTGTCAGTGTTGGTGTGTAGATGTTGTATCAGTATCAGATACCAAAGGAAAACCTTTCAATCTGAAGTGTCGTTACTCGTTACTACATAGTTAAGCACATGACAAGAACTTTAACCCCCAAAACTTTGACATATAATCTGAAGTATTGTTACTACATAGTTAAGCAAATGCCAAGTAGCTTTAACCCCCAAAACTATGACATAAGTATTGTTACTACAAAGTTAAGCAGACGCCAAGTAGCTTTAACCCCCAAAACTATGACATAAGTATTGTTATTACATAGTTAAGCACACGCCAAGTAGCTTTAACCCCCAAAACTATGACATAGTATAAATCTAACATACATAACCTAATGTAAAGAATCACATGACATGAAATTCACCCTTACTACTCTTCAAAGCCCTAATCACTAGTTAGGATGAATCTCCGTAGCAACGACACCTCTGAAAAAATGTGTATCAGTGTCGACGATGTTCGAAACCGACACAGACTCTTATGATTATGTTTAATTTATTATTCTTTTCAAATTATTATCAGTGTTACTAGTGTCGGTGTTGTGTTTCAAGTGTTTGTGCTTCATAAGTGAGAAGCACCGAGCAAAATCAGACATCAACCCCAATTCACCCCCTTGTTTTTAAAAACAAATTATATCCAAAATTCCACTCCATATGAACTAAAGAGACTCAATTCAGTAGGTTGCCAGAACCCTAACCAGTTCAAAAATTCAAAACTATATAATCAACATAACATAACTGATCAGTAGCAGAAACAAAGGCAACATATATAAGCATGATTCAATAACAATTTATTGCAAAAAAAAACAGAGAGAAAAAGCGGCTACATTTTTGGTGTTAGGAGAATGGTTGGAAGAGTTTCTGAAGATGCGGGAAGAAACGGGAGTGAGAAGATGAGGCCTCTTCTTGTCGGGTTCGTCGTGGTCTGAATTTTCCATTTGGATTCTGCAATTTTGAACCAAACGAAACCAAACGAAGCATTAGGAATATGAGAGTGGAAAATTGCTAAACTCTTTTTAAGATGAACGAGAAATAGAGAAGGAAAAAGCATAGGTAAAAATCACATACTGTATTACTCAAATTTAGCGTCGTAAATTGCTAAATTTAGATATATATATATATATATATATATATATATATATATATATTTTGTAAATATTTTGACCAAAAAATTATCTTAATTATAGCTATAGTAAAAATTAAGCCTGTTTCTAGAAAAGCTATATTAAAAAATTTACGGAAGTGTGTAAATCTTATTTCAATTTGAATATAAATTATTTATAAAAACATTAATATTTTGACCAAACAAATATTCTTTTATGACTATATTAAAAAATTAAGATTGTTTCTAGAAAAACTATATTAAAATTTATGAAGATATTTTTTTTATTTTTTTATTTCAAAATATATTGATACTCTCTTTGTATTTTATTATATTATTATAAATATTTTGACCAAGAAAATATTCTTACTATAAATATATTAAAAAATTAACATTGTTTTTCAAGAAACTATAATTTAGATCTTTTTTATTTCATTTTCTATAATATGTTGATATGCTGTCTTTTTTTTTATTGTATGTCATTTTGAAAAAATTATTTTATTAAATTAAAGCTTATTTTATAATATTAATAAATTAATAAAGTCAATTGAGATGTGTCTTCTTGAATGTTCATGTCATTAGTTTGCATTGCATTTCAGCGAGTCATCCACTCCAATGGTAATTATCTGGATATTAATGCAATTATGTACCATTGGAGATTGCTCTTGTCGTCAGAACGACATCATAAATGATGGATTGAAATTTTTGGGCATCGAAGCATCCCAAATCACCATGTGAGTGGTTAGGGATCTTTGGGCTCCTCTTCTTCGACCACATTTGATTTTGCATGTTGTTGTTATTGTAAAATATGGGCATTATCCTACAAGATATTGTTCTGACGATACAACTCTTAATCTTAAGATAGGGTCAGTGTATCTTTGGAATTGGTGTGTGTGGCTTAAGTAACCTTTATTGGTTCCTGCAGTAGGTGTCAAATGTACTCGTAAAAGTATATCAATGATAACTCTACTAGTGAGAACCGATAAAATCACATTCAAATTCTCTCTTGTGAGTTGTTTATATCTTTTCTCATAGAGCTTTTCTTATAAGAAATCTCACCAGATACAGTTGAATGTGATTGCATCTGTTTAGTTCGACCTCATTATGGTGATTGAAAGTCAGGCTTGATTGCCCAAATCTTGGCCTATGATATCCTTAATCATCCATAAATATGTTCTCCAGCATATCTCAATCAAATGTCACCATGCATTATACATAGGTCGGTCTAACCCAAATGACCCATCAAAATGAGTCATGTAAGGATAAAATGCTCTCTAAAGACATTTGTATGAACCATACATGAACACTTATCTTCATTAATCTTGTTTCAAAATGTCTACCAAATTATAAGTTATTTTATAATAACAATAAATTAATAATGTTATTTTTTTACTGCACCTTTAAGTATTTATTATTTTTTCCTCTTTCACTTTTTTAGTTCAGGTTTTATTAGACTTTTAATCCCTTAACTAAATTGTTGGTTTTATAGTGGTCTCATAATTAATATTTGTTACTTTTAAATCCTTTAAATCTACTTCCGTTAGTCAAGTTAGTTCATTCGATTAACGGTTAACTTCAAATGTCTTCGGTGAGATAATATTGTTGAGTGTCTATCGTAGACTTTATTATTTTGAGAAATTTAACCATTCAAAATTTTTAACAAATATCACACAATTGAATATTTGTGGTTTATTCAATATAACAATAAACCTTATACCAAAAACTTGATTTTTCTTACAAGTTCAACATAACAACCTTATACAAAGTTTTTTTATAGGTTTAACTTTCAACCTTCAAATTTACTACAACAACACAAGAGAGTTAAGCTCTTGAATAAACAAAATCAACACAATAGTACAACAACACAACTCTCAGATAAAGATTTTTACTCTCTCAACACTTAGACAATTTCTAGTAAAAAAATTGATAATATAATGAAAATGAGAGAGATAAAAAGAGGGTAAAGCATAGAAAATTGGTGTATTTAGAAGTGGCGGAAGAACTCCTTTATATTGAAAAAAAATGGCTCAAAAGGTAACAATTCATGGACTCGGTCACTTCCTAATTGATTAGAACATCAACCTAATCGATTATGTTGAGATAGAAAAAGAAACCTAATACAATTAATAAATTAACAAGGTTACTTAATTGATTATGAAGTGTTACTCTTGCTTTAGCGATTGGATGAAGGGCTTAATTGATTAGGCAGTTGAATTCCTTTTCTAATTAATTAAAAAGTTTCTTAATAGATTAAGTTCTTGCAAAGATTAATTTTAATAAGTTTTAAGAGAAATATGAAGGGTTTGAAATTCTTTTGGTGTATGTGTGCACCGACTTAATACTTCAAGACCTATTATTGTTTCATTTATATTTAATTGATCAAACTACAAGATAAAATATTAAACGCAAGATTAGACAAACTTTCACAACTTCACAACTCCAGTTTCTTTCCGTTACTTGATTTAACTTTGATTAACACTTTCAACTGAAACGTGAACACTTTATATTGTGTTTGCCTCTTGACTGATGATACTTATGATTTATTCTTCCTTATTCAGTTGTCATCATCAAAATCTTTAGAAGACATTAACCTGCATGACACATAGAACCATAAAATTAACTACAAGTCAAGTCTTACTTACATACATTCAAAGAAGACATGTTTTATTGAACGCTTGTTTGGACACAAACACGTTTTTCAAAAGTGTACTTTCAAAATATTTGCTTTGTTTTCTTTGTAAATCCATCTTTTTAGTTAGCCATGTAATTAAGGTATTTTTTATGAAGACGTATATGAGAAATTTTAATCTTTTATTGTTTTTTAATTGATTTATTGTTTTAAGAAAAAAATTATAATTTTTTTTTAGTTTTCTAAGGTTTTGAATGAAGATGATGAAGGAGATGAAGAAGAAAGGGGAAAAAGATGAAAACATATAAATAAATAAAAATAGGTTGTGATAGTTTACATTTAGATTGTATAGATTACCAATATCCATTAATGTAATATTTGTTAAAACCATTGAACGGTTAAATTTTAAAAAAAATGTTCATGTTGGACACTCAACAATGTTTTTCCACCTAAAATATTTAAATTTAAATGTTAAGACTAACAGAAGTAGATTTAAAAGTATGAGACTAATATAATTAAATTAAAGAATAAAGAGATTAATTAAGTTTTTAATTTATCATTTTCATATTATTAATAAATGATAATTTTATATCAGAAATTTTTACTCAACTAACCCACTTTTTCAAAAAAAAATCCCAAAATAACTCAATTTTCAGATTAATTCTCAAATTACCCCACTTTGAAGAGGTGACGCCAGATGAATTGGCGTTTGCTCTCTAAGTTAAAGAGGTGGCGCCAATTGGATTGCTTTATGTACATGGTGTTGTCAATCCAGTTGGCGTCCATGTGTAAAAAAGGAGAGGAGATGCCAATTGGTATGACGCCTTTGTGTATTGCGTGATTTTTTTTAAAAATAATGTATGTTTTAAATAAAAGTCGAAATCAGACCAATTGATATTAATATTAGTATGCGTTTACATACGAATACCATAAAGACTAATGTCGTTGACCGGGGTGACCTAACCGACCTCCGATGCCACATTCCCTAGCTACCCGAACGCGTGGTCCTAACCCACGTTGATGATTCACCCAAGGCTAAGCATGACAACGGGGCGGGTCAGAGACGATTTTTACCTCCCCCAAACCCAAACCCGAATTCCCAAACAATCTTTGTTCCCCGCCCCAAACCCAAATGGGGATGGTGAATTAAAACCCAAACTCGTCCCAAACGGGTTCGGGTATCCCCACCTCGCCACCATCCATTTAATAAAATCAATTTTTTAAATAGAAATATTTATTTATTTAAAAATCAAATTATATTACAAATAATAAAATAAAACAATCTAAAAAAATTTCATACATACATTTTGAATATTTTAAATAATTAACATAAATCAAAATATCAAAACATTGGTCACTTATTTAATATTCTAAATTATCAAAAATAAATAATAATGTACATAATTAAGTAAACGGGGCGGGTTCGGGGTGGGTACTAGTATCCCCATTATCCGATCCGTTCCCATATTTTATAATCGGGGAAAACCCAAACCCAGTCAAAATGGGTTTTCCCCGTCAACTTCGGGGCGAGTTCGGGTGGGAACCCGCGGGTACGGGTTATGTTGTCATGCCTACCCAAGGTGTATGGGAATTTGAGGGCCCAGGAACATCCCCACCACCTGCAATAAAGCGCTACCGCCATAGCTGAGTTCGTGACCCATGCCAAAGTAATTGGGATGTGTTTGAGTTATTGGAGGGAGATCAGGACGATTAAAGGGATGCGTTGGTGTGAATGATGCGTCAAGGGAAGTTTGAAATGATTATTGTGGTGTTTAATAGCCATATGGTTGTTGCATCATCCATTGTGTATGCTTTAGTTTCTTGGTCAAGATCCATTCAAGGCCCACTTGTTCATGGTCTATTATGGTGGTTTCTTTGATCTGTTTAGCATTCACTTCATGGTCTTACATGTTCATCTTTTACTTGTCTATGTTCATTGGTTCAAGCCCATTTCCATGGCATCACAACTTCCACTTGGTTCAATTCATCCCTAGCATTGTATCTGATCATATCCTCATGCTTAGTCCATGCATAACCTGTTTCATTTGGCCAATGTCATTCATACCATGCACATTGTCATTGTTGTTTGGTCTATGAATCTTTGATTATGACCTAGTTCATTGTACATCTTGGGTCTTGCTAGAGTTTTTGTTTCATGATTGACATTGTTCATCCAATTTATGGTCATGTCTATTGATCCATGATTAGGTATTCATCAAGTTCATCACTTAGTTTATTACATGTCATTTTCATTGGTGTTTGGTTCATGAATCGTTAGATAGGTCCTAATCATTATCCATTTTGGTCCTTAGGTCTTGATTCATTCAAAATTTGTGTCCATTGATTCATGTTATCACGTTCATTCATTTCAATATCTTTCATATCCATATAATTAATTTTAAATAGTCAATGCATTCAAATATCAAATATCATTTCATACAATCACATTCAAAGTCCATACATGTACAAAGACTACAAAATTGACCATTTATACAATAGTTGACTTTTGGCCAACAATTGACTTTTTGCGTGACAACCACAACATTTAAAAACAACATTTCTAACTGATTACAACAATCAAACTAATATCATTTGGTCAAAACATCACTTCCCTAGCATCCTTATCATGTTGTACTTGCACCCATCCACGTAAGGCATCGAGTCTCTCAATACTTCTATTTTTTTGCCTTTAGGTATATATTTTCGTCTAACCAACAAACCAACTCGCTCTGTAGTTCCTCGAAACGACATATGTTCCAAAAGAGCATCTCCATCGGAGACTTATCTCTTGAATAAATCATTTTTCCATAGTGGCGACGAAGACGAATCATGTTTGCAATATAATGAAAAGAGATGTGAAAAAATGAATCACACAACATCTCTATTTATACAAAAAAAAATTACGCAATACACAGAGGCGCGAGACCAATTGGCGTCTCCTCTCCTTTTTTACACATGGGCGCCAATTGGATTGACGACACCATGTGCATAAGCCAATCCAATTGGCGTCACCTTTTAACTTAGAGAGCAGACGCCAATTCATCTGACGTCACCTCTTCAAAGTGGGGTAATTTGAAAATTAATCTGAAAAGTGGATTTTTTCTTAACATGGTATCAGAGCCTCGTCTAAGATCCGGTGGGCCACCTACTATGGTTTCCGCTATTGGGCCACCCACCATTTATTTCCACGCTTCAGATGTCCAGTCCTGGGCGTGAGGGGGTGTGTTAAGAGTCCCACATCGGACAATATATGGCATGAACATGTGTTTATAAGTGGGGGCAGTCCTCACTCTACCAACCGGTTTTGTAGGGTTGAATTAGGCTCGATATATATATATATATATATATATATATATATATATATATATAGAGAGAGAGAGAGAGAGAGAGAATACTTTATTCAACCAAAAAAACGATTATAACGAAACAATTCCAAAGGGGATCCGGCTAAACAAGGAAACCACACAAAACACAAGATCAACCTATTTTGGCATCATAAGTCTACCAATAAACTTTATATGTTTAGGTTTGAGCCAACATTTATACACAATAATGTCAATGATTTTGGGTTTTATTGAGCTTTTACTAGTGTCTTTCCCAAAATAGTTCGTAATAATGTAATTCTAAGTCTCATAGATTGTCTCTGTAAATGCACATCTGAGAATGCTAACTTTACAACCTTTGCCTTTACTCTTGTCAATTATCCACTTGATCTCATCACTCCATATGCTAGGAGAATGGTCAATCTGCAGCCAACACAAGATGTGGTTCCATATCTCTTTCAACTACCTACATTGGAAAAATATATGATTCATGGTCTCTCTATCCCTGTAGAAACAACACTTGTCATATGCTATCATTCTGAACCTAACAAGCATATCCTTGGTGGCCATTCTTTCATGGCAGACTATCCAAAGGGAGAATAATGTTTTGGGTCTAACAACATTACTATAAAATATTTTCCTCCATCTAACCTCCTAAAAAGTTACCAGATGTTCATATATCCCTCTGGTTTGGAATTTGTCTCCCCGCATCATCGTATTCCAAATTTGAATATTAAAGGCAACTTACCTTTGCTTCATGATATCTTTGAGGATCCAAGATGTGTTGATTCTTACTTCCATTGTCATGATGTTCTGTTTCTTGACACAATAGTAGTGAATCCACTTGATCCACATGCTATTTACTTTCCCATTCAGGTTCCATAATAATTTGGCAAGATTAACTTTGTTCCAATCTTCCAAAGCTATAATGTTAAGACTGACTTACTTCTTGGGGCAAAAAAATCTCTTCCAAGCTATGGGAGATTTTCTGGTAATTTTCTCACTGCCTAATCAAAGAAATGATATGTAAAATGCTTCAATCTTTCTAATCACTTTATTAGGTAAAAGCATAAGTTACAACCAATAATTAGTTAAAGCAAACAAGACACTTTTGATAAGTTGAGTTCTACCTGCAAAAGACAACAACCTCGAGCTGCAATGATCGATTCTAGCTACAATTTTCTCAATCAAGGGTAGATAATGATTAATAATTGTAGCGGTAAATTTTTTTAGATTAAGCTGTTGATTAACTTAACTCATAAAGCAAGAGTCGCCACCGTGGTTTTGTTATTTCCAAAGGAAAGGGAAAAAGAACGAACAAAACCCAAAGAAGTTTTAAAACAAAACTAATAAAAAAGAGATAAGGGTTTGGGGGTTAGTTATGCAAAGGGAATGTATTAGCACCCTAAACATCTATAGTACTATATAGGAACCTCTTTGAAAATCTTTACATTTTGTCTTAAAAATGGTGTTGTTTACAAATGATTTGGGAGATGAAAAAAGAAATGTTTTTTTTTACAATTTTTATGTTTGCCAAGACTTTTGTATTCTCATGCCTACGTACCAACAAAGTGCAATGGATGATCAAAACCTCGTAGTTTATGATAAAAAAATGGAAGATGTTTATTTTGATTCATTTTTAATGAAAATTTATTTTGTCATTTTAAGGAAAATACTCAACTAGTCACTCACAAGTATGAGGACTTTTCATCACCATAGAGAAGGGCTCCAACTTGGATAAAGATCAACAAGTATGTCACTAATTCTCTTGGGTTGAAAAAAATTATCATAAATACTATGGGGATAGGAGAATTACATCACAACTATGGAAATGACTCATGTCTAAGTTTTGAGAAAAGTTTAAAAGAAAAAATTCACCAAGGACACAAAATGATTTAAATGAGTTATACATTTTTTAGTCTTCTTTTGAAATTAGTCTGAATATGCTTAAGATGTATTAGCATTTATTAATAATACCTTTTTGAAAATTACTTGACAAAAGTCAAGATTTATTAAGAAAGTGGTTCAAGTTTAAAACAAGAAGGTTTTTAAAAAGAGAGAAGATTTTGAAAATTAAAGAAGGAGAGGAGAAAAAGAGATTATCCTAGAGCATAAAGTAAAAGTTAGGGAGGAAATATCTAACTAAGAGATAGCAACTTTTATGACATAAGCCAAGCAAGAATTTCCTCCTTTAGATTAAGCCCCAAGCAAGCCGAATAATCAAAGAATATACCATGTATCAAATGAAACCAGGATAACCATGCCAACTCTTCAAAAGAAGTCCAAAGTCAAAGGTACCAGATGAATCTCAAGGTCTCAAATCACCAACTCCCAAAGTAAGGGTCAAGATCTTATTCCTAAGTCCATAACTCCACAACAATGCTAAGAATAGTAACCGTAAGTCTGTGAATCAAGATAACCATTTTTTAGGGTTTTTCCTTTATAAACGTCTTTAAAAGATAAAGAAATACAAATGGAAAAAGAGTAAAAGAGCATGAACATAAACAATATGCTATGAGATGTTAAAATAAAAGCATAAAATAAATGACAAAAGGATAAAGAACATAGGATAAATGACATTAAAGTAAAGTAAATACAAAATAATGTTAGTAATCAAAAAGGGAAATACAATTTGTCATATTTTGGAAAGCACTCAACTATTCATCCACGAGCATGAAAATGTAGACCTTTACATCACCTATGAGAAGGGCTCCAACTTGGATAAAACCAACAAGTATGCCATTAGTTCTCATAAGTGAAAAGGAAGCAATATTTTCACACAATACCATGAGGAGTAGGAGACTTAAAATCTCACTTATGAAAATGACTTACTTTCGGGACACATTTAGCGATATGTTAAACAATCGTAATTGGACTTATGTAAAAGTCACAACTATCTGAGTCCGGTTAATAATAATGTTTGGGTTAATACATGCTAGAGAAATGATATGTAAATTATTCTCCTAAAGTAATGTCACACAAAGAAGAAAATAAAATTGATCAACCACAAAGGCTAAGAGGATTATCCATTACTTCAATTCATACTTCATAATACTTAGGACAAACTTACACATCAATCCAAAGTAACTTAAATGATCCATGATCAATTAAGAGGTAGATTTTGAACGATGAAAGTTCATCAAGCTCCAATCCACACATCATGAGCAAGAAAGACACAAACCATCTAATTGATCAAAAGATAAAAAAAAAAGATGAAGAAGAAAAGGACAAGAGAGATCATACTCAAATTAGATCAAAGGTTTGATCAAGTCATCATCAAAATCAATCATTCATTTTGGTGGATTAGGATTTTCACCCCATCAACACCCAAGGTCTATTAAGTTTGATAAGAGTTGTGATCAAAACAACCATGATCCAAGGCCAACAGAAGTCAACAAAAGTCAAACAAATATAAAATGCAATAGAATAAAATAAAATGCGTCAAAAACATTTTTAAATTGAATTTTAAAAGGGGAATAAAAGAGAAAATTCATAAAGTCCTTCAAAACACCAAATAAATAACTAAACAATTTATGGAAGGTTGGAAATAAAATAAGAAGCATATAATAAATTTCTCAGAATTTTAAAATGCATAAAAGTATTTTTAAACTAATTAAAACAAAGGAGAAAAGAGAAAATTCAAGAAAAATAGAAAATCAATAAAATAAAATGTTGAAAAGTAAAAATCAGATGAAGAGAAATAAAAGAGATTTTTAGAAATTACTTTGGTATTTTTTTTATGTAAAATGAATTTTCAATTAACTTTTAAAATAAAATGCAATTTAAAATAAAAAATAAAAACAAATAAAATCAGAAAAAAACACGGAGCGTTGGATCTAACTCCATTAATTGGCGTGGCAGATCCAACAATCACAAGGTTGGGATGCACGATAGAAATTAGCCAAAGTAAAACATGGGATCTAATTCAAATTGGGTCAATCAAAACATTTCAAATGTCCAGCGTGTCTCCAAACTCAGATGACCCGAGATAAACTTCGGTCGTCTTCTCCAATGGCCCCTCACCGGAGTTTCATCATTTGGTAAATTTAGAACACGACACCACCACTAATGTGATCGCCTCCTCATCATGAATTCAACCTCATGCTCCAAATTCATTTATCTAAACTGAGCATGGGGAATTCTAGAGAAGTTTCAGAAGGAAGCAAGCAACAAAAAATAAATTAAATGATGAACATATCAATCAACACCAGACAAGTTAGGGGAAATCAACAGAGAGTGAGGGACTACATTAAGGTAACTTGTTTGAGTTTAAATGATGCTCAAAACTACCTTGTCCAAATGGTGGCCAAAAGTTGATGAAACTTGATCTGGTTAGAGTAATTCAGGAGGTCTTGGATCTTGGTAATTGTTGCAAAAGCTTCAGAGAAGACCGGAAGTGCTAATGGAATCAAGAAATTGGATTGAAACAAGTTGGAATTCAAAACACGATAATTGATTTTTTCTGGAAAATTTCAGATTGAAACAGAGATTTCTTGGCTTTCAAAAGCTTTGAAATGAATGCAGTAGCTTCCTCTATTTATAGGTAATGTGTTTGGATCCAAATACATGTGGAATCAAGCTTAATTCATGCAAAACGAATTTGATATTGAAGTGAGAAAAATGTGACTTCAATCCATCAAAACTAAACCAAATGATGTGTTTCAAGGGTCAATTAAATTTTGGAGACTTGGTTAAACATGTTTAGGTCCAAAACATATGGTAATTCGACTTGTAATTTAGAATTAATGAAGTTCAAATTCGTACCATGGTGATTTCTTCAGTTCCAAGTCACCATGTTTAGCTCAATGGGGCATCTTGTTCAAGAGGCTTTTTGATCCCATTATTTTTACGATGTGTTGATATCATAAAAAAGATTACAATGTGCCAAGAAAGGTTGCATTTGTATGCTTAAGCACAGAGTTATATCATGTTGAAGTTGGCAAGAAAAACTAGTCATGTAACTTAGAAAATTCTAAGTCCCAAATGGCTCAAAAGGACCTATAATGTCTCAATGAATTCCATGGCCTTCCAAGCATAATTGGACTTTGATCCTTGAAGAAGACTTATAGAGGGTATTACAAATGATATTATGCAAAAAATAATCAGCCTCAAATGTTAAACATTGAAGAAGTTGTAATCCTTGAAAATTGAGAAAAAGTCATTTGAAAATAGGTCAAATTTCACTAAGTCCACAAATGACCCTTAATGTCTCCAAACTTTTGATGATCCTCCAAGCATAATTGTCTCTTGTCATATAAAGATAATATGTAGAGAATAATGATAAGATTAATATGCAAAAAGAAGCATTTACACTTTTTTAGAATTGAAGGAGTTGTTGCGATCTTGGGACTTTGACTTTAAATGGGTGACTTTTTGGTCAAACCTCTTGGAATAAACTTATGCACTTGAACTTTTTTGCATTTAAAGGTACATGAATGATCATATGAACTCAAAATAAGGTGTCCTTGAATGTATTTTGATTAGATTTATCAAAGTTTGAGGTATCTTGTTGAAGAAGACATGGAAATAAACACATGAACCTTTTACTTTTCTTGATAAGTAAGCCACAAGAATTTGAGATGCTCTTGATCCAAATGAGATTGAAAGGTACTTGAGGACCTTGGAGATCATTCTTGAGAGATAAACCTCTTGATAATTGAGCATACTTTGTCAAGGAATCAAAACAAACTCTAGCTGAGGAGCCATGCTTGATGATCTTGATGGAAAAGCCCTACCGTGCATAATAAACTTAATGAAAACAAAACATATTTTTGCTATTTTGATTAGTGGTTAGATAAGTAATTAACATATACACACAAAGTTAAAACACCAACAAAGAGGTACTTGATGATCCCTGCAAAAGGCAAACCCAAACATGAGAGGGAGAGGGACCAAGACGTGATCTTGTTTGTATGCAAGGATGCAAATGGGATGTGGGATCTTAGGGTTAAAAATTAGGGTATGACAGATGTCCGTATTTAAGTTTCTTCGATTCGGATATATGAAGATTAAAATCTTTGTCTCGACGAGATTGAAGGGACTTAAATACAAAAGACCCAATTTTTTGCCCTAAGATACCACAAAATGCTTATGATATGAATGCAGACAAGGATCTTTATGGGGAATGTAGTGCCACAAGAGACAAAAGACTGCCGGGGAAAAGCGGATACTGAAACTCTGCAGAAGAATAACAAATTCTAAAGGGAACCCAACTGGGGACAAACAAAGTTCCACAGGGAAAAAAGAAAAGACTCGGGAGTAACCATTGTATTGGAAGGGAACCAATGCATATTTATAAAATAAATGACCTAAAGACCCAACGGGGAAAGACTTACCAAAGCAAGACTTTACCGGGGAAAGATCAAACAAATGGGATTCCTAACTCCGCTAGTAGGGAGAAATATTACCTAACTATCAACCAAGTGATAACTTAATAAAGGTAATAAGCTCAAAGAAATGATTACCAACTATCAACCATGTGATAGCTTAATAAAGGTAACCAACCAAACATAAGAGAAATATTACCTACTATCAGCTAAGTGATAACTTAACAAAGTTAATAAGCTCAAAAGGGAAATATTACCAACTACCAGCCAAGTGATAGCTTAACAAAGGTAACGAGTTCAAAATGAATGATTACCAACTACCAGCCAAGTGATAGCTTAACAAAGGTAATCAACCAAAGGTAAGAGAAAATATTACCAACTATCAACCAAATGATAGCTTAAGAAAAGGTAATAAGTTCAAAAGGAATGATACCAACTACCAGCCAAGTGATAGCTTAACAAAGGTAACCAATCAAAGGTAAGATAAAATGTTACCTACTATCAGCCAAGTGATAGCTTAATAAAAGGTAATAAGTTCAAAAGGAATGGTTACTAACTACCAGCCAAGTGATAGCTTAACAAAGGTAATAAACCAAAGGTAAGAGAAAACATTACCTACTACCAGCCAAGCGATAACTTAACAAAATGTAATAAGCTCAAAGGGTCAAAGTTCAACCCATAAATGAACTAGAGAGAAATGGTCAAAGAAGACTCAACTTGATGAGGAAATAAACTCAACTGAGGATTAATTCCAATCCAGGTGATAAACTGGAAAGGAAAACTGAAACAAAACCTTCAACAAGGATCAAACTCTGTGGGGGAATTAGAAAAGGATAAGCTCTTTCTACCTAAGGTCGTCACTCTATTGGAGAGAGGACACACACACTCTACGGGGAGGAAAACACCAGAGAGCGGGGAATGCACCAAGAAATGCAAGATGCATAGATAAACATCATAATGCTATGAATATGTGCGTGAATATTCTGATAAAACGGGCACAAAAGGGTTATATCAATAACACAATACAACCGGAAACCCGACTAATCTCAACAAGGTGGAGATGGTACTAGAGATCTTGCTAGGGATTCAGCTGAAGCAAGCCCTGCAATGAATGATCATAAGCCATCAAAGAACTAAATCCTTATACAAGGCTAAAATCCTCCTGGAGAGAGAAATAAGATATTGCTTGGAGTCCCAAAGCTTATCTTAAAAAAAATGAACTTCGTTCCGAGGGATGGGAAGTTTTGTCGGGAATAAGAAACATCTGAACAAACTCTACTATGAGGACTTGTTGGTAACTTCATTGGAGATTCTACCATTCCCACAATCTCATGATGGGGAAACTGATGATCCTAGACACATTCATAAGGAAAACCATGTCTGGGAGAACACTGAGCTCCGCTCTTCAAGATCTTACCATCCTTGAGATTGTTGTTAGCATTCCTCTTTTTTATTCACAAATCGAGGAAAAATATATTTTTGTAAAGTTCAAAACATGATTGTTTATATATCTTTTTTGTTTCAAAAATTATTATAAAAAATAAACGAAATTTCGTAAACTAAAACAAGATAAAAACAACAGACAAATGGGCAAAAAGCTCAAATTTTATTGATAGAATGGTAGCCTGCAAATGGCGTGACTCCATGGATCATTAAAAAGTTGAAAAATGGTAAATACATGGAAAAGGCTACATTGAAATACAATGACCACTATTCTCCCTAACAACTTTGAATTCTGCTATGCTCAAAACTTCGGTCGAGGATGACTGAATCAGAATCTTTGATAAGCATTGTTGCTTCAAATGATCAAGTCTGGCCTGATGCAGTTACTTGCCATAATCCTTAACTTTTTCCTAGATTTCCCCATCGGATAGTCAATCTATCGGGATGATTATTTTCTGTTTATGTCTATAATTTTTGCCTGGACCTCCCTTTCGGGTTTTTAATCCACCGAGACGCTCATTTTTGCTTAAGTCACCCTTTTGGGTTTTCAACTTAAAGCTGTTATTTTATTTTTCTAGGCGAAGTATTTCTTGACTGCATTGACACTCACAGGACGAGGGAGCTCCTTACCATCCATAGTCGTAAGAGTCATTGCACCGCTAGGGAAGGCTCTCTTAACAACATATGTACCTTCATAATTAGGAGTCCACTTTCCCCTAGAATTAATGTTGAAAGACAAGATCTTTTTTAGCACGAGGTCTCCTTCTCTGAAATCGGGAGGTCAAACCTTCTTGTTAAATGCTTTCTTCATTTATTTTGATATAACTGGCCATGAAAAAAAGCTCACATCCTCTTCAATCAAATTCAACTGATCATACCTGCTTTGAAACCATTTAACCTCAGATAATTTGGCTTCAATCAAGACTCGTATTGATGGGATCTCAATCTCTATGGGGAGCACTACTTCCATGCCATACATAAGAGAGAAAGGGGTCGCCCATGTTGAAGTGCGGATGGATGTAAGATACCCATGAAAAGCAAAAGGGAGTATCTCATTCCAATCCTTATATGTCACAACCATTTTCTGGACAATCTTCTTAATATTCTTATTTGCAACTTCAACAACCCCATTCATTTTAGGTCTGTAAGGAGAAGAGTTATGACGTTCAATCTTGAAATCGTCACAAAGCTCTTTCATCATCTTATTGTTCAAGTTCAACCCATTATCAATGAGGATCTTACTTGGAACACCATATCAAAAATTAATTTGATTCTTGATAAATCTGACTATAACATGCTTGGTCATATTAGCATAAGATACTGCTTCGACCCATTTGGTGAAGTAATCAATAGCCACCAGAATGAAACGATGTTCATTCGAAGCTTTGGGCTTAATCATACCAATCATGTCAATTCTCCACATAGATAAAGGCCATGGGGATGAAATAATATTGAGAAGAGTCAGAGACACATGAATCTTATCAAAATAAATCTGACATTTATGACACTTCTTCACATAGTTACAACAATCAGATTCCATTGTCAGCCAATAGTAACATGTCCTTAACATATTTTTAGCCATTGCATGTCCATTGGCATGAGTACCAAAGGATCCTTCATGAACTTCTTGCATTAACATGTATGCTTCGTGTCTATCAACGCATCTTTGTAAGACCATGTCAAAGTTTCTCTTGTACAACACATCTTCATTCAGAAAGAAATTTCCAGTCAATCTTCTCAAATTCTTCTTATCTTTGTTGGATTCCCCAAGCTAGTACTCCTGATTTTGGAGGAAACACTTAATATCATGATACCAAGGCTTATCATCTGTGACTTCTTCTGCTGCAAACACATGTGCATGCCTATTAAGACGCATAATTCTGATACTGAACGCATCATTCCAATGATTTAATTTATACATTGAAGACAAAGTATCCAGAGTATCCACCATCTAATTCTCTTCACGAGGTATATGATGAAACTCAACTTTATTGAAGAAAGTCAACAACCCACTTGCATAATATTTGTAAGGAATCAAGCCAGAATGATGAGACTCCCATTCTCCTTTACTTTGATTAACCACTAAGGCTGAATCTCCATATACATCAAGGATCTTAATTCTCAAATCAATGGCCTCTTCAAGACCCATAATGCAAGCTTCATATTCTTTCATGTTGTTCGTACAATCAAACATCAATCTTGTAGTGAGAGGGATATGAGAACCATGAGGAGTAATGATGATTGCCCCAATTCCATTACCATAAGCATTAACAACTTCATCAAACACTAAACCATATCGGGATCTAGGCTCTGGTCCTTCTTCAGGCAATAGTTCATCACAATCTTTAGTTGTTAAGTACATATCATCTTCATCATGGAAGTCAAACCTGATGGATTAATAATCATCAATTGGCTTGTGAGCCAAATGATCTGCAAGAATACTTTCTCTAATCGCCTTCTGAGTATGGTACTCAATATCATATTTAGACAATATCATCTTCCAACGAGTAATCCTCCCAGTCAAAGAAGGCTTTTCAAAAATATACTTGATTGGATCCATTTTGGATATCAACCAAGTGGTATGGTTAATCATATACTGGCGTAGATGTTTGGCAGCTCAGGCTAAAGCACCACAAGTCTTCTCGAGCATAGAGTATCGAGACTCACAGTTTATAAGTTTATTACTCAAATAATAGATCACATGCTCTTTTCTACTAGTTTCATCTTGTTGTCCAAGTACATAACCCATGGACTCTTCTAACACATTTAGGTACATGATAAATGGTCTTTCTTCCCCTGGATGAGACGAGATAGGAGGTTCAAGTAGATACTCATTGATGTTGTCAAAAGCTTTCTTGCATTTTTTTATCCAAACATAACCTTGATCTTTATGGAGAAGCTTGAAGATTGACCCACATGTGGAAGTCATGTGAGATATAAACCTAGAGATGTAATTCGAACGCTCGAGGAATCCTCTGACTTGCTTTTCTGTCTTTGGTGTAGGCATTTCTTGATTATCTCTTACTTTATCAGGATCTACTTCAATACCTTTTTGGATGATAATGAAGCCCAACATCTTTTATGAATGGACACCAAAAGTACACTTATTAGGATTCAAGTGGAGTTTAAACTTTCTCAAACGCTGAAACAACTTCAATAAATACTCAACATGATCCTCTTTAGTCTTCAACTTAACAATCATATCATTAACATATACTTTTATCTCTTTGTGCATCATGTCATGGAAAAGAGTAGTCATGACTCTTTGGTATGTTTCACCGGCATTCTTTAAAACGAAAGGCATCACTCTATAGCAGAATGTTCCCTAGTGTGTAATAAATGTTATCTTTTCCATGTCCTTGGGTTCCATCTTGATCTGATTATAATTGGACAAACCATCCATAAAGTAGAAGACATTGTACTTAGATGCATTATCCACCAACATGTCAATGTGTAACAGAGGAAAATCATTCTTTGGGCTAGCTTTGTTCAAGTCTCTATAATCAAAACAAATCTAAACTTTGTCATCTTTCTTCAGAACAGGAACAATATTGGCCACCCATTGAGTATACTCAGAAGTAACAAGGAAACCAACATCAATCTACTTCTGAACCTCCTCTTTGATCTTGACAGCTATATCAGGATGAGTTCTTCTCAATTTATGTTTAACTGGTGGACACTCTGGCTTCAATGGTAATATATACTCCATAATATCAATATCAATACCTGGCATATCTTGATAAGACCAATTAAACACATCCACATATTCTCTAAGAAGCTCTACCATCCTCTTCTTAACATCTGGACAAAGCAATGCCCTAATCTTGACTTCTTTCTTGTTCTCTTTCGAACCTAAATTAACCACTTCTAATGGCTCTTTATGAGGTTGAATAGTCTTCTCCTCGTGCTCAAGCAAATGAGAAATCTCATCAGGAATCTCTTCAACATCCTCTTCTTCCATTACAAACACAGGGAATTCAAAGTTGGGAGTGGGCATAGAGTCATTATTTTCAATCGGTTTAACAATTAATATGCACTATGATTTTATGCTTGATTTTAGAATACCAACAAATAAATGCAAAATTATGATGCATATATAAAAAGTGATTATTATCTTAGTTTTTCATGTTACCATTTTTCAGAAAAAGCAAAAAGAGAAAACATAATATGGATAAATAAAATAACATTTATTAATGATGATAAAATTTGAAACAAAGGCCACATAGATTCACTTTCACCTTGGGCATAGTAAAAGGATTTTTGAAAATAACAAAAATATATTACTTTGACAAAATGAATAATAAAGGGAACATCAACATTAGTCCAATCTTGGCACATCAATCCATGCGTCACAAAGTTTGACGCTTCTTGCTCTTGATCATCTTCCAGGATTGCAACAACAGATTGATCTTTGGAGTGGATGAAACCAACATTGTGAAAAACTTCTTGAATACGTTTCAAATCTATACGGGTCGAACCAGGCGAGAAGCCTAAACCATCTATGTTCTTGTTCTCAATAAGTTCGATAACTTGACTCCATCTAGTAGATTGACCATTTTCCACAACTTGTTGGGCGTCTTTCAAATAAGCCATGAACACTCTATTCTTCTTAACATCATTATCAACAATAAAAGATCTTGGAATGGAGTTCCCACAGCTTCATCAGCATCAATGTATGGGAATAAAGAGAGATGACTTACCAACATGGCCTGCTCGCCACCCATAATCACTAACTTTCCATTCTTCACAAATTTCAACTTCTGATGGAGAGTTGACGTCACTTCCCCAGCTTCGTGAATCCATGGATGACCCAAGAGACAACTATAGGCGAGATGGATACCCATCACTTGAAACGTAATTTGAAATAAGCACGAACCTATCTTTATCAGGAGATCAACTTCTCCAATCACAATCTTCTTTGAGCCATCAAAGGCTTTCATAAGAACCCCACTAAACCTCATTGGAGCACCTTGATAGGATATCTTGGACAAAGTAGAATTCAGTATAATATTCAGAGAAGAACCAATGTCAACTTGTACATTGGATAGAGCATTTTCTTGACAATTCATGGAAATGTGCAAAGCCAAATTATGGTTCCTCCCCTGCTCGGGAAATTCTTCATCACTGAAGCTCAGATTGTTACACACAGTAATGTTGGCCACAATACCATCAAATTGACCAATTGTTACATCATGATCCATATAGTCTTGCTCTAACACCTTCTGCAAAGCCTCTTAGTGAGCTTCCGAACTCATCAATAAATATAAGACAGATATTTTGGACGGGGTATGCAATAACTAATCCACCATATTGAATTCACTTCTCTTAATCAACTTCAACACTTCATCCTGACCAATCTTCTGGTTCACACTGTTAGACTGGCCAGACTGCACAACAGGAGTCTCCACTCGAGTTTGCTTCCTAATCAAAGCATCTTCAATTCTATTAGGAGCCACAAAAGCAAATACTCGACCACTTCACGTCACATCACTTACATCAACAATATTCGTAACAAAAGAAAATGAAGGAATAAGGACTTCTTTTCCATCTTCCAACATGGTAGCATTCTACTTGTAAGGAACAACTTTATCAGATTCATAGGGCGTAGGACCCGCCAAATGAATAATCAAAGGAGAAACAACAGACCTTTGACTATTGTAGGCAATCACAATTGGTTCTGGCATATTGAAATGGGGAACTATCACATTTAACTCATGCGCATATTCATCCATATCTCTCGTAATTTGAATAGGATTTTGATTCAACATCTCTTGCAAATCTCTTTTCACCATAACACACCCTCGAGTGTTTCTTGAACAGATATGGGAAGAAGCATGATCGTGCTCATAATAACTCAGCTCACACAAAGTTGTGTGCATCTCAACCAAGGATCTTCTAATTAGATTGACATCAAAAACGCGGTACTTTTCAGGACATCTCTCGACCATATTCATAGTTGCACTACCATGTTTAGGCAACATATTGGCTTACACATTAGGACCCGAGTCTTCAAAAGATAAAATACTGCTTTGCATTAGTCTTCTCACCTTGACTTTCAAAGAAAAACAGTTTTCAATATCATGTATGGGTGCTCCTTGATGGAATGCACAATGACTATTAGGTTTTGTACCACCACAAAAGCTCTTTCGGAATAGTTGGCGGAGTCCTCATTTGTACCAAATTCTTCTGTATCAAAGCAGACAATAATTCCGTATAGGACATCAGAATTGGATCAAAACTGTGTTGGTCTCTGGACACGGTTCTGTTAATTATGTTGATAGGTACGTTGTTGAAAACGTGGTTGATAACTTGGTGCTACTTGAACAATTGAAGCAAGGTTAATAATCGGGGTAACTGATGCCACATGCTGATGATGTTGTTTGCTTCTTGGAGATCTCTTACGCTTCTCTTGTGAAATAATGTTAGTATCATGTTCCTTCTTCTTGGGCAAACCATTCCCATACCTTCTAGAACTGTCAGATGAACCACTCTCTTTCAATCATCCCTCACGAACACCTTCTTCTAATCTCATTCCCATGTTTACCATCTTGGTAAAATCACTGGGAGCGCTTGCAACCATCCAGTCATAATAAAACAGACTCGACATCTTCAAAAACAACTTTGTCATCTCTTTCTCTTCTAAGGGAGGACTGACTTGCACGACAATCTCGTGCCATCTCTGCGCATACTCTTTGAAAGTTTCCTTATCCTTTTGGGACATAACATGAAGTTGATCTCGGTCTGACGCCATGTCGACATTATACTTATTCTGACGAGAAAAAGCTTCAACTAGGTCGTTGAAAGCACAAATTTGGGTGTTGTCAAGTCCCATGGAGCACTTCAAAGCAACACCAGTCAAACTATCTTGAAATTAATGAATCAAAATTTGATGGTTATCCATTTGAGTTGACATCTTGCGAGGATACATCACCAAATGACTCAAAGGACAAGATTTACCCTTATATTTCTCGAAATCTGGAACTTTGAACTTATGAGGGATCTTCATATTAGGAACCAATCACAAATCATGAGCATTCTTCCCAAACAATTCTTTTTCTCTCAGAGCTTGAATCTCTTTCTGCATAACTTGAAATTGATCTTGAATTTCATCCATCCTTTCATAGACACCAACAGTTTCACTATGATCAGCATGAAAAACAGGTTTTTCCACATAAGGAGCAACATGGACCATATGAGGTGGTACGGACATAACAGGTTGAGCCACGGGAACAAGTATGCCACTAGCTTTCATAAGTGAAAAGGAAGCAATATTTTCACATAATACCATGAGGAGTAGGATACTTACAATCTCACTTATGAAAATGACTTACTTTCAGGACAAATTTAGCGTTATGTTAAGCAATCATAATCGGACTTATGTAGAAGTCACAACTATCTGAGACCGGTCAATAATAATGTTTGTGTTAATACATGCTAGAGAAATGATATGTAAATTATTCTCCTAAAGCTATACCACACAAAGAAGAAAAGAGAATTGATCAAGCACAAAGGTTAGGAGGATGATCCATTACTTCAATCCATACTTCATAGTACTTAGGACAAACTTATGCTTCAATCTAAAGTACCTTAAATGATACATGATCAATTAAGAGGTAGATTTGGAATGATAAAAGTTCATCAAGCACCAATCCGCACATCATGAACAAGATGAACACAAATCATCCAATTGATCAAAAGATAAAAAGAAAGAGATGAAGAAGAAGAGGAAAAGAGATATCACACCCAAATTGAATCAAAGGTTTGATTTAGTCATCATCAAAAGTAATCATCCATTTTGATGGATTAAGGTTTTCACCCCATCAACACCCAAGATCCATTGAGTGTGATGAGACCTATGATCAAAACAACCATGATCTAAGGCCAATATAAGTCAACAAAGGTTAAACAAATATAATATGCAATAAAATAAAATAAAATGCATCAGAAATATTTTTAAAATGAATTTTAAAAGGGGAATAAAAGATAAAATCCATAAAGTCCTTCAAAATACCAAATAAATGACCAATTTTTTTGGAAGGTTAGAAATAAAATAAGAAGCATATAATAAATTTTTTTAGAATTTTAAAATGCATAAAAGTATTTTTAAACCAATTAAAACAAAGGAGAAAAGCGAAAATTCAAGAAAAACAGAAAATCAACAAAATAAAATGTTAAAAAATGAAAACTAGATGAAGAAAAATAAAAGAGAATTTTAAAAATTATTTTGGTATTGTTTGAATGTAAAACGAACTTTCTATGAATTTTTTTAAAAAAAAAATTTAAAAGAAAAAAGGAAAAGAAATAAAATCAGAAAAACACGGAGCGTTGGATCTGACTTCATTAATTGATGTGGCAAATCCAACAATCACAAGGTTAGGATGCACGGTGGAAATTAGCCAAAATAAAACACGTGATCTAATTCAAATTGGACCAATTAAAACATTTCAAATGTCCAGCGTGTCTCCAAACTCAGATGACCTGAGATAAACTTCGGTCGTCTTTTCTGATGGTCCCTCACCAAAATTTCATTGTTTAGTAAATTCAGAACACGAGACCACCACCAATGTGATTGCCTCCTCATCATGAATTCAACCTCATGCTCCAAATTCATTTATCTAAACTAAGCATGGGGAATTTCAGAGAAGCTTCAGAAGCAAGAAAGCCACGAAAAATTAAATTAAATGATGAACACGATCAATAAACACCAAATAAGTTAGGGGAAAACATCAGAGAGTGATGGACTACATTTGGTAACTTGTTTAAGGATAAATGATGCTTAGAACTACCTTGTCCAAATGGTGATCAGAAGTTGATGAAACTCGATCTGATTAGAGCACTTCAGGAGGCCTTGGAGTTTGAGAATTATTACAAAAGCTTTAGAGAAGACCGAAGGTGCTAATGGAATCAAGAAATTGGATTGAAACAAACTGGAATTCAAAACACGATAGTTGATTTTTTCTAGAAAATTTCATATTGAAACAGGGATTTCTTGGCTCTCAAAAGCTTCAAAATGAATGTAGTAGCTTCCTCTATTTATAAGGAATGTGTTTGAATCCAAATACACGTGGAATCAAGCTTAATTTGTGCAAAACGAATTTGATCATGAAGTGAGAAGAGTGTGACTTCCAATCCATCAAAACTCAGTCAAATGATGCGTTTCAAAGGTCAATTAACTTCTGGAGATTTGGTTAAACATGTTTAGATCCAAAATGTATGGTAATTTGTCTTGTAATTGAGAATTAGTGAAGTTCAAATTCGAACGATGGTAATTTCTTCAGTTCCAAGTCACCATGTTCAGCTCAATGGGGTACCTTGCTCATGAGACTTTTTTATCCCATTCTTTTTGCAATATGTTGATATCATAACAAAGATTACAATGTACCAAGAAATCTTGCATTAGGATGCTTAAGCATAAAGTTATATCATGTTGAAGTTGGTACGAAAAACTGGTCATGTAACTTAGAAAATTCTAAGTCCCAAATGGCTGAAAATGACCTATAATGTCTCAATGAATTTCATGGCCTTCCAAGCATAATTTGACTTTGATCTTGAATAAAACTTGTAGAGGGAATTACAAAAGATATTTTTCAAAAAGAATCAGCCTAAAATGTTAAACATTGAAGAAGTTGTAATCCTTGAAAGTTGAGAAAAAGTCACTTGAAAAAAGGTCAAATTTCACTAAGTCCAGAAATGACCTATAATGTCTCCAAACTTTTGATGATCCTCCAAACATAGTTACTATGTGCTTAGTAAGCAACTATGAAATATAGAGAATTACGAGCTATATTGTATCAACAAAAAAAATAATTATGAGAAATAAAGGAAGAAATTTAATAAAAAATAGAAATATACAAATATATAAGACAATTATTTTGGTTTGTGAGATTAATAGAGCATTTTTATCTGAACAATAGTATGTGCTTAGTAAGCAACCATGAAATACACAGAATTATGAGTCGTATCCTATCAACAAAAAAATAATTATAGAAATAATGGAAAAAAATTAATAAAAGAATAGAAATAGAATATATATATATATATATATATATATATATATATATATATATATATATATATAATATATATATATATATATATATATATATATATATATATATTATATATATATATATATATATATATATATATATATATATATATATAAAAGATGATTATTTTGGTGTGTAAGATTAATATCACATTCTCTTCCAAATAATAATGAATGTGTGCTTAGTACGCATCCATAGATAAAGAGAATTACTAGCCATATCCCATTAATAAAAATATAATAAAAAAAAATAGAGGAAGAAATTCAATAAAAAAAGATTTTTTATTTATTTGTGAAATTAGTAACACATTCTCATCTAAATCACAGTGACCATGTCGCTACTACAAAATATAGATTTTGAAACGAACTTTAATAACGGGTAAAATATCCATTATGGTAAAATCTATTACCTTATACATCTTTCTTTATTCTTAACTTTCAAGACACATTTCGCCTCAGTTAAAGATAACAACCATGGTGAAATATGTCATATTATATTTTTACAAATAAAAAATTAAACAATTTTCACCACAATCAAGTGTTTCAACCATGGGAAAATGTTCTTTAAGGACATGCTTTGAATCTAACACATACAATTTAGTTTTCCATTTATTTTTAAGTCACTTTTGTGTTGCAACATCTTCTCAAAATTTTACTATCTTGAAAATTTTGGTGTTAAAGATTAATGTTAAGTTTCAAGCATGTCATTTACGGGATAAAGTGAAATTTTACATTAATCTTTCGGTCAAAAAATTTCAATATATTGTTTTAGAGTTTTCAAATACTAAACCTTCAAAGTCATTAATACATCAACAACAACATACAAGAAATTGTGTTTTCTAGTTTAGTTTATGGAAGAAATTATGTTTTAGGAAAAGATGAATGAACTTGTAGAGTTTGTGAATAAAAGATGAAGTTTGGAGGCAAAATGAATCAGGCATAAGAAAAATGTGATAGAACATGTAAAGTTTTTATAGACAAATCTATATAACTATGTATTTAGTAAGCAAATATGGGATATAGAGAATTAGGAATCATATCCTATCAAAAAGATAATTATGAGAAATAAAAGAGAAAATTTAATAAAAAAAGAAATAAAAAATATATAAGTTTCTTATTTTAGTTTGTGAGATAATAATGCATTTTCATTTGAATAATAGTGAATATGCGTTTAGTAAGCAACCATGAGATATAGAGAATTACAAATATCCTAGCAACAAAATATAATTATGAAAAATAAAGAAAGAAATTCGATAAAAGAAAAGTATATAGCACAAATTCCCTTTTAAGTTATTTTCAAATAATACTTTATGTACTTTTCAGTTTGATATAAAATTATACTTAATTGTTTATATTAATTTTTAACTAATTAAAGAAATTTAGTAAAATAAAAATAAAATCAGATACCATTTGTAATTTTAACCATTATTATGATTTTTTTTATAGAAATAATTTAATGTGATTTATTTGTTAAGCTTTTTGAATAAATAAGTAATAATAAAGTATATTCTAAACCAAATTAATATGATTAGTAAGTAAAAATATAGAGAACTGTGAGATATATTCTAGAAAAAAAAGAATAATAAGAAATAAAAGGAAAATATGATATTATATAACTTAAATCTCTTTTTAAGTCATTTCTAAATAAGACTTTATGTCCCTTTTAAAATCAAATATCTTTTATAATCTTAACCTTTATTGCATTTCTTTTTAAATAAATAATTCATTGATTTTATTTATATTAAAAAACATTGATTACTATTTACTAATTATAAGATGGAAAAAAAGTATATTTTGTAAGGCAAATCTAGTTTTAGAATAATATCTAATAAAAATTATGACAAGATTTATAGCTTTATTCTCCCTATTTTGACAAGGGTTTTGTCAAATATTCGGTCAAAAGAGAAAAAGACTAAGTTCAATTATATTTTAACCAATTTAAAAAAAAAATTTAATTAAAAGAACTTTGTATTAATTCAAAATGCCAAAGATAACAAGGCGATCGCAAGGATCCAGTCCACAAAATCGACAAAACAAAAAAGCAAAAAGAGAAATTGGTTACATCATCAGTTTAGCTATATGAGGTATACGTTTCTCACTATACCACCCTCTATAGACTATCATATCAATAATATTATCAACTATTTTCCTATTATTTACACCATTGTCAAAACATTTATCGTTTCAGCACTGCCAAATCCCATAGATTATCGCCGTAGCGACTAACTTTAAGATGAACGCCCTCCAACCTTTCCCCTTACTACAAACCATAATCTAGTCCAGTTCATCATGCCACTCCTTAGGATCACGAGTAATTTGAATCCAATCTAGAATTTTGCTCCAAATACTTTTTGTTTCCACACAACCATAAAATAGGTGATCAATAGTTTCCTTATGGGGACAAAAGCAACAAATGCTGCTATCGATCAAACCAAACTTACACATCCTTGTTTTAGTGGGGAGTCTTCTGTTAGACTATGGCACGTATTTAGAAGGGGGGGGGGTTGAATAGATCCCAATTAAAAACTTGAGTCGGCGCTACCAATTAAAATTGGTTTTGAAAAATTGTTTTAAGTGCGGAAGCGGCCGAGAAAATTTTTAGTCTAAAACGAACCGTTATTGGAAAACCGAATATGCGTTAAGCTAATGGATTAGAGACAAAGTGAAATACAAATCACTACACTAATTGCACAATCAATGATATGTTTCACTTACTAGGATTCCTAGTTCCAATGATCCAAATACCAAATCAAACTAGATACAAACTTAAGACAACTTTGATTTAAGCAAATTATCAAACACTTGGTGTGCATAAACACTCCAAGTGATATTTGTGTTGAGTAAGTAATTCAAATTTATCTAGTACAATATACTATTGTACTTTGGATTCAAAAAACAGAGTTTTAATCTCTTACTCAATTAATATCAATGTTTGGTAAAAATGCTTAAACTAAAATCACTTAATTTTTAAGCTGAAAAACAATTATGCAGAAAATTAAAGAAGACAGAGATTTGATGAGGCAGTTCCCCCGCCGTCCTCGCTTCGGGGTACGTCTGCCCTCAATTCTAAACTTAGAATTGAGATGATTTAATTAGATATTACTTGTAGAATTTAACCGTTTATACAAGGATTGCAAAGCAAGTAAACAACAGAACTCTCAAGATGTTGAATGCTGCTTCCTATCCTTGTTCCTTGATTCAAGATGAATCAAGACCTTTGATCGTTGTTGCTAGACCTCCGATTCCAGCCCCTTTGTTGAAGAACCTTCCGTTCTTCAAACCCTCGGCCCGGCTGATCTCAACCACAATGAATCGAACCCGAATCCTTCTCTTCAATATCACCGAATCCGCTACTAGACTGATGAAGACTTTCTCTTCTCAATCACCTTCGCTCAGCTGAATATTGATGAAGCAATTCGTCCAAAAACCCCCAAACACAAACCGGTCTTGGAGGATAAAACCCTAACGGTTTTATTCAAGAAAGAACCTGCCACAAGCTTCAACCCGAACCGGATTCTCCAATCTCAGCTTCGAACATTATCACCTTTAACCGAACACGAAGCACATCAAAAATGGTTGTGTGTAGTTGATGTGTTGTGAGATGTTGAAGATGAAGATGATGAATCTTGGACACCTATTTCACTCTTTCTTGTTTCCTTGAACACTTGAAATCAATTTGACAAATGTTAGTTGATAAAATTGATTTGACTTCTATTTATAGTAACTAGCTAACCAACAAGAAAAACAGCTTTTCAAACAGTGGAAAATACTCAGAAAACTGAGTTTACGCACGAGCGGTCGACCATAGGTCGGCGTGCGCTGACCTGTGGGAAATGCGCCGACCCCTATGGTCGACTCAGGCATTCCATGAGCTGAACTGTGCCATGCGCCGACCTGTGGTCGACTCAAGCATTCCATGAGCTGACCCGTGGCCAACTGAACTGTGCCATGCGCCGACCTGTGGTCGACTCAAGCAATCATGAGTTGACCAGTCACCAACTGGTATGTGTTATGTGCCGACCCGTGCTTCATGTGCTGACCCGTATGGTCGACTCAAAACCTGTATATCTGCACAATTTCATATTTTTGTGATTTTCATGCATTTTGTCATGATCACATCTTTTCCACATATGTTGTACGAAGTATGGCAGTATTAGATGAGTATAGAAAAGGATATGTTGCATTTGTTTTGTAGAAGAGGAATCGACAATGCCAATTCATCCATGGTGGTCATTTGTCATCATCGAAACCTGTGATTGTATGTTTTATGACACTTTTGCCTTTACATACTCCCCCTTTTTGATGATGACAACCTGTGTACAACCAAGGATAAAAACAACATGCAATATTTACACATATTATGCACACTCCCCCTTTCTTTTGTACTCTAAGGCTATCTGCAAAACCATCTGTTAATTGTTGTGGATATTTTGGCTGCTTGTACCTCTTCTCCCCCTTTGTCAACATCAAAAAGATAAAAGGAATGATGAATCAACGTAACAAAAGATTCCACAGGAAATAACACAAACAGATAATAATATCACACCAATATCATTTCTGAGCGATAATCATTAATTAAAGGAAGAAACACATTAAAATTAATGTTGCACAAACAAGCAAAACAGAAAAAATGAATACATTCAAAACAACAAGCAAAATGCAAAGTGCATATGAAGGTCTATGTCATATTTTCGGTGTCCTGGATGGTAACAGATGCCCAGGTTTCTGTAGGGGTCAGCCAGAGTTGATAGGTAATCGGCAACATCGCTCAGATGCTTGAGACTCTCGTCGACCGACCGTTCCTGGCGTTCAAATGATTCCGAAAAGGCTGCATACCGGTCATTCAAGCTTGTAGAGAGGGTGTCGAGACGCTCATTTTGGGCTTGAATTTGACTGCTAATATGAGCATAGCGGTCATCCTGAGTTTGCATGAAAGATTATTGAGCGAGCTGCACATTGCGTATCATATCCAACAGTTCTGAAGAGTTTGCGTGTTGTGGAGGAGACGGAGGATATTCTTCATCATCCTGGTGATACGGCTGGTAGAATTGACGTTGAGTTGACCAGCCCGTATGTTGTCAGTCACCCCAGCCACCCTAGATGGGGACATCTTCTTCAGTTGAATGTGACTGCTGAACCCAAGCGGAGTCGGAGTAGTCGTGAGTGTCAACACGTGGAGGACTATTATCTCCACCATGGTGATCAAAAGCGTGCCCGACTTCCTCTTCTTCATTTTCCTCTTCATCTTCTTCTTCTTCACTTTCATCACTGTCATCATCTGCTGCAGCAGGCGCAGGGACAAATCCTCTTCGAACAAACTTGTACATTCTCCTCTCATCACACCAAAAATATCCCATCATAGACAGCGTTTTTGGGCTGAACTCTTTGTCAGATGAGATGGAAGTGTACGGGAAAGACAAATGATTAACGTTGGCTGCAGTAAGGACCTCTTGAATGAAAGATCCATAAGCAAGAGTCGTTCCTCGTCCGGAATCACGTAGACTGAACATCCTACTGGCAATGTAGTAAGGCCAGTTGATTTTCTGCTTATTCTTTAGAATGTAAATGAGATGAACCTCAGCCTGTTCAACTCTGGAGAGACCACCCTTCTTTGGTCGCAGAATGCGTGAGACAATCCACTGAAGAATCCGTTCTCCGGTTTTCAGCTTGCCGGCAGTGACAGTTCGTGGGAACGCGTCACTGTTCACAATCTGATCAGGATATGGTCGTTTCAGCATGTCATTCAATGCACTCTTAAACTCGTAGCCTTCTATTTGGTGAGAGTCAGTTACCTCAGCTAGAGGATTTTCAGCATCATCCAATGACATATCAAAATATTGGTTCCAGACATTTGACTTAAGCGATACCTTTGTCGTGCCGATTCTGGAGTGAAACTTGTGCCCGCGAAAGTTATCATGAAGGCCGGCGTAACACTCTGACTAAATCTTCGCTGTATTTAGCGTTGGATTCCAAGAAGTTGACAATGCCTTGATGTTGTAGCAGAGCCATGATTTCTACGAGGTGCATGCGTTCGGCGGTAAGCTTGTAGAACGCATGTTGTCGAACAACTCCTCTTTTGCCGATATCTTTGTTGAAGGCTTCGACGCGAGCTGGTGGAACAAGCGATACATCAGATATGGGTAGAGATGCGGCGGATGATTCTCGGGATCTCTTGCTGGTAGGTCTGCGTGATGTGGAAGCCATTTGAGCAGGTTTGAAACTTAGTGTGTGTGGGTAGAGAATGAAGGTTTGTGAGGGTTTTTGAGAGTGATTTTGCTAAAGAGAGGTTTTTCCCTATTTGTAGAGGAAAGGTTAGGGTTTTGGGAAGATGAAAGATCAAGGGACAATAGACACTAGGTAGATGCAGGTTACAAGGTAGTGGGTAGTTTGAAAGGTAATGGAATGTAAATGCACACTTAATGATGGTTTTTGAATGCAGATGCATGAAACGGTTTATATTTTTCTGCAGAAAAACAGAATTTTTGAGCGATGCGTCGACCATACCTCTGTATGCGTCGACGCGTACTGTTTGATTTTTGAGAAATCATAAAAAAATGTTAAGTGTGCGTCGACCATATCCCTGTTACGGTCGACTCATACAGACAAAATTTCAGTTTTTCACTATTCTGCACATGCGTTGACCAGTTTGATGCATAATTAAAATGCCATACAGCAATAAACATCCAAAGAGATACATCATGCATATATATATACAATATCATTATGTGGTATAGCTATGTTAACCATGAAACTTTGCAGATGGAGAGAGAAAGAAGGGAACAGCATCACCTCGATGCCGGAGTGACTCGGTGAACAATAAACTTATGCTTGCAACAACATCAACTTGTTAGAAGTACAAGATTATAGTCCTAAATGGAATAAGGTAAAACAACAGATTATAGTGCCCGTTCCGAAATATCGAGAATACCAAGTTCTCGGCGGATATGAAAGAAAGATTCAGTGGCTAGCGGCTTTGTGAAGATGTCCGCTAGTTGATTTTCAGTATTAACATGTTCAAATACAATGTCACCTTTCTCTACATGATCCCGAAGAAAGTGGTGTCGAATTTCGATGTGTTTGGTGCGAGAGTGCAGCACAGGATTCTTGGTCAGGTTAATGGCACTTGTATTGTCACAAAAAATGGGAATACGTTCAAGTTTGAGGTTAAAATCTAATAGTTGTTGCTTAATCCATAGGATTTGAGCACAACAACTACCGCCGGCAACGTATTCCGCTTCGGCGGTTGACAAAGCAACTGAAACCTGTTTCTTGCTATGCCAACTGACCAAAGAGTTTGAAAATAAGTGACAAGTGCCACTGGTGCTTTTCCTATCCGATTTGCAACCGGCAAAATCGGAATCGGAGAAACCTACCAATGAACAATCATTACCTTTGGAATACCATAGTCCATACTTCGGAGTACCAGATAGGTATCGAAGTATTCGTTTGATAGCTTTTAGATGGGATTCCTTGGGACATGATTGATATCTTGCGCACATGCATACGCTAAACATAATATCGGGACGAGAAGCAGTAAGATAAAGGAGTGATCCAATCATACCTCTATACCGTTTTACATCTACTTCCTTACCGTCTTCATCTTTGTTCAAGTTTGTACAAGTAGGCATGGGGGTGTCTATGGCCTTAGCATTTGCCATGTCAAATCTCTTGATAAGGTCCAAACAGTACTTTGTCTGGCTCACGAAAGTTCCTTCTTTGAGCTGTTTAATTTGCAAACCGAGAAAGTATGTGAGCTCCCCCATCATACTCATCTCGAATTCGCCCTGCATAAGGTCTGAAAATTCTCTCACAAGATTCATGTTAGTAGACCCAAATATGATATCATCTACATAAATTTGCACTAATATCAAGTGCTTTCCTTGACGTTTACTGAAGAGGGTTGTGTCAACCTTTCCTCTTGAGTAACCTTGATCGAGTAAGAATTTGCTTAGCCTCTCATACCAAGCTCTAGGAGCTTGTTTGAGGCCATACAAAGCCCTTTTCAGTTTATAAACATGATCAGGATACTCATGGGATTCGAAACCCGGAGGTTGTGCGACGTAAACCTCTTCATTTATGTGCCCGTTAAGGAACACACTCTTAACATCCATTTGGAATAGTTTAAAGTTTTTCGCACAAGCGAAGGCAAGGAGAAGGCGTATAGCCTCGAGTCGGGCAACCGGCGCATAAGTTTCCTCATAGTCGATGCCTTCCTCTTGGTTATACCCTTGCGCGACTAAACGCGCCTTATTACGGGTTATTACCCCGTTTTCGTCCAGCTTGTTCCTAAACACCCATCGGGTGCCGATTACTCGATGATCTCGCGGAGGAGGGACAAGGTCCCAAACCTCATTTCTGGTGAACTGATTAAGTTCCTCCTGCATTGACAAAAACCAGTGTTCATCGAGTAGGGCTTCTTTAGGGTTTTTAGGTTCTATTTGCGAAACGAAAGCGAAGTGATAACAGAAATTACTTAGCTTAGATCGAGTTGTTACACCCTTTGAGATATCTCCGAGAATGTTGTCGATTTGATGGTCTTTGGAAGACTTCCAAGCTTGAGGGAGATCATCGTTTGAAGGCAGATGAACTACCTCGGTTTCCTCATGGTGTACATCTTTGTCCTCCTCAATTTTGACTATGTCGGGTTGATCAATCCCCGGCTCGCCACCTTTGAGTATGTCTTCGGTAGATGTACCTACACTACCTTTACCAAGTATTGCTCCACGGTTGTTGTCACCATAAGTTACATATCCCTTCTTCTTAGCCACGAAGTCAATGAAGAGTGATATGTCTCCTGACATGTGCCTTGAGCATCCACTGTCGAGAACGCATCTTCTCTCGGTAGTCTCGAGGCATTGTACCTATGGCAATATAATTAACAAGAGAAGGTACCCAATGGCTTATTGGGTCCTGAATGGTGAGGAACGAAATGGTTGCATTTGGGCATCCATTGATAAATGCCTTTAGGAACTAAAAATCTCCTAAACCTACATTTAGCAATGGAGTGGCCTTTCTTGCAACAATAGAGACAAGAGAAATTTACATTCTGATTGCTTTTGCTATCTTCATCCTTTATAACATATTTATATTTTTGATATGGATTAACCATACTTTTTCGAAAGTTTGATTTGTCGATAGCAAAGGTAATCTTGGGCTCAAGAGCCTTGTCAAGTTTGGCCTTTAGGTTTCTTACTTCACCTTGCTAAATGTAACAAGTATCACACCCAAAGTTCATCATTCTACTTCTAAGGTCCTCATAACTTGTTTTTGTGCTTTCCACTATAGAAGCTTTAAGTGCCTCAAGTTTCCTTTCGGATTGTTGAATTTTATGTTCCAAATGAGAAAAAAAATTCTTATTTGAGGCAAGCCTTTTAAAGGCCTCTTTTGCTTCACAGTGTAAAGTATCAAAA
Organism: Lathyrus oleraceus; assembly: GCF_024323335.1. Classification (NCBI taxonomy): domain Eukaryota; kingdom Viridiplantae; phylum Streptophyta; class Magnoliopsida; order Fabales; family Fabaceae; genus Lathyrus; species Lathyrus oleraceus. The sequence goes on along the minus strand of NC_066580.1, from coordinate 50,042,300 downwards.
GCAGTTTGCAATTCATGATGAGACATACTCGAGGATTTTTCATATTTAGCATGTCATACCTGTTTCTTTTTGTTCTTTTGAAGAGCAGAGAGACATAGGTTTGCATTTTCATCTTCATCACTAGAACTTTCATCATCTGAGGAGTCGTTATCGCTTTCCCAAGCTATGTATGCTCTCCTTGGCTTTGATGATTTCTTGTGTGATTTGTATGATTCCTTTTCCTTTGTCTTTTTGTTCATTGGACAGTCCGGTTTGTAATGACCCGGCTTTCCACATGTGTAGCACGACCCTCTAGTCATTTTACCTTTTGAGTCATCATTTTTAGAGTACCTAGATTGTTTCCGGAAGTTTACCAAGTTCTTCTCGGAGTGTTGGATGCCGTTCTTTCTCACGTAACGATTGTAGCGTTTAACGAACAACCCCATATCTTCACTCTTGTCCTCTTCTTCTTCGTCGCTCGATGAATAATCACTTTGCTCTTTTGATTGAGACTTTGAGGAGGAAGTCTTTAGAGCTATTGATTTCTTTTCACTCACCTTTGCTTTGTCCTTCTTTTCTTTCTTTTCGTGTTGTTCTAGGCTCAAGAGTACTTGTTCGTGCTCTTGTAGTTTGCCAAATACTGTTGTCAAGTCTAATGTGGTAAGATCATTTGCTTCTTTGATGGCGGTCACTTTCAGATGCCATTCCCTGTTAAGACATCTCAAGATCTTATTAGTAGCAACATCATTGGAAACAGGCCTACCAAGTGAATGTAATCGATTGATGAGATGAGTGAATCTCTTTTGCATGTCAGCAATGGTTTCCCCTTGCTCCATGAAAAAGAGATCAAACTCTTGTGTTAGTGTGTTGATTCTAGCCAACTTAACATCGTTCGTCCCATCATGGGCAATTTGTAGTGAATCCCACATGGCCTTAGCAGTAGGACAATGGGATACACGATAGTATTCGTCTACACCTAATGAGGAGATTAGGATATTTTTGGCTTTCCAATCATAATTGTATTTCTTTTCATCATCATCGGTCCATTGTGCTTCGGGCTTAGGCACCAATTCATTGTTCTCATTGGTCATGGTTATTTCAATCGGACCATTGAGAATAACGTTCCATATTTTTCTATCTATGGAATTTATGTGCACCCGCATACAGTCTTTCCAATAACTATAATTTTCACCATTGAAAACGGGAGCTCTATTATAAGCCCCTTTAGGTTCGTTAGCCATTTTCTATCAAAGTTATATTTTGAACCACGGAGTGAACCGGAGCTCTGATACCACTTGTTAGACTATGGCACGGATCTAGAAGGGGGGGGGGGGGTTGAATAGATCCCAATTAAAAACTTGAGTCGGCGCTACCAATTAAAATTGGTTTTGAAAAATTGTTTTAAGTGCGGAAGCGGCCGAGGAAAATTTTAGTCTAAAACGAACCGTTATTGGAAAACCAGATATGCGTTAAGCTAATGGATTAGAGACAAAGTGAAATACAAATCACTACACTAATTGCACAATCAATGATATGTTTCACTTACTAGGATTCCTAGTTCCAATGATCCAAATACCAAATCAAACTAGATACAAACTTAAGACAACTTTGATTTAAGCAAATTATCAAACACTTGGTGTGCATAAACACTCCAAGTGATATTTGTGTTGAGTAAGTAATTCAAATTTATCTAGTACAATATACTATTGTACTTTGGATTCAAAAAATAGAGTTTTAATCTCTTACTCAATTAATATCAATGTTTGGTAAAAATGCTTAAACTAAAATCACTTAATTTTTAAGCTGAAAAACAATTATGCAGAAAATTAAAGAAGACAGAGATTTGATGAGGCAGTTCCCCCGCCGTCCTCGCTTCGGGGTACGTCTGCCCTCAATTCTAAACTTAGAATTGAGATGATTTAATTAGATATTACTTGTAGAATTTAACCGTTTATACAAGGATTGCAAAGCAAGTAAACAACAGAACTCTCAAGATGTTGAATGTTGCTTCCTATCCTTGTTCCTTGATTCAAGATGAATCAAGACCTTTGATCGTTGTTGCTAGACCTCCGATTCCAGCCCCTTTGTTGAAGAACCTTCCGTTCTTCAAACCCTCGGCCCGGCTGATCTCAACCACAACGAATCGAACCTGAATCCTTCTCTTCAATATCACCGAATCCGCTACTAGACTGATGAAGACTTTCTCTTCTCAATCACCTTCACTCAGCTGAATATTGATGAAGCAATTCGTCCAAAAACCCCCAAACACAAACCGGTCTTGGAGGACAAAACCCTAACGGTTTTATTCAAGAAAGAACCTGCCACAAGCTTCAACCCGAACCGGATTCTCCAATCTCAGCTTCGAACCTTATCACCTTTAACCGAACACGAAGCACATCAAAAATGGTTGTGTGTAGTTGATGTGTTGTGAGATGTTGAAGATGAAGATGATGAATCTTGGACACCTATTTCACTCTTTCTTGTTTCCTTGAACACTTGAAATCAATTTGACAAATGTTAGTTGATAAAATTGATTTGACTTCTATTTATAGTAACTAGCTAACCAACAAGAAAAACAACTTTTCAAACAGTGGAAAATACTCAGAAAACTGAGTTTACGCACGAGCGGTCGACCATAGGTCGGCGTGCGCTGACCCGTGGGAAATGCGCCGACCCCTATGGTCGACTCAGGCATTCCATGAGCTGACCCATGGCCAACTAAACTGTGCCATGCGCCGACCTGTGGTCGACTCAAGCATTCCATGAGCTGACCCGTGGCCAACTGAACTGTGCCATGCGCCGACCTGTGGTCGACTCAAGCAATCATGAGCTGACCAGTCACCAACTGGTATGTGTTATGCGCCGACCCGTGGTTCATGTGCTGACCCGTATGGTCGACTCAAAACCTGTACATCTGCACAATTTCATATTTTTTGTGATTTTCATGCATTTTATCATGATCACATCTTTTCCACATATGTTGTACGAAGTATGGCAGAATTAGATGAGTATAGAAAAGGATATGTTGCATTTGTTTTGTAGAAGAGGAATCAACAATGCCAATTCATCCATGGTGGTCATTTGTCATCATCGAAACCTGTGATTGTATGTTTTATGACACTTTTGCCTTTACATCTTCCATGGCAGGCAAGACAAAGTGTCATCACATCTCGAGACCTTGCAATGTTACCATGGAAAAGACGACTCAAATTGACTTTGTCTTCACCAACACATCTCAACTTCAAATGAACCTTTTTCATGCTAAATCTGTTACCGTGAATCATTTTATTCTATATAGTATGCAATTACACTAAGGAATCCCTCTATTTGAGAATATACTTCACAATCTATGAATTACTAGTTTTATCCCATATATCCACCAACTCTTCACCTTTAATATAATATCTTTGCATCCATCTCACCCAAAGACTGTCTGATTTCCTACAAAGATTCCAAAGCAACTTCAACATATTAGTGTTATTCCAAGTGCCTAACTCAATGATGTTCATGCCCTTACACTTCCTTGGATTGCAGATTTTTTTCCAGGCAATATGACTTTTCCTACTTACATTAGAACTACCACTCCACAAGAAAGATCTAAATATAACCTCAATCTTATGAATCATATGTTTAGGGAGAGGAAGACAATGCATCCGATAATTAACAATAGTGAAAGAAACATATTTAATGAGTTGAATTCTACCAGTATAAGTCAAAAGTCTGTTGCTCCAGTGCCTGATTCTATAAACAATTTTATCAATAAGGCTCATGTAACGATGAATATATAATTTCTTTCTAGTCATAGGAACTCACAAATATTTGAAAGGGAGAAATCCTTTCTCAAACTTTGTCATCCTCTTAATCTCATCCTTAGTGCTCTCATCAACACCACCGAGTAAACTCTACATTTTCTAGGATTCACGATCAAACCATTTGACTTAGAGAATTGATTTAAAGCTTCCATCATTAACTCCATAGATTTGCAGTCACCTCTAGAAAAAATTATGACATCATCTGCAAAAGCCAGATTAGTAATGTGTAGCCTCTCACACTTAGCATGACGATTAAAGTCAGTATTTTTTTTTTTGCATTCTATGTAGAAGTTTGTTCATATATTCCATAATAATAACAAAAAGTAAGGGTGACAAGGGATCCCCTTGTCTAGTCCCCCTTTTCGCCTGCAACACTGTAGTACAGAAGCCATTAATATTAAACCTATAAGAGACAGAGGTGACATCAAGCATAGTCCAATGAATAAACAAGTTGGGAAAACCAATCTCCTTAAGGATACACTCAAAAGCTTTCCAATTGATAAATTTTGTTATATGTAATTACAATCTTTAACAATATTTTTTTTATGTTTTTATTTAATTACTTTTAAATTGATATATATATATATATATATATATATATATATATATATATATAATATATATATATATATATATATATATATATATATATATAGAGAGAGAGAGAGAGAGAGAGAGAGAGAGAGAGAGAGAGAGAGAGAGAGAGAGAGAGAGAGAGAGAGAGAGAGAGAGAGAGAGAATTTTTAACTTATTGCAAATTATAGTCTTTAATTTAGATTTAATCAAATGGGTAATTGAGTAAAAATGATAATTACAATTAAATAATGTTAGCCATTAGATTACATTTAATTTAAAGGTTGTGATTTGGAGTAAGTTAAGCAAACTTAATCTTCAAGTAAGTTGAACCTCTTAGCCTTTAAATTGAATCTAACATAATGATTAATTAATATTTTTACTTAATTAACCATTAAATTATATTCAATTTAAAGGCTATAATTTGGAGTAAATTAATTAGTATTTAAAGGCTAAAAAAAACTTACTCTTAGAATATTATATATATATATATATATATATATATATATATATATATATATATATATATATATATATATATATATATCATTGATAATATATGTAAATAAGAAATATTTAGTTTTTAATATTTTAAATAAAAATTTTATTGTAAATATTCTTGTTTTAATAAGTTTTTTATTTTTAAATTATGTAAACTAGAGAGAAATTTCATTTCTTTTTGTTATTATTGTTTTTTTCAATTTATATTTTTCAATAGAAAAAAATTTATAAATTATAATTTATAGATTCAATTTTTTGTTGATAAAAATATATATACAAAAAATGTTTACAAGCGATGTTGTGTCATCGTGAATCTTACCTATCATTTAACTTTCCATCTAACTTTCATGACCCCCGTTCTTCGACATCTTTCCTCTTTAAGCATGTCAAATTCAATCATCCCATGGAGATAAACTAACTTAAACCTTGCGTTAATGTATGTGACATCCCGTTGAGTCAACTTCCGAAGCCTTGCATCAAAGGAGATAAACTAACCATCTCTATTCCTGAAGACGAATATCAACTTGGGTTGAAGCTTGTAAGCATAACCTACATGTATAGTCATTTGGTCAAAAGGTGTTATCCCTCTAGTAGTGTTTTTTTAAACAAGTTAACCACTATGTGAACCTCTTTAGGTAAATGGGGCATTACCTCTTTAGGAAAAGAACATTACGAGTTCACATTTTCATCTTGGAAGATGTTCGAAGGATTAGGTCACTAAAATTCTGGAATTTGAATCTAGGGTTCCTTAAACTTTTTCGTTGGTGCAAAAAATTTAACCCTTCTAGCATCAAACAAACCTTGGCACATGTTTGGATCAGAATCTTTGGCATATCTCAATAGTATTGGAGAACAAAGAATCTCTTTGTTATCACAAGCATCATTGAGACTCCTTTATGCATTGATGTAGCTACTAATAAACCAGAGTTTGATCGACCTTTTTGGCCATTATGTGCATAATTTGATTAACTTGGAGCTAACAAGTGATCTTAGATATAACATACTTGTGGAAATGAAATGATTCACATTCTTTGTGGAATTGGAATATGAAAACTTATTGCAGTTTCTACAAATGTATTGGACATCACAATAATAACTCTAAGAGAAAACCTTATATGAATAAGGACCAGGTCCCTAGTGAAATAAAGGATACCATGAGATACACGACAAGAAAGGAAACTAAGCAAAAATATGTACAAGTGGCCGTAAGACCCTAAGACCCCTCATGCATTTCCATCATAAGCATAAGCATTAAGGATCATACCTTGGCATCCTCCTTGTCCCTTTTCATTGGGTTTGTTTTGGGAGAGATCACCAAGCACTTTTGTGATTATATTATACTTGTATTATATCATTTTACTAACCCAAATACCAAAAAATATGTTTTTGCATCTATCTAGCTCTTTTGTAGGTAGGGCATGATCTCATTGATTCATTGATCACATTTAGGGTTTTAAGACCCTCATGAACAAGGAGCACAACCAATAATTGATTCTAGAATGGTTATAAGCATCAAATATGAGTCCCCATGACCTCTACATATTATATTGATCAAGTTTGCTTCAAGAGTTTGAGGGTGATTTGCCTTGGAAACCCTAGTTTGACTAGATATTTTGAGTAACTTCTCCAACAAGCTATCTTACCAATTGATCAAATTACTCAAGGGACATTTCAAAATTCATCATCTTATGCATATATGATCTACCATGATCCAAGAAAGTCAAGAGAATTGGAAATTAGCAAGTTGGTTGATGGTGGTTGGCCAGATGAATTCATCTGATCAAAACTGGGTCTCCCTAGATCCTATCTCCTACAACTTTCACCATATGAAAATGATTCCAAGAGAAAACTTACTCTAAATGACATTATAAACAACTTTCATGTTGAGACCTAGATCTATTTTTTCTTGGAAAATCATTTTCTATGTTGAAATATTATAGGTCATTTTGTCTAAACCCTAATTTGAAAGTCAACTTCTCAAGGCCATAACTTGCTCAATTTTTATGAGATGAAATGTTTCTAAGTTTAAAAATCAAATTCAATGTGTATAATTCAACTTTGATGTTTGGAGTGAGAGATGATTCAACTTTTTTGAGCATGTGATATGAGGCTACATTATAGGTCACTTTTGACCTATTCCATTGACCAAGTGATTTTTTCAAACTTCAAAAATGCATAACTCTATCATTTCGAATCCAAATGACATGAAATTGGTGACCAATTTGAATGTCTTTGGGATAGTTACAACTTTGATGAAGACATGTTTCTCATTTGAAGCTCCCATAAAAAGTTAAATAAGGTGGAATATTGAGACATATGGCTTGACACTTAGAAAATTTTTGATATGTTAATTTTTTCCAAACTTCCACCTCAAATTTCTCTAAGTTACAAGCTCCAAATAAAAAAGTGTTCAACATAAAACTTGTTCCTATTGATCTCACCTTTCCAAAGAGCTCAAATTCATTCATTTTGGATAAGAAATGCATAGGCTGCACATGACATAAACAGGCTGATATCATTTGGCATGGATCCAACTTCAAACAACAATGTACAATTGCCTTGCATTTCAAGCTAGCTCCAGCACATCTGATCATTCATTTTGGACTTCAAGCTATCATTTCATGGGCCTATGCGCGCCCATGCACCATGCTATCATCATTTGCCAAATTTAGAAGGTTGAAAAGAGTGTGCAAATATCACATGGATTTGGCTATAAATACAGCTGCATTTGCATCAGAATTACACACACATTGCGCCAGCTTTGAATCTCCATTGAAAACCCTTCACTCTCATAGGATAACCCTGAAAAATTCATTTGAATTTGAGCTTGAATCTCCACTATTTTGGAATTCAATTCTCCAGGAGTCCATTGCTTCTAAAACTTTCCATTCCTCTCCTGCAAGCAATTGAAGTGAAGCCAAGCACAATTCAGATCAAGATCCATCAAGTTCAGACCTCCATTGAAGGTAATTTGCAGAAGTTTTAAACTCTTCGATTCTCTCAATTTACTGCTCATTTCCATTGATTATTTGGTTGTATGAAGTCCTACCAATGTAGGCAAGAAGATTGAGTTGCTTTGAGGCCAAATCGAAGCAATTCAGATCATGAACCTTATTTTTCAATTCCACATATCTCTTAATATATTTGGAATTGGAGGTCATATTCGTGTTCAATGATGTTTTTTCTTTAAGATCATGTCCTTATTTTGTATTTTGGTGATGGTTTATCCTGACCAGTCTGGTGAAACTCACTGGAGAAGACAACCGGAGCTTTGACTCCGGTGATGATGTGTATTGAGTCTGAGCCACATGATCCATGTCCCACGTTTTAATCTTAACCGTTCCTTGTGATTACTCCATTTGCCACACGGTTGACTCAGGTGTACATGGAACGCGTGTTTTTGATCATCAGATCTACCACCTCAATTAATGAGGAAGATCTGATGGTCCACGTATTTTTGGATTTTCTGAATTTTACTTTAATTGCCTTTTCTTAAATAATTCATATTAAATTCAATATTGATCCAAAAAATATGGGACTTTCACCAAAAATTTCCAAATATTTTTCTCTTTCATATTTTAAATTAAAATTATTTTTTGGATCATTATTAATATTTTTCATGAATTAATTGATTTTTCATTTGTTTTTTAATTGTTTAAAAATATTTTTAAGTGTCCAAAAATTATGAATTTTTTCTCCAAGGTCCTTTGACCTTCTTTGACCTATGATAAATCTCATGGCCATTTATTTGGTGTTTTGATGAGATTTTAGGATTTGGACAAAACATATTTGAATTTAATGCATTATTTTACTATTTTTAATTGAATAAATGCCGTTTTAATTGTGTTGACCATTTGTATTGACTTAATTGAGTTTGATTGTTTGTTGTTGGGCCTTGGTCAAGGTTGATTTGACTTTGTCAAATTAATATCATTGGATTTAGGGGATTGATGAAATGTACATTCCATCTCCCAAAATGAATGAATGATATTAATTTGGTAAAAGTCCTCATTTGACCAATTTGTGATCTCATTCATCCCTTTCCCTCTTCATCTAATTCCCCTTCTTCACCCGTTCATTTTCATTTGACCAATGACATCTCAAAGTCCTAATGCTAGTTGATTGAAAGATTAACATGAGTATGGATGAGATTAGGTCACACCTTTTGCATATTTTTATGTGTGGTATGTTTAATGAGCATAGTTCATAATACTATGTCTCCAACATGCATTAACACCAAAATTCTATTTCCCAACCTCAAATAGTTGTGACTTCTACATAAGTCCTATTACGATTGCTTAACATAGAGCTAAATTTGTGACATAAAAGGCATAAGCATTCTAGTTAGTGAGACTGTAAGTCTCCCATCTTCCATGGTATTGTGTGGAAACTTGGCCTTCTTTCCTTCCTTTGGAAGATGTTTTGGTTCAAGGATCCATGCTTGTGGTAAGTGGGTTGAGTGTTGTCCAAAGAATGTCTTGAAATCAAAAGCAAAACAAAACTAACTTCTAACTTACTAACCATTAACTTTTAATTTCAAGTCTTTACTTTTAATGCAATTTACTTTTAGTACTTTATATCATTTGCCATTATACATATCATTCTAATTGTTTATATTAATGTAATTTTCACTTTGTCCATTTGGACCATATTGTATGATATATTTTGTTTGTATATACTTTGTTTGTTTGATTAGTATTTGACCATTAATGTACATAATAACAACAACAAAAAACCTAAAAGACTTTTGAGTGGACTGTTGGCTTGATCTGTGGACTAAATGGACTTAGAATCTAGGCAACCTCTTTTGCTAATGAACTTGGCCAATGCCAATTTGTTGAAGACTCAAGTGCTTGTAATTTGAATTCATCTGATACATCATTCAAGATCTCTCCAGTTCATCTGTAACATTGATCATTGTTAAGTTGTTATGTTGAACTTGTGACTTGTGGAACTCATCTGTTGCAAGGGCTTTTTTGAAGAAGATCATGAAGTGGATAAGCTTGGATGATGCCATCTTTATTTGATACATTTGCTCTTCAAGATTGATATAATTGTGCATTTGTATGTTGCTTGAATAAAAGTCCAAGGGAATTCTGGGTTTCTATTGACATACTTGTCTATTGGATTGCTACCCATTTGGTTAGATCTTTTCAACTTTCAACTTTTAAATTTTATGCATAGGGTAGTCTCTTCATCTTCTCCCCATTTCTTTAATTTCAAAATATCTCCCTTCATTTTTAAAACCTCCTTTGTGTGAACTCCTTTTGTTCTAAACTTTGACCACTTTCAAAAGAGATAGAAACTTTGGCCTTATGCCATTGCATTTTCAAACTTATTTTCTTAAATCAAACTTGTAAATAAACTTAATTATACTTGACTTAAGCTTTCAAAAAAGCCAAAAAGAACTAACTCATTCAAACCATTTTTAGGCCCTTGTGCCTTTCAAACTTAAATTTTGTTAAAAATAATGCATCCATTTTGAAATTTGTAGCATGAACTACGAAGTTTTGATCCCTCATTTTTATGTTGGTACGTAGGCACAAGACCGAAGGTCTTGTCAAACACAAAAAATATAATTAATGAATTCTTTTCTCATCCTCCCATTCTATTTGCTTGTAAACATCACTTTGTACAAAATACATATGCAGACAAAAAGGGTTCCCTAGGAGTACCTAGGACACTTTGGATGCTAACACATTCCCTTTGTGTAACCAACCCCCTTACCTGTGATCTCTGATTTTTATTAGTTTTTATTTGAAAACTTCTTACTATTTGGGTTTTGTTCGTACTTTTCCCTTTTCCCTTGGAAACCATAAAAGCGCGGTGGCGACCCTTGTTATTTGATCTTTAGCTTGTCAATAGCTTGATGATCATGATTCTCCCGCTACAGTGGCTAATAAGACCAATGACAAAGCTAAAGAACCTACGATTATGGGAGAAAAAACTTTAAGGGGCATAATAATTTGAAAACCAACCGATCAACATTGGAATCTCAGTCTCATAGACAAAATATTATTGAGAAGATCAACCCCATTATACAAATGAAGAAGGATATTGCGCTGTAAGATTTATCTATGGCATGGGAGGCTAACTCATATAGTTCATTGAATAAATACTTTGTTGATGCTACTCAAATGATGGACGATGACTTGGCATCAACATTGGTAAAAGTACCTTTTCAGACCCCTCAATAATGAGGTGGTGTAACACGACATCGAGTTTTTAAAGAACTCCTGGGCTAATATGGAAGACTTGGACCCTAAGGGTTATGAGAATGATGGCCAAATTGGTTTCTATATCTAAGAGAAAATCGCAAAAGAAAAATTCAAACTCTAGGTCTCATTAGGGATAAGATCTTGAGTTGATCAAACAATCTTGTCCTTATGAAATGCCTATTTTAGAATGTGAGAGGTATAACTAACTCTCCAACTAAATTAGCTTTAAAAAGGTTAATAGTTATGCATATGTCGGTGATCGTCTAATTAAAATGAACAATTCTAATTTAAAATCGATAATTTTATAACTATAAATAAAACTAAAATCTACTTTTTATATGACTACACGATTAAAATCGAACAACATTGTAACATCATGAATGTGACAAAAAACAAAATGCAGGGGATTCAATTTCTCTAACAACATTTATTATTTTAACACAACTTAATTAGTTGAGTAAGCTAAAAGATTAAAAAAAATTAAGAGAGTTATTTAATAAATACAAAAAATGGGAGTATCTATTTAATTTAGTATAAAATAGATTATAACCATGCTCTAATAATAAATACTCTTATATAAATACTAAAAATGAGAATCTCTATTTAATTTAGTCTTAAATAGATAAACTAAAATGTATCTATGTACAAACTGCGAAAAAAGTTAATTACGTACTTAATACAAAAAATAGATTAACTTAAATACATCCAAATACAAGGAATGTGTAGTGTGTAGCGTAAAATACTACATTAGGAATGAGATATACCTAAAACATTAAATATACTTGATACAAAATACATATCAACTAACATGTATCAAAATACAAGGAATGTGTGGCGTAAAATACTACACCTGGAATTAAATATAACCAAAACGTTAAATGCACTTGATATAAAATACAAATCAACCTAAATGTATCCCGATACAAGAAACGCGTAGCATAAAATGCTACATCAGGAATGAGATATAACCAAAAAAGTTAAATGTACTTGATACAAAATACATATGAATTAAAATGTATCTAGATACAATAAACGTGTAACAACGAAAAAGTTAAATGTATTTAATACGAAATATATATAAATTAAAACGTATATGAATTGTTAATTGATTTAGTGGTGATTGGTGCTAAATCTGGTAGGGAAGACCATGGTTCAATCCCCCGCAACTTCAATCGAGAAGGGGCTGAAACCAATTGATCTTAGAACTGATGTTGAAAACAAAACAAAACTACAAGATACATATGATATGTAACGTAAAATACTACCTCGGGAATGAGATATAGAGAATTATGAGCTATATTGTATATAAAAAAAATAAAATTATGAGAAATAAAGGAAGAAATTTAGTAAAAAATAAAAAAAGAAAAATATATAAGACAATTATTTTGGTTTGTAAGATTTATAGAGCATTCTTATTCGAATAATAGTGACTATGTAATTATAGAATACAGAGAATTACGAGTCGTATCCTATCAACAAAAAAGTAATTATAAAAAATAATGGAAGAAATTTAATAAAAGATTAGAAATAGAAAAAGTATATATATAAGATAATTATTTTTGTTTGTGAGATTAATATCAAGTTCTCATCCAAATAATAATGACTATGTGCGTAGTAAACAACCATAGATAAAAAAAATTATGAGTCATATCCTATTAACAAAAATATAATTATAAAAAATAAAGAAAGAAATTCAATAAAAAAAGAAAAATATATAAGATAATTATTTTGGTTTTTTAAGATTAATAGCACATTCTCATCCAAATAATAGTGACTATGTCACTACTACAAAATTACAAAATGTAGATTTTGTAACGATCTTTCACATCAGGTAAAGTATACATTGTAGTAAAATATGTTGAATTAGACATCTTTCTTTTTTCTTAACTTTTAAAACACATTTCACCTCGATTAAAGATAACAACCATGGTGAAATATGTCATATTGTTTTTTTTATAAATTAAAAATTAAAAAACTTTTTACCACGGTCAAGTTTTTCAACAGTGAGAAAATGTCCCTTAAGGACATGCTTTGAATCCCAACACATACAACTTAGTTTTTTATTCATTTTTAAACCACTTTTGTGTTGCAACATCTTCTCAAATTTTTACTATCTTGAAAATTTTGACGTTAAAGATTAATGTTAAGTTTCAAGCATGTCATTTACTTGATAAAGTGAAACTTTACATTAATCTTTAAGCCAAATTTTTCAATATAACCTTTTAGCATCTTCGAAGACTAAACCTTCAAAGTCATTAATACATCAAAAACAAGAAAAATGTGAATGAACATGTAGAATTTTTATAGACAAATTTGTATAACTATGTGATTAATAAGCAACCATGAGATATAGAGAATGATGAGTCATATCCTATCAAAAAGATGATTATGAGAAATAAAAGATGAAATTTAATTAATAAATAAATAAAAGGAAGAAATTATGAGATAGAAAGAATTACGAATATCCTATCTACAAAAAATAATTATGAGAAATAAAGGAAGAAATTCAATAAAAAAATAAAAATAGAAATGTATATAGCACAAATTTCCTTTTAAGTCATTTTCAAATAAGTTTTCATTTTAATTTAAAACTATACTTAGTTGTTTATATTATTTTTCACCAATTAAAGAAATTTAGTATAATAAAAATAAAATCAGACACCATTTGTAATTTTAATCATTATTATGATTTTTTTCATATAAATATTTAATGTGATTTATTTGATAAGGTTTCTGAATAAATAAGTAATAATAAATTATATTCACAATAGACCAAATTAATATGATGAGTAAGCAATTATGGAATATAGAGAACTATGAGATATATTCTAGAAAAAGAAGAAGAATAAGAAATAAAAGGAAAATATAGTATTTTACAACATAAATCTTTTTTTAAGTCATTTCTAAATAACATGCTGTTTATACTATTTTTCATTAATTAAATTTATTCAAATTAAAATAAATCAAATATTTTTTATAATCTTAACCTTTATTGTATTTCTTTTTAGATAAACAATTCATTGTGATTTTCTTTGTATTAAAAAACAATTATTACTATTTACTAATTATTAGATGAAAAAAAAAGTATATGTTGAAAGGAAAATTTAGTTTCGGAATAATATCTAATAAAAATTATGATAAGATTTATAACTTTATTCTCCCTATTTTAACCAGGGTTTTGTCAAATATTCGGTTAAAAGAGAAGAATACTAAGTTCAATTATATTTAATCAATTGATAATTTTTTTGTAAAAATCAATAGAACTTTGTATTAATTCAAAAAGCCAAAGATAACAAGGCGATCGTAAGAATTCAGTCCACAAAATCGATAAAACAAAAGCAAAAAGAGAAATTTGTTACATCATTAACTTAGCTATATGAGGTCTAAGTTTCTCAAGATATATATATATATATATATATATATATATATATATATATATATATATATATATATATATATATATATATATATATATACCACCCTCTATAGATTATCATATCATAATATTATCAACTATTTTGGTATTATCTATGTTGTTGCCAAAATATTTATCGTTTTGATACTGCCAAATCATATAGATTATCTCCATAGCAGCTAGCTTTAAGATGGACGCCCTTCAACCTTTCCCCTTACTACGAACCACAATCCAGTCCAATTCATCATCCCACTCCTTAGGATCAGGAGTAATTTGAATCCAATATAGAATTATACTCAAAATACTTTTTGTTTCCACATAACCATAAAATAGGTGATCAATAGTTTCCTCATAGGGATGAAAGCAACAAAATGTTGCAATCCGTTAAGCTAAACCGATATAACCTTATTTTATTGGGGAGTCTTCCATGGCAGGGAAGCCAAAGTGTCATCATATCTCGAGGCCTAGTAATGTTACCATGAAACTTGCTTGTTGACAGGGGATTCGTGAGAAAGTCAACTAGCTATTCTCGTGAGTTATAGGAAACAACTTGAGGACACCTTGCTTGATCTTTTCACGGACAAGATGACAATCAATTTCGAGATGTTTTGTTCTTTCATGGAAAACGGGATTTGAAGTTATATGGATGTTGCTTTGAGTGTCACAATATAGATCTGGTGGTTTGCAACATGTAATATGAAGATCCTTAAGTATATAAAGCAACCAAATTAGCTCACAAGTAGCTGATCCAAGAGCTCTGTACTCCGCTTCAGATGAAGACCTTGCAATGGTTTGTTGTTTTTTAGTTTTCCATGACACAAGTGATGACCCAATGGAAAAACAATATCCCGATGTAGATCTCCTTGAATCAACACAGCCTGCCCAATCCGCATCAGAATATCCCAAAATTTGAGAACTTGAAGTTCTAGGGAATAACAAGCCTCTGCCAGGATTTCCTTTCAAATATTTAACAACTTTGCATGCTGCATTATAATGTATCTGACTAGGATTCTTCAGAAACTGGATTGTGTTGCTAGTGTAATGTCAAGTCTTGTGTTGTTCAATTAGAGAAGCCTGCCAATAAGCCTTTTGTAAGTAATAACATCTTCAAAAGGTTTGCTTTGATCTTGATACAGTTTGATTGATGGGTTGAGATACGTTTCAACAAGCTTTGATGCAAGCATGCCCGTGTGTTTCAGCAAATCAAGATAATACTTTCTTTTGGAGATGACAATGCCCTTATTTGAGTGTGCCACTTCAAGACCAATAAAGTATTTCAACTTACCAAGATCCTTAATTTTAAAAGCATCATGAAGAATTTGTTTGACACAATCGAATTCCTGCAAAGATGTACCTTCCAGAATAACATCATCAACATACACCAATAATACTGTGGTGTGCTTACCTTTTATTAATATGAACATTGAGTAATCTGAATTGGACTGATCCAAGCTTGAGGAGCAAGTTTGTAAGTTTTTCATGCCAATCCCTACTGGCCTCTTTCAAACCATAAAGACTTTTGACTAGCTTACAAACTTGATTACGCTTGTTCAATTGAATGCCTTGTGGAACACTCATGTAAACATTTTCCTTGAGATCACCATGCAAGAAAGCATTGTTAACATCTAATTGATGAAGATGCCAATTCTTGATGGATTCTATTGCAAGAATAACTTCGACTGTGGATAATTTTACTACAGGGTAAAATGTATCAAAGAAATCCAAGCCTTCTACTTGACTATATCCTTTAGCAACCAGTCGTTCCTTATACCTCTCAACTGATCCAACAACTTTATGTTTGATCTTGTAAACCTATCTGCTCCTAATAGGCTTGATATCAGGTGGTAAGTCTACTAGTATCCAAGTAACATTGATGACCAAAGCTTCTAATTTGAGTTCGTAGCCTTTAGCCAATTATCATCCTTACAAGCTTCCTCATAAATATTTGGCTCATGATCAAGGTTAACAGAATAACTGAAAAATTCATGACTAGGAGACAAAAATTTAAAGTAGTGGAAAGAAAAGATGAGATAAGGAATACATGAAGATGATGATATTATTTTATTGCTTGAAGAATTGTATACATAATCTTTCAGGTGGGCTGAAGGATTTCTATTTCTTGCAGGTCTATGTGAACTGTCAAGGGTGCTATTTATGCGAGATTCATTATTGTTGGTGTCAGTCTCATCATTATTGGTGTTATTCTCATCAAGGTTGTGAGGATTGTGAAGGCCAGGGTTGGTATCAGAGTCAACAAATATGAAAGTGTTATCAAGGTCAGGTGTGGGGTTATCTTGTTCTACATGAGATGTGATATCATTTTGAGGATGATCAGTGATAAGTATAAACTTGGACTATTTTTGTACAATAAAACTTGGCATTTTTCATCTTTAATTTGCGATTTCATTAATTAATTCCCCTAATTATTTATAGAAAGTTACATATTTTAAATTTGGCTTTGGTATCCTTGATGTGTGTGCTAAGTGTGCAGGAAATCAAATAATAAAGGCACAAAACAAGGAAGTTATGAGCAAAGTAAATTTGTTGACAATAAAGCCTGCTTGTTGAGCGAGCATTGGCAAAGAGGAAGGAAACTTGTCGGACGAGGCTAGAAAATTGAAATCCTAGGGAAAATATCGTGCTGATTGCCAGACGAGTATCTGAGATTTTGAGTTCGCTGAGCGAGGATGAGTTCGTCGGGCGAAAGTGTGTGTGTGTGTGTATATATATATATATATATATATATATATATATATATATATATATATATATATATATATATGTATATATTCTAATAATGGATTGCTGCATTTGAGCCAGGTGGGTGTCACTTTAAGTGATGGTCACCGGGCGAGACCTTGCTCGCCGGGCTAGACAGGAAAATCTCAACTTTGTATGAATAGGTCCAAATCATATTTTTAGGTATGATTTTAGGAACTTTTAACCCCATTTTCATCTGCCACTATTTTTTAGTTAGGAGAAATAGATACTTTGAAAACAACAAGACATAATGCTTCTTGAAGATCCGAAGTTGGATTTGCCTCTATCATTGAGAAATCACGATGGATGTTTGTTCATCTTCATTCTTCTCCTTATAATATTTTTCTTGTTCGGATTGTATGTAAGTTCACTTTTATAGTATGTATTTTTATTAATCATGGTGTTATGTATAATTTATTCACGAATCTACATCGATGTATCCTTATTTACTTATTTATCTTAGGATTTGAACTTTTATTGAGAAATACTCTTCGAATCTAGATCTAGGATAATCATCTGTTAGATGTTAAACTCTAGACATAGATTTAGGTTTAACATTCGCGTGAGTATCGAATTTTAATGCTCCATATTATTGATTGGTAGAGAGATCGTCGATTAAATAATACGGCAGAACTTTCGATGGAAGTTTAGACATGAACCATGTTGTGAGCGATACATGACGATATTGATGAATGTTTAGATTATGCATAACTGGTTGGTAAATTACATGTTTGTATGGTGGATGCAATTCAATCCTGTAAAGCTCTCAGATCTCTATGAAGCTTATTTATTTATTTATTTATTCATTTGTTTTACATATCTTAGCTTTAAATTCAAATCTTGCAAACCGAATCTTAAAATTATAGAGACAGTTGAACGACATTGATATCGCACTAATCCCTGTGGATATGATACAAATCAAAGTACTTACTTTTAGTTGCTGCTTTACCGCTTCAACAAAATTGCGCCTGTAGTGGTAAATTCATGACCATCAAGCTATGGACAAGCTAGACGTCAATTAAACCAGAGTCACCACCGCTCTTTTATTGTTTCCAAGGGAAAAGGGAAAAGTACGAACAAAATCTAAAGATAAGAAGTTTTCAAATCAAAAATAATAAAATGCCAGAGATTACAGGTAAGGGGGTTGGTTACACAGAGGGAAGATGTTAGCACCCAAAGTGTCATAGGTAACTCTTAGGGAGCCCTTTCTTGTGTGCATATGTGTTTTTGTACAAAATGATGTTGGCAATAAATAGAATGGAGGGATGAGAAAAGAATTCATTAATTATATTTTTGTGTTTGACAAGGCCTTCAAATTTGTGTCTACGTACCAACATAAAATAAGGGATCAAAACCTCGTAGTTCGTGGTAACGATTTCAAAGTGGATGCATTACTTTTAACAAAGGCACAAAAGGCCTAAAAAGGTTTGAAAAAGTGTTAGTTCTTTTTTGTCTTCTGAAATTTTAAGTCAAGTATAGTTAAGTTCATTTACAAATTTGATTAAGAAAAGAGTTTAAAAAAATCAATGGCATAAGGCCAAAGTTTCTAATTTGCAATATGGTCTAAGTTTAGAAAACACAAGCAAAGAAGATTTTTAAAAGGAGGGAGAGATTTGAAATTAAAGAAGTGGGGAAGAGATGAAGAGACTAATCCTAAGCAAAAACTTAAAAGTTAAGAGTTGAAAATATCTTACCAATGAGCTGCAATCCAATAGACAAGAATGTCATATAGAAACCCAAATTTCTCTTGGACTTTAGAATCAAGCAATATCAATATACAAATAGCAAGATGAAGAGCAGGGCATCAAATAAAGATAGCCACATCCAAGCTTAGTAACTCCATGATCTTCTTCATAATTTCCCATGCATCAGATGAACTCAAAGATATGCACTAGGCACAGGTCCAAAGTAACACCTTCAATAAGACCATGTAGCAGATGAACTCAAATGGGATCACAATACTTGCTTCAGATGAAGTTTCAAATCACAAGCACTTGGTTTCATGAAAGTCGGCATTGGCCAAGTCCTTTTGCATAGGGAGTGTTGCCTAATTCTAAGTCCAATGTCTCAGAGCAAATCCAACAGTCCACACAAAATGTCTTTTAGGGTTTTTATTGTTATTATGCATATTAGAATCAAAAGACCACAAACACAAACAAATATATACAATCACAATATAATCACAAGATACGGCTCGAATGAGCAAAGTGACAATGACATTAAAGGAAACACGTTAAATGGTATGAATAATGGCAAATGAATAAAGGCTCAAAATTAAAGTGCATAAAAATAAATGGCTTGAAATTAAATGTTAGTTGTTAATTGATTAGAAGTTAGTATTGCTTTTGCTTTTGTTTTGTTTAAGTCATTCTTTGGAGAACACTTAACCCACTATTCACAAGCATGGATCCTTGAACCAAGACATCTTCCAAAGGAAGGAAAAAAGGCCAAGTTTCCACACAATACCATGAAAGAGGGGAGACTTACAATCTCAGTTACTAGAATGCTATGCCTTTTGTGTCAACAATTTAGCGCTATGCTAAGCAATCGTAATTGGACTTATGTAGAAGTCACAACTATTTGAGGTTGGGCAATAGAAATTTTAGTGTTAATGCATGTTAGAGACATGGTATTATGAACCATGCTCCTAAAACATACCACACTTAAAAAGAATATGCAAAAGGGGTGGACCTAATCTCATTCATACTCATGTTGATTTTACAATCAACTAGCCTTAGGATATGGAGATATCATAGGTCCATGAATTGAATGAGAAGAGAATGGGATTGAGATGGAGAGGAAGGGGAAATAAAATCAGCACAAATTGGTCAAAGGAGGACTTTTACCAAATTAAAATCATTCATTCATTTTGGGAGATGAAATGTACATTTCACCAATCCCCTAAATCCGATGATTTTAACTCAACAAAGTCAAATCAACTTTGACTAAGACCCAACAACACATTTCAAATTCAACAAGTCAATATCAAAAGCTCTACACAATTTATTTTGCAATTAAACAATTAAAATCAATTAAATAATACATTAAATTAAATTATGGTTGGTCAAAATCCTAAAATCTCATCAAAACACCAAATAAATGGCCATGATATTTATCATAGGTCAAACAAGGTCAAAGGACCTTGGAGAAATTTTTTCATAATTTTTGGAAACTTAAAAGTATTTTTAAACAATTAAAAATATTCACAAAAACAATTAAATCATGAAAAATATTAATAATGATCCAAAAAATAATTTTATTTCAGAAAATGAAAGAGGAATTTATTTAAATTTTTTTGGTGAAACTTTCATATTTTTTGGATCAATATTAAAATTAATACGAATTAATGAAAATAAACCAAATTAAATGAAAAAAATCAGAAAATAAAAAAAACGTGGACCACTTGATCTCCCTCATTAATTGAGGTGGCAGATCAAGTAACTCCTAGCATGCGTTCCATGGTAGACTTTAGTCAATGCGTAGTAGGAAAGGTATGCAAAACTAACGCACAAGATTATAACAATTCAAATGGATCATGTGGTTCAGATGAGCGCCATCACACCACCAGAGCCAAAGCTCCGGTCTCCTTCTCCAGCGAGCTTCACTGGACTGGTTCACTCACAACCATCACCGAAATTAAAAAGAAGGACATGAGTTTAAAGTAAAAATGCTCAGGAGCTCGAATCTAGCCTCAATTTCTCCAATCTCCAAGTATATTGAAAGATACATGTAGTTGAATTTTGAGGTGTGTGATCTGAGTTGCTTTGATTTGACCTCAAAGTAACTCAATCTTGTTGCCTACATTGGTAGGACTTCAGACAACCAAAAATCAAGAAGAATTATGGAGAATTGAATGAGAATCGAAGAGATGACAATTTCTGGAAAATACCTTCAATGCAGGTCTGTGTTCAATCGATCTTGCTCTTGCTTGCTCTTGCTCATGACACTTGATGGAGTGGAATTGAATGATTAAAAGGCACATGACTCTTGGAGATTTGAATCTAAAAACAATGAGATTCAAACTCAATTTCCAATGGAAATTATCAAGGTTATCCTTTGATATGAGAGGGTTTGAAGGTTGGGAATCAAAGCTGGCGCGCAAGGTCCTTCATTCTGATGGCAAGGGCTTCTATTTATAGCCAAATCAATTGATATTTGCACACTTGAAATGAAATTCCAAAAATAGTAATGTACATTGCATGGGTGCATGGGCGTGTAACAGGCCCACATAATCACTTATTCTGATCCATAATTAAGTACAAACATTGCTGAAGTCATATTAGAAAGCTATTCATTGGTGTATGGAAGTTGCAAGTTGAATCATGCCAAATGGCCATCAATGTTCAAGCCATGTGCAAGTCACTCATACTTTGTCCAAATGGGATGAAATTAGACTTTTTGGAAAGTTTAGATCAAGAGGAACAACTTTAATGTTGAACAACTTTACATTTAAAGCTTGGATCATGATGAATTTTAAGGTGGAAGTTGGGAAAATCAAACATGTCAAAAAAAATTCTAAGTGCCAAGCCATATGTTCACTTATTCCACATTGGCTAACTTTTTATGTGAGCTTCAAATTGTAACACCTCAAAATTTTCCCTCCTCTTCTTGGGACTAGTTTAGCATATTGCATTTCATTTTGTAGGACATTAGGCATTTGCATATTGCATATCATGTGAAAATAAACAAGTCATCCTCCTAAGTCTTTCTCAGAAGATAGAGAGGTTAAGAGATTCATGCCTGAGGGTCTTATTGAATTGATGATCAATCATCTGAGGGTTGCTCTTCAATTAGGGTTTTCTTGGTTCTTCAAGGAGGTTGAGCATTATCTTGATTTCAAGGGTACATCATCATCATCATGGTTATGTCATCCTCAAGGGGTTCATTGTTCATGCTTAGATTCCTCTGGATTAGGGTTTTGACCTCTGGTCAACCCTAATCAGTGTCATTCTTTCAACCAGGGATTTTTAAGGAGAAGAGGTATTCTATTGATGATGAAGATCACATGGTTATATGGAAGAGCTTATTGGAGCTAGGGGTTCATTTCTGAGCCATTTCCTCAGGTGGTAGAGGCTCAAAGTCCACAGTGCATTTTCAAGTCATCTGGGCCCCATAAAAGTCAACAGAAAGTCAACTGAGGGCTAGGAGGTGGAGAGATGGTTTGAGACACTTCATGCATGTCCCAAAGAGGTTCATTTGTCATTACAAGCACTTATCTTGAAGAATTTGAGGTCAGATCAAAAGTTTCCAAAAATAGAAAGTGACATGTAATTGAAAGTTTCCAAAAATGGAAAGATTTTGGTTCAAATTCAACTTGATTTTACATTATCAAAGAAGCCTCAAATGAATTTTTGTCCAACATGAAAGTTGAAGATCTATCTCTCCCATTTCCAAAAAGTCCAAGATCATGAGCATCTGATGAATGGTTGAGAAGATATGGTCAAATGATTGCCAAGTGTGCTTGAAACTTCAAAATGCCATAACTTTTGTTTCAAAGCTCCAAATGAAGCCACTCTTTTTGCAAATTTCTTGTCTTGACCTATATTTTCCAAATCCAATATTGCATTGTATGAAATTTAATCATATAATCATTTGCCAATGCATGCTCATTTTGGAGGGAAAATGACAAATTCAAAATTGGTGCATCACATGAACAAAATACCATTGCCATTGTGTTCATTGGAAGATTTTGAGTGAGTTTATACCCCCACATGTTACTGTTCACGTGTAAATTAGCCATGCACCTTCATTTTTCAATTTTTGCCAAACACCTCTAATCTCCTTAATTATGATTAGTACATGTCTAATTGTGATTACAATGTAATTAGTGTAACACCCTTCTAAAATACCCCAAATATTTAATTAAAATAATAACATATAAATCAGAGTAATCATGCAATTAAGGGTGTCACACATTTTTTCGCACCATTCGTCATACTATTTAGTCATGCTCATTATTTAACTCAAAACATAAAGTATTGCACAATACGCAGCAGATAGAGATCAAATCGATCATTCAAAACATGTAACATACTACATGTAAACTGGTTCAACCAACATCAACAACACAATTAAAATGTTCCCTCCCGATGTTACATCTATCAGAGCATGACCCACTAAGGAGACTACACTAGACTCCAAGCATTAGCTTCTACTCAATCACTGCCCGCTACCTGAAAAATAGTTGTAAGGGTGAGTTCCTCAATCGATATAATAAGCATTATAGAATATAATGTCATGTTAAGTAATTTAACACGTTAATCACCCTAATCATATCACACATTCAGTAACGGCACATCAACTCAAATATCATACTCAATATCAACACAATTCATACTCATGCTCAATGCCAACACAACACACGTATAACATTGGAATACATCCATTCATATTATACACTACACATATATTATGCAATGAGACTCCATGCATGCGGTACCGACTATTCGTGAACATATAGTTCAACTTCACCGACCAAATCCAGGTACGGCTACCAAGCTCACTAGTCCCACTCATTTGAGACCTAGTGACTCACATCACTAATTCCTCACCATGGGAATTAGCTACCACCCCAAGGGCCATGCTATGCACGCTAATTCACCTGGCATGCAAACATCAAAAACAGTCCAAATGACTAACATCACTAATTCCTCACCATGGGAATTAGCTACCACCATAAAGGCCACATTATGCACGCTAATCACCTAGCAATGCAACATCACAACAATAATCCACAATGGACCGATGCTCACTCTCTAAGCCATAAAACAGTCCATTCACAACATATGCATAACATACACATTCACAACATTATGCATACCATCATACATTATCAACATATGTATCAACACATCATATCATGTCAAATAATTAAACACAGTATTAGCACACTCTACTAATACCTATACTGCTCAAAACAGCGGGAAATAATCCCTACTATATCACACACCGATATAGGCAACCATCAATTAGGCACACAACATTTTAATTAACAATTTTTCCACTCTGCAACAGTGTTAACCGGTTAACGCCCTGGGTTAACCGGTTAACGCAGCACAAACACACTTTCTGGCCAAACGCAACAGTGTTAACCGGTTAACGCCCTGGGTTAACCGGTTAACGCAGACAAAACAGCAGTTTTTCACAATTTATAACAGTGTTAACCGGTTAACGCCCTGGGTTAACCGGTTAACGCAAGACAGAAAGCTGTTCCTGCGCTAACAAAAGGGCAGAATGCAGAGTTCTCCGCATTTTCCGCCGTTGGAGGACTTCCGGACCTCCGATTCTAATTCCGTAAAAAGCTACACGTCCAGAAATTTACGACACACACCATTATCGATTCAATTACAGTTTTCACACAACTTATTCATCACAATTTCTCAGCATTCCAAATCCCAATTAGGGTCAATTCAACGGTTAATCACTACCCATTACATGCTAACCCATAATACCCATTAAACGACGATAAACCCCCCTTACCTGAGTTAATCCGGCAATCTCTAAGCTCCAAGCTTTTCTCTTCTCCAACCTTTGCCCTTGCTCTTCCTCTTTGCCCTTTCTCCACTTTCCACTTTTCAGCCGCTTCTCTGTTTCACGTAAAACTCTTTTTACCAAAAAATGGGATTCCTTTTCCTTATTTCACACTTATATAATTTTCCAATTTATATTATTATCCCAATAATAATAATAATAATAATCCAATAATTCCAATTACTTAATTAAGTTAATAAATATAATATTAGCTTAAATTAAATAATTATTTATTTTTATTGGGGTGTTACAACTCTCCCCTACTAAAAGAGTTTTCGTCCTCGAAAACATACCTCAAGCGAATAACTCCGGATAAGACTCCTTCATCTGACTCTCCAGTTCCCAAGTCACATTGCCACCTGCTGGTCCTCCCCAAGCTACCTTCACCAAGGCAATCTCTTTACCCCGCAACTGCTTCAACTCTCGATCCTCAATCCTCATAGGTGATGTTTCAACAGTCAGGTTATCTCTCACCTGTACATCATCTATTTGGACTACATGCGACGGATCATGAATGTACCTCCTCAGCTGAGACACATGAAAAACCTCATGCAAATTCGCAAGCGACGGCGGTAAGGCGATACGATAGGCTACCTCCCCTATCCTCTCCAAAATCTGATAAGGACCAATAAATCAAGGTGTCAACTTCTTCGACTTCAAAGCTCGACCAACACCAGTTATCGGAGTGACACGAAGAAACACATGATCTCCCTCTTGAAACTCAAGTGACTTCCTCCTCTTGTCGTGATAACTCTTCTGACGACTCTGAGCAATTCTCATCTTCTCCTGAATCATCTTAATCTTTTCTGTGGTTTGTTGAACAATCTCCGGTCCAACCACAGCACTCTCACCGGACTCATACCAACATAAAGGTGTCCGACATCTCCTACCATACAAAGCTTCAAACGGTGCCATACCAATGCTCGAATGAAAACTATTGTTGTAGGTAAACTCAATCAAAGGTAAATAACAATCCCAAGCACCTCCCTTTTCCAAAACACAAGCTCTCAAAAGATCCTCTAGTGACTGAATCGTCCTCTCAGTCTGACCATCAGTCTGCGGATGATATGCAAAACTCAATCTCAGCTTAGTTCCCAAAGCCCTCTGCAAACCTTCCCAAAACTTCGATGTAAATCTAGGATCTCTGTCCGAAACAATACTCGACGGAATACCATGCAAACTTACAATCTTCTCAATATACCACTCAGCTAATCTCTCTAACGGATAATCCATTCTGATCGGAATGAAATGAGCCGATTTCGTCAATCTATCTACAATCACCCAAATAGCTTCAAAATTCTTACTTGTCCTCGGTAAACCAGAAACAAAATCCATACTGATACTATCCCACTTCCACTCTGGAATAGCCAACGGTTGCATTAGCCCAGACGGCTTCTGATGCTCTATCTTCGACTTCTGACAAGTCAAACAAGAATAAACAAAACTCGCAATTTCTCTTTTCATTCCCGGCCACCAAAATAGCTTTTTCAAATCATGATACATCTTCGTAGCTCCAGGATGAATACTCAGGCCACTACGATGTCCTTCCTCAAGAATACTCTTCTTAAGTTCGATAACATCCGGAATACACACCCGATTACCAAATCTCAAAACACCATTCTCATCAACTCTGAATTCACCACCTTGACCTTGATTCACTAAAGTCAACTTATCAACCAAAAACACATCGGATTTCTGACCCTCTCTAATCTCATCCAGAATACCACTCGTTAACTTCAACATTCCCAATTTAACACTATTGTGAGTACTCTCACACACCAAACTCAAGTCTCTAAACTGCTCAATTAAATCCAATTCCTTAACCATTAACATAGACATATGCAATGATTTCCGACTCAATGCATCAGCCACTACGTTTGCTTTACCCGGATGGTAATTCAAACCAAAGTCATAATCCTTCAGAAACTCTAACCATCTCCTCTGTCTCATATTCAGCTCTTTCTGATCAAACAAATACTTTAAACTCTTATGGTCACTGAAAACCTCGAATCTTGACCCGTACAAGTAATGCCTCCATAACTTCAGAACAAATACCACGGCTGCCAACTCTAAATCGTGTGTCGGATAGTTCCTCTCATGAACCCTCAGTTGTCTCGAAGCATAAGCTATAACCCGCTTATTCTGCATCAACACGCCACCCAAACCCAACAATGAAGCATCACAGTAAACCTCAAATGGTTCTGACGGACTCGGTAATATCAGAATAGGAGCAGTAGTTAACCTTCTCTTTAACTCTTGGAACCCTTCTTCACACTTTGAGTCCCAAACAAATGCTTGCCCCTTTCTAGTCAACATCGTCAACGGTAACGCCAACTTAGAAAATTCCTCAATGAATTTCCTATAGTAACCAGCCAATCCAAGGAAACTTCGAATCTCAGCAACAGACTTCGGAGCTTCCCACTTAGACACCGCTTCTATCTTAGAAGGATCAACAGCAACACCACCTCTTGAAATCACATGACCAAGAAAACTAACCTCCTCTAACCAAAATTCACACTTGGATAGTTTAGCAAATAACTTCTTTTCTCGTAGAACTTCTAAAACCACTCTCAAATGCTCAGCATGCTCTTCTTCAGATTTCGAATACACCAAAATGTCATCAATAAACACCACAACAAACTTGTCTAGGTACGGATGGAAAATCCTATTCATATACTCCATGAATACTCCAGGTGCATTAGTCACACCAAAAGGCATTACAGAATACTCATAATGTCCATACCTTGTTCTGAAAGCAGTCTTCTGAATATCCTCAGTTTTCACACGTATCTGATGATACCCAGATCTCAAATCTATCTTGCTGAACACACTCGCACCAACCAATTGATCCATCAAATCATCAATCCTCGGCAAAGGATACCGATTCTTGATCGTCACTTTATTCAGTTGCCTGTAGTCCATACACAACCTCATAGTACCTTCTTTCTTCTTAACCAATAATACTGGTGCACCCCACGGTGACACACTCGGACGAATAAATTTCTTATCCAACAGATCTTCCAGCTGACTCTTCAATTCAGCTAACTCAACAGCAGACATACGGTACGGAGCCATCGATATCGGTCTAGTACCAGGTACCAAATCAATCGAGAATTCAACTTCACGCTCTGGCGGCAATTCATTCACTTCTTCAGGAAACACATCAGGAAAATCACACACCACGGCTAGATCGCCAATCCCCAGTTTATCTTTAGCCTCCAAAGTCGCTAACAGCATAAACAACTCTGCCCCACCTGCTACTCCCTCATTCACCTGCCTTGCTGATAGAAACAAATCCTTACCTTCCTCAATCTCAGGAAATATCACAGTCTTATCAAAACAGTTGATAGAAACTCGGTTAAACACCAACCAGTTCATACCCAAGATAACATCAATCTGCACTAATGGAAGACACACAAGGTCTATCCCAACGTCTCTACCAAAAATACTCAAAGGACAATTCAAACAAACTGAAGTAGTAGTCACTGAACCCTTCGCAGGAGTATCAATCACCATATTTCCATGCATCTCAGATATCTCTAACTTAAGTTTCACAGCACAGTCCAAAGATATAAAGGAATGAGTAGCACCGGTGTCAATAATAGCTACAAGAGGAAAGCCATTAATATAACACGTACCTCAGATCAAACGATCATCTGCAGAAGTCTCAGAACCCGATAAAGCAAAGACCTTGCCTCCTGACTGGTTCTCTTTCTTCGGCTTAGGACACTGTGGACTGATATGACTCACCTCTCCACAGTTGAAGCAAGTCAGAGTCTTCAACCGGCACTCTGCAGCCAAATGACCACCTTTGCCACACTTGAAACACTTCTTCTCAGCACTGGTACACTCATGGAAACGATGTCCAGCCTGACCACATCTGTAACACTTAGCAGGGGCACTGGAGTCTCCCCCACTAGGCCTCTTCATCCCACTCTGTCTCTGGAAACCTTTGCCAGCTGCATACGGTTTCCCACGATCATTCTGATTCTTGCCTTTCCTATCAACCCTCTGCTGATAGCTCTCCGCTCTGGCTTTGGTATCCTGTTCAAAAATCCTGCAACAGTCAACCAAATCAGAAAACACTCTAATCCGTTGATACCCAATAGCCTGCTTGATCTCGGGACGTAACCCGTTCTCAAACTTCACACATTTTGAAAATTCTCCAGCAGCCTCATTATAGGGAGTGTAATACTTTGACAGCTCTGTGAACTTAGCAGCATACTCAGTAACAGACCTGTTACCCTGCTTCAATTCTAAGAACTCTATCTCTTTCTTTCCTCTGACATCCTCTGGAAAGTACTTCCTCAGGAATCTCTCTCTGAACACAGCCCAAGTGATCTCAGCATTCCCAGCAGATTCCAACTCAGTGCGGGTAGCAACCCACCAATCATCTGCTTCCGCTGACAGCATATGCGTACCGAACCTGACCTTCTGGTTATCGGCACACTCAGTCACTCGGAAGATTCTCTCTATCTCCTTCAACCACTTCTGAGCGCCATCTGGATCGTATGCTCCCTTGAACATTGGAGGATTGTTCTTCTGGAACTCACTCAGTTGACGAGCAGCTCCCATTCCCACAACATTCGGATTTCCTCCAAGTACTCCAGCTAGCATACCCAGAGCCTCAGCAATCGCAGCATCATCTCTACCTCTTCCAGCCATCTCTATTCTGAAAACCCAACAAACTAAAACAATAAGTACTGATAGGGTTACACAACACCTATCCCGTACAGGGGAAATAGAATAATTACGACTCGACTCGACCGACTATGCTCTGATACCACTAATGTAACACCCTTCTAAAATACCCCAAATATTTAATTAAAATAATAACATATAAATCAGAGTAATCATGCAATTAAGGGTGTCACACATTTTTTCGCACCATTCATCATACTATTTAGTCATGCTCATTATTTAACTCAAAACATAAAGTATTGCACAATACGCAGCGGATAGAGATCAAATCGATCATTCAAAACATGTAACATACTACATGTAAACTGGTTCAACCAACATCAACAACACAATTAAAATGTTCCCTCCCGATGTTACATCTATCAGAGCATGACCCACTAAGGAGACTACACTAGACTCCAAGCATTAGCTTCTACTCAATCACTGCCCGCTACCTGAAAAATAGTTGTAAGGGTGAGTTCCTCAATCGATATAATAAGCATTATAGAATATAATGTCATGTTAAGTAATTTAACACGTTAATCACCCTAATCATATCACACATTCAGTAACGGCACATCAACTCAAATATCATACTCAATATCAACACAATTCATACTCATGCTCAATGCCAACACAACACACGTATAACATTGGAATACATCCATTCATATTATACACTACACATATATTATGCAATGAGACTCCATGCATGCGGTACCGACTATTCGTGAACATATAGTTCAACTTCACCGACCAAATCCAGGTACGGCTACCAAGCTCACTAGTCCCACTCATTTGAGACCTAGTGACTCACATCACTAATTCCTCACCATGGGAATTAGCTACCACCCCAAGGGCCATGCTATGCACGCTAATTCACCTGGCATGCAAACATCAAAAACAGTCCAAATGACTAACATCACTAATTCCTCACCATGGGAATTAGCTACCACCATAAAGGCCACATTATGCACGCTAATCACCTAGCAATGCAACATCACAACAATAATCCACAATGGACCGATGCTCACTCTCTAAGCCATAAAACAGTCCATTCACAACATATGCATAACATACACATTCACAACATTATGCATACCATCATACATTATCAACATATGTATCAACACATCATATCATGTCAAATAATTAAACACAGTATTAGCACACTCTACTAATACCTATACTGCTCAAAACAGCGGGAAATAATCCCTACTATATCACACACCGATATAGGCAACCATCAATTAGGCACACAACATTTTAATTAACAATTTTTCCACTCTGCAACAGTGTTAACCGGTTAACGCCCTGGGTTAACCGGTTAACGCAGCACAAACACACTTTCTGGCCAAACGCAACAGTGTTAACCGGTTAACGCCCTGGGTTAACCGGTTAACGCAGACAAAACAGCAGTTTTTCACAATTTATAACAGTGTTAACCGGTTAACGCCCTGGGTTAACCGGTTAACGCAAGACAGAAAGCTGTTCCTGCGCTAACAAAAGGGCAGAATGCAGAGTTCTCCGCATTTTCCGCCGTTGGAGGACTTCCGGACCTCCGATTCTAATTCCGTAAAAAGCTACACGTCCAGAAATTTACGACACACACCATTATCGATTCAATTACAGTTTTCACACAACTTATTCATCACAATTTCTCAGCATTCCAAATCCCAATTAGGGTCAATTCAACGGTTAATCACTACCCATTACATGCTAACCCATAATACCCATTAAACGACGATAAACCCCCCTTACCTGAGTTAATCCGGCAATCTCTAAGCTCCAAGCTTTTCTCTTCTCCAACCTTTGCCCTTGCTCTTCCTCTTTGCCCTTTCTCCACTTTCCACTTTTCAGCCGCTTCTCTGTTTCACGTAAAACTCTTTTTACCAAAAAATGGGATTCCTTTTCCTTATTTCACACTTATATAATTTTCCAATTTATATTATTATCCCAATAATAATAATAATAATAATCCAATAATTCCAATTACTTAATTAAGTTAATAAATATAATATTAGCTTAAATTAAATAATTATTTATTTTTATTGGGGTGTTACAATTAGCACATGGTATATAAGATAAATCATAACAGAATTGTTCATAATCACAAATTTTAGATCTAGATCTCATTTTCCCTCCAAATTTCTCTCTCATTGGAATTCAAATTTTCTCCACACAATCACACATTTTCTTGATAGATCCATCATCCTCATGACATTTGGAGCATGATTCATCCATTTTTTATGGAAATTGAGCAAGGTTTGAAGCATGTCAAGCATATGAACACATCAATGGCAAGTGCAAATTAAGCAAGATCTAGGTCGTGGCAAGCATCCATTTCTACATCAAGCTTCATAACAAGAGCAAAGGAGGAGATCTACACACTTTGGAGGCCTTGAACACACTGTTTTGATCATTGCCATTCCAGGTTGGTGAAATTTCGAGTCTCTTAATTCTTAATTTTATGGACATGATATTGTAGAGCTTTGCATGTGTCGCATTACGCGAAAAACCGGCGGGAAAACAAGAACAACAGAGCCGCCACCGTGCGTTATTTATCCCAAAAGAGGGAAAGGAAACGCTCAGAGTAAACCTGGAAAAAGCATGGTCTCGCGACCAAAGAGAATGGGATCGGGAGTCGGTTATGCGAAGGGAAGGTATTAGCACCCCTACGCATCCGTCGTACTCGACGGGATCCATGCACAATAGGAAGGAAAATGGTTGCTAAAACACTGCTCAAACACACGCACACTGGCTGAAAGAGACACAAGAAAACAAACAAGGCTGACTCGGTAGGATGTCGCATCCTGGGCCTACTTAGTCTATCAAGCATAGACATCAGAGTCGAAGTAGTTCGGACTGGGGAAACGACACATGCTCGCTAGGATATCGCATCCTATGCATACGTATCTCCTTGGACGAAGGAGAATCAGAGCATTCGTAGCTCGGCTAACACGCACACAAACAAACACAGGCAAAGGCAAACGTGGAGCCTGGATGCCAATCACTAGACTTACATCAGCATCCGAACCAAAAACACACACAAGAAGGCAAACATGGAGCCTGAATGCCAATCACTGGACTTACATCAGCATCCGAACCAAAACACACGCAAGAAGGCAAACATGGAGCCTGAATGCCAATCACTGGACTTACATCAGCATCCGAACCAAAACACACACTGGAACCCGAACGCCACTCGATGGACTTACATCAGCTTCCAAGCACACGACAACACAAAACAAAGACACAGGCGCCCAGAGAGATCTGCTCATCTCCTGCCTACGTACCTCATCTGGTATGAGGATTAGGGCGACGTAGTTCCCCTACGAAGGGACACAGGACTAGCCTAACCAGATGACAGAGGGAAACACAACTAGGGAGACTAACTCGAGCCTAGATGTTATCATGCAAGATTGTCCCTAAGTCAAGGTTTCTAACTAACTTGCACAGGAAGCAAGCCTATCCTATTCAACACAAGCAGTAAATCAAGCATTCACAAGTAACACACACTATATGCACACAAAAGGGGCTCAATCAAAGGGTAAGACCGCAAGAGCAAGTCATTTGTACAGGGGTGGTGTTAGCTCTTAACCTTGCCATTGAGGGGCTAAGGTGTAGCTGAAGAAAGGTGAGTGAAGATAAGACTTCACAACTCTTATCCCTGGTCAGGCAGAGCTTCAGACAAAGGAGCGTGGGTTCAGAAAGTGGGAACCCTTCTACACTCAAGACTCTGACACAATTGTACATTGTACAAGATCTTGGGTTAGTGTCCTCAATGCGTCAACACAGTGGTGTGAGCAGAGGGACGACTCAACAGAATAGCGGGAGATAGATTGCATATCTCTTATATCCGCCAATTGCCTCATAGAGGTCTTTACCTGCTTGGGGACAAAAGTAAACAATCACAAACATCGCCTCTTAAGGAGGACTTCAGACAGGTGCCTGGCCAAGTAACAGGCCAGGTCTTCCAGACTACATGGAGACAAGAATGTTATACCTCAGTTAAAATTATCAAGCAAAGCAAAGCAATATTAGCAACTAACGTACCTGAAATCAATCAAATACAATCAGTATACCAATCACAGAATTAAACAGCAAATGGTTCACAATTAGTTATACACAGACAAACACAATCCAATGCACCAAAGTGCAAGCAAATCAAAGGAGCCAAGCATCCTACAACATAAACCAAGTTAGTTTACAATATCAAATGACATCCCAATCAAATGTGAATCCATTTCCTTAATGTATTTTGCTTCTTAACCTGAAAATCACATTCAAACATGAGATACAAGACCACTAGGACAAGCCTAGGGTCAAAAGGAAGTAAAAAAGTCAAAACAGCAAGTGAAACATGATCAAAACCAAGATTAATCAATTAAAAAGAGAATCCAATTAGTCTCACATCAAAACTATGCACCAAATTCATTTCATGCACAATTTAAGTCAAACTAGGCAATTGTGAGCCATATATGAGCAAACAGAATGGTCGCACTCAAACAAATATCTAAACAGCTCAATAAATTCCACAAAACTTCCAGCCTAAACAGGACACATTCAATGAGCTACACATCAATTTTCATGCCATTTGGACAAGAGGAAGTAGGTCAATGAAAATCATCAAGTCAGCAGAAATCCAAGTAAGCCAACACATGGTAGCAAAATAAGCATCAACTTCAATCAAATGCAAAACAGTGAGAACAATTTAGAAATGAATGGGACCAAAGCCAAATTGAAGCTAAACATGTTAGGAAACACTCCACCAATTTTCACATTCATATGGTAAGAAATGAGCATTTCATAAGATATGTAAATTTGTCACTCAATCAAAACCCTAAAAATGCTAAACAGCAATCAAAAATGTCAATCAAATAGAAAATGGATCAATTAAATCCACAAAAATTCATGGTTAAACTAGACATATACAAGATATCTCATGCAAAAAACCAGAGCCATGGGCCTAAGGTAAGCATGGAAAATTAAATCATGAACACAGCATGGCATAGTGTGACACATATTGTCACACTCAAAACGATTATGTCATATCTACCAATCCAGGTATCCAAAAATTACAAACTATACATCAAAATCTCCAGGAAAGAGTCAAGAACAAGCATGTGAAATTTCATTCATTTTGGATAATGCATGGTTATTTTATGATCAATATGGTGAAACATACAAATATAGCATTCATGACAAAGATCAATATACAACTCCAAAAAATTACCAGGCACAACTTGAGTTACTATACCTAAAAAAAACTAGATTAAATTTGGGATTCAACAAAAAAATTCCCAATCAATTTGGATTAAGGATGATTAATCTATGATTTTTGGAAGTTTGATTAAATATTGAAATGATTATTTGATGTTTAATGATTTATATGAATTAATTAATCCGTAGATGGCATTTTTGTAATAATCTACCGCCTAGCCAAAACGACGCAGTATCGATTTAATGTGCTGGCGGCTTGCCATTGGTCCGTCTTGGAGGGAAACACGGATTCAAACGTGAAGGCCATGGCAGTGGATCAAACGCGGGCAATTCCCAGAAAATAGAGCGTTCCTCATCGCTCTTGAGCCCAGATTTCGCTATGAACAATTGTCAACCAAATCGACCGAACCTTATACCGTTCTCTCCGTCTCTCAGCGTAGATCAAGGATATGGCCATGGTTTTGTCCAGAAGTAATCACACAAAAAGATACGATAGAAAATAGTTTTGACATGCAATCTTTAATCTCAGATATCTCGATGAATAATGGACGAAATCACGCGATTCAAGCATCAATCTACTCTATGTCAAAGGACCTATCTAAACCACATAGCAATTGCGAGAATTAACGAGTTCGGATTTTTACCTCTTGGATACGCAACTCGTGATTCCTCGTGTTTTTGGCTTTGATTCTTGAAAACAGATGAAGGATAATGATTATGAAGATGATTGATGATGAAAAATCAGCTCACAAGTGCATGAATCAGTGGGAATTCGCAGCTGCCATTGGAGAACTCAAGATTGCAACAGTGTGAATTGGCACGGTTCTTGCTTCAATCTCCACAAACAGAGCTCCAAAAGTGCCTGCAGATGATGAATCAAACATGAACTAGCACAAGCATTAGCAAATTCTTGAAGAATTTATGAAGAAATTGAGAATGCAAATTGTGAAATTTTTGAGAGAATTGGAGAGTTTTTGGATTGGATCTGAAAAAATGATTATGATCCTGAGAAACAGTTATGATTAAGATTATATACCAATGCCTAATCCAAAATTTAATCATGATTAGCAAAATTAGGATGATTAGCATAATGTGCGTTTTCAAGTGTTAGGTCCAATATGCCCTTTTCCAAACCAGTCCACATATCAGCTCAAAACCAGTTCACACAAGTCCAAAATATCATTTGTGATGTGTTGCAAAAGGTCTCATATGCATATGGCTTGTATTTCTCAAAATCACCTTTTCATGCCAAAAATGCAAATGTGTTCACTTAAAAAATGGCATTTTGCCATGAGAGTTTTTGATGAAATTTGATTATGCACCATGAAAGATCATATGAAATGTGGTTTGCTCAAAGAAAAATCAACCAAATTGGCCATTCCATGTGAAAATTATGGCACTTTGAATTTGGGCATTTTCTGAAAATGAATGGACCATATCTTGCCAACCACACATGGGAATTTCAAGTTCTTGGACTTTTTGGAATGGTGAGATCAAGATCTTCAACTTTCATGTTGGACAAAATTCCATTTGAAGCTTGTATGATGAAGTAATTTTGGGGAGAAAAACTTTCCATTTTGGGCAGTTGAAATTACAGGTCACCTGCCATTTTAGGAAACTTCTTGTCTGACCTCCAATTCTTCAACCTTGGTCTTTAATATGTCATATGAGACTTATATGGGCATGAATGAAGCCTTTCAAACCATCTCCCACCTTCCAATCCATAAAATCAGGCACAGTTGACCACGGTTGACCACAGTTGACTTTCTATGGTTCCAGCTGGAATTCAGCTTGACTGATGACTTCTGAGCATCCAATCCTTGTCCAAATCACTTCACAATGATCCTTGGACCATATGAACTTGATAAATCAACCCTAAGGCTTTGTTCCAATGGAAATGGCACATGCTTGCTTGTTTGACTGATCTCCTGACCAGTTTGACCTAATTTGTCAACTGAGCTTGCACTTGGGCAAATGGACAATGCAATGTTATGCAGTGGCCTATGTTATGCTATGACCTAATATGAAATGAATATACACAAGGTAGGGTGCAAATTTGAGGTGCTACAACATGCTGGTAATTCTGATCTAAATTTCATTAAATTTGGTTGAGATTTGAAGAAGTTATGTGAAATTAAAGTTTGATGTTCATAAATGTTTTGGTTCGATTCACTTTGATTATTGAGTTTTAGCATGAATGGAGGTTAGATTCTTGATGTACATAACGAGACGGTTCCAACGGTATAACTTTTTGCAAATTCTGGAAAAAAATTTAATAGAGGTCACTGTTCATCCACCGTCTTCATGAAGAAGACGGTGGTTTCCACCGTGCATGGCCGCGCGTGTACAGTGCTAGGGCTTCCCCTGGTTCAGCGCCTCATGAGCACTGTAGATGAGCCTTTCACTCGCACGTCCTGAGTTCGATACCTCACTGAGCGCGTTTCTTTTGTTTCATTTTTTTTCCTCACATTGCCAAAACGACTGCGTTTTGATCCTATTGCCTTGATGCTTCCTTCGATCCTCCGCTCCAGCATTTTGGATTTTATTTGTTTTCCAGCGCGCATTTTTTCCTACACGGTTCGATCCCCACCGGTTCCACATTTTCAAACTTAATTCATATTTTCTCATTTCCCTCCATGTTTGCATATGTTTTTTTTCATTTTCATCTCAATATTTTCTCCAACTTCCAAAAATCATAATAAATTGAATATGCATCCAAATAATTCCAGATTTTTTTCTACATGATCCTTGAAGTGTCTATTATTTTATGATGTGATTTTATCATTTCTGGAATTTTGATTGTGGACTGTTGATTGAACATATATGCAAAATGTGACATGCTTCATTCATTCTATTGTGAAATGCTCATACATTGTCCAATTGATTTGAAATTTTATATGATGATTCCCAACATGTTGCTTGACTTTTGAGGCTTGGTTTTGTATTTTTATCATTTTTCATCTCTGTTTTATGCACATGATTGTATGGTGTGACAATGTATGTCACACAATTTGATGTCATACTTGTGCATTTTCATTTCTAGGTCAAATGAGCTCTTCTGATTATAATTTTTGGCATGATGATTGTATTAGACATGTTTATATCACATAAAAATTTCCATGATTGTTTGATTCATTTCTGTTTTAATATGGAATTTTCATTCTTAATGTCCAATTGTGTGCTTTGAAATTGCCTTTGTCTTCTCTTGCTCACTACATGACTTTGCCTTGTGATTTAGGTTTGGTAATTTTTAGGGAATGTTCTTGATTGAATAAATATGCTTCATGTTGAATATTGGTTGCTGTTTTGACTTTTTACTTTGCCTTTGACCCTAGCCTTGGTGTTAGTGGTTTGTACTCATCTTTTGAGTTTTGTATTTCAGGTTCAAGCTTATAGTCCTAATGGTTGATGCAATCTCATGACTTGAGATGCAAATTTGCTTTATCCACTAACCTTTATTGTGTTGTAGGTTCCTTGGTGATGAATTCACTTGAGTTGATTGGCTTACATTGTGCATATTGGTTGTAACACTGTTGACTGTCTGTTGGATTTGTCTGAATGTGAATATTGACTTGTTTGACTTTCTTACAGGTACTTTAGCCGCTTTAACTCATTGCTTGAGTTTGATTTGCTTGTGGTTGGCATACCACCTAGGTAACCATTCTAACTCCATGTAGTCTGGAAGCCCTGTCGTTTCTGTTTGGCAGGCATTTGGCTGAAGTCCTCCTTAAGAGGCAATGACTGTGTTTGTTTACTTTTGTGCCATGTACTTCAAAGACCTCCTAAGTGAAGAGGCATTGGCAGATAGAAGGGATGTGCAATCCATCCCCTGCTATTCAGTTGAGTCTTTCATCTTGCTCGCACTACGTGCTGATGCATTTTGAATAAACACCCAAAATCTTGTATATAGAGTCAGTCATTGTGGAATGGAGTTCCTCATTCTGGACTCCCACACCTTCATTGATTTGAAGCTCACCCAGGCCCGGGTTAAGAGCTGTGAGGTCTAACCCTCATCTCCCATTTCATCTGCTCACTCTGACGGTCAATGTCAATGGTTAAGAGGATACTGACAGGATACTGGCATCTACAAGATGACAGGGCAAGACTGAACACTTGCGGGGGGTCTCACTGGGGAGAAGCAGGCTTTCCTTTCACCAACGGATGAGGAAATAAACCTCTGTGGGGATTAATCCAGAACGCCATATGTTGAACAAAAATCCGCCTTTGCCGGGGATACGGTCTGATAGGTTTCGAACACGTGAATGCATATGTTTGAATTTTTCTATGGCGTAATGCTCCATTTCGAATGGAAATGCTACGCATTTTTGAGGATGCAATGAATACTACATGCAAGATGCAAAACTGGCTAAGGAGCCAAACTGATCAGATACTCCGACTCCGCGGGGAGACTCTGCTTGAAGAATACTCTGCGGGGAGACTCTTATTGGGGAATGCCTTGCGGAAAAAGCAACAACTTCTCACTCATGCCGGAGAAAACAATATTGTGGCCGGGAACAGGATAAACTCCGCTGGGGAACATCCTTCACAATCCAAATCTACTCGGGGACTCTGCTCGGGAAGCAAACAACACTCCGCTGGGGAAGTAGATCAGGCAACTCTTCGGGGATACTCGCCAGGGAGTAACAAGACATCTTTACCAGGGAATGATAAAGCGACTTCGCTGGAGAAGATTCCACCAAACCTCAAGTAGGCCACACTCTGCTACGGGGAATAACTGCTACTCCACTAGGGACGACCCACACAATCCACAAGTTGGAATAAACTCAGCTGGGGATGCAACTCTGCTACGGGAACTCGCCCAATCCACTGGTGGGATAATTCTGCTGGAGAAATATTTCATTAAAACCCGCTCCACTCGGGGACTTGCTGAGGAAAAACCCACACCTTCCTGATGAGGAGAACAACTCTGGTGGGGATGACAACACATCCTATCACGCTGGAGATAAATTTCCACAACCCTACTGGGGAGAAGCACTCACGGCCATGCTGGGGATACCAACATCACAAACCCGACTGCTGGGAAACAACATCTTCATGACAAACTCCGCTGGGGAAACCCTCCTGAGGGACAACATCTACCAGGTACTCAGCGGGGATCTTAGCTGAGGAAATCTGCAAACACCGGCCTGCCGAGGATAGGCCATCTTTAAATCTGCTGAGGAAAGAAGGTACCATCCACAGACACTTCTGCGAGGGAACACAACTCTGACGGATATCAAACTCGCTCTGAGAAGGACCTGCTGGGGAAAAGCTCACAGATGTCGACCTGCAATACAGCAAAACACAATGCCCCGGGGGATACATGGACAAGATACACTCAAGTATCCTCAACATTCAAAATGATTTTCAAATGTTTTATCCTTCTGCAAGTTATTGTTAAGCCTTCATGTTTCATTATATGCAATGTTTATCAAAAATTCGGACGTTTTTGCAAACAAAACAGTAAAAATAAAAACAAGAGAGCTATTTATCTGAATAACGACTTTTATTGATTGAAAACGTGCCTGAAAAGGCAAATACATTGGGAAGCAATTCCTAGAAAGAGGAAATTGAGCACAAAAGGAAAATAAACTATCCTAATGGCAATGTGAATACGGCATCCACTATTTCCCAATTCTGTTATAACTCACAGATCATCAGTTTTCCTCCCAACTTCCTTGCTTTCTGAGAAGAATGACTGGACCGATTACATCTTCCGAGATGGCAGCCGAATGAAGCGCGATGAAGTACAAATAACTCAGACTGTAGTCTTCGCTTTAATCCCTCTTTTGGTTGGATCGCCCTTTCGGGTTTTCAATCCACCGGGATACCCATTTTTGCCTAAGCCGCCCTCGCGGGTTTTCGACTTACCGGGTGTACAAATTCTTTTCATTTTATCCCTAATTTTTGCCCGAACCTTTTCCTTCTGTTTTTTGGTTCGCCGGGATGCCCTTTTTCTGCCTGGACTCTTTTATTCTTTTTGTCCAGCGGGTCAATTTATGCGAAGTATTTTTTGACTACATCTGAGTTAACAGGGGACGGAAAATCTTCACCATCCATAGTTGTAAGCATCAAGGCTCCACCGGAGAAGACCTTCTTCACAACATATGGACCTTCATAATTAGGAGTCCACTTGCCCCTGTTATCTGTACCGGGAGGAAGGATCCTCTTCAGAACTAAATCACCAGTCTGAAATGTCCGAGGACGCACCTTCTGATCAAAGGTTCGCTTCATCCTTCTCTGATATAACTGCCCGTGGCACACCGCTGCTAGCCGTCTCTCTTCGATAAGGCTCAACTCATTAAACCTTGTCCGAATCCACTCGGCTTTGTCCAGCTTGACATCCAATAATACCCTCAGAGAAGGGATCTCCACTTCAACTGGTAGGACTGCTTCCATACCATACACAAGGGAGTACGGGGTTGCCCCGGTCGACGTACGCACTGAGGTACGGTACCCATGCAAAGCGAAAGGCAGCATCTCATGCCAATCCTTCTACGTTACGACCATCTTCTGCACAATCTTCTTGATATTCTTATTTGCCGCCTCTACAACACCATTCATCTTTGGTCTGTAAGGAGAAGAATTGTGATGTTCAATCTTGAAATCTTTGCAAAGCTCTTGCATCATCTTGTTATTGAGGTTCGAACCATTGTCAGTGATGATTCTCTCAGGAACTCCATAACGACAGATGATTTCTTTCTTGATGAACCGGGAAACCACTTGTTTGGTAACATTAGCATAGGAAGCTGCTTCCACCCACTTGGTGAAGTAGTCGATCGCAACTAGGATGAAGCGATGTCCATTCGAAGCAGTGTTAGACGGTGTGGCTAGTGATCGAGAGGGGGGGGGGGTGAATAGATCACCTCTTTGAATTTTAACGGATTTAAGTTTTATCAGAGTTTTTAAAATTGGCGGAAAAAATCAGTCCCGAATCGACTTCCGTCTATTCTGAACCGCTACTAAAAAACCGGACACACGAGCTTAATGCTGGATTTGAATGAGAATGACAGAAATAATCACACCAGAATTTTAGCTAATTGAATGCACTTTTCATTAAAGTCTATTTCCAATGAATAAAATCTAGCTAACCGTTTTGTCAAACAGTTGGTGTGTGTGTGATCAATGATAGACAACAATGAAATTTGCTTAAAAGTTTTCTTGCCACTGCTGTCTTGCAAAAGGAACAATCACAACACACTAACTGGAATTGCTAAAACAGTTTTAAAACGTAAAGAGGAATAAGGTAAGAATACAATACGCAGAGATTTGGTAAGGAAGTTCCCCACATCGTCCTCGCGTGTGGGTACGTCTCCCTCTCAATTTCAAATGAAATTGAGAACTTTGATTATCAATTATTGCCGAATCCGTTGATACAAGGTTATGATACAAAGACAGAATTCTAAACTCTAAGAACCTCTTCTTGTATGAACCTTCACTTGATCTGAGCACGATCAAGATTTTCCTGCACGAAATTGCAAACAATTCACCGGTTCCATGACCTGCTTGCGAAATCCCCCGATCTCCAAACGCAACGCTGCGGCTGAATATGTTCTGCAAACGTGACTCCCAAACCCTCAAGAACACTCCAGTTCTTGAAGGACAAACCAGTAGGTTTTTCCTAGAAACCCCCTTCAATCTTCAACTCAGCTAGATCCTTGATCGTTCCACTGAAAACCACAGCTAGATCCTTGATCGTACCACTGAACGTTATCTCGATGCTTCTTTTTATCCAAAGAACAAGAATGGTTATGTGTAAATGTTCTTGAAGAAAAGTGATTGAGAAGATGAAGAAGATGAAGTCTCTTTCAGGTTTCTATGTGCTCTCAAACAATTGCTCCAACACTGCTTTTTGATCTGGTGTTCAATTGTTTTTCCTCAATGAATTCGTACCTCTTGCTGCTG
Organism: Lathyrus oleraceus; assembly: GCF_024323335.1. Taxonomy (NCBI): domain Eukaryota; kingdom Viridiplantae; phylum Streptophyta; class Magnoliopsida; order Fabales; family Fabaceae; genus Lathyrus; species Lathyrus oleraceus. Next base: position 49,999,704 of record NC_066580.1, on the reverse strand, counting down.
TCATAACCTGTCTTATATATGCAACCACAGGAACTGTTATAAAACAAAAACAGCTTTATGCATTGATACATGAGAGTATGCATCGATGCATACTGTAATATAAGTGAGTATTTGGTGAAATGAATTAATCATGTATCGATGCACACTTCGTATGTATTGATGCATGCTTCTTTTTCACTAGCATGTATCGATGCCTAATGCGTATGTATTGATACATAGGCTGTTTTAATTTGTCATGTATCGATGCCTAATGCGTATGCATTGATACACAGTCTGTTTCAATTGATCATGTATCGATGCAGGGATCGTATGGATCGATACATGGAGCCTTTTGCCTTTCATGTATTGATGCATGACTCGTATGCATCGATGCATACTGAACAAAAGAGGTTTTGTGATATACCACATGCAGTATGTATCGATGCAAAGGCTTATGTGTTGATGCATACTGACATAAAATGGATTTTATGTGTTATTTTAAGAGATGTGTCAATGTAGGTCTTTTATGTAAAGTTATGCAACAATAGAATGGGATAGAAACACAATAAAAACACAAGTGTATCAAGTGATGTAATGCACAACCAACATTTGTATGATGATCACACAATTTTCTATCATTCAAAATTAATTCAAGTAAAGAATTCTCTCACAAGCAGTAGGCTCAATCTTCCCAATCATGTCAATGCCCCACATGGCAAACGGCCAAGGCGAGTTCATGACATTCAACGGGCTTGGTGGTACATGCACTTTATCAGCATAAATTTGACACTTATGGCACTTCCGAGCATACTTGAAGCAATCAGACTCCATAGTCATCCAGTAATAACCGGCTCTCAACAGTTTTTTCGACATTGCATGACCACCAGCATGGGTACCAAACGAACCTTCATGCACCTCTTGCATCAACATGTCTGCTTCGTGTCTATCCGCGCATCTGAGCAAGACCATGTCAAAATTCCTTTTATACAACACGTCATCCTGATTCAAATAAAAGCTTCCAGCTAGCCTTCTCAGGGTCTTCTTGTCATTCTTCGACGCACCTTCAGGATACTCCTGAGTCTTGAGGAAGTTCTTGATGTCATAATACCACGGCTTCTCATCAATCGCAACAGACTCGGCTGCAAACACATACGCAGGCCTCTCGAGTCGATTCACCGCAACATGTGGCACATGATTCCACCAATGAACTTTTATCATGGACGATAAAGTAGCCAAAGCATCAGCCATCTGATTCTCATCCCGGGGGACATGATACAACTTCACCTTCTTGAAGAACGTCAGTATTCTTCTGGTGTAATCTCTATACGGAATCAAATGCGGCTGGTTGGTATTCCAATCTCCATTGACCTGATTGATCACTAGAGCTGAATCTCCAAATATATCAAGAGTTTTGATCCTCAGATCAGTGGCCTCTTCTATTCCCATGATACAAGCCTCATACTCAGCTTCATTGTTGGTGACGTCAAAAGTCAATCTGGCAGAAAAGGGTATATGAGCACCTTTAGGATTGATCAGCACTGCACCAACCCCATTACCATTCACATTCACAGCCCCATCAAACATCAATGTCCACTTGTCATCAGGATCCGGTCCTTCCTCGACAAGCGGCTCTTCACAATCTTTCATCTTAAGATACATGATGTCTTCATCAGGGAATTCAAACATCATCGGCTGATAGTCGTCGATCGGTTGCTCGGCGAGATAGTCTGACAATACACTACCTTTGATAGCCTTCTGCGACGTGTACTGGATATCATACTCAGTTAAGATCATCTGCCAACGGGCAACACGTCCGGTGAGAGCTGGCTTCTCAAAGATGTATTTCACTGGATCCATTTTAGAAATCAACAAGGTAGTATGGTTCAACATATACTGCCTCAGTCGGCGAGCAGCCCAGGCCAAAGCACAACAAGTTTTCTCAAGCTGTGAATATTTGATTTCACAGTCGGTAAACTTTTTGCTAAGGTAGTATATGGCATGCTCTTTTCGACCAGACTCGTCATGCTGTCCCAATACACACCCCATCGAATTCTCGGTTACTGACAAGTACATTATTAATGGTCTCCCTGGAACTGGAGGAATCAGGATTGGAGGTTTCTGTAAATACTCTTTAATCTTGTCAAAAGCTTTCTGACAATCATCATTCCACTTGATTGCCTGATTCTTTCTAAGCAATTTGAATATTGGTTCACACGTGGCAGTTAGGTGAGATACGAACCTTGCAATGTAATTCAATCTCCCTAAAAACCCACGAACCTGCTTTTCAGTTCTCGATTCAGGCATCTCCTGAATAGCTTTGACTTTCGCCGGATCAACCTCAATCCCCTTCTCACTGACAATGAAGCCTAACAGCTTCCCTGATCTTACCCCAAACGTACACTTGTTTGGATTCAGCCTCAGTTTGAACTTGACCAATCTGTCAAACAACTTCTGCAAATTAACCAGGTGCTCCTCTTCTGTCTGCGACTTCGCAATCATATCATCCACGTACACTTCAATCTCTTTGTGCATCATGTCATGAAATAGAGTCGTCATTGCCCTCTGATAGGTAGCACCGGCATTCTTCAGCCCAAATGGCATCACTTTATAGCAGAACATGCCCCAAGGTGTAATGAATGTCGTCTTTTCCATGTCCTCTGGCGCCATCTTGATCTGATTATAACCCGAGAAACCATCCATGAAAGAGAATACCGAGGATTGAGCCGTATTGTCTACCAATACATCAATGTGAGGTAATGGGAAATCATCTTTCGGACTCGCCCTATTCAAATCCCGGTAGTCGACACACATTCTGACTTTACCATCCTTCTTCGGCACAGGAACGATGTTGGCTACCCACGGTGGGTACGTCGTCACTGACAAGAAACCCGCATCGAACTGCTTCTGAACCTCTTCCTTGATTTTCACTGCCATATCAGGACTCGTTCTACGAAGCTTCTGCTTGACCGAAGGACAATCATCTCTGAGAGGTAGTCTATAAACCACAATATCGGTATTCAGCCCAGGCATATCTTGATAAGACCAGGCGAATATCTCCACGTACTCTCTCAGCATTTCAATCAATCTGCTCTTGACCTCAGGTTTCAAAGCAGCCCCGATCTTGATATCCCTTCTGGTGTCCTTAGTACCAAGATTAACAATCTCCAACTCTTCCTGATGAGGTTGGATGACCCTTTCCCCCTGCTTCAACAATCTAGCCAATTCTTTCGGGAGTTCACTGTCTTCATCACTCTCCTCTTCAGCTTGGTAGATGGGATTGTCGAAATCATACTGAGCCATAACAGATTTGTTCATAGTGGATGCCATAAGATCAATTCTGCATGTTTTAATGTTTTATTTTAGAAAAAGATTTCAAGAAAGTCACAAAAACAAAAACATTGCCATTTTTATTTTTTTTGAAAAATGGAAAACAAAAACAAAAAGACAGGGATCACAAAATTGTTTGCAAAACGTCCTTTATTAATGATAATCATTGAAAACATGAGGCCCTACAATGAACCACTACGCCTTGGGCAGAACGTAGGGTTTTGTGCAGAATGAAGAACAAAAGAAAATTACTCTGTCTGAAGAGTAACTTGGACAATATCCTCTGCAGTCCAGTTGTTGATCACTTCCCCTGGTGCACTCGGGCGGACCCAGCAGTCGAGATCACAATCGCTGTCGACATCTTCACCCTCAGTAGCAAAGACATCACCATGATTCATCAGCCCAACGCTGGTAAAGGTACTAGGACCTGCTGCCCCCTGTTCTGCTCGGAGAGGCTCATAACCAATGCCAAATTTATCTTCTTTGACAGGCAAGTCCACCATCTTGCCCCAGCCTTCAGCTCTACCAGAGTCAACAACCGCCTTAGCCTGCTTGTAAGAAGCAATTGAAGCACCTGGTTTCCTCTGTTCAGCACACGCCACCTTCTCAAGAGCCACAGTCTCGAACGCCTGGCACAAAGTCTCGTGGATTTCGCCATCCACCTCGACATATTTGAACGAGGACAGATGACTCACCAAGATGTCCTCTTCACCGCACACGGTCACAATCTGACCGTTCCAGACGTACTTGAGCTTCTGATGGAGAGTCGACGAGACTGCCCCTGCTGCATGTATCCATGGACGTCCCAAAAGACAACTGTAGGCAGGCTGGATGTCCATGACATAGAAGACGATGTCAAACTCTTCAGGACATATCTTCATGGGCAAAGTGACTTCCCCAAATACAGAACGTTTGGATCCGTCAAAAGCACGAACAATCAGGTCGCTAGGCGTCAACACAACCCCTTCAATAGGTATCTTCTTCAATATTTGCTTAGGCAGCACATTCAACGAAGAACCCGTGTCCACCAGCACATGAGACAACACAGCCCCCTTACACTCCATGGTGATGTGTAAGGCCTTGTTGTGATTCCGACCCTCGGGCGTCAAATCAAGATCTGTGAACCCCACGCCGTGTCGGGTACTCACGTTAGCAATTACACCTTCAAGCTGATTAACAGAAATCTCCTGAGGTACATACGCCATATTTAACATCTTCAGCAAGGCGTCTCTATGTGCCTCAGAGCACAACAGCAGGGAAAGGATAGAGATCTTGGAGGGAGTTTGGTTGAGCTGATCTACAATCTTGTAGTCACTCTTCTTGATTATGCGCATGAATTCCTCCACATCCTTCTCAAACGAGCCACCCGGCACATTCACTTGAGCAGGCGTTTCCTCAACTGCGGCCTGTTTGCCCTTAGCTCTGGCAGATGCCTCAGTATTGGGATCCCTCAACGATTGAGGCGCAAACAGCCGACCACTGCGAGTGAAGCCTCCTAGTCCACCCACATTGTCCACAGCAGGACTCACAACCGCAGGAGCTTTACTGACAGGCACACTGATAGTTACGGGCGCTAGATTTGAAGGTTTGACCCTGTTTTCAGCCCTTCTGTTGCTTCGGTAGGCATTATCGTACTTCCAAGGCACAGCTTTACTGTCCACAACCCTTCTTACCGGAGCAATGATTGTTGTTGGAGTGTTGGTAGCAACTGGTGCAGATATGGTAACTGGATTACCACTTGTTGTAGGCGCCCGTCCTTCAGTCGGTTTGAAGAAGATTGTGACAGTAAACACTGCCCCATGATCTCTATTGTCAGACCGGCCAAACTGAACACAGCCTTGATCCATCAAACCCTGGATACCAGCCCGCAGTAGTTCACACCCATTCTCGGCCTCTGCACAGCCCACACAGTTCTCATCACAGCCCAGCTGAACACCGCCACTCAGCAGACGGCCCTTAACCACTATCAGAGAAGTCTGAATCTCACTGACATTGACAACCAAATCCTCAGATTCGACCCCTTCGATACAGTTCACCCTATGAGCACCATGTGCAAGCATGGGATTGTTAACAACATTTGGCACAGGGGCGAAGTTGATCGCCTTGGAGTCGATCAAATCCTGGACTTTATGCTGGAAAGCCCGAAACTTCTCAATATTATGCCCTGGTGCTCCAGAATGGAAATCACACCGGACATTTGCATCATACCCAGGTGGCAAAATAGTTGGCGGAGCCATCGTTCTCAATTCAACAAAACCCAATCTGAGCAACTCAGGCAGTAGCTCAACGTATGTCATGGGCAATGGATCAAACCGTCTATCCGGCTGCAGCCTCTGTCTCGGCTGATAAGGACGTTGCTGTTGCTGTTGTTGTTGTCTCGGTTGTTGCGGAGGTTAACGTTGTTGAGGTGCAGGAATGGTCACTGCAGCAACCTGTCTGTACTGATTCTGGTTTCTATTCGGCCCTCGGCGATGCTGAACAGCACTAGCTTCACCTTCTCTACGGCGAGGTGCCCCAGAGAAAGGTTTCTTTGATGAAGAGGAACCCACATCATTGATCTTCCCAACCTTGATCAAACTCTCGGTTCTTTCACCACAGATGACCATATCAGAGAAGCTTCCAAATGGGCAACTCCCCATTCGGTCCATGAATACCCCTTGCAGCGTACCGATGAACATATCCGTCAACTCCCTTTCCAGCATAGGGGGTTGAACTCTGGCAGCAAGTTCACGCCACCTCTGGGCGTACTCTTTAAAGCTCTCGTTATTTTTCTGGCACAGACTCTGCAGCTGAGTCCGGCTCGGTGCCATATCCATGTTGTGCTTGTACTGTCTGAGAAAAGCTTCTCCCAGATCCCTCCAACATCGGATAGCATCTCGTTTCAACTCCATGTACCAATCCAAAGATGCCCCCAGATAGGCTATCTTGGAAAAAATACATCCACATTTTCTCGTCATCTGTATATGCCGAGATCTTCCGATAGTAGGCCTGCACATGGGTGCGAGGGCAAGAAGTATCGTTGTACTTGTCAAAGGTGGGTGCCTTGAATTTGTGGGGGATTCTCAGACCTTCAACTAACCCCATGTTTGTGACATCGAACCCCAGAGAGTTCTGGCACTCCATTGCTCTTATCTTTTCAGCCAGGGCATCAACCTTCCGATCCCTGTCCTCAATTCTACCAACATCACCCTCATCTTCACTCAGCATTGTGAACATGTCCTCTTGTCTGTCGACAATAGGAGCTGGATGACGCACCGGAGCCCTGGTAGCTCTAGCATTGACCTCTGCAGCAAGAGGCTGACCATCAACTCTTATCCCCCTGAGTTCTTCTCCCGTAGCATAGCCATGAGCGGGAGCAGCAGCAACATTAACAGTTTCAAAACCAGGTGGAGCAACAGGTGAACCACGGTTAGACGCCTGAATAACCGTTTCTTGCCTCTGAACCAAAGCACGGAGCTCCTCCTGACCCCGGGCAACCCCTTGCATCATCGTCATGAATTGGGCCATGTTCGCCCTCATCTCTGCTAATTCAGTCTGAACCTGATCCATGCTTCTGCACTGATTAAGTCTCGTAGAATACCGGTGAGGTCGCTGATCCGCTATCCTGCCTGACACAGGAACCAGAGTGAGAAGTCGGCACACGAACACCTGTTATGCAAATGTTATGATTATGATGCTAATGCATATGATGCACATGAAATGTTCCTCTCTCAGGCATTCAAAGAGCTTGATTCATCTCAAGAAATAACAACCCGCAACAATACAAAGCAACAGGGAGATACAGCAACATCCTACAACTGAGCAAGGAATACAGAGAAAATTCTCATCTATAAATGAGCAACTGGATCATACAACAAAGATCCAAATATCCATCAAGGTACAACAAAAGAACCATACCCAACAAGCCTGGGGGTGATTCATAACATAAACATCAGGAAATACAAGCTAAGACAAGTTACTTCCAGGAATGAGCGTCTTCAAGTAGTGACACTGGTCTATCAACAGTTCACACTCTGAACATTCTGGCAAGGGAGTGATCTTCTCCTTCAACTGTCTTCTAAGCTCGACAACTTCTGCCCCACCTATAAGTGCTCTGAGCATCGACAAATGGCCCACTGACTGGTAGGAGAGACACAAACCATCTAAGCAAAAATGGGAGACAACACCTGATAGCTCCACCCTTACCATGCCTACTGTGAATAACATAGTAAGTGTCAGCTAACAGAGTAGGGACTGGATTCCCTCCAATGAAGATGCAGACTGCAGCATAGTCAATAAAATTGGGCATACTAGGAAACAGGACGATCCCATAGATCATAACAGCGAGCTGGGCATGATAAGCTTCCCAATTCCCCTTCTCTGCTTCTCCTCTAGCAGCTCTCAGCAGAAACTTCAAAGGTAGACCCACAACATCCCCACTGGTCTTCCAACTATCACTGATCTCTCGGATACTCAGATGCAAAGCCTTAGCAATAACCCTGAAGTCAACTTCCTTTGGCACGTCCAAGAAAGGAATCTGATGCTGAATCGGGACACCCAACAGAATGGAGTACTCCTCAAGAGTAGGCGCCAACTGATAGTCCTGGAAAGTGAAACACCTAAGCTCTGGGTCATAAAACTGAAGAAGAGTCTGCAGCGGCACCGGGTCGACTACCATCTTCAACAGAGTCAACAGATCCCCATACTGGTCAATGAACCCCCTCAGATGATCACTGGTCACAAAACTGCTAAACTCAATTAGAGATGTCAGAGGCTCACGATGAAAGCTATAAGAACAGGTCTTCCGCTTCGGCTCTGGGACTGTTGCCATCTCTATCAGTGAATCAAGCTCTGGAATGTACCTGAGAAATGATATGCATGCAAGGATTAGTTCTTTTTTTTTTTTTTTTCCTTTTTTCCATTTTTTTCAATTTTTTCTTCATTCCATTTCTTTTGAAAAATAAACATGCTATGATGCACATGATGCAGACACGACTGGAAAGCTGTGCATCTCTGAACACAGGATCGAAGCTCCGGCTCGAACTCTGATCACAATCATCTGAAACCCAAAGTCAACTGGTCAACTGTAATCTGAACCCAATCTGAGAAACTGAGTCACCAACAGGAGCACACTGAGTCACCAACTAGTCACCAACCGGTCACCAACAGTCACCATCTGTACATGTTAAAGTGATCATTCCCCCCCATTCACGGGTGTCATCTAGGCCAGGGTAAGGTCGAAAGAAACGCAGCATAAATAACCTTTCGCAGAATATTATCATATACACACCTGAAGTATGTAACGATAATATCCTACCAGGGTCTGAACTGCTCGTGATATCAATGTTCCGCTAAGTGGCGCATACCACCCGCTTCCCATGAATCACTCTATTCCTAGGTTTCCTAGATTGCACTCATAGCATGGGTATTGGGCCTTTTACCTCGAGTAATTCCCACCCCCAATCAGAGAAAACACAGCCAGCACAGCAGATGAAAATGAATGAATGCAAACATTAATGCACACAATAAATGCAAACAATAAATGCACATATATACAATGAATGCAATAAATAAACACAACACAAAGCAACCAAAACCCTAACCTAGATAACGCTAGGAGAGACTCGCTTAGGGAAGATGGACCAGCAAGAGGTCAACAGAGCCGCCACCGTGCGTTATTTATCCCAAAAGAGGGAAAGGAAACGCTCAGAGTAAACCTGGAAAAAGCATGGTCTCGCGACCAAAGAGAATGGGATCGGGAGTCGGTTATGCGAAGGGAAGGTATTAGCACCCCTACGCATCCGTCGTACTCGACGGGATCCACGCACAATAGGAAGGAAAATGGTTGCTAAAACACTGCTCAAACACACGCACACTGGCTGAAAGAGACACAAGAAAACAAACAAGGCTGACTCGGCAGGATGTCGCATCCTGGGCCTACTTAGCCTATCAAGCATAGACATCAGAGTCGAAGTAGTTCGGACTGGGGAAACGACACATGCTCGCTAGGATATCGGATCCTATGCATACGTATCTCCTTGGACGAAGGAGAATCAGAGCATTCGTAGCTCGGCTAACACGCACACAAACAAACACAGGCAAAGGCAAACGTGGAGCCTGGATGCCAATCACTGGACTTATATCAGCATCCGAACCAAAAACACACACAAGAAAGCAAACATGGAGCCTGAATGCCAATCACTGGACTTACATCAGCATCCGAACCAAAACACACGCAAGAAGGCAAACATGGAGCCTGAATGCCAATCACTGGACTTACATCGGCATCCGAACCAAAACACACACTGGAACCCGAACGCCACTCGATGGACTTACATCAGCTTCCAAGCACACGACAACACAAAACAAAGACACAGGCGCCCGGAGAGATCTGCTCATCTTCTGCCTACGTACCTCATCTGGTATGAGGATCAGGGCGACGTAGTTCCCCTACGAAGGGACACAGGACTAGCCTAACCAGATGACAGAGGGAAACACAACTAGGGAGACTAACTCGAGCCTAGATGTTATCATGCAAGATTGTCCCTAAGTCAAGGTTTCTATCTAACTTGCACAGGAAGCAAGCCTATCCTATTCAACACAAGCAGTAAATCAAGCATTCACAAGTAACACACACTATATGCACACAAAAGGGGCTCAATCAAAGGGTAAGACCGCAAGAGCAAGTCATCTGTACAGGGGTGGTGTTAGCTCTTAACCTTGCCATTGAGGGGCTAAGGTGTAGCTGAAGAAAGGTGAGTGAAGATAAGACTTCACAGCTCTTATCCCTGGTCAGGGAGAGCTTCATACAAAGGAGCATGGGTTCAGAAAGTGGGAACCCTTCTACACTCAAGACTCTGACACAATTGTACATTGTACAAGATCTTGGGTTAGTGTCCTCAATGCGTCAACACAGTGGTGTGAGCAGAGGGACGACTCAACAGAATAGCGGGAGATAGATTGCATATCTCTTATATCCGCCAATTGCCTCATAGAGGTCTTTACCTGCTTGGGGACAAAAGTAAACAATCACAAACATCGCCTCTTAAGGAGGACTTCAGACAGGTGCCTGGCCAAGTAACAGGCCAGGTCTTCCAGACTACATGGAGACAAGAATGTTATACCTCAATGAAAATTATCAAGCAAAGCAAAGCAATATTAGCAACTAACGTACCTGAAATCAATCAAATACAATCAGTATACCAATCACAGAATTAAACAGCAAATGGTTCACAATTAGTTATACACAGACAAACACAATCCAATGCACCAAAGTGCAAGCAACTCAAAGGAGCCAAGCATCCTACAACATAAACCAAGTTAGTTTACAATATCAAATGACATCCCAATCAAATGTGAATCCACTTCCTTAATGTATTTTGCTTCTTAACCTGAAAATCACATTCAAACATGAGATACAAGACCACTAGGACAAGCCTAGGGTCAAAAGGAAGTAAAAAAGTCAAAACAGCAAGTGAAACATGATCAAAACCAAGATTAATCAATTAAAAAGAGAATCCAATTAGTCTCACATCAAAACTATGCACCAAATTCATTTCATGCACAATTTAAGTCAAACTAGGCAATTGTGAGCCATATATGAGCAAACAGAATGGTCGCACTCAAACAAATACCTAAATAGCTCAATAAATTCCACAAAAATTCCAGCCTAAACAGGACACATTCAATGAGCTACACATCAATTTTCATGCCATTTGGACAAGAGGAAGTAGGTCAATGAAAATCATCAAGTCAGCAGAAATCCAAGCAAGCCAACACATGGTAGCAAAATAAGCATCAACTTCAATCAAATGCAAAACAGTGAGAACAATTTAGAAATGAATGGGACCAAATCCAAATTGAAGCTAAACATGTTAGGAAACACTCCACCAATTTTCACATTCATATGGTAAGAAATGAGCATTTCACAAGATATGTAAATTTGTCACTCAATCAAAACCCTAAAAATGCTAAACAGCAATCAAAAATGTCAATCAAATAGAAAATGGATCAATTAAATCCACAAACATTCATGGTGAAACTAGACATATACAAGATATCTCGTGCAAAAAACCAGAGCCATGGGCCTAAGGTAAGCATGGAAAATTAAATCATGAACACAGCATGGCATAGTGTGACACATATTGTCACACTCAAAAAGATTATGTCATATCTACCAATCCAGGGATCCAAAAATTACAAACTTTACATCAAAATCTCCAGGAGAGAGTCAAGAACAAGCATGTGAAATTTCATTCATTCTGGATAATGCATGGTTATTTTATGATCAATATGGTGAAACATACAAATATAGCATTCATGACAAAGATCAATATACAACTCCAAAAAATTACCAGGCACAACTTGAGTTACTATGCCTAAAAAAAACTAGATTAAATTTGGGATTCAACAAAAAAACTCCCAATCAATTTGGATTAAGGATGATTAATCTATGATTTTTGGAAGTTTGATTAAATATTGAAATGATTATTTGATGTTTAATGATTTATATGAATTAATTAATCCGCGGATGGCATTTTTGTAATAATCTACCGCCTAGCCAAAACGACGCAGTATCGATTTAATGTGCTGGCGGCTTGCCATTGGTCCGTCTTGGAGGGAAACACGGATTCAAACGTGAAGGCCATGGCAGTGGATCAAACGCGGGCAATTCCCAGAAAATAGAGCGTTCCTCATCGCTCTTGAGCCCAGATTTCGCTATGAACAATTGTCAACCAAATCGACCAAACCTTATACCGTTCTCTCCGTCTCTCAGCGTAGATCAAGGATATGGCCATGGTTTTGTCCAGAAGTAATCACACAAAAAGATACGATAGAAAATAGTTTTGACATGCAATCTTTAATCTCAGATATTTTGATGAATAATGGACGAAATCACGCGATTCAAGCATCAATCTACTCTATGTCAAAGGACCTATCTAAACCACATAGCAATTGCGAGAATTAACGAGTTCGAATTTTTACCTCTTGGATATGCAGCTCGTGATTCCTCGTGTTTTTGGCTTTGATTCTTGAAAACAGATGAAGGATAATGATTATGAAGATGATTGATGATGAAAATTCAGCTCACAAGTGCATGAATCAGTGGGAATTCGCAGCTGCCATTGGAGAACTCAAGATTGCAACAGTGTGAATTGGCACGGTTCTTGCTTCAATCTCCACAAACAGAGCTCCAAAAGTGTCTGCAGATGATGAATCAAACATGAACTAGCACAAGCATTAGCAAATTCTTGAAGAATTGATGAAGAAATTGAGAATGCAAATTGTGAAATTTTTGAGAGAATTGGAGAGTTTTTGGATTGGATCTGAAAAAATGATTATGATCCTGAGAAACAGTTATGATTAAGACTATATACCAATGCCTAATCCAAAATTTAATCATGATTAGCAAAATTAGGATGATTAGCATAATGTGCGTTTTCAAGTGTTAGGTCCAATATGCCCTTTTCCAAACCAGTCCACATATCAGCTCAAAACCAGTTCACACAAGTCCAAAATATCATTTGTGATGTGTTGCAAAAGGTCTCATATGCATATGGCTTGTATTTCTCAAAATCACCTTTTCATGCCAAAAATGCAAATGTGTTCACTTAAAAAATGACATTTTGCCATGAGAGTTTTTGATGAAATTTGATTATGCACCATGAAAGATCATATGAAATGTGGTTTGCTCAAAGAAAAATCAACCAAATTGGCCATTCCATGTGAAAGTTATGGCACTTTGAATTTGGGCATTTTCTGAAAATGAATGGACCATATCTTGCCAACCACACATGGGAATTTCAAGTTCTTAGACTTTTTGGAATGGTGAGATCAAGATCTTCAACTTTCATGTTGGACAAAATTCCATTTGAAGCTTGTATGATGAAGTAATTTTGGGGAGAAAAACTTTCCATTTTGGGCAGTTGAAATTACAGGTCACCTGCCATTTTAGGAAACTTCTTGTCTGACCTCCAATTCTTCAACCTTGGTCTTTAATATGTCATATGAGACTTATATGGGCATGAATGAAGCCTTTCAAACCATCTCCCACCTTCCAATCCATAAAATCAGGCACAGTTGACCACAGTTGACCACAGTTGACTTTCTATGGTTCCAGCTGGAATTCAGCTTGACTGATGACTTCTGAGCATCCAATCCTTGTCCAAATCACTTCACAATGATCCTTGGACCATATGAACTTGATAAATCAACCCTAAGGCTTTGTTCCAATGGAAATGGCACATGCTTGCTTGTTTGACTGATCTCCTGACCAGTTTGACCTAATTTGTCAACTGAGCTTGCACTTGGGCAAATGGACAATGCAATGTTATGCAGTGGCCTATGTTATGCTATGACCTAATATGAAATGAATATACACAAGGTAGGGTGCAAATTTGAGGTGCTACAGCATGCTGGTAATTCTGATCTAAATTTCATTAAATTTGGTTGAGATTTGAAGAAGTTATGTGAAATTAAAGTTTGATGTTCATAAATGTTTTGGTTCGATTCGCTTTGATTATTGAGTTTTAGCATGAATGGAGGTTAGATTCTTGATGTACATAACGAGACGGTTCCAACGGTATAACTTTTTGCAAATTCTGGAAAAAAATTTAATAGAGGTCACTGTTCATCCACCGTCTTCATGAAGAAGACGGTGGTTTCCACCGTGCATGGCCGCGCGTGTACAGTGCTAGGGCTTCCCCTGGTTCAGCGCCTCATGAGCACTGTAGATGAGCCTTTCACTCGCACGTCCTGAGTTCGATACCTCACTGAGCGCGTTTCTTTTGTTTCATTTTTTTTCCTCACATTGCCAAAACGACTGCGTTTTGATCCTATTGCCTTGATGCTTCCTTCGATCCTCCGCTCCAGCATTTTGGATTTTATTTGTTTTCCAGCGCGCATTTTTTCCTACACGGTTCGATCCCCACCGGTTCCACATTTTCAAACTTAATTCATATTTTCTCATTTCCCTCCATGTTTGCATATGTTTTTTTTTCATTTTCATCTCAATATTTTCTCCAACTTCCAAAAATCATAATAAATTGAATATGCATCCAAATAATTCCATATTTTTTTCTACATGATCCTTGAAGTGTCTATTATTTTATGATGTGATTTTCATGATTTTATCATTTCTAGAATTTTGATTGTGGACTGTTGATTGAACATATATGCAAAATGTGACATGCTTCATTCATTCTATTGTGAAATGCTCATACATTGTCCAATTGATTTGAAAATTTATATGATGATTCCCAACATGTTTCTTGACTTTTGAGGCTTGGTTTTGTATTTTTATCATTTTTCATCTCTGTTTTATGCACATGATTGTATGGTGTGACAATGTATGTCACACAATTTGATGTCATACTTGTGCATTTTCATTTCTAGGTCAAATGAGCTCTTCTGATTATAATTTTTGGCATGATGATTGTATTAGACATGTTTATATCACATAAAAATTTCCATGATTGTTTGATTCATTTCTGTTTTAATATGGAATTTCTTAATGTCCAATTGTGTGCTTTGAAATTGCCTTTGTCTTCTCTTGCTCACTACATGACTTTGCCTTGTGATTTAGGTTTGGTAATTTTTAGGGAATGTTCTTGATTGAATAAATATGCTTCATGTTGAATATTGGTTGCTGTTTTGACTTTTTACTTTGCCTTTGACCCTAGCCTTGGTGTTAGTGGTTTGTACTCATCTTTTGAGTTTTGTATTTCAGGTTCAAGCTTATAGTCCTAATGGTTGATGCAACCTCATGACTTGAGATGCAAATTTGCTTTATCCACTAACCTTTATTGTGTTGTAGGTTCCTTGGTGATGAATTCACTTGAGTTGATTGGCTTACATTGTGCATATTGGTTGTAACACTGTTTACTGTCTGTTGGATTTGTCTGAATGTGAATATTGACTTGTTTGACTTTCTTACAGGTACTTTAGCCGCTTTAACTCATTGCTTGAGTTTGATTTGCTTGTGGTTGGCATACCACCTAGGTAACCATTCTAACTCCATGTAGTCTGGAAGCCCTGTCGTTTCTGTTTGGCAGGCATTTGGCTGAAGTCCTCCTTAAGAGGCAATGACTGTGTTTGTTTACTTTTGTGCCATGTACTTCAAAGACCTCCTAAGTGAAGAGGCATTGGCAGATAGAAGGGATGTGCAATCCATCCCCTGCTATTCAGTTGAGTCTTTCATCTTGCTCGCACTACGTGCTGATGCATTTTGAATAAACACCCAAAATCTTGTATATAGAGTCAGTCATTGTGGAATGGAGTTCCTCATTCTGGACTCCCACACCTTCATTGATTTGAAGCTCACCCAGGCCCGGGTTAAGAGCTGTGAGGTCTAACCCTCATCTCCCATTTCATCTGCTCACTCTGACGGTCAATGTCAATGGTTAAGAGCCTCAGACACCTTTCCAGTTGGCTTGTTTGTCGAGGTCGATATGACCCCTTGACTAAAGCCCAGCCTTGTATGAGCCGCTTGTTTGCATATAGCGTGTGACGATTGCTTTTGATGTTTATCTTCTTTTGCTTCTCATCTCCTTTCTGTAGGAGTCGTATGATCAACTTTCGAGGAAGTTGAACGTACGTAGAGATAGACTTGAGTTGACTCACTGCCTGTGTGAGTCAAACTCTTGTTAGAGACCTCAACCTAGGGTTATAATTTGCATGATGAATATTAGGCTCGAGTCAGTCTCCCTTTTAGTCCGTTATTCCCTTGGTCTCTGGTTAGGAGAAGTTTCTCCCCTGTTAAGGGGAACTACGTCGCCCTGATCCTCATACCAGATGAGGTACGTAGGCAGGAGATCGTGCGAGATCTCTCCGGGCAACCTTTTTCTTTTGTGTGTGTTTTGCTTGACAGTTACTAGGCTCGAGTTCCAGACTCCCTGTTAGCTTGTCAATTTGATACCCTTTTGTGTTGTGTGTGTTTGTGGAGTCTGATGTAAGCCCAGCGATTGGCGTTCGGTTTCCCGTCTAATGTTGTTTGTTTGTGGAGTCTGATGTAAGCCCAGCGATTGGAATTCGGTTTCCTGTTTGTGTTTGTGTGTTCAGAGTCGGACGTAAGGCCAACCATTGGCAGTCTGTTTCCATTTGCGAGTTTCTTTTGACGTCTCAGCGTCTTTGGGTTGTGTTTTGTTTCGGCGTGCGTTAGCCGAACTACGGTAGCTCTGATTCTCATTCCAGATGAGATACGTAGGCATAGGATGCGATATCCTAGCGAGCCCGCTTCCCATTTCCCCGAACTACGTTGACTCTGATGTTTGTTTCTGACAAACTACGTAGGCCCAGGATGCGACATCCTGCCGAGTCACCTTCCTCCGTCTTCTTTCATCTGTTTATTCCAGTGTGTGTGCATTCTTTGAGCAGTTATTTGGCAACCTTTTTCTATTCTTCTGAGCGTGGATCCCGTCGATTACGACAGACGTGAGGGGGTGCTAATACCTTCCCCTTGCGTAACCGACTCCCGATCCTTGCAATCTCTGGTCCTAAGACCATTTCCTTTCCAGGTTTACTTCGAGCGTTTCCTTTCCCTCCTTTGGGATAAATAACACACGGTGGCGGCTCTGTTTGTTTGTTTTTCCCGCCGGTTGTTTTTCGCGTTGCGACACAAATGAGAAATATTCATTCATAAAAGTTGTAACTATCTCAAATTCCTTCAAAATGGTAACAAATTTGACCTCATTTGGATTTAATATGAAGGAGTTATGCATTTTTGAAGTTGAGGAAAATCACTTGTTTAATGGCATTGGTCCAAAATGACCTATAATGTATCCTTATATCACATGCACATGAAAGTTGAATTTGCTCTTACTCAAAACATAAAAGTTTAATTAGACATCTTGAATTTTATTTTTCAACTTGTAAATATTTCATCTCATAAAAATTGAGCAAGTTATGACCTTGGGAAGTTGACCTCAAAATTAGGGTTTGGACAAAATGACCTATAATCTTTCACCATAAAAAATGACTTTATAAGCAAAAATAGATCTAGACCTCAACATGAAAGTTGTTTGTAATGTCACTTAGAGTAACTTTTCTCTTGGAATCATTTTCATATGACAAAAATTGTTGGAGATAGGGTCCAGGGAACCCAGTTTTGATTAGATGAATTCCTCTGGTCAACCACCATAAGATGATGAAATTTTAAGTGTCTCTTAAAATATTTGATCAATTTTTGAAGAAGCTTGTTGAAGAAGTTACACAAAATACCCAAATGAATTAGGGTTTCCAAGGCAATCCAACTCCAAACTCTTGATGATTTCTTAATAAAAATAACATGTAAACATCATAGGGATCCATATATGATGCTTAGAGCCATAGTAAACCACTTCTTGATTGAGCTCCTTGTAATGGGGGTCTTAAACCCTAGATGTGAGCTTGATAGATCAAAGGTGAGCACATTCCCTACCTACAAAAGAGTTAGTGTATACAAAGACATATTTTTTGGTATTTTGGTTAGTGAATGATAAAGATACAAAGTATGATACAATCAAATGGTGCTTGGTGATCTCTCCTAATTCAAACCTAATGAATAAGGGGTAAGGAGGATGCCAAGATGTAATCCCAATGCTTATGCACATGATGAGAAAGCATGTGGGATCTTAAGGTCAAAATTGGGGTCTTACAGCTGCCCCTATTTAAGGATGTTCTAGGTGAGGAGATGAAGGTTAAAACCTTCGCATCTACTCAGTAGAATGGGCTTAAATAACAACATATAGAAACAAATTTTGGTCCCTAAGAGGCCTCATGATGCATATGATATGAAATGTTAAAATACTCTTTGTGGGGAAATGTTTCCACAAAGGAAAAGAATCCGGAGAGATTGAAAGTCCGTAGGAGCATAATGCATTCCGTAAGGAAAACTCATTGGGGAGACAAAGACTTTGGGGAAAAGGGTTGTGCGTAGACTGAAGAGAGAGAACATTCTTTACCGGTTAGGGTGAACATATCAAGGATAGACTCAAAGGAAAGAAAATCCGTCATCGGTTAGGATGAACATATCAAGGATAGACTTTCCTGGGGATTCTAGTGAGGATATCCGTCACCTGGTTAAGATGAATATATCAAGGATAAACTTCCTAAAAAAGTAGGAATTATATCTATGAATACTTGATAGAATACCGAAAAGAGACTATCCGTCATCGGTTAGGATGAACATATCAAGGATAGACTCTGCGAAGGGAAAATGAGGGTTTACAACTACCAATTATTGGGTAGAAGACCATAAAGAGAAGGAAATCCTTCATTGGTTAGGATAAACATATCAAGGATAGACTCTCTGGGGAACAAAATAGGGATTACAACTATCGGTTACTGGGCAGAAGACCAAAAAGAGAGAATATCCGTCACCGATTAGGATGAACATATCAAGGATAAACTCAAACAAGGGAAGGAAATATCTGTCATCAGTTAGGATGAACATATCAAGGATATACTTCCTAGGAGACGTGAAAACGAATCCGCTGGGGAAACAAAGGTTGCTTTTGCCGGGTATGTGGCAAAAGTGACAAACATGAGAAGAATATTACCAGTTACTGGGTAATAGGCTCTCAGGGGACCAAAATCTTCTATCTAGGTAAGATCTAGAAAGAAAAGGTCAATCAACAGACTCAACCCAATGAGGATATAACTCAAGGGGAGTGGTCCCATCCAGATAATCAACTGGGGAGGAAGCTGATAATAATCATCAACGAGGAAATAACTCGGTGGGGAAATAGAAAGGTTAAAGTCTTTCTGCTTAATAGGCTGATACTCTACATTTGAAAGAGGACATACAAACCAAATCTGCATGGGGAAAAAGGTATATCGCTATAATAGAGGATCAAAACGGACAATGAATCACATAGTGCAACAATGAAATTATATGAGTGTATATGTACATGTATATGTATATGTATATGTATATATGATGATTATGCTGACAGAACGATCATAAAGGATACAATCATCACTGATTTGAATCATCAATACAAACCCCTATCCAATCCTCACAAGAGGGAAACAACAGCTGGAGAGAAACAAATAAACGCCTTGAAGACTCAATCCTGGCTGGGTAAAGCACAAGGAGAAGGATCTGCTGAGGAAATTGCTACAAACTCTGCAGGGAATTTTAGGTCAACACCATATCAAATGGGAGACAACCCTACAGGGGATAAATGCAATAGTTGCTCAAAATCAGGAATAACTCTGGCGGCTCGTGGGGAATCAAAACTCTGCCGAAGCTGTGCAAACTGCCGAAATAACACTCCTTCAACTCAAGGGAGGCCAACAAACTCGGCTAGGGAAACCAACAGGACTCGGCTACTAAAATGTTGTCGGGGATGAAATGGGGATCACGCCTACTGCTTTGGAAGAACCAATACTGCTATGCACTTAGGGCTTACCGCTTTTAAAACTGATGTTGATATTCCTTTAAATGATATCAATTGCTTTAAAATAACCGCTTTTATATATTTAAGAAAATATGATTTTAATTTAAAACTCAATTTCAAAAATGATCATAATAAAATTTAAATTCACTTGGGCTGAATTAAACAAGAGTAGAAACAATTTGATAAAAAACTTAACTTTATTTAACGGAATGGTAGTCTGTAAATGACAAGATTCCATAGATCTTTACAAAAGTTGAAAAATGGTAATTTATATGGAAAATGGCTACATTGAACACAATGATCACTAATCCTTCTACCAACTTTCGATGTCCACTGTGCTCATGGCGACAGCTGGAGATAATGAATCAGAATTGACCGACTTGCTCAAGAATGTCTTCAAAACTGAAGACCAGAAGGATGCAGTTACTTGCCATAATCCCTAATTTTTGCATAAATTGCCCCAAGATGAGGTACTCAATTTATCGGGATAAATTTTTTTGTTTTTATGTCTCTAATTTTTGCTTGGATCTCCTTTTCGGGTTCAATCCACCGAGACACTCATTTTTGCCTAAGCCTCCCTTTCAGGTTTTCAACTTAGCAAGCTATTCTTTTCTTTTTAGGCGAAGTATTTCTTGATTGCATCTGCGTTCACAGGACGCATGGACTCTTCACTATCCATAGTTGTAAGAATCAAAGCACCGCCTGAAAAAGCTCTTTTAACAACATATGGGACTTCATAATTTGGAGTCCACTTGCCCCTAAAATCTGGTTTAAAAGATAAAATCTTCTTGAGCACAATGTCACCTTCCCTGAATACACGAGGTCTGACCTTCTTATCAAAAGCCTTCTTCATTCTCTGCTGATACAACTGACCATGAGACATGGCAGCTAATCTTTTCTCTTCGATCAAATTCAGCTGATCAAACCTGGTCTGATACCATTCAGCTTCAGTTAATTTGGCTTCCATCAAAACACGCAATCATGGGATCGCAACCTCTACCTGGAGCATAACTTCCATGCCATAAACAAGTGAAAAAGGGGTTTCCCCTATTGAAGTGTGGATGGATGTACGATACCCATGTAAAGCAAATGAGAGCATCTCATGCCAATCCTTGTATGTTACAACCATCTTTTGGATAATCTTCTTGATGTTCTTGTTTGTAGCTTCAATAACCCTATTCATCTTAGGTTTGTAAGGAGAAGAATTATGGTGTGAGACCTTGAAGTCTTTGCAAAGAGCTTCCACCATATTGTTATTCAAGTTCGATCCATTGTCAGTAATGATCTTACTTGGCACCCCATAACGACATATAATCTGATTCTTGATGAACCTCACAACAACTTACTTGGTTACATTTACATATGATGCCACTTCAACCCACTTTGTGAAGTAGTCAATTGCCACCAAAATGAAATGATGTCCATTTGAAGCTTTAGGCTCAATCATGCCAATCATATCAATTCCCCACATGGAGAAAGGCCACGGGGAGGAAATGACGTTCAATAGTGTCGGAGGAACATGAATCTTATCTTCATAAATTTGACACTTGTGGCATTTCTTCACAAACTTGTAATAGTCAGATTCCATTGTCAGCCAATAGTAACCTGCTCGCAACATATTCTTTGCGATAGCATGTCCATTGGAATGAGTACCAAAGGAACCTTCATGGACTTCAGTCATCAATAAATCTGCTTCGTGTCTATCCACGCATCTGAGCAGAACCATATCGAAGTTTCTCTTGTACAAAACATCACCATTCAGGTAGAAATTTTCGGATAATCTTCTCAAAGCCTTCTTATCTTTCAAAGATTCCCCAGGCGGGTTAATCTGACTTTGGAGGAAACACTTGATATCAAAATACCATGAATTCTCATCTTTGGCCTCTTCAACAACAAACACATGAGCTGGCCTATCAAGACACATCACTGTTAGATTGGGAACTTCATTCCAATATTTCACCATAATCATTGAAGCTAATGTTGCAAGAGCATCTTCCATTCGGTTTTTATCTCGAGGGATATGATGAAACTCAACCTTTGTAAAGAAAGTTGAGATCCTCCTCGCATAATCTATATATGTGTAAGACCCTAATTTTGACCCTAAGATCCCTCATGGCATCATAACATTGCATTTACACTGCCTCAAGGATCATAAGAATCTTGGTTCCTTACCTTTGGGGTGGGGTCTCTTGTGAATTGGTTTGAGATCACCAAGCATGCTTGAATTATATATTATTGCCTTTCTCATTTTATTTACTAACCAAAAGCACAAAAATATGTCACTAACATCTCTTGTTTGTAGCTTGAGCAGTCACAAGGTCAAAAGCTTCTAGGAGATCCTATATGCATTGATATGGCCAAGAGAAGATGAAAGCAAGAATGGATATGGTTCTCAAAGC
The DNA here is from genome assembly GCF_024323335.1 of Lathyrus oleraceus. Lineage (NCBI taxonomy): Eukaryota > Viridiplantae > Streptophyta > Magnoliopsida > Fabales > Fabaceae > Lathyrus > Lathyrus oleraceus. The sequence continues at coordinate 49,977,641 of NC_066580.1, read as the reverse complement.
TCTCGTCCATCAAATATGCCTCCCAAGTATCTTAATTCATCATTTTGATCAAAGCAAATCAAAGGGTTTGAGGTTTGTTTCCCAAGGAAACCCTAATTCATCTGTTCATCAATTGTGCCTTGCTCTTGAAGCAACCTCAACCCATGGTCAAATACAATCAAGGGAAGTTCTTTAATTCATCATTTTATGCATATTTGAACTTATTTGAATATCCTCAATCATCCATTCATCAAGAAATGAGGTTTGGACTTGAGAAGTTGATCAGTCAATTCATCTAACTATCTTGAAATGCACTAAGACCTAACTTTTTATGTGTTGGTCAAAAGGATATGACCCCAAGAGAAAAACTGTTTTTAATAACCATATGAACAACTTTCATGTTCATCAAAACTTTATTTGAAGCTTGGAAGGTCATCATACATTCCAAAACATTATAGGCCATTTTGACTAAAACCCTAATTTTAGGTCAACTTCCCAAGGACATAACTCCTTATTTTTTATGATTTTGAGGTGAGACTTAATGAATTGGAAAGATTAAGATGTCTACTTCAAATGTTATGTTGAGAAAAATTACAAAATCTCAAAAGAAATACATGTGATAATGCAAAACATTATAGGTCACTTTGGACCAAATGCATTGAAATGTGAAAAAGTCCAATTTCAAGTGCCCATAACTTCTTCATAAAAAATACAAATTATGCCAAATTTAAGTCCAAATTTATTGTCTTGAAAATATATACAACTTTCATGTTGAAGGTTTTATCATTTGGAGCTTGCATCATTGAGACAGAAGGGCTTGAACTTTGGCCAATTTTGAAAATTCCACATATGCATGTTTTACACCCTACACTTCAAGTTCAATTTTCATTAATTTCCAAGGCCCAAATGGAGTTTTGATCAACATGACATTTGTTCCTTATGCAACAAGCTTTCCAATCATTACCCATAAGGCCATGTTTTATTTTTGGAAGTATCATTTTCGAAGAGGGGAACTTTTTAGTGCATTTTTGGAAAATCACTTCAATTGCCATGCATGATCTAAATACACCTCATCTGCACGTCCAAAACATATTTGATGATGTTTAGCTTGCCATTCCAATCAGAATTGGGCCCTCTATGCGCCTGTACAGGCCCATGCATGAAGGCCCTCTTCACCCATGCACACACTTTGCTCATGCTTGCAGCTCCCTTCATATATAAATACAAGGCCTTGGCTTCATAATTTCACAACCTGAAGGCACCTGTTATGGTGCACGAATCCCTCCATAGCCATACTTAAAGGAACTTTCTCTTTTTCTTCAAATTTTCAAATCTAAATTTCAGCTACACTGGTTGATTTCTAGATCCATAGTTCCTAAGCCTTGCTCATCTTCATCACTAGACCACACTGCAAGCATTAGCAAAGGAGAATTGTGCTCTCAAGATCCACATTTCAAAGGTGGATATCAGAACTTATTTTCTTCGAAACTCTTTATTCATAGCTTATTTCTTGCATTTGCTGGGTTGTCTGAAGTCCTCTTAATAGAGGCAATTGTTTGGTGCTTTGAATTTTGAAATTCCATCAAGTTTCAGTTGAACACCATTTTTTTCAAGCTCTGATTCCTCTCTCCATAGAAGTCTAGAGCGAAAATAGATGGCACAAGGGTGATGTACATCACCCCAACTTTCCATAGCTATATAGATCGTGGCATTTGGTTGAGGTTGCCATGTCTGCAACTCTCACCGGAACAGGAGACTTCGCTGGAGAAGACGGTGGTGTACACCACCGTCTGGATGCCAGATCAAATCCTGGCCGTGCGATCTCTTTTCTAGATCTAATCTGGATCCTTCATTGTTATGACTTGTTTAAAGGCAACATGTTTTGCATTGACTTGGGTGTATGGTGGATGCGCGCATGAGAACCGTCTGATGCGCCAGCTCAATTAATGAGCTTGGATCCAACACGTGTGGATTTTCCTGATTTTTTATTTCTGATTTTAATTTCCATTTTATTTATTTTATTCCCTTTCATTTCAAAAAATCATATCTTACTCATTATTGGTCCAAAAAATGTGAGACTAATTGCATTATTTCTCTTTTAATTTCTAGTTTCTAAAAATGATTTTTAATATTTTTTATTTTATCATTTGATATTTTTCATAATTTTTCTCTTTTCTGGTTATTTTTAATTCATTTTAAATAGTTTTTGATATTTAAAAAATACAAAAAATATTTTTCCAACCTCTTTGAATGATGATAGATCTATAAAAAATATTCTCATCAATTTATTAATTGATTTGAGATTTTAATTTAATTAGGTTATATTTATGCATTTTTAATTGATTTAAAATAGTTTCTGACTTTTAAAAATGCTGAAATTTTTTGTCAAACTTTGTTTGACCTTGTTGAACTTGGGATAATTCACTTGGACTTTTCTAAGTTGATTTGAAGTGAGTTTGAAGTTTGACCTTTCTTTATTATTTTAATTCAAGTTTTATTTTAAATATTAAAAGATGTCAAAAATATTTTATTTGTTTCTTGACTTCTAATTCTCATTTTGCTTCTGTTTTCTATTGTTTGACCTTGATCTTCTTTATCTTTGGTCAATGCTTGATTAGTATATATCATTTCCATTAATGCACTTTAATTCTTCATCTTATTCTTCTTCTTTTTCTTTTTGATCAATGAGTTAAAGATTGGTGGTTAGTATTGATACATGGAGGTTTAATCTTCCTTGATTCAAATCTAATTCATCTTGATCATGGATCAAGTGAATGACTTTGCATTAAGGATAGACTGCTTCCTAAATCATGCAAAGAACCTAAATCAATACAAAATCATTTCTCATCTTCTTTTTGGCATGGCAAGTTGTTGGAGCTTGATTCACTAATCAAGACCTCTAACTTGTGTTGTTGCCTACATTATTATTGACCGACCTCAGATAGTTGTGACTTCTACATAAGTCCAATTACGATTGCTTAACATAGCGCTAAATTTGCCTTATGGCACACTAACTATTAACATTAACCATTAACCATTAACATTTACTTCTTGCACTTTACATTTATGCAATTTACTATTCTTGTACGTATTATTCATTTGCGTTTTCCTTTGCTCATTTGAGCACATGCTTATGTTAATGCAATTTTCCTTTTGCTTACTTGAGCACATAATTGTGTATATATTATTGTGCTTGTGTTTTGTTTTGATTGTTGTGGACCAAATGCAAAGAAATGGACAAATGGACTTAATTTCTAGGACTTTCCCTATGCAAATTGGAGTAAAAGGACCTTAATGTTGAAGATGGATTAGAAGGACCAAACCTCTAAACTCACTCTTGTCCATTCTTGATTTACTTCATAGAACTCTTTGATGTGTGTGCTTTTGTGCTAGGGGATCCTATTTGAGCCAAATTGAAGAATCATTGCCATGTTCATCCAAAGTGAAAGATACAAGAGACATTGGTGATCTTCTAAGAGCTTGTTTGATTATATTGATTGCTTGAGCTTACACTTATATTGCTTGTATATTCCAAAGGATGGGAGCTACTTGGATCATCAATATGATCTCAAGAGAGGAACTCCATTTGTGGTTTTGTTTCTTATCCCTTATCTCTTGTATGATTAGGACTTTAGCCATTCTTCTTCTTCCCTCCACTCTAACCCAAGACAAAACTTTTGTGCAAACATTTAACACTTCTTTTCAAATGTTAGAAACCTAAGCCTTATGCTTTTGATTTTCAAACTTTCTTTTCATAACACTCATTTTGAATTGAATCTTTAAGTTAACTTTGACCATATTTTGTAAATACTTTTCATTGGTAAATATAACACATTCAAATACTTTTATGGTTTCAATGGCCATTCTCTTAATCAAAACTTTTTCATAACCTTTAGCTATTAGGTTTGAGTTATCCTTGAGGTAGATGTAATACTCATCTATATCCTTAGTGATGGACAATGAGTCTTCCATGCTTATTATAGGGTTAACCCCTCACTAGCATGTTGAAGTTATCCTCACATGGTGGATTTTGTGGTTTTAGGTTGAGTTTTATCCCTTGGATAACAAAAGACCTTAAGGCTTTTGGACCAATCAATTCACCAATTCATTTTGAGATTTTTACCCCGAACTACGAGGTTTTGGTCCTAATCTTTTTTAAGATGGTACGTAGGCAATGGGTTTATCCATCCAAACACAAAATGTAAATGACTTGTATATTCTCTTCTCATATCTTCAATCATGTTTGCACAAACAATTCACAAAATACCAACCTTACAACAAATGTGAAAAGGGCTCCCTAGGAGTACCTAGGATGTTTTGGGTGCTTAAAACCTTCCCATTGCATAACCAACCCCCTTACCCCGATCTTTGACATTTTTACTAGTTTTTGATTCGATAAAACTTTTAGGTTTTTGTTCGCTTTCTAACCATTCCTTTGGATAAATAGAAGTGCGGTGGCGACTCGACTTGTATGATTTACTTTAGATTTAGTCAATATCTCTAATGGTAACGAATACCCCGCTACAATATGGTATCAAACCGGGTTGATTCGTTTCCTATTCACCTTTGATCTAATTCACAACCAAAGATGAATCTCCATAGACGTCAAGATATTTGATTCTGAGATCAATGGCCTCTTCAAGCCCCATAATGCAAGCTTCATACTCAACCATATTATTTGTACACTTGAAAGTCAACCTAGCTGTGAATGGAAAATGCATGCCTTGAGGAGTAATAATCATTTCCCCTATGCCATTACCATACTGATTAACAGCTTCAGCAAATACCATGCCCCAACGGGAACCAGGTTCTGGCCCTTCTTCAAGCAATGGTTCATCACAATCTTTCATTTTCAAGTACAAAATCTCCTTGTCTGGAAAATCATTCAGCACTGACTAGTAATCTTTAATTGGTTGGTGAGCCAAATGGTCAGCCAAGACACTACCTTTGATTGCTTTCTGAGATCGGTATTCAATATCATACTCTGATAACAACATCTGCCAACGGGCAATCCTCCCAGTTAAAGCAGACTTCTCAAAAATATACTTGATTGGATCCATTTTGGATATCAACCAAGTGGTATGATTCAACATATATTGACGCAGACGCTTGGCAGCCCAAGCCAATGCGCAACAAGTCTTCTAAAGCATAGAATACCGAGTCTCACAATCATTGAACTTCTTACTGAGGTAGTAAATATCATATTCTTTCTTTCCAGTTTCATCTTGCTGACCAATAACACAACCCATACTCTCATAAAGCACAATCAAATACATGATCAACGGTCTTCCTTCAATAGGTGGAAACAGAATCAGAGGCTCAAGCAGATACTCTTTAATACTGTCAAAAGCTTTCTGGCAATCTTCGGTTCAATCAAAAGACCGATCTTTCCGAAGAAGCTTGAATATGGGCTCACATGTGGCAGTCATGTGTGAAATGAATCTCGAGATATAATTCAAGCGACCGAGAAAACCTCTGACTTGCTTCTCAATTTTGGGCGCAGGCATTTCTTGTATTGCTTTGAGCTTGGCGGAATCAACTTCAATACCTTTCTCGCTGACAATAAAACCCAACAACTTACCAGAACGAACACCAAATGTACATTTATTGGGATTCAAGCGAGTTTATTCTTTCTTAAATGCTGGAATAACTTAAACAAATGCTCAAATGTTCCTCTTCATCGATGGACTTAACAATCATATCATCAACATAGACTTCGATCTCTTTATGCATCATATCATGAAAAAGAGTAGTCATTGCTCTCTGGTAGGTTGCACCATCATTCTTTAGACCAAAAGGCATCACTCTATAACAGAATGTTCCCCAGGGAATAATGAATGTGGTCTTCTCCATATCCTCGGGTGCCATCTTGATCTGATTATATCTGGAAAATCCGTCCATAAACAAAAAGACTTTGAATTTAGCCGTATTGTCTACCAACATATCAATGTGTGGCAGAGGGAAATCATCTTTCGGACTAGCTTTGTTCAAATCTCTATAATTAACACAAATGCGGACTTTTCCATCCTTCTTCGAAACATGCACAATATTGGCCACCCACTGCGAATACTCAGTGGTAACAAGGAAACTGACATCAATCTGCTTATGTACTTCCTCTTTGATCTTCACTGCTATATCAGGATGAGTCCTCCTCAATTTCTGCTTGACTGGTGGGCATTCTGGCTTCAACGGAAATCTATGCTCCACAATCTCAGAATCCAAACCAGGCATGTCTTGATAGGACCCAGAAAATACATTTGAATATTCTCGAAGAAGATCAATCAACCCCTTTTTAAATTCAGGACATAATCGAGACCCAATCTTGACTTCCTTCACATCATCCTCAGAACCCAAGTTGACTAACTCAATCTGCTCTTCAAATGGCTGAATGACTTTTTCCTCGTGCTCAAGTAGACGAGACAATTCATCAGATACTTCTTCATCACTTCCTTCCTCGGCCTCAAACACAGGGAATTCAAAATTTGGCGAAGGAGTTGAATCATTGTATTCAATGGGTTTAGAAACCAATCGACATAATGATTTGATATTTTGATTTTAGAGAAGTGATTTGGTGACCAAATATTATGCAGATGGACATATTATATTTTATTTATTTATGTTTTTTTTGTGATTACCATTTTTCAAAAAAACAAAAAGTAAAAATAAAACATCATAGATGTGGATGAATAAAATTATATTTTATTGATGATTAAATTTGAAATGCCAAACAATGTTCACTTCTCCCTTAAGCATAGGAGAAGGATTTTCAAAAATAATAAAAGAAATTACTTAGATCGATGCACAATAATAGGAACATCAACAGCGGTCCACTTGTCTCAAGCTTTTCCATGCGTCACAAAGTTGGTGCAGTCTTCATCTTCATCACCCTCGATCACGTCAACTAAGTGTTTTTCATTACCATGAATGAACCCTCTGCTATGGAAACTGGGTTGCACATCTTCACCTCTAAATTTAGATGATCCTTGTTGGAATCCCAAACCGGCTCTACTCTTGTTCTTGGTGACCTCTATCTCTGTCCCCACTGATTAGAAATATTGTCTTCAACAATCTTCTGAACATCTTTGAAGGAGGACATAGGTTCCCCAACTCTCTTTTCCTCAGTAATAGATAGAGCTTGGAACAGAGTTCCAACCTTATCCTCAGCTTCTACATAAGAGAAAGATGACATGTGGCTTACCAAGAAAGACTTCTCCCCATCGACGATAACCAGCTTACCATTCTTCACAAACTTCAATTTTTGATGCAAAGTTGACGTAACGGCTCCTGCCTCATGTATCCATGGCCTTCCTAACAAGCAACTATAGGCCGGGTGGATATCCATTACCTGGAAAGTAATTTGGAAATCACTCGGACCTATCTTCACAGGAAGGTCCACTTCACCAATCACAGTCTTGCGAGAACCATCAAAAGCCTTGACAATCACACCACTATATCTCATTGGAGTTCCTTGATATGACAATCTTGAAAGAGTTGATTTGGGAAGTACATTCAAGGACGAACCAATATCAACCAATAAGTTAGACATAGCATCCTCCTTGCAATTCATCGAAATATGCAATGCTAAGTTGTGATTTCTACCCTCCTCAGGAAGTTCCTCATCACAGAAGCTCAGATTGTTGCAAGAAGTGATGTTAGCTACAATATGATCAAACTGATCCACTGTAACATCATGCTCAATATACGCTTGTTCCAATACTTTTTGCAATGCCTCTCTATACGCTTCATAATTCATAAGCAGAGACAACACTGAAATCTTGGAAGGAGTTTGGAGCAACTGCTCCACCATATTGAACTCGCTCTTCTTAATCAGCCGGAGTACCTCATCATCATCACTAGGCTTCAAACCGTTGGATTCACCAGACTGACACTTTGGAGCGCTGGTTGGATATACTAAAGGCACTTCAACACTCTTACTGGAAGACACATCTTCTACATTCTTCAGGAACATAGGCCCAAAAACACGACCACTACGAGTCACCTTCGTAACATCAGCAATGCTCACAACAGAACTGGTCGTAGGCAATGGGACCTCTTAAACATTCTCCAACATAGTTGCATTATACTGATACAGAACAGCGTTATCGGATGCATGCGGGACTGGACCCGTTAACCGTATAACCAACGACGATATCGATCTATTATTAACACTGTTACTATTGCTACTATCAAATTGAATCACCACTCTCTCTGGTGTCTTGAATACTGGAACTATAACATTCACATTATTACCCACGTGACGGGACTGGAGAATCTGAATCATACCTTCACTCATCAACCTTTGGATGTCTCTCTTCATAACCATACAACCTCGGGGGTTAACACTAAAAATTTTATAATCATCATGGTTATGCTCACAATCACTTACCATACAGATATCCTTGTACATCGTCACCAATGACCTTCTAATAAAACGGACATCATATACTTTGAACTCCCCAGGACAACCATCTACCATGTTAACAGAAGGGTTACCATGAGCAGGTAGTGGATTAGCTTTGACATTCGGAGCACGTTCCTCAAAGGACACCATCCCACTCTTGACCAACTTTTGAACTTCATACTTCAAGGGGTAACAGTTCTCAATATCATGGCCAGGAGCCCCTTGGTGAAAGGCACAATGAAGCTCTGGCTCTTACCACCATGGAAGTGGTTCAGGAATCTGTGGAGGATTTCTAGGTTGCAAAAGGTTCTTGAGAACCAATGATGGATACAATTCATCGTAAGACATAGGAATTGGGTCGAAGGAGACCTTCTTCCTCTCAAAGTTTTATTGTCATTGAAGATTGTTGGTATTATTGTTGTTGTAGGTGTTTGTTCTTTGCGGTGGCTGTTGTTGACTTTGTTGTTGAATTGGTGTTGATTGATTGTTTGAAAATACAAGAATGACATATGATACTTGATGATGGGGTTGACGAGGTTGTTGACTTCTTCTAACATGAGGCCTCCTCTGCCTCCCAACAGATATTGCATTAGTCTCGCCCTCTTTCTTTCTGGCAAACCCATTGCTATTCTTTTTGCTAGACGAAACCTCTTCTTTGGACAACCGTCCCTCTCGGACACCTTCCTCTAGTCTCATCCCCATGTTTACCATCTCGGTAAAATCACCGGGGGCACTGGTAATCATGCGCTCATAGTAAAATAAGCTCAGAGTCTTGAGAAAAATCTTGGTCATCTCCTTTTCTTCCAAAGGAGGGGTAATCTGAGCGACTAACTCTCTCCATCGCTGAGCGTACTCCTTGAAAGTCTCTTTGTCCTTCTTAGACAAGGACCTCAATTGGTCCCTATCCGGCGCCATATCCATATTATACTTGTACTGCTTCACAAATGCTTCACCCAAATCGTTGAATATGTGGACACTCGCATTATCCAAACTCATGTACCACCTCAAAGCGGCACCAGTCAGACTGTCTTGAAAATAATGAATCAGTAACTGATCATTATCAGTTTGCGTAGACATCTTTCTAGCATACATGACGAGATGAATGAGCGGACAAGTATTCCCCTTATACTTTTCAAAGTCAGAGATTTTGAACTTCGTCGGGATTTTTACATTAGGAACCAAGCAAAGTTCCGCAACACTCTTACCAAATAAATCTTTTCCCCTCAAGGTCTTCAACTCCTTTCGCAGCTCAAGGAATTGGTCTTTCATTTCATCCATCTTCTCATAAACATCCAGACCCTCAGACGGCTCGGAATGATAGATGGTGTCCTCAACTCGGTGTAAAGTGTGAATAATCGGTGGTGGCACAGACATGACCAGGCTAGATACCGACATGGAAGCAAAAGTAGGCGAAAAACCTTCAGGTATAAAGTTGGGCGACATTCCCCACGGGAATCCGACAGGCATGGCAGGCGCAAAATAAGCGGCAAGCATAGTTGAAGAAACAACCTCTAAAATGACCGTCCTCTGAGGAGGAGGAGTTGCAGGCGTTGGAGAAGATTGACTTTGAGCAGCTAGGACTGACTCCATCATGGCAGTTAGACGGGAGATCTCGTCCTTCAAGTATCTGTTCTCTTACTCTAGATGTTCCATAATCTTTGGATAATTGACGCAAGTCATATATCGATGAGTCAGCTTGGCTGAAGCACAGAAGAAGAACCAATAAGACATCTGGAAAAATAGAAACCTGCTTATGCAAATGATGCATGAAATGCAATGCTTGATTGTTTTTATTTTCAAGGAACTTACTATTTTATTTGCAAATATATAATAATAACAACTGTATCATTTGATTGACCATAAAAATCTCTTATATTTATATAATTGGAAGGATTACATTGAGTATAATTTCAGAAACCAAAATACAAAATACAAGAGAAAATGAGACTAATCATCCTAAGGATCCCTAAATAACATCAGAAGATCTGGCCGCAGGCGCGTACTTCCTTCGGATGCGTCGAATCTCGGACTCAAAAGAAGTCTTCATCTAAGTCTTCTCAAGGACAAGTTGATCAATAATCTTCTTCCAAGCAACGGAAGGCTAAGGTATACTAGAGGAAGATGAAAACTCTGGCTCTCCCTGTCTCTTCATTACTCGGTCTTCAAGAAGCTCAATAAGTGCATCTTTGTCCTTAGATTCAAGATGCAACTCCTCATGCTTTCTGATCAAAGCATGGAAACGCTATTCCCACATATCCTTTTCTTGCTTAATCTTGGAGAGTGCGTCTTCCATCTCCTCTACATCTTGGTTAGCAAGAGTTAATGGCTCAACCACAACCATAAACATAGGTCTTTCATAAGCATAAGAAATATTTAATTCCAAAGCTATCTTCTTCACCCAAAGAGTGTAAGCTTCCAAAGCTACACAATTGCACGGACCAAGCTCGGATATTCCTTTCCTATGCACATTATGCCAAGCATGCATAATCTTCTGCTTCAAATGTTGGGGATTTTTACCCTCTTGATAGAAAAGACCTTCTAACAAAGTGTTATTAGGTTTGTCTATCAAGGGGAACCCAAGTTGACGACGAGCCAACACAGGGTTGTAGTTAATTCCTCCTTATGTACCAATGAGAGGCACATTAGAGAATTCACCACAACAATCAATAATATCCAAGCTACTAAATGAAGAATCATACCAAACTATATCATCATTAGTGAGAGACATAAGTCTCTGAGACCACCATAGACATTGTTTGTTCTCCACAAAAGTAGACGTCTGAGGCAAGTGCGAAATAAACCACTTGTACAGAAGAGGAATGCAACAGACGATAGTTCCACCACCCTTAGAATTCCTTAGGTGTAAAGAGAAGTACATATCTCCTAACATAGTAGGCACAAGATTCCCAATCAAGAAGATTCTAATGGCGTTAACATCAACAAAACCGTCAATGTTAGGGAACAAGGTTAATCCTTAGATGAGAAACACAAAGATAGCTTCAAAAACATCCACACTACCGGCTTGAGCAAAGGCAGTAGCTTCCTTGATGAGGAACTTAGAAGTCAATCTAAACAATCCTTCTTTCTTCACCCAATGAGTCTTAATCTCAGACTTCTTCAAGTGAAGAGCTTCAGCTATAAGATGAGATCTGGGAATCTCCTCCAATCCACTAAAAGGCACTTTGCTAGAAACAGGTATTCCTAAGAGATGGGCATACTCCTCTAATGTAGGCACGAGCTGATAATCGGGAAAAGTGAATCAACGCTAGATAGGGTCATAAAACTGGACCAATACACTCAAGAGTCTTTCGACCAAATCAGCAGATAACACATATAGAAGCTTCACATGATGTTGTTTGAAATCTAAGGGATCTAATACAAAAGATGATAGCTTCCTTAGCTCTTTCAAATCCGGACATCTGAAACTGTACTTCTTAGTGTTCCTTCGTCCATAATCCATGATCAGAAAATATTTGCAAATAAGACTTCAGTTCCTTGAAATTATTTCTGGTGTGATGAATGTTATGATGCGCATGAATGCATGGATGCAACAATCACAAATAAGGGATCACACACAAGGCAAACAAACAAAGGTCAAGGGATGAATCAAGTCATTGTCAAGATCAATCATCCATTTTGGTAGATTATGGCTTTCACCTTATCAACACCCAAGTTCCATTGATATTGACAAGACTTGATTGGATTAACCAAGAATCAAGGGTTTGTTGCGAGTCACGGGAAGGGAGTCTAGGTAAGAACCATCCTAAAGGAGTGTACTAAGGATAAAACCTGTAGATCATGTTCTAAAAAGTTCCCAGGGTCTTAATTTCATCTATCGGATATTACAGGTTAGGATGACTGACTCATCAACCCATAATATTCTCAAGAGAAACTCGTCTGAGTGTAGTATCGCGTAACAACTGTTATCAAGTCTACACCTGAACAGTCTCCGCACTACGTCTTAAATAGGCCAAGAGGGGTTAAATCTTCTACGGTCCTCAGCTTCTCGGACCCCAAATCAGAGATATTAATGCCTAACCACAAATAACTTGTGTGACATTCATAACTCCAAAAGGGTCTCCACTGAGTAGATGGGTCTCAATCCAACTTGTTAAGGACTACTCCACATAAGTCGAACATGACTATACCATCCTCCTATCTTAATTGCACTCAAGTTCGGGTAAGAACTTATCTCACCACTCAGAGATCACCAAGCATAACAAGCAAATTATATCACACAAACAAATATACATACATCAAATATACAATTATATACACACAAAAAATTAGGCTAAACCCACTGGAGACTACTCCCCAGCAGAGTCGCCACTTAATTTCTGTAGCAGTAAATTCATGACCATCAAGCTATGGACAAGCTAGACGTCAATTAAACTAGAGTCGCCACCGTGCTTTTATTGTTTCCAAGGGAAAAAGGAAAAGTACGAACAAAACCCAAAGATAAGAAGTTTTCAAATTAAAACTAATAAAATGCCAGAGATTATAGGTAAGGGGGTTGGTTACACAGAGGGAAGGTGTTAACACCCAAAGTGTTTTAGGTACTCCTAGGGAGCCCTTTCTTGTGTGCATATGTGTTTTTGTACAAAATGATGTTTGCAATAAATAGAGTGGAGGGATAAGAAAATAATTCATTAATTATATTTTTGTATTTGACAAGACCTTCGGACTTGTGCCTACGTACCAACATAAAATGAGGGATCAAAACCTCGTAGTTCGTGGTAACAATTTCAAAGTGGATGCATTGCTTTTAACAAAATTTTAAGTTTAACAAAGGCACAAAATGCCTAAAAAGGTTTGAATGAGTGTTAGTTCTTTTTTGTCTTTTGAAATTTTAAGTCAAGTATAGTTAAGTTCATTTACAAATTTGATTAAGAAAAGAGTTTAAAAAAAATCAATGGCATAAGGTCAAAGTTTCTAATTTGGAATATGGTCTAAGTTTAGAAAACACAAGAAAAAAAGATTTTTAAAAGGAGGGAGAGATTTGAAATTAAAGAAGTGGAGAAGAGATTAAGAGACAAATCCTAAGCAAAAATTTAAAAGTTAAGAGTTGAAAATATCTGACCAATGGGCTGCAATCCAATAGACAAGAATGTCATATAGAAACCCAAATTTCTCTTGGACTTTAGAATCAAGCAATATCAATACACAAATAGCAAGATGAAGAGCAGAGCATCAAATAAAGATAGCCACATCCAAGCTTAGTAACTCCATGATCTTCTTCATAATTTCCCATGTATCGGATGAACTCAAAGATAATCACTAGGCACAGATTCAAAGTAACAGCTTCAATAAGACCATGTAACAGATGAACTCAAATGGGATCATAATACTTGCTTCAGATGAAGTTTCAAATCATAAGCACTTGGTTTCATGAAAGTCGGCATTGGCCAATTCCTTTTGCATAGGGAGTGTTGCCTAATTCTAAGTCCAATGTCTCAGAGCAAATCCAACAGTCCATACAAAATGTCTTTTAGGGTTTTTATTGTTATTATGTACATTAGGATCAAAAGATCACAAACACAAACAAATATATACAATCACAATATAATCACAAGATATGGCTCAAATGAGCAAAGTGAAAATGACATTAAAGTAAACAAGTTAAATGGTATGAATAATGGCAAATGAATAAAGGCTCAAAATTAAAGTGCATAAAAATAAATTGCTTGAAATTAAATGTTAGTTGTTAATTGATTAGAAGTTAGTATTACTTTTGCTTTTGTTTTGTTTAAGTCATTCTTTGGAGAACACTCAACCCAGTATTCACAAGCATGGATCCTTGAACCAAGACATCTTCCAAAGGAAGGAAAAAATGCCAAGTTTCCATACAATACCATGAAAGAGGGGAGACTTACAATCTCACTTACTAGAATGTTATGCCTTTTGTATCAACAATTTAGCGTTATGTTAAGCAATCGTAATTGGACTTATGTAGAATTCACAACTATTTGAGGCCGGGCAATAGGAATTTTAGTGTTAATGTATGTTAGAGACATGGTATTATGAACCATGTTCCTAAAACATACCACACTTAAAAAGAATATGCAAAAGGGGTGAACCTAATCTCATCCATACTCATGTTGATTTTACAATCAACTATCCTTAGGATATGGAGATATCATAGGTCCATGAAATGAATGAGAAGAGAATGGGATTAAGATAAAGATGGAGGGGAAATGGAATCAACACAAATTGGTCAAAGGAGGACTTTTACCAAATTAAAATTATTCATTCATTTTGGGAGATGAAATGTACATTTCATCAATCCCCTAAATCCAATGATTTTAACTCAACAAAGTCAAATCAACCTTGATTAAAGCCCAACAACACAAGTCTAACTCAACAAGTCAATATCAAAAGCTCTACACAATTTATTTTGCAATTAAACAATTAAAATCAATTAAATAATACATTAAATTGAATTATGGTTGGTCAAAATCCTAAAACCTCATCAAAACACCAAATAAATGGCCATGAGATTTATCATAGGTCAAACAAGGTAAAAGGAACTTGGAGAAATTTTTTCATAATTTTTGGAAACTTAAAAGTATTTTTAAACAATTAAAAATATTCACAAAAAAAATTAAATCATGAAAAATATTAATAATGATCCAAAATATAATTTTAATTCAGAAAATGAAAGAGGAATTTATTTAAATTTTTTTTGGTGAATTTTTCGTATTTTTTGGGTCAATATTAAAATTAATATGAATTAATGAAAATAAACCAAATAAAATGAAAAAATCAGAAAATAGAAAAAACGTGGACCATTTGACCTCCCTCATTAATTAAGGTGGCATATCAAGTGGCTCCTAGCGCGCGTTCCATGGTAGACTTTAGTCAATGCGCAGTAGGAAAGGTATGCAAAACCAACGCACGAGATTATAAGAATTCAAATGGATCATGTGGTTCAGATGAGCACTAACATACCACCGGAGCCAAAGCTCCGGTCTCCTTCTCCGGTGAGCTTCACCGGATTGGTTCACTCACAACCATCATCAAAATTAAAAAGAAGGACATGAATTTAAAGTAAAAATGCTCAGGAGCTTGAACCTGACCTCAATTTCTCCTAACTCCAAGTATGTTGAAAGATACAAGGAGTTGAATTTTAAGGTGTGTGATCTGAGTTGCTTCGATTTGACCTCAAAGCAACTCAATCTTGTTGCCTACATTGGTTGGACTTCAGACAACCAAAAATCAAGAAGAATTATGGAGAATTGAGTGAGAATCGAAGAGATGAAAATTTCTAGAAAATACCTTCAATGCAGGTCTGTGTTCAATCGATCTTGCTCTTGCTTGCTCTTGATCTTGCTCAGGACACTTGATGGAGTGGAATTGAATGATCAAAAGGCACATGACTCTTGGAGATTTGAATCTAAAAACAGTGAGATTCAAACTCAATTTCCCATTGAAATTATCAAGGTTATTCTTTGAAGTGAGAGGGTTTGAAGGTTGGGAATCAAAGCTGGCGCGCATGGTCCTTCATTCTGATGGCAAGGGCTTCTATTTATAGCCAAACCAATTGATATTTGCACACTTGAAATGAAATTCCAAAAATAGCAATGTACATTGCATGGATTCATGGGCATGTAACAGGCCCATGTAATCACTTCTTATGATCCATAATTAAGTACAAACATTGCTAAAGTCATGTTGGAAAGCTATGCATTGGTGTATGGAAGTTGCAAGTTGAATCATGCCAAATGGTTATCAATGTTCAAGCTATGCACAAGTCACTCATACTTTGTCCAAATGGGATGAAATTATACTTTTTGGAAAGTTTAGATCAAGAGAAACAACTTTCATATTGAACACTTTTTCATTTGAAGCTTGGATCATGATGAATTTTGAGGTGGAAGTTGGGAAAATCAAACATGTCAAAAACATTTCTAAGTGCCAAGCCATATGTTCACTTATTCCACCTTGGCTAACTTTTTATGTGAGCTTCAAATGAGAAAAGTTCCTTCATAAAAGTTGTATATATCTCAAATTCCTTCAAAATAGTCATAAATTTGACCTTATTTGGATTTAATATGGAGGAGTTATGTATTTTTGAAGTTGAGGAAAATCACTTGTTCAATGGCATTGGTCCAAAATGACCTATAATGTATTCTTATATCACATGCACATAAAAGTTGAATTTGCTCTTATTCCAAACATAAAAGTTGAGGTAGACATCTTAAATGTGATTTTGAAACTTGGAAATCTTTCATCTCATAAAAATTGAGCAAGTTACGACCTTGGGAAGTTGACCTCCAAATTAGGTTTTGCATAAAATGACCTATAATCTTTCACCATAAAAAATGAATTTCCAAGAAAAAATAGCTCTATATCTAAAAATTAAAGTTGTTTGTAATGTCATTTAGAGTAACTTTTATCTTGGAATCATTTTCATATGACAAAAATTGTAGGAGATAGGGTCCAGGGAACCCAGTTTTGATCAGATGAATTCCTCTGGTCAACCACCATCAACCAACTTGCTAACTTGCAATTATATTGACTTTTGGGACTCATGGAGGATAATATATACATAAGATGATGAAATTGAAGTATCCCTTGAAATATTTTATCAATTGTTGAAGAAGCTTGTTGAAGAAGTTACATAAAATACCCAGATGAATTAGGGTTTCCAAGACAAACCAACTCCAAACTCTTATTGATTTCTTGATCAAAATAACATGTAAAGATCATGGGGATCCATATATGATGCTTAGAGCCATAGTAAACCACTTCTTGATTGAGCTCCTTGCAATGGGGGTCTTAAATCCTAGATGTGAGCTTGATAGATCAAAGGTGAGCACATGCCCTACATACAAAAGAGTTAGTGTATACAAAGACATATTTTTTGGTATTTTGGTTAGTGAATGATAAAGATACAAAATATGATACAATCAAATGGTGCTTGGTGATCTCTCCCAATGCAAACCCAATGAATGAGGGGTAAGGAGGATGCCAAGATGTGATCCCTATGCTTATGCATATGACGAGAAAGAATGAGGGATGTTAGGGTCAAAATTAGGGTCTTAGAGCGCCATCGTCGGGGATTGTTGTTTAGATTTAATGTAATAATATATAAAATGTATATGATTTGTAGTTTTTTTTCTAGCTTATGTTTTTTTTTCTTCTCAAAAGCTATTTAAGCTTGTAGCTTTTAACTCTTATTTTTTTCTTTCATTTGTATTCTTATTATTTTAACAAATACTTATTCTTACTCTTTATATTTTATTAAAAATTTAAGTAAAATAAATGTGTAATAACTGAACTTAGACAATAAATTTTATTGTCGAATAGACAATAAATTTTATTGGGGAATCTTAGACAATAAATTTATTTTTATTATTACTTTTAATTAATATAATTGAACTCAAAACTATAATTATTATTCCAAATTAATATAACTTAATTTTAATATTATTATTGATTAATATAATTTGTTAAATTTTAATATAAAATTTATATACAAACATTTAATATATTTTGGTGTTATATTTAATTTTACATATACATTTAAAATATTATGAATGTATTTATTAATACATTTATTTTTATCTAATAAATATTCATTTAATAATATTATATAAAAGATAATGCAATGACTAATTTTTTAATTAAGAATATTTATTGCTGTCATTTTGTATTTGTCAGCTAATTTAACGAATAATTCATCACACACTCAAATTAACTTATCAATTATTGATTCTCGACTATAAATGAGATACAAATAGTTATGAGCTATATTATATGAAAAAAATTAATTATCTAAAATAAAGGAAAAAGTTCAATAAAAAATAGAAATATAAAAATATATAAGATATTTATTTTGGTTTGTGATTTAATAATGTATATTCGTGTGAATAATAGTGACAATGTGCTTAGTAAGCAACCATGGCATATAGAAAATTATGAGTTATATTGTATCAACAAAAAAATAATTATGAGAAATAAAAGAAAAAATTTAATAAAAAATAAAAATAGAAAAATATATAAGACAATTATTTTGGTTTGTGAGGATAATAGAGAGATCTTATACAATAATAGTGACTATATGCTTAGTAAGTAACCATAGAATACAGAGAATTATGAGTCATATCTTATCAACAAAAAAAATAATTATAAGAAATTGAATAAAAGGATAGAAATAGAAAAAATATAACTATAAAAAATAAAGAAAGAAATTCAATCAAAAAAGAAAAATATATAAGATAATAATTTTGATTTGTGAGATTAATAGCGCATTCTCATCCAAATAATAGTGACTATGTCACTACTACAAAAATGACAAAATGTAGATTTTTTAACGAACTTTCACATTAGGTAAAGTATCTATTGTAGTAAAATCTATTGAATTAGGTGTCTTTCTTTATTCTAAACTCTTAAAACACATTTATGTTCGGTTATATTTCACGTCTTACTTGTGGTGAGGATCACCTCTTTATTTGAGATTCATGATTATCAGGGGGAATTAAAATGATCATCACTTAATTAAGAGGTTTGTTTGGATTCAAAGGAAAGGGTAAAGTTGGAATAAAAGAAAGATTTCATTTTTTATTGGAAAATATAACTTCTCAAAAGTACTAAAAGTCATGGGTTAAACCACTCAAAATTTAAGCCAAAAGTGGTAGAAAAATCAAGGCAAATGCATGAAAGTTCAAGTTAATTACTAGTGGCTATTTATCTTACATCCTAACTTGGTACTTTTGCTAAACTCCAACACCATTGGTCTTTAACTATCCTTAACTACCTATTTTTCCATAATCCATCAATTTACCTAATTACTCTTAACTATCAAAACTTCCAAACTAACACAAAACTTCCAAACTAACACAAATCTCAATTTCCATTTTTTTCACTCAATCCTAGCCACTCTTAACAATTAATCCTATGGTTGAAATTAGTGATCCGCAAGTAAGGATTGAATTAACTTCTAACCATTGATAAAACCAATTACTTGAATTATAATCCAAGGGTGATCATTTACCTATCAAGCCTATATAAACATGTTATTTCTCATAATTTTGGCCTTAGCTAATATCGGGAACCTAACTTAGAAAATTCACAATTAATCATTATTTTTCCATCACTTTTTCTTTTCAATTTATCTCTCAATATTCATCTTCTCCCTCACCCTCACTAAAGTTTATCTTCACCACCATTTAGAATTTCACATTAAAGTTCTAAAATGGTGGAACTTAGCCATCAACAATTTCTACATTATTATCAACAATTATTAATCAACAATTCAAGCATTATCATCAAAAATCATCCATAAAAAAATTTCTTCATTATCATCAATTATCATCATCTAAAGTTTATCAAGTTTCATCAACAATCATCATCCCAAATTCATCAATTCAAGCTTGTTCATCAATATTCTATGTTCTACATTATCTTCTATATCATTCATCATTAAAAATAATCTTCAAGCCTTGGAAGTTAATTGGATTTAAGGAGCTCATTCTTGAAGTTTTCCGGATTTCTTTTTGACGCCCCAATTTTCAACATTAATCGGAGCAAATCTCTGCTTTGTCGATAATCCTATATCTTAAGCTATTATTTTGGAATTACTTATTGGATAATTACTTTTTTTTTGCATTAGTCACATAAACTTGGAAATAGTGATTTTTTATTTCTTAAATATTAATAACATGTGAATATATCATTTGA
Source organism: Lathyrus oleraceus (assembly GCF_024323335.1). Taxonomy (NCBI): domain Eukaryota; kingdom Viridiplantae; phylum Streptophyta; class Magnoliopsida; order Fabales; family Fabaceae; genus Lathyrus; species Lathyrus oleraceus. The sequence goes on along the minus strand of NC_066580.1, from coordinate 49,957,579 downwards.
ATCGATTTTTCGTGATGATCACGAATATCTAATTATTTTTCATTTCGATGCATATTTTAGTCGAACTGACTCATTCTTTAATCGATTTTTTGTTCATTTTTATTGTTTTTCTGTATAATTTGTACCTTGTTTCACAATTTGCAGTATATATTTGATTTTTTTGTAAAATTCTGATTAGAATGGTATATTAACCTATCGAATTCGGTTCCTTTGATTTTGATCGTTATTGAAGCTTGTTCAAAACTGATATTTTTTTTTTTTTCCACCGCCATGCTTTATGTACTGCTACTGCAAGTTTTTCTTTTCCTCTTCCTATTATTACCTTTTTTTTATTTATGTTAGTTTTTATTTAATATTATATAAGATTACTACTATACGTATATGTATTGGTTCACTACATGTTAGATGTTTACGTTAACATTGTTATATTCCCTCTTGTTTTTTTTTATTATTCACTTCTTATTTCTATTATATTAATTTTGTCATTTCAACAGAACTTATGCAACACACACTATTTAACTACACGCACATGATAACTACAATGCCAAGAGTAGGATTGCTATGATAACATAATGCATGTGCAGTGCTGCAAAAATGTATTAATAGAAGTCGTACGGTTTTCACATCCTGCTGCTATGTTTTTTTCCTTCATTTTTTTACACTTATTATTATTATATTAGTTATTACATTATTTAAATGCTACATTGTAATTGGTAAATTGAGTAAAGTTTGGAACCATAATCAAATACATATTGCTACTGACACTTTCTTTCATTTTTCTACTATGAGTTTTTAATTATTCTTTTTTCTAATTTCTAACATACATATATATAAAAGTCATGTAAAAATATAATTATATGATAGTAATATACAAAAAAAATTTAATAAGCGACATTTCTATTTATGATTAGTGCATAATTTTGTAACTTAATTTAATAATCTATTTGCCACATGTTGTTAGTTAATTAATGCTGAATTTTTATTTTACTGAATTAATCTAACACATGTCAATTGTTGAATGGTTATTGAATTGAATTTTAAAAATCAATAGATGTACTTTTTCATGATTTTTGTCTTTTAATAAAATCCATGTGCTTTTAGTTCTGAATTCATACTCTGATTGATTGATCAAAGTCAATTTTGATCAATTAATCACTTCATCTTTACACTTGCACTCCACTAGACCTCAAGATTCAAATTCAAATTCAAGACTTCAAGTCAGTACAAGGCAATCACATTGCATATAAAGTGGACTACTGTACAAGATACATCAAAGGTCTACACTTAGTAACTACGATTCAAATTATATGCCACGAGCCTTAAGTAATGAGGAATGATGAGACAAAGTTTCTCCTACCCCTGTCTAGAGTGACTTTGCGTACGGGGTGTAAGTACTAGCTATTCAAAGCATTTGTATTCATTCATAGACTTTGATTCAACACGAATCAAATAATTTTCAAGTCTTCTTCTTCAAGGAAGCATCATCCTAAGGAGCAGCAATGAGGTTTCTTCTCCAACAACTTGTCAGTTATGATAAATATCACATGCCATTAGCCTTATGTAATGAGGAATGATGAGACAAAGTTTCTCCTATCCTTGTCTAGAGTGAATTTGCGTACGGGGCGTAGGCCCTAGCTATTTAAAGCATTCTCCTTTATTCATAGACTTTAATGTGATTTATATCAAATGACTGTCAAGTCTTATTCATCTTCCATTATCATACATCATGCCTCTTGCCTCCCCAGTCTCTTGTTGTCTTCAGTTCGTAGTGGGTTGAACTACGAAAGCTCTGACTTTCTCATTGCACGTTGAGAATACGTAGGCACGGGGATTCAGATTCTCCGCGAGCTACCTTATTTATTAATCCTACCTTATTCAGTGATTCTTTCTTCATTAATCAATCAATGTCATCTTTTTGAGATCAAATATATTTTTTCCTTGGATTCCATGAACATCCTTTTAGGACGATTTAATTGAAGTTCATCTTGTGAACCAAGAGCTGTTTGGCTTATTCCCAAACACTTAATTCCTTTGTTTTTGGTTACTCCAATACAGTGATACCATTCCTTAGGCCCCTCACTTGCTGGTTTACCTTTGCTCTTCTGTTCAGAATTTATCCCTTCATGGATCCAATATACCACTCTTTGGTTTCAAATTGCTTGTTCTCCCTACAGTGATATAATGTTCCTTGTACCAATCAACACTTCTCATTTGGGTCCCATATCTATCCTTTTAGGAAGACCTAATCAAAGTCCACCTTGTGAATCAAGAGTTATTTGGCTTATTGCCAGACATTTAATTCTCTTTGTTTCTAATCATTCCAATACAGTGATACCATGCCTTAGGCCCTCACTTGTTGGTTTGCATGTTTACTGTTTGGTTCAAAGTTCATTTTCCTTTATGGTTTCCCATGCTACCATTTTGTTGGTGCAAGTTATATTTCTCATCACTTTCAATCTCCTTCTTTTATTCTCGTGGACGAACTACGAATGCTCTGACTTTCTCATTGCACAGTGAGAATACGTAGGCTTGAGGATGCGAATCCTTGGCGAGCACAATCCTAATTATTCCTTCTTCCACCTTAGGGAACCCTTCATATCTCTCATGATCCATTATCTACCTTCAATCATCGAACCATTCACCCCAGTGACATACTCCATTTCTTTGGAACCAAACACCATTTTTCTTTGAAATTCCATATATACCCTTTTAGGACAATTTTCCACCTTTGTGCCAAGAGTTGTTTGGCTTATTGCCAAACATTTAATTCTTGTTTTTGGCCTAACCATATAGTGGTACCATACCTTAGGCCCCTCACTTGTGGTTCATGCCACCTTTACTTTGTGGTTGCAAATTCTATTTCTCTTATGGATTCCAACACACTTTTAGCTTTGGTTCCAAACTATACCTTCAGTCACTTTTACCAAAACCTTCAATTATTTGACTTTGGTTACTTTTGTCTATCATTCCATTCATATCCATGATGCACTCATATATTCTACCTTCATTCACTCTATGTGTTACACCTGTTATCTTTGAGCCAAATACACTATATTCCTTTGAGCTCCGTCTTGTGTTGGCTTGTGAACCAAGAGTTGTTTGACTTGTTGCCAAACACTTAATTCTATTTGTTTTTTGTTATTCCAATACAACGAAACCATGCCTTAAGCCCCTAGTTTGTAGGTTCATACCAATTTTACTCTTGGGTTCAGATTTCACCCTTTTTGGAGTCAAACCACATTATCCTTTGGTTCATACCATATTTGATATCACTCTTCTTTTCACCTTCTACCACTAGTTCTATGAACTGTGGAGCTCCGAATTCCTTATTGCACTATAAGGATACATAGGCATCAGGACCCTAATCCCCACTGAGCACTTTATCTATCTCTTTATTTTCCCTTTATTCTTTTGCAAGTAATCTTCAGATATCACACCCATTCGAGCAAGAACGACCAAAACGGTTTCCTTGAGTACAACAGATGTAAGGGGTGTTAATACCTTCTCCTTGCATAACCTACTTATTTACCCAGATTTCTCTTTCCCCCAGGTTTTATCGATGTTCTCCCTTTCCTTCGGGAATAAATAAAGTTCGATGGCGACTCTGTTGTATATTTGAGTGTGCAATGCGTTCGGGTATATTTCCTCTAGCTTCATTACCATTCATATTATGCATTAAACATCAACAAGGGACAATACAAGGGATTCGATTAAAACCTGGTTGTTTTCTTGTTATTGAATTTAGAACCAATTTATTTATCACAAAAACAATTTGAAAACCCCCCATTTGTATTTTTAATTCGAATAATTTTTACCTTGTTAAATCATAATCCTCGTGGAACAATATCTTTTTATATTACTTCGGCACTATCGATACACTTGTCGAGAAGTCATTAAGACCTTACATTTGGAAGGGTTAACTATCAAGCATGTGACTTTAGAGAATTCATCAAAAGCTTGCATCACCATCTCCACTGACTTGTGATCACCTCTAGTAAACAGTAAAAGATCATCTGCAAAACTCAGGTTGATAAGAGCCATTTTTTCACACTTTGCATGAAAGTTGAAATTAGACTTGCTCTTCAGATTTTGCAACACTCTATGCATATACTCCAGATTTTTTTTTTAAATTCAATTTAATAGAGTGTTAAAAAACAACAACTATATCAATAAAGTTTACTTTAAGTGTGGTTTCTTTTATTATTTAAAATTTGTTTGTGATTTTTATTTTAATCCATTTAAACACGAGCATTCTTCTATCAATACATATAAGTTAAATTTTTATTTGATATATTTTAGCGTATTGGGATATCTATGAAGAAAGAGACATTTGTGAATTTTTTTACAGACCCACAGGAAGGAAGATCGACACTTAGGCAAGTAGATATTCGGATGTATAGGTGGGTATGAGAGAAAGATACATGTGTAAACTTGATTGAGATTTCTCCACTGGTGGAACTAAGGGTTGAAGATTTTACTGTGGGACACACAACTTTCAAAGATGTTTCAAGTAAAGTGGTCAAGTATGAGAAAACATGTTCCAAAAATCAAAATGCATTCATATCATTTGCTTTTGACAGGTTTTCTAGTATTAGAAGTAGTTGATCTTTTTCAAAGAATGTAAATGCTCATGCATAATAATGTTGTATCTCCTAGGACACTCAATATAATTTTCAAGAGGATTGGTGTAGTAATCCAAAAAAGAATAGCGATGAAGTTTGTTGCTAATTTGTCTATTATTTATGTATGATATTGATTATATAGTTATACTCAAAAAAAATTTATTTTAAAATATTTATTAACAATAAAAAAATAAGATAATTATTTCGGTATTTGAGATTAATAACGTATTCTCATTTGAATAATAGTGACTACATGTTTAGTAAGCAATCACGGGATATAGAGATTTACGAGCCATATTTTATTAAAAATTAATAATTATGAAAATAAAGAAAAAAATTCAATAAAAAATAGAAATAAAAAAGTGTATAATATAATTATTTTGATTTGAGAGATTAATATCACATTCTCATCCGAATAATAGTAACTATGTACTTAATAAGCAACTATTGAATTCAAAGAATTAATGGCCCTATCCTAACATCAACAACAAAAAAATGAAGACAAATAAAAAAAGAAATTCAATAAAAATAATTATTATTGAGATTAGTAGTGCATTTTCATATAAATAATAGTGAATATGTGTTTAGTAAGCAACCAAAGGATACAAAGAATTACGAGTCATATCTCATCAACAAACAAATAATTATAAGAAATAATGAAAGAAATTCAATAAAAAGTAAAAAAAAAGAAACATATATAAGATAATTATTATGGTTTGTGCGGTTAAGAGTTTGTTTGCAAGAGTTAAGAAAATAATTTTTAACTTTTCAACCGTATGTTGGTTGTTTTTTTTATTTGATGTAATAATATATAAAATGTATGTCATTTATAGTTTTTTACTCATTTATATTTTTTTTTGTCAAAAACTATTTAAAATAGATTTTAAGTTTGTAGCTTTTAACTCTTACTTTTTTTTCTATTTGTATTTTTATTATTTTAACAAAAACTTATTCTTACACTTTATATTTTATTAAAATTTGAAGGAAAATAAATGTTTAATAATTGAACTTAGACAATAAATTTTACTGTGGAGTCTTAAACAATAACTTTATTTTTATTATTTTTAATTAATATAAATGGACTCAAAACTACAATTATTATTTCAAATTAATATAACTTACTTTTATTACAAAATTTATATATAAACATTTAATATATTTAGGTGTAATATTTAATTTTATATATACATTTAACATATTATGAATATATTTATTAATACATTTATTTTTATTGAATAAATATTTATTTAATAATATTATATAATAGATAATGGGATGACTAATTTTTTAATTAATAATATTCTTTTAAATCATTTTGTATATATCAACTAATTTAACGACTAATTTATCACACACTCAAATTAACTTATCAATTATCAGCTCTCGACTATAAGTTACCAATCATAAGCGAATAACGCATTCTCATCAAAATAATAGTGGTTATATACTTAGTAAGCAACTATGAGATACAGAGAATTATGAGATATATTCTATGGAAAAAATTAATTATGTGAAATAAAAGAAAAAGTTTAATAAAAAATAGAAATAGAAAAATATATAAGATATTTATTTTGGTTTGTAATTTAATAACGTATTTTCATCCGAATAATAGTGACCATGTATTTAGTAAGCAATCATGGATAGAGAATTGTGAGCCATATTTTATTATAAAATAATTATGAAAAATAAAAGATTTTTTTTAATAAAAAATAGAAATAAAAAAGTACATAAGATAATTATTTTAGTTTGGGAGATTAATATCACACTATCATCCGAATAATAGTGACTATGTGTTTAGGAAGCAACATATAATAAAAAAAATTATGAACACTTTTTTTTTTCAACAAAAAAAATAAAGATGAAAAATAAAAGAAGAAGTTCAATAAAAAATAAAATAAAAAAGTATATATGATAATTATTTTGGTTTGTGAGATTAATAGCATATTTTGATCCGAAAAATAGTAAATATGTGTTTAGTAAGCAACCACGGGATACAAATAATTCATATCTCATAAAAAATAATTATAAGAAATAATGAAAGAAAAAATAAAAAAAAAATAAAACATTATTATTTTGGTTTGTGAGATTAAGAGATTGTTTCTTAAGAGTAAAAAAAATAACTTTTAACTTTTCAGCTCACACTAATTTTTTACGTTCGTTTTCTTATTTGATGTAATAATATATAAAATGTAGATCATTTTATAGTTTTTTATTCTAGCTTACATATTTTTTTCTCAAAAGCTATTTAAGCTTGTAGCTTTTAACTCTTACTTTTTTTTTTCATTTATACTTTTATTATTTTAACAAAAACTTATTCTTACTCTTTATATTTTATTAAAATTATAAGTAAAATAAATGTGTAATAACTAAACTTAAAAAATAAATTGTATTGTCGAATCTTAAACAATAAATTGTATTGTGGAATCTTAGACAATAAATTTATTTTTATTATATTTTTAATTAATATAATTGAACTCAAAACTACAATTATTATTTCAAATTAATATAACTTATTTTTAATATTATTTTCTATTAATATAACTTGTTAAATTTTAATACAGAAAATATATATAAACATATTTAATATATTTTGGTGTTATATTTAATTTTACATATATATTTAACACATTATGAATGCATTTATTAATACGCTTATTTTTATCGAATACATATTCATTTAATAATGGGGTGACTAATTTTTTAATTAAGAATATTCTTTGATGTCATTTTGCATTTATGAGATAATTTAACGCCTAATTTATCACACACACAAATTAACTTATTAATGATCAGTTCTCAACTATAAGTTACCAATCGTCAACTAATAGCACATTCTCATCAAAATAATAGTGACTATATGCTTAGTAAGCAACTACGAGATACAAATAATTACGATCTATATTCTATGGAAAAAATTAATTATGTGAAATAAAGGAAAAAATTCGATAAAAAATTAATCTTCAACGGATACCACATTCTCATTAAAATAATGAGTCAGACATAAGAAAAATGTGAATGAACATGTAGAGTTTTCATAGACAAATATGTATAACTATGAGAAAATGTGCTTAGTAAGCAACTATGGGATACAGAAAATTACAAGTCATATCCTATCAAAAGATAATTATGAAAAATAAAAGATGAAATTTAATAAATAAATAAATAAAAAGTATATAAGATACTTATTTTCGTTTGTGAGATTAATAGAACATTTTCATCTCAATAATAGTGAGTATGCGCTTAGTAAGCAACCATGAGATAGAGAGAATTACGAATATCCTATCAATAAAAATTAATAATGAGAAATGAAGGAAGAAATTAAATAAATAAAAAAAAAAGTATATAGCACAAATTTATTTTTAAGTTATTTTCAAATTACTTTTCATTTTAATTTAAAATTATACTTAGTTGTTTATATTATTTTTCACTAATTAAAGAAATTTGTAAAATAAAAATAAAATCAGATACCATTTGTAATCTTAACCATTATTAAGATTTTTTATACAAAATAATTTAATGTGATTTGTTTGTTAAGGTTTCTGAATAATAATAAAGTATATTCACAATAGACCAAATTAATATGATCAGTAAGCAACCATGGAATATAATATAGAGAACTATGAGGTATATTCTAGAAAAAGAAGAATAATAAGAAATAAAAGGAAAATATAATACTATATAACATAAATCTCTTTTTAAGTAATTTCTAAATAACACTTTATGTCCTTTTTAAATTTTACTTAAAATTCTACCATATTGTTTATAATATTTTTCATTAATCAATTAAATTCATTCAAATTAAAATAAATCAAATATCTTTTATAATCTTAACTTTTATTGTATTTATTTTTAAATAAATAATTCATTTTGATTTTCTTTATATTAAAAAATACTGATTACTATTTACTAATTATAAGATGGAAAAAAAATATATGTTGAAAGGCAAATTTAGTTTTGAAATAATATCTAATAAAAATCCTGACAAGATTTACAGTTTTATGCTTCCTATTTTAACCGGGGTTTTGTCAAATATTCGGTCAAAAGAGAAGAAAACTAAGTTCAATTATATTTAATCAATTGATAAAAAAATTGAATCAAAAGAACTTTGTACTAATTCAAAAAGCCAAAGATAACAAGGTGATCGCAAGGATCTAACCCACAAAATCGACAAAATAAAAGAAAAAAAAGAAACTGGTTACATCATCAGCTTAACTATATGAGTTCTAAGTTTCTCATTATACCACCCTCTATATACTATCATATTAATAATATTATCAACTGTTTTGGTATTATCTACATTGTCATCAAAACATTTATTGTTTTGGTACTGCCAAATCACATAGATTGTCTCTGTAGCGGCTAGCTTTAAGATGGACGCCCTCCAACCTTTCCCCTTACTACAAATCGCAATCTAGTACAATTCATCATGCCACTCCTTTGGATCATGAGTAATTTGAATCCAATCTATAATTTTGCTCCAAATACTTTTGTTTCCACACAACCATAATATAGGTGATCAATAGTTTCCTCATGGGGACCAAAGCAACAAATGCTGCTATCCGTTAAGCCAAACCGACGCAACCTCGTTTTAGTGGGGAATCTTCCATGGTAGGCAAGCCAAAGTGTCATCACAACTCGAGTCCTAACAATGTTACCATGGAAAAGACGGATCCAATTGACTTTTTCTTCACCAACACATCTCAACTTCAGATAAACCTTCTTCATGCTAAATTTGTTATCATGAATCATTTGATTCCATATAATCTGCAATTGCACTAAGGAATATTTCTATTTGAGAATAGACTTCCCAATCCACGAATAACTAGTTTATCCCTTATATCCATAAGCTTTTCACTTTTAATAAAGTAGCTATGCACCCACTTCAATGTGAGACTGTCATATTTTCTACAAAGATTTCAAAGCAACTTCAACATATTAGTGTTATTCCAAGTGCCTAACTCAATGATGTTTAGGCCCCCACACTTCCTTGGACTGCAAATTTTTTCCATACAATATGACTTTTGCTGCTTACATCAGAACCACCAGTCCACAATAAAGATCTAAACACAACCTCAATCTTATGAATCACATGTTTAGGGAGAGGAAGGCATTGCATCCAGTAATTAGCAATAGCAAAAGAAACAAATTTAATGAGTTGGATTCTACCTGTATAACTCAAAAGTCCATTGCTCCAGTTCCTGATTCTACAAACGATTTTATCAATAAGGCTCACGTAATTATGAGTAGATAATTTCTTGCTAGTAAGAGGAACTTCAAAATATTTGAAAGGGGGAAATACTTGCTCAAAGTTGGTCATCCTCTTAATTTTATCCTTAGCGTTCTCATCAACACCACCAAAGTAAACTCTACATTTTCTTGGATTCATGATCAAACCAGTTGACTTTGAGAATTAATCTAAAGCTTCAATCATTAACTCCATAGATCTACAGTCACCTCTAGCAAAGAGAAGGATAACATCCGCAAAAGCCAGGTTTGTATTGTGTAGCCTATCACACTTAGCATGATGATTAAAGTCGGAAATTTTTTCTTTTGCATTTTGTGTAGAAATTTGTTCATATATTCCATAATAATAACAAAAAGTAAGGGTGACTGGGGATTCCCTTGTCTAATCCCCCTTTCACCTACAACATTGAAGTATATAAGCCATTAATATTAAACCTATAAGAGACAGAGATTACATCAAGCATAGTAAAATGAATAAACTGGTTGGGCAAACCATTTCCCTAAGGCTACACTCTAAAGCTTTCAAATTGATAAATTTTGATATAGGTAGTTACAATCTTAAACAATTTTTTTAATGTTTTTATTTAATTACTCCAAATCAAAAGACTATGATTTGGAGTAACTTAATTATCATTTAAATTGAATCTAATTTAATGCTTAATTAACATTTTTACTTAATTAATCATTAGATTATATTCAATTTAAATACTATAATTTGGAGTAAGTTAATTAGCATTTAAAGGTTAAAAAAATTTACTATTGAAATAAGTTGTTAATTCTTTGTATTTATGATTAACAATAATTTTGGTAAAACTAACTTAGCTGAAACATGTTGAACAAGATATCCTAACATGTGATTCGACATCCTGTCTGAAACAAATTTTTACTCTTGGTAACATTTGATTGAGTAACTGAGTACAAAATATTATAGGAATATTAAGTAATCTCACGTGGCACCTGTTGAGTGTAATTTTAAGTGTCGGGCTTTTGTTATCGTCTCCACAGGGATTGTGAGATATCACCGCCTTTCGACAGTTGTTTTAATTCTTCGCTTAAGGTAACAATGGGGTTTTGGTGTTTGTCACGGTATCTTGCATAAAAGTGTAATAAAATGCGGTAAAGTTTTGGTTTGAATATTTGAGAAATATTGCCAAAGTTAGGGTTCGACGATCACTTTGCATGTATATGTTCGATCAACAAAAATTATAAACTCCTTTAGATGATAAACTATTTCACAAAGTCCTCCCAATGTGTTTATCTCTAACACATATTGTGAGTTTTCCCATTTTGATCCATTGTTTATCTCTAACACAATCTATCAAAATGACAACTTTTTGGTTCAACCTTATGGTGAACAAAATCATTCATTACTATCTCTAGCTAACAAACAAGATTGGATGAAAACCTAGGTTAAGAGTTGGTAAACATCTCTCGATCATAAACCAACACAAAGAGTTTTCAATAAGAACAAAGTTTTCACCATATATTCACCATTAAAGAGTTTACAAATGAAGATCCTTACATTTACACACAAAGCTAATGATCATCTACATCTAACCTTGACAAAATGAAGGACTTAGCTACTCATTTTCATGGTAGCTTGTTCAACAAGTTTCGGAAGAAGGTTGATCAACATCCGAGTCGAATAATCGAGATTGGATGGGAATCCACCTTCTTTTTGTGAAAGATTGTTAAGAGATGAAGAGAAATGGTTTCTAGGTCACAAAAGATCCTTAGAGCAATACTGGAAAATATCTAAAAAAGTACAAAAGTATGGAAGGTAAGGTATGGCTCCAAAAAGTAGCCCTTGCTACTTATAGAGCTGCTACTGAGCTGTCATGCTCGCTAGGTGAGCAGAATGGCTCGCCTAGCGAGCCCCTAAATGAGGCACCTGAGGCACCTGCGCCCAGAGAAACAACCATTGCCAGACTGTCATGTTCGCTGAGCGAACAAAACCTTCGCTAGGCGAAGGTTACGCTTTAACCTTCGCTCCAGCGAGCTTGAGAGGTTTTGCTACTGGAATGCTCGCTGGGAGTCGCTAAAGGCTCGCATAGCGAGTGAGTGCTGGCTGCGCTTTTCACCAAGTCTGGACGTGTTCGCCACACACCTCGCTGGAAGCTCGCCTAGCGAGTGTGGTGATGTTTGCCACTGTAAAATACTGGAGCTTTTCGCTGGGCTCTTGCTGGACGCTCGCCTAGCGAGTCCTTCGCCACAGCCCTCGCCTAGCGAGCAAGCTGATGAATGCTTGTTTTATTTGATCCCTTTGCCAAATTTCTTGTGTCTTCATTTTCTATTATTTCATGCCTAATTCCTGCACAATAACACACAAATCAAAGGTACCAAGATCGTTTATCATTGTATTGCAATTCATCAAAAACAAAGGTGGTTTCAAACACTTTAGCAAGGAAACGGAGTGAAAGATGCCCATATTTGATAGCTCAAATAAGCACTTTTGGGTATCTAACAACTCTCCCCAACTAGATTCTTGCTTGTCCTCAAGCAAAGTATGCCTCTTGAGGGACAAGAGGATTTGCATTAAGAAAGAGGTTTCTCCGAAATTGGATAAAACGGCTCAAACACAAGCGAATCAGCAGATACAAATTTCCAACGGTTCGAATAAAATAATACACAAGAACTAAGACTTAGTAGCAATGCGAAATATGTATCTATCTACAACAATATTATCTTGAATGAATCACCCTATCTCTCCTCTTCGAATAAGGATTGAAGAAATTACGCGTTTGCAACCGCGGGAATAATCTCACTCTCTAACAAACAATGAAGAAATCAATTCAATTCATACAATGTCTAACAATTATAAATGGTAATGTGGAAGCACGAAGATCACTAAGGGCTTTTCGGTTGAAGCTTGGTTAGGTTAACAAACAAGGGTCATTTCTAAGGCCATTGAAAACGAAATTGCCGATGCAAAAGAGACATTCACTGTACATTATTCACACATCTCAACTTCGTTCCATTTATTTCTCATTTGAAACCTTCACAACTCTTATTTCACAACTCAATTTTTGTTTTTCACTATTTTTCTTCCAAGCAAACATTCATTTTTATTTTCTCTATTTTTTCTTTTCTTTCACATCATATTTACAAAACAGATGTTTCTCTTTTCTATGTTATATATATATATATATATATATATATATATATATATATATATATATATATATATATATATATATATATATATATATATATATATATATATATATATATATATATATATATATATATATATATATATATATATATATATATATATATATATATATATATATATATATATATATTTGTTTTTTATGCTTGCTCGGTTTTTCAAGAGTTGTGGCACTTACCGATTCTCATTTTCGTTCTCCCCAACTTATTTCTTACTCACCCTAAGTGAATGCTCTTGACTTTTTTACGGAAAAAGAACAATTATCAAAATTTTCCGGGTTTCAAGAAAAAGATTTTTGAAATCTCGCTTTATTTCAAGCTAAGATTCAACTGTTTAAGCTCAAAGGGGTTAACGAATACTCTCTCTGCTCACAGGTAAGTTGTATTTGGAACTGGTTGTGCTCGATAGAAAACAAGTGCCTTGATCATTTCTAATTGCTTTCACATATTCACAATAATAAAAGACAAAGCATGAATCAAATGAATCAACAAAGCTTATTAGAATCCAGCATTTAAGTGTAAAATGGAGGTTTCCTCACAATTTGTGGTTTTAAGTCCTAGATGAAACATTCATTCAATTATGTTGCAAAAAGACAATACTCAATTACAAAAAAGAGTAAAGTTCTTAGTGCATTCTAAAATTCTAGCCGGAGGTAACCATGTACCTTAGCATTGTTCACTTGTTTATTTTTATCATTGCCATCCAAGCTCGGATGCACCTTCATTGGATACTTCTTTGAGGAGCAACCAATCTAGAAGGTTTGCCACTCAAACAACCAAAAATTTATTAAAACAAACAAAATTTAAAACATAAATAATAACATTAACTTCAAAATTTAAAATTGTTCATGGGGGACAAAACACCCCAAAAGTACATAGCCAAAATCAAAATACATAATTCTGAAAATACAATAGAAATAAAACATAACATGAAAAATACAATAACTTAGCCCTCCAAGGACTCAGAACCCTCATCACTACCGACTTCAGAACTGGTAGCCTCATCATCATCATCATCATCTCCATCAGTAGCACCAGAAGAAGCACCAGCACCCGCCCCCTCTCCAAACACATGCCTGTCCACATGCCAGTTAGCGTTAAGCAGAAACTGCTCACGCATCATCAATGAGTGATCACCGGTGGGGTCACGTCCCTGCAGCTGTAACAGCTGCATAGAATCGTGCATATCGAGCATGGCACGCTGAGTTTCCGCCATCCAGTCCCAGTTGTAGTTGCAGATCGCCTGCTGCAAAGGATCGGATCCTAGAGTAGAAGTACCAGGACCATCAGAAGCCCCGGTAACCTCAGCAGCTGAACTACCTCGTACATTCTTCGCCCTGCAATACTTGGCCACGTAACGATCATCAATGGGTGGCGGGATCCTTACTTGACCCCTAGAGGGTAGCTTCACCCTCGCTTGCAGGCACAAACTCATGATTAGGCAAGGGAAAGCCAGGGGACAATTCACTCTTGCCCCCGACTTTAGCCCGCTTTCAATCACGGACTTAAGCTCATAAGCAATAATCCTCGCCACATCGATCTGGACGTTAGTGAGGATACAGTGTACCAAGTGTGCCACTGGGATCGGCACGGTAGAAGTGTGGGACTTAGGTTTGATGTTTGTAAGAACCAACAACAGGATCAGTTGAGCCAAGGGAGTCATGTCCTCCCTATGGTATCTCAAGGGAACCCCAGATGGGTTCAGCTCAACTGATTTCCCTCTCAAAAGCAGGGCAGCAGAAATTGCATCAGTATCCCCGTGAAGCCTTAATTCTGTGTGGTAGGTGTCTCTCTCCTCGGCTCCCAGTTGGAGCGGTTCACCAAGGACGCGGTTAATTGCATCCCGATCAAACGCAACAGGACGGTCGGACACTCTAGATGTCCATGTAAATGGCTCGTCATCATCCGGCAGTGTGTTCGCATAGAACTCACGCACCGTTGCGATATCGTAATGCTCCAGGGGGGAAATTAACCGATCCCACTTTTTGGTGTCAATCAACCCGGCGAATGTTCGGTTCGTGCCTTCAGGGTTGATGATGAATCTCTTTTCCGGTAGAATTTTTCGCTTTTCCAAAGCAACGTATCTTGCGGCTTGCTTCGGCCCGACAAATTTGTCGGTGTCGAATTGTATTGGTACGAGACGGGAAGTGTTCCCGCCCTTTCTCTTTTTCGAAGCTCCGGATCTGGATTCCATCTGCAAAACATAAAGAGGAAGCAACACAAACACAAAACAGATTAGACAGCAAAACCAGAATTCAAAGTACTGTCATGCTCGTTGCTGCTTCGCCTAGCGAAGTGGCAGCGAATGCTCGCCCCAGGTTCGCCTAGCGAGTTGCTAGCGAAACTTATGGGTTTTTGGGTTCTGCTATGTTTACAGTGGAATTTTCCCAAAACCCACGTTCTCCAGGTGTCAATTTCAGAACAAAACGATCTATCAAGAAAAGAATCGTTCTATGCTATATGTAATTACAAACCCACATACAAACCTAAAATTCCCATTCCCCCAAATTTACCCTAAATGACATGCAAATCAGAAATTCACAAAGTTCAAACATAAAGAAATGGCATTAGGGCAAACCTTAGCAAAATGGGTTGATTGAATTTGAAGTGCAGTGAAGTTTGCAATGCTTCAGTTTAGGGTTTGAGTGTTTGTGAGAGAAATGAAAAATGAGAGAGTGTGGTGAGTGTTCGTGCGATTGCCTCAGCAGAGTTGTAAAAAAAGAAAATTGTGTTTGGGCCCAAAATGATTGGCCTGCTGAGAATTTAAATTAGTGCTGTCACGCAGTGCTCGCTGCTGCTTCGCCTAGCGAGCAGCTCGCGAATCTGCTCGCTACTGCTTCGCCTAGCAAGCATCAAGCGAGCATGACAGCATTTGGCTTTTCAAAAACAGCATTCTTGGTACATTCAACAAGGTTTTAACAATTGGAATCCCACTACAACAGAACAGAAAAACTGTAAATACTTACAATGTTGGGGTGCCTCCCAACAAGCGCTTGTTTAACGTCGGCTAAGCTCGACGGTGTGATGCTCACAGAGGAGCATCCAAAGGAATAGCACAGCTCTCGCGATCCACATGACCGCCAAGATAAACCTTCAAACGTTGGCCATTAACGGTCCAACTGTCCTTCTTTTCCAGGTCCTCAATGACAATAACTCCGTACTCCTTAACTTCTTTGACCCGAAATGGCCCGGACCATTTTGATTTCAACTTTCCGGGGAATAACTTCAACCTGGAATTGAACAAGAGGACCAACTGTCCGGGCACAAATTCTTTCTTTCAGAGCTTTTTGTCATGGTATTTTTTTACCTTCTCTTTGTACAACCAACTTGAGTGATATGCGGCATTGCGCATCTCTTCCAACTCAAGCAGTTACACCTTCCTTTTCTCACCGGCCAAATCATTTTCAAAATTTAAAAATTTCAGAGCCCACAAGGCTTTGTGCTCCAATTCGACCGGCAAATGGCAAGTTTTACCAAACACCAATTGAAAAGGAGTTAGGCCAATTGGAGCTTTAAAGGCGGTACGGTATGCCCATAACGCTTCATCCAATTTTTGTGACCACTCTTTTTTCGAATTTGACACAGTTTTTTCGAGGATTCTCTTAATCTCACGATTAGAGACCTCAGCTTGCCCATTGGCCTGTGGGTGATACGGAGTTGCCACTCTGTGTGATACACCGTAATGTTTTAAAATGCTTTCCAACGGTGCATTACAAAAGTGTGACCCTCCGTCACTTATCAACACTCGGGGGGTTCCGAAACGGGAAAATATGTTTTTCTTCAAAAAATTTATCACCGTTTTCGCATCCGCCCGAGGTGAGGCAATCGCCTCAACCCACTTAGAAACGTAATCAACTGCGACAAGCATATACTCGTTACCATAAGAGGGTGGGAATGGACCTACAAAATCGATGCCCCAACAATCAAATACTTCGACCTCTTGGATGTTTTGGAGAGGCATCTCGTCTCTCTTACCAATCCCACTGCTTCTCTGGCAACTATCACAACTTTGCGCATGGGTATGTGCGTCTTTGAAAATAGTGGGCCAATAAAATCCTGACTGAAGGATTTTAGTGGCCGTTCTCACCCCATTATAGTGTCCGCCGTAAGGCGAGTTGTGACAATGCCAAAGGATGCTCTGCGCTTCATCGCCAGTAACGCATCTCCTTAAAAGGTTATCACTACCCAACTTAAACAAGTACGAGTCATCCCATACGTAATACTTGGCATCCGAAAGAAACTTCCTTTTTTGGTTCGAAGTTAGGTCGGGAGGCACAAAACCACTAGCCTTGTGGTTCGCAAAGTCTGCAAACCACGGCCTAACTTGAACTTTGAACAGTTTTTCATCAGGAAATTCTTCCCGGATTTCCTTCTCTGACGCGGTAACCTCCACATTCACTAAGCGGGATAAATGATCCGCCACCAAATTTTCCGATCCTTTCTTGTCTTTGATTTCAACATCAAATTCTTTCAACAAGAGGATCCAACGGATGAGCCTTTGCTTCGAATCCGGTTTGGTGAGCAAATATTTAATCGCCGCGTGGTCGGTATACACTACGACTTTAGACCCTATAAGATAAGATCTAAACTTTTCAAGCGCATACACTATCGCAAGTAATTCTTTTTCAGTTGTGGCATAGTTAATTTGAGCCTCATTAAGAACTTTACTTGCGTAATGTATCGCATGAAAATTTTTCTCTTTTCTTTGGCCAAGTACCGCTCCAATTGCATAGTCGCTTGCATCACACATTAGCTCAAAATTTAAATTCCAATTTGGAGCGACTATAATTGGAGCGGTAACCAATTTTTCTTTCAAAGTTTCAAAAGCTTGCAAACATTCATCGGTTAAGAGAAATACCTGGTCCTTAGCTAGCAAATTACTCAAAGGCTTAGCCACCTTTGAGAAGTCTTTGATAAAGCGTCGATAGAACCCGGCGTGCCCCAAAAAGCTTCGGATTCCCTTCACATTCACCGAAGGAGGTAACTTTTCAATCACTTCAACCTTAGCACGATCAACTTCAAGCCCTCTTGAAGAGACTTTATGGCCAAGCACGATCCCCTCGGTCACCATGAAGTGACACTTCTCCCAATTAAGCACCAGGTTGGTCTTCACACATCTTTCGAGCACCGTTTTCAAGTTTGCCAAGCATAAACTAAAGGATCCACCAAATACCGAGAAGTCATCCATGAAGACTTCCATTGTTTTCTCAATAAGGTCGGCAAAAATGGCTTGCACACATCTTTGGAAAGTCGCCGGTGCATTGCACAATCCAAAGGGCATTTTTCGGTATACGAAAACTCCAAACGGACATGTGAAAGCCGTCTTTTCATGATCGGCCGGGTCAACCGCAATTTGGTTATACCCGGAATAGCCATCCAAGAAATAATAGTATTTTTGCCCCGAGAGTCTTTCGAGCATTTGATCCATGAACGGGAGTGGAAAATGATCTTTTCGAGTTGCGGTATTCAACCGTCTATAATCAATACACATTCGCCACCCCGTTGCAACTTTAGTAGGGATCAACTCATCCTTGTCATTTCGGATCACGGTAATTCCACTTTTCTTCGGAACAACATGCACGGGACTAACCCATGGACTATCCGAAATCGGGTAAATCATTCCCGCATCCAACAACTTTACAACTTCTTTTCTTACAACCTCCTTCATGGTAGGATTTAAGCGGCGTTGTGGTTGAGCTACCGGCTTAAAATCCTCTTCCATCAAGATCTTGTGCATGCAATAGGAAGGGCTAATTCCTTTTAGATCGGAAAGAGTCCAACCCATGGCTTCTTAATTTTTTTTAGCACATTGATCAAGAGGGCTTCTTCATCATTTGACAAAAGGTTGCTTATGATGACCGACTTTGCTTCGGTCTCATCTAGGAATACATACTTCAAAGTAGAAGGTAATATTTTCAATTCAATAGGCGCTTTTTCGTCATTAACCTCCTTCTTCAAGTCTTCCTCCTCAACTTCCCACGGTTGTAGTTCGTCTAAACCATCAAGTTCCCTTAAGCATTCCTCCAGAGCTTGCTCTTCTTCAGCTGTGAAAACTTCCAATGAGTCGTCAAGAGCTAACTCCATAGGAGATATCTCATGAATATGCTTAGAAACCTCCAAAATTGCCTCTTCGATCACATCGATGCGAAAGCTATCATTTCTATCTTTTGAATGCTTCATTGCTTCGAATAGATCGAATGTAACTTCCTCATTTTGGACTCTCACCTTCATCAAACCGTCATCAACGTCTATCATCATTCGCGCGGTTTTCATGAACGGTCGGCCCAAGATGAGCGGAGCATCATCATCTTCTTCCATATCAATAACAATAAAATCGACCGGAAAAAAGAATTTGTCGACTTTAACCAAAACATCTTGGGCTACGCCATGAGGATGGGTAGTCGACTTATCTGCCAATTGCAACATCATTCGGATGGACTTAATTTCAATGTTGCCAAGCCTCTTTATAATAGACAAAGGTATAAGATTAATGCTTGACCCCAAGTCAATTAGTCCTTTCCCGACATAGATATCACCAATTTTAACCGGCAAAGTAACTCTTCCCGGATCAACCTCTTTTTTCGGAAGCGTCCTTTGAATAATTGCACTACAGCTCGCATCTAGGACGATGGTCTCCGGTTCCGTATACCTCCGTTTTTTTGTAAGTATGTCCTTCATGAATTTGGCATACTTGGGCATTTGCTCCAAGGCTTCGGCAAACGGAATGTTGATTTGCAATTGTTTAAAAATATCCATGAACCGGGCGTAATGCCGTTCATTCTCCCTTTTGGGTGGAGCATGTGGATAAGGAAGGTTTTGGATCGGAGTAGCGCTCACTACCTCCTTTCCTTTAGCAACTCTAGAACTTCTTGCTCTTTTCTTTTTCACTTCCTCCACCATCACTTCATCACTTTTATTTTTCTCAATTTCCACACTTTTTTTCTTTTCAACTTCACCATTCTTTTCGTTCTTTTCAACTTCTTCCTCCTCACTCCACTCCCCCACTTCACCATCAATATGGTCCTCCAATATTTCCTCCTCATTTTCTTTCTCATCTCTTTTTTTATTCTCACTGATCAACTCCCTCCCACTTCGCGTCATGATCGCTTTACAATGTTCCTTAGGATTTGTTTGCGTGTTTGCCGAAAAGGAAAGACCGGGTTGTTGTTCCGCGAGTTGCTTAGCAAGTTGCCCAACTTGAGTCTCGAGAATTTTTATAGCCGCGTCATTGATCTTTTGGTTAGCCATTGACATTTGCATGAATTGTGTCAATGTCTCTTCCAACTTAGAAGTTACGAACGACGGTTGTTGAGGTTGATAAGGATTTTGGGGAGGGTTTTGACGGCTAGAAGAACCACCTCCATAACCTTGGTTATGGTAATAGTTACTCCTAGGTTGGAGCTCTTGGTTCCCTTTGAAATGTTGTTGTTGATTTTAAGGGTGTGGTTGATAAGGTTGTTGTTGTTGTTGTCTCGGTTGGTAGTCCCTTTGGTTTGCCATGTAGTTTACATCTTCGAACCCCGGAGGTGGACAGAATCCGGTGTCATGCTCACCTTTGCAAAGCTCACAACAAGATATTTGTTTAGCTTTAGAAGGTTCTCTCAACTCTTTTATTTGCTGCGTTAAGAGTTCCACTTGTTGTGAGATGAGTTTGTTTTGGGCAAGGATGGCATCGTTCGTCCCAAGTTCAAGCACTCCCGGCTTCTTCAAAGAGTTGCCTCTACTTTGACTCTGAAGATCATTTAGAGCCATTCAATTTATGATATTTGTAGCTTCTTCGGCACTTTTAGACAATAAAGAGCCACCCGAGGTAGCATCCAACAACGTCTTGCAATTTGGTTGAAGTCCATTTTTGAAAATATGGATTTGAGTCAATTCATCAAATCCATGCCCTTTACACTTCCGAAGCATGGATTTGAATCTTTCCCACGCTTCATTTAAGGATTCATTGATTCCTTGTGCAAACACTGAGATGGCCGTCTTGGATTCCATGAACCGGTTATGGGAGAAGAATCTTTCGATTAACTTCTCTTCTAACACGTTCCAGTCTGTCATGACGGCTGGTGTTTGATCTAAGCACCAATCTTTTGCTTTGCCGAGCAAAGCGTGGGGAAATAATCTTCTGAACAACGGTAGCTCCTGAGCATGATCCACTCCGGCCGCCAATGCTATCTCATAAAATTTTGTGAGAAAAGCAAAGGGATCTTCATGGTCCATTCCGGTGAATGGACTTCCATATAATAAATTGAGAGTTCCCATTTTCATCTCAGCTTGCCTTCCCGTGTGGTTGGCAAACTGAGCAGTGTTTCTTCGACTGTTTATGCATGGAGTGGAAATGGGCGGTGGTGGTGGTTCCATGATTGGTATGAACGGTGGTGGATGTGTGGTAGAAGAACTTTCTCCTTGTTCTTGACGTTGTCTAGCCTGTTGCCTCCTTCGTCTCGTTTTTCTATTAAGCCTCCTTGCGGTTCTCTCGATCTCGGGATCAAAAAGAAGTTCGTCCACAGGGATATGCCCTCGCATAAAACGTAAGCTGCACACTAAACCAAACAAATTACAAGCACAAGTCAAAAATTCTAAAGCTAAAAATTAAGCAACCATTGCGATGCTCGCAATATCAATTCACAATCCCCGGCAACGGCGCCATTTTGTTGAGTGTAATTTTAAGTGTCGGGTTTTTGTTATCGTCTCCACATGGATTGTGAGATATCACCGCCTTTCGACAGTTGTTTTAATTCTTAGCTTAAGGTAACAATGGGGTTTTGGTGTTTGTCACGGTATCTTGCATAAAAGTGTAATAAAATGCGGTAAAAGTTTTGGTTTGAATATTTGAGAAATATTGCCAAAGTTAGGGTTCGACGATCACTTTGCATGTATATGTTCGATCAACAAAAATTATAAACTCCTTTAGATGATAAACTATTTCACAAAGTCCTCCTAATGTGTTTATCTCTAACACACATTGTGAGTTTTCCCATTTTGATCCATTGTTTATCTCTAACACAATCTATCAAAATGACAACTTTTTGGTTCAACCTTATGGTGAACAAAATCATTCATTACTATCTCTAGCTAACAAACAAGATTGGATGAAAACCTAGGTTAAGAGTTGGTAAACATCTCTCGATCATAAACCAACACAAAGAGTTTTCAATAAGAACAAAGTTTTCACCATATATTCACCATTAAAGAGTTTACAAATGAAGATCCTTACATTTACACACAAAGCTAATGATCATCTACATCTAACCTTGACAAAATGAAGGACTTAGCTACTCATTTTCATGGTAGCTTGTTCAACAAGTTTCGGAAGAAGGTTGATTAACATCCGAGTCGAATAATCGAGATTGGATGGGAATCCACCTTCTTTTTGTGAAAGATTATTAAGAGATGAAGAGAAATGGTTTCTAGGTCACAAAAGATCCTTAGAGCAATGCTGGAAAATATCTAAAAAAGTACAAAAGTATGGAAGGTAAGGTATGGCTCCAAAAAGTAGCCCTTGCTACTTATAGAGCTGCTACTGAGCTGTCATGCTCGCTA
This sequence comes from Lathyrus oleraceus, assembly GCF_024323335.1. Lineage (NCBI taxonomy): Eukaryota > Viridiplantae > Streptophyta > Magnoliopsida > Fabales > Fabaceae > Lathyrus > Lathyrus oleraceus. Next base: position 49,935,002 of record NC_066580.1, on the reverse strand, counting down.
GGCGAGCAGAATGGCTCGCCTAGCGAGCCCCTAAATGAGGCACCTGAGGCACCTGCGCCGAGAGAAACAACCATTGCCAGACTGTCATGTTCGCTGAGCGAACAAAACCTTCGCTAGGTGAAGGTCACGCTTCAACCTTCGCTCCAACGAGCTTGAGAGGTTTTGCTACTGGAATGCTCGCTGGGAGCTCGCTAAAGGCTCGCCTAGCGAGTGAGTGCTGGCTACGCTTTTCACCAAGTCTGGACGTGTTCGCCACACACCTCGCTGGAAGCTCGCCTAGCGAGTGTGGTGATATTTGCCACTGTAAAATACTGGAGCTTTTCGCTGGGCTCTCGCTGGACGCTCGCCTAGCGAGTCCTTCGCCACAGCCCTCGCCTAGCGAGCAAGCTGATGAATGCTTGTTTTATTTGATCCCTTTGCCAAATTTCTTGTGTCTTCATTTTCTATTATTTCATGCCTAATTCCTACACAATAACACACAAATCAAAGGTACCAAGATTGTTTATCATTGCATTGCAATTCATCAAAAACAAAGGTGGTTTCGAACACTTTAGCAAGGAAACGGAGTGAAAGATGCCCATATTTGATAGCTCAAATAAGCACTTTTGGGTATCTAACAGCCTCCCAGATTGAGGAATCAAAGATTCTAATTGATTTTAAACTTATTTTGTTTTCTAAATGTTGAGACATTTTAGGAAACTTTTGATTGTTAACCTAACATTGTGCAACTATTTCACTGAGTATACCAGGCCCAAATCTAGTTCATTCTATGGCTATATATAGAATGCCTAAAACCTAATTGAACGAAGAAGGAAAAGAAGTTGTCAGTGTGACGTTAGTGTTGTTATTTTGTGAGCCTCGATAATATCATCTTGATATATGAGTAGGACTGTGTCAATTGATTGTAAGGGTTATCAAGCACTCATAAGCTTTTAAGCATTGAGTGATTGTGTGTCTGTGAAGTGTCACTTCAGAATCTTTTGTAATTGTTTGAATTTTCACTGTTGTGATTGGAAGGGAAGTGAGAAGGGTCTCACACCTAGGAGTGTCTTAGGTAGAAGTTTAGCATGGGTAGTGATTAGGGTGTAGACTAGAAATTTGAGATAGTTTGCAGAAGTTCTACAAACTGATACTGTTTAGTGGATTTCCTCCCTGGCTTGGTAGCCCCTGAATGTAGGTGGTGTTGTACACTGAACTAGGTTAACAACTCTGGGTGTTTTATTATTTTATGTTCCCCTATATGTAAGTTATCTTGTTATTGTGTGTTGGTCAAATATCAATGTGTCTACATCTCTTAGGACATATGATATCTGCATACCAGAATTTCAATTGGTATCAGAGCAGGTATCATGCTCTGTGTCTGGGTGAGATTCAGGGAAGATACTTTCTGGTACAATGGACAAAGAAGGAGGATTTATGAACAGACCACCCATTCTTGATGGAACCATCTATGATTACTGGAAACTTCGTATGATGGCTTTCTATCAAATTCATGGACAACAAGGCTTGAAAATATATGGTCAAAGGATGGGATCCACCAATCACTAGAGATAAAGATGGTAAGATTGCTAATGTGTTGAAGGCTGAGGAAGACTGGGATGATGAAAATGATAAATTAGCTTAGGGAAACTCCAAAATATTGAATGCTCTATTCAATGGAATGGACAAGAACATCTTCAGACTAATAAACAACTGTATTTTTGCTAAAGATGCTTGGGCGATCTTGAAGGCTGCTCATGAAGGAACCTATAAGGTAAATATTTCAAGACTTCAATTTTTCACATGAATATCATTATTATAGCCAATGCCTCAAGTTCCCTAGGGGAGAAGATGTCAGAAGCTAAGTTGGTTAGAAAAATCCCCAGGTTTCTTCCAAAGAGATTTGGCATGAAGGTAACTACCATTGAAGAAGCTCAAGATATCAACAACATGAAAGTTGATGAACTGATGGGATCTCTTCAGACCTTTGAGTTAGGGATCAGTGAAAATCTGAAAAGAAGAAAAGCACAACCTTACTTTCTAATATTGAAGACTTCGAAGATGAATGTGACCTGGATACAGATGAAGGGACATCTAATGCTATTGTATTACTTTGAAGACAATTCAACAAAGTGATGAAGAAGATGGACTGGAAGAAAAGATCTAATGTCAAGAACAACTCATTCAACATCAACAAAAATCAGGATTTTTGTAGAAGGCCCAAAACTGAAGAAAAGACTAACCAAGGAAAAGGAATCCAATGTCATGGATGTGAAGGGTTTGGTCACGTAAGAGATGAGTGCCCCACGTATCTCAAGAAACAGAAGAAGGGTTTGTCTGTATCTTGTTCAGAAGATGGTTCTGAAGTGGGACCTGCCAAACAGGTTACTGCCCTGACTGGAATTTGTGATTTTGATGAAGACTCTGATTGTGAGGAACTCACCTTTGAGGAACTTGCTGAATCTTACAAGGAATTGTGCCTAGAAATGAAGAAGTCTATAAATTGGGAGAAGATCAAAAGAAAGTTATTGCTCAACTACAGGCAGTCAAAGCGGAGCATCTATCTATCTATCATCTCTGATCTGAAGGAGGAAGTTGTATTGCTTAATTCAAAACTTGACAATATGACTAAGTCTGTAAGAATGCTTAATAGTAGTTCTGATTTGATGGATGAAATTCTTCAAACTGGTAAGAATGCTGGAAATGTTCAAGGTCTAGGTTATGATAATCTAGTTGTAATGAACAAAGGAAAAAGGGTATGTAATGAACTTTGTTCAACCTAAAAGAAAACAGGAATGACATATGTCAAATCAAATGTTCCAACATCAGCAAGGGCATCAAGAGGTTTACACGTGAAACAGGACCCAACGATGGAAGTGTCATCATTATGGGAAATTTGGTCATATAAAACCCTATTGCTACAAATTATATGGCTATCCCAAACCTGCTTCACAACCCAGAAGAAAACAAACTATGGTTAAAATAAGAAAAGATGGATTCCCAAAAATGATATGTTAAGAGTCATAGCTCCCAGCTCCCTCAAAGCCTTTGCTATAGAGGATTGGTATTTTGATAGTAGTTTATCTAGACACATGACTGGTGTCAAGAAATTTTGGTGAATATTAAGTCATATTCTACTAGCTATGTCACCTTTGGAGATGGATCAAAAGGAGAAATAAAGGGGGTTAGAAAGTTGGGCTATCCAGGACTTCCTAGTCTCTATGATGTACTGTTTGTTAAAGGGATGACTACTAATTTGATAAGCATTAGTCAACTTTGTGACCAAGGTCTCAAAGTGAACTTCAGTAAATCTGAATGCATGGTAACAAATGAGAAGAATGAAGTTATCATGAAGGGATATAGATCAAAAGATAACTGCTATCTGTGGACTCCTCAAGAAACATATTGTCTCTCCACATGCCTAATGTCATAAGAGGGTGATACTAAGCTATGGCATCAAAAGCTTGGCCACTTACATTTGAAAGGTATGAAGAAAGTTGTGTCAAAGGAAGCAGTCAGAGGAATTATGATCGGGAAAATAACAAGTGTACTATTTTGCCTTTTATAGTAATAATGGGGAAATTCCCCGAATGTCGATCTCAAGGACTGCAAGTCAATATCGAGTTTAAATTATCATTCAATTAAACAAAAAGTATTAATTTAGTTTTTAGGTGTAGAAATATAAGAATAAAGGTAAAGGTAAATGAGAATGAAAATAAGGGTTTATAGGGAAAAAGGAACAATGTCAGGCAAGGTGTATGATTTATCCATGTAACAACTCTGAGTCACTATTGCATCAACAAAGATCAATTACTACCATTTCTCAAGGATATTTTCTCCCAAGTCCTTGGTGAGAAAACCTTTAATCAATCTACTCTAATTTCTATGTCCATAGGCAATTGAGGTGAAGTTAAGCTTTATAATATCAAAAATACTCTGGTTCACATAGGGTATCCCTAGTCCTAGGTGATATCTACTATAGAGTAACCTTATGAAAACCTTATCAATGGCGGTCCAGCCTAATTGATAACCATAAAACAATCTCAATTGGTCCGAAAGAGAAAGCAATGAACACATCAAAAGGTTACCGTAAACATAGTATTATAAATGCAAATGTAAACTCAAATTCGTTACAATTCTAAATCAGGGACACCCCCTAGCAGTGGGGGGGGGGGGTTAGCTACTCATATTGTTTAAAACAAATGCAAGATAACAATTACACATTACAAGTAATTAGATGACTTTGATCTTCAATCGCTCCCGCTCATGAAAACCTTCAGCTCTCCGAATGCCCTGCTCTTTGTAATAATTGATTGCTTCACAATACTGTATTTTGCCGTATTCCAAGATGATTTTTCCTTAGGAAGAAGGTCCTCTTTTATAGTGAAAATTCCAAGCAGCAGTTGCACATGTCCAAAAATATCTCTGAAAAAGCTCGATGAACAAAAGCCAGAGAAAACTGAAATTTTGGGCTTGAGCTGACATAGCCCGTGTCAGCTAACACGGGTGGCCGTGTCAGCCTACTATCTCAGCTGACACGCCCCTGATATGGGTGACACGGTTGGGTATGGTGCCTGCCACGACCCGTGTCAGCTGACACGGGTGGCCGTGTCAGGCCACTGTCTTCTACAACATGCCCTCCTTTGCCTGGCACGGCCCGTGTCAGGTGACACAGGTGGCCGTGTCAGGCCTCCTGTACTGGGGTTTTCTTCTCCTTTTCTTGCCGGAATCTCGCCTTGTCTTGTTCTGAGTTCCCTGGTTCTTCTATCTGGACCTGTCGGATAAAAACACAGCTATCCCACGCATAAAATCACGAAAGTAGAATTAAAATATAACAATGACTGGAAATGCTTTAAATAATACCGGAAGTAAAATTGACTCGAAAAGTATCAAAAAAGCTTGCACAATGTTTCAAAAGCCTCGGTTTCTTGTCGGACCAATAACGAAAACTTAATGCAAATGGTGACTAATCACAACCCCAAACTTAGCCCATTGCTTGTCCGTAAGTAATGCTTCAGATAATACTGGGTGTCACTCCTCCGGATTCTTTATGTTTTCGAACACTGTTGAGATCATTCGCTAAAGTCTTCCCTCTTTCTTCCATAAGTCCTGCTTTTTCCTTGTAAGTTTTCAATCGCACTTCCACTTCAAAGCACCGTTTCAACTGTCAGCTTATATCACATTCTCACCAATTCTCTCGGGGTTAAGTGTTTTCACTCATAATTTAGAATATGCAATATCAACTCGCAAGTTTGAATAGTCTCTCCTTTCATATCACATACACACAACACACAACACACACAGTTTAAATGTATTAACATGACTTTGAATAGGGTAAGAAAGTGTTTTGGCCAAGGGGTACATTTATGGAGTTTAAACAAACAAATGGATACAGACTCAAATGGGGTTAACAAGGGGTACATTTATAATATCAAGAATACTCTGGTTCACACAGGGTATCCCTAGTCCTAGGTGATATCTACTGTAGAGTAACCTTATGAAAACCTTATCAATGGCGGTCTAGTCTAATTGATAACCATAAAACAATCTCAATTGGTCCGAAAGAGAAAGCAATAAACACATCAAAAGGTTACCGTAAACATAATATTATAAATGCAAATGTAAACTCAAATTCGTTACAATTCTAAATCAGGGACACCCCCTAGCATTAGGGGGTTTAGCTACTCATATTGTTTAAAGCAAATGCAAGATAAAAATTACACATTACAAGTAATAGGATGACTTTGATCTTCAATTGCTCCCGCTCATGAAAACCTTCAGCTCTCCGAATGCCCTGCTCTCTGTAATACTTGATTACTTCACAATACTGTATTTTTCCCGTATTCCAAGATGATTTTTCCTTAGGCGGAAGGTCCTCTTTTATAGTGAAAATTCCAAGCAGCAGTTGGACATGTCCAAAAATATCTCTGAAAAAACCCGATGAACAAAAGCCCGAGAAAACTGAAATTTCGGGCTTGGGCTGACACGGCCCGTGTCAGCCTACTATCCCAGCTGACACGCCCCTGGCATGGGTGACACGGTTGGGTATGGTGCCTGACACGGCCCGTGTCAACTGACATGGGTGGCCGTGTCAGGCCACTCTCTTCTACAACACGCCCTCCTTTGCCTGACACGGCCCGTGTCAGGTGACACGGGTGGCCGTGTCAGGCCTCCTTTACCTCATTGTGTATCCTTTTTGAAAAAAATATGCTACCCATTCCATTCAAACGTCTCATTCCTCTTCAGACATCTGTGTTCACCCTCTCTCAATAGTCTTTCCCTATTCCATTTGCATCAAGTGTCAACTAAAATGTCGAAGCAATTTCCACCCATGCACATTCATGTCCCAAATGAAACCAGTGGATCGTCTTCCCCAACTGTTAGGTCAAATGAACCCTTCCAAATGATCAACCTTGCGGATCTGGTCTTGGATGTTGCTCCCTTATCCACGATTCATCCACCCCTCAGAAGAAAGCTACGCCTTCTGTGTCTAAAAATGTCAAGACTTCTAGTAAGTCTTCTGAACCTATAATCCCCAATAAAGATAAAAACTGTTGTTGAAGAAGAATCTAGGTCTAAAGGGTCTGAGATGAGAAACCCTACTATGCATGCTAATAGCACTAAGAATCCAACGGAAGTTTGTTACATCTGCTTTCAAGGAAGTAAACTCAGATGTTCTGTCAGATGTTCAAACATCTTTGGAAAAATAAACTAGCCCTAACAATGATTCTAGTGAAAAAGCTTAGGAAAGAGTTTCTGAATATGATGCTCTTGAAAGAAGGAGTAAGAAGAAGTCAGATGAGTGTGTCCCTGAGCATGTTGCTCATGAGAGAAGAAGTAAAAAGAAAGTTGATCATGTTGTCAATGGTGATGAACTAACTTCTTATGAAGAACCCCTTACCAATATTGTAACTTCTGGTATAGCTAAGAGACTACAGAGACGTAAAGGAAAGACAATGGTGTTTGAAGATTCTCCCTCCAAGGAAATGAAAAGAAAATCTGGTGGTTTAAAAGGAACTTCTTCTAGAAGCTTCATAGGAAAATATCATGTTGGTCCTACTAGATCATGGAGTAAAGTTGTTACCCATACTATAAAGAGGAAAACTGTCTCTTCTAATGATTCTGAGTTTGATGTCGAAAAGGATGTCCAGAACATCACACTTGTAAAAAGATATACTAACTAGAAGCCTCATGCTGCTATGTTCAAGGCTCCACTGGACAATGTTTCTTTACATTATGTGAAGAATGATGAAAGGTGGAAGTATGTCATTCAAAGAGGGAAACTCTGGAGAGGGAATTGGGTAAGGATTCCCTTAAGTGTAAGGAGGTTCTAGAACTTATAGAAGTTGTTGGGTTGATGAAGACTATCACAAAATTTGGCCCTTGCTATGAAAGCTTAGTCAAGAAGTTTGTGGTGACTATTCCTGATGGGTGTGATGATGTGAAGAGGGTTGACTATGATAAGGTGTGCGTTAGAGGAAATGTCGTGACATTTTCTCCAGCTGTGATCAACAAATTTCTAGGAAGAACATACGAACATCAGGCTGAGCTAGAGGTTACAGATGACCAGGTGTGCAAGGAGATAGCTTCCAAGCAGGTTAGACATTGGCCAAACAAAAGGAAGTTGTCTGCTGGAAAGTTAAGTGTCAAATATGCTATCCTTTATAGGATTGGGACTGCCAACTGGGTACCAACTAATCACACCTCAACCATTTCTACTGGTCTTGGGAAGTTTATTTATGTTGTTGGGACAAGAAAAGTGTTTGACTTTGGGAAATACATCTTTGAACAAGTTTTAAAACAAGCCTTCTCTACTACTGTAAAAATGTCCATCTGCTTTCCATCCCTCATCTGTGGAATCATCCTGAACCAACATCCTGGTATTTTACTGTCTATTGATAGTGTGAAGAAAAGGGATTCTCTTTTATCACTCCACTACAAACTTTTTGCTAGAACACATGTCCCAGATATTGTCATGACATCTTCTCAAATACCTGGCCTTACCACCTCCAAAAAGAGTGTTATGGCTCAGCTGAAAGAGACTTGTAAAGAGTTGGAGGATTCCATCAGATCTAGCACTGCAACAAAGATCAAACTTGAGACATTGATGAAAGATATGATGGAAGAAGAGAAAAAGGAAGTTGAATAGGGTGGTGATGGAAATGAAGGAACTGATGTTGAGGACTATGCTAGTGAGGATGATGTTGAAACTGATGAAGAGAAAGTAGCTGAAGGAGAAGATTGTGCAACTGCTAACTCAAGTAGTCAAGAATATATCTGATTGTAGTTATGCTTTTGTTCTTTATTTGGTTATGTTTTGTGGTCTACCAGGATTTTATGCACCCTTAAGTGCCCTATTATGTGTGATGATTAACTTCTAGAATGTGGTTTCTCTGTTTTTGGTTAGATGCTTACCTTTGTCATATTATGGCTAAAAAGGGGGAGTATGGATGTGTGTTCTAACCAGTAACCACTAACCTCTTACTGCCTGGCTGTGTTTAAGGAGAAAAGAGTTCTTATTCTGGAACCTTCTGGGCTGCTCTGTTGTGATGTCCAACATGATGTTTGGACATCAACTTGATTGAGGAATTGTTTCGAGTGAAGTATTTTTTTCTTCTGCATATACCTCTGATGTGTGCTGTTAAACAGGTAGTGTTTGTTATGGATGATCCCTTGAGGGGGAGTCCTGGTTATGTGAAACAGAGGAAGTACATAATCTGTCTGGTGTGATTTCTTGATTACCTCTGTGATATGTGTGTTTGATTTGTTTTTCAAACCTATGTAGTTCTGTTTGTAACCTGGACTATGGTGCTGGTGTGCAAGGGGTATTTGGTTGTTTTGGCCAAAATTTGCCAAAGGGGGAGATTATTAATTCTTTATATTTATGATTGGCAGTAATTTTGGTAAAACTAACTTAGCTGCAACATCTTGAACAAGATGTCCTAACATGTGGATTCGACATCCTGTCTGAAATAGGTTTTTACTCTTGGTAACGTTTGATTGAGTAACTGAGTACAAAATATTCTAGGAATATTAAGTAATCCCTTGTGGCGCCCCAGAGTGACGAATCAGAGATTCTAATTGACTTTAAACTTAATTTGTTTTCTAAATGTTGAGAGATTTTAGGAAAATTTTGATTGTTAACCTAACGTTGTGCATCTATTTCACTGAGTATACCAGGCCCAAATCCAGTTCATTCTTTGGCTATATATAGAATGCCTCAAACCTAATTGAACGAAAAAGGAAAAGAAGTTGTCAGTGTGATGTCAGGGTTGTCATTAGTGAGCCTCTATAATATCATCTTGATATATGAGTAGGACTGTGTCAATTGATTGTAAGGGTTCTCAAGCACTCATAAGCTTTTAAGCATTGAGTGATTGTGTGTCTGTGAAGTGTGACTTCAGAATCTTTTGTAATTGTTTGAATTTTCACTATTGTGATTGAAAGGTAAGTGAGAAGGGTCTCACACCTAGGAGTGTCTCGGGAGGTTAGCTCATATAGTTCATTGGATACATACTTTGTTTATGCTACTCAAATGATGCACGATGACTTGGCATAAACATTGGTAAAAGTACCTGTTCAGACCCTTAATAATGAGGTGGTGCAACACGACATGGAGGTTTTAAAGAACTCTTGGGATAATATGGAAGACTTTGACGGCGAGGGTTGTCAATATCAGAATGATGGATACAAATTGGTTTCTATTTCTAAGAAAAAATCACAAAAGAAAAATTCAACTAAATTAGATAACCTTGAGTTGATCAGACAACCTTGTCCTTATGAAATGCCTCTTTTAGAATGTGAGAGGTATAACTAACTCTCCAACTAAATTAACTTAAAAAAGGTTATTAGTTATTCATATGTCGGTGGTCGTCTGATTAAAATCGAATAATTCTAATTTAAAATTGATAATTTTATAACTATAAATAAAACTCAAGTCTACTTTTTATAGGACTCTGCAGTCAAAATCGAACAACATTGTAAATGCATGAATGTGACAAAAAATAAAATGTAGGGGATTCAATTTCTCTAACAACATTTAATTATTTTAATAAAATTTTAAAAAATTAAGAGAGTTATTTAATAAATACTAAAAACAAGAATATCTATTTTATATATATATATATATACATATATATATATATATATATATATATATATATATATATATATATATATATATATATATATATATATATATATATTAGGGTGCTAGTATCTTCCCTTTTCATAACAAACCCCGATTCCTTCAATCTTTTTATTACACTATTTTGCATTGCATATTTATGGGTTATTTGATCTTTTCTCCTTCCCTTGGATAAATTAAAATTCTGTGGTGACATTTTATTTTGCGAGTCAAGTTAACCTAATAGCTTGGTCTCCAATTCTCACCGCGACAGAAATGGTGACTTCACTGGGGACATCCCAGAGAGGGTTAAACATATCTTATATATATTTGTGTTATTATATTGTTTGCTATTTTGTTTGGGTTTCTTTAGGTGATTCATATGTGGTGAGATAGTCGAGAAAGCTTGGATGGAGTAATCCCGAACGAGCTGATTTGAGAGTTCCTCACTCAGTGGAAACCCCTTTGAGGGTAGTCTTTGTTAAACAAGTAATCGTGAAAGCATGGCTACTTTTGACTTGGGAGCCTGAGAAATTGAGGAATTTAGTATCCCTTTACCCCACTCGGCCTCTTAGGACGTAATGCGATGGCTATGAAGGTGTAAACCTGAAATAGTTGATACGTGATGCTACACTCAGACGAGGTTCTCTTGAGAATATTATTGATTCCTGAGTAATCAGTGTGCTAGTAATATCCAAAAGATGGATCAATGACTTTGGGAACCTTCTTAGAACCTTTTCCTACAGGTACAAAAAACCTTAGTACATACCTTTTGGGATGGTTGAACCCATGACTCCATGCTCATAACGTCGAACCTTTGAAACCCATATGTTTGTGTTCTTGTTTGTGCATCCATCCATTGATGCATTCATTCATCATTTTTAACCAAGTTTTCAAGGAATTTAGAAACACTTGTTGCAAACATCACATGAAATTGTTTACCATGGATTTTGGAAGAAGAAGAACTCAAAAGTACACTTTCAAGAGTCCTAAGCTAGAAGATCTAAGAGAACTAGAGGATTTGGTTGCTGATCCAATAGGTTTCAAGGATAGATATGGTAGACTTCTATCACTATTGAAGACCAACATGAAAAATGGAATTCTTGCTACACTGGTCCAGTTCTATGATCTATTGTATCATTGCTTCATCTTTCCAGATTACCAGCTTATGTCCACACTAGAAGAGTATTTCTATTTGCTTGGATTACCTATTTCTGAGCAGGTCCCATTTTCTGGATTGGAGGAGATTCCTAAGTATAAAGTTATTTCTGAAGCTACTCATTTGAAGATGTCTGAGATTAAAACTCATATGACCACCAAGGAAGTTATTCTTAGGTTGCCAGCTAAATTTCTGATGGATAAAGCTCGTTACTTTGCTAGTATGTAGAGTATGGATGTTTTCGAGGCTCGTAAAAAATTTAATATATTTTATACAAAATACAAATCGAATAAAATGTATTTAGATACAAGGAGCATGTGGCGCATAATACCACGCCAAAAATGAGATAACGAATAAGTTAAATATATTTGATACAAAATATAAAATACTACATTAGAAATTAGATATAAATAAAACATTAAATGTACTTGATATAAAATACAAATCAACTAAAATGCATCCTGATACAAGGAGTGCGTAACGTAAAATACTACGTTGGAAATGAGATATAACCAAAAAGTTAAATATATTTGATACAAAATACATATCACCTAAAATGTATCCCGATATAAGGTGTGTGTAACGTAAAATAATACTTTTGAAATAAGATATAATGAAAAGGTAAAATGTACTTTATACAAAATATATGCCAACTAAAATGTGTTTAAATACAAGAAACGTGTAAAAGTGAAAATGTTAAATGTACTTGATGCAAAATAGATAAACTAAAATATATCTAGATACAAAAAATCGTGTAACGGCGAAAGAAGTTAAATGTACTAGATACAAAAGAATAGATTAACTTAAATGTATCCAAATATAAGGAATGTGTAGTATGTAATGTAGAGTATTACATTGAGAATGAGATATACCTAAAACGTTAAATATACTTGATACAAAATACATATCAACTAACATGTATCAAAATACATGGAGCGTGTAGTGTAAAATACTACACTTAGAATTAAATATAACCAAAACGTTAAATGTTCTTGATACAAAATATAAATCAACTTAAAGATATTTTGATAGAAGAAACGTGTAGCGTACAATACTACATCAGGAATGAGATATAACCAAAAAAAAGTTAAATGTACTTGATATAATATACATGTGAACTAAAATGTATCTAGATACAAGATACATGTAACAATGGAAAAGTTAAATGTATTTGATACAAAATATATATATCAATTAAAACGTATATCAATCGTTAATTGGTTCAGTAGTGATTGATGCTGAATTTGGTAGGAAGGATTACAGTTTGATCCCCTGCAACTACGATTGAAAAGGGACTCAGACTACTTGACACCAGAACTGGCCCGCGAATCCGATGAACCGGCCGAACGGACCAAACATTGATGTTGAAAACAAAACAAAAATACAAAAAAATATAATTTGCAATGGAAAATACTACCTCACGTTACAAAATATGGACGAAATACATTTGACTCAGATTTTTTTTATTTTATATTTTATTTAGAGGAGGTATTCATCATTAATCTTAACCTTAATACTCTAACTCTAACAAAGCAAAGTTTTTTTCTTTTTTCTTTCTTCATAATTAATAAACTAAAATGATAAAATTCAAATATAAAAAAGACTATTAAACTCTATTAAACAACAAGTGACATAAGTCGCAACAGCAGAATCAACGGCGTATAGACGGACGGAGGAAACTCAGAGATGCAGATCGGTGGCGTGAATCTCTTCATCATTGTAGTTCATCGGAGCAGGAAAATTGAGATCAATATCGCGAGGTTGAGGCTTCGGAACATGGGAATAAATGATGACATAATTTTCTTCATCATCGACAACATTCAATAAGAGTGAAAAAATGACTGGGAAGGTTATTCTTACAAAGTTGTCTTTCATTTTCTTTCTCTCCTACTTAGTAACACATATTTTATAGAAATTTATCCAGATAGTTTAAGTATGTGACGTTCTTTAAATAGTTATTTTTACATAGTATAGTGGTTGAAAGTGCAAGTCTTATTAGCCTTCTTATTTTTTGTTGTTAAATGTCACATAAAGTTGGAGACATGAAAGAGATAAGAATTGTTAAAAATCACTACGCCAAATAAGGGAAAAGAGGGCGCTTTTTTTGGCCTATAACAGCGCTTTAAAGCGCCCTCTAATCTGGCGCTGACATAGGTAAAGACAACGCTTTTTTTCCTGGTGAAAGCGCTCTCTAAAGTGGCTCTTTAAGCCCTTTAAGGGCCACTTTAGAGGGCGCTTTTTAAAGAAAGCGCCCTCTAAAGTGGAAACTTTTAAGGGTTTAGAGGGCGCTTTTACTGGAAAGCGCCCTCTAAAGTGGAAATTTAAAGGGTTTAGAGGGCGCTTATTTTGGAAAGCGCCCTCTAAAGTGGGTGGTTATTTAATTTTTTTTTTAAAAGCGCTATATTTTTTTATTTATTTTAGACAACCTGTATATTGATGCAGTACACCTAAAACTGTATAATTTGAAGCCCTTTTTCACACATTGCATTCAACAAGCCTTATATACAACAATCCATACATATACAACAATCCACTGATATATAATCGTTTAACTTCTAAAGATTCTAAATATACAACCAATTCATAACTTAAAAAGAAATAAAACTAAGTAGCAAAAGCATCTCTGAGATGTATGTTTTTTTTGCTAGCCGCAATCTTCTTAGCAACAACCTCTTTTTGTTCAATATCAATAGCATGAACCTAAAATATCATAAAATTAGTTAGGTGAAGTATAAGATCAAGAATTAACATTTTCTATGCATAAATATCATATAATTGTGTTTATACCTTTTTTTTTGATGCAACTGACTCGATTTGCTGCGTAATCCCCTTATATTTTTGGTCCCTTATCTTTTGAAGATAGAATTGATATTTGTTTAGATGGACATGTTCCATTGTCGTAGAGGGATACTTTCAAATATTCAGCATCATCATCTACGCGAATGAGGCTTGACGACAATGAAACATCTCCATCTAAACAAATATCAATTGATACTTTCAAGTGTCCCTTGCCCCTTGCACGAATGGTCTAATTGAAAGCTAACAGAAGAATAGTCGACTCTAATTTACTCTATCAAATAACATCCATACCTAAACTTCTTAAGTTACTAGCTACGCTATGTATGCTAGAATAAATACACTCATAAGCTGCATAGTGTACCTTTGATTGGTAGAAGGTGTTTTAGATATTGCTGCCTCCTTTTTCTACATCGAGAAACAAATGGAACAGTTGGTGAAATTTAACCCATAATGCCTAGTCTCCATTGCTAGCATTGCAACACAATAATTATTGTTGAGAATACTCAATAAATGTATGAACCAAGAAAAATGAAACCAAAAATGAACAACAGCGAACGTCAGAAGAGAAACCAAGTAATATGAAGATTAGAAAAATACCTATGGTGTCAAAATCGAACAGCTAACAACGAATTAATAGAAGGAGGTAACGTCGTAGATCTAACAGAGGTGGAAGGAGAACGCCTTAGAAGTAGCGAAAATCGTAGCAGTGAGAACCCTAACGTGAAAAAGAACGAAAATAACAGAGAGTGAAATAACAAAACGCGCAGTATGTTATAATTTTAGTGTTTACTAAAGGGGACCTTAGAGGGCGCTTGTGGAAAAAAAGCGCCCTCTAAAGGGGGCCTAAGAGGGCGCTTATGAAAGCGCTCTCTAAGGCTTTCCAAAAGCGCTTTATAAACTGAAAATGCACATGGACTTATAGGGCGCTTTTTTAAAAGCGCCCTCTAAGGGTAACCTTAGAGGGCGCTTTCTAAAAAGCGCCCTGTATTGTTGTCTCTCTATCTCCTCCTTATTTTTTGGCTTCACCTTAGAGGGCGCTTTATTACAAAAGCGCCCTCTAAAGTGCACTGTCTATTCCAGTTGTTCGCTCCTTATTTTTTCGTTTCACTTTAGAGTGCGCTTTTGTAATAAAGCGCCCTCTAAGGTGCGCTGTCTATTCCAGTTTTTGGCGTAGTGAATATGACTCATCCTGATAGATAAGATGATGTAAACTAGAAGCTAGTCTAAATGCCATATGACAAAACTAGAGAAGAAGACATTTTGATGGAATGATTATTAGTACAAATTTTCCAACAAGGAATTTTGAGAGCTAAAACTTTTCTAAATTCATGAAGGTCTATATTAGGATTATTAAGATTGTTAGGATCTAGATCTTGCATAAGATCGCAAGGTAGTCACAAGATCATAAAATTAATATAAGATCATAACCAAGATCGAAAGATCTTAACTAATTATTTTGTAAGATTGGAAGAGGGTAGCTAGATCGGAAAACATAAAATCGTAATAAAGATTATAAGGTCATACTAAAACGAACATGGTTACTTGAACAAACCCTAAAACTGAGAAATCTATTCTCTAAACCAAAAACCAAAAACATCATAAATTCAAAGGGCATGTTGTCATTGTCATCAAACCGTAATTGTGGTCTCGTTGCATCTTCTCATCCTTACTAGTTTCTTCTCAACTAGTGATGGTGATTGCCTAAAAACATCAAAATATGGCCAAATACAGTCATGATATCACAAAATCAAATATTTCACTATTTTTATACAATTTGATTACGATTTTGCAGCAATCTTGCTACAATATACAATTCTACGCAAGATTCTGATCATTGGGGGTGAGAGAGATCAAAAATTATAATATTTTAAAATCTTACGATTTTATAATCTCACTCACCTCCAATGATTTGGATCTTATGTAGAATCGTATCATTGCAAAATCATGACCAATTTGTGAAAGGATAGTGAAATTGTGATTTTGTGCTATTATGGTCATATTCTACCATAATCGACGACCATAATCGCTAGTTTAGAAGAAACGGGTTAGTAGAACGACTGTGATAAGATATAAAAGAGAAACCATTGATAGTGACGGATACCTTTTTAGATGATGAAGTTTTAGATTTATGGTTTAGAGAATAGACATCTCAACTTTATCAACTATATGGTTTATTTCAAGTAATAGGCTTTGTTTTAGTAGGACCTGATAATCCTTATTACAATCTTATCTTTTACAATCTTGTTACCCCTATTGAATTTAAAAAATTATTTTGTTCGGATTTTACCTTCTTGATTATGATTTTATAATTCCATGTTGCAACCCCCTCTCGATCTTATGCAAGATCTCAATATGGAGTTAGTGAGAAGAACCAATCAAAATAAAATATCACCCATACTTCACCCCCTTGTTTTTAAAAACAAATCTTACCAAAAATACCCAATACAGTAGGTTTCCCCAACCCTAACCAGCTCAAAAATTCAAAACATTATAATCAACATAGCATAACTGATCAACATAAATAAAATCATAATATATAAACATGATTCAATAACAATTTATTGCAAAAAAAAATAGAGAGAAAAAGAGGTTACATATTTGGTGTTAGAAGAAAGGTTGGAAGAATTTATGAAGATGCGGGAAGAAACGAGAATGAGAAGATGAGGCCTTTTCTTGTCGGGTTCATCGTGGTCTGAATTTTCCATTCTGCAATTTTGAACCAAACCAAACCAAACCAAACGAAGCATTAGGAATATGAGAATGAAAAATTGTTAAACTCTTTTTGAAGAAGGACGAGAAATAGAGAAGGAAAAAGCCAGCAAAATAGAACATACTGTATTACTCAAATTTTTCTTACACGCATATACCATATGGCCCACCAATTATTTCAACCCGACCTTCTTCTGGGTGGATCACTATTTAAGGTGAGCTTCATTGGGTTCAGGATGAATTTGATTCATGCGGAAACCGAGCCAAAGAAAACTAATATATACACAATCCCTCAAGCATGAGTTGTATAAGGCCAAAGTGATTTCCAACGACATTTCTAAAAACCAAACATGTACATAACCCCTCAAACAAGAGTCATACGAGGGTGAAATGCTCTCCGAAGACATTCATAGGAACCAAACATGTACAATCATCTTCATTAATTTTAATCCGAAAAATAACTAAATTATAAGTTATTTTATAATATAAATAAATTAATAATGTTATTTTTTCTATTATACTTTTAAATATTTATTATTTTCTCCTCTTTCACTTTTTAAATTTAGCTTTAATTATACTTTTAATTCCTTAATTAAATTGTTGGTTTTATATAGGTCTTATAATTATTATTCATTATCCTTTAAATCTACTTTTGTTAGTCAAGTTTATCCATTCGATTAACTTTTCATTTAAAATGTGTTTGGTGAAAAAATATTATTGAGTTGAAAATTATTATTTTGAGAAATTTAACCGTTCAAAATTTTTAACAAAAATCATAGAGTTGATTATTGGTGGTTTATTCAATCTAATAGTAAACCATTGACACATACTATTTTTTACATATTCTTTTTTCTTCTTATTCTTCTTCTTCGTCTCCTTCATCATCTTAATTAATCTTAATCCAATAACATATAACATTTCAGAAAAATCAATAAATAAATTAATTTAAATTTTCATCATTATCAAATGGTTTAAAAAATAAATCCACAATTTTGAGTCAAAGCCCATACCATTTTAGTTTAGAAAAAATAACGAATTCAAATACTTAAATTATAACTCACAATTGACACACATATATTATCTGTAATTTATTATTAGTGCAAAATAAATCCAGTTTAGGGAGAAAAAAGATTAGGCCACTAAACTTAGAGTTAAACTAGAGTATCATATTTTACCATAGCTCAAGAGCAATATTAGAACCAGTGTGAGTTCATTGTCAAATGTTCAAAATTTCTACTTCAGTTAAATTCTCCTTTACAGCATCAGTCAAACTTTGCATTATATTCAAATTTAAGAAATCAAACTTTACATTGCAGAACCCCTTTCAAGATTTTAGTTTCTCCACTACAAAAAGTTTATATATAATATTTCAAAATTATCAAATTCATCACGTTGTTTAAAGTTTTAAACTCCTATTCCCTTAAAAAATTATTGAACAACCAACTTCAAATACAAGATTCAAATATAAGAGGGATGAATTGCGATATTCAAATTTCAAATCTTTTTAAGTAAGAATAAATTTTAAAAAGATTAATTCATAAAAGATAATTAATAGATGAGTAAGGAGATAGGAAAAGAAAGATAGCACTAGAGATGATTATTTTGGTTCGGCCTTTAAACCATGTAGTCCAAGATTTTTAACAACATTATACAAACAATTTGAGCTTTTCCTGAGTTGAACTCAACAACTTTACACCAATAACATGAGTTTTTACACAAATTCAACATAAC
Source organism: Lathyrus oleraceus (assembly GCF_024323335.1). NCBI lineage: Eukaryota > Viridiplantae > Streptophyta > Magnoliopsida > Fabales > Fabaceae > Lathyrus > Lathyrus oleraceus. The sequence goes on along the minus strand of NC_066580.1, from coordinate 49,916,499 downwards.
AACCTTATACCAATTTTTTTTACAAATTTAACTTACAACCTTCAAATATTTTACAACAACACAAGAGAGTTAGGTCTTTAATAATCAAATTCAATACAATAGTTGAAAAACACAACTCTCAGTTGAATATTTTCACTCTCTTAACACGAAAAAAATTTCTAGTAAAAAATGATAATAAAATGAAAATGAGAGAGATAGAGGAGTGTATAGCTTCGAAAACTTGTGTATTTAAAAGTGAGGAAAGAATTCCTTTACATAGGAAGAAAATTGACTAAAAAAAGGCAACAATTCATGGACTTGGTTGTTTTATAATCGATTAGAACATCAACTTAATCGATTATGTTATGTTAGAAAAGAAAATCCTAATGTTATGTTAGAAAAGAAAATCCTAATCTACTGCATCACTTAATCAATTAACAAGGTTACCTAATTAATTATGAGGTGACACTCTTGTTTTAGCGATTAGATGAAGAACTTAATTGATAAGACAATTGATTTCCTTTCCTAATTTATTAGAAATTTTCACAATAGATTTCATCGTTGTCAAGATTTGATATTAAGAAGTTTAAAAAGAAAGATGAAAAGTTTAAAATTGTTTTGGTGTATACTTGTATGCATCTTCTTCGTCCTTTAACACCTATTATTGTTTCATTTACATTTAATTGTTGAAACTACAAGATATAACATTAAGTGCAAGATCAAATTAACTTCATGACTTCAGTTCCTTTCTATTATTTTATTTAATTTTGATTAGCAAGTTCATCTGAAATTGAAACACTTTATCTTGTGCATGTATGATGCTTGTGATTTATTCTTCCTTATTCAATTGTCATTATCAAAATATTTAGAAAATTAACTACAAGTCAAGTCTTACTTGTATACACTTAAAGAAGACATGTTTTGTTGAATGCTTATTTGAAGTTGTATGCTTATTTGACCACAAATCCATTTTTCAAAATATTTGCTCTGTTTTCTCTGTCGATTAATCTTTTTGGTTAGCTATGTAATTAAGATAAATTTTAAATTTCTTTGTTGCTTTAATTGAACTAATTATTTATGTAAAAAAAATCAATAATTCAAAAGAATTATGGATTTTTCTTGAATTTTCTAAATTTTAGAATGAAGATGATGAATGGATGAAGAAGAAAGGGATAAATAATGAAGAAATATAAAAGTAATATAGGTGTTGATGGTTTAAAGATATTGAATAGACGGTAAATATCCAACATTGAACGGTTAAATTTTTAAAAAATCCATGTTAAACACTCCACAATTTCGTCTCACCTAATGTATTTAAACTTAAAAGTTAAAATTAATATAAGTAGATTCATAAGTAACTAATATTAATTATGAGACCAATATAAAATTAATACTTAACTTAAAGAACCAAGAGATCAATTAAGTTTTTGATTTATCATTTTCATATTATTAATAAACAATAATTTCGTAAAATCATTCACAATTTATTTGTTTTTATTACAACAATCAATATCCGTAAAAATAACTAAATAATTTATAATAAAAAATGGAACTAGTATTTTTTAGTGCAAATCAATTTTCATTTTATTTACCAATAAGTAGATTAAAGACTTTTGAAGTTAGTCATTGAGATGATATAAGACAAAATATCAATTATAATTAACATATATTTTTTAGAAAATAAAAATAATTCTTTTATATATATTTTAGCGTTTAATATGTCTCAAATATGATTACTCTTTAAAAAATATTAGGATTGATTACCATTTTGGTAATTTATTTTAATTTATTTATAAAACTAATTGTTTATTTTAATATTCATCTCATATTTTTACACTTAAAATTTATGATGTGTATATTTTTAAATGGCATAACACTTATAAAATGTGATAAATCATTCTATAAAAACTTTGTAACTTTTAAAATAGAAAATAATTAAAAGTCATTAAAGATAAATATATCATCAAATTTTAATGAAAAAATATAATAAAATAATTATAATTATTTAAATTTATTATATTTTATCAAATTTCATAAATGATTTTAAATAGATAGGTTAAAACTATAACTAAATCAAAAACATATAAGAAACAATGGTCTTAATTTTCAAAAACGTATAAGAAACAATATAAATTAAAAGTCATTAAAAATAAATATATCATCAATTTTTAATAAAAAAAATATTATAAAATAATTATAATTATTTAAATTTAAAATATTTTATTAAATTTTATAAATAATGTTAAATAGATAGGTTTAAACTATAACTAATTCAAAAACATATAACAAACAATGGTCTTATTTTGTATAATCTTGATTATATATTATAGTTATATTGATAAGGCTTTTGGTCGGAGAGATTAATAATGTGAGATCAATGGTGTATTCTCTTCCAAATAATAGCTACTATGTGTTAGTAAGCAATCATATCATAAAGAGAATTATGAACCATATCCTAATAAAGAAAATAGTTATGAGAAATAAATGAAAAATTTCAATAAAATAGAGAAATAAAAAGTATATAAAATAATAATTTTTGTCTGTGAGATTAATAGCACATTCTCATTGGAGTAATAGTGACTATGGGTTTAGTAAGCGAACACTGGAATACAAAGAACTAGAAGCCTATTTCATAAAGAACTAGAAGCCCTATTCTAGAAGCAACAACGGAATACAAAGAACTAGTAGAACTATATATAATAATTATTTTGATTTGTGAGATTAATAACACATTTTTATACGAATAATAGTGAATATGTGTTTAGTAAGCAAGGATACAAAGAATTATGAGTCATATCTCTTCACAAAATAATAATTATAAGAAAGAAATTCAATAAAAAAACTAGAAATAGAAAAGTATAGAAGATAATTATTTTGGTTTGTAAGATTAAGAATTTGTTTGTTAAGAGTAAAAAATCATCTTTTAGTTTTTCAGCTCACACTAATTTTGTATGTTTTTCTTGTTTTCTTGTTTGATGTAATAATATATAAAATGTATGTTATTTGTACATTTATTTTTCTAACATATAATTTTTTCTTAAAAGTTATTTGAAGTAGTTTTGAGTTTGTAACTTTTAATTTATTATATTTTCTTTATTTGTACTTTTATTATTTTAAGAAAAACTCATCCTTAATCTATATATTTTATTATAATTTTAATTAAAATAAATGTGTAATAGTATTGTAGCTTTATAATATAATATTAGACCATAAACTTATTTTTATTATTATTTGTAATTAATTAACATAACTCAAAGTAAAATTATTTGGATTAAAATAACTTATTTTTGTTATTATTTTGAATTAATATAACTTGCTAAAAATCTTATTAAAAAATTTATATCTAAACATTTAATATATTTTGGAGTTATATTTGATTTTACATATACATTTAAAATATTATGAATGTGTTTATTAATACGTTTATTTTTATCGAATAAATATTAATTAAATAATATTATAAAACTTATAATGAGACAATTAATTTTTTTATCGAAAATATTTTTTATTTCATTTTACATTTATATGCTAATGTAATAGTTAATTTATCACACATCAAATAAATTTATAAGTTATCACTTCTCTGCTATAAGTTACTAGTCACATTCTCATAAAAATAATACTCATTATGTGCTTAATAAGTAAATTATGAGATACAGAGAACTACGAGCCTTATTCTATGAAAAAAAATAATTATGAGAAATAAAGCGAAAATATTCAATAAAAAAATAAAAGATTATATAAGATAATTATTTTGATTTGTGGTTTAATAGTACATTTACATCCAAATAATAGTAACTATATGCTTAGGAAGCAACCATGAAAAATAGAGAATTATGAGCCATATCGTATCAACAAAAAATAATTATGCGAAATAAAAGAAGAAATTCAATAAGAAATAAAAAGTATATAAGATAATTATTTTGGTTTGCGAGATTTATAGCGCATTCTTATCCAAATAACAATGACTATGTCACTATTACAACAGGTAGATTTTGTAACGAATTTTCATCTTGAAAAAATATCTATAGTGGTAAAATCTATTCAAATAGACGTCATTCTTTATTCTTAATTTTCAAGACGCATTTCACCTTATTAAAAATAAAAACTATGGTAAAAAGTGATGTGTTATTTAAAAAAAATATTGATCACGCTCAGATTTTACAACTGTGAAGAAAAATCCTTCAAGAACACACTTTGAATCAAATCATATACAATTTAGATTTTCATTCATTTTTAAGTCACCTTTTGCAACATCTTCTCAAATTTTTACTATTTCAAAAAATTTGGCATTAAAGATTAATGTTAAGGTTCAAGCATACCGTTTACTTGATAAAGTGAAACTTTACATTAATCTTTAAGCCAAAATTTTCAATATAATGTTTTAGCGTCTTCAAAGGCTAAACCTTCAAAGTCATTAATACATCAACAACAACACACAAGAAATTGTAATTTCTAGTTTGATTTATGGAAGAAATTATGATTTAGAAAAAGGTGAATGAACATGTAGAATTCGGGAATGAAAGATAAAGTTTGGAGGTAAAATGAGTTAGGCTTAAAAACACGGAAGGAATGTGTAGAGTTTTTATAGATAAATTTGTATAACTATGTGCTTAGTAAGCAAGCATTGGATATGAAGAATTTCGAGTCATGTCCTATAAAAGATAATTATGAAAAATAAAGGAAGAAATTCAATATAGAATAAAAAATATAAAAAATATAAAAAATAAGTATTTTAGTCTATAAGATTAATAACACGCTTTTATATGAATAAGAGTGAGTACATGCTTAGTAAGCAACCATTGAATAAAGAGAAGAATTATGAGGTGTATCCTATCAAAATATAATAATTATGAAAATAAAGGAAGAAATTTAATAAAAAAGAAAAAGAAAAAGAAAGTATATATCATAAATTCCCTTTTAAGTCATTTCCAAATAACACTTTATGTCTTTTTTCATTTTAATTTAAAATTATACTTAGTTGTTTATATTATTTTTCATTAATTAAAGAAATTTAGTAAAATAAAAATATAAATAAAGGAAGATACCATTTGTAATTTTAACTATTATTATGATTATTTTATATAAACAATTTATTATGATTTATTTGTTAAGCTTTTTGAAAAAAAAGTCATAATAAAGTATGTTCATATTATTTCAAAAATTGAATCGAATTGGCCGATCAAATCGATAAATTGGGAATCGGAAGGGTCTTCGACCTGATTTGATTACTGAATCCATAAGCTATTGAACTAGTGAGAGCTGGTTAAAATCGGTAAAACCTGACGAACCGGAGGTTTAGGAAAATCGACGGATCAAATGTTTTCTTTTTTTCTAGATAAAACGATGTCGTTTTTGAAATTTTTTTATATAAAAAAATAAATTTAAAATATAAGTAGACTTTTTCAAACTTATTTGAAATGACTCTCACTACTTGGAATTAAATTTTTTAGACATTGCAGTTATTTTGTTATTTAGTTTATGTTGTAATTGGATTTTGTTCAAAATTTATTTAGATTTGTATTTTGTTCGGTTTAGTTGTGTGTGATGATTATGTTTAGAATTTGAATTTAAAGAATATAAAATTATGATATTTTGAAAATTTGAAAATTTATAGGACTCCTTCAGTTCGATCAATTTAATAACTATATAATTTTGATATAGATATCAGGTTATTCAACTGAATTATTAGGTTTAAACCAGTTTAATCATATAGTTCGACCAATAATCTAGTTGTTCGATCGACGAACCAGTGACCTAGTATCCTCATCAGTTTAATGTCTGTTTTGGTTTTTAAAATATTTTTCATGATACAGAGAATTATGAGATACATTCTAGCGACAAAAAAAATAATAAGAAGAAATAAAAGAAAAATAGAAAATTATATACATAAATATCTCTTAAAGTCATTTATAAATAACATTTTATGTTCTTTTTTATTTTTAAGAAAAAATGGAACGTAATAATTTATATTGTTAATCAATTATTTATATTTATCCCGCCATATCACATGTCTATAATTAATATTTTTTTATTACACGATCGTATAAAATTATTTTATATCCTCGGTAATTCAATTTTGAATTAAAGTTGCACCATATGTGTTTATAGTATTTTTTTTATTAATTAATAAAATTCAATCAAATATCATTTACTATATTAACCTTTATTGTGATTCTTTTTATATAAATAATTCAGTATGATATTTATTTTTTAGCTTTCTAAATAAATAAATATTAAAATAATCTATATTCAAAAACACTGATTACTAATTATAAGATGGCAAACAATAAAATGTATTGCTTCAATCCCCTGGATTAACTAGCGTCATGTAATTTTGCTATGTGTGGATAGGTAAATTTAGGTTCGGAATAAAATCTAATAAAAATTATAGCAAGATTTATTTGCTTTATTCTTCCCATTTTGACCAGGCTTCGCTCAACTATTCTGTCAAAAAAAAGAAGACGACCAAGTTCAATTATGTTTTAACCAATTGATAAAAAAAAATTCTCGATACTAATTGATAAATTTTGTTATAGGTAAATACAATCTTGAAAAAACTATTGTTTTAATGGCTTTAGTTAATCACTTTTAAAGAGAGTTATGCTAATTGATAAATATAAGTAAAGGTGTATAATATATATGATTAAAGATGGGAATAAACTGGATCGAGTTGATTTTGTCAAGTTTGAGTCTGATATCCTAAAATATAATTTTTTCTTCTAAGTTATTTGAAGTAGTTTTGTGTTTGTAATTTTTAACTTATTATATTTTTTTATTTGTACTTTTATTATTTTAACAAAAATTCATTCTTAATCTATATATTTTATTATAATTTTAAGTAAAATAAATGTGTAATAGTATTGTAGCTTTATAATGTAATATTAGACCAGAAACTTATTTTTATTATTATTTGTAATTAATATAACATAACTCAAAATACAATTATTTGGATTAATATAACTTATTTTTATAATTATTTTGAATTAATATAACTTGCTAAAAATCTCATTACAAAATTTATATATAAACATGTAATATATTTTGGAGTTATATTTGATTTTACATATACATTTAAAATATTATGAATGTGTTTATTAATACGCTTATTTTTATCGAATAAATATTAATTTAATAATATTATAAAACATATAATGAGACAATTAATTTTTTAATCAAAAACATTTTTTTACAGTCATTTTATATCTATCAGCTAGTGTAATAATTAATTTATAACACATCAAATAAATCTATAAGTTATCACTTCTCTGATATAAGTTACTAGTAACATTCTCGTAAAAATAATACTCATTATGTGCTTAATAAGAATTTATGAGATACAGAGAACTACAAGCCTTATTCTATGAACAAAAAAATAATAATGAGAAATAAATGAAAAAAAATCAATAAAAAAAATTAAAAAAATAAAAGAGTATATAAGATAATTATTTTGATTTGTGGTTTAATAGTCCATTTGCATCCGAATAATAGTGACTATATACTTAGGAAGCAACCATGAAATATAGAGAATTATGAGCCATATCATATCGTTTCAGCAAAAAATAATTATGCGAAATAAAAAAAGAAATTTAATAAAAAAAAAACAAAAAGATATATAAAATAATTATTTTGGTTTGTGAGATTAATAGTGCATTCTCATCTGAATAGTGATTATGTGTTTAGTAAGCAATTATGGAATTCAGAGAATTACGAGTTGTATCCTATCAATAAAAAATAACAATGACTATGTCACTATTACAACAGGTAGATTTTGTAACGAACTTTTATCTCGGCAAAATATCTAGTGATAAAATCTACTCAAATAGACGCCTTTCTTTATTCTTAACTTTCAAGACACATTTCACCTCGTTAAAAATAACAACCGTGTTAAAAAGTGATGTGTTATTTAAAAAAAAAATTGACCATAATCAAATTTTACAACCATGGAGAAATGTCCTTCAGGGACACACTTTGAATCCAATCATATACAATTTAGATTTTCATTCATTTAAGTCACCTTTGTGTTGCAACAGCTTCTCAAATTTTTATTATTTTGAAAATTTTGGCGTTAAAGATTAATGTTAAGGTTCAAGCATACCGTTTACTTGATAAATGAAACTTTACATTAATCTTTAAGCCAAAATTTTCAATATAATGTTTTTGTGTCTTCAAAGGCTAAACCTTCAAAGTCATTAATACATCAACAACAACACACAAGAAATTGTATTTTTTAGTTTGATTTATGGAAGAAATTATGATTTAGAAAAAGGTGAATGAACATGTAGAATTCGTGAATGAAAGGTAAAGTTTAGAGGTAAAATGAGTTAGGCTTAAAAAAAATGAAGGAATGTGTAGAGTTTTTATAGATAAATTTGTATAACTATGTGCTCAGTAAGAAACCATTGGATATAGAGAATTTCGAGTCATATCCTATAAAAGATAATTATGAAAAATAAAGAAAGAAATTCAATAAATAATAAAAAATATAAAAAATAAGTATTCTAGTCTATAACATTAATAACACATTTTTATATGAATAATATTGAGTACATGCTTAGTAAGCAACCATAGAATAAAGAGAAGAATTATGAGGTGTATCGTATCAAAATATAATAATTATGAAAATAAAGAAAGAAATTTAATAAAAAAGAAAAAGAAAAAGAAAAAGAAAGTATATATCATAAATTCCCTTTTAAGTCATTTCCAAATAACAGTTTATGTCCTATTTCATTTTAATTTAAAATTATACTTAGTTGTTTATACTATTGTTCATTAATTAAATAAATTTACTAAAATAAAAAAAAACAGCAGACCCTACTAAAATAATTATGACTTTTGAATAAAAAAGTCATAATAAAGTATAATCATATTATTTTAAAAATTGAGTCGAATTGGCCGGTCAAATCGGTAAATCGGGAATTGGAAGGGTCTTCGATCTGGTTTGATTACTGAATTAATAAGCTATGAACTAGTGAGAGCTGGTTAAAATCGGCAAAACCCTACGAACCGGCGGTTTGGGAAAAACGACGGATCAAATGTTTTCTTTTTTTCTCGGACAAAACGATGTCGTTTTTGATATTTTTTTATAAAAAAATTAAATTTAAAATATAAGTAGACTTGTTCAAACTTATTTGAAATAACTGCTTGGAATTAAATTTATTAGAAATTATAGTTATTTTGTTATTTAGTATAGGTTGTAATTAGATTTTGTTCAAAATTTATATGGATTTGTATTTTGTTCTGTTTTGTTATGTGTGATGATTATGTTTAGAATTTGAATTTAAAGAATATAAAATTATGATATTTTGAAAATTTAAAAATTTATAGGAGTCATGATTTTTTTAAAGACTGAGTCATCCAGTTTGATCGATTTAATAACTATATAGTTTCGATATAGATATCCGTTTATTCAACCGAATTATTTGGTTTAATCCAATTTAATCATATAGTTCGACAAATAATCTAGTTGTTCGATCGACGAAACAGTGACTTAGTATCCTCATCAGTTTAATGTCTGTTTCGGTTTTTAAAATATTTGTCATGATACAGAGAATTATGAGATACATTCTAGCGACAAAAAAAGAATAATAAGAAATAAAAGAAAAATAGAAATTTATATAACATAAATCTCTCTTAAAGTCATTTATAAATAACATTTTATGTTCTTTTTTATTTTTAAGAAAAACTGGAACGTAATAATTTATATTGTTAATCAATTATTTATATTTATTCAGCCATATCACATGTGTATTTTTAAAATATTGATATGACACAGAAAATTAATATTTTTTTATTAGACGATCGTATAAAATTATTTTATATCCTCAGCAATTCAATTTTGAATTAAAATTGCACCACATGTGTTTATAGTATTTTTTTATTAACTAATGAAATTCAATCAAATTAAAATAAAATCATTTACTATATTAACCTTTATTGTGATTCTTTTTATATAAATAATTCATTATGATATTTATTGTTTAACTTTCTAAATAAATAAATATTAAAATAATCTATATTCAAAAAACACTGATTACTAATTATAAGATGGCAAACAATAAAACGTATTGCTTCAATCCCCTAGCGTCATGTAATTTTGCTATGTGCTGGATAGGCAAATTTAGGTTCGGAATAAAATCTAATAAAAATTATAGCAAGATTTATTTGCTTTATTCTTCCCATTTTGACCCGGCTTCGCTCAACTATTCTGTCAAAAAAAAGAAGACGACCAAGTTCAATTATGTTATAACCAATTGATTAAAAAAATTCTAGATACTAATTGATAAATTTTGTTATAGGTAATTACAATCTTGAAAAAAAAGATTGTTTTAATGGCTTTAGTTAATCACTTTTAAAGAGATTTATGCTAATTGATAAATATAGGTAAAGGTGAATAATATATATGATTAAAGATGGAAATAAATTGGATCGAGTTAATTTTGTCAAGTTTGAGTCAGATATACTAAAATATTTAAATGTTAAGTCTTACTTGTAGTTTATCATATGTTTATTTTAGACTTGAGCCTAGCATTTTTAAAGGTCGGATTGATCAACTAGCTGTAAGATCCCAATTTTGATCCTAAGATCCCTCATGCTATCTCATCACTTGCATTCACTACGCCAAAAACTGGAATAGACAGCGCACCTTAGAGGGCGCTTTATTACAAAAGCGCTCTCTAAAGTGAAGCGAAAAATAAGGAGCAATAGACAACGCACTTTAGAGGGCGCTTTTGTAATAAAGCGCCCTCTAAGGTGAAGCGAAAAAATAAGGAGGAGATAGAGGGACAACAATACATGGCGCTTTTTAGAAAGCGCCCTCTAAGGTTACCCTTAGAGGGTGCTTTTAATAAAGCGCTGTTATAAGTCCATGTGCATTTCCAGCTTATAGAGCGCTTCTGGAAAGCCTTAGAGAGCGCTTTCATAAGCGCCCTCTTAGGCTCCCTTTAGAGGGCGCTTTGTTTCCACAAGCGCCCTCTAAGGTGAAACGAAAAAATAAGGAGGAGATAGAGGGACAACAATACATGGCGCTTTATAGAAAGCGCCCTCTAAGGTTACCCTTAGAGGGCGCTTTTAATAAAGCGCTGTTATAAGTCCACGTGCATTTCCAGCTTATAAAGCTCTTCTGGAAAGCCTTAGAGAGCGCTTTCATAAGCGCCCTCTTAGGCCCCCTTTAGAGGGCGCTTTTTTTCCACAAGCGCCCTCTAATGTCCCCTTTAGTAAACATTAAAATTATAACATACTGCGCGTTTTGTTATTTCACTATCTGTTATTAGCGTTCTTTTTCACGTTAGGGTTCTGAGGCGTTTTCCTTCCACCTCTGTTAGATCTACATGCGCGTTTCCTCCTTCTACCAATCAAAGGTACACGCTTTTCCCAATTACTGTTTTATGTTATTGCTTTGTTTTAGCTTTGCCCAATTTCTGTTTTACCTTATTACTGTGCGTTTCCTCCTTCTACGTTTGTTTCGACCATGATAGCGGATGCACTAGGAAATTGACGGTTGGTTTTTAGTGACCATGATTGCGGATGCAATGGGTTATACGACCTATGAAACATCTGATTTTGTGTCAACACCAGTATCATTAGAAACCTAGGTCCGAATGTGTTTGAACTCTTCTGAAATTGTTTTTTATTTATTCTAATTAGTAATGGATAATACATGGATGTCTTCCAATCGATTGTCGAGAGAGTACGAGAATGGGGTATCAGAATTCGTTAAGTTTGCCGTTGCGCACGCCGAAGACCCCAGTAGAATGATATGTCCTTGCTTGGGTTGTTGTTATGGGAAACGGGTTGACGCAGTTCAGTTGACATCGCATCTAATGAGGCATGGAATTGATCGAAGTTATACATGTTGGAATTTGCATGGTGAGAAAAGTAACGAGAATGTTGAACCGGGGGATAGTACGACATATGCCTCAAACTATAGTGGCGCAGATACATACGATTGTGATCGAGTTGAAGAGATTGCAGAAGCACTTGAAGGAGATCTTAAGGATTGTCCCGAAATGTTTGAGAGGTTGGTAAGTGATGCAGAGAAACCTTTGTATGATGGTTGCACTAAATTCACAAGATTGTCTGCGGTATTAAAGTTGTACAACTTAAAGGCGGGCAATGGGTGGTCGGATAAAAGTTTCATAGAGTTATTAGCCCTTTTGAAAGATATGCTTCCTGAGGATAATGTTCTTCCCAATCGAACATATGAGACCAAAAAGATGTTGTGCTCTATTGGCATGAGCTATGATAAGATACATGCATGTCCAAACGATTGCGTTTTGTTTCGAAATGAGTATGCATCGTTAAATGAGTGTCCTAAATGCGGTGTCTCGCGATATAAGAACAAGTTGTCTCCAGCAAAGGTCTTGTGGTATTTTCCTGTTATTCTGAGATTTAGACGCATGTTTCGTAGTGAAACCGATTCAAGACACTTGACCTGGCATGCAGATGAAAGAATTATAGATGGAAAGTATCGATATCCGGCAGATTCACCACAGTGGTTGAAAATTGATAATGATTATCCTGAATTTGGAGAAGAATCAAGAAACCTTCGCTTGGCATTATCTACTGATGGAATGAACCCACACGGTATCCAGAGTATCTCACACAGTACATGGCCTGTGATTATTATGATTTATAACCTACCTCCATGGCTATGTATGAAGCGTAAGTACATGATGTTGTCTATGTTGATTTCTGGACCTAAACAACAGGGGAATGACATAGACGTGTACTTGAAGCCCTTAATCGAAGATTTAAAGATTTTGTGGGAGACCGGTGTGGAGGTTTATGATGGATATAGGAAAGAAAGTTTCAACTTGAGGGCGATGTTGTTTGGCATAATTAATGATTTTCCAGCATACGGAAATCTATCAGGGTATAGCATAAAAGGTCAATGTGCGTGTCCTGTTTGTGAAGATAAAACAGATTGGAAGCGCTTGGAGTTTGGTCAGAAGAATGTCTTTCTCGGTCATCGGAGATTCTTAAATTCAAATCATCACTACCGTGGATGGAGAAAGGCGTTCAATGGAGAGACAGAACAAGGCAGAGCTCCACCTGTATTGACGGGTGATCAAATTTTTGAAAAGGTGAAAGATTTGGATACTCAGTTTGGCAAGCCTTTTGCCCACACACTTGTCAAAAGTGGGTGGAAGAAGAGGTCAGTTTTTTTTGAATTGCCGTATTGGAAGTCCTTGTATGTGAGACATTTTCTTGATGTTATGCATATTGAAAAAAATGTATTTGAAAGTGTTATTGGCACGTTACTCAATATACAAGGAAAGTCTAAGGATGGCCTTAAGGCAAGAAAGGACTTGATAGCGATGGGAATAAGAACTGAATTAGGACCCTTGAAGAAAGGAAAACGAACATATCTACCGCCTGCTGCTTATACTCTATCTAGAAAGGAGAAAAAAACATTGTGTAAGTTTCTAAGTGAAGTTAAAGTTCCAGAAGGGTACTCTTCAGATATTAGAAGACTTGTGTCTATGAAAGACCTCAAGTTAAAGAGTTTAAAGACCCATGATTGCCATGTTATAATGGAACATTTTCTCCCAATAGGTATACGTTCTATTCTTCCAGAAAAAGTAAGAAGCTCTATAACTAAGTTGTGTTCTTTCTTCAAGTCAATTTGCAGTAAGGTGATCAATCCTGCGATCTTACCAATGTTGCAAAAAGAAATCGTTATTACTTTGTGTGAGCTTGAAATGTTTTTTCCTCCATCATTTTTTGACATAATGGTACATCTAGTTGTTCATCTTGTGAAAGAGACACAATTGTGTGGACCAGCTTATATGAGATGGATGTACCCTGTTGAACGTTATATGAAAATATTAAAAGGGTACGTGAAGAACCGAAGTCGACCAGAAGGTTGTATGGTTGAAAGATACATTGTTGAAGAAGCGATTGAGTTTTGTACTGAATATTTGTCTAATGTTCAGTCAATCGGACTCCCCAAGTCTCAGCTTGTCGAAAAGAAAGAAGGAAAAAATCTAATTGGAAATAAAATCGTGGCAGTATCAAGGGTCGAACGGGATCAAGTGCATTTGTATGTTCTGCACAATGAGAATGAGGTTGAGCCGTATGTTGAAATTCACAAGGATGTTCTCCGAGGTTTAAATCCCAATAGAAATGAAAATTGGATAGTATGAGAGCGCAATCGATGTTTTATACCTTGGTTTAAGGATCATATTTATTCAAAGTATTATTCAGATCCCGCTTCAATAACAGAAAGGTTGAGATGCTTAGCATATGGTCCAAGTTTCCATGTTTTTTCTTATAGCGCATACGCGATTAATGGATACACATTTTATACCAAAGAACAAGATGATAAAAGTACTATGCAGAATAGTGGTGTCACCGTGGTAGCTGAAGCAATGCACATATCAAGTGTGAAGGACTTAAACCCCAAATTTGCAAATCTGTCGTATTTTGGTGTTATCGAGCGCATTTGGGTGTTTGATTATGAGAAGTTTCAGATTCCTATATTTGGTTGCAAGTGGGTTGAAAATAATAACGGCATTCGAATGGATAAGTCGGGATTTTTGCAAGTGGATCTTAATAGGGTGGGATACAAAGATGAGTCTTTTATTCTAGCCTCTCAAGCTAGACAAGTGTTTTATGTCAATGATCCGAAAAGTACGAAATGGTCTATAGTTCTTTTTTCCAACAAAGTAATTGATGAAAACACTGGAGATCAAGGTGATATTGATGTTGAGATTGAATCGTTTACCAGAAATGATCAAGATGAGAATATTATATCAAATGATTCATATATTAGAAATGATCATAATGAGGGTATTTGGATCAATCCAACCGTCCGTGTTGTTAAGAGACATGTAGAACATATTCCAACTAAGAAAAGAAAGAGAACTTAGTGAAAAAGGTACAGGTCAAATGATTTTAATTGTTTTCTTTATTATAGGTAAAATGACTTTTATGATTTTAATTGTTTTTACATTTGTCATCTGATTTTAATTGTTTTCTTTTTTACAGGTAAAATGATGATGCTGGATATTTGTTTAGATGGAGATGCTCTATTATCGTCAAGCCTCGTTCGCGTAGATGATGATGCTGGATATTTGAAAGTATCCCTCTACGACAATGGAACATGTCCATCTAAACATATATCAATTCTATCTTCAAAAGATAAGGGTTCAATGTTGGCAAGTTACATTGGTTTCCTTGTTCGACAACATATTCCGATTACATGTGATAATTGGAGAAGTCCGGACTTGAAGGTTGGCAAAGAAAAAATATGGTCGGAGATACAGGTACTTACCATATATTGTTATATGTTTTTTGTTGCATCAACTTTGCAGCACTGTATTGTAGGCAGAATTTAGGACTTCTCAAAGTTGATTTCTTGTTACTTTGTCGTTCATAAAATACACCACTAAATTCTCTGCGTTTAATTTTTAATTTTTTTTCATCAGGCTTTTGTCTCAATAGAGGATGGGTATCTACCTAAAGTTACTTTTGTAGTGGTCCAAAAGAGACATCACACCCGTCTCTTTCCTGTCAACCCCAAAGAGACCGATAGAAGTGGAAATATTATGCCAGGTTTTTTCAATATATTTCTCAACGCAGCTGGTATATATTATCATTTGAATTTATCACTTTTTGCTGATTTTGTTGTTCTAAATTGTCAAAGGAACCGTGGTAGACACCGGCATTTGTCACCCTAGGGAATTTGATTTTTACCTTAACAGCCATGCAGGAATTCAGGTAATATTAGCTATGTCATTTAACTTTATGCCATTGTTTACTATTTGTTGCTCAATCGCCTTTTGACAGTTCTGTGTTATTTGCATTTGGACGTGTTCTTTTTGCAGGGGACTACTTATGCTGCCATCTGTTGTTTTGGTTGAGCCTTATTTTGTATGGATGTGCGATAGAACTACTAGACAGCTTTTGGATATACAGAACATGTTTGCCACCATGGGTGGATGGGCGTTTTTGTTTAGTATTGGTTAGAACTACTAGACAGCTTTTGGATACAGTGGTCACTGGGTGTTGGTTGCTATGTTTTATTCTCTTAATTGTAGTACTTTGAGAATATGTTGTTGTATATTGTTGATCAAAGAATCATATATTAATGTTGTATATATGGAGGATTAATGTTGTATATAAATGGATTCATGTTGTATATATCAATGGATTAATGGTGTATAACATTGGATTAAAGGATGAAATCAATATGAATTTTACACTTTTGCAGCATGCGAACAGGTTACCAATTAAATATATATCCACTGTTTTTCAAACAATTTTTTTTAAAATAACTAACACTTTAGAGGGCGCTTTGTCCAGAAAGCGCCATCTAAACACTTTACATTGACAACTTTAGAGGGCGCTTTTTCCTGAAAGCGCCCTCTAAACACTTTACATTGACAACTTTAGAGGGCGCTTTTTCCTGAAAGCGCCCTCTAAACACTTTACATTGACAAATTTAGAGGGCGCTTTTTCCTGAAAGCGCCCTCTAAACACTTTGCATTGACAACTTTAGAGGGCGCTTTTTCCTGAAAGCGCCCTCTAAACACTTTACATTGACAACTTTAGAGGGCGCTTCTCCAGAAAGCGCCCTCTAAGGTGTCCCTTTATGGACCACTCCAGAGGGCGCTTTTGTCTTAAAGCGCACTATAATGTGGCCACTTTAGACAGCGCTTTCTCCAGGAAAACAAAGCGTTGTCTTTACCTATGCCAGCGCCAGATTAGAGGGCGCTTAAAAGCGCTGTTATAGGCCAAAATAAGCGCCCTCTTTTCCCTTATTTGGCGTAGTGATTGATTTTGGGATCACATCTTGGTATCCTCCTCACCCCTCATTCATTAGGTTTGCATTGAGAAAGATCATCAAACACATTTGATTGTATCATACTTTGTTTTTCTCTGTTTACTAACTAAAATACCCAAAATATGCCTAGTGTAGTTTTATTTTTTTTGTAGGTAGTGTGTGCATCCATATGTGCCCTATCAAGCTCATATTTAAGGTTTGAGAACCTCGGTGCAAGAGATCAATCTATGAAAGGGTCACATTGGTTCTAAGCATCATATATGGATCCCCATGTGCTTTATTTGTCATTTTGCTCAAGATTTCATCAAGAGTTTGAAGCTTCTTTGTCTTGGAAGCCCTAATTCATCTGGGTATCTTGTGTGACTTCCTAAGCAAGTTTGGAAGACAACAATATCACTTCATTTTGGAGCTTAGAGATGATGAATTGCAATCCTTCTTTTCCATCCTGTAGTTGAGATATAATTTTCTTTTCTTTTTCTCCCAGTAGACACACTTCTTCATTTTTGATGCATAGCTCTCTATATGAAGCAGCTAGTTCCTCATAGGCTAGTTCTTCATCACATGAATCTTCATCAGATTGCCATCTTCCAGTTAGAGCAATATCATGTTTATCAGCTTCCTCATGAAGCTCACTTTTAGAATTGTCCTCATCAGACCAAGAAATAAATAGTCTCTTTTTTGTTTCTTGAGATAGGTAGGACATTCAACTTTAATGTGTTCAAAACCTTCACACCCATGACACTCGATTCCTTTACCTTGATTTGATATCTCTTTAATTCTTGATCTTCTCTTGAAGTCATTAGTATTCCTGATGTCAAGAAGGATGTTCTTGACATTGGGTATTGACTTCTTGTCAATTCTCTTAAGAACCTTGTTGAATTGTCTTCCTATAAGCACTATAACATTGGTCATTCCTTCATCAGTATCCAAGTCATATTAGTTTTGTTCATCTTCAGTGTTGGATACAAATGTTATGCTCTTGGTTTTCTTTTCAGTTCTGTCACTAATACTTAACTCAAAAGTTTGGAGAGATCCAATAAGCTCATATACTCTCATGGAGCTGATGTCTTGAGCTTCCTCAATAGTTGTGACCTTCATGTCAAATTTTTAGGTAGAGACCTTAGAATTTTTCTCACCAGTTTTTCTTCTGACATCCTTTCTCCCAAAGCACTAGATGAATTAGTTATTTCAAGAATACTCATGTGAAAGTCATGGATATTCTCATCATCTTTCATTTTTAGATTCTCAAATCTGGTAGTGAGAAGCTAAAGTCTAGACATCTTTACTTTGGATGTGCCTTCATGAGTAGTTTTGAGAATTTCCCAAGCTTTTTTAGCTATAGTACATGTATTAATCAGCCTCAATATATTTTTGTCTGCACCATTGATTATGGCATTCAAGGCTTTGGAGTTTCCAAGAGTCAATTCATTTTCTTCCTTGGACCAGTCCTCTTTAGGTTTTAATTCAGTAGTTCCTTTCCATCCTTGTGATTCACAACATGATGATCCCATCCTCTAATGAAAGCTTCCCATATCTTGTTGTCCATATATTTTAAGAAATCCACCATCCTTTCCTTCTAGTAGTCATAGTTAGATCCATCTAAGATGGGGGGGTCTATTGATAAATCCTTTTTCCTTGTCCATGGTGCCAGAAAGTATCTTCCCTGAATATCACCCAGAGACAGAGTAAGATGCCTGCT
Source organism: Lathyrus oleraceus (assembly GCF_024323335.1). Taxonomy (NCBI): domain Eukaryota; kingdom Viridiplantae; phylum Streptophyta; class Magnoliopsida; order Fabales; family Fabaceae; genus Lathyrus; species Lathyrus oleraceus. The sequence goes on along the minus strand of NC_066580.1, from coordinate 49,898,032 downwards.
CTGATACCAATTGAAATTTTGGAAAGAAGATCCCTAAAGTCGAACAAGATGTCACGACCTCAAGGTCTGCAGATTATCACACAACAAACAATAACAGGATAAATAAAACAGTAAATAACACACACAGTTGTTAACCTAGTTAGGTGCAACGTCACCTACATCTGGGGGCTACCAAGCTAGGAAGGAAATCCACTATCACAAAATTAGTTTGAAGTCCTGAACAACCTCAATGTTTACAAACTTCTCTTATAATCTCTATTTGTGGACGTTTCTATCTAGGACAACCCTAGATATGAGACCCCTCTCACTCCCTCAATCATAAGTTATCACACAATAATAAAATCACCTTCCACTCTTGCTTAAAAGCTTCTGAGGGATAGTAAATTACAATTCAATACACTCAGTCCAATTTAAGTATCAATATGATACTTGAATGTCTCACATAAAACACACACGAAACCCTAATGGTAATAGAATACTGCACTGCTTCGATGATTTCCTAGGTTAATAACTCCTCTATATATAGAAGTGATACGCATGGGCTTCGGTCTTTGATATGAAGCATATCCAAGATCTCTTCTCAATCTTCTGAAGATACGATTCATTAAATCAAATATTTCCTAATATGTATTAACATTGTTCCTTCGTGAACAAGTCAAGATACGATCATCTTTAGTCACAGGAAAACACGCAATAGAATCCAATAGCTAAATATTCAGAGAATTTGTAGATAACACAAATAAGGAGACTAAATATCACAACTTAACACAAGCTGGATTATGCAGAATGTTGAAGCAACATGTCAGGACATCTTGTTCAACATCTGACAAATCCTTGTTTTTTCAAAAAGCAGCCAAATACTAAAAGACAAACCTAACAAAGCTAGTTTGAAGTACTCAGATAATGAGATTACTCCATGACTTGTGACCTGGGTAATATACACATATTTAGCAGATTAGGGGCAGAAGCAGGCTACGCAGGTACAAGCTTCCTCCATGTTTCAGATCAAGGCCAGAGATGCGATAACAACTGAAGTAGGTGTTAGAGAATCGGGTATGTATGACCTTATCCTAGCCCAAAATTTCCACCTCCCGCAAGATGAGCATCTGTTGTAACCATTACACAAATCACTATCATGAATAAATCACGTCTTTTCACTCATGTATATTATTCATATAGTATAGGAAGCCTTGCGAACGAGAAAATCCAAAAGTCCAGCTCTTATTGGCACGCCCAAAGCCCAATCTTTGTTTGGCAAATCACAAAACTCCCGTTACAATACATCCATTCTCAACGGGTAAATTTTTGGATACTTTGGTATTTAATCCTCTTCTACCTCGAATACCCGAAAAGCACTCACATTTCGCGTATTTAGGTTTAAGAAGATTAAATAGGGGCAACTGTCATACCCCAAAGTTTGTCCCATTTTTTTATTCAATTCGCCTAACTTATAGTTTTGTTCATTTGCATACTTTGTTTCTATTTGATCATGCATTCATCAATATTTGGATATGGTAACAAATTTATGTCAAAGGTTCAATGCTAATAAATTTAATTGGTTTAAGTGGATTTTCGAGGTGGATATTATTTGGTAATTATTCAGGTTTATTTCCCGTATTGCTTGTGGTGGGGATCATCTCTTTATTTGAGATTCATGGTTATCAGGGGGGATTAATATGATAATCAGTTAATTTAGGGGGTTGCTTGGATTCAAAGGAAATAGAAAAGTTGGAATAAAAGGAAGATTTTATTCATTTATTGGAAAATATCACTTCTCAAAAGTACTAAAAGTCATGGGTTAAGCCACTCAAAATTCAAGCCAAAAGTGGTAGAAAAATCAAGGCAAATGCATGAAATTCCAAGTCAACTACTAGTGTCTCTTTGCCTTACATCCTAACTTGTTACGTTTACTAAACTTCAACACCATTGGTCTTTAACTATCCTTAACTACCTATTTTTCCACAAGCCATCAATTGACCTAATTACTCTTAACTACCATAACTTCCAAACTAACACAAAACTTCCAAACAAACACAAATCTCAACTTCCATTTTTTTCACTCAATCCTAGTCACTCTTAACAATTAATCCTATGGTTGAAATTGGTGATTCACAACTAAGGATTAAATTAACTTCTAATCATTGATAAAACCAATTACTTTGATCATAATTCAAGGTTGATCATTTACCTATCAAGTCTATATAAACATGTTAGTTCTCATAATTTTGGCTTTAGCTAATATCACGAACCTAGCTTGGAAAATTCACAATTAATCATTATTTTTCTATCACTTTTTATTCTCAATTTCTCTCTCAATATTCATCTTCTCCCTCACCCTGACTAAAGTTCATCTTCATCACCATTTAGAACTTCATATTAAAGTTCTAAAATGGTGGAACTTGATCATCAACAATTTCTACATTATCATCAAGAATTATCAATCAACAATTCAAGAATTATTATAAAAATCATCCATAAACAATTTCTACATTATTATCAATTATCATCATCGAAAGATTATCAAGTTTCACCAACAATCATCATCCAAAGTTCATCAATTCAAGCTTGTTCATCAGTATTCTATGTTCTACATTATCTTCTACATCATTCATCATCAAAAATAATCTTCAAGCCTTGGAAGTTAATTGAATTAAATGAGCTCACACTTAAAGTTTTCTGCATTTCTTTTCGGTGTTTCGATTTTCAACACTAACTAGAGAAAATCTCTGCCATGTCGGTGATCCTATATGTCTTCCACATCCTTGTCATGAATTATTGGATATTTGTTGGTTGATTTAGCTTAAGCTACTACTTTGGAATTGCTTATTGGATAATCACTTTTTTCGCATTAGTCACAGAAACTTGAAAATAGTGATTTTTTATTTCTTAATTATCAATAACATGTGAATATAACATTTGAATCAATTTTTCGTGATGATCGCAAATATATAATTTTTTTTTATTTCGATGCATATTTTAGTCGAATAACTTATTCTTTAATCGAATTTTTGTTTATTTTTTTTTACCCTTCGGTATAATTCGTAATTTGTTTCGCAACTTGCAGTATACATTTAATTTCTTTGTAAAATTTTGATTTCAATAATATATTAACTCGTCGAATTCGGCTCCTTTGATCGTTACCGGAACTTGTTCAAAACTGATATATTTTTTTTCCACCGCCATGCCTTTATGTCCTCCTACTGCACATTCTTTTCTTTTCCTCTTCCTATTATTAGCTTTTTTATTCATGTTAGTTTTTATTTAATATTATATAAGATTACTAGTATATGTATGTGTATTGTTTACGTTAACATTGCTGTATTCCTTCTTGTTCTTTTTTTTATTGTTCCGTTCTTATTTCTATTATATTAATTTTGTCATTTCAACACACACTATTTAACAACACACATGATAACTAAAAATATACAATGCCAATAGTAGGATTTCTATGATAACATAATGCATGTGCAATGCTGCAAAAATGTATTAATAGAAGTCGTACGGTTTTCACATCCGCTGCTATGTTTTTTTCCTTCATTTTTTTACACTTATTATTATTATATTAGTTATTACATTATTTAAATGCTACATGTAATTGGTAAATTGAATAAAGTTTGGAACCAAAATCAAATACATATTGCTTCGACACTTTCTTTCATTTTTCTCCTATGAGTTTTTAATTTTTTTTCTTTCTAATATATATATATATATATATATATATATATATATATATATATATATATATATATATATATATATATATATATATATATATATATATATATATATATATATATATATATATATATATATATATATATATATATATATATATATATATAAAGTCATGTAAAAATATAAATATATGATAGTAATAGACAAAAAAGTTTTAAATAAGCCACATGTCTATTTATGATTAGTGCATAATTTTTTAACTCAATTTAATAATCCATTTGCCACATGTTGTTAGTTAATTAGTGATGAATTTTTATTTTACTCAATTAATCTAACACATGTCAATTGTTGAATGATTATTGAATTGAATTTTAAAAACTAATAGGTGTTAACATTTTAATTTTTCATGATTTTAGTCCTTTAATAAAATTCATGTGTTTGTAGTTCTGAATTCATACCCTGATTGATTGATCAAAATTGACTTTGATCAATTAATCACTTCACCTTTACACTTGCACTCCACTAGACCTCAAGATTCAAAATTTCTAATGCTAAAAATTTCTACTTCACAAGTACAAATATCTTCATTCCAAAAATTATTACAAGCATCAACTTTAACATTCTCCTTTACAATATTAGTCAAACTTTGCATTATATTCCAATTTAAGAAATCGAACTTTACATTGTAGAACCCCTTTCAAGATTTTAGTTTCCCCACTATAAAAAGTTAGTATATAAATTTTCAAAATTATCAAATTCATCACGTTGTTTAAAGTTTTAAACTCCTAAAATAGTAGTATTCACTTAAAAAACTTATTGAACAACCAACTTCAAATACAAGATTCAAATATAAGAGGGATGAATTGCGATATTCAAATTTTAAATTATTTTAAGTAAGAATAGATTTTAAAAAGATTAATTAATAAAAGACAATTAACAAATAAGTAAGGAGATAGGAAAAGAAAGATTGTACTAGACATGATTATTTTGCTTCGGCCATTAAACCATGTGGCCGAAGATTTTAAACAATATTATACCAACAATTTGAACTTTTACTTGAGTTGAACTCAACAATTTTACACCAATAATATGAGTTTTTACACAAGTTCAACATACCAACCTTATACCAAACCTTTTTACAGGTTTAACTTGCAACCTTCAAATATTTTACAACAACAAAGAGAGCTAGGTCTTTAATAAACAAATTCAATACAATAGTAGAAAACCACAACTCTCAGTTCAATATTTTCACTCTCTTAACACGAAGAAAATTTCTAGTGAAAATTAATAATAAAATAAAAATGAGAGAGATATAAGAGTGTATAGCTTAGAAAACTTGTGTATTAAAAAAGTGAGAAAATAATTCTTTTACATAGAAAAAAATTGGCTCAAAAAGAAAACAATCCATGAACTTGATTGTTTTTTAATCGATTAGAACATCAACTTAATCAATTATGTTATGTTAGAAAAGAAAACCCTAATATGCTGCATCACTTAATCAATTAACAAGTTTACGTAATTAATTATGAGATGATATTCTTGCTTTAGTGATTAGATGAAGGACTTAATTGATTAGACAATTGAGTTCCTTTCCTAATTTATTAGAAATTTTATGTTGAGTTTATAGAGAAAGATGAAAATTTTGAAATTATTTTGGTGTATACATGTATGCATCTTCTTCGTACTTTAAGATCTATTATTGCTTCATTTACATTTAACTGTTCAAACTACAAGATATAACACTAAGTTCAAGATCAAATTAACTTTCACGACTTCAGTTTCTTTTTATTACTTTATTTAACTTTGATTAGCAAGTTCAACCGGAACTGGAACACTTTATCTTGTGCATGCATGATACTTGTGATTTATTCTTCCTTATTCAATTGTCATTATCAAAAAGACATTAACTTGCATACACATATAACCACAAAATTAACTACAAGTCAAATCTTACTTGCATACACTCAAAGAAGATATGTTTTGTTGAATGCTTATTTGAAGTGGAATGCTTATTTGAACACAAACCCAGTTTTCAAAATATTTCCTTTGTTTTTTCTGTCGATCAATCTTTTTGGTTAGCTATGTAATTCAGGTATTTTTATGAATATATAATTGAGAATATTTTTTTTGCTTTGATTGAACTAATGATTTATGCCAAAAAAAATCAATAATTCAAAAGAATTATGAATTTTTCTTGAATTTTCTAAATTTTAGAATGAAGATGATGAATGGATGAAGAAGAAAGGGAAAAATTATGAAGAAATATCAAAATTATATAGGTGTTGATGGTTTACAGATATTGAATAGACTGTCAATATCCAACCATTTTATATTTGTTAAAAACATTTGAACGGTTAAATTTAAAAAAAGTCCATGTTAAACACTCAACAATATCATTTCACCTAATATATTTAAACTTAAAAATTAAAGCTAATATAAGTATATTTAAAAGTAATTAATATTAATTATAAAACCAATATAAAATCAATACTTAATTTAAAGAACCAAAAGATTAATTAAGTTTTTGATTTATCATTTTCATATTATTAATAAATAATGATTTCGTAAAATTATTCATAATTTATTTATTTTTATTACAACAATAATTATATTTCTTAATATCCGATAAAATAACTAAATAATTTATAATAAAAAGTGGGACTAGTATTTTTTAGTGTAAATTAATTTTTAGTTTATTTACCAATAAGTAGATCAAAGAGTTTTGAAGTTAGTCATTGAGATGACATAACATAAAATATCAATTAGAATTAACATATATTCTTTAAAAACTAAAAATAGTTCTTTTATATATATTTTTGCGTTTAATATGTCTCAATTATGATTACTCTTTAAAACAAATTAGGATTGATTACCATTTTTGTAATTTGTTTTAATTTATTTATAGAATTAATTGTATTTTTATATTCATCTCATATTTTTACGCTTAAAATTTATGATGTGTATATTTTTAAATGGCATAACACTTATAAAATGTGATAAATCATTCTATAAAAACTTTGTAACTTTTAAAATAGAAAATATAAATTAAAGGTCATTAAAAATAATTATATTATCAAAATTTAATGAAAAAATATAATAAAATAATTATAATCATTTAAATTTAAAATATTTTATCAAATTTCATAAATAATGTTAAATAGATAGGTTAAAACTATAACTAAATCAAAAACTTATAAGAAACAATGGTCTTAATTTTCAAAAACTTATAAGAAACAATATAAATTAAAAGTCATTAACAATAAATATATCATCAATTTTTAATTAAAAAATATAATAAAATAATTATAATTATTTAAATTTAAAATATTTTATCAAATTTCATTAATAATGTTAAATAGATAGTTTAAACTATAACTAATTCAAAAACTTATAAGAAACAATGGTCTTATTTTGTATAATCTTGATTATATAATATAGTTATATTGATAAGGATTTTGTTTTAAAATATATTAATAGTAAAAAAAAAGATAACTATTTTGGTCGGTGAGATTAATAGTTCCAAACAATAGCTACTATGTGTTAGTAAGCAATCATAAGATAAAGAGAATTAAGAGCCATATCCTAATTAAAAAAATAGTTATGAAAAATAAATGAAAAATTTCAATAAAATAGAGAAATAAAAAATATATAAAATAATTATTTTTGTCTGTGAAATTAATAGCACATTCTCATTGGAGTATGGGTTTAGTAAGCGAACACTGGAATACAAAGAACTAGAAGCCTATTTCATAAAGAACTAGAAGCCCTATTCTAGAAGCAACAATGGAATACAAAGAACTAGTAAAACTATATATAATAATTATTTTGATTTGTGCGATCAATAACACATTTTTATTCGAATAATAGAGAATACGTGTTTAGTAAGCAAGGATACAAAGAATTATGAGTCATATCTCTTCACAAAATAATAACTATAAGAAAGAAATTCAATAAAGAAACTACAAATAGAAAAGTATAGAAGATAATTATTTTGGTTTGTAAGATTAAGAATTTGTTTGTTAAGAGTAAAAAATCATCTTTTAGTTTTTCAGCTCACACTAATTTTGTATGTTTTTTTTTTCTTGTTTGATGTAATAATATATAAAATGTATGTTATTTGTACATTTATTTTCCTAACAAATAATCTTTTCTTAAAAGTTATTTGAAGTAGTTTTGAGTTTGTAACTTTTAACTTAGTATATTTTTTTATTTGTACTTTTATTATTTTAACAAAAACTCATTCTTAATCTATATATTCTATTATAGTTTTAAGTAAAATAAGTGTGTAATAGTATTGTAGCTTTATAATGTAATATTAGACCATAAACTTAATTTTATTATTATTTGTAATTAATATAACATAACTCAAAATACAATTATTAGGATTAATATAACTTATTTTTATTATTATTTTGAATTAATAGAACTTCCTTAAAAATCTCATTACAAAATTTATATATAAACATTTAATATATTTTGGAGTTATATTTGATTTTAGATATACATTTAAAATATTATGAGTTTGCTTATTAGTACGTTTATTTTTATAGAATAAATATTAATTTAATAATATTATAAAATATATAATGAGACAATTAATTTTTTAATCAAAAATATTTTTAATGTCATTTTATATTTATCAACTAATGTAATAATTAATTTATCACACATCAAATAAATTTATAAGTTATCACTTCTCTGCTATAAGTTACTAGTCACATTCTCGTAAAAATAATACTCATTATGTGTTTAATAAGAATTTATGAGATATAGAGAACTACGAGCCTTATTCTATGAAAAAAAAATTATGAGAAATAAAGGAAATAAATTTAATAAAAAATTCTTCAAAAATAAAAGAGTATATAAGATAATTATTTTGATTTGTGGTTTAATAGTCCATTTGCATCCGAATAATAGTGGCTGTATGCTTAGGAAGCAACCACGAAATATAGAGAATTATCAGCCATATCGTTTCAACAAAAAATAATTATGCGAAATAAAAGAAGAAATTCAATAAAAAATAAAAATAAAAAGGTATATAAAAGAATTTTTTTGGTTTTAGAGATTAATAGCGGGTTCTCATATGAATAGTGATTATGTGTTTAGTAAGCAATCATTGAATACGGAGAATTACGAGTTGTATCTGTCGCATTACGCGAAAAACCGGCGGGAAAACAAGAACAACAGAGCCGCCACCGTGCGTTATTTATCCCAAAAGAGGGAAAGGAAACGCTCGAAGTAAACCTGGAAAAGACATGGTCTCGCGACCAAAGAGAATGGGATCGGGAGTCGGTTATGCGAAGGGAAGGTATTAGCACCCCTACGCATCCGTCGTACTCGACGGGATCCACGCACAATAGGAAGGAAAATGGTTGCTAAAAACACTGCTCACACACACACACTGGCTGAAAGAGACACAAGAAACAGACTGAAAATGACTCGGCAGGATATCGCATCCTGGGCCTACTTAGTCTATCAAGCATAGACATCAGAGTCCAAGTAGTTCGGACTGGGGAAACGACACATGCTCGCTAGGATATTGCATCCTATGCATACGTATCTCCTTTGGACGAAGGAGAATCAGAGCATTCGTAGCTCGGCTGACACGTGCTAAAAACTAAACAATTACACACAACAAGGTGGCGAACATGGAGCCCGACTACCAGTCAATGGAATTACGTCGGCATCCGAACCAAAACACATGCAAAAGGGCAAACGTGGAGCCCGACAGCCAATCACTGGACTTATGTCAGCATCCGAACCCAACAAACCCACACTGACACCCGAATGCCACTCAATGGACTTACATCAGCTACCAAGCACACAACAAGAAGAAGAGTCTCGATTGCAACTAGGGCAAGAGAAAGGGGAGGTCTCAATCGCAACGAGGGCGAGAGAAAAGAAAGGTCTCAATCGCAACGAGGGCGAGAGAAAAGAATTAGATGTTAGTGGTTAGTCAAACTCGGCAAGACATCGCGTCTCGTGCCTACGTATCTCATCTGAACATGAGAATCAGAGTTGCCGTAGTTCGGCTAAACTATTCCTGTTGGTTTGTGTTTTTTAAGTGGACAACGTCACTACGCAATCTACCGGATGCTCGACCTTTGGAGACTTACTCACCTGTAGTAGAAGGAGTGGACGTATCCTTAAGAGGGGATAATGTTTGTTTGTGTTTTAGGAAAGCTCAAGCAAGAAAGGAAGTCCTATACGAAGGAACCGTGCTACCTTAATTGTCATGCAAACGAGACTACGCGGAGTCTAGCAAACCTAGGGGATACAATCACACCACACAAACATATACAGCATGAAATAAACACACCAACAAGGGGCTCAAACATCAGGGCTAGGCTTTAGTCGAGGGGTCATATCAACCTCAACAAACAAGCCTCTGTATCGGGGTCAGGTTAGCTCTTAACCTTGCCATTGAGGGGCTAAGGTGAAGCTGATGAAAGGTGATGAGGGGCGTGCCTCATTGCTTCTATCTCTGGTCAGAGAGAGCATCAGACAAGGGAGCGTGGGTCCAGAATGGGGGGACCCTTCTACGCTCAGGACATAGACTCGACTGTACAATGTACAAGATCTTGGGCTTGGATCTCAATGCTACAACCATGTAATGGGAGCAAGGAGAAGACTCACTGAATAGCGGGGGATAGATTGCTTATCCCTACCTTCCACCAATTGCCTCAAATGAGGACTTTCCCTGCTTAGGACAAATATAAACATACACAAGCATTGCCTCTTAAGGAGGACTTCAGACAGTTTGCCCGGCCCGGTAACAGCCGGGTCTCCAGACTACATGAAGAAGAAAGTTCCATACCTCAATGCCAATTGCTTATAAGCAAAGCAATGCAAGTTCTTAAGAGAACTGAGCAACTAAGCGTACCTGTACAAAAGTCAAACAGAATCAGTATCTACTTTCACAAACAGACAACAATATAATGATCAACAGTGTACAATCATAATCAAACAATGGTGTGCCTAGCACAAGTCCATGTGGACCAACATCCTACAAAACAGCCACATTAGTTTACAGGTCAAGCAACACAATCCCAAATGTGAAACAAATGCCTTAATCCTTAACTTCTTAACCTGAAAAGGCACAATCAACTTCAAATGTAAGTAACATGACCACTAGGACTAGCCTAGGGTCAAAAAGATGGAAAAATCTTAAAACAGCAACCAATTCATGATCAAAGTCAAGCTATATTAATTACAAAGGGATCCCAATTGGTCCCATATCCAAACTATGTACACATTTTATTCTATGCAACATGTGAGGCAAAGTGAGCAATGTTAAACCACATATGAGCAACCAGCAAGATCACATCAAAAAAAATATCAAAACAACACAGTAAATTCCACAAAAATTATATCCTAAACAGAGGACATTCAACCAGCTACATGTCAATTTTCAAGCAATTTGGATAAAAGGAACTATGGGAATTAATTCAACATGTCAAAGCATGCAAAAACACAATCAAATGAGGTCAAAAAATATGTACCAACTTCAATTAAATGGTAAACAGTGAGATTAAATGGGAAATGGATGGGACCAAAGCTAAATGAAAGCTACACATGTCAGGAACTATTCTACCAAATTTCATGGTCATATCATTCATCATGCTCATTCTATGCACAAAATAAGGCAAACTAGTTCAAAGGAAGCATTAAGCCTACAAACAGAACTATTGCATTCAAATCCATACCAAAACAAACCCAAAAATTCTCAAATAAATTACATCTAAACAGGACCTAATCCAGGTATGGCACACCAAATTTCAGCTTAATTGGGCAAATGGAACCATGTCAATGAAAATCAACAAAAACAGACATAATTATAGGCTCCAAGTCACAACATCAACACATGCTCCCACTTCAAAAATTCATAACTCAATGAAAACAAAAAAGAAATGGATGAGACCAAAACAGGGAGGTCCTAACATGTGTCTACTACAAGCATGTCAAATTTCATGATCATACAGTACCATATGAGGATTTCACAATCATTCTACCAACCTAGGTCACATGAGCTTGCAAATTCAACCATCAGAAATGAAAAATCATGATCAATTAGAAAACACAATGAACAATTCCACAAAAATTCACAAAGGATCCTAACATGTTAATGAGCATCTATACCAAATTTCAATCAATTCTAACAAGGATAGGTCATGCTAAAAAATCCAACAAGTTGGCATCATGAGGTGTGACACAAATTGTCACACCTAAGTTCAAAAATTTGTAACTCAAAGGCCAGGTATCCTAAATTCAAGAAATTTATATGGAAATGAGCATCAATCAGTCAAGATTCAACACAAAAATTTTCAGCCATTTATCTTGCAATATGAGAATTTCATGATGGAATTAGTACAAGGTGTCAAAATATACACATATGGAAGAAACCCTAGGTCAAATGAAAAATATTCCATGCACAACTTTGACCAATAGGTCAAAAATCATCTACACTCAATGACAAAGTCAACAAAATTATTTTTATAATTTTCTGATTTTTCTATATTTTTTTATGAATTATTGAACATGTTATGTATTTTTTAGGATTTTTAAGGAATTAAAGTTAATTAATTAAATTATTTAGCAATGGCAAAACGGTAATTCTTTGCGCGGGGCGGTAAACTTGGAATTTGAATTTTCAAACCAGTTTTCAGATCAAACGCATAATCCTCCTTCGTTCTCAAACAGAAAAATCCGGAAATATCACAAAACCTCAAGAACACGACATGAGCAAACCAACACCAAAATGCGCAATCTTACATCCGTTCGAACCGTTACAACATGTAGATCACAAATCTCAACTCCAATCAACCTAACAATCACTAAATCATGCAAATCGATCGATCTAGGGTTTTAGATTCAAACTTCGAGTTACGATTTCTCATGCTACAGTCGATCATTTACAATTCTAAGAGTATCCTCGTGATCTACATAATACGCACTACAACACGCACATAATCATGGATCGAATGGTGAGATTCGAATCTGGAGGTACCTGGAATTTGCAGTGGCGAAATCGACGGAATGGGCGCGTGTTTTGATGAAACAGAAACAGCATGGACTCGTGGCAGCAGGATGTGAAGCTCCAACTCAATCAATTGTACTCCTAATGCTCGGATTCGCAATCCACCATGGATGAACCTTCTTTGAACAGTTGCAATTCGTGGATCTTCTGGAGCCAATTCACCAAAACAGTCGAAGAAGATGTGGAATGGAAGTTGCAGCACAAAGAATTTCTCCAATTGATGAAGAATTGAGAGAGATCCAGTCCAATTTGCAATGATGAGTTCTTGAGAAAAATTCAGAAAATTGGAGGGAATTTTGTTCTAGATTTGTGAAAAATGTGTATTCTGTTATGTTTAGGAATGGATTAGGCTTTTATATGGTAGCTTTAATCATGATTAACAAGCCCTTAATCCAAATTGGCATTGTAAGCAAATGTGCAATTTTCTTCAAAATGGCCAAAAATGCCCTTCCTTCAAAACAGTCCAAATTGCAGCTCAATTTTGGTTCCAACATGTCCAAAATGCCATATGCAATGTGTAGAAACAATTCTCACTTCAATTGGATGCCTACTTTGCAATTTCACCATTTGATGGAAAAGAGTCCAATTATGCACTTTCATTCTTCAAGCCAAAACTCAAATTATGAGGCCTAGCCATGAAATGAGGATTCAAACACACTCCAAATGCCATTCCTGAGGTGTTACAAAAGGTCCCATTCCAAAATTCCAAATATTTTGACATTTGGACGATTTTGCCCCTGGTCCAATTCAGCTGTCCAGTTGAAAAGTGACTTTTTGCATTGGCCATTTTTGGAAAAATCCAATGATGCACCCTTGAAGTACATGTCAAATGGAGTTTGTGCATATAAAGAACTTGCAATTTGGACAATCCATGTGGTAGTTATGGCCTCCTGATTACGGGTCTTTTCTGAAATTCATCTGATCATATCTTGCAAACCACACATTGGATTTTCAAGTTCTTGGACTTTTTGGAAGGGTGAGAACAAGATCTTCAACTTTCATGTTGGACAAAATTCCATTTGAAGCTTGTATGATGAAGTTATCTTGAGGAGAAAAAGTTTCCATTTTGGGTAGCTGAAATTACAGGTCCACTTGCCATTTTGGGAAACTGTCTGCCTGAGCTCAATTCCTTCAACCTTGGTCTTTGAAATGCCAAATGAAGTTTATATAGACATGAATGATGCCTTTCAAACCATTTCCCACCTTCCAATCCATAAAATCAGGCACAGTCAACCACAGTTGACCACAGTTGACTTCCTAGGGTTTCTGGTTGACTGAACAATGACTGATGACTTCTGAGCATCCAATCTTTGGCCAAACCACTTCAAAATGATCCTTGGACCATATGAGCTTGAAAAATCAACCCTAGGGCTTTGTCTCAATGAAAATGGCACTTGCTTGTTTGATTGACTGATTCTCCTGATCAGTTCGACCTGATTCATCAACTGAGCTTGCACTTGGGCACATGGACAATGCAATGTTATGCAGTGGACATTGTTAATGCTATGACCTAATATGAAATGAATGTGCAAAATGATAGGGTGCAAATTTGAGGTGCTACAGCTGCCCCTATTCAATCAACTGGGAACCCGAATGGATGAGAGCAACGACTGTCGGACTTTCAGGGTAAACAGGGATTGAATACCAAGAACCGTAGAATTTGCACACTGCTGGGATTTTTTTTGTTTTTGCTTTCTTCTGCTTCAGAGGTACAACCACATCCAGACATCGACACACGATGCATGGGAACAGGAATCTCAACTAGATGCCAGCGGACAACTAGGAAAAACTCAACGTTTACCAAGACCAACGGAGAGGTAAATCAACTCTACTGGGGATAACCAGGAAAGGATACAAACATACGTCAGCGGACGTAATGGGAAAAACTCAACGTTTACCGAAACCAACGGAGAGGTAACCAATCATCATCGGGTGAATGGAAAGAGATATACAACCATACGTCAGCGGACGACATGGGGAAAAACTCAACGTTTACCAAGACCAACGGAGAGGTAACCAATCATTAATGAATGATTGGAAAGAGATATACAACCATACGTCAGCGGACGACATGGGGAAAAACTCAACGTTTACCAAGACCAACGGAGAGGTAACCAGACATCATAGGATGCATGGGAAGACTCGACCAGACGTCATAGGACGAAAGGGAGAAGCTCGACGTTTATCGACACCAACGGAGAAGGAGAAAACTCAGCCAGACGTCATAGGACGAAAGGGAGACTCAACGTTTATCGACACCAACGGAGAAGGAGAAAACTCAACCAGACATCATAGGATGAAAGGGAGACTCAACGTTTATCGACACCAACGGAGATGGAGAAAACTCAGCCAGACGTCATAGGACGAAAGGGAGAAGGAGAAAACTCAGCCAGACGTCATAGGACGAAAGGGAGAAGGAGAAAGCCACTTCACGAGGGAAAGGCACCACAACCGGAAACCGAATAGGACGTCTACTGGGAATTCTGGTTGGGAAATCAACCAGACATTAATGAATGAACTGGGAATAGGGTATACAATCAGACGTTCATGGACGAATGAGAAAAACACAACGTTTATCGAAACCAACGGGGAGGTAGATCCACTTGGGGAAGGGTACAACTATACGCCATAGGACGACTAGGAAAAACTCGACGTTTATCGACACCAACGGAGAGGAGGAATATTCTGAGGGGAATCATCTGGTATTACCAAATGATCTGCGGGGGACAATCAACTATACGTCATAGGACGCACAGGAAAAACTCGACGTTTATCGACACCAACGGAGAGGAGAAATATTCTGAGGGGAATCATCTGGTATTACCAAATGATCTGCGGGGGACAATCAACTATACGTCATAGGACGCACAGGAAAAACTCGACGTTTATCGACACCAACGGAGAGGAGAAAACTTCTGGGGACGACCCTGTGGGGAAAGATATCAACTATACGCCAACGGACGCGTAGGAAAAACTCGACGTTTATCGACACCAACGGAGAGGAGAACTCTTCTAGGGAGAGCGAACACAACCAAATTATCAGCGGATAATTGGGAAAAACTCGACGTTTATCGACACCAACGGAGAGGAGGAAACTTCTGGGGAGAGAAGGATGCAACCAAATCATCAACGGATGATAGGGAAAAACTCGACGTTTATCGACACCAACGGAGAGGAGGAATCTTCACTAGGGAAGAAGGACGACGTTACGAACATCGAAAGATGATGTTTACTGACATCAAAGAAGACCAGACACTACGCATGACTGGGAAAGCACCGAAAGATGGTGTTTACCGACACCAAAGAAGACCAGACACTTACGCATGACTGGAAATCACCGAAAGATGGTGTTTACCGACACCAAAGAAACAACACACGCGGGTGCTAACGGGATACTGACATCTACAAGATGACAGGGCAAGGCTGAACACTTGCAGGGGATCTCACCGGGGAACAAGGTCACGACAGCGAGCAAACAGGAAGGAACACCAAGGATACCGGGTTGTAGGTATGAAACAGGTGACCGACCAAAGCGTGAATTGGTTTGAGTTCCAAAACACTCAACATCCTGAAGAGGGCTAGAAAAGCAGTCTTGTTAGAGGATGGACATTCGATTCCATAGGGAATACGAATCTTACTCGACTGGAGGAAACAATCAAAAGACTGACCAGAGAGTGCATGAGATATATTATCTATAGCCGTCAGAACGTAGATAACATACTCGCATGGAAGATTATCCATAACCGGGTTGTAGGTTGTTAAATGGATAAACGACCGAAAAGAAAGGCATCGGGGTACCAGACTAGGTATGCAAAAGATGACCAATCAAAAAGGGATAAAGTTGCTAACTCGGAGCAAGTACCCAAAAGAAAGGGGGAGACCCACTGGGGACAATACTGCTTGATCAAGGCAAGTATCCAGAGGGGAAAAGAATATCAATACCGCAAACCGGGTACTGATAACTGCAAAGAGGGGATTACATCTACCGGTTAGTAGGCAGAAAACCACGGAAAAGTAACCGTCATCAATCATGATGAGAACAAAGGGTTAACTCCACCAAGGGGAGAACGTGGGATTTTACAACTACCAGCTTGTAGGTAGAAAACCACAAAGATAGGACTTACAACTACCGGATTATAGGTAGAAGCCAACAAACAGAATGAACCACAAAGGTTACCTCTGCTAGGGGATGAAAGTGGGATTTTACAACTACCGGGTTGTAGGTAGAAAACCACAAAGATAGGACTTACAACTACCGGTTTGTAGGTAGAAGCCCAAAAATTCCGCTGAGGATAAGATGAATGAGTGCCGGTTAGCGAGCAACTATCCATTTATGCCCCAGGGAAAAACAGGAGACAGCCACAAGGAAGCCAATTCGGGATCAATCCAAAAAGGCAAACTGAACCAAGACATCCTAATGAGGAAAGAACTCACTAGGGAAAACCCATCCCGTGAGGGAGGGAACGGAAGCAACCGTCATCCACGAGGATGTATCTCAGTGGGGAGCGCGGAAAGGATTGACACTTTCTGCTTAAGGGGCATACTCTACATGGAGAGATCAGACACACCCACATCTGTTAGGGAAAAAGATCCAAGCCGGCAAGATGCTACCAATCGGGGAGTAACAATGTTGGGGATACCCACTCACTAAAGAGTCGCTTGTTGGGGAAACACCTTTCTCAACCCTGCTGGGGAACCCAATTCTGAAGTCGATCCAAGCGATGCCAAACTCTTTCCAACGATCCATTCTCGGTCACCACGGCTAAGGGCTAATGGATATGCTTGCAATGCAGATGCACGAGAGTTTTTTTTTTAGCGCAATGCCCCATGATCATGGAAATGCTACGCACTAGTGATGCAATATGCTATGCTTGTCTACATGATGAATGCATAAAAACACATCTCCTCCAGAGACAACACCGGGGAACTCCAGGAACTGCACTGAGGATCTCATTACCACGTCAACTTCCACCCTGCTGGGGAAAGACAAATCTTGCTGGGGATGATCTCCATCGAACCCAGACTTGCTTGGTGATTACCCTGCTAGGGGAGGCAACCCATGCTTGTCTCTATTGGGGATGATTTCACCGGACTCGATCCGCTTGGGGACCTTGCTGGGGGAGAACCATCAACACAAACTCTGCTGGGAAGACAGCTTTAGACTTGGAAAACAATCACAACTCCACTGGGGATACGGTAACCTTCAGGCTTGCTGGGGAGGCACCGATCTCGAATCTGCTAGGGAGATGACACTCTCAAACCCATTGGAGAAATACGGCCTGTCGGACATGGGCCGCCCTTCGATTCGTCGAACACTGGTGTTCACCATCCTATCACAGTGTTGACTTTCCACTTTTGAGAACTCCCAAGCTCATCCGGACTTTTCTGATTCATCACCTTGTATTCCCGACTCCTCTGTACTCCACGGGGATCGAACTCCCGGGATTCATACAACTTTCCCAGTCTTCAGATTTTGAAGAGTCTTCTTGGTTAGCTTTCAGGATCGTCGTCGTAATCCTTCACCGTCCTTTCATTGTTCGTCTATCCCTTGCCCCTGGTTGGACTCTGTGGGGATCTTTTGTCAAAAGGCTCCATATCACTACTTGCCAGCGAATGAAGATATCTAACAGCACCTGCACAAGAGATTGTTAGATAAAAGCGTGCCCCAGGCGTGCCAACACTTCAACATCTAAGTCACTCCAACTTCCGAATAAGATTTCCAGATTTCAATCTTATAAGCATGCATCGGAAGGGACCTCTATGTTTCAAAATGCAAGTATTCTTTATCAAAACGAACGGATGTTTTCGTAATCAAAGCGGTAATGAAAACAAAAACAAAACTATTTGACTGAACACACACTTTATTGACTGAAACAAAAAAATGGCTCAGAATTGAGCAACCCACGGGAGGCAAACCCTGGAAAGAGGTGATTGCGCATAAAAGGAGAAAATCTATCCTATTGGCAATGTGAAACCATGATCTCATCGGGTTCCAACTCGGTTACACCCCATATGTCCTCAAGACTTTCCGCACTTTCTGTCTTCTGAACAAGACGCTTCCAATCGATCTCTGCCGGAGACTATCCAAGCCATATCTCAAGCACAAACGATCATGCTGGACGCAGTTGTTCGTTTCAATCCCTCTTTTGCCTGGACCGCCCTTTCAGGTTTCAGTCCACCGGGATACCCTTTTTTGCCCAAGTCGCCCTTGTGAGGTTTTCGACTTGCCGGGTGTACAGTTTTTTCATTATCCCTAACTTTTGCCCGAACCTTCTCTTTTTTTCTTGGTTCGCCGGGATGCCCTTTTTTGCCTGGACTCTTTCATTCTTTTTGTCCAGCGGGTCTTTCTTTTTTTTCACGAAGTATCTTCTAACTGCGTCTGCATTCACAGGGAATGGAAAATCTTCATCATTCGTGGTCATCGATCACAAGGCTCTGTCAGAGGAGACTTTTTTGACCCCGAATGGACATTCATAACTGTTTATCCACTTGCCCCACGATCGTCTTGAGGAGGAAGGATCCTTTTCAACACCACATCTCTTCCATACTACCCACGAGGTCGCACGTCTCGGTTAACAACACGCTTCATTTACTGGGTACAACTGCCCCACGACAAGTAACTGTCGAACTCTTCTCTCAATCAGGCTCAACGCGTCATACCGAGTCCTCATCCACTCGCCCTTTTCTAACTTCTCATCCATCTGGACTCTCCACAATGAGATCTGGCCTCCAGCAGGCAATATCACTTCCATCCCATATTGAATGAGGAAGGCGCTGCCCCAGTAGATGCACGTACCGAAGTACAACACTCAGGACCAACTTCGTACTCAGCCACCATCGTTGGTGCATTCAAATGTTGTCGGGGAAGCACCAGCTCATTCACTTTAAACTTTCCCCATCAGACATCAGAATCCGTTCGGATTCAGGGTCAGGCCCCTCCTCCGGGATCGGTCACTCTCAATCTTTCGATTTGAGTACCTCGAGATGTCCTCATCAGGGACTTCAAACTTCCTTGGTTGAGAATCATCAATGGGATGTTGGGCGAGATAACCATACAATACCCTCTTCTTGATTGCTTTCTGGGAGGTATACCGAATATCGTATTCAGTCGACACCGTTTGCCCTCTCGCAACCCGTCCGGTCCATGCTGACTTCTCAAGCACATACTTGATCAGATCCATTTTGGACATCCACAAGGTGGTATGAACTAGCATACTGTCTCAGTCGGCGAGCAGCCTATGCCAAAGTACATCAAGTTTTTCCGAGCAGTGAGTGTATTGTTTCACAGTCGATAAACTTTTTGCTTAGGTAAATTGCATGCTCTTTTCGACAAGACTAGTCATGCTGACCCACCACACACCTCCTAGACCCCTTGAGGGCTGTCAAGTACCAAATCAACATTTATTCCTTCCACGGGAGGCATTAGAATCGGAGGTTCCTGCAACTTATTCTTTTTTCATTTTTCCATGCCCCTTGGCAGTCATCATTCCACCTGACCATTGATTTCTTTCTCTTTTTTTTTTTTCGGTTCAGGCGTCTCTTGTATTGTTTTTTCTTCTCTTTTTTTTTTCTTTTTTTTTTGTTCACAGGATCGTCCTCGATTCCCCTGATTTGCCCACAACAAGCCTCGGCAGCTCACCGGACAGCACTCCATAAGTGCACTGATTTAGACTCAACCTCAGTCTGAGTAGTTTCGGTCTGGCCAAACAATTTGCCCCGGATCCACCGGATGCCCCTCTTCTGCTTGGGACTTTGTCATCATGTCATCAACATGGCATTCGCTTTCACGATGAGTCATACCATGAAACAAAGTCACCGTAGCCCCTTGATCCGTGGCGCCGGTTTTCTTCTTCACTAGAGGATAGTCTTCTCTCGTGGTAGCTCGTGCCCCACAACATGGGTATTCCACCCTGGGGTATCTGGATGCAACCAGGTGAAGATATCAACCTGCTCTTTCAACAGGGCTACCATTCTGCTCTTGACTTGCCTCTGAAGCGGCCTCAACTTTCATTTCCCTTCTGACCTCGACGGTACTTGGGATGACAATCTTGACTTGCTCCTCGTGTGGTTGAATCACCTTCTCCTCTGGTTTCAACAACCTGGCTAGTTTCAGCAGATCACAATCTTCTTCGCCTTTTTCTTCGGCATGATAGATCGGAGTGTCGAAGTCATACAGAGGTGTAACCAAATTGTTATCGATGAGATCAGGATAGTAATCACTTTTAAGGTCTGAACCAAATGAATAAAAAAGAAAGAGAATAAAAACATTGCCATTTTTATTTTTATTTTTTAAAACTGCAAAAAAGTGAAAAACAGGGAACACCGCTTTAATCACAAAACATCCATTTATTACTGATGCAAAATGTTGCACAATGAAACACATGAGATGGCCCTTACAATGGACCAGTACGTTTCGGGCAAAACGTATGGCTTTCATGCAAACAAAATTAACACAGAAAAACTACTCTTCCGGATGAGCGACGGTGATGCTTTTGGAGGCCTTCCAGTTGTTTGGTACGCACGACTTTATCCACAGTTCTAGCTCACGGTCGCGGTTGATCTCTTCACTCACTGAACAAGCCTGATCAGAATTCAGCATTCCTGCACTGACGAAGATGTACGGTGGACGACGTCCTCTGTTTGGTCTAGACGACTCTTGATCTGGCCGATAACCGATCCCAAACATGTCTGCCTTTACCGGTGTTAAGTGGATCCATCAGTTTGGATTTGTGGCCCCTAGCAGGATATCTGAGCAAACGAGCTATGCGCACCGGTTGACACCTACAAAACAGCAAATGGGTTAGTATGACTCACACATGCAATGTCTATCCGTACTAGGAAAATTCTGTCCTTGGATTCCGGTTTCATCGAGACAGATAAAATTTTATCAACAACATTCTGACATCTGGACGTCTCTCAACCAGAATCTTAATCAAAAATGGACCCTGAGTACGGACAGACATGGGTTGAATGCAGATGAATGCGAAATGGGATGATGCAAATGCATGAATGCAGGTTACTGGGCCACCAAGTCATCTGAAGACCCATTCTCTGAACCAGTCACATTCAACTGAGTCACCATAAATCCGACTTGGGGAGTTCCGAAATAAACGGAACTGGAGATTACATCCCTATCATCACAGGAACATTCACTGAACGGATGATAGCCAGATCCTCTGAACAGGTACTCTCAAATTCAACCCAGGGATCCGAAATAAACGGAACCCGCTGATAAACCACGGACAGAACTCCGGCGTCTCAGAAATAAATGTCCATAATTCACAGTCACCATCAGTACCAAGAGTCACCAACCAGTCACCAACAAGTCAGCAACAGTACCTGTAAAAGTGATCATTCCCTCCCCACTCACGGGTGTCATCTAGGTCAGGGTAAGGTCAAGAGAAACGCAGCATAAATAACCTTTCGCAGAATATCATCCTGTGCACACCCGATGTATGCACCGATAATATCCCACCAGGGTCTGAACTGCTCGTGATATCAATGTTCCGCTAAGTGGCGCCATACCACCCGCTTCCCATGAATCACTCTATTCCTAAGTTTCCTAGATTGCACTCATAGCCTGGGTATTGGGCCTTTTACCTCAAGTAACACCCACCCCCAATCAGAGAAAACACAGCCAGCACAGCAGATGAAAATGAATGAATGCAAACATTAATGCACACATTGAATGCAAACAGTAAATGAAATGAATGCAATAAATAAAGCAGCATATAACAACCAAAGCCCTAAACTAGAGAGCGCTAGGAGAGACTCGCTTAGGGAAGAAGGACCAGCACAGGTCAACTTCTCTAGTGATCCCCAGCAGAGTCGCCAGCTGTCGCATTACGCGAAAAACCGGCGGGAAAACAAGAACAACAGAGCCGCCACCGTGCGTTATTTATCCCAAAAGAGGGAAAGGAAACGCTCGAAGTAAACCTGGAAAAGACATGGTCTCGCGACCAAAGAGAATGGGATCGGGAGTCGGTTATGCGAAGGGAAGGTATTAGCACCCCTACGCATCCGTCGTACTCGACGGGATCCACGCACAATAGGAAGGAAAATGGTTGCTAAAAACACTGCTCACACACACACACTGGCTGAAAGAGACACAAGAAACAGACTGAAAATGACTCGGCAGGATATCGCATCCTGGGCCTACTTAGTCTATCAAGCATAGGCATCAGAGTCCAAGTAGTTCGGACTGGGGAAACGACACATGCTCGCTAGGATATTGCATCCTATGCATACGTATCTCCTTTGGACGAAGGAGAATCAGAGCATTCGTAGCTCGGCTGACACGTGCTAAAAACTAAACAATTACACACAACAAGGTGGCGAACATGGAGCCCGACTACCAGTCAATGGAATTACGTCGGCATCCGAACCAAAACACACGCAAAAGGGCAAACGTGGAGCCCGACAGCCAATCACTGGACTTATGTCAGCATCCGAACCCAACAAACCCACACTGACACCCGAATGCCACTCAATGGACTTACATCAGCTACCAAGCACACAACAAGAAGAAGAGTCTCGATTGCAACTAGGGCAAGAGAAAGGGGAGGTCTCAATCGCAACGAGGGCGAGAGAAAAGAAAGGTCTCAATCGCAACGAGGGCGAGAGAAAAGAATTAGATGTTAGTGGTTAGTCAAACTCGGCAAGACATCGCGTCTCGTGCCTACGTATCTCATCTGAACATGAGAATCAGAGTTGCCGTAGTTCGGCTAAACTATTCCTGTTGGTTTGTGTTTTTTAAGTGGACAACGTCACTACGCAATCTACCGGATGCTCGACCTTTGGAGACTTACTCACCTGTAGTAGAAGGAGTGGACGTATCCTTAAGAGGGGATAATGTTTGTTTGTGTTTTAGGAAAGCTCAAGCAAGAAAGGAAGTCCTATACGAAGGAACCGTGCTACCTTAATTGTCATGCAAACGAGACTACGCGGAGTCTAGCAAACCTAGGGGATACAATCACACCACACAAACATATACAGCATGAAATAAACACACCAACAAGGGGCTCAAACATCAGGGCTAGGCTTTAGTCGAGGGGTCATATCAACCTCAACAAACAAGCCTCTGTATCGGGGTCAGGTTAGCTCTTAACCTTGCCATTGAGGGGCTAAGGTGAAGCTGATGAAAGGTGATGAGGGGCGTGCCTCATTGCTTCTATCTCTGGTCAGAGAGAGCATCAGACAAGGGAGCGTGGGTCCAGAATGGGGGGACCCTTCTACGCTCAGGACATAGACTCGACTGTACAATGTACAAGATCTTGGGCTTGGATCTCAATGCTACAACCATGTAATGGGAGCAAGGAGAAGACTCACTGAATAGCGGGGGATAGATTGCTTATCCCTACCTTCCACCAATTGCCTCAAATGAGGACTTTCCCTGCTTAGGACAAATATAAACATACACAAGCATTGCCTCTTAAGGAGGACTTCAGACAGTTTGCCCGGCCCGGTAACAGCCGGGTCTCCAGACTACATGAAGAAGAAAGTTCCATACCTCAATGCCAATTGCTTATAAGCAAAGCAATGCAAGTTCTTAAGAGAACTGAGCAACTAAGCGTACCTGTACAAAAGTCAAACAGAATCAGTATCTACTTTCACAAACAGACAACAATATAATGATCAACAGTGTACAATCATAATCAAACAATGGTGTGCCTAGCACAAGTCCATGTGGACCAACATCCTACAAAACAGCCACATTAGTTTACAGGTCAAGCAACACAATCCCAAATGTGAAACAAATGCCTTAATCCTTAACTTCTTAACCTGAAAAGGCACAATCAACTTCAAATGTAAGTAACATGACCACTAGGACTAGCCTAGGGTCAAAAAGATGGAAAAATCTTAAAACAGCAACCAATTCATGATCAAAGTCAAGCTATATTAATTACAAAGGGATCCCAATTGGTCCCATATCCAAACTATGTACACATTTTATTCTATGCAACATGTGAGGCAAAGTGAGCAATGTTAAACCACATATGAGCAACCAGCAAGATCACATCAAAAAAAATATCAAAACAACACAGTAAATTCCACAAAAATTATATCCTAAACAGAGGACATTCAACCAGCTACATGTCAATTTTCAAGCAATTTGGATAAAAGGAACTATGGGAATTAATTCAACATGTCAAAGCATGCAAAAACACAATCAAATGAGGTCAAAAAATATGTACCAACTTCAATTAAATGGTAAACAGTGAGATTAAATGGGAAATGGATGGGACCAAAGCTAAATGAAAGCTACACATGTCAGGAACTATTCTACCAAATTTCATGGTCATATCATTCATCATGCTCATTCTATGCACAAAATAAGGCAAACTAGTTCAAAGGAAGCATTAAGCCTACAAACAGAACTATTGCATTCAAATCCATACCAAAACAAACCCAAAAATTCTCAAATAAATTACATCTAAACAGGACCTAATCCAGGTATGGCACACCAAATTTCAGCTTAATTGGGCAAATGGAACCATGTCAATGAAAATCAACAAAAACAGACACAATTATAGGCTCCAAGTCACAACATCAACACATGCTCCCACTTCAAAAATTCATAACTCAATGAAAACAAAAAAGAAATGGATGAGACCAAAACAGGGAGGTCCTAACATGTGTCTACTACAAGCATGTCAAATTTCATGATCATACAGTACCATATGAGGATTTCACAATCATTCTACCAACCTAGGTCACATGAGCTTGCAAATTCAACCATCAGAAATGAAAAATCATGATCAATTAGAAAACACAATGAACAATTCCACAAAAATTCACAAAGGATCCTAACATGTTAATGAGCATCTATACCAAATTTCAATCAATTCTAACAAGGATAGGTCATGCTAAAAAATCCAACAAGTTGGCATCATGAGGTGTGACACAAATTGTCACACCTAAGTTCAAAAATTTGTAACTCAAAGGCCAGGTATCCTAAATTCAAGAAATTTATATGGAAATGAGCATCAATCAGTCAAGATTCAACACAAAAATTTTCAGCCATTTATCTTGCAATATGAGAATTTCATGATGGAATTAGTACAAGGTGTCAAAATATACACATATGGAAGAAACCCTAGGTCAAATGAAAAATATTCCATGCACAACTTTGACCAATAGGTCAAAAATCATCTACACTCAATGACAAAGTCAACAAAATTATTTTTATAATTTTCTGATTTTTCTATATTTTTTTATGAATTATTGAACATGTTATGTATTTTTTAGGATTTTTAAGGAATTAAAGTTAATTAATTAAATTATTTAGCAATGGCAAAACGGTAATTCTTTGCGCGGGGCGGTAAACTTGGAATTTGAATTTTCAAACCAGTTTTCAGATCAAACGCATAATCCTCCTTCGTTCTCAAACAGAAAAATCCGGAAATATCACAAAACCTCAAGAACACGACATGAGCAAACCAACACCAAAATGCGCAATCTTACATCCGTTCGAACCGTTACAACATGTAGATCACAAATCTCAACTCCAATCAACCTAACAATCACTAAATCATGCAAATCGATCGATCTAGGGTTTTAGATTCAAACTTCGAGTTACGATTTCTCATGCTACAGTCGATCATTTACAATTCTAAGAGTATCCTCGTGATCTACATAATACGCACTACAACACGCACATAATCATGGATCGAATGGTGAGATTCGAATCTGGAGGTACCTGGAATTTGCAGTGGCGAAATCGACGGAATGGGCGCGTGTTTTGATGAAACAGAAACAGCATGGACTCGTGGCAGCAGGATGTGAAGCTCCAACTCAATCAATTGTACTCCTAATGCTCGGATTCGCAATCCACCATGGATGAACCTTCTTTGAACAGTTGCAATTCGTGGATCTTCTGGAGCCAATTCACCAAAACAGTTGAAGAAGATGTGGAATGGAAGTTGCAGCACAAAGAATTTCTCCAATTGATGAAGAATTGAGAGAGATCCAGTCCAATTTGCAATGATGAGTTCTTGAGAAAAATTCAGAAAATTGGAGGGAATTTTGTTCTAGATTTGTGAAAAATGTGTATTCTGTTATGTTTAGGAATGGATTAGGCTTTTATATGGTAGCTTTAATCATGATTAACAAGCCCTTAATCCAAATTGGCATTGTAAGCAAATGTGCAATTTTCTTCAAAATGGCCAAAAATGCCCTTCCTTCAAAACAGTCCAAATTGCAGCTCAATTTTGGTTCCAACATGTCCAAAATGCCATATGCAATGTGTAGAAACAATTCTCACTTCAATTGGATGCCTACTTTGCAATTTCACCATTTGATGGAAAAGAGTCCAATTATGCACTTTCATTCTTCAAGCCAAAACTCAAATTATGAGGCCTAGCCATGAAATGAGGATTCAAACACACTCCAAATGCCATTCCTGAGGTGTTACAAAAGGTCCCATTCCAAAATTCCAAATATTTTGACATTTGGACGATTTTGCCCCTGGTCCAATTCAGCTGTCCAGTTGAAAAGTGACTTTTTGCATTGGCCATTTTTGGAAAAATCCAATGATGCACCCTTAAAGTACATGTCAAATGGAGTTTGTGCATATAAAGAACTTGCAATTTGGACAATCCATGTGGTAGTTATGGCCTCCTGATTACGGGTCTTTTCTGAAATTCATCTGATCATATCTTGCAAACCACACATTGGATTTTCAAGTTCTTGGACTTTTTGGAAGGGTGAGAACAAGATCTTCAACTTTCATGTTGGACAAAATTCCATTTGAAGCTTGTATGATGAAGTTATCTTGAGGAGAAAAAGTTTCCATTTTGGGTAGCTGAAATTACAGGTCCACTTGCCATTTTGGGAAACTGTCTGCCTGAGCTCAATTCCTTCAACCTTGGTCTTTGAAATGCCAAATGAAGTTTATATAGACATGAATGATGCCTTTCAAACCATTTCCTACCTTCCAATCCATAAAATCAGGCACAGTCAACCACAGTTGACCACAGTTGACTTCCTAGGGTTTCTGGTTGACTGAACAATGACTGATGACTTCTGAGCATCCAATCTTTGGCCAAACCACTTCAAAATGATCCTTGGACCATATGAGCTTGAAAAATCAACCCTAGGGCTTTGTCTCAATGAAAATGGCACTTGCTTGTTTGATTGACTGATTCTCCTGATCAGTTCGACCTGATTCATCAACTGAGCTTGCACTTGGGCACATGGACAATGCAATGTTATGCAGTGGACATTGTTAATGCTATGACCTAATATGAAATGAATGTGCAAAATGATAGGGTGCAAATTTGAGGTGCTACAGTATCCTATCAATAAAAAATAACTATAAAAAATAAAGGAAGAACTTCAATAAAAAATAGAAATAAAAAAATATATAAGATAATTATTTTGATTTGCGAGATTTATAGCGCATTCTCATCCAAATAACAATGACTATGTCACTATTACAATATGTAGATTTTGTAACAAATAGACATCATTCTTTATTCTTAATTTTCAAGACGCATTTGACATTGTTAAAAATAACAACTATGGTAAAAAGTGATGTGTTATTTAAAAAAAATATTGATCACACTCGATTTTACAACTGTGGAGAAATATCCTTCAAGGACACACTTTGAATCAAATCGTATATAATTTAGATTTTCATTCATTTTTAAGTCACCTTTGTGTTTCAACATCTTCTCAAATTTTTACTATTTTGAAAATTTTGGCGTTAAAGATTAGTGTTAAGGTTCAAGCATACCGTTTATTTGATAAAGTGAAACTTTACATTAATCTTTAAGCCAAAGTTTTCAATATAATGTTTTAGCGTCTTCAAAGGCTAAACCTTCAAAGTCATTAAAACATCAACAACAACAACACATAAGAAATTGTATGTTTTAGTTTGATTTATGGAAGAAATTATGATTTAGAAAAAGGTGAATGAACATGTAGAATTCATGAATGAAAGATAAAGTTTGGAGGTAAAATGAGTTAGGCTTAAAAAAATACGAAGAAATGTGTAGAGTTTTTATAGATAAATTTGTATAACTATGTGCTTAGTAAGCAACCATTGGATATAAAGAATTTCGAGTCATATACTATAAAAGAAAATTATGAAAAATAAAGGAAGAAATTCAATAAAGAATAAAAAATATATAAAATAAGTATTTTAGTCTATAAGATTAATAACATATTTTTATATGAATAATAGTGAGTACATGCTTAGTAAGCAACCATAGAATAATAGTGAGAAGAATTATGAGGGGTATCCTATCAAAATATAATAATTATGAAAATAAAGGAAGAAATTTAATAAAAAAGAAAAGGAAAAAGAAAGTATATATCATAAATTCCCTTTTAAGTCATTTCCAAATAACACTTTATGTCCTTTTTCATTTTAATTTAAAATTATACTTAGTTGTTTATATTATTTTTCATTAATTAAAGAAATTTAGTCAAATAAAAATAAAACTAAAAGCATATACCATTTGTAATTTTAACTATTATTATGATTATTTTATATAAACAATTTATTATGATTTATTTGTTAAGCTTTTTGAATAAAAAAGTCATAATAAAGTATATTCATATTATTTTAAAAATTGAATCGAATTGACCTATCAAATCGATAAATCGGGAATCGGAAGGGTCTTCGATCTGGTTTAATTATTAAATCAATAAGCTATTGAACTAGTGAGAGCTGGTTAAAATAGGTAAAATCCAACGAATCGGTGGTTTGGGAAAATCGACAGATCAAATGTTTTCTTTTTTTCTCAGACAAAGCGATGTCCTTTTTGATATTTTTTTTATAAAAAATTTAAATTTAAAATATAAGTAGACTTGTTCAAACTCATTTGAAATAACTCTCACTACTTGGAATTAAATTTATTAGACATTGCATTTATTTTGTTATTTAGTTTAAGTTGTAATTAGATTTTGTTCAAAATTTATTTGTATTTATATTTTGTTCTGTTTTGTTGTGTGTGATGATTATGTTTAGAATTTGAATTTAAAGAATATAAAATTATTATATTTTGAAAATTTGAAAATTTATAGGACTCATGATTTTTTTAAAGATAGAGTCATTCAATTCGATCGATTTAATAACTATATAGTTTTGATATAGATATTAGTTTATTCAACTGAATTATTCGGTTTAATGCAATTTAATCATATAGTTCGACCAATGATCTAGTTGTTCGATCGATGAACCGGTGACCTAGTATCCTCATCGATTTAATGTCTGTTTCGGTTTTTAAAATATTTTTCATGATACAGAGAGTTATGAGATATATTCTAGCGACAAAAAAAGAATAACAAAAAATAAAAGAAAAAATATAAAATTATATAACATAATTCTCTCATAAAGTCATTTATAAATAACATTTATGTTCTTTTTTATTTTTAAGAAAAAATGAACGTGCACTAACATTGTAAAATAATCTATATTGTTAATCAATTATTTATATTTATACCTCCATATCACATGTGTATTTTTAAAATATTGATATGACACGGTGAATTAATATTTTTTATTAGACGATCATATGAAATAATTTTATATCCTCAGTAATTCAATTTTGAATTAAAATTGCACCACATGTGTTTATAGTATTTTTTTATTAATTAAAAAAATTTAATCAAATTAAGATAAAATCAAATATCAATTATTATCTTAACCTTTATTGTGATTCTTTTTATATAAATAATTCATTATGATATTTATTGTTTAACTTTCTAAATAAATAAATATTAAAATAATCTATATTCAAAAAACACTGATTACTAATTATAAGATGGCAAACAATAAAATGTATTGCTTCAATCCCCTAGCGTCATGTAATTTTGCTATGTGCTGGATAGGCAAATTTAGGTTCGGAATAAAATCTAATAAAAATTATAGCAAGATTTATTTGCTTTATTCTTCCCATTTTGACCAGGCTTCGGTCAACTATTCTGTCAAAAAAAAGACGACCAAGTTCAATTATGTTTTAACCAATTGATAAAAAAAAATCTCAATACTAATTGATAAATTTTGTTATAGGTAATTACAATCTTGGAATAATATTGTTTTAATGGCTTTAGTTAATCACTTTTAAAGAGATTTATGTTAATTGATATATATATAGGTAAAGGTGAATAATATATATGATTAGAGATGGAGAAAAACTTGATCGAGTTAATTTTGTCAAGTTTGAGTTTGATATACTAAAATATTTAAATGTTAAGTCTGACTTATAGCTTATCATATGTTTATTTTAGACTTGAGTCTAACATTTTTAAAGGTCAGATTGATTTACTAGCTGTAAGACCTCAATTTTGACCTTAAAATTCCTCATGTTATCTCACTTGCATTGATTTTGGGATCACACCTTGGTATCCTCCTCACCCATCATTCATTGGGTTTGCATTAAGAGGGAATATCAAACACATTTGATTGTATTATACTTTATTTTTCTTTGTTTACTAACTAAAATACCAAAAATATGCCTAGTGTACTTTCATTTCTTTTGTAGGTAGTGTGTGCATCCATCTGTTCCCTATCAAGCTCATATCTAGGGTTTGAAACCCTCAATGCAAGAGATCAATTAAAAAAAGGTTCACATTGGTTCTAAGCATCATATATGGATTCCCATGTGCTTTATTTGTCATTTTGATCAAGAATTCATCAAGAGTTTGAAGCTTGTTTGCCTTGGAAGCCCTAATTCATCTAGGTATCTTGTGTGACTTCCTCAGCAAGTTTCTTCAACAATTGGTCAAAGATCTCAAGGTATACTCCATTGTAATTCATCTCAAGCATATATGATTCTCCATGATCCCCAACGAGCAAAAGAACTTCAAGTTTGCAAGTTGGTTCAAAGAGGTTGACCAGAGGAAGTCAACTGGTACAATCTAGGGTTCCCTAGACCCTATCTCCTACATTTTTGTCATATGAAAATGATTCCAAGAGAAATTTTACTCTTTATAAAATTCCAAACAACTTTCATGTTGGCATCAAGAGCTAATTTTGCTTGGAAGATTATAGGTCATTTTGTATGTACCCTAGATAGAAGGTCAACTTCTAAGGACCATCACTTGCTCATTTTTTAGTATATGAATACCATCTAAGTTTCATGATCAATTTCAAGATGTCTTATCCAACTTTTCTTCTTTGAGAAAGGTCAAATTCTACTTGCAAGGGCATGTACTAAGAGGAAACATTATAGGTCATTTTGGACCATCATCATTGAACAAGCAATTTTTCTCAACTTCTAAAATCAATAACTTCCTCATGCAAGATTCAAATGGTGTCTAATTTGTTACTAAATTGAATAGGATTGAAATAACTACAACTTTGAAGAAGGAACTAATTTCATTTGAAGCTCATAGCAAAAGTTATTCAAAGTGGAAAAAGTGATCATTTGACTTTTAACTTAAAAAAAATTCAACTATGTTTGATTCCTCTAACTCCCAACTTAAAATTCATCATGATCCAAACTCCAAATGTAAAAAGTTTCAAAATTAAAGTTGTTCCCCTTCTTGCTAGATTTCCAAAGAGTCTAGAATCATGGCATTTGGATTATTTTTGAGTGACTTGCGTATGGGTGCAATGCATGTCCCTATTTCGAAACATTTGTGATCAATTTTAAATCAACAATGCATGGATTCATGTTAAGGCTTCAACATTACTTGTGCACGATTTTGGACTCATTTAAATCATTCTTTGGGCCTTGTTGCATGCCCATGCAACCATGCACAAAAGATTTGCTATTTTTGACAAAAAAATTGGACGTGTGTGGAAAGAAACTTGCAAGCCTATAAATACATGCCACTCTGCTCAGAATCAAGGACCAATGGCCCAAGCTTTGATCTTCAAACACTATCACCCTCCATTGATAGAACACGTTGAAGATTTCTCTTGAAATCGAGTTTGAATTCCCCTTCTGTTTTGGGATTGAAACTCCAAGGGTCCGAGCCTTTTTTGCATCCTAATCATCTCCTGCAAGTTGGTAGAAGCAAGGCAAAGCAAATTGGAAGAGAGATCGAGCTCAATTACTGCAAACAGAAGGTAAATTTTGTGAAACTTTCCTTCTTCAATTCTCCCTCAATTTTAAATTTATTTTTAAATTGATTAATTGTTTAAAAATATTATTGATCCATTTTGTTGACTTTGTGTTGTTTCATCCTCTGTTTGTCCTTGATCATGGTTGATTTGAACTTCCATTTGATCAATACTATTGAATTTAGGGGGTTGATGAAGTGTAAACTTCATCCCTCAAAATGAATGGATAATATTGATCAGATGAAAGGCTAGTAGATTTCCTCTTCTTCCCCAATCCTTTATTTCCCTTTCCCTCTTCATCTTCATCCCTCTTCTTCCCCAACCCTTCATTGACCAATGACTTCTCAAATAATCAAAGGCCAATTGGTTCATCAATAACCTTGTGTCAGATGAATCAACATGAGCTTGATTGAGATAGGTCCATCCCCTTTTATTTTTGTGTGTGGTATGCTTTAGGAACTTAGTCATTATACCTTGTCTCTAGCATGCATTAGCACCAATATCTTTATTACCCGACCTCAGATAGTTGTGATTTCTACATAAGTCCAATTACGGTTGCTTAATATAGAGCTAAATTTTGACCCAAAGGCATAACATTATTGTAAGTGAGATTATGAGTCTCCCATTCTTCATGGTATTGTGTGAAGACTTGACCTTTTCTTCCATTTATGAGATCTAGTGGCATACTTGTTGATTTATCCAAGTTGGAGCCCTTCTCATAGATGATGTCTCGGTTCATGTCTCCATACTTGTGAATGGATGGAGTGTTCTCCAAAGAATGACTTAAGCAATTGAATTCTCCACGGACATTTCACTAACATTAATCTATTATTATTTTATCTTTAATGTCATTTACTTAATGCAATTTAAATTCTAGTACTTTTATCATTTATTGCCATTTATATTTCATGCAAGATGTTTATGTTTCAGTCATCTTCACTTTGCTCACTTGAGCCATATCCTTGTGATTGTATATATTGTGAGCTCTAATTTTGTTCTATTTGTGGTCTTAACACATTAAAATACATAATAACAACAAAAACCCTAAAAAAATGTGTTGATGGATTGTTGGACCTCTGCCCTTGACTTGATCTGAACTCTTGGACTTAGAAGTAAGCAACATCCACATGATTTGAAGGACTTAGTCAATACCATTATTTAAGACTGAGTTATCTTGGCCAATGCCATTCATCTGAGACAAACCTTGAGATTTCCCTTGGTTTATCTATTACCATGTCTCTATGCTTAAATTGTTATCTTGTTCTTATTATTTATATTTGGTGATTGTCACTACGAATTTGTCACAAGGAATATTTCATCTTATACATTTGAAGACACTAAAGACTGCTTGCTTTTGGAATGCTTGCTTGGATTTTGGCTATCTTTATTTGATGCCTTTGATCTTCATACTTATTGATTTGATGTTGCTTATTCTTATTGCTTACTCAAGAGTCCAAAGGAAATGGATTTCTATCTGACATTCTTGTCTTGTGGATTTCATCCTATTGGTCAGATCTTTTCAACTCTAAACTTTTAAATTTAGGTCTAGGATAGTCTTTTCATCACCCCGCTTTCCTTCTTAAATTTCAAAAATCTCTCCCTCATTTCAAAACTTATTTGTTTGTGTTTTCAACTTAGACATGTTTTAATGAGTAGAAACTTTGGCCTTATGCCATTGATTTTCAAAATATTTTCTTAATCAAACTTGTAAATAAACTTAATCATATTGACTTAACTTTTAAAAATACAAAAAGAACTAACAACCTTATTTAAGTCTTTGGCCTTTTTTGTGCCTTTTTCTTTTAAACTTTTGTTAAAATCAATCCATCAATTTCTTTTAAAATTTTACCATGAACTACGGGGCTTTGATCCCTCATTTTTATGTTGGTACGTAGGAATAACACCGAAGATCTTGTCAAACAAAAAAAATATAATAAATGAATTATTTTATCATCCCTCCATTCTATATTTTTAACAAACATCTTTTTTATAACACCGAAGGTTTTTTTTAATATAATTTTTTCTTAAAAGTTATTTGAAGTAGTTTTGAGTTTGTAACTTTTAACTTATTATATTTTTTTTATTTGTACTTTTATTATTTTAACAAAAACTCATCCTTAATCTATATATTTTATTATAATTTTAATTAAAATAAATGTGTAATAGTATTGTAGCTTTATAATATAATATTAGACCATAAACTTATTTTTATTATTATTTGTAATTAACTAACATAACTCAAAGTACAATTATTTGGATTAAAATAACTTATTTTTGTTATTATTTTGATTTAATATAACTTGCTAAAAATCTTATTAAAAAATTTATATCTAAACATTTAATATATTTTGGAGTTATATTTGTTTTTACATATACATTTAAAATATTATGAATGTGTTTATTAATACGTTTATTTTTATCGAATAAATATTAATTTAATAATATTATAAAACTTATAATGAGACAATTAATTTTTTTATCAAAAATATTTTTTATTTCATTTTACATTTATATGCTAATGTAATAGTTAATTTATCACACATCAAATAAATTTATAAGTTATCACTTCTCTTGCTATAAGTTACTAGTCACATTCTCATAAAAATAATACTCATTATGTGCTTAATAAGTAAATTATGAGATACAGAGAACTACGAGCCTTATTCTATGAAAAAAAATAATTATGAGAAATAAAGGGAAAAAATTCAATAAAAAAATAAAAGATTATATAAGATAATTATTTTGATTTGTGGTTTAATAGTACATTTACATCCAAATAATAGTAACTATATGCTTAGGAAGCAACCATGAAAAATAGAGAATTATGAGCCATATCGTATCAACAAAAAATAATTATACGAAATAAAAGAAGAAATTCAATAAGAAATAAAAAGTATATAAGATAATTATTTTGGTTTGCGAGATTTATAGCGCATTCTCATCTCGGAAATTCAATAACAATGACTGTGTCACTATTACAACAGGTAGATTTTGTAACGAACTTTCATCTCGAAAAAATATCTATAGTGATAAAATCTATTCAAATAGACGTCTTTCTTTATTCTTAACTTTCAAGACACATTTCACCTCGTTAAAAATAACAACCGTGGTAAAAAGTGATGTGTTATTTAAAAAAATATTGACCATAATC
This sequence comes from Lathyrus oleraceus, assembly GCF_024323335.1. Taxonomy (NCBI): domain Eukaryota; kingdom Viridiplantae; phylum Streptophyta; class Magnoliopsida; order Fabales; family Fabaceae; genus Lathyrus; species Lathyrus oleraceus. Next base: position 49,862,152 of record NC_066580.1, on the reverse strand, counting down.
AAATTTTACAACCATGGAGAAATGTCCTTCAGGGACACACTTTGAATCCAATCATATACAATTTAGATTTTCATTCATTTAAGTCACCTTTGTGTTGCAACAGCTTCTCAAATTTTTATTATTTTGAAAATTTTGGCGTTAAAGATTAATGTTAAGGTTCAAGCATACCGTTTACTTGATAAATGAAACTTTACATTAATCTTTAAGCCAAAATTTTCAATATAATGTTTTTGTGTCTTCAAAGGCTAAACCTTCAAAGTCATTAATACATCAACAACAACACACAAGAAATTGTATTTTTTAGTTTGATTTATGGAAGAAATTATGATTTAGAAAAAGGTGAATGAACATGTAGAATTCGTGAATGAAAGGTAAAGTTTAGAGGTAAAATGAGTTAGGCTTAAAAAAAATAAGGAATATATAGAGTTTTTATAGATAAATTTGTATAACTATGTGCTCAGTAAGAAACCATTGGATATAGAAAATTTCGAGTCATATCCTATAAAAGATAATTATGAAAAATAAAGAAATAAATTCAATAAATAATAAAAAATATAAAAAATAAGTATTTTAGTCTATAACATTAATAACACGTTTTTATATGAATAATATTGAGTACATGCTTAGTAAGCAACCATAGAATAAAGAGAAGAATTATGAGATGTATCGTATCAAAATATAATAATTATGAAAATAAAGGAAGAAATTTAATAAAAAAGAAAAAGAAAAAGAAAAAGAAAGTATATATCATAAATTCCCTTTTAAGTCATTTCCAAATAACAGTTTATGTCCTATTTCATTTTAATTTAAAATTATACTTAGTTGTTTATACTATTGTTCATTAATTAAATAAATTTACTAAAATAAAAATAAAAATAAAAGCAGATACCATTTGTAATTTTAACTATTATTATGATTATTTTATATAAACAATTTATTATGATTTATTTGTTAAGCTTTTTGAATAAAAAAGTCATAATAAAGTATATTCATATTATTTTAAAAATTGAATCGAATTGGCCGGTCAAATCGGTAAATCGGGAATTGGAAGGGTCTTCGATCTGGTTTGATTACTGAATCAATAAGCTATTGAACTAGTGAGAGCTGGTTAAAATCGGTAAAACCCTACGAACCGGCGGTTTGGGAAAATCGACGGATCAAATGTTTTCTTTTTTTCTCGGACAAAACGATGTCATTTTTGATATTTTTTTATAAAAATATTAAATTTAAAATATAAGTAGACTTGTTCAAACTTATTTGAAATAACTCTCACTGCTTGGAATTAAATTTATTAGAAATTGTAGTTATTTTGTTATTTAGTTTAGGTTGTAATTAGATTTTGTTCAAAATTTATATGGATTTGTATTTTGTTCTGTTTTGTTATGTGTGATGATTATGTTTAGAATTTGAATTTAAAGAATATAAAATTATGAAATTTTGAAAATTAAAAATTTATAGGAGTCATGATTTTTTTAAAGACTGAGTCATCCAGTTTGATCGATTTAATAACTATATAGTTTCGATATAGATATCAGTTTATTCAACCGAATTATTTGGTTTAATCCAATTTAATCATATAGTTCGACAAATAATATAGTTGTTCGATCGACGAAACAGTGACCTAGTATCCTCATCAGTTTAATGTCTGATTCGGTTTTTAAAATATTTGTCATCATACAGAGAATTATGAGATACATTCTAGCGATAAAAAAAGAATAATAAGAAATAAAAGAAAAATAGAAATTTATATAACATAAATCTCTCTTAAAGTCATTTATAAATAACATTTTATGTTCTTTTTTATTTTTAAGAAAAAATGGAACGTAATAATTTATATTGTTAATCAATTATTTATATTTATTCAGCCATATCACATGTGTATTTTTAAAATATTGATATGATACAGAAAATTAATATTTTTTTATTAGACAAGCGTATAAAATTATTTTATATCCTCAGCAATTCAATTTTGAAATAAAATTGCACCACATGTGTTTATAGTATTTTTTTTATTAACTAATGAAATTCAATCAAATTAAAATAAAATCGAATATCATTTACTATATTAATGTTTATTGTGATTCTTTTTATATAAATAATTCATCATGATATTTATTGTTTAACTTTCTAAATAAATAAATATTAAAATAATCTATATTCAAAAAACACTAATTACTAATTATAAGATGGCAAACAATAAAATGTATTGCTTCAATCCCCTAGCGTCATGTAATTTTGCTATGTGTTGGATAGGCAAATTTAGGTTCGGAATAAAATCTAATAAAAATTATAGCAAGATTTATTTGCTTTATTCTTCCCATTTTGACCAGGCTTCGCTCAACTATTCTGTCAAAAAAAAGAAGACGACCAAGTTCAATTATGTTATAACCAATTGATTAAAAAAATTCTAGATACTAATTGATAAATTTTGTTATAGGTAATTACAGTCTTGAAAAAAATATTGTTTTAATGGCTTTAGTTAATCACTTTTAAAGAGATTTATGCTAATTGATAAACATAGGTAAAGGTGAATAATATATATGATTAAAGATGGAAATAAACTGGATCGAGTTCATTTTGTCAAGTTTGAGTCTGATATACTAAAATATTTAAATGTTAAGTCTTACTTGTAGTTTATCATATGTTTATTTTAGACTTGAGCCTAACATTTTTAAAGGTCGGATTGATCTACTAGTAAGACCCCAATTTTGACCCTAAGATCCATCATGATATCTCATCACTTGCATTGATTTTGGAATCACATCTTGGTATCCTCCTCACCCCTCATTCATTAGGTTTGCATTGAGAAAGATCATCAAACACATTTGATTGTATCATACTTTGTTTTTCTTTGTTTACTAACTAAAATACCAAAAATATGCCTAGTGTAGTTTCATTTTTTTTTGTAGGTAGTGTGTGCATCCATATGTGCCCTATCAAGCTCATATTTAAGGTTTGAGACCCTCATTGCAAGAGATCAATCAAGGAAAGGGTCACATTGGTTCTAAGCATCATATATGGATCCCCATGTGCTTTATTTGTCATTTTGCTCAAGATTTCATCAAGAGTTTGAAGCTTCTTTGTCTTGGAAGCCCTAATTCATCTGGGTATCTTGTGTGACTTCCTAAGCAAGTTTGGAAGACAACAACATCACTTCATTTTGGAGCTTAGAGATGATGAATTGCAATCCTTCTTTTCCATCCTGTAGTTGAGATATAATTTTCTTTTGTTTTTCTCCCAGTAGACACACTTCTTCACTTTTGATGCATAGCTCTCTATATGAAGTAGCTAGTTCCTCATAGGCTAGTTCTTCATCACATGAATCTTCATCAGATTGCCATCTTCCAGTTAGAGCAATATCATGTTTATCAGCTTCCTCATGAAACTCACTTTTAGAATTGTCCTCATCAGACCAAGAAATAAATAGTCTCTTTTTTGTTTCTTGAGATAGGTAGGACATTCAGCTTTAATGTGTTCAAAACCTTCACACCCATAACACTCAATTCCTTTACCTTGATTTGATATATCTTTAATTCTTGATCTTCTCTTGAAGTCATTAGTATTCCTGATGTCAAGAAGGATGTTCTTGACATTGGGTATTGACTTCTTGCCAATTCTCTTAAGAACCTTGTTGAATTGTCTTCCTATAAGCACTATGTAGCGGGGTCTTCATACAAGTCGAGTCGCCACCGCACTTCTATTTATCCAAAGGAATGGTTAGAAAGCGAACAAAACCTAAAAGTTTTATCGAATCAAAAATTAGTAAAAATGTCAGAGATCTAGGTAAGGGGGTTGGTTATGTAATGGGAAGATTTTAAGCACCCAAGACATCCTAGGTACTCCTAGGGAGCCCTTTTCACATTGGTTGTAAGGTTGGTATTTTGTAAAATTTTATTTGTGCAAACATGATTGAAGAGATGAGGAAAGAATCTACAAATTTATTTACATTTTTTGTGTTTGGATGGATGAACCCATTGCCTACGTACCATCTTAAAAAAGATTAGGATCAAAACCTCGTAGTTCGGGGTAAAAATCTCAAAAATAAGTTGGTGAATTGATTGGTCCAAAAGCCTTAAGGTCTTTTGTTATCCAAGGGAGAAAACTCAACCTAAAACCACAAATCCACCATGTAAGGATAGCTTCAACATGCTAGTGAGGGGTTAACCCTATAATAAGCCTGGAAGACTCATTGTCCATCACTAAGGATATAGGTGAGTATTACATCTACCTCAAGGATAACTCAAACCTAATAGCTAAAGGTTATGAAAAGTTTTGATTAAGAAAGTGGCCATTGAAACCACAAAAGTATTTGAATGAGTTATATTTACCAATGAGAAGTATTTACAAAATATGGTCAAAGTTGACTTAAAGATTCAATTGAAAATAAGTGTTATGAAAAGAAAGTTTGCAGATCAAAAGTATAGAGCTTAGGTTTCTAATGTTTGAAAACAAGTGTTAAATGTTTGCACAAAAGTTTTGGCTTGGGTTAGAATGGAGGGAAGAAGAAGAAGGCTAAAGTCCTAGTCACACAAGAGATAAGGGATAAGAAACAAGACCACAAATGGAATTCCTATCTTGAGATCATATTGATGATCCAAGTAGCTCCCATCCTTTGGAATATGCAAGCAAGATAAGCAAATACTCAAGAAATCAAGCACACAATCACAACAAGCTCCTAGGAATCTTCCAATGGCTTTTAGATCTCTCTCTCTTAGAAGCTTATGGCAATGGTTCCTCAATTTGGCTCAATGTTGGAATTCCTAGCACAAGAACACACACATCAAAAAGTTCTATCCACAAACAAAGAATGAACAAGAAGGAGTTTAGAAATTGGTCCTCTCAAAGTCCTCTTCAACATTTATAGCACTCTAAAGGCCCAATGCCTAGTTGCTCTTTGACTTTTATAGCACTCTAAAGGCTCAATGCCTAGTTGCTCTTTGACTCCAAATTTGCATAGGGAAAGTCCTAAAGTCTAAGTCCAATTGTTCATTTCTTTGCATTTGGTCCACAACAATTAAAACAAAACACAAACACAATGATATATATATACAATTATGTGCTCAAGTGAGCAAAAAGAAAATTGCATTAACATAAACATGTGCTCAAGTGAGCAAAAGGAAAAAACAAATGAATAATATGTACAAGAATAATAAATTGCATAAATGTAAAGAGCAAAAAGTAAATGTTAATAGTTAATGATTAGTATTAGTAGTTAGTGTGCCATAAGGCAAATTTAGCGCTATGTTAAGAAATCATAATTGGACTTATGTAGAAGTCACAACTATTTGAGGCCGGTCAATAATAATGTAGGCAACAACACAAGTTAGAAGTCTTGATTAGTGAACCAAGTTCCAACAACTTGCCATGCCAAAAGAAGATGAGAAATGATCTTGTATTGGTTTAAGTCCTTTGCATGATTTAAGAAGCAATCTATCCTTAATGCAAATCCATTCACTTGATCATTTGATCAAGATGAATTAGATTTGAATCAAGGAAGATTAAACCTCCCTAATCAATGCTAACTTATCAACCTTTAACTCATTGATAAAAAAAAAAAAAAGAAGATAAAGTGCATTAGATGAAATATAATGTACCAATCTATCAATGTTGACCAAAGATAGGGAAGATCAAGGTCAAACCATAAAAAAACAGAAGTGAGATGAAGATTGGAAGTCAAGAAATAAGCAAAATATTTTTGACATTTTTAATATTTGAAAATAAACTTGAATTAAAATATTAAAGAAAGGTCAAACTTCAAAATCACTTCAAATCAACTTTGAAAAGTCCAAGTGAATTATCCCAAGTTCAACAAGGTCAAACAAAGTTTGACAAAAAATTTCAGCATTTTTAAAAGTCAGAAACTATTTCTTATCTACTAAAAATGAAGAAAAATAACCTAATTGAACTAAAATCTCAAATAAATCTCAAATCAATTAATAAATTGACGAGAATATTTTTCATAGATTCATCATCATTCAAAGAGGTTGAGAAAATATTTTTGTATTTTTTGAATATCAAAAACTAATTAAAATGAATTAAAAATAACCAGAAAAGAGAAAATTATTAAAAAATAGCAAATGATAAAATAAAAAATATTAAAAATCATTTTTAGAAACTAGAAATTAAAAGAGAAATAATGCAATTGGTCCCATATTTTTCGGACCAATAATAAAAGAGATATGGATTTTAGAAATAAAATGGAATTAAAAGAAATAAAAGAAAATAAAATCAGAAATAAGAAAATATGAAAAATCCCCACGCGTTGGATCTAAGCTCATTAATTGAGCTGGATCATCAAACGGCCATGGCATGCGCGCGCACCAAACACTCTAGTCAATGAGTCACATGGCGCATTATCAAAAGTCATAAGATCTGATGGTTGTGATATAAACTGGGAAATGCATCCAACGGCTCATGATTGATCTGGCAATGAGACGGTGGCCAGCGCCACCGTCTTCTCCGGTGAGCTCCGGTGAAGATCAAAAAACACAGAGTTTCAAATGCTAACTAAAATGAACGATCCAGGCACCATTCGAAAGGTGAAGTGATGTACATCACTCCTATGCCACTCACTTCCACTCTAGATTCCTATTAAGAGAGAAATCAGAGATGGAAGTTTGGTGGTGTTCAACTGAACTTGCTCGATTCCAACAATTAAACACACAATAATGATGCCTCTATAGAGAGGACTTCAGACAACACAATATCAAGGCAAATGGAGCAAAGTATGATGAGATTCGAAGCAAAATTCAGTGGAGCAAAACCTTTGGATTGTGAAGAATTGAGTCACTCTCTTTGGTTCCTTTTGCAAACAGAAACTTCAATAGATCAAATGATGAAGGTCTAGGAACTTTAGATCTGAAAATCCAACCAAATGCAATTGAATTTCAGATCTGAATTTTTGGAGAAAATGAACTTTGTTCCTTTAGGTATGGCTAGGGATTCAATCTTGCAGCATTTCAGGCGCCTTCAGGTTCCTGAAATGAGAAGCCTGAGCAATGTATTTATAGCAAAATGTAGCTTAATGCATGAGTATTTCGTGTGCATGGATGGAAAAGGGCCTCCATGCATGAGCCTGTACAGGCGCATGGAGGGCCCAATTCCAATTGGAAATGAATGTTTATCATCAGCAAAAGTGTTTTGTACGTGCAGATAATGTGTACTGAGCTCATGCAATGTGTTTTCGATAAGTTTCCAAAAAATGCACTAAATCTTTCTCCTCTTCGACAATGACATTTCCAATAACGAAACATAGCCTTATGAGTAATGGTTGGAAAGCTTTTGGCATGAGGATCAAATGTTATATCCACCAAAACTTTATTTGGAAATGGGAACTTGATGAAAATTGATGTGTTAGCTCGACAAAGCTGTTTCGTTGTTATCTCAGATCTTTTCGCCTGAAGCTTCGACTTTGTCAAAATGCCTATGTCGGAGAGGGATTTGTGGAGACATAAAAATCTGCTAAGTCCCAGGCTTCGACAAGAAAGATTTGTTTACCCAAAGGGAAGATTCCAACAAAACAGCTTCGACACAACCATCTTTTCGCAACACTTCCAAAGAACTTCAACCATTTTCCGAAACCTCCAATTTTAACAAATTGCCTCCAGGAAATGTCTGTTTCGAATTACTGTAGAAATGGTCATCTTTTGTGGTCACCAGAATTCGACCTTAGCTGCCCCCCAATTCCAACAAAGCCTTAAGTCCTGCAATAAGGGCTTCGTATTCTACATCGTTGTTAGAACATAGGGGACCTTCGATTCTATTTGAGTTTTGGCGAAATTCTGTCAGGAGAAATAACATGATCCCAACCCCACTTTCGTCCTTATGAGTGGCACCGTCGAAGAAAAATCTCCAAGGTTTCGACTTAACTTGAAGTTGAGGATCTTCGACCATACCTGACCACATCAATGAGCATAGGGGCTCCAAGAAGCTTTTGATCCTGTGATTGCCCAAGCTACAAAACAAAAGATGTTAGTGACATATTTTTGTGCTTTTGGTTAGAGAATAAAAATGAGAAAAGCAATAATATACAATTCAAGCATGCTTGGTGATCTCAAACCACTCACAAGAGGTCCCACCCAAAGGGAAGGAGCCAAGATGCTCATGTCCTTGAGGCTTTGCAAATGCAATGTTATGATGCCATGGAGATCTTAGGGCCAAAATTGGGGTCTTACAGATGCCCCTATTTAAGGTCATTCTAGCCGGAGATATGAAGGTTAAAATCTTCGTCTCGACGAGGTAGAATGGGCTTAAATAATAACAGAGACGAATTTTGGTCCCTAAGAGACCTCATGATGCAAATGTATGTATGCAAGAAGGGTAATACTTCGTGGGGATATGTGTCCACAAAGAGAAAAGAAACCAGGAGAAACTGACAATCCATATGAGTAACACACTCAATGGGACAGAGACTCTGGGACTCCCATGGGGATAGAAAAGGGGATAAATGGCGTGAGCAGGGCACGACTCAAAGCTTGGGGAGCAGAATTCCAAAAGAATAAAAAAATGGAAAGACCCGAGCTGACTCAAAGGCGCATGTATTGGGGAACATGCCAATACAGCGGAATTATCCACCAAGGATACTTTGGATGAAAATCCGGATTCAGATGGGGAGAATCCACCAAGGGACCTCGCTGGGGAACATCCATACAAGACTTCTCTGGGGAATCACCAGGGCAAGGTATTACCGGTTACTGGGTAATAAGCTCAATGAGACATGTGATCCGAACACCGGTATAAGGGTGAAAGAACAACATGCTCGGGGAGAATGAATATCTAAGACCAGTATACAGGTGAGAGATATCAAACATCCAAAAATCATCTGAGGAAGACCTAAAGAGGTATATTTCAACTCAGGGAAATCTGACTCCATAGGGGATAAAAGTCATAATAGGGAGCAGAAGGGAAGGAACACCAGGGATACCGATTACTGGGCATATAATAGGTGACCAACCAAGGCGTGAATTGGGGAATATTCCCAAGACACTCATCATCCAAAAGAGGGCCGAAAAGAAAACTCGATTACAGGATGGACATTCGACTCTGCAAAAAGGGTACGAATCTTACTCGACTGGGGAAGAATAAAGACTTTGACTGAAGAGCGCATGAGATATATTATCTATTACCGTCAGAACGTAGATAACATACTCGCATGAAAGATTATCCACAACCGGTTACTGGGTAAATGAAGGATAAATCATCCAAAAGAAGGAAGGCATCGGGATACCAAATACTGGGTATACAATGATGACCTAATCAAAGGGAGAAACGATCATTGCTGATGAATAGGCAAAATGAAAGATGACTCGCTGGGGATACATTGATAAAGGCAATGATCCGGGAGATATACTCAAAAAAGGGTGAAGGACTATCAATACCGAATATTGGATAAAGATAACCGTCAAGGAGGGGATTACATCTACCAGATACTGGGTAGAAAACCACGGAAGAGTAACCGTCATCGGTTAGGATGAACAAAAAGGTTAACTCTGCAAAGGGGATAAACATAGTGTTTACGACTACCGGTATAAAGGTAGAAAACCACAGACTCCACCATGGAAAAGATGGGTAATTACTGGTTACTGAGCAATCATTCATCTGAACTACAGGGAATCGCAAGGATAATCTCTAGAAGCCAAGTCTAGGAACAAACTAGAGATGCACAAAGAAACAAGACTCATCCCTATGAGGATATAACTCAATGGGGGGTTCCATCCCAATATATGCGTCGGGAGGAAGCAGAAACAACCATCATCCACGAGGACATAACTTGATGGGGAATATGGAAGAAAGGATAAACACTTTCTGCCTATGGGGCTGACTCTTCATGGGGAGATCAGATACAAACAATCTGCTTGGGGAATATATTTCCGACTAGCAGGGAATAACAAACAAGGATATATGGCAAAGGATGCAACATGAATATCTGAATGTTAAAACTATGCATATATGCGTGGTTTATGTATGATGAATGCTGACAGAATAGACATATCTAACATAAACAAGTCCACTGATCGATTGAATAAACATCCGGTACTACATCTCAAGAGAGAAAGCCAGGCTCAGTGGAGAACATCCCATCTGCTAGGGATCAGGGGTATCAGGAATCAAAGACTTCCGCAGGGGAATGAACAACAACCATTCCAACTGGTAGCAGGATCATGGCACAGATAAACTCCGCTGGGGAAGCCACTCCACCGGGGAAATTATAAAAAAAAAAGGGGATGGATCTCCGTGGGGAACAACCACCAATCAGAAGCTTCCAAGGTCACCTAACCAAGAGCTCACATCTGCTGAGGAGGAGGGAGGCTGAATACCTTTACCACAGGCTCTGCTCGGGAGGAAAAACAACAAAAGGCTCCGGAGGAAGAGGATACAAACATGCCAGGAATATGAACAATTGTCTCACCCTGTCGAGAATCCTACCATCTTTGGGAGAGCACTGAAGACATCCCCAGTATCCTTTTATCATTGTGAATGTTCACTTTGTTTAAAAACAAGTTATGAAATGTTTAATTATTAAAAAAACAATGATATTTCTCAATTAAAACATGCAAAACATTTGTTGAATAGGAACAAATAAGAGTGTAAATAATTGGACAAAGGCTCAAATTTATTTGATGGAATGGTAGTCTGCAAATGGCAAGACTCCATAGATCTTTACAAATTTGAAATTGGTGATATATATTTGAAAAGGACTACATTAAACATAATGACCATTTCTCCACCAATTCTGAATTCGATGTATTTGAAGCTTCGGTTGATGATGACTGAGCGAGAATCTCTGACGGATGACAGTTTGTAGAACGCAGTCTTGTCAGGATGCAGTTACTTGCCAAATCCCTAATTTTTGCCTAGATTGCCCCAAGATGAGGTACTCAATCTAACGGGATACATATTCATGTTTATGTCTCTAATTTTTGCCTGGATCGCCCTTTCGGGTTTTCAATCCACCGAGACGCTCATTTTTGCCTAAGCCGCCCTTTCGGGTTTTCAACTTAGCGAGCTATTCTGTTTTTATTTTTAGGCGAAGTATTTCTTGACTGCATCTGAATTCACAGAACGAGTGAAATCCTCCCCATCCATAGTTGTAAGTATCAAAGCACCACTTGAAAAGGCTCTCTTGACAACATACGGACCTTCATAGTTTGGAGTCCAGTTGCCCTTGGAATCGGGCGCGAAAGACAAGACTTTCTTGAGAACAAGGTCACCTTCTCGAAACACACGAGGCTTGACCTTCTTATCAAAGGCTTTCTTCATCCTTTGCTGATATAACTGACCGTGGCACATGGCAGTCAATCTCTTTTCTTCTATCAAATTCAGTTGTTCATAACGACTCTGAACCCATTCAGCATCAGTTAACTTGGCTTCCATCAAGACTCTCATTGATGGGATCTCAACCTCTACTGGGAGCACAACCTCCATGCCGTAAACAAGAGAGAAAGGGGTTGCCCCTGTTGAAGTGCGGACAAATGTACGGTATCCATACAAAGCAAATGGCAGCATCTCATGCCAATCCTTATACGTAACAACCATTTTCTGGACAATCTTCTTGATATTCTTATTAGCAGCTTCAACATCCCCATTCATCTTGGGTCTATAAGGAGAAGAATTATGATGTGCAATCTTGAACTCGCTACACAGCTCTTTCATCATCTTGTTGTTCAAGTTAGATCCATTGTCAGTAATGATTTTATCTAGCATCCCATAGCGGCATATGAGTTGATTCTTGATGAACTTCACGACCACCTGCCTGGTCACATTTGCATACGATGCTGCCTCAACCCACTTGGTGAAGTAATCGATTGCTACGAGAATAAATCTGTGACCGTTGGATGCTTTCAGCTCTATCATGCCAATCATGTCGATTCCCCACATAGAGAAAGGCCATGGTGATGAAATCACATTCAGAAGTGTCGGAGGAATATGAATCTTATCCACATAAGTCTGACATTTATGGCATTTCTTCACATATTTGCAGCAGTCAGACTCCATTGTCAGCCAATAGTAGCCCACTCTCAACATCTTTCTAGCCATGGCATGTCCATTGGAATGAGTACCAAATGAACCCTCATGGACCTCAGTCATTAACAGGTCTGCTTCGTGTCTATCCACGCATCTGAGCAGCACCATATCAATATTTCTCTTATAAAGCACATCGCCATTGAGGTAGAAACTGTCAGATAATCTCCTCAAAGTCTTCCTATCTTTCACAGATGCCCCAGGCGGGTAAATCTGACTCTGAAGAAAGCACTTGATATCATAATACCATGGCTTATCATCGTGCACCTCCTCTACTGCAAATACATGAGTTGGTCTGTCCAAGCGCATCACAGTGATATTGGGAACTTCATTCCAAAGTCTTACCACAATCATCGAAGCAAGTGTAGCAAGAGCATCTTCCATACGATTCTCATCTCGAGGAATATGATGGAAGTCAACCTCAGTAAAGAATGTTTAAATCCTCCTCGCATAATCTCTGTATGGGATGAGGCCAGGCTGATTCGTTTCCCACTCACCCTTAATCTGATTAACAACAAGAGCCGAGTCTCCATAAACATCAAGATGCTTGATCCTTAAATCAATGCACTCTTCCAATCCCATAATACAAGCCTCGTACTCAGCCATATTATTCGTGCACTTGAAAGTCAGCCTTGCTGTAAAAGGAAAATGTGTGCCCTGAGGAGTAATAATCACTGCCCCAATACCATTTCCATATTAATTTACAGCGCCATCAAACACCATACTCCATCTGGAACCAGGCTCTGGCCCTTCATCGAGCGTAGGCTCATCGTAATCTTTCATTTTCAAATACAGAATTTCCTCATCTGGGAAGTCATACTGAACTGACTGATAATCCTCAATTGGTTGATGTGCCAAGTGGTCAGCCAAGATACTACCTTTAATAGCCTTCTTAGCTCGATACTCAATATCATACTCAGATAACAACATCTGCCAACGGGTAATCCTCCCAGTTAAAGCAGGCTTCTCAAAGATATACTTAATTGGATCCATTTTGGATATCAACCAAGTCGTATGGTTCAACATATACTGGCATAAGCGCTTAGCAGCCCAAGCCACAACACAACATGTTTTCTCAAGCATTGAGTATCGAGACTCACAATCAGTGAATTTCTTACTCAGATAGTAGATAACATATTCTTTCTTTCCCGACTCATCTTGCTGACCAAGGACACAACCCATAGAGTCTTCAAGAACTGTCAGATACATAATCAATGGTCTCCCTTCCACAGGCGGAGACAGAATCAGAGGCTCAGACAGATACTCTTTAATACTATCAAAGGCTTTTTGGCAATCCTCAGTCCAATAATGAGACTGATCTTTCCGGAGGAGCTTGAATATGGGCGCACATGTGGCAGTCATGTAGGATATGAATCTGGAAATATAATTCAAGCGGCCAAGAAAACCTCAGACTTGCTTCTCAGTTTTGGGCGTAGGCATCTCTTGTATTGCTTTGACCTTCGCAGGATCAACCTCAATACCTCTTTCGCTGATAACGAAACCCAATAACTTGCCGGAACGGACTCCGAATGTACACTTGTTAGGATTCAAACGAAGCTTATACTTCCTTAGACTCTGAAAAAGCTTCAACAAGTGTTCTACATGTTCTACCTCCGTTCTTGACTTTGCAATCATATCATCAACATATACCTCGATCTCCTTATGCATCATATCATGAAACAAAGTAGTCATAGCTCGTTGATACGTGGCCCCGGCGTTCTTCAAACCGAAGGGCATCACTCGATAACATAATGTTCCCCAAGGTGTGATGAATGTTGTCTTCTCCATATCCTCGGGTGCCATCTTGATCTGATTATATCCGGAAAATCCGTCCATAAATGAGAAAACATTGAATTTAGCTGTATTGTCTACCAACATATCAATATGTGGTAGAGGGAAATCATCTTTCGGACTAGCTTTATTCAAGTCTCTATAGTCCACACACATTCAGACTTTTCCATCTTTCTTAGGCACGGGCACAATATTAGCCACCCATTGAGGATATGTAGAAGTCACCAGAAACCCCGCATCAATTTGCTTCTGAACTTCCTCTTTGATCTTTACTGCCATATCGGGATGAGTTCTTCTGAGCTTCTGCTTTATAGGCATGCACTCAGGCTTCAAAGGCAGGAAATGTTGCACAATATCTGTATCCAGACCAGGCATGTCTTCATATGACCAGGCAAAGACGTCGATAAATTCTCGTACCAACTCAATCAACCCCTTCTTAACAGATTCTTCCAGGAGTGCCCCAATCTTCACTTCTCGCACACAATCTTCAGACCCCAAGTTGACTGTTTCCAGATTCTCAAGATGCGGCTGAATGATCTTCTCTTCATGCTCAAGTAGACGGGTAATCTCGTCAGGAATCTCTTCAACATCATCTTCTTCCTCCTTAAATACAGGGAATTCAAAGTTGGGAGATGGTGTTGGATCATTATGTTCAATGGGTTTGATTAACCTGCATAATGATTTTGGATATAAAAGATTTTAGAATTCAAACAAGGCAAATCATTATGTAGATGAAAAGATTGATTTTATTCTTATTTTAAGGGTTTGATGTGATCACCATTTTCATGCAAAAAGCGAAAAGGGAAAATAATTGGAAAAACAAACATTTAACATGAATTTATTTAATGAAAATATCGTAGTATTTATGTGCCAACAATGTCATCACTTCTCCTTTTGGCATGGGAGAAGGGTTTTTTAAACATAATGATCATTACTTTGACTTATGAATAATTGTCGGAATATCCACAGTGACCCAATTATTGAAGATCCCTCCAGAGATGATGCAATTTCCAGAATCCTCTTCATCTTCTTTCAAAATGGCAACAGCCTCTTCATCTTGACCGGTGTGGATGAAACCTCCACTCTTGAACAACCCTTGCTTGTTGAAGACACCAAAAGAAAAGCCTATGCCAGCCCGGGATTTATTGTCTTCCAGCTCAATCACTTGCCCCAAACCAGCAGTTGCACCATGCTCAATGGCCAACTTTGCATCTTTATAGGAAGCAAATGAAAGAGTTCTCTTCTTAATAGGTTCAGCAATAGATAAAGCTTGGAACGGAGTTCCAACTTCATCCTCAGCATCTATATATGAGAAAGAAGACAAATGGCTAACCAGGAGAGCCTTCTCTCCCCCTACCACCACCAGCTTCTTATTCTTTACAAACTTCAATTTCTGGTGTAGGGTGGATGTCACGGCGCCTGCCTCGTGAATCCACGGTCTGCCTAAGAGACAACTATATGATGGGTGAATGTCCATAACCTGGAAGGTAATCTTGAAATCACTTGGTCCAATTTTGACTGGGAGATCGACCTCTCCAATCACAGTTTTGCGAGACCCATCGAAAGCCTTCACAACTACCCCACTCTGCCTCATGGGAGGCCCCTGATATGATAACCTTGCAAGAGTGGTCTTTGGCAATACATTTAATGATGACCCAGTGTCCACCAGCACATTGGACATGGCGTCATCTTTGTAACTCATAGATATGTGTAATGCCAAGTTGTGGTCTCTTCCCTCCTCGGGGAGATCAGCATCACAAAAACTTAAATTGTTACAAGCGGTGATGTTTGCAACAATACTGTCAAATTGTTCTATCGTGACGCCGTGATCCACATACGCCACATCCAACACTTTCTGCAGAGCTTCTCGGTGTGGTTCTGAATTCATCAGCAATGATAATACAGAGATTTTGGATGGCGTTTGTAGAAGCTGATCTACCACGTTGTACTCACTTCTCTTGATGAGCCTCAGCATCTCATCACAATCTTCTTTCGCATTGCCACTCGGGCCAGCAGAAGCAGGAGTTCTCAACGTAGAGGCAGGTTTAGCAACAAGTGCCGGATTCGGAGCGTTCACAACATTCCCAATCGGGCTTTCAGCATAATCAACATTGTCGTTCTTTCGAGCGTCA
The DNA here is from genome assembly GCF_024323335.1 of Lathyrus oleraceus. Lineage (NCBI taxonomy): Eukaryota > Viridiplantae > Streptophyta > Magnoliopsida > Fabales > Fabaceae > Lathyrus > Lathyrus oleraceus. The sequence continues at coordinate 49,846,208 of NC_066580.1, read as the reverse complement.
ACTTGCGGCTTCGGCGGAGCCGAGGAAACACGATCGCTGCGGGTTAGGCCGCTGACGTCGGCAATATTAACGACATACGAAGAGGGAAGGGGCACCTCTTTCCCATTTCCACTGCTACAACATTGTAGCGATAGGGGACCGCCTTCTCAGAAGAGTACGGTATAGGGCCGACTAGCTTAATAGTCAGAGCAGGAGAAAACTTCTGCTTGCTACCATCATACTTGATGATAACAGGCTCAGGTATCCGGAATACCGGAGAAATTACGTTGACTTCCACAGCATCTTCGTCAACATTTCTGTTTTGAAGGATCTCAATGACTCCCTCATCTAGCATTTCCAGAACATCCTTGCGCACCTGGCGACAACCTCTCTGATTATCAGAACAAACTCGACATCTATCGTTGTCATGTTCAAAATGGCTATAATCACACAGCAAACAATGCATCTCGACCAGCGATTATCGAATATGACTGACATATTTGACCTTGTACTTGCCAGGACAGCCCTGGACCATATTGACAGATTTCCCATGCTCGGGCAATGGGTTCTTCTTCACATTCGGACCTACGTCCTCGAAAAACAAAATCCCGCTTCTCACAAGGTCTTGCACCTTGGTCTTCAAGGGATAACAATTTTCCACGTCATGTACGGGAGCACCGGAATGATACACGCAGTGAAGCTCAGGCTTGTACCACCACTGGGGATTAGTAGGTACAGCGGGAGGGTCTCGTGGAGTAATTAACTTTCTATCAATCAGAGACGGATAGAGTTTAGCGTAAGTCATCGGAATTGGATCAAAGGTGACCCTCTTCCTCTTGTAGTTGGTGCTGGTGTTGTTGTTTCGAGGCTGGTAGGCCTGTTGTGGTGGACGATGTTGTTGCTGCTGATATTGCTGAGATTGTTGTTGTTGATAATGTTGGGCTTCTCTGAAAGCAGGTGCTATATGAGCCACCTGATGTTGGTTGCTAATGGGGCGGGCAATCTTCCTCTTCGCAGAGGGTCTTCTCTTCACATGGGAGGACATAACATGTGCCTCTCCCTCCTTCTTCTTTGCAAAGCTTCCATATCTCTTTGTTGAAGAGCCTTCATCTCGAGTCAAACGCCCTTCACGGACCCCCTCTTCTAGTCTCATTCCCATATTCACCATCTCGGTGAAGTCTGAGGGAGCACTGGCTATCATTTTCTCATAGTAGAATGAACTCAAGGTCTTCAAAAAGATCTTGGTCATCTCTTTCTCTTCAAGGGGTGGCACTATCTGAGCTGCCAACTCGCGCCACCTCTGGGCGTATTCTTTGAAGGTCTCTTTCTCTTTCTGGGACATTGCCCTCAGCTGGTCCCTATCAGGAGCCATATCCATATTATATTTATATTGCTTGACGAAGGCCTCTCCAAGATCATTGAAAGAGCGGATGTTCGAACTTTCCAGACCCATGTACCACCGGAGAGCGGCACCGGACAGACTGTCCTGGAAGTAGTGGATGAGTAATTGGTCATTATCAGTTTGCGTCGACATCTTGCGAGCGTACATCACAAGATGGCTGAGAGGGCATGTGTTTCCCTTATACTTTTCAAAGTCAGGTACTTTTAATTTAATAGGGATCTTCACGTTGGGCACAAGGCACAACTCAGCGGCACTTTTACCAAAGAGGTCCTCCCCCCTCAGAATTTTCAGTTCCTTGCGAAGCTCAAGGAATTGGTCTTTCATGTCATCCATCTTCTCATAAACATTTGGACCTTCAGATGGTTCAGAATGGTAGATGGTATCTTCAACTCTTGGTACGTAAATCTTTGTACGTAACAACCATCTTTTGGATAACTTTCTTGATATTCTTATTAGCAGCTTCAACAGCCCCATTCATCTTGGGTCTATAAGGAGAAGAATTATGGTGTGCAATCTTGAACTCACTACACAACTCTTTCATCATCTTGCTATTCAAGTTAGATCCATTATCAGTAATGATCTTATCTGGAACACCATAACGGCATATGAGTTGATTCTTGATAAACTTCACGACCACTTGCCTGGTCACATTTGCATACGATGCCGCATCAACCCACTTGGCGAAGTAATCGATTGCTACGAGAATAAACCTGTGTCCATTGGACGCTTTCGGCTCAATCATGTCAATCATGTCAATTCCCCACATAGAGAAAGGCCATGGTGATGAAATTACATTCAGAAGTGTCGGAGGAATATGAATCTTATCCGCATAAATCTGACACTTATGGCATTTCTTTACATATTTGCAGCAGTCAGACTCCATTGTCAGCCAATAGTAGCCTGCTCTCAACATCTTTCTAGCCATGGCATGTCCATTGGAATGGGTACCAAATGAACCTTCATGGACCTCAGTCATCAACAGGTCTGCTTCGTGTCTATCCACGCATCTGAGCAGAACCATGTCAAAATTTCTCTTATAAAGCACTTCGCCATTGAGGTAGAAACTGCCTGACAATCTTCTCAAAGTTTTCCTATCTTTCACAGATGCCCCAGGCGGATAAACCTGGTTCTGGAGGAAGCACTTGATGTCATAATACCATGGTTTATCATCCTTCACTTCTTCAACTGCAAATACATGAGCTGGTCTATCCAAGCGCATCACGGTGATATTGGGAACTTCATTCCACAGTTTAACCACAATCATCGAAGCAAGCGTAGCAAGAGCGTCTACCATACGATTCTCATCTCGAGGAATATGGTGAAAGTCAACCTCAGTAAAGAACGTTGAAATCCTCCTCGCATAATCTCTATATGGAATTATACCAGGCTGATTCGTTTCCTAATCACCCGTAATCTGATTAACAACGAGGGCCGAATCACCATAAACATCAAGATGCTTGATCCTAAGATCAACGCATTCCTCCAATCCCATAATACAGGCCTCATACTCAGCCATATTATTCGTGCATTTGAAAGTTAGCCTTGCTGTAAAAGGAATATGTGTGCCATGAGGAGTAATGATTACTGCCCCAATACCATTTCCATACTGATTTACAGCGCCATCAAATACCATACTCCATCTGGAACCAGGCTCCGACCCTTCGTCGAGTGCAGGCTCATCACAATCTTTCATTTTCAAATACAGAATCTCCTCATCTGGGAAATCATACTGAACTGACTGATAATCCTCAATCGGCTGATGTGCCAACTGGTCATCCAAGATACTACCTTTAATAGCCTTCTTAGCTCGATACTCAATATCATACTCAGACAACAACATCTGCCAATGGGCAATCCTCCCAGTTAAAGCAAGCTTCTCAAATATGTACTTGATTGGATCCATTATAGATATCAACCAAGTCGTATGATTTATCATATACTGGCGTAAGCGCTTAGCAACCCAAGCCAAAGCACATCATGTTTTCTCAAGCATCGAGTATCGAGACTCACAATCAGTGAACTTCTTACTCAAGTAGTAAATAGCATACTCTTTCTTTCCTGATTCATCTTGCTGACCAAGGACACAACCCATTGAATCTTCAATAACCGTCAGGTACATGATCAATGGTCTTCCTTCCACAGGTGGGGACAGAATCGGAGGTTCAGACAGCTACTCTTTGATACTATCGAAAGCTTTCTGGCAATCCTCGGTCCAATCATGGGACTGATCTTTCCGGAGGAGCTTGAATATCGGCGCACATGTGGCAGTCATGTGGGATATGAATCTGGAAATATAATTCAAGCGGCCAAGAAAACCTCGGACTTGCTTCTCAGTTTTGGGCGCAGGCATCTCTTGTATTGCTTTGACCTTTGCAGGATCAACCTCAATACCTCTTTCGTTGACAATAAAGCCTAATAACTTGCCAGAACGGACTCCAAATGTACACTTGTTGGGATTCAGACGAAGCTTGTACTTCCTCAAACGCTGAAAAAGCTTCAACAAGTGCTCTACATGTTCCACTTCCGTTCTCGACTTAGCAATCATATCATCAACATATACCTCAATCTCCTTGTGCATCATATCATGGAACAAGGCAGTCATAGCTCGTTGATACGTGGCTCCGGCGTTCTTCAAACCGAAGGGCATCGCTCGATAACAGAATGTTCCCCAAGGTGTGATGAATGTTGTCTTCTCCATATCCTCGGGTGTCATCTTAATCTGATTATATTCGGAAAATCCGTCCATAAATGAGAAGACTTTGAATTTAGTTGTATTGTCTACCAACATATCAATATGTGGTAGAGGGAAATCATCTTTCGGACTAGCTTTATTCAAATCTCTATAGTCCACACACATTCGGACTTTTCCATCTTTCTTAGGCACGGGCACAATATTGGCCACCCATTGAGGATATGTAGAAGTCACCAGAAACCCCGCATCAATTTGCTTTTGAACTTCCTCTTTGATCTTCACTGCCATATCAGGATGAGTTCTTCTGAGCTTCTGCTTCACAGGCACGCACTCAGGCTTTAAAGGCAGGAAATGTTGCACAATATCGGTATCTAGACCAGGCATGTCTTCATATGACCAGGCGAAGACGTCAACATATTCTCGTAGCAACTCAATCAACCCCTTCTTAACAGATTCTTCCATGAGTGCCCCAATCTTCACTTCTCGCACACAATCCTCATACACCAAGTTGACTGTTTCCAGATTCTCAAGATGCGGCTGAATGATCTTCTCTTCATGCTCAAGTAGACGGGTAATCTCGTCAGGAATCTCTTCAACATCATCTTCCTCTGCCTCAAATACGGGGAACTCAAAATTGGGAGATGGTGTCGGATCATTATGTTCAATGGGTTTGATCAACCTGCATAATGATTTTGGATATGAAAAGCTTTTAGAAATCAAACAAGGCAAATCATTATGCAGATGAAAAGATTTATTTTATTATTTTTTTAGGGTTTTATGTGATCACCAATTTCATGCAAAAACGAAAAGGGAAAATAATTGAAAAAACAAACATTTAACATGAATTTATTGAATGAAAATATCATTGTATTTATGTTGCCAACAATGTCATCACTTCTCCTTTTGGCATGGGAGAAGGGTTTTTTAAACAAAGTGATCATTACGTTGACTTGTGGATAACTGTAGGAATATCCACAGCGACCCAATTGTTGCAGATCCCTCCAGGGATAATGAAATTGTCAGAATCCTCTGCATCCTCTTTCAAGACAGCAGCAGCTTCCTCATCCTGACCGGTGTGGATAAAACCTCCACTCTTGAATAATCCTTTCTCATTGAAAACCCCAGAAGAAACGCATATGCCAGCCCGAGACTTATTGTCTTCAAGCTCAATCATTTTTCCTAGACCAGCAATTGCACCACACTCAATGGCCCATTTCACATCTCTATAGGAAGTAAATGAAGGAATTATTTTCTCAACAGGCTCAGCTATAGATAAAGCTTGGAAAGGAGTTCCAACTTCATCTTCAGCATCTATGTACGAGAAGGAAGACAAGTGGCTAACCAGGAGAGCCTTTTCTCCCCCTACCACTACCAGTTTCTTGTTTTTCACAAATTTCAGCTTCTGGTGTAGGGTGGATGTCACGGCGCCAGCCTCGTGAATCCATGGTCTGCCTAAGAGACAACTATAGGATGGGTGAATGTCCATAACCTGGAAGGTAATTTGGAAATCACTTGGTCCAATCTTGATTGGGAGATCAACTTCCCCGATCACAGTCTTTCGAGACCCATCGAAAGCTTTCACAACTACCCCACTCTGCCTCATGGGAGGCCCTTGATAAGACAATTTTGAGAGAGTGGTTTTTGGCAATACATTCAGGGATGAGCCAGTGTCCACCAGCACATTGGACATGGCGTCGTCTCTACAATTCATGGATATGTGTAAAGCCAAGTTGTGGTCTCTTCCCTCCTCAGGGAGATCAGAGTCACAGAAACTCAAATTGTTACAAGCAGTAATGTTTACAACAATGCTATCGAATTGTTCTATTGTGACATCATGATCTACATATGCCACATCCAAAACTTTCTGCAGAGCCTCTCTATGTGGTTCTGAATTCAGAAGTAATGACAACACGGATATCTTGGATGGCGTTTGTAGAAGCTGGCCTACAACGTTGTACTCACTCTTCTTGATGAGCCTCAACATCTCATCACAGTCTTCTTTCACATTGCCGCTAGGGCCAACAGAAGTAGGAGTTTTCAGTACAGAGGAGGGTTTAACAGCAAGTGCCGGATTCGGAGGATTCACCACATTCCCAATCGGGCGTTCAACAAAATCAGCATTAGCTTGAGGCTTTGGTGGCGCAGAAAACACGCGACCGCTATGGGTCAAACCCCTTACGTCAGCAATATTCACAACAGAAGAGGATGGCAAAGTCACCTCTTTCCCATCTTCTACAGCAACAACGTTGTAACGAAAGGGAATTGCCTTTTCAGAAGAATACGGTACTGGACCGGCAGGCTTAATGATCAGGGTAGGAGAGACCTTCTGCTTGCTACCATCATACTTAACGATAACAGGCTCGGGCATCCGGAATACTGGGGAAATTACGTTGACCTCTGGCTCATCTTCGTCAACATTCCTATTCTGAAGGATCTCGATAACTCCTTCGTCCAGCATTTCCTGAAGATCTTTGCGCACCTGGCGACAACCCAATCGCTTAACAGAGCAGACTCGGCATCTATCATGATCGTGTTCATAGTGACTGTACTCGCACAACAAACGGTGCAACTCAACCAACGATTGTCGAATATGACTGACATATTTGACTTTGTACTTGCCAGGGCAGCCAGGAATGATTCCATCAAAGCACTCAGTCTGACGACTTCTTCTTTGAGTTCACGGTTCTCTTGCTCTAGATGATCCATCAGTCTTGAAGAGTTGGCTCTAGTGTAGTACCGGTGAGTGAGCTTGTCTTCAAAATAAATGAAGAACACAGAGTTAGACCACAAGACCAGAAGCCGGGGACAAAACCTGCTTATGCATATGATGCATGCAATGCTTGTGCACATGATTTGTTTTTATTTCAAAGGAACTCTAGGGTTTTATTTGCAAATTTTGGAAATATTAACTATTTATCACATATGGAAATATCTCATCAAATAATATCAGGGAAAAGAAATACAGCATTTGTCAATCATATACAAGAGAAAAGGAAGATAATCATCCTATGGATCCCTAGGAACAATCATCTAAAGCTCGGGACACAGGAAGATAGGATGCGCGAAGTCTCTTCACCTCCTTCTCGTAAGATATCTGCCTTTTCCTTGGCGAGTCGGTCATACTTCCTCTTCCAAAACTTGGAAGACTGGGGAAGTAGAGAAGTCCATGCATCATTAGGATCATCAATAACCTGATGCTCGAGGAACTCTATCAAAGCATCTTTCTCCTTAATCTGCTGAAGCAACTCTTCCCTTTCACGGATCCAGGCACGTGATAGGTCTTCGTCTCTCAACTCCTCTACTCCTTGGTTAGGGAGGGTTGAAGGTCCAGCCATAACCAAAGGTGTAGGTCTCAGATATTCGTAAGGCATGAGATACTCAGATGCTCTCTTCCTTACCTAAGCAGTGTAAGGCTCCATAGCAACACAATTCTTAGGACCCAACTCCTTCCTTCCTTTCTTATGAACCTTGCGCCAAGCGCGAACCATTCTGCCCTTCAAGCCTTGGGGATCTTTACCCTCCTGAAAGAACACACCCTCTAACAGAATGTTATTAGGTTTATCCTTTAGGGGGAACCCAAGCTGACGACGTGCTAAAACAGGGTTGTAGTTAATCCCACCACATGTACCAAGAAGAGGTACATTGGAGAATTCACCACAAGAGTCAATAATCTGCACACCATCATACACACGGTTATACCAAGAGATATCATCATTAATGAGAGACATAAGTCTCGTGGACCACCGTAGACATCTCTTGTTCTCCTTGAAGGCGACCGTCTGAGGTAAGTGAGAAATAAACCACTTATACAACAGAGGCAAACAACACACAATGGCACCATCACCCTTTGCATTCCTCATATGCAAAGAGAAATAGGTATCACCCAACAGAGTCGAAACGGGATTGAGAGCGGAGAAGATCCTAATAGCATTCACATCCACAAACTTGTCGATGTTGGGGAACAATACCAACCCATAGATGAGAAGTACAAATATGGCTTCAAAGGCATCCTCACTCATGGCCTTCCCATAAACAGTAGCTTGAGCAATGAGGAACTCATAAGGGAGACCTTGAATTCCACCTTTGGTAGTCATATGAGCACCAATCAGAGATTCATCTATGTGCAACATGTCAGCTATCTCTTGAGAAGTAGGAATACTCTCCAAGCCACTGAACGACAACTGGTCTAGAATAGGTATACCCACGAGATAAGCATACTCTTCAAGGGTAGGCAAAAGCTGGAAGTCCAGAAACGTGAAGCAACGGTACAAGGGATCATAAAACTGCACCAATACGCTCATCAACTCTTCATCCACCTGAGTAGTCAAAAGAGGAAGAAGCTTCCCAAAGAGATCCTTGAAACCCAAGGGATCTAATACATAGGATGTCAAATTCCTTAACTCTTTCAAATCTGGCTGTCTGAAGCTGTACTTCTTTGTATTCCTTCTTTGTCTTTCCATGTTTGGAAATTTTGCAAATAAACCCCTTAAGTTCCTTGAAAATTTATTTTATTATTGATGATATGGATGCAAATGAGTGCATGAATGCATGAATGCAATAATCAAACTCAAGGATCAAGCAAAGCACACCAAACAAAGGTCATGGGATGGATCATATTATCCTTAATATCAATCATCCACTTTGGTGGATTATGGTTTATACCTTATCAACACCCAAGTTCCATTGATATTAAGGATGTATGAACGGATCAACCATGAATCAAGGGTTTGTTGCAAGTCACGAGCATGGGGTCTTGGTTTAGGAACCACCCAAAGGGAGTGTACTAGGGTTTAAACCTGCCAAACATGTTCTACAAGAGGTTCCCATAGTCATCATCCCATCTTTCGGATATTATCAGAGAAACGACTACTCGTATTCCAAAAATATTCTCAAGAGAGACTCTTATGAGTGTAGTATCGTGTAACAATCGTATCAAATCTTACACTCGAACGACTTTCGCACTACATCCTAAAAATAGGCCAAGATGGGCTTGGTAAACTAAGGTCCTTGGCTTCTAAGGTCTATATTGGAAAGAGTAATGTCTAACCACAACTTACTTGTGTGACATTATTGATCCCAACATGACCTCCACCAAGTGAATGGACTTGCAAGTGAACTTGCTAAGGAATAACTCCACACAAGTCAACAAGACTACGCCATTCTCCTATCCTAAGTGCACTCGAGTCCGGGTATAGAACTCATCTCACAAAGATCACCAAGCATACAAGGAATTAATATCAAGCAAATCAATCATTACATACAATACAGTAATCCCAAATTGCACAAAAAAATGTCACAAAACAATACAATACAACAAACATGAAAAGTTGGCAAAACCCACTAGGCTTTACCTCCCCAGCAGAGTCGCCACTTTTCTGTAGCGGGGTATTCGTTACCATTGGAGATATTGACTAAATCCAAGGTAAACCATACAAGTCGAGTCGCCACCGCGCTTCTATTTATCCAAAGGAATGGTTAGAAAGCGAACAAAAACCTAAAAGTTTTAACAAAAACTAGTAAAAGAAACAGAGATCTGGGTAAGGGGGTTGGTTATGCAATGGGAAGGTGTTAGGCACCCAAAACATCCTAGGTACTCCTAGGGAGCCCTTTTCATATTTGTTGTAAGGTTGTTGTTTTGTGAAAATTTGTTTGTGCAAACATGATTGAAGAGATGAGAAGAGAATATACAAGTTTATTTACATTTTGTGTTTGGATGGATAAACCCATTGCCTACTTACCATCTTATAAAAAGATTAGGATCAAAACCTCGTAGTTCGGGGTAAAAATCTCAAAACAAGTTGGTGAATTGATTGGTCCAAAAGCCTTAAGGTCTTTTGTTATCAAAGGGAGAAAACTCAACCAAACCATAAATCCACCATGTGAGGATAACTTCAACATGCTAGTGAGGGGTTAACCCTATAATAAGCATGGAAGACTCATTGTCCATCACTAAGGATATAGGTGAGTATTACATCTACCACAAGGATAACTCAAACCTAATAGCTAAAGGTTATGGAAAATTTTGATTAAGAAAGTGGCCATTGGAACCACAAAAGGGAAATTTGAATGGGTTATATTTACCAATTAGAAGTATATACAAAAGTAGTCAAAGTTGACTTAAAGATTCAATTCAAAATGAGTGTTATGAAAAGAAAGTTTGAAAATCAAAAGCATAAGGCTTAGGTTTCTAATGTTGAAAACAAAGGTTAAATGTTTTCACAAAGAGGGTTTTGGCTTGGGTTAGAGTGGAGAGATGAAGAAGAAGGGCTAAGTCCTAAGGAAAACAAAAAGATGAGGGATAATAAATGAAACCACACTAGGAGTTCCTCTCTTGAGATCATATTGATGATCCAAGTAGCTCCCATCCTTTGGAATAAGCAAGCACAAAGTATAAGCAATCAAACAAGTCTCATAAGAGATCCTCAATGTATCTTGTATCTTCCACTTGGATTAACATGGTAATGATCCTCCAATTAAGCTCAAATGGAAACTCCTAGTTCAAGAGCACACACATCAAAAGTTCCATGGGGTAAAACACTCTCCTAAACAGAGACCAGGGAAACAACGAACTAATAGGGAGATTAAGACTCGAGCCTAATAGTTGTCATGCAATCAACATCCCTAAGTTGAGGTCTCTAACAAGAACTTAACTCACAAGAAAACAAACATCACACACTATATCCATACAAGAGGCTCAAACAATGGGTGGGCTTTAGTCAAGAGGGGTCATGTCAACCTCGACAAACAAGCCAAACTGTAAAGGGTAATCTGTAGCTCTTAACCACTAACATTGAATGTTAGGGTGAAGCTGATCAAATCGGTAATGAGGATGAGACCTCATGCTCTTAACCCTGGCCAGGGTGAGCTCATGACAAAGAAAGCATGGTGATCCAGAAAGTGGGATCCTTTTCCACTTGACAGACTCTGGACAAAATATCTGGGGCACATGTTCAGAAGCATCAGCACGTAGTGCGAGCACAAAAAACGACACACTAAATAACGGGGGCTTGGCTACTAATCCCTTTTATCCGTCAATTGCCTCTTCTATTGGAGGTCTTATCAAATATAACACATGCCTCTTCTTGGAGGTCTTTGAGCATAATTTTAAACAAACACAAACAGAGCCTCTGAAGGAGGACTTGCCAGCAAAATGCCGGCCAAAAAGGTGACATGACTTCAGACTACATGAAGTAAGAAGCTAATTACCTGAGTGGTGTGTCAACCATAATCCAAAGCTTAAGCAAGAGCTAAAGCAAGCAAGCAACTAAGGTACTTGTACAAAGACTAAACAGTCAGTACTTCAGTCATAAAACCAGAAAACAAGCAGTGAAACCCTCTAACAGTTACACAATTCAGTGCATAAGTTCCCTTGCACTCAAATGAGCTCATGAGCTCACCACATCGATTAAAACCCTACAAAACAACAATAGGTCAGTACTCAATGTATTTGTATCTCACAAAGTGAGAACAAACCCAATTACCAATGCTAAGTATCCAATCCTGAAACAAAACAACAAAGTTAGCTTATGTACATCCAATCAACACAACAAAGCATAAATAACCAATGGCATGAGATGAATCAAATCACAAGCCCCAAACAGAACCATATGAACCCCTAAACACCAATCACCATGGCCAAAGATCCACCATACTCCAAATATCATTCAAATGCTTCAAAAAGCCTAAAAAATATGCACAAAATGAGCTTCCAACTTAGAAAATTCATACCAAATCAGAAATGCATGCAATGACTTTGAGATTTTTTGTATAAGCTTCTCATGCCATGAATGTTCAACATGTAAAAAATCAAGTCCAGAATGATGCAAATGCTATGTGAACAAAAATGCACCAATTCAATGTCAAAAATGTGACACAAATTGTCACACTTTTCTCTATGTGTCAAAAATGATGATAACATGTGAGAAAAAACTCCAAACCAGTGACCAATAATTCATGTCATGTATGCAAAAGAGTGGACCAAAAAGCTCAAAATTGAGGATTTCAGAATGCATTGAATGCAATAGGTCAGATTGGCACAACCTTGATTCAAAAATTCCCATATAAAAATCCAGACATCAACAGTTCATGAATTCAGCACCATAAAAAAGTAGACATCAATACAAAACCATGAAAAAATATTGGGACTCAATTGGACAATTTTTGTATTTTTTATGAATTTTACAAAGTGAACAAAATAATTGAAATAACATGGAAAATGAAGGGAAATGAAGATATTTGAATAAAATCCAGAAAAAACCACAACCATCTGATATGGCGCGCTCCTTAGATCAATGGGTCACATTCAAATAGATGAAACGCTGTGTTTCATTAATTGACTCAGCATGCACAGTCAGCAGTCAAACACGCGTGGCCTTGGTCAATCTACTCTCCACCAATCACTCCTCCACGCAAGAGCCACATGGATCCAACGAAGCAAAGCCCTAGCCAACACACAGACGCCGAAGCTACAGCTCCGGTCGTCTTCTCCGGCGAGCCCCAAGGTGGTGCCGCCCAATTTTTTTCCAGAATCTCACACAACCACCACCATTCGATTCAGTTTTCAACGTAGATTCCAAATATGACCTTAGTTTTTCCTAATTCTCCCTAGGTTTTGCAGATCGAAGGGAAACATTTTCTAGATCCAAACTTTCAGTCCACACCAAATCCTCAATTCTCACTCATTCTCAATTCTACTTATATATTCGGGATCTACACATAAAGCTCTACAATCCTATATCCAAAAAACAGCAAAAGGAGAGGACGAAAATTGAGTCACCTTGAAATGGAGCTTTCTGAAAACGCGATATCTCAAGCTCTACTGCTCCAGACCATCTCCTATGAGCTTCCTTTGAAGCTTTATGCAAAAAGAAACGGTTGAAACCTCTTGAAGACGCCTCAATTTCCAAATTCCATTGCCATGATAATGCACATGAACTGCTCGAAATCTTGATGAATTGCACCAAACAAATGATGATTCTTGATCAGTGAAGGATGAGGATCAAGAATATGCAAGAATCTTTGAGAATTATGTGGAGAAAATGAAGAATCGAAGAGAGAGAAAGTTGAGAGAGTTCTTGAATTTTGATCTGAAAAGTTTGTTATGGCAGTTAGGATTAGGGTTTGCCTATTTATATCTCTTGCTAATGACACTGCTAATCCTCTTTTCCATTTGTTAATCATGATTAAGGAGTTATGAAGAAATTTGAAAAAATGCAAAATGAGCTCCCATGCCCATAATGCACGTGTTCAGCTCCATGTTATGATTTCAATCCACTCAAGAACATCCAAGGGTCATGATTTGAGTATTAATTAGCTTGCATCTTAAGCCAAAAATGAATGGTGAAGATTTACTTCAAAATGATCATGTGTGAAGTAATGAACATTTGACCATGATTCCTTTGCACAATGGAGCCAAATGATGTTACTTTGAGATGCATTGAACATGAGAAGCACTTTGCAAAAAGAATGAACCAATTTGAAGCATTACATCAAAAGTTATGCCATTTTGAATTTCCATGCACACTTTGTGATCAAATGACCATAACTTCTCAACCATCCATCATATGGACATGAATTAGGACTTTTTGGAAAGGGGAGACAAAAATTTACAACTTTCATGTTCACCAAAAATCCATTTGAAACTTCTTTGACATTGACAAGTCAAGTTGAAAGTGGACCAAAACTTGCCAAATTTGGAAACTTTGAATTATAGGTCATTTTCCATTTTTAGTAAATTTTGCCATGACCTTTGAATCTTCAAGATGGATGTTTAGAATGATGAATAGACCCCATTTGAATATGATTGAGGTGTCTCAACTCATTTCCCCACCTCATAGCCCTCAGTTGACTGCACAGTTGACTTTTGGTCCTCAGATGACCTTGAAATGTCTTGATTAACTTGAGCCTCTACCACTTGGTGAAATTGCTTCAAAATGAAACCCTAGCTCATGTAAGCTTTTTATAATAATCATGTGATCCTCATCCTAAGAAAATACTTCATCTCTTGCATAAAGGATCTTCTTGAAGCTCTTGACCTGGTGATTGCTTAAGCTACAAACAAAAGATGTTAGGGACATATTTTTGTGCTTTTGGTTAGTAAATAAAACAAGAAAAGCAATGATATACAATTCAAGCATACTTGGTGATCTCAAACCACTCACAAGAGATCCCTACCTAAAGGGAAAGGGAGCCAAGATGCTCAATGATCCTTGAGGCTATGCAATGCAATGTTATGATGCCATGAGGGATCTTAGGGACAAAATTGGGGTCTTACACCTACCTTGTTAGCTGACACCTATTATGCGATACACAGCAGGCATGGTAAGTGTGGAGCTATCAGGTGTTGTCTCCCGTTGCTACTCAAGTGGTTCTTGTCTTTTCTACCAACCAATGGACCGTTTGTGGATACTCAGAATACTCACAAATGGACTCAGAGGATCATGTCGCTCACATCTTATGATATCAAGTGGCACGCTTATAGGATTAATGTGCGTAACGTCATTATGAGTTGTGGAGACTTTCGCAATGTTCCACTCATAGGAACTAGGGGTTGCATCAACTACAACCCGGTTCTTTCTCTCCGTCAGTTGGGTTTTGTCATGAATGAAAGGCCGCAAGATGTTGAGATAGCTGAAAATGTGTACTTTGAGAAACAGAGCGATCCAGCAAGATTGGAGCAAGTGGGAAAAGCTTGGGAGAATATTGGTATAAAAGATGGATCTGTTTTAGGGAGGAAGTTTGCAATTGCTATGCCTGCTTACACTGAGTGGGTCAAGGAAAGAGTTGGGACTTTGGTGCTACCATATGACCGGATGGAACCATTACAGGAGCAACCGCCTTTGATCCTTTCTGAGAGTGTGTCTACTGAGTATTACAAACAAGCCTTAATGGAGAATCACCAGTTGGAAGAAAATGAACAAGAGATCCAAATGAAGTTTTACAAAGCAAGAGCTGATAGGCTGAATTTGGCTCATAAACTCAAAGGAGTGCAAGGTGAAAGTTCTAGTAGATCAAGAAACAAAAAGAGGTCCTATGGTGAGATAGAAACAATGTTGGATGAAGAACACCATGAACGCTTGAGATTACAAAAAGCGGAAGCCAATTACAAAAATAAGATACGAGACTTGGAAAGACAGCTTAAGGACAAAGATACTCAGTTAAAGAAAGAGGTAGATCTGAGGCATGCAACAGAGAGCCAGCTCAGAGGAAGTGACATCCGTGCATCTCATTTCCGAGAGGAAGTTGTTGAACTCAGGGTGCAACTGAAAGAGAAGCTCACCCCTCTACCTGAGTGTTCAGAGTGTGACCGATTGATGAATCAGTGCCAGTATTTGAAGACTCTCATTCCTGAAGGACGACTTCCCTAGTTTGTCTTGTTGTTTATTTTGAGAATCACCTCCAGGATTGTTGGATGGGATTCCTTGTTCTACACTGATGAACTAAATCTTTGCTTGAACCATGTTTGTATGAACCTTATTTCTTATGTCTATGGATGAGATTATTGATGTTTCACTTTTGCTTGCCGTCCAGTGTATGTTGCTTCTTTGTTGTTTATGTTCCGCTTACGGGTGCAGGTTGCCATTTTTCAAAGGTGGACGAGACTCTTGAATACCTGAGAAATGATAAAACATAGCATACGCATCATACACATATCATTCTTGCATCATTACAGGTGTTCTTGAAGAGGATTTCTCATTCTTGTTCCGTTCAGGCAGGATTGCTGAGTACCGTCCGCACCGTTATGCAACAAGGCAGAATCAACAGAAGATCATGGATCAAGTTCAAGAAGATCTAGCAGAGATGAGGATCAACATGGCCCAGTTCATGAGTATGATGCAAGGGGTAGTGCAAGGGCAAGAGGAACTTCGAGCCTTGGTGCAGAGACAAGAAACTGTGATTCCCCCTGTCGGTCAGAATCCTCCAAAAGGAACCCCTGTCAATGACACCGCTGCTGCTACCAGCCCTATCAACAACTATGCTACTGGTGACGAATTGCGTGGTATTAGAATCAATGGACAACCCATCATTACAGAGGCTGCTAATGCTCGAGCGGCACGTGCTCCAGTTCACCATCCTTCTCATTTGGTTGACAAGCAAGAAGATATGTTCACTATTCTCAGTGATGATGATGAATTTGGAAAGGCAGAAGAGAGAGATAGAAAAGTTGACGCCCTTGCTGAAAAGATTCGCGCCATGGAGTGCCAGAATTATTTGGGCTTTGATGTTACTAACATGGGTTTAGTTGATGGGTTGAGGATCCCGTACAAGTTCAAAGCGCCATCTTTCGACAAGTACAATGGCACTTATTGTCCCCGAACTCATGTGCAAGCTTACTTCCGGAAGATATCCGCTTATACTGATGATGAAAAAAATTTGGATGTACTTTTTCCAAAACAACTTGTCTGGAGCCTCTTTGGATTGGTACATGGACTTGAAAAAAGAACCCAGTTGCAGAGTTTGTTTCAAGCATAACATGGACATGGCTCCGAGCAGAACCCAGTTGCAGAGTTTGTTTCAAAAGACCGGTGAGAGTTTCAAGGAATACGCCCAGAGGTGGCGTGAACTAGCTGCGAGAGTACAACCTCCGATGTTGGAGAGAGAATTGACTGATATGTTCATTGGAACCCTGCAAGGTGTATTCATGGATCGTATGGGAAGTTGCCCATTTGGTAGTTTTTCGGATGTTGTGATTTGCGGAGAAAGAACTGAAAGTCTTATCAAAGCGGGAAAAATGCAAGACCCTGGTTCTTCAAGTTCTTCAAGTGCTAAGAAACCATTTTCAGGGGCACCCAGAAGGAGAGAGGGTGAGACAAATGCTATATATAATCAGAGAAATGGAAACAGAGGACAACAATACTGTCAAGTTGCTGCTGTGACTATTCCAGCAACCCAACCTCAACAACAACAAAGAGGACAACCACAACAACAACAGCAACGCCAATTCCAACCAAGACAAAGAATGCCAGATCGTCATTTTGATTCGTTGCCAATGACTTATGCTGAATTACTCCCTGAACTGCTCAGGTTAAAGTTTGTTGAACTTCGCACTATGGCTCCATTAACAAGGATTCCCGCTGGTTATGATGCTAATGTCCGTTGTGATTTTCATTCTGGTGCGCCAGGGCACCACATCGAGAATTGTCGGGCTTTTCACCATAAAGTTCAAGATTTGATTGATGCCAAGACGATTAACTTTGCTCCTACTCTGAATGTGGTGAATAATCATATGCCTTAACATGGAGGGCCCAGAGTAAATGGTGTGGAAGATGGGGAAAATTTGAACTTGGTAGTCAATATTAATGATGTTCAGACTTCGTTGTTTGTAGTGAAGGAATGTCTTCTTAGAGGGGGAGTATTCCCGGGATGTGGCAAGAATTGTTCAGATTATGGTAATCATGAAAACGGTTGTGTGAAATTGAAAGAAGGTATCCAGGAATTGATGAATGAAGGTTGTTTATAGTTTGATCGAGTAGTGAAAGACCGTGAAGAGGTATTGACTGTTACCATTTACTTTACACCGTCAGAAGGTCCTGTACGTGCTCCAAGAACTATTAGTGCGCCTGTGACTATTGGTACTCCTGTGACCGTAGTTGCGCCCGTGACCATATCTTCTCTGGTGACTGTTGGTGTTCCCGTGATTATTAATGCTCCAGTAACTATCAGTACTCCTACCACCATTGCTACTTCTAGTGGAAGACTTTTTGAGAATAGTAGAGCAATTCCGTGGCAATATGACAATGCTTTTTGCAGAAATAGAAGACCAGAGAATCAGACCAGATTAGTAAATCATACTCCAGTGACGATTGGTTCGTCAAATAAGACTCCAGTAACAGTTGGTTCGGCTGTGGGTAATGTGGGAGGACCCGGAGGATTTACGAGAAGTGGTCGTTTGTTTGCACCACAGGTTTCGAAGGATAACAATGCTGAGGCTCTTGCTAGAACAAAAGGAAAACAAGTTGTAGTTGAAGAAGAACCAGTGCGAAAGGAAGTGCCCGAGAGTTCTTTTGAGAAGGACGTGGAGGAATTTATGAGAATTATCAAGAAGAGTGATTACAAGATTGTGGATCAGTTGAACCAGACATCGTCAAAAATCTCTATTCTCTCTCTATTGATGTGTTCCGAGGCACATCGTAACGCCCTGTTGAAAATGTTGAATATGGCTTATGTGCCTCAAGAGATTTCTGTTAACCAGCTTGAAGGTGTTATTGCAAATGTTAACACGAGACATGGTTTGGGATTCACGGATCTAGACTTGACACCTGAGGCTCGCAATCACAATAGAGCTCTGTATATCACGATGGAATGCAAAGGCGCGGTTTTGTCGCATGTTTTGGTTGATACCGGTTCTTCTTTAAATGTGCTGCCCAAAAAGGCTCTGAGTAAGCTTGATGTCGAAGGGGTTGTTCTCACACCAAGTGATCTTGTTGTCCGTGCTTTTGATGGATCCAAGCGATCGGTTTTTGGTGAAGTCACGTTGCCTGTGAAGATCGGCCCGAAAGTGTTTAATATTGTCTTCTATGTGACGGATATTCAACCAGCATATAGTTGTCTGTTGGGGCGTCCCTGGATACATGGAGCCGGAGCAGTTTCTTCGACTCTCCACCAAAAGCTAAAATATGTGTGGGATGGTCAAGTTGTGACCGTGTGTGGTGAAGAGGACATCTTTGTGAGCCATTTATCCTCCTTCAAATATGTGGAGATGGATGGCGAAATTCATGAGACTCTATGTCAAGCTTTTGAGACTGTCAGTATTGAGAAGGTGGCTTTTGTTGAACAGAAGAAACCAGGTACCTCGATTGCGTCCTATAAACAAGCTCTGGAGGTCATTCATTCAGGTAACGCGGAAGGCTGGGGCAAGGTGATTGATGTGCCCGTAAAAGAAGACATGTTTGGCATTGGTTATCAGCCTTTTCAATCATTAGAGCAGGGTGTCCAGAATCAGAAAGGGCCGTGTACTTTCACTAGTGTTGGATTGATGAATCACGGGGATGTCTTTGCAACAGACAATGAAGATGGTGACAGTGATTGTGATATGGATAATTGGGTGCGCCCGTGTGCTCCAGGGGAGAAGATCAACAACTGGACTGCTGAAGAAATAGTCCAAGTTACTCTTCAGACAGAGTAATTTTCTTCTGTTTTTTCATTTTGCATGAAAGCCCTACGCTATGCCCAAGGCGTAGTGGTTCATTGTAGGGCCACATCATGTTTTAAATTTTCAATGATTATCATCAATAAAGGACGTTTTGCAATCAAATTTATGTTCACTGTCTTTCTGTTTTTATTACTTTCATTTTCAAAACAATAAAAATGGCAATGTTTTTTTTTGTGACTTTCTTGAACTCTTTTCAAAAATAAAGCATGAAACATCGTTCGTGCAGAATTGATCTTGCGGATTCCATTGAAAACAGTTCTGTTATGGCTCAGTATGACTTCGATAATCCCATTTACCAAGCCGAAGAGGAAAGTGAAGAAGATTGTGAACTCCCCAAAGAATTGGCCAAACTATTGAAACAGGAGGAAAGGGTCATTCAACCTCATCAGGAATAGTTGGAAGTCATTAACCTTGGTACTAAGGACGCAAAGAAAGAGATCAAGATAGGGGCTGCTTTAGAGGAAAAGGTCAAGAGAGGGCTGATTGAAATGCTGCAAGAATATGTGGACGTATTCGCATGGTCGTATCAAGATATGCCTGGTTTGGATACAGATATTATGGTGCACAGGCTACCTCTCAGAGAAGATTGTCCTTCGGTAAAGCAGAAGCTTCGCAGAACTAGTCCTGATATGGCTGTCAAGATCAAAGAGGAGGTTCAGAAACAGTTGGATGCAGGTTTTCTAGCAGTTACCAATTATCCCCCTTGGGTGGCCAACATTGTACCCGTGCCTAAGAAGGATGGTAAAGTCAGGATATGTGTCGATTACCGAGATTTAAACAGAGCCAGTCCGAAAGATGACTTCCCATTACCTCACATTGATGTATTGGTCGATAACACTGCTCAGTTCTCGGTTTTCTCTTTCATGGATGGATTTTCTGGCTATAATCAGATCAAGATGGCGCTAGAAGACATGGAGAAGACGACATTCATTACACCTTGGGGCACGTTCTATTATAAGGTAATTCCATTTGGGTTGAAGAACGCCGGTGCTACCTACCAAAGAGCTATGACGACTCTCTTTCATGACATGATGCACAAAGAAATTGAAGTGCACGTGGATGATATGATTGCGAAGTCTCAGACAGAAGAGGAGCACTTGGTAAACTTGTAAAAGTTGTTTGAAAGATTGAGAAAGTTCAAACTGAGGCTGAATCCAAACAAGTGTACATTTGGAGTGTGATCTGGAAAGCTATTAGGTTTCATTGTCAGTGAGAAAGGGATTGAGGTTGATCCAGCGAAAGTAAAAGCTATTCAAGAAATGCCTGAACCAAGAACGGAAAAGCAGGTTCGTGGGTTTTTAGGGAGGCTGAACTACATTGCACGTTTCATATCTCACCTAACAGCTACGTGCGAACTGATATTTAAATTGCTAAGAAAAGATCAAGCAATTAGGGGGAACAATGATTGTCAAAAAGATTTTGATAAGATAAAAGAATATTTGCAGAAACCTCCAATTATTATACCTCCAGTTCCTGGGAGGCCTCTGATAATGTACCTTTCAGTAACAGAGAATTCGATGGGGTGTGTATTGGGACAGCATGACGAGCCTGGTCGAAAAGAGCATGCAATATACTACCTTAGCAAAAAGTTTACCGACTATGAAACAAGATATTCGCTGCTCGAGAAAACTTGTTGCGCTTTGGTATGGGTTGCTCGCCGACTAAGACAGTATATGTTGAACCATACTACCTTGTTGATTTCTAAGATGGACCTAGTAAAATATATCTTTGAAAAGGCGGCTCTTACCGGACGAGTGGCTCGTTGGCAGATGGTTTTGACAGAGTATGATATCCAGTACACGTCGCAAAAGGCCATCAAGGGTAGTATTCTGTCTGATTACCTTGTCGAGCAACCAATTGATGACTATCAGCCGATGATGTTTGAATTCCCCGATGAAGATATCATGTACTTAAAGATGAAAGATTGTGAAGAGCCTCTTGTCGAGGAAGGACCGGATCCCGATGACAAGTGGACACTGATGTTTGATGGGGCGGTAAATATGAATGGAAATGGTGTTGGGGCAGTACTCATTAATCCTAAAGGTGCACACATACCTTTTTCCGCCAGATTGACTTTTGAAGTAACCAACAACGAAGCTGAGTACGAGGCCTGTATCATGGGGATTGAGGAAGCCATTGTTGGAATAAGGTTGGTATGTCGGGTTTTTGTTATCGTCTCCACAGGGATTGTGAGATATCGTCGTCGTTCGACAGTTGTTTTAATTCTTAACTCGTAGTAACAAGGGGGTTTTGGTTTTAGTCACGGTAGCTTGCATAAAAGTGTAAGAAATTGCGGTAAAAGTTTTGGTTTTTCTATTTGAGAAAGATTGTCAATGTTAGGGTTCGACGATCACTTTGCATGCATATGTTCGATCAACAAAACTCATAAACTCCTTTAGATGATAAATTATTTCACAAAGTCCTCCCAATGTGTTTATCTCTAACACACATTGTGAGTTTTCCCATTTTGATCCATTGTTGATCTCTCACACAATCTATCAAAATGACAACTTTTTGGTTCAACTTTATGGTGAACA
The DNA here is from genome assembly GCF_024323335.1 of Lathyrus oleraceus. Classification (NCBI taxonomy): domain Eukaryota; kingdom Viridiplantae; phylum Streptophyta; class Magnoliopsida; order Fabales; family Fabaceae; genus Lathyrus; species Lathyrus oleraceus. Next base: position 49,824,447 of record NC_066580.1, on the reverse strand, counting down.
AAATCATTCATTACTATCTCTATCTAACAAACAAGATTGGATGAAAACCTAGGTAAAGAGTTGGTAAACATCTCTCGATCATAAACCAACACAAAGAGTTATCAATAAAACAAAGTTTTCACCATATATTCATCATTAAAGAGTTTACAAATGAAGATCATCCCATATACACACAAAGCTTATGATCATCTACATCTAACCTTGACAAAATGAAGGACTTAGCTACTCATTTTCATGGTAGCTTGTACAACAAGTTTCGGTTGAAGGTTGATCAACATCCGAGTCGAAGAATCGAGATTGGATGGGAATCCACCTTCTTTTTGTAGAATATTGTTAAGAGATGAAGAAAATATGAAAAATGGGTTTCTAGGTTACAAAAAATGATCCCAAGAAAATGCAGAAAATATCTAAAAATGCTAAGTGTCCTTTTCCAAAAAGTAGCCCCTGCTACTTATAGCACTGCTATTTGAGCTGTCATGCTCGCTAGGCGAGCAGAATGGTTCGCCTAGCGAGCCCCAAAATAGGCCACCTGAGGCACCTGCGCCCAGAGAAATATCTAAGTCCAGATTGCATGTTCGCTAGGCGAAGAAACCTTCGCTAGGCGAAGCCCACGCTTCCTCCTTCGCTCCAACGAGTTTAGATGGTTTTGCTACTGGAATTGCTTGCTGGAAGCTCGCTAATAGCTCGCCTAGCGAGCAAGTGCTAGCTGTGAGATTTTCCAAGTCTGGGAGTGTTCGCTACTTCCTTCGCCACAGCGAGTTTGCTGACTTTGCTACTGTAAAATTTTGGGGATGTTCGCTGGGTGCTCGCCTAGCGAGCGCTTCGCCATAACACTCGCCTAGTGAGCATGCTGATGAATGCTTCCTTTCTTGGTTCCTTTGCCAACTTTCTTGTGTCTTTGTTTTCTATTCTTTCATGCCTAATTTTTGCACAATAACACACAAATTAAAGGTACCAAGATCATTTAACATTGTATTTCAAATCATCAAATAAGCACTTTTGATAGCTCAAATAAGCACTTTTGGGCATCTAACAGCCATCGATCTAAGGATCAAAACTTTTGATAGGAGTGAAAGATTCCCACATTTGGAGTGAAAGGAGTGAAAGATGCCCACATTTGATAGCTCAAATAAGCACTTTTGGGCATCTAACAACCATCGATCTAAGGATCAAAACTATGGACATTTATGGAGATTCTGCTCTAGTGATTAACCAAGTCAATGGAGACTGGAATACTCATCAGCCGCATTTGATTCCTTATAGAGATTACACCAGAAGGATCCTGACTTTCTTCAAGACAGTAAAGTTGTATCATGTACCCCGAGATGAAAATCAAATGGCTGATGCCTTAGCCACATTGTCTTCCATGATTAAAGTTCATTGGCAGAATCATGTGCCACATGTTGTTGTGAATCGACTTGAGAGGCATGCGTATGTGTTTGCAGCCGAGTTTGTTATTGATGAGAAGCCGTGGTTTTATGATATTAAGAATTTCCTCAAAAGCCAAGAGTATCCTGAAGGAGCGTCAAAGAATGACAAGAAGACACTGAGAAGGCTAGCTGGAAGCTTTTACTTGAACAAGGATGATGTGTTGTACAAGAGGAACTATGACATGGTTCTGCTCAGATGCGTGGCTAGACACGAAGCAGACATGTTAATGCAGGAAGTACACGAGCGATCTTTCGGTACCCATGTTGGTGGTCATGAAATGGCCAAGAAGTTGTTAAGAGCCGGTTATTACTGGATAACCATGGAATCTGATTGTTTCAAATACACTCGGAAGTGCCACAAATGTCAGATCTATGCAGATAAAGTGCATGTACCACCAAACCCTCTGAATATTATGAATTCTCCTTGGCCATTCGCGATGTGGGGCATCGATATGATTGGAAATATTGAACCTACTGCTTCTAATGGACATCCATTCATCCTAGTCGCGATTGATTACTTTACCAAGTGGGTGGAAGCAGTTTCCTATGCCAATGTTACCAGACAAGTGGTTGCTTGATTCATTAAGAAAGAAGTTATCTGCCGTTATGGGGTTCCTGAGAGAATCATCACTGATAATGGTTCGAATCTCAATAACAAGATGATGAAAGAGCTTTGCAAAGACTTTAAGATCGAACACCACAATTCTTCTCCTTACAGACCAAAGATGAATGGTGTTGTAGAGGCGGCAAACAAGAACATTAAGAAGATTGTGCAAAAGATGGTTGTGACCTACAAGGATTGACATGAGATGTTGCCTTTCGCTTTGCATGGGTATCGTACCTCAGTGCATACGTCAACCGGGGCAACTCTGTTTTCACTTGTGTATGGCATGGAGGCAGTCTTGCCAGTAGAAGTTGAAATCCCTTCTTTGAGGGTGATGATGGATGTAAAACTTGACGAGGCTGAGTGGGTTCAATCCAGGTTTGATGATTTAAATTTAATTGAGGAAAAGAGATTATCAGTTGTGTGCCATGGAAAATTATATCAGAGAAGGATGAAGAAGGCCTTTGATCAAAAAGTGCGTCCTCGAAGCTATCAGATAGGTGACTTAGTTTTGAAGAGGATCCTTCCTCCCGGTACAGATAACAGGGGCAAGTGGACTCCGAATTATGAAGGTCCATATGTTGTTAAAAAGGTCTTTTCTGGTGGAGCCTTGATGCTTACAACTATGGATGGTGAAGATTTTCCGTCTCCTGTGAATTCAGATGTAGTCAAAAAATACTTCGCATAAACTGACCCGCTGGACGAAGAAAGAAAGTCCAGGCAAAAAAGGGCATCTCAGCGAACCAAGAAAAAAAGAAAAGAAAAAGGTTCGGGCAAAAGTTAGGGATAAAGAATAAAAATAATATGTACACCCGGTAAGTCGAAAACCTGCAAAGGCGGCTTAGGCAAAAATGGGTATCCCGGTGGATTGAAAACCTGAAAAGGCGGTCCAGGCAAAAGAGGGATTAAAGCGAAGACTACAGTCTGAGTTACCTGTACTTCATCGCGTTTCAGTGTCTACCATCTTGAAGGATATGATCGGTCCAATCACTCTTCTCAGAAAGCAAAGAATTTGGGGGAAATTGAAGATCTATGAGTCATAACATAATTGGAAAATAGTGGAATGCCGTGTTCACTTTGCCAATAGGATAGTTTATTTTCTCTTTTGGCGCAATTACCTCTTCCTAGGAATTGCTTCCTGATGTATTTACCTTTATAGGCCATTTTCAATCAATAATAGTCGTTATTCAGTCAAATTGCTCTCTTGTTTTTTTATTCTACTATTTTGTTTGCAAAAAAACGTCCGAATTTTTGATAAACATTGCATCTAAAAACATGAAGGCTAGACAATGACGTGCGGAAAGGTAAAACATCTGAAAATCATTTTGAATGTTGAGTACACTTGAGTATATTTTGTCCATACAATCCCCTGGGGCATGTATGTCTTGCCGTTTTGCAGGTTACTATCTTTGATTGATGGCTAAAGCAGATGAGCCAAAGTTTGTTCGAAGGAAGACCCTGTTGTTTCAACATTGTCCAGTCGTGTAAGAAGTTGGGTCGTCTAAGTCGAGTTCAGAATTTGTTTCCCCAGCATGGTCGAGAGGTTGGTGTTTTCCCAACAAGTGACTCCCCAGTTGTGTTGGTTTCTCTACCATTCCGAGAATGTCAGATCAGCAAGTATCCTCAGCAGAATTGTTGTATGTCCCCACAGAGTTGGAAGATCGAATCAGAAATTGTGTGCTCAGTAAAGTGATCATTTGCTTTCCCAACAAGAGTTTTCCTCCCTTTGCATCTTGCATGTAGTAATCACCATTTGCGTTCACATTCTCAAATCGTGTAGCATTTCCATTCAGTATGGAGCATTACGCCATGGAAAACTCAAACATATGCACACATGTATTAAACCAGATTGGATCATATCTCCGGAAGAGACGGATCATTTTTCAACATCAGTGTAGCACATTTGCAGCAGTTGCTCTTGGCAACATTCAGAATCGATAATCCCAGTGAGATTTATTTTCTCACCAGTCCGTGAAAGGAAAGCTTGATTCTCTTCCGATTTAGTCACCAGTAAATGTCTGCCTTATTTTGACATATATAAATATCATCCTTGCGATACCGGTAAGTGTCGTGTTGATCCCCGTAAATGTCTGTGCTTTTCTTTGATGTCGGTGAACATCATCTTTCGATGTCGATAAACGTCGAATTCCAATCGTTGGCCATCAATAAATGGCATGTCTCTCATGGTGTCTACAAAAAAATCGTTCTGTCAACACCCGTGTGTGTCCTTTCCTTTTTTTGGTGTCGTTAAACATCATTGTTCGATGTCGGTAAACATCAACCGCTTGTTAACCATCGGTAAATGGTTTTGTCGTTTAAATAACTGTGTGTTTTCGCTATCCGTAAATATCGAGTATTTCATTTTCGCCATCGGTAAATGGTTTCGTTTCATAAATGTATTCTTTCCTTGGTGTCTGTAAACATCTTTGGTCGATGTCGGTAAACATCGAGTTCCTTCCCAGTCATCGGTAAATGTCTGGTCTTGTTTCACTTATAAACATCATTGTTCGATGTGGTAAACATCGAGTTCCTTCCCAGTCATCGGTAAATGCCTGGTCTTGTAGCGCTTTCCTTGATATCGATAAATATCAAATCTGTTTTGACGCCGCCATCGGTAAATGACCTCGCTTTCTTTGATATCGGTAAATATCAAATTTGTTTTGAAGCCGCCATCGGTAAATGACCTCGCTTTCTTTGATATCGGTAAATATCAATTTTGTTTTGAAGTCGCCATCGGTAAATATCAATTTTGTTTTGAAGTCGCCATCGGTAAATGGCCTCGCTTTCTTTGATATCGGTAAATATCAATTTTGTTTCGAAGCCGCCATCGGTAAATGGCCCCGCTTTCCTTGATTCGTCACCTACATAGTACAAATTCTCCGGTTGTTTTGGTATTCAATCCCTATTTACCTTGAAAGTCTGATAGCCGCTGCTTTCATCCGTTCAGGTTCACAGTTGATTGAATAGGGGCAGCTGTAGCACCTCAAATTTGCCCTCCTCATTCATGCATTCATTTCATGTCATTTAACATTTCATATTTCATTTCATCATGTCAATCAGAATTAGCTCCAAGAGTTTGTCTTCCAAGAAGTTTGGATATCATCCAAGTCACTTTGTGGGTTCTATCTGAATGATCAGTCAACACAAGGGAAATTGTGCATCAACTAGGGTTTTTCTCAACACTCAAGGAAGTTTGTATTCATCTGGGTATCAAGGGTGCATCACCATCTTCATGATCTTTCTTTCCTCAAATTTTCATTTCTTATCAGCAAAGTTCATCTGAATTAGGGTTTGACCTCTGGTCAACTTTGGTCTACTGAAGTAGTCAAAGTAGGGTTCCTCAAGGATTGAGATGCAATCTTGGTTTGAAGGTCTTATGGATGTTGTGTAGAGCTCTTGGGAGCTAGGGTTTCATTTTCAGAGGTTTTCTTCAAAGGATCAAGCTTAATGGGCTCAGTACAATTCAAAATTCAACTATGAAGTCAAAAGTCAATTGTTGGTCAACTGAGGGTCAAATGGCTAGGGAATGACTTGAGATACTTCCAACATGTTCAAATGTGGTCTATTCATCATTCAAAACATTAATCTTGAAGGAACAAAGGTCCAGTGCACAGGTTACCAAATTTGGAAAGATGACCTGTATTGTGAAGTTTCCAAATTTGGAAGGATTTTAACCTAGCTTCAACTTGATTTTTCATCACCAAGGAAGCTCCAAATGATTTTTTCTCAGGAATGAAAGTTGTATATCTTTGTCTCCCCTTTCCAAAAAGTCCTATTTCAAGGCCATATGATGAATGGTTGAAGAGTTATGGTTCTTGAATGACGAAGTGTGCATGAAGGCTTTAAAAAGCCATAACTTGAGGTTGACAAGTCCAATTGGTGTGGCTCTTTTTGCTATGGTTTTGTTTTGAGAAGTAATTCAAAATGGCATGCAAAATGACCTATAATTTTTCATGATTCATCAATGGTGCAAGTCATTTTTCAAGCTTTCTTTCATGAAAAGTCAAAAGGACACAGGATGACATCATGGAATATTCTCACGTGCCAATCATTGGGAATTTATTCAGCATTGTTTTTTGGGCCAAATCCACCTTGGAATTTGAGCCCATGCATTCCCACATGTGTGGAAAAGTCATACATGCACAAAAGTTACACCTTTATAAAATTGTCATTAAACATCATTGTGTTATTTCTTTCATATAATCATGATTAAACAAGTCTCAAGAGAGGATTAATGCATTAAACAAGGTTGTTCATGTGCAAATAAGGGGGGCATTTCCAAAAATAACCAAAATAATCATGGACTTGAAACTCCTTCATTTGAGCCCACCAAGCCACAAAAATCAGAGTATAAACTCTAAATATATCATTGAGTAAAACCCTAATTCGGGCAACCTCCATACACACTGAAAATCTCACTTTCCAAAAATAATATCATACTTTATTCTCATCAAATCTCCCCATACATCCATGGAAAATGAAAACCAATAGCATATTCTTGATCTACACACTCTAAGGATCACAAACCACCCACGATTTGAGCCATTCCAAGCAGTTTCTAAACAGAGCTTTAATGGAGGTTGCTTCTTGAATCTCAAGATCTGGACCGTTTCAAGCACAACCAAAGGTAGCAAACATTCATAGAAGTTCAAGGGAGGTATTCTGGAGCTTATCTCATCACCATACTGAAGTTTCAGAAGGTGCCATTTTTGGTAACTCAAATTTCGACTCTCTTATTTTGCTCATTTTTTATGCCTAAATGAAACTACATGCTATGGTGATGATGTAGATGTGTTTACTTTTTAAAATGATACAATATTGAGTGAGAAATCTTGATTTAAAGTTTTGATATTCAAACTTGTTGTTTGTGATTTGAGAGGTTGGTGAAGATTCATGAAAAACTAATATGATTTTTGAGTTCCTAGCATGTGGTTTAGGGGGGTAGCCCCATTTTTGTGGAGTTTTGGCCGCGCGTGGGAGGTGGCCGCCGCCGTGGGTGGCCGGAACCCTACCGGCGTCACTATTCATGGCCGGATTGTCTTGAGGAAGAAGACAATCCCATGGCCGTTGGATCGCTTTGACTTTATTTGAAATGGATGCTCAAGATTCATCCATGTGTTTTCTTGCTTGGACCAATCTCATCCATCCATTACATGTTTGACTTTTTGACTTTTTTTTGATCCAAAAGCCCATATATTTTCTGATTTTCGTTTTTATTTATTTTTATTAGTCATTTAAGTGACTTGTGTGACCAATTGATATTGTTACATATGTGTCACATGTCATGTACATATTTTACCCTGTTTTATTTTATTTTTTAAAAATAGCAAAAATACTTTAAAAAATCTTAAATGTTTTGTGAATGATCTCTGACGAGTCCTTGATTTTTTGGTACCATTGCCCAATTATTTCATGACACGTGGAATTTAATATGAATTTCTGATTCATTTATGTGCATTTTTGACCATTTGCATTCAAACCTTCATGAAATCCCATATTTTAATCATTCTAACCCAAGCCTTTGCACACACCATCCTCATACATGATACTAAGATGTGGTAACTAGTTTGGTTATTTTCTATGTCATTTTTCTAGTGTTTGACACATGAATTTAAATGTTGCATTTTAGGACATGTTTTTGCATTCTCAAGTTCGCAATTTTTGTTTTCATATCAAATGAATCTGGATGCTCCTGATTTTTGGCATGATGTTTATATATATTTAGTGGAACCTTGTGTTAAATTACCATGAATTTAGCATGCATTTTCAATTTGATTTGGATTTTTGAAGTTGATGTTTGCATTTTAGTCAGTATTTTGATGCTTGCTTAGCATGAGGCACTTGTGCCACTTCCTTTGAATGTTGAAACCAATACTTTTGCACATGTTTTAGTATGTATGTCATGTCTTGATGTGTGGAGCCTTGCCCCCTGACTTTGAGTTTTTATACCCTTTTGATGCATTTGTTTGACAAGAGGTTTAGGCCTCCTATCCTTGGTTGTTTTTATGAACTTTTGTGAACTTTAATAGCATGATTCATGTGGTTACACTTTGATTCTGGTTTGGTGCCTTTGCACATGTGTTCTCCCCTATTCTACGATGCTTCTATCAAGTCTTTATGCATTTATTCATAATGAGCTCCTTTTTGTATTCATTCGAGCATGAAAGACGCATTAGGGTTTCATGATACATTTTGTTTGATTTTGATCCAAAAGTGATTCTATGCTTATGATATGAACTTGGAGGTTTTCATATTGATTACATAGCTCATTTGACATGCTTATGATGTGCATACCTTGCTGCCATGTTCATTTCATCTTGACACATAATTGCATGAACTTGTCTATAATGCTTTTGTTGCATTTTGAGGTACTTTGGACGTGATTGACTTTCACTTTGCTAAGTTGGATTTAAATGACTTTTGATTGATATTTTAGGAGTCATTTGGTTCTGTTTGTGTGCTTGATTGTCTAATCCTTGACCCTTGCGTCATGCCTTTACTTTTTATGACTCATTGTTGAAGTTGAAGCACTTTGAACTTGTATGTTGACTTGTTTGACTTTGATGCATCTTTGGATGTTTAGTGCTTTTGCTTTGATCTTGTTGAATTGAGTTCTTGAGACACTTATTGAATTGATGTCACTTCTAACTTGGTGCTATTGTATCCTCCTTTCATCATTCATGCTTTGTTATGACATGCTTTCTATTGCATCCGTGCACTGTTACCTGACACTGTTGTTGTTATGATTCTTCTGTTTGGTGCAACTCTTGATTGCACCCCATCTTGTTATTCTAACTTGTTTGTTAAGTTTTTGCGAGGGCTCACATGACTCTTGAAGAGATAGCTTACTTGGTATTCCACTTTATTTGTGGGATACCATTTGGAGATTTATTCTGATTGCTTTGCTGACTTGCTTTCTTTGATGGTGCTAGCTTGAGAGATCTCTGGGTTTCTTGTTTCTTTAGTTGTTGTTACTTTGGATCTTTATCCGTGTGGTAGATCTCTTGATCCCTTTTACATCTTTCCAGGATTTTACCGCTTTCTTAGCTGGAAGACCTCGATATGAGGTAATGTTTTTGTGTGTTTACTTTTGTGCCCAAAGACCTCCAAGAGGAGGCACCAGTGCTAAAGACCTCCATGAAGAGGCAATTGACGGATAAAAGGGATTAGTAGTCAATCCCCCGTTATTCAGTGTGTCGTTCTTTATGCTTGCATTACGTGTCGATGCTTCAGAACAAAAGCCCAAGATCTTTTGTCTAGTCAGTCGGTGGAGAGGGTTCCATCTTTCTGAACCCCCACGCTTTGTCATGAGCTCACCCTGTCCAGGGTTAAGAGCTATGAGGTCTATCCTCATTACCCTTTTGATCTGCTCACCCTGACGTTTAATGTCAGTGGTTAAGAGCCCATTTGATTACCTTTCCATGGCTTGTTTGTCGAGGTTGATATGACCCCTCTTGACTAAAGCCCTACCCATGTATGTTTGAGCCCCCTTGTTGGTGCGTTTACTTTATGCTATATGTTTTTGTGTGGTGTGATCGTCTCCCCATAGGACTGCTAGGCTTCGTATAGTCTCTCGTTTGCATGTAAATTTAAGTAGCACGGTTCCTTCGTCTAGGGCTTCCATTTTGCATGAGCATTCCTAAAACACAAACAAACTCTTTGATTTTCTTTTCTTAAGAATATGTTAACTCTTTCTACTACAGGTGACTAAGTCTCCAAAGGTCGAGCATCCGGTAGATTGCGTAGTAACGTCGTTCATCTAAAAAACACAAAACAAACAAAAATAGGTTAGCCGAGCTACGGTGCTCTGATTCTCAATCCTTCTTGAGATACGTATGCAGCAGGGTAGGGCCTGTGTGAGCAATAACTCTTTCCTTTCCCTACTTTGATTTTCTCTCTTTCGCATCGCATATAGGACTTTTTATACACACACTTTAGACATAAATAGCAAGCGTGGATCCTGTGGAGTACCACAGACGTGAAGGGGTGCGATAACCTTCCCTTCACGTAATCGGCCCCCTTAATCGGTTTTCTTTGGTTAGAGACTTTGTTTTATCCGTTCCCTCTTGGTTATGCAGTACTACCTTTCCCTCCTCTTGAGATAAAAGTACATAGCTGGTGACTCTACTCTTTTTCCACGCCACTCTTTTCGCATTTGTACTTGGATTCAGGAAATCTGGGGAGCGACAATAGGATGTCAAATTCCTTAACTCTTTCAAATCTGGTTGTCTGAAACTGTATTTCTTTGTATTCCTTCTTTGTCTTTCCATGTCTGAAAGTTTGCAAATAGACCTCTTAAATTCCTTGAAAAGTTTCTTCATTATTGATGATATGGATGCAAATGGGTGCATGAATGCAAGAATGCAACAATCACACTCAAGGATCAAGCAAAGCACACCAAACAAAGGTCGTGGGATGGATCATGTTATCCTTAATATCAATCATCCATTTTGGTGGATTATGGTTTACACCTTATCAACACCCAAGTTCCATTGATATTAAGGACACACGAACGGATCAACCACGAATCAAGGGTTTGTTGCGAGTCACGAGCATGGAGTTTCGGTTAAGAACCACCCAAAGGGAGTGTACTAGAGTTTAAACCTGCCAAACATGTTCTACAAGAGGTTCCCATAGTCATCATCCCATCTTTCGGGTATTGTCGGAGAAACGACTACTCGTATTCCAAAAATATTCTCAAGAGAGACTCTTATGAGTGTAGTATCGCATAACAATCGTATCAAATCTTACACTTGAACGACTTTCGCACTACATCCTAAGAATAGGCCAAGATGGGTTTGGTAAACTAAGGTCCTTGGCTTCTAAGGTCTATATTGGAAAGAGTAATGTCTAACCACAACTATTTGTGTGACATTATTGATCCCAACATGACCTCCACCAAGTGAATGGACTTGCAAGTCGACTTGCTAAGGAATAACTCCACACAAGTCAACAAGACTACCATTCTCCTATCCTAAGTGCACTCAAGTCCGGGTATAGAACTCATCTCACAAAGATCACCAAGCATACAAGGAATTAATATTCAAACAATTCAATCATTACATACAATACAGTAATCCCAAATTGCACAAAAATATGTCACAAAACAATATACACAACAATACAACAAAAATGAAAAGTAGGCAAAACCCACTAGGCAACATTCCCCAGCAGAGTCGCCACTTTTCTGTAGCGGGGTATTCGTTACCATTAGAGATATTGACTAAATCCAAGGTAAATTATACAAGTCGAGTCGCCACCGCACTTCTATTTATCCAAAGGAATGGTTAGAAAGCGAACAAAAACCTAAAAGTTTTATCGAATCAAAAACTAGTAAAAGAGAGTCAGAGATCTGGGTAAGGGGGTTGGTTATGCAATGGGAAGGTGTTAGGCACCCAAAACATCCTAGGTACTCCTAGGGAGCCCTTTTCATATTTGTTGTAAGGTTGTTGTTTTTTTTTTGTGAAAAAATTTGTTTGTGCAAACATGATTGGAGAGATGAAAAGAGAATATACAAGTTTATTTACATTTGTGTTTGGATGGATAAACCCATTGCCTACGTACCATCTTAAAAAAGATTAGGATCAAAACCTCGTAGTTCGGGGTAAAAATCTCAAAATGAATTGGTGAATTGATTGGTCCAAAAGCCTTAAGGTCTTTCGTTATCCAAGGGAGAAAACTCAACCTAAAACCTCAAATCCACCATGTGAGGATAGCTTCAACATGCTAGTGAGGGGTTAACCCTATAATAAGCATGGAAGACTCATTGTCCATCACTAAGGATATATGTGAGTATTACATCTACCACAAGGATAACTCAAACCTAATAGCTAAAGGTTATGAAAAAGGTTTGATTAAGAGAGTGGCCATTAAAACCACAAAAGACATTTGAAGGGGTTATATTTGCCAATGAAAAGTATATACAAAATATGGTCAAAGTTGACTTAGAGATTCAATTCAAAATGAGTATTAAGAAAAGAAAGTTTGAAAATCAAAAGCATAAGGCTTAGGTTTCTAATGTTGAAAGCAAGTATTAAATGTTTGCACAAAAGCTTTGGCTTGGGTTAGAGTGGAGGGAAGAAGAAGAATGGCTAAGATCCTAAGCAATGCAAAAGGTGAGGGATAAGAAACAAAACCATAAAAAGGAGTTCCTCTCTTGAGATCATATGGATGATCCAAGTAGCTCCCATCCTTTGGAATAAGCAATCAACAATCAAATGAACTCTTGGAAGGTTCCTCAATGTATCTTGAATCTCTCTCTCTTAGAAGCACATGGCAATGGTTCCCCAATTTGGATCAAGTTGGAATCCCTAGCACAAAGAAACACACACATCAAAAGGTTCTATTTACAAATCAAAGAATGGACAAGAGGGAGTTTAGAATATGGTCCTTTCAATGTTCATCTTCAAGCTTTAAGCATTCTAAAGGCATGAGGCCTAGTTGCTCTTTGACATTTATAGCACTCTAAAGGAATGAGGCCTAGTTGCTCTTTGACTCCATTTTGCATAGGGAAGGTCCTAAAGTCTAAGTCCTTTTGTCCATTTCTTTGCATTTGGTTCACAACAATCAAACAAAACACAAACACAATAGTATATACACAATTATGTGCTCAAGTGAGCAAAAGGCAAATTGCATTATCATAAACATGTGCTCAAGTGAGCAAAGGAAAAAGCAAATGGATAATATGTGCAAGAATAGTAAATTGCATAAAAGTAAAGAGCAAAAGTAAATGTTAATGGTTAATAGTTAGTGTTAGTAGTTAGTGTGCCATAAGGTAAATTTAGCGCTATGTTAAGCAATCGTAATTGGACTTATGCAGAAGTCACAACTATCTGAGGTCGGTCAATAATAATGTAGGCAACAACACAAGTTAGAAGTCTTGATTAGTGAACCAAGTTCCAACAACTTGCCATGCCAAAAAGAAGAAGAGAATTGATCTTGTATTGGTTTAAGCCTTTGGCATGTTTAGGAAACAACCTATCCTTAATGCAAAGTCATTCACTTGATCAATTGATCAAGATGAATTAGATTTGAATCAAGGAAGATTAAGTCTCCCTAATCAATGTTAACTTATCAACCTTCAACTCATTGATCAAAAAGAAAAAGAAGAAGAAGAAGAAAGAGATGAATAATGGAAAAGGAAATGGAAAGAATAAAGTGCATAAGGTGAAATAAAATGTACCAATCCATGTGTGTTGACCAAATGACATTTGAAGTCAAAGTCAAACCATGAGAAACCAGAAATGGGATGAAGATTGGAGGTCAAATAATAAGCAAAATATTTTTGGCATTTTTAATATTAAAATAAACTTGAATTAAAAATAAGAGAAAGGTCAAACTTCAAAATCACTTCAAATCAACCTTGAAAGGTCCAAGTAATTTATCCTAGGTTCAACAAGGTCAAACAAGGTTTGACGAAAAATTTCAGCATTTTTAAAAGTCAGAAACTATTTTTAATCAATTAAAAATGAAGAAAAATAACCTAATTGAACTAAAATCTCAAATAAATCTCAAATCAATTAAAAATTGATGAGAATATTTTTCATAGATCCATCATCATTCAAATAGGTTAGGAAAATATTTTTGTATTTTTTGAATATAAAAAACTATTTAAAATGAATTAAAAATAACCAGAAAAGAGAAAATTCACAAAAAGTATCAAATGACAAAATAAAAAATATTAAAAATCAAAATTAGAAACTAGAATTTATTTGGAGAAGAATGCAATTGGTCCCATATTTTTTGGAATTAAAATGAAGAAGATATGAATTTTTGAAAATAATGGAAATAAAAGAAATTAGAAAATTCAAAAAAACAAGGAGTGTCTGATGGAACTCATTAATTGACGTGGCAACATCTAATGGTCCAGAAGCGCGTTTCCACGGTAGGCCAAAGTCAATGCGTCACACAAACATTAAAACAAAGTCATAACATTGGACAGTGGAGATTAAATCTGGAGATCAGATCCAAGGGCTCACGATGCATCTGGCAAAGGGGCAGTGACCGGAGCCACCGTCTTCTCCTGTGAGCATGAAGATTCCGGCGACATTTGCAGGTTTCAAAAACTTAACCAAAATACACGATCCATACATCATTGGAAAGCTGGGGTGATGTACATCACCCCTGTACCATTGGTTTCTCCTCTAGATCCTCATAGAGAGAGAAATCGGAGAGAGAAAATCATGGTGTTCATACTGAACTTCATGGATTTCAACAATTGAGCACTCAAAACAATTGCCTCTATGAAGAGGACTTCAGCCAACACAATATCCAAGCAAATAGTTCAAGAAATAGTGAGTTTCGAAGAAAAAACCAGTTGAAAAGAACCTTTGGATTGTGGTGATCTGAGCTTGCTTCCTTGCTTCCTTTGGCCAAACAGAAGTACAATGGACTATAGGATGAAGGTCTAGGAACTTTAGATCTAGAAATTCAACCAGATTTAGTTGAATTTTAGATCTGAGAAATTTGAGTGAAAATGAAATAGTTCCTTTGGTGAGAGGTTTGGTTTTCAGTTCAGCAGCATTTCAGGTTGATTCATGGATGAAAATTGAATGGAATGATGCCTCTATTTATAGAAGGAGAGGCAAGGCAAATGTGATCAAATTTGTGTGCATGGCAAAAGGATATTCATTGCATGGGCTTGCATGATCATGTAGAAGGCTCAAATCCAATGCCAAATGCAATTTGAGATATAATTGAGCTGAAATGGACGTGTAGTTGGCAATGCATAGGCTTGTGTAATGAGTTTCAACATGTTATGCACAATTATGCCTAAAACTTCTCCTCTTTGAAAATGTCATTTGCCAAATCCAAACATGAGCATGTGAGTAATGGTTGGAAAGGTATTGATGTAAGGAACAAATGTTATATTGGGCAAAAATCCATTTGAAGTGTGGAAATTAGTGAATTTTGAGTTTAAAGTGTAAGGTGCAAAACATGCAAAGGCAAGGTTTCCAAATTTGGCCAATGTTCAAGCCCCTCTATTTTGATGATGCAAACTTCAAATGAAAAAACCTTCAACATAAAAGTTGTATATCTTTTCAAGAAAATCAAAATGGACTTAAATTTTGCATCATTTGGATTTTTGATGAAAGAGTTATGGGCACTTGAAGTTGGACTTTTTTGCCTTTCAATGCATTTGGTCCAAAGTGACCTATAATGTTTTGCATT
The DNA here is from genome assembly GCF_024323335.1 of Lathyrus oleraceus. Classification (NCBI taxonomy): domain Eukaryota; kingdom Viridiplantae; phylum Streptophyta; class Magnoliopsida; order Fabales; family Fabaceae; genus Lathyrus; species Lathyrus oleraceus. The sequence goes on along the minus strand of NC_066580.1, from coordinate 49,809,243 downwards.
ATCACATGTATTTACTTTGAGATTTTGAAATTTTGTTCAACATAACATTTGAATTAGACATCTTAATATTTCCAATTCATTTGATCCCACCTCAAAATCATAAAAAATGAATGAGTTATGTTCTTGGGAAGTTAACCCAAAATTAGGGTTTCAGTCAAAATGACCTATAATGTCTTGGAATGGATGATGACCTTCCAAGCTTCAAATCCATTTTTGATGAACATGAAAGTTGTTCATATTGTCCTTAAGAACATTGTTTATTTTGGGATCATCTCAATTTGACCAACACATAAAACGTTAGGTCTCAATGCATTTCAAAATAGTCAGATGAATTGACTAATCAACTTCTCAAGTCCACAACTCATATCTTGATGAATTGATGATTGAGGACACTCAAATAAGTTAAAATATGCATGAAATTATGAATTAAAGAAACTTCCCTTGATTGTATTTGATCATGGGCTGAGGTTGCTTCAAGAGCAAGGCATTGTGGATGATCTGATGAACTAGGGTTTCCTTGGGGAACAAACCTCAAACCCTTTGAATTGCTTTGATCAAAAAATGATGAATTGAGATGCTAGGGAGGCATATTTGATGGATGATAGCTTTTGGAACCATTACCATGCTTGTTTTCATATTCTCTTGGCCATATCTCTACACAAAGGATCTCCTTGAAGCTCTTGACTTTGTGATTGCTCAAGCTACAAACAAGAAATGTTAGTGACATATTTTTGTGCTTTTGGTTAGTAAACAAAATAAGAAAAGCAATAATATACAATTCAAGAATGCTTGGTGGTCTCAAACCACTCACAAGAGGTCCCACCCAAAGGTAAGGGGAACCAAGATGCTTATGATCCTTGAGGCAATGCAAATGCAATGTTATGATGCCATGAGGGATCTTAGGGACAAAATTGGTGTCTTACAACTACCTATCATGCTTCTATACAAGCATTGATCAACACTAGAACCTCCTTCATCTTTAGTTAATTTTAAATGAGTAGGTGCAAGAGTTCTTTTGTGACTAGCATTATCCATACCAAACTTCTTAACTATGTTCTTGGCATATTTGCTTTGGGAGAGAAACATAGAATCCTCCATTTGGTTAACTTGCAGTCCAAGAAAATAAGTTAATTCCCCAACCAGACTCATTTCAAATTCAGATTGCATCTGGTTAACAAAATGTTTCACCATTTTATCTGACATTCCACCAAAGACAATATCATCCACATAAATTTGGGCAATCATGATTTTGCCATCTTCATCCTTCACAAACAAGGTCTTATCTATCCCTCCTTTTCTGTACCCATTAGACGTCAGAAATTCAGTCAACCTTTTATACCAAGCTCTAGGAGCTTGCTTCAACCCATACAAAGCTTTCCTCAACTTGTACACATGTTTTGGTAGGTTAGGATCACAGAACCCTTTAGGTTGTTCCACATAGACTTCTTCATTCAAGTAGCCATTTAAAAAAGCACTCTTCACATCCATTTGGAACAATTTGAACTTCAGAATGCACGCAACACCTAACAGCAATCTTATTGATTCAAGCCTTGCAACTGGTGCAAAAGTCTCATCAAAATCAACCCCTTCAACTTTAGTATATCCTTGTGCCACTAGTCTTGCTTTATTCCTAGTGATTACTCCTTTCTCATCAGACTTGTTCTTGTAGATCCACTTGGTACCAATGATGTTAGTCCCTTCAGGTCGTGGAACTAACTCCCAAACTCCATTCCTTTTAAACTGCTCCAGTTCATCTTGCATGGCATTGATCCAATATTCATCAGTCAGGGCTTCTTTCACATTTTTTTGTTCAACCTTGGATACAAAACAGGAATTTGAGATATTCTCCCTTGATCTGGTAGTCACACCACTATTGGGATCCCCTATGATAAGATCCTTAGGGTGGTCTTTCTGAATTCTAATAGAAGGCACCTTGTTGGATGCATCTTCCTCAAATTCAGGAGGAGTATTCTGTACCTCTTCAGTCTTGACTGGTATGTCTGTTGAAGTCTCAAGGAATGTTCCAACATCCTCTATGGCATTGGATCCTTCATCTTTATCATCCATAATCACATTTATGGATTCCATCAGGACATTGGTTCTGGAGTTGAAAACTCTGTAAGCTCTGCTGTTAGTAGAGTATCCTAGGAATATACCCTCATCACTTTTGGGGTCCATTTTCCTTCTTTGTTCACGATCTGTAAGAATGTAACATTTGCTTCCAAAGATATGAAAGTACTTCACAGTAGGTTTTCTGCCTTTCCATATTTCATACAGAGTGGAAGAGGTTCCTTTTCTCAAGGTAACTCTATTGTGAACATAGCAAGCTGTATTCATAGCTTCAGCCCAAAAGTGCATAGGAAGCTTCTTTGCCTGAATCATAGCTCTCGCAGATTCTTGAATAGTTCTGTTTTTCCTTTCAACTATCCCATTTTGTTGAGGAGTAATAGGTGAGAAAAACTCATGACTTATCCCTTCAGATGAGCAGAACTCGTCAAACTTGGAATTTTTAAACTCCGTCCCATGGTCACTCCTAATTCGGACAACACAACTATCCTTTTCCCTTTAGAGTCTGATGCACGGATCTTTGAAGACATCAAATGCATCTGAATTTTCTCTGATGAAGCTTATCCATGTGTATCTGGAATGGTCATCAACAACCACATAAGCATATCTCTTCCCACCCAGACTTTCAACCTGCATAGGTCCCACTAAGTCCATGTGCAAGAGTTCCAGAGTTTTGGATGTTGTAGGATGTCCCAGCTTAGGATGTGACATCTTGGTTTGCTTGCCAACCTGGCATTCTCCAAAGACTCTTCCTTCATCAATAAGCAGCTTTGGGATTCCTCTAACTGCTTCCTTGGATATGATCTTTTTCATTCCTCTTAAATGAAGATGTCCAAGACGTCTATGCCACAGCTTCACCTCCTGTTCTTCCTTGGCTGAGGAGAAAATAGAGGTGTAGTTTGAGACTTTAGGTTCCCATAGATCGTAGTTATCTTTGGATCTGGATTCTCTCATAACTTCCTGACTATCTTCATTCGTCACAACATATAATTCCTTAATGAACTGAACATAGAAACCTTGATCACACAGCTGGCTTATGCTGATGAGGTTAGCAATTAGTCCTTTTACAAACAGCACATTATTCAGTTCTGGAACTCCAGAACTGTCCAGCTTACCAACACCTTTGATTTTTCCTTTAGCACCATCACCAAAGGTCACATAACTGGTAGTATGAGGTTGTATATCCACCAATAATTTCTCCATACCAGTCATATGTCTTAAGCAGCCACTATCAAAGTACCAGTCTTCTCTGGTAGATGCCCTTAGAGCTGTGTGAGCTAATCTAGCAACCCATTGTTGTTTCTTGATGGGGGAATTATGCTTAGATGCCTTCTGCTTAGGTCTGATTTAAGGGGTCTGGTTAGGGTAACCATGCAACCTGTAACAGAAGGGTTTTATGTGACCAAATCTTCCACAGTAGTGACATCTCCATCTTTGAAATTTCTTCTTCTGATGGTTAATCCTCCTGTTTCCCCGATGTTGTGACATTGGCTGTGACTTCTGCTTGATTTTCTGAACTTCAGCCTTTGAGCTTTTGTGTTCAGATGAGGATTTCTTAGCAAAGCCTAAACCAGACATGGTTCCTGATTTCTGTCCCACCTTTAGAATCTCTTCCAAAGTGTCAGTTCCTTTATTCAGCATTCTGATGGATTTTGTCATTTGATCTAGCTTAGAGGTCAACAATATTATCTCACCATTTAGACCATCTATGACTGTCAGATGCTTCTTCTTCTCAGCTTCCAGCTCCTTGATGAGTGTCTTCTGCTTTTCTCCTTGTATACACACTTCTGCACTTTTGATACACAGCTCTTTATATGAAGCAGCAAGTTCATCAAAGGTAAGTTCATCTCCACTTGAGTCATCATCAGAGGCACATACACTAGTTAGTGCAGTGACATGTTTAGCAGATTCTCCTTCAGATTCACTCTCAGAGTCTCCTTCAGACCAGGTGACAGATAGTCCCTTCTTTTTCATCTTGAGGTACGTAGGACATTCAGCTTTAATGTGTCCAAAGCCTTCACATCCATGACACTGGATTCCCTTGCCTTGGTTGAGCTTTTCTTCAGATGATGATCTTTTACTGAAGTCAGACGAAATTTTCTAGACATTTGGTCTCCCTTTTTGATCAATCTTCTTTATGAACTTGTTGAAATGTCTTTCAAGCATGGCTATAGCTTCTGAAATGCTTTCATCACCTCCAATATTTCCTTCTTCTGAATCCTCTTCAGTATTTGATACAAAAGCTATGCTTTTGTTTTTCTTTTCAACATCCTCACACAAGCCCATTTCAAAGGTTTGGAGAGAACCAATAAGCTCATCAACCTTCATATTGCAGATATCTTGAGCCTCTTCTATTGCAGTGACCTTCATGGCAAATCTCTTTGGCAATGATCTGAGAATCTTTCTTACAAGTTTTTCTTCAGACATTTTCTCTCCTAAGCCACCAGAAGTGTTGGCAATTTCAAGAATATTCATGTGGAAGTCATGAATAGTCTCATCCTCCTTCATCCTCAGATTTTCAAACTTGGTGGTCAGCATCTGAAGTTTAGACATCCTCACCTTGGAGGTACCTTCATGAGTTGTTTTGAGAGTATCCCAAACTTCTTTAGCCAGCTCACAATGATGCACCAGTCTGAAGATGTTCTTATTTATCCCATTGAACAGTGCATTCAAGGCCTTAGAGTTTCCAAGGGCTAATGCCTCTTGCTCCTTGTCCCACTCTTCTTCGGGAATTTGCATAATGATTCCATCTTTACTTGTCTTCGTTGGATGTTCCCATCCTTTGTTGACAGCTCTCCAGACCTTGCTATCCAGAGACCTCAAGAAGGCTATCATACGAGGTTTCCAGTCATCATAGTTAGAACCATCCAGCATGGGTGGTCTATTTGAGAATCCTACATCCTTGTCCATGGTACTAGAAAGTAACGTCCCTAGATCTCACCCAGAAATTAACAGGCATGTGTAAGACCCCAATTTTGACCCTAAGATCCCTCATGGCATCATAACATTGCATTTGCATTGCCTCAAGGATCTTTAGCATCTTGGTTCCCGTTGCCTTTGGGTGGGACTCCTTGTGATTGGTTTGAGATCACCAAGCATGCTTGAATTATACATCATTGTTTCTCTTACTTTTGTTTACTAACCAAAAGTACAAAAATGTGTCACTAACATCTTTTTTGTAGCTTGAGCAATCACAAGGTATGAGCTGTCATGCTCGCTAGGCGAGAAGCAGGGTTCGCTAAGCGAACTGAACTGTCATGCTCGCTAAGCGAGCAGATCCTTCGCTAGACGAAGCGCGCGTATTTCAGAAAATAACAGAAAATTTTGGCCTTAACTCTGAGCCCACCAAGTCACCAATATTAGGTTATAAATACCAGAGCTTCATTTGAGAAAAAAAACAGGCTGGAGATTATTAGAAAGAGGCTGGAGACTATTACAAACCCTGGAGCAAAAGAGAGAGAAAAGAGGCAGAAGAGAAACCTACGAACTAATCTGCAGCAACCTCCAGGCAACTCTGAAAGGTTCATTCGGACTCACACACTTTCGCCTCCGCCTCACGCAAATCCCAACATTGCTTTGCAAACCCAACCGCGCCTTTCGAGTTTCATCGGTCTCTCCAATTAGGTTTTCCCTTATTCTCATTACCCTATGCTTTTAATTTGAGTACTCTGAATGTGTGAGGTATCGCTCAGTTTTTGCCCACGGGTTTAGATATGCATGAATGTATGAAACAATACCTTGAATGTTTAATCGTTTCATTTCTGAGATGGATGCCATAGGGTTTGAAGTCCCTAAAATCGTACTGTTATCAATGGGGAATCCAGAACCCGCAGGCGTTTGCTAGCACCTTCGCTAGGCGAACATGTAGCAAAGCTTCGCTAGCACCTCGCTAAGCGAAGCAGTAGTGAACGTGACAGTAGCTTGTTTTTCTGTTTGGTTTCAGATCTGTTTTCGTGTTTGATTGTAACATGTTTTACGCCGCATCCATGCATTATTTACCTGTTATTTCTAACCTGTTTGTTGAGTTTTTGTGAGGGCTCATATACTCTTGCAGGGATAGCTTATTTGGTGTCCCACTTTATTTGTGGGATACCACCCCGGAGGTTTATTCCGATTGCCTGTACTGACTCACTTTCTTCGATGGTGTTAGCTTGGAAGGATCTCTGGGTTTCTTGTTTTGTTAATTATTGTTGCTTCGGATCTTTATCCGCGTGGTACTTTTACATTTTTCCTGCATTTTACCGCTTTCCTAGCTGGAAGACCTCGATAGGAGGCAGTTTTTTATGTGTTTACTTTATGCATGTTTGTTTTGTATGGTTTCGTATAGCCTCTCGTTTGCATGTCTACTAAGGTAGCGCGGTTCCTTCATCTAGGACTGCCTTTTTGCATGAGCATCCGTAAACACCCCAAACTCATTGATTTTTCTTCTCCTAAGAACACATTATCTCCTTCTACTACAGGCGAGTAAGTCTCCAAAGGTCGAGCATCCGGTAGATTGCGTAGTAACGTCGTTCACCCCAAAACACAACCCCCCCGTAGGTAGTCGAACTATGTTTTGCTCTGATTCTCATTCCATATGAGATACGTAGGCATATGATGTGATGTCTTACCGAGCACACTCCTCCTTAACCCGTAGGTAGCCGAGCTACGAAGACTCTGATTCTCAGATTCAGATGAGATACGTATGCAGTGGATGCGACGTCCGTGCGAGTCATTTTCTTTTGACTCTTCTTTTAGTAAGTAGTACATTAGATAAACATACACGCTTTTCTCATCCCTTCAATCATGTTTGCACAAATAAATTTTTTTTGAAAAAAAAAACAACAACCTTTGCAACAAATGTGAAAAGGGCTCCCTAGGAGTACCTAGGATGCTTTGGGTGCCTAATACCTTCCCATTGCATAACCAACCCCCTTACCCAGATCTCTGACATTTTTACTAGTTTTTGATTCGATAAAACTTTTAGGTTTTTGTTCGCTTTCTAACCATTCCTTTGGATAAATAGAAGTGCGGTGGCGACTCGACTTGTATGATTTACCTTGGATTTAGTCAATATCTCTAATGGTAACGAATACCCCGCTACAGAAAAATGGCGACTCTGTTGGGGATCGAAACATCCTAGTGGGTTTTGTCTACTTTTCATATTTGTTGTATTGTATATTTTTTGTGTGACATATTTTTGTGCAATTTGGGATTACTGTATTGTATGTAATGATTCATTGTTTGAATATTAATTCCTTGTATGCTTGGTGATCTTTGTGAGATGAGTTCTATACCCGGACTCGAGTGCACTTAGGATAGGAGAATGGCATAGTCTTGTTGACTTGTGTGGAGTTATTCCTTAGCAAGTTGACTTGCAAGTTCATTCACTTGGTGGAGGTTATGTTGGGATCAATAATGTCACACAAGTAAGTTGTGGTTAGACATTACTCTTTCAAATATAGACCTTAGAAGCCAAGGACCTTAGTTTACCAAGCCCATCTTGGCCTATTCTTAGGATATAGTGCGAAGGTCGTTCAAGTGTAAGATTTGATACGATTGTTACGCGATACTACACTCATAAAAGTCTCTCTTGAGAATATTTTCGGAATACGAGTAGTTGTTTCTCCAATAATATCCGAAAGATGGGATGATGACTATGGGAACCTCTTGTAGAACATGTTTGGCAGGTTTAAACCCTAGTACACTCCCTTTTGGGTAGTTCTTAACCTAACTCCATGCTCGTGACTTACAACAAACCCTTGATTCATGGTTGATCCGTTCATGAATCCTTAATATCAATGGAACTTGGGTGTTGATAAGGTGTAAACCATAATCCACCAAAATGGATGATTGATATTAAGGATAACATGTTCCATCCCATGACCTTTGTTTGGTGTGCTTTGCTTGATCCTTGAGTGTGATTGTTGCATTCATGCATTCATGCACCCATTTGCATCCATATCATCAATAAATAAGAAAATTTTCAAGGAACTTAAGGGGTTTATTTGCAAAATTTTCAGACATGGAAAGACAAAGAAGGAATACAAAGAAGTACAGCTTCAGGCAACCAGATTTGAAAGAGTTAAGGAATCTGACATCCTATGTATTAGATCCTTTGGGTTTCAAGGCTCGTTTTGGGAAGCTTCTTCCTCTTCTGACTACTCAGGTGGATGAAGGATTGGTGAGTGTATTGGTGCAGTTTTATGATCCCTTGTACCGTTGCTTCACGTTTCCGGATTTCCAGCTTTTGCCTACCCTTGAGGAGTATGCTTACCTTGTGAGTATACCTATTCTAGACCAGTTATCATTCAGTGGCTTGGAAAGGGTTCCTACTTCTCAAGAGATAGCATACATGTTACACATAGATGAAACTCTGGTTGATGCTCATATGACTACCAAAGGGGGAATTCAAGGTCTCCCTTCTGAGTTCCTCATTGCTCAAGCTACTATGTATGGGAAGGCCATGAGTGAGGACGCCTTTGAGGCCATATTTGTACTTCTCATCTATGGGCTAGTATTATTCCCCAACATCGACAAGTTTGTGGATGTGAATGCTATTAGGATCTTCTCTACTCTTAATACTGTTCCGACTCTGTTGGGCGATACCTACTTCTCTTTGCATATGAGGAATGCAAAGGGTGGTGGCGCCATTGTCTGTTGTTTGCCTCTGTTGTATAAGTGGTTTATTTCTCACTTACCTCAGACGGTCGCTTTCAAGGAGAACAAGGAATGTCTACGGTGGTCCACGAGACTTATGTCTCTCACTAATGATGATATCTCTTGGTATAACCATGTGTATGATGGTGTGCAGATTATTGACTCTTGTGGCGAATTCTCCAATGTACCTCTTCTTGGTACATGTGGTGGGATTAACTACAATCCTGTTTTGGCACGTCGGCCGCTTGGGTTCCCCTTAAAGGATAAACCCAATAACATTCTGTTAAAGGGTGTATTCTTTTAGGATGGTAAAGATCCCCAAGGCTTGAAAGCTAGGATGGTCCGCGCTTGGCGCAAGATTCATAGGAAAGGAAGGAAAGAGTTGGGTCCTAAGAATTGCATCGCTTTGGAGCCTTACACTGTTTGGGTTAGGAAGAGGGCGTCTGAGTATCTCATGCCTTACGAGTATCCGAGACCTACACCTATGATTATGGCTGGGCCTTCAACCCTCCCTAATCAAGGAGTAGAGGAGTTGAGAGACGAAGACCGTTCACGTGCCTGGATCCGTGAACGTGAAGAGTTGCTTCAGCAGATTAAGGAGAAGGATGCGTTGATTGAGTTTCTTGAGCATCAGGTTATTGATGACCCTGATGATGTATGGACTTCTCTACTTCCTCAGTCTTCTAAGTTCTGGAAGAGGAGGTATGATCGACTCGCCAAAGAGAAGGTCGATATGGAGGCAGCCTACGAGAGGGAGGTGAAGAGGCTTCGCGCATCTTATCTTCCTGTGTCCCGAGCTTTGGATGATTGTTTCTAGGGATCCATAGGATGATTATTTTCCTTTTCTCTTGTACATAATTGACGATGCTGCACTTCTTTCCCTGATATTATTTGATGAGATATTTCCATATGTGATAAAATGCTTAATATTTCCAGAATTTGCAAATAAAACTCTAAAGTTCCTTTGAAATAAAAAACAAATCATATGCACAAACATTGCATGCATCATATGCATAAGCAGGTTTTGTTTCCGGTCCCTTGCCATGTGGTCTAACTCTGTGTCCTTCATTTATTTTGAAGACAAGCTGACTCACCGGTACTACACTAGAGCCAACATTTCAAGACTGATGGATCACTTAGAGCAAGAGAACCGCGAGCTGAAAGAGGAAGTAGGATTCTGGAAACTTCATCATCCCTGGAGGGGTCTGCAACAATTGGGTCGTTGTGGATATTCCAACAGTTGAACATAAGTCAACATAATAATCACTTTGTTTGAAAACCCTTCTCCCATGCCAAAAGGAGGGGTGGTGACATTGTTGGCGCATAAATACAATGATATTTTCATTCAATAGATTCATGTTAAATGTTTGTTTTTCCATTTATTTTCCCTTTTTTCTTTTTGCATGAAATTGGTGATCACATAAAACCCTAAAAAAGAATAAAATCAATCTTTTCATCTGCATAATGATTTGCCTTGTTTGAATTCTAAAGCTTTTCATATCCAAAATCATTATGCAGGTTAATTTCTAGACCCATTGAACATAATGACCCAACACCATCTCCCAATTTTGAATTCCCTGTATTTGAGGCAGAGGAAGATGATGTTGAAGAGATTCCTGATGAGATCACTCGGCTACTTGAGCATGAAGAGAAGATCATTCAGCCGCATCTTGAGAATCTGGAAACAGACATCTGGGGGTCTGAAGATTGTGCGCGAGAGGTAAAGATTGGGGCACTTCTGGAAGAATCTGTTAAGAAGGGGTTGATTAAGTTGCTACGAGAATATGTTGACGTCTTTGCCTGGTTGTATGAAGACATGCCTGGTCTAGATACTGATATTGTGCAAGATTTCCTACCTTTAAATCCTGAGTGCGTACCTGTGAAGCAGAAGCTCAGAAGAACTCATCCTGATATGGCAGTGAAGATCAAAGAGGAAGTTCAGAAGCAAATTGATGCGGGGTTCCTGATGACTTCTATATATCCTCAATGGGTGGCCAATATTATGCCCGTGCCTAAGAAAGATGGAAAAGTCCGGATGTGTGTGGACTAGAGAGACTTGAATAAAGCTAGTCCGAAAGATGATTTCCCTCTACCACATATTGATATGTTGGTAGACAATACAGCTAAATTCAATGTCTTCTCATTTATGGACGGATTTTCCGGATATAATCAGATTAAGATGGCACCCGAGGATATGGAGAAGAGAACATTCATCACACCTTGGGGAACATTTTGTTATCGAGTGATGCCCTTCGGTTTGAAGAACGCCGAAGCTACGTATCAACGAGCTATGACCACTTTGTTTCATAATATGATGCATAAGGAGATTGAGGTGTACGTTGATGATATGATCGCTAAGTCAAGACCGGAGGAGGTACTCCCAGTAGAGGTGGAGATCCCATCAATGAGAGTCTTGATGGAGGCCAAGTTGACTGATGCTGAATGGGTTCAGAGTCGTTATGACCAGCTGAACTTGATAGAAGAAAAAAGATTGACTGCCATGTGCCACGGTCAGTTATATCAGCAGAGGATGAAGAAATCTTTTGATAAGAAGGTCAAGCTTCGTGTGTTCCGAGAAGGTGACCTTGTGCTCAAGAAAGTTTTGTCTTTCGCGCCCGATTCCAGGGGCAAGTGGACTCCAAACTATGAAGGTCCATATGTTGTTAAGAGAGCCTTTTCAGGCGGTGCTTTGATACTTATAACTATGGATGGGGAGGATTTCACTCGTCCTGTGAATTCAGATGCAGTCAAGAAATACTTCGCCTAAAAAAAATAAAAACTGAATAGCTCGCTAAGTTGAAAACCCGAAAGGGCGGCTTAGGCAAAAATGAGCGTCTCGGTGGATTGAAAACCCGAAAGGGCAGTCCAGGCAAAAGTTAGAGACATGAAAAATGAATATAGGTATCCCGCTAGATTGAGTACCTCATCCTGGGGCAATCTAGGCAAAAATTAGGGATTTGGCAAGTAACTGAATCCTGACAAGACTTTGTTCTACAACTGTCGTCCGTCAGAGATCCTTGCTCATTATTAGCCAAAGCTTCAAATACATCGGATTCATAATTGCTGGAGAAATGGTCACTATGTTCAATGTAGCCCTTTTCCAATATATATCACCAATTTCAAATTTGTAAAGATCTATGGAGTCTTGCCATTCGCAGACTACCATTCTATCAAATAAATTTGAGCTTTTTATTCAATTATTGGCACTCTTATCTGTTTCTATTCAACAAATGTTTTGCATGTTTTGATTAAGAAAATATCATTGTTGAAATTCTACTTATCAGACTTTCGATGTCACACGGGTTGTTATGACATCCAATTCTGCACATACAAGAATTATGCAGAACTTAAAAGTAAGTGCAGTAAATAACACAAGTAATTGTTTACCCAGTTCAGTCCAACATGACCTACGTCTGGGGGCTACCAAGCCAGGGAGGAAATCCATTATCAGTAGTATTAATTCAAAGCTAAACTCACCCGTTTACAACTCTTCACTTAATCCCTACCCAATGCAATTTCAATCTTACACTAAGATCAGAGTTCCTACTCACTCCCCCTCAATCACCTCAGTGATTACTACCTTTAATCAATATTAAAGACAATTTTGAAGTCACACTTCAAACAACTCTTGATTGTGCTTAACAGCTTTAATCAAGATACATAGCACTCACGCTTAAAAGCTTAGAGTGACACAACACTTACAACTTAATGAACACCCTACACCAAAGCAATCATCTACGAGATAACAGCTTGGTTTACAAGATATGTCTAATACAAGACTCACAAAAATACAGCAGTGAAGTATGATGGACACACTAAATCTTCACGCCTCAAAATCCCCAGTTCTGAATGAAGGAACGACTTCCTTTTATATTACAGTACTTGGGCCTTTGCACTTGTATTTTCCTGAATTTAAGGTCACCCGAGTTTCCCTAAATTCCACATCTAGGTTACTAACAAATAGGTTATTTGTTAGGTTCATTAAATGTAGCTCGGTTGTTGATTTCCTGGATTTTCTCTCAGCTGTTGAATCCCTGAAGAATAGCCTGAGAAAAAGCTGAAACAGAAAACTAAACAACCTACAATATAGCATATGCTGTCAGGAATGAATGTCACAACATTCAGCTTGACATCAAGGACCATATGCTAAGTTTGTTTTTCCTGAAAGCAGACTGTACAATTTTGCTGAACTGTACAGGACCAAACTGTCCATTCTACAGTAGCAACTTACATCAATACATGTTAAAGTATCCAATTTGACATTTACACATTTAGCCTTAAGTTAGTTCTGTTATCCTTTTGAAGGGCAGACTGAGAAACATACTGAAGTGTAGCAGAACACCACTCTGTCTATTATTCAGTATATGCTGTCCATGATGAATGTCATAACATCCAGTTTGACATTCATATAGTAGGCCTTATGCCAGGTCTGGTATTTCCTTGATAACCAAACTGCAAATGAATACTGAGCTCTAACAGAACACCAACTGTTCTATTCCTCAGTATCTGCTGACAGGGATGAATGTCACCACATCCAATTTGACATTCAATAAATCCTGTATTAGCTAATCCTGCAGTAAGTTACTCAGGTATGTCATGACATTAGTCAAGACATCAGAGTACAGTTAGATACTCTAACCTCCAATGCAGTTACACAAACGCCTTCACAACATGTCATGACATTAGTCAAGACATTAGAATCCAGCTAGTGTTTTACCATACAATGCAGCCAATTAAACACCTACAAACTCCCCCTTTGGCAAATTTTTGGCTAAAACACTTTGATCCCACAACAGAGTTCATAGCAGCGGAAATCACACATCTAGCAAGTAATAGACCTAGCTAATACACTCAGAGTGATAGCACACTCACACAGATGGAAGTTAAATAAAAACTTCACACACACAAAAGCTGCAGGGGAGGGGATGTTGAATCTGTCATGAATATCTGTTTCAACACACTAATCTGTTGTCTTGGGGTATCACCTTTACTCCCCCTTTTTGTCAAAAATGTTGCCAAAGCAACACTTTAAATTACAGACCACAGAAAACGAACAGAATTACACACAAATGACAGAATTACAGACTTGGTTTGTCTCTCAGTTTCAACCAAGTTAGCACTCACTTGATCTTGCTTCATAGCTTTGATCAAGTAATCACCCACTTTTTCTTTATAGTAGGTACAGCCATATCAGATGCCATGACTTTGTTTCTGACATCCAGAACCACTCCTGCATGAACATCGTCCTTGAACTCCTGCAGGTGCATAGATCGCCTCACGTTAGGATATCTCCTTATCCTCTTGTTTCTACACTTGCTGTAAGTGGCATAGCTATGATCTGGTGACCAATCAGAGCATAGTTCGAATTGTTTAATAGGCAGAGATATTAAACAATACATTCCAAACATCATTGGTTGCTATAAGTTCTCAGAGAGACATTCCCAATTTGCCCCTTAGGTTTTCAAACTGAGTAGCATCCAGAGCCTTTGTAAATATGTCAGCCAGTTGAAGTTCCGTGGCTACATGTACCAAGGTAATCACCTTGTCTTCCACCAGATCTCTGATGAAATGATGTCTAATGTCAATATGTTTGGTCCTGCTGTGTTGGATGGGATTCTTGGAAATATTGACGGCACTGAGATTCTCACAGAATAATGTCATGACATTTTGAGTGACATTGTACTCAGTGAGCATCTGTTTCATCCAAACCAGTTGGGAACAACTGCTTCCAGCCGCTATGTATTCAGCCTCAGCAGTGGATAGGGATACACAATTCTGCTTCTTGCTGAACCAAGATATGAGATTGTCTCCCAAGAAGAAACAGCCCCCTGATGTGCTTTTTCTATCATCAGCACTCCCAGCCCAGTCAGCATCACAGTACCCAGATAGGACAGGCTCAGACCCATGTGAGTACAGCATCCCATAGTCACAAGTCCCATTGATGTACTTGAGGATCCTCTTGACTTGATTCAAGTGGCTCACTTTAGGCTCTGCTTGGTATCTAGCACACACTCCAACTACATAAGAGATGTCAGGTCTACTTGCAGTTAGATATAGTAGACTGCCTATCATGCTTCTATACAGACATTGATCAACACTAGCCCCTCCATCATCTTTGGTTAACTTTAGATGAGTAGGAGTAGGAGTTCTCTTGTGCCTAGCATTATCCATGCCAAACTTCTTGACTATGTTTTTGGCATACTTGCTTTGAGAGAGAAACATAGAGTCCTCCATTTGGTTGACTTGCATTCCAAGAAAATAAGTCAGCTCCCCAACCAGACTCATTTCAAACTCAGATTGCATTTGGTAAACAAAATGTTTTACCATTTGTTCTGACATTCCACCAAAGACTATATCATCCACATAGATTTGAGCAATCATGATTTTCCCTTCTTCATCTTTCACAAACAAGGTTTTATCTATCCCACCTTTTCTGTATCCATTTGAGGTTAGAAATTCAGTCAACCTCTCATACCATGCTCTAGGAGCTTGCTTCAACCCATACAAGGCTTTCTTCAACTTGTACACGTGCTTAGGTTGGTTAGGATCACATAACCCTTTAGGTTGTTCCACATAGACTTCTTCATTCAAGTAGCCATTCAAGAATGCACTCTTCACATCCATTTGGAACAGTTTAAACTTCAGAATACATGCTACACCTAACAGCAATCTGATGGACTCAAGCCTGGCAACAGGGGCAAACGTCTCATCAAAATCAACCCCTTCAACTTGAGTATATCCTTGAGCTACTAGTCTTGCTTTATTCCTAGTAATTACTCCTTTCTCATCAGACTTGTTTTTGTAGATCCACTTGGTACCAATGATATTGGTCCCTTCAGGTCTTGGAACTAGCTCCCATACTTCATTCCTTTTAAACTGTTCAAGTTCCTCTTGGATGGCATTGATCCAGTATTCGTCAGTCAGAGCTTCTTTCACATTCTTTGGTTCAACCTTGGATACAAAACAGGAATTTGAGCTTATTCCCCTTGACCTGGTAGTCACACCACTATTGGGATCCCCTATGATGAGATCCTTAGGATGGTCTTTCTGAATTCTGATAGATGGCATTTTGGTGGTTGCATCTACTTCACATTCAGGAGGAGGTTCCTGTACTTCTTCAGACTTGGTTGGAATGTCTGTTGAACTGTCAAGGAATGTTTCAACATCCTCTATGACATCGATTCCTTCCTCTTTATCATCCACAATAACATTTATGGATTCCATCAGGACATTGGTCCTGAAGTTGAATACTCTGTAAGCTCTGCTGTTAGTGGAGTATCCTAGAAATATACCCTCATCACTTTTGGGATCCAGTTTCCTTCTCTGTTCACGATCTGTGAGAATGTAACATTTACTTCCAAAGATATGAAAGTACTTCACAGTGGGTTTTCTGCCTTTCCATATTTCATACAGAGTGGAGGAGGTTCCTTTTCTCAAGGTGACTCTGTTGTGAACATAGCATGCGGTATTCATAGCTTTAGCCCAAAAGTGCATAGGGAGCGTCTTTGCATGAATCATAGCTCTGGCAGATTCTTGAATAATTCTATTTTTCCTTTCAACTATTCCATTCTGCTGGGGAGTTATAGGGGAGGAGAACTCATGACTTATTCCTTCAGACGAGTAAAACTCATCAAACTTGGAATTTTTGAATTCTGTACCATGATCACTCCTAATTCGGACAACACAACTGTCCTTTTCCCTTTGGAGTCTGATACACAGGTCTTTGAAGACATCAAATGTATCTGACTTCTCTCTGATAAAGCTTATCCACGTGTATCTGGAATGATCATCAACCACCACGTATGCATATCTCTTTCCACCCAGACTTTCAACCTTCATAGGTCCCATTAAGTCCATGTGCAACAGTTCCAGAACTCTGGAAGTTGTAGGATGTCCCAGCTTCGGATGTGACATCTTGGTTTGCTTGCCCACCTAGCATTCTCCACAAACTCTGTAATTCATCAATAAGCAGCTTTGGAATTCCTCTGACTGCTTCCTTGGATATGATCTTCTTCATTCCCCGTAAGTGAAGATGCCCAAGGCGTCTATGCCACAGCTTCACCTTCTGTTCTTCCTTGGCTGGAGAGAAGATTGTGGAGAAGTTTGAGACTTTAGGTTCCCACAGATAGCAGTTATCTTTGGACCTGGATCCTCTCATAACTTCCTGATTGTCACCATTCGTCACAATACATAGCTCCTTAGTAAACTGAACATAGAACCCTTGATCACACAGCTGGCTTATGCTTATGAGGTTTGCAGTTAGTCCTCTTACTAACAACATATTATTCAGTTTTGGAACTCCATAGCAGTCTAGTTTACCCACACCTTTTATTTTTCCTTTAGCACCATCACCAAAGGTCACATAGCTGGTAGTGTGAGGTTGAATATCTACCAATAGATTTTCCATCCCTGTCATATGTCTTGAGCATCCACTGTCAAAGTACCAGTCTTCTTTGGTATAAGCCCTTAGAGCTGTATGAGCTAACCTATCATACCATTGTCTCTTCTTGTTGGGGACATGGTGCCTATATGCCTTATGCTTAGGCCTGACATGGGGGACTTGGTTCGGGTAGCCCTGAAGCCTATAGCAGAAGGCTTTTATATGCCCAAGCCTTCCATAGTGGTGACATCTCCATCTCTGGAATTTCCTCTTCTGATGATTATTCATCTTGGCTCCCCGATGTTGAGACATTGGATGTGACCTCCGCTTGTATTTCTGAACTTTAGCCTTTGGGCGTTTGCATTCAGCTGAGGATCTTTTCCCAAAGCCTAAACCAGATATGGTTCCAGACTTCTGTCCCACCTTTAGGATCTCTTCCAAGGTGTCAGTTCCTTTATTCATCATTCTGATGGATTTAGTCATCTGATTCAGCTTGGAGGTCAGCAGGGTTATCTCACCATTTAGACCCTCTATGGCCGTCAGATGCTTCTGTCTCTCATCTTTCAGCTCCTTGATGTATTTCTTCTGCTTTTCTCCCTGTACACGCACTTCTGCATTGGTGGCACACAGCTTCTTATACGCTGCAGCAAGTTCATCAAAGGTCAGTTCATCTACACTTGAGTCATCATCAGAGGCACAAACACTGGTTAGTGCAGTGACATGTTTAGCAGATTCTCCTTCAGATTCACTTTCAGAATCTCCTTCAGACCATGTGATAGCTAGCCCTTTCTTTTGCATCTTGAGGTAAGTACGGCATTCAGCTCTGACGTGTCCATACCCTTCACAACCATGACATTGGATTCCCTTGCCTTGGTTGAACTTTTCTTCAGAAGTTGATATTTTCTTGATGTCAGACGAGATGTTCTTGACATTAGGTCTACTTCTTTGATCAATCTTCTTCACGAACTTGTTGAACTGTCTCCCAAGCATGGCTAAGGCTTCTGATATGCTTTCATCACCTCCGGTATATCCTGCTTCTGACTCCTCTTCAGCATTAGATACAAAAGCTACGCTTTTGTTTTTCTTTTATGCATTCTCACACAAGCCCATTTCAAAGGTTTGGAGAGAACCAATGAGCTCATCCACCTTCATATTGCAGATGTCCTGAGCCTCCTCTATGGGTGTGACCTTCATAGTGAATCTCTTAGGCAAGGACCTGAGGATCTTTCTTACAAGTTTCTCTTCAGCCATTTTCTCACCTAATCCACCAGAGGTGTTTGCAATTTCAAGTATATTCATGTGAAAGTCATGAATAGTCTCATCCTCTCTCATCCTCAGATTTTCAAACTTGGTGGTCAGCATCTGAAGTTTGGACATCTTCACCTTGGAAGTACCTTCATGAGTTATCTTGAGGGTATCCCAAACTTCCTTAGCTAGCTCACAGTGGTGTACCAGCCTGAAGATGTTCTTACTGATTCCATTGAACAATGCATTCAAGGCCTTAGAACTTCCAAGGGCTAATGCCTCTTGTTCCTTGTCCCATTCTTCCTCAGGAATTTGCACACTGACTCCATCTTCACCTGTCTTCGTTGGATGTTCCTATCCTTTGTTGACAGCTCTCCAGACTTTGCTATCTAGAAACCTTAAGAAGGCTATCATACGAGGCTTCCAGTCATCATAGTTAGAGCCATCCAACATGGGTGGTCTATTTGAGTGTCCTATATCCTTGTCCATGGTACTAGAAAGTAACTTCCCTAGATCTCACCTAGAAATTAACAGGCAGGGTGCCTGCTTTGATGCCAATTGAAATTCTAGTTATCAGACTTTCGATGTCACACGGGTTGTTATGACATCCAATTCTGCACAGACAAGAATTATGCAGAACTTAAAAGTAAGTGCAGTAAATAACACAAGTAATTGTTTACCCAGTTCAGTCCAACATGACCTACGTCTGGGGGCTACCAAGCCAGGGAGGAAATCTACTATCAGTAGTATTAATTCAAAGCTAAACTCACCCGTTTACAACTCTTCACTTAATCCCTACCCAATGCAATTTCAATCTTACACTAAGATCAGAGTTCCTACTCACTCCCCCTCAATCACCTCAGTGATTACTACCTTTAATCAATATTAAAGACAATTTTGAAGTCACACTTCAAACAACTCTTGATTGTGCTTAACAACTTTAATCAAGATACACAGCACTCACGCTTAAAAGCTTAGAGTGACACAACACTTACAACTCAATGAACACCCTACACCAAAGCAATCATCTACGAGATAACAACTTGGTTTACAAGATATGTCTAATACAAGACTCACAAAAATACAACAGTGAAGTATGATGGACACACTAAATCTTCACGCCTCAAAATCCCCAGTTCTGAATGAAGGAACGACTTCCTTTTATATTGCAGTACTTGGGCCTTTGCACTTGTATTTTCCTGAATTTAAGGTCACCCGAGTTTCCCTAAATTCCACATCTAGGTTACTAACAAATAGGCTATTTGTTAGGTTCATTAAATGTAGCTTGGTTGTTGATTTCCTGGATTTTCTCTCAGTTGTTGAATCCCTGAAGAATAGCCTGAGAAAAAGCTGAAACAGAAAACTAAACAACCTACAATATAGCATATGCTGTCAGGAATGAATGTCACAACATTCAGCTTGACATCAAGGACCATATGCTAAGTCTGTTTTTCCTGAAAGCAGACTGTACAATTTTGCTGAACTGTACAGGACCAAACTATCCATTCTACAGTAGCAGCTTACATCAATACATGTCAAAGTATCCAATTTGACATTTACACATTTAGCCTTAAGTTAGTTCTGTTATCCTTTTGAAGGGCAGACTGAGAAACATACTGAAGTGTAGCAGAACACCACTCTGTCTATTATTCAGTATATGCTGTCCATGATGAATGTCATAACATCCAGTTTGACATTCATATAGTAGGCCTTATGCCAGGTCTGGTATTTCCTTGATAACCAAACTGCAAATGAATACTGAGCTCTAACAGAACACCAACTGTTCTATTCCTCAGTATCTGCTGATAGGGATGAATGTCACCACATCCAATTTGACATTCAATAAATCCTGTATTAGCTAATCCTGCAGTAAGTTACTCAGGTATGTCATGACTGTAAGAACAAAAAGTGTTCTACAACAGACTCCATGATTTTGATGATAACAAAGGATGAAACCAAAAATGGCACCCTAACGAAAAGTTTCTAAGTGTGCAGGGTTCTATAGAAAGAAGAAATAAATCTGATGATGTCATCAGATGCAATACAAGATCAGATGCAAAATCTCAAGTATCAGAAGCATCTAAAGTGGAATCTCATTCAAGAAGCTCTGACTCTGGACAAAACTACAAAGTATCAGAAGCATCTGAATATAAAGTAAAGTCTAGAAGCTCTGACTCTGAATTAATGCCTTCTGTAAACTCTGGAAGTTATCAGCGCCATCTGAACTTTCAAGAAATAACATCAGAAGCCAGATTCCCAGATACACGAAGACTCTAATCAGAATTGTTAATCATGATGAAGTAACGTTTAAGCCAAGTTAAAGTTCTGCAAATGGATTTCCTCAATTAAAAAGAGACGTTAATCTCCACTTCCAAGAGAGAAGATACTACTTGTGGTAAGTAGTCACATCTAAGAGAAAAAGTCTACTGCAGAAGCTATTAATGGAATGGCGTAACTACATCTCAATATCCAACAGATTCAACGCTACTTCAACTCTACTTCAACTCCTATAAATAGAGAAGAAATCTCATTCAGTAAGCAAGAAATCACTAGCCAAAACTATACTGAAATTATATCACGCTCAAGAAAAACATCTTTGTTCTTCAAAGATTTTCACTAAGCTTTTGCTTATCAAGTGAAAAATTTGTTCTTAAGTTTGTAATATTTGCTTTCTTAGAAGCACTCTAGATTACACATCTTGTATCTAATTTTTATTTGATTTCCTCAAGTGACTCTTGGTAGTCTGTAGACTTGAGAGGACTAAGAGATTTTCTTCTCTCTT
Source organism: Lathyrus oleraceus (assembly GCF_024323335.1). Lineage (NCBI taxonomy): Eukaryota > Viridiplantae > Streptophyta > Magnoliopsida > Fabales > Fabaceae > Lathyrus > Lathyrus oleraceus. The sequence goes on along the minus strand of NC_066580.1, from coordinate 49,788,130 downwards.
AGGGGTTGTTTGTAATCTTTCAAGATTAGTGGATTAAGTCCTTGTTGAAGGCGAAATCACCTTGGCCGGGTGGACTGGAGTAGCTTTGTGTTATAAGCGAACCAGTATAAAATCATTGTGTGATTTCATTTTGCAAAAAGCGCTTATTTTTCAAACAATTCAAACCCCCCCTTTCTTGTTTTTCTCACCTTCAATTGGTATCAGAGCTCCGGCTCTGTTATTGATTTTCAAATCAAACACTTAACCGTGTAGAGAGATCCAGTGCGAGAAAAACAAATGGCCCACTCAAATGAGAAAGATTCTTACAATGCCAAGCCTCCTGTTTTTGATGGAGAAAAGTTTGATTACTGGAAAGATAGAATCGAAAGTTTCTTTCTGGGTTATGATGCTGACCTCTGGGACATTGTCACAGATGGATACAAACCTCCAGTCTTAAATGGAGCTGAAGTTCCCAGAAGCAAAATGTCAGAAGATCAGAAACGTGTTTTCAAAAATCACCACAAGGCCAGAACAATACTTCTAAATGCTATATCATACAACGAATACGAAAAGATCACCAACAGAGAGACGGCTAAAGATATACTTGACTCTCTGAGGATGACCCATGAAGGAAACTCCCAAGTCAAGGAGACGAAGGCTCTGGCGTTGATCCAGAAATATGAAGCCTTCAAGATGGAAGATGACGAAGCTATAGAAGCTATGTTTTCCAGATTCCAAACTCTTATTGCAGGTCTTAAAGTGCTAGACAAGGGATACACGACTGCAGATCATGTTAAGAAGATTGTCAGAAGTCTGCCAAAGAAATGGAGACCAATGGTTACTGCTCTGAAGTTATCAAAGGATCTGAACAACATCAGCCTTGAAGAACTTGTTAGTTCTCTCAGAAGCCATGAGATAGAACTGGAGGAGGATGAGCCTCAGAAAAGGAACAAGTCAGTGGCGCTGAAGTCCAGACCTGAAAGACGGAAGTCAGACAGAACCAAGGCTCTTCAAGCAGAAACGGCAGACACTGATGACTCTGAACCTGAAGACTCTGATGATGAAGAAGAGCTGTCCCTACTAACCAGAAGAGTTAAGCAACTCTGGAGAAAGAGGAACAACAACAACTTCAGAAGATCAAGACCCAGAGGGGATCGATCAGAGTCAACTTCAAAAGGTAAACCTAACAAAGATATTACCTGTTTTGAATGTAAAGAAACAGGTCATTACAGAAATGAATGCCCCAAGCTGAAGAAAGACAACTCTAAGAAAGAAAGCTTCAAGAAAAATACCTTCAGAACAAAGAAGGGATTAATGGCCACCTGGGACGATAGTGAATCCGAATCATCAGAATCTGACTCTGATGAACAGGCCAACGTAGCTCTTATGGCTACCACATCCAGCAGCTCAGATGAAGAATCTGAAGAGGTATTTTCTGAACTTTCTAGATCTGACTTAGAATCATGTTTATCAGAAACTCTTACCTCTCTTCAGAAATTAAAACAAAAAGTTAAAAACATCAAAGGCCTTCTTAAAGCAAAATCTGAAGAGTGTAGTAAACTTGAGACAACAATTCTAGCAAGAGATGATACAATCATATCTTTAACGTTAGAAAGAGATGAAGCTAAAACGAAAAGCTTAGAATTAGAAGAAATGTTGTCTCAAGCACCACAAACTTCAAATGAAATTATTTATAAATATGAAGAAGCCTTTCAGAAGTTTCTGAAGAGTGGAATAGATAGGAGTATTATGGCATCCATGATTTATGGAGTAAGTCAGAATAATAAAAGGGGAATTGGGTATGATTCTGATTCTGATAAAACTTCTACCAGTAACCAGCTTAAATCTCCTTTTTCATATCATTACACACACACACAAGAACAAAAATTTAAGAATGCTAGAAGACCCAAAGTTATAAAAAACTCTGGGAAGACTAATCTAAAAGGACCCAAGAGATTCTGGGTACCGAAAGATAAGATTATCTATGTTGCAGATATCCTATGCAGCAAAGTTCAGACACCAGTCATGGTACCTGGACTCTGGATGCTCGCGACATATGACGGGAAGAAAGTCTATGTTCCAAAGCCTGGAACTTAAAGACGTTGGATTTGTAGGCTTCGGAGGAGATCAGAAAGGAAGGATCAGAGGCTCCGGAACTATTGGTAATGGTACTCTTCCCTCTATATCTGATGTTCTTTATGTAGAAGGATTAATGCATAACTTGTTATCCATAAGTCAATTAAGTGATAACGGTTATGATGTAATCTTTAATCAAAAAACGTGTAAAGCCATTAGTCAGAACGATGGCTCTGTCCTTTTCACAGGCAAGAGGAAAAACAACATTTATAAAATAAATCTTTCTGATTTAAAAGATCAAAATGTTAAATGTTTAATGTCAGTTCACGAAGAGCAATGGGTATGGCATAGACGCTTAGGCCACATTAGCATGAGGAAACTTTCTCAGCTAACTAAACTTGAGTTAGTCAGAGGCCTACCTAAACTGAAGTTTTCTTCAGATGCTCTGTGTGAAGCTTGTCAGAAAGGAAAGTTTTCAAAAACATCTTTTAAAAAGAAAAATGTTGTTTCTACCTCTAAGCCTCTGGAGCTTCTTCACATTGACTTATTTGGTCCTGTGAAAACAGCATCAGTCAATGGAAAGAAGTATGGACTAGTAATCGTTGATGATTACAGCCGCTGGACATGGGTAAAGTTCCTAAAGCACAAGAGTGAGTCTCACTCTGTATTCACCAGTTTCTGTTCTAAAGTGCAAAAAGAATTTGACTCTAAAATTATTAAAGTCAGAAGTGATCATGGTGGAGAATTTGAAAATAAAGATTTTGAAGAATTATTTGATTCTAATGGAATATCCCATGATTTCTCCTGCCCTAGAACTCCACAACAAAATGGAGTTGTAGAGAGGAAGAATAGGACACTCCAAGAAATGGCCAGAACCATGATCAATGAAACAAATGTTGCAAAGCACTTTTGGGTAGAAGCTGTAAATACAGCGTGTTACATTCAGAATAGAATCTCTATTAGACCTATTCTGGATAAGACTCCCTATGAACTGTGTAAGGGAAGAAAACCCAACATCTCATATTTTCATCCTTTTGGATGCATTTGCTTTATATTAAATACTAAAGAACATCTGAACAAGTTTGATTCCAAAGCACAGAAAGGAATCATGTTAGGATACTCAGAATGCTCTAAAGGCTATAGAGTATACAACACAGAAACCAAAATTGTGGAGGAATCAATTCATGTTAGATTTGATGATAAGCTTGACCCTGAAAAGTCAAAGCTAGTTGAAAAGTTTGCAGATTTGGAAATCACTCTCGTAGAATCTGAGAAAACTCCAGAAGCAACTGTCACTCCAGACTCTGAAGAAATTAAATCTCCAGAAATTCAAAGGAAAGTTAAAAGTCGTATTAACGTATCTGAAGATTTGATTTTGGGAAACAAAGATGAACCTGTTAGAACCAGATCTACCTTCAGAACCTCTGAAGATATTTCTCTGGGACTAGTGTCTCTGATTGAGCCTACGTCCTGTGATGAAGCTCTTCAAGATAACGATTGGGTGGCAGCTATGCAAGAAGAGTTAGATCAATTCTCCAAGAATGATGTCTGGGATCTCGTTCCTAAACCCAGAGGCACTCATGTCATTGGAACCAGATGGGTTTTCAGAAACAAGCTGAACGAGAAAGGAGAAGTTGTCAGAAACAAAGCACGACTGGTAGCTCAAGGTTATAGTCAACAAGAAGGTATTGATTATAATGAAACTTTTGCTCCAGTCGCGAGGTTAGAATCTATTCGTCTTCTTGTATCTTTTGCTATTAATCATTCTATCAAATTATACCAAATGGATGTCAAGAGTGCATTTCTTAATGGTTATATTTCAGAAGAAGTGTATGTCAACCAACCTCCAGGCTTTGAAAATTCAAACTTTCCAGAACATGTTTTCAAACTTAAGAAATCTTTATATGGACTTAAACAAGCTCCCAGAGCTTGGTATGAACGTCTGAGCAATTTTCTTCTGGAACAAAATTTTATCAGAGGGAAAGTTGATTCTACACTCTTCTGTAAAAACCTTAATAATGATCTCATGATATGCCAAATTTATGTTGATGATATTATTTTTGGTTCTGCTAATATCTCTGTTTGCCAAGAATTTTCTAAGCTAATGCAGGCAGAATTTGAAATGAGTCTAATGCAAGAACTAAAGTTCTTTCTGGGAATTCAAATCAATCAAACTCCAGAAGTCACGTACATTCATCAAAGCAAGTACATTAAAGACGTTCTGAAGAAGTTTGACATGACTAAATGCAACTCTGCAAAGACTCCCATGCATCCAACTTGCATTCTGGAAAAGGAAGAGGTAAGCAACAAGGTTTGTCAGAAGCTCTATCGAGGTATGATAGGCTCTCTTCTCTATCTGACTGCTACTCGTCCTGATATTCTCTTTAGTGTCTGTCTTTGTGCCAGATTCCAATCAGATCCTAGAGAATCTCATTTAACAGCTGTTAAGAGAATTCTTAAGTATCTGAAAGGAACTCCTAACCTGGGCCTGATGTATGAGAAAACATCAGAGTATAGGCTTTCTGGTTATTGTGATGCAGATTACGCAGGAGATAGAATAGAACGAAAAAGCACATCTGGAAATTGCCAGCTTCTGGGAAACAATTTGATCTCCTGGGCTAGCAAAAGACAGTCAACTATCGCTCTATCAACTGCAGAAGCAGAATATATCTCAGCATCACTGTGCACAACTCAGATGCTATGGATGAAGCATCAGCTAGAAGATCTTCAGATATTTGAGAGTAACATTCCTATCCTTTGTGATAATACTGCTGCTATTTGTTTGAGTAAGAATCCTATTTTACATTCCAGAGCCAAACACATAGAAATTAAACATCATTTTATTAGAGACTATGTTCAGAAAGGAATAGTAACGCTGAAGTTCATTGATACAGAACATCAATGGGCAGATATCTTTACGAAGCCTCTAGCTGAAGATAGATTTCTTTTTATCTTAGAAAATCTGAACATTAAAAATTGCCCTGAATAAAATTTGGCTCTGAACATGTAAAATGAGACTCTGATAAAAACAAATACACTTATGCCTCTGACTCTGATACTTCTACAAGTTAAGAAGATATCTGTGTTAGAAATCTTCAGAACCAATCTCTTGGTATTCCTGAAGATCAGATACATCAACGCGTGGAACTCTGAAGCGTCAAACTTTAGAACTTCTAGACAGCTGTCAAGAAATTCAAAAGGCAGACGTTTGAGTTTTCCTCGAGCAGTGTGCAAACTGTGGGATTAGACATTCATTTATGAGCTGTAATCATTTTTCCCCCCAAGCGTGCCATTTTGAGTTTTGTGTCTAACGCTTTCTGAGGTGTCGTTTTGCATGCGTTTTTACTTAGGTATATAAACACTTTTCTCACATTTCACACACTTATCACTTTCACTCACTCTTAAACCCTAAACCCTCTCTCGAAGTTTTCTCTGCAACTCCTTCAGTTCTTCATCTTCTTCATCAATTTTCTTCATGAATCCTCAAGAGCAAGAAGTTTTTAACTTCTCCCAACAAATGGAAGCCAGTTCTAATCCCCAAACCTCAAACACTCAAACACCCACGGTTATAAGCGTCACCACAACCCCAGTTTATAAAGAACCTCACATTCTTGACCGTGAACAACACATTCATCTTTCAACTCCCTTTGAAGGTTTGGATGTACTGTGTGAATCGCTGGTAGATTTTGAGAACTTGAGAAGAAACGGTGTTGATCTTACTGAAGATCTTCGCAAGCAAGGTTGGGAAAACTACTTCGACAGGCTTTATGGTCCAATCTACCCTCTTCTGGTGAAGGAGTTCTGGAGATGTGCAGATGCTGATGACCAGTTCATTGTTTCTTTTGTTCTGGGAGTGAAGATAGTGATCACAGAAGGATCCATTGCCTCTCTGTTGAATATGGAAAGTAGTGGAGGTAAAAGGATTTACAACATTCCTCCAAGGTCAAAGCGCATCACTGAAGTCATCAACCCTACAATCTTCAAACCTAATGTTGAAGGAAACCCCTCTAAGAACAAGGAGCTTCATCAGAACCTCCGAGTTTGGCTGAAGATCATTCTGGGAACAATCCATCATCGTCCAGCCTCCAACTCTTCAGATTACATAAATGCAGATCAGAAGTGCATTTTGTACTGCATCCAGAAAGGTATCAAGATCAACCTCCCTACTCTTCTCTTCAGATATCTGAGAGATTCAGTCAGAGAAACCAGGAATAATATGAAGCCCAGATCCTACATTCCTCTGGGAAGATTGCTCTCTGATGTCTTCATTGAGCATGGCTTGGTAGATGATCTGGAGAAGACCAGATGTATGGATGATCTGGCAATTGACGTGGGAAAGCCTCTGAATGCCAGAAACCTGAAGAGTATGGGAATCATCAAAGACATTAGAGTCAAGCCCACTATGGATGTGTCCTGGGAATATCTAAAAGATCAGAGGAAGATGCCTCATGGCCTGGTCAGATTCTTCAAGGATGAGCCCAGAGACGCTGTTGCCCTCTATCTTCATCGTATGCTGGAAGAAGGTGTTGATGTTTCTGATTTCCGCCTTGAAGACTGTCTGGACTCTGTAGAAGATCTTGTCAGATACAAGAGAGGTGTCTCTGAGAAACAGATAGCTGCTGAGGCAAGGAGAGCAAAGAAAGCCAGACTTGGAGAAACTTCTGGCAGCAAAGCTTCAGCACCTCTGAATGTCTCCTCTGGTATGTCTATTCCTCTTACTACTTCTGTTCCTATGATGGCCTCTTCTCATCCTCTCACAACACCCCCCTTATACACTACCTCTGAAATCCCACCCTCAATCACCAGAACCTCCCAACCAACACCAGTTCTAAACATAGCTAGAACCTTCATTCCTCCCTCTCAACCTATACAAACTCACAAACAAACTTCTTCTTCCTCATCCTCTGAATATGAATCACCTCCTTACCTTTCCCCTTCTTCTGACCAAGAGTTATCTGATCATGAGTCCTCTGATCAAGAACACTCTGACCCTAAGTCCCCAACAATAGCTGAAATTTATGCTAAAAATTTCGCTCCACAACCCACAAGACAATCTGAAGTAACCTCACCCCTCCAAACTTCACTTCCACCACAACAAACAACAACCTTACCCTCTGAAACTCAACCATCTGATCCCATCACCTCTAATATCACTCCACCATTTATTCCCGCTGTACCTGGACCAGACTCTGACCCTTTAGACCTAAATCCACTATATGCTTCATCTCCTAGTCTTCAACCAGACGCAGATTCTGAACTTCAAGCAGAATCTGAACCTCAACAAACTGAACCTCACTCTCTAAATCTCAGCCCTCAAAACTCTCCACCTCATTCACCTGAACCTGAACCTGAACTTACCATACCTACCCTTGAGGAGGCCATTATACAGGTTGCAGAAGCTTCAGTCCAGAAGATCAAGTCTCTGGCTAGAAACTCTGAAGTTAGTGATGATCCTAAATCTGTTAGGACACACTGGAACAGAGTCATTAGTTGGATGACCTCTGAGTCTTATAGGCTGAAGAGTATCTCTGAACAAGTCAGAAATGGCTACATCAGAGACTCTGAGGAAAGACTCCAAGAGAGACTGGCTAGAGAAGCTGAGGCCAAAAGATTAGAGGAGGAAAGATTGGCTAGGGAAGCTGAAGAAGAAGCAAAGAGGTTGGAAGAAGAACGATTGGCAAAGGAAGCAGAACTTCTAAGGATTCGGGAAGCTGAAGCCAAGGCTCAGGCAGACGCAGAAGCCCAAGCTGCTGCTGAAGCTGAAGCTCAGCAGGCTCTGATTCAGGGGGAGTCTTCCTCTGCGATCCCTCTGATTCTTAACACTCTGAAAGAGATAAAGCAAGATCAGCAAGAGATCAAGAAAGATCAGAATGAGCTTCGTGCCAGGATGGACAAGCAAGATGCCTTGAATGAAAACATCCAGAACATGTTTGCCATGTTGCTTCAGAGACTTCCTCAACCTCCGAACCCTTAGGCACTTAGGATTTATTTTTGTTTGCTTGCCTAGTGTTTTTGCTTCTGTCTTCTTTTTAGCTCTGATATTTTCTTGGATCTGATGTTTTGCATGCTTTTGTGCCTTTGTGCTTCTGTTTAATGAAATGTTTTTCTCTTTATTATTCTTTTTATTTTTTATGCCTTTTTGATTATGCCAAAAAGGGGGAGAAATTATTAAATAGCTCTGATGAAAATTATGTCTAAAACCTTAAGCATTCTGCAACAATTATAGAATAGTTCTGATAAAAATAGCTCTGATTAATTAATAGCTCTGATTAAATAACTCTAACATTAAATTTAAGAATTTGCAGAAAGTTTCAGAAATCTCATTACTTGAAAAGCTCTGGTAAGAACTTCTGAACTCCCTAGTACTAACTCAGGGGGAGCTTTTGTCTATCTGATCTAATATTTTTCATGTTTCTTCTGATAATTTTATTTGTTTTGTCATCATCAAAAAGGGGGAGATTGTAAGAACAAAAAGTGTTCTACAACAGACTCCATGATTTTGATGATAACAAAGGATGAAACCAAAAATGGCACCCTAACGAAAAGTTTCTAAGTGTGCAGGGTTCTATAGAAAGAAGAAATAAATCTGATGATGTCATCAGATGCAATACAAGATCAGATGCAAAATCTCAAGTATCAGAAGCATCTAAAGTGGAATCTCATTCAAGAAGCTCTGACTCTGGACAAAACTACAAAGTATCAGAAGCATCTGAATATAAAGTAAAGTCTAGAAGCTCTGACTCTGAATTAATGCCTTCTGTAAACTCTGGAAGTTATCAGCGCCATCTGAACTTTCAAGAAATAACATCAGAAGCCAGATTCCCAGATACACGAAGACTCTAATCAGAATTGTTAATCATGATGAAGTAACGTTTAAGCCAAGTTAAAGTTCTGCAAATGGATTTCCTCAATTAAAAAGAGACGTTAATCTCCACTTCCAAGAGAGAAGATACTACTTGTGGTAAGTAGTCACTTCTAAGAGAAAAAGTCTACTGCAGAAGCTATTAATGGAATGGCGTAACTACATCTCAATATCCAACAGATTCAACGCTACTTCAACTCTACTTCAACTCCTATAAATAGAGAAGAAATCTCATTCAGTAAGCAAGAAATCACTAGCCAAAACTATACTGAAATTATATCACGCTCAAGAAAAACATCTTTGTTCTTCAAAGATTTTCACTAAGCTTTTGCTTATCAAGTGAAAAATTTGTTCTTAAGTTTGTAATATTTGCTTTCTTAGAAGCACTCTAGATTACACATCTTGTATCTAATTTTTATTTGATTTCCTCAAGTGACTCTTGGTAGTCTGTAGACTTGAGAGGACTAAGAGATTTTCTTCTCTCTTAGGGGTTGTTTGTAATCTTTCAAGATTAGTGGATTAAGTCCTTGTTGAAGGCGAAATCACCTTGGCCGGGTGGACTGGAGTAGCTTTGTGTTATAAGCGAACCAGTATAAAATCATTGTGTGATTTCATTTTGCAAAAAGCGCTTATTTTTCAAACAATTCAAACCCCCCCTTTCTTGTTTTTCTCACCTTCAATGACATTAGTCAAGACATCAGAGTACAGTTAGATACTCTAACCTCCAATGCAGTTACACAAACGCCTTCACAACATGTCATGACATTAGTCAAGACATTAGAATCCAGCTAGTGTTTTACCATACAATGCAGCCAATTAAACACTACAATTGTTTTAAACGATCAAATTTTTTATAATTTGTTTTTAAACAAAGTGAACATTCACAATGACGAAAGGATACTTAGGAGATCCTCAGTGCTCTCCCAAGGGTGGTACGATCCCCAATAGGGTAAGATTTTTGTCCATATTCCTGGCATGACTGTATCTCCTCCCTCCGGAACCCCTTGTGGTTTATCCTACCAAGTGGATTGCTTGTTGAGAGTCACCTCTCTTCCCTTCAGCAGAGTAGCAATCTTTCTTCCTCAGCAGCTTGGATCTCTTTGGGCAAGAGCGGTATTTGGTGGTTGATCCCGATAAATCCTTTATCTCCTCGGATAGATTCCCCAGTAGAGTTGTTGGTGTGGTGGACCTTGTCTGTGATAACTCTCATCCCCAGCTGGAATGATTGATGATCCATACCTTGCAGAGTTCCTTGCTTCCTGGTATCTCTGATCCCCAGCAGATTGGATACTCCCCGGTGAACTTGGCTTTCTCTCTTGAGATGTAGTACTGGGTGGTTGATTCCTGGACCTGGTTGTGTTAGATATGTCTGTCTGTCAGCATACATCATACATAAACCACGCATATTCATGCATAATTATAACATTCAGATATTCATGTTGCATTCTTTGCCATATATCGTTGTTTGCTGTCTCCTGCTATTTGGTGATATACTTCCCCGAGCAGATGTGTGTGTCTGATCTCTCCATATAGAGTCAGCTCCATAGGCAGAAAGCGTCTATCCTTTCTTCCATATTCCCCACCGGGTTATATCCTCCTGGATGTTGATTGTTTTTGTTCCTTCCTAACACATATACTGGGATGGTTTTCCCCATTGAGTTATATCCTCACCGGGACAAGTCTTGATTTGGTGTGCCTATCTAGTTTGATCCTAGATTGGTCTCTTGAGACTCTTTTCCTGTTTCCCTGTGGTAAATGAATAATTGCTCAATAATTAGTAATTATTATCCCCGGCGGAGTCTGTGTTTCCCTACCCTCATACCGGTAGTTGTAAACCCTATTTCTTCCCTTTTTGCAGAGTAACTATTTTTGCTCATCTTTAATTGGTGACAGTTATCTTCATCCAATATTAGGTGATGATATCCCCTCATCTGCTTGGATAATTGCCCTGATTACACAATTTATCCCCAGTGGGTCATCTCTCGTCTACCTTGTTGTTGTTGGTAACGATTGTTTCTCCCCTGAATTGGTCATTATTATATACCTAGTTTCGGTATCCCGATGCCTTTTCTTTTCGGTCGATTTATCCTTTATTAACCTAGTAACCGGTTGTGGATAATCGTCCATGCGAGTATATTATCTATGTTCTGACGGTAATAGATAGTATATCTCATGCACTCTCGGGTCTGAAGCCTTTTGTTCTTCCCCAGTTGAGTAAGATTCGTATCCCCTTTGTGGAGTCGAATATCCATCCTGTAATCGAGTTTGCTTTTAGCCCTCTTTTGGATGATGGGTGTTTTGGGAATATTCCCCAATTCACGCCTTGGTTGGTCACCTATTATATGCCCAGTAACCGGTATCCCTGGTGTTCCTTCCTCTCTGCTCCCTATTATGACTTTTTGTCCCCTGTGGAGTCAGAATCCCTGAGTTGAAGTATACCTTTTAGGTTTTCCTCAGACGTTTTGAAGTTTTGATATCTCTCACCCTTATACCGGTCTTGGATATTCATCTCTTCCTGAGCATGTTGTATCTCTCACCCTCATACCTGGTGTTCAGATCACATGTCTCCTTGAGCTTATTACCCAGTAACCGGTAATACCTCGTCCCGCTGCTTCCCCGGGAGTGTCCTTGTGGACATCCCCAGCGAAGTCCCTTAGTGGATTGTTTTCATCCGGATTTTATCCGAAGTATCCGCTGTGGATAGTTTTTTGTTGTATTGACATATTCCCCAATACATGCATCTTCGAGCCAGCTTGAGTCTTTCCATTGGATCTTTTCCCTTTGGAATTCTGTTCCCCACGCTTTGAGTCGTGACCTGCTCATGCATTTTTATCCCTTTTCTATCCCCAGGAGAGTCCCTAGGGTCTTGGTCCCATGGAGTGAATTGCTCATATGGATTATCAGTGGCTTCTGATTTCTTTGCTTTTGTGGACACATATCTCCACAGAGTGCTACCATTTTCCATACCTACATTTGCATCATGAGGTCTCTTAGGGACCAAAATTCGTCTCTTTGTTATTATTTAAGCCCATTCTACCCCGTCGAGACGAAGATTTTAACCTTCACTTCTCCGGCTAGAATGACCTTAAATAGGGGCATCTGTAAGACCCCAATTTTGACCCTAAGATCCCTCATGGCATCATAACATTGCATTTGCATTGCCTCAAGGATCTTTAGCATCTTGGTTCCCTTTGCCTTTGGGTGGGACTCCTTGTGATTGGTTTGAGATCACCAAGCATGCTTGAATTATATATCATTGTTTCTCTTATTTTTTACTAACCAAAAGCACAAAAATGTGTCACTAACATCTTTTGTTTGGAGTTTGAGTATCATCCAACAGGTTCAAAAGGGGCCTATTCATCATTCAAAATGCTAATCCTGAAGAAGCAAAAAATCTGCCTCTGAGCTGTCATGCTCGCTAGGCGAGCAGCAGGGTTCGCTAAGCGAACTGAACTGTCATGCTCGCTAAGCGAGCAGATCCTTCGCTAGGCGAAGCGCGCGTATTTCAGAAAATAACAGAAAATTTTGGCCTTAACTCTGAGCCCACCAAGTCACCAATATTAGGTTATAAATACCAGAGCTTCATTTGAGAAAAAAAACAGGCTGGAGATTATTAGAAAGAGGCTGGAGACTATTACAAACCCTGGAGCAAAAGAGAGAGAAAAGAGGCAGAAGAGAAACCTACGAACTAATTTGCAGCAACCTCCAGGCAACTCTGAAAGGTTCATTCGGACTCACACACTTTCGCCTCCGCCTCACGCAAATCCCAACATTGCTTTGCAAACCCAACCGCGCCTTTCGAGTTTCATCGGTCTCTCCAATCAGGTTTGCCCTTATTCTCATTACCCTATGCTTTTAATTTGAATACTCTGAATGTGTGAGGTATCGCTCAGTTTTTCGCCCACGGGTTTAGATATGCATGAATGTATGAAACAATACCTTGAATGTTTAATCGTTTCGTTTCTGAGATGGATGCCATAGGGTTTGGAATCCCTAAAATCATACTGTTATCAATGGGGAATCCAGAACCCGCAGGCGTTCGCTAGCACCTTCGCTAGACGAACATGTAGCAAAGCTTCGCTAGCACCTCGCTAAGCGAAGCAGTAGCGAACGTGACAGTAGCTTGTTTTTCTATTTGGTTTCAGATCTGTTTTCGTGTTTGATTGTAACATGTTTTACGCCGCATCCATGCATTATTTACCTGTTATTTCTAACCTGTTTGTTGAGTTTTTGTGAGGGCTCATATACTCTTGCAGGGATAGCTTGTTTGGTGTCCCACTTTATTTGTGGGATACCACCCCGGAGGTTTATTCTGATTTCCTGTACTGACTCACTTTCTTCGATGGTGTTAGCTTGGAAGGATCTCTGGGTTTCTTGTTTCGTTAATTATTGTTGCTTCGGATCTTTATCCGCGTGGTACTTTTACATTTTTCTTGCATTTTACCGCTTTCCTAGCTGGAAGACCTCGATAGGAGGCAGTTTTTTGTGTGTTTACTTTATGCATGTTTGTTTTGTATGGTTTCGTATAGCCTCCCGTTTGCATGTCTACTAAGGTAGCGCGGTTCCTTCATCTAGGACTGCCTTTTTGCATGAGCATCCCTAAATACCCCAAACTCATTGATTTTTCTTCTCCTAAGAACACGTTATCTCCTTCTACTATAGGCGAGTAAGTTTCCAAAGGTCGAGCATCCGGTAGATTGCGTAGTAACTTCGTTCACCCCAAAACACAACCCTTACCCCATAGGTGGTCGAACTACGTTTTGCTCTAATTTTCATCCCATATGAGATACGTAGGCATAAGATGCGATGTCTTAGCGAGCACACTCCTCTTTAAGCCGTAGTTAGCCGAGCTACGAAGACTCTGATTCTCAGATTCATATGAGATACGTATGCAGTGGATGCGACATCCGTGCGAGTCATTTTCTTTTGACCCTTCTTTTAGTAAGTAGTACATTAGATAAACATACACGTTTTTCTCATCCCTTCAATCATGTTTGCACAAATAAATTTTCAAAAAAAAACAACAACCTTTGCAACAAATGTGAAAAGGGCTCCCTAGGAGTACTTAGGATGCTTTGGGTGCCTAATACCTTCCCATTGCATAACCAACCCCCTTACCAAGATCTCTGACATTTTTACTAGTTTTTAATTCAATAAAACTTTTAGATTTTTGTTTGCTTTCTAACCATTCCTTTGGATAAATAGAAGTGCGGTGGCGACTCGACTTGTATGATTTACCTTGGATTTAGTCAATATCTCTAATGGTAACGAATACCCCGCTACAGCAGGGTGCCTGCTCTGATGCCAATTGAAATTCTAGTAACAGACTATCGATGTCACACAGGATGTTATGACATCCAATTCTGCGCAGACAAGTAATGTATGCAGAAAGTAAATGTAAAGGACAGTAAATAACACAGACAATTGTTTACCCAGTTCGGTGACAAACACACCTACGTCTCGGGGCTACCAAGCCAGGGAGGAAATCCAATATAAGTAGTATTAATTCAGGACTTAAACCAACTGTTTAATCCTATTGTAATACCCCAAAATTTACCCTTCATTTTTCCTGAAAAAAAAAAAAAAAAAAAAAAAAAAAAAAAAAAAAAAAAAAAAAAAAAAAAAAAAAAAAAAAAAAAAAAAAAAAAAAAAATTAAAAATAAATAAATAAATAAAATTAATTAAATAAATAAATAAAATTAATTAAATAAATAAATAAAATATAACAAATTTTTTTTGGACTTGGGTCTCCCTCATTTGAGCCCACTACCCACGAAAATCAGTCTATAAATACTGAAGTTTCAGTAGAGGAAGACACACCTGGAGTTACACTAGGAGATTCACTGGAGAAAGATTTTGAGGGAAGCAAAATACTCTGAGGTTTCCTTGGAACAAAACCCTGAGGAAAAAGATAGTGAGAGAAGAACTAACAGAGTTCAGAGCAGCCTCCAAACCCTGAAGGGAACTCAACTGCACAGAATCACATCTGCCTCACATAAACCCTAAAGATTGTTTTGTAAACCTCACGGGTGCAACTCAATTTCAATCAAGCTCTCCAATCAGGTTTGCCATATATCCATCATCTTTATGCCTTTAATTTGAATGCTCTAAATGTATGAGGTATTATGGGTGAATTTGATACCCTTTTGATGCATGTGTTTGACAAGAGGTTTAGGCCTCCTACCCTTGATTGCTTTTTGTGAGTTTTTTGTGAATTTTGATGGAATTATTCATGTGGTTACATTTTGATTTGGGGGCAACCCTTGATTACCCTATTTTTTTGTCTCTAACCTGTTTGTTAAGTTTTTGTGAGGGCTCACATGACTTTTGCAGGGATAACTTGCGTGGTTTTCCACTTTATTTGTGGGATACCCCTGGAGGTTTCATTCCGATCACCTGTACTGACTCACTTTCTTTGATGGTGTTTAGCTTGGAAGGATCCCTGGGTTTCCCATTCCTCTAACTGCTGTTACTTCGGATCTTTATCCGCGTGGTACTTTTATATTTTTCTCGCATTTTACTGCTTTCCTAGCTGGAAGACCTCGATAGGAGGCAATGTTTTTGTGTTTACTTTATGCAGGTTCCTTTGTCCAGGGTTAATAGCTATGAGGTCTTATCCTCATTACCCTTTTGCATGCGCGTTCCTACAATGCAAATAAACCCTTCATTGATTTTTCTTCTCCATAACACACGTTTACTCCTTCTACTACAGGTGAGTAAGTCTCCAAAGGTCGAGCATCCGGTAGATTGCGTAGTGACGTCGTTCGTCCAAAACCCACTCCATAACCCCGTAGTTAGCCGAACTACGGCTTGCTCTGATTCTCATTCCAGATGAGATACGTAGGCATAAGACGCGATGTCTTAGCGAGCACACATCCCCCAACCCATAGGTCAGCTGAGCTACGAAGACTCTGATTCTCATATTCAGATGAGATACGTATGCAGTGGATGCGACATCCGCGCGAGTCATTTCTCTTAACCTTTTTAGTAAATAAACACATTAGGTAAACCCATACCCTTTAGACAAAAAAACCACAAAAGTGGATCCCGTAGAGTACTATGGATGCGTAGGGGTGCTAATACCTTCCCTTCGCATAACCGACTCCCGAACCCAAGGTTTGGTTGCGAGACCCCGTCTTGTCCTTTCCTTTTTCAGGTTTACTTCGAGCGTTTCCTTTCCCTCCTTTGGGATGACTAACGCACGGTGGCGACTCTTCTGTCATTTTCTTTCGCCGGTTGTTTTTCCGCGCCCTGTATTTTTCAGGTTGCGACAGCTAGCGACTCTGCTGGGGACCAAGAAGTTGACCTCTTGCTGGTCCATCTTCCCTAAGCGAGTCCCTCCTAGCTTGTGTGATTTTCTTGTTTATTGGGTGTTCATGCTTTTGTACATTTACTTACTTACTTGCTTGCATTCATCTGCTGTATCTGTTGGAGCTATTGTTTGTTTGTTGGGATGGGATGTTCTACGAGAGATAAGCCCATTACCCAGGCTTGAGTGTACACACAGGTTTTAGAGTGGATGATCATGAGGCTTGTGTGGCATGTTGCTATGTTAAATCGTCCGTAATGAACCACACCCAGACGAGGTTTCTCTTGGATATATTATGTCCTACGGATGTTCCGTAACGACATGATGTTCCTTTAGAAATCGTCGACTCTGGTGACCATTTCCCGAGAACTCAGTCGAGGCCTCTCCTCCGAGATGTGATTATGTTAGATCTGGTGGGCGCATTCTCGCTGATCAATCCGAGGACCCTGAGACTGGGAACTTGCTTTAGGATGTCCTGTTGAGGGGAGTCAGTGGAGGTCTTTTATCCCGTAATAATGCCAAACCTTCAGTGGTAAACGTATTATTCGCGACTGAAGGGCTGAAGTTGACGAACTTCTGTTCTTAGAACCTACCGGTGAGGGGCGGGCTAAATTTAGGAAACCTTAACCTCCAACCAACCCGGTTTTCTGGAGCAGAGCTTTGATCTTGTATTATATTCCTCAGTGGTTTTCTCTTCAGACAGTGTAACCCGACAGATGTTCAAGCAGATACAACAATCCTGATTGACATACCACTGCACTGCATTCACATCATCACATCATTTGCATTCATATCATTTAACACATGTTTATCCATTTCAAGGGGGTTTACATCTTCTTCTTGATTCCAGTCGGAGTTTTTCTGGTTCTCTTAAGATGGATATTGGCAGAAAGAGACTTGTCGCCTACAAGTTTCCGGTGGTCTGTCTGGAGCCCATCCAACAGTTGATGCAGTTAATGGATCCTGGTTCTCTAGAAGGATTCCGAGAGGATTACGGTCTGATTCTAAGTTTCGTCACGGTTCTTTCCAAAGATCAACATGACGCCATATTCACACTGCTACAGTTCTATGACCCTCCATTGAGGTGTTTCACATTCCCGGATTATATCTTGGTCCCTACTCTGGAGGAGATTGCCAGTTTTCTCAGAGTTCCTATCAGGTCACAGTTATTGTTCTACAGTTCTGAGTTTCTGCCCGATCTCAGCATGGTTGCTTCAGCCACATATTTGGAGGAATCAGTCTGGAAGGCTAATATGTGTCAGAAGGGAGAAGTTAGTGGTTTTCATCTGAGTTTCTTACTGGGAGAAGCAAAGAAGAAGCTGGAAGACGGTAACCAGAGGGGTTTCAATGCTGTGTTGGCTCTTTGTGTGTATGGGATTGTCTTGTTCCCTAATGTTGCCAAATTTGTGGACATGGACGCAATACGCCTCTTCGTGTTGAGAAATCCAGTACCGACCTTGCTAGGAGATTTCTTTCATTTAGTGCACCACAGAAATAAGAATAGAAAAGGGGGATTGTTGAATTGTTGTGTGCGTTTGTTTTATAGGTGGTTCAGTTCTCACCTACCCAAATCAGGAGTGTTCGTTAATGTCAAGGACTCGTTGAGTTGGTCGAAGAGATTGATGGGGTTGAGAGCTGAAGATATTTCTTGGTGGTCCGACCGGAGCTTGCTTCGGGCAGATATTATTCATAGTTGTGGGAACTTCCCAAATGTTCCGTTGGTAGGAAGAAGAGGAGGAATCAACTATAATCCTTCTCTAGAAGTTAGACAGTTTGGATATGCTTTAAGAACTCCGCCTTTGGAAAAGGATGTGGAAGAATCTCTGTTTTTCCATTCTTCGCCTGATTTGACGGTATCCCGTAAGGCAGCTGAGGCCTGGCTCAAGGTGATCAAGAGAGGAAGAACCGTCCTTGGAAAAGGAGATTGTAGAACTTACCCTCGGTATGAAGAGTGGCTTCAAGGAAGAGTCGAAGAGTTTGGTCTGCCATTCCCTATTGAAGAACCTTTGTATCCACCTACTCCTGAGCAGTCAACAATGGTGAGCCGAGAGGAGTACGACAAGTTAAAGAATGCCATGGAGGGACTTCAAACCAAGAACTCAGAGTTAAGTGAGAAGTTGCAAGACTGTATGCATCAATTCCAGGAGGCAGAATATCAGAAGGGGGAAGCCGTCAGAATGCAAAAGGAAGCAGAGAGGAAATTTGCTGTGGAGGTGGACTTCTTCCGGAAAACAGACGAAGCCTTGAGATCATCCAGTTCTGAGTTGAGGCGAGTCAAGCAGCAGTTAATGGATGCTCATGGTAAATTAGCTGGGTGGCAAGAGCAATGGGATGCATTTTCAACTTCTCGGAAGGCAAAGGAGGAGGAGACGGTAGCCGAACTGACTGGTCAGATGGAGAAATTGAAGACTTTGCTGAAGGGGAAGAACAATGAGCTTCTGTGCGCCCGTTCTACTAATGGCTACATCACAGATCAACTCCATGAGGCTCGAGGACAGATTGATGAACTCAAGGTGTTGGCAGGTTTGAAGAAATCCAGACTTGAAGAGGTATTCGGAGAAGATGATGGGAATTACTACAGAGAGCACATCAACGAACTGGATGGGATCATTCACAAGAGGAATCTGCTTATCCGGCATTTGACAGAATCTCCAGATCATCCCGACACGGTGGCATTACTGGATGAAGTGAGGAGCAGTCCTTATGGGTTGTATACAGGAGGCTGATCAATGGTTTATGTTCCTCCATTTACTTTTTATTTTGTTGTTGTGTAGTGATAATCCACAGGCTTGTTGTGGGGATCCTCTTTTGATGTACTTTTGGCTAAGGCCCCTTTCCTGGAACTCATTTGTATGTTGGTTTCCCTTTGTTGCATCTTGATCTCAGAAGTTTATCCATGACTCAGTCTTCTTGCACTATTCGCCTGATGTGAGACTGGAATCAAGGGGGTAGAATACCGTTTTGGATTTGATAAACATGGCATTGCATTTACATATTCATTGTCATATCTTGCATAACAGGTACCGCTGCAGTGTTCTCATATTGTTTGGTGTCCCACTAGCAGGATAGCTGACTCAGGCATTCACCGATACGGTACCCGAAGGAATCAATAGAGAGCGATGGAGAGCCTACAAGCAGAGCTCGCCGAGATGAAGATTCACATGAATCAATTCATCGATTTGGTTCAAGGGGTGGCTCAAGGACAGCATGAGCTTAGATTGTTGGTACAGAGGGATCCCCCTATTACTCAACCGGAGACGTTGGCTGATCCTCCAGCTAGAGAGGCTAATGGTCCCAATGGACCGGGGCCTATCCCGATCTCGCATGTCAACCTAGATCAACAACCCATTCAGGATGGTCAGGATGATCAGTTCCCCTTGCTTCAGGAAGACTTTGGCATGGACCCCATGTTTAGAAGATTGGAAGAGAGGTTGAAAGCAGTGGAAGGACAGAATCTTTTGGGAGTAGATGTTACTGACTTGAGGCTGGTCCCAGGTGTGAGAGTGCCACCGAAACTCAAGGTCCCGATATTTGACAAATACCATGGCAGCTCTTGCCCCAAAACTCACGTGCAAGCCTATTTCCGTAAAATGGTTGCATACTCTGATGACGAGAAGCTACTTATGTACTTCTTCCAGGATAGCCTAGCTAGGGCATCCTTGGAATGGTATATGAGGCTGGACAGAGCCCACATCCGTTGCTGGAAGGATTTGGCAGAGGCTTTCGTGAAGCAGTATCAGTATAATGCAGACATGGCTCCGGACAGAACTCAACTTCAGAATCTGTCTCTTAAAAGCAATGAGTGCTTCAGGGAATACGCTCAACGCTGGAGGGATACAGCTTCCCGTGTTCAGCCTCCTATGTTGGAAAAGGAAATGGCCAACATGTTCATGAATACGCTGCCTGGACCTTATCTGGAGCGTCTGGTGGGGTGCAATGCTTCCAACTTTGCTGATGTGGTCTCTACTGGAGAAAGGATGGAGAATTACCTAAAGACCTATAAGAGCCAGAGTGGAGGTGGATCCTCATCAGGGGTGAAGAAGTCGTTCATTCAGGGATAGAACAGGAGAGAAGGGGATGCAAATGCCATATCTTCTTATCAGAACAGGGATAACCGGAGGAATAATTTTCAGAATTATCATCAGCAACCGTATGTTGCGGCTGTGACCATTCCAGCTGCAGCGCCACTACAACAACAACAATCACAACGTCAACCAGCTCAGTATCAACAGCAGCAGCAACCGGGTAACAGACCCGCTTATCAACAGAGGCAAAGGATGATGGACCGGCGTTTCGACACCCTTCCAATGTCGTACGCTCAGTTGCTTTCTAGTCTTCAACAACTACAACTTGTGCAACTGCGCACTCTGGCTCTTCCTATTGGTAGACTTTCGGTGGGTTACGACGCCAACGCTAGGTGTAGCTTCCACTCTGGGGCACCTGGCCACAATATTGAGAACTGCAAAGCTTTTAAGCACGTAGTTCAATACCTCATAGATTCAAAGGCCATCGACCTTGCACCGGCTCCGAATGTCATTAACAATCCCATGCCCCAGCATGGTGGTGCGAACGTTAACATGATAGAGGGAAAAGCCAAGTCCATTAAGGATGTATTGAAGTTGAAGACTCCATTGTTGGATATCAAGGGATGCTTGCTGAAGGCCGATGTTTTCCCCGGTTGTGGGAAGGGTTGTTTGGATTGTGCCACTCAGAGTGGAGGTTGTTTGAAGCTACAGCAGGGTATCCAGGCCTTGCTCGACAAGGGTATCCTCCAGGTTGAAGATTTGTCTGTCCAAGAGTTTGTGGAAGGGGTTGAGGAAGAAGGGTTTGAAGATGCTACTAATGAATTCGCAGATGTTGTTCCTGTTAATTTTGTGATTCCCAGTGAGGTCTCTGCAATCAACGAAGAAGATGGGGATAGTGATTGTGACATCGACAACTGGGTGCATCCGAGGATCCCGGGTGAAGTCATCAACAATTGGTCTTCTGAGGAGATTGTCCAAGTCACTTTTCTGAAGGAGTAATTATCTTTGTTTATTCATGCATGTCCAAGTCTTACGTTCCGCCCAGGACGTAATGACTCATTGTAGGGCCCGTCTATGTGACACTTGCATTTTTATCATAAATAAAGGACGTATTTTTGCATTCAAATATTTCGTTCCCTGTCTTTCTATTTTTGCAGTTTTTTTCAAAACAAAAAAAATGGCAATGTTTTGTTTAGTTTCCACTTTTTTCTTTCACACTCATACGCACATACCATCACTCATGCAGATGCACGTCATCGGATCCTATTGATAACGGTTCTGCTATGGCTCGCTTCGACTTTGAAAATCCAATCTTTCAAGCTGAAGAAGAGGGTGATGAAGACTGTGAACTCCCTGAAGAGCTTACCAGGTTATTAAAACAAGAGGAAAGGGTTATTCAACCGCATCGAGAGTCTGTTGAAGTGATTAATCTCGGCACCGAGGACACCAAGAGAGAAATCAAGATAGGGGCTGCTTTAGAAGACAATGTGAAGAAGGGATTGATTGGATTGCTGCAAGAGTATGTTGACATCTTCGCCTGGTCTTATCAGGACATGCCCGGGCTGGACACAGACATCGTGGTACACCGCTTGCCTCTCAAAGAAGGTTGTCCTCCGGTCACGCAGAAGCTCAGAAGAACAAGACCAGAGATGGCTGTCAAGATAAAGGAAGAAGTGCAAAAGCAGTTGGATGCAGGGTTTCTAGCAGTCACCAATTATCCGCCATGGGTTGAAAACATCGTCCCAGTACCTAAGAAGGATGGAAAGGTACGGATGTGTGTCGACTACCGGGATCTGAACAGAGCTAGCCCTAAAGATGATTTCCCATTACCTCACATTGATGTTTTGGTGGATAATACAGCTCAGTTCTCGGTATTCTCCTTCATGGATGGATTTTCTGGCTATAACCAAATCAAGATGGCACCAGAAGACATGGAAAAGACAACTTTCATAACCCCATGGGGCACCTTCTGCTACAAGGTGATGCCGTTTGGTCTGAAAAATGCCGGAGCAACATATCAACGAGCTATGGTAACTCTATTCCATGATATGATTCACCATGAAATCGAAGTTTATGTGGATGATATGATTGCCAAATCTCAGACAGAAGAAGAACATTTGGTGAATTTGCAGAAACTGTTTGAGCGTTTGAGGAAATTCAAACTGAGACTTAACCCGAACAAGTGCACTTTCGGGGTGAGATCGGGAAAATTGTTGGGTTTTATCGTTAGCGGAAAAGGGATTGAGGTGGATCCCGACAAAGTAAAAGCGATACAGGAAATGCCAGAGCCAAGAACAGAGAAGCAAGTCCGTAGTTTCTTAGGGAGGTTGAACTACATTGCAAGGTTCATCTCTCACCTAACAACCACGTGTGAGCCAATTTTCAAATTGCTGAGGAAATATCAGGCTATCAGGTGGAATGAAGGTTGTCAAAGGGATTTCGAGAAGATAAAAGAGTATCTACAGAAACCTCCAATCCTTATACCTCCAGTTCCTGGGAGACCTCTGATAATGTACCTGTCAGTGACCGAGAAATCGATGGGGTGTGTATTGGGACAGCATGACGAGTCTGGTCGAAAAGAGCATGCCATATACTACCTTAGCAAAAAGTTTACCGACTGTGAAATCAAATATTCGCAGCTTGAGAAAACTTGTTGTGCTTTGGCCTGGGCTGCTCGCCGACTGAGACAGTATATGTTGAACCATACTACCTTGTTGATTTCTAAGATGGATCCAGTGAAGTACATCTTTGAGAAGCCGGCTCTCACCGGACGTGTTTCCCGTTGGCAGATGATTTTAACAGAGTATGATATCCAGTATACATCCCAGAAAGCCATCAAAGGGAGTATTCTGTCAGACTATCTTGCTCAGCAGCCGATTGATGATTATGAGCCGATGAAGTTTGATTTTCCAGATGAAGACATCATGTTCCTCAAGATGAAAGACTGTGAAGAGCCAGTTGTTGAAGAGGGACCTGATCCAAACGAAAAGTGGACTTTGTTGTTTGATGGGGCTGTCAATGCTAGAGGAAGTGGAATTGGCGCTGTCATTACAACTCCGAAAGGTGCCCACATACCTTTCACCGCTTGTTTGACTTTTGAGTGCACAAATAATGAAGTTGAGTACGAGGCCTGTATTTTGGGTATTGAGCAAGCCATTGATCTGAGAATCAAGACTCTGGACATCTTCGGAGATTCAGCTCTGGTGATCAATCAAGTAAATGGTGATTGGAATACTCTCCAACCCACTCTGGTCCCCTACAGAGATTACACGAGAAGACTGTTGACTTTCTTCACAACAGTAAAATTGTATCATATACCTCGTGATGAGAACCAGATGGCAGACGCACTTGCTACTCTATCCTCCATGATCAAGGTAATTCGTTGGAACCATGCTCCCAGGATCGATGTGATGCGCCTTGACAGGGCCGCATATGTGTTTGCTGCTGAACTGGTAGTCGATGACAAGCCTTGGTATCACGATATCAAGTGCTTTCTGAAGAATCGAGAGTACCCTGCAGGGGTATCCAACAACGACAGAAAGACTTTGAGAAGATTGGCAGGAAGTTTCTTCTTGAACAAAGACAATGTGCTGTATAAGAGGAACTTCGACATGGTTTTGCTCAGATGCGTGGACAGACACGAGGCGGACATGTTAATGCAGGAAGTTCATGAAGGTTCCTTCGGTACTCATGCCGGCGGACATGCAATGGCTAAGAAATTGTTGAGAGCGGGTTATTATTGGATGACCATGGAGTCAGATTGCTTCAAATATGCTCGGAAGTGTCATAAATGCCAGATTTATGCTGATAAGGTGCATGTGCCGCCAAATCCTCTGAACGTTATGACTTCGCCGTGGCCGTTCGCTATGTGGGGCATTGACATGATTGGAAAGATTGAGCCGACTGCTTCCAATGGGCATCGCTTCATCCTTGTTGCCTTCGACTATTTCACCAAGTGGGTCGAAGTAGCATCGTTCGCGAATGTCACCAGACATGTGGTTGCCCGTTTCATCAAGAAAGAAATTATTTGTCGCTATGAGATTCCCGAAAGAATCATTACTGATAATGGTTCTAATCTCAACAACAAAATAATGAAGGAGTTGTGTCAGAACTTCAACATTCAGCATCACAATTCTTCCCCTTACCGCCCTAAGATGAACGACGTTGTTGAGGCGGCAAATAAGAACATAAAGAAGATTGTGCAGAAGATGGTCGTCACGTACAGAGATTGGCATGAGATGCTACCTTTCGCCTTGCATGGGTACCACACTTCAGTACGTACATCGACCGGGGCAACCCCTTACTCCCTGGTGTATGGTATGGAAGCAGTCCTACCTGTTGAAGTGGAGATTCCTTCTCTAAGAGTCTTGTTGGATGTCAAGTTAGACGAAGCCGAATGGATTCGGACAAGGTTCAATGAGTTGAGTCTTATCGAAGAGAAGCGAATGGCAGCCATTTGTCATGGGCAGTTGTATCAGAGTCAGATGAAGAAAGCCTTTGATCAGAAAGTGCGTCCTCGTTATTTCCAAGTTGGAGATTTAGTGTTGAAAAGGATCCTTCCTCCTCAAACAGATCACAGGGGCAAGTGGACTCCTAACTATGATGGACCGTATATTGTCACCAAGGTTTTTGATGGTGGGGCCTTAATGCTTGCAACTATGGATGGTGAAAACTTCACTTCCCCTGTGAACTCAGACACAATTAAAAAATACTTAGCATAAAATAGACCCGCTGGACAGTAAAAAGAATAGTCCAGGCAAAAATGAGCATCCCGACGAACCAAGAAAATGAAAAGGTTCAGGAAAAAATTAGGGATTAAAAATGAAAAGATCGTACACCCGGTAAGTTGAAAACCTGAAAAGGCAACTTAGGCAAAAATGGGTATCCCGGTGGATTGAAAACCCGAAAAGGGCGATCTAGGAAAAAGTTAGGGATTAAGCGAATGACTGCATTCTGAGTTAGTTCTGAATCTCATCTCATGTCGATGACTGGAAATTTTCGAAAGGTAGGAAACAGTCCAATCACCTTTTCAGAAGGCTGATCATCTGGAGGATCTTGAAGACGAGCAAGTCATAGCAGAATTGGAACCCAATAGAAATCCATTTCACATTGCCATTAGATTAATTTCTGTTTTTATCTTTTGTGCGATTACCTCTTTCCAGGGATTGCTTCCTGATGTAAATGCCTATTCAGAGGCCATTCAATCAATAAAATCATGTTATTCAGTATATCTCTGTTTTCATTTTCATTTTACTGTTTTGTTTGCAAAAATGACGTCCGAATTTTTGATAAACATTGCATCATGACACATAAGGGCTTTATAGGTACATGCTTAATAAACATTTAAAATTGCTGTAAATTTTAAGTGCTTTGGATCGTCTATTCAGAACAGATACCCTCGGGGCATTTCCTTAAAATCCCCTGCAGATGACCGTGAATATCTTCCCCAGTGAAGTCACCAACAGACGAATTCAGTGTCTTATCCCTGCAGAGCTGATCAGAGCGTTGAATTCTTCAATCCCCAGCAGGTTCTCACCACTGTACTTCCCCAAGCGTTTGTTTCAGGACATACACTTCCCAGTAGAGTTGACAGTGCCAGACTATATATCCCCAGCGGAGTTGACAGTGCCAGACTGTATCTTCCCAGCAGAAGTGGCTGCTCCTTAGAGTTCGAGGCCAGATCGATAATCCCAATGCTAGATCCATGGTTTCTTTCCTTGAAGCAGAACCTCGGTACCGTATCAGTGTTTGCTTCCCCTGCTGAGTCATCTCTCGCAGATCGTGGTTGCCAGAACCACTATCGCTTTCCCCAACAGCAGGTTTTCAGTGTCGTTCTCTCCCCAGTCTGAATCTCGGCATTTCGTCATTGCTAGAACACCGTGTGGCGGGTCATTTCCCCACATAATTCTTTGCGCTGTGCATCTCCAGCAGCCTTGCCAGGGTCCAGAAGATGGTGATCATTTCCCCAGCAGATCCCCTTGCCTCAGCTTGGCATTCTACCCAGCATTTCGCATCCCTGCATGTAGAATCATATTGCATTGCATCCTTCCAAATCGCATAGCATTTCTATTTTCATGGAGCATTACGCCATTGAAAAATTCAAGCATACGCATGTAAGCATAAAACATTCTCGGTATCCCAAGTGATAAGCTAGAAGTTGTTTCCAGTACTCAGACTGAAGATTGTTCATGACTTACCTTTGTTATCCCCAGCAAGTGTCATTGGCCCATGCGCCGCCTCTATTATCTTTCCATATTTCTGCCGATGCTGACAGGCATGAAGTTTTTTCGGTATTCAGACCGAAGTGGCATTCAGGTCAATTTCCGATATTCAGATCGAAGTGGCGTTCAGGCCAGTTTCCGGTATTCAGACCGAAGTGGCGTTCAGGCCAATTTCCGATATTCAGATCGAAGTGGTGTTCAGGCCAGTTTCTGGTATTCAGACCGAAGTGGCGTTCAGGCCAGTTTTCCGATGTCCAGATCGAAGAAGTTTCCGACGTTCAGGTCGATGCAACTTGTGGCATTCAGGCCAGTTTTCCGATGTTCAGATCGAAGAAGTTTCCGACGTTCAGGTCGATGCAACTTGTGCCATTCAGGCCAGTTTTCCGATGTTCAGATCGAAGAAGTTTCCGACGTTCAGGTCGATGCAACTTGTGGCATACAGGCCATGGTTATTTCTGTGTTACCATTTATTTTGGTATCCAAGTTAACATTCTTTTTCGGTATTCAGACTGACTCTCACCGTACCAGACGGATTCTTCTTTCAAGACCACATCTTTGCCGATTCTGACAGACATTGTTACTTCACTTCACTTCAGTGCAAATTTTTGGGCTTTTATTGTATTCAATCCCTTGATACCTCGAAAGTAAGAAAGCAGCTGCCATCTTCTTTCCGGGTCTCCAGTTGATTGAATAGGGGCAGCTGTAATACCCCAAAATTTACCCTTCATTTTTCCTGAAAAAAATAAACGAAAAAAAAAATGAAAAAAAAAATGAAAAAAAGAAAGTTAAAAATAAATAAATAAATAAAATTAATTAAATAAATAAATAAAATATAACAATTTTTTTTTTGGACTTGGGTCTCCCTCATTTGAGCCCACTACCCACGAAAATCAGTCTATAAATACTGAAGTTTCAGTAGAGGAAGACACACCTGGAGTTACACTGGGAGATTCACTGGAGAAAGATTTTGAGGGAAGCAAAATACTCTGAGGTTTCCTTGGAACAAAACCCTGAGGAAAAAGATGGTGAGAGAAGAACTAATAGAGTTCAGAGCAGCCTCCAAACCCTGAAGGGAACTCAACTGCACAGAATCACCTCTGTCTCACATAAACCCTAAAGATTGTTTTGTAAACCTCACGGGTGCAACTCAATTTCAATCAAGCTCTCCAATCAGGTTTGCCATATATCCATCATCTTTATGCCTTTAATTTGAATGCTCTAAATGTATGAGGTATTATGGATGAATTTGATACCCTTTTGATGCATGTGTTTGACAAGAGGTTTAGGCCTCCTACCCTTGATTGCTTTTTGTGAGCTTTTTGTGAATTTTGATGGAATTATTCATGTGGTTACATTTTGATTTGGGGGCAACCCTTGATTACCCTATTTTTTTGTCTCTAACCTGTTTGTTGAGTTTTTGTGAGGGCTCGCATGACTTTTGCAGGGATAACTTGCGTGGTTTTCCACTTTATTTGTGGGATACCCCTGGAGGTTTCATTCCGATCACCTGTACTGACTCACTTTCTTTGATGGTGTTTAGCTTGGAAGGATCCCTGGGTTTCCCATTCCTCTAACTGCTGTTACTTCGGATCTTTATCCGCGTGGTACTTTTACATTTTTCTCGCATTTTACTGCTTTCCTAGCTGGAAGACCTCGATAGGAGGCAATGTTTTTGTGTTTACTTTATGCAGGTTCCTTTGTCTAGGGTTAAGAGCTATGAGGTCTTATCCTCATTACCCTTTTGCATGCGCGTTCCTACAATGCAAACAAACCCTTCATTGATTTTTCTTCTCCATAACACACGTTTACTCCTTCTACTACAGGTGAGTAAGTCTCCAAAGATCGAGCATCCGGTAGATTGCGTAGTGACGTCGTTCGTCCAAAACCCACTCCATAACCCCGTAGTTAGCCGAACTACAGCTTGCTCTGATTCTCATTCTAGATGAGATACGTAGGCATAAGACGCGATGTCTTAGCGAGCACACATCCCCCAACCCATAGGTCAGCCGAGCTACGAAGACTCTGATTCTCATATTCAGATGAGATACGTATGCAGTGGATGCGACATCCGCGCGAGTCATTTCTCTTAACCTTTTTAGTAAATAAACACATTAGGTAAACCCATACCATTTAGACAAAAAACCACAAAAGTGGATCCCGTAGAGTACTATGGATGCGTAGGGGTGCTAATACCTTCCCTTCGCATAACCGACTCCCGAACCCAAGATTTGGTTGCGAGACCCCGTCTTGTCCTTTCCTTTTTCAGGTTTACTTCGAGCGTTTCCTTTCCCTCCTTTGGGATGAATAACGCACGGTGGCGACTCTTCTGTCATTTTCTTTCGCCGGTTGTTTTTCCGCGCACTGTATTTTTCAGGTTGCGACACCTATCAACCCAATGCAATTTCAATCTTAAACTAAGATCAGAGTTCCTACTCACTCCCCCTCAATCACCACAGTGATTACAACCTTTAATTAGTTTAAAGTTAATGGCGAAGTTATACTTCAAACAACTCTTGATTGTGCTTAACAGCTTTAATCAAGAAACACAACACTCACGCTTAAAAGCTTAGAGTCACACAACAATTACAACTCAATGAACACCCTAGTCCAATGCAATAATCTAGGTGATAATTGCTTGGCTCACAAGTTAAACCTAATACAAGACACAAATAAAAATACAGCAGTGAAGTATGATGGTATAATAAATTCTTCACGCTTCAAAACCCTCAGCTGCTGAAAGTAGGATTGCCATCCTTTTATAATGCAGCACTTGGGCCTTGTACTTGTATTTCCTAAAATTAAGGTTAAGCAAGTTAACCTAATTTCCACATGTTAGGGTGCTACCAAATAGGCTATATGTTATGCCTCTTAATTGTAGCTTAGTTGTTAGTTTCCTGGATTTTAGCTCAGCTGTTAGATTCCTGAAAAATAGCCTGAGAAAAATACTGAAACAGAAAAACTAACTAGCCTACACTTTAGCATATGCTGTCAGGAATGAATGTCATAACATTCAGTTTGACGTCCAGAACATAGGCCATATGCTAGGTCTGTTATTCTCCTGAAAAACAGCCTGAAATAAATACTGAACTGTAGCAGAAAACCAACCTGCCTATAATTCAGTATCTGTTGTCAAGGATGAATGTCATAACATTCAGTTTGACATTCAGACAATAGGCTATGTGCCAGGTCTATTATTCTCCTGAAAAACAGACTGAACTAAATACTGAGCTATAACAGAAAAACCAACTATTCTATAGTTCAGTATCTGCTGTCAAGGATGAATGTCATAACATTCAGTTTGACATTCAGACAATAGGCTATGTGTCAGGTCTGTTATTCTCCTGAAAAACAAACTGAACTATAACAGAAAAACCAACTATTCTATAGTTCAGTATCTGCTGTCAGGGATGAATGTCATAACATCCAGTTTGACATTCAGTAATTCCTGTATTAGCTAATCCTGCAGCATACTACTCCAGCATGTCATGACATCAGTCAAGACATCAGAGTACAGTTAGTGTTTTAACACAAAATGCAACCAATCAAAAACATCTACATCGTGTGCTTAAGCAAGGAAGTCTCAAACTTGTGTGTTTGAGCAAGGAGGTCGTATACTTATGTGTGTAAGCAAATAAGTCTCTTACTTGTGTGCATGAGCATTTGTAATCAATTTGATTATAGTGGAAATCCCTTGGAAGTACAAGGTGACTGGACTACTCTCAAGTTGTAAGAGGAACTAGGATAAAGTGTTTGTGTTCTTGATTTTTCCTTTTTGCTTATGTACTTAAATATTTCGTTGATGTCAACTTTGATCATCCAAATTAGATTCTAGTTCAGAATCCGATAAGGTCTTTCAGATGTCAGTCAAGTTTTCTAAGTTAGACTCTGAACCAAGTTTTCATAATGTGGTTGAGAAACACCATAAGTGGAAGCTAAAAAGGTTTAAAATAGCAAAATCCAACACAATTCAACCCTATTTCTTGTGTTTTTCTCATCTTCACAATAAGTGTTTCCCTGGACTCTTCCAAAATTAAATAAATGAATATTTTGTCTAGCGAAATAATTTTTACACGAATAACGTCGTAATCCTCGACAATGTGGCAGAGGTTTTGTTGTAAAAACAAGGTCCTACTAGATGGAACACGTTAAGGTATAATTGCCGCACCATGTCTTAGTAACTAGCCACTCCAATATCGTAGGAGGTGAAACCCAGGAAACGTCCATCTCGAACTAGGATAAAAACCTTGGGCAAGAATATTAAACCCCACCATGAGCCAAAGACGGTTCCTAATGATGCTGAAGACTTACTCCAGAACCCTTTGGCATTGACATGTAGCAAAAAATATTGATGGTTACACTAACACTCATCATAGGAACGGGTGACCTCGAGTTCTAAAGGCTTTTCTTGTTCCTTCCCAAGGGAAAGACACCGCAAGACAACATAAATAACACAAGTCTATATTGAAATAAGCAAATAAATCAAAGCATAGTAAGGCCAAGAGTCACAAGCTTACCCAAAACAAGAAAGTTATGAAAATTGTTGAACAATTTACAAAGAGCATAAAAATACTGAATTGAGTAAGATAAATAAGTAAATAATCTTGTTCATACATGTTGTAGAGAAACATCAAGACATAACACCCAATTCAAATTATACAAAACTACAAAGTCATGCAACGCCGCCTCGGGACAAAGCGTCACCATCCTCCACCAAAGCTCTTCCTCCATAGATTAAATAGTTAGTATCATCGAGATTTTAATTTCTCTAATACTATTTATTTATTTTAACAAAATTTAGTTAGTGGAAACTGCTAAAAAATAAAGGGAGTTCTTTCATAGTTACTCTTCTCAATAAACACTAAAAACTTTCACTTCATAATGAGAGTACCTATTTAATTTAGTACTTTTCAATAAACACTAAAAATTCTCACTTAAGAATGAGAGTACATATTTAATTTAGTACTCAATAGATTATAATACTTTATATATACAACATAATTTAGTCTCAGCACATTTATTATAAATGAAAAACATCACTCATATATTATTAAGAGAGACCGAAAATTTTACAAGAAATTTTCTAAAAAATTAGAACTAAAAAGTTGAGGTATTTGAACATGAAATATTCAGCATCCATTAAACTACTAAATATAAGTTTTGTTAGATTATCAAATCCAATATAATATCTTTAAAATTATCCACTTACCATTACCATTATGATGTCTAAAGAAGTTAACATGCTCTAAATTTATACAACAAAAAAGATTTTGTACGAAAACATTTCATACCTAAAACGTTAATCGAAAACCTAAATTGTGAATCCATATTCAAAACCTAATTAAGCATCTATTTTCAAAATCTTATTATAAATCAAAGATATATATAAGAATGAATCTGAATTCAAGTTGTGATCTATCACCAAAATACACACAACAAATCATAACAATCAAATTAGTTCACTTTTAAATCATGTGACTTAATTAAAATATATCGAGATAGAAAGAAATACTATCTTGAAAATAAAATATATAAAATATTAAATGTAATTGATACAAATTATATGGCTCAACATTTTTATAAGCAAATGTCAATAAATCTGTGAAAACTCCTAATTTATTTCTAACTAACCACCAATCCCAAATGAGAAACTTCGGGGACTCGACAATATCTTGAATATTCAACGCTCAATCTTCAAATAAAATTTTATTCCTACTAGTCCACAAAGATCAACAAATAGCTAATCAAAAGAAACAAGAAAAATTAAATCTCCTATTGAAAGTAGCATTGAAATAATGGAAGTGGAAAAACAAAGAAACATGTTCTTCACTTACATCAATCCTTAACCATATATTTAGTGTAAAATACTACATCTAGATTGAGATATAACCAAAAAGTAAAATGTACTTGATACAAAATACATATCAACTAACATATATTTAGATACAAGAAGAATGGAGCGTAAAATACTACATCGAGAATTAGATATAATCAAAACACTAAAGGTACTTGATACAAATTAGAAATCAACTAAAATATATCAAGATACAAGAAGCATGTGGCGTAAAATACTTCATCGAGATTGAGATATAACAAAAAATTTAAATGTACTTGATGTAAAATACATATCAACTAAAATGTATTCAAATACAAGGAGCATGTAGCGTAAAATACTATTTCGAAAATGAGATATAACAAAAAATTTAAATGTACTTCATACAAAATACATATAAACTAAAATGTTTCGAACTACAAGAAACGTGTAACAATGAAAAAGTTATTTCTATATCCAGCTACAAGAAACTAAAATAAATCCAGATACAAAAAATGTATAACGTGTAACGTAAAATACTATGTCAGAAATGAGATATATGTTAAATATACTTTATACAAAATATAGAAGAAATACATTTGACTGAGATTTTTGTTTAGATTTCATTTAGAAAGAAATATTCATCATTGTTCTTTCTTTCCTCAAAATTTTCGAGTAGAACTTTAACACTGAATCAGAATGCATCCCGATATAAAGAATATGTAGTATAAAATATTACATCAAAATCAGAATTAATTAAAAAGTTAAATTTACTAGATACAGATTACATATTAACAAAAATGTATCAAAATACATTATACATTGAGCGTATAACGTAAAACACAACATCAGGATTGAGATATAACCAAAAAGTTAAATGTACTTGATATAAAATAGGAATAATTAGTCACTAAGTCCCATAATTTTATTTAATATTTCGTTTTAGTCCCTTAAATAAAAACGTTACAAGTTAGTCTCCTAACTTCACTTTTGTTATCATATTTGGTCCATTATGTTAACTTCTAGCAAAATAACGTTAAGTTTTGACGACGTGACGACAAAACGATTGGTACAAATCTGAGTCAATATATGTAGTTAAAAACAGATGTACTATTTAAACTATAAGGTTTTATTTTGGGGAGAGCCTCACAGTTTAAATAATGTATCAGTTTTTAACTACATATCTTGACTCAGATTTGTACCAATGATCTTGTTGTCACACCACAACACCAGAATTTAACTTATTTTTGTCAGAATATGACGAAATGGACCAAATAAGATAGCAACTGTGAAGTTAAGGGATTAACTTGTAACATTTATATAGTTAAAGGGACTAAAGTGAAACATTAAATCAGGTTAAGAGACTAAAACATGTATTAAGCATATAAAATATATACCAACTAAAATGCATTCAAATACAAGGAGCATGTAGCGTAGAATATTACTTTCAGGAATGAGATATAACGAAAAAGTTAAATATACTACCTCAGTTTCTTTATTTAAGAGATAACTCATTTTTGGGGTTCATTGAATAATCAAGTATCTAACCGATCAAATACATTGGTATCTAGTCTATAAATCGACCAAATACATTGGTTATTCAATGAACCTAAAAATGAGTTATTTCTTATATAAATGAATAGAGATAGTACTTGATACAAAATACATATCGACTAAAATATATTTAAATACAAGAAACATGTAGCAACAAAAAAAAAATTAAATGTATTTTATACAAAATATAGATAAACTAAAATGTATCCCGATACAAGAAACATATAACGTAAAATATTATGTTAGAAACGAGATATACCTAAACTACTTTCAATATAAGGACCCTATAGCCTCAGATACAACTTCGAGAATTAAATATAATCAAAACATTAAATGTACTTAATATAAAATTCAAATCAATTAAGATATATCTAGATACAAGAAACGTGTAGTGTAAAATACTATATCAAAAATGAAATATACCTTAAATGTTAAATATATTTTAAAGATTAAATATAACCAAAACGTTAAAAATACTTTATACAAAATACAAATTAATTAAGATATATCTAGATACAAATAACGTGTAGCGTAAAATACTACATCACAAATGAGATATACCTTATACGTTAAGTATACTTCATATAAAATATGGACGAAATACTTTTTACTAAGAATTTTTTATTTTTTATTTTATATTTTTTATTTTATACTTTTTATTTATTTTATATTTCATTTATGAGAAAGTATTCATCATTCTTCTTTCATTCCTCAAACTTCCTTATAGAATTGCTACACTCAATCACAATGCAATGTAGAGCAAACAAATACTAAGATCAACATAATACAATAAATGTAAATTTACTCTATCATCTTATTGCCATGGTTTTTGTACACAAGAACTAAAGATAAAACATAGAGAAAGAAAGAGAAGAGAAGAATTAACTCTAAAAAGTTCAAATAAAATTAGGACCAATGCCATTACAATGCTATATGACAGGATCCAAATAAACTTACAACAACAAAGACATAAACCATCCAAGTTGAAATAAACCTTCACTTATCACATAACAAAGATGGCCATGTCCTATTCCAATACTCTACAACATAATCCTAATCATAATCTTAATCATAATCAGACTCATAATAATAAACTATCCCTATAACCTTAATACTCTATAACTCTAACAAAGTAAAGTTTTTTTTTTCTTTTTTTCTTTCTTCATACTTAACAAACTACAATGATAAAATTCAAAGACAATTAAACTCTATTGAACAGAAATTGACATAAGTCACAGCAGCAGAATCAGCGGCGGACAGACGGAACAGACGGACGGAGGCAACTCAGAGATGCAAATCGGTGGCGCGGATCTCTTCATCATTGTAGTTCATCGGAGCAGGCAAATTGAGATCAATATTGCGAGGCTGAGGCTTCCGAACAGGGGAGTAAATGATGACACAATCTTCATCATCATCCACCACAGATGAAGAAGAATCACAATCACTGTGATAACCCTCAGCAGCAACAATAGGAACAAACACAGGAACCCTAGAGGTTGAAGAAGAACCAACCCTAGGTCCACTGAACGATTCCACGGTACTACTCATCCCGCTCGAAGTAGGATAATTGACATAAACCGTGTCCGCTTTGGTAAGCACGGCTGGTTTAGGCCTACGGTTAACCGGAGGTGGAGGAGGAGGAATCAGAGCCGCAAGAGCCTCAGGAGGGATAGGGAAATTGGTCTTGGCTTTGGCACCGCGGAAGGATATTGCAGCTGCGTCGTAAGCCCGGGCGGCTTGAATTGCAGAATCAAAAGTGCCTAACCAGACACGGGCTTTCTTCCACGGATCTCTTATCTCCGCCGCGTATCGGCCCCATGGTCGCTTCCGAACGCCGCGGTAACGGATTTCCGGTGCGGCAGGAGGATTCGGTCCGGCAACCGGGTTTCGATCTACGCGGGGTGCGCCTTTCACTCGAGCCATCGATGCTGTCACAGAAAAAACTGAAAGAAAAAAAAAAAGGTTTAGTTTTTTTTTGTTTTGAGAAATCAATATGAATAAACTCTTCCCAAACAAAAAAACACGCCCCTGAAACAGCGATTTTTAATCTGACAAAAAAAAAATAGAGTTTTTATTTTTTCTTACACTTATTTTTCAAAAGAAAGAGAGAGAAAGTTTAGTTTTGGGGACCCATATGGTCTTGCTTGATTTGATTTCAACGTGTCAGGAAAGACTTATATAGCCGCTGCTCTTGGGTTTCCATATAAGAGAAAAAGGGTAAAATTGGTATTTAATATTTATATTAATTATATTTTTTGAATTACTTTTCCCATTTAAAGCTTTTTATATTATAAAAAATGAAAACAAGATAAGATTTATAGTTTTGGTAATAAATAGGATTTTTTATTTTAATAATTAATAAAAAAATTTATTCAGTCAAAGGAAAATGGATAATTATGGACATTGTTTGAAAATTAACCTTTTAAATTATAAGAACTAAAAATTACCAAAAATATATATATTTATTTAAAATTTTTATTTAATTTTAAAATAAAATAACATAATAATTTATTGATTATATACCAATAATAAAAAATGTATAGAAAAATATAATATACATTTCTAAGAAAAATATCACGGCGAAGTTAGGGTTTGTCCGATTAGCTCTAGCGAATTCCGGTGGTGCATCGGATAGGCGTTCAGTTAGGGTTTATGACAGAATCAAAGCTATGAGATGGTTTTAACTCATAATCTTCGGATAAGGGACCAAATCAAGGAGAATCTTGTTGTAGTTGTTGATTTGCAATGAAGAGAGGGAGAGGTAGGTCGAAGAAGAACAAGGCGACAACTCCAAGGGCGGTTACAGCGAACAATGGTGATATACCAGGAATTTAAGTATGAATATAGTGAAACAGTTCATGATAAGATATTGGAACTTCATTAAGCTGCCAGAAATGTTCTACCATGAATAGGGTTACTTCATTCTGAGATTCAGATCCCTTGTTGACAAAGAGATGGTGCAGATGAAAGGGCCTTACACGATTTATAATATGCCTATGATACTCAAAGATTGGAAACCTGAGTTTAATTTCCAAAGAGACATGTTCAGGACTCTTCCCATATGGATCAAACTTCCCCATATTCCTTTGCATCTTTAGGGCCCCAAAAGTTTGTGAAAAATTAGAAGTGTTATAGGCAACCCGTTGTTCACAGATGAATGCATAACCAATAAGTTGTATGTCTCTTATGCTAGAATTATGGTGGAAATGGACATCACGCAGAAAGAAAAGGCAAGTATCATTATAGGGGATCATGAAGGTAAGAAAATTCAACAACCTGTAGAGTACGAGTGGAAACCTTTATATTGTAAAACCTGCCAAAAAATAGGGCATGTATGTAACAAGGAGAAGAATAAAATGGTGAAACAATGGAAGGAAAAGGAAATTATGCAGGAAATCCTAAGAACATTGAGGTGGAAGGATCTCAGAAGGAGCGAGATAATGTTTCTACTGCGTGGACTGAGGTGGGAAGTAAATAGAAAGGCAAAGGGAAGGCAGTTTTAGAAGTGTCAATTCCTTGTAAAAATGGATTTGAGACACTAGGTATTTTGAATGATCCTCTAGTGTCTTTGGACAAGGGGCCATGATTATTTCATAGAATACTATGGGGATTAATTATCCTGGGAAATCCAGATAGGTTTGCTCCCGTCTTAATAGCATGAACCCAACTATTTCCATATTGGTTGGAACTAGAGTTAAGAAAGCCAAAGCTACTCAAGTTAGAAATAAATTTGGGCCTAGATGGTTCTATCTGGACAACTATTCCAATCATAATAATGGAAGAATCTGGATAATGTGGGACTCTAATAAGGTTAAGGTAAAGATGGAATGTTCTTCTGCTGAATTTTTACATTGTGGTATTTATAATATGGATGGGGAATTTAGTAGGTGGTGTACAACAATTTATGATTTTAATACTTTGAAGATGAGTAAAACTCTTTGGCAGAAAATTGAGAATCTGCAAACTAGTATCAATGAGCATTGGTTCTTAATGGGGGACTTTAACAATGTCCTCCAGACCCATGATCGTATAGGAGGATCCATGGTGCAGGAAGCTGAATTTCGTGACTTAGTTAAGATGATGAAGAGAACTGAGCTTCATGACAAAGATAGTATTAGAGAGCATTCTACTTGGTTAAGTAATCAAGTGGATGGTCCCATTTACTCTAAGATTGACAAGGTCATTGCTAACTTGAAATGACACCAAATGAATGTTGATATTGTCCTGAAAATTATGGAGTTTGGTGTTTCAGACCATGTTCTTCTTTTTTAGTGGATCAGAAGTACAAAAAGCCTAGTAGGAATCATTTCAATTTTCAAAAATATGTTACTTCGTCTGAGGGATTCATAGATGCAGTGAGAAATAATTAGAATCAGCCTATGAGAGGTAATAGGATAGGAGGCCATTTGGAGAAAGTTGAAAAGACTCAAACCTGTTATCAAATAGAAAAGCAAGAAGTTCTATGGTATCAAGAAGCAAGTTGATGATGCTATAAAGGAGCTTAAGGAAGCTCAGCATAATCTGGCCCAAGACAATATGAAGATGGAGAAAATATTGGCTATAAAAATTTGTACTGAGAAGGTCAACAAGTTGAATGCTTTAGAGGAGCAACTTTTAAAGGAAAAAGAGAAGATTGATTGGCTGAACCAGAGGGATAGTAACATAGATAATTTATATGTGTCATATCCCAAAATTTGCCATACTTTTCTCATTTTTTGCTGGCTTATGATTCTCACTTCACCTGCATGCTCACAACCATTTTGGGCATTCATTTATAATTGTATTTTCCAAATAAGCATAATTGATTTAGAGGTCTTTGTTATTTATACCTGACATAGAGATAGGGTTTCCCAGGAATCAAAACCTATAGAATCTTGGCGGGGCATTTAATTTGGGAGGCTTATATCTTGGACTAAGTCTCATGGAACCCTACTCTTGGATTATTGGTTTTTGTTTAATTCGGTCCTCTTATGGTGAAAAGAGAGGTCATTATATAATTGTCCTTTCAGCTCCCGAGTATTCTGATTGTCGGTCGTACTCAGCCTGTGGTTAGATGGTTGTCTCCCTCTAAGTACCGATGATTAAACTCGCCTCATAAATTTCATAAAAAAAAAACTCCTTGGATGAAAAAGAGAGGTCAGGATGCAATTGCCCTTTCAGCTCCCAAGTACTCGGATTGCCGATCATACTTAGCTTGTGGTCTGATACTTGTCTCCCACTTAAAATTAACCACAGCCAATCAAATCCAATTTTACTCCCTAGGGCATTCAAAACCTTTTCACAAAGAACATGTTATTTTCGTTCTATTACAATAAGAACAACGCTTAAGCCTCTCATGCGCGAACATACAATTAATATTTAACTGCTAGAGTGTGATCCAAATGCATTCATTCTACTACAAACAAACAAATTCTTGAGTCTCCTATGCGCGAGCATAAAAGCAGCGTTTAACTTCTAGAACACGGACGTTAACACTGTTCACTAAAAACAACCAACATATTCGTATATTCTACCACAAACTACATAGCTCTGATTTCATTATTTCACTATGAGGATACGTAGGCATGAGGGTCCGAATCCTTGGAGAGAACACTAATGTTTCAACTTATTTTTCCTCCTTTAGCAAGTAATCCTCAGATAATAACACATATCTGCACATAGAACAAGAAAAACGATTCCCATTTAGTATAACAAATGTGAGGGGTGCTAATATCTTCCCCTTGCATAATCGACTCCCGAATCCTCTCTTGGTTGCGACAATCATTTTCTTTTTTTAGGGGTTTTATCGATA
Organism: Lathyrus oleraceus; assembly: GCF_024323335.1. NCBI lineage: Eukaryota > Viridiplantae > Streptophyta > Magnoliopsida > Fabales > Fabaceae > Lathyrus > Lathyrus oleraceus. Next base: position 49,748,504 of record NC_066580.1, on the reverse strand, counting down.
TTTTCCCTTTACTTTGGAATAAATAATGTTCGGTGGCGACTCTATATTTTTCGCAACGCGGTACTATGCTATGCTGAAAAATAAAAGATCTCAAACTCAAATTCTCTTAGTGGCTAATAATTATGGGTTTATCCTTTCCAATCAAGAAGACATTGAAGAGGAAGTTTTAAGATTCTATGGTAATTTGGTTGGGAAAACCTCTACTAATCTTAGAGGAATTTATATTGTTATGTTGAGAAAAGGAAAGCATCTTACATTGGAGCAAAAAGATAATCTCCTATCTCCTATATCAGAGGTGGAGGTTATTAATGCTCTTAAAGATATAAGTGACAATACTTCCCTAGGTCGGAATGGCTATGGTGCCAAGTTCTTTAAGGCTACTTGGGAGATTACTAAGTATGACATGTGTGTTATTGTTCATGAGTTATTTGATAAAGAAAGAATGTTCTATGCTTTCAATAGTGCTCTTGTCACCCTTAACCTAAGTCCAAAAATGAGAAGATGATTAAAGACCATCGACCTATCTCGTGTTGCACAACTGTTTACAAAATTATAGCCAAAATCTTAACATCAAGACTTGGGGAAGTTCTCAAAAGCCTCATCTATCACAGTTAAGCTGCCTTTGGGTCAGTGTAACATCTCCAAGACCACGTCCTCCTGGCTTATGAGCTTATCAAGGGCCATAACAACAAAGGGGTACCTCTTATATGCATGATCCAAATGGATCTTCAAAATGCTTATAATTAGGTTGAGTGGCAGGCCATGGAAAGCATTACGCAGGAATTGAGTTTTCCTCCAAAATTCATTAGATGGATCCTTCTTACCGTGGAAACTGTCAACTACAAATATTGTACTAATGGTAATCATACTAGAATTCCTCTTACTAGCAAGAAGGTGTCTATGGCTCATTGCAGGCTTCTTGTGGAGAAGATTGTGGCGTGTATCGATCATCAGAGCTCTCACCTTCTTAGCTTTGCAGGTAGACTTTAATTGATTAAAATCACTCTTTTTGCTATTACTAATTTCTGGATGCAGTATATCCCCCTTTCAAAGAAATTTATCAAGCAGGTGGAGATCATTTGTCGTTCATTTCTTTGGTCGGGTAGTGGTGATATTTCTAGAAAATCCCCTATTTCTTGGAAAAAAATCTGTAATAGAAAAACCAAGGTGGTTTAAATATCATAGCTATTGAGGATTGGAATAAAGCCAACCTCCTCAAGCTTCTTTGGAACCTTAGTGGTAAGGTTGATAATCTTTTGATCAAATGGATCCATTATTACTATATTAAAGGGAAGGATCTTTTGGAAATCTTTGTGAAAAGTAATTGGTCTTTAATAATGAAAGTTATCTTTAAGCAGAGAGATATGGTTATTCACAATCATGATTGGGAGATAATTTTGAAGCAACAGTTCGTTTCTACCAGGCACATCTACAAAGCGATTAGAATAGACATTATGCAGGTTTGCTGGCGTAAAATTTGGTTTTCCTATCCAGCAAGGTCGCGGGCTTTATTTGTATTGTGGATGGCTTGTAATGACATGATTTCTATCAAGGATAGGCTTAATCGATTTGGAATGATTGATCACGATAATTGTTATTTTTGTAATAATGTAGAAATACTTCAACACTTATTGTTTGTCTGTCCTGCCATGAAGAGCATTTGGTCCTATGTTTTGAATTGGCTTCACATTAATCATAATTCTCTTGGTTGGAATTAAGAGTTGATTTGGTTGATAACTAATAGCAAGAGTAAAGGTTGGAAATCCAAGATAATAAAATGTGCTTTTGCGGAGACGGTATATACAACTTGGAGTTTTAAAAATCAACACTATTTTCGAGAAAAAATAGAAGTAGATTTCATTGGCCCAAAAATCATTGATGTATTAGTTTATACGTGTTGGACTAGACCTAACCTTAGGCACCATATTAGCCAATTTATGTTTCCTTAGGTTTTACTCCCTCCGTTCCTTTTTAAGTGTCATTTTTTGATTTTTTACACATACCAAGGAAGCTAATCATTATTGTTACTTTTCAAACACTAATTCTTCTTTTACCTATAATACCCTTAATTATTTATTACATTCACTTTATTTTTTCTCTCTCTGCAATCATTATCTAAGGGTGATTTTAACAAAATTGCAATTAATACTACCTTGAACTTTGCAAGTGACAATTAAAAAGAAACAAATTTTTTGCAAGAAAGTGACACTTATAAAGGAACGGAGGGAGTAGTTGTTAGTGTTTGGTTTGTTGTTCCTAGCTGGATCTTTTAATCGCCTTTTTGTGATGTATTATTTTTTGGATTTAATAAAGATTTTTTTATTCCAAAAAAAATAAATATATCTATATTACGGTTTTAAGAAATAACAAATAAAACATTTTAAAATTAATTTGTATGGACGGTGGATATTATTTTAATAAAGGATAAAATTGTAAAAAGAAATATTACAATAAAAGAATTTATATTACTTTTTTCATATTTTTTATATTATAAAAAAAGAAAACATGATAAGATTACAATTTTGGTAATAAATATGGTTTATTTTTTTATTCAGTCAAAGGAAAATGTATAATTATGTACAATATGAAAATTAATTTTTTAAATTTTAAAAATGATTTTTTTCAATTTTTAAAAATTTATTTAATTAATACCATGAAAACAAGACAAGATTTATGTTTTTGGTAATAAATAAGATATATTTTATTCAAATCATTAATAATTTTTTTATTTGGTAGGAATAAAGATAGACATTATATGAAAACAAATATTTTAAAATTTTAAAAATAAAAATTACACAAAAAAAAAATCTAGTTGAAAGAGATTTTATTTAAAAAATAAAATAAAATAATAAATTAACAATTATATACCATTAACAAAAGATATTTTAATATTACCTTTTAATTAAAATAAAAATTAAATAATTTTAAAATTAATTTACATGGCCGGTTGATTTGTTTTTTTTAATAAATTTATTAATAAAGTAATTTTTATAATGTATAAAAGTGAAAATGAAAATATTTTGAATAATAATTATTTTTATTTGGTCAAAGTAAAAGGAATAAAGATGGACATTATATGAAAATTAATTTTTAAAAATTTAAAAAATAAAAAAATACCAAAACATATATCTACTTATAAAGTTATTTATGTTAAAAAAATAAATAGAATAATAAATTAATAATTATATACCATTAATAAAATATATTTCAATATTACCTTTTAATTAAATAATAATTAAATAATTTAAAAACTAATTTACATGGTCGGTTGATTTGTTTTTTTTAATGAAATCATAAATAAAGTATTTTTTATAAAATATAAAATAGAAAATGAAAATATTTCAAATAATGAATAATTTTTTATTCGGTCAAAGTAAGAGGAATAAAGATGGACATTATATGAAAATTAATATTTTAAAATTTAAAAAATAAAAAGTTACCAAAAAATAATATCTATTTAAAAAGTTACTCCTTCCGACCTTATTTATAAGCAAAAGTCTTCTAATTTTTTTTTACCTTAAATATAAGCAAATGTTAACTAATCTATGTGTGTTTAATGTCTTTATTCCAAAAATAGCTTTACATTAATGATTTAATATTGTTATTAGAAGCTGATAACACTGAAATTCACCGTATTTTCGACCCCAATTTCGCATGCATTTTAATTGTTTTATTATTATTTTATTATGTTATTACTATATTTTTCTTTGTTTTCAGGTTTTCAGTCTAATCGGAGCCCCGGTCAAGAAAAGGAGTGAAAATGAGCTAAAAAGCCAAAAAAATCAACATTTTTACACTTGTGGCTCCCACTGTGGCAGGCGCCATGGGTCCAGCCATGACGTGTCCTAATTTCAACCTCTCCTCAACTGCCACGCCTCCCACGATCTCCACTTGGGCGCTGCAATTTCCTCCTGTGGCGGGTGCTGCAATTTCCTCCTGTGGCGGACGCCATGATGTTGTGTCGGACGCCACAAGAACAAAATGGTTCCCTCCCATTTTCAAACTTAGGGGTATCCTTGTAATTTCCATTTTTTTTCCTTGCCTATAAATAGAGTCTTGATTTCATTTGTTTCATGATCCAAACTTAGTTACAACTAGGCATATATCAGTATTGTGTAAAAGTGGTAATCGCTTCACATCATAGTGTTGCCACACTGTGTAATCGAGTTTGGAGCACTTTGGAAGGAAGTTTAATACTGCCGCCATTTTCATTTCTGTTACGCACTTTATTCGACCCTCCGATTGGAGCAGGTTTTATTGCTTTACCTTTGTCTACTTTATTTTCCCGCACTGCCTTTATTTTGTTTACTTTCCCGCAATGCCTTTACTTTGTTTACTTTCCCGCACTGCCTTTACTTTGTTTACTTTCCCGCACTGCCTTTACTTTGTTTATTTCTCGCACTGCACTACTTTCCTTTATTTCTTGCACCACACTACTTTTATTTATTTTCCGCACTCGCACTACTTTTATTTACTTTCCTGCACTCGCACTTATTACCCTTTTTTAAAGTCTTCTATTTATCTGTTTTTATGATAAAAATTAAAATGCACTTTTACTTTACCATGTCTGGCTAAACCTATAAAGGTTAGAATGTAAGGATGGTAATTGAACCGATAATCCGTACAATTGTTCGTAGAAACACTTAAGAGCTATTTTGACTTTCAACTTAAGTTTTCCCGCACTTAATTTCTGTTGGGTAAGATCGAAAGTCGTCCGACGTCTATTTAAACTTAGTTGTTTTTAACTATTTCAAATACAGCGAAATCGCTTTGTTTAGTTCATTAGGAGTTTTTAACTTAAAAAGAAAAGCGATTTTAAAACTATTTTCGGACGCGTTTATAAGTTTAGAGTCTGGTTCGTGAGAACCTCTTTTGGTTAAGAAATCCAGGTCAAAATAATTTTGAACTTAGTCAAGACACTATATTTCTTAAAAATAGGTTTATACTTTAACGCAATGCGCACTTTTTTATAAGTGACAATAAGAGGGTTTGATTAGGGAGTACAACTCGGTTCTGAATACGCGAAAGCGATAGTTCCCATTAAATTGGTTCTTTTCAAAGTAGGAAACACTGCCCATAAGTAATTCTATTAGCAAATACTTGAATTATCAATGGATAATGTGAATTACATTTGAACCTGTCTTTATTAATTGATTTTAATTTAATACTTTATTTTTCATTGTGCACTCTTAAAAACCCTGTTTCGATTACCTTAGATAAACACCGTAACAATAGATAACGATAGATTGACATTTGGTCTCTATGGATTCGACAATCTTTTATATTACTCTGACGCGTTCGTATACTTGCGAAAAACACGCATCAGAAGACAATTTAATTGAGGGTATACTAGTAATTGTGTTCTCTCTGTCACATGAAATCAAGAAACTTAAATGCACTTAATTATATTTCTTAATAAGCGTGAAACTTTTCTTTTTTGCTTATAAATCAGGTCGTAGTAGTATTTATGTTAAAAAATAAAATGAAATAAAAAATTAATAATTATATACCATTATTAAAAGATATTTTAATATTATATTTTAATTAATATAATAATTAAATAATTTTAAAATTAATTTACATGGCAAATGGATTTGTTTTTTAATAAATTATAAATTAAATAATTTTTTTAAAGTATAAACTGAAACTGAAAATATTAATTAAAACTTTCAATGAAATATATATATATATATATATATATATATATATATTCTAAGATAAAATTGAAAATGAAATATCATAATCATTCTAAATCATAGGTTATGGACATATGAATTTCTTATCATTGAATAACATTATGATTTTTTTGTTTCTTGTGAAAACTGTATGGGAAGTATCATCAGAAACCTCATAAAATTCCTCTAGATTTAGAATGCTTGCTTGAATTCTCTTCATTTTCGATTGTTGTTGGTATGGTGAATCATGATGTAATCAACTAAGTTAATGCACCGTTGATGTTGGAAAATAATTCATCATTCAACAAAAGTTTACGTTAAACACTCATATGCTTAAATGAGTTCGTGCAGAAGTTGTTGTTGGTAGTAGTAATATGAATGCTATCATGGGTAAGTATTTGTTTATCATCTCCACAGGGATTAGTGCTATATCAATGAAGTTCAACAATTACAAAGATTTTAAGCTTGATTTGCATGTTTTATTTTAAAGCTACGCTATCTCAAACGGATGACAGAAAAGTAAAGTTTCAGAGAGGTGAGAACTTGTCAGGATTGAATTTCATCCAATGATCAAATATTTAATTTACCAATCAGTTATGCACAATCTAAACATTCATCAATATCATCATATATCACTCACAACAGAGTTCATATCTAAACTTCCGCTGAGAGTTATGTAGTATTGTTTAATCGACGATCTCTTAGCCTATCAAACAATACGGAGCATTAAGACTCGATAATCGCATGAATGTTAAATCTAAATCTCTGTCTAGAGTGTAGTGTCTAACATATGATTATCCTAGATCTAGATTCGAAGAGTATTTCTCAATAACAGTTCAAATTAATAGATACAAGTAAACAAGGATAACATTGCTATAGATTCATGAATAGATTATACATAATGCCATGGTTAATAAAAATACATACTAAAAGTTAACTTACATTCAATCTCAACAACAAATGGATTTAGCTACATATAATATCTAGATACAAAGAAAAAATTGAAGAGGAACAAACATCCACCGTAATTTCCCAATGATAGAAACGAGTCCAACTCCGGATCTTCAAGAAGCACCCTAACTTGTTGTTTTCTAAGCCCCACTCTCTCAAAAAATGGCTTCTCTTGGCTATTCCAAGAGAGAAAATGAAAATATATCTAGAAAATAAGAGAGAAGACCTAAAAATCTGATTTGGATCTATTTATACAAAGATGGAAATTTTATGTCTCGTCTGGTGAACTCTTCCTCTCCCGATGAAAGTTGCTTTTTGGCCCAGTTGGCAATCAGAGCGCATCAAACCGTCATTGGCAAAAATATCTATCCTCTCCTGACGACGAAGACCTCGCCTGACGAACTAAAAGTCTCAGATTCTCACCCGACGACCAACACGAGTTTTGCTCCTGGAATTCATTTTCTGGCCTCGCCTAGAGCTCGCCCGACGAGCTCGCTTCCTACTTTCTAGTTGGCGTTGGGCGACCATGCCAAAATTTCCCACACTTCTTAGTTTTGTTCCTTCTTCTTGGCTTGTGTCTTTCTATGGTTTGTTGCAGCATTTTCTGCATACTAATGCACAAATCAAATATACAAAAGCTAATTGCAATTTATATGACATTTGTGGCAAACATAGGGAAATTAACCAACGAAATCACAAAATAGTTTGAAAAATGCCTAGTTCTTACATATCAATTATAGCCCAATTTGACACTCATCAAATTCTCCCCAACTTTGAACTTTGTTTGTCCTCAAACAAGAATTTTACTAACCTAAAGAAACAAGAGAAACTACCAAGAAATCATGATCAAACATGTTTTTAGAAAAGAAAACAAGTGCATGGTTCAAATTTTAAAAGTATAAGCAAAGTGATGCTTACCACTATACTACAACAACACCATGATCATGAAGCAAATTCTAAGCACAAAACACATGTTAAAATTCTAATGCAACACAATTTCAAAAATGAATCACACCTAACACACAAATTCATCGACTGATGAAGAACAAACATGAGGGATTTGACTCACACCCAACAATCTTGCTAACATCTACATTAAATTATGCACTCATCCAAACAAAATCATATCGAAAGTATAAAACACAAATTACAAGGACTTTCAAGTGTTGTAATGTGGCTTGGTTAACAAAGAAATATCATATCTAAAGGTAATTGAAACAAAAATATTGTATAATCATATGAGAGAGACCACTTCCCAAATTCTCAAGCATTCACAACTTCATTTACCTTTTTCTAATTGCTCAATTGTTACACCTTTTCACACAACTTATTAGCACAATTTTTTTTGCTATTTTCTTTTCTTTTTCATTGTTTTTTTTCTTTCAAATTTATCTTTTTCTTCTTCAACCTCATAACACCCAACTTTTTTCTCCCCAACTTGAATACAACAAGTTTTGCAATGTGAATACTCCCAAACTTTCTAAGGAAAGGGTTAAAATTCCAACCACAAGTCATGTTTGAAGGCTCAAGAAAAAATTTCAGAATCCAATCTAAAATCAATGATGAATTACTCTTTACGTCCAAAGTGTTGGTACCTTAAGATTGGAATTAATTTTGTAAAACAAATAATGTAATCACCTCTGTTGTTTTAATATGTTGGATTGAAGAAGTTCAACATCTGGACCAACATGTAAGATACGATGTCACGACATCGTGACTGTGACATCAAGCAGGTGTATAAAACTGTATTAGTTAATTCTGGCATGTGTTAACTAATTTAATATTCTGGGATTAGTTAAGATATTTGGAGATCTTTCCTAACTTCTTAATATGTTGGGTTGAAGAAGTTCAACATCTAGACCAACATGTCAGATACGATGTCACGACATCGTGACTGTGACATCAAGCAGGTGTATAAAACTGTATTAGTTAATTCTGGCATGTGTTAACTAATTTAATATTCTGGGATTAGTTAAGATATTTGGAGATCTTTCCTAACTTCTATGTGGAGATCTTGAAGACTTAATCAGAATATTTGGTGAATATACAGTTTCCAAATATGGAGATCTTTTAGGAAATAAAAGATTGAAGACCTTGATTGCAGCAGAAGAATTCTGCCAGCTCTGTAACAGCAAAGGAGAAGCTTGCTGCAATTTTTGAAGGCCCAAATCCAGTTGGGTGGTTAGGTTATAAATAGCAGATTGTAACCTAGGTTTTGTAAGCCTCAAACAATGTAAAAATTAGGGGTGTGTGTGAGGTAAACCTCCCAACCTGTGGGAAGGTTACCATGTGTTTCTCAGTGCTTGAAAGCATGAGATTATTTGTAACTCAAAGCCTGTAGGCAAGAGTTGTTATGTTCTTGAACGAAGCTGTGGAGCATGTTCAAGTTGTTTAAGCATTGCATTGTAATTGTAGTGATAGGAATGGAAACTGGAGGTTTCTATCTAGGAGTTCCTAGGTATAGATTGCATTGGGTAGGGATTAAGTGAAAAGTTGTAAACGGAGGAGTTTAACTCTGAATTAATACTGCTGATAGTGGATCTTCTTCCTGGCTTGGTATGCCCCCAGAGTAGGTAATGTTGTACCGAACTGGGTTAACAATTACTGGTGTTTTTACCTTCTGCACACAATATTCTGTCTGTTATAACTCAGTCTGGTTTTAGTCTGTTTATGAAGGGAATAATAGACCTGACACATAGCCTGTAGTCTGAATGCAAAACAGAATGTTATGACATTCATCATTGACTGCTGATACTGATGAATCTCCTGGTTGGTCTGTTACAGTTCACCCATCTGTAATGTTGGGACAGGTGATGTTCAAATCAATGTTGAGACATCATGCTGATAACTGGGCAGGATCAATAAACATAAGGGTTATGTTTGATCTCTATTGTGTCTTTGCACTAGATGGAAAAAATTGGATGTTCTTCTTCCATGGTGGTATATTAGCAGATGTCTTGACATCTGTGACTGGGTGCATATGAGTACTGGGGTTTATTTTTTATAACTGTCTTGCTGTATTAGTAACAATGTTGGATCAGATGTCATGACTTCGTGTAGAACATCTGAACTCTGACTATACCAGAATTTCACAAAGGAAAAATCTTATTGTTCAAAATTGATATAAATCCTGATATTAAGGCTCAAAGGGGTTAACGAATACTTATTCACACACAAGGTATGTTACTTTTGGCCAAGTGGTTGTGCTTAAAATCAAACAAAATGCCTTGATCATTTTCATGCTTTCATACAATTTAACAAAATTGCAAGATTAAACATAAGTCAAACGAGATAAAACATGAAATTTTGGTCTCCTGTGCAATTTAGTAAACAATGGAAGTTTCCTCACATTTGGTTATGATCTAAAGTGATTCAAATATGAACATGTATTGGAAAAGAATGAATGACATGATATTTGCACAAATTACAAGTTTCATATTCATGTTATGTTCTAGAAAGTATTAAACATGGACCTTGATAAAGTATCGAATTTTCAGCTCATATCATTATCATACAAATGCAAGTTAAAACATTTAAACTTGGAATAATCACTCAATGATTTTTCAAGCCATTCAAAAACAAACTTTGAGAACAAACACACAAATTTCTAAAACTATTAAAATTAAACTAAACTACTATACGATCTAATTGAAACAAATTAAACTACTTAATGCAAAACTATTAAATACTTACTAAGTTGGGTTTCCTCCCAACAAGCATTTCTTTTATGTCGTTAGCTCGACGCCTTTTAAGTAGATGATCCCTCTTGTTGCTTCTTTGTGCTTGGCTAGTTGTTGGTTCCTCCTCCCGCAGTTACCACTAACCAATCAATTGAGTAAACATGATGGGAAACGAGTATATATACAATATATAAAAATGTACAAAGCTTAAAAAAATAGAACTATTGCAATGTTTTAATATCTAAACACCAATCCCCGACAACGGGCCATCAGATATGCCACCTCAATTAATGAGGGAGATCTGATGGCCCTTGTTTTTTTGAATTTCTTTTTATTTTCTAATTTTTCATTTAATCCCTTTATTTTGTTTAATTCATATTAATTTCATTTTTAATCCAAAAAATACGGGACTTTAACCAAAAATCTTTAAATATTTTTCTCTGTCATATTTTGAATTAAAATTATTTTTTTGTGTATATTTTTAATTGTTTAAAAATACTTCTGACTTTTTTAAAATAGTGAAATTTTTTGTCTAAGGTCCTTTGACCTTGTTTGACCTAGGATAAATCTCATGGCCATTTATTTGGTGTTTTGAAGGGATTTTAGGTTTTGACCAAATAAAAATGCATATTAATTCATTTTTAAATTGATTTTTAATTGATTAAATGTTTAAAAATATTGTTGAGCCATTTTTATGGCCTGGTGATATTTGACTTTCTGTTTGGACCTTGGTCAAGGTTGATTTGACTTTTTTTGGATCAAAACCATTGGATTTAGGGGATTGATGAAACGTACATTTCATCTCCCAAAATGAATGGATGATTTTGATTTGATGAAATCCCTCCCATGATCAATTTGGGTTTCTATCTCCCCCTCCCTCTTCATCTTTATCCCTATTCTTTCCCATTCCCTCATTTGACCAATGAAATCTCTAATGTCTAAAGGCTACTTGATTCATCAATGACCTTGTGTCAGATGAATCAATACAAGTATGACTGAGATAAGTCCCTCCCTTTTGACTTTTTTTTAGTGTGTGGTATGTTTTAGGAGTTTGGTTCTTCATACCAAATCTCTAACATGCATTAACACCTAACTTTTTATTGCCCGACCTCAGATAGTTGTGACTTCTACATAAGTTCAATTAGGATTGCTTAACATAGAGCTAAATTTGACCCTCAATGCATAACATTATAATAAGTGAGATTGTAAGTCTCACATTCTTCATGACATTGTGTGGAGACTTGACCTTTTTTCCTTTCATGGGAGCTAGTGGTATACTTGTTGAATTATCCAAGTTGGAGCCCTTATCATGGAAGATTTCTTGGTTTAAGGATTCATACTTGTGAATGAATGGCTGAGTGTTCTCCAAAGAATGACTTAATCAATTAAAATCACCATTAACACTTGACTAACTTTTGACTAACATTTGACTAACTGTTGTTAATATTGCTTTACTTTCAAGTCATTTACTATTATGCAATTTAAATTTCAGCCATTTATCATTCATTTCCATTTATATTTCATATAACGTGTTTATGATTATGTCATTTTCACTTTGCTCATTTGAGCCATATCTTGTGATTGTATATATATTTTTTGTGCGTTTTAGTTTTGTTTATGGTCTTAAGACCTTAAAATACCTAATAACAAGAAAAATCCTAAAAAAACATTTGGTGGAATCTGGTTTTATTGACGTTAAGCTTATCCATAGATTGATGGTCATGAATTTACCGTTACACATATGAAAATGATTCCAAGATCAAAGTTACTCTTTATCACATGACAAACAACTTTCATGTGGGCATCAAGAGCTAAGTTTGCTTGGAAAGTCATTTTTTATGGTGAAATATTATAGGTCATTTTGCCTGTGCCCTAGATAGAAGGTCAACTTCCAAGAACCATAACTTCCTCAATTTTTATGATATGAATACAATCCAAGTCTCATGATCAAATTTAATATGTCTTATTCAATGTTTCTTCTTTGATAAGGGTCAAATTCCACTTTCAAGATCATGTTCCATGAGGAAACATTATAGGTCCATTTTGGTCCTCATCATTGAACAAACAATTTTCCTCAACTTATAAAATCTATAACTCCATCATGAAAGCTCCACATGTTGTCAAATTTGTGATCAAATTGAAGATAATCGAAAGAGCTACAAATTTGAAGAAGGAACCAAATTCATTTGAAGCTCATAACAAAAGTTATTCAAGGTGGAAAAGGGGTCATTTGACTTTTAACTTAGAAAAATTTCAAGTATGTTTGATTCCTCCAACTTCAAGGCCATAATTCATCATGTTCCAAGATTAAAATGGAAAAAGTACCAACATGAAAGTTGTTCTCGATGATGGTAGCTTTCCAAAGAGCTCAAGATCACACCATTTAGACAAAGATTGAGGAACTTGCGCATATCTTCTTTGCATGGCCCAAATTGGCAACTTTTGAACTTAATTGTTACACATCTTTGCATGGCCTCATATTATGACATCAATATCATTTATGCATAAATTTGAGTGGATTGCACTGATCATTTAGGTCTGAACACACACCCATGCACCCATGCACATGAAATTACTATTTTTGGTTCAAATTTGAAATGGTGTAGAAATGAATTGCATTGTCTATAAATTGAAGAGCATTGCCTCATAATAGAGGAGAACCCTTGCCCAAGCTATGCCAAGCAATCCAATAGCCACACTTGAGAGAATGCCTTGAGGATTTCATTAAAATCGAGCTTCTATTTCAACTTCTGTTTGTGAACTAGAACTCCAAGGATTCATCACATTTTCATTCCAATCAACTCCTGCAAGCAAGAGGAAGAATAACCAAGTGGAATTGCATCAAGATCGAGATTCAAAGTTGCTACCCGAAGGTGAATTTTCTTAAATTTCAACTCTTCGATTCTCTCTCATTTCTTAAGATTTTGGCTTGATTTGTGCATGAACGAAGTCCTGCCAATGTATGCATTGATACTTGTAAGACCCCAGTTTTGACCCTAAGACCCCTTATACTATCTCATCATTTGCATTGACTTTGGGATCACACCTTGGTAACCTCCTCACCCCTTATTCATTGGGTTTGCATCGGGAGAGATTACCAAGCATATTTGATTGTATCATACTTAGTTTTTATTTGTTTACTAACTAAAATACCAAAAAATATGCCTAGTATAGTTTCATTTCTTTTGTAGGTAGTGTGTGCATCCCCCTGTGCCTCACCAAGTCCATATCTAGGGTTTGAGACCATCAATGCAAGAGATCAATCAAGAAAATGTTCACCATGGTTCTACGCATCATATATGGATCCCCTTGTTCTTCATTTGTCATTTTGATCAAGAATTCATCAAGTGTTTGAAGCTTGTTTGTCTTGGAAGCCCTAATTCATCTAGGTATCTTGTGTGTCTTCCTCATCAAGTTTCTTCAACAAATTGGTCAAATATCTGAAGGGATACTTAATTTTACTTCATCTCAAGAATATATGATCCTACATGAGCCCCAAAGAGCAAAGTAACATTAAGTTTGCAAGTTGACTCAAAGAGGTTGACCAGAGAAAGTCAACTAGTCAAATCTAGGGTTCCCTAGACCCTATATCGTATAATTTTTGTCATATCAAAATGATTCCAAGAGAAAAGTTACTCTTTATGACATTCTAAACAACTTTCATGTTGGCATAAAGAGATAATTTTTCGTGGAAAGTCATTTTTTATGGTGAACGATTATAGGTCATTTTGTTTGTGCCCTAGATAGAAGGTCAACATCCAAGAACCATAACTTTCTCAATTTTTATGATATGAAGGTCATGTAAGTTCCATGATAAATTTAAAGATGTCTTATCCAACTTTTAATCTTTTAGAAATTTCAAATTTTACTTGAGATGGCATGTACCAAGAGGAAACATTATTGGTCATTTTGGGCCATCATCATTGAACAAGCAATTTTCCTCAACTTCTAAAATCCATAACTCCCTCATGCGTGATTCAAATAATGTAAAAATTATGATAAAATTTAATAGGATTGTAAGAGATACAACTTTAAGAAGGAACCATTTTCATTTGAATCTCATAGAAAAAGTTATTTAAGGTGAAAAAGGTGGTCATTTGACTTTTAACTTAGAAAATTTTCAACTATGTTTGATTCTTCCAAATTCCACCTCAAAGTTCATCATGATAAAAGCTCCAAATGGAAAACGTTTCAACATCAAACTTGTTCCCCTTCATGTTAGCTTTCCAAATAGTCCATGATCATGTCATTTGGGTTATTTTTGAGTGACTTACGCATGAGTGTAATGCATGGCCCCATTTAGAAGCTTTTATGATCAATTTTCATTTCACATTGCATGGATTCATGTTAAGGCTTCAGCATCATTTGCTCATGATTTGGCTTTGGATCACAAAAATTGTTTTGGTCTTGTTTCACTCCCATGCAAGCATTAAACCACATTGTTATTTTTGGACAAAATTTGAAAGTGTGTGAAAATCAATTGGCATGTCTATAAATACATCTCCTCCAACTTATAATTGAGGACCCTTTTCCCCAAGCTTTGATCTGCAACCTTCCATTCCTCCATTGATAGGATAATCTTGAATATTTCACTTGAAATCAAGCTTCAATTCCTCTTCTGTTTTAGGATTGAAACTCCAAGGGTCCAAGCTCTTTTTGCATCCAATTCACTTCCTGCAAGTTAGTAGAATAAATCTCAAGCAATTTGGAAGAGAGAACGAGCTCCATTGCTACAAATAGAAGGTGATTTTCATAATTTTCTCTTCTTCTATTCTCCCTCAATTCTCCATCATTTGACTTGATCTTTGGTTGTCTGAATTCCTACCAATGTAGGTAACAAGATTGAGTTGCTTTGAGGTCAAATCAAAGGAACTCAGTTCACACACCTCGTTTTTCAATTCCACATATCTCCTTATATAGTGTGAATTGAGAAAAATGGAGGTCAAATTTGTGCTCTCCATCATTTTTCCTTTGAGATAGTATATAGATCTTGAATTTTGGTGAACTTTGATGGTGGACCAGTCCGGTACGGTCCACTAGAGATGATGTCCGGAGCCCTAACTCAGGTGGTGTGTTGGCTTCATCATATCCATCTGATCTTGATCCATGTTTGTAGCGTTAAATTCATGACCATCGAGCTATGGATAAACTTCAACGTCAATAAAATCAGAGTTGCCACCGCACTTTTATTGTTTCCAAAGGAAAAGAAAAAAAACGAACAAAACCCAAAGATAAGAAGTTTTCAAATCAAAACTACTAAAATGCCAGAGATTATAGGTAAGGGGGTTGGTTACACAGAGGGAAGGTGTTAGCACCCAAAGTGTCCTAGGTACACCTAGGGAGCCCTTTTTTGAGTGCAAGTGTTTTGGTCAAAATGATGTTTGGTAAAATATAGAGTGGGGGGATGAGAAAAGAATTCATTAATTATATTTTTGTGTTTGAAAATACCTTCGGTCTTATGCCTACGTACCAACATAAAAATGAGGGATCAAAACCGCGTAGTTCGTGGTAAAAATTTCAAAGAAGTTAGTGAATTGATTTTAATCAAAAGTTTAAATGAAAAGGCATAAAAGGCCAAATATTTGAATGGGGTTGGTAATTCTTTTTGTCTTTTTGAAATTAAAGTCAATATGGTTAAGTTCATTTACAAGTTTGATTTAAGAAACATTTCAAAAATTCAGTGGCATAACGCCAAAGTTTCTAATCATTAAAACATGTATAAGTTCAAAAACACAAACAAAGAAGGCTTTGAAAAGATGGAGAGATTTGAAATTAAAGAAGTGGGAGGAGATGAAGAGACTACCCTAGAAAAAATTTAAAAGTTAAGAGTTGAAAAGATCTGACCAATGACATGTAATCCACAAGACAAGAATGTCAGATAGAAACCCATTTTCCTTTGGACTTTAGCAAGCAACAAGCATAAGCATATATGAAGACCAAGGCATCAAATAAAGATAGCCATAATACCCAAGCAAGCACTCCATAGCTAGCAGTCTTCAATGTCTTCCAATGTATCAGATGAAAATATTTCCTTGGTGTAAGACCCCAATTTTGACCCTAAGATCCCTCATGCAATTTCATCATAAGCATTAGCATATGGATCGTACCTTGGCATCCTCGTTACCCCTCCTTCATTGGGTTTGTTTTGGGAGAGATCACCAAGAACTTTGTGATTGTATCATACTTGTATTTTATCATTTTACTAACCAAAATACCAAAAATATGCCTTTGCATTTGCCTAACTCTTTTGTAGATAGGGCATGATCTCCATTGATCTATCAAGTTAATATCTAGGGTTTGAGACCCTCATCACAAAGAGCACAACCATGAATTGATACAAGAATGGTTATGAGCATTATATATGAGTCCCAATGATTTCTACATGTTATATTGATCAAGTTTTCTTCAAGAGTTTAAGGGTGATTTGCCTTGGAAACCCTAGTTTGACTGGGTATCTTGAGTAACTTCTCCAACAAGCTATCTCACCAATTGATCAAATTTCTCAAGAGAAACTTCAAAATTCATCATCTTATGCATATATGATCTATCATGAGCCTAGGAAGTCAATAGAATTGAAGATTAGCAAATTGGTTGATGGTGGTTGGCCAGATGAATTCATCTAATCAAAACTGGGTCTCCCTAGACCCTATCTCCTACAATTTTCGCCATACGAAAATGATTCCAAGAGACAAGTTACTCTAAATGACATTCCAAAAAACTTTCATGTTGATACCTAGATCTATTTGTGCTTAGAAAATCATTTTCTATGTTGAAACATTATAGGTCATTTTGTCTAAACCCTAATTTGAAAGTCAACTTCCCAAGGCCATAACTTGCTCAATTTTTATGAGATGAAAGATTTCCAAGTTTCACAATTAAATTCACGATGTATAATTCAAATTTGATGTTTGGAGTGAGAGCTAATTCAACTTTTATGAGCATGTGATATGAGGCTACATTATAAGTCACTTTTGACCTATACCATTGAACAAGTGATCTTTCCAAGCTTCAAAAATGCATAACTCTATCATTTCAAATCCAAATGACATCAAATTGGTGACCATTTTGAAGGTCTTTGAAATATATACAACTTTGATGAAGACATTTTTCTCATTTAAAGCTCACATAAAAAGTTAAGCAAGGTGGAATATTGAGATATATGACTTGACACTTAGAAAAATTTTCAGCATGTTGAAATTTCCAAACTTCCACCTCAAATTTCATCATCATAAAAGCTTCAATTGGAAAAGTGTTGAACATGAAAGATGTTCCTCTTGATCTAAGCTTTCCAAAAAGTCCAAGTTCATCCATTTTGGACAAGAATTTCTAGGGCTGCGCATGGCATGAACACGGTATCATCATTTGGCAAAGATCAAACTTCAAATCTTCACACACACTTGCCTTGCAATCCAAGTTGATTTAAGACTCTCTCATATTCATTTGTGAACCTAAAGCAATGATCTCATGGGCCTGTACACACCCATGCACCCATGCATCATCAATTGCCAATTTTGAAAACTGATTTGGAAGGTGCAAATATCATGAGCTACAGCTATAAATAGAGACCTCTATCATAAGAATTCAAGACACATTCGCGCCAGCTTTGATCCTAAACCCTTAACCCTTCCATTTGAGAGGATAATCCTGAGAATTTCATCTTGATATTGAGTTTGAATCTCATTGTTTTGAGATTCAAAACTCCAGGGATCCAAGACCTTTTGTGCATTTCATTCTACTTCTGCAAGCATTCTGAGTGAGATCCAGCACAAGCCAAGGCAAGAGCAGTTGAATGCAAACCTACATTGAAGGTATTTTCCAGAAAATTTCATCTCTTCAATTCTCTCTCAATCTTGCTCAATTCTCTTGATTCTTTGGTTGTCTGAAGTCCTACCAATGTAGGCAAGAAGATTGAGTTGCTTAGAGGTCAAATCGAAGCAACTCAGTTGACATACCTCAAAATTCAACTCCTCATATCTTTCTATATGTGAGGAGTTAGTTAAAATTGAGGTGATACTCATGATCTACACCATTTTTCCTTTCAGGTCATGTCTTCCTTTTTTATTTATGATGTGGTGATGAATGGACCAGTCCGGCCAAGGTCGCATGAGAAGACGACCGGTGCTTTGCTCCGGCAATGATGTGGCACGGTCCTGAGCCATCAGATTGGTTCAAATTATTTTAATCAGGAACGTTGCTTATGATGACCAAGTGTGTGGCGCGCTGACTAGCGTGTACCATGGAACGTGTGTTTCTCACCACTTGATCTTCCACCTTAATTAACGAGGCAGATCAAGTGGTCCACGTTTTTTTGATTTTTTGATTTTAATTTTTATTCCTTTGATTTTCATTAATTAATGTTAATTTTAATATTGATCCAAAAAATGTTTCACCAAAAATTTTCAAAATTTTCCCTTTTTCATATTCTGAATTAAAATTATTTTTTTGGATCATTAATATTTTTCATAATTTAATTGATTTTTCATTTGTTTTTAATTATTTAAAAATACTTTTAAGTCTTTTAAAATTCTAAATTTTTTTCTCCAAGGTCCTTTGACCTTGTTTGACCTATGATAAATCTCATGGCCATTTATTTTGTTTTTTGATGAGGTTTTAGGAATTTGAAAAACCATATTTAATTTAAATGTATTATTTTAGTTTTTTTAATTGGAATAAATGCCAAATAATTTTGTTGACCAATTGTGATGACTTGTTGGTATTTGACTCTTGTTGTTGGGCCTTGGTCAAGGTTGATTTGACTTTGTCAAATTAATATCATTGGATTAGGGGATTGATGGAATGTACATTCCATCTCCCAAAATGAATGAATGATATTAATTTGGTAAAAGTCCTCCTTTGATCAATTTGAGATTTCATCTATTCCCCTCCCTCTTCATCTCATTCCCCTTCTTTATGCATTCATCTCATTTGGCCTATGATATCTCAAAGTCCTAAAGCTAGTTGATTGAAAAATTAACATGAGTATGGATGAGATTATGCCACACCCTTTGCATATTCTTTTTGTGTATGGTATGTTTCATGAGCATAGTTCATAATACTATGTCTCTAACATGCATTAACACCAAAATTTTATGGCCTGACCTCAAATAGTTGTGACTTCTACATAAGTCCAATTACGATTGCTTAACATAATGCTAAATTTGTGACATAAAAGGCATATCATTCTAGGTAGTGAGATTGTAAGTCTCCCCTATTTCATGGTATTGTGTGGAAACTTGACCTTTTTTCCTTCCTTTGGAAGATGTCTTGGTTCAAGGATCCATGTTTGTGATAAGTTGGTTGAGTGTTCTCCAAAGAATGTCTAAGAATGAAAAGCAAAAAAAAATAATACTAACTTCTAACTTATTAACTACTAACTTTTAATTTCAACCCCTTTACTTTAATGTCATTTAATTCTAGCTTTTATACATTTGCCATTGTTCATATCATTCTAATTGTTTATGTTAATGCAATTTTCACTTTGTCCATTTGGACCATATTGTGTGATATATTTTATTTGTGTATACTTTGTTTGTTTGTATGGTCTTTAACCATTAATGTACATAATAACAACAAAAACCCTAAAAAACGTTTGTGTGGACTGTTGGCTTGATCTTGGACAAATGGACTTAGAATTTAGGTAACATTCCTATGCTAAATAACTTGGCCAATGCCAACTTATTGATAAACCAAGTGCTTGCAATTTGAAACTTCATCTGATACATCATTCAAGATCTCTCTAAGTTCATCTGCAACATGATCATTGTGAAGCTGTCATTTTGAACCTGTGACTTGTGAAATTCATCTGTTACATGAGATACCTTGAAGAAGATCATGGAATGGATAAGCTTGGATGTGGAAATCTTTATTTGATGCCTTGCTCTTCAAGATAATATAATTGTGCATTTGTGTGTTGCTCGATTCTAAAAAGTCCAAGGGAATTCTGGGTTTCTATTGACATTCTTGTCTATTGGATTGCTACCCACTTGGTCAAATCTTTTCAACTCTAAACTTTTACTTTTGTACATAGTATTAGTCTCTTCATCTTCTCCCCATTTATTTAATTTCAAAATCTCTCCCTCCTTTTTCAAAACCTTCTTTGATTGAACTTATTTTGTTCTAAACTTTGACCACTTTTGCAAAAAGATAGAGACTTTGGCCTTATGCCATTGCATTTTTAAACTTCTTTTCTAAATCAAACTTGTAAATAGACTTAACTATACTTGAATTAAACTTTCAAAAAGCCAAAAAGAACTAACTCATTCAAACCATTTTTAGGCCTTTGTGCCTTTCAAACTTAATTTTTATTAAAAGCAATGCATCCACTTTGAAATTTGTATCACGAACTACGATGTTTTGATCCCTCATTTTTATGTTGGTACGTAGGCACCAAACCAAAGATCTTGCCAAACACAAAAAGGGCTCCCTAGGAGTACCTAGGACACTTTGGGTGCTAACACCTTCCCTCTGTGTAACCAACCCCGTTATCTGTAATCTCTGACTTTTTATTAGTTTTGATTTGAAAACTTCTTACTTTTGGGTTTTGTTCGTACTTTTTCCCTTTTCCCTTGGAAACAATAAAAGCGCAGTGGCGACTCTTGTTATTTGATTTCTAGCTTATCCATAGCTTGATGATCATGAAATTACCACTACACTTGGTAAACTCACAGAAACAATCATTAGATATAAACAATAAGAACAATATAACAATTTAAGCACAAAGACAAAGTAACAGATGCATCCAAGTGGAAATCCAGGCTTGCGTCATATGAAAGGCACTGTCAAAGATAACTTAGTCTCATATAGTGGCATTGGCGAAGTCCTTTAGCATAGGGAATGTTGCCTAATTCTATGTCCAAAAGTTCAGATCAAGTCCAATAGTACACCAAGATGCTTTTTAGGGTTTTTTTTTGTTATTAGGTGTTTTAAGGTCCTAAGACCACAAACAAAAACAAATACAAATAAACAATATATACAATCACAAGATAAGGCTCAAATGAGCAAAGTGAAGAGGACTGGAAACATAAACAAGTTGCATGAAATGTAAATGGCAATGAATGATAAAGGTACTAAAATTTAAAGTGCATCAAGTAAATTACTTGAAAGTAAAGCAACATTAATAAAAGTTAATCAATGGTTAGTCAAATGTTAGTGAAGAGTTTTAATTGTTTAAGTCATTCTTTGGAGAATACTCAACCATTCATTCACAAGTATGAATCCATGAACCAAGACATCATCCACATGAAGGGATCCAACTTGGATAAATCAACAAGTATGCCACTAGCTCTCATGAATGGAAAAAAGGTCAAGTTTTCACACAATGCCATGAATAATGGGAGACTTACAATTTCACTTACTAGAATGCTATGCCTTGCGGGACAAATTTGGCTCTATGTTAAGCAATCTAAATTGGACTTATGTAGAAGTCACAACTATCTTAGGCCAGGCAATAAAAATATAGGTGTTAATGCATGTTAGAGATTTGGTATAAAGAACCAAACTTCTAAAACATACCACACAATAAAAAAAAGGGATGGAACTATCTTAGTCAGGCTCATGTTGATTCATCTGACACAAGGTCATTGATGAATCAACTAGCATTTGGACATTAGAGAAATCATTGGTCAATGATGGATTGGGAAAGAATAGGGATAAAGGTGAAGAGGGAAGGGGAAGTAGAAACCCAAATTGATCATAGGAGGAATTTCATCTGATCAATACTATCCATTCATTTTGGGAGATGAAATGTACATTTTATCAATCCCCTAAATCCAGTTGTATTGGTCAAACAAAAGTCAAATCAACCATGATCAAGGCCAAACAGAAAGTCAAACATCTCAAGACCAAATAAATGGATCAACATAATTTTTAAACAATTATTCAATAAACAATCAAATTTAAAATGAATTAAAATGCATTTTTAAATGGACAAAACCTCAAATCCCTTTAAAACACCAAATAAATGGCCAAGGGATTTATCCTAGGTCAAACAAGGTCAAAGGACCTTAGACAAATTTTTTTTAGAATTTTTGGAAAGTCATAAGTATTTTTAAAAATATTCAAAACAAGTCTAAAATAATTTAATTCTTGAAAAATATCAAAATTAATCTAAAAAATGATTTTAATTCAAAATATGGAAGAGGAAAATATTTAAAGATTTTTGGTGAAAGTCCCATATTTTTTGGATTTTATGAATTAAACAAAATAAAATGATTAAAAGTAAAATCAGAAATTAAAAAGAAAATAGAAAAAATAAGGGCCATAAGATCTCCCTCATTAATTGAGGTGGCATATCGGATGGCGAAGTGCACACTATCCACCGTGGTCTTTAGTCAACGTGTGGGAATTATAGTAATGCAAACCAAAGGTTGAAATTAGATCCTTGGACCAAGATCAGATTGATGAGAGGAAGCCAACTCATCACCGTAGCTAGGGCTCCAATCATCTTCTCCGGGGGACCTCACCGGACTGGTCCACCACCTACCATCAATAAAATAAAAAGTAAGCCTACTATTTTAAAGGAAAAAAGCTCAGGACCTCGAATCTGACCTTAATTTCTCATAATTCTGAGAATATTGAAAGATACGAGGATTTGAATTTTGAGGTACACGATCTGAGTCGCTTCGATTTAACCTCAAAGCAACTCAATCTTGTTGCCTACATTGGTAGAACTTCAGACAACCAATAAACAAGCAGAATTATGAAGAAATGAGAGACAATCGAAGACTTGAAAATCTTGAAAAATCACCTTCGGGTTGCAGTGATTTGGCTTGATCTCGATGCAATTCCACTTGGTTCTTCCTCCTCTTGCTTGCAGGAGTTAAATGAAGTGAAAATAGCTATGAATCCTTGGAGTTCTTGTTCACAAACAAAAGTTGAATCAAGAACTCTATTTCAATGGAATCCTGAAGGTATTTTATGAATCGAGGTTCTGAGATTTCTTGGCACAACTTGGGCAAAGGTTCCTCTTCAATTTGAGGCAATTCACTTCATTATATAGGCCAAGGAATTGATTTTTACACCATTCAAAATTTGAACCAAAAATACTAAGTTCATGTGCATGGGTGCATGAACATGCACTAGGCCTAAAATGATGATTGCATTGAGTCCAAATTCATGCACAAATGCTACTGATGTCGTAACATGGAGCCATCAAAGGTAATTGGAATTTGAGTTAAAAAGTTACCAAAACAAGCCATGAGAAGAATCCATGCGCAAGTCCCTCAATTATTGTCCAAATGAAGTGATATTGGACTCTTTGGAAAGGTGACATGAAGGGAAACAACTTTGATGTTGAAGAAGTTTCCATTTGGAACTTGGATCATGATGAAGTTTGAGGTGGAATTTGGAGAAATCAAAGATGGTTCAAAATTTTCTAAGTACAAAGTCAAATGGCCATTTCTTCCACCTTGAATAACTTTTGCTATGAGCTTCAAATGAAAATGGTTCATTCATCAAAGTTGTATCTATTTCATTCCTTTTCAATTTGTTCACAAATTTGACACTATTTGGATCTTGCATGAGGGATTTATGGGTTTTAGAAGTTGAGGAAAAATGCTTGTTCAATGATGATGGCCCAAAAGGACCTATAATGTTTCCTCTTGGCACATTCACTTGCAAGTAGAATTTGACATTTCTCAAAGAATAAAAGTTGAGAAGACATCTTGATATTTATCACGAAACTTATATTTCCTTCATATCATAAAAAATGAGCAAGTTGTGGTCCTTGGAAGTTGACCTCCTAACTAGGGCACACACAAAATGACCTATAATCTTTCACCATAAAAATGACTTTCCAAGCAAAATTAGATCTTGATGCCAACATGAAAGTTGTGTGGAATATCATAAGGAGTAACATTTATTTTGTAATCATTTTAATATGACAAATAATGTAGGAGATAGGGTTTAGGGATCCCTATATTTGACCAATTGACTTTCTCTGGTCAACTTCTTTGAACCAACTTGTAAACTTGAGGTTCCTTTAATATTTGGGGCTCATGGAGACTTATATATGCATGATATGAGGTTTAATGAATTATACCTTGATATATTTGACCAATTGATGAAGAAACATGCCGAGGAAGTCACACAAGATACCCCGATGAAGTAGGGCTTTGTTGGAACAGGGATAAAGTATCGGGATTTGTTATCGTCTCCACAGGGATTATGTGATATTGCCGCCGTTGGACATTTGTTAAGTTCTTAACTTATAGTAACAAGGGGGTTTTAGTTTTCGGTTACGGTAACTTGCATAAAAAGTAAGAAATTGCGGTAAAAGTTTTGGTTTTACGATTTGAGAAAGATTGTCAAAGTTAGGGTTCAACGATCACTTTGCATGCATATGTTTGACCAAACAAAACTCATAAACTCCATTAGATGATAAACACATTCACAAAATCCTCCCAATGTGTTTATTTCTAACACACATTGTGGCTTTTTCCCATTTTGATCCATTGTTGATTTCTCACACAATCTATCAAAAAGGATGGATGAAAACCTAGGTCAAGAGTTGGAAAACACCTTTCAATAATAAACCAACACAAAGAGTTATCAATAAAACAAGGTTTTCACCATACATTCATCATCAAAGAGTTTACAAATGAAGATCAACCCATATACATACAAAGCTTATGATCATCTACATCTAACCTCCATCTTCAACATTAAGGTCCTTTTACTCCAATTTTTGCATAGGGAATGTCCTAGAAACTAAGTCCATTTATCCATTTCTTTGCATTTGGTTCTCAACAATCAAAACAAAACACAAGCACAATAATATATACACAATTATGTGCTCAAGTGAGCAAAAGGCAAATGGCATTAGCATAAACATGTGCTCAAGTGAGCAAAAGAAAAAACAAATGGATAATATGTACAAGAATAATAAATTGCATAAAAGTAAAGGGCAAAAAGTAAATGTTAATTGTTAATGGTTAGTGTTAGTAGTTAAAATGCCATAAGGCAAATTTAACGCTATGTTAAGCAATCGTAATTGGACATATGTAGAAGTCACAACTATCTGAGGCCGGTCAGTAATAATGTAGGCAACAACACAAGTTAGAAGTCTTGATTAGTGAACCAAGTTCCAACAACTTGCCATGCCAAAAAGAAGAAGAGAATTGATCTTGTATTGGTTTAAGCCTTTTGCATGATTTAGGAAACAACCTATCCTTAATGCAAAGCCATTCACTTGATCAATTGATCAAGATGAATTAATTTGAATCAAGGAAGATTAAGTCTCCCTAATCAATGCTAACTTATCAACCTTCAACTCATTGATCAAAAGGAAAGAAGAAGAAGAAGAAGGAGATGAAGAATGGATAAGGAAATGGAAAGATTAAAATGCATAAGGTGAAATAAAAAAATGTACCAATCCATGTGTATTGACCAAATGACATTGAAGGTCAAAGTCAAACAATGAGAAATCAGAAATGAGATGAAGATTGGAGGTTAAACAATAAACAAAATATTTTTGGCATTTTTAATATTAAAATAAACTTGAATTAAAAATAAAAGAAAAGGTCAAACTTGAAAATCACTTCAAATCAACCTTGAAAGGTCCAAGTGATTTATCCCAAGTTCAACAAGGTCAAACAAAGTTTGACAAAAAAAATTCAGCATTTTTAAAAGTCAGAAACTATTTTTAATCAATTAAAAATGAATAAAAATAACCTAATTGAACTAAAATCTCAAATAAATCTCAAATCAATTAAAAAATTGATGAGAATATTTTTCATAGATTCATCATCATTCAAATAGGTTAGGAAAATATTTTTGTATTTTTTGAATATCAATAACTATTTAAAATGAATTAAAAATAACCAGAAAAGAGAAAATTCACAAAAAATATCAAATGACAAAATAAAAAAATATAAAAAATCAAAATTAGAAACGAGAAATTATTTGGAGAAGAATGCAATTGGTCCCATATTTTTTGGAATTAAATTGAAGAAGATATGAATTTTTGAAAATAATGGAAATAAAAGAAATAAAATCAGAAAATAAGAAAATTCAAAAAAACCAGGAGCGTTAGATCTGAGCTCATTAATTGAGCTGGCAGATCATTTGCTCCAGAAACGCGCTTCCACGATAGGTCCAAGTCCACGCGTAACACAAGGATTAAAATAAAGTCATAACAACCGATGGCCACGATTAGATCTGGAAAATACATCCAACGATCCAGATTGGATCTGGCAATGGGACGGCCACCGGAGCCACCTTCTTCTCCGGTGAGAAGCCAGAATCCGGTGACATTTGCAGGTTTTCAAACCTTCATCATTTTGCACGATCCTTATATCAAAATAAAGCTGGGGTGATGTACATCACCCCTGTAACCTTGAATCACACTCAAAATTCCTATAGAGTAAGAAATCCGAGATGGAAGATTCAGGTATGGAAAATGCAGTTTAATAAAACACAAAATTGAAGCTACCACTAGCTTGCCTCTCAAGTGAGGACTTCAGAAAACACAATGGCCCGACAAATAGATCAAAGAGTAACGAGTTTCGAAGAGAAAACCAGTTGATGATCAACCTTGGATTCTGGAAATTTGAGCTTGCTTCCTTGCTTCCTTTGGCAAAACAGAAGATCAATGGAGTAAAGGATTAAGGTCTAAAAACTTTAGATCCAAAGATTCAACCAGATGTAGTTGAATTTTAGATCTGAAAAATTTGAAGAAAAGTGAAATAGCTTCTTTGGTGAGAGGTTAGGTTTTCAGTTCTGCAGCATTTCAGGTTGACTCATGGATGAAATTTGAATGGAGTGAGGTCCTATTTATAGATGGAATGGCAAGGAGAGTGTGATTCAATCCGTGTGCATGGAATTGGACATTCATTGCATGGGCTTGCATGATCATGCAAAAGGCCCAAATTCAATGCCAAATGCAATCTGAAATCATACCAAAGTGAAATAGACGTGTAATCTGAATGGTAATTGCTTGTGCATGGAATTTTGAAGTGTTATGCATAATTGAACTAAAAACTTCTCCTCTTCGAAAATACCATTTGCCAAATCCAAACATGATCATGTGAGTAATGGTTGGAAAGGTTTTAATGTAAGGAACAATTTTTATGTTGGGCAAAAATCCATTTGAAGTGTGGAAATTGGTGAAATTGGAGTTTAAAGTGCAAGGTGCAAAACATGTAAAGGCAAAGTTTCTAAATATGGCCAATGTTCAAGCCCTTCTGTTTTGATGATGCAAGCCTCAAATGGAAACACCTCCAACATCAAAGTTGTATATATTTTAAATACAATCAAAATGGACTTAAATCTTGCATCATTTGGATTTTTGATGAAAGAGTTATGGGCACTTGAAGTTGGACTTTTTTGCCTTTCAATGCATTTGGTCTAAAGTGACCTATAATGTCTTGCATTATCACATGTATTTCCTTTGAGATTTTGAAATTTTGTTCAACATAACATTTTAAGTAGACATCTTAATCTTTCCAATGCATTTTATCCCACCTCAAAATCATAAAAAATGAGTGAGTTATGTCCTTGGGAAGTTGACCCAAAATTAGGGTTTCAGTCAAAATGACCTATAATGTCTTGGAATGGGAGATGACCTTCCAAGATTCAAATCAATTTTTGATGAACATGAAAGTTTTTCGTATGGTCCTCAAGAACAGTTTTTCTTTTGGGATCATCTCCATTTGACCAACACACAAAAAGTTAGGTCTCAGTGTATTTCAAAATAGTCAGATGAATTGACTGATCAACTTCTCAAGTCCACAACCCATATCTTGATGAATTGATGATTGAGGACACTCAAATAAGTTCAAACATGAATGAAATAATGAATTAAAGAACTTCCCTTGATTGTATTTGATCATAGGCTGAGGTTGCTTCAAGAGCAAGGCACTGTGGATGATCAGATGAATTAGGGTTTCCTTGGGGAACAAACCTCAAACCCTTTGATTAGCTTTGATCAAAATGATGAATTGAGATGATAGGGAGGCATATTTGATGGATGAGAGCTTTGGGAATCATTACCATGCTTGCTTTCATCTCCTCTTGGCCATATCTTTGTACCAATGATCTCCTTGAAGCTTTGGACCTTGTGATGGCTCAAGCTACAAACAAAGGATGTTAGTGACATATTTTTGTGCTTTTGGTTAGTAAAAATAAGAAAAGCAATGATATACAATTCAAGCATGCTTGGTGATCTCAAACCACTCACAAGAGGTCCCACCCAAAGGTAAGGGGAACCAAGATGCTTATGATCCTTGAGGCTATGCAAATGCAATGTTATGATGCCATGAGGGATCTTAGGGACAAAATTGGGGTCTTACACTTATGTTTGCTTTATTTCTTGATTCCTTTTCCATCTTTCTTGTGCCTTAGTTTTCTACTCTTTCATGCCTAATTCCGGCACAATAACACACAAATTAAAGGTACCAAGATCATTTCACATAGTATTGCAAATCAACAAAAGCAAGGGTGGTTTCGAACACTTTTTCGACAAAAAGGAGTGAAAGATGCCCACATTTGATAGCTCAAATAAGCAAACTTGGGCATCTAACAGGCTTCCAAGGCAAACAAGCTTCAAACAAAGAAAAATAAAGTATGATACAATCAAAAGTGCTTGGTGATCTCTGCCAATACAAACCCAATGAATGAGGGGTAAGGAGGATGTCAAGGTGTGATCCAAAAGCCAATGAAAATGATGAGATAACATGAGGGATCTTAGGGTCAAAATTAGGGTCTTACAGCTGCCCCTATTTAAGGACATTCGATATGAGGATGTGAAGGTTAAAATATTTGTATCAAATCAACAGAATAAACTTAAATAACAATATCTAGAAACAAATTTTGGTCCCTAAGAGACCTCATGATGCATATGGCATGTATGCAAAAATAATCTTTGTGGGGGATATATTTCCATAAAGGAAAAGAATCTAGAGAGATCGAAAGTCCAAAGGAGCATAATGAATTACGGAAGGAACACTCACTGAGGAGACATACACTCTGGAGATAAAAGCTATGCGTAGGCTAGGCTACGACTTGAAAACTGCTGGAGACATGAGGGAATTTTCCATGAAAATAACTCAGTGGAAAGACTTGGTCGGGGAAAATGGAAACCTGCATGTATTAAGATAACACCAATACAACAGGAAACACCCGTTGGGCAAATGCGTAAATTAGAACAAAGCTGAAATATTCTTTCAAAAGGGGATTCGATTTCTTAAAGAAATACAAAACCAAACTCAAATGGGGAAGAAAAACTTCACCACAAGAGTAAAAAGAGATATATTATCTATTACCGGCTACTAGGTAGGAAGGTAATATACTCGGACAAAGGGATATCCATTACCGGTTAGGGTAAACATATCAAGGATGACTCGCTGAGAAAAATGAGGCATATTTATTACCAGTTACTGGGTAAGAATAACCCACTAGGGAAAAGAAACCAAATAGGGATTACAACTACCTGTTACTAGGCAGAAGACCAAAGAGAGAGTATTCGTCACTTATTAAAGTGAACATATCAAGGATAAACTCAAAGGGAAGAATATCCGTCACCAGTTAAGATGAACATATCAAGGATAAACTACCGGGGAAAATAGGAATTACAACTGTCGGTTACTGGGCAGAAGACTGAAGAGAGAGAAAATCTATCACCGGTTAAAGTGAACATATTAAGGATAAACTCAGAGGGAAGAATATTATATCTACCAGTTACTGGGTAGAAGACTGAAGAGAGATAAAATCCATCACCGATTAAAGTGAACATATCAAGGATAAACTCTTTTGGGGAAAGAAAGATTTATAGCTACCTTTTTACTGGGTAGAATACCAAATAGGAAGAATATCTGTCGCTAGTGAAGATGAACACATCAAGGATAAGACTTACTGAGGAAACAAAAACGAATCCGTTGGAGAAAATCTATGAGGTACATTACCTTTTACTAGATATTGGGTAAATTAACACAAGTAAAGTACTCAACATCAAGAAGAATATTACCAATTATTGGGTAATAAACTCTCGGTGACCAAAATATCTATCTAGGTAAGAACTAGAAAGAAGCGGTCAGATAAGACTCAACCCAATGAGTATATAACTTAAGGGGAGTGGTTCTATCCAGATAATGGTCTGTGGAGGAAACTGAAATAATAATCGTCCACGAGGTAATAACTCAGTGGGGAAAGAAGAAAAGATAAACTTTTTTTCTGCTTAAAAGGGATGACACTCTACGATTGAAGGAGGACAAACACACCAAATCTGCGTGGGGAAGTAATATCACCAAAGTAGCGGATCCGAAGAAAGATCAATGTGATAAAATGCATAATGAATTATCTGATGTTGTGCTTTATGCATGAGTATGTATATGATTATGCTGACAAACGAGAACGAAGGATACAAAAAACAAAGATTTGAATAATCACAACTAGATGTTTGACTAATCACAACAAGAAGGGAGCACCCACTGGAAAACCTGCTAGGGATGAAAATAACTTACTGAAGATAAAGATCTTAACTGTAGGATAAATTCAACTCTGGATGGGGAAAGGCATGAAGAACATGCATCCAACCCTAAAATGCTGAGGATAAAGAGGGATCTGCTGAGGTGGGGTACTCAATCTAATGGGATAAATTTTCTATTTTATGTCTCTAGCTTTTTCCTGGATTTCCCTTTCGGGTTTTCAATCCATCAAGACGCCCATTTTTGCCTAAGCCGCCCTTTTGGGTTTTCAAATTAGCGAACTGTTTTTTTATTTTTAGGCGAAGTATTTTTTGACTGCATCGGCATTCACAGGACACATGAAATCTTCACCATCCGTAGTTGTAAGAATCAATGCACCGCCTGAAAAGGCTCTCTTAACAGCATATGGGCCTTCATAATTAGGAGTCAATTTGCCCCTAGCGTCGGGTTTGAGAGATAGAATCTTCTTGAGCACGAGGTCACCTTCTCTAAACACACGAGGCTTGACCTTGTTATCAAAGGATTTCTTATTCTCTACTGATATAACTGACCATGACACATGACAATCAATGTTTTCTCTTTAATCAAATTCAACTGATCATATATGGTCTGGCACCATTCAACTTCAGTCAACTTGGCTTCCATCAAAACACCCAATGATTGGATCTCAACCTCTACGGGGAGCGCAACTTCCATGACATAAATAAGAGAGAAAGGGGTTGCCCTTATGGAAGTGCGGATGGATGCACAGTACCCATGCAAAGAAAATGGGAGCATCTCATGCTAATCTTTTGTTGTCAAAACCATCTTCTGAATGATCTTCTTAATATTCTTATTCGCAGCTTCAACATCCCCATTCATCTTGGGTCTGTAGGGAGAAGAATTATGATGCGCGATCTTAAAGTCTTTACAAAAAGCTTCCACCATATTATTATTCAAGTTCGATACATTATCAATAATGATCTAACTTGGCACACCATAACGACATATAATCTGATTCTTAATAAATCAGACCACAACCTGCTTGGTCACATTTGCATACGATGCCGCTTTTCTAGCGGTAAATTCATGACCATCAAGCTATGGATAAACTTGACGTCAATAAAACCAGAGTCGCCACCACGCTTTTATTATTTCCAAAGGAAAAGGGAAAAGTACGAACAAAAACCCAAAGATAAGAAGTTTTGAAATCAAACTAATAAAATGAAAGAGGTTACAGGTAAGGGGGTTGGTTACACAGAGGGAAGGTGTTAGCACCTAAAGTGTCCTAGGTACTCCTAAGGAGCCCTTTTTTATGAGTATATGTGTTTTTGGTATAAATGATGTTTGAGAAAAATAGAGTGTGGGGATGAGAAAAGAATTCATTAATTACACTTTTGTGTTTGACATGACCTTCAGACTTGTGCCTACGTACCAACATAAAAATGAGGGATCAAAACCTCGTAGTTCATGGTAACAATTTCAAAATGAGTGAATTGCTTTTAATCAAGAGTTTAAGTGAAAAGGGGCCAAAGGGTCAATAAATTTGAATGAAGTTGTTAGTTCTTTTTGTCTTTTGAAACTTTAAGTCAATATGATTAGATTTATTTACAAGTTTGATTTAAGAAAAAGAAGTTCAAAAATTCAATGGCATAAGGCTAAAGTTTCTACTTGAAATAAGGTCTAAGTTTGAAATTACAAAACAAAGAAAGTTTTTTTGAAAAGGGGAGAGATTTTTTTGAAATTTAAGAAGTGGGAGGAGATGAAGAGACTACCCTAAGCATAAAATTAAAAGTTAAAAGTTGAAAAGATCTGACAAATGGGATGCAATCCAACAGACAAGAATGTCATATAGAAACCCATTTTCCCTTTGGACTTGGAATCAAACAATAATCAACAAGCAATTAGCAATACCCAAACATCAAGAAGATCAAGGCATCAAATAAAGATAGCCACATCCAAGCAAGCAAATCCCATAGCTAGCGGTCTTCTTTGTCTTCTCATGTATCAGATGAAATATTCCTTTGATCAACTCAGAAGAAAGCATCAGTCACAAGATCAAAATAACAATTAGTACCAACACAAAGTAATAGATGAATTCAGATAGAGTCCCAAGGCTTGCATCAGATGAAGGCTCAGTTTACAATCACATGGTATCAAAATGTTGGCATTGGCCAAGTCCTTTTTGCATAAGGAATGTCGCCTAATCCTAAGTCCAAAAGTTCAGATCTAGATCAACAGTCCACCGAATATTTTTTAGGGTTTTTATTGTTTGTTAAGTGTTTTAATGTCCTAAGACTACAAACAAAATCAAAATGCACAAACAAATATATACACTCACAAGATATGGTTCAAATGAGCAAAGTAAAAATGACATAAACATAAATAAGTTAAATGAAATGTAAATGGCAAAGAATGATAAATGACTGAAAATAAAATTGCATAAAGTAAATGACTTGAAATTAAAACAATATTAATAATAGTTAGTCAAATATTAGTCAAGTGTTAGTGGTGTTTTGCTTTTTAATTGATTACGTTATTCTTTGGAGAACACTCAACCATCCATTCACAAGCATGGATCCTTAAACCAAGACATCTTCCATAGGAAGGAAAAAAGGTCAAGTTTTCATACAATACCATGAAGGATGGGAGACTTACAATCTAACTTACTAGATTTCTATGCCTTTAGGGTCAAATTTAGCTCTATGTTAAGCAATCATAATTGGACTTATGTAGAAGTCACAACTATCTGAGGTCAGGCAATAAAAATTTAGGTGTTAATGCATGTTAGAGATTTGGTATAATGAACCAAACTACTAAAACATACCACACACTAAAAGAAAAGATCAAGCGGGATGAACCTATCTCATCCATACTTGTATTGGTTCATCTGACACAATGTCATTGATGAACCAATTAGCCTTAGGATATTTGAGATTTCATTGGTCAATGAAAGGAATGGGAAAGAATATGGATGAATATGAAGGGGGAGGGGAATGATAGAAACACAAATTGGTCATGGGAGGAATTTTATCAAATTAAAATCATTCATTTATTTTGGAAGATGAAATGTACATTTCATCAATCCCCTAAATCCAATGATTTTAATCCAACAAAAGTCAAATCAACCTTGACTAAGATCCAAACAAATAGTCAAACATCACAAGACCATAAAAATGGCTAAATATAATTTTTACACATTTAATCAATTAAAAATCAAATTAAAAATGCATTAAAATACAATTTAATTTGGTGAAAATATAAAATATCTTCAAAACACCAAATAAATGGCCAAGAGATTTATCCTAGGTCAAACAAGGTCAAATGACCTTAGACAAAAGATTTCATCATTTTTGAAAAGTCAGAAGAATTTTTAAATAATTAAAAATATGCATAAAACATTTAATTCATGAAAAATATCAAAATTAATCCAAAAAATAATTTTAATTCATAAAAAGAAAGAGAAAAATATTTAAAGATTTTTGGTGAAAGTCCCATATTTTTTGGATTAAAATGAAATTAATATGAATTAAAAAAAATAAAAGGATTAAACATAAAATCAGGAAATAAAAAGAAATTCAAAAAAGCAAGGGCCATCAGATCTCCCTCATTAATTGAGGTGGCAGATCTGATGGCCACACGCTAAGGCGTATGATGCGCTAAAGTCAACTGCGTGGCAAAAATGGTACTCACAACAGATGACTAAGATTAAAACGTGAGATCATGATCAAATCGTTTTGGCCACGCCAACACATCGCCAGAGCCTTAACTCTGGTCTTCTTCTCCGGTGGACCTCACTGGACTAGTCCACCACCAACCACCATGGAAATGAAAAACAAGGACATGAATTTAAATAAAAAATGCCCAGGAGCTCGAATCTGGCCTCAATTTTCTCCAATTGCAAGTATATCAAGAGATACAGGGATTTGAATTTTAGGATCATGAACTGAGTTGCTTCGATTTGACCTCAAAGCTGTAAGACCCCAATTTTGACCCTAAGATCCCTCGTGCAATTTCATCATATGCATTAGCATTGGGATCATACCTTGGCATCCTCCTTACCCCTCTTTCATTGGATTTGTTTTTTGGAGAGATCACCAAGCACCATGAGGTTGTATCATACTTTTACATTATTATTTTACTAACCAAAATACCAAAAATATGTCTTTGCATTTGCCTAACTCTTTTGTAGGTAGGGCATGATCCCCATTGATCTATCAAATTCACATCTAGGGTTTAAGACCCTCATGGCTAAGAGCACAACCAAGGATTGATCCACAATGTCTCTAAGCATCATATATGAGTCCCAATGATCTCTACATGTTATTTTGATCAAGCATTCTTCAAGGGTTTGGAGCTGGTTTGCCTTGGAAACCCTAGTTTGTCTAGGTATCTTGAGTAACTTCTTCAACAAGCTTCCTCACCAATTGATCAAATTCCTCAAAGAGAACTTTAAAATTCATCATCCTATGCATATATGATCTACCATGAGCCTAAAAAGTCAAGAGAATTGGAAGTTAGCAAGTTGGTTGATGGTGGTTGGCCAGATGAATTCATCTAATCAAAAATAGGTCTCCCTATACCCTATCTCCTATAATTTTCACCATATGAAAATGATTCCAAGAGAAAAGTTACTCCAAATGACATTTAAAACAACTTTCATGTTGAAGTCTAGAGATAATTTGGCTTGGAAACGCATTTTCTATGTTGAAACATTATAGGTTATTTTGTCTAAACCCTAATTTGAAAGTCAACTTCCCAAGGCCATAACTTGCTCATTTTTTATGAGATGAAATATTTCCAAGTTTCACAATCAAATTAAAGATGTCTACTTCAACTTTTATTTTTGGAGTGAGAGCTTAATCAACTTTTATGAGCATGTGATATGAGGATACATTATAGGTCATTTTGGACCATACCATTGAACAAGTGATTTTCCTCAACTTCAAAAATGCATAACTCTATCATTATAAATCCAAAAGATGTCAAATTGGTGACTATTTTGAAGTTATTTGAAATAGATATAACTTTTATGAAGACACTTTTCTCATTTGGAGCTCACATAAAAAGTTTAGTAAGGTGGAACATTGGAGTATATGACTTGACACTTAGAATTTTTTTTAACATGTTGAAATTTCCAAACTTCCACCTCAAAATTCATCATGATCCAAGTTCCAAATGGAAAAGTGTTAAACATAAGAGTTGTTCCTCTTGATCTAAGCTTTCCAAAGAGTCCTAATTCATTCATTTTGGATGAGGTTTGCTAGGGCTGCGCATGCCGATAACAGGCCTGCATCAATTGGCAAAATCAAAACTTCAAATGACCATTTCACATTGCCTTGCCAATCAAGCTTGATTCAGACCTCATTTAAGTTGGTTTTGGGCCTTAGTGCATTGCTTCATGGGCCTGTACACGCCCATGCAAGCTTGTGCATGACATTGCCAATTTTGGAAGAAACTTCAAGTGTGCAAATAACACTTCAAATTGCTATAAATAGAGACCCTCTGAGCTCATTTCAAAGGATCCTTGCGCGCCAACTTTGCCTCAACTCTTCAAACCCTCACAATTCAAAGGAAAACCTGATAATTTTCACTTGAAAATTGAGTTTGAATCTCACTGTTTGGAGATTCAAAAACTCCAGGATCCAAAGCTTCTTACCATTCCTAATCCACTTCTGCAAGTCATAGGAGCAAGATCAAACAAGAATTGAAGCAAGGAAGAGCAAGTTCTGCACAACATTGAAGGTATTTTCCATATTTTTTCTTCTCTTCGATTCTCACTCAATTCTCATCAATTCTCTTGGATCTTTGGTTGTCTAAAGTCCTACCAATATAGTCAAGAAGATTGAGTTGCTTTGAGGTCAAATCGAAGCAACTCAATTGACACACCTAAAAATTTAACTCCTCATATCTTTCTATATATTTGAAGTTAGTTAAAATTGAGGTCAGATTCGTGCTCTACACC
This sequence comes from Lathyrus oleraceus, assembly GCF_024323335.1. Lineage (NCBI taxonomy): Eukaryota > Viridiplantae > Streptophyta > Magnoliopsida > Fabales > Fabaceae > Lathyrus > Lathyrus oleraceus. The sequence goes on along the minus strand of NC_066580.1, from coordinate 49,711,834 downwards.
ATTTTTCCTTTTAGATCATGTCCTCCTTTTTCATTTTTGTGATTGTGATGACTGAACCAGTCCGGCGAGGTTCGCCTGAGAAGGTGACCGGCCATTTGCTCCGGGAATGTGCTGGGCAAGTTCTGAGCCACATGATCAGTTCAAATCATTTTAATCTTGAGCGTTGCTTTTGAATACCATTGGTGTGGCACGCTGACTCGTGTGTTTGGTGGAACGTGCATTTTAGACCACTTGATTTGCCACCTCAATTAATGAGGGAGATCAAGTGGTCCACGTTTTTTTGTATTTTCTGATTTTCATTTTATTCCTTTGATTTTCATTAATTCCTATTAATTTTAATGTTGATCCAAAAAATATGAGAGTTTCATCAAAAAACTTAAATAAAATCCTCTTTCATATTTTGAATTAAAATTATTTTTTGGATCATTATTAATATTTTTCATGATTTAATTGATTTTGTGAATATTTTTAATTGTTTAAAAATACTTTTAAGTTTCTAAAAATTCTAAAGTTTTTTCTCCAAGGTCCTTTCACCTTGTTTGACCTATGATAAATCTCATTACCATTTCTTTTGTGTTTTGATGAGGTTTTAGGAATTTGACAAACCATATTTAATTTAATGGATTATTTTTAGTATTTTTAAATTTAATAAATGCCAAATAATTGTGTTGAGCCATTTTGATTGACTTTGTAGGCTTGACTTGTGTTGTTGGGCTTTGGTCAAGGTTGATTTGACTTTGTTAGGTTAAGATCATTGGATTTAGGGGATTGATGGAATGTACATTTCATCTCCCAAAATGAATGAATGATCTTAATTTGGTAAAAATCCTCCCTTGTCCAATTTGAGTTTTGATCCACTTCACCTCCCTCTTCATCTCATTTCCCTTCTTTATGCATTCATGTCATGAACCTATGATATCTCTATATCCTAAGGCTAGTTGATTGTAAAATCAACATAAGTATGGATGAGATTAGGCCACCATTTTTGCATATTCTTTTTGTGTGTGGTATGTTTCATGAGCAGAGTCCATTATACTATGTCTCTAACATGCATTAACACCAAAATTCTATTGCCCGACCTCAAATAGTTGTGACTTCTACATAAGTCCAACTACGATTTCTTAACATAGCGCTAAATTTTTGACACAAAAGGCATATCGCTAAATTTTTGACACAAAAGGCATAGAATTCTAGTTATTGGGATTGTAAGTCTCCCCTCTTTCATGGTATTGTGTGGAAACTTGGTCTTTTTTCCTTCCTTTGGAAGATGTCTTGGTTCAAGGATCCATGCTTCTGATAAGTGGGTTGAGTGTTCTCCAAAGAATGACTTAAAAGAAAAAATCAAAACCAAAAGCAATACTAACTTCTAACTCATTAACAACTAACATTTAATTTCAAGTCATTTTACTTTAATGCACTTTATTTTTAAGCCTTATTCATTTGCCATTATTCATACCATTCTAATTGTTTATGTTAATGCCCTTTTCATTTTGTCCATTTGGACCATATTTTGTGATATATTTTATTTGTGTATATTTTGTTTTCTTGTGTGGTCTTTGACGGTTAATGTACATAATAAGAACAAAAAACCTAAAAAATATCTTGTGTGGACTATTGGGTTGATCTGAGACAATTGGACTTAGAATTTAGGCAACACTCCCTATGTAAAGGACTTGGCCAATGCCAAGTTTTATGAAACCAAGTGCTTGTAATTTGAAACTTCATCTGATACAATGTTGAAGATCCATTTAAGTTCATCTGCAACATGATCATTGTGAAGCTATTATTTTGAACCTATGACTTGTGGAATTCATCTGTTACATGGGCACATTTGAAGAAGATCATGGAGTTGCTAAGATTGGATGTGGCTATCTTTATTTGATGCCTTGCTATTCAAGTTGATTTGTGTGCATTGTTTGTTGCTTGATTCTAATGTCCAAGGGAATTTGGGTTTCTATATGACATTCTTGTCTATTGGATTACAGCCTATTGGTAAGATCTTTTCAACTATTAACTTTTAAATTTATGTTTATGATTAGTCCCTTCATCTCCTCCCCACTTCTTTAATTTCAAAATCTCTCCCTCCTTTTAAAAATTTCTTTGATTGTGCTTGTTTTTTTTCTAAACTAAACCATATTGCAAACTAGAAACTTTGGCCTTATGCTATTGCATTTTCAAACTTCTCTTCTTAATCAAATTTGTAAATAGATTTAACCATACTTGACTTAAAGTTTTCAAAATCCAAAAAGAACTAACTCATTCAAACCATTTTTAGGCCTTTGTGCCTTTCAAACCTAATTTTTGTTAAAAGTAATGCATCCACTTTGAAATTGATACCACGGACTACGAGGTTTTGATCCCTCATTTTTATGTTGGTACGTAGGCACAAGTCTGAAGGTCTTGTCAAACACAAATATACAATTAATGAATTCTTTTCTCATCACCCCATTCTATTTGTTTGTAAACATCATTTTGTACAAAATACATATGCACATTCATAGGAGTACCTAGGACACTTTGGGTGCTAACACCTTCCCTCTGTGTAACCAACCCCCTTACCTGAAATCTCTGGCATTTTATTAATTTTGATTTGAAAATTTCTTATTTATGGGTTTTGTTCGTACTTTTCCCTTTTCCCTTAGAAACAATAAAAGCGCGGTGGCGACTCTTGTTATTTGATGTCTTGCTTATCCATAGCTTGATGATCATAAATTTACCGCTATAAAAGCAACTCAATCTTGTTGCCTACATTGGTAGGACTTCAGACAACCAAAATTCAATCAAAATAATTGAGAAATGATGGAGAATTGAAGAAGAGAAGTTTATGGAATTTCACCTTCGAGAAGCTTCAATTAAGTTTGATCTTGATTTGGATTTGCTTGATTCTTCCTCCTCTTTCTTGCAGTAATCAATTGAGATGAAAAAGGCAATGAATCCTTGGAGTTTGAACTTCAAAACAGAAGGTGAAACTCAAACTCGATTTCAAAGAAATCTTCAAGGAATTTTATGGTGTGAGGTTTTGAGTTCTCTTGGCAAAGCTTGGGCAAGGTGTGTGTGTGTGTGATTTCTGAGACCATGAGCTTGTTTAAATAGGCAAGGGAATTGATTTTTGCACCACTTGAAAATTTGCTAAAATTGGAAAACATAGTGCATGGATGCATGGGAAATGATTTGGGCCTAAAGAATTATGCAATCCAATCTTAATTCATGCACAAAGAGTATTGAGGTCATCACATGGAATCATGCAAAGAGGAATGATCATTTGAATCCAAAACTTGCCAAAATAAATCCCACAAAGGAGCCATGATCAAGTCCCTCAATTTGGTCCAAATGAGGCGATCTTGGACTTTTTGGAAAGGTGAGATCAAGGGGAACATGACGCTTGTATCATGATTAATTTTGAGGTGGAAGTTTGGAAAATCAAAAACATATTTGAAAATTTTCAAGTACCAAGTCAAATGTTCACTTCTTCCACCTTGAATAACTTTTGCTACGGACTTCAAATGGAAAAAGTTCCTTCATCAAAGTTGTATCTCTTTCAAATCTATTCAATTTGGTAACATATTTGACCTAATTTGGATTTTGCATGAAGGAGTTATGCATTTTAGAAGTTGAGGAAAATCACTTGTTCAATGGTAATGGCCCAAAGTGAACTATAATGTTTCCTCTTGGCACATGCATTTTCAAGTTGAATTTTCACTTCTTCCAAACATAGAAGTTTAAAAGGACATCTTGGATTTGGTCATGGAACTTGAAGGGCTTTCATATCATAAAAATTGAGCAAGTTATGGTCCTTGGAAGTTGACCTCCTAACTAGGGTTCAAACAAAATGACCTATAATCGTTCACCATAAAAAATGACTTTCCAAGCATAACTAGTTCTTGACTTAAACATGATTTTTTTTTGTAATGTCATAAGGACTAACGTTTCTCTTGGAATCATTTTCATATGATAAAAAAATGTAGGAGATAGGGTCCAGGGAACCCAATGTTTGACCATTTGACTTTCTCTGGTCAACCACCATGAACCATCTTGCAAACATGACATTCTCTTGATATTTGAGACTAATTGAGGATCATATATGTGTAAGATGATGTAATATGAAGTATACCTTGAGATATTTGATCAAATGTTGAAGAAACTTGTTGAGGAAGTCACATAAGATACCTAGATGAATAGGGCTTCCAAGGCAAATAAGCTTCAAACTCTTGATGAATTCTTGATCAAAATGATATGTGAAGACCATGGTGTAGCGGTGTATTCATCACTTTATGATTTATTGACTAAATCAAAAGCAAAGCATACAAAGATAGAGTCGCCACCGCACTTCTATTTATCCAAAGGAATGGCTAGAAAGCGAACAAAAGCCTAAGAAGTTTTACAAAGAAAAACTAATAAAAGGGGTACAGAGATCTGGGTAAGGGGGTAATTATGCAAAGGGAAGGTGTTAGGCACCCAATGCATCCTAGGAACTCCTAGGGAACCCTTTTCACAACTTGTTGTAAAAAGTATTGTTTATGGAATATTTATTGTGCAAACATTGATTGGGAGGATGAGAGAAGAATATACAATTTTATTATTTTTGTGTTTGGATGGATGAATCCATTGCCTACGTACCTTTACAGGATCAAAACCTCGTAGTTCGGCTAAAAGATTTCCAAAAAGTGAGCGGATTGATTTTAAACAAGAGCCTTAAGGTCTTTCATTATCAAAGGGAGAAAACTCAACCTGAACAACAATCCACCATGCGAGGATAGCTTCAACATACTAGTGAGGGGTTAACCCTATAATAAGTATGGAAGTCTTACAATCCACTCACTAAGGATGCGGTGAGATTCACATCAACCACTATGATAATTCAGATCTACGGCTAATGCATGAAACTTATCAAGAAGTGGACAAGGGCCACAAAAACAAATGAGTGAGTGAAATTAACCAATTATGAGTATTCACAAAGATGGTCAAAGTTAACATTAGATCCAATTCATAAGAAGTATTGTGAAAATGAAGTTTGAAAATCAGAGGCTTAAGGCCTAGGTTTCTAGTTTTGAAAACAGATGAAAATGTTTGCACAAAGTTTTCTGGTTTGGGTTACGAATGCAAGTGGAGGTGTAAGGAAACAAAAAGGTGGGGATGAGGAGTAAAACTTCAATAGGAGTTCCTCTCTTGAGATCATATGTAGATGACCCAAGTAAATACCATCCTTTGGAATAAGCAACAAACAATAAGCAAATAAGCAGGTTCAAAGAGAATAAAGCTGGAAATGGAATGCCAATAAATGGTCTTACGTCCAACTCCGAAAACAAATGGGAAACAGAGTGCCAATAAATGGTCTTACGTCCAACTCCACAAAGCAACATGGGAAACAGATAGCCAATAAATGGTCTTACATCTAACTCCTCAAAAGAAACAAAATAAGAAACAGATAGCCAATCAATGGTCTTACATCTGACTCCACAAAGAAAACAAAATAGGAAACAGATAGCCAATCAATGGTCTTACATCTGACTCCTCAAACAAACAAAACAGGAAATGGAGTGCCAATAAATGGTCTTATGTCCAACTCCACAGAAGGAACAGGAAACAGATAGCCAATCAATGGTCTTACATCTGACTCCTCAAACAAAGCAAATAACAAATGCAAAAGAAAAATGCAAACAATATGCAAAAGCAACATGAAGGATACACAGGTAAGCAAACAATCAATCAATTAGCACACTCTATACACAATCAAAAGGCTCATACAAGGTTGGGCTTTAGTCAAGGGGGTCATATCAACCTTGACAAACAAACCGGTTCTGTTAGGGGTGTTTTGAGCTCTTAACCCTAACATTGAGAGTTAGGGTGAAGCAGATGAAATGGGAAATGAGGGTTAGACCTCATAGCTCTTAACCCTGGCCTGGGTGAGCTTGAATCAAAGAAAGTGTGAGAGTCCAGAATGAGGAACTCTACTCCACATGACTGACTTGATATACAATGATCTTGGGTGTTTATTCAAATGCATCAGCACGTAGTGCGAGCAATATGAAAGACTCAACTGAATAGCAGGGGATGGATTGCACATCCCTTCTATCTGCCAATGCCTCTTCACTTAGGAGGTCTTAATATGTAACCATGCCTCATTGAGGTCTTTAGCACAAAATTAAACAATAAAAAACATGGCCTCTTAAGGAGGGCTTCAGACAGGTGCCTGCTAAAGATAGCAGGTCTTCCAGACTACATGGAGAACAGAGGGTTTACCTAAGTGGTATGCCAACCACAAGCAAAGCAAAGCAACTCAAATAATGAGTTAAAGCTACTAAAGTACCTGTAAGAAAATCAAACAAGTCAATATTCACATTCAGACAAACTAAACAGACAGTCAACAATCAGACAACCAATATACACAATGTAAGTCAACAACTCAAGTGAGCTAGCCACCCAAGGACCTGCAACACAATCAAGATTAGTTAAACAAAGCAAATTGTATCTTAAGCAAGAAGATCACACCATCCATTAGGACTTATTGCTTGAACCTGAAATGCAAAGCTCAAAATGTGAGTTCAAAACCCTAGGGCAAAGCCTAGGGTCAAAGGTGAGGCAAAAGGTCAAAACAGAAGCTAAAATTCAACATGAATCACATTTAATCAAGTAAGAATATGTCCTAAAAAGGACCAAATCAAAATCATCAAGCAAAGTCATGTAGTGAGCAAGAGAAGACAAAGGCAATTTCAAAGCACACAATTGATCATTAAGAATCAAAATTCCATATTAAAACAGAAATGACTCAAACAATTCTGGAAATTTTTATGAGCACACAATATGTCAAACATAATAATCATACCAAAAATTAGAAGCAACAGAGTTCAATTGAACTAGAAATGAAAATGCACAAGTATGAGACCAAGAATGTGACACCAAATGTTGCACAACAATGTCCATGTGTCTAAAACAGATATGAAAAATGGTAAAAATGCACAATCAAGCCTCAATGGTCAAGCAACATGTTGGGAATCATCATACAAAATTTCATGGCAATTGGATCATTATTGAGCATTTCACAAAAGAATGAATGAAGCAATGTCACATATGCATACATGTTCAATCATCAGTCCACAACCAAAAATCCAGAAATGGTAAAAATCAAAAGTCAACACCACAAAATAATAGACAAACACATGAACATTTTGCAAAAAATTAGGAATTAATTGGATGTGTATTCAATTTGATATGATTTTTCAAAGTTGGAAAATATTTGAAATGAAATGTGGAAAATGTACATGAAATTATGGAGGGAAAGAGGAAATGATGAATTAATTTGAAAAAAATGGCTGAGGCAGGAATCGAAGCAGGTGTGAGCGCCACTCAAAACGGCGTCGTTTTGGTTAAGTGGAATTAAAATGCAAAAATGAAGAAATGCGCTCAGGGGGAATCGAAGTAGGTCGCGCATTTGGACCAAAACGGCGCCGTTTCATCTCTGAAAACCCTAGGCGCACGAACTGTTGCTGGCACTATTCCAGGCGGCGAGGCAAGGCGGAAACCATCGTCTTCTTCATGAAGACGGTGGCTGAACAATAACTTCATGCAATTTTTTTTCCAGAATCGTGCAATATCTATACCCAATGAAAGCTCTTGCTACGTACATTACAGATCAATCATCATTTAATCAAAACAAGCCATGGATTAAGAGATTCGAAGACAAACATTTTGACATTCAAACTTTCAATTCCATATAACTCAGCCAATAATCCACCAAATCACATGAAATTTTCATCAGCATGCTCAGCAAGAGAAGGTCTACACTATCATGGCAAAAGATTGGAGAATTAAGAGGTTCGAAAAACCTACCTCTTGAAGAACAATTTATGGAATCAGCAGCTTCAAGGCCTGGCACGATTCAAATCCACTCCTGTATCACTGTTATGAAGCTTGAAGTAGAAATTGAGGCTTGGAAAGGCTTAGATCTGGCTCAAACAACAGTTTCCATCTTCACCTTCATGAGCTTGATATGCTTGATTTCCACTCGAATCCTTCAAAACAAAGCTTGATCTGCACTAAATGAGGATCAGAGAACAAGAATATACAAGAAAATCACTAGCTTATGTGAAGAAAATTTGAATTTGGATTGAGAGAAAATTTTGGAGGGAAGAAGAATTTAGATCTAGAATGAGCAAAAAACTCCACAATTCTGTTAGGATTTGGTATATATATGCTCTGCTAATCATGCTGAAAAATGTAATTAGCAATGGTTAATTGAAATTAGCAAAAATAAGGTGCATGAGCAAATTTGGAAAATGTATGGTGCCATGCAAATTCTCACGTGAACAGTGCTATATGGATGATCAAAGTCACTTAAAATCTTCCAATGAACACAATGGCAATGGTATTTTGTCCATACAATGCACCAATTTCAAATTTGTCATTTTCCCTCCAAAATGGGCATGAAAGAACAAATGATCATATGATGAAGTTTCATGCAATGTGATGAATGATTTGGAAATTAGAGGTCATGACAAGCAAAATGCAAAAAGAGGCACTCATTTTGGAATTATGAGTCAAAAGTTATGGCCTTTTGAAGTTTCATGCACCCTTGGCAATGATTTGATCATATCTCCTCAACCATTCATCAGATGCTCATGATCTTGGACTTTTTGGAAATGGGAGAGAGAGAGAGAGAGAGATCTTCAACTTTCATGTTGGTCAAAAATTCATTTGAAACTTCTTTGATGTTGGAAAATTGAGTTGAAGTTGGTCCAAAAATTTTCCATTTTTGGAAACTTGAAATTACAAGTCACTTTCCATTTTTGGAAACTTTTGTACTGGCTTCAAATTCTTCAAGATAAAGGTTTGACATGATGAATAAGCATTGTTGGAACATGAATGGGATGAAGAAAATCAATTTCCCAATTCAAAAACCATAGTTGACTTTCAGTTGACTGGCATAGGCCTTTAGATGACCTGAAGATATTCTGATGAACTTGGGCCTCAACCTCCTGGGGAATTTGCTCCAAAATGGACCTATAGCTCCTATAAGCTCAAAATAATGATCACATGATCCATATCTCAATGGAACCCTCATTTCTTGCACAAAGGATTCACTTGAATGCCTTGACCAGTTGACTGCTTAGACTGCAAGACAAATGTTAGATGACATATTTTTGTACATTTTTGGTTAGTGATTAAAAGAAAAGCAATGATGTACAAATGCAAACAATGCTTGGTGATCAAGAATCACTCTCAAGAAAGATCCCACCCACAGGGAATGAAGCAAGGTGTCCAATGATCCTTGAGGCAATGTAATGCTATGATGTGATGCCATGAGGGATCTTAGGGACAAAATTGGGGTCTTACAGATGCCCCTATTTAAGGTCATTCTAGCCGGAGAAATGAAGGTTAAAATCTTCGTCTTGACGTGGTAGAATGGGCTTAAATAACAACAATGAGACAAATTTTGGTCCCTAAGAGACCTCATGATGCAAATGTATGAATGCAAAAGAAACAAACTTTGTGGGGAATATGGGTCCACAAAGAAGGAAAGAAAATCAGAAGGAATGACAAATCCACAAGAATGATGCATTTCCTAATGAAACAGAGACTATGACGGGACTCTTATGGGGACAAGAAAAAGAAAAGAACGCGTGAGCAGGACACAACTCTGAATTAGGGGAAAAGAGAATTTTGGCACTGCGTGAGCAGGACACGACTCGACTGGAGACCTTACTGGGAAGTAAAGGACTGACACTGCAGAAAAAGAGCTCCAAAGGAAGACAAATCCGATGGAAAGACTCAAGCTGACTCAATGATACGTGTATTGGGGAAAACGCCAACACAGCAAAACTATCCACAAAGGATACTTCGGATAAAAATTGGGACTCAGACTGGGGAAAGATTCACACAGAACCTCCCTGCCGGGGAAAATTGCATATATTGGGGAGTTATGCCAATACAACAAAAGGGTAAATCACAACAGAAACTCCGCTGGGGAATGTCTAAGAAAGGCTCTCCAGAGGAAGCAAAAGGATGAGTTGTTACCGGTTACTGGGTAACAAGCTCAAAGAGACATGTGATCTGAACACCGGTTACTGGGTGAAAGAACAACAAGCTCAGGAAGAATGAATATCTAAGACCGGTATAAGGGTGAGAGATATCAATCAACCAAAACATCTGAGGAAGACCTGAAAAGGTATATCCACTCAGGAAAATCTGACTCCGCAAAGGACCAAGGTCATAATAGGGAGCAGAAAGGAAGGAACACCAAGGATATCGGTTACTGGGTATATAATAGGCGACCAACCAAAACGTGAATTGGGGTCTACTTCCAAAACACTCATCATCCGAAAGGAGGGCTTGAAAAAGCAAATCGACTTACAGGATGGACATTCGACTCCGCAACGGGAAAACGAATCTTACTCAAATGGGGAAGGACAAAAGGCTTCAACCAAAGAGTGCATGAGATATATTATCCATTACCGTCAGAACATGGATAGTATACTCGCATGGAAGGAACACCAGGGATACCGGTTACTGGGCATATAATAGGTGACCGACCGAAAAGAGAAACAATCGTTACCAACAACAACAGGGTAGACGAAAGATAACTCGTTGGGGATAAATTGCAAGCATACGACAATTATCCAGGAGACATATCACCGGTTACTGGGAGATACGCTCAAAAAAGGATAGCAAAGAATATTCGATTCCGTAAAGGAAACACGAATCTTACTCGACCGGGGAAACTCAACATGCTTCGACTGAATAGTGCATGAGATATGTTATCCATTACCGTCAGAACATGGATAGTATACTCGCACGGAAGATTATCCATAACCGGTTACTGGGTTAATAAAGAATAAATCATCCGAAAAGAAAGGCATCGGGATACCAAAACTAGGTATATAATGATGACCGATCAAAGGGAGAAACAATCATTACCGACAAAAGGGTAGATGAAAGAGAACTCACTGGGGATGCATTGATAAAAAATCAATGATCCGGGGAATAAATCACTGGCAAACGGTGAAAGGACCCGCTGAGGATAAAATTGCTAGCATACGACAATTATCCACAAGGAGGAGAAAAGATTTGCTGGGAATACAATTGCTTACTCAGAGCAATTACCCAGAAGAGGGTGAGGAAAGATCAACATCGAATACTGGATATTGATAACCACCAAGAGTAACCGTCATCAACTAGGATGAACCACAAAAGGTTAACTCTGCAAAGGGGAGAGATTAGGCTTTACAACCACCGAATACTGGGTAGAATACCATCGACTCTGATGAGGATAAAATATAGGGTTTACAACTACCGAATACTGGGTAAAAACCAAAACCTCTGCGTGGGGAGCGAAAGGATCACAATTCCGCACGGGGGAACAAATAGGGTTTATAACTACCATTTATTGGGTAGAAAACCACAAACTCTGCTGAAAAGCAAGAAAATAGGATTTACAACTACCGAATACTGGGTAGAAGACCAAAGACTCAACTGAAGATAAGGCGAATGATTTCCGGTTACTGAGCAATTATCCAACTATTCCACAAGGAAGCACAGACTCCGTTGGGGAGACAACAACAACATAGGATTTACAACTACCGAATACGGGGTAGAAGACCGCAAAATCCGCCATCAACCAGGATGAACCACAAAGGTTACCTCTGCTAGGGGATGAAAGTAGGATTTATAACTACCTGTTACTGGGTAGAAGACCACAAAGATAGGACTTACAACTACCGGATACTGGGTAGAAGCCACCGAACTCTTGCTGAGGAACAAAAGGTTCACAAATGCCAATCTCTGGGTAAACAACCACAGATTCCGCAAAGAGGGAAAAAAGTATATAGGATTTACAACTACCGGTTACTGGGTAGAAGCCCCAAATTCTGCTGAGGATAAAGTGAATGATTGTCGGTTACTGAGCAACTATTCATTTATTCCACAGGGAAGCACAAGAGACAGTTGCAAAAAGGCCCCTTCAGGATCAAACCGAAAAGGCAAACTGAATCAAGACTCGTCCTAATGAGGATATAACCCAATAGGGAAAACCCATCCCAATATATGTGTTGGGAGAAAATGGAAACAACCGTCATCCACGAGGATATAACTCAGTGGGGAACTGCAGAAGAAATGACAGACACTTTCTACTTAAGGGCTGACTCTACATTGAGAGATTAGACACCCGACATCTGCTTAGGGAGATCTACTGGAGAGATCTATATCACCATTAGCAGGAGACAACAAACAAAAGATATATGGCAAAAGAAATGCAACATGAATATCTGAATGTTGAAAGTATGCATGAATATGCGTGATTTATGTTTGATGAATGCTGACAAAACAGACATTTCTAACACAAACATGCCCAGGAATCAAACGCCCGGTACTACACCACAGGATAGAAAGCCAGGATCACCGGAGAATAATCAATCTACCGGGATCAGGAAACAATAAGATCTCTGCGAGGATGGATCATCAGTCTCAGCTGGGAAACAGGAGCTCACTGCACAGGCGAAAACTGCCACCAAAGCAACTCCAAACAACTCCACTAGGGGAAAATCCACTGAGGGAGAAAGGATCACACAAGTAGATTCTGTCACACAAGCAACTCTACTAGGGATCAACGATATCAGGAAATCACCAAATCTCTACCGGGGAGGAATCATCACAGATACAATCCACCACCACAGATCTACTGGGGATTTATCTGAGGCAGAGAAGGAGAACTGGGGATCAACCACCAAATACTAAACCTTCCAAAAGGAACCACAACTGCTAAGGAGGAGAGGATCACTGCTCTGCTGAAGAGAGGAAAGGTGAAAACCTCAACAAGCACTCTGATGGGGAGAGTCCTAACAAAGGCTCTGCTCAAACAAATCAAGTTCGGGAGAAATCCCAACAAACACCCTGCTTGGGAAACAAAATCTCAACAGAAGCTCTGCTTGGGGAGAAAACCCCAACAACAATCTGGAGAAAGAGGATACAGCCACGCCAGGAATACGAACAAATGTCTTACCCTGTTGGAAAACATGCCACCCTTGGGAGAGCACTGAGAAATTCTTAAGTATCCCTTTATCATTGTGAACGTTCACTTTGTTTAAAAACAAAATTTTGGAAAAAATTATTTGTTTAAAACAATGACATTTTATCAATTAAAACATGCAAAACATTTGTTGAATTGAAACAAATAAGAGTGCAAATAATTGGATAAAAGCTCAAATTTATTTGATGGAATGGTAGCCTGCAAATGGCAAGACTCCATAGATCTGTACAAAATTTGAAATCGGTGATATATATTGGAAGAGGGCTACATTGAACATAATGATCATTTCTCTACCAATTTGAATCCGATGTATTTGAAGCTTCAGTTGACGATGACTGAGCGAGAATCTCTGACGAAAAGACAGTTCTGAAACAGAAAGTCTTGTCAGGACGCAGTTACTTGCCAAATCCCTTATTTTTGCCTAGATTGCCCCAGGGTGAGGTACTCAATCTAACGGGATGCAAATTCATTTTTTTTCATGTCTCTAATTTTTGCCTGGATCGCCCTTTCGGTTTATCCATCGAGACGCTCATTTTTTCCTAAGCCGCCCTTTCGGGTTTTCAACTTAGCGAGCTATTATGTTTTTTTTAGGCAAAGTATTTCTTGACTGCATCTGAATTCACAGGACGAGTGAAACCCTCCCCATCCATAGTTGTAAGCATCAAAGCACCGCCTGAAAAGGCTCGCTTGACAACATATGGACCTTCATAGTTTGGAGTCCACTTGCCCCTGGAATCGGGCGCGAAAGACAAGACTTTCTTGAGCACAAGGTCACCTTCTCGGAACACACGAGGCTTGACCTTCTTATCAAATGCTTTCTTCATTCTCTGCTGATATAACTGACCATGGCACATGGCAGTCAATCGCTTCTCTTCAATCAAATTCAGTTGGTCATAACGACTCTGAATCCATTCAGCATCAGTCAACTTGGCTTCCATCAAGACTCTCATTGATGGGATCTCCACCTCTACTGGGAGAACAACCTCCATGCCGTAAACAAGAGAGAAAGGGGTTGCCCCTGTTGAAGTGTGGACAGATGTACGATATCCATGCAAAGCAAATGGCAGCATCTCGTGCCAGTCTTTGTACGTGACTATCATCTTCTGGATAATCTTCTTGATATTCTTATTAGCAGCTTCAACAGCCCCATTCATCTTGGGTCTGTAAGGAGAGGAATTATGGTGTGCTATCTTGAACTCAGCGCACAACTCTTCCATCATCTTGTTGTTCAAGTTAGATCCATTATCAGTAATGATCTTATCAGGCACACCATAACGGCATATCAGCTGATTCTTGACAAACTTCACAACCACATGCCTGGTCACATTAGCATACGACGCAGCTTCAACCCATTTGGTGAAGTAGTCAATTTCTACGAGAATAAACCTGTGTCCATTGGACGCTTTCGGTTCAATCATGCCGATCATGTCGATTCCCCACATAGAGAAAGGCCATGGTGATGAAATCACATTCAGAAGTGTCAGAGGAATATGAATCTTATCCGCATAAATCTGACATTTGTGGCATTTCTTCACGTATTTGCAACAGTCAGACTCCATTGTCAGCCAATAGTAGCCTGCTCTCAACATCTTTCTAGCCATGGCATGTCCATTGGAATGAGTACCAAATGAACCCTCATGGACCTCAGTCATCAACAGGTTTGCTTCGTGTCTATCCACGCATCTGAGCAAAACCATGTCAAAATTTCTCTTGTACAACACTTCTCCACTGAGGTAGAAACTGCCTGACAACCTTCTCAGAGTTTTCCTATCTTTCACAGATGCCCTAGGTGGGTAGACCTGGTTCTGGAGGAAACATTTGATATCATAATACCAAGGCTTGTCATCATTCACTTCTTCTACTACAAACACGTGAGCCGGTCTATCCAAGCGCATCACGGTGATGTTGGGAACTTCATTCCAATACTTGACCACAATCATTGAAGCAAGTGTAGCAAGCGCATCTGCCATCCGATTATCCTCTCGAGGGATATGATGAAAGTCAACTTCTGTAAAGAACGTTGAAATCCTCCTCGCATAATCTTTGTATGGAATGAGACCAGGTTGATTCGTTTCCCACTCACCCTTGATCTGATTGACAACGAGGGCCGAATCACCATACACATCAAGATGCTTAATCCTTAGATCAATGCACTCTTCTAATCCCATAATGCAGGCTTCGTACTCAGCCATATTATTCGTGCATTTGAAAGTTAGTCTTGCTGTAAACGAAAATGTGTGTCTTGAGGAGTAATAATTACTGCCCCAATTCCATTTCCGTACTGGTTTACAGCGCCATCAAACACCATCGTCCATCTAGAACCAGGTTCCGGACCTTCATCAAGTGTAGGCTCATCACAATCTTTCATTTTCAAATACAGAATCTCTTCGTCTGGGAAGTCGTACTGAACAGACTGATGATCTTCAATCGGCTGATGTGCCAAATGGTCAGCCAAGATACTACCGTTGATAGCTTTCTGAGCTCGATACTCGATATCATACTCAGATAACAACATCTGCCAACGGGCAATCCTCCCGGTTAAAGCAGGCTTCTCAAAGATATACTTGATTGGATCCATTCTGGATATCAACCAAGTTGTATGATTTATCATGTACTGGCGTAAACGCTTAGCAGCCCAAGCTAAAGCACAACACGTCTTCTCAAGCATTGAGTATCGAGACTCACAATCCGTGAACTTCTTGCTCAAGTAGTAAATGGCATATTCTTTCTTTCCCGATTCGTCTTGCTGACCGAGTACACAACCCATCGAGTCTTCAAGAACAATCAGATACATGATCAAAGGTCTTTCTTCTACAGGCGAAGACAAGATCGGAGGTTCAGACAGATACTCTTTGATACTGTTGAAAGCTCTCTGGAAATCCTCGGTCCAATCATGAGATTGATCTTTCCGGAGGAGCTTGAATATCGGCGCACATGTGGCAGTCATGTGGGATATAAATCTAGAAATATAGTTCAAGCGGCCAAGAAAACCTCGGACTTGCTTTTCAGTTTTGGGCGCAGGCATTTCTCGTATTGCTTTGACCTTTGCAGGATCAACCTCAATACCTCTCTCGCTGACAATAAAGCCCAATAACTTGCCAGAACGAACTCCAAATGTACATTTGTTCGGATTCAGACGAAGCTTGAACTTCCTCAAACGCTGAAAAAGCTTCAACAAATGCTCAACATGTTCCACTTCCGTTCATGACTTAGCAATCATATCATCGACGTAGACCTCAATCTCCTTGTGCATCATGTCATGAAACAAGGTAGTCATAGCTCATTGATACGTGGCTCCGGCGTTCTTCAAACCGAAGGACATCACTCGATAACAGAATGTTCCCCAAGGTGTGATGAATGTTGTCTTCTCCATATCCTCGGGTGCCATCTTGATTTGATTATATCCGGAAAATCCATCCATAAATGAAAAGACTTTGAATTTGGCTGTATTGTCTACCAATATATCAATGTGTGGCAGAGGAAAATCATCTTTCGGACTAGCCTTATTCAAATCTCTATAATCAACACACATATGGACTTTTCCGTCTTTCTTAGGCACAGGCACAATGTTGGCCACCCATTGAGGATATGTGGAAGTCACCAGAAACCCCGCATCAATTTGCTTCTGGACTTCCTCTTTGATCTTCACTGCCATGTCTGGATGAGTTCTTCTGAGCTTCTGCTTCATTGGTACGCACTCAGGCTTCAAAGGCGGGAAATGTTTCACAATATCTGTATCTAGACCCGACATGTCTTCATACGACCAAGCAAAGATATCGGAATATTCTCGCAGCAAACTGATCAACCCCTTCTTGACGGACTCTTCAAGGAGTGCCCCAATCTTCACCATTCGAACACAATCTTCAGACCCCAAGTTGACTGTTTCTAGATTCTCAAGATGCGGCTGAATGATCTTCTCTTCGTGCTCAAGCAGACGGGAAATCTCATCAGGAATCTCTTCAACATCATCTTCCTCTGCCTCGAATACAGGGAATTCAAAATTGGGAGATGGCGTTGGATCATTATGTTCAATGGGTTTAAGAATCAACCTGCATAATGATTTTGGATAATAAAAAACTTTAGAATTTAAACAAACAAATCATTATGCAGATGAAAAGATTGCTTTTATTCTTGTTCTTAGGGTTTTTTGTGATCACCAATTTCATGCAAAAAGCAAAAAGTGAAAACAAATGGAAAAACAAATATTTTAATATGAATTTATTGAATGAAATATCATTGTATATATGTTGCCAACAATGTCATCACTTCTCCTTTTGGCATGGGAGAAGGGTTTTTAAACAAAGCAAACATATTACACTGACTTATGAATGACCGTAGGAACATCCACAGCGACCCAATTGTGGCAGATCCCGCCAGGGATGACAAAATTGTCAGTATCCTCTGCATCCTCTTCCAGAATAGCAGCAGCTTCCTCAGCTTGATCGGCGTGGATGAAACCTCCACTCTTGAACAACCCTTTGTCGTTGAAGACCCTAGAATAATAGCCAATGCCAGCCCGGGATTTATTGTCTTCAAGCTCGATCATTTTTCCTAAACCAGGAACTGCACCACATTCAATGGCCAGTTTCGCATCACGATAGGAAGCAAATGAAGGAGTTTTCTTCTCAATTGGCTCAGCAATAGACAAAGCTTGGAAAGGCGTTCCAACTTCATCCTCAGCATAAATGTATGAGAAAGAAGACAAGTGGCTAACCAAGAGAGCCTTTTCTCCCCCTACCACAACCAGTTTCTTGTTCTTAACAAATTTCAGCTTCTGGTGTAGGGTGGATGTCACGGCGCCAGCCTCGTGAATCCATGGTCTGCCAAGGAGACAACTATAAGATGGGTGGATATCCATAACCTGAAAGGTAACTTGGAAATCACTTGGTCCAATCTTGATTGGGAGATCAAATTCCCCAATCACGGTCTTACGCGACCCATCAAAAGCTTTCACAACAACTCCACTCTGCCTCATGGGAGGCCATTGAAATGACAATCTAGAAAGAGTGGATTTTGGTAATACATTCAAAGATGACCCAGTGTCCACCAGCACGTTGGACATGGCGTCGCTCTTGCAATTCATGGATATATGTAAAGCCATGTTGTGGTCTCTTCCCTCCTCAGGGAGATCAGCGTCACAGAAACTTAGAGTGTTACAAGCAGTAATGTTTGCAACAATGCTGTCAAACTGTTCAATGGTGACATCATGATCAACATAAGCCAAGTCCAAAACTTTCTGCAGAGCCTCCCTATGGGGTTCTGAATTCAGAAGCAAAGATAACACAGAGATTTTGGACGGCGTTTGTAGAAGCTGGTCTACAATGTTGTACTCACTCTTCTTGATGAGCCTCAACATCTCATCACAGTCTTCATTCACAGTGCCACCAGGGCCAACAGAAGAAGTAGGAGTCTTTTGTACAGAGGAGGGTTTAACAACAAGTGCCGGATTCGGAGAATTAACCGCATTCCCAACCGGACGCTCAACACAATCAGCTCTAGCCTGAGGCTTCGGAGGTGAAAACACGCGACCACTACGGTTCAATCCGCTCACATCGGCTATGTTCACAACAGAGGGAGAAGGCAAGGGCACTTCTTTCCCATCTTCAACAGCAACGGCATTATAGCGGAACGGAATTGCTTTATCAGATGAATAAGGCACTGGGCCAGCAGGCTTGATAATCAGGGCAGGAGAAACCTTCTGTTTGCTACCATCATATCGGATGACAACAGGCTCAGGGATCCTGAACACAGGAGAAATCACATTCACCTCTGGCTCATCTTCATCAACATTTCTGTTTTGAAGAATCTCGATGGTCCCATCGTCCAGCAATTCTTGCAGCTCTCTACGCACTTGGCGATATCCCAATCTATTAACAGAACAAATTCGGCACTTATCATGATCATGCTCCAAATGACTGTACTGACACAGCAGACGGTGCAACTCAACAAGTGACTGTCGAATATGGCTCACATATTTGACCTTGTACTTGCGAGGGCAACCCTGGACCATGTTAACAGACTTCCCATGCTCGGGCAATGGGTTCTTCTTAACATTGGGACCAACATCCTCAAAGCATAAAATTCCGCACCTCATTAGGTCTTGAACCTTATTCTTCAACGAAAAGTAGTTGTCCACATTATGGCCGGGAGCACCCGAATGATAAACACAATGTTGATCGGGCTTGTACCACCACTGAGGGTTAGTAGTGTAGCGGTGTATTCGTCGCTATATGATTTATTGATTGAACCATAAGCAAAGTATACAATTAATTCGAGTCGCCACCGCACTTTTATTTATCCAAAGGACTGGCTAAAAAGCGAACAAAAGCCTAAGAAGTTTTACTCGTAGAAAACTAATTAAAAGATCAGAGATCGGGGTAAGGGGTAAATTACGTAATGGGAAGGTGTTAGGCACCCAATGCGTCCTAGGTACTCCTAGGGAGCCCTTTTCACACTTGTTGTTTGAAATTATTATTTGTTATGACATAAGTAATGTGCAAACATGTTTGGGATGATGAGAAAAGGATGTACAAGTTAATTATTTTTGTGTTTGGATGGATAACCATTGCCTACGTACCTTTACAGGATCAAAACCTCGTAGTTCGGCTAAAAACTTCCAAAAGTTAGTGGATTCAATTTTAAAACACAAGCTCAAAGGTCTTACGTTACCCACGGGAGAAAACTCAACCTTAAGAAACAACAAGTCCACCATGTGAGAAAAGCTTCAACTTGCTAGAGAGGGGTTAACCCTATAATAAGCAAGGAAGACTTACAATTCAATCAACTAAGGACAAATAGGTGAGATTAATATCAACCAACTAGGGTAAATCAAACCTATAGCTAATGTATGAAAACTTAACAAACATGGACAAAGCCACAAAATCATTTGAATGGGTGAAGTTATTTGGATTATTTACAAAAAGGTCAATGTATGATTAAAGTCAATTCAAAATGAAGTATTTACAAAAATGAAGTTGGGAAAATCATGGACTTAAGGTCCAAGTTTCTAATTTGGAAAGAAGGTGAGAATGTTTGCACAACATATATATACAAGTTTTGAAACATGTGTGAAAAGTTTAGGACACAATGGGGTGAATGGAATAGAAGAGTGAATGTAAAACTTCTTAGGAGGGTCCACCTCTTGAAATCATATAGAAGATGATTCAAGTGGGTCCTTAGGAATAGGCTACAAATGAGCAATAATATGAACATGGTAACAGATGAAAGTAAATAAAAGCGGATACTGGATGCCACTCAATGGTCTTATACCTGTCTCCTAAAACAAGTAAGGATATCAGAGGCCACTCTATGGACTTACACTAATCTCCATCAGAATAAAACAAAAAACAAAACAGGGAAATCAACTGCCAATCCATCTGGACTTATGTTAACCTCCACAGTATGATCCCAGGAATACAAATGCCACATCACAGGGACTTACAATGAATCCTCACATACAACAACAATGCTCAAACAAAGAGCAAAGAAGATATGAGTGACCAATGAGGTCTTACACTCTATCTCTTCCATGTCATAGGAACAAAAGCCAATCAATATGGACTTACAATTGTCCTCAATGGGAAAACATCAATGTCACAAAGACAAAAGAAATGATCATGCACCAATGGCAAACAAAGATGATAAATGCACAACGGCAATCAATGATAGTAAATGCACAATGGCAAACAAGTAATCATGTATAAATGAGTCAAGTAATCAATCACATAAATTCAAGTAGCACACACTATAACCATTCAATGAGGCTCAAGCAAAAGGGTGAGGCATTAAAGCCAACTGTGATAGGGTTCAAGTTGCTCTTAACCTTGCCATTGAGGGGCTAAGGTGAAGCAGATGAAAGGATATGAGGGGTGTGCCTCATCACTCTTATCTCTGGTTAGAGAGAGTATTGAATATCAGAAGGTGTGGGAGTTCAGAAAGATGGAACTCTCTCCACATATTAGACTCGATAGATCTTAGGTTTGGATCTCAATGCTACAACCATGTAATGGGAGCAAGGAGAAGACTCACAGAATAGTGGGAGATAGGCTACATATCTCTTATATCCACCAATTGCCTCAAATGAGGACTTTTCCTGCTTGGGACAAACATAAACAATCACAAACATTGCCTCTTAAGGAGGACTTCAGACAGTTTGCCCGGCCAAATAACAGGCCGGGTCTCCAGACTACATGAAGAATAGAGAGTCTACCTCAATGCAAATTGCTATTTAAGCAAAGCAATGCAAGTTCTTAAGAGAACTGAGCAACTAAAGGGTACCTGAAATCAATCAAATATAATCAGCATCCCAGCATAAACAAAACAACAACATAATGATCAATCAACAATGTACAATCAATGATGCAATATATGCATAGCACCAATCTCAAGTGAACCAAGCTCCCTACAAAGCAAATAGGTTAGTCAACAATAGTCAAATGTATTCAACTCAAATATGCATCAACCTCCTTAAGGCATTAGCTTTTTAACCTGAAAAGTCAAAGTCAAGCTCAAACATAAGTAACAAGACCACTAGGACAAGCCTAGGGTCCGAAGGAGGGAAAAAACTTAAAACAGCAAGTAAAACATGATCAAAGTTAAGCTAATTCAAATAAGAAGAGATCCCAAGTGGTCTCACATCCAAACTATGCACTAATTTCATTTTATGCACAAATTAAGACAAAGTAAGCAATGTTGCATCACATATGGACAACCAGAATGATTTCAATCAAAAAAATATCAAAACAGCACAGTAAATCCCAAAAAAAATTATATCCTAAACAGAGGACCTTCAATGAGCTACATATCAATTTTCATGCCATTTGGACTAGTGGAGCTATGTCAATTAAATCAACATGTTAAGGCATGCAAAAACACAACCAAATTAAATCACAACATGTGTATCAACTTCAATCCATTGTAAAACAGTAAAATCGAATTAGAAATGAGTAGGACCAAAGCCAAATGGAAGCTTAATATGTTAGGAAACTCTCCATCAATTTTCACTTTCATAGGATAAGGGATGAGCATTTAATGATACATGTACATTTTGTTACACATAAAACTAACCAAAATTGCTAACCAGCAATCAAAAATCCAAATCAAAATAGAAAATGGATCCATTAAATCCACAAAAAATCGTGTTGAAACCTAACATACACATTGTATCTCATGCAAAAAATCAGAGCCATAGGCCTAGGGGAAGCATGGAAAAATAATTCATAAACTCAGCATATCAAAATGTGACACATATTGTCACACTCAAAAAGAATTAATCACATCTAACAAACCAGAGGTCCAAAAATTACAAATCATATGTCAAAACCTCCAGAAATGTATCAAGAATCATCCTATGAAATTTCATTAATTTTGGATAATGTATGATTATTTGGTGATTAAAATGGTAAAACACATGAAAATAGCACACATGATAAAGATCCCTAAACCAATCTAAAAAATCACCAGGCACAACCTACATTATTATGCCTAAAAAATTCTAGAGAGAAAATGGGATTTAACAAAAAAAGTCCCATTCAAATTGGATTAAAAATGGATTTGTTGTGAATTTTTTAAGATTGTTAGGTTTATTGAAATAATTATTTAGTGTTAATTAGGATTTAATGAGGTCTGATGGCAAAATGGTAAATAACGATAGCCAGGCCAAAACGCGGCCGTATCACTTAAAACGCTGGCAGCTTCCTATTCGCTGGATTCGGAGGGAAACACCAAATTTGAACGGAAACGCTGGAGCATGGATCAAAACGCGCGCGATTTCCAGAATTTCGACCTTCATCGTGTTCTTGACATGCATCAAGCTCATGAACAAAATTTAACGGAAATACACAAACCATAGACCGTTGGAATCAGCATTTAATCAGGATCATGAATACGCTAAGGAAATCGTCCAGAAATTATTGTACAAGGCGAATCGATTGAAAGAAGTTCTTGCATCTAAACTTTGATATTAGATTTCTCTTCCAAAACCTAACGATTTTCAATTCTACAAACTGCTACGTACACTACAAACTATGCTCTACAATAACCACATCATGATTTTGAGTTTGGTAGAAATCGAATTCTAACCTTCTTGATGTGCAGTACGGGAATCCGTGCGTGTTAGGTCCTGAATTGTAGAAACAGATGCAGCATATCGTTGTGGAAGGTGAATGGTGAAGAGAGTTCAGCTCAAGAATGCTCGATTCAAAGGATTTCGCCAACTGCCATGGAAGAGCAAACTTTGCAACAGCTGCGAATTTGCTTGATTCTTCAATCAATTTCTTCAAACAGAACTCCTAGACCACCTACAAATGATGAATCCACAATGAACTAGCACAAAGATTAGTGAAAATTGATGAATTGATGCAAAAAGTTCTTGGTGAAAAATGGAGAAAAATGAGAGAATTGGTGAGATTTTGCTTTTGGATCTAAGAATTGTGATTAGTGTCCTTGAATACAGTTATAATTAGGACTATATACCTCTCCCTAATCCAGAGTTAATCATGATTAGCCAGATTAGAAGGAATAGCATAATGTGCATTTTCAATCAAAGTGGCCAAAATGCCCTTTCTCTAAACCAGTCCATATATCAGTTCAAATTTGATTCAAG
The DNA here is from genome assembly GCF_024323335.1 of Lathyrus oleraceus. Lineage (NCBI taxonomy): Eukaryota > Viridiplantae > Streptophyta > Magnoliopsida > Fabales > Fabaceae > Lathyrus > Lathyrus oleraceus. The sequence continues at coordinate 49,688,213 of NC_066580.1, read as the reverse complement.
CAAGTCCAAAATATCATATGTGATGTGTAGAAAAAAGTCCCATTTCCAAATTCCCAATATTTTGAAAGTTGGACCATTTTGCCCTTGGATCTTTAACTGTACACTTGAAATTTGACTTTTTGCATTGACCATTTTTGAAGAAATCCAATTATGCACCATGAAAGTACATGTCAAATGGAGTTTGTGCATAAAAGGATCATTCAATTTGGACACTCCATGTGGAAGTTATGCCCCTCTGATTATGGGTCATTTTTGAAATTGAATGGACCATAACTTGCCAACTATACATGGGAAATTCAAGTTCTTGGACTTTTTGGGGTGGTGAGATCAAGATCTTCAATTTTCATGTTGAACAAATTTTCATTTGAAGCTTCCTTGGACATGTAATTTTGTGGTCAAAAACTTTCCATTTTTGGAAACTTCCATTACAAGTCACTTTCTATTTTTGGCAATTTTTGTCTGACTTGATTTTCTTCATTCTTAAGCTTTGAAATGTCAAATGAGGCTCATATAGACATGAATGAGGTCTTTCTAACCATCTCACACCTTCCAATCCCTGATTAAATGAACAGTTGACCACAGTTGACTTTTGTTGACTTTTCTTGACTGGGCCATGTTCTGATGAATTCCAAGCCTCTTTCAATTGAGATCTTGACTCCAAATGATATCACAAGTTATATGAACTCTTTATGAATGATCATGGTGTCCAAATTCTTCAAGAATGGTCACCATCTAATGCTCAATGCCTGATTTTAACTGCTTTGACCTAGCTAGCTTCATCTGCAAGCAACATGGTTAGATGACAACATTTTTGTACTTTTGGTTAGTAAACATATGAAAAGCAATGATATACAAATGCAATACATGCTTGGTGATCAAAAACTACACTCACAAGGTAACCCACCCACTAAGAAGGAAGCTAGGGCATGCACTGATCCTTGAGGCTATGATATGATATGATATGAGCCATGAGGGATCTTAGGGCAAAAATTGGGGTCTTACAGATGCCCCTATTTAAGGTCATTCTAGCCGGAGAAGTGAAGTTTAGAAATCTTCATCTCGACGCGGTAGAATGGGCTTAAATAATAGTGATGAGACGAATTTTGGTCCCTAAGAGACCTCATGATACAGATGTATGCATGCAAAAGCAAATTCTGTGGGGAATATATGGTTCACACAGAAGAAAAGACGATCCATCGGAGTAATACGCTCACTAGGGCCAGAGACTAACAAGACTCTCGTGGGGATAATAAAGGAAAAAGAATGCGTGAGCAGGACACGACTTCAAATTGGGAAAACAAAACTGACACAACGTGCGCGAGACACGACTCTGATTAGTATAACAGAAATCAGACTGGAGACCTCACTGGGAATTAAAGGACTCAAGCCGGGGATAGAAGCAATTCCAAAGGAAAACAAACTGTTGGAAAGACTCAAGCTGACTCGCAAAATGCATGTACTGGGGAGAACACCAATACAGCAACACAAATAGAAACACAACTCCGCTGGGGAAGTCCAGAAAAGACTTTCCAGGGGAAACCAAAGGATGAGATGTTACCGGTATAAGGGTAACAAACTCAGGAAGAATGAATATCTAAGACCGGTATAAGGGTGAGAGATATCAATCGACCAATCATCTGAGAAAAAACCTGAAAAAGGTACATAAACTCAGGAAAATCTGACTCCACAGGGGACCAAAGTCATAATAGGGAGTAGACAGGAAGGAACACCAGGGATACCGAGGTATATAATAGGTGACCGACCGAAACGTGAATTGGTATATATGCCAAAACACTCATCATCCAAAAGGAGGGCTTGAAAAAGCAAACCAAACTTACAGGATGGACATTCGAATCCGCAACAGGAAAGCGCATCTTACTCGACTGGGGACACAAACCCAAAGAGTGCATGAGATATAATATCCATTACCGGCAAACCGTGGATAAGAAAACTCGCATGAGATATATTATCTATTACCGTCAGAACGTAGATAATAAACTCGCATGGTAAGAAATACCAGAGATACCGAAGCATATAATAGGTGATCTACCGAAAACGTGGATTGGTATATATGCCAAAACACACATCCGAAACACAAACTGGTTAAAGGATGGATATTCGATCCTACAAAGAATACGAATCTTGCTCAGCTGGGGAAAATCAACAAAGGATTCCAACTAAAGAGCGCATGAGAAATATTATTCATTACCGGCAGACCGTGAATAATATACTCGAAAGGAAAAGACACCAGAGATACCGAAGTATATAATAGGTGACTAACCAAAAAGAGAGACGATCGATACCAAGCATCCGGGTAAACGAAAGACAACTCAGAGGGTAAATTGCAAGCATCCGGCAATTATCCAACAATGAAGAAATATTCGACTCCGCAAAGGGAAATAACGAATCTTACTCGATCAGGGAAACACAAAAGCTTCAACTGAAGAGTGCATGAGATATATTATTCATTACCGTCAGAACGTGAATAATACACTCGCATGGAAGATTATCCGCAACCGGTTACGGGGTTAATAAAGGATAAATCGACCGAAAAGAAAGGCATCGGGATACCAAAACTAGGTATATAAAGATGACCGATCAAAGGAAGCAACAATCATTACCAAGCAAACGGGTAAATGAGAGACGATCCGCTGGGGATAAATTGTAAGCATCCGGCAATGATCCAGAAGACTTACTGGGGATACAAGTGCTTACTCAAGAGCAACTACCCAGAAGAAAGCAGGAATATCAACATCGAATATCGAATGAAGATAACCACAAAGAGATTAGGGTTTACATCTACCGAATACGGGGTAGAAGACCACACATCTGGCTGAGGAAACAAGAGGTTAACACTACCGACTACTGGGTAGAACCAAAGACTCAGCTGGGATAAAATTGCAAGCAACCGACAATTATCCACCTGTATCATAAGATACAAACTCCGATGGGGAGAACAAAACCACAACGTGGGATTTACAACTACCGCATACGGGGTAGAAGACCAAAATCTCAACTGGGGATAAAAATCACCACAGGGAGATACCAATTCTGTTAGGGATGAAACCACAACAACAGAAAATTCACCAATAGTCAGATCGAACCACAAAGGGTTACCTCTGCTAGGGTAAAAGAGATAGGACTCACAACTACCGAATACGGGGTAGAAGCCATACTCTGGTGGGAATAACCACGAATTAGGGTTTACATCTACCGAATACGGGGTAGAAAACCAAAAACTCTGCGTGGGGATAGAATAAATCACGAATCCGCACGAGAAACCAAAATGAGGTTTATAACAGACCACAAACTCTGTTGGAGAGTAAGAAAATATGATTTACGACTACCCACAACTAGGCAGAAAACCAACAACTCTTGCCGAGGAATAAAAGGTATATAACCACCAATTCATCAAAAGGCAAGGAAAATTAGGACTTACAACTACCGGTATCAGGGTAGAGGCCAATCGACTCTTGCTGAGGAATACAAGGTATATAACCACAAATTCCGCCAAGAGGAAAAGGAACAATAGGACTTACAACTACCGGTATCAGGGTAGAGGCCCGAAAACTCCGCTGGGGAACAACCCACTGGGAAGCACAAGATATTTGACAAAAACGCCAATTCAGGAATATTCCGAAAAGACAGACTGAATCAAGACACGTCCTATGAGGATATAACTCAATAGGAACATCCACCCCAATATATATGTTGGGAGGAAACGGAAGAAACCGTCATCCACGAGGAAGTATCTCGGTGGAGAACTACAGAAGGAAAGACAGACTTTTTCTGCTTACGGGGCTGACTCTATATGGAGAGATTTAAAACCCGACATCCGCTTGGGAAGATCTTTTAGAGAGATCTATGAAACCCATAGCAGGAGACAAACAAACAAGAGATATATGGCAAAATAATGCAACATGAATATATGAATGTTTCATGAATATGCATGAATATGTGTTTTTATGTTTGATGAATGCTGACAAAACAGACATATCTAACACAACAGTCCAGGAATCAAACGCCCGGTATTATACTTCCAGGGGAAAAACCAGCTGGAAAGCCAATCTGCGGAGATCTAACATGCTATAAAGCAAAGATCTGCGGGTACTGCTGGGGAGCAGCGGATTGGAGATATCAGGATACACCAAATCTCTGAGTAATGAATCAGCGAAAGTCCCAATTAAGGCACAGAAAGTCACAACGGGCGAAACCGCCACCAAGACGAATCTGTTGGGAACAAGAGAAATTCTCAAAACATCTGCAGGGGGTCCCAGTATCAACTGAGAAACAAAAATTCATGGCAACTCCAAACAAATCCAGGGAACAACCCACTGCAGGAGGACAACACCATCCAAGTAGAATATAACTGTATAAGCAACTCTACTGGGGAAAACTGTCGGCTACTCACTCGGGGAACGACCCACTGAAGGAGAAAACATCACACAAGTAGTTTCTGCAACAAACCGTTCTACTTGGGGAGAAAATGCATCTGAAGGATCATATCAGTAGATTCTGCAATATAAGCCACTCTACTGAGGATCAAGAACAATCAGGAAATCAATCCAATCTCTGGATGACAGAGCCGTCAACCGACCATACTGGGGATTGGAGGATTCAACAGGCAATATTGCCACAACAACCGTTCTGCAGACAAAGCTGAGGAGGGATGGATGAAAAAAAACTGGGATATCAACCCAAACAACCATTGAGTAAAAAATAAATCCCGCTCTGCTGAGGAGAAACAATACTCTGATAGAGAGAAATCAACAAACTCTACTGGCAACTGCACTGGAGAGGGTGACAACAACCTGCTAGCGACCATGATGGGGATATCAATACCCGCTCTACTCGCGACTGCGCTGAGGGGATAGATAAAGTACGGGGATAGCAACCCACTGACTGAATCTTCCAGAAATAACATCCATGTTGGAGAGAAACTGCTGCCGGAGAAAACTGAGTCTTCAACAACACTCTACTTGTGATCATGCTGGGGAACAACCCCACCAACAACTTTACTTGAGGAACAACCCCAACAAAGATCTGGAGAAAGGGATACAACCAAACCAGGAATATGAACAAACGTCTTACCTGTTGGGAATCACACCACCCTTGGGAGAGCACTGAGATATCCTCAGGTATCCTTTCAACATTGTGAATATTCACTTTGTTTAAAACAACAGTTTTGAAAAATTTGATTTGTTCAAAACAATGATATTTTATCAATTAAAACATGCAAAACATTTGTCGTATTGAAACAAATAAGAGTGCAAATAAATTGGATAAAAAGCTCAAATTTATTTGATGGAATGGTAGTCTGCAACTGGCAAGGCTCCATAGATCTGTACAAATTTGAAATCAGTGATATATATTGGAAGAGGGCTACATTGAACATAATGATCCTTTCTCTACCAATTTGAATCTCGATGTATTCGAAGCTTCAGTTGACGACGAATCGAGAATCCTCTGACGAAAAGACAGCTGGTGAACAGAAAGTCTTGTCAGGATGCAGTTACTTGCCGAATCCCTAATTTTTGCCTAGATTGCCCCAGGGTGAGGTACTCAATCTATCGGGATGCAAATATGCTTTTTTTCAAGTCTCTGATTTTTTCTGGATTACCCTTGCGGGTTTTCCATTGAGACACTCATTTTTTGCCTAAGCCGCCCTTTCAGGTTTTCAACTTAGCGAGCTATTCTGTTTTTCATTTGCATATACTTTTTTTTTTACTAGGCAAAGTATCTCTTAACTGCATCTGAATTCACAGGACGAGTTAAATCCTCCCCATCCATTGTTGTAAGCATCAAAGCACCGCCTGAAAAGGCTCTCTTAACAACATATGGACCCTCGTAGTTTGGAGTCCACTTGCCCCTGGAATCGGGCACGAAAGACAAGACTTTCTTGAGTACGAGGTCACCTTCTCGGAACACGCGAGGCTTGACCTTCTTATCGAATGCTTTCTTCATTCTCTGCTGATATAACTGACCATGACACATGGCAGTTAATCTCTTCTCTTCAATCAAATTCAATTGGTCGTAACGACTCTGAATCCATTCAGCATCAGTCAACTTGGCCTCCATCAAGACTCTCATTGATGGGATCTCCACCTCTACTGGGAGAACAGCTTCCATGCCGTAAACAAGAGAAAAAGGGGTTGCCCCTGTTGAAGTGCGTACAGACGTCCGATATCCATGCAAAGCAAATGGCAGCATCTCATGCCAATCTTTGTACGTGACAGTCATCTTCTGGATAATTTTCTTGATATTCTTATTAGCAGCTTCAACAGCCCCATTCATTGTGGGTCTGTAGGGAGAGGAATTATGGTGTGCAATCTTGAATTCAGCGCACAATTCATCCATCATCTTGTTATTCAGATTGGATCCATTATCAGTAATGATCCTCTCTGGCACACCATAACGGCAAATCAGCTGGTTCTTGATAAACCTCACAACCACCTGTCTGGTCACATTCGCATATGAAGCGGCTTCCACCCACTTGGTGAAGTAATCAATTGCCACGAGAATAAACCTGTGTCCGTTGGACGCTTTCGGCTCAATCATGCCGATCATGTCGATTCCCCACATAGAGAAAGGCCATGGTGACGAAATCACATTCAGAAGTGTCGGAGGAATATGAATCTTGTCCGCATAAATCTGACACTTGTGGCATTTTTTCACATACTTGCAACAGTCAGACTCCATTGTCAGCCAATAGTAGCCTGCTCTCAACATCTTCTTAGCCATGGCATGTCCATTGGAATGAGTACCAAATGAACCCTCATGAACCTCAGTCATCAACAGGTTTGCTTCGTGTCTATCCACGCATCTGAGCAAAACCATGTCAAAAATCCTTTTATACAGCACTTCACCACTGAGGTAGAAGCTGCCTGACAACCTTCTCAAGGTTTTCCTATCTTTCACAGATGCCCCAGGCGGGTAGGCCTGGTTCTGGAGGAAATTCTTGATATCAAAATACCAAGGTTTGTCATCATTCACTTCTTCGACTGCAAATATGTGAGCTGGTCTATCCAAGCGCATCACAGTGATATTGGGGACATCATTCCACCATCTGACCACAATCATGGAAGCGAGCGTAGCAAGAGCATCTGCCATCCGATTATCCTCTCGAGGAATATGATGAAAATCAACTTCGGTAAAGAAAGTTGCAATCCTTCTTGCATAATCTCTGTACGGAATGAGACTTGGCTGATTCGTCTCCCATTCGCCCTTGATCTGATTAACAACTAGGGCCGAATCACCATAAACATCGAGATGTTTGATTCTCAAATCAATACATTCTTCAAGTCCCATAATACAGGCCTCATACTCAGCCATATTATTCGTGCATTTGAAAGTTAGCCTTGCTGTAAACGGAATATGAGCCCCTTGAGGATTAACAATTACTGCCCCAATTCCATTTCCATACTGATTAACAGCGCCATCAAACACCATCGTCCATCTGGAACCAGGTTCTGGACCTTCATCAAGTGTAGGCTCATCACAATCTTTCATTTTCAAATACAGAATTTCCTCGTCTGGGAAGTCATACTGAACAGACTGATGATCTTCAATCGGCTGGTGCGCTAAATGGTCAGCCAAGATACTACCTTTGATAGCCTTCTGAGCTCGATACTCGATATCATACTCAGACAACAACATCTGCCAACGGGCAATCCTCCCAGTTAAAGCAGGCTTCTCGAAAATGTACTTAATTGGATCCATTCTGGATATCAACCAAGTTGTATGATTTATCATGTATTGGCGCAAACGCTTAGCAGCCCAAGCTAAAGCACAACACGTCTTCTCAAGCATAGAGTACCGAGACTCACAATCAGTAAATTTCTTACTGAGGTAGTAGATAGCAAACTCTTTCTTCCCTGATTCATCTTGTTGACCGAGTACACAACCCATCGAGTCTTCAAGAACTGTTAAGTACATAATCAGAGGTCTTCCTTCCACAGGCGGAGACAAAATCGGAGGTTCAGACAGATATTCTTTGATACTGTCGAAAGCTTTCTGGCAATCCTCGGTCCAATCATGAGACTGATCTTTCCGGAGGAGCTTGAATATCGGCGCACATGTGGCAGTCATGTGGGATATAAATCTGGAAATGTAATTCAAGCGGCCGAGAAAACCTCGGACTTGCTTCTCAGTTTTGGGTGCAGGCATCTCTTGTATTGCTTTGACCTTTGCAGGATCAACCTCAATACCTCTTTCGCTGACAACAAAACCCAACAACTTTCCGGAACGGACTCCGAAAGTACATTTGTTCGGATTCAGGCGAAGTCTAAACTTCCTCAAACGCTGAAAAAGCTTCACCAAATGCTCAACATGCTCAACTTCCGTTCTGGACTTAGCAATCATATCATCAACATAGACCTCTATCTCCTTGTGCATCATGTCATGAAACAAGGTAGTCATGGCTCGTTGATACGTGGCTCCGGCGTTCTTCAAACCGAAGGGCATCACTCGATAACAGAATGTTCCCCAAGGTGTGATGAATGTCGTCTTCTCCATATCCTCTGGTGCCATCTTGATTTGATTATATCCGGAAAATCCGTCCATAAAGGAAAAGACTTTGAATTTGGCTGTATTGTCTACCAACATATCGATGTGTGGTAGAGGAAAATCATCTTTCGGACTAGCTTTATTCAAATCTCTGTAATCAACGCACATACGGACTTTTCCGTCCTTCTTAGGAACAGGCACAATATTGGCCACCCATTGAGGATATGTAGAAGTCACCAGAAACCCCGCATCAATTTGCTTCTGAACTTCCTCTTTGATCTTCACTGCCATATCTGGATGAGTTCTTCTGAGCTTCTGCTTCACAGGCACGCACTCAGGCTTCAAGGGCAGGAAATGTTGCACAATATCTGTATCTAAACCCGGCATGTCTTCATACGACCAAGCGAAGACATCTGAATATTCTCGTAGCAAGCTGATCAAATCTTTCTTGACAGACTCTTCAAGAAGTGCCCCAATCTTCACCATGCGAACACAATCCTCAGACCCCAAGTTGACTGTTTCCAGATCTTCGAGATGCGGCTGAATGATCTTCTTCTCGTGCTCAAGGAGACGGGTAATCTCATCAGGAATTCCTTCAACATCATCTTCCTCTGGCTCAAATACAGGGAATTCAAAGTTGGGAGATGGCATTGGATCATTATGTTCAATGGGTTTTAAGATCAACCTGCATAATGATTTTGGTTAATGAAAAACTTTAGAATTTAAACAAGCAAACCATTATGCAGATGAAAAATGTTGCTTTTATTCTTGTTTTTATGGGTTTTTTGTGATCACTGATTTCATGAAAAAGCAAAAAGTGAAAACAAATGGAGAAACAAATGTTTAACAATGCATTAATTGAATGAAAACATCATTGTATATATGAGCCAAACAATGTCATCACTTCTCCTTTTGGCATGGGAGAAGGGTTTTAAACAAAGTGAGCATTATTACTCTGACTTATGGATAACTGTTGGAACATCCACAGCGACCCAATTGTGGCAGACACCACCAGGAATAACAAAATTGCTCATATCCTCTGCATCTTCTTCAATGATAGCAGCAGTTTCCTCTTCAGGCTGATCATCCTGGATGAATCCTCCACTCGTGAACAAACCTCGCTCATTATATGCCCCAGAACAGTAGCCAATGCCGGCCCGGGACTTGTTATCTTCCAACTCAATCACCTTCCCTAGTCCAGCGACTGCACCACATTCAATGGCCAGCTTTGCATCACGGTAGGAAGCGAATGAAGGAGACTTCTTCTCAATCGGTTCATCAATAGATAAAGCTTGGAACGGAGTTCCAACTTCATCCTCTGCATCGACATACGAGAAGGAAGACAGGTGGCTAACCAGGAGAGCCTTTTCTCCCCCTACCACAACCAATTTCTTGTTTTTAACAAACTTCAGCTTCTGGTGTAGGGTGGATGTCACGGCGCCAGCCTCATGAATCCATGGTCTGCCCAAGAGACAGCTATATGATGGGTGGATATCCATTACCTGGAAGGTAACCTGGAAATCACTCGGGCCTATCTTGATAGGGAGATCAACTTCCCCAATCACGGTCTTGCGCGACCCATCAAATGCCTTCACAACGACCCCACTCTGCCTCATAGGAGGACCTTGATATGATAATCGAGCTAGTGTGGATTTCGGCAACACATTAAGAGATGATCCAGTGTCCACCAGCACGTTGGACATAGCATCAGATTTGCAATTCAGAGATATGTGTAAGGCCATGTTGTGGTCTCTTCCCTCCTCGGGGAGATCCGCGTCACTGAAACTCAAGGTGTTGCAAGCAGTGATGTTTGCAACGATACTGTCAAACTGCTCAATAGTGACGTCGTGATCAACGTACGCCAGGTCCAATACTTTCTGCAGAGCCTCCCTATGGGGTTCTGAATGCATCAGCAAGGATAGTATGGAGATTTTGGAAGGCGTGTGTAGGAGCTGGTCTACAACGTTATACTCGCTTTTCTTGATGAGCCTCAGCATCTCATCAGATTCTTCGTTCGAAATGCCACTCAGGCCAACTGAAGAAGCAGGAGTTTTTTGTATGGAGGAGGGTCTGGCAACATCAAGTGCCGGATTCTGACTATTGACAGCAGTCCCAACTGGACGCTCAGAAGATTCAGAAGCAACAGGGGCCTTAGGAGGCGCAGAGAAAACTCGACCACTCCGGGTCAAGCCGCTTACATCGGCAATATTTGTCACAGCAGTCGAAGGCAAAGGCACTTCCACCCCATCTTGCACAGCAACTGGATTGTACCTGAACGGCACAGCTTTATCAGAGGAATACGGCACAGGGCCGGCTGGCTTAATCACAAGGGAAGGAGAAGTCTTCGGCTTGCTGCTATCGTAGCGAATAACAACAGGCTCGGGTAATTTGAACACTGGAGATATGACATTAACCTCAGGTTCATCTTCGTCGACATTGCGATTCTGGAGAATCTCAATGGTTCCTTCGTCTAGTAGCTCTTGAAGCTCTCTTCGTACCTGATTACAACCCAGACGGTTCACCGAACAGATACGGCACTTATCGTGGTCATGTTCCATATGGCTGTATTGACACAGCAGGCGATGTAACTCCACCAACGATCGTCGAATATGACTTACATATTTGACTTTATATTTCCCAGGGCATCCCTGGACCATATTTACAGACTTCCCATGCGAAGGCAATGGGTTCTTGGTAACATTTGGGCCCGAATCTTCGAAACTCAAAATCCCACATCTCATAAGGTCTTGCACCTTAGTTTTGAGTGGATAGCAATTCTCGACATTATGGCCCGGAGCTCCGGAATGATATACACAATGCTGGTCTGGTTTGTACCACCACTGTGGATTAGCAGGAATAACAGGAGGATCTCTGGGAGTTATCAATTTTCTCTCCAACAAGGAGGGATAAAACTCTGCGTATGACATGAGGATAGGATCGAAGCTGATCTTTTTCCGGTCATAACTCAAATTGGCTTGATTTGTTGTGCTTCCACGAGGCTGGTAGGCCTGTTGCTGTGGACGTTGCTGTTGCTGATATTGAGGTTGATACTGTTGCTGAAATTGCTGAGGCTGAGCATTGTCTTTGAAGACTGGCGCAATATGGGCCACCTGATGCTGATGACCGGCACGGCGTGCTGGTTTCCTATGAACCGGAGGTTTCCTGGATTTATGGGACTGCACAGCGTGTGCTTCCCCATCCTTCTTCTTAGCAAATGAGCCATACCTCTTGCTAGAAGAGCCTTCGTCTTTGGCCAAACGTCCTTCACGGACACCCTCTTCAAGTCTCATCCCCATATTCACCATCTCGGTGAAGTCTGAGGGAGCACTAGCCACCATTCGCTCATAATAAAATGAGCTAAGAGTTTTCAAGAAAATCTTAGTCATTTCTTTCTCCTCGAGCGGTGGAGTGATCTGAGCTGCAAGCTCTCGCCACCTCTGGGCGTACTCTTTAAAAGTTTCCTTATCCTTCTGCGACATAGACCTGAGTTGATCTCTGTCAGGCGCCATATCGACGTTATATTTGTATTGCTTGACGAAAGCCTCGCCAAGGTCGTTGAAGGATCTGATGTTGGCACTGTCCAAGCTCATATACCAACGGAGCGCAGCACCAGACAGGCTGTCTTGGAAGTAGTGGATCAATAGCTGATCGTTGTCAGTCTGTGTAGACATCTTCCTGGCGTACATAACCAGGTGTGCAAGCGGACATGTGTTCCCTTTGTATTTTTCAAAGTCAGGAACTTTGAATTTGATAGGTATTTTCACACCGGGAACCAGGCAGAGCTCGGCAGCAGACTTGCCGAATAGGTCTTTACCACGGAGGGTCTTCAATTCCTTCCTCAGCTCTAGGAATTGGTCATTCATAGCATCCATTTTTTCATTAACGTCCGGGCCCTCAGATGGCTCGGAATGATAGATGGGGTCCTCTGCCCTTGGCATGGCGTGCACAATAGGAGGAACAGCAGTAAGGACCGGGCTAGATGCCGGCATGTGAGCAAACGTTGGAGCTGGGATATCAGGCATGAAACCTGGAGGCATACCCCACGGGAACCCGGCTGGCATAGCATTGGGCATATAAGGAACACTGGCGGCAGGCACAGCGGAAGTAGCAACCTCAGAGATCACAGTCCTCTGGACAGGAGTTGCAGGCGGTAGAGCAGGCTGATTCTGGGCAGCGAGAAGTTGCTCCATCAGGGCGCCAAGTCTGGCGACTTCGTCCCTCAGTTCACGGTTCTCTTGTTCTAGCTGATCCATTACTCTTGCAGAATTGGCTCGGGTGTAATACCGGTGAGTCAGCTTGTCTTCAAAATAAATGAAGAACACAGAGTTAGGACAGGGAGACCAGAAACAAGGGTACCTGTTTATGCAACATGATGCATGAAATGCTTGTGCAGATGCTTTGTTTTATTTTCAAGGAACCCTTAGGGTATTATTTGCAATATTTTGAGTATTTAAGCACTTGGAATTTCACATGGAAAATATCTCATTCAATATATTGGACAAAGAAGTACATCAATTTGATTCAATTACAAGGAGAAAAGGAAAATAACATCCTATGGATCCCTATTAGCTCGGGATGCTGGAAGACGAGAAGTGCACAGCTTCTTGATCTCTCTCTCATAAGCAGCCTCCATATCTGCTTTCGCCTTAGCAAGCTGATCATACTTCCTCTTCCAAAACCTGGAAGACTGAGGAAGCAAAGAAGTCCAAGTGTCGTTCGGGTCGTCAATCACTTTATGCTCGAGAAACTCAATCAGAGCATCTTTCTCCTTAAGCTGCTGCAATAATTCCTCTCTTTCGCGGATCCAAGCACGCGAAAGGTCTTCCTCTCTCAACTCCTCTACACGTTGGGTAGGGAGGGTTGAAGGCCCAGCCACATCCAAAGGTGTAGGTCTCGGATGATCGTATGGCATCAGATAAGTGGCAGCTCTCTGTCTGACCCAGGAGGTATAAGGCTCCAAAGCAATACAATTCTTCGGGCCTAACTCGTTCCTACTCTTCCTGCGAATACTGCGCCAAGCGCGGACGAATCTGGCTTTTAAGCCTTGGGGATCTTTACCCTCCTGGAAGAATACACCTTCTAACAGAATGTTATGAGGTTTATCCTTTAGGGGGAACCCAAGCTGACGACGTGCAAGTATAGGATTGTAGCTGATCCCACCACATGTACCAAGAAGAGGCACATTCGGGAATTCACCACAATAGTCAATGATCTGAACAGTATCATACACGCGATCGTACCAAGAGATATCATCATTAGTGAGAGACATGAGCCTCTGGGACCACCGTAGACATCCCTTGTTCTCCTTAAAAGCAATGGTCTACGGCAAGTGCGAAATAAACCACTTGTACAACAAAGGTAGACAGCAGACAATAACTCCACTACCCTTCATATTCCTCAGGTGCAGAGAGAAATAGGCGTCGCCCAACAAAGTCGGAACTGGATTAAGAACTGAGAAGATCCTAATAGCATTCATGTCCACGAACTTGTCGAAGTTGGGAAACAGCACTAATCCATAGATGAGTAATACAAACAAAGCCTCAAAGGCATCCTCACTCCTGGCCTCACCATAGAAGGTAGCTTGAGCGACAAGGAACTCGGAAGAAAAACCCTTAATCCCACCTTTGGTAATCAGATTAGCTTTGATCAAAGCTTCATCTATATGCAACAGACTAGCAATCTCTCTAGCAGATGGAATACTCTCTAGGCCACTGAACGGCACCTGATCCAGAATTGGGATCCCAATAATGTGAGAGTACTCTTCCAAGGTAGGCAATAGCTGGAAGTCCGGAAAGGAGAAGCAGTGATACAACGGATCATAGAACTGAGCAAGAGTGCTCATCAGACCCTCATCAACCTGAGTAGTCAGCAAAGGCAGAAGCTTCCCATACCGAGCTTTGAAACCCAAGGTATCTAGTACATAAGATGTCAGATTCCTTAACTCTTTTACATCTGGTTGTCTGAAACTGTACTTCTTTGTATGCCTTTTTGGTCTTTCCATGTCTGAAAATTTTGCAAATAAACCCTTTTAAGTTCCTTGAAAATTTTCTCTTTTTCTGATGACATGAAATGCAGATGAATGCATGAATGTATGAATGCAACAATCACACTCAAGGATCAAGCAAAGCACACCAAACAAAGGTCATGGGAAAGCTCATTGTATCCCTAATATCAATCATCCATTTTGGTGGATTTAGGTTTTCACCTTATCGACACCCAAGTTCCATTGATATTAACGGTACATGAACCGGCTCGAACACCCTTAATATCAACCAGCCGTTTTGGTGGATTTTAGGTTTTACACCTGATCCGGGATCCATTGATATTAACGGTGTCTGAACGACTCAACCATGAATCACGGGTTTGCTGAGAGTCACGAGCATGGAGTCTTGGTTAAGAACCACCCAAAGGGAGTGTACTAGGGTTTAAACCTGCCAGACATGTTCTACCAGAGGTTCCCATAATCATCGTCCCATCTTTCGAATATTATCGGAGGAACGAATACTCGTATTCCAAAAATATTCTCAAGAGAGACTCTTATGAGTGTAGTATCGCGTAACAATCGCATCAGATCTGACATCTGAACGACCTCCGCACTACGTCCTAAAAATAGGCCAAGATGGGTTTGGTACACTAAGGTCCTTGGCTTCTAAGGCACATGATTGAACGAATAATGCCTAACCACAAATGACTTGTGTGACATTATCAATCCAACATGACCTCCACCAAGTGAATGGACTCGCAAGTCAACTGGCTAAGGAATACTCCACACCAGTCGACAAGACTACGCCATTCTCCTATCCTAGGGTGCACTCGAGTTCGGGTATAGAACTCATCTCACAGAGATCACCAAAGCAAACAGCATTTGTATATCAAGCAATTCAAACGTTACAATCAATACAGTTATCCCAAATTGTACAAAAATATGTCAAATAACAAATAATAATATATCACACAACAATGATGAAAAGTAGGCAATACCACCAAGGATTATGTAGTCCCCAGCAGAGTCGCCACTTTTCTGTAGCGGTGTATTCGTCGCTATATGATTTATTGATTGAACCATAAGCAAAGTATACAATTAATTCGAGTCGCCACCGCACTTTTATTTATCCAAAGGACTGGCTAAAAAGCGAACAAAAGCCTAAGAAGTTTTACTCGTAGAAAACTAATTAAAAGATCAGAGATCGGGGTAAGGGGTAAATTACGTAATGGGAAGGTGTTAGGCACCCAATGCGTCCTAGGTACTCCTAGGGAGCCCTTTTCACACTTGTTGTTTGAAATTATTATTTGTTATGACATAAGTAATGTGCAAACATGATTGGGATGATGAGAAAAGGATGTACAAGTTAATTATTTTTGTGTTTGGATGGATAACCATTGCCTACGTACCTTTACAGGATCAAAACCTCGTAGTTCGGCTAAAAACTTCCAAAAGTTAGTGGATTCAATTTTAAAACACAAGCTCAAAGGTCTTACGTTACCCACGGGAGAAAACTCAACCTTAAGAAACAACAAGTCCACCATGTGAGAAAAGCTTCAACTTGCTAGAGAGGGGTTAACCCTATAATAAGCAAGGAAGACTTACAATTCAATCAACTAAGGACAAATAGGTGAGATTAATATCAACCAACTAGGGTAAATCAAACCTATAGCTAATGTATGAAAACTTAACAAACATGGACAAAGCTACAAAATCATTTGAATGGGTGAAGTTATTTGGATTATTTACAAAAAGGTCAATGTATGATTAAAGTCAATTCAAAATGAAGTATTTACAAAAATGAAGTTGGGAAAATCATGGACTTAAGGTCCAAGTTTCTAATTTGGAAAGAAGGTGAGAATGTTTGCACAACATATATATACAAGTTTTGAAACATGTGTGAAAAGTTTAGGACACAATGGGGTGAATGGAATAGAAGAGTGAATGTAAAACTTCTTAGGAGGGTCCACCTCTTGAAATCATATAGAAGATGATTCAAGTGGGTCCTTAGGAATAGGCTACAAATGAGCAATAATATGAACATGGTAACAGATGAAAGTAAATAAAAGCGGATACTGGATGCCACTCAATGGTCTTATACCTGTCTCCTAAAACAAGTAAGGATATCAGAGGCCACTCTATGGACTTACACTAATCTCCATCAGAATAAAACAAAAAACAAAACAGGGAAATCAACTGCCAATCCATCTGGACTTATGTTAACCTCCACAGTATGATCCCAGGAATACAAATGCCACATCACAGGGACTTACAATGAATCCTCACATACAACAACAATGCTCAAACAAAGAGCAAAGAAGATATGAGTGACCAATGAGGTCTTACACTCTATCTCTTCCATGTCATAGGAACAAAAGCCAATCAATATGGACTTACAATTGTCCTCAATGGGAAAACATCAATGTCACAAAGACAAAAGAAATGATCATGCACCAATGGCAAACAAAGATGATAAATGCACAACGGCAATCAATGATAGTAAATGCACAATGGCAAACAAGTAATCATGTATAAATGAGTCAAGTAATCAATCACATAAATTCAAGTAGCACACACTATAACCATTCAATGAGGCTCAAGCAAAAGGGTGAGGCATTAAAGCCAACTGTGATAGGGTTCAAGTTGCTCTTAACCTTGCCATTGAGGGGCTAAGGTGAAGCAGATGAAAGGATATGAGGGGTGTGCCTCATCACTCTTATCTCTGGTTAGAGAGAGTATTGAATATCAGAAGGTGTGGGAGTTCAGAAAGATGGAACTCTCTCCACATATTAGACTCGATAGATCTTAGGTTTGGATCTCAATGCTACAACCATGTAATGGGAGCAAGGAGAAGACTCACAGAATAGTGGGAGATAGGCTACATATCTCTTATATCCACCAATTGCCTCAAATGAGGACTTTTCCTGCTTGGGACAAACATAAACAATCACAAACATTGCCTCTTAAGGAGGACTTCAGACAGTTTGCCCGGCCAAATAACAGGCCGGGTCTCCAGACTACATGAAGAATAGAGAGTCTACCTCAATGCAAATTGCTATTTAAGCAAAGCAATGCAAGTTCTTAAGAGAACTGAGCAACTAAAGGGTACCTGAAATCAATCAAATATAATCAGCATCCCAGCATAAACAAAACAACAACATAATGATCAATCAACAATGTACAATCAATGATGCAATATGTGCATAGCACCAATCTCAAGTGAACCAAGCTCCCTACAAAGCAAATAGGTTAGTCAACAATAGTCAAATGTATTCAACTCAAATATGCATCAACCTCCTTAAGGCATTAGCTTTTTAACCTGAAAAGTCAAAGTCAAGCTCAAACATAAGTAACAAGACCACTAGGACAAGCCTAGGGTCCGAAGGAGGGAAAAAACTTAAAACAGCAAGTAAAACATGATCAAAGTTAAGCTAATTCAAATAAGAAGAGATCCCAAGTGGTCTCACATCCAAACTATGCACTAATTTCATTTTATGCACAAATTAAGACAAAGTAAGCAATGTTGCATCACATATGGACAACCAGAATGATTTCAATCAAAAAAATATCAAAACAGCACAGTAAATCCCAAAAAAATTATATCCTAAACAGAGGACCTTCAATGAGCTACATATCAATTTTCATGCCATTTGGACTAGTGGAGCTATGTCAATTAAATCAACATGTTAAGGCATGCAAAAACACAACCAAATTAAATCACAACATGTGTATCAACTTCAATCCATTGTAAAACAGTAAAATCCAATTAGAAATGAGTAGGACCAAAGCCAAATGGAAGCTTAATATGTTAGGAAACTCTCCATCAATTTTCACTTTCATAGGATAAGGGATGAGCATTTAATGATACATGTACATTTTGTTACACATAAAACTAACCAAAATTGCTAACCAGCAATCAAAAATCCAAATCAAAATAGAAAATGGATCCATTAAATCCACAAAAAATCGTGTTGAAACCTAACATACACATTGTATCTCATGCAAAAAATCAGAGCCATAGGCCTAGGGGAAGCATGGAAAAATAATTCATAAACTCAGCATATCAAAATGTGACACATATTGTCACACTCAAAAAGAATTAATCACATCTAACAAACCAGAGGTCCAAAAATTACAAATCATATGTCAAAACCTCCAGAAATGTATTAAGAATCATCCTATGAAATTTCATTAATTTTGGATAATGTATGATTATTTGGTGATTAAAATGGTAAAACACATGAAAATAGCACACATGATAAAGATCCCTAAACCAATCTAAAAAATCACCAGGCACAACCTACATTATTATGCCTAAAAAATTCTAGAGAGAAAATGGGATTTAACAAAAAAAGTCCCATTCAAATTGGATTAAAAATGGATTTGTTGTGAATTTTTTAAGATTGTTAGGTTTATTGAAATAATTATTTAGTGTTAATTAGGATTTAATGAGGTCTGATGGCAAAATGGTAAATAACGATAGCCAGGCCAAAACGCGGCCGTATCACTTAAAACGCTGGCAGCTTCCTATTCGCTGGATTTAGAGGGAAACACCAAATTTGAACGGAAACGCTGGAGCATGGATCAAAACGCGCGCGATTTCCAGAATTTCGACCTTCATCGTGTTCTTGACATGCATCAAGCTCATGAACAAAATTTAACGGAAATACACAAACCATAGACCGTTGGAATCAGCATTTAATCAGGATCATGAATACGCTAAGGAAATCGTCCAGAAATTATTGTACAAGGCGAATCGATTGAAAGAAGTTCTTGCATCTAAACTTTGATCTTAGATTTCTCTTCCAAAACCTAACGATTTTCAATTCTACAAACTGCTACGTACACTACAAACTATGCTCTACAATAACCACATCATGATTTTGAGTTTGGTAGAAATCGAATTCTAACCTTCTTGATGTGCAGTACGGGAATCCGTGCGTGTTAGGTCCTGAATTGTAGAAACAGATGCAGCATATCGTTGTGGAAGGTGAATGGTGAAGAGAGTTCAGCTCAAGAATGCTCGATTCAAAGGATTTCGCCAACTGCCATGGAAGAGCAAACTTTGCAACAGCTGCGAATTTGCTTGATTCTTCAATCAATTCCTTCAAACAGAACTCCTAGACCACCTACAAATGATGAATCCACAATGAACTAGCACAAAGATTAGTGAAAATTGATGAATTGATGCAAAAAGTTCTTGGTGAAAAATGGAGAAAAATGAGAGAATTGGTGAGATTTTGCTTTTGGATCTGAGAATTGTGATTAGTGTCCTTGAATACAGTTATAATTAGGACTATATACCTCTCCCTAATCCAGAGTTAATCATGATTAGCCAGATTAGAAGGAATAGCATAATGTGCATTTTCAATCAAAGTGGCCAAAATGCCCTTTCTCTAAACCAGTCCATATATCAGTTCAAATTTGATTCAAGCAAGTCCAAAATATCATATGTGATGTGTAGAAAAAAGTCCCATTTCCAAATTCCCAATATTTTGAAAGTTGGACCATTTTGCCCTTGGATCTTTAACTGTACACTTGAAATTTGACTTTTTGCATTGACCATTTTTGAAGAAATCCAATTATGCACCATGAAAGTACATGTCAAATGGAGTTTGTGCATAAAAGGATCATTCAATTTGGACACTCCATGTGGAAGTTATGCCCCTCTGATTATGGGTCATTTTTGAAATTGAATGGACCATAACTTGCCAACTATACATGGGAAATTCAAGTTCTTGGACTTTTTGGGGTGGTGAGATCAAGATCTTCAATTTTCATGTTGAACAAATTTTCATTTGAAGCTTCCTTGGACATGTAATTTTGTGGTCAAAAACTTTCCATTTTTGGAAACTTCCATTACAAGTCACTTTCTATTTTTGGCAATTTTTTGTCTGACTTGATTTTCTTCATTCTTAAGCTTTGAAATGTCAAATGAGTCTCATATAGACATGAATGAGGTCTTTCTAACCATCTCACACCTTCCAATCCCTGATTAAATGAACAGTTGACCACAGTTGACTTTTGTTGACTTTTCTTGACTGGGCCATGTTCTGATGAATTCCAAGCCTCTTTCAATTGAGATCTTGACTCCAAATGATATCACAAGTTATATGAACTCTTTATGAATGATCATGGTGTCCAAATTCTTCAAGAATGGTCACCATCTAATGCTCAATGCCTGATTTTAACTGCTTTGACCTAGCTAGCTTCATCTGCAAGCAACATGGTTAGATGACAACATTTTTGTACTTTTGGTTAGTAAACATATGAAAAGCAATGATATACAAATGCAATACATGCTTGGTGATCAAAAACTACACTCACAAGGTAACCCACCCACTAAGAAGGAAGCTAGGGCATGCACTGATCCTTGAGGCTATGATATGATATGATATGAGCCATGAGGGATCTTAGGGAAAAAATTGGGGTCTTACAAGTAGGTACAGCCGGTGGGTCCCTGGGAGTAATCAATTTCCGCTCTATCAAAGAG
Source organism: Lathyrus oleraceus (assembly GCF_024323335.1). Taxonomy (NCBI): domain Eukaryota; kingdom Viridiplantae; phylum Streptophyta; class Magnoliopsida; order Fabales; family Fabaceae; genus Lathyrus; species Lathyrus oleraceus. The sequence continues at coordinate 49,667,232 of NC_066580.1, read as the reverse complement.
GGATACAGCTCTGCGTATGACATCGGAATCGGATCGAAAGTGATCTTCTTCCTCTCATAACTCGTACTAGCTTGATTACTGTTGTTGCGAGGCTGGTAAGCCTGCTGCTGAGGACGATGCTGTTGTTGATATTGCTGAGTTGGTTGTTGATTGTTGTGCTGATATTGCGAATTGTCTCTGAAGACAGGTGCTATATGAGCCACCTGGTGCTGGTTGCTGGCTGAACGCAAAGGCTTCCTCCTCACGGGGGGTCTTCTGGGTTTGACATGGGATTGCACAGCATGTGCCTCCCCATCTTTCTTCTTCGCAAACGCCCCATAACGCTTGCTAGAAGAGCCTTCATCCTTGGTCAGCCCTCCTTCACGGACTCCCTCCTCTAGACGCATCCCCATGATCACCATCTCGGTGAAATCAGAAGGAGCGCTAGCAATCATCCGCTCGTAATAAAATGAACTCAAGGTCTTCAGAAAGATCTTGGTCATTTCCTTCTCTTCCAGCGGAGGAGTATTCTGAGCTGCCAGCTCTCGCCACCTCTGGGCGTACTCTTTGAATGTCTCTTTGTCCTTCTGGGACATGGCCCTGAGCTGATCCCGATCGGGAGCCATATCCACGTTGTATTTGTATTGCTTGACGAAGGCTTCGCCAAGATCATTGAAGGAACGGATGTTTACCCTGTCCAAACTCATATACCATCGCAGTGCAGCTCCGGACAAACTGTCCTGGAAATAATGAATGAGCAGTTGATCATTATCCGTTTGAGTAGACATTTTCCTGGCATACATAACCAGGTGACTGAGCGGGCAGGTGTTCCCCTTATACTTCTCAAAGTCTGGGACCTTGAATTTGACAGGTATTTTCACACCGGGAACTAAACAGAGCTCGACTGCAGACTTGCCGAACAAATTCTTTCCTCGAAGGGTCTTCAATTCCTTGCGGAGTTCAAGAAATTGGTCATTCATAGCATCCATCTTCTCATGAAAATCTGGGCCCTCAGACGGCTCAGAATGATAGATGGTGTCGTCTACCCTAGGAACGGTATGCACGACAGGAAGAGGCACAGCAATGACCGGGCTAGATGCCGGCATGGAAGCAAATGTTAGTGCAGGAATATCAGGCATAAAGCCAGGAGGCATACCCCACGGAAACCCGACTGGCATGGCTGTTGGCATAAAATGAGCACTGACAGCTGGCACAGTAGCCGAAACAACCTCAGAAATAACAGTCCTCTGGGGAGGAGTTGCAAGCGTTAGAGACGGCTGGTTTTGAGCTGCTAGGAAAGACTCCATCAATGCACTCAGTCTGACGACTTCCTCTTTCAGCTCACGATTCTCTTGCTCAAGATGATCCATCAATCTAGAAGAGTTGGCTCTGGTGTAGTACCGATGAGTCAGCTTGTCTTCAAAATAAATGAAGAACACAGAGTTAGGCCACAGACAAGAAGACCAGAACAAACACCTGCTTATGCAAATGATGCATGCAATGTTCGTGCACATGATTTGTTTTATTTTCGAAGGAACTTTTAGGGTATTATTTGCAAATTTTGAATATTTAAGCATTTTATCGCATATGGAAAATATCTCATCAAATATATTCGAGAAACAGAAGTACAACATTGTTCATCATTACAAGAGAAAAGGAAAATAAACATCCTATGGATCCCTAGAAACTCGGGATGCCGGAAGATAAGCTGCACGAAGCCTCTTAATCTCTCTCTCATATGCTGCTTCCATATCCGCCTTCTCTTTGGCGAGTCTGTCATACCTCCTTTTCTAGAACTTGGAAGACTGAGGAAGTAGAGAAGTCCAAGTATCGTCAGGATCATCAATGACCTGATGCTCGAGGAACTCAATCAGAGCATCCTTCTCCTTAAGCTGTTGAAGCAACTCTTCTCTTTCACGGATCCAGGCACGTGAAAGGTCTTCGTCTCTCAACTCCTCTACGCCTTGGTTAGGGAGGGTTGAAGGCCCAGCCACAACCAAAGGTGTAGGTCTCGGATAATCATAAGGCATGAGATACTCAGATGCTCTCTTCCTCACCCAAGTAGTATACGGTTCCAAAGCTATACAATTCTTCGGACCCAACTCACTTCTACCCTTCTTGTGAATCTTGCGCCAAGCGCGGACCATCCTGGCTTTCAGGCCTTGGGGATCTTTACCCTCCTGAAAGAACACACCTTCTAATAGAATGTTATTAGGTTTATCTTTTAGGGGGAACCCAAGCTGACGTCGTGCTAACACCGGGTTGTAGCTAATCCCACCACATGTACCAAGAAAAGGCACATTGGAGAATTCACCACAAGAGTCAATGATCTGGACACCATCATATGCATGATCATACCAAGAGATATCATCATTAGTGAGAGACATGAGTCTCGTGGACCACCGTAGACATCCCTTGTTCTCCTTGAAAGCGACCGTCTGAGGTAAGTGAGAAATAAACCACTTATACAACAGAGGCAAACATCACACAATAGCGCCACCACCCTTTGCATTCCTCAGATGCAAAGAGACGTATGCATCACCCAACAGAGTCGGAACGGGATTAAGAACAGAGAAGATCCTAATAGCGTTCACATCAACAAATTTGTCGATGTTGGGGAACAATACCAATCCATAGATGAGAAGCATAAATATGGCTTCAAAGGCATCCTCACTCATGGCCTTCCCATAAACGGTAGCTTGAGCAATGAGGAACTCAGAAGGGAGACCTTGAATTCCACCTTTGGAAGTCATATGAGCTTTAACCAAGGATTCATCTATGTGCAACATGTCAGCTATCTCTCGAGAAGTAGGAATACTCTCCAAGCCACTGAACGGCACCTGATCCAGAATAGGAATACCCACAAGATGAGCATACTCCTCAAGGGTAGGTAATAGCTGAAAGTCTGGAAAAGAGAAGCAGTGATACAGAGGATCATAGAACTACACCAAAGTGCCCATCAACCCTTCGTCGACCTGAGCAGTCAGAAGAGGCAGAAGCTTTCCATAACGAGCTTTGAGACCCAAAGGATCTAATACATAGGATGTCAGATTCCTTAACTCTTTCAGATCGGATTGTTTGAAGCTGTACTTCTTTGTATGCCTTTTTGGTCTTTCCATATCTGAAAATTTTGCAAATAAACCCCTTAAGTTCCTTGAAAATTTTCTTTTTCTGATGATATGGATGCAGATGAATGCATGAATGCATGAATGCAACAATCACACTCAAGGATCAAGCAAAGCACACCAGACAAAAGTCATGGGATAACTCGTATTATCCTTAATATCAATCATCCATTTTGGTGGATTATGGTTTTCACCTTATCGACACCCAAGTTCCATTGATATTAACGATATACGAACGGTTCAACCATCCTTAATATCAATCATCCATTTTGGTGGATTATGGTTTACACCTTATCGACACCCAAGTTCCACTGATATTAACGATAGTTGAACGGATCAACCATGAATCACGGGTTTGTTGTAAGTCACGAGCATGGAGTCTCGGTTAAGAATCACCCAAAGGGAGTGTACTATGGTTTAAACCTGCCGAACATGTTCTACCAGAGGTTCCCATAGTCATCATCCCATCTTTCGAATATTATCGGAGGAACGAATACTCGTATTCCAAAAATATTCTCAAGAGAGACTCTTATGAGTGTAGTATCGCGTAACAATCGCATCAAATCTGACATTTGAACGACCTCCGCACTACATCCTAAAAATAGGCCAAGATGGGCTTGGTAAACTAAGGTCCTTGGCTTCTACGGCACATATTGAAAGAACAATGCCTAACCACAAATAACTTGTGTGACATCATTAATCCAACATGACCTCCACCAAGTGAATGGACTCGCAAGTCAACTTGCTAAGGAATAACTCCACGCAAGTCGACGAGACTATGCCACTCTCCTATCATAGGGTACACTCGAGTTCGGGTATAGAACTCATCTCACAGAGATCACCAAGCAAACAAGCAATTGATATATCAAGCAACTCAATCATTACAAACAATACAGTAATCCCAAATTGCACAAAAATATGTCATAAACAATAGACAAATATGATACAATCAAAGTGTGAAAAGTTGGCAAACCCACTAGGAAGATTTTCTTTTCTCCCCAGCAAAGTCGCCACTTTTCTGTAGCGATGTATTCATCACTTTATGATTTATTGACTAAATCAAAAGCAAAGCATACAAAGATAGAGTCGCCACCGCACTTCTATTTATCCAAAGGAATGGCTAGAAAGCGAACAAAAGCCTAAGAAGTCTTACAAAGAAAAACTAATAAAAGGGGTACAGAGATCTGGGTAAGGGGGTAATTATGCAAAGGGAAGGTGTTAGGCACCCAATGCATCCTAGGTACTCTTAGGGAACCCTTTTCACAACTTGTTGTAAAAAGTATTGTTTATGGAATATTTATTGTGCAAACATTGATTGGGAGGATGAGAGAAGAATATACAATTTTATTATTTTTGTGTTTGGATGGATGAATCCATTGCCTACGTACCTTTACAGGATCAAAACCTCGTAGTTCGGCTAAAAGATTCCCAAAAAGTGAGTGGATTGATTTTAAACAAGAGCCTTAAGGTCTTTCATTATCAAAGGGAGAAAACTCAACCTGAACAACAATCCACCATGCGAGGATAGCTTCAACATACTAGTGAGGGGTTAACCCTATAATAAGTATGGAAGTCTTACAATCAACTCACTAAGGATGCGGTGAGATTCACATCAACCACTATGATAATTCAGATCTACGGCTAATGCATGAAAACTTATCAAGAAGTGGACAAGGGCCACAAAAACAATTGAGTGAGTGAAATTAACCAATTATGAGTATTCACAAAGATGGTCAAAGTTAACATTAGATCCAATTCATAAGAAGTATTGTGAAAATGAAGTTTGAAAATCAGAGGCTTATGGCCTAGGTTTCTAGTTTTGAAAACAGATGAAAATGTTTGCACAAAGTTTTCTGGTTTGGGTTACGAATGCAAGTGGAGGTGTAAGGAAACAAAAAGGTGGGGATGAGGAGTAAAACTTCAATAGGAGTTCCTCTCTTGAGATCATATGTAGATGATCCAAGTAAGTACCATCCTTTGGAATAAGCAACAAACAATAAGCAAATAAGAAGGTTCAAAGAGAATAAAGCTGGAAATGGAATGCCAATAAATGGTCTTACGTCCAACTCCGAAAACAAATGGGAAACAGAGTGCCAATAAATGGTCTTACGTCCAACTCCACAAAGCAACATGGGAAACAGATAGCCAATAAATGGTCTTACATCTAACTCCTCAAAAGAAACAAAATAAGAAACAGATAGCCAATCAATGGTCTTACATCTGACTCCACAAAGAAAACAAAATAGGAAACAGATAGTCAATCAATGGTCTTACATCTGACTCCTCAAACAAACAAAACAGGAAATGGAGTGCCAATAAATGGTCTTATGTCCAGCTCCACAGAAGGAACAGGAAACAGATAGCCAATCAATGGTCTTACATCTGACTCCTCAAACAAAGCAAATAACAAATGCAAAAGCAAAATGCAAACAATATACAAAAGCAACATGAAGGATACACAGGTAAGCAAAGAATCAATCAATTAGCACACTCTATACACAATCAAAAGGCTCATACAAGGCTGAGCTTTAGTCAAGGGGTCATATTAACCTTGACAAACAAGCCGGTTCTGTTAGGGGTGTTTTGAGCTCTTAACCCTAACATTGAGAGTTAGGGTGAAGCAGATGAAATGGGAAATGAGGGTTAGACCTCATAGCTCTTAACCCTGGCCTGGGTGAGCTTGAATCAAAGAAAGTGTGGGAGTCCAGAATGAGGAACTCTACTCCACATGACTGACTTGATATACAATGATCTTGGGTGTTTATTCAAATGCATCAACACGTAGTCTTTAGCAGGGGATGAATTGTACATCCCTTCTGAATAGCAGGGGATGAATTGTACATCCCTTCTATCTGCCAATGCCTCTTCACTTAGGAGGTCTTAATATGTAACCCTGCCTCATTGGGGTCTTTAGCACAAAATTAAACAATAGAAAACATGGCCTCTTAAGGAGGGCTTCAGACAGGTGCCTGCCAAAGATAGCAGGTCTTCCAGACTACATGGAGAACAGAGGGTTTACCTAAGTGGTATGCCAACCACAAGCAAAGCAAAGCAACTCAAATAATGAGTTAAAGCTACTAAAGTACCTGTAAGAAAATCAAACAAGTCAATATTCACATTCAGACAAACTAAACAGACAGTCAACAGTCAGACAACCAATATACACAATGTAAGTCAACAACTCAAGTGAGCTAGCCACCCAAGGACCTACAATACAATCAAGATTAGTTAAACAAAGCAAATTGTATCTTAAGCAAGAAGATCACACCATCCATTAGGACTTATTGCTTGAACCTGAAATGCAAAGCTCAAAATGTGAGTTCAAACCCCTAGGGCAAAGCCTAGGGTCAAAGGTGAGGCAAAAGGTCAAAACAGAAGCTAAAATTCAACATGAATCACATTTAATCAAGTAAGAATATGTCCTAAAAAGGACCAAATCAAAATCATCAAGCAAAGTCATGTAGTGAGAAAGAGAAAACAAAGGCAATTTCAAAGCACACAATTGATCATTAAGAATCAAAGTTCCATATTAAAACAGAAATGACTCAAACAATTCTGCAAAATTTTTAGGAGCACACAATATGTCAAACATAATCATCATGCCAAAAATTAGAAGAAACAAAGTTCAATTGAACTAGAAATGAAAATGCACAAGTATGAGACCAAGAATGTGACACCAAATGTTGCACAACAATGTCCATGTGTCTAAAACAGAGATGAAAAATGGTAAAAATGCACAATCAAGCCTCAATGGTCAAGCAACATGTTGGGAATCATCATACAAAATTTCATGGCAATTGGATCATTATTGAGCATTTCACAAAAGAATGAATGAAGCAATGTCACATATGCATACATGTTCAATCATCAGTCCACAACCAAAAATCCAGAAATGGTAAAAATCAAAAGTCAACACCACAAAATAATAGACAAACACATGAACATTTTGCAAAAAATTAGGAATTAATTGGATGTGTATTCAATTTGATATGATTTTTCAAAGTTGGAAAATATTTGAAATGAAATGTGGAAAATGTACATGAAATTATGGAGGGAAAGAGGAAATGATGAATTAATTTGAAAAAAATGGCTGAGGCAGGAATCGAAGCAGGTGTGAGCGCCACTCAAAACGGCGTCGTTTTGGTTAAGTGGAATTAAAATGCAAAAATGAAGAAATGCGCTCAGGGGGAATCGAAGCAGGTCGCACATTTGGACCAAAACGGCGCCGTTTCATCTCTGAAAACCCTAGGCGCACGCACTATTGCAGGCACTATTCCAGGCGGCGAGGCAAGGCGGAAACCACCATCTTCTTCATGAAGACGGTGGCTGAACAGTAACTTCATGCAATTTTTTTTCCAGAATCGTGCAATATCTATACCAAATGAAAGCTCTTGCTACGTATGTTGGAGAATTGCCATCCAAGGCGCAGCGGAATTTAAAATTTCTCCATTTAGTGATTCTTACGAATGGGCATGATCAATGATAGAATCGTTACCTCTTGTGGCGATTCAAACCTTTGGTGCAGATCTCTGATAATGATTAAAACCTTTGATACAGATCCACGGGGCGATCACGAACGTTGAACGATGACAACGTCTCTACTCAGTCCACACGAACGGATTCCTTCAATCACAGTGCTAGCTGTTATGAATGAAGGCTTTGAGTGAGAGAAAGAGGGAAACAAAATTCCAAGTCTCTACTTGAATTTCTGTCTGAGTGGATTGGAGTGACAATGCTTCTACCCAAGGGGTTCTATTTATAGAACCACTTGTGTAGGCTTCAAGCTAAAAAAGCCCACTTAAGTGTATTTTGGCCCATATCTTATAATATGCCCAAAATCACTTAAGTATTTGGTACCTTACCATATTTCGTCTCCCACTTAAGTGCACCGTACCTTACGGTGTTCCTTAGTTACTCTATCTCTCATCAATCCGTCCTTTGTGTGTGACCCTATAGGTTTTCGCGACGTTGGCAATTATATTAAATCACGCATTTAACATAATAAACAGTGAGCGGTATCTAGCAACACATCACTGCTACCCAAGTCACGAAAATGTCATGTGATCTGACAAAACCTCCTGTGATAATAATTATGTGTATAATTACCCCTTTGCCCTTATGTCTATATTGAACACAAGGTATAGACCGTGTCACCCTTGTCCAGTTCAATATTGGGCCCATAGACATTTATCCTGTTACGCAGGATTGGCAAATTCCATCTAGGACACTCATGTCCCTCAGCATGCTTCGTGGAGTACCCATCAACTATCTTTATGGTTATCCAGTTACGGACAACGTTAGATCAGCAACAAAGCACTCGACTCTACATCTAGGATCCATAGTGGTTTCAGGTCGAAGAGTGGCATACACTATTATCACCATGAGAATAACTTATGACACTTTGCATAACTTTCTATATAGTATTCTCATAGCGGGTCAATCCGGTATAAATATTACTCCTAATATTCATACCTATGTTTAAGACTTGATAACTCTTTATCCATGATCCATGAGATGTGATCATCAGTCTACAAACATAATAGTCTTAATGCTTTAATGTTATCCCACTTCACACTAAAGCTCGACCACGGATACTTTAAGAATAGTGTCCTTATGTTCAATGTGTTCTCATGATTAAGTCACACTTAATACATTAAACGGACTATCTATTCCAGGGACTTTATTAATCAACCATAATAAAGAAAATGCCTTTTATTATTAATAAATAATTCGATACAAGTACCAAAAGTATTGGCCTCTAGGGCTTACACCAACAATCTCCCACTAGCACTAGAGCCAATCAGACATACCCCGTATGCCCATTGATCTAGTATGGCCATCATGCTTCTGGTGCACAAGAGGCTTTGTCAGTGGGTCAGCTATATTGTCAAGTGTAGGTACTTTACATATTTTCGCACAACGCCTAAGTATGTGTTTGGATCGTTGGTGAGATCTAGGCTCCTTAGCTTGTGCGATAACACCATTGTTATCATGATAGAGACCAATGGGATCCACAATGCTAGGGACTATGCCAAGTTTATTGATCCAAACAACTTCCTTTGCTGCACTTAAGGCAGCAATATACTCGGCCCCAGTTGTAGAATCAGCAACTGCATCTTGCGTTGAACTTTTCAAGCTCACAGTGCCACCATTTAAGCAAAACACATAACCAGATTGGAATCATTCATATTAAAGCGTCTCAGCACTTTGTCTATGTATGTACTCTAACTTAGGCCAAGCAGTTTTGTGATCTATCTCTATAGATTCTGATTTCTAATATATAGGCTGCTTCACCTAGGTCCTTCATAGAAAAGCATTTCCCCAACCAAGACTTTACTTGTTGCAGGGTAGGGATTTTGATTCAAATGAGTAATATGTCATCTACATATAATACCAGGAATACGATCATGCTCCCACTAACCTTCTTGTAGACACAAGGCTCATCTTCGTTCTTGATGAATCCATACAGTTTAACTGTTTCATCAAAACGAAGATTCCATGAGTAGGTCACAGGCTCATCTTGATCCATGAGTAATACATCACCTAGATCAGATATCTATATATCTCAGGTATGTGACGTATCCTGCCATACCTACGCTGGTCTTGTTCTACTTGAGCAGGTTGCTCTTACACAACTACTTGTGTTTCCTGCTCTAATTCCTCCATAGGTGTATCGATACTTTGTGATTCTTGAATTTCTTCAAGTTCTACTTTCCTCCCACTGATTCCTTTGGAAATAAAATCCCTTTCTAGGAAAACTCAAGTTCGAGCGACAAACACTTTGCCCTCAGAAGGATTGTAGAAATAATATCCTCTTGTTTCTTTAGGATACCCCACAAATAAGCATTTGTCAGATTTGGGCTCAAGCTTAGTTGAAATTTGTCGTTTCACATAAACTTCGCAACCCCAAATCTTCATGTAAGACATATGTGGTCTCTTACCATTCCATATCTCATATGGTGTCTTTTCAACCTTTTGGATGGAACACGGTTAAGTGTGTAAGCTGATGTCAATGGTGTATGTCCTCAAAAGGAGTTTGGAAGATTGGTGTGACTCATCATGGATCGGACCATGTCCAACAGGGTTCGATTTCTTCTCTCAGATACACCCTTCCATTGGGATGTGCCAGGAGGAGTAAGTTGGGATAGGATCCCACACTCTTTCAGATGGTCATCAAACTCTAGGATTAAATACTCACCACTTCGATCTGATCGAAGAGTTTTAATATTCTTACCTAGTTGGTTTTAACTCGTTAGGTTTCACCCTTTTGTATTAATGTTATTAATAGGCATTTCAAGATCAAGGACATATAGTCCATTGTTCATTTGTGCAGTAGCATAGAATATATCATTCAAATAAATTGAGCAACAATTGTTCTTTATTATAAATGAAAAACCAAACTTGTCCAAACAAGCAATGGAAATAATATTCCTGCTAATTGCAGGTACATAATAACAGTTCTCTAACTGAATTATTAAACCACTAGGTAAAGTCAATACAAAAGTTCCTACGGCTAAAGCAACAACCTTTTCTCCATAGCCAACTCGTAGGTCGACTTCACCTTTTGCCAAATCTCTACTCCTTTTTAGTTCCTGCACATTTGTACAAATGTGAGAACCGCATCCAGTATCTAATACCCATGATGCAGAAGTAGATAAATTAATAACAAAAATACCTGAAGTTGAAGTCTCTACTCCATTCTTCTTATCTTCCAGGTACTTTGGGCAGTTCCTCTTCCAGTGTCCGGTCTTACCGCAATGGAAGCAGGTGCCTTCTTTTGCTATGCCTCCACTAGGCTTCAAAGTAGCAGTGGGTCTGGGATTGGCAACTTCCTTGCCCTTCCCCTTATCACTCTGCTTAGTGGGCCTTTTGTTCTGTCTCTTTCCATTTCCGATCATCAGAATGGACTTCCCTTTTGACTTCAGATTCTGCTCGGCAGTTCTTAACATGGCGAGCAGTTCAGGAAGAGATTTGTCCATATCAATCATATTGAAATTTAGGACAAATTGACTGAAGCTATCTGACAACGACTGCAAGATCAAATCAGTTGCAAGTTCCTTTTCGAGGGGAAAACCCAATCTCTCAAGGTTTTCCACATACCCAATCATCTTGAGTACATGGGGACCTACAGGGGCTCCCTCAGCTAACTTGCTTTGAAAAAGGGCTTTTGAAACTTCAAACCTCTCATGCCTTGCTTGCTCTTGATAGAGCAACTTCAGGTGTTCGATCATATTGAACGCTGACATGTTCTCATGTTGCTTTTGCAATTCTGAGTTCATGGTAGCTAGCATGAGACAAGCAGTTTCATTGGCATCATCGACATGCTTCTTATAAGCATCTCTTTCTGCCTTAGGTGCAGAACTAGTAGGTTCCTCTTCAGGAACAGGTGTCTCCAAGACATACAGCTTTTTATCATGTTTGAGGACAATCCTCAGGTTTCGGTGCCAATCCAGAAAATTTGTCCCAGACAATTTTTCCTTATCAAGGATTGATCGCAGGATGTTGTTAGAGGTGTTTACTGTCATGGTAATCTACATAAGGATTAATGAAAATATAAGTATCATTGACATATTTAATTAGGCCTTTAATTAAACATGCTCCCACTATTTTACTCAAAACAAATGACCCTCATCATTTGATTCGGAAAATCCCGTTGGAAGATTTTCTAGTGGGTCGAGATCCATATTTCACTTCGTTCTAAGTCCGCGTAGGCGGATTACACAAAACTAGGTTATTTAGGTAGGAACTTCTTCCAATTGTATCTCACACAACTCTCGAAAATTTCAGTTGGGTGAATAACTCCTTATTCCAATCCATCATATGGATCATTCCCAACTCTTGCTTCTAAACATATATATAATCTTATTATAATTTGTTTAGTTAAGTTTGACCCATTGTTTTAACAGTTGGATATTACAATTATCCCATCGCACCTTACTAATATAGAACATGCACCTCACGTAGGCGAAACCTACATTATTCGATACTAGTCTTGATGAGTGTTAAAACTTGGAAAGCTTAAAACTTAATATTTATTTTGAGGGAATTGCAATTTTTGATCTCACCGGCTTGTTTATCATATAAACCGTCTCTCACATGCATCAACATACATTCACATGCATCAACATACATACAAACAAAATGAAACAGTTATGGCCCCTAGCGCAATTGTTCTCCCAAGCCAATGAGAGAACCTAAGCTAACCTACAACGATCTAAGCTTCTCCAAGCAAGATCTTCAAGGTTGTCCTCCTTTGGCACTGACTTCTTTTCTTTCTTCATATCATTACATTACATAAAAGAAACTCGTTTTACATACGAGGGAGTGAGATGAGAAAAGAAGTTACATTTGGGAGATTAAGAGAGAGGCACGACACGCAGGTCGTATTTTAAAACCCAAAACAAAACAAAGGAAAACTAAGGCCATAACCGATCACCACAAGACAATAATAAACACTTTATTATTATTATTATTAATTCCTTTAATTAATTAAAATCAAATTAAATTTCGACGACCGATCATCACATTTTAATGAACAATTCATTTAAAATCGATGTCGCTTTTCGTATCAACACTTGACACTTTTAAAGCACCGAGTTAGCCGAACGGGTGAAAATTTCCTTGCGTTAACCGGTTAACACTTTTTCAAATATGAAAATAAAAAGTTTTCTGCCTTGCGTTAACCGGTTAACCAAATGCGTTAACCGGTTAACACTGTTTGAAAAAGTCTTGGAAAACTGTTTTCCGCCTTGCGTTAACCGGTTAACCATATGCGTTAACCGGTTAACACTGTTAAAAACTCAAAAAAAAAATTATTTCGCATTGCGTTAACCGATTAACCATATGCGTTAACCGGTTAACATTGTTCCAAAAAGTGTTTAGAAAGCACAACTCTTGTGCAGTCAAACCCCAATCGCATAACTCTCTGACAACACAACCCTTGTGCCGTCACTAACCCTGATGCACCAATTTCAGACCGTCAAACACATCTCGATTGTTAATTCAGTATGATTGATCAATACGTCATTGCTTCACCATACTAATGTCGGATCAAGAAGCAAACGACCATTGATCGCTCAAAGGAAAACAATCATCGAGGGTTTGAATGAACGAAACGAGAACACTATATCATATATAATGTATTTTGCATCAGGATTACATATATCACATATATGTAACTTAATCGATCTCAATTCAACCTTTGATTCATTCTGTCTTTAATCATATTATTACAGAACAAAAACAGTTATCAGATTCATGGTTTCGTAAGTGGCTCTGATACCACTGTTGGAGAATTACCATCCAAGGCGTAGCGGAATTTAAAATTTCTCCATTTAGTGATCCTTACGAATGGGCATGATCAGTGATAGAATCGTTACCTCTTGTGGCGATTCAAACCTTTGGTGCAGATCTCTGATAATGATCAAAACCTTTGATACAGATCCACGGGGCGATCACGAACGTTGAACGATGACAACGTCTCTACTCAGTCCACACGAACGGATTCCTTCAATCGCAGTGCTAGCTGTTATGAATGAAGGCTTTGAGTGAGAGAAAGAGGGAAACAAAATTCCAAGTCTCTACTTGAATTTCTGTCTGAGTGGATTGGAGTGACAATGCTTCTACCCAAGGGGTTCTATTTATAGAACCACTTGTGTGGGCTTCAAGCTAAAAAGCCCACTTAAGTGTATTTTGGCCCATATCTTATAATATGCCCAAAATCACTTAAGTATTTGGTACCTTACCATATTTCGTCTCCCACTTAAGTGCACCGTACCTTACGGTGTTCCTTAGTTACTCTATCTCTCATTAATCTGTCCTTTGTGTGTGACCCTATAGGTTTTCACGACGTTGGCAATTGTATTAAATCACGCATTTAACATAATAAACAGTGAGCGGTATCTAGCAACACATCACTGCTACCCAAGTCACGAAAATGTCATGTGATCTGACAAAACCTCCTGTGATAATAATTATGTGTATAATTACCCCTTTGCCCTTATGTCTATATTGAACACAAGGTATAGACTGTGTCACCCTTGTCCAGTTCAATATTGGGCCCATAGACATTTATCCTGTTACGCAGGATTGGCAAATTCCATCTAGGACACTCATGTCCCTCAGCATGCTTCGTGGAGTACCCATCAACTGTCTTTATGGTTATCCAGTTACGGACAACGTTATATCAGCAACAAAGCACTCGACTCTACATCTAGGATCCATAGTGGTTTCAGGTCGAAGAGTGGCATACACTATTATCACCATGAGAATAACTTATGACACTTTGCATAACTTTCTATATAGTATTCTCATAGCGGGTCAATCCGGTATAAATATTACTCCTAATATTCATACCTATGTTTAAGACTTGATAACTCTTTATCCATGATCCATGAGATGTGATCATCAGTCTACAAACATAATAGTCTTAATGCTTTAATGTTATCCCACTTCACACTAAAGCTCGACTACGGATACTTTAAGAATAGTATCCTTATGTTCAATGTGTTCTCATGATTAAGTCACACTTAATACATTAAACGGACTATCTATTCCAGGGACTTTATTAATCAACCATAATAAAGAAAATGCCTTTTATTATTAATAAATAATTCGATACAAGTACCAAAAGTATTGGCCTCTAGGGCTTACACCAACAACGTACATTATAGATCAATCATCATTTAATCAAAACAAGCCATGGATTAAGAGAATCGAAGACAAACATTTTGACATTCAAACTTTCAATTCCATATAACTCAGCCAATAATCCACCAAATCACATGAAATTTTCATCAGCATGCTCAACAAGAGAAGGTCTACACTATCATGGCAAAAGATTGGAGAATTAAGAGGTTCGAAAAACCTACCTCTTGAAGAACAGTTTCTGGAATCAGCAGTTTCAAGGCCTGGCACGATTCAAATCCACTCCTGTATCACTGTTATGAAGCTTGAAGTAGAAATTGAGGCTTGGAAAGGCTTAGATCTGACTCAAACAACAGTTTCCATCTTCACCTTCATGAGCTTGATATGCTTGATTTCCACTCGAATCCTTCAAAACAAAGCTTGATCTGCACTAAATGAGGATCAGAGAACAAGAATATACAAGAAAATCACTAGCTTATGTGAAGAAAATTTGAATTTGGATTGAGAGAAAATTTTGGAGGGAAGAAGAATTTAGATCTAGAATGAGCAAAAAACTCCACAATTCTGTTAGGATTTGGTGTATATATATGCTCTACTAATCATGCTGAAAAATGTAATTAGCAATGGTTAATTGAAATTAGCAAAAATAAGGTGCATGAGCAAATTTGGAAAATGTGTGGTGCCATGCAAATTCTCACGTGAACAGTGCTATATGGATGATCAAAGTCACTTAAAATCTTCCAATGAACACAATGGCAATGGTATTTTGTCCATACAATGCACCAATTTCAAATTTGTCATTTTCCCTCCAAAATGGGCATGAAAGAACAAATGATCATATGATGAAGTTTCATACAATGTGATGAATGATTTGGAAATTAGAGGTCATGACAAGCAAAATGCAAAAAGAGGCACTCATTTTGGAATTATGAGTCAAAAGTTATGGCCTTTTGAAGTTTCATGCACCCTTGGCAATGATTTGATGATATCTCCTCAACCATTCATCAGATGCTCATGATCTTGGACTTTTTGGAAATGGGAGAGAGAGATCTTCAACTTTCATGTTGGTCAAAAATTCATTTGAAACTTTTGATGTTGGAAAGTTGAGTTGAAGTTGGTCCAAAATTTTTCCATTTTTGGAAACTTGAAATTACAGGTCACTTTCCATTTTTGGAAACTTTTGTACTGGCTTCAAATTCTTCAAGATAAAGGTTTGACATGATGAATAAGCATTGTTGGAACATGAATGGGATGAAGAAACTCAATTTCCCAATTCAAAAACCACAGTTGACTTTCAGTTGACTGGCATAGGCCTTTAGATGACCTGAAGATATTCTGATGAACTTGGGCCTCAACCACCTGGGGAATTTGCTCCAAAATGGACCTATATCTCCTATAAGCTCAAAATAATGATCACATGATCCATATCTCAATGGAACCCTCATTTCTTGCACAAAGGATTCACTTGAATGCCTTGACCTGTTGACTGCTTAGACTGCAAGACAAATGTTAGATGACATATTTTTGTACATTTTTGGTTAGTGATTAAAAGAAAAGCAATGATGTACAAATGCAAACAATGCTTGGTGATCAAGAATCACTCTCAAGAAAGATCCCACCCACAGGGAATGAAGCAAGGTGTCCATTGATCCTTGAGGCAATGTAATGCTATGATGTGATGCCATGAGGGATCTTAGGGACAAAATTGGGGTCTTACACATGGGGATCCATATATTATGTCTAGAGTCAATGTAAACCATGTGTTGATTGATCTCTTTACATTGAGAGTCTTAAACCCTAAATATGAGCTTGATGGAGCAAGGGTGAACACACACACTACCTACAAAATCAACAAACTATACATTGACATATTTTTGGTATTTTCGTTAGTAAATAATGAAAAAAAAGTATGATACAATCAAGCGTGCTTGGTGAACTCTCCCAATGCAAACCCAATGAATGAGGGGTAAGGAGGACGCTAATGCATATGATGAGATAGCATGAGGGATCTTATGGTCAAAATTGGGTTCTTACAGTTGTCCCTATTTAAGGACATTCTAACTGATGATATGAAGGTTAAAATCTTCATATCGACTCAGTAGAATGGACATAAATAAGAACATATGAAAAGTTAAAAATAATCTTTGTGGGGAAAATATTGCCACAAAGGAAAAGAATCCGGAGAGATTAAAAGTCCACAGGAGCATAATGCATCCCATAGGGAACACTCATTGGAGGAGACATAGACTCTGGGGGATAAGTGGTGTGTGTAGGCTAGGCTATGACTTAAAAACTGTTAGAGACAGAAGAGGAGTTCCATGAAAATAAATCAATGGAAGGACTCGATTGGGGATAAGGGAAAATCTGCAGGGGCAACGGGTAAATCAGAACAAAACTGAAATACCTGAATTAAGTAGGGGATTAACGACTTCACTGAGGAAATACACACTCAAACTCAACTGGGGAAGAATGAACTTCAACACAGGAGTACCAGAAGTATATTATCTATTACCGGTTACTGGGTAGGGAGATAATATATTCTGATAAAGGATCACCCATTACCGATTAGGGTAAACATATCAAGGATGACTCGCTGAGGAAAAAGCGGTGTATTTGTTACCGGTTACTGGATAAGAATAGCCTGTTGGGAAAAATATCAAATAGGATTTATGACTACCGGTTACTAAGCAGAAGACCAAAGAGAGAATATCTGTCACAGGTTAAAGTGAACATATCAAGGATAAACTCAAAGGAAGAATATCCGTCATCAATTAGGATGAACATATCAAGGATAGACTGCCGAGTAAAAATAGGAATTATATCTATCAGTTACTGGATAGAATACCAAAGAGAGAATATCCGTCACCGGTTAGGATGAACATATCAAGGATAGACTCAGTAAGGGAAAGCAGGATTTACAACTACCTGTTACTAGGCAAAAGACCGCAAAGAGGAGAAAATCCGTCATCGGTTAAGATGGACATATCAAGGATTAACTCTCTAGGGAATGAAATAGGGATTATAACTACCTTTTTACTAGGTAGAAAACCAAACAGGGAAAATATCCATCATCGGTTAAGATGAACGTATCAAGGATAGACTGCCTGGGGAAACGTGAAAACGAATCCGCTGGGGAAAACAAAGGAAGTGAGTTACATTATACCGGGATTGGGAAAGAGTAAAGTACTCAAAAATTGAGAGGAATATTTACCAGTTACTGGGTAACATATTCTCAAGGGACCAAAATATCCGTCTAAGTAGTAACTAGAAGGAAACGTTCAAATAAAGACTCGACCCAATGAGGATATAACTCAAGGGGAGTGATTCCATCCAGATAATTAACTGGGGAGGAAACTGAAGCAATAATCATCCACGAGGAAATAACTCAGTGGGGAAATAAGAAAGGTTAAACTCTTTATGCTTAAGGGGCTGACACTATACAATTGAAGGATGACAAACACACCAATCCTATATGGGGAAATAGTATCACCGTAGCAGGGGATCAGAAATAAGAAATCAAATGCAATAAAATGCATAGTGAAAATATATGATGCTATGTTTTATGCATGAATATGCATGTATATGATTATAATTATGTTGTAAAAACAATCACAAAGGATACAAATATCCCAGATTTGAATCATCGTTGCAACACTCGGCTAGTCTCAACAAGATGGGAACCCCAACTGGAGCAAAATGCCGAGGACGAAAAATAAATCATCTAGCTCTGAATAACTCAATCCTGGATGGGGGGAGAGAGAAAAGATCTGCTGAGGATTCAACTCTGTGGGAATTTTTAGGTCAACACCATATCAAATGGGAGACAACCTTGTAGGGGATCAAAGTTACTCAAAACAAAATACAGCCGGGAACAAGAGATCTTTGATATCTAAAGATGAAATTCTCCAGGAAATATAGGAGATAAAACTTTGTACGGGGTCTGAGCCATTTGCTGAGGGTTCAACTCCGCTACTCAGTTGGGAGAAATGGTCTGTAAAAGGGACTAATCACAAGCTCCACTCTACAGGGGATAAATGATGAATTGTTTGGGAACAATCACCAAAACAACTGCTTGGGGAAGACCAACAAGGCTTTGTATTGTCAAGACTTACCTGTTCTTAGACTGTTGTTGTTATTCCTTGCTGAAGTCGATTATTCTTAAAGTAATTATTTTTATTATTTAAGAAAAATAATTTTTATTCATTAATTTATTTCAAAATTATCATCATAAAAATTCAATTTTATTTAGCAGAAATAAATAAGAGTAGAAACAATTGGATAAAAAACTCAACTTTATTTAATAGAATGATAGTCTGTAAATGACAAGACTCCATAGATCTTTCCAAAAGTTGACAATGGTAATTTACATGGAAAAGGGCTACATTGAATATAATGATCACTACTCTTCCTACCATCTTCAATATCCACTGTGCTCTTGGTTTCGATTGAGAATGATGAATCAGGGCTAAATGACTTACTCAAAACTACCCCTATGACTAGGACTAACCAAATTCAGTTACTTGCCATAATCCCTAATTTTTCCTAGATTTCCCCAAGGTGGGGTACTCAATCTATCGGGATGAATTTTCTGTTTCTTGTCTCTAACTTTTTCCTGGATCTCCCTTTCGACACTCATTTTTGCCTAAGCCTCCCTTTTGGGTTTTCAACTTAGCGAGCTGTTCTTTTCTTTTTAGGAGAAGTATTTTCTTGACTGCATCGGCATTCACATGACGTGTGAACTCTTCACCATCCATAGTTGTAAGAATCAAAGCACCGCATGAAAAAGCTCTCTTAACAACTTACGGGCCTTCATAATTAGGAGTCCATTTGCCCCTAACATCAGGTTTGAACAATAAAATTTTCTTGAGCACGAAGTCACCTTCTCTAAACACACGAGGCCTGAACTTCTTATCAAAAGCTTTCTTCATTCTTTGTTGATATAACTGACCATGACACATTACATTTAATCTCTTCTCTTCAATTAAATTCAACTGATCATATCTGGTCTGGCACCATTCAGCTTCTGTCAACTTGGCTTCCATTAAATAATGTAATGATGGGATCTCAACCTCCACGAGGGAGAAAGGGGTTGCCCCTGTTGAAGTGCGAACAGATGTACGATACCCATGCAAAGCAAATGGGAGCATCTCATGCCAATATTTTTAGGTTACCACAATTTTCTGAATGATCTTCTTGATGTTCTTATTTGCGGCTTCAACAACCCCATTCATCTTAGGTCTGTAGGGAGAAGAATTATGATGTGCAATCTTGAAGTCTTTACAAAGAGCTTCCACCATATTATGGTTCAAGTTAGATCCATTATCAGTAATGATCTTACTCGGTACACGATAACGACATATAATTTGATTCTTGATAAACATCACAATAACTTGCTTGGTTACATTCGCATATGATGCCGCTCAACCCGCTTTGTGAAGTAATCAATAGCCACTAGAATGAAACGATGTCCATTTGAAGCTTTGGGCTAAATCATGCCAATCATATCAATTCCCCACATGGAGAAGGGCCATGGAGAGGAAATGACATTCAACAGTGTCAGAGGAACATGGATTTTATCTGCATAAATTTGATACTTGTGGAACTTCTACACAATGCAACAATCAAATTCCATTGTCAGCCAATAGTAACCTGCCCTTAACATCTTCTTTGCCATAGCATGTCCATTGGAATGAGTACCAAAAGAACCTTCATGGACGTCAGTCATCAACATGTCTTCTTCGTGTCTATCCATGCATTTGAGCAAAACAATATCTAAGTTTATCTTATACATCCCCATTTAGGTAGAAGTTGCGAGCTAATCTCCTCAAAGTCTTTTTATCTTTCAAAGATACCCCAGGCGGGTAAAGCTGAATTTGGAAGAAACACTTGATATCAAAATACCATGGTTTTTCATCTTTGATTTCTTCAACAGCAAATACATGAGCTGGCCTATCAAGATGCATCATGGTCAAATTAGGAACTTCATTCCAAAATTTCACCATAATCATTGAAGCCAACGTTGCAAGAGCATTTGCCATCCGGTTTTCATCTCGAGGGATATGATGAAACTCAACCTTTGTAAAGAAATTTGAAATCCTCCTCGCATAATCTCTATATGGTATCAAACCGGGTTGATTCATCTGCCATTCACCTTTGATTTGATTCACAACCAAAGTTGAATCTCCATAGACGTCGAGATACTTGATTCTGAGATCAATGGCCCCTTCAAGCCCCATAATGCAAGCTTCATACTCAACCATGTTATTTGTACACTTGAAAGTCAATCTTGCTGTGAACGGAAAATGAGTTTCTTGAGGAGTAATAATAACTGCCCCAATGCCATTACCATATAAATTAATAACTCAATCAAATACCATGCCCCAACGGGAACCAGGTTCTGGCCCTTCTTCTAGCAATGGTTCATCACAATCTTTCATCTTCAAGTACAAAATATCTTCGTCAGGAAAATCATACTGCAATGACTGGTAATCTTCAATTGGTTGGTGAGACAAATGGTCAGCCAAGACACTACCCTTAATTGCTTTTTGAGATCGGTATTCGATATCATACTTGGATAACAACATCTGCCAACGGGCAATCCTTCCAGTTAAAGCAGGCTTCTCAAAAATGTACTTAATTGTGTCCACTTTAGATATCAACCAAGTAATATGATTCAACATATACTGGCGCAGACGCTTAGCAACCCAAGCCAATGCGCAACATGTCTTTTCCAACATAGAATACTGAGTCTCACAGTCAGTGAACTTCTTACTGAGGTAGTAAATTGCATATTCTTTCTTCCCATATTCGTCTTGCTAACCCAGAACACAACCCATAATCTCTTCAAGCACAGTTAAATACATGATCAAAGGTTTTCCTTCAACTGGCAGAGACAGAATCAGTGGCTCAAGCAAATATTTTTTGATACTGTCAAAAGCTTTCTGGCTTCAATGGCAATCTATGCTCCACAATCTCAGAATCCAACCCAGACATGTCTTGATAGGACCAAGCAAACACATCTGAATATTCTCAAAGAAGATCAATCAACCCCTTCTTAGCCTCTGGACACAGTTGAGACCCAATATTGACTTCATTCAAATCGTCCTCGGAGCCCAAGTTGACTAGTTCAATCTACTCTTCGAACAGATGAATGGATTTTTCCTCGTGCTCAAGTAAACGAGATAATTCATCAGAAACTTCTTCATCATTAGTCTCTTCCTCAACTTCAAACACAAGGAAATCAAAGTTTGGAGAGGGAGTGGGATCATTGTATTCAATGGGTTTGAGAACCAACCTACATAATGATTTGATATTCTGATTTTAGAGAAGTGAATTGTGACCAAATATTACGCAGATGGAAGACTGTTATTTATTTATGGTTTTTGTTATTACCATTTTCAAAAAAGCAAAAACTAAAAACAAAACACCATAGATGTGAATGAATAAAATTGTATTTTATTGATGATAATAGAAATGCCTAACGATGTTCACTTCTCCCTTAGGCATATGAGAATGATTTTTCTTAAAAAAATGAAAAACAAATTACTTAGAGCGATGAATAACAATAGGAACATCAACAACAACCCAATTGTTGCAAATCTGGCCATGCGTCACAAAGTTGGCGGAAGCTTCGTGTTCATTATCACTGTCTCCAATCACAACAGCTGAGTGTTGATCATTCCCATAAATGAACCCTCCACTACGGAAACTTGATTGCACAACTTCAGTTTTGACGTTGAACGGACCTGGTTGAAATCCCAATCCAGCCCTAATCTTGTTCTCAGCAATATCTATCATACGTCCCCACTGATCAATGCTGCCGGCCTCAATATCCTTTTATGCATCCTTTAAAGAAGACATGGGTGCCCCAGTTTTCTTCTCCTCAGCAATAGGTAAGGCTTGGAATGGAGTTCCAACCTCCTCCTCAGCATCAACATAAGAAAAGGATGACAAATGGCTTACCAATAGTGCCTTCTCTCCACCAACATCGACAAGCTTGCCGTTCTTTACGAATGTCAGCTTCTGGTGTATAGTAGACGTCACAACTCCTGCTTCATGAATCCATGGCCTTCCCAATAGACAATTGTAGGCCGAGTGGATATCCATTACTTGGAAATTAATTTGGAAATCACTCTGACCTATCTTAATTAGAAGGTCTACTTCACCAATGGCGGTTTTACGAGAACCATCAAACTCCTTAACAATCACACCAATGTACCTCATTGGTGCTCCTTGATAGGAAAGTCTTAACAAAGTTGACTTTGGAAGCACGTTCAATGATGACCCAGTGTCAACCAACAAATTGGACATAGCATCCTCCTTACAATTCATCGAAATATGTAGCGCCAAATTGTGATTTATTCCTTCCTTAGGAAGCTCTTTATCACAAACACTCAAATTATTGCAAGAAGTAATATTGGCAACAATGTGGCCAAACTGATCCATAGTCACATCATGTTCAACATAAGCCTGTTTGAGCACTTTCTGCAATGCCTCCCTATGTGCCTCAAAGTTCATTAATAATGACAACACGAAGATCTTTAACGAGGTTTGAAGCAACTGCTCCACCAAATTAAACCCACTTATTTTTATCAATTTTAACATTTCATCATCATCACTAGCCTTCAATTTGCTAAATTCACTAGACTAACACACTGAAGTGCTAACCGGATTCGCTACTGGAATCTCTTCCTTCTTACTGGTTGCAACATCTTCTACCTCTCTTGGGAAAACCAGACCAAACATACGACCACTACGAGTCACCCTTGCAATATCAGCCATATTCACCATGGAGTTTGCAACTGGTAAAGGAACCTCTTTACCATTTTCTATCATTGTGATGTTGTATTGATAAGGTACAACTTTATTGGATGCATATGGAATAGGGCCCACTAACATTATAACCAACGATGGTACCGATTCATTAACATTGTTTTTGTTGCTACTATCAAACTGGATAACTATCAGATCAGGGGTCTTGAATACTAGCATGATTACATTCACATCATTTATATCTCTCGACTATTTTATTTGGATTACATTCTCATCCATCAACTTTTGGATATCTCTCTTGACAGTCATACACCCACGGGGGTTCACACTACAAATTGCACAACCATCATGGTCATGCTCATAATCACTCATCCAACACAAGGTTCTATGCATTTCCACCAACGACCTACGGATACGTCGTACGTCAAATACTCGGAAATTCCCTGGATATCCATCCACCATGTTGACATAAGCATTACCATGAGCAGGCAACAGATTAGCTTTCACATTAGGCTCTTTGTCCTCAAAGGACACCATACCATTCTTCATAAGCTTTTATACACCACACTTCAACGAATAACAGTTCTCTATGTCGTGGCTAGTGACTCCCTGGTGAAAAGCACAACGAAGTTCAGGTTTGAACCACCATGGAAGTGGCTTAGGAATCTGTGGAGGATTTCTGGGCTGGATGAGGTTCTTGAGAATCAAGGACGGATATAATTCTGCATACGACATAGGAATAAGGTCGAAGGGACCTTCTTCCTCTCAAAGCTTTGTTGTTGATTATTGTTATTGTTGTTGTTTTTGGTTCTTTGTTGCGGTTGTTATTGACGTTGTTGTTGCTGAATCAGAATAAATTGATTATTGCAATTGTTGGAAAAAACTAGAATCACTGAAGAAACTTGATCTTGATGTTGACGGGGTTGAGAACTCTTTCTAACACGAGGCCTCCTCTGCCTCCCCACTGACACTGAATTAGTTTCTCCCTCCTTCCTCTTGGAGAAACTCCCACCATATTTCTTGCTAGACGATGCTTCTTCTTTAGACAGACGTCCTTCACGGACCCCTTCTTATAACCTCATCCCCATATTTACCATTTATGTAAAGTCATTATGGGCACTGGAAATCATACGTTCATAGTAAAACAAACTCAATGTCTTCAAGAAGATCTTCGTCATCTCTTTCTCTTCCAAAGGTGGACTAATCTGGGCAGCCAACTCCCTCCATCTCTGGGCATACTCTTTGAATGTCTTCTTATCCTTCTGAGACATAGACCTTAGCTGGTCTCTATCAGCCGCCATATCAACGTTGTACTTGTACTGCTTAACAAAGGCTTCACCCAAGTCATTAAAAGTACGAATACTTGTGTAGCAATAAATTCATGACCATTAAGCTATGGATAAACTTAACGTCAATAAAACTAGAGTCGCCACCGCGCTTTTATTGTTTCTAAAGGACAAGGGAAAGTACGAACAAAACCCAAAAATAAGAAGTTTTCAAATCAAAACTAATAAAATGCCAGAGATTACAGGTAAGGGGGGTGGTTACACAGAGGGAAGGTGTTAGCACCAAAAGTGTCCTAGGTACTCCTAAGGAGCCCTTTTCTATGTGTGTACGTGTTTTTGGTATAAAAGATGTTTGATACAAATAGAGTGTAGGGATGAGAAAATAATTCATTGATTATATTTTTGTGTTTGACAAGACCATCGGACTTGTGCCTACGTACCGACATAAAAATGAGGGATCAAAACCTTGTAGTTCGTGGTATCAATTTCAAAATGAGTGGATTACTTTTAATCAAAAGTTAAGTTAAAAAGAGGCACAAATGGCCCAAAAGTTTGAATGGGTGTTAGTTCTTTTTGTCTTTCGAAATTTTAAGTCAATATGGTTAAGTTCATTTACAAGTTTGATTTAAGAAAAGAGTTTAAAAATGCGATGTCATAAGGCCAAAGTTTCTAATTTGCAATGAAGCTAAGTTTTAAAATCACAAGTAAAGAAAGTTTTTGAAAAGGGGGAGTGATTTTGAAATTTAAGAAGTGGGAGGATATGAAGAGGCTAACCTAAGCATAAAATTAAAAGTTAAGAGTTGAAAAGATCCGACCAATGGGATGCAATCCAACAGACAAGAATGTCATATAGAAAATCCACTTTCCCTTTGGACTTTGAATCAAGCAATAATCAGTAAGCAATTAGCAATATGAAGAGCAAGGCATCAAATAAATATGGCCACATCCAAGCATGCAAATCCATAACTAACATGATTCTTTGTCTTCTCATGTATGATGAAATACTCCTTGATTAACTCATAATAAAGCATTAGACACAAGATCAAAATAACAGTTGCATCAAGATCATGTAGCAGATGAACTCAAGTGGATCCCAATACTTGCATCAGATGAAGGCTCTAATCACAATAACTTGGTCTCAGAAATGTTGGCATTGGCCAAGTCCTTTTGCATATGGAGTGTTACCTAATTCTAAGTCCAACAACTCAGATCAAATCCAACAGTCCACACAAACATTTTTTAGGGTTATTGTTCTTTATTAAGTATTTTAAGGTCCTAAGACCACAAACACAAATAAAATACACAAACAAATATATACAATCACAATATATGGCTCAAATGAGCAAAGTGAAAATGACATAAACATAAACAATTTAAATGCTATGTAAATGACAAATGAATGGTAATGACTTGAATTTAAATTGCATAAAGTAAATGACTTGAAAATAAAAACAATATTAATAAAATTAGTCAAATATTAGTTGATTAGATGTTAGAGATGTTTTTATTTTCGATTGATTAAGTCATTCTTTGGAGAACACTCAACCATCTATTCACAAGCATGTATCCTTAAGCTAAGACATCTTCCAAAGGAAGGAAAAAGGCCAAGTTTCCATATAATACCATGAAAGATGGGAGACTTACAATCTCACTCAATAGAATGTTATGCCTTAAAGGGTCAAATTTACCTCTATGTTAAGCAATCATAATTGGACTTATGTAGAAGTCACAACTATCTGAGGTCGGGCAATAAAAATTTAGGTGCTAATGCATGTTAGAGATTTGGTATAATGAACCAAATTCCTAAAACATACCACATACTAAAAAGAAAAGATCAAAGGGTGGACATATCTCATCCATACTTGTATTGGTTCATCTAACATAAGGTTATTGATGAACCAATTAGCCTTAGGATATTGAGATTTCATTGGTCAATGAAGAGGATGGGAAAGAATGGGATTGAAGATGAAGAGGGAGGGGAGATGAGAGAAACACAAATTGGTCATGGGAGGAATTTTATCAAATTAAAATCATTCATTCATTTTGGGAGATGAAATGTACATTTCATTAATCCCCTAAATCCAATGATTTTAACTTAACAAAAGTCAAATCAACCTTGACCAAGCCCCAAACACATAGTCAAACATCACAAGTCAATGAAAATGGCTCAACATAATTTCTATACAATTAATCAATTAAAAATCAAATTAAAAATGCTTTAAATTAAATTTAGTTTGGTCAAAACCTGAAACTTCTTCAAAACACCAAACAAAAGGCCAAGCGATTTATCCTAGGTCAAACAAGGTCAAAGGACCTTTGACAAAAAATTTCATGATTTTTGAAAAGTCAGAAGTATTTTTAAACAATTTAAAATATGCACAAAAACAATTAATTCATGAAAAATATCAAAATTAATCCAAAAAATAATTTTAATTCAGAAAATGAAAGAGGGAAATATTAATTTTTTTTTGGTGAAAGTCCCATATTTTTTGGATTAAAAATAAAATTAATATGAATTAATCAAAATAAAGGGATTAAATGAAAAATCAGAAAATAAAAAGAAAATAAAAAAACAAGGGCCATAAGATCTCCCTCGTTAATCGAGGTGGCATATATGATGGCCAGAAGCGCGCATTCCACCAACACTTAAGTGAAACGCGTGGCAAGGTTGGTAATCACATTGGACGCTTGAGATTAAAACTTGGAGGGAATATCTAATGGATAGGAGCAAGCCACCACACCACCGGAGCTAGGGCTCCGGTAGTCTTCTCTGGTGGACCTCACCAGACTGGTCCACCACCAACCACCACAAAAATGAAAAACAAGGACATGGATTTAAAGAAAGAATCCTCAGGAGCTCGAATCCGGCCTCAATTTTCTCCAATTACAAGTATATAAGAAGATATAGGGATTTCAATTTTGAGGATCATGAACTGAGTTGCTTCGATTTGACCTCAAAGCAACTCAATCTTGTCGCCTATATTGGTAGGACTTCAGCCAACCAAAAATCGCAAAGAATAGTGAAGAATTGGGAGAGAATCGAAGAGATGAAAATTCTAAAAATTTACCTTCGAGGGAGCTTCAACCTTGCTTGATCTTGATTCCAATTGTGCTTGGCCTTGTTTCAGAAGCTTGTAGAAAGTGATTAGGATCAAGAAATTGCCTGGACTCTTGGAGTTTCAATCTCAAAATAGAAGGAGATTTGAAGCTCGATTTTCATGTGAAAACCTTCAAGATTATCCTTTAATGGTGAAGGTTTGAATTGCAGGTTCAAAGCTTGGGCATGAGGTCTCTAATTCTAAGCAATGAGGGTTGCATTTATTACCAAAGAGATTCATTTCCACACACTTTCAAAAATTTCCATTTTTAGTAATTCTCTTTGCATGCTTGCATGGGCGTGTGATAGGCCCATCAAGTGATGTATTCAGGTCATAAAATGAGTGAGGATCATGCTGAAATCATGTCATGTGGCCATGCATTCGTGTAAGAAATGTGGAAGTTAAAATCATCCAAATGGTACCTCACATTGCACCCATGCGCAAGTCCTTCATTCTTTGGCCAAATGAGGTGATCCTGGACTTTTTGGAAAGGTGATATCAAGGGTAACAACTTTCATGTTGAACACTTTTTCATTTGAAGCTTGGATCATGATGAATTTTGAGGTGGAAGTTTGGGAAATCAAACATATTTGAAAATTTTCTAAGTCCCAAGTCAAATGTTCATTTCTTCCACCTTGAATAACTTTTTCTATGGACTTCAAATGAAACAAGTTCCTTCATAAAAGTTACAGATCATTTAAACCTCTTTAATTTTGTCACAAAGTTGACCTCATTTGGATTTGGCATGAAGGAGTTATAAATTTTAGAAGTTGAGGAAAATCATTTGTTCAATGGTATTGGTCCAAAGTGACCTATAATGTTTCCTCTTGGCACATGCATTTGCAAGTTGAATTTGAACTTCCTCCAAACATAAAGGTCGAAATATACATATTGAATTGGATCATGGAATTTGAATAGATTTCATATCATAAGAATTGAGCAGGTTATGGTCTTGGGAAGTTAACCTCCAAACTAGGGTTTAGACAAAATGGCCTATAATCTTTCACCATAAAAAATGACTTTCCATGCAAAACTAGCTCTTGACTTCAACATAAAAGTTGTTTGGAATGTCATTTTGAGTAACTTTTCTCTTGGAATCATTTTCATATATGTAAGACCCCAATTTTGACCCTAAGATCCCTCATGCTATCTCATCATATGCATTAGCATTGGGATCACACCTTGACACCCTCCTTACCCCTCATTCATTGGGTTTGTATTGGGAGAGATCACCAAGCACATTTGATTGTATCATAATTCATTTTTATTTACTAACCAAAATACCAAAAATATGTCAATGTATAGTTTGTTGCTTTTGTATGTAATATGTATGCTCACTTATGCTCTATCAAGCTCATATCTAGGGTTTGAGACCTTCAATGAAAGGAGCACAATCAAGAATTCGTTCACATTGGCTCTAGGCATCAAATATGGATCCCAATGATCTTCACATGTTATTTTGATCAAGAAATCATCAAGCGTTTGGAGTTTGTTTGCCTTGGAAACCCAAATTCATCTAGGTATTTTGTGTGACTTCTTCAATAAGTTTCCTCAACAATTGATCAAACATTTAAAGGGATACTTCAAATTACATCATCTTATGCATATATGATCCTCCATGAGTCCCAAAAGTCAAGAGAATGTCAAGCTAGCAAGTTGGTTCATGGTGGTTGACCAGAGAAAGTCAACTGGTCAAAACTGGGGTTACCTAGACCGTATCTCCTACAATATTTGTCATATGAAAATGATTCCAAGATCAAATTTCTTCAAAATTACATTCCAAACAACTTTAGTTTTGAATTCTAGAGCTAATTTTGCTTGGAAAGTCTTTTTTTATGATGAAAGATTATAGGTCATTTTGTCTGAACCCTAGTTTGGAGGTCAACTTCCCAAGACCATAACTTTATCAATATATATGAGATGAAATACATTAAAATTGCATGATAAAATTCAATATGTATACTTTAACTTCTATGTTTGGAGGAAGTTCAAATTCAACTTGCAAATGCATGTGCCAAGATGGAACATTATAGGTCATTTTGGGCCAATACCATTGGATAAGTGATTTTCCTCAACTTCTAAAATGCATAACTCCTTTATGCCCAAACCAAATGAGGTCAAACTTGTGAATAAATTGAATAATTTTGAAACATATACAAGTTTGATGAAGAAACTTTTCTCATTCGAAATCCCTAGAAAAAGTTATTCATGGTGGAAGATGTGAACATTTGACTTGGGACTTAGAAAATTTTCAAATATGTTTGATTCCCCAAACTTCCACCTCAAAATTAATCATGATCCAATCTTAAAATTAAAATGTGTTCAACATGAAAGTTGTTCCCCTTGATCTCACCTTTTCAAAAAGTCCAAAATCATATCATTTGGCTAAAGCATGAAGGACTTGTGCATGGGTGTAAGTTGGAGGACCATTTGGATGTTTTCTAATTCCACTTTTAATACACATTTGCATGGCCTGCCAACCTGAATTCAGCATGATGCCCACCCATTTTTGGATAAAAACACATAAATTCATGGGCCTAGCACATGCCCATGCAACCATGGAAAGAGAATTTCACATTTTTGCCAAAATTGGAAGTGTGTGAAAATCAATATCATTGGCTATGAATAACTCCCTCATTGCTCAGAATTAAGTGTAGCGGTAAATTCATGATCATCAAGATATGGATAAGCAATACATTAATAAAACCAGAGTCGCCACCGCGCTTTTATTGTTTCCAAGGGAAGAGGGAAAAGTACGAACAAAACCCAAAAATAAGAAGTTTTCAAATCAAAACTAATAAAATGCCAGAGATTAAAGGTAAGGGAGTTGGTTACACAGAGGGAAGGTGTTAGCACCCAAAGTGTCATAGGTACTCCTAGGAAGCCCTTTCTTGTGTGCATATGTATTTTGTACAAAAATGATGTTTACAAACAAAAAGGATGGGGGAATGAGAAAAGAATTCATTGATTATATTTTTGTGTTTGACAAGACATTCAGACTTGTGCCTACGTACCAACATAAAATGAGGGATCAAAACCTCGTAGTTCGTGGTATAAATTTCAAAGTGGATGCATTGCTTTTAACAAAATTTAAGTTTGAAAGGCACAAAGGCCTAAAAATGGTTTGAATGAGTTAGTTCCTTTTTTGGTTTTTTTGGAAGTTTTAAGTCAAGTATAATTAAGTATATTTACAAGTTTGATTAAGAAAAGAAGTTTGAAAATGCAATAGCATAAGGCTAAAGTTTCTAATTTGCAAAATGGTCTAAGTTTAGAAAACAAGCACAAGCAAAGAAGTTTTTAAAAAATGGGGGAGAAATTTTGAAATTAAAGAAGTGGGGAGGAGATGAAGAGACTAATCTTAAGCTCAAACTTAAAAGTTAAGAGTTGAAAAGATCTGACCTATGGGCTGCAATCCAATAGACAAGAATGTCATATAGAAACCCAAATTTCCTTGGACATTAGAATCAAGCAACAAACAATGCACAATATATTAACTTGAAGAGCAAGACATCAAATAAAGATAGCCACATCTAAGCTTAGCAACTCCATAATCATCTTTAAGTTTGCCCATGTAGCAGATGAATTCCACAAATCACAGGTTCAAAATAACAGCTTCATAAGGATCATGTTGCAGATGAACTCAAAATGGATCTTCAATGATGTATCAGATGAAGTTTCAAATTGCAAGCACTTGGTTTCATAAAAGTTGGCATTGGCCAAGTCCTTTGCATAGGGAATGTTGCCTATATTCTAAGTCCAATTGTCTCAGATCAAACCAACAGTCCACACAAGGTATTTTTTAGGGTTTTTGTTCTTATTATGTATATTAATGGTCAAAGTCCACACAAATAAATACAATATTCACAATCACAATATATCACAAAATAAGGTCCAAATGGACAAAGTGAAAATGAAATCAACGTAAACAATTAGAATGGTATGAATAATGGCAAATGACTAGGGCTAAAAAAGTACAGTGCATTAAAGTAAATGACTTGACAATTAAATGTTAGTTGTTAATGAGTTAGAAGTTAGTTTTGCTTTTGATTTTGCTTTTCATTTTAAGTCATTCTTTGGAGAACACTCAACCCACTTGTCACAAGCATGGATCCTTGAACCAAGACATCTTCCAAAGGAAGGAAAAAAGGCCAAGTTTCCACACAATACCATGAAAGAGGGGAGACTTACAATCTCACTAACTAGAATGCTATGCCTTTTGTGTCAAAAATTTAGCGCTATGTTAAGCAATCGTAATTGGACTTATGTAGAAGTCACAACTATTTGAAGCCGGGCAATAGAATTTTGGTGTTAATGCATGTTAGAGACATAATATAATGGACTATGCTCATGAAACATACCACACAAAAAAAGAATATGCAAAAGAAGTGGCCTAATCTCATCCATACTTATGTTTATTTTGCAATCAACTAGCCTTAGGATATAGAGATATCATAGGTCCATGACATGAATGCACAAAGAAGGGGAATGAGATGAAGAGGGAGGGGAATGGATCAAAACTCAAATTGGATAAAGGAGGACTTTTACCAAATTAAGATCATTCATTCATTTTGGGAGATGGAATGTACATTCCATCAAGTCAAACTTACACAAACAATCAAAATGGCTTAACACAATTATTTGGCATTTATTCAATTTAAAAATACTAAAAATAATGCATTAAATTAAATATGGTTTGTCAAATTCCTAAAACCTCATCAAAACACCAAAGAAATGTCCATGAGATTTATCATAGGTCAAACAAGGTCAAAGGACCTAGGAGAAAAAAATTCAGAATTTTTAGAGACTTAAAAGTATTTTTAAACAATTAAAAATATTCACAAAATTAATTAAATCATGAAAAATATTAATAATGATCCAAAAAATAATTTTAATTCAAAATATGGAAGATGATTTTATTTAAATTTTTTTGGTGAAACTCTCATATATTTTGGAACAATGCTAAAATTAATATGAATTAATGAAAATCAATGGAATAAAATGAATATCAGAAAATACCAAAAAACGTGGACCACTTGATCTACCTCATTAATTGAGGTGGCAGATAAAGTGGCTGAGCGCGCGCAATCTACCATGCACATGAGTCAACTAATCACACACATGGTAATTAGTATGTATGCTCAGGATTAAAACAAATAGAAAAGGATCAATGGCTTTGAACCATGCCGACACATCATCGGTGCAAACCTCTGGTCACCTTCTTAGGCGAACCTCGCCGGACTAGTTCAATCATCACCATCACATAAATGAAAAAGGAGGAGATGATCTGAAAGAAAAAATGGCGTAGAGCACAAATCTGACCTAAATTTTAACTAACTCCTGTCGCATTACGCGAAAAACCGGCGGGAAAACAAGAATAACAGAGCCGCCACCGTGCGTTATTTATCCCAAAAGAGGGAAAGGAAACGCTCAGAGTAAACCTAGGAAAGAACATGGTCTCGTGACCAAAGAGAATGGGATCGGGAGTCGGTTATGCGAAGGGAAGGTATTAGCACCCCTACGCATCCGTCGTACTCGACGGGATCCACGCACAATAGGAAAGAAAATTGGTTGCTAAACACTGCTCACACACACACACACACACTGGCTGAAAGAGACGCAAGAAAACAGACAAGGCTGACTCGGCAGGATGTCGCATCCTGGGCCTACTTAGTCTATCAGGTATAGACATCAGAGTCGAAGTAGTTCGGACTGGGGAAACGACACATGCTCGCTAGGATATCGCATCCTATGCATACGTATCTCCTTGGACGAAGGAGAATCAGAGCATTCGTAGCTCGGCTGACACGCACACAAACAAACACAGGCACAGGCAAACGTGGAGCCCGAATGCCAATCACTGGACTTACATCAGCATCCGAACCAAAACACACACACACTGGAACCCAAATGCCACTCGATGGACTTACATCAGCTCCCAAGCACACAACAAAACAACAAGTTAATATGGAGTCGGGGACTCGAGCCTATAACTGTCAAGCACACACTCAAACAAACAGACAACAGATTGCTAAGGAGTCAGGCACTCGAGCCTAGCAACTGTCAAACAACACACACAAAAAAGAAAAAGGGCGCCCGGAGAGATCAGCTCAATCTCCTGCCTACATACTTCATCTGGTATGAAGATCAGGGCGATGTAGTTCCCCTACGCAGGGATAAAGGACCTAGCCTAAACCAGATAACAGAGGGAGACACAACTAGGGAGACTACGACTCGAGCCTAGATGTTATCATGCAAATCATCCCTAAATTAAGGTTTCTAGCTAACTGGCACAGGGAGCCAGCCTATCCTAATCATGACTTGCACAGGAAGCAAGCCACACACACACTTAACTTGCACAGGAAGCAAGCCAAGCAAAACCTAACTTGCACAGGAAGTAAGCCTAAACTAACCCTAACTTGCACAGGAAGCAAGTCAAACAAACATACAAGCACAAGTAGCACACACTATACATAAGCAAGGGGCTCAAACAAGGCTAGGTTTTAGTCGAGGGGTCATATCAACCTCAACAAACAAACCACTGGAATTGGGTTAAGGGTGCTCTTAACCTTGACATTGAGAGCCAAGGTGAAGCAGATGAAAGGAGATGAGGGGTGTGCCTCATTGCTCTTATCCCTGGTCAGGGAGAGCATTTGAATATCAGAAGGTGTGGGAGTTCAGAAAGTGGGAACTCTTTCCACAAGTTAGACTCTATAGATCTTAGGCTTTTACTCACTATGCATCAACACAGGTAGTGTGAGCAAGGTGAGTGACACACAGACTAGCAGGGGATAGATTGCTTATCCCTTGGGTTCTGCCAATTGCCTCTTCACTTAGGAGGTCTTTGAATATGTACAGGGACAAATTGTAAACATACACAAACATTGCCTCTTAAGGAGGACTTCAGACAGTTGCCTGGCCAAGTAACAGGCCAGGTCTTCCAGACTACATGAAGATTAGAAGTATACCTCAATGCAAATTGCTTAACAAGCAAAGCAAAGCAAAAGTTCACAAGGAACTGAGCAACTAAAAGTACCTGAAATAGTCAAACAGACATTAGTATACAACTTCAAAATTAAAGCAAAAGGAAACAGAAGTCAACAGTCAACACAAGCAAGTGAATGTGCAAAGTACAAGGCTCAAGGCATGTGAGCCAAGCAACCTACAAAACAAAGCATGTTAGTCATGATAAACAAACACACATAACCAATTTATGTTGGTCTCAATGGATAATTATTGGTCAACCTGAAAACATGAACTCAAATGTGAGTAACAGGACCACTAGGACAAGCCTAGGGTCAAAAGAGAATGAGAAAATTAAAACAGCAAGTGGCAAGCATCCAAAATCATGTTCAAACAATCAAGAAACAATACCAATTGGTTTCACATTCATGTCAATCATCATCATCATTTCATGAACAATTTAGGTCAAAACATGGCATTTAGAAGCTCATAGAAGTCAACAGCAAGACTTGAATCAAAAGCAATCTCAAACATTTCCAAAAATCACCAAATAAATCATGATCAATCACAACCCATAGCATGGTAAGCATGTCAAATTTAATCTCATTTGGACAAGTGGAAGGCAATCAATGAAAATCAGAAAGGCAAGGCAATTTTGAACATGCTCAAAGAAGTCAACCAAACATGCATCAACTTGAAAAATTCATAAATCAGGGATGGCATATGATAAATGAATGGGACTAAAACCATGGCAAAGCTTAAGATGTCTAGTAATCACATACCAAATTTCATGTCCATCTAATAAAGTATGAGCATTTCACAAAACAAATGGGAGCAAGTGTCACAAAA
Source organism: Lathyrus oleraceus (assembly GCF_024323335.1). Lineage (NCBI taxonomy): Eukaryota > Viridiplantae > Streptophyta > Magnoliopsida > Fabales > Fabaceae > Lathyrus > Lathyrus oleraceus. The sequence goes on along the minus strand of NC_066580.1, from coordinate 49,631,517 downwards.
AGTCAACATGAGACCAAACAGGGGAGAAAAATCTCAATCAATTTGAAAATGCCATAAACAAATCCACAAAAAATCATATGTAAACTAGACATACACAAGCTTAATCATGCAAAAATTCAATCCATTTTAAGGTCAAGAGGAAGGGCTATGAAAATCATGAAGTTGCACATCAATGGTGTGACACAAATTGTCACACCCTACTTCAAAAAATCATAACTCAATGACCAGAAATGAGAAATTCATAAACTTTATACCAAAATCACCATGGATGTGTCTAGTTTGTGCACAAAATATTTCAAGGCCATAGGATAAAGTGTCACTATTTCACAAAGGATTTGGTAAAAGGTACAAAAAATGGATACATGTCACAATCCCTAATACCAATTAAAAACCAACCATCCAAAAATTCTGGAAAAAATATGAAAAGATAATAGAGATCATGATGAATCAAATGCAAAAAATCCCATTCAAATTGGATTAAAAATGATGGAGTTATGATTTTTGCAAGATGAGCATACAAAGATGAAATAATTATTGAAAACCAACATATTTTAATGGGACATGTGCCACGCTGATGGCATTTTTGAAATTACCAGGACAACTAAACAAAACTCCGCGTTTTGGACACAGAAACGAAATAAGCTGATTGGCTAACGGATGAACAGGACCATGCACACGTGAAAGAGGGAAAATCTGGGAAAACTCATGAACATCCTAGGGTTTCACATGAACAGTACAAAGCTTCATCCCTTCCAAAATCGTGGAAAATTTTTGAACCCAGAAACACAAATTGACTACATCAAACGATTCAGCAAGCATCAAACAACATGAATCCATCACTCATTTTCATTAAAACAGGCCAAGCATTATGAATCGAGTAAAAACATATTTCAACATCCAACTTAAAACCTAGATTTCTCCTAAACTACTCAACCATTTTCAACCATTCAAAGCTCAATGTGACCAGGGCAAGGGGATGTACACATGGCATAGCATGATTTAGAGAAAAAAGGAAGTCGAGTTCTTACTTGATTCTGAAGCAAATGATGAAACAGTTGTTGTTTGGTGATGTCTTGCTGAAACAGCTACTCTACAGACCTCCAAATGATGAATGATGAAGAGGGTTTGGCTCAAGAAAGCTTGGAATGGCACCAATCTCAATCTGCCATTAATGGAGCTTGAAGAAAACAGTTGCGGAATGGTCTTTACAGTCAGTGAATGAAGGTTGGAATGTGCTCAAGATGGTGAATAGATGATGTAGCAAGCAAGGCAAAGTTGTGTGGTTGCAATTTGTTGACAGAATTTTTGAAAATGGAAGAAGATGAGAATTTGAGAGAGTGAGAATTCTGTGATATCGAGAGGCTGCTAGGGTTGCCAATCAGCAGAAAATGAGCTTATGTACTGCTGTTTAAGGTTACTAAGCATGGTGCTAATCACATTTTGGTTTTAAAATCAAATTTGCTAATAGACCACTTTTGTCCAAATGGTGAGGTGTAAGGGCTGTAGCACGAAAATGGGCTTTGTAACATGACCAAAATGCAATTTAAGAACATGTTTGAATGGCCAAATTGATTAGAAATGGTTATCTCAAAAATTCACTTTTGTACCACACTTGAAATAATTCATGTAAGTGAAAAAAAGGTCATTTTGATCTATGAGGTTTTGGTGCATGATGGTTACATTTTTGGAAAGAGGAGGTCAAATGTGACTTGTTGGAAAAAACCCCACCCAAATTGGCCAAATGGTTTGAGAGATATGGCCTTTTGAAGTTCAAGAATTTTTGAAAATGAATTGATCATAACTTGCCAACCATACATGGGAATTGAGTGTTCTTGGACTTTTTGGAAATGGGAGAACAAGATCTTCAACTTTCATGTTGGGCAAAAATTCATTTGAAGCTTGGATCATGATGTAAGTTTAGACTCAAGAAGTTTCCATTTTTGGCAAGTTTCAGTTACAGGTCCAGTTTCTATTTTTGGAAATTTCTGATTTGGCTTCAAATTCTTCAATGATGATGTTTGCCATGATATATGAGGCCTATCTGGACATGAATGAGCTCTCTCAAACCAAATCCCATCATCAAAACCATAAAATCAAGCTCAGTTGACCAAGTTTGACTTTTTAGGGTTTCTGACTGACTGTGCATTGACTGGAGACTTCTAAACATCCAATCCTTGACCAAAACACTTCAAATGGATCCCCAAGTCATGTGAACATGTTGGACCAACCCTAGGGCCTTGGCTCAATGAGAATTGTGCTTGCTTGCTTGATTGACTGATCTCCTGATCAGTTTGACCTAATTCTCCTGATGATCTTGCACTTGGGCAAAAGGGACAATGCAATGCTATGCAGTGGACCATGTTATGTTATGACCTAATATGAGAATGCATGTACAATTATAGGTGCAAATTTGAGGTGCTACAACTCCAAATATATAGAAAGATATGAGGAGTTGAATTTTGAGGTGTGTCAACTGAGTTGCTTCGATTTGACCTCAAAGCAACTCAATCTTCTTGCCTACATTGGTAGGACTTCAGACAATCAAAGATCCAAGAGAATTGATGAGAATTGAGTGAGAATCGAATAGAAGAAAAGTTCTGGAAAATACCTTCAATGTTGTGCGGAACTTGCTTTTCCTTGCTTCAATTCTTGTTTGATCTTGCTCCAATGACTTGCAGAAGTGGATTTGGAATGGAAAGAAGCTTTGGATCCTGGAATTTTTGAATCTCCAAACAGTGAGATTCAAACTCAATTTTCAAGTGAAAATTATCAGGTTTTCCTTTGAATTATGAGGGTTTGAAGAGAGGGGGCAAAGTTGGCGCGCAAGGATTCTTTCAAATGAGCTCAGAGGGTCCATATTTATAGCATTTGTAAGTGTTATTTGCACACTTGAATTTTCTTCCAAATTTGGCAATGTCACACACAAGCTTGCATGGGCATGTACATGCCCATGAAGCAATCCAATTAGGTCCAAATGCATCTGAAATGAGTTTGGAATGAAGCTTGAATGGCAAGGCAATGTTATGTGATCACTTGAACTTTGATTTCCACCAGTGATCCAGGCCTGTTAAAACCATGCGCAACACTAGCAAACTTGGTCAAAAATGAATGAATTAGGACTCTTTGGAAATCTTAGATCAATAGGAACAACTCTTATGTTTAACACTTTTCCATTTATAACTTGGATCAAGGTTAATTTTGAGGTGGAAGTTTGGAAATTTCAACATGTTGAAAATTTTTCTAAGTGTTAAGTCATATACCTCAATGTTCCACCTTACTGAACTTTTTATGTGAGCTCCAAATGAAAGCGTGTCTTCATAAAAGTTGTATCTCTTTCAAAGAAATTAAAAATGATCACCAATTTGACATCATTTGGATTTAGAATGAGAGAGTTATGCATTTTTGAAGTTGATGAAAATCACTTCTTCAATGGTATTCGCCCAAAATGACCTATAATGTATCCTCATATCACATGCTCATAAAAGTTGATTTAGCTTTCACTCCAAACATAAAAGTTGAAGAAGACATCTTGAATTTAATTGTGATACTTGGAAATATTTCATATCATAAAAATTGAGCAAGTTATGGCCTTGGGAATTTGACTTTCAAATTAGGGTTTACACAAAATGACCTATAATATTCAACATATAAAATGACTTTCCAAGCAAAATTAGCTCTATACTTCAACATGAATGGTATTTGTAATGTAATTTATAGTAATGTTTCTCTTGGGATAATTTTCATATGATGCAAATTGTAGGAGATAGGGTCTAGGGGGACCTAGTTTTGATCAGATTAATTCATCTGACCAACCACTATCAACCAACTTTCTAACTTGCAATTCTCTTGACTTTTTAGGTTCATGGTAGACCATATATGCATAGGATGATGAATTTTGGAGTGTCCCTTGAGAAATTTGATCAATTGGTGAGGAAGCTTGTTGAAGAAGTTACTCAGGATACCCAAACAAACTAGGGTTTCTAAGGAAAATCAACTCCAAAATCTTGAAGAAGCTTTGATCAAAATAACATGTAAAGGTAATTTGGAATAATATATGATGCTTAGAGACATTGTGGATCAATCCTTGGTTGTGCTCTTAGCGATGAGGGTCTCAAACCCTAGATATGAATTTGGTAGATCAATGGGGATCATGCCCTACCTACAAAGAGTTAAGCAAATGCAAAGACATATTTTTGGTATTTTGGTTAGTAGAATGATAATATACAAGTATGATACAATCACATAGTGCTTGGTGACCTCTCCCAAAACAATCCCAATGAAAGAGGGGTAAGGAGGATGCCAAGGTGTGATCCCAATATTGATGCATATGATGAAATTGCATGAGGGATCTTAGGGTCAATATTTGGGTCTTACAGCTGCCCCTATTTAAGGACATTCTAACTAGGGAGGTGAAGGTTAAAATATTCATATCGACTCAGTAGAATGGGCTTAAATAACAACATATAGAAACAAATGAGGAAGAAATAAACTTCAACATAGGAGGAGCAGAAGTCTATTATCGGCTACCTGTTACTGGGTAAAGAGATAATAAAGATCTGACAGACAGGACACCCGTGATCGATTAGGATGAACATATTAAGGATGACTCGCTAGGAATCACCAGGGGGAGTATTCATTATCGGTTACTGGGTAAGAATAGCCTTGCTGGGGAAAACTACAGAAATGGGATTTACAACTACCAGTTACTGGGCAGAAGACCAAAGATGAGAATATCTGTCACTAGTTAGGGTGAACATATCAAGGATAGACTCAAAAGGAAAGAAAATCCATCATCGGTTAAGATGAACATATCAAGGATAAACTTGCCTGGGGATGTTAAGGAGGATATCCGTCATCGGTTAAGATGAACATATCAAGGATAAACCAACTGAACAAAAAGTAGGAATTACATCTATCGAATGCTAGATAGAATACCATCAAAGAGAAAATCTGTCACCGGTTAGGATGGACATATCAAGGATAGACTCTGTGAGGAAGGAATAGGAATTACATATATCAGTTACTGGATAGAATACCAAAAGAGAGAGTATCTGTCACCGGTTAGGATGATCATATCAAGCATAAACTCTGCAAAGGGGAATGAAAAGCAGGATTTACAACTACCGGTTACTGGGTAGAAGACCGCAAAGAGAAGGAAACCCGTCATTGGTTAGGATGAACATATCAAGGATTAGCTCTCTGGGGGAATAAAAATAGGGATTACAACTACCTTTTTACTGGGTAGAATACCACAAAGAGGATATCCGTCACCGGTTAAGGTGAACATATCAAGGATAAACTCAAAGTAGGGGAAGAAAATATCCGTCATCGGTTAGGATGAACATATCAAGGATAGACTTCCAAGGGAATCATAAAAAAATGAATCCACTGGGGACTCCACTGAGGAGAAAACAGGGATACTTTTGCCGGGAATTGGGAAAGAAGTAGCAAACTGCAAACTAAGAAGAATATTACCAGTTACTAGGTAATAAACTCTTAGGGGACCCAAAGCATCTATCTAGGTAATATCTAGAAAGAAACAGTCAATCAAGACTCAACCCAATGAGGATATAACTCAAGGGGAGTGATTTCATCCAGATAATAAATTGGGGAGGAAACTGAATAATAATCATCCACGAGGAAATAACTCAGTGGGGAAAGGAGAAAGGTTAAAGTCTTTTTGCTTAAGGGGCTGACACTCTATGATGGAGGGAGGACATACACCAACTTTGTATGGGGATAAAGTACCGCCATAACAAAGAATAAGAATGAGTGAATCAACAAAAATGACGATGAAATATATGAGTATATATGTACATGTATATGTATATGTATATGTATATATATATGTATATATATATATATATATATATATGTATATATATATATATATATATATATCTATATATATATATATCTATATATATATATATATATATATATATATATATATATATATATATATATATATATGTGTGTGTGTGTGTGTGTGTGTGTGTGATGATCATGCTGACAAAATGATCGCAAAGGATACAAAGGTGTCACAAATTTGAATCATTGATACAATTCTCGGTCAATCCACAAAAGAGGGAGACGACTTGATGGAGAAAAGAGATATCATCACCCCAAAGGCTCAAACCTAGCTGGGGAAAGAAGAGATCTGCTGAGAAAAACCGTTATCGAGTCTTCAGGGAATTTTAGGTCAACACCATATCAAATGGGAGACAACTGTGCAGAGGATAAAAACAAATAGCTACTCGGATACCAGGAGGAAACTTTAACTGGGAATGAATTTGATGGCGATTGGTGGGGAAACCGAAGTTCTGTTGCACTTACGCGAACTGTTGAGGAGATTGGTTCTCAGCTGGGGAATAAACACAAACTCTGCTGAGGAATAAACATTCCGTAAGGGACTGAATCAACCAACTCAGCTGGCTATCTTACCGGGAAATAGCGAACAAAAATTGATGAATAGTGCTATCGGGGATGAAAGTGAAATTGCGCCAACTGCTTGGGGAGAACCCATAATGCTCCACCCTTTAAGGCTTACAGCTTTCAAACCAATGTTGATATTCCTTTTAAATGAAATTGATTGCTTAAAATTCATGCTTTTATATGTTTAAGGAGAATGCTTTTCGATTAAAAATTTTAATTTCAAAATGATCATAATAAAATTTAAAACTATTTGGCTGAAGAAACAATTGGATAACAACTAAACTTTATTTAATGGAATGGTAGTCTGTAAATGACAAGACTCCATAGATTTTTACAAAGTTGAAAATGGTAATTTATATGGAAAAGGGTTACATTGAATACAATGATCACTAATCCTTCTACCAACTCTTGATGTCCACTGTGCTTTTGGCCGCTATTGGGGATGATGAATCACCGTCGACCATTGCGCTCAACAAAGTCTTCAAAATCTGAAGATCAGCAGACTTTAGTTACTTGCCTTAATCCCTAATTTTTACATAATTTTCCCCAAGGTGGGGTACTCAACTTATCGGGAAATTCTTTCTGTTTTTATGTCTCTAATTTTTGCCTCGATCGCCCTTTGCAGTTGATGAACCTCGCTGGAATCCCAAACCGGTTATGCCTTTGTTATCGGAGACCTCTACCATGCGCCCCCACTGATCAACATTGCCTTCTTCCACAATCTTCTTTGCATCTTTCAATGAGGACATAGGTGCCCCGACTCTCTTTTTAGCAGCAATAGATAAGGCTTGGAACGGAGTTCCAACCTCATCCTCAACTTCAACATAAGAGAAAGATGACAGGTGGCTAACCAACAACGCCTTCTCCCCGCCAACGATTACAAGCTTTCCATTCTTCACATATTTGAGCTCCCGCCTCATGGATCCATGGCCTTCCCAACAAGCATCTGTAGGCCGGGTGGATATCCATTACTTGAAAAGTAATTTTAAAATCACTCGGACCTATCTTCACTGGAAGGTCCACTTCCCCAATAACTATTTTGCGTGAACCGTCAAAATCTTTGACGATTACACCGCTATACCTCATAGGCGCTCCTTGGTACGATAACTTTGATAGAGTTGACTTTGGTATCATATTCAACGAAGACCTGGTGTCAACTAGCACATTAGACAAAGCATCCTCTTTGCAATTCATGGAGATATGCAAAGCCAGATTATGATTTCTGCCCTCCTCAGGGAGTCCTTCATCACAAAAGTTGAAATTGTTGCAAGAAGTGATGTTAGCCACAATATGATCGAATTGATCCACTGTAACATCATGTTCTACAAACGCTTGTTCTAGAACTCTCTGCAGTGCTTCTCTATGCGCTTCTGAATTCATTAGCAGAGACAACACTGAAATCTTTGAGGGGGTTTGGAGCAGCTGCTCCACCATATTAAACTCGCTTCTCTTGATCAATCAAAGTACCTTATTATCATCATTAGCCTTCAAGTCGCTGGATTCATCAGAATTACCCTTTGAAGCACTAATCGGATCCACAGCAGGCACTTCTACCTTCTTACCAACAACTGATTCTTCTTTATCTTTTAGGAACACCGACCCAAACACACGACCACTGCGGGTCACCTTGGTAACATCAGCAATGCTCACCACAGAGCTAGTCGTAGGCAACAGGACCTCTTGACCATCCTTCGTCATTGTAGCATTATACTGACACGAGACAACTTTATCAGATGAATACAAGACTGGGCCCGCTAACCATATAACCAACGACGATACTGATCTATTGCTGACATTGTTACTGTTGTTGTTGTCGTACTGAATTACCAATCTTTCTGGTTGTTTGAAAATGGGCATTATTACATTTACATCGTCATGTACATGACAGGATTGAACGATCTGAATCATGCCTTCATCCATCATTCGTTGGATGTCCCTTTTCACAACTTCACAACCCCTTGAATTGGCACTGCAAACAGCACAACCATCATGGTCATGCTCACAATCACTCACCAAACAAATGTCCTTATGCATCTGCACTAAGGACCTCCGGATAAAGCGAACATCAAAAACCTTAAACTCGCCAGGACAACCATCCACCATATTCACAAAAGAATTCCCATGAGCGGGTAGTGGATTTGCTATTACATTCGGCGCTCGGTCCTCAAAAGACACTATTCCACTCTTCATCAGCTTTTGAACCTCATACTTGAGTGGACAGTAGTTTTCTATGTCATGTCTGGGTGCCCCTTGATGAAAAGCACAATGGAGTTCAGGTTTGTACCACTAAGGAAGTGGTTTTGGAATCTGCAGCGAGTTTCTTGGTTGGATCAGGTTCTTAAGAACCAAAGATGGGTAAAGGTCAGCATAAGACATAGGAATCGGGTCGAAAGAGACCTTCTTCCTCTTGAAGTTTTGATGATGATGATTGTTGTTATTGTTGCTGTTGTAGGTGTTTGTTCGTTAATGCAATTGTTGTTGTTGTTGTTGTTGTTGAATTGGTGTTGATTGATTATTATAGAATACTGGGATAACTTAAGATACTTGGTGATGATGTTGATGGGGTGGTTGACTCCTTCTGATCTGAGGTCTCCTCTGCTTTCCACCGATTAATGCATTGGCTTTGTTGTCCTTTTTCTTCCCAAAATTACTGCCATACCTCTTACTTGACGATGCTTAATCTTTTGACAATCGTTCTTCTCGGACTCCTTCCTCAAGCCTCATCCCCATGTTTACCATTTCGGTAAAGTCATCGGGGGAACTAGCAATCATAGGTTCATAATAAAATGAACTCAGGGTCGTCAAAAAGATCTTTGTCGTCTCTTTTTCCTCCAAGGGAGGAGTGATCTAAGCAGCCAATTCCCTCCATCTCTGCGCGTATTCTTTGAATGTCTCCTTGTCCTTCTGAGACATAGACCTCAACTGGTCTCTATCAGGCGCCATATCCACGTTGTACTTATACTACATGACAAAAGCCTCTCCCAAGTCGTTGAAGGTGCGAATGCTTGCACTGTCCAACCCCATATACCATCTGAGCGCAACACCGGTCAAACTGTCTTGGAAGTAGATAATCAACAGTTGATTGTTATCAATCTGGGTAGACATCTTGCAAGCATACATCACTAGATGACTGAGCGGATATGTGTTCCCTTTATACTTTTCAAAGTCAGGCACTTTGAACTTCACCGGGATCTTCACATTTGGCACTAAACACAGCTCAATAACACTTTTCCCAAACAAATCCTTACCCCTTAGTGTCTTCAATTCCTTGCGCAGCTCAAGAAACTGATCCTTCATTTCATCCATTTTCTCATAAACATCCGGACCCTCAGACGGCTCAGAGTGATAAATGGTGTCCTCTACACGAAGTAAGGTGTACACAACGGGAGGTGGCATAGACATGACCGGGCTAGATGCCGACATTGAAGCAAAAGTAAACACATATCCTTCAGGCATAAAGTTCGGCGGAATTCCCCCCGGGAATCTGGCAGACATAGCAGGCGCGAATGGAGCGGGAGCAACAGGCATGGTAGAGGTAACCACCTCTGAAATAACTGTCCTTTGAGGAGGAGTTATGGGTGTTGGAGAAGCTTGGCACTGAGTAGCTAGTACCGACTCCATCATGGCAGTCATTCGGGCGATCTCGTCCTTCAGTTCTCTGTTCTCTTGCTCCAATAGTTCCATAAATCTGAGATGATTGGCGCGAGTATTGTACCGATGAGTCAGCTCGGCTGAAGCACAAAAGAAACACCAATGAGACATCTGGCGAAAGAGAAACCTGCTTATGCCAATGATGCATGAAATGCAATGCTTATTTATTTTTATTTTCAAGGAACTTACTATATATATATATATATATATATATATATATATATATATATATATATATATATATATATATATATATAATATATATATATATATATATATATATATATATATATATATATATATTATATATATATATATATATATATATATATATATATCAACAACTGCAATAATTTTTATATGACAAAAAATCTTGTTTTATTTATATAATTGGAAGGATTACACTGAGTACATTTTTAGAAACCAAATGAAAAATACAAGAGAAAAGGAGACTAGTCATCCTAAGGATCCCTAACAACAATGTCAGAAGACCTAGCTAAAGGCGCGTACTTCCTCCGAATGCGTCGAATCTCGGTCTCAAAAGAAGTCTTCATCTGAGTCTTCTCAAGGACAAGCGGATCAACAATCTTCTTCCAAGCAACGGAAGGCTAAGGCATGCTAGAAGATGAAACTTCTGGCTCTCTCTGTCTCTTTGTCACTCGGTCTACAAGTAGCTCAATAAGTGCATCTTTGTCCTTAGACTCCAATTGCAAATCTTCATGCTTCTTGCTCAAAGCACGGAAACACTCTTCCCACATATCCTTCTCTTGCTTCATCTTGGCGAGCGCGTCTTCCAACTCCTATACATCTTGGTTAGGTAGAGTTAATGGCTCAACCACAACCATAGACATAGGTCTTTCACAAAGATAAGGCATCTTCAATTCCAAAGCTCTCTTCTTCACTCAAAGAGTGTAAGCTTCCAAAGCTACACAATTGCACGGACCAAGCTCGAATCTTCCTTTCCTATGCATATTATGCCAAGCATTTACAATCTTCTGCTTCAAATGTTGGGGATCTTTACCCTCTTAATAGAAAAGACCTTCTAACAAAGTGTTATTAGGTTTGTCTCTCAAGGGGAACCCAAGTTGACGATGAGCCAAAGCATGGTTGTAGTTAATTCCTCCTTGTGTACCAATGAGAGGCACATTAGATAATTCACCATAACAATCGATAATGTCCAAACTGCTGAAAGAAGGATCATACCAAACTATATCATCATTAGTGAGAGACATAAGTCTCTGAGACCACCGTAGACATTGTTTGTTCTCCACAAAAGCAGGTGTCTGAGGAAGTGTGAAATAAACCACTTGTACAGAAGAGGAATGCAACAGACAATAGTTCCACCACCCTTAGAATTCCTTAGATGCAAAGATAAATACATATCACCCAACAAAGTAGGCACAGGATTCCCATTTAAGAAAAGTCTAATGGCGCTAACATCAACAAAACCATCAATGTTAGGGAACAAAGCTAATCCATAAATGAGCAACACAAAGATAGCTTCAAAAGCATCCACACTACCGGCTTGAGCAAAAGTAGTAGCTTCCTTGATGAGGAAATCAGATGGCAACCCAAATAATCCTCCTTTCTTCACCTAACGAGCCTCTCAGACTTCTTCAAGTGAAGAGCTTAAGCAATATGATTATATCGTGGAATCTCCTCCAATCCACTAAAAGGTACTCTACTAGAAATAGGTATCCCAAAAAGATGAGAATACTCCTCCAAGGTAGGCACAAGCTGAAAATCTAGGAAAGTGAAGCAACGGTAGAGAGGATCATAGAACTGCACCAACATACTCAAAAGTCCTTCAACCACATCAGCATACAAGATAGATAGAAGCTTCCCATGACATTGTTTGAAGTCCAAGGGATCTAATACCAAATATACTAGCTTCCTTAACTCTTTCAAGTCAGGACATCTGAAACTATACTTCTTAGTGTTCCTTCGTCCATGATCCATGGTCTGAAAGTATTTGCAAATAATACTTCAGTTCCTTGAAATTTTCGTGTGATGAATGTTATGATGCGCATGAATGCATGAATGCAAGAATCACAAATAAGGGATCAAACACAAGGCAAACAAATAAAGGTCAAGGGATGAATCAAATCATTGTCAAGATCAATCATCCATTTTGGTGGATTATGGTTTACACCTTATCAACACCCAAGTTCCATTGATATTGACAAGACTTGATTGGACCAATCGAGAATCAAGGGTTTGTTGTGAGTCACGAGCATGGAGTCTGGGTAAGAACCATCCCAAAGGAGTGAACTAAGGATGAAAACCTGTAGATCATGTTCTAAAAAGTTCCCAGAGTCTTAATTCCATTTATCGGATATTACAAGTTAAGATGACTGACTCATCGATCCATAATATTCTCAAGAGATACTCGTCTGAGTGTAGTATCAGGTAACAACTGTTATCAAGTCTCCACTTGAACAGTGTCCGCACTACGTCCTAAATAGGCAAAGAGAGGGTAAATGTTCTACGGTCCTCAGCTTCTCGGGCCCAAATTAGAGATAGTAATGCCTAACCACAAATACTTGTGTGACATTTACAAATCCAAAAGAGTCTCCACTGAGCAGATGGGTCTCAAGCCAACTTGTTAAAGATTACTCCACACAAGTCGAACATGACTATACCATCCTCCTATCTTAATTACACTCAAGTTCGGGTTGGAACTTATCTCACCACTCAGAGATTAGCAGGCACAACAAGCAAATTATATCACACAAACAAATATACATACATCAAATATACTATTACATACACACAAAAAAGTAGGCTAACCCCACTAGAGACTACTCCCCAACAGAGTCGCCACTTAATTTCTGTAGCGGTAAATTCATGATCATCAAGCTATGGATAAGCTAGATATCAATAAAACCAGAGTCGCCACCGCACTTTTATTATTTACAAGGGAAAAGGGAAAAAGTACGAACAAAACCCAAAAGGTAAGAAGTTTTCAAATCAAATCTAATAAAATGCCAGAGATTACAAGTAAGGGGGTTGGTTACACATAGGGAAGGTGTTAGCACCCAAAGTGTCTTAGGTACTCCTAGGAAGCCATTTTTTGTGTGCATATGTATTTTGTACAAAATGATGTTTACAAACAAATAGAATGGAGAGATGAGAAAATAATTCATTAATTATATTTTTGTGTTTGACAAGACCTTCGGACTTGTGCCTAGATACTAACATAAAAATGAGGGATCAAAAAGTCGTAGTTCGTGATACAAATTTCAAAGTGGATGCATTGCTTTTAAGAAAATTTAAGTTTAAAAGGCACAAAGGCCTAAAAATGGTTTGAATGAGTTAGTTATTTTTGGCTTTTTGAAAGTTTAAGTCAAGTATAATTAAATTTATTTACAAGTTTGATTAAGAAAGGAAGTTTAAAAATGCAATGGCATAAGGCCAAAGTTTCTAGTTTGCAAAGTGGTCAGAGTTTAGAACAAAATAAGTTCAATCAAAGAAGATTTTAAAAAGGGAAGGAGAGATTTTGAAATTAAAGAAATGGGGAGAAGATGAAGAGACTAATCCTATGCAAAAAATTAAAAGTTAAGGGTTGAAAAAATCTGACCAATGGGTAGCAATCCAATAGACAAGAATGTCAATAGAAACCCAAATTCCCTTGGACATTTAGAATCAAGCAACACAAAAATGCACAATTATATTATCTTGAGGAGCAAGGCATCAAATAAAGATAGCCACATCCAAGCTTAACCACTCCATGATCTTCTTCAAATTAACCCACGTAACAGATGAATTCCACAAGTTATGGGTTCAAAATAACAGCTTCACAATGATCATGTTGCAGATGAACTCAAAGGGATCTTGAATGATGTATCAGATGAAGTTTCAAATTGCAAGCACTTGGTTTCACAAAAAAGTTGGCATTGGCCAAGTCCTTTAGCATAGGGTGGTTGCCTAAATTCTAAGTCCAATTGATCCAGGATCAAACCAACAGTCCATACAAAAGTTTTTTAGGGTTTTTTTTTTGTTATTATGTACATTAATGGTCGAATACCACACAAGCAAACAAAAAATATACACAAGCAAGATATATCACACAATATGATCTAAATGGACAAAGCGAAAATCGCATTAATGTAAACAATTAGAATGGTATGAATAATGGCGAATGAATAAAGGCTAAAATTAAATTGCATTAAAGTAAATGACTTGAAATTAAATGTTATTTGTTAGTGAGTTAGAAGTTAGTATTATTTTGCTTTTGCTTTTTTATTTGAAGTCATTCTTTGGAGAACACTCAATCCACTTATCACAAGCATGGATCCTTGAACCAAGACATCTTCTAAAGGAAGGAAAAAAGGCCAAGTTTCCACACAATACCATGAAAGAGGGGAGACTTACAATCTCACTAACTAGAATGTTATGCCTTTTTGTGTCACAAATTTAGCGCTATGTTAAGCAATCGTAATTGGACTTATGTAGAAGTCACAACTATTTAAGGCCAGGCAATAGAATTTTAGTGTTAATGCATGTTAGAGACATAGTATAATGGACTACTCTCATGAAACATACCACACACAAAAAGAATATACAAAAGAGGTGGCCTAATCTCATCCATACTTATGTTGATTTTGCAATCAACTAGCCTTAGGACTTAGAGATATCATAGGCCAAATGAGATGAATGCATAAAGAATGGGAATGAGATGAAGAGGGAGGGGAATGGACCAAAACTCAAATTGTTCAAAGGAGGACTTTTACCAAATTAATATCATCCATTCATTTTGGGAGATGGAATGTACATTCCATCAATCCCCTAAATCCAATGATATTAACTTGACAAAGTCAAATCAACCTTGACCAAGACCCAACAACAAGAGTCAAACTCATACAAATCATCAGAATAGGTCAACACAATTAATTGGCATTTATTCAAATTAAAAATACTAAAATAATACATTTAAATTAAATATGGTTTGTCAAATTCCTAAAATCTCATCAAAAAACCAAAGAAATGGCCATGAGATTTATCATAGGTCAAACAAGGTCAAAGGACGTTGGAGAAAAAATTTCAGAATTTTTAAAGACTTAAAAGTATTTTTAAACAATTAAAAACAAACACAAAATCAAATAAATGATGAAAAATATTAATAGTGATCCAAAAAACAATTTTAATTCAAAATATGAAAGAGGAAATTATTTGAATTTTTTTTGGTGAAACTCTCATATTTTTTGGATCAATATTAAAATTAATATGAATTAATGAAAATAAAAGGAATAAAAGAAAAATCACAAAATATGAAAAAATGTGGACCACTTGATCTGCCTTATTAATTGAGGTGGCAGATCAGGTGATGAGAAACGCGCGCTCCATCGTACACGCTAGTCAGCGCGCCACACACTTGGTCATTACAAGCAACGTCCCTGATTAAAACATTTTAAATCCATCCAATGGCTCATAACACTTCTAGCTCATCGCCGGAGCCAAAGGCCGGTCATCTTCTCCGATGACCCTGGTCGGACTGGTTCTTTCATCACCATAACATAAATGAAAAAGGAGGACATGATCTGAAATATAAAATAGTGTAGATAACGAATATCACCTCAATTTTAACTAACTCCAAACATATAGAGAGATATATGGAGTTGAATTTTGAGGTGTGTCAACTGAGTTGCTTCGATTTGACCTCTAAGCAACTCAATCTTCTTGCCTACATTGGTAGGACTTCAGACAACTAATGATCCAAGAGAATTGATGAGAATTGAGTGAGAACCGAAGAGATGAAGTTTTCTGAAAATTATCTTCAATGTTGTGCAGAACTTGATGTTGCTTGCTTCAAACACGATCTGATCACACTTGAGAAGCTTGCCGGAAGTGATTAGCAAGGGTGCAAGGCTTTGGATCCTGGAGTTTTTGAATCTCCAACAGTTGAGATTCAAACTCAATTTTCAAATTGAAAATTCTCAGGTTTTCCTTTAGAATGAGAGGGTTTGAATTAGGGGGCAAAGCTGGCGCGCAAGGTGTGTTTGAATTGAGCACAGAGGTCATGTATTTATAGCATGAGGGAGTGATATTTGCACATTTGAAATTTTGTCCAAATTTAGCAATGTGAACGGCACGAGTGCATGGGCATGTACAAGCCCATGAGGCAATGCATTAAGGTCCAAAATCAATCATGTTGAAGTCTGAGTGAAGCTTGAGTGGCAAGGAAATGTGAAATGAAGTTTGTACATTTGATTTCCTCCAATGATGCAGCTCTGTTAAAGCCATGTGCAGCCCTAGCAAACCTAATCCAAAATGCATGAACTTGGGTTATTTGGAAACCTTGGATCAAGGGGAACAAGTTTTATGTTCAACACTTTTACATTTGGAGCTTGGATCATGGTGAATTTTGAGGTGGAAGTTTGGAAATTTCAATATGTTGAAATTTTTTCTAAGTGTAAAGTCATATATCTCAATATTCCACCTTACTTAACTTTTTACGTGAGCTTCAAATGAGAAATGTTTCTTCATCAAAGTTGTAGCTATTTCAAATACCTTCAAAATGGTTACCAATTTAATGTCATTTGGAGATGGAATGATAGAGTTATGCATTTTTGAAGTTTGGAAAAATCACTTGTTCAATGGTGTAGGTCAAAAATGACCTATAATATATCCTCATATCACATGCTCATAAAAGTTGAATTTTCTTTCACTCCAAACATCAAAGTTGAAGTAGACATCTTGTATTTGAGTGTGCAACTTGTAAATATTTGATATCATAAAAATTGAGCAAGTTATGGCCTTGGGAGGTTGACTTTCAAATTAGGGTTTATACAAAATGACCTATAATGTTTCAACATATAAAATGATTTTACAAGCAAAACTAGCTCTAGGTCTCAACATGAAAGTTGTTTGGAATGTAATTTAGAGTAACTTTATTCTTGGAATAATTTTTATATGGTTAAAATTGTAGGATATAGGGTCTAGGGAGACCCAGTTTTGATTAGATTAATTTATCTGGCCAACCATAATCAACCAACTTGCTAACTTTCAATTATATTGACTTTCTTGGCTCATGGTAGATCATATATGCATAAGATGATGAATTTTGAAGTGTACCTTGAAAAATTTGATCAAATGGTGAGATAGCTTGTTGGAGAAATTACTCAAGATACCTAGTCAAACTAGGGTTTCCAAGTCAAATTACCCTCAAACTCTTGAAGAATACTTGATCAATGTGTCATGTAGAAATCATTGGGACTTATATATAATGCTCATAACCATTCTTGGATAAATTAATGGTTGTGCTTTTTGTCATGAGGGTCTCAAACCCTAGATATGAACTTGATAAATCAATGGGGATCATGCCCTACCTACAAAAGAGTTAGGCAAATGCAAAGACATATTTTTGGTATTTTGGTTAGTAAAATGATAAAATACAAGTATGATACAATCACATGGTGGTTGGTGATCTCTCCCAAAACAAACCCAATGAAACAGGGGGTAAGGAGGATGCCAAGGTAGGATCCCAATGCTAATGCATATGATGAAATTGCATGATGGATCTTAGGGTTAAAATTGGGGTTTTACAGTCACAACCATCTTCTGAATGATCTTCTTGATATTCTTGTTTGCAGCTTCAACAACCCCATTCATCTTGGGTCTGTAGGGAGAAGAATTATAATGTGCGATCTTGAAGTCTTTACAAAGAGCTTCCACCATATTATTGTTCATGTTCGATCCATTATCAGTAATGATCTTACTTGGCACACCATAACGACATATGATCTGATTCTTGATAAACCTTACAACAACTTGCTTGGTTACATTTACATACGATGCCGCTTCAACCCATTTTGTGAAGTAGTCAATTTCTACCAAAATGAAACGATGTCCATTTGACGCTTTGGGCTCAATCATGCTAATCATATCGATTCCCCACATGGAAAAGGGCCATGGGGAGAAAATGACATTCAACAGTGTCAGAGGAACGTGAATCTTATCTGCATATATTTGACACTTGTGGCATTTCTTCACAAACTTGCAACAGTCAGATTCCATTGTCAGCCAATAGTAACCTACTCACAACATCTTCTTTGCCATTGCATGTCCATTGGAATAAGTACCAAAGGAACCTGTAAGACCCTAATTTTGACCCTAATATCCCTCATAAAATTTCATCATAAGCATTAGCATTGGGATCATACCTTGGCATCCTCCTTACCCCTCCTTCATTAGGTTTGTTTGGGGAGAGATCATCAAGCACTTTGTGATTATATCATACTTGTATTTTATCATTTTACTAACTAAAATACCAAAAATATGCCTTTGTATATATCTAACTCTTTTGTAGGTGAGGGACATGATCTCCTTGATTCATTGATCACATCTAGGGTTTGAGACCCTCATGAACAAAGAGCACAATCAAGAATTGATGGTTATGAGCATCATATATGAGTCCCCATGTTCTCTACATGTTATATTGATCAAGTTTGCTTCAAGAGTTTGAGGGTGATTTGCCTTGGAAACCCTAGTTTGACTGGGTATCTTGAGTAACTTCTCCAACAAGCTATCTCACCAATTGATCAAATTTCTCAAGGGAAACTTCAAATTTCACCATCTTATGCATATATGATCTACCATGAGCCAAGAAAGACAAGAAAATTGGAAGTTAGCAAGTTGGTTGATGGTGGTTGGCCAGATGAATTCATTTGATCAAAACTGGGTCTCCCTAGACCCTATCTCCTACAATTTTCACCATATGAAAATGATTCCAAGAGCAAACTTACTCTAAATGACATTCTAAACAACTTTAGTGTTGATACCTAGAGCTATTTTTGCTTGGAAAATCATTTTCTATGTTGTAACATTATAGGTTATTTTGTTTAAACCCTAATTTGAAAGTCAGCTTCCCAAGGCCATAACTTGCTCAATTTTTATGATATGAAAGATTTCAAAGTTGAATCATCAAATTCAATGTGTTTACTTCAACTTTGATGTTTGGAGTGAGAGCTAATTCAACTTCTTTGAACATGTGATATGAGGCTACATTAAAGGTCACTTTTAACTTGGAGACACTTTTCTCATTTGAAGCTCCTATAAAACGTTAAGCAAGGTGGAATATTGAGACATATGACTTGACACTTAGAAAATTTTTGATATGTCAAATTTTTCCAAACTTACACCTCAAATATCTCCAAGTTCCAAGCTCCAAATGAAAAAGTGTCCAACATCAAACTTGTTCCTCTTGATCTCACCTTTCCAAAGAGCTAAAGTTCATGCATTTTGGATGAGAAATGCATAGGCTGCGCATGGCTTAAATAGGCTGGTATCATGTGGCATCGATCAAACTTCAAATGATAATGCTCAATTACCTTGCACTCCAATCCATCTCCAAAGCATCTGAACTTCATTTTGGACTTTCAAACAATCATTTCATGGGCCTATGCGCGCCCATGCAACATGCTTTCATCATTTGCCAATTTTGGAAAGTGAAAGTGAGTGTGCAAATATCATCCAATTCCCCTATAAATACAGTTGCTTATGCTCAAAATTAACACACACACTGCACCAGCTTTGAATCCCCATTGCAAACCGTTCATACTAAGAGGATAAACCTGAAAAATTCAATTAAATTTGAGATTGAATCTCCACTGTTTTGGAATTCAATTCTCCAGGAGTCTATTATTCTAAGCCTTTCCATTCCTCTTCTGCAAGCAATTGAAGTGAAGCAAAGCACGATTCAGATCAAGATCTAGCAAGCTCAGACCTCCATTGAAGGTAATTTGCAGAAAATTTGATCTCTCTGATTCTCCTTGTTTCTTTCTCAATTATATTGATTATTGTGTTGGCTGAAGTCCTACCAATGTAGGCAAGGTGTTTGAGTTGCTTTGAGGTCAAATCGAAGCAACTCAGATCATGAATCTCATTTTTCAATTCCATATATCTCTCAATATAGTGTGAATTGGAAGAAATGGAGGTGATATTCGTGCTCAGTGATGTTTTCTCTTTAAAATCATGTCCTTATTTGAAATTTTGGTGATGGTTCATGATGACCAGTCCGACGAATCTCGCCGGAGAAGACAACCGGAGCTCTGGCTCCGGCGATGAGGTGTCTTTGGTCTAAACTGTGTGATCCATTTCTCATGTTTTAATCTTAGCCGTGCCTATTAATTACTCATGTTACAACGCAGTTGACTCGTGTACACATGGAACGCGCATTGTGGATCATCAGATCTGCCACCTCAATTAATGAGGGAGATCTGATGGTCCACATATTTTAGCATTTTATGAATTTCCATTTAATTCCACTTTTTTCAATAATTCATAATAAATTTAATATTGATCCAAAAAATATGGGACTTTCACCAAAAAATTTCAAATATTTTTCTCTTTCATATTCTGAATTAAAATTTTTTTTGGATCATTATTAATATTTTTCATGAATTAATTGATTTTCCATTTGTGTTTAACTATTTAAAAATATTTTTAAGTTTCCAAAAATTATGAAATTTTTTATCCAAGGTACTTTGACCTTGTTTGACCTATGATAAATCACATGGCCATTTATTTGGTGTTTTAATGTAATTTTAGGATTTGGACAAAACATATTTGAATTTAATGCATTATTTTAATATTTTGAATTGAATAAATGCCATTTTAATTATGTTGACCATTTGGATTGACTTATTTGAGTTTCTCATTTGTTGTTGGGCCTTGGTCAAGGTTGATTTGACTTTGTCAAGTTAATATTATTGGATTTAGGGGATTGATGGAATGTACATTCCATCTCCCAAAATGAATGAATAATATTAATTTGGTAAAAGTCTTCCTTTGACCAATTGGTGATATCATTCATCCCTTTCCCTCTTCATCTAATTCCCCTTCTTCATCCATTCATTTTCAATTGGCCAATGACATCTCAAAGTCCTAATGCTAGTTGATTGAAAGATTAACATGAGTATGGATGAGATTAGGCAACACCTTTGCATATTTTTTGTGTGTGCTATGTTTAATGAGCATAGTTCTTAATACTATGTCTCCAACATGCATTAACACCAAAAGTTTATTGTCCGACCTCAAATAGTTGTGACTTCTACATAAGTCCAATTACGATTGCTTAACATAGCGCTAAATTTGTGACACAAAAGGCATAAGCATTCTAGTTAGTGAGATTGTAAGTCTCCCCTCTTCCATGGTATTGTGTGGAAACTTGGCCTTCTTTCCTTACTTTGGAAGATGTTTTGGTTCAAGGATCCATGCTTATGGCAAGTGGGTTGAGTGTTCTCCAAAGAATATCTTGAAATCAAAAAGCAAAACAAAACTAACTATTAACTTACTAACCATTAACTTTTACTTTCAAGCTTTTACTTTTAATGCAATTTACTTTTATTGTTCTATTATCATTTGTCATTGTACATATCATTCTAATTGTTTATGTTTATGCAATTTTCACTTTGTCCACTTGGACAATATTGTGTGATATACTTTGTTGCTTTGTTTGTTTGATTGGTCTTTGACCATTAATGCACATAATGATAACAAAAACCCTAAAAGACGTTTGAGTGGACTGTGGGTTTGATCTTGCCCAATTGGACTTAGAACTTAGGCAACATTCCTTTGTCAATGGACTTGGCCAATGCCAATTTGTTGAAGAACCCAGAACTTGCAAGTTTGAACTCATCTAATACATCATTCAAGATCTCTCCATATTCATCTGCAATATTAATCATTGTTAAGCTGTTATGTTGAACCTGTGACTTGTGGAATTCATATGCTACATAGGCTATTTTGAAGAAGATCAAGAAGTGGATAAGCTTATCTCCAAGCCCAGCCAAACACTTCTATATAAAGGGCATGGAAAACCTGGTTTTATACACAAGAAATAACGAGCGAAATATTGAGAGAGAATAAGGGTTTTAGTCTTGTGTGGTCGTGTGTATTGTGAGCCATTCATTCATCCATAGATGATTGAATTGGACTGACTTTTGAGTTGTAATTTGTCCACTCTAAGATTTGAAGCATGAGTGTGTGTTTACTTGGTTGAAGCTTTTAAGCAAGATCAAGTATGTGTTCTTGAAGAGTGTCTTCTTTCATTGTAATATTTGTTTTACATCACTGCTGTGATTGAGGGGGAGTGAGTAGGATCTCATATCTAAGAGTTCTTAGATAAAAGTCACACTGGTAGAGATTAGGTGAAAAGACTGTAACTCGAAGTTGTTTATTGAGAGTCTTTGAACTAATTTTGTTTAGTGGATTTCCTTCCTGGCTTGGTAGCCCCCAGAGTAGGTGACTTTGCACCGAACTGGGTTAACAATTGCTTGTGTCACTTTTATTACTTTTCTTTATCTTTTATCATGTTTATATTGTTCAGATATTAGTGTCGTGACATTACCTTCGACATCTCATATCTGATACCAGAATTTTAAATTTGGTAATGCAATGCACATGCTTGCATGGGTGTGTGCAGGCCCATGAAGCAATCCATTTAGGTCCACAATCAACTGAAATGAGATCTGCATGAAGCTTGGATGGCAAGGCAAAGTTGTTTGAACATTGGAAGCATTGATCTTGCCAACTGATACAGGCCTGTTTAAGCCATGCGCAGACCTATCAAACTTTGTCCTAACTGCATAAATTAGGACTCTTTGGAAAGATTAGATCAAGAGGAACAACTCTTATGTTGAACATTTTTCCATTTGGAACTTGTATTATGGTGAATTTTGAGGTGGAAGTTTGAAAATTTTAACATGTCAAAATGTTTTCTAAGTGTCAAGCCACATATTCAATTATTCCACCTTGCTTAACTTCTTATGTCAGCTCCAAATGAGAAACATGTCTTCATCAAAGTTGTATCTATTTCAAAAACCTTTAAAATGGTCACCAATTTGACATCATTTTGATTTAGGATGAGTGAGTTATGCATTTTTAAAGTTGAGGAAAATCACTTGTTCAATGGAATTGGTCCAAAATGACCTATAATGTATCCTCATATCACATGCTCATAAAAGTTGCTTTATGATAACGCGAAAATACATCGTATATTTGCCTTGACTTAAATTCAAAAATTGTACCATTTTCATTTATATTCCGATTATTCCACAAGTGTTCGAGTTATTTTTGCAGGTATTTCAATGCACATGCTTAAATGAGCAAAGTATAAAAAGGAAGGAAAAGAAGAAGAAACAGAAGAGAAACAACAGAAAACAAGAAAAACCAGAAAGTATAAATCTTGTGCAGGTGACGACCGTCACGATCGTCATGCCCTGGGTGTGACGAACGCCACGGGCCCAGCACGACCATCACAAAGCCAAAGGTAGTGTATTGAATTTTTCAACAGAAGTGATCCACACGCCCCGTTTTTCGCTCCTCAACCCACTTTCCCGTGAAACTTTCACTCAACCAAGTCACCCTTATTTCTCTCAACTATGAAGACCAAATGGATACTATAAAAGGATGGAAGTTGGAAACCTACGGGGACATTTTGTTTTGGAGTCTCCCTGAAGCAAACTCTCAAGCTATTTCCTCTGCATTTATTTTCCACTGCAATTTTGTTTTCTATTAATTTTCTTCAGCAAGACTCTTTTCTTTTACCGCAATTGTTTACCGTTCTGTTCAGAGCTTTGATTTTTCCCTTCCTTTTCCGTTTTTTTCTTATCCAAAAGTAGTAGTTTGCTACATTGGGGAACTACTGCAATTTATTTAATTCAGTTTAAGAAATTGTTTTGAAGAAGAAGAATCCTACCGACCTGTGGAGGACTGCTCAAGTACTTCAAGATTCGGCATATTCGATTAATCAAAGTTCCAGGTTTTTATTCAATTATTATTATTATTATTATTATTATTGATTTATTATTAAATAATCATGTTTGCCTTATTGTTAATTTGTTTATGTTTGCCTGTGTTTGCATTAATTAACATGTCCGACTAAACTACCGGTATCGGTATGTAAACAATTTAACTAGACGGGATTTAATAATAATCGGTGTAAACTTCTTTTCTCAAATAATATTTTTTGTTGTGGTTTTTAATTTAAATTTAATTATTTTTTGTCACGAGAGTGAGAAGCTATTTAACACGGTTTTGCCACGAGAGTGGGAAATTAACTAAGGTGAGAACCGACAATCGCGAGAGCGTGAGGGTCGAACTGGATAGGAAAAACTAGGCATTGATTTTAAAAATAGCGAGAGCACTTTAAAAGCAATTAGAACTTATTTATTTTCAAAAAGTATTTTTAACTTCAAATGGGACAACGAGAGCGTACATTCTGACTTAAAAGTATAGTCCGAGTCAACAATCACGAGAGTGTGAGATAGAGCCTTTTAAATAAGTATTTTCTACTAAAAGATATTTGGTAATTAAAATATACACCAGTGACTTATCGAAACTCTGACGATTAATACGTTGCATACTGATATCCCTCTATTAATACTCTCTTAAAAACTTAATTTCCTTTAGATTTAATTTTTGTTCAACCAAACGTCTAAAAATCATCGCGTTAGCTAAACATAGTAACCTCGATAGCATTAGTTTGACCTTCGGTCCCTGTGGGTTCAATATCTTTTAAAACTAAAACGACTAGACTGTGCACTTGCAGTCAAGTACCCGATAGACTATATTTTATATACAGTCACGAGACGTATCAGGTTTTTGGCGCCATTGTCGGGGACCTGATTTAGTCAAATAGTGTGATTCTTTCGTTGCGCAGTATAGATTAAGGTAAAAACTAATTTCCTTTTCCTTATTTCTCGGTTGTATGCCAAGTTCTCGCTCATAAGGCGAAAACTTAGCACCACCAATCGCAGAATTAGAGCATTTCTTATATTTAAAACGCCGAATACTAGAGTACCTACGAAGGTACAATATTCCTGATATCTTCTTTCCTACTACTAAACCAGTTGAAAAACCAACCATGGATGCAGTAGGACCACAAAATCATCCTCTTAAATTCTACGCTACCCCGTCCCAACAAGAACCTCACAACAACATTGCTGCCCCTACTATCTATCAAAACGATTTCGAGTTAAAACACTCATTATTATCAGCTGTCCAACAACGTCAATTTGTTGGAAATCCTACGGATGACCCTAATGAACATTTGACCAAGTTTGTGCAGTACGCAGACACTATGAAGGCGAATGGTGTATCTCAAGATGTGTTAAGACTACGCCTTTTTCCTTTCTCTCTAAGAGACAGAGCTTGGGCTTGGTTGCAATCCTTGCCAATGCAATTCAGTCACTACATGGGAAGAACTAAAGAACATTTTCTTAGCCCGATATTTTCCGCCAAGCAAAACTGTTATGCTGAGAGCTCAAATCAACGAATTTCGATAAAAAGATGATGAATCTCTCTATGACGCATGGGAGAGATACAAAGACATGATGAGGATATGTCCACATAACGGTCTCAAAGACTGGGTGATCATTCACACATTTTACAATGGCCTTCTGTATAACACAAGACTGACAGTAGACGCTGCCGCGGGCGGTGCACTTATAGACAAGCCATATAACGAAGCCTATCAACTCATCAAAAACATGGCCCAAAACCATTGCCAATAGGGAGGCAACAGAACTCCAGTAGAAAAGTCCCAAACAAAAAGTGGAATGTACGAAATTATTAGCCTTGACCACCTCCATGCAAAGGTAGATGCCCTTGTTCAAAAGTTAGAGAACTTGACCATACCATCCGCAGCCACCGTGGCTGTCGTGACTCCAAACTGCGAGTTATATGGAATTCCTGGACACACTGCACTAGAATGTCAGATATTAGTAGGAGTCTTCACTGATCAAGTAAATTATGCACAAGGAAACCCTTATTCGAATACCTACAACCCAGGTTGGAAAAACCATCCCAACTTTTCATACAAGAACAACAACGCCCTGTATGCACCTGGCCAAGCACCCGCTGTTCCACCTGGATATCAAAAGCCAGCTACTAATGCTCCTAACATGCCTAGGAATTCCAACCTTGAACTAATGATGGAAAGCTTCATATCTACCCAAGCTCAAATAAACAAAGACTTCTTGAACCAAAACATACATACTAGTGAGCAACTTAAACAATTAGCGAGCAAAGTAGACGCCTTAGCCACCCATAACAAAGACTTCACAAGTGGCTCAACAACAAGCATCTACTTCTGCTCCCGCTGGCACATTTCCTGGACAGCCGCAACCCAATCCAAAAGGACATGCAAATGCCGTTATATTGAGAAGAGGAAAAGAACTAGATAGACACGTAGATCCAAGACTCCAAAATCCTGCCATGTACCAAAAACCTGACAAAACAACAACTGAAAAGGTAAGTGAACCGAAGGAGAAGGAAGATAATACCCAAGAGTCCAAAGAGAAAGAAAAACCTTATGTGCCTCCACCACCTTATAAACTACCAATTCCGTATCCTCAAAGACTCACAAATTCTAAAACTGCAGGGCAATTTGGGAAATTTGTTGAACTTCTGAAGCAACTGAATATTACAATTCCCTTTACATAAGCCATCACACAAATTCCCTCATATGCCAAGTTTCTTAAAGAGATCCTATCCAATAAGAAAAAGATCAAGGATAATGAAACAGTTACTGTAACACCCTTCTAAAATACCCCAAATATTTAATTAAAATAATAATATGTCAATCAGAGTAATTATGCAGTTAAGGGTGTCACACAAACAACTCCACACCATTCATCAAAGTAGCTTGTCATGCTCATTTATTTATCAAATAAAACATTTGCATAATACGCAGCGGATAGAGATCAAATCGATCATGCAAAACATGTAACACATTACATGTAAAATGGTTCACAACCAACAATAAAACATTTAAAACATCCCATCCCGATGTTACATCTACCAGAGCATGACCCACTAAGGAACTACACTAGACTCCAAGCACTAGCTCCTACTCAATCACTGCTCGTTACCTGAAAAATAGTTGTAAGGGTGAGTTCCTCAATCGATATAATAAGCATTATAAAATATCATGCAATGTTAAGTAATTTAACACATTTCATCACCCTAATCAGATTACACATTCAGCAACGGCAATATCAACTCAATCATACTCAACATCAACACAACACACAACACACATCACACGTATAATACTGGAATACATCCATTCATATCATACGCCATACATACATTATGCAATGAGACTCCATGCATGCGGTACCGACTATTCGTGAACATATAGTTCAACCTCACCGATCAAATCCAGATACGGCTACCAAGCCCACTAGTCCCACTCATTTGAGACCTAGTGACTCACTCACTAATTCCTCACCATGGGAATTAGCTACCACCATAAAGGCCACAATATGCATGCTAATTCACCTAGCAATGCAAAATCATCAACAATAATCCACAATGGACATATGCTCACACTCTAAGCCATAAACAGTCCATTCACAATAGCATACATAACATATACATTCACAGCATTATGCATACCATCATACATCATCAACACATGTATCAAAACATCATATCATGTCAAATAATTAATCACAGTATTAGCACACTCTACTAATACCTATACTGCTCAAAACAACGGGACATGATCCCTATTACCCCATACGCCAATATAGGCCAACCATCAAATAAGTACACAACATTTAAATACCAATTTTTCCACTTTTCAACAGTGTTAACCGGTTAACGCCCTGGGTTAACCGGTTAACGCAACACAGAACACGCTTTCTGGCAAAACTCAACAGTGTTAACCGGTTAACGCCCTGGGTTAACCGGTTAACGCAGACAGAACAGCAATTTCTCAGAACTCACAACAGTGTTAACCGGTTAACGCCCTGGGTTAACCGGTTAACGCAAGCAAAACAGCAATACTTCACAATTCCTAACAGTGTTAACCGGTTAACACCCTGGGTTAACCGGTTAACGCAAGACAGACAGCTGTTCCTGCGCTAACACGAAGCAGAATGCAGAATTCTCCGCATTTTCCGCCGTTGGAGGACTTCCGGACCTCCGATTCCAATTCCGTAAAAAGCTACACTTTCGGAAAATCACTACCCATCCAATTACAGATTCAATTACAGCTTTAACACAGTTTATTCATCACAATTTTTCAGCATTCAACATCCCAATTAGGGTCAATTCAACGGTTTATCACTACCCATTACATGTTACCCCATAATACCCATTAAACGACGATAAACCCCCCTTACCTGAGTTAATCCGGCAAATCCTTAAGCTCCAATCTTCTTCCTCTTGCTCTGTCTCTTTGCCCTTTTCCTCTTTTCAGCCGCTTCTCTGCTTTTCACGTAAAAACCCTCTTTACCAAAAATGAAACTCTTTTCTTATTTCCCACTTATATACTTTCCAATAATTATTATTCCAATAATAATAATAATCCAATAATATTAATCCAATAATTCCAATTATTTAATTAAATTAATAAATATAATATTAACTTAAATTAAATAATTATCTTATTTTTATCGGGGTGTTACAGTTACGCTTACTGCTGAGTGTAGCACAATAATCTAAAATAACATGCCTCCCAAACTAAAAGACCCAGGTAGTTTCTCCATACCCTGTGTCATTGGAAAGTTCGTCATAGACAAAGCTCTATGCGACTTAGGAGACAACATTAGTGTAATGCCCTTATCCATCTGTAAAAGGCTCAACATGGGAGAACTAAGACTAACCAAGATGTCTGTTCAACTAGCTGACCGCTCAATCAAATATCCTGTTGGTATACTAGAGAATGTCCCAGTACGTGTAGGACAATTCTACATTCCTACAAACTTCATAATCATGGACATCAAAGAAGATGCCACTACACCTATTATATTAGGAAGGCCATTCTTAGCTACCGTCGAAGCCATAATAGACGTGAAAAGAGGTAAGCTAACATTCGAAGTTGGAGAAGAAAAAGTTGAATTCATCTTGACACAATTCTTACAAGCGCCATCTATAGACGATACTATAAGACCCCAATTTTTATCCTAAGATCCCTCATGAAATTTCATCATAAGCATTAGCATTGGGATCATACCTTGGCATCCTCCTTACCCCTCCTTCATTGGGTTTGTTTTAGGAGAGATCACCAAGCACTTTGTGATTATATCATACTTGTATTTTATCATTTTACTAACCAAAATACCAAAAATATGTCTTTGCATTTGCCTAACTTTTTTGTAGATAGGGCATGATCTCATTGATTCATTAAGATCACATCTAGGGTTTGAGACCCTCATGAACAAATAGCACAACCAATAATTGATTCAAGAATGGTTATAGGAATCATATATTAGTCCTAATGTTCTCTACATGTTATATTTATCAAGTTTGCTTCAAGAGTTTGAGGGTGATTTTCCTGGGAAACCCTAGTTAGACTGGGTATCTTGAGTAACTTCTCCAACAAGCTATCTCACCTATTGATCAAATTTCTCAAGGGACACTTAAAATTTCATCATCTTATGCATATAAGATCTACCATGAGCCAGAAAAGTCAAGAGAATTAGAAGTTATCAAGTTGGTTGATGGTGGTTGGCCAGATGAATTCATCTGATCAAAGTTGGGTCTCCCTAGACCCTATCTCCTACAATTTTCTCCATATGAAAATGATTCCAAGATCAAACTTACTCTAAATGACATTACAAACAAATTTAATGTTTAGACCTAGAGCTACTTTTGCTTGGAAAATCATTTTCTATATTGAAAGATTATAGGTCATTTTGTCTAAACCCTAATTTAAAAGTCAACTTCCCAAGGCCATAACTTGCTCAACTTTTATGAGATGAAAGATTTCCAAGTTTCACAATCCAATTCAATGTGTATACTTCAACTTTTATGTTTGGAGTGGGAGCTAATTCAACTTCTTTGAACATTTGATATGAGGCTACATTATAGGTCACTTTTGACCTATACCATTGATCAAGTGATTTTGCCAAACTTCAAAAATGCATAACTCTATCATTTCCAATCCAAATGACATGAAATTGATGACCATTTTGAAGGTCTTTGAGAGAGATACAACTTTTATATTCCCCTTCTTTATCCATTCATGTCATAGACATATGATATCTCTATATCCTAAGGCTAGTTGATTGAAAAATTAACATAAGTATGGATGAGATTAGGTCCCCCATTTTGCATATTCTTTTTGTGTGTGGCATGTTTCGTGAGCATAGTTCATCATACTATGTCTCTAACATGTATTAACACCAGAATACTATTGCCCGACCTCAAATAGATGTAACTTCAACATAAGTCCAATTACGATTGCTTAACATAGCGTTAAATTTGTGATATAAAAGGCATAGCATTCTAGTTAGTGAGATCGTAAGTCCCCCCTCTTTCATGGTATTGTGTGGAAAATTGACCTTTTTTCCTTCCTTTGAAAGATGTCTTGGTTCAAGGATCCATGCTTGTGATAAGTGGGTTGAGTGTTCTCCAAAGAATTACTTAAACAAAAACAAAGCAAAAGCAATACTAACTTCTAATCAACTAACAACTAACATTTAATTTCAAGTTATTTACTTTTAATGCACTTTAATTTTTAAGCTTTATCCATTTGCCATTGTTCATACCATTCAAGTTGTTTACTTTAATGTCATTTTCCCTTTCTCCACTTGGACCATATTTTGTGATATATATTGTGTTTGTATATATTTCTTGTTTGTGTGGTCTTTTGACCTTAATATACATAATAAGAACAAAAGCCCTAAAAAAACATTTTTTGTGGACTGTTGGTTTGATCTGAGACCATTGGACTTTAGAATTTAGGCAACATTCCCTATGCAAAGGACTTGGCCAATGCCAACTTTCATGAAACCAAGTGCTTGTGAAGTGAACATTCATCTGATACAAAATTGAAGATCTATTTGAGTTCATCTGCAACATGATCAAACTGAAGCTGTTATTTTGAACCTATGTCTTATGCTCATCTTTGAAGTCATCTGATGCATGGGGAAATTTGAAGAAGATCATGGAGTTGCTAATCTTGGATGTGGCTATCTTTATTTTATGGCTTGCTCTTCAACTTTCTATTTGTATATTGATTGTTGCTTAATTCTAAAGTCCAAGGGGAATTTGGGTTTCTATATGACATTCTTGTCTATTGGATTGCAGCCCATTGGTCAGATCTTTTCAACTCTTAACTTTTAAATTTATGCTTAGGATTAGTCTCTTCATCTCCTCCCCACTTCTTTAATTTCAAAATCTCTCCCTCTTTTAAACACCTTCTTTGCTTGTGCTTGTTTTCTAAACTTTGACTATATTGCAAATTAGAAACTTTGGCCTTATGCCATTGCATTTTCAAACTTCTTTTCTTATATAAACTTGTAAATAAACTTAACTATACTTGAGTTAAAATTTTCAAAAGACAAAAAGAACTAAAACTCATTCAAACCATTTTAGGCCTCTTGTGCCTTTGTTAAATTTAAAATTTTGTTAAAAGCAATACACTCACTTTGAAATTGATGCCACGAACTATGAGGTTTTGATCCCTCATTTTATGTTGGTACGTAGGCACAAGTCCGATGGTCTTTTCAAACACAAAAAATATAATTAATGAATTCTTTTCTCATCCATCCACTCTATTTATTACAAACATCATTTTGTACAAAAACACATATGCATACAAGAAAGGGCTCCCTAGGAGTACCTAGGACACTTTGGGTGCTAACATCTTCCCTCTGTGTAACCAACCCCCTTACCTGTAATCTATGGCATTTTATTAGTTTTGATTTGAAAACTTCTTACCTTTTTGGGTTTTGTTCGTACTTTTCCCTTTTCCCTTTGAAACAATAAAAGTGCGGTTGTGATTCTGGTTTAATTAACTCTAGCTTATCCATAGCTTGACGATCATGAATTTACCGCTACAAAAATTAAGAGGCAACTCTATTGGGGAGTAGTCTCCAGTGGGTTTAGCCTACTTTTTTGTGTGTATATAACTATATATCTGATGTATGTATATTTATTTGTATGATATAATCAGCTTGTTATGCTTGGTGATCTCTGAGTGGTGAGATAAGTTCTAACCCGAACTTGAGTGCAATTAAGATAGGAAGATGGTATAGTCATGTTCGACTTGTGTGGAGTAGTCCTTAACAAGTTGGCTTAAGACCCATCTACTCAGTGGAGACCCTTTTGGAGTTATGAATGTCACACAAGTTATTTGTGGTTAGGCATTACTATCTCTGATTTGGGGTTTGAGAAGCTGAGGACCGTAGAATATTTAACCCCTCTTGGCCTATTTAGGACGTAGTGCGGAGACTGATTAAGTGCAGACTCGATAACAGTTGTTATGCGATACTACACTCAGACGAGTTTCTCTTGAGAATATTACAGGTTGATGAGTCAGTCATCCTAACCTATAATATCTGATAGATGGAATTAAGACTCTGGGATCTTTTTAGAATAAGATCTACAGGTTTTTATCCTTAGTTCACTCCCTTGTGATGGTTCTTACCCATACTCCATGCTCGTGACTCACAACAAACCCTTAATTCTTGGTTGATCCAATCAAGTCTTATCAATATCAATGGAACTTGGGTGTTGATAAGGTGTAAACCATAATCCACCAAAATGGATGATTGATCTTGACAATGACTTGATTCATCCCTTGACCTTTGCTTGTTTGACTTGTGTGTGATCCCTTATTTGTGACCGTTTCATTCATGCATTCATGCACATCATAACATTTATCACACGAAAATTTCAAGGAACTGAGGTATTATTTGCAAATATTTTCAGACCATGGATTATGGATGAAGGAATACTAAGAAGTACAGTTTCAGATGTCCAGACTTGAAAGAGTTAAGGAAGCTAGCATATTTTGTATTAGATCCCTTGGACTTCAAACAATGTCATGGGAAGCTTCTATCTATCTTGTCTACTGATATGGTTGAAGGACTTATGAGTGTATTGGTTCAGTTTTATGACCCTCTCTACAGTTGCTTCACTTTTCGCGATTATCAGCTCGTGCCTATGTTGGAGGAGTATGCTCATCTCTTGGAAATACATGTTTCTAACAAAGTGCCATTTAGTGGATTGGAAGAGATTCCCATATCTCATCTTATAGCTGAAGCTCTTCACTTGAAGAAGTTTGAGATAGAGGCTCATTGGTTGAAGAAAGGAGGTTTGTTTGGGTTGACTTCTGAGTTTCTTATCAAGGAAGCTACTGCTTTTGCTCAAGCTGGTAGTGTGGATGCTTTCGAGGCTATCTTTGTGTTGCTCATCTATGGTTTAGCCTTATGTCCCTAACACTGACGGTTTTGTTGATGTTAACGCCATTAGAATTTTCTTGATTGGGAATCCTGTGCCTACTCTATTAGGATATATGTACTTCTCTTTGGATCTAAGGAATTCTAAAGGTGGTGGAACTATCATCTGTTCCTCTTCTCTACAAGTGATTTATTTCGCACTTGCCTCAGACGCCTTCTTTTGTGGAGAACAAACAATGTCTACGGTGGTCTCAGAGACTTATGTCTCTCACTAATGATGATATAGTTTGGTATGATCCTTCATTAATCAGTTTGGAGATTATTGATTGTTGTGGTAAATTCTCTAATATGCCTCTCATTGGTACACAAGAAGGAATCAACTACAACCCTTCTTTTCCTCCTCAGAGGACTGTCACTTTCGAGGTTGCTACCTCCACTATTCCTACAACTGCTGCTCACTTCGCACTCAACATGCCTGCCGGATTCCCGTGGGGAATGCCGCCTAAATTTGTGCCTGAAGGCTTTGCGCCTATATTTATTTCTATGTCGGTATCTAGTCTGGTCATGTTTGTGCCACCGCCTGTTGTGCATACTCTGCCCCGTGTGGAAGACACCATTTATCATTCTGAGCCCTCTGAAGACCCTGATGTGTATGAGAAGATGGACGAGATGAAAGATCAATTCCTTAAGCTGTGAAAGGAGTTGAAAACTTTGAGGGGTAAGGATATGTTTGGAAAGAGTGTTGTCGACCTTTGTTTGGTTCCAAATGTTAAAATCCCAGTGAAGTTCAAAGTGCATGACTTTTAAAAGTACAAAGGGAATACATGTCCACTCAGTCATCTTGTGATGTACAGCAGAAAGATGTCTGCTCAAACCGATAATGATCAGTTGTTGATCCATTATTTTCAAGACAGCTTAACCGATGCCGCTCTGAGGTGGTACATGGGATTGGACAGTGCAAGCA
Organism: Lathyrus oleraceus; assembly: GCF_024323335.1. Classification (NCBI taxonomy): domain Eukaryota; kingdom Viridiplantae; phylum Streptophyta; class Magnoliopsida; order Fabales; family Fabaceae; genus Lathyrus; species Lathyrus oleraceus. Next base: position 49,597,326 of record NC_066580.1, on the reverse strand, counting down.
TCCGTATGTTCAATGATTTGGGCGAAGCATTCGTGAAGCACTACAAGTATAATGTTGATATGGCTCCAGATAAGGACCAGTTGAGGTCGTTGTCTCAGAAGGATAAGGAGACGTTTAAGGAGTATGTACAAAGATGGAGAGAGCTTGCCGCTCAGATTACCCTTCCTTTGGAAGAAAAGGAGATGACTAAAAATTTTCTCAAGACTCTGAGCTCATTTTACTATGAGTGGATGATTGCCAGTGCCCCCAGTGATTTTACCGAAATGGTAAACATGGGGATGAGGCTAGTTTTGGTAAGAAGAAGGAAGCAAGGACTAATACAGTGTCTATTGAGAGGCAGAGGAGGCCTCGTGTAAGAAGAAGTCAACCACCCCATCAACACCATCATCAAGTATCATCTGTGATCCCAGTATTTTCAACCAATTAGTCAACATCAACTCAGCAACAACAACGTCAACAACAACAGCCACAACAACGAACGAACACCTACAACAACAACAATACCAACTATCATCATCAACAACAATCAAATTTTGAGAGGAAGAAGGTCACTTTCGACCCAATTCTTATGACGTACGGAGAATTATATCCATCTTTGGTTCTCAAGAACCTTTTGTAACCAAGAAATCCTCCTCAAATTCCTGAACCACTTCCATGGTGGTACAAACCGGAACTTCGATGTGCCTTTCATCAAGGAACACCCGGTCATGATATCGAGAACTGCTACCCGTTAAAATATGAAGTCCAGAAGTTGGTCAAGAGTGGAATGGTGTCCTTTGAGGACCGTGCGCCGAACGTCAAAGCAAACCCACTACCTTGCCCATGGAAATTCATCTGTTAATATGGTGGACGATTGTCCTGGTGAGTTCAAGGTATTTGATGTACGCTTCATTAGAAGGACCTTGATGAGGATGCACAAGGATATTTGCTTGGTTAGCGACTGTGAGCATGATCATGATGGTTGTGCTATTTGTAGTGTCAATCCTAGAGGTTGTATGGTTGTGAAGAGAGACATCCAGAGGTTGATGGATGAAGGTTTGATTCAGATTGTCCAGTCCCGTCATATAGATGACGATGTCAATGTTATAGTCTCGGTTTTCAAAACTCCTGAGAGAGTGCTGATTCAGTATGATAGTAGCAGTAGTAGCAACATCAGCAATAGATCGGTATCGCTCTTGGTTGTACGGTCAGCGGACCCCGTCCCGTATGCATCTGATAAGGTTGTCCCATATCAGTATAATTCTACCATGTTGGAGAATGGTCAAGAGGTTCCTTTTCCTACGACTAGTTTTGTTGTAAGTATAGCTGATGTTACAAAGGTGACCCGTAGTGGTCGTGTTTTGGGGTCGGAGTTCCCAAAGAATATGGAATATTTGTCTATTAGCAAGAAGGTTGATGTACCAGTGGTAGAGTCTGTTAGCGCTCCAAGGTGTCAGTCTGGTGAATCCAGTGACTTAAAGCCTAATGATGATGATGAGGTGCTCAGATTGATAAAGAAAAGCGAGTTCAATATGGTGGAGCAGTTGCTCCAAACTCCCTCCAAGATTTCAGTAATGTCTCTGTTAATGAATTCAGAAGTGCATAGAGAAGCACTGCAAAAAGTTCTAGAGCAAGCTTATGTGGAACATGATGTTACGGTGGACCAGTTTGATCATATTGTAACTAACATCACTTCCTGCAATAATCTTAGTTTTTGTGATGAAGAACTCCTTGAGGAGGGCAGAAATCATAATTTGGTTCTGCACATCTCAATGAATTGCAAAGATGACGCCCTATTGAATGTATCGGTAGACACTGGTTCTCCATTGAATGTACTGCTGAAATCAACTTTGTCTAGGTTGTTATACCAAGAGTGCCCATGAGATATAGCGGTGTGATCGTCAAAGCATTTGACGGTTCTTGCAAGACTGTGATCGGTGAAGTGGACCTTCCTGTGAGGATAGGTCCGAGTGACTTCCAAATTACTTTTCAAGTAATGGATATCCACCCAGCCTATAGCTGCTTATTGGGAAGGCCATGGATTCATGAGGCAGGAGCAGTTACTTCAACATTGCACCAGAAGCTGAAATTTGTTAAGAGTGGAAAGCTTGTTATTGTTGGTGGGGAGAAGGCGTTGTTGGTCAGCCACCTGTCATCTTTCTCTTATGTAGAAGCTGAGGTAGAGGTTAGAACTCCATTCCAAGCCTTATCTATTGCTGAAGAAAAGAGAGTTGGAGCACTCATGTCCTTATTCAAAGATGCAAAGAAGATTGTTGAAGATGGTCAGTCTGATCAGTGGGGACAAATGGTAGAGGTCTCCGACAACAAGAGCAGAGCCCGTTTAGGTTTCCAACAAGGATCATTTGTGGTTAGATCTAAAGATGCGCATCCCAGTTTCCGTAGCGGAGGCTTCATTCATGGTAATGAACAACACTTAGTTGTGGTGCTAGAGGGTGATGAAGATGAAGACTGCACCAATTTTGTGACGCATGGAAAAGCTTGCAACAATTGGACTGCTATTTATTTTCCTGTTATTATGCGTCGATCCAAGTAATTGCTCTTATTTGTTTTCGAAAATCCTTCTCCTATGCCTAAGGGAGAAGTGAACATTGTTTGGGAATTTTCAAATTTGATCAAAAATAAAATATAATTCTATTCATCCACATCTATGATGTTTTATTTTTACTTTTTTCTTTATTCTAAAAATGGTAATCACAAAAAACTTAAATTATATAATTGCCCATCTGCATAATATTTGGTCACAATTCACTTCTCTAAAATAAATATATCGAATCATTATGCAGATTGGTTTCTAACCCCATTGAATACAATGATCCTACTCCTTCTCCAAATTTTAAATTCCCTGTGTTTGAGGCTCAGAAGGAAGGTGATGAAGTAGTAAGTGATGAATTGTCTCGTCTTCTTGAGAACGAGGAAAAAGCCATTCAGCCATTCGAAAAGCAGATTGAGTTAGTCAACTTGGGTTCCGAGGATGATGTGAAGGAAGTCAAGATTGGGTCTCAACTGTGTCCTGAAGTGAAGAAGGGATTGATTGATCTTCTCTGAGAGTATTCAGATGTGTTTGCTTGGTCCTATCAAGACATGCTTGGGTTGGATTCTGAGATTGTGGAGCATAGATTGTCGTTGAAGCCAGAATACCCGCCAGTCAAGCAGAAGTTGAGGAGAACTCATCCTGATATGAAAGTAAAGATCAAAGAAGTGCTAAAGCAGATTGATGTCGGTTTCCTTGTGACCACTGAGTATCCGCAGTGGGTGGCCAATATTGTGCTTGTTCCAAAGAAGGATGCGAAAGTCCGCAATTGTGTTGATTATAGAGATTTGGATAAAGCCAGTATGAAAGATGATTTCCCTCTGCCACATATTGATATGTTGGTAGACAATACAGCTAAGTTCAAAGTTTTTTCGTTTATGTACGGTTTTTCCGGATATAATCAGATCAAAATGGCACCCGAAGATATGGAGAAGACCATATTCATTACACCTTAGGGAACATTCTGTTATAGAGTGATGCCTTTTGGTTTAAAGAATGCTGGTGCAACTTACCAGAGAGAAATGACTACTCTTTTTCATGATATGATGCATAAAGAGATTGAGGTCTATGTTAATGATAAGATTGTTGAATCCATTAATAAAGAGGAACATGTTGAGCATTTGTTGAAGTTACTCCAGTGTTGGAGGAAGTATAAACTCCGCTTGAATCCCAATAAGTGTACTTTTGGTGATCGTTCTGGTAAGTTGTTGGGCTTTATTATCAGCAAGAAGGGTATTGAAGTTGATCCTGCCAAGGTCAAAGCAATATAAGAGATGCCTGCACCCAAAACTGATAAGCAAGTCAGAGGTTTTCTCCGCTGCTTAAATTATATCTCAAGATTCATTTCACACATGACTGCTACATGTGCGCCTATATTAAAGCTTCTTCAGAAAGATCAGTCTTGTGATTGGACCGAAGACTACCAGAAAGCTTTTGATAGTATCAAGGAATATCTGCTTGAGCCTCCGATTCTATCTCCACCTATTGAAAGAAGATCGTTGATTATGTATTTGATTGTGCTTGAAGATAGTATGGGTTGTGTTCTAGGTCAGCAAAATGAGACTGGAAAGAAGGAATATGGTATTTACTACCTCAGTAAGAAATTCACCGACTGTGAGACTCGATATTCTAAGCTTGAGAATATCCTAAATGGATCCAATCAAGTATATATTTGAGAAGCTTGCTTTAACTGGGAGGATTTCCCGTTGGAAGATGTTGTTATCAGAGTATGATATTTAATACCGATCTCAGAAAGCAGTTAAAGGTAGTGTCTTGGTTGACCATTTGGCTCACCAGCCGATTGAAGATTATCAGTCAGTGCAGTATGATTCTCCCAATGAAGAGATCTTGTATTTGAAAATGAAAGATTGTGATGAACCATTGCTTGATGAAGGACCAGAACCTGGTTCTCGTTGGGGCATGTTATTTGATGGAGCTGTTAATCAGAATGGTAATGGCATTGGGGCAGTAATCATTACTACTCAAGGGACTCATTTTCCATTTACATCTAGATTGACTTTCAAGTGTACAAATAGTATGGCAGAATATGAAGCTTGCATTATGGGGCTTGAAGAGGCCATTGATCTCAGAATCAAATATCTAGACGTCTATGGAGATTCAACTTTGGTTGTGAATCGGATCAAAGGTGAATGGGAGACGAATCAACCCGGTTTGATACCGTATATATATTATGTGTAACACCTCAAAATTTACCCTCCTCTTCCTGAGACTAGTTTGACACATTGAATTTCATGCTTAGAGTATTAGGCATTGCATTTTGCATATCATATGAAAATAAGAAAGTCATCCTCCAGAGTCTTTTCAAAGATGGAGAAGTTACATGATTCAAGCCTGAGGGTTTCTATGAATTGATGATCAACCATATGAGGGTTTGCACTTTAATTAGGGTTTCCTGATCCTTCAAAGGTCCTGAGCATCATTATGTTTGCAAGGGTATATTACCATCATCATGGTTCTATCATCATCAAGGGATCCATGATTCATTCTCAAGTTCCTTTGGCTTAGGGTTGTGACCTCTAGTCAACCCTGATCAATGTCATTCTTCCAACTAGGGTTGCTCAAGGAGATGAGGTATTTTATTGGGATGAAGATCACATGGTTATTATGAAGAGCTTATATGAGCTAGGGTTTCATTTTTTAGCAATTTCCCCAAGTGGTAGAGGCTCAAGCTGATCAGGCATTTCAAGGTCATCTAAGGACCAAAAAGTCAACTGTGCAGTCAACTAAGGGCTATGAGGTGGGGAAATGAGTTGAGACACCTCAATCATGTTCAAAAGAGGTCCATTCATCATTCTAAACATCTATCTTGAAGATTTTGAAGTCATGGCAAAAGTTTCCAAAAATGGAAAGTGACTTGTAATTTCAAGTTTCCAAAAATGGTAAGTTTCTGGTCCACATTCAACTTAACTTTTCAAGATCAAAGATGTTTCAAATGGATTTTTGGTGAACATGAAAGTTGTAGATCTTTTTCTCCCCTTTCTAAAAAGTCCTATTTCATGTTCATATGATGAAGGCTTAAGGAGTTATGGCCAAATGATCACAAGGTGTGCATGGAAGTTCAAAGTGACATAACTTTTGGTACAAAACTCAAATTTGGTCCATTCTTTTTGCAAAATACTCCTCATGACCAATACTTCTCAAATCAACATTTGCCATGCATGGGAGAAGCTTGTATGCTCACTTGTTCACACATGTGCAAAATGGAGGGAAATTTCACAATTCAAAATTGGCTTAAGCTACAAGCAAAATACCATTCAAATCTTGATTATTGGATGATTTTAAATGATTTCCAAGCTTGCATGGGCACTGTTCACGTGTAGCATGTGCATGAGCTTCACATTTGAATTTTTTGCATATTGCCTTATTTTTCCCTAATCATGTTTAGCCATTGCTTAATTGTGATTTCAGTGTCATTAACAGGTCATATATAAGCCAAACCCTAATCTCATTTACTGATAACAGAAAATTCAGATCAAATTTCCAAATTCCCTCCAATTTTATCTCTCTTCGAAACTCAAATTTCTTCACATAATTCTTCAATTTCTTTGCATAATCATGATCATGGAGCATCACTGAGTAAGAATCAACGTTTTGTTTGAGGAATTCAGTCCAGATTCAAGCAGATCGAGCACATGAACATGTTGATGGATTTCTGAAATTGAGCTGGATTCGAGTGGTTTTAAGTGATTCTTTGTGCATAAAGCTTCAAGGAAAGAGCATAGGAGAAGATCTGGAGATTTTGCAAGCTTGAACACGCGATTTCAGTGAACTTCATTTCAAGTAAGTTGGAAATTCATCATTTCCTTTTGCCAATTTCTTGCTATAGTTGTGTAGATCCTGTTTAGTGGAGCATGCTGATATGTTTAATTTTGAAAATGGATGAGAAATAAGCATGTTATGTTGATTTAAAGTTTGGATCTCCATAATGTTTTGCTTCGATCCGTGCATGTTAGGAAGAATTAGGATGTTTTGATTATGGATTTGGATTGTGCATGAGAAGATCTTTCGAATGGTACAAGATTAAGCGAGATCTCTCTGGGCAACCTTTTCTTTTTCTTTTGTTGTTTTGTGTGTGTTCACCCTTTGTTTGTCTTCTTTGGTGTGAGTACTCGTTCGTTCAGCGTGTGCGTGTGTGGTATGTTCATACCTTGGGATCTTCTTCTGTTATTATATGGGGTTCATTTGTGACGGTTGTCACTCACTTGGGGTTCATTTGTGACGGTTGTCACTCACTTAGGGTTCATATTGGGGATCATTTGTGATGATGGTTATCATCTTGGGGTTCATTTGTGACGGTTGTCACTCACTTGGGGTTCATTTGTGACGGTTGGCACTCACTTGGGGTTCATTTATGTTGACTGTTGTTACTTGGGGTTCATTTATGACATTTGTCATTCATTTGGGGTTCATCTTTGGGGTTCGTTCTGAGAACCTTTGTGTCGCATTACGCGAAAAACCGGCGGGAAACAAGAACAACAGAGCCGCCACCGTGCGTTATTTATCCCAAAAGAGGGAAAGGAAACGCTCAGAGTAAACCTGGAAAAAGCATGGTCTCGCGACCAAAGAGAATGGGATCGGGAGTCGGTTATGCGAAGGGAAGGTATTAGCACCCCTACGCATCCGTCGTACTCGACGGGATCCACGCACAATAGGAGGGAAAATGGTTGCTAAAACACTGCTCAAACACACACACACTGGCAGAAAGAGACACAAGAAAACAAACAAGACTGACTCGGTAGGATATCGCATCCTGGGCCTACTTAGTCTATCAGGCATAGACATCAGAGTCAAAGTAGTTCAGACTGGGGAAACGACACATGCTCGCTAGGACGTCGCATCCTATGCATACGTATCTCCTTTGGACAAAGGAGAATCAGAGCATTCGTAGCTTGGCTAACACGCACACAAACAAACACAGGCAAAGGCAAACATGGAGCCCGAATGCCAATCACTGGACTTACATCAACATCCGAACCAAAACACATACAAGAAGGCAAACGTGGAGCCTGAATGCCAATCACTGGACTTACATCAGCATCCGAACCAAAACACACACTAGAACCCGAATGCCACTTGATGGACTTACATCAGCTTCCAAGCACACGACAACATAAAACAAAGACACAGGCGCCCGGAGAGATCTGCTCATCTCCTGCCTACGTACCTCATCTGGTATGAGGATCAGGGCGACGTAGTTCCCCTACGAAGGGACACAAGGCTAGCCTAGCCAGATAACAGAGGGAGACACAACTAGGGAGACTAACTCGAGCCTAGATGTTATCATGCAAAGTCGTCCCTAAGTCAAGGTTTCTAGCTAACTTGCACAGGAAGCAAGCCTATCCTAAATCACAAGCAATAGCAAACAATCACAAACAGCACACACTATATGCACACAAGTGGGGCTCGATCAAAGGGTAAGACTGCAAGAGCAAGTCATCTGTACAGGGGTAAAGGTAGCTCTTAACCTTGACATTGAGAGTCAAGGTGAAGCCAGATGAAAAGGTGAGGGAAGATGAGACTTCACAGCTCTTATCCCTGGTCAGGGAGAGCTAGAGACAATGAAGTGTGGGTCCAGAAAGTGGGAACCCTTCTACACTTAAGACACTAACACTGTACACTGTACAAGATCTTGGGTTTGTATCCCAATGCATCAACACAGTGGTGTGAGCAGAGGGATGACTCAACAGAATAGCAGGGGATGGATTGCATATCCCTTGGGTTCTGCCAATTGCCTTATCAGAAGGTCTTTACCTTCTTGGGGACAAAAATAAACAAGCACAAACATTGCCTCTTAAGGAGGACTTCAGACAGGTGCCTGGCCAAGTAACAGGCCAGGTCTTCCAGACTACATGGAGACGAGAAAGTTATACCTCAGTGCAAATTGCTTATCAAGCAAAGCAAAGCAATATTAGCAACTAATGTACCTGAAATCAATCAAATATCATTAGTATACTAATCACAGAATTAAACAGCAAACGGTTCACAATTAGCTATACACAGACAAACACAATCCAATGCACTAAGTTCAAGCAACTCAAGTATCAATCCCTACAAAACAAAGTCAAGATTAGCTATACACAAGCCACACATCAAGTCCAATGAAAGCACACCATCAAGCATAGGCCATTTGTGCTATTAACCTGAAACACAACTCAAAAGTGAGATCACAAACCACTAGTCCAAGACTAGGGCCAAAATGAATTCAAAAATCCAAAACAGCAAGTGAAAAATGATCACAACCAAGATACATCAATTAAGAAGAGAATATAATTGGTCTCATGTTTATATCATTCATCATTATCATTTCATGCACAAAATAGCACAAGACATGCAAATTGGAACTTCAAAGGACCAAACAGAATGAGTACAATCAAATTCACATCAAAACAGTTCAATTAATTCTCAAAAAAATCAAGATCAAACAGCATCCATAACATGTTAAGCATATCAAATTTCAGCTCATTTGGACAAAGGGAAGTAGATCAATGAAAATCATAAAGTCAACAGAAATCCAAGCAAGCTCATACATGGTAGCAAAATGAGCATCAACTTCAATCAAATGCCAAACAGTGAAAACAATTAAGAAATGAATGGTACCAAAGCCAAACTACATCTAAACATGTTATGAATCACTCCATCAAATTTCACATTCATATGATATGGTATGAGCATTTCACAAGACTTGGAAGACAATCACTCAAACAAAACCCTAAAATGTCTAAACAGCAAACAAAAATCTCCATCAAATAGGAAATGGCTCAACAATTCCTACAACAATTCATGGCAAGACAAGACATACAGAAGAGATCACATGAAAAATTTGAAGTCAATTGGCAAAGCATAGGCATGTCAAATAAAATCATGAAGTTGACCTAACCTAGTGTGACACAAATTGTCACACTCAACTTGCACACATCATAACTTGCAAACCATGAATCCAAAATTCATAAACTATACATCAAAATAACCAGCAATGAGTCAAGAACAAGCATGTGAAATTTCATTCAATTTGGATAATGCATGATCATTTCATGTTAAAAATGGTAAAACATACACAAAATGCATACAAGTCAAAGATCAATAGGCAAAGTCAAAACTTCTCCAGGAACAACTTGGACTACCATGCCTATAAAAAACTAGAGACAATTTGGAATCTAACAAAAAAAGTCCCATTCAATTTGGATGAAAATTGGATTTGTTTGGATTTTTTGAAGTTAATTGAAAAAATGAAATGTTTATTTATATGAATTAATGGATTAAATTAGAACGAAATGGCATTATTGTAAATGCTGCATGCCATGACCAAAACGCACAGCTCTATTAATGCGCTGGCGCCACGTGAATGGAAGGATCCAGCGGGAAACTCATTTTCGAATTGCCAGGCGAATGGTTCGGATCAAACACGGGAAAATTTCCAGATTTCTCACGTTCATCACTGTTCTTGTTCGTTCATCATTCCAGATTCGGTTACGAACATTTTTCCACCAAAACATACAAACTATATACCGTTCTCTCCGTCTCTCCACGTAGGTCACGAATATGTCCATGATTTGGTCCAGAAATTAAAGCATGGAGAGATACGATCGAAAGTATTTTTGGTACACAAACTTTGATTCACAATATCTTGATGATTAGTGGATGAAATTGCATGGTTCAAACATCAATACACTCTATGTTCGAAGATCTACTGAATCCACATGGCAATTGTATGAACTAAAGGATTCAAATCTTTACCTTCTTGAAGTGGCAGTGTGAAATCCTTGCGTGTTTGGCTCCAATTTGTGAAAACAGATGTAGTGTAATGACTATGAAGATGATTGATGAAGAAATCTCAGCTCAAAAGTGCACGAATCAATGGATTTTCGCAGCTGCCATGGAAGAGCTCAAGATTGCAACAGTGTGAATTGGCACGTGTTTGGCTTCAATCTCCACAAACAGAACTTGCAAATTACCTGCAAGAGATGAATCAACAAAGAACTAACAAAAACAATGGTGAATTCTTGGAGAATTGATGAAAAAATGAATGTGAAAAATGTGAAAATTTGAGAGAATTTTGTGAGTTTTTGGATTGGATCTGAAAAAATGATTAGTCTCATTGAAAACAGTTACAATTAACAATATATACCAATGCCTTAATCCAAAATTAATCATGATTAGCAAAATGGAGATGATTAGTGTTAAGTGCATTTTCAAGTGTGTGGCCAAAATGCCCTTTCATGATGCAGCCAATTTTTATGTCCAAACTTGGTTCAAGCAAGTCCTAAATGATATTTTGGAAGTGTTGGAAAAAGTCCCATGTGAAAATTCCAAGTATTTTGAGATTTGGACCATTTTGCCCTTGCTTTTTAATTGGTACACTTGAAAATTGACCTTTTTATGTGAAGGCTTTTGGCAAAATGTGATGATGGATTATGAAAGTACACATCAAATGTGGTTTGCTCAAAGAAAAACCATCCAATTTGGCCATTCCATGTGAAAGTTATGCCACTTTGAATTTGGTCATTTTTGGAAAATGAATGGACCATATCTTGCCAACCACACATGGGAATTTCAAGTTCTTTGACTTTTTGGAATGGTGAGATCAATACCTTCAACTTTCATGTTGGACAAAATTCCATTTGAAGCTTGTATGATGAAGTAATTTTGAGGAGAAAAACATTCCATTTTGGGCAGTTGAAATTACAAGTCACCTACTATTTTTGGAAACTTCTTGTCTGACCTCCAAATCTTCAACCTTGGTCTTTGATATGTCAAATGAGACTTATATGGACATGAATGAGGCCTTTCAAACCATCTTACACCTTCCAATCCATAAAGTCAGGCACAGTTGACCACCGTTGACTTTCTGGGGTTTCTGAAGAAATTCAGCTTGACTGATGACTTCTGAGCATCCAATCTTTGGCCAAATAACTTCACAATGATCCTTAGACCATATGAACTTGATAAATCAACCATAGGGCTTTGTTCCAATGAAAATAGCACATGTTTGCTTGTTTGACTGATTCTCCTGACCAGTTTGACCTAATTCCTCTGTAGGCTTGCACATGAGCAAATGGACAATGCAATGTTATGCAGTGGACCATGTTATGTTAATGACCTAATATGAAATGAATGTACAAAAGGTAGGATGCAAATTTGAGGTGCTACAGCTGCCCCTATTCAATCGACTGGGAACCCAAATGGATGAGAGCAACGACTGTCAGACTTTCAGGGTAAACAGGGATTGAATACCAAGAACCGTAGAATTTGCACAATGCTGGGAATTTCTTTTCTTGTTTTTGTTATTTTTTCGGAGGCACAACCACATTCAGACATCGACACACGATGAATGGGAACATAAATCTCCATTAGATGCCAACGGACAACTAGGAAAATCTCAACGTTTATTGAGACCAACGGAGAGGTAAACAGACATCAACGGATGATCTGCGGGGATAGTGATACAACCATACGTCAGCGGACGTAATGGGAAAAACTCATCGTTTACCAAAACCAACGGAGAGGTAGATCGAACTGGGGACGACCGGGAAAAACTCGACGTTTACCAACCAACGGAGAGGTAGCCAGACATCAACGGATGAATGGGAAGACTCGACCAGACGTCATCGGACGAAAGGGAGAAGCTCGACGTTTATCGACACCAACGGAGAAGGAGGATCCTTCTGGGGACGAACCTGTGGGGAATAAGCAACCATACGTCAACGGACGCATAGGAAAAACTCGACGTTTATCGACACCAACGGAGAGGAGGACTCTGTAGAGAGGACGACGTTACGAACATCGGACGATGATGCTTACAAACATCAAGGAAGACCAGACACTACGCATGACTGGGAAAGCACCGAAAGATGGTGTTTACCGACACCAAAGAAGACCAGACACTTACGCATGACTGGAAATCACCGAAAGATGGTGTTTATCGACACCAAAGAAATAACACACACGGGTGTTAACAGGATACTGACATCTACCTGTTAGGGCAAGGCTACACACTTGCAGGGGAGCTCACTGGGGATCAAGGTCACAACAGCGAGCAAACAGGAAGGAACACCAAGGATACCAGGTTGTAGGTATGAAACGGGTGACCGACCAAAGCGTGAATTGGTTTGTTTTCCAAAACACTCATCATCCTGAAGAGGGCTAGAAAAGCAGTCTTGTTAAAGGATGGGCATTCGATTCCGAACAAAGGAATACGAATCTTACTCAGCTGGGGAGGACGACTTCGACCCAAGAGCGCATGAGACATATTATCTATAGCCGTCAAAACGTAGATAATACACTCGCATGGCAGATTATCCATAACCGGGTTGGTTGTTAAATGGATAAATCGACCGACAAGAAAGGCATCAGGGTACCCGACTAGGTATGCAAAAGATGACCAATCAAAAAGGGATAAAGTTGCTAACTTGGAGCAAATACCCAAAGGGAAGGGGAAGACCCACTGGGGACAATACTGCTTGATTAAGGCAAGTATCCAGAGGGGAAAAGAATATCAATACCGCAAACGGGATACTGATAACTGCAAAGAGGGGATTACATCTACCGTCTTGTAGGTAGAAAACCACAGAAAAGTAACCAGTCATCAATAGGATGAGCACAAAAGGGTTAACTCTGCTAGGGGATGAAAGTGGGATTTTACAACTACCAGGAGTAGGTAGAAAACCACAAAGATAGGACTTACAACTACCGGTTTGTAGGTAGAGGCCAACAAATTCCGCTGAGGATAAGATGAATGTGTGCCGGTTAGTGAGCAACTATTCATTTATGCCCCAGGGAAGCACAGGAGACAGCCAATGGAAAGCCAATTTAGGATCGATCCAAAAAGGCAGACTGAATCAAGACTCATCCTAATGAGGAAAGAACTCAATAGGGAAAACCGTCCCGTGAGGGAGGAACGGAATCGACCGTCATCCACGAGGGTATAGCTCAGTGGGGAGCGCAGAAGGAAACGGTAGACGCTTTCTGCTTAAGGGGTAGACTCTACATGGAGAGATCGGACACACCCACATCTGCTAGGAGGCTACTGGGGGGAAAAAACAGGTTTTCCTTTCACCAACAGATGAGGAAATAAACCTCTCTGGGGGTACCAATCCTGAAAGCCGTCAGGAGCAACTGTAGCGAAAGTGTTGTACCGATGTCGAACAAAAATCCGCCTCTGCAGGGGATATGGTCTGACTGGTTTCGAACACATGAATGCATATGTTTGAATTTTTCTATGGCGTAATGCTCCACATGGAATGGGAATGCTACGCAGTTTGAGGATGCAATGATCACTACATGCAAAATGAAAAATGAATGAAAACTCCGCTAGGGAGCCCACTGATCAAACACTCCAACTCTGTGGGGAGACTCTGTTTGAAGAAATATGCTTGAGGAAAACTCTGCGGGGAGAGCACCGACTTCTCACTCCTGCTGGAGAACAGGGATACCAGGAATCAACCAGATCTCTGATGGGGATAGATAGGCATTGATAAAGTTCACCATGTCAACCACTCTGCTGAGGATCTATCCGAGAAAATGACGGAGTGCTGGGATGTCAATCCCCCCAAATACCGGATCTTAACAGAAACACACCCGTGCCAGGGTGAGGAGAAGACTGCTCTGCTGGAGAGACGAAAGTTGAAGTCTTCAATACACCTTCTGCTTGAGAAATGCCCCATGAAAATGTTCCACCAGCAACCTTGCTGAGGATGCCCCACGATAGGGCCCAAACAGCACTCTACTGGGGATGCCCCACCATAGGTGCTAACAGGGGCTTGGAAGAAAAAAGTCTGCACTGCCGGGGACATGAAGATGAACAACTTCAACCAACACTGCATTGAACAACCTCGCTGGGGAGAAACCACAAGAGGTTCTACAGGAAAGAGATACAGTTATGCTCGAGATGCGAACAAATGTCTTACCTGTTGGTGATCATACCACCCTTGGGAGAGCACTGCAGGTCTCCTAAGTATCCTTCCATCATTGTGAATGTTCACTTTGTTTAAGAACAATTTTTTGAAAATTTTGTTTATTTTGAAAACAATGATACTTTATCAATTAAAACATGCAAAACATTTGTTGAGTTGAAACAAATAAGAGTGCAAATAATTGGATAAAAGCTCAAATCGATGTGATAGAATGGTAATCTGCAAAGGGCGAGACTCCATAGATCTGTACAAGTTTGAAATCGGTGATATATATTGGAGAGGGCTACATTGAACATAATAACCTTTTCTCTACCATTCCGAATTTTCGATGTATTCGGAGCTTCAGTCGACGACGAATCGAGAATCCCTGACGGATGACAGATATAGAGCACAGTCTTGTCAAGATGCAGTTACTTGCCAAATCCCTAATTTTTGCCTAGATTGCCCCAGTGTGAGGTGCTCAATCTAGCGGGATGCAAATTCTTTTTTTCCAATGTCTCTAATTTTTGCCTGGATTGCCCTTTCGGGTTTTCAATCCACCGAGACGCTCCTTTTTGCCTAAGTCGCCCTTTGGGGTGTTCGACTTAGCGAGCTGTTTTGCTTTTTTTTTTGTTTTAGGCAGAGTATTTCTTGACTGCATCGGAATTCACAGGACGAGTGAACTTCTTCATCCATTGTTGTAAGTACCAAAGCACTGCCTAAAAGGCTCTCTTGACAACATATGGACATTCATAGCTTGGGGTTCACTTGCCCCTGGAATTGAGCGCGAAAGACAAGACTTTCTTGAGCACCAAGTCACCTTCTCGGAACACACGAGGCTTGACCTTCTTGTCGAATGCTTTTTTTCACTCTCTGCTGATATAACTGACCATGACACATGGCAGTTAATCTCTTCTTTTCGATCAGATTCATTTGGTCGTAACGACTCTGAATCCATTCAGCATCAGCCAACTTGGGACTTTGAGGGTGCTATTTTTTCTTTTGTTTCTTTCTTTTGACTTTTCTTTCTTTTGATTTGGATTTCTTTTGATTTCTTTTGATTTGGATTTCTTTTGATTTTGCACCCTCCTCTCTTTCTTTTTTTTTTTTTAATGCCCCAGTTGGCTGTTCTGCCGATTCTCGAGATGCAGCTGAGTGATCTTCTTTTCTTGCTCAAGAAGTCGGGAAATCTCGTCAGGAATCCCTTCAACATCATCTTCTTCCGCTTCGAATACAGGGAATTCAAAATTGGGAGATGACGTCTGATCATTATGTTCAATGGGTTTACGAAACAACCTGCATAATGATTTTGATATGAAAAGCTTTTTGGAAAACCAACAAGACAATCGTTATGCAGATGAAAAGATTGCTTTTATTCTTGTTTTTAGGGTTTTTTGTGATCACCAATTTCATGTAAAAAGCAAAAAGGGAAAACAAATGGAAAAACAAATGTTTTAACATGCTTTTAGTTGAATGAAAATATCATTGCACAAAATGTTGCCAACAATGTCATCACTTCTCCTTTTGGCATGGGAGAAGGGTTTTTAAACAAAGTGATTATTACTCTGACTTATGAACAACTGTAGGAACGCCCACAGTGACCCAATTGTGATAGATCCCTCCAGGGATGACAAATGTCAGAATCCTTTGCACCAGCAGCTTCTGCTTTTGAACAAACCTCTAGAAGAAAAGTCAGCGCCAGCCCGGGACTTGTTACCTTCAAGCTTGGTTAACACGGGGACCTAAGTCCTCAAAGCTCAGAATACCTGATCTGACAAGGTCCTGCACCTTATTCTTAAACTGAAAGCAGCTTTCCACATCATGACCGGGAGCACCCGAATGATACACACAATGCTGCTCAGGCCTATACCACCACCGAGGGTTGACGGGTACGACCGGCGGGTCTCTGGGAGTAATCAAGTTCCGCTCTATCAACGAGGGATACAGCTCTGAGTATGACATAGGGATCGGATCAAAAATGATCTTCTTCCTCTCGTTACTCGCACTGGCTTGATTATCATTGGGAGACTGGTAAGCCTGCTGTTGAGGACGATGTTGCTGATGTTGATATTGCTGAGTTGGTCTTCTCTGTTGCTGTGGGGTTTGAGTTGCTGGGATAGTCACAGCAGCGACCTGACGATATGGTCCTCTGTTTGCACTCCTTCGACGGTGCACAGCATTTGTTTCACTCTCTCCCCTTTTGGGTGCCCCAGAGAATGGCTTCTTAAAATTCGAAGAACTTGAAGAGCCGGGATCTTGAATCTTTCCTGCTTTGATAAGGCTCTCAGTCCTTTCCCCACAGACAACAACATCAGAAAAGCTACTGAACGGGCAACTTCCCATGCGGTCCATGAACACGCCTTGCAAGGTTCCAATGAACATGTCAGTCAGCTCTCTCTCCAGCATAGGCGGTTGCACTCTTGCGGCTAGCTCACGCCATCTCTGGGCGTACTCTTTGAAGCTTTCCTTGGATTTCTGACACAAACTCTGCAGTTGAGTTCGGCTCGGCGCCATATCCATGTTGTGCTTGTACTGCCTCAGAAAGGCTTCACCCAGATCTTTCCAGCTTCTGACTGATTCTTTTTTCAGATCCATGTACCAGTCCAAAGACGCTCCAGACAGACTGTCTTGGAAAAAGTACATCCACATCTTTTCGTCGTCAGTGTAAGCAGAGATCTTTCTGAAGTAAGCCTGCACATGGGTGCGAGGACAAGAGGTGCCATTGTACTTTTCGAATGAGGGTGCTTTGAACTTGTACAGGATTCTCAAACCCTCTACCAGCCCCATATTTGTAACATCAAATCCGAGGGAGTTCTGGCATTCCATCGCACGGATCTTCTCAGCCAGGGCATCAACCTTACGATCCCTATCCTCAACTCTGACCACCTCATCATCTTCACTCAGCAACGTGAACATGTCCTCTTGTCGGTCGACAATAGGAGTTGGATGACGAACCGGAGCCCGGGTAGCTCTAGCATTGACCTCTACAGCAAGAGGCTGTCCATTGATCCTTATTCCTCTCAACTCTTCCCCGACGGCGTAGTCGTTAGTGGGAACAGCAACATTGACATTCTCATAAGCAGGTGCAACAACAGGCGAAGCACGGTTGGACGTCTGAATCACAGTCTCTTGTCTCTGAACCAAAGCTCGGAGCTCCTCCTGACCTTGAGCAACCCCTTGCATCATCGTTATGAACTGGGCCATGTTCGCCCTCATCTCAGCCAACTCAGTCTGAACCTGATCCATATTCCTCTGATGGTTGAGTCTGGTTGAATACCGATGCAGTCTCTGATCAGCTATCCTGCCTGACACAGGAACCAGAGTGAGAAGTCCGAACTAGAACACCTGTTATGCAATATGACATGAGTATGATGTTAATGCATATGATGTACATGAAATGATCATTTTTCAGGCATTCAAAGAGCCTGATTCATCTTAAAGGATAACAATCTGCAGCAACACGGCGCGGTATACAAGAGCAAGGAGTACCGAGTGAAACCAACAATTTCATCTGTAAATGAGCACCCAGATCCATCAGTGAACAGACTCTGGAATGTACCCGAGAAATGATATGCATGCAGAGATTAGCTTTTTCTTTCTTTTCTCTTTTTTTCAAAAAAATTTTATTGCATTTCTTTTGAAAAATAAACATGCTATGATGCACATGATGCAGACAGGACTGGCAGGCTGTGCATCTCAGAACACAGGATCGAAGCTTCGGCTCGAACTCTGAACAACAATTCATCTAAAACCCAAAGTCAACTGATAAACTGTCATCTGAACCCAATCTGAGAAAACCGAGTCACCAACAGGACCACAAGTCACCAACCGGTCACCAACTGTACCTGTTAAAATGATCATTCCCTCCCTATCACGGGTGTCATCTAGGCCAGGGTAAGGTCGAAAGAAACGCAGCATAAATAACCTTTCGCAGAATATCATCATATACACACCTGAAGTATGTAACGATGATATCCTACCAAGGTCTGAACTGCTCGTGATGTCGATGTTCCGCTAAGTGGCGCATACCACCCGCTTCCCATGAATCACTCTATTCCTAGGTTTCCTAGATTGCACTCATAGCCTGGGTATTGGGCCTTTTACCTCGAGTAATTCCCACCCCAAACAGAGAAACACAACACAACCAGCAGATGAATATGAATGAATGCAAACATTAATGCGAACAATAAATGCAAACAATAAATGCAAACAGTAAATGCAAATATATACAAATGAATGCAATAAATAACAGCGCAAAGCAACCAAAACTCTAACCTAGAGAGCGCTAGGAGAGACTCGCTTAGGGAAGATGGACCAGCAGAGGTCAACTTTTTTTGTCCCCAGCAGAGTCGCCAGCTGTCGCATTACGCGAAAAACCGGCGGGAAACAAGAACAACAGAGCCGCCACCGTGCGTTATTTATCCCAAAAGAGGGAAAGGAAACGCTCAGAGTAAACCTGGAAAAAGCATGGTCTCGCGACCAAAGAGAATGAGATCGGGAGTCGGTTATGCGAAGGGAAGGTATTAGCACCCCTACGCATCCATCGTACTCGACGGGATCCACGCACAATAGGAGGGAAAATGGTTGCTAAAACACTGCTCAAACACACACACACTGGCTGAAAGAGACACAAGAAAACAAACAAGACTGACTCGGCAGTGTAGCACCTCAAATTTACACCTACCTTTTGTACATACATTCTCATATTAGGTCATAACATTAACATGGTCCACTGCATAACATTGCATTGTCCCTTTTGCCCAAGTGCAAGCCATTCAGAAGAATTTGGTCAAACTGGTCAGGAGATCAGTCAGTCAAGCAAGCAAGTATAATTTTCAAGGAGGCAAGGCCCTAGGGTTGGTCCAACATGTTCACATGACCTAGGGGTCCTTTTGAAGTGTTTTGGTTAAGGATTGGATGCTCAGAAGTCATCAGTCAATGCACAGTTCACCAGAAACCCTAAAAAGTCAACTATGGTCAACTGTGGTCAACTGTGCCTGATTTTATGGATTTCAAGGTGGGAGATGGTTTGAAAGGGTTCATTCATGTCCATATAGGCCTCATATAACATATCAAACATCATCATGGAAGAAATTGAAGTCAAACAAGAAATTTCCAAAAATAGAAAGTTGACCTGTAATTGGAATTTGCCAAAAATGGAAAGTCTTGATCCTCAAAATTACATCATGATACAAGCTTCAAATGAATTTTTGCCCAACATGAAAGTTGAAGATCTTGTTCTTGCCTTTCCAAAACGTCCAAGAACACGCAATTCCCATTTATGGTTGACAAGTTATGATCAAATCATTCTCAAAAAATTTTGAACTTCAAAGTGGCATATCTTCCAAACCATTTGGCCAAATTGGGTGGGGTTTTTTGCTACAAGTCATATTTGATGCCCTCTTTCCGAATTTGTCATCACAATTCATCAAAAGTTTACCAATCAAAATGGCCATTTTCAAAGTAGCATGAATTAATTAAGTGAAGTGAAAAAATGGACTTTTAATTTAAACATTTCCAATGATTTTTACCACTTGGAATTGTCTAGAAATCACATTTGGAATTTGTTAGAGGCCCAAATTCGTGCACATTCATACACCCCATGTAATTTGGCTTGGTTTTTAGCAATTGTCCAAAACATGTCATTTTAAGCAAAACCAATTACCACTTCAATTAATCATGCTTAGAAACACTAAACAGAAGATATATACTTCATTTTGAGTCTGAAAAGCCCTAGCCACTCTTTGCAAACAGATCAAAAAACCTCTTTCTCTCAAAAACTCACTTTTGCTCCATTTAAATTTTTTCTGAAAAACTCCAAAGCACACGAACTAGGGTTGTTTGTTTAATCACCCACCAACTTTGTTGAGGCCATTGCAAGCTTGAGACCACAACTGTAAAGCCTTTTTCATGGACTGTTTTGAAGAAGCTTCATCCATGGCAGATTTCGAGTGAAGCACAATCAAGCAAGTTTGAGCCAAATTCCTTCTTCCATTCACCTTCTGGAACTTCATTGAGCATCTGTTTCGAGCAAACGCAACCAAACAACAGCTGAATCACCACTGCACTTCAGATCAAGTGAGTTTTTGAATCTCTCTATTTGCAAAATCATGTTATACTTTAGATAGACCTTGCTTTGCTGGTTACAATGAAACTTAAATCGTGTAAAATGGTTGCATAATGAGTGAGAAACTTGGCTTTGAAGTTTGATGTTTAAACATGTTTCTGCTCGATTCTTTCTTGATAGCATGATTCAATGAAAATGAATGTTAGATTATGAATGTATGTTGCTTGCTGAGTCGAATGGTGTATTTGATTGCAAATTCTGGAAAAAATTTCTTCAAGATGATGAATGATGAACACTGTAGCATGAACCCTAATTTTAAAAAATGCCCAGATCGTGTTTTGGCTTTTGGATGTTTCGTCTGCATGAGGGCACTGTTCCATTAACCCATGACCAATCAGATTGCTTCATTCCCTTAAGTGAAACGCAGCGTTTCACTTAAGGGACGAGATAATTACCACAATGCCATTCTTTGTTTATTATTTTAATTAAATCTTTTTATTTTGCAATATTCATTTCACTTTGTACACCAATCTTACAAAAATCATGAATGCTTCATTTTTAATCCAAAATTCATGGGACTTTTTGCAAAATGCTCATCTGGACCTCTAGTTTTTTATCATGATTTTTCCAGATTTTTTGCATGAGTGAATTTTTAATTGTGCTAGGGTTTGTTCATGTTGACCATTTTTTGTATACTTTGCCAAATCAATTGTGAAATGATGATGCCTTATCCAATGACTCTCAAATGTTTTGTGCTCAAACTAGACACATTCATGGTGATTTTGGTGTAGAGTTTGTGAATTTATCATTGCTGGTTTGTGAGTTATGATTTTTTGAATTAGGGTGTGACAATTTGTGTCACACCATTGATGTCCAACTTCATGATTTTATTTACAATGCCTAATGAACTCAATTTGGTCTGATTTTTTGCATGAACACACTTGTGGATGTCTAGCTTACATGTGATTTTTTATGGAATTATTGATGACATTTCCTAATTGTTTGGAATTTTCTCCCCTGTTTGACCAAAATGTTGACTTTTGTGACACTTGATGCCATATGCTTTGTGAAATTCTCATACATTATTGGATGGACATGAAATTTGACATGTGATTAGTAGACATCTTAAGGTTTATCATGGTTTTAGTCCCATTCATTTCTCATAGGTTGTCACTGATTTATGATTTATTGAAGTTGGTGCATGTTTGGTTGACTTCTTTGAGCATGTTTGAACTTGCCCTGCCTTTCTGATTTTCATTTCCCTACTTCCCATGATCCAATTGAGCTAAAATTTGGTGTGCTTATCATGTTATGGATGATGTTTGATCATGAATTATTTGAGAATTTATTGAATTGTTTATGATTTGTTTTGAGTTGAGTCTTGTTGTTGACTTCTTTGAGCTTCTATATGCCATGCCTTGACCTAATTTGCCTGTGAAATGATGATGATGATTGATATGAATGTGAAACCAATTGAGTTTGTTTCTTGATTGTTTGAATATGATTTTGATTGGATTCCACTTGCTGTTTTGACTTTCTCATCCCCTTTTGACCCTAGGCTTGTCCTAGTGGTCTTGTTGCTCATGTTTGAGTTCATTTTTTCAGGATAAGGAGCAATTGCCCAAAGAAACTTATACAAGTTGAATGAGTTTGATTTGATTAGCATGACTAACTTGTTTGTTTTGTAGGTTGCTTGGCTCATATGCTTTGAGCCTTGTGCATTGCACATTTAACTGACTGTGTTGATTGTTGATTTCTATCTCATTTTGATTTAACTTTGAATTGAATACTGATGTTGTCTGACTGGTTTCAAGTACCTTTAGTTGCTTATAGTTCTTTAAGAACTTTGCTTTGCTTTGCTTAAGAGCAATTTGCATTGAGGTATATTTTCTTATCTTCATGTAGTCTGGAAGACCTGGCCTGTTACTTGGCCAGGCAACTGTCTGAAGTCCTCCTTAAGAGGCAATGTTTGTGACTGTTTACATTGGTCCTTGTATAGAGTCAAAGACCTCCTAAGTGAAGAGGCAATTGGCAGAACCCAAGGGATATGCAATCTATCCGCTGCTATTCTGTGTGTCATCTGCTTTGCTCACACTACTGTGTTGATGCATTGCAGATACAAACCCAAGATCTTGTACAATTGTACAGTTGAGTCAGTTTTAAATGTGTAGAAGGGTTCCCACTTTCTGAACCCACACATTCTTGTCTTAAGCTCTCCCAGGCCAGGGATAAGAGCTGTGAAGTCTTATCTTCACTCACCTTTCATCCGCTTCACCTTGGCTCTCAATGTCAAGGTTAAGAGCACCATTAACCCTATTCCAGTTGGCTTCAATGCCTAACCTTTGTGTGAGCCCATTGCTTGTGTATAGTGTGTGCTACTTATGCAAGTTAGGTTTTGTTTAGCTTGCTTCCTGTGCAAGTTAGGTTAGGTGTGGCTTGCTTCTTGTGCAAGTCATGTTTAGGATAGGCTTGCTTCCTGTGCAAGTTAGCTAGAAACCTTGACTTAGGGATGAATTTGCATGATAACATCTAGGCTCGAGTCGTAGTCTCCCTAGTTGTGTCTCCCTCTGTTATCTGGTTAGGCTAGTCCTTTTTCCCTCCGTAGGGGAACTACGTCGCCCTGATCCTCATACCAGATGAGGTACGTAGGCAGGAGATGAGCTGATCTCTCAGGGCGCCCTTTTTCTTTTTCCACCTTGTGTCTCAACCCTTTTGTGTGGGTTGTTATGTGCTTGGAAGCTGATGTAAGTCCATCGAGTGGCATTCGGGTTCCAGTGTGGTTTTGTTTGGTTCGGATGCTGATGTAAGTCCAGTGATTGGCATTCAGGCTCCACGTTTGCCTTTGCCAGTGTTTGTTTGTGTGTGTGTCAGCCGAGCTACGAATGCTCTGATTCTTCTTCGTCCAAGAAGATACGTATGCATAGGATGCGACATCCTAGCGAGCATGTGTCGTTTCCTAGTCCGAACTACTTCGACTCTGATGTCTATGCCTGATAGACTAAGTAGGCCCAGGATGCGGTATCCTGCCGAGTCAGTCTTGTTTGTTTTCTCGTGTCTCTTTCAGCCAGTGTGTGTGTGTGTGGGCAGTGTTTAGCAACCATTGTCCTTTCTATTGTGCGTGGATCCCGTCGAGTACGACGGATGCGTAGGGGTGCTAATACCTTCCCTTCGCATAACCGACTCCCAATCCCATTCTCTTTGGTCGCGAGACCATGCTTTTTCCAGGTTTACTCTGAGCGTTTCCTTTCCCTCTTTTGGGATAAATAACGCACGGTGGCGGCTCTGTTGTTCTTGTTTCCCGCCGGTTTTTTCGCGTAATGCGACAGCTGGCGACTCTGCTGGGGAGATAGAGAAGTTGACCTGTGCTGGTCCATCTTCCCTAAGCGAGTCTCTCCTAGCGCTCTCTAGGTTAGGGTTTTGGTTGCTTTGTGCTGTGTTTATTTATTGCATTCATTATTTGTTCATTTCATTTATTGTTTGCATTTATGTTTGCAATTATGTTTGCATTCATTCACATTCATTATTCATCTGCCTGGCTGGTTGTCTGTTTTTCTTTGTTGGGGTGGGAGTCACTTGAGGTAAAAGGTCCAATACCCAGACCATGAGTGAAATCTAGGATGATTAGGAATATAGTGATTCATGGGAAGCGGGTGGTATTGCGCCACTTAGCGGAACATTGATATCACGAGCAGTTCAGACCCTGGTGGGATATTGTCGTTACATACTTCGGGTGTGTATATGATGGTATTCTGCGAAAGGTTATTTATGCTGCGTTTCTCTCGACCTTACCCTGGCCTAGACGACACCCGTGAGTGTGGAAGGGTTGATCTTCATTACAGGTACCGTTGGTGACTTGTGGTTCTGTTGGTGACCTTGGGTTCAGACAACAGTTTATCAGTTGACCTTGGGTTTTCAAGTTGGATTTGGGTTCTGAGTTTAAACCAAAGCTTCAACCTTGTGATCAGAGATGCACAACCAGCCAGTCCAGTCTGCATCATGTGCATCATAGCATATTTATTTTTCAAAAGAAACGCAAAAAAAAAAAAGAAAATAAAAAAAAATACGCAAAAAAAAGAAGCAAAAAAAGAAAAAAAAAACTAATCTTTGCATGCATATCATTTCTCAGGTACATTCCAGAGCTTGTTCACTGATAGAGATGGCAACAGTCCCAGAGCCGAAGCGGAAGACCTGTTCTTACAGCTTTCATCGTAAGTCGTTGACTTCATTGATGGAGTTGGGTAGCCTTGTGACTAGTGATCAGCTGAAGAGTTTTGTTGGGCAGTAAGGAGATATTCTGACGTTGTTGAAGACAGTAGTCGATCCGGTGCCGCTACAGACACTTCTTCAGTTCTACGACCCGGAGCTCAGATGTTTTACCTTTCAAGACTACCAGTTGGCGCCTACTCTCGAGGAGTATTCTATTCTGATGAACGTCCCGATTCAGCATCAGGTTCCTTTCTTGGACGTACCTAAGGAGGTTGACTTCGGAGTTGTTGCCAGAGCTCTCCGTTTGAGTGTCAAGGAAGTTTGTGATAATTGGAAGCCCAGTGGGGGAGTTGTGGGTCTGCCGTTGAAGTTTCTATTAAGGGTTGCTAGAGAAGAAGCCGAGAAGGGGAATTGGGAAGTCTTTCACGCCCAGCTTGCTGCTATGATTTATGGGATCGTTCTATTCCCAAGCATGCCCAATTTTGTTGACCATGCTGCCATCAGTATCTTCATTGGAGGGAATCCAGTCCCTACTCTGTTAGCTGACACTTACTATGCCATTCACAGTAGGCATGGTAAGGGTGGAGCTATCAAGTGTTGTCTACCTCTTCTGCTCAGATGGTTCATGTCCCTCCTGCCTGGTAGTGGACCCTTTGTGGATACCCAGAGCACTCTTAAGTGGACTCAGAGGGTCATGTCGCTCACCTCATATGACATCAGATGGCAGTCTTACCGGATGGACGTACGGAATGTTATTATGAGCTGTGGAGAATTCCGGAACGTGCCACTCGTGGGGACCAAGGGTTGTATCAATTATAATCCAGTTCTTTCTCTTCGTCAGTTAGGGTTTGTAATGAAGGGAAAACCACTTGAGGCTGAGGTAGCCGAAAGTGTGTATTTTGAGAAGCAGAGTGACCCGGCTAGATTGGAGCAGATAGGAAGAGCCTGGAGGTCTGTTGGAGTGAAGGATGGATCTGTTTTCGGGAAGAAGTTTGCCATTGCAATGCCTGATTACACTGATTGGGTAAAGAAGAGAGTGGAAACTTTGTTGCTACCCTACGATAGGATGGAGCCGTTGTAGGAGCAACCACCCTTGATCCTTGCTGATAGTGTGCCTGCTGAGCACTATAAGCAAGCTCTGATGGAGAGTCGCCGGTTGAGAGAGAAGGAGCAGGACACCCAGATGGAGTTGTACAAAGCCAAAGCTGATAAGTTGAACATTGGCCCATCGACTCAGGGAGGTGCAAGGAGAGGATGCTAGCAGAGCAAGGAGCAAGAAGAGATCTTACGAGGAGATGGAATCTGTGTTGGATGCAGAGCATCGGGAGTGCTTGAGGCTGCAGAGAGCAGAAGCCAACTATCAGAAGAAGATCAGAGACCTAGAGAAGCAACTCAGAGACAAAGACATCCAGCTGAAGAAGGAGGTAAACTTGAGACAGACATCAGATGATTATCTTGGAGGAGAATTTTTAGAACTTAGAAGACAATTGAAGGAGAAGATCACCCCTCTACCAGAATGTTCAGAGTGCACACTGTTGATAGACCAGTGCCAATACCTGAAGACTCTCATTCCGGAAGATCGTTTATCTTAGCTTGTATCTTTGATGTATTTGTTGAGAATCACCTCCAGGCTTGTTGGATGGGATTCATTTGTTTGTACTCTGTTTATTCAAATATTTTTGTTGACTCGGTTGTATTGATTTTTTTGTCCTTATTTATAGATAAGGTTGTTGGTATTTCCCTGTTGTTCTCGTTTACCCTGTATTGTTTTGTTCCCTTGTTGCTGCAGGTTGCCATCTTTTGAGGATGGATCAGGCTCTTTGAATGCTTGAGAAATGAGCATATCATGTGCATCATACACATCATTAACATCATACTCATCTCATTCGCATAACAGGTGTTCTTGTGCCGACTTCTCACTTTGGTTCCTGTGTTCAGGCAAGATAGCTGATCAAAGACCGCACCGCTACTCAACGAGACTCAACCATCAAAGGAATATGGATCAAGTACAAGCTGAGTTAGCTGAGATGAGGGCTAACATGGCCCAGCTCATACATATGATGCAAGGGGTTGCGCAAGGACAAGAAGAACTCCGAGCTCTGGTTCAGAGGCAAGAAGCTACATTGCCGCCAGTCAATCCACCTCTGCAAGAAGGAAACCCAGTCCATGACACTGCTGCTGCTGCTGTGCCCATCAACAACTATGCTGTAGGAGAAGAGTTGAGGGGTATTCGAGTTGATGGTCAACCTATTGCTCCAGACACTGCTAATGCCAGGGTAATCCATGCTCCGGCCCGTAACCGAATTCCGATTGTTGACAGACAAGAGGATATGTTTACTTTGCTCAGCGAAGACGAAGACACTTTGGGAAGAAACGATGCGAGAGATCGTAAAGTTGAGGCCCTTGCTGAGAAGATCCGGGCTATGGAATGTCAAAACTCCCTCGGTTTTGATGTTACCAATATGGGATTAGTGGAAGGTCTGAGAATCCCACACAAGTTTAAAGCACCGTCCTTCGACAAATACAACGGTACTTCCTGCCCTCGCACCCATGTGCAGGCATACTATCGAAAGATCTCGGCGTATACTGACGACGAGAAGATGTGGATGTATTTTTTCCAAGACAGCCTATCTGGGGCGTCTTTGGACTGGTACATGGAGTTGAAAAGAGATTCGATCAGGTGCTGGAGGGATTTGGGTGAAGCATTCCTCAGACAGTATAAACATAACATGGATATGGCACCGACCCGGACTCAGCTGCAGAGTCTGTGTCAGAAAAACAACGAGAGCTTTAAAGAGTACGCCCAGAGATGGCGCGAGCTTGCTGCGAGAGTTCAGCCCCCTATGCTGGAAAGGGAGTTGACAGACATGTTTATCAGCACTCTTCAAGGTGTGTTTATGGACCGGATGGGGAGCTGCCCATTCGGAAGTTTTTCTGATGTCGTCATCTATGGCGAGAGAACCGAAAGTCTGATCAAGGCCGGTAGGATTCATGATGTGGGTTCTTCTTCGTCATCGAAGAAACCCTTCTCTGGGGCACCTCGCCGTAGAGAAGGAGAGACCAATGTTGTACAACACCGAGGGAATGTGTACAGAGGTAGTGTAAACAGAGATCAGTATCGCCCGGTTGCTGTAGTGACCATTCCTGCACCTCAACCTCGTCAACAACAACAACAACAAAGAGCTCAACAACCACAACAACAACAACAACAGCAACAACGTCCGTATCAGCCCAGACAAAGAATGGTTGATCGACGTTTTGATCCTTTACCAATGTCGTACGCCGAACTACTGCCCGAACTACTCCGGTTAGGGTTTGTTGAGTTACGTACAATGGCTCCACCAACAGTGTTGCCTCCCGGATACGATGCAAACGTCCGCTGTGACTTTCATTCTGGGGCACCAGGCCACCATACTGAAAAATGCCGGGCTTTCCAGCACAAAGTCCAGGATTTGATCGACTCCAAGGCGATCAACTTTGCTCCGGTACCTAACGTTGTGAACAATCCTATGCCTCAGCATGGTGGGCATAGGGTGAACAATATCGAAGGGGGAGAAGCTGAAGACCTAGTGGATAACGTTGAGGATGTTCAAACTTCTCTACTAGTGGTAAAGGGCCGTTTGCTGAAGGGGGGTGTCTACCCGGGCTGTATTGAGGGCTGTTTGGGTTGTGTTGAAGCTGATAATGGTTGTGACCAGTTGAGGACTGGTATTCAAAATTTGATTGATGAAGGTTGTCTCCAGTTCAGTCGGGCTGTCAAAGATAATGGGTCGGTGTCGACTGTCACCATATACTTTAAACCGTCTGAAGGACGAGGACAAGGGGTTGTTGGTACATCTGCAGCAAGTGGTACTCCAGTTACCATTTCTACTCCGGTAACCATCAGTGCTCCAACTACTATCGTTGCGTCTGGCAGAAGACCAGTTGAGAATAGTAGGGTTGTCCCTTGGGGGTATGATAACGCCTATCGCAGCAATCGAAGGGCTGATAATCAGATGAGGCCAGCCAGTCAAGCGCCTGTGACCATCAGTACACCAGTGAAAGCTCCTGTGGTTGTGAGTCCTGTGGTGGACAACGTCGGTGGACCAGGAGGTTTTACCCGGAGTGGACGACTGTTTACTCCTCAGTCGTTGAGAGATGCCAATGCTGAGGCGTCTGCTAGGGCGAAGGGCAAACAGGTGGTTGTTGACGAAGAACCGGCTCAGAAGGAAGCTGAGGGTTCATTTGAAAAGGACGTCGAGGAATTTATGAAGATCATAAAGAAGAGTGACTACAAGATCGTAGATCAGCTCAACCAGACTCCGTCCAAGATTTCAATCCTCTCTTTGCTGTTGTGCTCTGAGGCACACCGTGATGCTTTGTTGAAGATGTTGAACATGGCATACGTACCGCAAGAGATTTCCGTCAACCAACTGGAGGGTGTGTTGGCCAACGTGAGCACCAGGCATGGTGTAGGTTTCACTGACCTAGACTTAACGCCTGAGGGTCGTAATCATAACAAAGCCTTGCACATCACTATGGAGTGCAAGGGTGTTGTTCTGTCTCACGTATTGGTAGACACCGGGTCGTCCTTGAATGTCCTGCCAAAGCAGATTTTGAAGAAGATTGATGTTGAGGGAGTTGTGCTCACTCCCAGTGACCTTATTGTGCGCGCATTTGATGGATCCAAACGTTCTGTGTTTGGTGAAGTTACCTTGCCAGTGAAGATAGGTCCGGAAGTTTTCGACATCATTTTCTATGTAATGGACATTCAACCCGCCTATGGATGTTTGTTGGGGCGTCCGTGGATTCACGCGGCTGGGGCAGTCTCGTCGACTCTCCATCAAAAACTCAAGTATGTCTGGAACGGTCAGATTGTGACCGTGTGTGGCGAAGAAGAGATTCTGGTGAGTCACCTATCCTCGTTCAAGTATGTCGAGGTGGATGGCGAGATCCATGAAACATTATGCCAGGCATTTGAGACCGTGGCGCTTGAGAAGGTAGCTTATGCTGAGTAGAGGAAGCCGGGTGCTTCGATTGCTTCTTACAAGCAAGCCAAGGAGGTGGTTGACTCCGGTAGGGCTGAGGGCTGGGGCAAGATGGTAGACTTGCCTGTTAAGGAAGACAAGTTCGGTATTGGTTATGAGCCTCTCCAAGAAGAGCAAAGTGTGGGTCCGAGCACCTTTACCAACGCTGGGCTGATGAATCATGGAGACGTCTTTGCAACTGGTGAGGACTGTGATGATGATTGTGATCTAGACGTCTGGGTTCGCCCGTGTGCACCAGGGGAGTCTATCAACAATTGGACGGCTGAAGAAGTGGTCCAAGTTACTCTTCTGACAGAGTAATTTTCCTTTGTTTTTTCATTTTGCATGAAAACCCTACGTTCTGCCCAAGGCGTAGTGGTTCATTGTAGGGCCTCATCATGTTTCAATGATTATCATAAATAAAGGACGTTTTGCAATCAAATTTTGTGATCCCTGTCTTTCTATGTTTCGTTTTCATTTTTCAAAACAATAAAAATGGCAACGTTTTTGTTTTTATGACTTTTTTTGAACTCTTTTTCTAAAATAAGGCATTAACATGCAGAAGTGATCTTTTGGCATCCACTATGAACAGTTCTGTTATGCCTCGTCATGATTTCAATAATCCCATCTACCAAGCTGAAGAGGAGAGTGAGGAAGACTGTGAACTCCCCGCAGAATTGGTCAGACTACTGAAGCAGGAGGAAAGGGTCATCCAACCTCATCAGGAGGAGTTGGAAATTGTTAATCTGGGTACTGAGGACGCCAGAAGAGAGATCAAGATTGGGGCTACTTTAGAAGACTCTGTCAAGAGGAGGCTGATTGAGATGCTAAGAGAATATGTGGAAATATTCGCCTGGTCATATCAAGATATGCCTGGGTTGGATACAGACATTGTGGTGCATCGATTACCTCTTAGAGAAGAGTGTCCTTCGGTCAAACAGAAGCTTCGCAGAACAAGTCCTGATATGGCTGTCAAGATCAAGGAAGAGGTTCAGAAGCAGTGGGATGCAGGTTTTCTGGCTGTTACCAGTTATCCACCGTGGGTTGCCAACATTGTCCCCGTGCCGAAGAAGGATGGCAAAGTCAGAATGTGTGTCGACTACCGGGATTTGAACAGAGCGAGTCCGAAAGATGATTTCCCATTACCTCACATTGATGTATTGGTGGATAATACGGCTCAATCCTCGGTATTCTCTTTCATGGACGGTTTCTCGGGCTATAATCAGATCAAGATGGCGCCAGAGGACATGGAAAAGACGACATTCATTACACCTTGGGCACATTCTGCTACAAAGTGATGCCATTTGGGCTGAAGAACGCCGGTGCTACCTATCAGAGGGCAATGACGACTCTCTTTCATGACATGATGCACAAAGAGATTGAAGTGTATGTGGATGATATGATTGCGAAGTCGCAGACAGAAGAGGAGCACCTGGTTAATTTGCAGAAGTTGTTTGACAGATTGGTCAAGTTCAAACTGAGGCTGAATCCGAACAAGTGTACGTTTGGGGTGAAATCAGGGAAGCTGTTAGGCTTCATTGTCAGTGAGAAAGGGATTGAGGTTGATCCAGCAAAAGTCAAAGCTATTCAAGAGATTCCTGAACCGAAAACGAAAAAGCAAGTCTGTGGGTTTTTAGGGAGGTTGAACTACATTGCAAGGTTCATATCTCACTTAACCGCCACGTGTGAACCAATTTTCAAACTGCTTAGAAAGAATCAGGCGATCAAGTGGAATGATGACTGTCAGAAAGCTTTTGACAAGATCAAAGAGTATTTATAGAACCCTCCAATCCTGATTCCTCCAGTTCCAGGGAGACCATTGATAATGTACCTATCAGTTACCGAGAACTCGATGGGGTGTGTATTGGGGCAGCATGACGAGTCTGGTCGAAAAGAGCATGCCATATACTACCTTAGCAAAAAGTTTACCGACTGTGAAACAAGATATTCACTGCTCGAGAAAACTTGTTGTGCTTTGGCCTGGGCTGCTCGCCGGCTAAGGCAGTATATGTTGAACCATACTACCTTGTTGATTTCTAAGATGGATCCAGTCAAGTACATCTTTGAGAAGCCGACTCTCACCGGGCGCGTTGCTCGATGGCAGATGATCTTAACAGAGTATGACATTCAATACACGTCACAGAAGGCCATCAAAGGTAGTATTCTGTCAGACTACCTTGCCGAGCAACCGATTGATGACTATCAGCCTATGATGTTTGAATTCCCTGATGAAGACATCATGTATCTGAAGATAAAAGATTGTGAAGAGCCGCTTGTCGAGGAAGGACCGGATCCTGATGACAAGTGGACACTGATGTTTGATGGGGCTGTGAATATGAACGGTAACGGTGTTGGGGCAGTGCTCATTAATCCTAAAGGGGCTCATATACCTTTCTCTGCCAGATTGACGTTTGACGTCACCAACAATGAAGCTGAGTATGAGGCTTGTATCATGGGGATAGAAGAATCCATTGATCTGAGGATCAAAACTCTTGACATTTTTGGAGATTCAGCTCTAGTGATCAACCAGGTCAATGGAGATTGGAATACGAACCAGCCGCATTTGATTCCGTATAGAGATTACACCAGAAGAATACTGACGTTCTTCAAGAAGGTGAAGTTGTATCATGTCCCCCGGGACGAGAATCAGATGGCTGATGCCCTAGCTACTTTATCGTCCATGATAAAGGTTCATTGGTGGAATCATGTGCCACATGTTGCGGTGAATCGACTCGAGAGGCCTGTGTATGTGTTTGCAGCCGAGTCCGTTGCGATTGATGAGAAACCGTTGTATTATGATATCAAGAACTTCCTCAAGACTCAGGAGTATCTTGAAGGTGCGTCGAAGAATGATAAGAAGACCCTGAGAAGGCTAGCTGGAAGCTTTTACTTGAATCAGGATGATGTGTTGTATAAGAGGAACTTTGACATGGTCTTGCTCAGATGCGTGGATAGACACGAAGCAGACATGTTGATGCAAGAAGTGCACGAAGGTTCGTTTGGTACCCATGCCGGTGGTCATGCAATGTCGAAGAAACTGCTGAGAGCCGGTTATTACTGGATGACTATGGAATTCGATTGTTTCAAGTACGCTCGGAAGTGCCATAAGTGTCAAATTTATGCTGATAAGGTGCATGTACCACCAAGCCCGTTGAATGTCATGAACTCGCCTTGGCCGTTTGCCATGTGGGGCATTGACATGATTGGGAAGATTGAGCCTACTGCTTCGAATGGACATCGCTTCATCCTGGTTGCGATTGATTACTTCACCAAATGGGTAGAAGCAGCTTCTTTTGCTAACGTCACCAAACAAGTGGTTGCCCGGTTCATCAAGAAAGAAGTCATCTGTCGTTATGGAGTTCCTGAGAGAATCATCACTGACAATGGTTCGAATCTCAATAACAAGATGATGAAAGAACTGTGCAGAGATTTCAAGATCGAACATCACAATTCTTCTCCTTATAGACCAAAGATGAATGGTGCTGTAGAGGCGGCAAACAAGAATATCAAGAAGATTGTGCAGAAAATGGTCGTTACGTACAAGGATTAGCATGAGATGTTGCCTTTCACTTTGCATGGGTATCGTACTTCAGTACGTACGTCGACCGGGGCAACCCCTTACTCCCTTGTGTATGGTATGGAAGCAGTCCTACCTGTTGAAGTGGAGATCCCTTCTCTGAGGGTATTATTAGATGTCAAGTTGGACGAAGCCGAGTGGATTCGTACAAGGTTTAACGAGTTAAGCCTTATCGAAGAGAGACGGTTAGCAGCTGTGTGCCATGGGCAATTATACCAGAGAAGGATGAAGCGAGCCTTTGATCAGAAAGTGCGTCCTCGAACATTTCAGACTGGTGATCTAGTTCTGAAGAGGATCCTTCCTCCCGGTACAGATAACAGGGGCAAGTGGACTCCTAATTATGAAGGTCCGTATGTTGTGAAGAAGGTTTTCTCCGGTGGAGCCTTGATGCTTACAACTATGGATGGTGAAGATTTCCCGTCCCCTGTCAACTCAGATGTAGTCAAAAAATACTTCGCATAAATTGACCCGCAGGACAAAAAGAATAAAAGAGTCCAGGCAAAAAAAAGGGCATCCCGGCGAACCAAAAAACAGAAAGAAAAGGTTCGGGCAAAAATTAGGGATAAAAAATGAAAAATTGTACACCCGATAAGTCGAAAACCCGCAAGGGCGGCTTAGGCAAAAATGGGTATCCCGGTGGATTGAAAACCCGAAAGGGCGATCCAGCCAAAAGAGGGATTAAAGCGAAAACTACAGTCTGAGTTATCTGTACTTCATCATGCTTCGTCAGCTGCCATCTCGAAAGATCTGATCGGTCCAGTCAGTCTTCTCAGAAAGCAAGGAGTTGGGAGAAAAACTGATGATCTATGAGTTATAACAGAGTTGGGAAACAGTGGATGCCGTGTTCACATTGCCATTAGGATAGTTTATTTTCCTTTTGTGCGCAATTACCTCTTCCTAGGAATTGCTTCCCAATGTATTTGCCTTTTCAGGCACATTTTCAATCAATAAAAGTCGTTATTCAGATAAATTGCTCTCTTGTTTTTACTTTTACTGTTTTGTTTGCAAAAACGTCCGAATTTTTGATAAACATTGTATATAAAAACATGAAGGCTAAACAATAACGTGCAAAAAGAGCAAAACATTTGAAAATCATTTTGAACGTTGAGGACACTTGAGCGTATCTTGTCCATATATCCCCTAGGAGCATCTGTTATTCCGTTTCGCAGGTCGTCACTTGTGAGCATTCTCCAGCAGTTTATTTCCCAGAACAGAGCTTTTCTCCTAGCTACGGATTGGTTAGTTCATCCCCGAGTGGAGCGGGTTTCAATGACATATTTTTCCAGTAGAGTTCATCCTACCAGTGGATTGGATGGGTTTCAGTATCAGGGTGATATGTGCATCCCCAGCTCGAATCTATTCTACATGTGGATTGCGTGGGTCGTCCCCGGCGGAGTGACAGATATTCCCCAAAGCAGAGTTTATCCTACCTGAGGTTTGTTAAGTCTTTCCCAGTGAAGCCGCTTTATCAGGCCCCGGTAAAGTCGTCTTGTTACTCCCGTCGAGTATTATCCCCAAAAGAGTTGCCTGGTTTATCTTCCCCAGCGGAGCAGTTATTTCCTAGAGCAGAGTTCATCCTACTTGTGGATTGGTTGGGCCGTCCCCAGCAAAGTTGCCGGTTTGTCAGTAGCAAGTTGCTTTATTACTCCCCAGCGAGTTGCCTTGTCTCCCCCTAGCGGAGTTGTATTGCTGGTTCCCCGGCAATTGCCTTGTCTCCCCCTAGCGGAGTTCTATTGCTGGTTCCCCGGCAATTGCCTTGTTTTTCTCCCCAGCAGAT
Source organism: Lathyrus oleraceus (assembly GCF_024323335.1). Taxonomy (NCBI): domain Eukaryota; kingdom Viridiplantae; phylum Streptophyta; class Magnoliopsida; order Fabales; family Fabaceae; genus Lathyrus; species Lathyrus oleraceus. The sequence goes on along the minus strand of NC_066580.1, from coordinate 49,562,254 downwards.
TTGTATCGATGATTTCTCAGCACAATCGTCCTGTGTAGTCCCCGGCGGAGTTTTCATCATTTTGCATTGCATGTAGTAATCATTGCATCCTCAAAATGCGTAGCATTTCCATTCCATATGGAGCATTACGCCATAGAAAAACTCAAACATATGCATTCATGTGTTAACCCGATCAGACTGTATCCCCGGCAGAGGCGGATCATTTTATTCAACATCGGCACAGCATGTCTGCTACAGTTGCTTTGACAGCATTCGGAATTAATATCCCCTTAGAGGTTTATTTCCTCACCCGTTGGTGACAAAAAGTTTGTTTCTCCTCAGTGAGACCCCCAGCAAGTGGTCAACCTTGCCTTGACATATCTAAGATGTCGTTCTTGTGATACCGGTAAGTGTCATGTCAGCACCCGCGTGTGTTTCTTTGTTTGGTGTCGGTAAACATCATCTTTCGATGTCGGTAAACATCGAGTCTCATCCCCGTCATCGGTAAATGTCTGGTCATTTTTGGTGTCGGTAAACACCATTGTTTCGGTGTCGGTAAACATCGAGTCTCACCCCAGTCATCGGTAATGTCTGGTCATTTTTGGTGTCGGTAAACATCATCTTTCGATGTCGGTAAACATCGAGTCTCATCCCAGTCATCGGTAATGTCTGGTCATTTTTGGTGTCGGTAAACATCATCTTTCGATGTCGGTAAACATCGAGTCTCACTCCAGTCATCAGTAAATGTCTGGTCGTCTTTGTTTGATGTCGGTAAACATCATCTTTCGATGTCGGTAAACATCGAGTCTTTCCCTCAGTCATCGGTAAATGTCTGATAAATCCCCAGCTAGGGATCCCCAGTAGAGTCATCGGTAAATGTCCTATCTGGTTTCATGATTGCAAATATTTGTTCTTCTCTTCCCAGTAAATTTTTCCCAGTCATCAGTAAATGTCTGGTCGTTTTCGGATGTCGGTAAACATCATCTTTCGATGTCGGTAAACATCGAGTCTCATCCCAGTCATCGGTAAAATGTCTGGTCACGCTTTGTTTCCTTGTTGATAAAATCAAGATCTCCAAGAGTCGTCAGTAAACGTCTTGTCTGATTTCACCACAAAGATTTTGTTCCTCCCCAAGTAGAGATGCCATCGGTAAATGGCCTCGTTTTCTTCGATATCGGTAAATATCGAATCCCCAGTTGGAACAGCCATCAGTAAATGGTCTTGCTTCCTTTTTTACATCAAAGTTGTTTCCCAGCAGTCATCGGTAAATGGTCTTGTTGAAGTTGATATCGGTAAATATCAAGTTTCCAGCTTCTAACCATCGGTAAATGGTTTTGCTTTCTGAAGTTGTCATGCAGCAGTCATCTGTAAATGACGTGGTTCTTCTTGTATCATATCCATCAGGGTGCAAATTTCTACGGTTCTTTGGTATTCAATCCCTGTTTACCCTGAAAGTCTGACAGCCGTTGCTATCATCCGTTCGGGTTCCCAGCTGATTGAATAGGGGCAGCTGTAGCACCTCAAATTTACACCTACCTTTTGTACATACATTCTCATATTAGGTCATAGCATTAACATGGTCCACTGCATAACATTGCATTGTCCCTTTTGCCCAAGTGCAAGCCATTCAGAAGAATTAGGTCAAACTGGTCAGGAGATCAGTCAGTCAAGCAAGCAAGTATAATTTCCAAGGAGGCAAGGCCCTAGGGTTGGTCCAACATGTTCACATGACCTAGGGGTCCTTTTGAAGTGTTTTGGTCAAGGATTGGATGCTCAGAAGTCATCAGTCAATGCACAGTTCACCAGAAACCCTAAAAAGTCAACTATGGTCAACTGTGGTCAACTGTGCCAGATTTTATGGATTTCAAGGTGGGAGATGGTTTGAAAGGGTTCATTCATGTCCATATAGGCCTCATATAACATGTCAAACATCATCATGGAAGAAATTGAAGTCAAACAAGAAATTTCCAAAAATAGAAAGTTGACCTGTAATTGGAATTTGCCAAAAATGGAAAGTCTTGATCCTCAAAATTACATCATGATACAAGCTTCAAATGAATTTTTGCCCAACATGAAAGTTGAAGATCTTGTTCTTTCCTTTCCAAAAAGTCCAAGAACACTCAATTCCCATTTATGGTTGACAAGTTATGATCAAATCATTCTCAAAAATTTTTGAACTTCAAAGTGGCATATCTTCCAAACCATTTGGCCAAATTGGGTGGGGTTTTTTGCTACAAGTCATATTTGATGCCCTCTTTCCAAATTTGTCATCACAATTCATCAAAAGTTTACCAATCAAAATGGTCATTTTCAAAGTAGCATGAATTAATTAAGTGAAGTGAAAAAATGGACTTTTAATTTAAACATTTCCAATGATTTTTACCACTTGGAATTGTCTTGAAATCACATTTGGAATTTGTTAGAGGCCCAAATTCGTGCACATTCATACACCCCATGTAATTTGGCTTGGTTTTTAGCAATTGTCCAAAACATGTCATTTTAAGCAAAACCAATTACCACTTCAATTAATCATGCTTAGAAACACTAAACAGAAGATATATACTTCATTTTGAGTCTGAGAAGCCCTAGCCACTCTTTGCAAACAGATCAAAAAACCTCTTTCTCTCAAAAACTCACTTTTGCTCCATTTAAATTTTTTCTGAAAAACTCCAAAGCACACGAACTAGGGTTGTTTGTTTAATCACCCACCAACTTTGTTGAGGCCATTGCAAGCTTGAGACCACAACTGTAAAGCCTTTTTCATGGACTGTTTTGAAGAAGCTTCATCCATGGAAGATTTCGAGTGAAGCACAATCAAGCAAGTTTGAGCCAAATTCCTTCTTCCATTCACCTTCTGGAACATCATTGAGCATCTGTTTCGAGCAAACGCAACCAAACAACAGCTGAATCACCATTGCACTTCAGATCAAGTGAGTTTTTGAATCTCTCTATTTGCAAAATCATGTTATACTTTAGATAGACCTTGCTTTGCTGGTTACAATGAAACTTAAATCGTGTAAAATGGTTGCATAATGAGTGAGAAACTTGGCTTTGAAGTTTGATGTTTAAACATGTTTCTGCTCGATTCTTTCTTGATAGCATGATTCAATGAAAATGAATGTTAGATTATGAATGTATGTTGCTTGCTGAGTCGAATGGTGTATTTGATTGCAAATTCTGGAAAAAATTTCTTCAAGATGATGAATGATGAACACTGTAGCATGAACCCTAATTTTAAAAAATGCCCAGATCGTGTTTTGGCTTTTGGATGTTTCGTCTGCATGAGGGCACTGTTCCATTAACCCATGACCAATCAGATTGCTTCATTCCCTTAAGTGAAACGCAGCGTTTCACTTAAGGGACGAGATAATTACCACAATGCCATTCTTTGTTTATTATTTTAATTAAATCTTTTTATTTTGCAATATTCATTTCACTTTGTACACCAATCTTACAAAAATCATGAATGCTTCATTTTTAATCCAAAATTCATGGGACTTTTTGCAAAATGCTCATCTGGACCTCTAGTTTTTTATCATGATTTTTTCAGATTTTTTGCATGAGTGAATTTTTAATTGTGCCAGGGTTTGTTCATGTTGACCATTTTTTGTATACTTTGCCAAATCAATTGTGAAATGATGATGCCTTATCCAATGACTCTCAAATTTTTTGTGCACAAACTAGACACATTCATGGTGATTTTGGTGTAGAGTTTGTGAATTTATCATTGCTGGTTTGTGAGTTATGATTTTTTGAATTAGGGTGTGACAATTTGTGTCACACCATTGATGTCCAACTTCATGATTTTATTTACCATGCCTAATGAACTCAATTTGGTCTGATTGTTTTGCATGAACACACTTGTGGATGTCTAGCTTACATGTGATTTTTTATGGAATTATTGATGGCATTTCCTAATTGTTTGGAATTTTCTCCCCTGTTTGACCAAAATGTTGACTTTTGTGACACTTGATGCCATATGCTTTGTGAAATTCTCATACATTATTGGATGGACATGAAATTTGACATGTGATTAGTAGACATCTTAAGGTTTATCATGGTTTTAGTCCCATTCATTTCTCATAGGTTGTCACTGATTTATGATTTATTGAAGTTGGTGCATGTTTGGTTGACTTCTTTGAGCATGTTTGAACTTGCCCTGCCTTTCTGATTTTCATTTCCCTACTTCCCATGATCCAATTGAGCTAAAATTTGGTGTGCTTATCATGTTATGGATGATGTTTGATCATGAATTATTTGAGAATTTATTAATTTTTTATGATTGGTTTTGAGTTGAGTCTTGCTGTTGACTTCTTTGAGCTTCTATATGCCATGCCTTGACCTAATTTGCCTGTGAAATGATGATGATGATTGATATGAATGTGAAACCAATTGAGTTTGTTTCTTGATTGTTTGAATATGATTTTGATTGGATTCCACTTGCTGTTTTGACTTTCTCATCCCCTTTTGACCCTAGGCTTGTCCTAGTGGTCTTGTTGCTCATGTTTGAGTTCATTTTTTCAGGATAAGGAGCAATTGCCCAAAGAAACTTATACAAGTTGAATGAGTTTGATTTGATTAGCATGAATAACTTGTTTGTTTTGTAGGTTGCTTGGCTCATATGCTTTGAGCCTTGTGCATTGCACATTTAACTGACTGTGTTGATTGTTGATTTCTATCTCATTTTGATTTAACTTTGAATTGAATACTGATGTTGTCTGACTGGTTTCAGGTACCTTTAGTTGCTTATAGTTCTTTAAGAACTTTGCTTTGCTTTGCTTAAGAGCAATTTGCATTGAGGTATATTTTCTTATCTTCATGTAGTCTGGAAGACCTGGCCTGTTACTTGGCCAGGCAACTGTCTGAAGTCCTCCTTAAGAGGCAATGTTTGTGACTGTTTACATTGGTCCTTGTATAGAGTCAAAGACCTCCTAAGTGAAGAGGTAATTGGCAGAACCCAAGGGATATGCAATCTATCCGCTGCTATTCTGTGTGTCATCTGCTTTGCTCACACTACTGTGTTGATGCATTGCAGATACAAACCCAAGATCTTGTACAATTGTACAGTTGAGTCAGTTTTAAATGTGTAGAAGGGTTCCCACTTTCTGAACCCACACATTCTTGTCTTAAGCTCTCCCAGGCCAGGGATAAGAGCTGTGAAGTCTTATCTTCACTCACCTTTCATCCGCTTCACCTTGGCTCTCAATGTCAAGGTTAAGAGCACCATTAACCCTATTCCAGTTGGCTTCAATGCCTAACCTTTGTGTGAGCCCATTGCTTGTGTATAGTGTGTGCTACTTATGCAAGTTAGGTTTAGTTTAGCTTGCTTCCTGTGCAAGTTAGGTTAGGTGTGGCTTGCTTCCTGTGCAAGTCATGTTTAGGATAGGCTTGCTTCCTGTGCAAGTTAGCTAGAAACCTTGACTTAGGGATGAATTTGCATGATAACATCTAGGCTCGAGTCGTAGTCTCCCTAGTTGTGTCTCCCTCTGTTATCTGGTTAGGCTAGTCCTTTTTCCCTCCGTAGGGGAACTACGTCGCCCTGATCCTCATACCAGATGAGGTACGTAGGCAGGAGATGAGCTGATCTCTCCGGGCGCCCTTTTTCTTTTTCCACCTTGTGTTTCAACCCTTTTGTGTGGGTTGTTATGTGCTTGGAAGCTGATGTAAGTCCATCGAGTGGCATTCGGGTTCTAGTGTGGTTTTGTTTGGTTCGGATGCTGATGTAAGTCCAGTGATTGGCATTCAGGCTCCACGTTTGCCTTTGCCAGTGTTTGTTTGTGTGCGTGTCAGCCGAGCTACGAATGCTCTGATTCTTATTCGTCCAAGAAGATACGTATGCATAGGATGCGACATCCTAGCGAGCATGTGTCGTTTCCCAGTCCGAACTACTTCGACTCTGATGTCTATGCCTGATAGACTAAGTAGGCCCAGGATGCGGTATCCTGCCGAGTCAGTCTTGTTTGTTTTCTCGTGTCTCTTTCAGCCAGTGTGTGTGTGTGTGAGCAGTGTTTAACAACCATTGTCCTTTCTATTGTGCGTGGATCCCGTCGAGTACGACGGATGCGTAGGGGTGCTAATACCTTCCCTTCGCATAACCGACTCCCAATCCCATTCTCTTTGGTCGCGAGACCATGCTTTTTCCAGGTTTACTCTGAGCATTTCCTTTCCCTCTTTTGGGATAAATAACGCACGGTGGCGGCTCTGTTGTTCTTGTTTCCCGTCGGTTTTTTCGCGTAATGCGACAGGCAGGATATCGCATCCTGGGCCTACTTAGTCTATCAGGCATAGGCATCAGAGTCAAAGTAGTTCAGACTGGGGAAACGACACATGCTCGCTAGGACGTTGCATCCTATGCATACGTATCTCCTTTGGACAAAGGAGAATCAGAGCATTCGTAGCTCGGCTAACACGCACACAAACAAACACAGGCAAAGGCAAACATGGAGCCCGAATGCCAATCACTGGACTTACATCAACATCCGAACCAAAACACACACAAGAAGGCAAACGTGGAGCCTGAATGCCAATCACTGGACTTACATCAGCATCCGAACCAAAACACACACTAGAACCCGAATGCCACTTGATGGACTTACATCAGCTTCCAAGCACACGACAACACAAAACAAAGACACATGCGCCCGGAGAGATCTGCTCATCTCCTGCCTACGTACCTCATCTGGTATGAGGATCAGGGCGACGTAGTTCCCCTACGAAGGGACACAAGGCTAGCCTAGCCAGATAACAGAGGGAGACACAACTAGGGAGACTAACTCGAGCCTAGATGTTATCATGCAAAGTCGTCCCTAAGTCAAGGTTTCTAGCTAACTTGCACAGGAAGCAAGCCTATCCTAAAGCACAAGCAATAGCAAACAATCACAAACAGCACACACTATATGCACACAAGTGGGGCTCGATCAAAGGGTAAGACTGCAAGAGCAAGTCATCTGTACAGGGGTAAAGGTAGCTCTTAACCTTGACATTGAGAGTCAAGGTGAAGCCAGATGAAAAGGTGAGGGAAGATGAGACTTCACAGCTCTTATCCCTGGTCAGGGAGAGCTAGAGACAATGAAGTGTGGGTCCAGAAAGTGGGAACCCTTCTACACTTAAGACACTGACATTGTACACTGTACAAGATCTTGAGTTTGTATCCCAATGCATCAACACAGTGGTGTGAGCAGAGGGATGACTCAACAGAATAGCAGGGGATGGATTGCACATCTCTTGGGTTCTGCCAATTGCCTTATCAGAAGGTCTTTACCTGCTTGGGGACAAAAATAAACAAGCACAAACATTGCCTCTTAAGGAGGACTTCAGACAGGTGCCTGACCAAGTAACAGGCCAGGTCTTCCAGACTACATGGAGACGAGAAAGTTATACCTCAGTGCAAATTGCTTATCAAGCAAAGCAAAGCAATATTAGCAACTAATGTACCTGAAATCAATCAAATATCATTAGTATACTAATCACAGAATTAAACAGCAAACGGTTCACAATTAGCTATACACAGACAAACACAATCCAATGCACAAAGTTCAAGCAACTCAAGTATCAATCCCTGCAAAACAAAGTCAAGATTAGCTATACACAAGCCACACATCAAGTCCAATGAAAGCACACCATCAAGCATAGGCCATTTGTGCTATTAACCTGAAACACAATTCAAAAGTGAGATCACAAACCACTAGTCCAAGACTAGGGCCAAAATGAATTCAAAAATCCAAAACAGCAAGTGAAAAGTGATCACAACCAAGATACATCAATTAAGAAGAGAATACAATTGGTCTCATGTTTATATCATTCATCATTATCATTTCATGCACAAAATAGCACAAGACATGCAAATTGGAACTTCAAAGGACCAAACAGAATGAGTACAATCAAATTCACATCAAAACAGTTCAATTAATTCTCAAAAAAATCAAGATCAAACAGCATCCATAACATGTTAAGCATATAAAATTTCAGCTCATTTGGACAAAGGGAAGTAGATCAATGAAAATCATAAAGTCAACAGAAATCCAAGCAAGCTCATACATGGTAGCAAAATGAGCATCAACTTCAATCAAATGCCAAACAGTGAAAACAATTAAGAAATGAGTGGTACCAAAGCCAAACTACATCTAAACATGTTATGAATCACTCCATCAAATTTCACACTCATATGATATGGTATGAGCATTTCACAAGACTTGGAAGACAATCACTCAAACAAAACCCTAAAATGTCTAAACAGCAAACAAAAATCTCCATCAAATAGGAAATGGCTCAACAATTCCTACAAAAATTCATGGCAAAACTAGACATACAGAAGAGATCACATGCAAAATTTGAAGTCAATTGGCAAAGCATAGGCATGTCAAATAAAATCATGAAGTTGACCTAACCTAGTGTGACACAAATTGTCACACTCAACTTGCACACATCATAACTTGCAAACCATGAATCCAAAATTCATAAACTATACATCAAAATAACCAGCAATGAGTCAAGAACAAGCATGTGAAATTTCATTCAATTTGGATAATGCATGATCATTTCATGTTAAAAATGGTAAAACATACACAAAATGCATACAAGTCAAAGATCAATAGGCAAAGTCAAAAATTCTCCAGGCACAACTTGGACTACCATGCCTATAAAAAACTAGAGACAATTTGGAATCTAACAAAAAAAGTCCCATTCAATTTGGATGAAAATTGGATTTGTTTGGATTTTTTGAAGTTAATTGAAAAAATGAAATGTTTATTTATATGAATTAATGGATTAAATTAGAACGAAATGGCATTATTGTAAATACTGCATGCCATGACCAAAACGCACAGATCTATTAATGCGCTGGCGCCACGTGAATGGAAGGATCCAGCGGGAAACTCATTTTCGAATTGCCAGGCGAATGGTTCGGATCAAACACGGGAAAATTTCCAGATTTCTCACGTTCATCACTGTTCTTGTTCGTTCATCATTCCAGATTCGGTTACAAACATTTTTCCACCAAAACATACAAACTATATACCGTTCTCTCCGTCTCTCCACGTAGGTCACGAATATGTCCATGATTTGGTCCAGAAATTAAAGCATGGAGAGATACGATCGAAAGTATTTTTGGTACACAAACTTTGATTCACAATATCTTGATGATTAGTGGATGAAATTGCATGGTTCAAACATCAATACACTCTATGTTCGAAGATCTACTAAATCCACATGGCAATTGTATGAACTAAAGGATTCGAATCTTTACCTTCTTGAAGTGGCAGTGTGAAATCCTTGCGTGTTTGGCTCCAATTTGTGAAAACAGATGTAGTGTAATGACTATGAAGATGATTGATGAAGAAATCTCAGCTCAAAAGTGCACGAATCAATGGATTTTCGCAGCTGCCATGGAAGAGCTCAAGATTGCAACAGTGTGAATTGGCACGTGTTTGGCTTCAATCTCCACAAACAGAACTTGCAAATTACCTGCAAGAGATGAATCAACAAAGAACTAACAAAAACAATGGTGAATTCTTGGAGAATTGATGAAAAAATGAATGTGAAAAATGTGAAAATTTGAGAGAATTTTGTGAGTTTTTGGATTGGATCTGAAAAAATGATTAGTCTCATTGAAAACAGTTACAATTAACAATATATACCAATGCCTTAATCCAAAATTAATCATGATTAGCAAAATGGAGATGATTAGTGTTAAGTGCATTTTCAAGTGTGTGGCCAAAATGCCCTTTCATGATGCAGCCAATTTTTCTGTCCAAACTTGGTTCAAGCAAGTCCTAAATGATATTTTGGAAGTGTTGGAAAAAGTCCCATGTGAAAATTCCAAGTATTTTGAGATTTGGACCATTTTGCCCTTGCTTTTTAATTGGTACACTTGAAAATTGACCTTTTTATGTGAAGGCTTTTGGCAAAATGTGATGATGGATTATGAAAGTACACATCAAATGTGGTTTGCTCAAAGAAAAACCATCCAATTTGGCCATTCCATGTGAAAGTTATGCCACTTTGAATTTGGTCATTTTTGGAAAATGAATGGACCATATCTTGCCAACCACACATGGGAATTTCAAGTTCTTAGACTTTTTGGAATGGTGAGATCAAGACCTTCAACTTTCATGTTGGACAAAATTCAATTTGAAGCTTGTATGATGAAGTAATTTTGAGGAGAAAAACTTTCCATTTTGGGCAGTTGAAATTACAGGTCACCTGCTATTTTTGGAAACTTCTTGTCTGACCTCCAAATCTTCAACCTTGGTCTTTGATATGTCAAATGAGACTTATATGGACATGAATGAGGCCTTTCAAACCATCTCACACCTTCCAATCCATAAAGTCAGGCACAGTTGACCACAATTGACTTTCTGGGGTTTCTGAAGAAATTCAGCTTGACTGATGACTTCTGAGCATCCAATCTTTGGCCAAATCACTTCACAATGATCCTTAGACCATATGAACTTGATAAATCAACCATAGGGCTTTGTTCCAATGAAAATAGCACATGTTTGCTTGTTTGACTGATTCTCCTGACCAGTTTGACCTAATTCCTCTGTAGGCTTGCACATGAGCAAATGGACAATGCAATGTTATGCAGTGGACCACGTTATGTTAATGACCTAATATGAAATGAATGTACAAAAGGTAGGGTGCAAATTTGAGGTGCTACACTTTGTTCTTTGGTGTTCGCTGGTTAGCGATTGCTGTTGTTGGGAGTCGGATATAAGTCCATGTATTGGCATTCTGTTTCCTTTTGTTTTGTTGTTTGGAGTCAGATATAAGTCCATGTATTGGCATTCTGTTTCCTTTTGTTTTTGTTGTTTGGAGTCGGATGTAAGTCAATGTATTGACATTCTGTTTCCTTTCTGTTGTCAGGAGTCAGGTGTAAGTCCAGGTATTGGCATTCTGTTTCCTGTTGAGTGTTTCTTTTGACATCTCAGCGTCTCTCTTTTGGTGTTTTGTTTCGGCGTGCGTTAGCCGAGCTACGAGTGCTCTTGTTCTTCTCTGGATAGAGAAGATACGTAGGCATAGGATGCGATATCCTAGCGAGCATATCTCCCTTTTCCCCGAACTACGTTGACTCTGATGTTTATTTCTGACAAACTACGTAGGCCCAGGATGCGACATCCTGCCGAGTCCACTTCCTCCGTCTTCTTTCACCTGTTTATTATTCCAGTTTGTGCAATTTCTTTGAGCAGTTTTATCAGCAACCTTTTCCTATTCTTTGAGCTATCTTTTGAGCGTGGATCCCGTCGAGTACGACGGACGTGAGGGGTGCTAATACCTTCCCCTTGCGTAACCGACTCCCGTACCTTGTAATCTCTGGTCGTAAGACCATTCCTTTCCCTTTCTTAGGTTAGTCCTGCGCTTCCTTTCCATCATAGGATGAATAGCGTCGGTGGTGGCTCTGTAAACTGTTTTTTTTTCGCCGGTTGTTTTTCGCGTTGCGACATTATGCGAGGAGGATTCCAACTTTCTTTACAAAGGTTTAGTTTCATCATATCCCTCGAGATGAAAACCAGATGGCAAATGCTCTTGCAACGTTGGCTTCAATGATTGTAGTAAAATATTGGAATGAAGTTCCCAACTTGACTATGATGCATCTTTATAGGCCAGCTCATGTGTTTGTTGTTGAAGAAGTCAAAGATGAAAAGCCATGGTATTACAACATCAAGTGTTTCCTCCAAAGTCAGATTTACCCGTCTGGGGAATCTTTGAAAGATAAGAAGACTTTGAGAAGATTAGTCGGAAATTTCTACCTGAATGGTGATGTATTGTACAAGAGAAATTTCGATATGGTTCTGCTCAGATGCGTGGATAGACACGAAGCAAACCTGTTGATGACTGAAGTCCATGAAGGTTCCTTTGGTACTCATTCCAATGGACATGCAATGACAAACAAGATGTTGCGAGCAGGTTACTATCGGCTGACAATGGAATCTGACTGTTGCAAGTTTGTGAAGAAATACCACAAGTGTCAAATTTATGCAGATAAAATTCATGTTCCTCTGACACCATTGAACGTCATTTCCTCCCCATGGCCCTTCTCCATGTGGGGAATTGACATGATTGGCATGATTGAGCCGAAAGCGTTGAATGGACGTCGTTTCATTTTGGTGGCAATTGACTACTTCACAAAATAGGTTGAAGCGGCATCGTATGTAAATGTAACCTAGCAAGTTGTTGTGAGGTTTATCAAAAATCAGATTATATACCGTTATGGTGTGCCAAGTAAGATCATTACTGATAATGTATCGAACTTGAATAATAACATGATGGAAGCTCTTTGCAAAGACTTCAAGATTGCACACCATAATTCTTCTCCCTACAGACCCAAGATGAATGGGGTTGTTGAAGCTGCAAATAAGAACATCAAGAAGATCATTCAGAAGATGGTTGTGACGTATAAGGATTGGCATGAGATGCTCCCATTTGCTTTACATGGGTATCGTACATCCATCCGCACTTCAACAGGAGACCCCTTTCTCACTTATGAATGGTATGGAAGTTGTGCTCCCCACAGAGGTTGAGATCCCATCATTGTGTGTGCTCATGGAAGTCATGTTGACTGAGGCTGAATGGTGTCAGACCAGATATGATCAGCTGAATTTGATTGAAGAGAAGAGATTAACTGCCATGGTCATGGTCAGTTGTATCAGCAGAGAATGAAGAAAGCTTTTGATAAGAAGGTCAGACCTCATGTGTTTAGAGAAGGTGACCTTGTGCTCAAGAAGATTCTATCTTTCAAACCAGATTCTAGGGGGAAATGGACTCCTAATTATGAAGGCCCATATGTTGTTAAGAGAGCCTTTCCAGGAGGTGTTTTGATTCTTACAACTATTTATGGTGAAGAGTTCACTCGTCCCGGGAACGCAGATGCAGTCAAGAAATACTTCGCCTAAAAAGAAAAGAACAACTCGCTAAGTTGAAAACCTGAAAGGGCGGCTTAGGCAAAAATGAGCGTCTCGGTGGATTGAAAACCTGATTGGGTGATCCAGGAAAAAGTTAGAGAAATAAAACTGAAAGAATTATCCTGATAAATTGAGTACCCCACCTTGGGGCAATTTATGCAAAAATTAGGGATTATGACAAGTAACTACATTATGTTGTCTTCCGTTTTGAAGACATTCTTGAGCAAGTCGGTCAGTTCTGGTTCATCATCTCCAGCCGTCACCAAGAGCATAGTGGATATCAAGAGATGGTAGAAGGATTAGTGATCATTGTATTCAATGTAGCCCTTTTCCATGTAAATTACCATTTTGAACTTTTGTAAAGATCTATGGAGTCTTGTCATTTACAAACTACCATTCTATTAAATAAAGTTGAGTTTTTATCCAATTGTTTCTACTCTTATTTAATTCAGCCAAATAGTTTTAAATTTTATTATGATCGTTTTTGAAATTAAAATTTTAATTAAAATCATGTTTTCTTAAACATATAAAAGCATTAATTTTAAGCAATCGATTTCATTTAAAAGGAATATCAACAGTGGTCTGAAAGCAGTAAGCCCTAAGTGTGGAGCATTATTGGTTATCCCCAAGCAGTAGGTGTGATTCCTCTTTCATCCTCGGCAGTATGTTTAGCACTTGATGTCTGTTGATTTCCCCAACTGTTAATTCTCCGTCGTCTCCAGCTGGTTTATGGTTGTTCCCCAGCCGAGTGCAGGCATTTTGTTGTAGCAGTTCACATTAGTTCTGGAAGAACTGTGGTTTCCCCGCAAGTCGCCATCAGATTCGCATTCATTCAGAGTTTTCTCCTGATTTCTGAGCAGCAGCTATTTGTGTTTATCCCCTGCAGGGTTGTCTCCCATTTGATATGGTGTTGACCTAAACATTCCCGCCGAGTTAGTAGCAGTTTCCTCAGCAAACCTCCTATCTTTTTCCCTAGCTAGGGTCGAGCCTTCGGGATATTGATCTCTCTTTTCTCCAGCAGTTGTCTCCCTCTTTTGTGGTTTGGGCGAGAATTGTATCGATGATTCAAATTTGTGACATTTTTGTATCCTTTGTGATTGTTGTCAGCATAATCATCATAAACATAAACATATACACACACACACACACACACACACACACACACACACACACACACACACACACATATATATATATATATATATATATATATATATATACACACACTCATAATTGCATCATTACACTTTGAGGTTCTCGTAATTCTTATCCCCTGCTATGGTGGTACTTTATCCTTGTTCAGGTTCGATGTGTCTGTCCTCCTTCAATTGTAGAGTGTCAGCCCCTAAGCAGAAAGACTTTAATCTTTCTCCTTTCCCCACTGAGTTATTTCCTCGTGGATGATTATTATTTCAGCTTCCTCCCCAGTTGATAATCTGGATGGAACCACTCCCCTTGAGTTATATCCTCATTGGGTTAAGTCCTGACTGACCATTTCTTTCTAAATCTTACCTAGATAGATATTTTTGGTCCCCTAAGAGTCTATTACCCAGTAACTGGTAATATTCTTCTTAATTTACAGTTTGCTCAATACCAAGCAAAAGTAACCTCTTTTTGCCCCATCGGATTTGTTTTCACGTTTCCCTATATCCTTGATATGTTCATCCTAACCGGTGACGGATATTTTCTTCCATGCTTTGAGTCTATCCTTGATATGTTCATCCTAATCGATGACGGATATTGACTTTGATGGTATTTTACACAGTAAAAAGGTAGTTGTAATCCCTATTTGTTTCCAAGAGAGTTAATCCTTGATATGTTCATCCTAACCGATGACGAATTTCCTTCTCTTTGCGGTCTTCTGTCCAGTAACCGGTAGTTATAAATCCTACTTTTTTTTCTCCCCTTACAGAGTTTATCCTTGATATGTTCATCCTAACCGATGACGAATATTCTCTTTGATTGTATTCTATCCAGTAACTAATAGATGTAATCCCTGGTTTTCCCCTCGAAGTCTATCCTTGATATGTTCATCTTAACCGATGACAGATATTTTCTTTGATGGTATTCTCTCCAACATTCGATAGATGTAATTCCTATTCTTGTTGTTCGGGTGGTTAATCCTAGATATGTTCGTCTTAACCGATGACGGGTATACTCCTTAACATCCCCAGACAAGTCTATCCTTGATATGTTCATCTTAACTGGTGACAAATTTTCTTTCCTTTAAGTCTCCTTGATATGTTCAATTTAACTAGTGACGAATATTCTCTCCTTTTTGGTCTACTGCCCAGTAACTGATAGTTGTAAATCCTATTTTCAGCTTTTCCCCAACAAGGCTATTCTTACCCAGTAACCGGTAATGAATACACCTCCTGGCATCCCTCAGTGAGTCATCCTTTATATGTTTACCCTAATCGGTAACAGATGTTCTCCCTGTTGGATTTATGTTATCCTCTTACCTAGTAACTGGTAGTGGATAATATATTTCTGCTCCTTCTGTGTTGAAGATTGTTTCTTCCCGAGTTGATTTGAGCGCAGATTTCCTTAGTGGAATCGCTTTTCCTGCATGGTTCAAGTATTTCAGCGTTATTCTGATTTATTTGTTTCCCCTGTAGATGTCCTTTTCTCCCCGGCTGAGTCTTTCCATTTTCATGGAATCCCTCGTGTCCGCCCAACAATTTTTAAGTCATATCCTGGCCTACGCACAACCTTTAGTCCCCCTAGAGTCTCTGTCTCCCTAGTGAGTTTTCCTTACGGAATGCATTACGCTCCTGCGGGCTTTTAGTCTCTCTGAATTCTTTTCCTTTATGGCAATATTTTCCCCACAGAGTTTATTTTTAGCATTTCATATCATACATATCATGAGGTCTCTTAGGGACCAAAATTTGTTTCTATATGTTTTTATTTAAGCCCATTCTACTTAGTCGATATGTAGATTTTAACCTTCACCTCCTCAGTTAGAATGTCCTTAAATAGGGGCAGCTGTAAGACCCCAAATTTTGACCCTAAGATCCCTCATGCTATCTCATCATGTGCATTAGCATTGGGATCATACCTTGGCATTCTCCTTACCCCACATTCATTGGGTTTGTTTTGGGAGAGATCACCAAGCATTATGTGATTGTATCATACTTTGTATTTTATCATCTTTACTAACCCAAAATACCAAAAATATGTCTTTGCATTTGTCTAACTCTTTTGTAGGTAGAGCACTTGATCACCTTTGATCTATCAAGTTCATATCTAGGGTTTAAGAACCTCATTACAAAGAGCACAATCAAGAATGATCTACAATGGCTTTAGACATCATATATGAGTCCCCATGAACTTCGAATGTTATTTTGATCAATGATTCATCAAGAGTTTGGAATTGGTTTGCAGTGGAAACACTAGTTCATCTAGGTATCTTATGTAACTTCTTCAACAAGCTTCTTCAACAATTGATCAAATATTTCAAGGGACACTTCAAATCTCATCATCCTATGCATATATGATCTCCCATTAGTCCAAAAAGTCAACATAATTGCAAGTTTGCAAGATGGTTGATGGTGGTTGACCAGAGGAATTCATCTAATTAAAACTAGGGTCCCCTAGACCCTATCTCCTACACGTTTCATCATATGAAAATTATTCCAAAATCAAAGTTACTCTAAATGACATTCCAAACAACTTTCATGTTTAGGTCTAGAGCTAGTTTTTCTAGTAAAGACATTTTTTATGTTGAACGATTATAGGTCATTTTGTCTAAACCCTAATTTGGAGGTCAACTTCCCAAGGCCATAACTTGCTCTATTTTTGTGAGATGAAATATTTCCAAGTTGAACAATCACATTCAAGGTTTCTACTTCAACTTTGATGTTTGGATTAAGAGCTAATTCAACTTTTATGAGCATGTGATATGAGGATACATTATAGGTCATTTTGGATCAAAACCATTGAACAAGTGATTTTCCTCAACTTCAAAAATGCATAACTCATTCATCCCAAATACAAATGAGGTCAAATATGTGACCATTTTGAAGGTTTTTTAAATAGATACAACTTTGATGAAGACACTTTTCTCATTTGAAGCTCACATAAAAAGTTAGCCAAGGTGGAACAATTGAACATATGGCTTGACACTTAGAAAATATTGTGACATGTTGAAATTTCCAAACTTCCACCTCAAAATTCATCATGATACAAGCTTCAAATGGAAAAGTGTTCAATATAAGAGTTATTCCTCTTGACCTAACCTTTCCAAAGATTCTAATTTAATCCATTTTTGACAAGGTTTGAGTGGTCTGCGCATGGCTTGAACATGGTATCATCATTTGGCAAGAATCAACTTCAAACAGCTTCACACTTTTGCCTTGCATTCCAATTCACTTTCAGACTCAATTACATGTGATTATGGACTTAATTGAGTTGCTTCATGGGCATGTACATGCCCATGCAAACATGCATCACTCATTTGCCAAATATGGAAACAACTTTGAAAGGTGCAAATATCACTTGCTTCAACTATAAATAAGAGTCCCTTACATCAGAATTAGAGACCCTTGCGCGCCAACTTTAACTCCACACTTCAAACCCTCACCATTGAAAGGAAAACCTGAGAATTTTCATTTGAAAATTGAGTTTGAATCTCATTATTTGGAGATTCAAAACTCCAGGGATCCAAAGCTTTGCTTCAATCCTAAGCCACTCCTGAAAGCTTCTTGAGCAAGATCAAACAAGAACTGAAGCAAGAGAGATCGAGTTCTGCACAACATTATAGGTATTTTCCATATTTTTTCTTCTCTTCGATTCTCTCTCAATTCTCTTGGATCCTTGGTTGTCTAAAGTCCTACCAATGTAGGCAAGAAGATTGAGTTGCTTTGAGGTCAAATTGAAGCAACTCAGTTCATGTACCTCAAAATTTAACTCCATGTATCTCTCAATATACTTGGAGTTAGGATGAATTGAGGCCAGATTCGTGATCAGTGCCATTTTTACTTTAATATCATGTCCTTCTTTTTCATTTTTGTGATGGTGATGAGAGAACCAGTCCGGCCAAGGTCGCATGAGAAGACGACCGGTGGTTTACTCCGGTGATGTGCTGGATAGCTTCTGAGCCACATGATCAAGTTAGTTTGTTTTAATCATGAGCGTTCCTTTTGAATACCAACTGTGCGGCACGCTGACTCAAGTACACGATGGAACGTGTGTTTTGGTCCACTTGATCTGCCACCTCAATTTAATGAGGGAGATCAAGTGGTCCACGTTTTTTCAGATTAATTGATTTTCATTTTATTTGTTTTATTTTCATTAATTCATATTAAATTTAATACTGATCCAAAAAATATGAGAGTTTCACCAAAAAAATTTAAATAAAATCCTCTTTCATTTTCTGAATTAAAATTATTTTTTTGATCATTAATAATATTTTTTTATGATTTAATTGATTTTGTGAATGTTTTTAATTGTTTAAAAATACTTTTAAGTTTCCAAAAATTATGAATAATTTTCTACAAGGTCCTTTGACGTTATTTGACCTATGGTAAATCTCATGGCTATTTCTTTGGTGTTTTGATGAGGGTTTAGGAAATTGACCAACCATAATTTAATTTAATGCATATTTTTATTATTTTTAATTGATTAAATGTCAAATTAATTGTGTAGAGCCTTTTTAATTGACTTTGTGAGTTTGACTTTTGTTGTTGGGCCTTGGTCAAGGTTGATTTGACTTTTCTATGTTAAAATCATTGGATTTAGGGGATTAATGGAATGTACATTCCATCTCCCAAAATGAATGAATGATCTTAATTTATTAAAAGTCCTCCTTTGGCCAATTTGTGTTGAATACATTCCCCCTCCCTCTTCATCTCATTCCCCTTATTTATCAATTCATGTCATGGATCTATGATATCTCTATATCCTAAGGCTAGTTGATTGCAAAATCAACATAAGTATGGATGAGATTAGGTCCCCTATTTTGCATATTCTTTTTGTGTGTGGCATGTTTCATGAGCATAGTTCATCATACTATGTCTCTAACATGTATTAACACCAAAATACTATTGCCCGACCTCAAATAGTTGTGACTTCTACATAAGTCCAAGTATGATTGCTTAACGTAACGCTAAATTTGTGATATAAAAGGCATAATATTCTAGTTAGTGAGATCGTAAGTCTCCCCTCTATCATGGTATTGTGTGGAAAATTGTCCTTTTTTCCTTACTTTGGAAGATGTTTTGGTTCAAGGATTCATGCTTGTGATAAGTGGGTTTAGTGTTCTCCAAAGAATGACTTAAACAAAAATAAACCAAAAACAATATTAACTTCTAATCAACTAACAACTGACATTTAATTTCAAGTTATTTACTTTTAATTCACTTTAATTGTTAAGCTTTAACCATTTGCCATTATTCATACCATTCAAGTTGTTTACTTTAATGTCATTTTCCCTTTGTCCACTTGGACCAAATTTTGTGATATATATTATGTTTGTATATACTTGCTTGTTTGTGTGGTCTTTTGACCTTAATGTACATAATAAGAACAAAAGCCCTAAAAAATATTTTGTGTGGACTATTGGTTTCATCTGAGACCATTAGACTTAGAATTTAGGCAACATTCCCTATGCAAAGTACTTGGCCAATGCCAACTTTCATGAAACCAAGTTCTTGTGAAGTGAACATTCATCTGATAAAAAATTGAAGATCCATTTGAGTTCATCTACATAATGATTATTGTGAAGCTGTTATTTTGAACCTATGTCTTATGCTCATCTTTGAAGTCATCTGATGCATGGAGAATTTTGAAGAAGATCATGGAGTTGCTAAGCTTAGATGTTGCTATCTTTATTTGATGCCTTGCTCTTCAACTTGCTATTTGTATATTGATTGTTGCTTGATTCTAAAGTCCAAGGGTAATTTGCGTTTCTATATGACATTCTGGTCTATTGGATTGCAGCCCATTGGTCAGATCTTTTCAACTCTTAGCTTTTAAATTTATGCTTAGGATTAGTCTCTTCATCTCCTCCCCACTTATTTAATTTCAAAATCTCTCCCTCTTTTAAAATCCTTATTTGCTTGTGCTTGTTTTCTAAACTTTGACTATATTGCAAATTAGCAACTTTGGCCTTATGCCATTGCATTTTCAAACTTCTTTTCTTAAATAAACTTGTAAATAAACTTAACTATACTTGACTTAAAATTTTCAAAAGACAAAAAGAACTAACACTCATTCATACCATTTTAGGCCTCTTGTGTCTTTGTTAAATTTAAAATTTTGTTAAAAGCAATACACTCACTTTAAATTGATACCACAAACTACGAGGTGTTGATCTCTCATTTTATGTTTGTACGCAGGCACAAGTCCGAAGGTCTTGTCAAACACAAAAAAATTATTAATGAATTATTTTCTCATCCCTCCACTTTATTTATTGCAAACATCATTTTGAACAAAAACACATATGCACACAAGAAAGGGCTCCTGTAAGATCCCAATTTTGACCCTAACATCCCTCATGCTGTCTCATCATATGCATTAGCATTGGGATCACACCTTGGCATCCTCCTTACCCCTCTTTCATTGGGTTTGTTCTGGGAGAGATTACCAAGCACCATGTAATTGTATCATACTTGTATATTATCATTTTACTAACCAAAATACCAAAAATATGTCTTTGTATTTGCCTAACTCTTTTGTAGATAGGGCATGATCATCGTTGATCAATCAAGTTCATATCTAGGGTTTAAGACCCTCATGGATAAAATCACAACCAAAGATTGATCCACAATGTCTCAAATCATAATATATGAGTCATAATGATCTTTACATGTTATATTGATCAAGTATTCTTCAAGAGTTTGGAGGTGATTTTCCTTGGAAACCCTAGTTTGACTGGGTATCTTGAGTAACTTCTCCAACAAGCTATCTTACTAATTGATCAATTTTCTCAAGGGACAATCAAATTTCATCATCTTATGCATATATGATCTACCATGAGCCTATAAAGTCGAGATAATTAAAGGTTAGCAAGTTGGTTGATGGTGGTTGGCCAGATGAATTCATCTAATCAAAACTGGGTCCCCCTAGACCCTATCTCATACAATTTTCACCATATGAAAATGATTCCAAGATACAAGTTACTCTAAATGACATTCCAAATAACTTTCATGTTGAGACCTAGAGCTAGTTTTGCTTGGAAAATCATTTTCTATGTGGAAACATTATAGGTCATTTTGTCTAAACCCTAATTTGAAAGTCAACTTTCCAAGGCCATAACTTGCTCAATTTTTATGAGATGAAATATTTCCAAGTTTCACAATCAAATTCAAGATGTCTAATTCAACTTTCATGTTTGGAGTGAGAGCTAATTCAACTTTTATGAGCACGTGATACATTATTTGACCTATACCATTGAACAAGTGATTTTCCTCAACTTCAAAAATGCATAACTCTATCATTCTAAATCCAAATGACATGAAATTGTTGACCATTTTGAAGGTATTTTAATGCGCTACAACTTTAATAAATTCAATTTTCTCACTTGAAGCTCACATAAAAAGTTAAGCAAGGTGGAATATTGAGATATATGGCTTGACACTTAGAAAACTTTTCAACATGTTAAAATTTCCAAACTTCCACCTCAAAACTCACCATGATCTAAGATCCAAATGAAAAAGTGTCCAACACCAAAGTTGTTCCCCTTGATCTAAGCTTTCCAAAGAACTCATTTTCATGCATTTTGGATGAGATTTGCTAGGGTTGCGCATGGTCTTAATTGGGCTGCATCATTGGAGAAAATCAAATGCCAAAAACTCCACATATCCTTGCCATTAAAGCATCATTTGAACTTCAGTACAGATGTAAGCGGATCAAATTGGATTACTTCATGGGCCTGTACACGCCCATGCAAGCTTGTGCATCACCTTGCCAATTTTAGCAATTTTTCAAGTGTGCAAATAACACTCTCAAATGCTATAAATATAATGCCTTAGAGCTCATTTCAGACACACCTTGCGCGCCAGCTTTGCTCCCCAATTCAAAAACTCCGGGATCCAAAGCCTTGTACCATTGCCAAACCACTTCTGCAAGCTCCTTGAGTGTGATCAAATCAAGTTTGAAGCAAGCAAGATCCATTTCTGCACAGCATTAAAGGTAACTTTCAGAAAACTTCTTATCTTCGATTCTCACTCAATTCTCTTGGATCTTTGGTTATCTGAAGTCCTACCAATGTAGGCAAGAAGATTGAGTTACTTTAAGGTCAAATCGAAGAAACTCAGTTGACACACCTCAAAATTAAACTCCTCATATCTTTCTATATATTTGGAGTTAGTTGAAATTGAGGTCAGATTCGTGCTCTACGCCATTTTTTCTTTCAGATTATGTCCTTTTTTTTCATTTTGGTGATGGTTGAGAGTGGACCAGTCCGATGAGGTCCACCGGAGAAGAAGACCGAAGTTCTGGCTCCGGCGATGCGTTAGCATGTCTCCAGACCATATGATCCTTTTATTTTGTTTTAATCTTGGGCGTTGGTCGTGATTACCACGCGTGTGGCGCGTTGACTAAGTTCCACCATGGAACGCGAGTTTCCATCAACTTGATATACCACCTCAATTAATGAGAGAGATCAAGTGGCCCACGTTTTTTTGATTTTTTTATTTTCATTTTATTTCATTTGATTTTCATTAATTCATATTAATTTTAATACTGGTCCAAAAAATATGAGAGTTTCGCCAAAAAAATTTAAATAAATTCCTCTTTCATATTTTGAATTAAAATTATTTTTTAGATCATTATTAATATTTTTCATGATTTAATTGATTTTGTGAATGATCTTAATTGTTTAAAAAAACTTTTAAGTCTCTAAAAATTTCTAAATTTTTTCTCCAAGGTCCTTTGACCTTGTTTGACCTATGATAAATCTCATGGCAATTTCTTTTGTGTTTTGACGAGGTTTTAGGAATTTGACAAACCATATTTTATTTAATGGATTATTTTTAGAATTTTTTAATTTGAATAAATGCCAAATAATTGTGTTGAGCTTTTTTGGTGGTTTGTATAAGTTTGACTTCTGTTGTTGGACCTTGGTCAAGGTTGATTTGACTTTGTTAGGTTAAGATCATTAGATTTAGGGGATTGATGGAATGTACATTTCATCTCCCAAAATGAATGAATGATCTTAACTTGGTAAAAGTCCTCCTTTGCCCAATTTGAGTTTTGATCCATTCCCCTCCCTCTTCATCTAATCCCCCTCTTTATTTATCCATTTCATTTGGTCTATGATATCTCTAAATCCTAAGGCTAGTTGATTGCAAAATCAACATAAGTATGGATGATATTAATGCACATCTTTTGCATATTCTTTTTGTGTGTGGTATGTTCCATGAGCATAGTCCATTATATTATGTCTCTAACATGCATTAACACCAAAATTCTATTGCCCGACCTCAAATATTTGTGACTTCTACATAAGTCCAATTACGATTGCTTAACATAGCGCTAAATTTTTGACACAAAAGGCATAGGATTCTAGTTAGTGAGATTGTAAGTCTCCCCTCTTTCATGGTATTGTGTGGAAACTTGGCATTTTTTCCTTCCTTTGGAAGATGTCTTGGTTCAAGGATCCATGCTTGTGATAAGTGGGTTGAGTGTTCTCCAAAGAATGACTTAAAATGAAAAGCAAAAACAAAAACAATACTAACTTCTAACTCATTAACAACTAACATTTGATTTCAAGCCATATACATTAATGCAATTTAATTTCAAGTCTTTATTCATTTTCCATTATTCATACCATTTTAATTGTTTATGTTAATGTCATTTTCACTTTGTCCATTTGGACCATATTGTGTGATATATCTTGCTTGTGTATATTTTATTTGTTTGTGTGGTGTTTGACCATTAATGTACATAATAAGAACAAAAACCCTAAAAAACTTTTGTGTGGGCTGTTGGTTTTGATCTTGGACAATTGGACTTAGAATCTAGGTAACTTCCCTATGCAAAAGGACATGGCCAATGCCAACTTTCATGAAACCAAGTGCTTACAATTTGACATTTCATCTGATACATCATTGAAGATCCCTTTGAGTTCATCTGTAACGTGATCATTATGAAGCTGTTATTTTGAACCTGTGACTTGTGGAGTTCATCTGCTACATGGTCAAATTTGAAGCCTTGTTTTTCAAGTTGATATTGTGCATTGTATGTTGCTTGATTCTAATGTCCAAGGGAATTTGGGTTTCTATATGAAATTTCTTGTCTATTGGATTGCTACCCATTGGTCAGATCTTTTCAACTCTTAACTTTTAATTTTGTGCTTAGGATTAGTCTCTTCATCTCCTCCCCACTTCTTTAATTCCAAAATCTCTCCCTCTCTTTTAAAAATCTTCTTTTGTTTGTACTAGTGCTTATTTTCCTAAACTTAGACCTTTGCAAACTAGAAACTTTGGCCTTATGCCATTGCATTTTTATCTTATTTTCTTAATCAAACTTGTAAATAGACTTAATTATACTTGACTTAAACTTTCAAAAAGCTAAAAAGAACTAACCCATTCAAACCATTTTAGGCCTTTGTGCCTTTCAAACTTAATTTTTGTTAAAAGCATTGCATCCACTTTAAAATTTATACCACGAACTACGAGGTTTTGATCCCTCAATTTTATGTTGGTACGTAGGCACAATTCCGAAGGTATTGTCAAAAAAAAAATATAATTAATAAATTTTTTTCTCATCCCCCCATTCTATTTGTTTGTACACATCAATTTGTACAAAATACAAATTCACACAAAAAAGGGCTCCCTAGGAGTACCTAGGACACTTTGGGTGCTAACACCTTCCATATGTGTAACCAACCCCCTTACCTGTAATCTCTGACATTTTATTAGTTTTGATTTGAAAACTTCTTACTTTTGGGTTTTGTTCGTACTTTTCCCCTTTTCCCTTGGAAACAATAAAAGTGCGGTGGCGACTCTGGTTTTATTGATGTTTTGCTTATCCATAGCTTGATGATCATGAATTTACTGCTACAACTCCCTAGGAGTACCTAGGACACTTTGGGTGCTAACACCTTCCCTCTGTGTAACCAACCCCTTTACCTGTAATCTCTGGTATTTTATTAGTTTTGATTTGAAAACTTTTTATCTTTTTGGGTTTTCTTTGTAATTTTCCCTTTTCCCTTGGAAACAATAAAAGTGCGGTGGCAACTCTGGTTTAATTGACGTCTAGCTTATCCATAGTTTGATAGTCATGAGTTTACTACTACACCTATTTCAAGTGATCAAAAGACCCTTGATCACTTAATATGGCAAGTCATTGCGCTCAAGCTATCATGGACATGTTGAATCTCAAGAGCTCAAGACCTTAAGGTTCAAATGCAAGATCAAGACTTCAAGTCAACATCAATCAAGAATAGCTAGCAAAGTGGGTTACTTCTCAAGCACAACAAAGGTATCAACACTTGACAAGTGAGATTCAAATTGTAAGCTATAAGCCTTAAGTAATGAGGAATGATGAGACGAAGTTTCTCCTACCCTTGTCTAGAATGACTTTGCGTACAGGGCTGAAGCCCTAGTTATTCAAAGCATTCGCCCTCATTCATGGACTTTAGCATAATTAATATCAAATAATTGTCAAGTCTTCTTAATACAACAAACAACATGGAATCACCAAGATCAATAATTAGAAGCCTCTAACAACACTTGTCAATCATGATGAGGGTTACGCGTTATGAGCCTTAAGTAATGAGGAATGATGAGACAGAGTTTCTCCTACCCTTGTCTAGAGTGACTTTACCTACGGGGCGTAAGCCTTAGCTATTCAAAACACTCGCCCTTGTTCATAGATTTTAGTGCAATTTAAATCATGCAATTGACAAGTCATCTTCAAGCAAGCATCAATCCTTCAACACTTAAATAGTGAAGCGTCATTGCACATCAAGCCTCCTTCAGTATCAGACTCTCCTCCTGGATATTCATACATTTCTTGGGTTCATTACCTTGGGGTCACATACCCATTTCTCAATCAATCGCTTCATGCATTGCCTATCAGTTCAGACTATGTCATACTTTGTTACTTTCCTCAAGGTGCGGACCTTGGCAACTTCTTGTAGCCTATGGAGTTCATACTCTGGCTTAGTTTCTTGCCCATAAGGTACAAACCTTGGCATTAAGCCCATAGAGTTCAGACTCTGGCTATATTCTTTGCCCATGAGGTACAAACCTTGGTATCTGGCCCATACAATTCAAACTATGGCATCTTTGTTCTCTACCTATAAGGTGCATACCTTGGCATTCTTGTCACATTGAGTTTAGACTTTGGCAACCCTTGATTGTGCCAATACAGTTCAGGCTATGGCATCTTTATTCTCTGCCTATAAGGTACAAACCTTGGCATTCAACCCATGGAGTACATACTCTGGCTTTGTTTCTTTCCTACAAGGTACAGACCTTGGCAACTTCTTTTATCCTATGGAGTACAGACTTTGGCTTTGTTCCTTGCCTATAAGATACAGATCGTGGCCTTCTTGCCCCCATTGAGTTCAAACTATGGCCACCTTGATTTTGTCTATACAGTAAAAACTTTGATATATTATTCTGCCTTACAGTTCCGACTTTGGCATTCATTCATCAAACCCATTGAGTTCAAACTTTCGCAACCTCTTTCATTTCCTTATAGTTCATACTTTGGCAGGGTACTCTTTCGCCTTTATGGAGTTCAGACTTTGGCATTCAAATCAGTCCATTTGCCTTATATACTTTAGACTATGGCATGCTTATACATCTTGCCCATGGAGTTCAGACTCTGGAAACCTTTGACATTGGCTTGAAGTTCAGACTTTGGTATTATATCTCGTTTTCCCTCATTAAGTTCAGACTCTTGGAATCGGTTCCTTACCTTTGAATTAGTTCAGACTATGGCATTCATCTATCTTGCACTATGGAGTTCAGACTCTGGCTATATCTTAGTTGTCCTTGTGGTTGATCACCATCTTTGGTTAATACCACATTGTAAGACCCTAATTTGGACCCTAAGATCCCTCATGCAACCTCACCATTTGCATTAGCATTGGGATCACACCTTGGCATTCTCCTTACCCCTCTTTCATTGGGTTTGTTTTGGGAGAGATCACCAAGCACCATGTGATTGTATCATACTTGTATTTTATCATTTCACTAACCAAAATACCAAAATATGTCTTTGCATTTGCCAAACTCTTTTGTAGGTAGGGCATGATCCCTATTGATCTATCAAGTTCATACCTAGGGTTTAAGACCCTCATGCAAAGAGCACAACCAAGGATTGATACACAATGTCTCCAAGCATCATGTATGAGTCCCAATGATCTCTACATGTCATATTGATCAAGATTTCTTCAAGAGTTTGGAGTTGGTTTGCCTTGGAAACCCTAGTTTGTTTGGGTATATTGGGTAACTTCTTCAATAAGCTATCTAACCAATGGATCAAATTTATCAAGGGACACTTAAAAATTAATCATCTTATGCATATATGGTCTACCATGAGCCTAGAAAGTCAAGAGAATTGGAGGTTAGAAAGTTGGTTGATGGTGGTTGGCCAGATGAATTCATCTGATAAAAACTATGTCTCCCTAGACCGTATCTCCTAAACTTTTCACCACATGAAAATGATTCCAAGAGTAAAATTACTCTAAATTACATTCCAAACAACTTTCATATTTATACCTAGAGCTATTTTTGCTTGGAAAATCATTTTCTATGTTGAAACATTATAGGTCATTTTGTCTAAACCCTAATTTGAAAGTCAACTTCCCAAGGCCATAACTTGCTCAATTTTTATGAGATAAAATATTTCCAAGTTTAACAATCAAACTCAATATGTATAATTCAACTTTGGTGTTTGGAGTGATAGCGAAATCAACTTTTATGAGCATGTGATATGAGGATACATTATAGGTTATTTTTGCCCTATACCATTGAACAAGTGATTTCCCTCAACTTCAAAAATGCATAACTCTATCATTCTAAATCCAAATGACATGAACTCAGTGACCATTTTGAAGGTATTTGAAAGAGATACAACTTTGATGAAAACACTTTTCTCATTTGAAGCTCACATGAAAAGTTAAGCAAGGTGGAATATTATAATATATGGCTTAACACTTAGAAAAAATTTCAACATGTTGAAATTCCCAAACTTCCACCTCAAAATTCACAATGATCCAAGTTCCAAATGGAAAAGTGTCCAATATAAAAGTTGTTCCCCTTGATCTAAGCTTTCCAAAGAGTCCTATTTCATGCATTTTGGATAAGGTTTTCTAGGGTTGCACATGGTCTTAACAAGTATGCATCAAGTGGAAAGATCAAATGTCCAAAACCTCACATTATATTGCCTTTTCATTCAAACCTCATTTGAACTTCAGTATAGTTGACTTTGGATCAAAATGGATTGGTTCATAGGCCTGTACACGCCCATGCAAGATTGTGCATGACATTGCCAAATTTAGCAAAAATTCAAGTGTGCAATTATCAATCCCAAATACTATAAATACATGGCCTATGAGATCATTTCAAACACACCTTGCACAAAAGCTTTTCCCCCTCTCTTCAAACCTTCACAATTCAAGGGAAACCTTGAGAATTTTCAACTTGAAAATTGAGTTTGAATCTCACTGTTTGGAGATTCAAAAACTCTAGGATCCAAAGCTTTGTTCCATTGCCAAACCACTTCAGCAAGCTCCCTGAGTGTGATCAAGCAAAGTTTGAAGCAAGCAAGATCCATTTCTGCACAACATTGAAGGTACTTTTCAGAAATTTTCTTCTCTTCGATTCTCACTCAATTCTCATCAATTCTCTTTGATCTTTGGTTGTCTGAGATCCTACCAATGTAGGCAAGAATATTGAGTTGTTTTGAGATCAAATTGAAGTAACTCAGTTGACACACCTCAAAATTCAACTCCTCATATCTTTCTATATATTTGGAGTTAGTTAAAATTGAGGTCAGATTCGTGCTCTACGCCATTTTTTCTTTCAGATCATGCCTCCTTTTTCATTTATGATGATGGTGATGATTGAACCAGTCCGGTGAGCCTCGCCTGAGAAGGTGACCAGAGTTCCAGCATTGGTGGTGTGTTGGACAAGTTCTGAACCATTGATCTTATTTAAATTGTTTAAATCTTGAGCGTTGCTTTCGAATACCATTGGTGAGACGCGCTGACTCAAGTGTACCATGGAGCACGCGTTTTTATCCACTTGATCTGCTACCTCAATTAATGAGGGTGATCAAGTGGTCCACGTTTTTTTGTATTTTTTGATTTTCCTTTTATTCCTTTTATATTCATTAATTCATGTTAATTTTAATATTGATCCAAAAAATATGGGAGTTTCACCAAAAAATTTCAAATAAATATCTCTTTCATATTTTGAATTAAAATTATTCTTTGGATCATTATTAATAGTTTTCATGATGTAATTGATTTTGTGAATATTTTTAATTGTTTAAAAATACTTTTAAGTTTCCAAAAATTCTGAAATTTTTTTTCCAAGGTCCTTTGACCTTGTTTGACCTATGATAAATCTCATGGCCATTTCTTTGGTGTTTTGATGAGGTTTTAGGAATTTGACAAACCATATTTAATTTAATGCAGTATTATTTAGTATTTTTAAATTGAATAAATGCCAAATAATTGTGTTGATCGATTTTAATTATTTGCATAAGTTTGACTTGTGTTGTTGGGCCTTGGTCAAGGTTGATTTGACTTTGTTAGGTTAAGATCATTGGATTTAGGGGATTGATGGAATGTACATTCCATCTCCCAAAATGAATGAATGATCTTAACTTGGTAAAAATCCTCCTTTGTCCAATTTGAGTTTTGATCCATTCACCTCCCTCTTCATCTAATTCCCCTTCTTTATGCATCCATTTCATTTGACCTATGATATCTCTATATCCTAAGGCTAGTTGATTGCAAAATCAATATAAGTATGGATGAGATTAGGCCACCACTTTTGCATATTCTTTTTGTGTGTGGTATGTTTCATGAGCATAGTCCATTATACTATGTCTCTAACATGTATTAACACCAAAATTCTATTGCCCGACCTCAAATAGTTGTGACTTCTACATAAATCCAATTACGATTGCTTAACATAGCGATAATTTTTTGACACAAAAGGCATAGTATTCTAGTTAGTGAGATTGTAAGTCTCCCCTCATTCATGGTATTGTGTGGAAACTTGGTCCTTTTTCCTTCCTTTGGAAGATGTCTTGGTTCAAGGATCCATGCTTGTGAAGGAGAAGAGCGATCCAAAACGCAGCGGAATTTAAATTTTCTCCTTTAATGATCCTTACGAACGAGCATGATCAGTGATAGAATCGTTACCTCTTGTGACAATTGTAACCTTTAATGCAGATCTACGGAGCGATCACGAACGTTGAACGATGACAACGCCTCTATTCAGTCCACACGAACGGATTCCTTCAATCTCAGTGCTAGCTACTATGAATGAAGGCTTTGAGTGAGAGAGAGAGAGAGAGAGAGAGAGAGAGAGAAATGAAATCGCAACTGCACAAATGCTTCTACACAAGGGTTCTATTTATAGAACCACTTATGTGGGCTGCAAGGTAAAAAGCCCACTCAAATGTATGTGGCCCATATCTTATAATATGCCAAAATCACTTAAGCGCATGGTACCTTACCATATTTCGTATTCTACTTAAGTACACCGTATCTTACGATGTTCTACATTCACTTAAGTGCACCATACATTACGGTATTGCTTAGTTACTCTATTTCTCATCAATCCATCCTTTTGTGTGTGAGCCTGTAGGTTTTCGCGGCATTGGCAATTATATTAAATCACGTATTTAACATAATAAACAGTGAGCGGTATCTGGCAACACATCACTGCTACCCAAGACATGAAAATGTCATGTGATCTAACAAATCCTTTTGTGATAATACTTATGTGTATAATTACCCTTTTGCCCTTATGTCTATATTGAACACAAGGCATTAACCGTGTCATCCTTGTCCAGTTCAATATTGGGCCCATAGACATTTATCCTGTTACGCATGATGGGCAAATTCCATCTAGGTCACTCATGTCCCTTAGCATGCTTCGTGGGGTACCCATCAACTGTCTCTATGGTCATCCAGTTACGGACAATGTTTGATCAACAATAAGGCACTCGACTCTACAACTAGGGTCCATAGTGGTTTCAGGTCGAAGGGTGGTATACACCATTATCACCATGAGAATAACTTATGACACTTTACATAACATTCTATATAGTATTCTCATAGCGGGTCAATCCAGTATAAATATTACTCTTAATATTCATACCTATGTTTAAGACTTGATAACTCCTTATCCATGATCCATGAGATGTGATCATCAGTCTATATACATAATAGTCTTAATGCTTTAATGTTATCCCACTTCACAATAAAGCTCGACTATGGATACTTTAAGAATAGTGTCCTTATGTTTAATGTGATCTCATGATTAAGTCCCCCTTGATACATTAAACGGACTATCTATTCTAGGGACTTTATTTGACAAACATAATAAAGAAAAAGCCTTTTATTATTAATAAATAATTCGATACAAGTACCAAAAGTATTGACCTCTAGGGCTTAAACCAACAATCTCCCACTAGCACTAGAGTCAATCAGGCATACCCCTAATGCCCATAGATCTAGTATGGCCATCATGCTTCTGCTACACAAGAGGCTTTGTCAGTGGGTCAACAATATTGTCAAGTGTAGGTACTCTGCATATTTTCACATCTCCTCTATCTATTATCTCTCAAATGAGGTGATAACGCCTAAGCATGTGTTTGGATCATTGGTGAGGTCTAGGTTCCTTAGCTTGTGCGATAGCACCATTGTTATCACAATAGAGACCAATGGGATCCACAATGCTAGGAACTATGCCAAGTTCACTAATGAACTTTTTGATCCAAACAACTTCCTTTGCTGCACTTGAGGCAGCAATATACTCGGCCTCAGTTGTAGAGACAACAACTGTATCTTGCTTTGAACTTTTCTAACTTACAGCGCCACCGTTTAAGCAAAACACATAACCAGATTACGATCTAAAGTCATCCTTATCTGTCTGGAAGCTAGCATCGGTGTATCCAATTACATCCAACTCTTCCTGACCTCCATATATCAAGAATGAGTCCTTAGTCCTTCTCAAATACTTAAGGATATTCTTTACAGCTACCCAATGAGCATCATCAGAATCAGATTGGTACCTACTCGTTGCACTTAAAGCATACGAGACATCTGGTCGAGTACATAACATGGCATACATGATAGATCCTATTACAGATGCATATGGAATCTTATTCATGCAATCCCTTTCTCCCTCAGTTGAAGGGGATTGTGTTTTTGATAGACATAGGCCATGTTGCATAGGTATGAATCCTTTCTTGGAATCATGCATATTAAAGCGTCTCAGTACTTTGTCTATGTACGTACTCTGACTTAGGCCAAGTAGTTTTTGTGATCTATCTCTATAGATTCTGATTCCTAATATATAGGCTGCTTCACCCAGGTCCTTCATAGAAAAGCATTTCCCCAACCAAGACTTTACTTGTTGCAGGGTAGGGACATTGTTTCCAATGAGTAATATGTCATCTACATATAATACCAGGAAAATGATCATGCTCCCACTAACCTTCTTGTAGACACAAGGCTCATCTTCGTTCTCGATGAATTCATATTGTTTTACTGTTTCATCAAAACGAAGATTCCAGCTTCAGGAAGCTTCTTTGTAACTTACATATCTTTTGGGCTTCTTCTGGTATGTCAAATCCTTCAGGCTATGTCATGTACACATCCTCAAGAAGATTCCCATCAAGGAAAGAAGTTTTGACATCCATCTGTCATATTTCATAATTATGATATGCAGCGATAGCAAGTAAAATCCGAACAGATTTAAGCATTGCAACTGGTGAAAAGGTTTCATCATAGTCAACCCCATGAATTTGTTTATATCCTTTTGCAACCAGTCTTGACTTATAGGTATGTACCTTACCATCCATGTAATTCTTCTTTTTGAAGACCCACTTGCATCCTATAGGGTGAACTCCTACAGGAGGCTCTACCAAGGTCCAAACTTGGTTTGTGTACATGGAATCCATTTCATATTTCATGGCTTCTAGCCACTTCTCAAACTCGGGACCAGTTATGGCCTCTTGGTAGGTCACAGGCTCATCTTGACCCATGAGTAGTACATCACCTTGATCCGTTATGAGATATCCATATCTCTCAGGTAGGTGACGTATCCTGCTTGACCTACGCTAGTCTTGTTCTACTTGAGCAGGTTGCTCTTCCACAACTACTTGTGTTTCCTGCTCTAATTCCTCCATAGGTGTATCAATGCTTTGTGATTCTTGAATTTCTTCAAGCTCTACTTTCCTCCCACTGATTCCTTTGGAAATAAAATCCTTTTCTAGGAAAACTCCAGTTCGAGCAACAAACATTTTTCCCTCAGAAGGATTGTAGAAGTAATACCCTATTGTTTCTTTAGGATACCCCACAAATAAGCATTTGTCAGATTTGGGCTCAAGCTTAGTTGAAATTTGTCGTTTCACATAAACTTCGCAACCCCAAATCTTCATGTAAGACATATGTGGTTTCTTACCACTCCATATCTCATATGGTGTCTTCTCAACCTTTTTGGATGGAACACGGCTAAGTGTATAAGCTGCTGTCAATAGTGCATATAGGAGGCTCTACCAAGGTCCAAACTTGGTTTGTGGACATAGAATCTATTTCAAATTTCATGGCTTCTAGCCACTTTTCAGGCTCGGGACCAGTTATGGCCTCTTGGTAGGTCACAGGCTCATCTTGATCCATGAGTAGTACATCACCTTGATCCGTTATGAGATATCCATATCTCTCAGGTAGGTGACGTATCCTGCTTGACCTACGCTAGTCTTGTTCTACTTGAGCAGGTTGCTCTTCCACAACTACTTGTGTTTCCTGCTCTAATTCCTCCATAGGTGTATCAATGCTTTGTGATTCTTGAATTTCTTCAAGCTCTACTTTCCTCCCACTGATTCCTTTGGAAATAAAATCCTTTTCTAGGAAAACTCCAGTTCGAGCAACAAACAATTTGCCCTCAGAAGGATTGTAGAAGTAATACCCTCTTGTTTCTTTAGGATAACCCACAAATAAACATTTGTCATATTTGGGCTCAAGCTTAGTTGAAATTTGTCGTTTCACATAAACTTAAAAACCCCAAATCTTCATGTAAGACATATGTGGTTTCTTACCACTCCATATCTCATATGGTGTCTTCTCAACCTTTTTGAATGGAACACGGTTAAGTGTGTAAGTTGCTATCAATAGTGCATGTCCCCAAAAGGAGTTTGGAAGATCGGCGTGACTCATCATGGATCGGACCATGTCTAACAGGGTTCGATTTCTTCTCTCAGATACACCATTCCATTGGGGTGTTCCAGCAGGAGTAAGTTGGGATAGGATCCCACACTCTTTCAGATGGTCATCAAACTCTAGGCTTAAATACTCACCACCTCGATCTGATCAAAGAGTTTTAATATTCTTACCTAGTTGTTTTTGTACTTCATTCTTGAATTCCTTGAACTTTTCAAAGGACTCTGATTTGTGTTTCATTAAATACACATAACCATATCTACTAAAATCATCAGTAAATGTGATAAAGTACTGAAAACCTCCTCTGGCTGGTATGTTCAGTGGTCCACATACATCAGTATGTATGAGGGCCAAAAGATCATTACCTCTTTCACCTTTTCCTATGAATGGAGACTTTGTCATCTTTCCAATTAAACAAGATCTGTATGTCTCATATGATTCATAATCAAAAGAGTCAAAGAGTCCATCTTTATGGAGTTTTGAAATGCGTTTCTCATTTATGTGGCCTAATCGACAATGCCAAAGGTAAGTTGGATTTAACTCATTAGTTTCATCCTTTTAGTATTAATGTTATAAATAGGCATTTCAAGGTCAAGGACATATAGTCCATTGTTCATTTGTGCAGTAGCATAGAATATATCATTCAAATAAATTGAGCAACAATTATTCTTTATTATAAATGAAAATCCAAAGTTGTCCAAACAAGAAACGAAAATAATATTCCTGCTAATTGCAGGTACATAATAACAGTTCTCTACCTGAATTATTAAACCACTAGGTAAAGTCAATACATAAGTTCCTATGGCTAAAACAGCAACCTTTGCTCCATTGCTAACTCGTAGGTCAACTTCACCTTTTTCCAAATATCTACTCCTTTTTAGCCCCTGCACATTGGTACAAATGTGAGAACCGCATCCAGTATCTAATACCCATGATGCAGAAGTAGATAAATTAATTTTAATAACAAAAACACCTGAAGTTGAAGTCTCTACTCCATTCTTCTTATCTTTCAAGTACTTTGGGCAGTTTCTCTTCCAGTGTCCGGTCTTACCGCAATGGAAGCAGGTGCCTTCCTTTGCTATGACTCCACTAGGCTTCAAAGCAGCACCAGTGGGTTTGGGTTTGGCAACTTCCTTGCCTTTCCCTTTATCACCCTGCTTGGTGGGTCTTTCGTTATGTCTCTTTCCATTTCCGATCATCAGAATGGACTTCCCTTTTGACTTCAGATTCTATTCAGCAGTTCTTAACATGGCTAGCAGTTCAGGAAGTGATTTGTCCATATCATTCATATTGAAATTTAGGACAAATTGACTGAATCTATCTGGCAACGATTGCAAGATCAAATCACTCGCAAGTTCCTTTCCGAGGGGAAAACCCAACCTCTCAAGGTTTTCCACATACCCAATCATTTTGAGCACATGGGGACCTACAGGGGCTCCCTCAGCTAACTTGCCTTGAAAAAGGGTTTTTGAAACTTCAAACCTTTCATGCCTTAATTTCTCTTAATAGAGCATCTTCAAGTGTTCGATCATATCGAACGCTGCCATGTTCTCATGTTGCTTTCCCAACTCTGAGTTCATGGTAGCTAGCATGAGACAAGCAATTTCATTGGCATCATCAACATGTTTCTTATAAGCATCTCTTTCTGCCTTAGGTGCAGAACTAGGAGATTCCTCTTCAGGAACAGGTTTCTCCAAGACATACAGCTTTCTATCATGTTTGAGGTCAATCCTCAGATTTCAGTGCCAATCCAGAAAATTTGTCCCAGACAATTTTTCCTTGTCAAGGATTGATCGCAAAATGTTATTAGAGGTATTTGTTGTCATGGTAATCTACATGAAAATAATGAAAATATAAGTATCAATAACATATTTAATTAGGCCTTTAATTAAATATGCTCCCACTATTTTACTCAAAACAAATGACCCTCACCATTTGATTCGGAAAATCCCGTTGGAAGATTTTCTAGTGGGTCGAGATCCACATTTCACTTTGTTTTAAGTCCGCGTAGGCGAATTACACAAAACTAGGTTATTTAGGTAGGAACTCCTTCCAATTGTATCTAATAAAACTCTCAAATATTTTAGTTGGGTGAATAACTCCTTATTCCAATCCATCACATGGATCATTTCCAACTCTTGCTTCTAAACATATATAATCTTATTATAATTTGTTTAGGTAAGTTTGACCCATTGTTTTAGCAATTGGATATTACAATTATCCCATCACACCTTACTAATATAGAAAATGCACCTCGCATAGGCGAAACCTATATTATCCGATACTAGTCGTGATGAATGCTAAAACTTGGAAAGCATAAACTTAATATTTAATTTGAGAGAATTTGCAATTATTCTGATCTCACCGGCTTATTTATCATATAAATCGTCTCTCAGATGCATCAACATACATTCACATGCATCAACATACAAAATGAAACAGTTATGGCCCCTAGTGCAATTGTTCTCCCGAGCCAATGAGACAACCTAAGCTAACCCGATAACGATCTAAGCTTCTCCAAGCAAGATCTTCAAGGTTTTCCTCCTTTGATATTGAATTCTTCTCTTTCTTCATAACATTACATTACATAAAAGAAACTCGTTTTACATACGAAGGAGTGAGATGAGAAAAGAAATTACATTAAGAGATTAAAAGAGAGGCATGACACGCAAGTCGTATTTTAAAAACCCAAAACAAAATAAAGGAAAACTAAGGCCATAACCGATCACCACAAGACAATAATAATAAACACTATTATTATTAATTTTAATTAATTAAAACCAAATTAAATTTCGGCGACCGATCACACTACGCAGAGTTAGCCGGGGGTCCGCTGCCCGGGCAGCACCCCCTTGCGGGGTTGAAGGGGTAGCGCTCCTGGCCGAAATTTTAAAGAACAATTCATTTGAAATCGACGTCGTTTTTTGCATCAACACTTGATACTTTAAAGCACAACTCTTGCACAGTCACAACCCTAATCGCATAACTCTTTGACAACACAACCCTTGTGCCATCATTAACCCTAATGCACCAATTTTAGACCGTCAAACACACCTCGATTGTTGATTCAGTATGATTGATCAACACGTCATTGCTTCACCATACTAATGTCGGATCAAGAAGCAAACGATCATTGATCGCTCAAAGGAAAACAACCATTAAGTGTTTGAATGAACGAAACAGAAACAATATATCATATATACCGTATTTTGCATCAGGATTACTTATATCATATATATAACTTGACCGATCTCAATTACATAACCTATGGACGATCGATGTATCGCTGCTTCACCATACTAATGTCGGATTCCGAAGCATAGTCAACATCAATCATCCAAATCGTACACACATGATGCCAAATTTAGTTACTCGTTTATTCTTTGATTCATTCTGCCTTTTAATCGTATTAATACAGAAAATAAACAATTATCAGATGCATGGTTTCATAAGTGGCTCTGATACCACTGAAGGAGAAGAGCGATCCAAAACGCAGCGGAATTTAAAATTTCTCCTTTAATGATCCTTACGAATGGGCATAATCAGTGATAGAATCGTTACCTCTTGTGGCGATTGTAACCTTTGATGCAGATCTACGGAGCGATCACGAACGTTGAACGATGACAACGCCTCTACTCAGTCCACAAGAATTAATTCCTTCAATCTCAGTGCTAGCTGCTACAAATGAAGGCTTTGAGTGTATGTGTGTGTGTATGAGAGAGAGAGAGAGAGAGAGAGAGAGAGAGAGAGAAACGAAATTGCAACTGCACAAATGCTTCTACACAAGGGTTCTATTTATAGAACCACTTATGTGGGCTGCAAGCTAAAAAGCCCACTCAAATGTGTGTGGCCCATATCTTATAATATGCCAAAATCACTTAAGCGCATGGTACCCTACCATATTTCGTATTCTACTTAATTACACCGTACCTTACGATGTTCTACAATTCACTAAAGTGCACCGTACATTACGGTATTCCTTAGTTACTCTATATCTCATCAATTCGTCCTTTTGTGTGTGACCCTGTAGGTTTTCGCGACATTGGCAATTATATTAAATCACGTATTTAACATAATAAACAGTGAGTGGTATCTAGCAACACATCACTGCTACCCAAGACACGAAAATGTCATGTGATCTGACAAATCCTTTTGTGATAATACTTATGTGTATAGTTACCCTTTTTCCCTTATGTCTATATTGAACACAAGGCATAGACCGTGTCATCCTTGTCCATTTCAATATTGGGCCCATAGACATTTATCCTGCTACGTGGGATGGGAAAATTCCATCTAGATCACTCATGTCCCTTAGCATGCTTCGTGGAGTACCCATCAACTGTCTTTATGGTCATCCAGTTACGGACAATGTTTGATCAGCAATAAGGCACTCGACTCTACATCTAGGGTCCATAGTTGTTTCAGGTCGAAGGGTGGTATACACCATTATCACCATGAGAATAACTTATGACACTTTGCATAACATTATATATAGTATTCTCATTGCGGGTCAATCCAATATAAATATTACTCTTAATATTCATACCTATGTTTAAGACTTGATAACTCATTATCCATGATCCATGAGATGCGATCATTATTCTATATACATAATAGTCTTAATGCTTTATTGTTATCCTACTCATAATAAAGCTCGACTATGGATACTTTAAGAATAGTGTCCTTATGTTTAATGTGATCTCATGATTGAGTCACACTTGATACATTAAACAGACTATCTATTCTAGGGACTTTATTAGACAAACATAATAAAGAAAAAGCCTTTTATTATTATTAAATAATTCGATACAAGTATCGAAAGTATTGGCCTCTAGGGCTTACACCAACAGCTTGTGATAAGTGGGTTGAGTCTTCTCCAAAGAATGACATAAAATAAAAAGCAAAAGCAATACTAACTTCTAACACATTAACAACTAACTTTAATTTCAAGTCATTTACTTTAAT
The DNA here is from genome assembly GCF_024323335.1 of Lathyrus oleraceus. Lineage (NCBI taxonomy): Eukaryota > Viridiplantae > Streptophyta > Magnoliopsida > Fabales > Fabaceae > Lathyrus > Lathyrus oleraceus. The sequence goes on along the minus strand of NC_066580.1, from coordinate 49,523,047 downwards.
GCACTTTATTTCTAAGCTCTATTCATTTGCCATTATTTCATACCATTCTAATTGTTTATTTTAAGGCCATTTTCACTTTGTCCACTTGGACCATATTGTGTGATATATCTTTTTTGTGTATATTTGGTTTGCTTTTGGGGTCTTTGACCATTAATTTACACAATAAGAACAAAAACCCTAAAAAACTATTGTGTGGACTGTTGGTTTGATCTGAGACAATTGGACTTAGAATTTAGGCAACATTCCCTATGCAAAAGGACTTGGCCAATGCCAACTTTTATGTAACCAAGTGCTTGCAATTTGAGACTTCATCTGATTCACCATTGAAGATCCCTTTGAGTCCATTTGCAACATGATCATTGTGAAGTTGTTATTTTAAACTTGTGACTTGTGGAATTCATCTGCTACATAGGCAAATTTGAAGAAGATCATGAAGTTGCTAAGCTTGGATGTGGCTATCTTTATTTGATGTCTTGCTCTTCAAGTTGATATTTTATGCATTGTTTGTTGCTTGATTCTAATATCCAAGGGAATTTGGGTTTCTGTATGACATTCTTGTCCATTGAATTGTAGCCCATTGGTCAGATCTTTTCAACTCTTAAATTTTAAGTTTATGCTTAGGATTAGTCTCTTCATCTCCTCCCCACTTCTTTAATTTCAAAATATCTCCCTCTTTTAAAAAAAACTTCTTTGCTTGTTCTTGTTGATTTCTAAACTTAGACCACTTTGCAAACTAGAAACTTTGGCCTTATGCCATTGCATTTTTAAACTTCTTTTCTTAATCAAACTTGTATATATACTTAATCATACTCGACTTAAAACTTTCAAAAATCAAAAAATAACTAACTCATCCAAAGCATTTTTAGGCCTTTGTGCCTTTCAAACTTAATTTTGTTAAAAGCAATGCATCCACTTTGAAATTGATACCACGAACTACGAGGTTTTGATCCCTCATTTTATGTTGGTACGTACGCATAAGTCAGAAGGTCTTGTCAAACACAAAAATATAATTAATGAATTCTTTTCTCATCCACCCACTCTATTTGTTTGTAAACATCATTTTGTACAAAATACATATGCACACAAGAAAGGGCTCCCTAGGAGTACCTAGGACACTTTGGGTGCTAACACCTTCCCTCTGTGTAACCAACCCCCTTACCTGTAATCTCTGGCATTTCATTAGTTTTGATTTGAAAACTTCTTATTCTTGGGTTTTGTTCGTACTTTTCCCTTTTCCCTTGGAAACAATAAAAGCGCGGTGGCGACTCTGGTTTTATTAACGTCTAGCTTATCCATAGCTTGATGGTCATGAATTTACCGCTACACACATTCCTGTTTGTTAAGCAATTTATCTTTTAATAATCAATCTATCTCTCTTTGCTTTCAGCCATAGTAGGTTGAACTACGCTTGCTCTTATTTTCTTATTGCACGATGAGAATACGTAGGCACGAGGGTACTTATTTATTATTCTTCCTTCCGCCTTAGGGCACCATTCATATCTTTCATGACCCACTATCTACCTTTGATCACAAACCATTCACCCCAGTGACATATCGTTTATTTGAAACCGAAATTAAGTTTTCTTTGGAATTCCATATATACCCTTTTAAGACCATATAGTGACGAATCCTCATTTGTACATAGAGCTGTTTGGCTCGTACCCAAACACTTAATTCTCCTTGTTTTCGGCTATACCATATATAGTGGCAAGCGCTTCCGGCTAGTCCATATATTGGTCAATGCCAGTTTTACCCTTGGGTTCATATCTCATCCCTTTTTGGAGTTCAAATCACATAATCCTCTAGTTTTAACCATACTTTGATCACAACTTCTTTTCATATCCCACCATTAGTTTTATGAACTATGCAGCTCTAAATTCCTTATTGCACTATAAGGATACGTAGGCATGAGGGCCCCAATCCTCATCGAGCACTTTATCTATTTTCTTGTGAATGTTTCCCATGGGTTAGATCTTTTCAACTCAAAACTTTAAATCTTGTCTAGGATAGCCTCTTCATCCCCACCCCTTTCTTCTTTAATTTCAAAATCTCCTTCTCATTTTCAAAACTTCTTTGCTTGTTGTTTTTCAACTTAGACTTGTTTTAATGAGTAGAAACATTGGCCTTATGCCATTGATTTTCAAACTATTTTCTCAATCAAACTTGTAAAAAGATTTAATCATATTGACTTTATTTTCAAAAAGACCAAAAATAACTAACAACCTCATCTAATCATTTGGCCACTTGGGGCCTTTTTCCTTTTAAACTTTTCAAAAAGAAAGCATTTAGATTTGAGTTATCCTTAGTTGAGATGTAATTCTGCCATTCCATGATATGTTGAGTGTAAGACTTTCCATTTACTAGGGATTAGAGGCATACTTGTTGATTTAATCCGAGTTGGAGCCCTCCCTCTTAAATGTTGTAAAGCCCTCATTATCGGTGGATGTTTGGTTGAGTATTCTCCCATTGATAAGAAAAGATATTTAAGCTTTTGTTAAAATCAATCCACCAATCTTTGAAATTTTTACCACAAACTATGAGGTTTTGATCCTTCATTTATGTTGGTACGTAGGCATAAGACCAAAAGTCTTAGCAAACACAAAATGTAAATAATTAATTCTTTTATCATCCCCTCATTTTATTATTAAAAACAAACATCTTTTTCAACCAAAACAAATGCACACAAAAAGGGCTCCCTAGGAGTACATAAGATACTTTGGATACTAATACCTTCCCTCTGTGTAACCAACCCCCTTACCTGTAATCTCTGATATTTTATTAGTTTTAATTTGAAAACTTCTTATCTTTGGGTTTTGTTCATACTTTCTCTCTTTTCCTTTGGAAATAGTAAAAGTGCAGTGTCGACTCCGGTTTTATTGGCGTTGGGTCAACCAATAGCTCAATGCTCGTGAACTTACCGCTACAACTTGATCCAACTTGTTGTTGCGAAAGTCTAGATCAAAATTAGCTCCTTGTAGAGATCCTCCAACCCAAACTCTCTGGCCTTCAGCTACTCGGAGTCTCATCTTGCTATCTGCGAACTTCTCACATACTTGCTTACCCTTATCTTCTAAGATGTGATTATGTTCCTTGGCATGGTTGAGTTGGAATTGTAATTGAGTGTTTTCCAATTCAAGCTCTTTGATTTGGTCGGTAAGCTTGTCCATGTCCTCTTGCAAGATAGGCTCAGGTTCGGGCATCAACAGGAACGAAGAAGGATAAAAAAGGAACAATATCTTGACAACCCTAGCCCTCTCTTTTACCCACACAAAGTAGGGTTCCTTGGCTAGGATGTTCTTCTTACCTCATTCTTGTCAATACAGACTATGTTTGTCCAAACTCGTTGCATTCTCTTCATGTTTGAATCGAGTGGATCTATGATATTGACGATGAAAGGAATGAAGTCTCTTTCCTCAGGAGGACTCAATATTGCGTACCCCAATTGTATTTTGTGTAAAGCGGGTTATAGTTGATACAACCTTGTGTTCCTATTAAGGGTACATTTAAAAAACCACTGCATCTTTCAATGACATCTTTTGTATCCCATTCTCTCTTCTACCATAGAATCGAATCGGTAGAGAGAGATACGAATTTCTGAGGCCATGTCAGATTGCTTTAAGCAAATGGTCCATTTTGAGGCATGCGAGCCCTCATCCATAGGTGCAACATGGGAGCACAACAGAGGAAGGTACCTCCCTTCTTCTCATGGCTTGTATGGAAGGTATGATAGAAGTCGAAAGCATAAACAACACCGGGTTCATTATTAGAAAGACTTCAACTGGAAAGTGATCCACGAACTTGTCTAGGTTTGGGAATATAATAATTTCCCAAACACGGGCTTCAAGGATTTTTGAGTCAAACCCTTTACGAAACCTTTAATGCCTCAATTGGCCACTAGTTTGTTAGCAATGATACCCAAGACGATTGAGAGTTTGGTTAAACAGAAAAACCTTATTCCAATTTGGGAAAAGGGTTGCATTCCTTTATTGATCGGTTGAGAAGCCTCTAAAGGTATTACAAGGTTGGAGAGATTAAAAATCGGGAAAGGTGAAACATCTCAGAGGGACGTCGTAGTATTGGGCCATTGTAGTGATATCACCATAGTCAACTTTCTCGGTTAGAAGATCTATGATTTTACCAAAATAGGATCTGAATTTGTTGTCCTTGAGGGTTGTTACCTTTGAGCAGAGGACCTTCAATGAGTTGATATCAGGACTCTTAAATCTGAAGGTAAAAATGTTTTTCCTTGCTGAGGAATCCATGGTTGTGTTGGTAAAAGGTCTTGTAATTCTGCGTTTGAACAAACGAAAATCTTAAGAGCTTTGCTTATTAGTTTGATGATGAATGAATGTATGTAGGTATGAATGATTGGTTTCTATTAATTTCCATGGAACTTAGGCACGAGTTCAAAGTTTCGGGCCATCGTGATGAAGTGTGAGGTTCAATAATGATTGCTTTTCAAACCAAGGTTCTCACTTTGCATGATCTAAGGCTTTTGAGAAATTTGGTGTAAGTCATTTCCCCTAGATTCATGGACTTCCTTAACTGTCATTCGCTTATGTCAATTTACTTGCTAGGAGACTGCTCCATTAATGTCATCTACTCTAAGTGAGATCTTCGTATTGACCCTTACGAGGAAGGCACCTTGGGGGCCTATACTACGCAACCATCGGTCTAGGCTGGCCATGGTTAAATGTTCTAAAAAGGGGGGTCTTAGGGTCACTGACTCTAATAAAGGAAAGGATGTTTACGCCGAAAGCACGAAGATTATCAATCCCCTTAAGAGAGTATAACACTAAGTGAGGTTCTCGTACGACCCTTACGAGGAAGGAACCCCGAGGACCAATACTACTTAACATCTAAGATCTCAAGAAAGCTCTCAGACTCAGGTGGAGAGTCTTTCACACAAGGTTTTTCATTGCAGTAATTATTACCTCCAAACTTTCTTCGTCATAAATCCATGGTTTCAGACCAATAGATAAACAAAGAAAATATATACAAGTTAGCAATAAAAGCAATATATCCAGAAAAAACAAATAACAGATAAATCCCCACGTACGTAAAAAGAAAAACAACCCAAACTATGCTAGATTGGATTAAGGAAACTATTGTCCTCCATAGAGTCTCCAGTTGTCACTACCGGGATTTCACGTGATAACGAAACCGGGGACCGCCGTCTTGTTTAAAGAGAAAACAGGAGAGTCACCACCAAATTTTATTTGGTTTACCTCTATAAGAGAGGAGAGGGGAAATAATCGGTAAAACCCTTAAAAAAGGAGATGCACATATGAAGTGAAAATGGGATAAAGAATCGGTCTCGCAACCAAGATTTGGGTTCGGAAGTCGGTTACGCAAGGGGAAGGTATTAGCACCCCTCACGTCCATGGTACTCCATAGGAACCATTTGGGTTGTTTACATATGCGGGGATTTATCACGATTATTGTTTTATTTTTAAAAGAATGTGTGAAAGAAAGGGATTTTGGTTTTTTATTATTGTGTTCGCCAAGGATTGTGGCCCTTGTGCCTACGTATCACTCATGAGGGATGAGGAATCAGAGCTCCGTAGTTCAGAGTAGAAAAAGTTTGTGTGTTGATTGATTTTAACTTTGAGAAAAGGGGTTTAGGGTTGGTTCCCTAAGGCACAAAAGTTAGATTTGATGGGTTGTGTTGATTTTACCTTGAATAAGGGTTTATGAAAAGAGATGTTTGTGATTAGATTTCACTAAAGCCTATGGGTTGAGGTGAATATTCTAGACAACAAGCCAAACGTCTTGCGTCCAAATTAATCAGAGTAAAGGTAGGAATGCTTCATTCTTACTCATTTTCCACCACTTAAGGCTCGTGGCGCACAATACTTAATTGTAGTTATTAAATATATTAAATTTGATTAGGAAAATGCCACTTGATGTTGAATTAAGGGTTTGTTTATTTGATTATAAAATTTGGATAATGCAACATGAATGCAAAGTAACCAACAGGAAAATAAAGGATCTCATTGTAAGGTAGCCCAAGAGAAAGCCTTGTATGTGCAAAAGTGACCTAAGCTAAACAAAGGATAATGGTCTTAAAAACATGCCCCCCTAAGGTTGCACCATAATGCCATTCTTACAACCAGAATGTAAGTACAGATGAAATTCAAAGTTTAAACCAAGTATCACAAAGGTAATAAAAATGACTCCAAGCAAAGGTCCTAGGATGAGATCCTCTAAGTCCAAGTGGGTTAAGTGAAATGAATTATTTTTGGTCTTATAATTTTATCATGTTTTTGTTATTCTTATATGTAATGATAACAATAAAGTATAGACAAATAATAAAATATACATGATGAGTACTTAAATTTAAATGACATAAAAGTAAATAATATTAAATGTAATAATGACAATAACAATAACAAAAGGTTAGTGGTGATCAAAAGTTAGTAAAATTAGGTTAAGTTGGGATTATGAACAAATGGACCAACACTTGAGGATTATCTATCCTTAAGTCAATAGATTCAAAATATGACGCATCAAGGGATAACTTATCAATGATACAAAGTATGAAAGGTTATCAATGGATCAACTTATAATAGAATTTGTATCAATGAAAGTTATTCAACCCCAAGTCCATCTATCAATAGATTGACAAAAGGAAGACTATAACAAACCCAAGGTTGAAAGTTAATGATTGATTAGGTTGTTAAGTTAGCAAGTAAGATCAAAGTATACTATTGACAAGGTAATAAGAGTTAGTATATGATATAAACAATAGAGTATAAGATGTTAGTGAGTTAGTATGAACTAAAAGAAATAACAATGTATCAGATGAAATCACAAGTTAGGATATGTACAAGTAAGGCTCATCCACAAGTCAAATGACCCAAGTTGTTTGAAATAGGGGCAACCTATTCATGCTTCAAAGTAAGGCTTCAACACACACATATGAATAAATAATAAATATAATAAATAAATGGAATGTGCATGTGTATCAACCAATTAGAACATGACAACCAAATTTTTTGAAATCAATTGCGCACAACGATCATCTTCTTCCTCGAGCCAAACTCAAAAATCAAAACATGGAAATACACGTTTTCAACTAGATTTTTTCACAGGATCATGTTGCAAATACATAAAAAAACTAGCCTCCACACTCATAAGCTATTTATTGGCTCTGAGTGTGGAGTATTTTTCCACGAACCAGAAGAATACAAATGACCTAGTTCAAAAATTAAACTCTGGAAATGGAACAATCAAAGCTGAAAACTTAGGGTAAATGATCAGAAGAACATTTCAAAGTGATTAGAAACTTGTTTGGATGATGGGGGTGAAGGGAACTACCTGATCAAAATCAAACTCAAGGAGGTATTTCGACGATTGAGCTCATCTCAGATAAGGCTTGGAGAGGATGAGTTAAGGCTTTGGAAAGTTCGAATGGATGTTGGTGAAGGTTTCTGGATGGCTATTTAGGATTGCAATATTCTGGAAATGAAAACATGATTCTCTGTTCCTGAAGGTTCAGCTCAGATTAGAAATAAAGGTTTAAGGGATTTTCAGCGTGCAAAATGAATGGGACACCCTCACCTATTTATAGGGAAGGTATGTGGATGGTTTGAAGGGAAAAAACTAAAGGTTTGCTTTAGATTATTTAATGTCTTGAAGCATGCTTGAGGTTGCAACAGGAGGGACAAGTGTGGTTGTTGTCTGACCTTGATTGTAATAGACATAAAATAATATGGGAAGAATGGTAGGGTGATTGGATGATTAAAATGAAGCAAGGTCAATGGTTGAAGGATTCCTAAATTAGGGTTTCTTGAGCCACATGTTTTGTCAAGAACCAAAATCAGATGGATTAGGGTTTGAGATGCAAGGGTCACATTGTTTAAATGGTATGTGGCATGAACAAAATTTGGATTTGAGGGGTCCTCAATAGCATGGTCAAGAACTAGGGTTTGGTCCTTGGGTAACTATATGAATCTTGAAGCTTCTTTAAAGGGGACTCACCACCCAAGTTGGGTTTGGGGAATGAGTGAGATATCTTTAGTGATCCTCCAAGTTTTGTGGGATGCTTGAGGATGAAATTAGGGTTAAAGTGGCTTGAACACACCTCAACATGACCTGAGGATCTTGAATCTTCACAGATGAATCCCATTCCTTGAATTTATGGATTATTGTGGATTGTTAAGTATAGATGAATATGAGATGACATGTGTGGTATGTGTTCTTATGGATTAGGGTTTAGAAAGGTGATATGGGGTAGGGTAAATTTGAGGGTATGACATAAGGAAAATATTATGTATTTGTCGTTGTTACGAAACATAAATAAACTAGGCACAAATAGTTGGGGTTCAACTGTTTTGTCCCATATATATAGTTTGTTGTGTAAAAATGCAAAAAAAAAATGCTTGTACGTTTTATTCTTGCGCCTATTTGCTATAAGCATGAGGTTGGTCGAGAATGTTGCTACGCACCCCGGTCAACGGGGAGCCATTCACATTCTCCTACGCAACAAAGTAAGTTCATCTTAAATCTTCTAATTTGTTAGACTTTATACTACAACTTAATGTAACTAATATATTTTCAATCTTTTCAATCTAGGTGGTCAGCTCAGGGGATGGACTACAATAGGTGTCCCAAATACGTTTTAGTATTCTATCGCAACCTTTTAGACCACATTGGACCATGCGATGTATTACTACTAAACAACTCTACTTTTGATTTAAAAAAATTATCAAATTAAATATCCTCTAATCATGTCAATTTCTTATACAGTTTATCTGGAGGCCGTATTTGGGTCTTGACCATCAGGTTAACGACAATGACGTTGCCGCTTGGACAACAAAAACACCAATCATTTAGTTCACTACCGTGGAGATGCACCATAGTGACCGTGTGAAACTGCAGTTCGGCATGCAACAACAAATTCCAAAATCTCTGAAGTGTTTAGGAGATTGATATCAACAAAGAGTCGATGGCCAATGAGATTATTCAGATTTGAGAGACTTTGCTAAAGAGATGTGTTGTATTGGAGGAATCGACATCAACACATCTTAAATGAACCAATCATACATGGTGCTAGACAAACTCAATATTATATGGTTTGGTTTAGGTCGGTTACAACGCTACAGTTTGTGTCTGAGCCAAGGTATTTGATTGATCCACGCCAACGAACTTCGTCATCATACGCCTAACAACAAATCCCCGTCCAACAACCAACCCCACACCATTACCAAACCCAAGAACAATGTCAAACCACTTAAACCTAACGACCAACCTCACACCATCACCATACCATATACACCTAACCACCAAACATCCAAATCATGCCATACACCAAACCTAAAACCAGGAACCAAACCCTTACCACCAACAACCATACACAGCCACCACATTTGTCAATAGCCCAGATGATTTATATGATTCCACCTCATCCTACCATAGCCCCCACCAATGAACACCCAAACATCCCACTGCCACAACACCCAATCATTTTTTGACTTTCTTACACCACAAGAACCATTGCTTCGTTTCCAAAACGATTCAATGTCCCAATTTTGTCAACCATATCGTCCACACACAACCTAACCACAACGATCTAACTACGACAACAAAGACACCGAACTCAATTACGACAGCGCCGTTGGCGGCACCCCTAACTATTGGAGAGAAATGATGACAAATTGGTCAAATACCACTGGACCTTTCACATGACCTTCACACCAGCCACCATTGCATCATGTCAACACTCAAAGATCCCAAACACCTCATGAAAATCGTGGGAGACCTCGAAGGCAGGCTAACAAACCAGAATATGGAATATGGATGCGTTTCGATCGAACGAATCATTGATTTTCTTATCAATTGTTTTGTATTTTAACTTTATATCCTAATACTATTAATTATTTTTCATTTACTTTTTATTTCAATTTTATATAATTATAACATAAAATTTTCATAAAAAATTAATCAAAGTATGCGCCGCATATAATGACTCATGCTTTTAATGTCATAATGCATGCGCCAATTGCATTAACTTGATTTGCTTGCTAACGCCATGTGCATTGATGCCTCGGTGCAAATACTACATACATAGACTATATTAACTTATGCATACTTTAGAGGGATAAGTTTTTTATTTGAAAAGTGCTTTAGAGGGATAATTTTTTTATTCGAGAAGAGGGACATTTTCACAGAGTAATAAAATTTGAGGTATGAGTTTCTTGATTTTAATTCCTATTATACCGTCAATGATACAATGAGTTAAACCGGATTGATTTTTTTAATTTCAGTTATGGGTTTAGTTCAATCTTTTAAAGAGTTACTATATCAGATCTGTGAAACAATAGTGTGAGGAGATTTTGACAAATGATGTAGAACATTTTGTGGTGGTTAATATATTACAGCAATTTTCCTTTTTTAAATTGACACATGTATTTAATATTATATGTTAATATTCTCAAATGTGATTGTAGTAAGTAGTTTGGTTTTTCAAGAAAGTGATTCATAAATTGAACCAATGCCATCCACTTCAACCTTTGATCTCCATATGTGATTGATTTCAAGTTATTGTAGACAGTACCTTGTTTTTGCAGGAGATTGATTTCATTGATTGGGAATTGAGAAACAAGTAGAGTTAGGATTAGCTTTTTGTGTAACTGTTGTATTTCTCCACTACTTTCTTTAAGCAACTTTGATACCTGTTGATATCGTTGCTGGTTTATCACGTGAGCTCACTCGCTTGTACTCACTCATTAATGGCTCATCTAATAGATCTTATGTAGCTTTTTTTATCTTATAGTTTTTTGATTTAATTTAATTGATTAAGATGTTGGTCCATGGTTGATTTGTTTTGATTGTCATACGAGCTAATGAGGATTTTTTTTTTCATTTCTTTCTTGTGATCTCATTGTTATATTTATTGTGCTTCCGTATAGAGTGTTGGTCCACTATTATCTCTGACTGTATATTGCTTTTGCATCTTTTTCTTTTAACTTCATTTACAATCCTTGTTGATTTCAACTTTATGCTATTGTTTCCTGAAGTCTTTGGTACTGCATCAGAGTAGATGATACAAGCTATGGAAATTCTATAAAGAAATATTTACATGTATTCGTCTTGTTAGTATACCTTTGCGAACCGGTTCGCAACAGTTCTCTCATGTTTTCTCTTCTGTTTCTAGAGAAATATCCTCAGTTCAAGCTTGTGTTTCTCCACCGTAGGGAGTCGATGATGCGACAAAAATCATGATGCACTTGGCTTAAACTTAGGGACTGAAACTCAAAGTTCTTTCACTCCTTTATGAAGGCTCAACAAAGGCACAACAATATTTTAACTGCAGACTTCGAGACTCAGGAATAGCAAGGCCTAGCTTGGAAGGAGTTTCCTTCAATAAACTGACCTTGATGACAAAGCAAACCTTGAAATTCCCTTTTCTCTATTGGACATTAAAGATGTCATTTGGAAAGGTGATGAAAGTAAGAGATAGGTCAATTGGGTATCTTGGTCTTCGGTGTGCGAATCTAAAGCTGATGGGGGATTGGGAATAAAGCAATGTGTGACCTTTAATGTAGCTCTACTCAGCAAGTGGATTTGAAAACTTATGGATACACATGACTTACCTTGGGATCATATTTCATCTTTTAAGTACATAGATATTAAAAGTCAGATTCTCGATACTTATATTCCCACATCTAGGCATATCTTGGAATACCTATCACAGGCAAGAGACCTAAAGAGAGAGACTACCAACATCTTGATAAAGTGAAGACTAAGTTAAACATGTGGAAAGCTAAGCACCTATCCATGGCAGGAAAAACTACTTTAGCAAAGGCAGTCATAGAGGTCATCCCTACATACTCAATGATAAGCAACATATGGTTCCTAAAAGATGTCTCAAAGAGATTTAGAAACTACATCGACAATTCATCTAGGGAGATATGAAGGGAAAAAAGCATATGCGCATATGCACATGGTCAGTTGGGATAAGATCAATAAACCTACACAAGAGGGTGGGCTAGGATTGTGGAAGCTTACTCACATGAGCAAGTCTTGTCTAGCTAAACTAGGCTGGAAGTTCTACAAAGGAGACAAAGGTTTGTGGCTCAGAGCATCAGCCACCATGAAGGTGAGGACTGGCAAGCGACATGGGAAACATCTTGCCGTAACATATGGCAATGGAGGAATAAAAGACTGTATGTAGATGACTTTATTATGCCTCACAACCTGGTGAGAGAAATTCAAGAGCGGGCTCAACAAATATGACAAGTATCTTGTAACTAAGGAAAACATCTTTGAAACCAAAAACCAAAGTGGCAGAATTCATAAGATAGCAACCTCCTGAAGAACAGTGGGTGACCTTGAACACTGATCGTGTTGTCTGTCATAATCTTAATGCAGGTTACAAATGTAGAATGAGGGACACTCGATGCAAGTGGTTAGGTGGTTTCACTAAAGCGTTAGGAAGGTGCAGTGTTTTGAGTGATGAACTATGAGGCGTGCTAGAATGGATCAAGTTACTACACAGAAAAAGGCTAACTCGAGATGGAGTTACATGTGGATTCGAAAGAAATATACAAGGCCATCTTAAAGAAGAACTACCATATGGGGACAATCATGAGCTTGTTAGAAGAAATTCACAAGGAGTTGACTAAAATAGGGGAAGTACGCATAAATCATGTGTTTTTTATGGAGGCAAACAAATGTGGAGACGGGTTGGACAAATTAGGGACAGGTCATAGTCAATGTATAAGTGGTATGTATGAATGTCTTAGGGAGGTTTATAAGTTTTAATTGGATGACATGAGGGGAACCTCCTTTAGGAGGATTGCTAGCTAGTGTGTAATCCTTTGGGCTTTGGCCTTTTTCATTCATTAAAAAAAAACTAATTATTCTCTAATACCCGAGTCTAATGGTTTTTTCCGGATGCCTACAAGCTGAGCTTAACTAAGGACATGTTAGATATGGAGTTTGTTAGCTACAACTCATTCACAAACGAAATGGATGTTCAACTTAATGTGTTTCGTTCGAGCATGCATAATCAGATTTTGTGATAACATGACAACACTAAGATTATCACAAAGAAGCGTTTGTGGAAGATAAGGGATGGAAAGTTCCTGCAACAATGATTCAATCCACAAAACTTCTGAGGTTCTATAATGCTCGACACTTCGCCTCTGTGCTAGAACGAGCTACTAATGATTTTTTCTTGTAAATCCATGCTACAAGATTAGGGCCAAAGAACACACATGAAATTGAAGTAGAGTGCATGTCGTATGGGTCATTGGCCCAATCCGAGTCGTTGTATGCACATAGTGAGAGTTTGTGCAAGGAGGCCACTGGAGGAAAGAGAAGTCCATGATTACTTGTGCCACTAAGGTATCTTAACACGCATTTTACCACACTAAATAAGATTCAAGTGGGTCAGACATGTATTGATATTCTTTATTAACACAGAAAGCAATGTCTAGTTGAGTTAATCTTACATATTACAATGCGCCAACTGTAGACCTATAGAGGAAGGGATCAGGGAGCTTGTCATCACCATGCTTGCTCAATTTACATGTGCTGAACATTTGAGTACTCACACCCTTGGCTTCTGTCATATTAAATTTGGCCAACAAATCCTTGATATATTTTATTTGTGTAAGAATAATGTCTCCACTATAATGATAGTGAACTTCAATTCCAATCAAGTATTAAGGAATTCCTAACTTATTAAGAGCAAATGTCGTATGCAACTTGGCAATGATTTTATGTAGCATAGATGATGATGATCCTATAAGTAGGATATCATATACATACAATAATGCACACATTATTACATTATCATGATGATAGATGAAGAAAGAGTGATCACATTGAGTTAAGATGAAACCAAACTAAAGTAAAGCTTGTTGTAACTTTTCATGCCAGGTACAAGGTGCTTACTTCAAGCTATATACAACTTTCTTCAGTTGGAAAACTAAGGCGGCGTCTGTGTCAAGGACCCCCAGTGGTTGTTGCATGTAAAACACCTCTTGAAGATCACCATTCAGAAATGCGTTGTTAATGTCTACTTTTTACATATACCACTTGCATGATATTGCTAGTGTGAGTATGATTCTGATAGTGGTGGGTTTCACAACTGGAGAGAATGTTTCATGGAAATCAAAACCATGTTGTTAGTGAAAGCTTTTAGTCACAAGACATTCTTATACTTATTGATGCTCCCATATGCATTTTCTTTAACTTTAAACACCCACTTGCAGCCTATTGTCTTCCTATCCGGTGGTAATGTTGTCAGGCCTCAGATACCATTCTTTATAAGTAAATCATATTCATTTTTCATTGCTTGAAACCATTCAAGATGGGCTAAGGCTTGTTTAGTTGAGGTAGGTTCTAAATGAACTATGAATGCTTTAAGATGAGATTTTCTCTTCTTAGCCCTAGTTAGCATGTGATGATCCTTAACAAGAAGTGGGGATTAATTTATTCACTACGCCAAATAAGGGAAAAGAGGGCGCTTATTTTGGCCTATAACAGCGCTTCTAAGCGCCCTCTAAAGTGGCGCTGGCATAGGTAAAGACAACGCTTTGTTTTCCTGGAGAAAGAGCTGTCTAAAGTGGCCCTTTAAGGGCCACATTATAGTGTGCTTTCAGAAAAAAGTGCCCTCTGGAGTGGTCCATAAAGGGACACCTTAGAGGGCGCTTTCTAGAAAAAGCGCCCTCTAAAGTTGTCAATGTAAAGTGTTTAGAGGGCGCTTTCTGGACAAAGCGCCCTCTAAAGTTGTCAATGTAAAATGTTTAGAGGGCGCTTCCTACAGAAAGCGCCCTCTAAAGTGTTAGTTATTTTTAAAAAAATTGTTTGAAAAACAGTGGATATTTAATTGGTAACCTGTTCGCATGCTGCAAAAGTGTAAAATTCATATTGATTTTCATCCTTTAATCCAATGTTATACACCATTAATCCATTGATATATACAACATGAATCCATTTATATACAACATTAATCCTCGATATATACAACATTAATATATGATTCTTTGATCAACAATATACAACAACATATTCATGATTTAGTAAAAGTACAACAACAATATACAACATATATACAACAACAGCATACAACAACAACATTCCATACATATATGTACAACAATATACAACCTAGCTATATGATTCTTTGATCAACAATGAATTGACACAATTCATCCTTCATTTCATCCAAATGAGCTCTTGAGTAAGATTTGTATTCCTCAAAGTACTAAAATTAAGAGAATAAAACATATTCATGATTTAGTAACAAATTAGATGAAATATCCGATAATATTAAAATAAACCCTAAGTTATTATTCCATACCATTTTTGGGATGTCTATACGATTCAACGCAATGATATCTCTCATAAATCTCAATACAAAAAATTCGCAATCGACCAAATTGTTTTGCTGAGGACACTACACAGAAAAACAAACAATATATATAGTTAATTTCTTACAAACACTATTATAAGCAAAAGAACAAACACTATTATAAGCAAAAATAAGATACTTAATATATACCTGAACTCTGACCCAGGTAATGTCCTTCCTATTACGGTAAATCTTTTTCGATCTAAATTTTAGTATTGCCCTAACAAAATAAAAACGTATATTGAGATCAATCTGACAGACATAATTAAATATACAAATACACACGAATATTTAGAGGAATTTCACTTACGTGTCAACCGTCTTCTTCATACTCGGATATTTACTCCAATCACCCGATAACGAATCGAGATAATACACCATTAGTCTCTAAAGATCCATAGCAACCAACACCCAGTGACCACTGTAAAATAAAACAAAAATTTAGATGCATGAAAATTTTCTACGTAAAAGATATACATAGATTAGAATGAAATTATTAGAAAGAAAATCTAACTCGTTGCCAGAATTTAACGGTAAAAAATACAAACTGGGTGTAGTATTATCGCCGGCCGCCATGAATCTATCGACTAGTTCATTCTTTACGGATGTTGGATTTTTCGTTATAAACGTTGTGTTGATACGGGAAGCAGCAATAAAATTGAATCGGTTACACAATTCAGTTCCCCGCATCAATGTTACATACATATACCTTAAATAGAAACATAATAAACATTAGACTACTCATTGAAATGTGTAAATAAATTGTTCAACTAAGTAAATAATAGATTGATCGGAGTACCATATGTATGTATGAATGACAGCGATGCCCAATTCTTCGTGTTCAAAAAGTTGTTGCATGTCCTCCTTTGCAATTATTTCGGAATGAGCAATTCCGAAAACACCTTCATCAAAATCTACACTACGGATGGCGCCGTGCATAATATCGGACTCTTCCACCATTTTCTCAAGACGCATCATAATTTGAGATTTTGTCCCGGACGTCGTTGGAATATCGTTACCAGCTTTTTTCAACTTTCGACCGGGAACCTAAAAATTCATATAAATTAAATCATGACTTTTTGTGATGCAACAGAATCCTTGCGTATATAATTCAATGGGTATATATATTTTTACCTCTTTTTGAGATGCAACCGACTCGATGCGTCTTGAAATCCCTTTACCAGCTTTATGTGTGGGTCTTGTAGGAGTCTAACATTACCATGTAATAAGGATTGATTAAATATCATAATTGTAGCTGAATTGAAATGTGAATACTAAATATTCATAATCATTTAGAACATATATACCTCGGCATCTGGGAAAATTAGATCTGACGGCCATCCAACAAAGGATCCGACTGCATCTCGCATCATCGTTGTCTATGAAACAACGTCAGGTAATGGTAGAAGCGCGTCGGTATCTAATACAAGGTCAACCGAAACTTTCATATATCCCACCGGGAGGGGATTATGGTGAAGTAATTCACCCGAAGTGTTGTGCACTTTTCCCTTGCCAACCATGCGATAAGTTGGTGACGATAGATACAGCTGACAAGGTGTAATGCCCTAAACCAATAATAAATGTTATTGTTAACGTGTATATGTGTCAAGTAAAAAAGTGCTATTTTAATTTCATAATAACATATATAATTACCTCGGGAAATTTCGGTTGACAATTGATACTAGCTCGGTCACTAGTATCTTTTGCCTCGGAACCGCACCTTTCCTCTCTATACCTTGCATTCTCCTTTTGCAGTTCGAGTACTTGTGCCCTTAACTCCGCCAAGGTCTCCATCACCTCTTTGTTGGTAGGATTTTTTGTTTTTGGTTTTTTATAAAATGACGACGGAGTCACACCAAAACCCTTACCCCTCACACGACCGGAATACTCAGGAACATTTAGTACTCGACTAAGTACGCTCCTGCAATCCTGGACCTCGGTTGAAGGTAAGGTTTGGGATAAAGTCTCCTGAAATATTATTAGAGGAGATTAAAAATGAATTATATGTCTAACAAAATTTTTGATATAATTAAAGAAATAATGTTACATATACTTACACATTCGTCATAAACATTTTGGACCGCTTCAACGACAACCCCATCCTTCCCAACCCGAGCAGCCTTCCACAATACGTGCTCCGGAAGAGATGTTGCGTCACTTTTCTCCTCGGCTAGCTACAAATTGAATCAGATTATAAGATCATCAATTATAACATATTGTGACAATGTATAAGCTCATAGCATTTGAATATACTTACAATTCTTTGTTGTAACCGTGCATATCCCGTACGCCCTTTTTTGTACGGATACGCGGGTTTTGATGCCCTTTTCCGATTTTTGTCGCTTACTTCCTGGATAAAAAAGTTTAAGGCATATTAGAACCAAGTAACTTAACAATTGTATAATACCATAATTAATAGACATTACATGGAATTTTTCGTTTCTTCGTTTGGCGACAAAGTTATCCCATTCTTCGGCTGAAATAATCTCCGCATACTTCATTGGCCGCTCTGCTTCAACAAAGTTTCCTTCCTCATCCTTGGGAAATTTGTTGGACAAAAAGGATCGAAATCCTCGGAGTCTTTTTCCGACCAATTGAATACAATATTTTTGCCGGCTTTCATCGATGTGAAAGGATCTCTAAAAAACATACAAATGGAGTGTGTTATTATAAGTAATATTATAAAAATATATGGTCAACAAATAGTCAACAAAAAAAACATATAATAATATATGGTAAGTACCTGTATCTCGGACCATATTTTTTCTTTGCCAACCTTCAATTTCGGACTTCTCCGATTATCACATGTAATCGGAATATGTTGTCGAACAAGGGAACCAATGTAACTTGCCAACATTGAACCGTTAGGCTCAATTAGTTGGTCTTCAGCACTCCAATGTACTTCGAATTTTTACCCTTGTCTCTTGCACGAATGATTGACTTCATAACAGTCAATCCTCGTTTGATTTCTTTTTCAACATTGTTACGTGATCCACTCGCGTCATGGGTATCGTCTTGGTTAGCCATTTTATCTGTAATATAGAAATGATTCAATAAGACCCAAGTAAGACAATGACCATATTCGTGAAGCTACACAAAAAACACATTCATATACCTTCCAATTCTCTCATGTTACAACAATCTAAACTCTCTCTTTTTTTCATCATTATTGAATACAAACTCACACACACCTACTGCATACAAAAGACCAATGCAAACTTATGGTGTTTGGAACATGAACAAACTTGCATCCATAATCATCAAACTTCCAAGCACAAGCTCAAATGACATCAGTTTTCAATCAAAAATAAAAAACCTTACAACAAGGTGCTCATGAACACCATATAGTGCTCGTTTGCCCTAAACAACATTAATCAACATAATGCACAAAATGTAAAACTCAGTTTAGAAAATGCCCTAATCAAACACCTGAAGAAAGTGAACGGTAACGATGGAGAAGAGAAATACCTTCAAGGTGACGGTAACGATGGAGAAGAAAGTGAACAGCGACGGTGGACGCAGATAACTCAGTGAACGTGAACGCAGCAGCAGAAAAAGGCGACGGAGACGATGACGGTGAGGGAGGGAGAACGAACGGAGGACGAGAGTAATCGCAGTAGAGAGTAATCGCAGTAGAGAGTAATCATAGTAGAGAGAAAACCCAGTTACGTAAACGAAATAGCATATAGAGAGGGAAAATAAAGAGACATGCAGTATATATGTTATAATTTTAATGTTTAATAAAGGACCTTAGAGGGCGCTTGTGTAAAAAAAGCGCCCTCTAAAGGGGGCCTAAGAGGGCGCTTCTAAAAGCGCTCTCTAAGGCTTTCCAAAAGCGCCTTATAAACTGGAAATGTACATGGACTTAGAGAGCGCTTTTTTAAAAGCGCCCTCTAAGGGTACCCTTAGAGGACGCTTTCATAAACGCGCCCTCTATTGGTGTCCCTCCATTTCCTCATTATTTTTTCGCTTCACTTTAGAGGGCGCTTTGTTACAAAAGCGCCCTCTAAAGTGAGCTGTCTATTCCTCCTTATTTTTCTCTTCACTTTAGAGTGCGCTTCTTAAAGAAAGCGCCCTCTAAGGTGCGCTGTCTATTCCAGTTTTTGGCGTAGTGATTTGAGTGTAAAACAAAGGTGAAAGTGACTCAAACACTGTGGAACCATAAGATAAATGATTGGTCTATGATGTTGTTACATGATTGTTTATAATAGGTGCAAGCGACACAAATGGTGGCTAAGCCATGACAAGTAGAGGTGACAGACTGAGTGTAGGTCAAAAAGTGTCTGACATATGAGATGAACTACTTAATAATTCTTGAGGTAATGGTTGAGTTTTTATAAATATTATGTATTGCTTTTGTGCATCAGGTAATGTATTGGGGTTTATAGGTGAGGTATTTATGTCTACAGGGTTTGTATGTGTTTGGAGACTTGGAGACACATGAGTAGACATGGTTTGACTTAAGGGTGAAGTAGAATTAGACTCGGGTAGGAACAACCTCAATTTTGAAGAGTTGGGTGATTAATTTAGTTGAGTATGTGAGGGCCATCTGCCTTGAGATAACTTGTTTGCAACGAAAATATGTTTCATTGAAAATGACATCTTTTGAGATGAAAATACTTCCTTCCATGTTGATACATTTATGACCTTTGTGTGTTGGAGAGACTCCTATGTATGTACATTTAGCACATCTAAATCGAAGCTTATTTTTGTTGTATGATCTCAGTAGAGGATAACATGCACATCTAAAGGTTTTGGTTACATCATATCCAGGTTGCTTGTTGAAGATAACTTGAAAAGGTGAGTTATAATCAGGAAAGGCACTAGTAGCAAGCTTGTTGATCAAGTATACTGTAGTGGTAAAGTTGTGATCCCAAAGACTTATTTGCATGGATGCATATGCTAGCATGGTGATCCCCATCTCAACAATCAGTCTATATTTTCTCTCCATTACTCTATTATGATGTGATATAAGTGGGCATGTCAGTCTATGAATAATACCCTCTTCATTAAGTAATTTTGTGAAAGGTTTGAATTTGCCACCAAAGTCTAATTGTAGTGGCCTGATCTTTCCCTTGAAAAGAGTAGACACATAGAATGCACTTAATGCATCACTTTTATGCATGAGTAAGTAGATCCAAGTATACCTAGAAAAAGCATAAATAAATGCAATATAATGGGAGTATGCATTGCTTGAAGGTGTAGGTGATGGTCCCTATAAATTAGTGTGGACTAGTTCAACGAAATTAGTGTGCTTAATTTTGGACAATGGTGTATATAATTTGTGAGCTTTACCAACGCAACATGAATGGCAAAAAAAAAGGATTCTTTATTATTGAAAAACACTTTACACAAATGCAACACTTTATGAATGGATTTAGGGTGACTATGCCCTAATCGAGCATGCCACATAGATATTTTAGCCAAGCTGAGACTATCTAATTTATCAGTAGTGAGATGCTTATTTGAACATACTGCATTATTAGCTATAGAGCCTATAATATATGACTTGCGCTTTAAGTTACCTTGAAGGTTCTACATTCATATTTTTGAAGCAATATACCCACTTTAATCAAGGAATCCTTCAAACAACACTTGGTTAGATGCTTAAGATTTCACAAAGCATTTGTTAGGATAGAACTCAAAATACACTTGATTATCTTTAAAAAAAAAATTGAACTTGATATGAGATTTCTAATTATTTTGGGCACATGCAATAGACCAGTTAATTGTAAGCAATAAATTGACACAAGATATGATTAAGACTTGATGTTTTCTACTGCTTGAACTTTTATGCTATGACCATTTCCAACAACTATTTTATTTGCTCCAACACATGATTTAATATATTGAAAATTTGAAGAGTTAGAAGTGATATGGTGAGATGCACCTGGGTCAGCCAATCGTGCTTGAGATTTCATTCCTTGTGGTAGTTGTACTTGGTCCTGATAAGCAAGATATGCATTTATTGGTGCTATTGGCGTGTCTTGATTCTTGTTTCCTTCTTGAGCATTATTTGAGTTGGTGGATGTAGTGGCTTGAGCCTGAGATTTTTGTGTTGTAGGTTCAAAGTATTCATCAAACCTATGCCAACAATCCATCACTTCATGCCCACACTCGTTGCATAACTGACATGTTGGATGATTCCTAGTGGTGTAGTTTTGTCTATTTTGACCTCTTCCTCTAGCTAGTTTCCCTCTACCACATGAGTAATGAATTGAGTCTCATGCATTAGCAAATCATGTAGACTGAGTATGAGCACCGACTTAAACAACATTGGTAGTGGCACTAGGTGCAACAAGCTCTTGACGATATTTGTCAAGTTAAGCTTCTTGAACATACAATTGGCCTTCCACTTCATAGATGTCCATTGGATCAATCTTACCATATAACATCATGATGAAAGAAATGTACTCTTCAGGAAGACCCTAAAGTATTGAATTAATTTAACCATGCTCCAAGATTGGATCACCAATAGCCATGAGTGAATCTGAAATAACTCTGATTCGAACTACAAATTTTGAGATTGTTTTGGTTCCTTTCTTGCCCATCTTTAACTATGTAGAAGTTGAAGGTTGAGAAAAAAAATAAAAGGGGGGGGGGTTGAATTGTTTTAATGAATAATATAAACTTTTTAAAATAGAACACACGCGAAAAAGTAGAGTTATCAACATAGAAGTTTATCCTGGTTCGCTTGAAATTCAAAGTTACTCCAGCCCACCGGGCCAACGTGATTTCGCCTTCAACAAGGACTTAATCCACTAATCTTGAAAGATTACAATATTAAGCGTCTAAGAAGATAAAGATCTCTTAGCCCTCTCACGTTTACAGACTTCACAAGTCACTTGAGGAAAATTCCGCAATTTAATGAAAAATACAATTATGTGCTTAGTGCTTCTAGGTAAGCAGAAGTACACAAAATAAGAACAAAAGAATAGTCCACAATTAGAGCAACAACTCGTGTGGGCAAGAAAAGAGATTGATATTGTTTTTAGTATATTTTTGTGCTTCACTCATTCTTATGAAGATGATCCATCCTATATATAGGGGTTTGATGAGGAGACCGTTGGCTGAAAAGATCTTGACAATAATGGACGTTTATTGTAATTAATCTCTTTGTTCTTTCCAAAGCAGTTTGGGGCGCGTTAACTTTCTTCCAAAGATAGATTCTTTCCATAAGTGGAAGACTTCACAGCTAAGTTATATTGATCGTTTCTGATTCAGAGTCTACGGAGATCAGAGTTTCTGTTCAGCGTGTGTATCTTCAGATAATGCTAAGAGTTGATTGACTTTAGAGTTTCTTGGTGTCTTCCTGATAGTGATTGCATCAGAATGGAAGATCATCAGACCCTATAGTGCATTCTTCAGAATCAGAGCGTCTGATACCTCTTTCTTCGTTGAGCTTTGTATGCTTCCTTTGTTCAGAGTCAGAGCTTCTGCTTGAGTACCTTCTAAGTGGTCATTCTGGAATTGTGTGTGTGTCTGATATCTGTCTATCTGACCTCTTTTTGTTTAGAGTCCTGCACACTTAGATAAATTATGTTAGGGTACCAATTTGTTTCATCCTTTGTTATCATCAAAATCTTAGAGATGAGTTGTAGATACAGAATCTTGTTCTTACAATCTCCCCCTTTTTTATGATGACAAAACCTCAGAGTGATGATGAAACAGTGATACTATTAACAAGAATTTAAAAAATTATCTCAGAGTCAGATGAGTGATGACTCCCCCTGAGATAGATCATAATAGGTTTTCAGATGTTCTTACCAGATCTTCCTTGTGTAGCAGCTAGTTTTTACCTTTGGATGTTATCCTGCGTAGCTTAGAATTTTCATAAGAGATAAATGTGCGCAGTGCAGCAAGAGGCTTAGATATATTTTCATCAGAGCTGTTTTTATTCTCCCCCTTTTTGTCAGACTAAAAAAGACTTAGCACAAAAATAGTCAAAAAGATTAATATATGAGAAAGAGAATTACAAATAAGCATCTATTCAAAATAGAGAGAAAAACACAAAATACAGCAGATAAGTAAGGAAAAAAACAAGCAAAGCCTAAGTGCCTAAGGGTTCGGAGGCGAAGGCATCCTTTGAAGCAGCTAAGTCAGCAGGTTCTGAATGTTGTTGTTGACGAAGTCCTGATGATCCAATCTTTCTCTCACTATCTGTTTCTCCTTATGTAGCTCTTCCAGAGTCTTTAGGACAAGAGGGGCGAAATCAGAGTGAGATTTCTCCCCCTGAGTCAGAGCATCATTACTTGCCTTTGCAGCTTCTTCTATAGCTATGTGTGTTGCCTCTTCAGCATCAGCTTTTGCTTTTGCTTCAGCTTCAGCAGTAGCAGCAGCAGCTTCAGCAGAAGCCTTCTCTGCAGCTTCTCTAACTCTTTTCTATTCTTCCAGACGAGCCTTCTCTTCTACTTCTCTTCTGGCCTTCTCTTCTGCCTCTCTGACTAGACGTGCCTTAATCCTTTCTCCAGCTTCTCTGATGAAGTTGTTTCGGACTTGTTTAGAGAGGCCTTTCAGCTTGAAAGCCTCATAGGTTATCCATCTGATCAGTCTGTGTAAGACCCTAATTTTGACCCTAAGATCCCTCATGTAATTCCATCATAAACATTAGCATTGGGATCATACCTTGGCATCCTCCTTACCACTTTTTTCATTGGGTTTGTTTTGGGAGAGATCACCAAGCATTATGTGATTGTATCATACTTGTATATTATCATTTTACTAACCGAAATACCAAAAATATGTCTTTGCATTTGCTTAACTCTTTTGTAGATAGGGCATGATCTCCATTGATCTATCAAGTTCATATCTAGGGTTTCAGACCCTCATGAACAAAGAGCACAACCATGGATTGATTCAAGGATGGTAATAAACATCATATATGAGTCCCAATGATCTCTACATGTTATATTGATCAGGTATTCTTCAAGAGTTTGAGCGTGATTTGCATTGGAAACCCTAATTTGTCTAGGTATCTTGAGTAACTTCTCCAACAAGCTATCTCACCAATTGATTAAATTTCTCAAGGGACACTTCAAATTTCATCATATTATGCATATATGATCTACCATGAGCCTATAAAGTTTATAGAATTAAAGATTAGCAAGTTGGTTGATGGTGGTTGGCCAGATGAATTCATCTAATCAAAATTGGGTCTCCCTAGACCCTATCTCCTACAATTTTCACCATATGAAAATGATTCCAAGATAAAACTTACTATAAATGACATTCCAAACAACTTTCATGTTGAGACCTAGATCTAGTTTTTCTTGGAAAATCATTTTCTATGTTGAAACATTATAGGTCATTTTGTCTAAACCCTAATTTGAAAGTCAATTTCCCAAGGCCATAACTTTCTCAATTTTTATGAGATGGAATATTTACAAGTTGCACAATAAAATTTAATGTGTCTACTTCAACTTTTATGTTTGGAGTGAGAGCTAATTCAACTCTTTTGAGCAGGTGATATAAAGTTACATTATAGGTAATTTTTGACGTATACCATTGATCAAGTGACTTTTCCAAACTTCAAAAATGCCTAAATCTATCATTTCAAATCCAAATGATATGAAATTGGTGACCATTTTGAAGGTCTTTGAGAGAGATACAACTTTTATGAATACACTTTTCTCATTTGAAGCTCACATAAAAAGTTAAGCTAGGTAGAATATTGTGACATGTGGCTTGACACTTAGAAAAATTTTGATATGTCAAAAATTTCCAAACTTCCACCTCAAATTTATTCATGTTCCAAGCTCCAAATGAAAAAGTATTGAACATGAAAGTTGTTCCTCTTAATCTCACCTTTCCAAAGAGCTCAAATTCATCCATTTTGGACAAGGAATGCATAGGCTACACATGGCTTGAAAATGGTATCATCATTTGGCAAGGATCAAACTTCAAATCTTCACACACACTTGCCTTGCAATCCAAGTTGGTTTCAGACTCTCTCACTCATTTATGGACCTAAGGCAATGATTTCATGGGCCTGTATGCGCCCATGCACCCATGCATCACCAATGACCAATTTTGGAAAGTGATTTGAAGTATGCAAATATCAATGGTTTCAGCTATAAATAGAGCCTCATATGCTCACCATTACACACAGATTCGCACCATCTTTGATCCCCAACCTCTAACCCTCACATTCCAAAGCATAATCCTGATAATTTCACTTGAAATTGAGTTGGAATTCTCACTGTTTTAAGATTCAAAACTCCAGGGATCCAAGATCTTTTGAGCATCCCATTGTTCTTCTGCAAGCATTTGGAGTGAGATAAAGCACGAGCTAAGGTAAGATCAGCTGAATCCAGACCTACACTGAAGGTATTTTCCATAAATTTTAATCTCTTCGATTCTCTATCAATCTTGCTCAATTCTCTTGATTCTTTGGTTGTCTGAAGTCCTACAAATGTAGGCAAGAAGATTGAGTTGCTTTGAGGTCAAATCGAAGCAACTTAGTTCATGTACCTCAAATTTCAACTCCATGTATCTCTCAATATACTTAGAGTTAGGATAAAGTGAGGCCAGATTCGTGCTCAGTGCCATTTTTACTTTGAAATCATGTCCTTCTTTTTAATTTTGGTGATGGTTATGACTGAACCAGTCTGGCCAGGGTCGCCGGAGAAGACGACCGGCCTTTGGACGTCGTTGGTGAGCTGGATGGTTCTGACCTAAGGGATCCTTGTGAAATGAAATAATCTCGTGCATTGGTTTGAATTACCAAGTTTGTGGCGCGCTGACTAGAGTCCATCGTGGATAGCACGTTTGTAACCACTTGATCTGCCACCTCAATTAATGAGGGAGATCAATTGGTCCACGTTTTTTCTGATATTTTAATTGCATTATTTTCATTAATTCATATTAAATTTAATATTGATCCAAAAAATATGAGAATTCCACAAAAAATATTCAAATATTTTCCTCTTTCATATTCTGAATTAAAATTATTTTTTGGATCATTATTAATATTTTTCATAATTTAATTGATTTTGCATTTGTTTTTAATTGTTTAAAAATATTTTTAAGTGTCCAAAAATTATGAAATTTTTTCTCCAAGGTCCTTTGACCTTGTTTGACCTATGATAAATCTCATGGCCATTTTTTGGTGTTTTGATGAGATTTTAGGAATTGGACAAACCATATTTAATCTAAATGCCTTATTTTAGTATTTTTAATTTAATTAAATGCCAAATAATTTTGTTGACCAATTGTGATGACTTGTTTGAGTTTGAGTATTGTTGTTGGGCCTTGGTTAAGGTTGATTTGACTTTGTTGAGTTAATATCATTGGATTTAGGGGATTTGATGGAATGTACATTCCATCTCCCAAAATGAATCAATGATATCAATTTGGTAAAAGTCCTCCTTTGATCAATTTGTGATTTCATCCATTCGCCTCCCACTTAATCTCGTTCCTCTTCTTTATGCATTCATCTCATTTGACCTATGATATCTCAAAGTCCTAATGCTAGTTGATTGAAAAATTAACATGAGTATGGATGGGATTAGGCCACACCTTTTGCATATCCTTTTTTGTGTGTGGTATGTTTCATGAGCATAGTCTATTATACTATGTCTCTAACATGCATTAACACCAAAATTCTATTGCCTGACCTCAAATAGTTGTGACTTCTACATAAGTCCAATTACGATTGCTTAACATAGCGCTAAATTTGTGACATAAAAGGCATAAACATTCTAGTTAGTGAGATTGTAAGTCTCCCCTCTTTCATGGTATTGTGTGGAAACTTGGACTTCTTTCCTTCCTTTGGAAGATATTTTGGTTCAAGGATCCATGCTTGTGATAAGTGGGTTGAGTGTTCTCCAAATAATGTCTCAAATTAAAAAGCAAAAGCAAAATAATACTAACTCCTAACCTATTAACTACTAACTTTTAATTTCAAGCCATTTACTTTAATGCAATTTACTTTTAGCATTTTATTTCATTTTCCATAATTCATATCATTCTAATTGTTTATGTTAATGCAATTTTCACTTTGTCCACTTGGACCATATTGTGTGATCTATTTTGTTGTGTATACTTTGCTTGTTTGTGTGGTCTTTGACCATTAATGTACATAATAACAACAAAAAAACCTAAAAAACTTTTGTGTTGACTGTTGGCTTGATCTTGGACAAATGGACTTAGAATTTAGGCAACGTTCCTATGCTAAACGACTTGGCCACTGCGAACTTATTGAGAAACCAAGTGTTTGCAATTTGAAACTTCATTTGATACATCATTCAAGATCTCTCTAAGTTCATCTGCAACATGATCATTGTGAAGCTGTTATTTTGAACCTGTGACTTGCGAAATTCATCTGTCACATGGGCTACCTTGGAGAAGATCATGGAATGGATAAGCTTGGATGTGGCCATCTTTATTTGATGCCTTGATCTTCAACATAATATAATTGTGCATTTGTGTGTTGCTTGATTCTAAAAAAGTCCAAGGGAATTCTGGGTTTCTATTGACATTTTTGTCTATTTGATTGCTACCCATTTGGTCAGATCTTTTTCAACTCTAAACTTTTAATTTTTGTACATAGGATAGTCTCTTCATCTTCCCCCCATCTCTTTAATTTCAAAATCTCTCCTTCCCTTTTCAAAATCTTCTTTGATTGAACTTATTTTGTTCTCAACTTTGACCACTTTGCAAAAAGATAGAAACTTTGGCCTTATGCCATTGCATTTTCAAACTTCTGTTCTAAATCAAACTTGTAAATAAACTTAACTATACTTGACTTAAACTTTCAAAAAAGCCAAAAAGAACTAACTCATTCAAACCATTTTAGGCCTTGATGCCTTTCAAATTTAATTTTTTTTAAAAGAAATGCATCCACTTTGAAATTTGTATCACGAACTACAAAGTTTTGATCCCTCATTCTTATGTTGGTACGTAGGCACAATACCGAAGGTCTTGTCAAACACAAAAATATAATTAATGAATTATTTTCTCACCTCCCCCCCCCCCATTCTATTTGTTTGTAAATATTACTTTGTACCAAATACATATGCATACAAAAAGGGCTCCCTAGAAGTACCTAGGATACTTTGGATGCTAAGACATTCTCTTTGTGTAACCAACCCCCTTACCTGTAAGCTCTGACATTTTATTAGTTTTGATTTGAAAACTTCTTGCTTTTGGATTTTGTTTGTACTTTTTCCCTTTTCCCTTGGAAACAATAAAAGCGCGGTGGCGACTCTTGTTATTTGATCTCTAGCTTATCCATAGCTTGATGATCATGAATTTACCGCTACAAAAATCAAGTGGTGACTCTGCTGGGGAGTAGTCTCCAGTGGGTTTAGCCTACTTTTTGTGTGTATATATTTGTATATATGTGATGTTTGTATATATGTATGTGTGATATAATCTGCTTGTTGTGCTTGGTGATCTCTGAGTGGTGAGATAAGTTCTAACCCAAACTTGAGTGCAATTAAGATAGGAGGATGGTATAGTCATGTTCGACTTGTGTGGAGTAGTCCTTAACAAGTTGGCTTGGGACCCATCTGCTTAGTGGAGACTCTTTTGGATTTGGAAATGTCACACAAGTATTTGTGGTTAGGCATTGCTATCTCTAATTGGGTCCGAGAAGTTGAGGACCTTAGAACATTTACCCCCTCTTTGCCTATTTAGTACGTATTGCGGAAACTGTTCAAATGTAAACTTGATAACAGTTGTTACGCGATACTACACTCAGACGAGTTTCTCTTGAGAATATTATGGGTCGATGGGTCAGTCATCTTAACCTGTAATATCCGATAGATGGAATTAAGACTCTGGGAACTTTTTAGAACATGATCTACAAGTTTTTATCCTTAGTTCACTCCTTTGGGATGGTTCTTACCCAGACTCCATGCTCGTGACTTACAACAAACCCTTGATTCTTGGTTGATCCAATCAATTCTTGTCAATATCAATGAAACTTGGGTGTTGATAAGGTGTAAACCATAATCCACCAAAATGGATGATTGATCTTGACAATGACTTGATTCATCCCATGACCTTTGTTTTCCTTGTGTGTGATCCCTTATTTATGATTGTTGCATTCATGCATTCATGCGCATCATAACATTCATTATACGAAAATTTCAAGGAATTGAGGTATCATTTGCAAATATTTTCAGACCATGGATTACAGACGAAGGAACACTAAGAAGTACAGTTTCAGATGTCCCGACTTGAAATAGTTAAGGAAGCTAGCATCTTTTGTATTAGATCCCTTGGAATTCAAACAACAACATGGGAAGCTTCTATCCATCTTGTCTGCTGATGTAGTTGAATGACTCTTGAGTGTGCTAGTGCAGTTCTATGACCCCCTCTACCGTTGTTTCACTTTCCCAGATTCTCAGCTTGTGCCTACCTTGGATGAGTATTCACATCTTTTGGGGATACCTGTTTTTAGTAGAGTGCCTTTTAGTGGATTGAAGGAGATTCCCCGATCTAGTATTATTGCTGAAGCTCTTCACTTGAAGAAGTCTGAGATAGAGGCTCATTGGGTGAAGAAGGGAGGATTGTTTGGGTTGCAATTTGATTTCCTCATCAAAGAAGCTATTGCTTTTGCTCAAGCTGGTAGTGTGGATGCTTTTGAAGCTATCTTTGTGTTGCTCATTTATGGATTAGCTTTGTTCCCTAACATTGGCGGTTTTATTGATGTTAACGCTATTAGACTTTTCTTGATTGGGACTCTTGTGCCTACTTTGTTGGGTGATATGTATTTCTCTTTGCATCTAAGGAGTTCTAAAGGTGGTGGAACAATTGTCTGTTGTATCCCTCTTCTGTACAAGTGGTTTATTTCGCACTTGCCTCAGACACCTGCTTTTGTGGAGAACAAACAATGTCTAAGGTGGTCTTAGAGACTTATGTCTCTCACTAATGATGATATAGTTTGGTATGATCTGTCTTTAAGCAGTTTGGAGATTATTAATAGGTGTGGTGAATTCTCTAATGTGCCTCTCATTGGTACACAAGGAGGAATTAACTACAACCCTGCTTTGGCTCATCGTCAACTTGGGTTCCCCTTCAGAGAGAAACCTAATAACACTTTGTTAGAAGGACTTTTCTATCAAGAGGGTAAAGATCCCCAACATTTGAAGCAGAAGATTGTGCATGCTTGGCATAATGTGCATAGGAAAGGAAGATCTGAGCTTGGTCCGTGCAATTGTGTTGCTTTGGAAGCTTACACTCTTTGGGTGAAGAGGAGAGCTTTGGAGTTGAAGATGCCTTATCCTTGGGAAAGACCTATGTCTATGGTTGTGGTTGAGCCATTAACTCTCCCTAAACAAGATATAGAGGAGTTGGAAGACGCGCTCATCAAGATGAAGCAAGAGAAGGATATGTGGGAAGAGCGTTTTCGTACTTTGAGCAAGAAGCATGAAGAGTTCTAGTTGGAGTCTAAGGACAAAGATGCACTTATTGAGCTACTCGAAGACCGAGTGACGAAGAGACAGAGAGAGCCAAAGGTTTCATATTCTTGCATGCCTCAGCCTTTCGTTGCTTGGAAGAAGATTGTAGATCAACTTGTCTTCGAGAAGACTCAAATGAAGGCTTCTTTTGAGACCGAGATCCGTCGAATTCGAATGAAGTACGCGTCTTCATCCAGATCTTCTAACATTGTTGTTAGGGATCCTTAGGATAACTAGTCTCATTTTCTCTTGTATTTTTCATTTTTGGTTTCTGAAATTGTACTCAGTGTAATCCTTCCACTTTATATAAATAAAAAGAGATTTTTGGTCATATCAAATTGTTGCAATTGCCATTTAAATATATATATTTCCAAATGATATAGTTCGTTCCTTGAAGATAAAAACAATCAAGAATTGCATTTCATGCATCATTTGCATAAGCAGGTTTTTGCCAGGTGTCTGATTGGTGTTTCTTCTGTGCTTTAGCCAAGCTGACTCATCGGTACAATACCCGAGCCAATCATCTGAGAATTATGGAGCATTCGGAGTAAGAGAACAGAAAGCTGAAGGACGAGATCGCCCACCTGACTGCCATGATGGAGTCAGTTCTTGCTGCCTAAAGTCAATCTTCTCCAACGCCTGCAACTCCTCCCGCGAGGACTGTTATTTCAGAAGTGGTTACCTCTACTGTGCCTGCTGCTGCCGCCCACTTCGCACCAACTATGCCCGCTGGATTCCCGTGGGGAATGCCATCCAACTTTGTTCCAAAAGGCTTTGCGCCTACCTTTGCTTCCATGTCGGCATCTAGCCCGATCATGTCCGTGCCACCTCCTGTTGTGCACACCTTGCCTCGCGTAGAGGATACCATCTACCATTCCGAGCCGTCTGAGGGTCTGGATGTCTATGAGAAGATAGATGAGATGAAAGATCAGTTTCTTGAGTTGCATAAGGAATTGAATACGCTGAGAGGTAAAGACTTGTTCGGAAAGAGTGCTACTGAGTTGTGCTTAGTTCCCAACGTCAAGATCCCAGTGAAGTTCAAAGTGCCTGACTTTGAAAAGTATAAGGGGAACTCTTGTCCGCTCAGTCATCTTGTGATGTATGCCCGTAAGATGTCTATGCAGACTGACAATAATCAATTGCTTATCCACTACTTCCAAGATAGTTTGACTGGCGCTACGCTCCGTTGGTATATGGGATTGGACAGTGCTAGCATTCGCACTTTCAACGACTTAGGGGAGGCCTTTGTCAAGTAATATAAGTATAATATGGGTATGGCGCCTGATAGAGACCAGATGAGGTCTATGTCTCAGAAAGACAAAGAGACATTTAAAGAGCATGCGCATCGATGGAGGGAGTTGGCTGCCCATATCACTCCTCCTTTGGAGGAAAAAGAGATGACAAAGATCTTCTTGAAAACTCTGAGTTCATTTTACTATGAACGAATGATTGCTAGTGCCCTCAGTGACTTTACCGAAATGGTAAACATGGGGATGAGGCTTGAGGAAGCAGTCCGTGAGGGACGTTTGTCAAAAGATGAGGCGTCAACAAGCAAGAGGTATGGTAGTAATTTCGGTAAGAAGAAGGACAGAGAGACAAATGCAGTAATCTGTGGGAGGCAGAGGAGGCCTCAGATCAGAAGAAATCCAACACCCCGTCAACAACATCATCATCAAGTATCTTCCGTTATCCCGGTATTTTCTAATCAGCAAGCAACACCAATTCAACAACAACAACGTTAACAACAACCACAACAAAGAACAAACACCTACAACAACAACAGTACCAACAACAATCATCATCAATAAAACTTTGAGAGGAAGAAGATCTTTTTTGACCTGATTCCTATGTCATATGCAGAGCTGTATCCCTCGTTAGTTCTTAAGAACTTAATTCAACCGAGGAACCCGCCGCAGATTCCAGAACCACTTCCTTGGGGGTATAAACCTGAGCTTCGTTGTGCTTTTCCCCAAGGAGCATCCGGACATGACATTGAAAACTGTTATCCATTGAAGTATGAGGTTCAGAAGCTTATGAAGAGTGGTATGGTGTCCTTCGAGGACCGCACGCCAAATGTGAAAGTAAACCCTTTTCTCGCTCATGGGAACTCTTTAGTGAATATGGTGGACGGTTGTCCTGGAGAATTCAAAGTTTTTGATGTGCGTTTTATTAGGAGGTCCTTAGTGCAGATGCATAAGGATGTTTATTTGGTATATGAATGCGAGTACGACCATGATGGTTGTGCAGTTTGTAGTGTTAACCCGAGGGGTTGTGAAGTTGTGAAAAAGGACATCCAACGTCTGATGGATGAAGGCATGATCCAAATTGTTCAATCCCTTCATGTAGATGACGACGTAAATGTCATAGTGCCTGTTTTCAAGCAACAAGAGCGGTTGGTAATCTAGTATGACTCCAGTAACAGCAACAGTCAAAGATCAGTATCGTCGTTGGTAATACGGTTAGCGGGCCCAGTCTTGTATTCATCTGATAAAGCTGTGTCGTATCAGTATAATGCTACAATGATGGAGAATGGTCAAGAGGTCCCGTTACCTATGACTAGTTCAGTGGTGAGCATTGCTGATGTTACAAAGGTGACCCGCAGTGGTCGAGTGTTTGGGCCAGTGTTCCCAAAGGATAAAGAGGAATCAATTGTTGGTAAGAAATGGAGGTGCCTAGTATAGACCCAGTTGGTTGTTCAAGAGATAAGTCTGGTGAATCCATCAATTTGAAACCCAATGATGATGATGAGGTACTCCGACTAATCAAAAGCAGCGAGTTTATTGTGGTAGAGCAGCTGCTCCAGACCCCCTCAAAAATTTCAGTGTTGTCTCTGCTGATGAATTCTGAAGCGTACAGAGAAGCACTACAGAGAGTTCTTGAATAAGCGTTTGTAGAACATGATGTTACAGTGGATCAGTTTGATCATATTGTGGCTAACATCACTTCCTGCAACAATCTCAGCTTTTGCGATGAAGAACTCCCTGAGGAGGGCAGGAACCATAATTTGGCTTTGCACATCTCGATGAATTGCAAAGAGGATGCTTTGTCAAACGTGCTTGTTTACACCGAGTCGTCAGTAAATGTGCTTCTGAAGTCAACTTTGTCGAAGCTATCTTATCAAGAAGCGCCCATGAGGTATAGCGGTGTAATCGTCAAGGCTTTCGATGGTTCGCGCAAGACGGTTATTGGTGAAGTGGACATTCTAGTTAAGATAGGTCCGAGTGATTTTCATATTACTTTTCAAGTAATGGATATCCACCTGGCCTACAACTATTTATTGGGAAGGCCATGGATTCATGAGGCAGGAGCTGTTACTTCCACTTTACACCAGAAGCTCAAATTTGTCAAGAATGGAAAGCTAGTGATTGTTGGTGGAGAGAAGGCGTTGTTGGTTAGCCACCTGTCATCTTTCTCTTATGTTGAAGCTGAGGATGAGGTTGGAACTCCGTTCCAAGCCTTATCTATTGATGCTGAGAAGAGAGTTAGGGCACCTATGTCCTCATTAAAAGATGCTCAGAAGATTGTTGAAGAAGGTACTGCTAATCAGTGGGGGTCCATGGTAGAGGTCTCCGACAACAAGGGCAGAACCGACTTGGGATTCCAGAAAGGCTCATCAACTGTTAGATCTGAAGATATGCAACTTAGCTTCCGTAGCAGAGGGTTCATTTATGGCAATGAACAACACTTAGCTGCTGTGCTAGAGGATGACGAAGAGGAAGACTGCACCAATTTTGTGACGCATGGAAAGGCTTGCAATAATTGGACTGCTGTTGATATTCCTGTTATTTTGCATCAATCTAAGTAATTGCTTTTATATGTATTAAAATCCTTCTCCTATGCCTAAGGGAGAAGTGAACATTGTTTGGGCATTTTCAAATTGATCATCAATAAAATTAATTCTATTCATCCACATCTATGATGTTTTGTTTTTACTTTTGCTTTATTCTGAAAATGGTAATCACAAAAAACATAAATAAACAATATAACTGTCCATCTGCATGATATTTGGTCACCAATTCAATTCTCTAAAATCAAAATATCAAATCATTATGCAGGTTGGTTCCTAACCCCATTGAATACAATGATCCTTCTCCTTCTCCAAATTTTGAATTCCCTGTGTTTAAAGCCGAGGAGGAAAGTGATGTAGAAGTAAGTGATGAATTATCTCATCTTCTTGAGCAAGATGAAAAGACCATTCAGCCGTTCGAAGATCAGATTGAGCTAGTCAACTTGGGTTCTGAGGATGATGTGAAGGAAGTCAAGATTGGGTCTCACCTGTGTCCAGATGTTAAGAAGGGGTTGATTGATCTTCTTCGAGAGTATTCAGATGTGTTTGCATGGTCCTATCAAGACATGCTTTGGTTAGATTCTGAGATTGTGGAGCATAGATTGCCGTTGAAACCAGAATGCCCGCCAATCAAGTAGAAGTTGAGAAGAACGCATCCTGATATGGATGTGAAGATCAAAGAGGAAGTGTAGAAGCAGATTGGTGTCGGTTTCCTTGTAACCGCTGAGTATCCGCAGTGGGTGGCCAATATTGTGCCTATGCCGAGAAAGATGGAAAAGTCTGCATGTGTTGATTATAGAGATTAGAATAAAGCCAGTCCGAAAGATGATTTCCCTCTTCCACACATTGATTTGTTGGTAGAAAATACTGCTAAATTCAAAGTCTTTTCGTTTATGGATGGATTTTCCAGATATAATCAGATCAAAATGGCACCCGAAGATATGGAGAAGACCACATTCATTACAACTTAGGGAACATTCTGTTATAGAGTGATGCCTTTCGGTTTAAAGAATGTTGGTGCAACTTACCAAAGAGCAATGACTACTCTTTTTCATGATATGATGCATAAAGAGATTGAAGGTTATGTCGATGACATGATTACTAAATCAATTGATGAAGAGGAAAATGTTGAGCATTTGTTGAATCTATTCCAGCGTTTGAGGAAATATAAACTCCGCTTGAATCCCAATAAGTGTACTTTTGGTGCTCGTTCTGGTAAGTTGTTGGGCTTTATTGTCAGCAAGAAGGGTATTGAAGTTAATCCTGCCAAGGTCAAAGTAATACAAGAGATGCCTGCGCCCAAAACTGAGAAGCAAGTCAGAGGTTTTCTCGGCCGCTTAAATTATATTTCCAGATTCATTTCACACATGATTGCCACATGTGCGCCTATATTCAAGCTTCTTCGGAAAGATCAGTCTTGTGATTGGATCGAAGACTTCCAGAAAGCTTTTGATAGTATCAAGGAATATTTGCTTGAGCCTCCGATTTTGTCTCCACCCGTTGAAGGAAGACCGTTGATCATGTATTTGATTGTGCTTGATGAGAGTATGGTTTGTGTTCTAGGTCAGCAAGATGAGACTGGAAAGAAAGAATTTGCAATTTACTACCTCAATAAGAAGTTCACCGACTGTGAGACTCGGTATTCGATGCTTGAGAAAACTTGTTGCGCATTGGCTTGGGCTGCTAAGGGTCTGCGTCAGTATATGTTGAATCATACCATTTGGTTGATATCCAAAATGGATCCGATCAAGTATATTTTTGAGAAGCCTGCTATAACTGGGAGGATTGCTCGTTGGCAGATGTTGTTATCAGAGTATGATATCGAATACTGATCTCATAAAGTAATCAAAGGTAGTATCTTGGCTAACCATTTGGCTCACCAACAAATTGAAGATTACCAGTCAGTACAGTATAACTTTCCTGATGAAGAGATTTTGTACTTGAAAATGAAAGATTGTGATGAACCATTGCTTGAAGAAGGGCAAGAACCTAGTTCCCGTTGGGGCATGGTATTTGATGGAGCTGTTAATCAATATGGAAATGGCATTGGGGAAGTGATTATTACTCCTCAAGGCACGCATCTACCATTTACAGCTAGGTTGACTTTCAAGTGTACAAATAACATGGCAGAATATGAAGCTTGCATTATGGGGCTTGAAGAGGCCATGAATCTCAGAATCAAGTATATGGATGTCTTCGGTGATTCGGCTTTGGTTGTGAATCAAATCAAAGGTGAATGGGAGACAAATCAACCCGGTTTAATACCATATAGATATTATGCGAGGAGGATATCTACTTTCTTTACAAAGGTTGAGTTTTGTTATATTCCTCGAGATGAAAACCGGATGGCAGATGCTCTTGCAACATTGGCATCGATGATTATAGTGGAGTATTGGAATGAAGTTTCCAGTTTATCTGTGATGCGTCTTGATAGGCCAGCTCATGTGTTTGCTGTTGAAGAGATCAAAGACGAGAAGCCGTGGTACTTTGATATCTGTCGCAACCTGAAAAATACAGTGCGCGAAAAAACAACCGGCGAAAGAAAATGACAAAAAGGAGGGAAAGGAAACGCTCGAAGTAAACCTAAAAAAGGAAAGGACAAGACGGGGTCTCGCAACCAAATCTTGGGTTCGGGAGTCGGTTATGCGAAGGGAAGGTATTAGCACCCCTACGCATCCGTAGTACTCAACGGGATCCACTTTTGTAGTTCTTGTCTAAAGGGTGTGGGTTTATCTAATGTGTTATTTACTAAAAAAAAGGGTTAAATGAAAATGACTCGCGCGGATGTCGCATCCACTGCATACGTATCTCATCTGAATATGAGAATCAGAGTCTTCGTAGCTCGGCTGACCTATGGGTTGGGGGGATGTGTGCTCGCTAAGACATCGCGTCTTATGCCTACGTATCTCATCTGGAATGAGAATCAGAGCAAGCCGTAGTTCGGCTAACCATGGGGTTATGGATTGGGTTTTGAACGAACGACGTCACTACGCAATCTACCAGATGCTCAACCTTTGGAGACTTACTCGCCTGTAGTAGAAGGAGTTAACGTGTTGCTTTGGGTTTTAGGGTTTGAGGGTTACACATGCAAAAGGGCAAAAAGGCAGTCCTCGACGAAGGAACCGCGCTACCTGTGGGGATACGAACACATACAAAACAAACATGTATAAAGTAAATGTGCCAACAAGGGGCTCAGAAGTAAATAAACAAAAGAAAACAAATGCCTCCTATCGAGGTCTTCCAGCTAAGAAAGCGATAAAATGCGGAAAAGAGGTAAAAGTACCACATGGATAAAGATCCGGAGTAACAGCAATTAAAGGAGTAAGAAACCCAGGGATCTCCCAAGCTAATGCCATCAAAGAAAGGTGAGTCAGTACAGGTAATCGGAATGAAACTCCAGGGGGTATCCCACAAATAAAGTGGTAAAACCACGCAAACCATCTCTGCAAGAGTCTGTGAGCCCTCACAAAAACTCAACAAAAGGGTTAGTGAAACACGATAAGCATTTTTTTCATGGATAACAGTATGGTTTCAGAAACCTCAAACCCTGTGACATACATTTCAGAAATCATGTGATTAAACATTCAAGGCATAGGTTTCACCCATTCATGCATAATTAAACTCGTGGGCAAAAACATAATGATATTCATCCATCATACCTCATACATTCAGATGATCCAAATTAAGAGCATAAAATCATGGGAATGAGGCAAACCTGATGGGAGAGACTGGTTGAAATCAAATGGCACGGTTGGGTTTGCAAGGCAATGTTAGGGTTTGCGTGAGATGAAAGTGTGTGAGTCAGATTGAATTTTTCAGAGCTGCCTGGGGGTTGCTCTGAGTTCTCTGTCAGGTTTCTCTTCAGGTTTTGTCCAGGGTTTTGTTCCAAGGAAACCTCAGAGTATTTTGTTTCTCTTCCTTTTTCTGTCTGATCTCCCTCATTTATAACCTGATTTTCATGGCTTTGTGGGCTCAAATGAGAGAGGTCCAAGTTCAAGTTTTTCTATTATATTTTATTTTATTTTATTTTTGTAAAAAATTATTATTATTATTTTTTTCTTTTTCTTTTTTTTTTTCGTTTTCTTTTTTTCGTTTTTTTTTTTTTTTTTTTTTAAGTTTCTTGGATCTAATTCTGATTGACATGATGAAATGCAATATGAAATGCTAAATGAATGCATGAATGAGGAGGGCAAATTTTGGGGTGTTACAATATCAAATGTTTCCTCCAAAGTCAGATTTACCCGCCTGGGGCATCTTTGAAAGATAAGAAGACTTTGAGAAGATTAGCCGGCAATTTTTACTTGGATGGTGATATACTGTACACGAGAAACTTCAACACGGTTTTGCTCAGATGCGTGGATAGACATGAAGCAGACTTGTTGATGACTGAAGTGCATGAAGGTTCCTTTGGTACTCATTCCAATGGACATGCAATGGCGAAGAAGATGTTGCGAGCAGGTTACTATTGGCTGACAATGGAATCTGACTGTTGCAAATTTGTGAAGAAATGCCATAAGTGTCAAATTTATGCTGATAAGATTCATGTTCCTCTGACACTATTGAATGTTATCTCTTCCCCATGGCCTTTCTCCATGTGGGGAATTGATATGATTGGGATGATTGAGCCCAAAGCTTCGAATGGACATCGTTTCATTTTGGTGGCAATTGACTACTTCACAAAATGGGTTGAAGCGGCATCGTATGCAAATGTGACCAAGCAAGTTGTTGTGAGGTTTATCAAGAATCAAATTATATGCCGTTATGGTGTGCCAAGTAAGATCATTACTGACAATGGATCGAACTTGAATAACAATATGGTGGAAGCTCTTTGCAAGGACTTCAAGATTGCACATCATAATTCTTCTCCCTACAGACCTAAGATGAAAGGGGTTGTTGAAGCTGCAAATAAAAACATTAAGAAGATTATTCAAAAGATGGTTGTCACGTACAAGGATTGGCATGAGATGCTCCCATTTGCTTTGCACGGGTATCGTACATTCATCCGCACTTCAACAGGGGAAACCTCTTTCTCTCTTGTATATGGTATGGAAGCAATGCTCCCCGTAGAGGTTGAGATTCCTTCATTACGCGTGCTCATGGAGGCCAAGTTGACTGAGGCTGAATGGTGTCAGACCATGTTTAACTAGCTGAATTTGATTGAAGAAAAGAGATTGACTGCCATATGCCATGGTCAGTTGTATCAGCAAAGGATGAAGAAAGCTTTTGATAAGAAGGTCATACCTCGAGTGTTCAGAAAAGGTGACCTTGTGCTCAAGAAGATTTTATAGTTTAAGCCAGATTCTAGAGGAAAATGGACTCCTAATTATGAAGGCCCATATGTTGTTAAGAGGGCCTTTTTAGGCGGCGCATTGATTCTTACAACAATGGATGGTGAAGAGTTCACTCGTCCTGTGTACGCAGATGCAGTCAAGAAATACTTCGCCTAAAAAAATAAAAGAACAACTCGCTAAGTTGAAAATCCGAAAGGGTGGCTTAGGCAAAAATGAGCGTCTCGGTGGATTGAAAACCCGAAAGGGCGATCCAGGCAAAAATTAGAGACATAAAAACAAAAACAAAAATCCCGATAAGTTGAGTACCCCACCTTGGGGCAACTTATGCAAAAATTAGGGATTATGGCAAGTAACTGCATTCTGCTGATCTTCAAGGTTTTGAAGATGTTCTTAAGCATAATGGTCGGTTTTAATCCCCAGTAGCGGTCAAGAGCGCAATTGATATCAAGAGTTGGTAGAAGGATTAAGGATCATTTGTATTCGATGTAACCCTTTTCTATGTAAATTACCATTTTCAACTTTGTAAAAATCTATGGAGTCTTGTCATTTACAGACTACCATTCCATCAAATAAAGTTGAGCTTTTATCCAATTGTTTCTACTCTTATTTACTTCAGCCAATAGTTTTAGATTTTATTATGATCATTTTGAAAATTAAATTTTTAATCAAAATCAGTTTTTTCGTAAATATATAAAAGCAAGAATTTTTTTTCAAAGTAATTAAAAGGAATATCAGCAGCATTTTAATGAACAGCACGTCCTTAAGTGAGAAACATCAGAGGTTCCCCAAGCAGTTAACCCTTCGAGTACCCCTAGTCGTTGGTATTGATTCAATTCCTCTGCAGAGTGTTTGATTCCCAGTGGAGCTTCTTTCTTTATCCCCAACTGAGTTGGTTGATTCAGATACCCTGCGGCGTGTCTTTGTCCCCAACGGAGTTTCGGCCTTCCCTAGCGGAGTTCATATTTCCTCAGCAGGATTGATCTTCAGAGATGGTTGATCTTTCCCAATGGGCCGCCTTTGGTTTCCCCGCCAATCGCCATTTAACTTGCTCCCATTCAGAGTTTCCTCCTGGTTTTTGAGCATCTTTTTTGTGATTATTTCTCTGTAGGGTTGTCTCCCATTTTTATGGTGTTGACCTAAAATTCCCCATAGATTTGATGTTCTCTCCTCAGCAGATCTCCTCCTTCCCCAGCTAGGTTTGAGCCTTTGGATTGTTGATCTCCCTGTTCTCCAATAGTTATCTCCATATTTTGTGGATTGACCGAGGATTGTACCGATGATTCAAATTCTTTGCGACGCCTTTTGTATCCTTTGTGATCGTGTTGTCAGCATAATCATCATATATACATATACATACACATTCATATAATTTCATGATTTGCATTATCATATTTGATTGATTCATTCGAGATTATTCGTTGTTATGGAGGTACTCTATCCCCATACAAATCTGGTGTTTGTCCTCCTTCAATTGTAGAGTGTCAGCCCCTTAAGCAGGAAGATTAACCTTTCTCTTTTTCCCCACTGAGTTTGTCTCCTTGTGGATGATTATTATTTCAGTTTCCTCCCCAGTTGATTATCTGGATGAAATCACTCCCCTTGAGTTATGTCCTCATTGAGTTGAGTCTTGATTGACCGTTTCTTTCTAGTTCTTACATAGATAGATAATTTGGGTCCCTTAAGAGTCTATTGCCCAATAACTGGTAATATTCTTCTTAGTTTGCAGTTTGTTACTTCTTGCCCAATACCCGACAAAAGTACCCCTGTTTTTCCCAGTAGTAGAGTCCCCAGTGGATTTAATTCCCTAGGAAGTATATCCTTGATATGTTCATCCTAACTGGTGACAAATATCTTTCTCTCCCCTGCTTGAGTCTATCCTTGATATGTTCATCCTAACCGATGACGGATATTATCTTTTTGGTATTCTACCTAGTAAAAAGGTAGTTGTAATCCCTATTTTTGTTCCCCATAGAATTAATCCTTGATATGTTCATCCTAAACGATGATGGGTTTCCTTCTCTTTTCGGTCTTCTACCCAGTAACCGGTAGTTGTAAATCCTGCTTTTGTTCCCTCCGCAAAGTTTATCCTTGTTATCTTCACTTTAACCAGTCACGGATTCTCTCTCTTGGTATTCTATCCAGTAACTGGTAGATGTAATTCCTATTTTATCTCCTCGCAGAGTCTATCCTTGATATGTTCATCTTAACCGGTGACGGATTTTCTCTTTGACGGTATTCTATCCAGC
The DNA here is from genome assembly GCF_024323335.1 of Lathyrus oleraceus. NCBI lineage: Eukaryota > Viridiplantae > Streptophyta > Magnoliopsida > Fabales > Fabaceae > Lathyrus > Lathyrus oleraceus. The sequence continues at coordinate 49,480,949 of NC_066580.1, read as the reverse complement.
ATTCGATAGATGTAATTCCTACTTTTTATTCAGTTGGTTTATCCTTGATATGTTCGTCTTAATCGATGACGGATATCCTCCTTGACATATCCCAGGCAAGTCTATCCTTGATATGTTCATCCTAACCGATGACGGACTTTCTTCCCTGTCGAGTTTATCCTTGATATGTTCATCCTAATCGATGATGGATACTCTCACCCTTGGTCTTCTGCTTAGTAACTGATAGTTGTAAATCCTATTTTCTGCAGTTTCCCCAGCAAGGCTATTCTTACCCAGTAACCGATAATGAATACTCCCTTCTGTTGGTGCCCAGCGAGTCATCCTTGATATATTCATCCTAAACGATGATGGATGTTCTCTCTGTCATATCTTTATTATCTCCTCACCCAGTAATAGGTAGTAGATAATAGATTTATGCTCCTCCTGTGTTAAAGTTTATTTCTTCCCTAGTCGAGTTGAGTGCGCATTTCCCTAGTGAAATCGCTTTTCCCTATAAATGTTGTTAGTTCCCCGGCTGAGTCTTTCCATTTTGTATGGAATCCCCCGAGTCCCCCAATTAGTTTTAAGTCGTAGCCTGGTCTGCACATAACCTCTTTTATCCCCTCAGAGTCTATGTCTCCCTAGTGATTTTTCCTTACGGAATGCATTATACTCCTGTGGACTTTCGGTCTCTCTGATTTCTTTTCCTTTGTGGCCATATTTCCCCATAAAGCATTAACTTTTACATTCATATCATATGCATCATGAGGTCTCTTAGGGACAAAAATTTGTTTCTATATGTTGTTATTTAAGCCAATTCTACTGAGTCGACATGAAGATTTTAACCTTCGCCTCCTCAGTTAGAATGTCCTTAAATAGGGGCAGCTGTAAGACCCCAATTTTGGCCCTAAGATCCCTCATGCAATTCCATCATAAGCATTAGCATTGGGATCATAGCTTGGCATCCTCCTTACCCCTTTTTTTCATTAGGTTTATTTTGGGAGATATCACCAAGCATTATGTGATTGTATCATACTTGTATATTATCATTTTACTAACCAAAATACCAAAAATATGTCTTTGCATTTGCTTAACTCCTTTGTAGGTAGGGCATGATCTCCATTGATCTATCAAGTCCGTATCTAGGGTTTGAGACCCTCATGAACAAAGAGCACAACCATGGATTGATTCAAGGGTGGTAATAAACATCATATATGAGTCCCAATGATCTCTACATGTTATATTGATCAAGTATTCTTCAAGAGTTTGAGGTTGATTTGCATTGGAAACCCAAGTTTGTCTAGGTACCTTGAGTAACTTCTCCAACAAGCTATCTCACCAATTGATCAAATTTCTTAAGGGGCACTTCAAATTTCATCATCTTATGCATATATTATCTACCATGAGCCTATAAAGTTTATAGAATTAAAGATTAGCAAGTTGGTTGATGGTGGTTGGCCAGATGAATTCATCTGATCAAAACTCGGTCTCCCTAGACCCTATATCCTACAATTTTCACCATATGAAAATCATTCCAAGAGAAAACTTACTCTAAATGACATTCCAAACAACTTTCATGTTGATACCTATATCTATTTTTGCTTGGAAAGTCATTTTCTATGTTGAAACATTATAGGTCATTTTGTCTAAAGCCTAATTTGAAAGTCAACTTCCCAAGGCCATAACTTGCTCAATTTTAATGAGATGAAAGATTTCCAAGTTGCAAAGTCAAATTAAATGTGTCTAATTCAACTTTGATGTTTGGAGTGAGAGCTAATTCAACTTTTTTAAGCATGTGATATGAGGTTACATTATAGGTCATTTTTGACCTATACCATTGATCAAGTGATTTTTCCAAACTTCAAAAATGCATAACTCTATCATTTCAAATCCAAATGACATGAAATTGGTGACCATTTTGAATGTCTTTGAGAGAGATACAACTTTTATGAATACACTTTTCTTATTTTAAGCTCACATAAAAAGTTAAGCTAGGTGGAATATTGAGACATATGGCTTGACACTTAGAAAAATTTTGATATGTCAAAAATTTCCAAACTTCCACCTCAAATTTCTTCCTGTTCCAGCTCCAAATGAAAAAGTGGTTAAAATGAAAGTTGTTTCTCTTGATCTAACCTTTCCAAAGAGCTCAAATTTATCTATTTTGGACAAGGAATGCATAGGTTGCGCATGGCTTGAACATGGTATCATCATTTAGCAAGGATCAAACTTCAAATCTTCACACATACTTGCCTTGCAATCCAATTTGGTTTCATACTCTCTCACAATCATTTATGGACCTAAGGAAATGATTTTATGGGCCTGTATGTGCCCATGCACCCATGCATCATCAATGGTTTCAGCTATAAATAGAGCCTCATATGCTCAGCATTTCACACAGATTCGTGCCAACTTTGATCCCGAACCTCTAACCCTCATATTCCAAAGGATAATCCTGATAATTTCACTTGAAATTGAGTTGGAATTCTCACTGTTTTGAGATTCAAGACTCCAGGGATCCAAGACCTTTTGAGCATCCCATTGTTCTTCTACAAGCATTTGGAGTGAGATCAAGCACGTGTTGGTGTAAGCCCTAGAGGCCAATACTTTTGGTACTTGTATCGAATTATTTATTAATAATAAAAGGCTTTTTCTTTATTATGTTTGTCTAATAAAGTCCCTAGAATAGATAGTCCTTTTAATGTATCAAGTGTGACTTAATCATGAGATCACATTAAACATAAGGACACTATTCTTAAAGTATCCATAGTCGAGCTTTCTTGTGAAGTGGGATAACATTAAAGCATTAAGACTATTATGTATATATAGACTGATGATCACATCTCATGGATCATGGATAAGGAGTTATCAAGTCTTAAACATAGGTATGGATATTAAAAGTAATATTTATACTGGATTGACCCGCTATGAGAATACTATATAGAATGTTATGCAAAGTGTCATAAGTTATTCTCATGGTGATAATGGTGTATATCACCCTTCGACCTGAAACCACTATGGACCCTAGATGTAGAGTCGAGTGCCTTATTGCTGATCAAACGTTGTCCGTAACTGGATGACCATAAAGACAGTTAATGGGTACTCCACGAAGCATGCTAAGGGACATGAGTGACCTAGATGGAATTTTCCCATCCTGCGTAACAGGTAAATGTCTATGGGCCCAATATTGAACTGGACAAGGATGACACGGTCTAGGCCTTGTGTTCAATATAGACATAAGGGAAAAAGGGTAATTGTACACATAAGTATTATCACAGAAGGATTTGTCAGATCACATGACATTTTCGTGTCTTGGGTAGTAGTGATGTGTTGCTAGATACCGCTCACTGTTTATTATGTTAAATACGTGATCTAACATAATTGCCAATGCCGCGAAAACCTACAGAGCCACACACAAAAGGACGGATTGATGAGAGATAGAGTAACTAAGGAACACCGTAAGGTACGGTGCACTTAAATGAATCATAGAACATCGTAAGGTACGGTGTACTTGAGTAGAATACGAAATATGGTAAGATACCACGCGCTTAAGTGATTTTGGCATATTATAAGATATGGCCACACACCCTTAAGTGGGATTTTTAGCTTGCAGCCCACACAAGTGGTTCTATAAATAGAACCCTTGTGCAGAAGCATTTGTGCAGTTGCAATTTCGTTTCTCTCTCTTTCTCTCTCACTCAAATCCTTCATTCGTAGAAGCTAGCACTGAAATTGAAGGAATCTGTTCGTGTGGACTGAGTAAAGGGGTTGTCATCGTTCAACGTTCATGATCGCTCCGTAGATCTGCATCAAAGGTTACAATCGCCACAAGAGGTAACGATTCTATCACTGATCATGCTCATTCGTAAGGATCACTAAAGGAGAAATTTTAAATTCCGCTGCGTCTTGGATCGCTCTTCTCCTTGAGTGGTATCAGAGCCACTTACGAAACCATGCATCTGATAGCTGTTTATTTTCTGTATTTTCTGTATTAATACGATTAAAAGACAGAATGAATCAAAGAATAAACGAGTAATTAAATTTGGCATCATGTGTGTACGATTTGGATGATTGATGTTGACTATGCTTTAGAATCTGACATTAGTATGGTGAAGCAGCGATACATCGATCGTCCATAGGTTATGCAATTGAGATCGATCAAGTTATATATATGGTATAAGTAAGCCTGATGCAAAATATGGTATATATGATATACTATTTCTGTTTCGTTCATTCAAACACTTAATGGTTATTTTCCTTTGACCGATCAATGGTCGTTTGCTTCTTGATCCGACATTGGTATGGTGAAGCAATGACGTGTGGATCAATCATACTGAATTAACAATCGAGATGTGTTTGACGGTCTAAAATTGGTGCATTAGGGTTAATGACGACACAAGGGTTGTGTTGTCCAAGAGTTATGTGATTAAGGTTCTGACTACGCAAGAGTTGTGCTTTAAAATATCAAGTGTTGATGCGAAAAACGACGTCGATTTCAAATGAATTGTTCATTAAAATTTAATGAACAACCTTGAAAAACGTCCGGGCAGCGGAACCCCCGGCTAACTCTGCGTAGTGTGATCAGTTGTCGAAATTTAATTTGGTTTTAATTAATTAAAATAATTAAAATTAATAATAATAATGTGTTTATTATTATTGTCTTGTGGTGATCGGTTATGGCCTTAGTTTTCCTTTATTTTGTTTTGGGTTTTTAAAATACGACCTGTGTGTCATGCCTCTCTTTTAATCTCTTAATGTAACTTCTTTTCTCATCTCACTCCCTCGTATGTAAAACAAGTTTCTTTTATGTAATGTAATATTATGAAGAAAGAGAAGAATTCAATATCAAAGGAGGACAACCTTGAAGATCTTGCTTGGAGACGCTTAGATCGTTATTGGGTTAGCTTAGGTTCTCTCATTGGCTTGGGAGAACAATTGCGCTAGGGGCCATAACTGTTTCAGGATGTATGTTGATGCATGTGAATGTATGTTGATGCATGTGAGAGATGATTTATATGATAAATAAGCCGGTTAGATCAGAATAATTGCAAATTCCCTCAAATTAAATATTAAGTTTATGCTTTCCAAGTTTTAGCACTCATCAAGACTAGTATCGAATAATGTAGGTTTCACCTACGCGAGGTGCATGTTCTATATTATTAAGGTGCGATGGGATAATTGTAATATCCAATTGCTAAAACAATGGGTCAAACTTAACTAAACAAATTATAATAAGATTATATATGTTTAGAAGCAAGAGTTGGAAATGATCCATGTGATTGATTGGAATAAGGAGTTATTCACCCAACTAAAATATTCGAGAGTTGTATTAGATACAATTGGAAGGAGTTCCTACCTAAATAACCTAGTTTTGTGTAATCCTCCTACGCGGACTTAAAACAAAGTGAAATGTGGATCTCGACCCACTAGAAAATCTTCCAACGGGATTTTCCGAATCAAATGGTGAGGGTCATTTGTTTTGAGTAAAATAGTGGGAGCATATTTAATTAAAGGCCTAATTAAATATGTTATTGATACTTATATTTTCATTATTTTCATGTAGATTACCATGACAACAAACACCTCTAACAACGTTTTGCGATCAATCCTTGACAAGGAAAAATTGTCTGGGACAAATTTTTTTGTTTGGCACCGAAATCTGAGGATTATCCTCAAACATGATAGAAAGTTGTATGTCTTGGAGAAACTTGTTCCTGAAGAGGAACCTCCTAGTTCTGCACCTAAGGCAGAAAGAGATGCTTATAATAAGCATGTTGATGATGCCAATGAAACTGCTTGTCTCATGCTAGTGTAGCACCTCAAATTTGCACCTATCATTATGCATACATTTTCATATTAGGTCATAGCGTATCATGATCCATTGCATAGCATTTGCATTGTCCCTCAGTTGCCTCAAGAGCAAGCAATCAAGAATTAGGTCAAACTAATCTCCTGATCAGTCAACCAAGCAAGCAAAGGAATTTCTCATTGAATCAAGGCCTTGGGGTTTGTCCAACAAGTTCACATGGCTTGGAGGTCTATTTGAAGTATTTTGGTCAAGGGTTGAGGGCTCAGAGGTCATCAGTTCACACATAGACAGTCAAAAGTCAAAGAAAGTCAACAGTCAGTCAAAGCAGTGGATGGTGGCCATTCTTGTAGAATTTGGGCACCATGATCAATAATCAAGAGTTCATATAACTTGGGACATCATTTGAAGTCAAGCTCTCAAGGAATTAGGGTTTGGAAGTCATCAGTCAATGCATAATCAGTCAGAAACCCTAAAAGTCAACTGTTGGTCAACTGTCCATTTAATCAGTGATTGGATGATTGGAATTGGTTTGTGAGAGCTCATTCATGGTCAAATAGTCATCATATATCATGCCAAACACCATCATGGAAGAATTTGAAGCCAGATCAAAAATTTCCCAAAATGGAAACTGGGCCTGTAACTGAAACCTGCCATAAATGGAAAGTCTTGATCCTCAAACCTACATCTTGATACAAGCCTCAAATGAAGTTTTGCCCAACATGAAAGTTGAAGATCTTGTTCTCCCATTTCCAAAAAGTCCTAGAACTCTCAATTCCCATGTGTGGTTGGCAAGTTATGATCGAATCGATTTCAGAAAATCTTGAACTTCAAAGGGCCATATCTCTCAAACCGTTTGGCCAATTTTGGTGGGGTTTTTTCCTACAAGTCACATTTGATCCCCTCTTTCCAAAATATAAATTTCATGTGCCAAAACCTCACCAATCAAAATGGCATATTTTGACTTTTCTCATTTAAATGTAAGTTTGACCAAGAGTTGACTTTTTGATTTAAACATTTTTTCAACATTTGGCCAATTGGAACAGCTCAAAAATGTCATTTTAAATGTGTTTGCAAAGTCAAAATATGCAGTACATGAAGCCATTGCTTGGTTGCTTGAAATGTAAGAAAGGTACAAATTCACCATGACTATCCATGCTATCCACCATACCACACTTTGTACTTCCAAACAGAAACTTAAACCTCATTTTTTCTGTCATTTGAGACCTCATCTTGCAGCCTAAACCAACAACAATAGAAGGCCATGCTTAGTTGCTAAAAATTGGGCAAAAGTACATGTGTTCACCATGCTTCCACAACCATACTTGTACCATGACCATAACAACATACCTCCTCATCATATTTTCTGTAGATGGAGGACAGTAGCAGGACAGTAGGCCAACCATTTTTCACTCATCCAATAGGTCATTCACCTTACTTTGGCCAGGTCAAAAAACACACCTGCCATGAAAAACTGCAGCAAAAAGACCAACTTCCCATTCTCAAAAACACTTCATTTTCTTGGCCAAGGTCATTTTTTGCTGTCAAAAACACAAGAAGAACAAAACCTGCCTTGCAAAAAACTCAAAAATCCAAGAGCTGCATTCAGTTTGTTTTTGCATTTTCTGTCCAAGCATAATGAACCAAAACCTGAGCCATTTTCTGTCATACACTAAAACCTCAGTATAGCAGACCAAACACTTGTCCCCTCTTCTTTTCTCTCAAGCCTCACTCTGCCATATCATCATTTTGAAAACCTAGTCAAGCCAAAAGCAACACAGGACAGCAGGGGTTATGTGTGTCTTCTGTCATGTGAAACATTACTAAGCAGCAAAAAGCCATTGTTCACACTCTCTCAAAAAACCTGATCCTGGCTTTGCACTTCTGGTTTTTCTGTCAAAAAGGCACCAAAAGTTACAACCCTGCCACGAGCCACAAGACCACAAACCAAACACTTCTCACTCATTTCTCCAACCTCATCCTTGCTTGCTTGGATTTTATCATTGGCTGTCAAACAAAAAACACACAATCAGCAGCAGCATACCATTTTCCTCACCATTTCCTGTCATAAACAGCAGCAGCATACCACTCCCCCTCTCAAAATTCACTTGGCTTTTGGCATTTCTTTTTTTTTCTGCAAAACTCGAAACCAAAAGCATCCATCCAACAATAGAAGCATGTTTCCCTCATCCTAAATCATGACCTTGCTTGCTTTGCATTTAGCACAATCAGTCAAACTTCCAAAAAGAAACGAAACATAACCTGGCTATTTTGCATTTCAAAAAAACCTGTCAAACTCAAAACCAATCTCACTCACTCATTCAAACCCTCCCACTTGCATTTTCAAAACCCTGCTAGCAATATCCAACAGAAGGAGGACAAAAGTTGGCTTGGTTTGAGGCACTTTGTTCCAGCATTTTCCAACATAACAAACACAAAACCAACATAACAAGGAATGGACATTCTCTCAAGCATCACAATGGCCAGGCCTTGTACTGTCACATGAAACAGTCCCAACCAACTTCACATTCCCAAAAGACTTTGCTTTTGCCCATCAAGAAAAGCCAATCCCAAAACTGCTTTCATTGAGCTTTTGGCATTTCTCCAAACCTGTCCAAACTTCATAAGACTTAAGCCTTGCACTGCTTTGACCATCCATTCACCATTACCAAACACTGCTAGCAGCCACTTGGTCAAGAGAAAAACACAAAAACTCACTCAAGGCCAACTTCATCATTCATCAAAAACACAAAAAAACTCATCCATGACAGTCCAAGATTGATGCCAAAACAAGCCATCTCAAGCAAAACAACCTTCATCATTCATCATTGGGGAGTTTATAAAGCATCAGTTTCAGGCTAAGAGGACCAAAACCACACTGTTTCTCCATTCTGCTTCAAAATTGGTAAAATTCGACTTTCACCATTCTAAAATCCATGTTATGCTTATTGTAGTTCCCTGTATGCTGATTCTGTTGATATTTGAATCGTGTGAAATGGTCTTGTATTGAGTGAGAATTTTGATTCTTAAACTTCATGTTTGAATATGTCCTTGATCATTTCTTATTGCCTAGCTCGATTTAATGAAAACCATGGTGGGATTCATACTGCTTGTTGTTTGATGATCATTTTGGTATATGCCATTGCTTTGTTTGGAGAAGAATTGGTTGGGTCGAATTTGAGAGGGATGAGTGTTGTTTCCTGTAGCAGAAACCCTAGCCTTCCAATGCATTTTCCAGGATCTTCCTTTGTCTCACGTGTTACTGTACCCGCGCCCCAGAGCCAATCAAATCATTTCATTTTACTGGCCAAAACGCAGCGTTTAAGTTAGTGAACCAGGGAATTACAGCTTTGCCATTCCCCATTTAACAAATCAATTTAATTCATTTATTTTGCAATTTTTATTTCATTTGCCATTGCCATCTTACAAAAATCACAAATGCTTCATTTTTGATCCAAATTGAATGGGATTTTTTGTGTTGTGTTCATCATGATATCTACTTTTTTATCATTATTTTTCCAGAATTTTTGGATGAATGGTTTTTAAATGGCCTTAGGGTTTGTGACATTTGACCAAATTTTGTACACTTTGCCAAATCAATTGTGAAATGATGAGAATGTATCCAATGGCTCTCAAATTTTTTGTGCTTAAACTAGACACACTCATGGTGATTTTGGTGTAGAGTTTGTGAATTTATCATTTGTGGTTTGTGAGTTATGATTTTTTGAATTAGGGTGTGACAATTTGTGTCACACCATTGATGTCCAACTTCATGATTTTCATTACCATGCTTCTTGACCTCCAATTGATCCCAAATTTTGCATGAACCTACTCTTGTATGTCTAGATTACATGTGAATTTTCTTGGATTTATTTGAACTATTTTCCATTTGTTTGAGATTTTTCCTCCCTGCCTAGTCAAATGTTGACTTTGTGTGACACATGTTCCCATTTCATTTGTGAAATTCTCATACTTTATTAGATAGACATGAAATTTTGCATGAGATAACTAGACATCCTCATCTTTGCCATGGTTTTGATCCCACTCATTTATCATACACCATTCTTGACTTATGATTTTTCTAAGTTGATGCATGTTTGGTTGACTTCATTGAGCATGTTCAAATTGGCTTTGACTTTCTGATTTTCATTGACTGCCTTCCACTTGCCCAAATGGGATGAAATTTGACATGCTTACCATGCTATGTGTTAGGTTTGATCATGATTTATTTGATGATTTTTGGAAAATGTTTAGATTGCTTTTGATGCAAGTCTTGCTGTTGACTTCTATGAGCTTCTGTTTGCCATGTTTTGACCTAAATGGTTCATGAAATGATGATGATGATTGATATGAATGTGAACCCAATTGGTTTTGTTTCCTAATTGTTTGAACATGATTTTGGATACTTACCCCTTGCTGTTTGGACTTTCTCATTCACTTTTAACCCTAGGCTAGCCCTAGTGGTCCTGTTACTCACCTTTGAGTTTGTGATTTCAGGTTGACCATCAAATGGCCATTGAGACCAATTCTTTTGACTGAGCTTGCTTGAATATTGTTGTCTAACCTCCTTGTTTTGTAGGTGGCTTGGCTCACATGCCTTAAGCCTTGTGCCTTGCACATCCATGTGCCTCTAATGGACAGTTGTTGTCTATTTCTGTGTGTTTTGTTTGAAGTTGCATACTAACATCTGCTTGACTGTTTCAGGTGCTTTAGTTGCTTAGTTCCTTGTGAACTTTTTGCTTTGCTTTGCTTGTATAAGCAATTTGCATTGAGGTATGTCTTTCTTTCTTCATGTAGTCTGGAAGACCTGGCCTGTTACTTGGCCAGGCAACTGTCTGAAGTCCTCCTTAAGAGGCAATGTTTGTGGATGTTTACTTTTGTCCTTGCATAGAGTCAAAGTCCTCCTAAGTGAAGAGGCAATTGGTGGAAGGTAGGGATATGCAATCTATCCCCCACTATTCAGTGTGTCATCTGCTTTGCTCACACCACTGTGTTGATGCATTTCAGATACAAACCCAAGATCTTGTACAATTGTACAGTTGAGTCAGTTTTAAATGTGTAGAAGGGTTCCCACTTTCTGAACCCACACATTCTTGTCTTGAAGCTCTCCCAGGCCAGGGATAAGAGCTGTGAGGTCTCATCCTCACTTCATCCTTTCATCTGCTTCACCTTAGCCCCTCAATGGCAAGGTTAAGAGCACCTTTTACCCTATTCCAGCTGGCCCTAGTGCCTAACCTTTTGCTTGAGCCTCTTGTATGCATATAGAGTGTGCTTCTTGTGATTGTGATTGCCTGTTTGCTTTGCCTCTTTAGGTTTAGCTTAGACTTGCCCTTGTGCAAGATAGGTTGTGCTTGACTTGCCCTTGTGCAAAGTCAAGTGTGTGTGGCTTGCTTCCTGTGTGAGCCATGTTTAGCTCGTTTGGCCGAACTACGGCAACTCTGATTCTCATGTTCAGATGAGATACGTAGGCACGAGACGCGATGTCTTGTCGAGTTTGACTAACCACTAACACTAATTCTCTTCTCTCGCCCTCGTTGCGATTGAGACCTCCCCTTTCTCTTGCCCTAGTTGCAATCGAGACCCTTGCTTCCTGTGCAAGCCGTGTCTAGGATAGGTTGGCCCTTGTGCCATTTAGCTAGAAACCTTAACTTAGGGTTGATTTTGCATGACAACATCTAGGCTCGAGTCGTAGTCTCCCTAGAGTTGTGTCTCCCTCTGTTATCTGGTTAGGCTAGTCCTTTATCCCTGCGTAGGGGAACTACATCGCCCTGATCTTCATACCAGATGAAGTATGTAGGCAGGAGATTGAGCTGATCTCTCCGGGCGCCCTTCTTTCTTTTTTGTGTGTGTTGTTTGACAATTGCTAGGCTCGAGTCCCCGACTCCCTATTAACTTGTTGTGTTGTTGTGTGCTTGGAAGCTGATGTAAGTCCATCGAGTGGCAGTTAGGTTCCAGTGTGCGTGTGTTTTGGTTCGGATGCTGATGTAAGCCCAGCGATTGGCATTCAGGCTCCACGTTTGCCTTCTTGTGTGTGTTTTGGTTCGGATGCTGACATAAGTCCAGTGATTGGCAGTCGGGCTCCATGTTTGCCTTTGCCTTTGTTTGTTTGTGTGCGTGTCAGCCGAGCTACGAATGCTCTGATTCTTCTCTCGTCCGAGAAGATACGTATACATGGGATGCGATATCCTAGCGAGCATGTGTCGTTTCCCCAGTCCGAACTACTTCGACTCTGATGTCTATGCCTGATAGACTAAGTAGGCCCAGGATACGACATCCTGCCGAGTCGGTTTCAGTCAGTTTCTTGTGTCTCTTTTAGCCAGTGTGTGTGAGTGTGAGCAGTGTTTAGCAATCAATTTCCCTCCTTTTGTGCGTGGATCCCGTAGAGTACTACGGATGCGTGGGGGTGCTAATACCTTCCCTTCGCATAACCGACTCCCGAACCCATTCTCTTTGGTCGCGAGACCATGTTCTTTCCAGGTTTACTCTGAGCGTTTCCTTTCCCTCTTTTGGGATAAATAACGCACGGTGGCGGCTCTGTTGTTCTTGTTTTCCCGCCGGTTTTTCGCGCGATGCGACAGCTGGCGACTCTGCTGGGGACGTAGAGAAGTTGACCTGTGCTGGTCCATCTTCCCTAAGCGAGTCTCTCCTAGCGCTCTCTAGGTTAGGGTTTTGGTTGCTGGTTGCTGTTATTTATTGCATTCATTATTTACTGTTTGCATTCATTGTCTATTGTTTGCATTTTTGTTTGCATTAATGTTTGCATTTATTCATATTCATCTGCTGGTTGTGCTGTGTTTCTCTGTTTGGGGTGGGAGTTACTCGAGGTAAAAGGCCCAATACCCAGGCTATGAGTGAAATCTAGGAAACCTAGGAATAGAGTGATTCATGGGAAGCGGGTGGTGTACGCCACTTAGCGGAACATTGACATCACGAGCAGTTCAGACCCTGGTGGGATATTATCGGTGCATACATCGGGTGTGCACAGGATGATATTCTGCGAAAGGTTATTTATGCTGCGTTTCTCTCGACCTTACCCTGGCCTAGACTATGCCCGTGAGTGGGAAGGGTTATTCATTACAGGTACCGTTGGTGACTTTGGTTCTGTTGGTGACTCTAGTTCAGACAACAGTGTGATCAGTTTGACCATAAGTTGGATTTATGTTCTGATCTTGACTGAAGCTTCGACCTAGTCAGAGTTTGCACAACCAGCCAGTCCAGTCTGCATCATGTGCATCATAGCATATTTATTTTTCAAAAGAAACGCAATGAAAAAAAATCAGAAAAAAAAATCAAAAAAAGAAAATTTTCAAGGAACTCAAAGGAGTTTATTTGCAAAAAATTTCAAAACATGAAAAAAACCGGGAAAATTTTTTCACCTGATATATCTGATGAGATATTCTCATATATGATCAAAATGCTAAATATTTCAAAGTTTGCAAATAAAACCCTCGAGTTCCTTTGAAATAAAAACAAGCATATGCATAAACACTTCATGCATCATTTGCATCAGCAGGTTCTGTTCCGGTCTCCCGTCCTGTGGTCTGACCCTGCGATCTTCATTTATTTTGAAGACGCACTTTGCCGGTATTATACCAGAGCCATCTCTGCCAGATTGATGGATCATCCTGAGCAAGAGAATTGTGAACTCAGAGAGATATTTGCCAGACTTTGTACTGTTGATGGATTTATTCCTGGTTAACCGATCCCGGGCTGGCATTGGCTACTATTCTGGGGCATGCAATGAGCAAGGTCTGTTCAAGAGTGGAGGATTCATCCATGACGATCAACTTGAAGAAAAGGATGCTGCTATCTTGGAAGAGGACGCAGGGGATTTGAACAATTTCATCATTCCTGGAGGTGTCTGCCACAATTGGGTCACTGTGGGCTTTTCTACAGTTTTTTTCATAAGTCAGAGTAACAATCACTTTGTTTAAAAACCCTTCTCCCATGCCAAAAGGAGAAGTGATGACATTGTTGGCAGCATTTTGTGCAATGATATTTTCATTCAAATAATTCATGTTAAAACATTTGTTTTTCCAATTGTTTTCCCTTTTCGCTTTTTGCATGAAATTGGTGATCACAAAAGACCCTAAAAACAGGAATAAAAGCAATCTTTTCATCTGCATAACGATTGCCTTGTTTGTTTTTCAAAAAGCTTTTCATCTCTAAATCTTTATGCAGGTTGTTTCTCAAACCCATTGAACATAATGATCGGACGTCATCTCCCAATTTTGAATTCCCTGTATTCGAAGCAAACGAAGATGATGTTGAAGGGATTCCTGACGAGATTTTCCGACTTCTTGAGCAAGAAAAGAAGATCACTCAGCTGCATCCCGAGAATCAGCAGAACAGCCAACTGGGGCATCAAAAAAAGAAGAAAGAAAAAAAAAGAGAAAAAAAGAAAGAGAGGGTGCAAAATCAAAAGAAATCAATCAAAATCAAGAAAAAGAAAAAGAAAAAAGAACAAAACAGAAATAGCACCCTCAAAGTCCCAGGTTGGCTGATGCTGAATTCGATCGAAAAGAAGAGATCAACTGCCATGTGTCATGGTCGGTCATATCAGCAGAGAGTGAAAAAGCATTCGACAAGAAGATCAAGCCTCGTGTGTTCCGAGGAACCTTGTGCTCAAGAAAGTCTTGTCTTTCGTACCCGATTCCAGGGGCAAGTGAACCCCCAAGCTATGAATGTCCATATGTTGTCAAAAGAGCCTCTTCAGGCAGTGTTCTGACACTTACTACAATGGATGAAGAAGTTCACTCGTCCTGTGAATCCTGGTGCAGTCAAGAAATACTTCGCCTAAACAAAAAGAAAAAAAAATCAAACAGCTCGCTAAGTTGAACACCCCAAAGGGCGACTTAGGCAAAAAGGAGCGTCTCGGTGGATTGAAAACCCGAAAGGGCGATCCAGGCAAAAGTTAGAGACATTGAAAAAAAAAAGAATTTGCATCCCGCTAGATTGATCACCTCACACTGGGGCAATCTGGGCAAAAATTAGGGATTTGGCAAGTAACTGCATCTTGACAAGACTATGCTCTATATCTGTCATCCGTTAGGAATTCTCGATTCGTCGTCGACTGAAGCTCTGAATACATCGAAAATTCAGAATGGTAGAGGAAAGGTCATTATGTTCAATGTAGCCCTCTCCAATATATATCACCGATTTCAAACTTGTACAGATCCATGGAGTCTCGCCCTTTGCAGACTACCATTCCATCACATCAATTTGAGCTTTTATCCAATTATTTGCATTCTTATTTGTTTCAACTCAACAAATGTTTTGCATGTTTTTTAATTGATAAAGTATCATTGTTTTCAAAATAAACAAATTTTTCACAAATTGTTCTTAAACAAAGTGAACATTCACAATGATGAAAGGATACCTAGGAGACCCACAGTGCTCTCCCGGGGGTGGTATGATTACCAACAGGTAAGACATTTGTTCGTATCTCGAGCATGACTGTATCTTTGTTCTACAGAACCTCGTATGGTTTTCTCCTCAGTGAAGTTGCCCGATGCAGTGTTGGTTGAAGTTGTTTATCTTCATGTTCCCGGCAGTACAACATTCTTCCTCCAAGTCCCTATTAGCCCTATTGTGGGGCATCTCCAGTAGGTTTGTTTGAGCCCTACCGCGGGGCATTCCCAGCAAGGTCGCTGTTGGAATACTTTTGTGGGGCAGTTCCCCAAGCCGAGTGTTTACTGAAGACGTTAGCGTTCCTCTCTCCAGCAGAGCAGTCTTCTCCTCTCCCCGCAGGATGGTGTTGTTCCCTGATATCCCGATTTCCAGCAGATCGCGTTTGCTCTCTGGTGTTTTTGGCCTTCCCTATGGAAGAAGAGTAGTACTGGGTGGTTGATTCCCGGACCTGTGTGTTGAGCATGTCTGTTTGCCAGCATTCATCATACATTTTGGGTATAAAGCATACATGCATAATCCTAACATTCAGATACTCATGTTGCAGCTGTTGCCATGTATCTGTTGATTGGTGCCTCTTGCTGTTTGGTGATAAGAATCTCTCCAGTAGATTTTCCCCTAGCAGATATGGGTGTGTCTGATCTCTCTATGTAGAGCCAACCCCTTAAGCAGAAAGTGTCTATCCTTTCCTGCCATTTCCCCACTGAGGTACATCCTCGTGGATGACGGTTGCTTCCGTTCCCTCCCAACACACATTGGGATGGGTTTTCCCTATTGAGTTCTTTCCTCATTAGGATGAGTCTTGTTTCAGTCTGCCTTTTTGGATCGATCCTAAATTGGCTTCCTGTTGGCTGTCTCCTGTACTTCCCTGGGGCATAAATGAATAGTCGCTCACTAACCGGCACTCATTCATCTTATCCTCAGCGGAATTTGTTGGCCTCTACCTACGAACCGGTAGTTGTAAGTCCTATCTTTGTGGTTTTCTACCCACTAGCTGGTAGTTGTAAAATCCCACTTTCATCCCCGAGTGGAGCGGGTATCATGAAATACATCTCCAGCAGTGATTCTCCTACATATGGATTGGTTGGGTCGTCCCTAATGGAGTAGCATTTATTTCTCCAGCAGAGTTCATCCTACCAGTGGATTGGACGAGTTTCTGTAGTAGACCGATATCTACATCCCCAGCTAAGTTGATTCTACCTATGGACTGCATGGGTTATCCCCAGCAGAGTTTACCTTTTCCCAGCAGCAGTGCTATTCTTCAACATGAGTGTGGAGTCACTTTACCATTCCTCAAGCAGAGTTCCCCACAGAGTCAGAGTAT
The DNA here is from genome assembly GCF_024323335.1 of Lathyrus oleraceus. NCBI lineage: Eukaryota > Viridiplantae > Streptophyta > Magnoliopsida > Fabales > Fabaceae > Lathyrus > Lathyrus oleraceus. The sequence goes on along the minus strand of NC_066580.1, from coordinate 49,464,432 downwards.
CTGATCATTTCGGCTCCCTAGCCAGGGTTCATTTGCATTTTGCATGTAGTAATCATTGCATCCTCAAAAATTGCGTAGCATTCCCATTCAATATGGAGCATTACGCCATAGAAAAATTCAAACATATGCATTCATGTGTTAGCTTCATCAGACTGTATCCCCGACAGAGGCGGATCATTTTTGTTCAAGATCAGCACCAAGTCTGCTACAGTTGCTCTTGACAGCATTCGGAATTGTTTATTCCCCACAGAGGTTTATTCCCTCACCCGATGGTGACAGAGGTTTATTTCCTCACCCGATGGTGACAGAGGTTTATTTCCTCACCCGATGGTGACGGAAAGTTTGTTTCTCCTCAGTGAGACCCCCAGCAAGTGATCAGCCTTGCCTTGACATATCTCAGATGTCGTTCTTATGATACCGGTAAGTGTCATGCCAGCACCCGCGTGTGTTTCTCATGTTTGGTGTCGGTAAACACCATTGTTTCGGTGTCTGTAAACATCGAGTTTTCTCTCCAGTCATCAGTAAATGTCTGGTCATCATTGTTTGGTGTCGGTAAACACCATTGTTTCGGTGTCTGTAAACATCGAGTACTTTATCCAGCCATCGGTAAATGTCTGGTCATTTTTGATGTCGGTAAACATCATCTTTCGATGTCTGTAAACGTCGAGTATTCCCAGTCATCTGTAAATGTCTGGTCATCATTTTTGGTGTCGGTAAACACCATTGTTTCGGTGTCTGTAAACATCGAGTATTCTCTCCAGTCATCAGTAAATGTCTGGCCATCTTTGTTTGGTGTCGGTAAACACCATTGTTTCGGTGTCTGTAAACATTGGATATTTTATCCAGTCATCAGTAAATGTCTGGTCATCATTTTGGTGTCGGTAAACACCATTGTTTCGGTGTCTGTAAACATCGAGTCTCTCCAGTCATCGGTAAATGTCTGGTCATTTCTTTGGGTGTCGGTAAACATCGAGTTTCACCCAGTCATCGGTAAATGTCTGGTCATTTTTTGATGTCGGTAAACATCATCTTTCGATGTCGGTAAACATCGAGTCTTTTCCTCAGTCATCGGTAAATGTCTGATAATCCCCAGCTAGAAATCCCCAGTAGAGTCATCTGTAAATGTCCTACCTGGTTTTCAGTTGCAAATATTTGTTTTCCCTAATTAATTTCTCATCCCAGTCATCGGTAAATGTCTGGTCATTTTTTGATGTCGGTAAACATCATCTTTCGATGTCGGTAAACATCGAGTCTCATCCCAGTCATCGGTAAATGTCTGGTCAATAAAATCAAAATCCCCAGGAGTCGTCGGTAAACGTCTTGTCTGGTATCACCACGAAGATTTTGTTCCTCCCCAAGTGGAGACGCCATCGGTAAATGGCCCCGTTTTCTTCGATATCGGTAAATATCGGATCCCCAGTTGCAGCAGCCATCGGTAAATGGTCTTGCTAAGCTTGATATCGGTAAATGTCAAGTTTCTTTGAAGCCACCATCGGTAAATGGTCTTGCTTCCTTTCAACATCAAATTTGTTTCCCAGTCACCATCGGTAAATGGTCGCGCTGAAGTTGATATCGGTAAATATCAAGGTCCCAGTTTTAACCATCGGTAAATGGTTTTGCTTTTTCAGAAGTTTGTTTTCCCCAGCCGCCATCGGTAAATGGTCGTGCTGAAGTTGATATCGGTAAATATCAAGTTTCCAGTTCTCCAACCATCGGTAAATGGTTTTGCTTTTTCTGAGGCTGTCATGCAGTTTGTCATCGGTAAATGACGTGGTTCTTTTTGTATCATATCCAGTACTGTGCAAATTCTACGGTTCTTTGGTATTCAATCCCTGTTTACCCTGAAAGTCTGACAGCCGTTGCTATCATCCGTTCGGGTTCCCAGCTGATTGAATAGGGGCAGCTGTAGCACCTCAAATTTGCACCTATCATTATGCATACATTTTCATATTAGGTCATAGCGTATCATGATCCATTGCATAGCATTTGCATTGTCCCTCAGTTGCCTCAAGAGCAAGCAATCAAGAATTAGGTCAAACTAATCTCCTGATCAGTCAACCAAGCAAGCAAAGGAATTTCTCATTGAATCAAGGCCTTGGGGTTTGTCCAACAAGTTCACATGGCTTGGAGGTCTATTTGAAGTATTTTGGTCAAGGGTTGAGGGCTCAGAGGTCATCAGTTCACACATAGACAGTCAAAAGTCAAAGAAAGTCAACAGTCAGTCAAAGCAGTGGATGGTGGCCATTCTTGTAGAATTTGGGCACCATGATCAATAATCAAGAGTTCATATAACTTGGGACATCATTTGAAGTCAAGCTCTCAAGGAATTAGGGTTTGGAAGTCATCAGTCAATGCATAATCAGTCAGAAACCCTAAAAGTCAACTGTTGGTCAACTATCCATTTAATCAGTGATTGGATGATTGGAATTGGTTTGTGAGAGCTCATTCATGGTCAAATAGTCATCATATATCATGCCAAACACCATCATGGAAGAATTTGAAGCCAGATCAAAAATTTCCCAAAATGGAAACTGGGCCTGTAACTGAAACCTGCCATAAATGGAAAGTCTTGATCCTCAAACCTACATCTTGATACAAGCCTCAAATGAAGTTTTGCCCAACATGAAAGTTGAAGATCTTGTTCTCCCATTTCCAAAAAGTCCTAGAACTCTCAATTCCCATGTGTGGTTGGCAAGTTATGATCGAATCGATTTCAGAAAATCTTGAACTTCAAAGGGCCATATCTCTCAAACCGTTTGGCCAATTTTGGTGGGGTTTTTTCCTACAAGTCACATTTGATCCCCTCTTTCCAAAAATATAAATTTCATGTGCCAAAACCTCACCAATCAAAATGGCATATTTTGACTTTTCTCATTTAAATGTAAGTTTGACCAAGAGTTGACTTTTTGATTTAAACATTTTTTCAACATTTGGCCAATTGGAACAGCTCAAAAATGTCATTTTAAATGTGTTTGCAAAGTCAAAATATGCAGTACATGAAGCCATTGCTTGGTTGCTTGAAATGTAAGAAAGGTACAAATTCACCATGACTATCCATGCTATCCACCATACCACACTTTGTACTTCCAAACAGAAACTTAAACCTCATTTTTTCTGTCATTTGAGACCTCATCTTGCAGCCTAAACCAACAACAATAGAAGGCCATGCTTAGTTGCTAAAAATTGGGCAAAAGTACATGTGTTCACCATGCTTCCACAACCATACTTGTACCATGACCATAACAACATACCTCCTCATCATATTTTCTGTAGATGGAGGACAGTAGCAGGACAGTAGGCCAACCATTTTTCACTCATCCAATAGGTCATTCACCTTACTTTGGCCAGGTCAAAAAACACACCTGCCATGAAAAACTGCAGCAAAAAGACCAACTTCCCATTCTCAAAAACACTTCATTTTCTTGGCCAAGGTCATTTTTTGCTGTCAAAAACACAAGAAGAACAAAACCTGCCTTGCAAAAAACTCAAAAATCCAAGAGCTGCATTCAGTTTGTTTTTGCATTTTCTGTCCAAGCATAATGAACCAAAACCTGAGCCATTTTCTGTCATACACTAAAACCTCAGTATAGCAGACCAAACACTTGTCCCCTCTTCTTTTCTCTCAAGCCTCACTCTGCCATATCATCATTTTGAAAACCTAGTCAAGCCAAAAGCAACACAGGACAGCAGGGGTTATGTGTGTCTTCTGTCATGTGAAACATTACTAAGCAGCAAAAAGCCATTGTTCACACTCTCTCAAAAAACCTGATCCTGGCTTTGCACTTCTGGTTTTTCTGTCAAAAAGGCACCAAAAGTTACAACCCTGCCACGAGCCACAAGACCACAAACCAAACACTTCTCACTCATTTCTCCAACCTCATCCTTGCTTGCTTGGATTTTATCATTGGCTGTCAAACAAAAAACACACAATCAGCAGCAGCATACCATTTTCCTCACCATTTCCTGTCATAAACAGCAGCAGCATACCACTCCCCCTCTCAAAATTCACTTGGCTTTTGGCATTTCTTTTTTTTTCTGCAAAACTCGAAACCAAAAGCATCCATCCAACAATAGAAGCATGTTTCCCTCATCCTAAATCATGACCTTGCTTGCTTTGCATTTAGCACAATCAGTCAAACTTCCAAAAAGAAACGAAACATAACCTGGCTATTTTGCATTTCAAAAAAACCTGTCAAACTCAAAACCAATCTCACTCACTCATTCAAACCCTCCCACTTGCATTTTCAAAACCCTGCTAGCAATATCCAACAGAAGGAGGACAAAAGTTGGCTTGGTTTGAGGCACTTTGTTCCAGCATTTTCCAACATAACAAACACAAAACCAACATAACAAGGAATGGACATTCTCTCAAGCATCACAATGGCCAGGCCTTGTACTGTCACATGAAACAGTCCCAACCAACTTCACATTCCCAAAAGACTTTGCTTTTGCCCATCAAGAAAAGCCAATCCCAAAACTGCTTTCATTGAGCTTTTGGCATTTCTCCAAACCTGTCCAAACTTCATAAGACTTAAGCCTTGCACTGCTTTGACCATCCATTCACCATTACCAAACACTGCTAGCAGCCACTTGGTCAAGAGAAAAACACAAAAACTCACTCAAGGCCAACTTCATCATTCATCAAAAACACAAAAAAACTCATCCATGACAGTCCAAGATTGATGCCAAAACAAGCCATCTCAAGCAAAACAACCTTCATCATTCATCATTGGGGAGTTTATAAAGCATCAGTTTCAGGCTAAGAGGACCAAAACCACACTGTTTCTCCATTCTGCTTCAAAATTGGTAAAATTCGACTTTCACCATTCTAAAATCCATGTTATGCTTATTGTAGTTCCCTGTATGCTGATTCTGTTGATATTTGAATCGTGTGAAATGGTCTTGTATTGAGTGAGAATTTTGATTCTTAAACTTCATGTTTGAATATGTCCTTGATCATTTCTTATTGCCTAGCTCGATTTAATGAAAACCATGGTGGGATTCATACTGCTTGTTGTTTGATGATCATTTTGGTATATGCCATTGCTTTGTTTGGAGAAGAATTGGTTGGGTCGAATTTGAGAGGGATGAGTGTTGTTTCCTGTAGCAGAAACCCTAGCCTTCCAATGCATTTTCCAGGATCTTCCTTTGTCTCACGTGTTACTGTACCCGCGCCCCAGAGCCAATCAAATCATTTCATTTTACTGGCCAAAACGCAGCGTTTAAGTTAGTGAACCAGGGAATTACAGCTTTGCCATTCCCCATTTAACAAATCAATTTAATTCATTTATTTTGCAATTTTTATTTCATTTGCCATTGCCATCTTACAAAAATCACAAATGCTTCATTTTTGATCCAAATTGAATGGGATTTTTTGTGTTGTGTTCATCATGATATCTACTTTTTTATCATTATTTTTCCAGAATTTTTGGATGAATGGTTTTTAAATGGCCTTAGGGTTTGTGACATTTGACCAAATTTTGTACACTTTGCCAAATCAATTGTGAAATGATGAGAATGTATCCAATGGCTCTCAAATTTTTTGCTTAAACTAGACACACTCATGGTGATTTTGGTGTAGAGTTTGTGAATTTATCATTTGTGGTTTGTGAGTTATGATTTTTTGAATTAGGGTGTGACAATTTGTGTCACACCATTGATGTCCAACTTCATGATTTTCATTACCATGCTTCTTGACCTCCAATTGATCCCAAATTTTGCATGAACCTACTCTTGTATGTCTAGATTACATGTGAATTTTCTTGGATTTATTTGAACTATTTTCCATTTGTTTGAGATTTTTCCTCCCTGCCTAGTCAAATGTTGACTTTGTGTGACACATGTTCCCATTTCATTTGTGAAATTCTCATACTTTATTAGATAGACATGAAATTTTGCATGAGATAACTAGACATCCTCATCTTTGCCATGGTTTTGATCCCACTCATTTATCATACACCATTCTTGACTTATGATTTTTCTAAGTTGATGCATGTTTGGTTGACTTCATTGAGCATGTTCAAATTGGCTTTGACTTTCTGATTTTCATTGACTGCCTTCCACTTGCCCAAATGGGATGAAATTTGACATGCTTACCATGCTATGTGTTAGGTTTGATCATGATTTATTTGATGATTTTTGGAAAATGTTTAGATTGCTTTTGATGCAAGTCTTGCTGTTGACTTCTATGAGCTTCTGTTTGCCATGTTTTGACCTAAATGGTTCATGAAATGATGATGATGATTGATATGAATGTGAACCCAATTGGTTTTGTTTCCTAATTGTTTGAACATGATTTTGGATACTTACCCCTTGCTGTTTGGACTTTCTCATTCACTTTTAACCCTAGGCTAGCCCTAGTGGTCCTGTTACTCACCTTTGAGTTTGTGATTTCAGGTTGACCATCAAATGGCCATTGAGACCAATTCTTTTGACTGAGCTTGCTTGAATATTGTTGTCTAACCTCCTTGTTTTGTAGGTGGCTTGGCTCACATGCCTTAAGCCTTGTGCCTTGCACATCCATGTGCCTCTAATGGACAGTTGTTGTCTATTTCTGTGTGTTTTGTTTGAAGTTGCATACTAACATCTGCTTGACTGTTTCAGGTGCTTTAGTTGCTTAGTTCCTTGTGAACTTTTTGCTTTGCTTTGCTTGTATAAGCAATTTGCATTGAGGTATGTCTTTCTTTCTTCATGTAGTCTGGAAGACCTGGCCTGTTACTTGGCCAGGCAACTGTCTGAAGTCCTCCTTAAGAGGCAATGTTTGTGGATGTTTACTTTTGTCCTTGCATAGAGTCAAAGTCCTCCTAAGTGAAGAGGCAATTGGTGGAAGGTAGGGATATGCAATCTATCCCCCACTATTCAGTGTGTCATCTGCTTTGCTCACACCACTGTGTTGATGCATTTCAGATACAAACCCAAGATCTTGTACAATTGTACAGTTGAGTCAGTTTTAAATGTGTAGAAGGGTTCCCACTTTCTGAACCCACACATTCTTGTCTTGAAGCTCTCCCAGGCCAGGGATAAGAGCTGTGAGGTCTCATCCTCACTTCATCCTTTCATCTGCTTCACCTTAGCCCCTCAATGGCAAGGTTAAGAGCACCTTTTACCCTATTCCAGCTGGCCCTAGTGCCTAACCTTTTGCTTGAGCCTCTTGTATGCATATAGAGTGTGCTTCTTGTGATTGTGATTGCCTGTTTGCTTTGCCTCTTTAGGTTTAGCTTAGACTTGCCCTTGTGCAAGATAGGTTGTGCTTGACTTGCCCTTGTGCAAAGTCAAGTGTGTGTGGCTTGCTTCCTGTGTGAGCCATGTTTAGCTCGTTTGGCCGAACTACGGCAACTCTGATTCTCATGTTCAGATGAGATACGTAGGCACGAGACGCAATGTCTTGTCGAGTTTGACTAACCACTAACACTAATTCTCTTCTCTCGCCCTCGTTGCGATTGAGACCTCCCCTTTCTCTTGCCCTAGTTGCAATCGAGACCCTTGCTTCCTGTGCAAGCCGTGTCTAGGATAGGTTGGCCCTTGTGCCATTTAGCTAGAAACCATAACTTAGGGTTGATTTTGCATGACAACATCTAGGCTCGAGTCGTAGTCTCCCTAGAGTTGTGTCTCCCTCTGTTATCTGGTTAGGCTAGTCCTTTATCCCTGCGTAGGGGAACTACATCGCCCTGATCTTCATACCAGATGAAGTATGTAGGCAGGAGATTGAGCTGATCTCTCCGGGCGCCCTTCTTTCTTTTTTGTGTGTGTTGTTTGACAATTGCTAGGCTCGAGTCCCCGACTCCCTATTAACTTGTTGTGTTGTTGTGTGCTTGGAAGCTGATGTAAGTCCATCGAGTGGCAGTTAGGTTCCAGTGTGCGTGTGTTTTGGTTCGGATGCTGATGTAAGCCCAGCGATTGGCATTCAGGCTCCACGTTTGCCTTCTTGTGTGTGTTTTGGTTCGGATGCTGACATAAGTCCAGTGATTGGCAGTCGGGCTCCATGTTTGCCTTTGCCTTTGTTTGTTTGTGTGCGTGTCAGCCGAGCTACGAATGCTCTGATTCTTCTCTCGTCCGAGAAGATACGTATACATGGGATGCGATATCCTAGCGAGCATGTGTCGTTTCCCCAGTCCGAACTACTTCGACTCTGATGTCTATGCCTGATAGACTAAGTAGGCCCAGGATACGACATCCTGCCGAGTCGGTTTCAGTCAGTTTCTTGTGTCTCTTTTAGCCAGTGTGTGTGAGTGTGAGCAGTGTTTAGCAATCAATTTCCCTCCTTTTGTGCGTGGAACCCGTAGAGTACTACGGATGCGTGGGGGTGCTAATACCTTCCCTTCGCATAACCGACTCCCGAACCCATTCTCTTTGGTCGCGAGACCATGTTCTTTCCAGGTTTACTCTGAGCGTTTCCTTTCCCTCTTTTGGGATAAATAACGCACGGTGGCGGCTCTGTTGTTCTTGTTTTCCCGCCGGTTTTTCGCGCGATGCGACAGCTAGCTACCATGAACTCAGAGTTGCAAAAGCAACATGAGAACATGGCATCGTTCGATATGGTCAAACGCCTGTAGATGCTCTATCAAGATCAAGCAAGGCATGAAAGTTTTGAAGTTTCAAAAGCCCTTTTTCAAGGCAAGTTAGCTGAGGGAGCCCCTGTAGGTCCCCATGTGCTCAAGATGATTGGGTATGTGGAAAACCTTGAGAGGTTGGGTTTTCCCCTCAGAAAGGAACTTGCGATTGATTTGATCTTGCAATCGTTGCCAGATAGATTCAGTCAATTTGTCCTAAATTTCAATATGAATGATATGGACAAATCTCTTCCTGAACTTCTAGCCATGTTAAGAACTGCTGAGTAGAATTTTAAGTCAAAAGGGAAGTCCATTCTGATGATCGGAAATGGAAAGAGACAGAACAAAAGACCCACCAAGCAGGGTGATAAAGGGAAAGGCAAGGAAGTTGCCAAATCCAAACCAACTGTTGCTGCTTTGGAGCCTAGTGGATGCATAGCAAAGGAAGGCACCTGCTTCCATTGCGGTAAGACCGGACACTGGAAGAGAAATTGCCCAAAGTACTTGGAAGATAAGAACAATGGAGTAGAGACTTCAACTTCAGGTATTTTTGTTATTGAAATTAATTTATCTACTTCTGCATCATGGGTATTAGATACTGGATGCGGTTCTCACATTTTTACCAATGTGTAGGGGCTAAAAAGAAGTAGAGATTTGGCAAAAGGTGAAGTTGACCTACGAGTTGGCAATGGAGCAAAGGTTGATGCTTTAGCCGTAGGAACTTATGTATTGACTTTACCTAATGGTTTAATAATTCAGTTAGGGAACTGTTATTATGTACCTGCAATTAGCAGGAATATTATTTCCGTTTCTTGTTTGGACAAGTTTGGTTTTTCATTTATAATAAAGAACAATTGTTGCTCAATTTATTTGAATGATATATTCTATGCTACTGCACAAATGAACAATGGACTATATGTCCTTCATCTTGAAATGCCTGTTTATAACATTAATACTAAAAGGATGAAACCTAATGAGTTAAATCCAACTTACCTTTGGCATTGTCGATTAGGCCACATAAATGAGAAACACATTTCCAAACTCCATAAAGATGGACTCTTGGACTCTTTTGATTATGAATCATATGAGACATGCAAATCTTGTTTAATTGGAAAGATGACAAAGTCTCCATTCACAGGAAAAGGTGAAAGAGCTAATGATCTTTTGGCCCTTATACATACTGATGTATGTGGACCACTAAACATACCAGCCAGAGGAGGTTTTCAGTACTTCATCACATTTACTGATGATTTCAGTAGATATGGTTATGTGTATTTAATGAAACACAAATCAGAGTCCTTTGAAAAGTTCAAGGAATTCAAGAATGAAGTACAAAACCAACTAGGTAAGAATATTAAAACTCTTCGATCAGATCGAGGTGGTGAGTATTTAAGCCTAGAGTTTGATGACCATCTGAAAGAGTGTGTGATCATATCCCAACTTACTCCTCCTAGAACACCCCAATGGAATAGTGTATCTGAGAGAAGAAATTGAACCCTGTTAGACATGGTCCAATCCATGATGAGTCACGCCGATATTCCAAACTCCTTTAGGGGACATGCATTATTGACAGCAGCTTACACACTTAACCGTGTTCCATCCAAAAAGGTTGAGAAGACACCATATGAGATATGGAGTGGTAAGAAACCACATATGTCTTACATGAAGATTTGGGGTTGCGAAGTTTATGTGAAACGACAAATTTCAACTAAGCTTGAGCCCAAATCTGACAAATGCTTATTTGTGGGGTATCCTAAAGAAACAAGAGGGTATTACTTCTACAATCCTTCTGAGGGCAAAGTGTTTGTTGCTCGAACTGGAGTTTTCCTAGAAAAGGATTTTATTTCCAAAGGAATCATTGGGAGGAAAGTAGAGCTTGAAGAAATTCAAGAATCACAAAGCATTGATACACCTATGGAGGAATTAGAGCAGGAAACACAAGTAGTTGTGGAAGAGCAACCTGCTCAAGTAGAACAACACCAGCGTAGGTCAAGCAGGATACGTCATCTACCTGAGAGATATGGATATCTCATAACTAATCAAGGTGATGTATTACTCATGGATCAAGATGAGCCTGTGACTTACCAAGAGGCCATAACTGGTCCCGAGTCTGAGAAGTGGCTAGAAGCCATGAAATCTGAAATGGATTCCATGTACACAAACTAAGTTTGGACCTTGGTAGAGCCTCCTGTAGGAGGTAACCCTATAGGATGCAAGTGGGTCTTCAAAAAGAAGACTGACATGGATGGTAAGGTACATACCTATAAGGCAAGACTGGTTGCAAAAGGATATAAACAAATTCATGGGGTTGACTATGATGAAACCTTTTCAACAGTTGCAATGCTTAAATCTGTTCGGACTTTACTTGCTATCGCTGCATATCATGATTATGAAATATGGAAGATAGATGTCAAAACTACTTTCCTTAATGGGAATCTTAGTGAGGATGTGTACATGACACAGCCTGAAGGATCTGACATACCAGAAGAAGCCCAAAAGATATGTAAGTTACAAAGATCAACCTATGGATTGAAGCAAGCTTCCAAAAGCTGGAATCTTCATTTTGATGAAACAGTAAAACAATATGGATTCATCAAGAACGAAGATGAGCCTTGTGTCTACAAGAAGGTTAGTGGGAGCATGATCATTTTCCTGGTATTCTATGTTGATGACATATTACTCATTGGAAATGATGTCCCTACCCTGCAACAAGTAAAGTCTTGGTTGGGGAAATGCTTTTCTATGAAGGACTTAGGTGAAGCAACCTATATATTAGGAATCAGAATCTATAGAGATAGATCACAAAAACTGCTTGGCCTAAGTCAGAGTACGTACATAGACAAAGTGCTGAGACGCTTTAATATGCATGATTCCAAGAAAGGATTCATACCTATGCAACATGGCATGTGTCTATCAAAAACATAATCCCCTTCAACTAAGGAAGAAAGGGATCGCATGAATAAGATTCCTGTTGTGATTATACCCTTGCTATATTGGCGTTTGCCCCAATATATGCATTTTTCCCGGCAGGGAGGTTCTTTGTGAATCTTTTTCTGGTCCGAGTCCGGATTTTTATCCGAAGTATCCTTTGTGGATAGTTTGAGTCAGCTTGTGTCTTTCCAATGGATGTGTTTTCCTTTGGAAATTCTTCTTTTCCCCAGTGTGAGTCCTTCACCCCCAGTGAGGTCTCTAGTCCGGTCGTGTTTTGTTCACGCAGTCACAGTTGGTCCCCTAATTCAGAGTCGTGTCCTGCTCACGCATTTATTTTTTATTATCCCCATAAGAGTCCTGTTAGAGTCTCTGTTCCTGGTGAGTGTATTACTCCGATGGATTATTTTTTCTTCTGTGTGAACTATATCCCCACAGAGTTTGTGTCTTTTGCATGCATACAACTGCATCATGAGGTCTCTTAGGGACCAAAATTTGTCTCATTAATGTTATTTAAGCCCATTCTACCGCGTCAAGATGAAGATTTCTAAACTTCACTTCTCCGGCTAGAATGACCTTAAATAGGGGCATCTGTAAGACCCCAATTTTGTCCCTAAGATCCCTCATGGCATCATATCATCTCATATCATTGCCTTAAGGATCATTGTGCACCTTGCCTGCTTCCCTAGGGGTGGGTCATCTTTTTGAGTGGTTTCTTGATCACCAAGCATGTGTTGCATTTGTATATCATTGATTTTCATTTGTTTACTAACCGAAAGTACAAAAATATGTCATCTAACCTTGTTACTTGCAGATGAAGCAACCATAGGTCAAAAACAGTCAAAGGCAATCATTGAGCCATAGATGGTGGCCATTCTGAAGAATTTGGGCACCATAATCATTCACAAGAGTTCATACGAACCATGACATCATTTTGGATCAAGATCTCAAGTGGTAGAGGCTTGGATGTCATCAGAGCATAGCCAGGTCAACTGAAACCCTAGAAAAGTCAAAACAAGTCAACTGTGCATTCAATCATGGATTTGAAGGTGGGAGATGGTTAGAGAGACCTCATTGCTGGTCATTTTGGTATATAGTTTGCATTTTTCTCATTTCTGGATGTTGAGTTATAATGTGATTAATGGAGGTGTGACAATGTGTGTCACACCATTTCTTGTCCAACTTGCTGATTTTATTTACCTTGCCAAATAAATGCCAAATGATCTGAATTTTTGCATGTTGCTTCTTCTGGATGTTAAGATTGATCATGAAGTTTTGTGGAATTTTTGGATCCATTTCCAATTTGTTTGAGATTTTATTTACTGGTTGGTTATAATTGGACTTTTGATGAGTGTTGAACTTTCATGATTTGTGAAATTCTTGTGCCTTATCATATGAGCTTGAAATTTTGTACATTGATTCTTGACATGTTGAAGTGTGTCTTGGCTTTAGTTTGAGTCATTTATCTTATGTCATTTCTGTTTTAGGATTGCCTTAAGTTGATGCACCATTTGTGGTCTTGTTTGAGCTTGTTTATGCTTACCTTAACTTGATGATTTTAATTGGCATGCTTATACTCATCCAAATGTATTGATTTTTGGTATGATGATCCTTTGATGTGTTCTGTTTAGCCTTGATTTTTCTTGAGATTTATTGAATCATTCTTGAGTTGATATGATTTGGTTCATTCTGTCTACTTCCATGAGCTTTCAACTTGCATGCTTTGACATGATTTGGTTTGTGAAATGAAATTGGTTGATGCTTTTGACGTGAGACCAATTGGATGATGTTCTTATTTGATAAATCTTGATTCTTTTCAATTTTCATGTTCTGTTTTGGTTTATTTCTACTTCTTTGACCCTAGGCCTTGTCCTAGTGGTTTGCTTCTCATGTTTGAGTTTGTTTTCAGGTTAAGAAGTACATGGCTTTAAGGAGATTAATTCACATGACTTAAGTTGGTTTGTTTGATTGTTATTGACTAACATTGACTTGTGTTGTAGGTTGCTCTTAGCTCATTTGAGTTGAGCTTGTGCCTTGCACATTGTGCTTACTTGTTTGATTCTACATTGTTTGTTGACTGTTGGATCATTTGTTTGACTTTTTTGAATTGGATACTAATTGAGTTGGATTGATTTCAGGTACATTAGTTGCTTAAGTTCATTTTGAACTTGCTTTTGCTTGGTTGCTTAACCAATTAGGTATACCTTCTCTTCTTCATGTAGTCTGGAAGACTTGGCTTGTTATGTGGCCAGGCACCTGTCTGAAGTCCTCCTTAAGAGGCAATGTCTTTGTGTGTTTATCTTTGTCCCCAAGCAGGAAAAGTCCTTTTGATAAGGAAATTGGTAGATAAAAGAGATGTGTAGTCCATCTCCTACTATTTTGTGTGTCATCCCTTTGCTCACATTACATGTTGTAGCATTGTGGATCTTAACCCAAGATCTATAGAGTCATTCTCTTGTGGAGAGAGTTCCTACTTTCTGAACTCCCACACATTCTATCATTCAATGCTCTCTCTGACCAGAGATAAGAGCAATGAGGCACACCCCTCATATCCATTTCATCTGCTTCACCTTAACTCTCAATGTTAAGGTTAAGAGCACAACTTACCCCATTCCAGTTGACTGTAAAGTCTAACCTTGTTTGAGCCAAATTGCTTGTGTATAGTGTGTGCTAATTGACTGGTTTGTCTGATTGCTTGATTCACTTGTGCATATCTGCTTATGTGTACCTTTGTGCATTTATCATCATTAATTACTCATTATTGCATGATCATCATTTCATATCTTTGTGACATATTTGATTGTCCATTGAGGGATCAATTGTAAGTCCATTTATTGGCCATGGTGTTCCTATGATTTGGAAGAGGATTAGGACTAAGACCATTTGTTGGCATCCTATTTCCTAGGAGTCGAGTGTAAGACCATTTATTGGCAACTTGTTTCCTTTGCTTTTTGCTCTTGTTTGCTTGTTGTATGTGAGGATTCAATTGTAAGTCCATGTTGTTGGCATTTGTATTCCTATGATCATTCCTTGGAGATTGGAATAAGTCCAGATAGATTGGCATCTGATATCCATGTTTTGTTTTGCTTTGGGAGATTGGAGTAAGACCATTTATTGGCATCTGGTATCTTTGTTTGGTTTTGTTTCAGGAGATTGGTATAAGACCATTGATTGGCATCTGATATCCCTGTTTGTTTTAGGAGATTGGTGTAAATCCATTGATTGGTATCCGGTATCCACTTTTGTTTGTGAGATTGGTATAAGACCATTGATTGGCATCCGATATCACCTTGTTTTGTTTTGCTTATTTGTTATTGCTCATTTGCCTATTCCTAAGGACACACTTGAATCATCTTCTATATGATTTCAAGAGGTGAACATTTAAGAAGTTTTACACTCCTTCACCCATCCATCTTTTGTTTCTTTAAAAATTCCCTTTTCACTTGTTGACTTTCAAAAAACTTTGACATATTGTGCAAACATTTTTACCTCTTTTCAAATTAGAAACCTGGACCTTAAGTCCTTGATTTTCAAACTTCATTTTTTGATATTACTTCTTTCTGAATTGAATTCTAATCATACTTTGACCATATTTTGTGAATACTCATAATCAATTAACTTCACTCATTCAATTGTTTTGTGGCTTTGTCCATTCTTGTTAAGTTTTCATACATTAGCCATAGGTTTGATTTATCTTAGTGGTTTATGTTAATCTCACCTTTTTCCTTAGTGATTGAATTGTAAGTCTTCCTTGCTTTTTATAGGGTTATCCCCTCACTAGCAAGTTGATGCTTTTCTCACATGGTGGACTTGTTGTTTGTATAAGGTTGAGTTTTCTCCCGTTGATAACGTAAGACCTTAGGGCTTTTGTTTAAAATGAATCCACTCATATTTTGGAAATCTTTTAGCCGAACTACGGTGTTTTGATCCTTACCTTTCATGGAAGGTACGTAGGCAACGGGTTCATCCGTTCAAACACAAAAATAATAAAAATTGTATATTCTTTTCTCATCCCTTCCATCATTGTTTGCACAATATGTCATAAACAAATAAACTTTTTATACAACAAGTGTGAAAAGAGGTTCCCTAGGAGTACCTAGGACGTGATGGGGGCCTAATACCTTTCCATTGCGTAATTAACCCCTTACCCAGATCTCTGACCTTTTCATTAGTTTTCTGTGTGTAAAACTTCTTAGGCTTTTGTTCGCTTTTTAGCCATTCCTTTGGATAAATAAAAGTGCGGTGGCGACTCTATCTTTGTATGCTTTGCCTTTGATTTAATCAATAAATCATAAAGTGATGAATACACCGCTACAGAAAAATGGCGACTCTGCTGGGGATTTTCATAGACCTTCCTGTAAGACCCCAATTTTGGCCCTAAGATCCCTCATGGCCCATATCATTCATATCATAACCTCAAGGGTCATTGCATGCCTTTGTCCCCTCCTAGTGGGTTGGTTGCCTTGTGGTTAGTTTCGTGATCACCAAGCATACCTTGCATTTGTATATCTTTGCCTTTCATATGTTTACTAACCAAAAAGTACAAAAATATTGTCAGTCTAACCTTGTTGCTTGCAGTTGAAGCCATCGTCAGCAATTAGGTCAAAGTCAGTCAATAGTCAGTCAAAGCAATGGATGGTGGCCATTCTTGCAGAATTGGGGCACCATGATCATTAATCAAAGGTTCATACATCTTGGGACATCATTTGAAGTCAAGTTCTCAAGGAATTAGGGTTTGGAATTCATCAGAAGTGGTCCAATCAGTCCAAAACCCTAGAAAAGTCAAACTTGGTCAACTGTTGATTTAATCAGAGATTTGATGGATAGAATTGATTTGAAGGAGTTCATTCATGCTTATATAAGCCTCATCTATCATGTTCAACCTCATCATGGAAGAAAATCAAGCCAATCAGGAAATTTCCAGAAATAGCAAGTGGACCTGTAATTTCAACTGCCAAAAATGGAAACTTCTTGATCTTAAACTTACATCATGATACAAGCTTCAAATGAATTTTTGCCCAACATGAAAGTTGAAGATCTTGTCTTCCCATTTTCAAAAAGTCCAAGATCATCAAAATCCCATGTGTGGTTGTCAAGATATGATCAAATCATTTTCACCAATTTTTGAACTTCAACAAGCCATATCTCTCAAACCATAAGGCCAAATTTGGTGGGGTTTTTTCCTACAAACCACATTTTTCATCCTCTTTCCAAAAATATAAATTTCATTCATTAAAACCTTACCATTCAAAATGGCATTTTTGGACCTTTTGCATTTAAAATCAAAGTTTGACTCAAAGTTGACTTTTCGATCTTTTGACTTTTTCTCATTTTTGCCAATTGGGAAATGTTTTAAATCACATTTGAAACTTGTTCCAAGCCTTAAACCATGTTCATTGCACCATTACATCACCATTATGGACCAAATTGCAAAATGGACAAAATGTGCAAATTGGTTTCATTTAAACAAGGCAAGCTGGCAATTCAAGTACAGATTACAAACAGCAAAAATATGGTCTGCTAGCAGCCTGTGCCCAGCCCAATCGTGCAGTCAAACACACCCACCATTTCCATTTGCTCACACTTAGCATTTTTGGCATTTGATTCATTTTACATAAAACTAGTTTAGCACTTGGATTAGTAAGGTTAAACAGATGCATATAAACCATTTTGCTGTTCATTTTCAAAAACCCTAGAGCTGCAGCCACACGAAAATCCTCTCATTCCCTCATTGTGCATTTTTGCAAAAGGCGATATTCTGAGCAAACCATCACAAACCACAACAAGTTCTTGTTTCCTTCACCACTTGAACAGCGTTTTGAGTCCATTTTCACCATCATTTCCTTGCTGTAAAGCTTGCCTTGGTTCTGTTTTCCTCAAGCTACTTCCAATGGTGAATCAAGTTTCGAAGAAAAACAAGAGTTGCTGAGCTAACAAACTTCAAGGATCTATCATTGTAGAGCACGAGGAAGGTCTGTTTGAGTTTGAATCGACCAAAGCAACACTGTATCATCAGTTTCTTCAAATCAGGTAGGATTTTCGACCAACCCTTTTCTCAAAATGATGACCTGCTTATGATAGTCCACTTCATGCTGTTTCCAATGAGCATTTGCTTGCTTGAGATGATCCATTGTGTTAAGAGAAATATGGTTTTGAAGTTTTACGCTCAAACTTGTTTTTGTGTATCTCTCTGTCATGTGCTCGAGTAAATGAATTTGGTTAGTGGATTGTGCTTGTATTTGGCTTGCTGAAGCTATTGTTGTGCATGGTGTTAACTTCTGGGCACATTTGTTCATGTCGATTTTGAGAAAAATGATGCTGTTTGCTGTTGTTGCTTGAACCTGCCCTGTCCAGATTTGTTTTCATGATTAATATTTGCTTTGTTTTGATTGTTGATGTTGGTGTTCTTGAGTTGTGTACATTTGAGTGATAATGCCATGCTGATGTATGTTTGGTCGAGTCATTTTGTTTTGATATGGGTGACAACATGAGCTGCCATGCTGAAACCTTGCTGCTGTTTTGAATGTGTTTAGAAAAATCCATTTGATTGTGCTGTACGCTGTTGATTGCCTGCTGCTACACTTTGCCAAATGCTATGCTGCTATGTGCTGTTGTTTGTTTTGTTTGATTTAAATGATGAACATGATGAGGAATAAATACTGATGCTGTTTAAAACCTGACCATTGCCCAGAAAAATCCATTGCATTGTGTTTGTCGTGTTGGTTGGTGGTTGTTCAATGTTGCATGATGCTGTTTGCCAAGGCCATTTTGTCTGCTTGATGTTGTTTGTCCATGATCGTTGCTTAACATGCCATGATTATTTGTTGATTATTGTTGGTTTGTTGTTCATGAGGTATTTGTATGAGGGACCTGCTGTTTTGCCATGGCTGTATGATCTATTCTATTTAAAGTTGTTGATTGAATGTTGAACATTGATGTTGAATGAGCTTGCCCTGCTGTATGTGAACCTAGGGTTTCTAAAACAGAAAATATTTTGCTCCATTGGTCGTTCTACTGTTCTATTGGCTGGGAGCCAATCAGAACATTCCCTGGTCGCCCCCCAAAACGCTGCAGTTTTAATTAGTGAGCTCAATATTACAGCAATTGCCATCCGTTGACTTGGTTGACCCCATATTGCTATGCCTTTTGCTCATGCTTGCACCAATTTATCATCCAACTTCCACAATTTATTTCTCTTCCACATTTCATCCAAAAATCTTGAAATTTTTTTCCACATGTTCACAAGAATGTCCTTTATTTAATCATGATTTTTAATTAATTTTCCATGGTCTGGATTTTAAATGATAAATATCCTCCCAACATGTATGCTCAAATGATACATTGTGCCATTTCAATTGTGAAATACTCATGTTATATCCAATGCCCTTTGAAATTTTTTGTGGTGAAACTAGACACATTGACCTTCATTTCCATATAAAGTTTGTGCATTTATCATTTGTGGATTGTGAGCTTTGATTTTTTGAAGTTATGTGTTCCATTTGGTGCTATAACATGAACATGCATTTTCCCAATTTTTGTTCACATGCTTCCTCTTATCCAATTGACCCCAAATTTTGCATGAACCATCCTTTGCATGTCTAGTTTGTGTATGAATTTTCTTGGAATTAATCATGCTGTTTTCCATTTGATTGAGAATTTTCTTCCATACTTGGTCATTTGTTGACTTTTTGTGCTATGCCTTGCCAAATCTTTTGTGAAATTCTCAAATCTCATTGTATGACCATGAAATTTCATATGTGATAACTAGACATCTCAAGCTTTGCATTGGTGTTAATCTCATTCATTTCTCTTCTGTTTTCAAATTGATATGATTTTTTGAAGTTGACCCTTGTTTGTTGACTTTCACCATGCTTACTTGAATTTGATTTGACTTCATGATTTTACTTGACTGCCTTCCTCTCATCCAAATGCCATGAAATTTTACATGTATACCATGTTAGATGTTAGGATTGAGTGTGATTTATTTCATGATTTTTGAAATTGTTTGAGTTGACTTTTGAATGAAGTCTATGCTATTGACTTTTGTATGCTTCTCTTGCCATGCTTTGCATCTTCTTGCATATGAAATGACCATGATGCATGATATAACTATGAATCCAATTGAGAATGCTTCTTGAATGTTTAGACTTGGTTTGGGTTGACTTTTCCTTGCTGCCTTGACTTTTTCTTTCATCTTTGACCCTAGGCTAGTCCTAGTGGTCTTCTGAGCTTATGTTGAGTTCATCTGTTTCAGGTTAAGCACCAATGCCTTGAGGATCATTCTAATGTGCTTAAGTTTGATTGTTTATATTGTGCTAACTTTTGTTTTGTAGGTGACTCATATGCTTGAGTCTTTGTGCCCTGCACAATTGATCCCTCTGTGGTTGACTTTTTGGTTCATTTTCTTTTGATTTTGACTGTTGACTTGTTTACTAATGAGTTTGACTTTTTCAGGTACTTTAGTTGCCTAAGTTCTTTGAACTTGCTTGCTTTGCTATTTAGCATTTGCTTTGAGGTATAAATCTTTCTTCTTCATGTAGTCTGGAGACCCGGTCTGTTATTTGACCGGGCAAACTGTCTGAAGTCCTCCTTAAGAGGCAATGCCTGTGTTTGTTTAAATTTGTCCTAAGCAGGAAAAGTCCTTCAAGTAAGGCAATTGGTGGAAGGTAGGGATAAGCAATCTATCCCCCACTATTCAGTGTGTCCTCTCTTTGCTCCCATTACATGGTTGAAGCAAGGAGATAAATACCCAAGATCTAATCGAGTCAATAATGTGGAGAGAGCTCCATCTTTCTGAGCTCCCACACTTTCTTTGATGCTCTCTCTGATTTGAGATAGAAGCAACGAGGCACACCCCTCATCTCCTTTTCATCTGCTTCACCTGAGCCCCTCAATGGCCAGGTTAAGAGCGACCTTCACCTATTACAGTGGACTTTCAAAGTCAAACCCTCTTGTGTGAGCCCCCTTTGTTTGGCTATAGAGTGTGCTGTTTGATATTCATTGATTGATTGATTGCTTCATATGCACTTGCTTGCCTATATGCTATGCATTTATCATCATCATCAATTGCCATTAATGCATGATCATCTCATTTGCTTTTTGTGATGCTATCATTGTTGTTTGCCCATTGAGGACAATTGTAAGTCCATTTCTTTGGCATTTGCTCCTATGATATGGAAGGATAGAGTGTAAGACCTCATTGGTCACTCATATCTTCCGTTGCTTTGTTGTATGTGAGGTCACAGTTATAAGTCCCTGTAAGTTGGCATCTGTTGTCCTGTGATCATATTGTTGATTTTGTTCTTTTATGTGAGGATACAGTTATAAGTCCCTGTAAGTTGGCATCTGTTATCCTGTGATCATAATTTGATCTGTTTGATTTGTATGTGAGGTTGCAGTTATAAGTCCCTGTAAGTTGGCATCTGCTTTCCTGTGATCATAGTTTGTTTATCTGTTTGTGTGAAAGGTTGCAATTATAAGTCCCTGTAAGTTGGCATTTGCATTCCTGTGATCATATTTTTACTTTTGTTCTTGTGTGTGAGGATCCATTATAAGTCCCAGTGATGTGGCATTGGATTTCCTAGGACCATACTGTGGAGTTAACCTAAGTCCAAATAGATTGGCAGTTGACTTCCATGTTTCATTCTTGTTTTCTTCTGTGGAGATTAGTGTAAGTCCATTGAGTGGCATCTGATATCCATTTCTGTTTTAGGAGACTGGTGTAAATCCATCTATTGGTATCCGGTATCCGCTTTTTATTTCTTTGCCTGTGGAGATTAGTGTAAGACCATTGAGTGGCTTCTGATATCCCATTTTGTTTTCGGAGATTGGTATAAGACCATTGATTGGCATCCGATATCCGCTTTTGCTTGCTTTGCTTGTTTGTTATTATTAATTGCTATTCCAAAGGACACACTTGAATCATCTGCTATATGATTTCAAGAAGTGAACCTTCTAAGAAGTTTTACTACCCCACACTCATCCATTCATCATTCATTATGTCCTGAACCTTTTCACACTATACCTTTTAAACTTGACATAAGTGTTGTGCAAACATCTTCATGTTTTCTAACTAAAAACCTGGACTCAAGTCCTTGACTTTTTTCAAACTCCATTTTCATAATACTTCTTTCGAATCAATCTTAATCATACTCTGACTTCACTTTTCATAATCACAATCAATTAACTTCACTCATTCACTTGTTTTGGCTCTGTCCATTGTTAATCTTTTCACATTAGCCATAGGTTTCAATTATCTTTGTGGTTGATGTAAATCTTGCCTATCCTTAGTGAGTCGACAGTAAGACTTCCGTACTTCAAACAGGGCTAACCCCTCTAGTACGTCGAAGCTATCCTCGCATGGTGGATGTTGTTTTTGGTCGAGTGTTCTCCCATTGATAATGAAAAGCCTCAGTGCTTGTGTTTAAAACTGAATCCACCAACTTTTGGGAATCTTTTAGCCGAACTACGGCGTTTTGATCCTTACCTTTGATGGAAGGTACGTAGGCAGCGGGTTCATCCGTTCGAACACAAAAATAAATAAAACCCAATAATCCAATAAAATGTATATTCTTTTCTCACCATCCCAATCATGTTTGCACAATCTTTATGTCATAACAAATAATAATTTTTGCATAACAAGTGTGAAAAGGGCTCCCTAGGAGTACCTAGGACGTGATGGGTGCCTAACACCTTCCCATTGCGTAATTTACCCCTTACCCAGAATCTCTGATCTTTTTATTAGTTTTCTACGTGTAAAACTTCTTAGGCTTTTGTTCGCTTTTTAGCCAGTCCTTTGGATAAATAAAAGTGCGGTGGCGACTCGAAAATTTCATGTATCTCTTAGCTTATGATTTAATCGATAGATCATATAGCGACGAATACACCGTCACAGAAAAGTGGCGACTCTGCTGGGGAGAAACAATCCCTGGTGGTATTGCCTACTTTTCACCCTTGTTGTGCTATATTATTATTGTTCACTTGACATATTTTTGTACAATTTGGGATCACTGTATTGATTGTAATGTGTGAATTGCTTGATATACATTTGCTGTTTGCTTTGGTGATCTGTGAGATGAGTTCTGTACCCGAACTCGAGTGCTCTCTAGGATAGGAGAATGGCATAGTCTTGTCGATTGGTGTGGAGTATTCCTTAGCCAGTTGACTTGCGAGTCCATTCACTTGGTGGAGGTCATGTTGAATTAATAATGTCACACAAGTTATTTGTGGTTAGGCATTATTCTTTCAATCATGTTCCGCAGAAGCCAAGGACCTTAGTTTACCAAACCCATCTTGGCCTATTTTTAGGACCGTAGTGCGGAGGTCGTTCAGATGTCAGTTCTGATGCGATTGTCACGCGATACTACACTCATAAGAGTTTCTCTTGAGAATATTCGTGGAATACGAGTATTCGTTCCTCCGATATTATTCGAAAGATGGAACGATGATTATGGGAACCTCTGATAGAACATGTCTGGCAGGTTTAAACCCTAGTACACTCCCTTTGGGTGGTTCTTAACCGAGACTCCATGCTCGTGACTCTCAACAAACCCGTGATTCGTGGTTGAGTCGTTCAAACATTGTTAATATCAATGGATCCCGGATCAGGTGTAAAAACCTAAAATCCACCAAAGCGGCTGGTTGATATTAAGAATGTTAGAACCGGTTCATGTACCGTTAATATCAATGGAACTTGGGTGTCGATAAGGTGAAAACCTAAATCCACCAAAATGGATGATTGATATTAAGGATACAATGAGCTTTCCCACGACCTTTGTTTGGTGTGCTTTGTTTGATCCTTGAGTGTGTTTGTTGCATTCATGCATTCATGCATTCATCTGCATCCATATCATCAGATAAAAAGAAAATTTTCAAGGAACTCAAAGGAGTTTATTTGCAAAAAATTTCAAAACATGAAAATCGGGAAAAAATTTTCACCTGATATATCTGATGAGATATTCTCATGTAAGATCAAAATGCTTAAAAATTTCAAAGTTTGCAAATAAAACCCTCGGGTTCCTTTGATATAAAAACAAGCATATGCATAAACACTTCATGCATCATTTGCATAAACAGGTGTTTTGTTCCGGTCTCCCGTCCTGTGGTCCGACCCTGCGATCTTCATTTATTTTGAAGACGCAATTTGCCGGTATTATACCAAAGCCATCTCTGCCAGATTGATGGATCATCCTAAGCAAGAGAGTTGTGAACTCGATGAGGATTTTTGCCAGACTAAGTGCTTTTGATGGATTTATTCCTGTTGATGGATTTATTCCTGGTTAACCAATCCCGGGCTGGCATTGGCTACTGTTCTGGGGCACTTAAGGAGCATGGTTTATTCAAGTGGAGGATTCATCTATGCTAATCAACCTGCAGAAGAGGCTGCTGCTATCTTTGAAGAGGACGCAGAGGATCTGAACAACTTCATCATTCCTGGTGGTGTCTGCCACAATTGGGTCGCTGTGGATGTTCCTACAGTCATTCATAAATCAGCGTGATTTGTTCACTTTGTTCAAAACCCTTCTCCCATGCCAAAAGGAGAAGTGATGACATTGTTGGCAAAGCATTTAATACAATGATGTTTTCATTCAATTAATGCATTGTCAAACATTTGTTTTTCCATTTGTTTTCACTTTTTGCTTTTGCATGAAATCAGTGATCACAAAAAACCCTGAAAAACAAATAAAACAGCATTTTTCATCTGCATAAATGATTTGCTTGTTTAAAATTCAAAAGCTTTTTCATTATCCAGAATCATTATGCAGGGATTTCTAAACCCATTGAACATAATGATCTAACGCCATCTCCTAATCTTGAAGTCCTTGTATCTGAGGCAGAGGAAGATGATGATGAAGGGGATTCCTGACGAGATTATCCACCTTCTTGAGCACCAAAGAAGCTCATTCAGCTGTATCATGAGAATCAGCAAAACAGTCAAACTGGGGATTACAAAAAAAAATCAAAAAAAAAAAAAAACAAAAAAAAATCAATCAAAGAAAAAAGAAAGAGGGTGAAAAATAAGAAAAAAATCAAAAAAACCAGGAAAATTTTTTCAAAATTTTTCCAAAGGAAAAAAGAAAATTATACCCTCAAGTCCCTAGTTGACTGATGCTGAATGGATTCAGAGTCGTTATGACCAACTGAATTTGATCGAAGAGAAGAGATTAACTGCCATGTGCCATGGTCAGTTATATCAACAGAGAATGAAGAAAGCATTCGACAAGAAGGTCAAGCCTCGTGTGTTCCGAGAAGGTGACCTTGTGCTCAAGAAAGTTTTGTCTTTCGCGCTCGATTCCAGGGGCAAGTGGACTCCAAACTACGAGGGTCCATATGTTGTTAAGAGAGCCTTTTCAGGCGGTGCTTTGATGCTTACAACAATGGATGGGGAGGATTTCACTCGTCCTGTGAATTCAGATGCAGTCAGGAGATACTTTGCCTAGAAAAAAAGTATATGCAAATGAAAAAAAAAAAAAAAAGAATGAAAAAACAGAATTGCTCGCTAAGTTGAAAACCCGAAAGGGCGGCTTAGGCAAAAATGAGCGTCTCGGTGGAGAACCCGCAAGGGTAATCCAGGCAAAAATTAGAGACTAAAAAAAGAGAATATATTTGCATCCCGCTAGATTGAGTACCTCACTCTGGGGCAATCTAGGCAAAAATTAGGGATTTGGCAAGTAACTGCATCCTGACAAGACTTTCTGTTCACCAGTCGTCATTTCGTCAGAAGATTCTCGATTCATCGTCAACTGAAGCTTCGGATACATCGAGATTCAAATTGGTAGAGAAAGGATCATTATGTTCAATGTAGCCCTCTTCCAATATATATCACTGATTTCAAATTTGTACAGATCTATGGAGTCTTGCCATTTGCAGACTACCATTCTATCAAATCAATTTGAGCTTTTTTATCCAATTTATTTGCACTCTTATTTGTTTCAATTCAACAAATGTTTTGCATTGTTTTAAATTGATAAAATGTCATTGTTTTAAACAAATCAAATTTTTCAAAATTGTTGTTTTAAACAAAGTGAACATTCACAAGATTGAAAGGATACTCAAGAATATCTCAGTGCTCTCCCGAGGGTGGCATGATTCCCAACAGGTAAGACATTGGTTCATATTCCTGGTTTGGTGGTATCTTCTTTCTTCAGATCTTTGTTGGGGTTGTTCCTCAAGCAGAGTATTTGTTGGGGTTGTTCCCCAGTACAGTCGCAAGTAAGTGTTGTTGAAGACTTCGTTCTCTCCAGCAGCAGGCTTTCCCCCAGCATGGGTGTTTTCTTTTAGAAGTTTCGGCGGTTGATGGTTTGTTATCCTAGTGCCCCGTCACTTTCTCCAGTGGGTTGTATCCCCAGACTTTATTTGTCTCCTCAGCACAGTAATGAGTATAACTGATTGATTGATACTCCCCTCGGAGTCGCGAGTAGAGCTGTTATTAATATCCCCACCAGGTTTGAAAGTGGAGTTGTCACCTCTTTTCCCCATGCAGTGTGCCAGCAGGATTTGTCTGTCTCCTCAGCACGTTTGTTTTCTTTTGAAGACTCGGTAAGTCAGTGGTTTGATACCCGGTACTTTACCCTTTCCCCGGCGAAGTCGTCTGTGGAATTGTTGCTATCTCTTCATCGGAGTTATTCTCTCCAGCAGAGCAGGATTTATTTTCCTACTCAGTGGTTGACTTGGGTTGACATCCCAGTATATTGCAACTATCTTTTCCTCAGCTTAGTCTGCAGAATGTTTGTTGTGGCAGTTTTGCCTGTTGAATACTCCTTCAATCCCGATATGGTCGGATGATGGCTTTTGCCTCCAGTGAATGGATTGATTTCCTGACTGTTTGTGATCCCCAGTAGAGTGGCTTATATTGCAGAACCTACTTGTTGTGATCAATTTGCTTTGTATATTCTCCCCAAGTGGAGTGGTTCATTGCAGAATCTACTTGTTTGATCTGTCCTCCTTCAGTGGGTTGTTCCCCAAGAGAGTAGCCGACAGTTTTCCCCAATAGAGTTGCTTATGCAGTCAGTTTCTATCTGGATGATATCATTCTCCCTCAGTGGGTTGTTCCCCAGTGGAGTTATGTGGATTTGCTTCTACAGCAGTTCTTGTTCGTGCTTATGCACCCTTTTTGTTTCTCAGTTGACACTGGGATCCCCTGCAGATACTTTGGGACTTCTCTTGTTCCCTTACAGATTCGTCTTGGTGGCTGCTTCTGCCCGTTGTGACTTTCTGTACCCTGATTGGGTTGTTTCCTGATATTTCTGATTCTCTGCTTCTTCAGCAGTACCTGCAGATCTTTGCTTTACAGCATGTGGATCTCCGCAGATTGGCTCTCCAGCTGGTTATTCCCCTGGAAGTATAATACCGGACGTTTGTTCCTGAACCTGTTTGTGTTAGAATTGTCTGTTTTGTCAGCATTCATCAAACATCAATCACGCATATTCATGCATATTCATAAACATTCAGATATTCATGTTGCATTTCTCGCCATATATCTTTTGTTTGTCGTGTCTCCTGCTATGGTGATATAGATCTCTTTACAGATCTCCCCAAGCAGATGTTGGGTGTTTAAAATCTCTCCATATAGAGTCAACCCCATAAGCAGAAAATGTTGTCTTTCCTTCTGCAGTTCCCCACTGAGATATATCCTCGTGGATGACGGTTTCTTCCGTTTCCTCCCAACACATATATTGGGATGGATTTTCCTATTTGAGTTATATCCTCATTAGGACGTGTCTTGATTCAGTCCGTCTTTTCGGATTATTCCCGAATTGGCTATTTGTCAGATATCTTGTGTTTCCCAGTGGGTTGTTCCCCAGCGGAATGTTTTGGGGCCTCTACCTACAGAACCGGTAGTTGTAAGTCCTATCTTTCCTGGCTTTCTTAACAGAATTTGTGGTTATACACCTTTTATTCTCCAGCCAGAGTTGTTGGTTTTCTACCTACTACCCGGTAGTTGTAAATCCTATTTTTCTGCTCTTCAGCAGTTTGTGGTTTGTTATAACCCTATTTTGGTTTCCCGTGCGGATTTGTGATTTATTTTATCCCCACGCGGAGTTTTTGGTCTTCTACCCCGTATTCGGTAGATGTAAACCCTAATTTTGTGGTTATCTTCATTCAATATTTGATGATGATTTTCCTTTGCTTGGATAAGTTGCTCAGATCAGCACTTATATCCCTAGCAAGTCTTTTGTGGATAATTGCCGTATGCTAGCAATTTTATCCCCAGTGGGTCCTTTCACCGTATGCTAGTGACTTGTTCCCCGGATCATTGGTTGTATACCAATGCATCCCCAGCTAGTCTTCTGTCGATAATTGCCGGATGCTCGCAATTTATCCTCAGCAGATCGCCTTTCATTTACCCTTTTGTCGGTAATGTCTGTTGCTCCTTTTGATTGGTCATCATTATATACCTAGTTTGGTATCCCGATGCCTTTCTTTTCGGTTGATTTATCCTTTATTAACCCAGTAACCGGTTGTGGATAGTCTTCCATGCGAGTATATTATTCACGGTCTGCCGGTAATGAATAGTATATCTCATGCACTCTTCAGTCGAAGCCTTTCGTGTTTCCCCGGTCGAGTAAGATTCGTTATTTCCCTTTGCGGAGTCGAATATTCTTGTTGTTGGATAATTGCCGGATGCTTGCAATTTATTCTTTGAGTTGTCTTTCGTTTACCCGGATGCTTGGTATCGATTGTTTCTCTTTTTGGTTAGTCACCTATTATATACCCAGTAACCGGTATCTCTGGTGTCTTTTCCTTTCGAGTGTATTATTCACGGTCTGCCGGTAATGAATAATATTTCTCATGCGCTCTTTAGTTGGAATCCTTTGTTGATTTTCCCCAACTGAGCAAGATTCGTATTCTTTGTAGAATCGAATAGCCATCCTTTAACCAGTTTGTGTTTTGGATGATGAGTGTTTTGGAAGTGAAAACCAATTCACGTTTTTTGTCCATCCTTTAAACAAGTCTGCTGTTCTAGCTTTCTTTCGGATGATGAGTGTCTTGGAACACAAACCAATTCACGATTTCGGATCTTTATCCTTAAACAACCCAGTAACCGGTTCAGGATAATTTTCCCTTCGAGTATATTATTCACGGTCTGCCGGTAATGAACAATATGTCTCGTTCACTCTTGGGTCAATCCTTTGTTGCTTCCCCCTCAGAGTAAGATTCATTTTCCTTGTGGAATTGAATATCCATCCTATAAACAAGTTTGCTTTTCGCTCTCTTCAGGATGATGAGTGTTTTGGAACACACACCAATTCACGTCTTTGGTCGGTCACCTATTATATACCCAGTAACCGGTATCCTTGGTGTTCCTTCCTGTTTTTGTTACCCTTATGCCTGGTAGCATCTCATTTTTTTGGTTGTTGCTTCCCCAGTGGAACTTTTTGTTGCTTCTCCTCAGGAGTCAGCTTGTGTCTCTCCAATGGATTTATTTTCCATTTGGAATTCTTTTCCCAGTGTGAGTCCTTCACTCCCCAGTGAGTGCTCCAGTCTGTCTGTTATCTCCTAATCAGAGTCGTGTCTTGTTCACGTTATGTCAGTTTTGTCTTCCCCAGTCTGGAGTCGTGTCTTGTTCACACATTTCTTTTTCTTTTATTATCCCCATAGAGTCTTGTCAGAGTCTCTGTTCCTGGTGAGTGTACTACTCCGATGGATCGTCTTTTCTTCTGTGTGAATCATATTCCCCACAGAGTTTGTGTCTTTTGCATACATACATTTGCATCATGAGGTCTCTTAGGGACCAAAATTTGTCTCATTACTGTTATTTAAGTCCATTCTACCGCGTCGAGATGAAGATTTCTAAACTTCACTTCTCCGGCTAGAATGACCTTAAATAGGGGCATCTGTAAGACCCCAATTTTGGCCCTAAGATCCCTCATGGCCCATATCATTCATATCATAACCTCAAGGGTCATTGCATGCCTTTGTCCCCTCCTAGTGGGTTGGTTGCCTTGTGGTTAGTTTCTTGATCACCAAGCATACCTTGCATTTGTATATCTTTGCCTTTCATATGTTTACTAACCAAAAAGTACAAAAATATTGTCAGTCTAACCTTGTTGCTTGCAGTTGAAGCCATCGTCAGCAATTAGGTCAAAGTCAGTCAATAGTCAGTCAAAGCAATGGATGGTGGCCATTCTTGCAGAATTGGGGCACCATGATCATTAATCAAAGGTTCATACATCTTGGGACATCATTTGAAGTCAAGTTCTCAAGGAATTAGGGTTTGGAATTCATCAGAAGTGGTCCAATCAGTCCAAAACCCTAGAAAAGTCAAACTTGGTCAACTGTTGATTTAATCAGAGATTTGATGGATAGAATTGATTTGAAGGAGTTCATTCATGCTTATATAAGCCTCATCTATCATGTTCAACCTCATCATGGAAGAAAATCAAGCCAATCAGGAAATTTCCAGAAATAGCAAGTGGACCTGTAATTTCAACTGCCAAAAATGGAAACTTCTTGATCTTAAACTTACATCATGATACAAGCTTCAAATGAATTTTTGCCCAACATGAAAGTTGAAGATCTTGTCTTCCCATTTTCAAAAAGTCCAAGATCATCAAAATCCCATGTGTGGTTGTCAAGATATGATCAAATCATTTTCACCAATTTTTGAACTTCAACAAGCCATATCTCTCAAACCATAAGGCCAAATTTGGTGGGGTTTTTTCCTACAAACCACATTTTTCATCCTCTTTCCAAAAATATAAATTTCATTCATTAAAACCTTACCATTCAAAATGGCATTTTTGGACCTTTTGCATTTAAAATCAAAGTTTGACTCAAAGTTGACTTTTCGATCTTTTGACTTTTTCTCATTTTTGCCAATTGGGAAATGTTTTAAATCACATTTGAAACTTGTTCCAAGCCTTAAACCATGTTCATTGCACCATTACATCACCATTATGGACCAAATTGCAAAATGGACAAAATGTGCAAATTGGTTTCATTTAAACAAGGCAAGCTGGCAATTCAAGTACAGATTACAAACAGCAAAAATATGGTCTGCTAGCAGCCTGTGCCCAGCCCAATCGTGCAGTCAAACACACCCACCATTTCCATTTGCTCACACTTAGCATTTTTGGCATTTGATTCATTTTACATAAAACTAGTTTAGCACTTGGATTAGTAAGGTTAAACAGATGCATATAAACCATTTTGCTGTTCATTTTCAAAAACCCTAGAGCTGCAGCCACACGAAAATCCTCTCATTCCCTCATTGTGCATTTTTGCAAAAGGCGATATTCTGAGCAAACCATCACAAACCACAACAAGTTCTTGTTTCCTTCACCACTTGAACAGCGTTTTGAGTCCATTTTCACCATCATTTCCTTGCTGTAAAGCTTGCCTTGGTTCTGTTTTCCTCAAGCTACTTCCAATGGTGAATCAAGTTTCGAAGAAAAACAAGAGTTGCTGAGCTAACAAACTTCAAGGATCTATCATTGTAGAGCACGAGGAAGGTCTGTTTGAGTTTGAATCGACCAAAGCAACACTGTATCATCAGTTTCTTCAAATCAGGTAGGATTTTCGACCAACCCTTTTCTCAAAATGATGACCTGCTTATGATAGTCCACTTCATGCTGTTTCCAATGAGCATTTGCTTGCTTGAGATGATCCATTGTGTTAAGAGAAATATGGTTTTGAAGTTTTACGCTCAAACTTGTTTTTGTGTATCTCTCTGTCATGTGCTCGAGTAAATGAATTTGGTTAGTGGATTGTGCTTGTATTTGGCTTGCTGAAG
This sequence comes from Lathyrus oleraceus, assembly GCF_024323335.1. Classification (NCBI taxonomy): domain Eukaryota; kingdom Viridiplantae; phylum Streptophyta; class Magnoliopsida; order Fabales; family Fabaceae; genus Lathyrus; species Lathyrus oleraceus. The sequence goes on along the minus strand of NC_066580.1, from coordinate 49,433,220 downwards.
CTATTGTTGTGCATGGTGTTAACTTCTGGGCACATTTGTTCATGTCGATTTTGAGAAAAATGATGCTGTTTGCTGTTGTTGCTTGAACCTGCCCTGTCCAGATTTGTTTTCATGATTAATATTTGCTTTGTTTTGATTGTTGATGTTGGTGTTCTTGAGTTGTGTACATTTGAGTGATAATGCCATGCTGATGTATGTTTGGTCGAGTCATTTTGTTTTGATATGGGTGACAACATGAGCTGCCATGCTGAAACCTTGCTGCTGTTTTGAATGTGTTTAGAAAAATCCATTTGATTGTGCTGTACGCTGTTGATTGCCTGCTGCTACACTTTGCCAAATGCTATGCTGCTATGTGCTGTTGTTTGTTTTGTTTGATTTAAATGATGAACATGATGAGGAATAAATACTGATGCTGTTTAAAACCTGACCATTGCCCAGAAAAATCCATTGCATTGTGTTTGTCGTGTTGGTTGGTGGTTGTTCAATGTTGCATGATGCTGTTTGCCAAGGCCATTTTGTCTGCTTGATGTTGTTTGTCCATGATCGTTGCTTAACATGCCATGATTATTTGTTGATTATTGTTGGTTTGTTGTTCATGAGGTATTTGTATGAGGGACCTGCTGTTTTGCCATGGCTGTATGATCTATTCTATTTAAAGTTGTTGATTGAATGTTGAACATTGATGTTGAATGAGCTTGCCCTGCTGTATGTGAACCTAGGGTTTCTAAAACAGAAAATATTTTGCTCCATTGGTCGTTCTACTGTTCTATTGGCTGGGAGCCAATCAGAACATTCCCTGGTCGCCCCCCAAAACGCTGCAGTTTTAATTAGTGAGCTCAATATTACAGCAATTGCCATCCGTTGACTTGGTTGACCCCATATTGCTATGCCTTTTGCTCATGCTTGCACCAATTTATCATCCAACTTCCACAATTTATTTCTCTTCCACATTTCATCCAAAAATCTTGAAATTTTTTTCCACATGTTCACAAGAATGTCCTTTATTTAATCATGATTTTTAATTAATTTTCCATGGTCTGGATTTTAAATGATAAATATCCTCCCAACATGTATGCTCAAATGATACATTGTGCCATTTCAATTGTGAAATACTCATGTTATATCCAATGCCCTTTGAAATTTTTTGTGGTGAAACTAGACACATTGACCTTCATTTCCATATAAAGTTTGTGCATTTATCATTTGTGGATTGTGAGCTTTGATTTTTTGAAGTTATGTGTTCCATTTGGTGCTATAACATGAACATGCATTTTCCCAATTTTTGTTCACATGCTTCCTCTTATCCAATTGACCCCAAATTTTGCATGAACCATCCTTTGCATGTCTAGTTTGTGTATGAATTTTCTTGGAATTAATCATGCTGTTTTCCATTTGATTGAGAATTTTCTTCCATACTTGGTCATTTGTTGACTTTTTGTGCTATGCCTTGCCAAATCTTTTGTGAAATTCTCAAATCTCATTGTATGACCATGAAATTTCATATGTGATAACTAGACATCTCAGGCTTTGCATTGGTGTTAATCTCATTCATTTCTCTTCTGTTTTCAAATTGATATGATTTTTTGAAGTTGACCCTTGTTTGTTGACTTTCACCATGCTTACTTGAATTTGATTTGACTTCATGATTTTACTTGACTGCCTTCCTCTCATCCAAATGCCATGAAATTTTACATGTATACCATGTTAGATGTTAGGATTGAGTGTGATTTATTTCATGATTTTTGAAATTGTTTGAGTTGACTTTTGAATGAAGTCTATGCTGTTGACTTTTGTATGCTTCTCTTGCCATGCTTTGCATCTTCTTGCATATGAAATGACCATGATGCATGATATAACTATGAATCCAATTGAGAATGCTTCTTGAATGTTTAGACTTGGTTTGGGTTGACTTTTCCTTGCTGCCTTGACTTTTTCTTTCATCTTTGACCCTAGGCTAGTCCTAGTGGTCTTCTGAGCTTATGTTGAGTTCATCTGTTTCAGGTTAAGCACCAATGCCTTGAGGATCATTCTAATGTGCTTAAGTTTGATTGTTTATATTGTGCTAACTTTTGTTTTGTAGGTGACTCATATGCTTGAGTCTTTGTGCCCTGCACAATTGATCCCTCTGTGGTTGACTTTTTGGTTCATTTTCTTTTGATTTTGACTGTTGACTTGTTTACTAATGAGTTTGACTTTTTCAGGTACTTTAGTTGCCTAAGTTCTTTGAACTTGCTTGCTTTGCTATTTAGCATTTGCTTTGAGGTATAAATCTTTCTTCTTCATGTAGTCTGGAGACCCGGTCTGTTATTTGACCGGGCAAACTGTCTGAAGTCCTCCTTAAGAGGCAATGCCTGTGTTTGTTTAAATTTGTCCTAAGCAGGAAAAGTCCTTCAAGTAAGGCAATTGGTGGAAGGTAGGGATAAGCAATCTATCCCCCACTATTCAGTGTGTCCTCTCTTTGCTCCCATTACATGGTTGAAGCAAGGAGATAAATACCCAAGATCTAATCGAGTCAATAATGTGGAGAGAGCTCCATCTTTCTGAGCTCCCACACTTTCTTTGATGCTCTCTCTGATTTGAGATAGAAGCAACGAGGCACACCCCTCATCTCCTTTTCATCTGCTTCACCTGAGCCCCTCAATGGCCAGGTTAAGAGCGACCTTCACCTATTACAGTGGACTTTCAAAGTCAAACCCTCTTGTGTGAGCCCCCTTTGTTTGGCTATAGAGTGTGCTGTTTGATATTCATTGATTGATTGATTGCTTCATATGCACTTGCTTGCCTATATGCTATGCATTTATCATCATCATCAATTGCCATTAATGCATGATCATCTCATTTGCTTTTTGTGATGCTATCATTGTTGTTTGCCCATTGAGGACAATTGTAAGTCCATTTCTTTGGCATTTGCTCCTATGATATGGAAGGATAGAGTGTAAGACCTCATTGGTCACTCATATCTTCCGTTGCTTTGTTGTATGTGAGGTCACAGTTATAAGTCCCTGTAAGTTGGCATCTGTTGTCCTGTGATCATATTGTTGATTTTGTTCTTTTATGTGAGGATACAGTTATAAGTCCCTGTAAGTTGGCATCTGTTATCCTGTGATCATAATTTGATCTGTTTGATTTGTATGTGAGGTTGCAGTTATAAGTCCCTGTAAGTTGGCATCTGCTTTCCTGTGATCATAGTTTGTTTATCTGTTTGTGTGAAAGGTTGCAATTATAAGTCCCTGTAAGTTGGCATTTGCATTCCTGTGATCATATTTTTACTTTTGTTCTTGTGTGTGAGGATCCATTATAAGTCCCAGTGATGTGGCATTGGATTTCCTAGGACCATACTGTGGAGTTAACCTAAGTCCAGATAGATTGGCAGTTGACTTCCATGTTTCATTCTTGTTTTCTTCTGTGGAGATTAGTGTAAGTCCATTGAGTGGCATCTGATATCCATTTCTGTTTTAGGAGACTGGTGTAAATCCATCTATTGGTATCCGGTATCCGCTTTTTATTTCTTTGCCTGTGAGATTAGTGTAAGACCATTGAGTGGCTTCTGATATCCCATTTTGTTTTCGGAGATTGGTATAAGACCATTGATTGGCATCCGATATCCGCTTTTGCTTGCTTTGCTTGTTTGTTATTATTAATTGCTATTCCAAAGGACACACTTGAATCATCTGCTATATGATTTCAAGAAGTGAACCTTCTAAGAAGTTTTACTACCCCACACTCATCCATTCATCATTCATTATGTCCTGAACCTTTTCACACTATACCTTTTAAACTTGACATAAGTGTTGTGCAAACATCTTCATGTTTTCTAACTAAAAACCTGGACTCAAGTCCTTGACTTTTTTCAAACTCCATTTTCATAATACTTCTTTCGAATCAATCTTAATCATACTCTGACTTCACTTTTCATAATCACAATCAATTAACTTCACTCATTCACTTGTTTTGGCTCTGTCCATTGTTAATCTTTTCACATTAGCCATAGGTTTCAATTATCTTTGTGGTTGATGTAAATCTTGCCTATCCTTAGTGAGTCGACAGTAAGACTTCCGTACTTCAAACAGGGCTAACCCCTCTAGTACGTCGAAGCTATCCTCGCATGGTGGATGTTGTTTTTGGTCGAGTGTTCTCCCATTGATAATGAAAAGCCTCAGTGCTTGTGTTTAAAACTGAATCCACCAACTTTTGGGAATCTTTTAGCCGAACTACGGCGTTTTGATCCTTACCTTTGATGGAAGGTACGTAGGCAGGGGGTTCATCCGTTCGAACACAAAAATAAATAAAACCTAATAATCCAATAAAATGTATATTCTTTTCTCACCATCCCAATCATGTTTGCACAATCTTTATGTCATAACAAATAATAATTTTTGCATAACAAGTGTGAAAAGGGCTCCCTAGGAGTACCTAGGACGTGATGGGTGCCTAACACCTTCCCATTGCGTAATTTACCCCTTACCCAGAATCTCTGATCTTTTTATTAGTTTTCTACGTGTAAAACTTCTTAGGCTTTTGTTCGCTTTTTAGCCAGTCCTTTGGATAAATAAAAGTGCGGTGGCGACTCGAAAATTTCATGTATCTCTTAGCTTATGATTTAATCGATAGATCATATAGCGACGAATACACCGTCACACTTCCCTGGTGGTTTTGCCTACTTTTCACCCTTGTTGTGTGATATATTGTTTATCTGTTATATGACATATTTTTGTACAATTTGGGATAACTGTATTGATTGTAATGTTTGAATTGCTTGATATACATTTGCTGTTTGCTTTGGTGATCTCTGTGAGATGAGATCTATACCCGAACTCGAGTGCACTCTAGGATAGGAGAACGACATAGTCTTGTTGACTGGTGTGGAGTATTCCTTAGCCAGTTGACTTGCGAGTCCATTCACTTGGTGGAGGTCATGTTGGATTAATAATGCCACACAAGTTATTTGTGGTTAGGCATTATTCTTTCAATCATGTGCCTTAGAAGCCAAGGACCTTAGTTTACCAAGCCCATCTTGGCCTATTTTTAGGACGTAGTGCGGAGGTCGTTCAGATGTCAGTTCTGATACGATTGTCACGCGATACTACACTCATAAGAGTCTCTCTTGAGAACATTTTTGGAATACGAGTATTTGTTTATCCGATAATATCCGAAAGATGGGACGATGATTATGGGAACCTCTGGTAGAACATGTCTGGCAGGTTTAAACCCTAGTACACTCCCTTTGGGTGGTTCTTAACCAAGACTCCATGCTCGTGACTCTCAGCAAACCCGTGATTCGTGGTTGAGTCTTTCAAATATCCTTAATATCAATGGAACTTGGGCGTTGATAAGGTGCAAACCATAATCCGCCAAAATGGATGATTGATATTAAGGATGATTGAGCCGGTTCATGTACCGTTAATATCAATGGAACTTGGGCGTTGATAAGGTGCAAACCATAATCCGCTAAAATGGATGATTGATATTAGGGATACTATGAGCTTTCCCACGACCTTTGTCTGGTGTGCTTTGCTTGATCCTTGAGTGTGATTGTTGCATTCATACATTCATGCATTCATCTGCATCCATGTCATCAGAAAAATCAGAAAATTTTCAAGGAACTTAAAGGGTTTATTTGCAAAATTTTCAGACATGGAAAGACCAAAAAGGCATACAAAGAAGTACAGCCTTAGACAACCTGATATGAAAGAGTTAAGGAATCTGACATCCTATGTATTAGATCCCTTGGGTTTCAAAGCTCGTTATGGGAAGCTTCTACCTCTGTTGACTACTCAGGTTGATGAGGGTTTGATGAGTACTCTGGCCCAGTTCTATGATCCTCTGTATCACTGCTTCTCTTTCCCGGACTTCCAGTTGTTGCCTACGCTTGAGGAGTATGCTCATCTTGTTGGGATCCCGATTCTGGATCAGGTGCCGTTCAGTGGCTTAGAGAGTATTCCGACTTCTCGAGAGATTGCAGACTTGTTGCACATAGATGAAGCCTTGATTAAAGCTAATCTGACTACCAAAGGTGGAATTCAGGGTCTTCCTTCTGAGTTCCTCATCGCTCAAGCTACCATGTATGGGAAGGCCAGGAGTGAGGATGCCTTTGAGGCTTTATTTGTGTTGCTCATCTATGGGTTGGTATTATTCCCCAACATCGACAAATTTGTGGATGTGAACGCCATTAGGATCTTCTCAGTTCTTAATCCCGTTCCGAATCTGTTGGGTGATGCCTATTTCTCTTTGCATCTGAGGAATGCAAAGGGTGGAGGAGTTATTGTATGCTGTTTGCCTCTGCTGTATAAGTGGTTTATTTCTCACTTACCGCAGACGGTCGCTTTCAAGGAGAACAAGGGATGTCTACGGTGGTCTCAGAGACTTATGTCTCTCACTAATGACGATATCTCTCGGTATGATCGCGTGTATGATACTGTGTAGATCATTTATTATTATGGTGAATTCCCTAATGTGCCTCTTCTTGGTACATGTGGTGGGATCAGCTACAATCCTATTCTTGCACGTCGTCAGCTTGGGTTCCCCCTAAAGGATAAACCTCATAACATTTTGTTAGAAGGTGTATTCTTTCAGGAGGGTAAAGATCCCCAAGGCCTGAAAGCCGGATTTGTCCGCGCTTGGCGCAAGATTCAGAAGAAGGGTAGGAATGAGTTGGGTCCGAAGAATTGCATTGCTTTGGAGCCATACACTTCTTGGGTCAGACAGAGAGCTGCCGAGTACCTCATGCCATATGATCATCCGAGACCTACACCATTGGTTGTGGCTGGGCCTTCAACCCTTCCTAACCAAGATGTAGAGGAGTTGAGAGAATAAGACCTTTCACGTGCTTGGATCCGTGAAAGAGAAGAGTTGCTTCAGCAGCTTAAGGAGAAGGACGCTCTGATTGAGTTTCTCGAGCATCAGGTGATTGACGATCCGAATGATACTTGGACTTCTCTGCTTCCTCAGTCTTCCAAATTCTGGAAGAGGAAGTATGATCGACTTGCGAAGGAGAAAGCGGATATGGAAGCAGCCTATGAGAGAGAGATCAAGAAGCTTTGTGCATCTCGTCTTCCAGCATCTCGAGCTTCTAGGGATCCATAGGATGTTTATTTTCCTTTTCCCTTGTAATGATCAACAATGCTGTACTTCTTTGTTCAAAAATATATTTGATGAGATATTTTCCATATGCTATTAAATGCTTAAATAGTCAAAAATTTGCAAATAAGAGCCCTAAAAGTTCCTTGAAAATAAAAACAAAGCATATGCACAAACATTTCATGCATCGTTTTGCATAAACAGGTGTCGTTCTTGGTCTTCTTGTCTGTGGCCTAACTCTGTGCTCTTCATTTATTTTGAAGACAAGCTGACTCACCGGTACTATACAAGAGCCAATTCTGCCAGAGTAATGGATCAGTTGGAGCAAGAGAACCGTGAATTGAAGGAAGAGGTCGCCAGACTTGGCGCTTTGATGGAACAACTCCTTGCTGCTCAGCGTCAACCTTCTCCACCTCCTGCAACTCCTCCCCAGAGGACGGTTATATCTGAAGTCGTCACTTCGACTGTGCCAGCTGCTAGTGCTCATTCCATGCCAGCCATGCCAGCCGGGTTTCCTTGGGGTATGCCTCCTGGTTTCATGCCTGATATTCCAGCTCCAACCTTTGCTTCTATGCCGACATCTAGCCCGGTCCTTGTTGTTGCTCCTCCTGTCGTGCATACCATGCCTAGGGTAGACGACACCATCTATCATTCTGAGCCGTCTAAGGGCCCAGATGTTAATGAGAAGATGGAAGCGATGAATGATCAATTCCTTGAGCTGCGTAAGGAATTGAAGACCCTCCGAGGGAAAGATTTGTTTGGCAAGTCTGCTGCTGAGCTTTGCCTTGTTCCCGGTGTGAAAATTCCAATCAAATTCAAAGTGCCTGACTTTGAAAAGTATAAAGGGAACACCTGCCCTCTTGCTCATCTGGTTATGTACGCCAGAAAGATGTCTACGCAAACAGATAATGATCAGCTTCTGATCCATTATTTCCAGGATAGTTTGTCCGGTGCGGCTCTTCGCTGGTATATGAGCCTTGATAGTGCAAACATCTGATCCTTCAATGATCTTGGCGAAGCCTTCGTCAAGTAGTACAAATACAATGTTGATATGGCGCCTGACCGTGATCAAATCAGGGCTATGTCCCAGAAGGATAAAGAGACATTCAAGGAGTACGCCCAGAGGTGGCGAGAGTTAGCAACTCAGATTACTCCTCCGCTAGAAGAGAAGGAAATGACTAAGATCTTTTTGAAGACTCTTAGCTCATTCTATTATGAGCGGATGGTTGCGAGCGCTCCCTCTGATTTCACCGAGATGGTGAACATGGGGATGCGCCTGGAGGAAGGAGTCCGTGAAGGACGATTGGCTAAGGATGAGAGCTCTTCTAAACGATATGAGGCGTTTAAGAAGAAAGATGGGGAGGCACATGCTGTGCAGTCCCATGCTAAATCCAGAAGACCCTCTGTTCAGAGGAAGCCTGCACGCCGTGCAAGTAATCAGCACCAGGTGGCTCTTATAGCACCTGTTTTCAGAGATAGTGCTCAGTATCAGCAGCCTCAGCAGCATCAGCAACCGCAGTATCAGCCACAACACCGTCCACAGCAACAGGCTTACCAGCCTCGTGGCAGCACTAGTAACCAAGCCAATATGAATTATGATAGGAAGAAAATCAGCTTCGATCCGATTCCTATGTCATACGCTGAGTTGTATCCTTCCTTGTTGGAAAGGAAGCTGGTTACTCCCAGGGATCCTCCAGCTGTGCCTGCGAATCCTCAGTGGTGGTACAAGCCAGACCAACACTGTGTTTATCATTCCGGTGCCCCGGGTCACAACATTGAAAATTGCTTTCCGTTGAAGACTAAGGTGCAAGACCTTATGAGATGTGGTATTCTGAGCTTTGAGGACTCAGGCCCCAATGTTACAAAGAACCCATTGCCTGAGCATGGGAAATCTGTGAATATGGTCCAGGGGTGCCCTGGCAAATACAAAGTCAAATATGTCAGTCATATTAGACAGTCACTGGTCGAGTTGCATCGCTTGCTGTGTCAATACAACCATATGGAGCATGACCGTGACAGATGCCGCATCTGTTCTGTTAACCGTTTAGGGTGTCGCCAGGTGCGCAGAGAACTTCAAGAGTTGTTAGACGAAGGAACCATAGAGATTCTTCAGAACCGCAATGTTGATGAAGATGAACCAGAGGTGAATGTTATCTCTCTTGTGTTCAAGTTGCCTGAGCCTGTTGTCATTCGTTATGATGGCAGCAAGCCGAAGGTCTCTCCTTCTTTAATAATTAAGCCTGCAGGCCCTGTGCCTTATTCTTCTGATAGAGTTGTTCCTTTCAGATACAATCCCGTTGCTGTGGAAGATGGGAAGGAAGTGTCGTTGCCTTCAAGTTCGGTTGTTAATATTGCTGATGTAAGTGGGTTGACCCGGAGTGGTCGTGTGTTTTCTGCTCCTAAGCCTTAGGCTAGAGCTGTTGCTTCTGATTCGGCCGAGCGTCCGGTTGGGACGGCTGTGAATGTTCAGAACCAGGCACTTGTTGTTGCCAAACCCTCCTCTGTACAAAAGACTCCTGATTCTTCTGTTGGCCCGAGTGGCATCGTGAACGAAGAATGTGATGAGATGCTGAGGCTCATCAAGAAGAGTGAATACAATGTTGTAGACCAGCTTCTACAAACGCCATCCAAAATCTCCGTACTTTCGTTGCATCTGAATTCAGAACCCCATAGGGAGGCTCTGCAGAAAGTTTTGGATCTGGCTTATGTTGATCATGATGTCACAATAAAACAGTTCGACAGTATAGTTGCAAACATTACCGCTTGCAACACTTTGAGTTTCTGTGACGATGATCTCCGTGAGGAGGGAAGAGACCACAACATGGCTTTACACATCTCTATAAATTGCAAATCTGACGCCATATCCAACGTACTGGTGGACACTGGATCATCTCTTAATGTATTGCCAAAGACCACACTCTCTAGATTGTCGTATCAGGGGCCTCCTATGAGGCAGAGTGGGGTTGTTGTGAAGGCTTTTGATGGGTCGCGCAAGACCGTGATTGGGGAAGTTGATCTCCCGATCAAAATTGGACCAATTGACTTCCAGGTTACCTTTCAGGTAATGGACATCCACCCATCCTATAGCTGTCTCCTTGGTAGACCATGGATTCACGAGGCTGGCGCCGTGACATCCACCCTGCACCAGAAGCTGAAATTCGTGAAGAATAAGAAACTGGTTGTGGTAGGGGGAGAAAAGGCTCTCCTGGTTAGCCACTTGTCTTCTTTCTCCTATATTGATGCTGAGGATGAAGTTGGGACTCCGTTCCAAGCTTTATATATTGATGAACCAATTGAGAAGAAGTCTCCTTCATTTGCTTCCTACCGTGATGCGAAACTGGCCATTGAATGTGGTGCAGTTGCTGGTTTAGGGAAGATGATTGAGCTTGAAGACAATAAATCTCGGGCTGGCATTGGCTATGGTTCTGGGGCATTCAACGAGCAAGGTTTGTTCAAGAGCACATGATTCATCCATGCTGATCAACCTGAAGAGGCTGCTGCTCTCTTGGAAGAGGATGCAGAGGATCTGAATAATTTCATCATACCTGGTGGTGTCTGCCACAATTGGGTCGCTGTAGATGTTCCTACGGTCATCCATAGATCAGAGTAATTGTTCACTTTGTTTAAGACCCTTCTCCCATGCCAAAAGGAGAAGTGATGACATTGTTGGCAGCATTTATACAATGATATTTTCATTAAATTAATGCATTGTTAAACATTTGTTTTTCCATTTGTTTTCACTTTTTGCTTTTGCATGAAATCAGTGATCACAAAAAAAACCCATAAAAACAAGAATAAAAGCAATCTTTTGATCTGCATAATGATTTGCTTGTTTAAATTCTGAAGTTTTTCATTAACCAAAATCATTATGCAGGTTGATCCTAAAACCCATTGAACATAATGATCCAACGCCATCTCCCAATTTTGAATTCCCTGTATTCGAGGCAGAGGAAGATGATGTTGAAGAGATTCCTGATGAGATTACCCGTCTCCTTGAGCACGAGAAGAAGATCATTCAGCCGCACTTTGAAGATTTGGAAACAGTCAACTTGGGGTCTGAGGATTGTGTTCGTATGGTGAAGATTGGGGCACTTCTTGAAGAGTCTGTCAAGAAGAGATTGGTCATATGAAGACATGCCGGGTCTAGATACAGATATTGTGCAACATTTTCTGCCTTTGAAGCCTGAGTGCGTGCCTGTGAAGCAGAAGCTCAGAAGAACTCATCCAGATATGGCAGTGAAGATCAAAGAGGAAGTTCAGAAGCAGATTGATGCGGGGTTTCTGGTGACTTCTACATATCCTCAATGGGTGGCCAATATTGTGCTTGTTCCTAAGAAGGACGGAAAAGTCCGTATGTGTGTTGATTACAGAGATTTGAATAAGGCTAGTCCGAAATATGATTTCCCTCTACCACACATTGATATGTTGGTAGACAATACAGCTAAATTCAAAGTCTTTTCGTTTATGGACGGATTTTCCGGTTATAACCAAATCAAGATGGCACCCGAAGATATGGAGAAGACAACATTCATCACACCTTGGGGAACATTCTGTTATCGAGTGATGCCCTTCGGTTTGAAGAACGTCGGAGCCACGTATCAACGAGCTATGACTACCTTGTTTCATGATATGATGCACAAGGAGATAGAGGTCTATGTTGATGATATGATTGCTAAGTCCCGAACGGAAGTTGAACATGTTGAGCATTTGTTGAAGCTTTTTCAGTGTTTGAGGAAGTTTAGACTTCGTCTGAATCCGAACAAATGTACATTTGGAGTCCGTTCCGGCAAGTTGTTGGGTTTTGTTGTCAGCGAGAGAGGTATTGAGGTTGATCCTGCCAAGGTCAAAGCAATACAAGAGATGCCTGCACCCAAAACTGAAAAGCAAGTCCGAGGGTTTCTTGGCCGCTTGAACTATATTTCCAGATTTATATCCCACATGACTGCCACATGTGCGCCGATATTCAAGCTCCTCCGGAAAGATCAGTCTCATGATTGGACCGAGGATTGCCAGAAAGCTTTCGACAGTATTAAAGAGTATCTGTCTGAACCTCCGATCTTGTCTCCACCTGTGGAAGGAAGACCTCTGATTATGTATCTGACTGTTCTTGAAGACTCGATGGGTTGTGTCCTCGGTCAACAAGATGAATCAGGGAAGAAAGAATCTGCTATATACTACCTCAGTAAGAAGTTCACTGATTGTGAGTCTCGATACTCTATGCTTGAGAAGACGTGTTGTGCTTTGGCTTGGGCTGCTAAGCTTTTGCGCCAGTACATGATAAATCATACAACTTGGTTGATATCCAGAATGGATCCGATCAAGTATATCTTCGAGAAGCCTGCTTTAACTGGGAGGATTGCCCGTTGGCAGATGCTGTTGTCTGAGTATGATATTGAGTATCGAGCTCAGAAAGCTATCAAAGGTAGTATCTTGGCTGACCATTTAGCGCACCAGCCGATTGAAGATCATCAGTCTGTTCAGTATGACTTCCCAGATGAGGAGATTCTGTATTTGAAAATGAAAGATTGTGATGAGCCTACACTTGATGAAGGTCCGGAACCTGGTTCCAGATGGACGATGGTGTTTGATGGCGCTGTTAATCAGTACGGAAATGGTATTGGGGCAGTGATCATTACTCCTCATGGCACGCATATTCTGCTTACAGCAAGGCTAACTTTCAAATGCATGAATAATATGGCTGAGTATGAGGCCTGTATTATGGGAATGGAAGAATGCATTGATTTGAGAATCAAGCATCTTGATGTGTATGGTGATTCGACCCTAGTTGTTAATCAGATCAAGGGTGAATGGGAGACGAATCAGCCTGGTCTCATTCCGTATAGAGATTATGCAAGAAGGATTTCAACGTTCTTTACAGAAGTTGACTTTCATCATATTCCTCGAGAGGATAATCGGATGGCAGATGCTCTCGCTACGCTTGCTTCAATGATTGTTGTGAAGTATTGGAATGAAGTTCCCAACATTGCCGTGATGCGCTTGGATAGACCAGCTCACGTGTTTGCAGTTGAAGAAGTGATTGATGACAAGCCTTGGTATTTTGATATCAAGAATTTCCTCCAGAACCAGGTCTACCCGCCTGGGGCATCTGTGCAAGATAGGAAAACTTTGAGAAGGTTGTCAGGCAGTTTCTACCTCAGTGGTGAAGTGATGTACAAGAGAAATTTTGACATGGTTTTACTCAGATGCGTGGATAGACACGAAGCAAACCTGTTGATGACTGAGGTCCATGAGGGTTCATTTGGTACTCATTCCAATGGACATGCCATGGCTAGAAAGATGTTGAGAGCAGGCTACTATTGGCTGACAATGGAGTCTGACTGCTGCAAATATGTGAAGAAATGTCACAAGTGTCAGATTTATGCGGACAAGATTCATATTCCTCCGACACTTCTGAATGTGATTTCATCACCCTGGCCTTTCTCTATGTGGGGAATTGACATGATCGGCATGATTGAACCGAAGGCGTCCAACGGACACAAGTTTATTCTCGTAGCAATTGATTACTTCACCAAATGGGTTGAGGCCGCTTCGTATGCGAATGTGACCAGGCAAGTGGTTGTGAAGTTTATCAAGAACCAGCTGATTTGCCGTTATGGTGTGCCAAATAAGATCATTACTGATAATGGATCTAATCTGAATAATAAAATGATGGATGAGTTGTGTGCTGAGTTCAAGATTGCACACCATAATTCCTCTCCCTACAGACCAAAGATGAATGGGGCTGTTGAAGCTGCTAATAAGAATATCAAGAAGATTATCCAGAAGATGACAGTTACGTACAAAGATTGGCATGAGATGCTGCCATTTGCTTTGCATGGATATCGTACATTTGTCTGCACTTCGACAGGGGCAACCCCTTTCTCTCTTGTTTACGGCATGGAGGCTGTCCTCCCAGTAGAGGTGGAGATCCCATCAATGAGAGTCTTGATGGAAGCCAAGTTGACTGATGCTGAATGGATTCAGAGTCGTTATGACCAACTGAATTTGATCGAAGAAAAGCGATTGACTGCCATGTGCCATGGTCAGTTATATCAGCAAAGAATGAAGAAAGCATTCGATAGGAAGGTCAAGCCTCGTGTGTTCCGAGAAGGTGACCTCGTGCTCAAGAAAGTCTTGTCTTTCGCGCCCGATTCCAGGGGCAAGTGGACTCCAAACTATGAAGGTCCATATGTTGTCAAGAGAGCCTTTTCAGGCGGCGCATTGATGCTTACAACAATGGATGGGGAGGATTTCACTCGTCCTGTGAATTCAGATGCAGTCAAGAAATACTTTGCCTAAAAAAAATATATGCAAATCAAAAACAGAATAGTTTGCTTAGTTGAAAATCCGAAAGGGCGGCTTAGGCAAAAATGAGCGTCTCGGTGGAGAACCCGAAAGGGTAATCCAGGCAAAAATTAGAGACATAAAAAAAATGATATTTGCATCCCGCTAAATTGAGTACCTCACCCTGGGGCAATCTAGGCAAAAATTAGGGATTTGGCAAGTAACTGCATCCTGACAAGACTTTCTGTTCCGCAGCCGTCTTTTCGTCAGAGGTTCTCGATTCGTCGTCAACTGAAGCTTTGAATACGTCGAGATTCGAATTGGTAGAGAAAGGATCATTATGTTCAATGTAGCCCTCTTCCAATATATATCACTGATTTCAAATTTGTACAGATCTATGGAGTCTTGCCATTTGCAGGCTACCATTCCATCAAATCAATTTGAGCTTTTATCCAATTATTTGCATTCTTATTTGTTTCAATTCAACAAATGTTTTGCATGTTTTAATTGATAAAATATCATTGTTTTAAACAAATAAATTTTTCAAATTTGTTGTTTTAAACAAAGTGAACATTCACAATGATGAAAGGATACTCAAAGAATTTCTCAATGCTCTCCCAAGGGTGGCATGATTTCTGACAGGTAAGACATTTGTTCATATTCCTGACATTGGTTGTATCCTCTTTCTCCCTTTCTGTCGATGGGGTTGTTCCCCAAGTAGAGTTGCTGGTGGGGTTGTTCCCCCAAGCAGAGTGTTTGTTGAAGACTTTGTTTTCTTCTCCCGCGGTATTCTCCCCCAGCATGGGTGTTCTTCTTGTGGTAGATTCGGTAGTTGGTGGTTTGAACCCAGGTACTCCGTTTCTCCCCAGTGCAGTCGCAAGCAGGGTTGTTGTTGTGGGTTGTTCCCAAACGGAGATGTTGTTGAAGACTTTGTTTTCTTCTCCAGCAGTAGTCTCTCCCCAGCAAACAGTCGCTAGCGGAGTTGTTGGTTTTCTCCTCAGCATGGTTGTTTTCTTTTGAAGATTTAGTGGTTGGTGGATTGATGTCCCGGTATTTTACCACTTTCATCAGCGCAGTCGCCTACAGGGTTGTTGTTATCTCCCCATCAGTGCGCTTATCCCTTCAGCAGAGTAGTGATTATGTTCCTCCTCAGCAGTTGTGGGTGTTCTCCTCAGAAGAGTCAGCATTTGGTGGTTGATCCCAGCTCTCTTCCATATCCCAGTGGATTCTTCAGTGTATCCCCAATAGATCTGCCAGTAGATTTGTGGTTTGGTGGATTGCATTTATGCAAAATTCCCAATGGAGTTGGTATTCCCAACAGAATCAGGGTTGCTTCTGTGATTCCCTCAGAGTTTCCGCCAGAGCTGGTATCCTCGACAGAGTTGCTTTTGTGGCAGTTTCTGCTTGTTGAAATCTCTGTTTCCCCAGTAGGTTGGGTTGGTGGTTTAACATCCATAGATTGGGTTGATTTCCTGACGCTTTTGATCCTCAGTAGAGTGGCTTGTTGCAGAATCTACTTGTGTGATCTGTTTTTCTCTCGGCAGGTATCCCCGATGGAGTGGCTACTTGTGTTCTCCCCAGGTAGAGTTGCTGGTGAAGTATATTCTACGTGGATGATCTGTTCTCCCTCAGAGGGTTGTTCCCCAGTGGAGTTGTTTGATGTTGCTTTCCTAGAAATTCTTGCTTGTGCAGTGAACTTTTGTTCCCCTGCAGATATCTTGGGATTTCTCCATTCCCCCAACAGATTTGTCTTTGTGGTTGTTTGTGCCTGTTGTGACTTTCTGTTCTCCAGTTGGGTTATTTGTTGATCCATCACTCAGAGGTTTTGTGATTCCCTTGATATCTCCGATCTTTTGCCTC
Source organism: Lathyrus oleraceus (assembly GCF_024323335.1). Taxonomy (NCBI): domain Eukaryota; kingdom Viridiplantae; phylum Streptophyta; class Magnoliopsida; order Fabales; family Fabaceae; genus Lathyrus; species Lathyrus oleraceus. Next base: position 49,416,999 of record NC_066580.1, on the reverse strand, counting down.
CCCGCAGATCTTTGCTTTTCAGCATGAAGATCTCCAGCAGATTGGCTTTCCAGTCGGATCTTTTCCCCTGGAAGTATAGTACCGGGCGTTTGATTCCTGGACCCTGTTTGTGTTAGAAATGTCTGTTTTGTCAGCATTCATCAAACATAAATCACGCATATTCATGCATAATCATAAACATTCAGATAGTCATGTTGCATTTTTTGCCATATATCTCTTGTTTGTTGTCTCCTGCTATGGGCGATATAGATCTCCAATAGATCTTCCCAAGCAGATGTCGGGTGTTTAAATCTCTATATAGAGTCATCCCCCATAAGCAGAAAGTGTCTGTCTTTCCTTCTGCAGTTCCCCACTGAGATTATCCTCGTGGATGACGGTTTCTTCCGTTTCCTCCCAACACATATATTGGGATGGATCTCCCTATTGAGTTATATCCTCATAGGACGAGTCTTGATTCGGTCTGTCTTTTCGGTTTAACCCTGAGTTGACCATTTGTCAACCGTTTCTCGTGCTTCCCTGTGGAATGAATGAATTGCCCAGTAACCGGCATTAATTCATTTATCCCCAGCGGAATCTTTTTGGGCCTCTACCCTTATACCGGTAGTTGTAAGTCCTATGTTTCTTGCCTTCTTGGCGGAATTTGTGGTTATATACCTTTTATTCCTCGGCAAGAGTTGATTTGGTTTTCTACCTAGTATTCGGTAGTTGTAAATCCTAAGTTTTTCTGCTCTCCAGCAGTTTGTGGTTTGTTATAAACCCTATTCTTGTTTCCCGTGCGGATTTGTGATATCCTTCATTCCCCACGTGGAGTTGTTGGTTTTTTACCCAGTATTCGGTGGATGTAAACCCTAATTCTTGTATCCTCATCAGAGTTGATGGCTACTACCCCGTATTCGGTAGTTGTAAGTCCTACCTCTTTTCCCCTAGCAGAGGTAACCTTGGTTGGTTCGTTCTGGTTGATGTTGGATTGTGTGCTGTTGTGGTTTTATTCCCAACGGAGTCTGTGCTTTTTGTGGATAATTGCCGGTTGCTAGCAATTTTATCCCCAGCCAGAGTTGTGGTATTCTACCCCATATTCGGTAGTTGTAAACCCTAATTTCTCCCCTTTGCAGAGTTAACCTTGTTGTTCATCCTAACCGATGATGGTTACTCTTTGTGGTTATCTTCATTCGTTATTCGATGTTGATATTCTTTCCTTGCTTGTGGACGATTGCCGGTTGCTAGCAATTGTATCCCCAGCAAGTCGTCTTCTGGATCATTGCCGTATGCTCGCAATGTTATCTCCTTTGAAGTCGCCAGTGGGTCCTTTCACTGTTTGCTAGTGATTTGTTCCCCGGATCATTGATTGTTTATCAATGCATCCCCAGCTAGTCCTTGTGGGTAATTGCCGGATGCTTGCAATTCATCCCCAGCGAGTCTTCTTTCATTTACCCGGTTGCTTGGTAATGATTGTGGCTCCTTTTTGATTGGTCATCATTATATACCTGGTTTTGGTATCCCGATGCCTTTCTTTTCGGTCGATTTATCCTTTGATAACCCAGTAACCGGTTGTGGATAATCTTCCATGCGAGTGTGTTATCCACGTTCTGACGGTAATGGATAATATATCTCATGCACTCTTCAGTCGAAGTCGTTTGTGTTTCCCTGGTCGAGTAAGATTCATTATTTCCTTTGTGGAATCGAATGTTTGTTATTTCTTGGGTAATTGTCGGATGCTTGCAATTTATCCCTTTGAGTTGTCTTTCGTTTACCCGTATGCTTGGTAACGATTGTCTCTCTTTTTATTTGGTCACCTATTATATACCCAGTAACCGGTATCCTTGGTTTTTTTACCATGCGAGTGTATTATCTACGTTCTGACGGTAATAGATAATACATCTCATGCGAGTATTCTATCCACGTTCTGACGGTAATGGATATTATATCTCATGCACTCTTTGGGCTTGTGTCCCCAGTTGAGTAAGATTCGTTTTCCTGTTATGGATTCGAATGTCCATCCTGTAAGTCGATTTGCTTTTTCAAGCCCTCCTTTTGGATGATGAGTGTTTTGGCACATAACCAATTCACGCTTCGGTCGGTCACCTATTATATACCTCGGTATCCCTGGTGTTCCTTCCTTTCTGCTCCCTATTATGACCTTGGTCCCTTGTGGAGTCAGATTTTCCTGAGTTGATGTACCTTTTTAGGTCTTTCTCAGATGTTTGGTTGATTGATATCTCTCACCCTTATACCGGTCTTAGATATTCATTCTTCCTGAGTTTGTTACCCTTATACCGGTAACACCTCATCTTGTTGCTTTTCCCCAGGAGAGTCTCTTTGTTGGACATTTCCCTGTGGATTTCCTGTTGTGATTTTACCCTTCCTATATTGGCGTTTGCCCCAATATATGCATTTTTCCCGGCAGGGATGTTCTTTGTGAATCTTTTCCTGGTCCGAGTCCGGATTTTTATCCGAAGTATCCTTTGTGGATAGTTTGAGTCAGCTTGTGTCTTTCCAATGGATGTGTTTTCTTTTGGAAATTCTTCTTTTCCCCAGTGTGAGTCCTTCACCCCCAGTGAGGTCTCTAGTCCGGTCGTGTTTTGTTCATGCAGTGTCAGTTGGTCCCCTAATTCAGAGTCGTGTCCTGCTCACGCATTTTTTTATATTATCCCCATAAGAGTCCTGTTAGAGTCTCTGTTCCTGGTGAGTGTATTACTCCGATGGATTGTTTTTTCTTCTGTGTGAACTATATCCCCACAGAGTTTGTGTCTTTTGCATGCATACATCTGCATCATGAGGTCTCTTAGGGACCAAAATTTGTCTCATTATTGTTATTTAAGCCCATTCTACCGCGTCGAGATGAAGATTTCTAAACTTCACTTCTCCGGCTAGAATGACCTTAAATAGGAGCATCTGTAAGACCCCAATTTTGTCCCTAAGATCCCTCATGGCATCATATCATCTCATATCATTGCCTCAAGGATCATTGTGCACCTTGCCTGCTTCCCTAGGGGTGGGTCATCTTTTTGAGTGGTTTCTTGATCACCAAGCATGTGTTGCATTTGTATATCATTGCTTTTCATTTGTTTACTAACCAAAAGTACAAAAATATGTCATCTAACCTTGTTACTTGCAGATGAAGCAACCATAGGTCAAAACAGTCAAAGGCAATCATTGAGCCATAGATGGTGGCCATTATGAAGAATTTGGGCACCATAATCATTCACAAGAGTTCATATGAACCATGACATCATTTTGGATCAAGATCTCAAGTGGTAGAGGCTTGGATGTCATCAGAGCATAGCCAGGTCAACTGAAACCCTAGAAAAGTCAACACAAGTCAACTATGCATTCAATCATGTCCATACAAGTCTCATTTGACATTTCAAACATCAACATTGAAGGATTTGAGGTCAGATGAAAAGTTTCCAAAAATAGTAAGTGACCTGTAATTTCAAACTGCCAAAAATGGAAAGGTTTTCTCCTCAAGTTTACATCATCAATCAAGCTTCAAATGAACTTTTGTCCAACATGAAAGTTGAAGATCTTGCTCTCACCTTTCCAAAATGTCCAAGAACATCCATTTCTCATGTGTGGTTGGCAAGTTATGATGAAATCATTGTCAATGGATTTTGAACTTCAAGCTAGCATAACTTTTGCACCAAATGGCCAAATCATGTGGTTCTTTTTGTGACATTTCCATCTTGATATGCTCTATCATAATCATGAATCACATTTCATCAATTCTCATCACAAAAATATTGCATTTTTCATTTGAATTTAATTTGAATTTTGGAGGGAAATCTCCAATTTGAAAACTATGCTTTACCTTTGCATTTTGCCACTTCCATTTGGTTCTAAACAGGTTTTGAACTCATTTCCAATCAAAAACTCGACACTGTTCCATTAGCATATGAGCATAAGGGTGATTTTGGCAATTTGCATAAACCATTCCATTTCACTAATCCTTTTGCATTAGCCTAACCATGATTAGTGAGTTTGATTAGCAGGTGGTATTTAAACATAATCCTAACAGAATTCATCAACAACAACTTCAGAATTTCAGATCTAAACTTTTGCTCTCAAAAATTCTCTCAACTTTTCATCGAGTTTCTTCATATCTTTTGCATGCTTCTTGTTCTGTTCATCATTTCTAAGCATAATTGAAGTTTATTGAAGCAAGATTGTGAAGAATTCTGCACGAATCTTGGACTGTGAAGCTTGTGCATATCCATGGCAGTTGAGATTTCAAGAGGAAGCAAGCATTGTTGAGCTGAAATCTTGCATCCATTCATTCATTCAAGCTTGGTAGAGCATCTGTTTCGCGTTTCCAGGACTTGAATCGAGCGATTTCAACTCTGCATCATCATTGAGGTCAGTTTTCGATTGCTCCAATTCTGGAAATAATCATGTGCATCTTGTAGATCTTGGAATGTAGGTCACACTGAGCTTTAGATCTATTGATTTCATGCAATATTGAAGTAGTTATGTTGAATTGAAGTTTGGTTGATGAAACTTTCTCTGCTCGATTCTTTTGATATGGTTAGAATTAGATGAAATTGATGCTGGATTGTTAATGTATGATGAAGGACGAATCGATTGATGTATGTTTCATGAATTTCTATGCACATTGGATCTTGATGATGATGAACACGATGAACTGTATGAGTTTGTTAGGGTTTCGAATTCCAGAATCGTTTTGATCTTGCCTAGCCGAGTTTGCAGGTGGTTTGTTGTTTTTCGCTCATGTATTGGGCCATGTGTTGGTTTCTGATTGGCCAGCGTTTCAATTAAATGAAACGCGGCGTTTAAGCCTGGCGCCATATTCAAATTCACACGTGGTTCGATTCCGGACCAATGCATTTCACATATTTGCTTTGTACATTTTCTCCACTTATGCTTATCATGTTCATATGCCTTCATTCATGATTTTTAATTTTTTCTTTTCATTCCAAAATTCATAACTCCAAAAATATGCATCCAAATCACATGAGATTTTTTTCACAATGTTCCTCATGATGTCTACTATTTTTTGATGATTTTTCCAGATTTTGTGCTCAGTTGGATTTTTAATTGGCCTAGGGTTTATGTTTGTATGTCATACCTTGCACCTTGCTTACTATTTTATTTGTGAAACGATGATGGTTGATCCAATGCTCTTGAAAATTGACATGCATAAACTAGACTCATTGCTGGTCATTTTGGTATATAGTTTGAATTTTTCTCATTTCTGGATGTTGAGTTATAATGTGATTAATGGAGGTGTGACAATGTGTGTCACACCATTTCTTGTCCAACTTGCTGATTTTATTTACCTTGCCAAATAAATGCCAAATGATCTGAATTTTTGCATGTTGCTTCTTATGGATGTTAAGATTGATCATGAATTTTGTGGAATTTTTGGATCCATTTCCAATTTGTTTGAGATTTTCTTTACTGGTTGGTCATAATTGGACTTTTGATGAGTGTTGAACTTTCATGATTTGTGAAATTCTTGTGCCTTATCATATGAGCTTGAAATTTTGTACATTGATTCTTGACATGTTGAAGTGTGTCTTAGCTTTGGTTTGAGTCATTTATCTTATGTCATTTCTGTTTTAGGATTGCCGTAAGTTGATGCACCATTTGTGGTCTTGTTTGAGCTTGTTTATGCTTACCTTAACTTGATGATTTTAATTGGCATGCTTATACTCACCCAAATGTATTGATTTTTGGTATGATGATCCTTTGGTGTGTGCTGCTTAGCCTTGATTTTTCTTGAGATTTATTGAATCATTCTTGAGTTGATATGCTTTGGTTCATTCTGTCTACTTCCATGAGCTTTCAACTTGCATGCTTTGACATGATTTGGTTTGTGAAATGAAATTGGTTGATTCTTTTGACATGAGACCACTTGGATGATGTTCTTATTTGATAAATCTTGATTCTTGCCAATTTTCATGTTCTGTTTTGGTTTATTTCTCCTTCTTTGACCCTAGGCCTTGTCCTAGTGGTTTGCTTCTCATGTTTGAGTTTGTTTTCAGGTTAAGAAGTACATGGCTTTAAGGAGATTAATTCACATGACTTGAGTTGGTTTGTTTGATTGTTATTGACTAACATTGACTTGTGTTGTAGGTTGCTCTTAGCTCATTTGAGTTGAGCTTGTGCCTTGCACATTGTGCTTACTTGTTTGATTGTACATTGTCTGTTGACTGTTGGATCATTTGTTTGACTTTTTTGAATTGGATACTAATTGAGTTGGATTGATTTCAGGTATATTAGTTGCTTAAGTTAATTTTGCACTTGCTTTTGCTTGGTTGCTTAACCAATTAGGTATACCTTCTCTTCTTCATGTAGTCTGAAAGACCTGGCTTGTTATGTGGCCAGGCACCTGTCTGAAGTCCTCCTTAAGAGGCAATGTCTTTGTGTGTTTATCTTTGTCCCCAAGCAGGAAAAGTACTTTTGATAAGGCAATTGGTAGATAAAAGAGATGTGTAGTCCATCTCCTACTATTCTGTGTGTCATCCCTTTGCTCACATTACATGTTGTAGCATTGTGGATCTTAACCCAAGATCTATAGAGTCATTCTCTTGTGGAGAGAGTTCCTACTTTCTGAACTCCCACACATTCTATCATTCAATGCTCTCTCTGACCAGAGATAAGAGCAATGAGGCACACCCCTCATATCCATTTCATCTGCTTCACCTTAACTCTCAATGTTAAGGTTAAGAGCACAACTTACCCCATTCCAGTTGACTGTAAAGTCTAACCTTGTTTGAGCCAAATTGCTTGTGTATAGTGTGTGTTAATTGACTGGTTTGTCTGATTGCTTGATTCACTTGTGCATATCTGCTTATGTGTACCTTTGTGCATTTATCATCATTAATTACTCATTATTGCATGATCATCATTTCATATCTTTGTGACATCTTTGATTGTCCATGAGGGATCAATTGTAAGTCCATTTATTGGCCATGGTGTTCCTATGATTTGGAAGAGGATTAGGACTAAGACCATTTGTTGGCATCCTATTTCCTAGGAGTCGAGTGTAAGACCATTTATTGGCAACTTGTTTCCTTTGCTTTTTGCTCTTGTTTGCTTGTTGTATGTGAGGATTCAATTGTAAGTCCATGTTGTTGGCATTTGTATTCCTATGATCATTCCTTGGAGATTGGAATAAGTCCAGATAGATTGGCATCTGATATCCATGTTTTGTTTTGCTTTGGGAGATTGGAGTAAGACCATTTATTGGCATCTGGTATCTTTGTTTGGTTTTGTTTCAGGAGATTGGTATAAGACCATTGATTGGCATCTGATATCCCTGTTTGTTTTAGGAGATTGGTGTAAATCCATTGATTGGTATCTGGTATCCACTTTTATTTGTGAGATTGGTATAAGACCATTGATTGGCATCCGGTATCACCTTGTTTTGTTTTGCTTATTTGTTATTGCTCATTTTCCTATTCTTAAGGACACACTTGAATCATCTTCTATATGATTTCAAGAGGTGAACATTTAAGAAGTTTTACACTCCTTCACCCATCCATCTTTTGTTTCTTTAAAAATTCCCTTTTCACTTGTTGACTTTCAAAAAACTTTGACATATTGTGCAAACATTTTTACCTCTTTTCAAATTAGAAACCTGGACCTTAAGTCCTTGATTTTCAAACTTCATTTTTTGATATTACTTCTTTCTGAATTGAATTCTAATCATACTTTGACCATATTTTGTGAATACTCATAATCAATTAACTTCACTCATTCAATTGTTTTGTGGCTTTGTCCATTCTTGTTAAGTTTTCATACATTAGCCATAGGTTTGATTTATCTTAGTGGTTGATGTTAATCTCACCTTTGTCCTTAGTGATTGAATTGTAAGTCTTCCTTGCTTATTATAGGGTTAACCCCTCACTAGCAAGTTGATGCTTTTCTCACATGGTGGACTTGTTGTTTGTATAAGGTTGAGTTTTCTCCCGTGGATAACGTAAGACCTTAGGGCTTTTGTTTAAAATGAATCCACTCATATTTTGGAAATCTTTTAGCCGAACTACGGCGTTTTGATCCTTACCTTTCATGGAAGGTACGTAGGCAACGGGTTCATCCGTTCAAACACAAAAATAATAAAAATTGTATATTCTTTTCTCATCCCTTCCATCATTGTTTGCACAATATGTCATAAACAAATAAACTTTTTATACAACAAGTGAGAAAAGAGGTTCCCTAGGAGTACCTAGGACGTGATGGGTGCCTAATACCTTCCCATTGCGTAATTAACCCCTTACCCAGATCTCTGACCTTTTCATTAGTTTTCTATGTGTAAAACTTCTTAGGCTTTTGTTCGCTTTTTAGCCATTCCTTTGGATAAATAAAAGTGCGGTGGCGACTCTATCTTTGTATGCTTTGCCTTTGATTTAATCAATAAATTATAAAGTGATGAATACACCGCTACAGGTACGATGCACTTAAGTGAATTGTAGAACATCGTAAGGTACGGTGTACTTAAGTAGAACACGAAATATGGTAAGGTACCAGGCGTTTAAGTGATTTTGGCATATTATAAGATATGGGGCACATACACTTAAGTGGACTTTTTAGCTTGCAGCCCACACAAGTGGTTCTATAAATAGAACCCTTGTGCAGAAGCATTTATGCAGTTGCAATTTTGTTTTTATCTCTCTCTCTCTCTCACTCAAAGCCTTCATTCGTAGCAGCTAGCACTGAGATTGAAGGAATTTGTTCGTGTGGACTGAGTAGAGGCGTTGTCACCGTTCAACGTTCGTGATCGCTCCGTAGATCTGCATCAAAGATTACAATCACCACAAGAGGTAACGATTCTATCATTGATCATGCTCATTCGTAAGGATCACTAAAGGAGAAATTTTAAATTCCGCTGCGTTTTGGATCGCTCTTCTCCTTCAGCATGAGCCAAGGCAAGATCAGCTGAATCCAGACCTACATTGAAGGTATTTTCCAGAAATTTTAATCTCTTCGATTCTCTCTCAATCTTGCTCAATTATCTTGATTCTTTGGTTGTCTGAAGTCTTACCAATGTAGGCAAGAAGATTGAGTTGCTTTGAGGTCAAATCGAAGCAACTCAGTTCATGTACCTCAAATTTCAACTCCATGTATCTCTCAATATACTTGGAGTTAGGATAAACTTAGGCCAGATTCGTGCTCAGTGCCATTTTTACTTTGAAATCATGTCCTTCTTTTTAATTTTGGTGATGGTTATGACTGAACCAGTCCGGCCAGGGTCGCCGGAGAAGACGACCGACCTTTGGACGTCGTTGGTGAGCTTGATGGTTCTGAGCCACAGGATCCTTGTGAAATGAAATAATCTCGTGCGTTGGTTTGAATTACCAAGTTTGTGGTGCGCTGACTAGAGTCCATCGTGGATAGCGCACTTGTGACCACTTGATCTGCCACCTCAATTAATGAGGGAGATCAAGTGGTTCACGTTTTTTCTGATATTTTAATTTTCATTTTAATTGCATTATTTTCATTAATTCATATTAAATTTAATATTGATCCAAAAAATATGAGAGTTTTACCAAAAAATTTCAAATATTTTCCTCTTTCATATTCTGAATTAAAATTATTGTTTGGATCATTATTAATATTTTTCATGATTTAATTGATTTTGCATTTGTTTTTAATTGTTCAAAAATATTTTTAAGTGTCCAAAAATTATGAAATTTTTTCTCCAAGGTCCTTTGACCTTGTTTGACCTATGATAAATCTCATGGCCATTTTTTTAGCGTTTTGTTGAGATTTTAGGAATTGGACAAACCATATTTAATTTAAATGCCTTATGTTAGTATTTTTAATTTTATTAAATGCCAAATAATTTTGTTGACCAATTGTGATGACTTGTTTGAGTTTGACTATTGTTGTTGGGTCTTGGTCAAGGTTGATTTGACTTTGTTGAGTTAATATCATTGGATTTAGGGGATTTGATGGAATGTACATTCCATCTCCCAAAATGAATGAATGATATTAATTTGGTAAAAGTCCTCTTTTGATCAATTTGTGATTTCACCCATTCCCCTCCCACTTCATCTCATTCCTCTTCTTTAATTATTCATCTCATTTGGTCTATGATATCTCAAAGTCCTAATGCTAGTTGATTAAAAAATTAACATTAGTATGGATGAGATTAGGCGACACCTTTTGCATATCCTTTTTTGTGTGTGGTATGTTTCATGAGCATAGTCTATTATACTATGTCTCTAACATACATTAACACTAAAATTCTATTGCCCCAGCCTCAAATAGTTGTGACTTCTACATAAGTCCAATTACGATTGCTTAACATAGCGCTAAATTTGTGACATAAAAGGCATAAGCATTCTAGTTAGTGAGATTGTAAGTCTCCCCTCTTTCATGGTATTGTGTGGAAACTTGGCCTTCTTTCCTTCCTTTGGAATATGTTTTGGTTCAAGGATCCATGCTTGTGATAAGTGGGTTGAGTGTTCTTCAAATAATGTCTCAAATTAAAAAGCAAAAGCAAAACAATACTAACTCCTGACCTATTAACTACTAACTTTTAATTTCAAGCCATTTACTTTAATGCAATTTACTTTTAGCATTTTATTTCATTTGTCATTGTTCATATCATTCTAATTGTTTATGTTAATGCAATTTTCACTTTGTCCACTTGGACCATATTGTGTGATATATTTTGTTTGTGTATACTTTGCTTGTTTGTGTGGTCTTTGACCATTAATGTACATAATAACAACAAAAAAAACTAAAAAAACTTTTGTGTGGACTGTTGGCTTGATCTTGGACAAATGGACTTAGAATTTAGGCAACATTCCTATGCTAAAGGACTTGGCCAATGCCAACTTATTGAGAAACCAAGTGCTTGCAATTTGAAACTTCATCTGATATATCATTCAATATCTCTCTAAGTTCGTCTACAACATGATCATTATGAAGTTGTTATTTTGAACCTGTGACTTGTGAAATTCATCTGTTACATGGGCTACCTTGGAGAAGATCATGGAATGGATAAGCTTGGATATGGCCATCTTTATTTGATGCCTTGATCTTCATGATAATATAATTGTGCATTTGTGTGTTGCTTGATTCTAAAAAAGTCCAAGGGAATTCTGGGTTTCTATTGACATTTTTTTCTATTGGATTGCTACCCATTTGGTCAGATCTTTTCAACTCTAAACTTTTAATTTCTGTACATAGGATAGTCTCTGCATCTTCTCCCCATCTCTTTAATTTTAAAATCTCTCCCTCCCTTTTCAAAATCTTCTTTGATTGGACTTATTTTGTTCTCAACTTTGACCATTGTGCAAAAAGATAGAAACTTTGGCCTTATGCCATTGGATTTTCAAACTTTTTTTCTAAATCAAACTTGTAAATAAACTTAACTATACTTGACTTAAACTTTCAAAAAAGCCAAAAAGAACTAACTCATTCAAACAATTTTAGGCCTTCGTGCCTTTCAAATTTAATTTTTGTTAAAAGCAATGCATCCACTTTGAAATTTGTATCACGAACTACGAGGTTTTGATCCCTCATTCTTATGTCGGTACGTAGGCACAAGACCGAAGGTCTTGTCAAACATAAAAATATAATTAATGAATTCTTTTCTCACCCCCCCCCCCCCATTCTATTTGTTTGTAAACATCACTTTGTACCGAATACATATGCATACAAAAAGGGCTCCCTAGGAGTACCTAGGACACTTTGGGTGCTAACACTTTCCCTCTGTGTAACCAACCCCCTTACCTGTAATCTCTGACACTTTATTAGTTTTAATTTGAAAACTTCTTACTTTTGGGTTTTCTTCGTAGTTTTTCCCTTTTCCCTTGGAAACAATAAAAGCACGGTGGCGACTCTTGTTATTTGATCTCTAGCTTATCCATAGCTTGATGATCATGAATTTACCGCTATAGTCTGTTGTAGTAAATCCTCACTGCAGAGGGATCATCACTGATGCCAGAATTTTCAGATAGTGATCTGATCTTCTCCACTAAAGACTCAACAAACAAAGTAATTGCTTCTTCTAGGGTGGGGAAGGTAGGTTCTGGTTCAGGAGTAGGAGATGGAGATGATGGTGGTGTGTGGGTAGTTTCAGCAGGACATTAAGAGTTAGGGATGATAGGGTTTTTAGAGGGAGTTTCAGATGGTGTTGTTGTTGGTTATTCAGATGGGGATGGAATGTTGGCTTCTGGTTCAGATTGTTGGTGTGTAGAAAGGGCACGAGCTTGAAGTCGAGCCAAGGTGGGAGATTGGGGGTCAGCAGGCTCTAAGTCAGAGGAGATGGTGTAGTAAGGTGGGGATGAAGGTGTTGAAGAGGGTGATGATATTGGTTCATTGAATATTTCTGCTTCAAAGATGGGCAAGGTTGTGGTGGTGAGGTTAAATTTTTGAAGAGAGGGAGATGAGGGGTTAGAGGTAGGTGTTTAAGAGGGTTTGGTAGTGGAGGGTGAAGGTTCAAAGTGTGTATAGATGGGTGAGGTTTGAGTAAGGGAATAAGCAAGTTGCTTTAAATGAACAGAGGGAGAATTAGGAGGCAGAGACTTACTTGGAGATTCGATCAGAGGGACAGGAGGTCTTGATACAGAAGGTTCCCCCAGCTTTGCTTTCTTGGCCTTCTTTGACTTCTCAGAGGGCTCCCGTTGTCTCTTCATGAAGTTTGGTTGATGCTCAAGCAGCCAATCCATAAAGAACTCTGAGATGTCCACTCCTTGGTTGGTTAGATCCTATAGATAGTGTGCAACAACCTCTGAAGGATCAATTTTTGAGAAGAGGTAGAGGCCAATGGGAATTTTCCTTTGATCTCTCAGTGCTTCCCAAGAGGTGTCCAATGAAGGCTTTACCAGAATCTGCTCAATTACCCCCATGCTCTTCAGATTTCGTGCATTCAGAGGCCTCCTAGTGTCAACAATGACGTCCTCCATCAAATTATGGTGAATCAGATGATACACCAATCCGCTCTCTATCAGAACGTCAGAAATCAGCCTTCCCATAGGGATGTAGTGAAGGTAGAGAAAAACAAGAAAGGGGGTTTGAATTGTTTTTGGAAATAAAAACTTTTTGAGATATCAGACACAGAGAGAATAAAAAGGAATATGACACATAATTTTATACTGGTTTTTTTGAAATTCAAAGCTACTCCAGTCCACCCTGCCAAGGTGATTTCGCCTTCAAAAAGGTCTTAATCCACTAATCTTGAAAGATTACACAAACAATCGTCTAAGAGAATAATCCCTTAGCCCTCTCAAGTATTCAGACTGCATAGAGTCACTTGAGGAAATATCTTAGAAAAAATATGATTTGTAATGCAATGTGCTTCTAACAAAAAGCAAATATTAAAGAATTATAAAAACAATAGTTTTTCACGTGAGAGCAACAGCTCATGAAAAATGAGAGAGATGAATGAGAGTTTTTGTATTCTTGTGTGTCTCAGATGTGTCTTCTTGTGAAGTATTTAGTCCTTTATATAGGTGTTGAGAAGAACCGTTGGAGTGATGACAGGATCTTGGTCAGTGAAGAATGTTTATTGTTATTACTCTCCTTGTTTCTTTCTAAAACAATTTTGTGCGCCTCATTATTTCCTTCTAGAAATAATTTCTTTCCAAAACCAGATGTCTTTTCGGTTACGTGTTCTGAACTGGTGAATCTGTATCAAAGTCTTGGTAAATCAGAGTTTAACGTCAGAGGTTGATTATATCTGACCACATCAGAGTTTCTCTATGCTCTTGACTTCTTCGGATTCAAAGTCTGGATTCAGTCTTCTTTACCAGAGTTTCTGACTTCTTTCTATTGCGTTGGTAACTGCATTGATCAGAGTCAAAACCTTCTAGACGCGTTTTCTCTGAGAAGCATAGGATAGTCGAATTCTGTATTTGATGTATTTTTCTATCGGATGTTTGATCAGAGTTCTGCACACTTAAGAAAAATTTCGTTAGAGTACCATTTTTGTTTCATCCTTTGTTATCATCAAAATCTTAGAGATACATTGTAGAACCAACTTTGTTCTTATAATCTCCCCCTTTTTGATGATGACAAAACAATAAATAGCACAGGTGAAACAGTAAAGAAATATTTCATATCAGATAGAAAAGGGAACTCCCCCTGAGTTAGATCCTTGGATTAATCAGAAGTTCTTACCGAACCTTCCTTGGTTTAGTGCTTTAGCTACTTTCCTACATATCTTTAGTCATTAATTTAGTAATAATTTTTAATAATGTTTGTAGTGCTTTAAGAAGATTTAGTTATGTTTCCATCAGAGTTGTTTTAGTTCTCCCCCTTTTTGTCAGAATCAAAAAGACATAGCAAAAAAGTTGATATTAATAAAGAGAGCAGTTACAGATAAGCAGCAGAGAAGTCAGACATTAGAAATCAAAGGAAACAACAAAATCAGAAAGGCAATAAGCAAATATCCTAGGTGCCTAAGGGTTTGGGGGCGGAGGCATCCTTTGGAGCAGCTGAGACAACATGTTCTGAATGTTGATGTTGACAGAGTCCTGTTGATCCAGCCTAGTCCGAACTACTTGTTATTCTTTTTGCAGTTCCTCTAGAGTCTTCAAGACTAGAGGGAAAAACCCAGAGTTGGAGTGCTCCCCTTGAGTCAGTGCATCAACGTTGGCTTTGGCAACTTCTTCTGCAGCTACACGAGTTGCTTCTTCAGCTTCCGCTTTAGCTTTCGCCTCAGCCTCAATAGCAGCAGCATCCGCAACAGCTTTTGCTTCAGCTTCCCTAATTCGCTGTTCTTCCTCTTGGCGTGCTTTCTCTTCAGCTTCCTTCCTTTCCCGTTCCTCATCCTCTCTGGCTAAGCGCTCTTGAAGTCTAATACCAGTGTCTCTGATAAAGTCGTTGCAGACTTGTTCAGAGAGGCCTTTCAGTTTGAAGGCTTCAGAGGTCATCCGACTTATCACTCTGTTCTAGTGGATTCTTACTGCAGAGGGATCTTCACTGATGCCAGAGTTGATTGTCAGATACTTGACCTTCTCCACTGAAGACTCTGCAAAAACCTGTATTGCTTCTTCAAGGGTAGGAAGGGCAGTCTCTGGTTGAGTGTCAGATGCTGGGGAGGATGGAGAAGGTGAGTTTGGGGCACTGAGATTTAGTGTGGGAGGTATGGAGGCAACAGAAGTTATGGGTGTGGGAATTACAGATAGTGATTGTGTTATTTGTTCAGGTTCTGGGTGTGGTTCAGATGGTGAGTGGGTTGGTTGTGGTTCAAACTGGATTGGTTGTTCAGACGATGGATTTGGTTGTTGTGCATGTGGTGGTGTTTGAGGTTGTTTAGATGTAGTTGGGTTTGGATGTTCAGGAGGTGGGGAAGTGACTTCTGGTTCAGGTTCAGAGTGTGATGGTTGTTGAGAGGCCAGAGCATGAGCTTGTAGCTGAGCCAAAGTGGGGGATTGGGGGTCAGATGGTTCGGTGTCGGAGGAGAGTTCATAGTATGGTGGGGATTATGGAGATGGTGATGATGATGATGAGGTGGTTTCATTTAGCATTTCTGCTTCTGAAATGGGTAGTGTGGTGGTAGCAAGGTTGCATTTGAGTGAGGGTGGGTTAGAGGTTCTGGTGGTTGAGGGAGGAGTTTCAGCGGTGGTGTATATTGGGGTGGTTTGAGGAAGAGAAGAAGCAAGAGGTTTTATTTTAACAAAGCGAGAGAGAGGTACAGACTTTCTTGGAGAGCGCGCCAGAAGGACTGGAGGTCTTGATCCAAAGGATTCTCCCAGCCTTGCTTTCTTTGCCTTCTTGGACTTCTCAGAGGGCTCTCGCATCCTCTTCATGAGGTTTGATGGACGCTCAGGTAGCTAGTCCATTGTGAAGTCAAAGATGTCCACCCCTTGATTGGTAAGGTCCTGTAGATAGTAGGCTACTACCTCTAGAGGGTCAATCTTGGAGAACAGGTAGAGTCCGTGGGGAATCTCCCTCTATTCCCTGAGTGCTTCCCATGAAGTATCAAGTGTTGGTTTGACTCTGACTTGATCAGTGATTCCCATGCTCTTCAGATTCTGAGCATTCAGCGGTCTTCCAGTGTCAATAGTGACATCTTCCATAAGTCTGAGCTGAATCAGGTGATCCACTAAGCCACTATCAATCAACACATCTGATATGAGTCTCCCTAGAGGGATGTATTTCCTAGTCTTCATGTTGTTTCTGGTGTCCTTGACTTAGTCTCTGAGGTACTTGAAGAGAAGTGCAGGAAGACAAAGTTTCAGACCCTTATGAATGCAGTACAGATCTGTGTTGATGTAGTTAGAAGAGTTTGATGCAGGGCGATGGTGAATGGTGCCTAAGATGATCTTCAACCAGACACGGAGGTTCTAATGTAGCTCTTTGTTCTTAGAATGCTTGCCTTCAGCATTCTGTTGGAAGATGGTATGGTTGATTTCCTGGGACAAGTATTTTGCCCTAGGGTTTATTTTGTAGATGTGTCTGCCTCCTGTCTTATCCATGTTCAGAAGAGAGGCAATGGATTTCTCAGTGATAACTATCTTGACTCCCAGAACGTAGGAGACAATGTAGTGATCATCTGAGTCTGCGAAACGCCAAAACTCCTTCACCATATTTGTATACATAGGGCCATAGAGGCGTTTAAAATAGGTTTCCCACCCTTGCATTCTCAACTCTTCAGTTAGGTCTATGCCATTCTTCTTCATATTTTTAAAGTCCACTAGCGACTCACATAGAACTTAGAGTGTTTCAAATGGTGTTGCTAGGTGGATGTGAGGCTCACGATCGAGGATATAGGGTTCCCTGTAGAAAGGGGTTGAGACGACGCTGGTGGTTGCTGTAGTTTGTTGACTTGAAATGGGTGTTTGCTTCGTTGAATTCATTTGTTGGGAGAAGTTATAAACTGATTGTTGCTGAGAATCCATGAAGAACACCGTTGAAGATGAGGGTTGAAAGATGAAGAGCTTGAAGAAAACTGCAGAGTTCTTGAAGGATATGAAGAACTGAGAGACAGAGAGAGAGGGTTTAGTGTGGTCGTGTGTGTAAAGTGTGCAAGTGTAATATGTGAAATGAATTTATACACAATAGGATGCATGCAAAATGAAAATAGAAAGAGAGTTTAACTGTTAAGATATTAAATGCAGCACATTAACCAAGTAGGCAGGTTTGATGGAAAATGATTACAGCCCATGTTGGAGGTCAAATCCCCAAATCAGCACACTGCTCGAGGAGATTTCAAGAGTCTGTCGGTTGATTTCTGCTAGACAGTTGTCTAGAAGTTCCAAGGTCAGACACAAAATGTACCACGTGTTACTTTATCTGATCTTCAGGAATACCAAAGGGTTGGATCCTGAGGATTTCTGATTCAGATAGCTTCTAACTAGTAGTAGCATTAGAGTCAGATATAGATTCCAGCTGTTTACTTTAGAATCTTATTTTTCTATTTCAGAGGCACATTTCATTCTGGACAATTTTGAATGTTTAAATTTTTCAAGATAAATGAGAATTTATCTTTAGCGAGGGGTTTGGTAAAAATATCAGCCCATTGATGGTCTGTATCAATATATTTTAAGGTAATTACCCCTTTCTGAACATAGTCTCTAATGCAATGATGTTTTATTTCTATGTGCTTAGCTCTGGAATGCAAAATATGATTCTTACTTAAACAGATGGCAACAGTATTATCACAAAAAATAGGAACGTTACTCTCAAAAATCAGAAGGTCTTCAAGTTGATTCTTCATCCAGAGCATCTGAGTAGTGCATAGTGATGCTAATATATATTCTGCTTCTGCAGTGGACAGATATAGGTTGATTGCCTTTTGCTGGCCCAAGATATAAGATTCTTTCCTAAGAACTGACAGTTCCCAGATGTACTTTTATGTTCCATTTTGTCCCCGGCGTAATTTGCATCACAATAACCAGAAAGTATATACTCTTACGTTTTTCATACATCAGGCCCAGGTTAGGGGTTCCTTTCAGATACCTGAGAATTCTTTTAACATCTGTTAAATGAGATTCTCTAGGATCTGATTGGAATCTGGCACAGAGACATACACTAAACAGAATATCAGGATGTGTAGCAGTCAGATAGAGAAGAGAGCCTATCATACCACGATAGAGCTTCTGACAAACCTTCTGGCTAATTTCTTCTTTTTCCATAATGCAGGTTGGATGGATAGGTGTCTTAGCAAGTTTGCATTCAACCATTTCGAATTTATTCAGAATGTCTTTTATGTATTTACTTTGATAAACGTAGGTAGCTTCTGAGGCTTGATTGATTTGAATCCCTAGAAAATACTTTAGTTCTTGCATTAAGCTCATTTCAAATTCTGCCTACATTACCTCAGAGAATTCTTGACATACAGAAGGATTAGCTGAACCAAAAATGATGTCATCAACATATATCTGGCATATCATGAGATCATTTCTAATGTTTTTACAAAAGAGTGTACAATCAACCTTTCCTCTAATGAAGTCATGTTCCAGAAGGAAGTTACTTAATATATCATACCAAGCTCTATGAGCTTGTTTTAAACCGTATAGTGATTTCTTGAGTTTAAAAACGTGTTCTGGACATTTAGAGTTTTCAAAACCTGGAGGTTGATTGACATAAACTTCTTCTGATATATAACCATTAAGAAATGCACTCTTGACATCCATTTGATATAGTTTTATAGAATGATTTACAGCAAATGAAACAAGTAAGTGAATAGATTCTAACCTGGCGATTGGGGCAAAGGTTTCGTTGTAGTCAATGCCTTCTTGTTGATTGTACCGTTGTGCCACCAGTCGTGCTTTGTTTCTGACTACTTCTCCCTTTTCTTTCAGTTTGTTTCTGAACACCCATCTGGTTCCTATAATATGATTTCCTTTAGGCTTTGGAACAAGATCCCAGACGTCATTCTTTGAGAACTGATCTAGCTCTTCTTTCATAACCAGAACCCAGTCATTATCTTGAAGTGCCTCATCACAGGAGGTAGGCTCAATCAGAGATACTAGTCCTAGAGTAAATTCTTCAGATACTTTGAATGTTGACCTAGTTCTGACAGGTTCATCCTTGTTTCCCAGAATCCAATCTTCAGAGATTATGGGGTGACTTCTTGATTTCTTCTGGATAGTTGAGGCTTCAATTGCATCTGGATTTTGTTTATCGGATACTTCTGGTGCTTTAGTCTTTTCGTCAGAACCTGCAAGAGTAATCTCCAGATCTGCAAGTTTCTCAACTAGCTTTGACTTTTCAGGGTCAAGCTTATCATCAAATCTAACATGGATTAATTCTTCCATAATTTTGGTTTCTATGTTGTATACTCTGCGGCCTTTAGAGCGTTCTGATTATGCTAACATAATACCTTTTTGTGCTTTTGAATCAAACTTGTTCAGATGTTCTTTAGTATTCAGAATAAAGCAAGAGCATCCAAAAGGATGGAAATAAGAAATGTTGGGTTTTCTTCCCTTGCACAGTTCATAGGGAGTCTTTTCCAAAATAGGTCTTATAGAGATTTTATTCTGAATATAACACGCTGTATTTACTGCTTAAGCTCAAAAGTCTTAGCCACATTTGTTTCATTGATCATGGTTCTGGCCGTCTCTTGGAGTGTCCTATTCTTCCTTTCTACAACTCCATTTTATTGTGGAGTTCTAGGACAGGAGAAATCATGGGATATTCCATTAGAATAAAATAGTTCCTCAAAAAATTTATTCTCAAATTCTCCACCATGATCACTTCTGACTCTGATGATTTTAGAGTCAAACTCATTTTGCACTTTAGAACAGAAGCTAGTGAATACATAGTGAGACTCACTCTTGTGCTTTAGGAATTTTACCCATTTCCGGCGACTAAAGTCATCAACAATAACTAGTCCATATTTCTTTCCATTGACTGACACTGTCTTAACAGGCCCAAACAGGTCAATGTGAAGAAGTTCCATAGGCTTAGAGGTGGAAACAATATTTTTATTTTTGAAAGACGTTTTTGAAAATTTACCTTTCTAACATGCCTCACATAGAGCTTCCGAAGAGTACTTCAGTTTAGGTAGGCCTCTGACTAACTCGAGTTTATTTAGCTGAGATAGTTTTCTTATGCTAATGTGGCCTAAGCGTCTATGCCATACCCATTGCTCTTCATGAACAGACATCAGGAATTTTACATTTTGTTCTTTTAGGTCTGAAAGATTTATCTTGTAAATATTGTGTTTCCTCTTGCCAATGAATAGGACTGTTCCATTATTCTGATTAATTGCTTTACGTGTTTTTTGATTGAAGATTAATCATAACCGTATCACTTAATTGACTTATTGATAGCAGATTATGCATTAATCCTTCTACATAGAGAACATCAGATATAGAGGGAAGAGTTCTGTAGCGGTGTATTCGTCGCTATATGATTTATTGATTAAATCAAAAGCAAAGCATACAATGAATCGAGTCGCCACCGCACTTTTATTTATCCAAAGGACTGGCTAAAAAGCGAACAAAAGCCTAAGAAGTTTTACACATAGAAAACCAATGAAAAGATCAGAGAGTCTGGGTAAGGGGTAAATTACGCAATGGGAAGGTGTTAGGCACCCACTACGTCCTAGGTACTCCTAGGGAGCCCTTTTCACACTTGTTGTACTAAATTGTTATTTGTTATGAAATATTTATTGTGCAAACATGATTGGGATGATGAGAAAAGAATATACAATTTTATTGTTTTTGTGTTTGAACGGATGAACCCGTTGCCTACGTACCTTTCCATAAAAGGTAAAGGATCAAAACGCCGTAGTTCGGCTAAAAGATTTCCAAAAGTTAGTGGATTCAATTATAAACACAAGCCTTAAGGTCTTACGTTATCCACGGGAGAAAACTCAACCTTATACAAACAACAAGTCCACCATGTGAGAAAAGCTTCAACTTGCTAGTGAGGGGTTAACCCTATAATAAGCAAGGAAGACTTACAATTCAATCAACTAAGGATAGATAGGTGAGATTAACATCAACCAACTAGGATAAATCAAACCTATGGCTAATGTATGAAAACTTAACAAGAATGGACAAAGCCACAAAACGATTGAATGGGTGAAGTTAATTGATTATGATTATTCACAAAAGGGGAGTCAAAGTATGATTAAGATTGATTCAAAAGAAGTATTATGAAATGGAGTTTGAAAAGTCAAGGACTTGGGGTCCAGGTTTCTAATTTGAAAGCATGAAGATGTTTGCACAATATTTATCTCAAGTTTTGAAAGTAATGTGTGAAAAGGTTTAGGACAAAGAGGGATGAATGGATGAAGATGGAGTGTAAAACTTCCTAGAAGGTTCACCTCTTAAAATCATATAGAAGATGACTCAAGTGTGTCCTCTGGAATAGACAATGAGCAATAACAAACAAGCAAAGCAAAAGAGGAAAGTCAACAAAAGCGGATACCGGATGCCAATCACTGGACTTATACCAATCTCCTAAAACAAAACTGGATATCAGAGGCCACTCTATGGACTTATACCAATCTCCTCAACAAAGAAATAAAAAGTGGATACCGGATGCCAATCTATCTGGGCTTATACCAATCTCCAACAATTAACAAAGCAAACACTTGGATGTCAGATGCCAATCTATCTGGGCTTACTCTATCCTCCAACATATGATCATAGGAAAACAAATGCCAAATTACACGGACTTACAATTGCATCCTCACATAAATCAAACAAATGCATCAAGCAAAGAGAAGATGAGTGGCCAATGAAATGGTCTTATACTCACTTCCATATCATAGGAACAATAGCCAATGAATGGTCTTACAATTGTCCTCAATGGGCAAACATTAAAGATATGTCACAAAGACAAATGAAATGATCATGCACTAATGAGCAATTAATGATGATAAATGCACAAAGCATGCAAGCAGACATGTACAAATGAACTAAGTAATCAATCAACCAAAGTCATTCCGCACACTCTATAACCAAACAATTAGGCTCATACAAAGGGTTAGGCATTGAAGCCAACTGGAATAGGGTTAATGGTGCTCTTAACCTTGACATTGAGAGCCAAGGTGAAGCAGATGAAAGGATATGAGGGGTGTGCCTCATGCTCTTATCCCTGGTCAGGGAGAGCTTTGAATATCAGAAGGCGTGGGAGTTCAGAAAGATGAAACTCTCTCCACAAGTTAGACTCGATAGATCTTGGGGTTTTTACTCACTATGCATCAACGCATGTGGTGTGAGCAAGGTGAGTGACACACAGAATAGTAGGAGATAGCTTACATATCTCTTGGATTCTACCAATTGCCTTATTTAAAGGACTTTTCCTGCTTGGGACAAAAGTAAACAATCACAAACGTTGCCTCTTAAGGAGGACTTCAGACAGTTGCCTGGCCAAGTAACAGGCCAGGTCTTCCAGACTACATGAGGACAAGAGATTCTACCTCAATGAAAATGCTATGAAGCAAAGCAATGCAAGTTCTCAAAGAACTATTAGCAACTAATGGTACCTGAAATCAATCAAATAAAATCAGTATACAACTCAAATTCAAAACCAATATAAGATAAGGATCAACAGTCAACACAATTAATCCCATGTGCAAAGCACAAAGCCCAAAGCATATGAGCTAAGCATCCTACAAAACAAACAAGTTAGTTCATGATAATCAATCAAACTCAATTAACTTGCATTAATTTCCTTAAAGCATTTGCTTCTTAACCTGAAAAGCAAACTCAAACATGAGAAACAAGACCACTAGGACAAGCCTAGGGTCAAAAGGAGATAAAAAATCCAAAACAGCAAGTGAAAGCTATCAAATATCAAGTTCAAACAATTAAGGAACAAACCCAAGTGGTTTCATATTCATATCATTCATCATTATCATTTCACAAACAAATTAGGTCAAAACATGTCATATAGAACCTCAAAGAAGTCAACAGAAAGACTCCACTCAAATCCAATCACAAACATTTCAATAAATCCTCAAATAATTCATGATCAAACATCATCCATAACATGATAAGCATACCAAATTTCAGCTCATTTGGATCAAGGGAAGTAGGTCAATGAAAATCAGAAAGTCAAAGAAAGTTCAAGCAAACTCATACAAAGCATCAAAACATGCACCAACTTCAATTAATCATAAAACAAAAACAAAACATGATAAATGAATGGGACCAAATCCATGATAAACTTGAAGATGTCTACAATACTCATGCCAAATTTCACACCCATCCAATTAATAACCAGAATTTCACAAACCAAATACAAACATGTATCACAAAAAATCACCAAATGACCAAACAGGGGAGAAAATTCCAATCAAATAGGAAATGCCATCAATAATTCCAGAAAACTTCACATGTTTTCTCAACATCCATAAGTATATTCATGCAAAAATCCAGACCATTTTGAGTTCAATAAGCATGGTAATTAAAATCATGAAGTTGGACATGAATGGTGTGACACAAATTGTCACACCTCTATTAAGAAAATCATAGCTCATCAACCAGCAATGATAAAATCACAAACTCTAAACCAAAATCACCATGAACATGTCTAGTTTAAGCACAAAAAATTTGAGAGGCATTGGATTAAGTATCATCATTTCATAAGCAAAATGGCATGGCATACACAAAATGGACACACATGAACAAACCCTAGGCATTTTTAAAATCTACACGTGCAAAAAATCTGGAAAAATCACCATAATAAACTAGAGATCATGAGGAGCATTTCACAAAAAATCCCATCAAATTTGGACAAATATTGAAGAACTTATGAATTTTTGAAGATTGGCATACAAAATGAAATAAATATTGAAAAAAGAAAATGATTTAATTAAATAATAACACGGCAATGGCATATTGGTAAATATCTGGTCCCTTAAGTGAAACGCCGCGTTTCACTTAAGGGCGTGTCACGTTCTGATTCGCTTCATGGCCAAAAACACGGGAATGCATGCAGGGCGCGGGTTTGGAAGATCAAATATGTTTCTGGGTTCGGAAAATTTAGGGTTTATGTGTTCTTCAAACCAAAATCCAGCTCATGAATAAATGGTAACCAAAATCCACAAGCAATATACCAATGTGTTCCTCTCATCATGTACATCAACAAAACAGCAATGCTTTAACCTAAATCAAACTATCATGGATGAATCGAGCAAAATAAAATCTAACAACCAAACTTTAAATCACTGTATCTTCCTTAATATTCAACCATTTTTCACGATTCAAAGCTCATTGAACTCAGCATGGCAAGATCTTTAATAAGCGTATCATGATTTCATCATTGGCAAGGTTCGAAAGTTCACCTGATTTGAAGAACAGTGATGGAACTGTGGTTTTCTGGCCGTGTTGAGTTGAAACAGTAGCTCAATGATGTTTGTATTGATGAATGGAAGTAGGATTTGGAGCTCAGCTTGCACGATTTAGCTCAAAAAAGTAGCTGCCATGAATGAAGCTTCAATGCAACAGTGCTATTCCTTGCTTTATAGTTGTGATTCTAAGCTTGCAAAGGCTTCCAAAAGGATAGTGAATGATGGACCAATGCACAGAAGCACGAATTCTTTGACAATTTTCAGCAAAAATTCCCAGTGAAGAATGAGAGTTTTTTGAGAGAAAAAGAAATTCAGATCTGGTTTGTGAGTTGTGGCTAGGGTTTTTCAGTTTGAAAATGTGCAATATATACTCTGATTAACAATGCCTAAGCTTGGTTAGTGGAATGGTAATTGAATTTAGCTTAATGAAGTGTTTTGGTCAATTGGTGAAATCCACTCATGTTGCATGTGCATGGCATGCTACAGTGCGAAAATGGGCCTAAACACATCCCAAATTTGGTTTTTGAACATTTGTAATTGGTAGAATGTGTAGGCAATGATTAATTTGAAAGTCAATTTTTCACCCCTCTCTTTTTTAATTCAATGCACTTGAAAAAGGCCATTTTGATTGGATGATTTTTGGTGAAATGTGATGAAGGATTTGGATAGAGCATGTCAAATGTGACTTGTAGCAAAAACCTCACTCAATTTGGCCAAATGGTTTGGAAGTTATCTCACTTTGAAATTCAAAAATTCTTGCCAATGATTTGATCATAACTTGCCAACCACACATGAGAAATGAGTGTTCTTGGACTTTTGGGAAATGGGAGAAAAAGATCTTCAACTTTCATGTTGGACAAAAATTCATTTGAAGCTTGTATGATAATGTAATTTTGAGGAGAAGAACTTTCCATTTTTGGCAAATTCCAATTACAGGTCAACTTACTATTTTTGGAAACGTTTTGTCTGATCTCAAATCCTTCATTGTGGATGTTTGACATGCTATATGAGGCTTATATGGACATGGATGAGACCTCTCAAACCAATTCCTACCATCAAATCACTGATTAAATGCACAGTTGACCACAGTTGACTTTGCTAGGGTTTTGGTTGACTGAACCATGTTCTGATGAATTCCAAGCCCCTACCACTTGAGATCTTGATTCAAAATGATGTCACAACTCATATGAACTCTTGATGAATGATCATGGTGCCCAAATTCTTCAAGAATGGCCACCATCCACTGCTCAATGAATAATTTGACTATTTTGACCTAGCTTGCTTCATCTGCAAGTAACATGGTCAGATGATAATATTTTTGTACTTTTGGTTAGTAAACAAATGAAAAGCAATGATATACAAATGCAATACATGCTTGGTGATCAATAACCATACTCACAAGATAACCCACCCACTAGGAGGGAAGCAAAGGTGTACAAAGATCCTTGAGGCAATGATATGGTATGATATGATGCCATGAGGGATCTTAGGGACAAAATTGGGGTCTTACAAGTTCCATTACCAATAGTTCCGGAGCCTCTGATTCTTCCTTTCTGATTTCCTCCGAAACCTACGAAGCCAGCATCTTTAAGTTCCAGGCTTTGGAACATATGTTTTCTTCCTGTCATGTGTCGCGAGCATCCAGAATCCAGGTAACATGATCGGTGTCTTAACTCTGCTGCATAAGATATCTGCAACATAAACAATCTTATCCTTTGGTACCCAAAATGTTTTGGGTCCTTTATGATTATTTTTCCCAAAGTTTCTTAGAACTTTGGGTTTTCTAGCATTATCAAAACATTGTGCTTGTGTATGTGTGCAATGATAAGAAAAAGGAGATTTAGGTTTGTCATTTGTGGAAGATTTATCTTCACTGGGGACATACCCTATTCCTCTTTTATTATTATGACTTACTCCATAAATCATGGATGCCATTCTGCTCCTTTCTATCCCATTTTTCAGAAACTTTTGAAAAGATTTTTCATATTCATATATCATTGTGTTAGAAGTTTGTGGGGCTTGACATAGTGCTTCTTCAAGTTTTAATCATTGTTTATTTGTGGAGTCTCTTTCTTTTATCAAAGTTTGATTTTCATCTTTTAGTTCTGAAACAGTTATCTCAAGCTTATCACATTCTTTGATAGTTCTTTCAAGAACTCCTTTTAAAGCCTTAAATTTTTGTTTAAGTTTATGAAATGAGTTTATAGTTTCAGACAGACATGATTCAAGGTCAGAGCGAGAAAGATCAGAAAATACCTCTTCATAGTCAAATTCTCCATCTGATATATTTCTGGAGGTGATAGCCATGAATGCAACATTTGCCTGTTCTTTAGAGTCTGATTTGGATGAATCAGATCCACTGTCGTCCCAGGTGGCCATCAGTCCCTTTTTGGTTCTGAATGAACTTTTCTTGAATTTTTCTCTTCTTGAGCTTTCTTTCTTCAGCTTGGGACATTTGTTTTTGTAATGACCTGTTTCCTTACATTCATAGCATGTTATTTCTTTGTTTGACTTACCTCTGGAAGTAGATTCTGAGTGATCTCCCTTGGGTCTTGGTCTTCTGAAGTTATTATTCCTTTTTCTCTAGAGTTGCTTAACTCTTCTGGTCAAAAGGGATAACTCTTCTTCATCGCCATAGTCTTCTTTTTCAGAGTCGTCATTGTCTTCTTCAGCTTGGAAGGCTTTGTTTCTTTCTGGTTTGCATCTTTCATATCTTAACTTTAGTGCTATAGACTTGATCTTCTTTTGAGGCTTATCTTCCTCGAGTTCTATCTTTTTTACATAATCTGTAGTTGTGTAGCCCTTGTCCAGAACTTTGAGTCCTGTAATTAAAGTTTGAAATCTAGAAAACATTACCTCTACAGCTTCATCGTCCTCCATTTTGAAGGCTTCATATTTTTGAATTAGAGCCAGAGCCTTTGTCTCTTTGACTTGAGAATTTCCTTCGTGAGTCATCCTCAGGGAGTCAAGTATTTCTTTAGTTGTTTCCCTGTTGGTGATCTTTTCATATTCATTGTAGGAAATGGAATTTAGTAGTATCATTCTAGCTTTGTGATGGTTTTTGAATTCGCGCTTCTGATCATCTGTCATTTTGCTTCTGGGGATGGTAACGCCAGCGTCAGTCACAGGTGGTATGTAGCCAATTGTGACTATATCCCATAGATCAGCGTCGTAGCCCAGAAAGAAACTTTCAATTATGTCTTTCCAAACATCAAATTTATCTCCATCAAAGATTGGAGGTTTAGCATTGTAACTATCTCTTTCATTTGTGTTGACCATATTTTTTCTCACGCTGGATCTCTCTATACTGTTAAGTGTTTGATTAGAAAATCAATAACAGAGTCGTAGCTCTGATACCAATTCAAGGTAGAGAAAAACAAGAAAGGGGATTTGAATTGTTTTTGGAAATAAAAACTTTTTGAGATATCAGACACACATAAAATAAAAAGGAATATGACACCGAATTTTATACTGGTTCGCTTGAAATTCAAAGCTACTTCAGTCCACCCTGCCAAGGTGATTTCACCTTCAAAAAGGTCTTAATCCACTAATCTTGAAAGATTAGACAAACAATCGTCTAAGAGAATAATCCCTTATCCATCTCAAGTATTCAGATTGCATAGAGTCACTTGAGGAAATATCTTAGCAAAAATATGATTTGTAATGAAATGTGCTTCAAACAAAAAGCAAATATTACAGAATTATAAGAACAATAGCTTTTCACGTGAGAGCAGCAGCTCGTGAAAAATGAGAGAGATGAATGAGAGTTTTTGTATTCTTGTATGTCTCAGGTGTGTCTTCCTGTGAAGTATTCAGTCCTTTATATATGCGTTGAGAAGAACTGTTGGAGTGATGACAAGATCTTGGTCAGTGAAGAATGTTTATTGTCATTACTCTCCTTGTTTCTTTCTAAAACAATTTTGTGCGCCTCATTATTTCCTTCTAGAAATAATTTCTTTCCAAAACCAGATTTCTTTTCGGTTACGTGTTCTGAACTGGTGAATCTGTATCAAAGTCTTGGTAAATCAGAGTTTAACGTCAGAGGTTGATTATATCTGACCACATCAGAGTTTCTCTATGCTCTTGACTTCTTCAGATTCAGAGGCTGGATTCAGTCTTCTTTACCAGAGTTTCTGACTTCTTTCTGTTGCGCTGATAACTGCGTTGATCAAAGTCAGAACCTTCTGGACACGTTTTCTCTGAGTAGCATATGATAGTCGAATTCTGTATCTGATGTTTGATCAGAGTCCTGCACACTTAAGAAATATTTCGTTAGAGTACCATTTTTGTTTCATCCTTTGTTATCATCAAAATCTTAGAGATACATTGTAGAACCAACTTTGTTCTTACATGGAGGTTCTGGGCTTCATGTTTTTTCTGGTGTCTCTTACAGAGTCCCTCAGGTACTTAAACAACAGTGCTAACAGATTCAGCTTGAGGCCTTTGTGGAGGCAGTAGAGTATACACTTTTGATCAGTGTTGATGTAGTCAGAAGAGTTGGATGTTGGACGGTGATGAATGGTTCCCAAAATGATCTTCATCCAAACTCTGAGGTTCTGGTGAAGTTCCTTGTTCTTAGAAGAATTACCTTCAGTGTTCTGCTTGAAAATAGTTGGGGCAATTTCTTGTTACATATATTTTGCCCTAGGGTTTATGTTGTAAATATGTCTTCTCCATGTTCAGAAGGGAGGAAATTTATTTCTCGGTGATAACGATCTTCACCCCCAGAACGTAGGACACAATATAGTGATCATCTGAATCTGCAAAACGCCGGAATTCCTTGACCATATATGTGTATACGGGACCATAGAGCCTTTGAAAGTAGGTTTCCCACCCTTGCTTTATGAGCTCTTCAGTGAGGTCTATTCCATTTCTTTTCATGTTTTCAAAATCAATCAGGGATTCACACAAGACTTCAAGCTTGTTAAACAGAGTGGCAAGGTTGATGTAGGGTTCACGATCCAGGATATGGGATTCTTTGTAGATGGGAGTGGAGACAACGCCAGTTGTTGTAGTGTTTTGTTGAGAGGATCATGGAGGTTGTTCCGTTGATTCCATCTGTTGTGAGTAGTTATACACAGATTGTTGTTGGGAATCCATGAAGAAGATGAAGTTGTTGAAGCACGTTGAAGATCTTTGAGGATGCTTGAGAGGGAGGGAGAGAGAGAGAGAGAGAGAGAGAGAGAGAGAGAGAGAGAGGTTTGTGTAGGATGTGAGTTAAAAGTGTGAAAGTGTGAAATGTGAAAACTATAAGTACAGACATAAGGAATGCAAAACGACAAAGTTAGATAGAAGGTGGATAGTTAAAATTAATGATGGCACAGAAAAAGAGTAGACACACTAGGGGAGACATTGATTACAGCTAATGATGGATGTCTAATCCACAAATCAGCACACTGTTCGAGGAGATCTCAAGGGTTTGTCTCTTGATTTCTGCTAGACAGTTGTCTAGAAGATCCAAAGTCAGACACAAGAGAATCCACATGTTGATCTGTATGATCTTCAGGAATACCAGGGGATTGGATCTTGAGGATTTCTGATTCAGATGACTCCTATCTGGTAGAAGTATCAGAGTCAGATCCAGATACCAGATTGTTGGTTCTATGAGTTGGCAGCAATTTTTGTAAAACCTAGAGTGTTCACAAGTTGTCACAAGTGTTATCTTGACATAAGATAAGATGTACCTGCAGGATGTTTAAAATGTGATTATGCATGATTTTACTAAGATGTCAGACCCGATGTCATGACATCTGTATAGAAAACATTCAGTCTGAATGTTATGTATTATGTGATTGTGTTTTAAATGCTAATCTATGTATGATTGATGAGATGATTGAACATGCTATCAATTAGTAATTACAACCAAATTTACTTATTTTCCAACGAGATATAATCAACTGTCATGAGAAGATATGAATGGAAAATAGTTTTAGGGTTTTATGATGTCCAAGCCCAACCAATTGCTTCTATATAAAGGACATGGAAAACCTGGTTTTATACACAAGAAATAATGAACGAAATATTGAGAGAAAATAAGGGTTTTAGTCTTGTGTGGTCGTGTGAATTTTAAGTCATTCATTCATCCATAGATGATTGAATTAGACTGATTTTTGAGTTATAATTTGTCCACTCTAAGCTTTGATGCATGAGTGTGTGTTTACTTGATTAAAGCTTTTAAGTAAGATCAAGTATGTGTCTTTGAAGAGTGTCTTCTTTTCATTGTAATTCTTGTTTTATATCACTGCTGTGATTGAGGGGGAGTGAGTAGGATCTCATATCTAAGAGTTCTTAGGTAGAAGTCACACGGGTAGAGATTAGGTGAAAAGACTGTAACTTGAAGTTGTTTACTAAGAGTCTTTGAACTGATTCTGTTTAGTGGATTTCCTTCTTGGCTTGGTAGCCCCCAGACGTAGGTGAGTTTGCACCGAACTGGGTTAACAATTGCTTGTGTCTCTTGCATTACTGTTCTTTATCTTTTATCATGTTTGTATTATTCAGATATTAGTGTCATGACATTACCTTCGACATCTCATATCTGATACCAGAATTTCAATTGGTATCAGAGCAGGCATCCTGCTCTGGTTCTGGGTGAGATCTAGGGACGTTACTTTCTGGTACTATGAAGAGAGATGGAGGATATGTTCACACCTATTCTAGATGGATCCAACTATGACTACTGGAAACCTTGAATGGTGGCCTTCCTAAAATCTTTGGATAATAAGGCTTGGAAGACTGTTTTAACAGGCTTGGAACATCTAGTTATTACTAAGGATGGAGAAGCTACAACTGATAACAAGGCTGAGGAACAATGGACCAAGGAGGAGGATGATCTAGCCCTTGGGAACTCTAAAGCATTGAATGTTATATTCAATGGAGTAGATAAGAATATCTTTAGATTGGTAAACAACTGTGAGGTGGCTAAAGATGCTTGGAACATTCTTAAAACCACTCATGAAGGCACCTCTAGAGTAAAGATGTTTAGACTACAACTGCTCACTACCAAGTTTGAAAATTTAAGGATGAAAGAAGATGAAAATATTCATGAATTTCATATGAATATCCTTTAAATTGCTAATGCCTCAAGAGCCCTGGGTGAGAAGATGTCAGATGAAAAACTAGTGAGGAAAATACTCAGGTCACTTCCTAAGAGATTTGCCATGAAAGTGACAGGCATAGAAGAGTCTCAAGACATTTCCAATATGAGAGGTGATGAGCTAATTGGATCCCTCCAAACATTTGAGATGGGAATGTGTGATGGATCTGAAAAGAAAGTCAAAAGCATAGCCTTCATGTCAAACACTGAAGAAAAAGAGGAAGAAAGTGGTCAAGATATTGATGATGATCTGTGAAATTCTGGTATTAGATATAAGATGTCGAAGGTAATGTCACGACACTAATATCTGTTAACACACAATGGATAAAAATTACAGAATGGTAAAGCAGGTAACACAAGCAATTGTTAACCCAGTTCGGTGCAACTCACTTACGTCTGGGGGCTACCAAGCCAGGAAGGAAATTCACTAAAATAGAATTAGTTCAAAGACTCTCCGTAGACTTCAACAAGTTACAGTCTTTCTCACCTAATCTCTACTCGTGCAATTTCTACCTAAGCACTCTTAGATATGAGAACCCATTCACTTCCCTACAATCACACACCAGTGATTTTAAACAACAATCCCTTGTGAAAAGAAAATACTTTTCAATTACACACTCTTGATTTTACTTCACAGTTTCAATCAAGAAGACACACTCTTGATCTTGCTTCACAGCTCTGATCAAGAAGACACATACTCTTGCTTAACAGCTTTAGAGTGACAAATTACAACCACAAATCAGTCCAATTCAATCATCAATGGATGACTTGAATGACCTACAAGTCTCACGACTAAACAGACACAAACCCTAGCTCTCTCTCTATATTTCGCTCAGTCTTGGTTGTATGTTCAAACAGGTTTTCTAAGTCCCTTTTTATAGAAGCATCCAGCTGGGCTTGGACATCTTGAAAACCCTAAATCTATTCTCCAATCAAATCTTTTTATAACAGCTGGTTAGATCTCCTTGGAAAATAAGTAAATATGGTTGTACTCCATGATTGAATGCGCCAGCTAATCAGATCTTCAATCATACAAAGATTGCCTTTAATTGTGCAATCACAAAACACCAGACATTCATACTGAATGTAATGTGTACATGATGTCATGACATCGGGTCTGACATCCTGGAAAAATCCTGCATAATCCAATAATTCCTTTTATAACTTCCAGCAGGTACAGCCATATCAGATGCCATGACCTTGTGTATGTCATCTGAAACAATCCTGCATGAACATATCTTTCATTTAAGATCCAGCAGGTACATCCAATATCAAAAGCCTTGTCATTGTATGTGGCATTCTGAAACAATCATGCATGAACATGTCTTTGAACTCCAGCAGGTACATAGGATATCTCATGTTAAGACATCACACATAACATCTTGTGAGCACTCTTTGTTTTACCAAAATTGCTGCCAACATTTAGAATCAACAATCTGGAAAATGATGTAGCATTACTGGGAAGACAGTTCAACAGACTTTTGAAAAAGATGGATGTAAGGTCTAAGTCAAATGTCAAGAACATCTCATCTGACATCAGTAAGTCCAATAATGCTGGAAGAATAACAAAATCTGATGAACAAGGGATGGTTACTAAAAATAAAGCAAGATTAGTAGCATAAGGATATACTCAAGTTGAAGGAGTTGACTTTGATGAAACATTTGCCCTTGTAGCTCGCCTTGAGTCCATTAGACTATTGCTTGGAGTGTCATGTATTCTGAAGTTCAAACTGTTCCAAATGGATGTAAAAAGTGCCTTCTTGAATGGCTACTTAAATGAGGAAGTATATGTTGAACAACCTAAAGGATTCACAGATCAAAATCTTCCAAAGCATGTTTACAAGTTAAGGAAAGCCCTCTATGGTTTGAAATAAGCTCCTAGGGCTTGGTATGATAGACTCATAGTGTTCCTCATCAACAATGGATACAGGAAGGGAGGTATTGACAAGACCCTATTTGTTAAGAATGAAGGAGGAAAACTCATGGTGGCTCAAATATGTATGGATGATATTGTGTTTGGTGGGATGTCAGACCAGATGGTCGAACATTTTGTTAAACAAATGCAGTCTGAATTTGAAATGAGCCTTGTTGCAGAGCTGACCTATTTTCTTGGGCTACAAGTCAAGCAGATGGAAAATTCTATCTTTCTATCTCAAAGAAAATATGCCAAAAACATTGTTAAGTAGTTTGGCATGGAGAATGCAAGTCATAAAAGATGAAAATGGTGTTAGTGTAGATCAAAGTCTCTACAGAAGCATGACAGGAAGTCTGTTATATCTCACAGCAAGCAGACCTGACATTGCTTTTGATGTAGGTGTTTGTGCCAGTGACTATGGGATGTTGTATACTCATGGATCTGGATCTATGCTGACTGGATACTGTGATGCTGACTGGGCTGGAAGTGTTGATGATAGGAAAATCACATCAGGAGAATGTTTCTTCTTAGGGAACAACTTAATATCATGGTTTAGTAAGAAGCAAAATTGTGTGTCCCTATCCACTGCTAAAGCTGAATACATAGCAGCTGGGAGTAGTTGTTCTCAACTGGTTTGGATGAAACAAATGTTGACTGAATACAATGTCACACAAGATGTCATGACATTGTATTGTGACAACCTGAGTGCTATAAATATTTCTAAGAATCCTATTCAGCACAATAGGATAAAACACATTGATATTCGTCATCACTTTATTAGAGAACTAGTGGAAGAGAAAATCATAGCCCTGGAGCATGTTACTACTGAAATGCAATTAGCTGACATATTTACAAAGGCTTTGGATGCTAATCAATTTGAATGTTCAAGAGGGAAATTAGGGATTTGTATCCATGAGAATTTATAGCAATTAATTTGGAGTGGAAAAGGTAATAAAAATATTGTCTGCCCACTTAAAAGAAAGTGTTCCATTTATGGTAAATCATTACCTAGTATTGGAACTACCATCTATAGCATTTTCACACGCAACCTCAGCTCAACCACTTCCATCTTCCTCAAACTTTATCGACCATCTCTGCTAGGGAAACAAAAATTCTTTCACAAGCTCAACAAGATGTCACAACATCCTTCATCCTCTATTTCTAAAAACACCAAACCTGCGCACAAAGCAAGAACACCATCCATGGATTTTCTTCATGAGGACATTTTGGAAGTGATTCCCCTATCAGTCATCCCAGGTGACGCTCCTGGTCCATCCTCCACTGCTGGACATACTCAAGGTAACAGTTCTGATAACCCTACCTCTAAAGATGACATGCATCATACTGATCGTGTCATTAGAAATCTTGTCACGAGGATCCTAAATGAAGGACACTCTGTAAAGGGTGTTTCCACTCCCATATCTAGAAGAGACCCTTCACCTGAGGTTGAACCTCACAATGAGAAAGATGATGATTCATCTAGGTCTGAAAAAGATATTGCTGCAGAAGGACTGTGTTCTTTAGGGCAAACCTTGCCTAGTAAGAAATCTGTAAATGCTTCTCAGTCTAAGAAGCATGACTCTAGTAAGAAGATGATTGACTTGGAAGAAGAAAGCTCAGATGATGAAGATGACAGCTTGCTTCATCACTTGAAGCCAAGTGTTGCAAAGAGAATGAAGACCAGAAAGGGGAGGTCTGTGGCTGAGATGATGACAGCCAAAACTAGTAAGAAGGCTACTGCTGCAGGCCCTTCAAAGTCATGGAGTAAAGTGGAGGTACAGAAGAGAAAGGTAAGAGAAAGTTCTGATTCAGAGGAAGATATTGAATACGATATCCCAAACATCTCTCCTGTCAAAAGGTCAAATGTTAGAAAATCCCCTGCTAAGGTTTCTGTTGTACATTTGGATAACATTTCCTTCCATCTGGAAGATGGTGCAGCCAAGTGGAAATTTGTAATCCAAAGGAGAGTGACTGTGGAAAGAGAACTGGGAAAGGATGCTGTGGAAGTTAAGGAGGTTATGGATCTAATCAAGTCTGTTGGTTTAATGAAAACAGTTAGTGGGTTATCTCAATGTTTTGAAGGTCTTGTTAAAGAGTTTGTGGTGAACATCCCTGAGGACATTGCTGACAAGAACAACAAAGAGTTTTGTAAGGTGTTTGTTAGAGGAAGGTGTGTGAAGTTCTCTCCAACTATGATCAATAAGTTCCTAGGAAGAGGAACAGAAGGTGTTGTTGAACAAGAGGCCATAGACAATAAAGTCTGTAGGAAAATAACTGTTGGACAGGTCAAGGAATGGCCAAGCAAAAAACATCTCTCTGCTGGAAAATTAACTCTGAAATATGTTATCTTGCATAAGATAAGGTCAGCAAACTGGGTACCAACAAACCACATCTCTACAATCTCTAATGCTCTTGGAAGGATCATATTTCGTATTGGAACCAAGCTTAATTTTGATTATGGAAGGTTCATGTTTGAACAAATTGTCAAACATGCTTCCACCAATGCAGTGAAGCTGCCCATTGCTTTTCCCTCAATAATTTGTGGGATAATCCTAAGCCAGCAACCTGGAATACTGAGCACAAGTGATATCCCTAGTAGAAGAAAAACTCCATTGTCAGTTCATTACAAGTTATTTGAAGACAGTCATGTCAATGACATTATCATGACATCTGCTATGAAGAAGCCAGCCTCTCAAGGTGGCCTGATTGCTGAACTGAAAGAGACCTGTAAGGAATTGGAGATTGGGATTAGGGTGGCTAAAGCTAGGAAAGAAGCTTTGGAGGTTCTGATTAATAGCTTGGAGCAAGGAGACATGGATAATGTTGGTCAATCCAAGGAAACAGATGCCCACACCTCAAGTGAGAGGTCTGAATCTCAAAATAACTCAACTGGCAGTTCTGGATCTGAAGCTGATGAAGATCCTAGCTCCTCTGACTGAGTTGTGGTGAAGATGGTTCCCCTGTTATGATGATTCGCTGATCTGGATGCTTTGATATTTGATGTTGTTTTTGGGCAGTCTTGTTTGGATGCCTTGATGTAATTTTTGGGTTCTCTTTGTGATTTCTCTGGATTTCTTTTTATCTCAGCTGATATAGTTGTGTATAATTATGGTTCTG
Source organism: Lathyrus oleraceus (assembly GCF_024323335.1). NCBI lineage: Eukaryota > Viridiplantae > Streptophyta > Magnoliopsida > Fabales > Fabaceae > Lathyrus > Lathyrus oleraceus. The sequence goes on along the minus strand of NC_066580.1, from coordinate 49,380,699 downwards.
TAACACCTGACAATATGCTTTAACATTCTATATGTTATAACATTCTATGTGACATTCTTTGTTGGACTAATAGACATTTATTTTGTCTCATTGGTCTCTTTGGTCTATTTTGACTAAAAAGGGGGAGAAGTATGTGGAGAGCTGCAGATGTGGAGAGCTGCAGTTAATATATGCTGAAGTAGCTAGGCTATAAATAGATGTATGTGCTGATGTTGAACAGAATGATGTTCTGTGCTATACAGGTGATGTTGAAGGAGATGTCAGATAGGGTGATGGATGTTACAGGTGTTGTTGAAAGAGATGTCTGTGTTGAACAGACTTAGGTGGAGAAGAAACACATAGGTGATGTTGAAGGAGATGTCTGTGTTGAACAGACTTAGGGGGAGAAGAAGCACATATGTGTGTTTAATATGTGTTTAATGTGTGTTTACTAGTTGCTATTATAGCTAGTAAATGTCTGGTTTATTACTTCTGCTACGAAACTACTGATATGTTTTATTTGTACTCTTGTGAACAAATGGACTAATATATACTTTAGCCAAAATTTGCCAAAGGGGGAGTTTGTTGGTTCTATATGTTGGTAGCCATTTTGGTAAAACCTAGAGTGTTCACAAGTTGTCACAAGTGTTGTCTTGACATAAGATAACATGTACCTGCAGGATGTTTAAATGTGATTATGCAAGATTTTACTAAGATGTCAGACCCGATGTCATGACATCTGTATACAGAACATTCAGTCTGAATGTTATGTATTATGTGATTGCATTTTTAATGCTAATCTATGTATGATTGATGAGATGATTGAACATGCTATCAATCAGTAATTACAACCGATTTACTTATTTTCCAACGAGATATAATCAGATGTCATGAGAAGATATGAATGGAAAATAGTTTTAGGGTTTTATGATGTCCAAGCCCAGCCAATTGCTTCTATATAAAGGACATGGAAAACCTGGTTTTATACACAAGATGATTGAGAGAGAATAAGGGTTTTAGTCTTGTGTGGTCGTGTGAATTGTAAGCCATTCATTCATCCATAGATGATTGAATTGGACTGATTTTTGAGTTGTAATTTGTCCACTCTAAGCTTTGATGCATGAGTGTGTGTTTACTTGATTGAAGCTTTTAAGTAAGATCAAGTATGTGTCTTTGTAGAGTGTCTTATTTTCATTGTAAGAGTTCTTAGGTAGAAGTCACACGGGTAGAGATTAGGTGAAAAGACTGTAACTTGAAGTTGTTTACTGAGAGTCTTTGAACTGATTATGTTTAGTGGATTTCCTTCCTGGGTTGGTAGCCCCCAGACGTAGGTGAGTTTGCACCAAACTGGGTTAACAATTGCTTGTGTCTCTTGCATTACCGTTCTTTATCTTTTATCCTGTTTGTATTGTTCAAATATTAGTGTCGTGACATTACCTTCGACATCTCATATCTGATACCAGAATTTCACAGATGTTTCGTTCAGAGCCTTGTTTTACCATTTCAGAGAAGCACTTTTGATTCATTCTGGGCAATTTTCAATTTTCAAGTGTTTTAGAATGAATGAGAATTTATCTTCAGCGAGGGGTTTTGTGAAGATATCAGCCCATTGATGGTTTATATCTATAAATTTTAAAGAGATTACCCCTTTCTGAACATAGTCTCTGATAAAGTGATGTTTTATTTCTATGTGCTTTTCTCTGGAATGCAGAATATGGTTCTTACTCAAACAAATGGAAGCAGTATTATCACAAAAGATGGGAATGTTACTCTCATATATATGAAGATCTTCTAGTTGATTTTTCATCCAGAGCATCTGAGTAGTGCATAATGAAGCTGATATATATTCTGCTTCTGCTGTAGAAAGAGAAATGGTTGACTCTCTTTTGTTGGCCGAAGATATAAGATTGTTTCCCAAGAGCTGACAGTTTCCAGATGTGCTTTTACGTTCCATTCTGTCCCCTGCATAATCTGTATCATAATATCTAGAGAGCCTATACTATGATGTTTTCTCATATATAAGGCCAAGGTTAGGTGTTCCTTTCAGATACCTTAGGATTCTTTTAACTGTTGTTAAGTGAGATTCCCTTGGATCTGATTGGGATCTGGCATAGAGACATACACTAAAAAGAATATCTAGCCGTGTGGCCATCGGATAGAGAAGAGAGCCTATCATACCACGATAGAGCTTCTGACAAACCTTTTGACTTACTTCTTCTTTCTCCATAATGCAGGTTGGATGCATGGGTGTCTTTGCTGGTTTGCATTATGACATTTCAAATTTCTTCAGAATGTCTTTTATGTATTTACTTTGATATACATATGTAGCTTCTAAAGCTTGATTAATTTGAATTCCCAGAAAGAATTTTAGCTCTTGCATCAAACTCATTTCAAATTCTTCCTGCATTAACTCAGATAATTCTTGACAAACATAGGGGTTAGCTGAACCAAAAATTATATCATTAACGTATACTTGACATATCATGAGATCATTTCTAATGTTTTTACAGAAAAGTGTAGAGTCAACCTTTCCTCTAATAAAATCATGTTCCAGAAGAAAGTTGCTTAATCTTTCATACCAAGCTCTAGGAGCTTGTTTTAGACCATACATGGATTTTTTCAGTTTAAAAACGTGTTCTCGACATTTAGAGTTTTCAAAACCTAGAGGTTGACAAATATACACTTCTTCTGAGATATAACCATTAAGAAATGCGCTCTTGACATCCATCTGATATAATTTGATGGAATGATTTACAACGAATGATACAAGTAAGCGAATGGATTCTAATTTGGCGACTAGAGCAAAGGTTTCGTTATAGTCAATTCCTTCTTATTGACTGTAACCTTGTGCTACCAATCATGTTTTATTTCTGACTACTTCTCCCTTTTCGTTTAATTTGTTTTTGAATACCCATCTTGTTCCAATAATATGAGTTCCTTTTGGTTTTGGAACAAGATCCTAGACATCATTCTTTGAGAATTGATCAAGTTCTTCTTTCATGGCCAGAATCCAGTCATTGTCTTGAAGTGCCTCATCACAGGAAGTATGCTCAATCAGAGATACTAATCCCATTGGAGTTTCTTTAGATACTTTGAATGTAGATCTTGTTTTGACAGGTTCATCCTTATTTCCCATAATCAATTCTTCAGATATTTTTGGACGATTTCTTGATCTTTTCTGGATAGTTGATATTTCAGTGATTTCTAGATTTTTCTTTTCAGCTTCCTCTGATTCTTTAGTCTTTTCGTCAGAACCTGCAAGAGTTATCTCCAGATCTGCAAGTTTTTCAACTAGCTTTGACTTTTCAAAGTCAAGCTTATCATCAAATCTGACATGTATTGATTTTTCCACAATTTTGGTTTCTATGTTGTGTACTCTATAGCCCTTAGCGCGTTCCGAGTATTGTGCTTTTGAATCAAACTTGTTCAGATGTTCTTTAGTATTAAGAATAAAACAAGAGCATCAAAAAGGATGGAAGTAAGAAATGTTGGGATTTCTTCCCTTACACAGTTCATAAGGAGTCTTCTCCAGAATAGGTCTTATAGAGAATCTATTATGAATATAGCACATTGTATTTACTGCTTCAGCCCAAAACTTCTTAGCCATATTTGTTTCATTAATCATGGTTCTGGCCATTTCTTGGAGTGTCCTATTCTTCCTCTCTACAACCCCATTTTGTTGTGGAGTTCTAGGACAGGAGAAATCATGGGATATTCCATTTGTATCAAAAATTTCTTCAAAGAACTTATTTTCGAATTCACCATCATGATCACTTCTGACTCTGATGATTTTATAGTCAAATTCATTTTGCACTTTAGAATAGAAGCTAGTGAATACAGAGTGAGACTCATTCTTGTGATTTAGAAATTTTACCCATGTCCAGCGACTGAAATCATCTATAATGACCAATCCATACTTCTTTCCATTGACTGAAGCTGTCTTAACAGGTTAATGTGAAGAAGTTCCAGAGGCTTAGAGGTAGAAACAATATTTTTTAGAAGAAGTTTTTGAAAATTTTCCTTTCTGACATGCCTCGCACAGAGCTTCTGAAGAAAACTTCAGTTTAGGTAGACCTCTGACTAACTCGAGTTTATTTAGCTGAGAAATTCTTCTCGTGCTAATGTGGCCCAAGCATCTATGCCATACCCATTGCTCTTTGTTTACTGACATTAAACATTTCACATGTTGATCTTTTAGGTCTGAAAGATTTATTTTGTAAATGTTGTTTTTGCTCTTGCCAATGAATAGAACTGTTCCATTATTTTGATTAATTGCTTTACATGTTTTTTGATTGAAGATTATATCGTAACCGTTATCACTTAATTGACTTATTGATAACAGGTTATGCATTAATCCTTCTACAAAGAGAACATCATATGTAGAGGGAAGAGATTCATTACCAATAGTTCTGGAGCCTCTAAATCTTCCCTTCTGATTTCCTCTGAAACCTACGAAGCCAGCATCCTTAAGTTCTAGGCTTTGGAACATATGCTTTCTTCCCGTCATGTGTCGTGAGCACCCAGAATCCAGGTACCATGATTGGTGTCTTAACTCTGCTGCATAGAATATCTGCAACATAAACTATCTTATCCTTTGGTACCCAAAATATTTTGGGTCCTTTGTGATTAGTTCTCCCAGAGTTTCTTGAAACTTTGGGTTTTCTAGCATTAGTAAAATTTTGTGCTTATGCATGTGTGTAGTGATAAGAAAATGGAGATTTAGGTTTGTCATCTGCAGAAGATATGTGTTTGTCTTCATTGGAATCATATCCTATTTCTCTTTTCTTATTCTGACTGACTCCATAAATCATAGAGGCCATTTTGCTTCTTTCTATCCCATTTTTTAGAAACATTTGAAAAACCTTTTCATATTCATATATAATTATGTTAGAAGTTTGTGGGGCTTGAGATAAAGCTTCTTTAAGTTTTAAACACTGTTTATTTCTAGATTATTTTTCTCTTTTCAAAATCTGAATGTCATCCTTTAATTCAGTAACTGTTATCTCAAGCTTATAACATTCTTCAATGGTTCCTTCAATGACCCTTTTTAATGCTTTAAACCTCTGTTTAAGTTTGTGATATGAGTTTAGATATTCAGAAAGGCAAGATTCAAGGTCAGAGCGAGGAAGATCAGAAAATACCTCTGCAGGATCGGATTCTCTCTCTGATGAGTTTCCAGATGTGGTAGCCATAAATGCCACATTTTCCCGTTCTTCTTCAGAGTCTGATTTTGAGGCATCAGATTCAAAGTCGTCCCAGGTGGCCATGAGTCCCTTCTTAGCTTTGAAGGAATATTTCTTGAATCCTTCTCTTCTGGAGCTTTCTTTCTTTAGCTTTGGACATTCGTTTTTGTAATGACCTGTTTCTTTACATTCATAACATGTTACCTCTTTGTTGGATTTGCTTCTGGAAGTTGATTCTGAACGATCTCCCTTGGGTCTTGGTCTTCTGAAGTTGTTATTCCTTTTTCTCCAAATTTGTTTCACTCTTCTGGTCAGAAGGGATAACTCTTCCTCATCGTCAAAGTCTTCCTTTTCAGAGTCGTCATTATTTTCTTCAGCTTGGAGGGCTTTGTTCCTTTCTGGTTTGCGTCTCTCCGATCTGGACATCAAGGCTACAAATTTGTTCTTCTTTTGGGGCCTATCTTCCTCAAGTTCTATCTCGTGACTTCTGAGGGAGCTGACGAGTTCTTCCAGGCTTATGTTGATCAGATCCTTTGATAATTTTAATGCAGTGACCATAGGTCTCCACTTCTTCGGCAGGCTTCTAACAATCATTTTGACATGATCTGCAGTTGTCTAGCCTTTGTCCAGAACCTTGAGTCCTGCAATTAAAGTTTGAAATCTAGAAAACATTACCTCTATAGCTTCATCGTCCTCCATCTTGAAGGCTTCATACTTCTGAATTAGAGCCAGAGCCTTTGTCTCTTTGACTTGTGAGTTGCCTTCGTGGGTCATCCCTAGGGAGTCAAGTATTTCTTTAGCAGTTTCCCTGTTGGTGATCTTTTCATATTCATTGTAGGAAATAGCATTCAACAATATTGTTCTAGCTTTGTGATGATTTTTGAAGTCACGCTTCTGGTCATCCGTCATCTTGTTTCTGGCAATAGAAATACCAGCATCAGATACAGGAGGTACATAGCCAATAATAAATATGTCCCATAGGTCAGCGTCATAACCCAGAAAGAAACTTTTGATTATGTCTTTCCAGTAATCAAATTTTTCTCCATCAAAAATTAGAGGTTTGGCATTGTAACTGTCTCTTTCATTGGTGTTGGCCATAGTGTTTTTCTCACACTGGATCTCTCAACACTGTTAAGTGTTTGATTAGAAAATCAATAACAGAGCCAAAGCTCTAATACCAATTGAAGGTTGAGAAAAACAAGAAAGGGGTGTTTGAATTGTTTTAACGAATAATATAAACTTGTGCAAATAGAACACACGCAAAAAAGTAAAGTTATCAACACATAAGTTTATCCTGGTTCGCTTGAAATTCAAAGCTACTCCAGTCCACCCGGCAAAGGTGATTTCTCCTTCAACGAGGACTTAATCCACTAATCTTGAAAGATTACAATATTGAGCGTCTAAGAAGATAAAGATCTCTTTTCCCTCTCAAGTTTACAGACTTCACAAGTCACTTGAGGAAAATTCAGCAGTTTAATGAAAAATACACTTATGTGCTTAGTGCTTCTAGGTAAGCAGAAGTACAGAAAATAAGAAGAAAAGCATAGTCCACACTTAGAGCAACAACTCGTGTGGGCAAGAAAAGAGATTGATATTGTTTTCAGTATATTTGTGTGCTTTGCTCATTCTTATGAGGATGATCCATCCTATATATAGGGGTTTGATGAGGAGACCGTTGGCTGAAAGGATCTTGACAATAATGGACGTTTATTGTAATTAATCTCTTTGTTCTTTCCAAAGCAGTTTGGGGCACGTTAACTTTCTTCCAAAGATAGATTCTTGCCGTAAGTGGAAGACTTCACAGCTAAGTTATATTGATCATTTCTGATTCAGAGTGTGTGGAGATCAGAGTTTCTATTCAGCGTGTGTATCTTCAGATAATGCTAAGAGTTGATTGACTTCAGAGTTTCTTGAGTCTTCTTGATAGTGATTGCATCAGAGTGGAAGATCATCAGACCCTATAGTGCACTCTTCAGAATCATAGCGTCTGATACCTCTTTCTTCGTTGAGCTTTGTACGCTTCCTTTGTTCATAGTCAAAGATTTTGCTTGAGTACCTTCTAAGTGGTCATTCTGGACTTGCGTGTGTGTCTGATATCTGTCTATCTGACCTCTTTTTGTTTAGAGTCCTGCACACTTAGATAAATTATGTTAGGGTACCAATTTGTTTCATCCTTTGTTATTATCAAAATCTTAGAGATGAGTTGTAGATATGGAATCTTGTTCTTACAAAAGTTGATGAATATGTGGCTTCATGTGAGAATCGTAATGCTTGGGAACTTTATCCTACAACTCATATGCATGTTTGCATGAGAGTACGCGAGGAAGCATGAATTCTGAGATTGTTGATAACAACCAAATGAACAAGGCTTGGTCTTGCATGACCCATTCCTTATAAGCTTCAGATGTAATGTTTTCAATCCGATCACTTTTAGTCTTGAATGTTTTTGGAATGTGAGGGTTTACTTATTTCTTGAAGTTTAATCGAGAGTTTTGGAGCAAACGTTTTTGTCGAGCCAGTAAAGGCCATGACTTTTGACGTGGCTTGTGAGGTTTGAACATCACGTTGCACACCTTGTGGTAAAAAGTTTAGATTTGCCATTGTTAATTATCTGAATGCCAATGGAGATTTGATTTGGATGTCTAAAGGGAAGCTTCTTTAAAGCTTAGATTGATGTGGTTTGATTGTAAATCATGCATGCAACTAGAACTTCGATTTCTCTAAAACTAGAACCTTTGATGAATAACAATTTATGTTCTTACTTGTAATTATGAGTTTAGTTTCTTTGAAACTGAAGCTCCTTGTTGGATACGATGAAGAAGAAGATCTCAGTTTCTCTAAAACTAAGAACCCTTGTTGGTCAAGATGAATAAGATGTTGATGGTGCAAGAACTATAATGATGTAGCAGAAAGGTTTATGGTCCCCTTAGGTGTATGATACAATGTTTGATTAGAAAGCTCTCATGATGTAGATGCATGCGTTCATGGTGAAGATGGATGAGAGAGAGAGAGAGGGAGAGATCAAGCTTAGATTATGAATGGTTATTTCTCATTAATGAATGAAGCACGTGACTTTCATATTTATACACATCATACAAAGGATAGAAGTTAGTTATGTTTTTGTAACTTCCATAACTAAATTCCTAATGTTCGCGTATGACTAGTAAGTATATGGGAATCATGATTGCAAGTGCACAGTCGTATCGCGTAGTTTTAAAGATTATCGAACCCAAAGGACTAATAATAGAACACACCGTTATCTAATGTTACTATGTAAATCTAAGGTTGAGGATCTTTCTAAGGTTGGAGGGATGGAGAGAAATAACTATAACGTAAACAGAATATTAATAAAGATATTTAATAACGGGATATCGGTATGTAACGCATCAAACTTCGGGGATTCGATAGATAGTTGGTGTAATCTTAAAGATCAAAATATTCTTCAGTAGAAATTATTTATAAAAAGAACTTTGTCTCACACTCTCATTTTTATTGACAATGAACATACTTTTAAACCAGAATGCTTGGCTCTCGCGGTCTCATTACGAATATAAAAGTAACTTTTGAATATAAATAAAGTCTAATTAATCCTAAAGCGTTGTCACTGTGTTTAGGATTAATGTCTAGTTTCAGCTATCCGGTTAAAATCTCAAATTCTCATTCTTATTGACCGTAACCTTTGTTTGCTTTGTACTCTCGTATGAAAAATTGTTTTGAATAAAACAAGAAACTAAAACCGGAAAATAATATTTTATAAAAGCCAACACCAATTATTTACGAATCCCGTCGTTTCGACGGTCTTTACATACTGATACCTATGGGTTTAGTCGGACATGGATTCGGTAACAGACATGATATTCAGATAATTTAGCATACAATAAGGCATAAGTAGATAAAATGACAATTAAAATAAAACCTGGAATATAAATCGCGAACTTGGAATGAATACTGATTCTTCAAATTAAACAATGTCGGCACGCTTTGGCAATCGAGTACACCGTTACAATCAAATTCAGATGCTTAAACAATAATTGCAATAGTCCCTGATGTGGAGAATCTATTGCTTTTACAAGGTAGGAAACTGCCTAAGAAAATCTAACAATACGAATCTGACTGGAAAAATGCACCCCCCCCGGTCCATGAAAACTATCTTCTCCATATATATTCCCCACTCTCCTTAAAGTAGCATTAGATATCTACTAGTGGAGAGCGGTTGGTTGAAAAGTAAGAGACGATCGTGGCAAAAAGTGTGGAGAAAAATAAGGAGGACCAGGTTGGTGGCGGCTGCCACAACCCTAATGTGGTCCACGTGGCGGGCGCCATATTATGTGAGGTGGGTGCCACCTTCATGAAGTGTGGTGGGCGCCACCACTTCCTAAAACCTTGTGGCGGGCACCGCGCATCTATGTGGTGGGCGCCACCATTCATTTGGTGTGGTGGGCGCCACTATTCTTATTTTGCTCCATTTTCTTCTCTTTCTTCTTTCCCTTTTGTTATTTTCGTCTTTGCTGGCCTAGATATCTCTTATTCGATAAATACCTGAAATAAATATAAAATACAGTGTAATACTATGGAAAATAAAGTAAAAAGCAATGCATATTAAGTCAAATATATGATACGTTTTTGCGTTATCAAACTCTCCCATACTTAAACCTTTGCTTGTCCTCAAACAAATGCCGCGTATACGAATAAAAGAGTTTTGTAATATTTTTCAGCATACAGTATCAAGACTCGTGTAAAACACAGTTGCATTCGGATACTCATTCTAGCCTATAAACTCTACTTTGGTCAGAAATTGCATCAACAGGTACTAGCTTCCACACTAAGGGTATCGTTGGAACACATAGCCACAATCGTGCAACCATAAGCCTCCCTCCTATACAAACCAATCTGAATCATGTCGTCATGCCTAAGCCTACCTTACTAATCCTTCTTTTTATCCTTTTTCATTCTGGCGAAATCACATTAAGCCCGTTATCCTTTCACATTCATAGCAAGATAATTTGTTAGTGACTATGATCTCATCATTCTTTCTTTCTTTCTTTTCTCGAACTTTGGCTCAAATATAGCTAAAGATGGTTATACCGTTGGGTTAAATGATCGGGTGAGGGTCACCTAACTTAGAAGGAACAACATTTTTCATAAATTTTGTCAATCTTTTTCTCTTTTAAGCCTGAGATCATACACTTATTTACATCAACTTCTTGCGTAGTGTATGCTTAGGATGGTGTTGACTGCTAGATGAACTACTTAAGAAATATTAAAGGATAAAATTTAAGGTTGTGGCATGACAAGTACTCAAATCGATCTTATACTTGGGAGATTTAAGGTGTTAAAACGATATCGATCTTGTAAAGTTTTTCCAAATCTCTACAATTCAACCTCCGTTTATTTATAGTTTAGAATTTTCAAAAGATGTACTGTATTTCTAAGTCAAGATTTTTGAAAAAATTTGGTGTGGCTTAAGCAAATGGGATGAATTAGTAAATAACGGAAACCACACATAAAGACTTGACAACACATTGATATTTGACTCAACTAACACTTAACAAAAAGGAAATAACAATAATTTAAATCTACCTAGAAATTGATAAAAAAAGCGGTAAAGCTTTCTCCCCCATACTTAAACCGTGCATTGTCCCCGATGCAACGACGTAAGATAAGAGAGAAAGGTAGAACCTGGGTAGCTTGCTACTGGCGCCTTCTGCCACGTGTTCGTGCACGTCCACCATTTATAGGCTGGTGAGGTGGCGCACCCACGTAAGAGGTATAGTCTTATAGATCTTCCATACGCACCGTCAATGCTGCCATTTCATCGATCAAGCCAGACATGTTCTGTTTGGTCCTGAAAGCGTAGTCATGCTGCATCTGGCGAAGGATTTGCATCATTTCTGCTTGCTGAGCTTCCATGTTTTGGATTTGTTGGTCGCGTTGAGCATCTAATTCGCTACGCCGCAGTAGTTCAACATAGATCTCATCAAGAGTGGCAGGTGTCGCATTTCTTCTTTTGGGTCTTTGGCTGGATGATGTACCTGTAACATTTTCAGAAGACATGTGTATGGTGTGTGGGTGTGTGTCAGTAGCAGGAGTAACTTGCTCCAGAATATAATCCCCGTCGATGTCCCTTCCAGCAGCTACATTCTCAGGAATGTATGCGGGGACTTGGTTAGGCACCAGATCATGAATATAACAATAATTTTCCGGGTTACGCACATCAGTGCAAATTGGGTTTGGGAGGATGAAATCTTGTAAAACATTATTTGCAACCATTAGGCTAAACTTACCGTCTAGCCTTCGTTTTGCCAATTTCATGCTCCTCGTCATGTCAATGTCAATGGCACGAGGCGGGAGCGGAGTTAGCTAGGAGAATTTATCTTTGAGTCCTAGGACTCTGGCTATTGAGGTTATTAAACCTACAAAAATGATTGGCCCTCTCCTCACGTTGATAATGGCCTGCTTGTGAGAGAACATTAAAGGGACGGTATTTACCTTTTGTGGCAGAAAAGTGGCGAGTAGATAAAAGAGTTCTTTTTCGTTTACCTTTTGTGCATGCCAATATTTGGCGGAAATATTGAATAACCGGATTATGAATTAAAGTGGCTTTGTTTCCCTCAAAACTGTGGGTTACTGTCCTTGTTATTTCTCTCTAAAATGGTTGAAAGGCACGTTGCCAACCTTCAATATCTGGGACCTCACTTACTACGCCATCCCCATGGGGGAATTGTAGCAGGTCCGCTAGTTGGGCAAAGGTAAAAGCATATTTTATATTGAACAAGCGAAACTGGACAATCCCACTAGAACAGTTTGTGTTGGGTGTGGGACTAAAAATTAATGAACTAAGGAATTCTAGTGTTAATTGAGCATATAATGGGTCTTTAAAAGATAGGAAATAATTTAAACTTAAAGTATTTAGCATATGACTAACACTATCTAGAATTCCTAAGGCTATTAAGCAGGATTCATCGGCGTACCTTATTGATTTGATTTCTCTTGCGCTTAGAGTCGTGTAAATCTCTTCCTGCAATTCCCCTGGTTCGCCATTTCTGAACAATATTTTGTATTCCCTCATTTGTGCCATGACTAAATTTCGCACTACTTGTGTAATGTAGTAAGAATGTAGCAAGAAAGAGGATAATTATGCTTATGAGAGATGTGGTTTTGTGAGATTATGTTGGTGGTTTATATAGAGATGATGGTGGTTGGAAATTGATGAATGAAATAAATTTTATTGAATGTTTTTCAATGCCTTGGTCAAAGGATTTGAAAGTGGTCGAAGAAGCTTTATTACAATGTCTAGCATGCAAGGGACAAGGCAATTAAAGAATTTATGTGACAATAGTACAACAGCGTGTGCGTGAGGATTAATGTAGTGGCTGACGCCACTTTTCATGTGTGTGGCGGGCGCCACTAAGAGGTTGTGGCGGGCACCACAGTGTTCACATGGGCGTCACAGCCTGTGTGTGGCAGGCGCCACATGCAGTGTTGTGTCTTCCCATGTGTAATCCTTTTGAAACTGTTAGCCTCTGCATATTATCTTTGACCACATCTTTTGCATGATAAATTAATTTGACCGACATTTAATAGTAATCGTACAATTAGGTGAAAGAAAACCAATAGAATATATAGAAAGTGAGAATTAGAAATAAGATATGGTAAAATGAAATTAAAACGCAAAATTGAAAAAGAAAAGAATGAGGTAGAGAGGAAAGGATAATATAATTAGTCTACTGGAATAAAAAGAAATGAAATAAATAAAAATTCCCAATGTGTAAAAACAACGATAAAATTCCAAACATGAAAATAAAATCTAAAATCAATGTCAGTAAATCGGTAATATTCCAATAAATTAGCCATTACGGCGACTGCTGACAGGAAGAGCAAACGAGTAGAAGTGCTGGTAAATGTGATCCAGGTTCTCTGTCACTACATCCATAAAGCCGTGGAAGTCCACGCGCAAAGTGCTCAGCTCGCCTCTCAGGTTGGCGAGGTCTGTCTGGACAGCTTCGATGGCAGCAACATGATCAATAAGAGGTGCAGCAGGTGTAGCAGGGACGCGTGATTTAGTGTAATAGATAAAGGTATCATAGTGGTCGTAGATTTGGGGCGTCTCTGGAGGAGAAGGTGGTGCATCTAGTGGTCCTTCCAAACCATAGATCCAGTTATTCCTATCATGTACACTCGTCCTATGGTCTGGCAAGGTAAAAAGGTGTACTACTTGGCAGTTAATTAGAAATTCAAACACATCCGGGCCTAGGTTCCTAATGATACCAGTGTTGAAACAAAATCGGATGTTCATTGGTCGTATAAGTCTGATAAGTGGCTTTCTCAGTCCAATGGCGTTTGCGGTCATGGTCACTAAGCCCCCTACTAAGATTGGTTCATGGTTATCCTGTGCTATACGATCCAAATCAACTATCATAAATTTAACGGCGTTAATAGGACGGGCTTGTGATGCGCAATACATTATAAAGAGCTCGTCTTTCGACACGAAGGTTATGTTATGTTATGTTCCTTTCTAAATAGGGTGTGAGCTAGGATCTTATGAAAGTAACGAATGGCAGGGTTATGGATGTTCTCGGAATACATGAGATCCGAATCGGGATGGTTGTTTCCTGTGATGCTACCCCAAAAGTAATCTAATTCAAGGTCTACAAGCTTGTCTTCCTGGGTAATGGTAAAGGTATCGGGACCATTAGGGCATCCTAGGAGTTCAACTATTTCTCAATGAGTGTAGCGATACTCAATATCGAACAACCTAAAGGTGATGAGGCCTTTGTTAAATCCCATATCATGGTTTGGCAGGTAAACTAGGGAGCTTAGGAATTCTAAAGTTAACCTACGGTAGGAACTAAATTTTCTTTTGATAGAAAAGGTGTCCCAGCCTATTTGGTTAATTAGGAACATAACATTGTCTCTTATACCTAACTTGGTCATAGTACGTCCATCTGGGTATATGGTTATTGCCATTTCTCTCTTAGCTAGAGCCTCAAAATGTCTCCTTTGACCTCTGCCTCTGAAGACTATATCCATATAATCTAGTTGTTGCATTGTGATGGTCAGTAGTTAGATAAATTTAAGTAGATAATAGCATTAAGTTAGTAATGGTCAATAATAAAGAAAGACATTGATTGAATTTATGAAAAACAAGAAAGAAAGAAAATGAGAAATAAGCAATAGTAATAAACAGAAATTTAAATAATTGAATTAATAATTAAAAATAGAGTGTGGGTTGTCTCCCACCAAGCGCTTTGTTTATTATCGTAAGCTCGACAGGGATTGGATAGATGTTAATCTGGTGAATGAGTGGGCAGCTCTGCAAGCTTTAGATTCGCGATGAATGGTAATGTTTCAAATGCTGCCCGTTTACTATAAATGGTTCACTAGTTTTTACTTTTATCTCTATCGCTCCATTTGGAAAGACGTTGGTAATTTCGAAGGGACCGGACCACCTAGAAAGAAGTTTTCCTGGAAAGAGTCTAAGGCGGGAGTTAAACAAAAGTACTTTGTCACCTTCCTTAAACTCTTTCCTCAATATGTGATTATCATGCCATTTCTTTGTTCTTTCTTTATAGATCTGGACATTCTCATACACATCTAATCTAAGTTCTTCTAGTTCATGGATATCTAATATTCTTTTCTCGACTGCGGCAGTATAATTAAGATTAAGGATCTTAATAGCCCAATATGCTTTATGTTCTAATTCTACCGGCAGATGACACGATTTTTCATAAACTAGCTTAAAAGGTGTGGTTCCTATTGGGATCTTATAAGTTGTCCTACATGCCCACAGGGCTTCGTGTAATTTCGAGGACCAATCTTTCCTAGAGGTGGCAACCATCTTTTCTAAGATTTGTTTCTATGTTTAAGACCTCTACTTGCCCACTCGTTTGTGGGTGATAGGGTGTTGCTACGCGGTGCCGGACTCCATATTTCAGTAATAGATTTTTAAAAATCTTTGAAATGAAATGGGAGCCACCATCATTGATGACAAGTCTCGACACGCTGAATCTAGGGAAGATTATGTGCTTAAAGAGTCTAATTACCACTTATGTGTCATTTGTTGGAGAGGCTGTAGCCTCGATCCATTTTGATACGTAATCGACCGTAACGAGAATGTACTTGTTACCGAAAGAAGATGGGAATGGTCCCATAAAATCAATTCCCCAAACATCGAAGACTTCTACTTCTATATTGTAGAACCAACTTCTTAGAAATATAGTGTAGAACCAACTTTGTTCTTACAATCTCCCCATTTTTGATGATGACAAAACAGTTCAGATTAAAGATGAAACATTTAAAGAAACTCTTAGATCAGATATTACAGTGAGCTCCGCCTGAATTAGATCTTGGATAGTTCAGAAGTTCTTACCGGACCTTCCATGGTTTGGTGCTTTTAGCTACTTTCCTGCATATCTTAAGTCATTTTTAGAGAAAATGTTTGCAGTGTTTGAAAGGAATTAGATATGTTTTCATCAGAGCTATTTTAGTTCTCCCACTTTTTGTCAGAATCAAAAAGACTTAGAAAAAAGTTGATATTAATAGATAAGCATTTACATAAGCCAGAAAGCAGAAAGAAACAAGCAGAGCAGGGAAAGCAACAAGCAAATCAGAAAGTAACAAGCAGAAATATCCTAGGTGCCTAAGGGTTTGGAGGTGGAGGCATCCTCTAGAGCAGCTAGGACAGCATGTTCTGAATGTTTACATTGACAGAGTCCTGTTGATCCAGTCTGACTCGAACTACTTATTGTTCTTTCTGCATATCTTCAAGAGTCTTCAAGACCAGAGGGACGAATCCAGCGTTGGAGGACTCCCTCTGAGTCAGTTCATTAGCTCTGGCTTTGGCAGCAGACTCTTCAGCAAGGCGCGCTGCTTCTTCAGCATCGGCTTTGGCTTTTGCCTCAGCTTCAGCAGCAGCAGCATTAGCAAGAGCCTTGGCTTCAGCTTCTCTGATTCTCTGAAGTTCCTCTTGGCGTGCTTTCTCTTCATTTTCCTGTCTTGCCCGTTCCTCAGCTTCTCTGGCTAGACGCTCTTGGAGTCTGATCTCAGCGTCTCTGATGAAGTCGTTGTGGACTTGTTTAGAGAGGCCTTTCAGCTTGAAGGCTTCAGAGGTCATCCAACTTATCACTCTAATCCAGTGAGTCCTTACGGCGGAGGGATCATCACTGATACCAGATTTGATGGTTAGAGACTTGACCTTTTCAATTGAAGACTCTACAAAAACCGTAATTGCTTCCTCAAGGGTTAGAAGTGTGGTTTCTAGTTCATTGGCAGAGGCTACGGAGGGTAAGGTGGGGGCACTTAGGTTAAGTGTGGGAGTTGTTGGGTCAGCGGAAGTGATGGGTATTTCAGAGTGTGGTGGTTCAGATGGTTGTGATTCAGAGTGAGTTGGTTCTGATGGTGGGGGTTCAAAAGTGGTTGTGTTTGGATTTTTCGGAGGAGAAGGGGAAGTGACTTCAGGTTCAGGGTTAGAATGTGATGGCTTTTGAGAGGCCAGAGCACGGTTTTGGAGTTAAGCCAGAGTGGGAGAGTGAGGGTCAACAGGTTCAGTGTCAGATGAGAGGTCATAGTACGGTGGGGATTATGGAGATGGTGATGAAGATGGTGAAGTGGTTTCATTTAGCATTTCTGCTTCTGAAACAGGTAGAGTTGTGGTGGCAAGGTTGAATTTTGGGGATGGTAGGTTAGAGGATCTGGTGGTTGAGGGAGGAATATTAGCTGTTGTGTATATAGGGTTTGTTTGAGGGAGAAAAGAAGCAATTGGTTTTATCTTTATAGAGGGAGGGAGAGATACAGACTTACCTGGAGAGCCAACCAGAGGCACTAGGGGTCTTGATCCAGATGTTTCTCCCAAATTCGCTTTCTTCGCTTTCTTGGTCTTCTCAGAGGGCTCTCGTGTCCTCTTCTAGAAGTCTGGTGGAAACTCAGGCAACCAGTCCACTTGGAATTCTGTGATGTCCACTCCTTGCTTGTACAGATCCTCTAGATAGTAAGCAATTACCTTTGGAGGGTCGATCTTCGAGAATAGGTAGAGTCCATTTGAAATCTCCCTTTGATCTTTAAGTGCTTCCCAGGAGGTGTCGAGTGTTGGTTTGACCCTCACTTGATCAATGATTCCCACGCTCTTCAGATTGCGAGCGTTCAGAGGTCTGCTAGTATCTATCATAACGTCTTCCATGAGTCTGAGCTAAATCAGATGGTCTCGAGGCCACTTTCAATCAGCACATCAGAGATCAGTCTCCCCAGAGGGATGTAGTTTCTTGTCTTCATATTGTTTCTGGTATCTTTCACGAAGTCTATGAGATACTTGAATAGAAGTGCAGGAAGGCAGAGCTTCAAACCCTTGTGAATGCAGTAGAGGAGGCATTTCTGGTCTGTGTTGATGTAGTCTGAGGAGTTAGAGGCTGGATAGTGATGGATGGTGCCTAAGATAATCTTCATCCATACCTGGAGGTTCTGATGCAGTTCCTTGTTCTTGGAATGCTTACCTTCAGCATTCTGTTGGAATATTGTAGGGTTTATCTTCTGGGACAGATATTTTTCCTTAGGGTTGATGTTGTATATGCGTCTTCCTCAAGTCTTCTCCATGTTCAGAAGAGAAGCAATTGATTTCTATATGATAACTATCTTGACTCCCAGAACGTAGGAGACAATGTAGTGATCATCAGAGTCAGCGAATCTCCAGAACTCCTTCACCAAATTCATGTATACTGGGCCATAGAGGCGTTGGAAATAATTTTCCCACCCTTGCTTCTTCAATTCATCCGTGAGGTCGACGCCATTTCTTTTCATGTTGTCAAAATCCACCAAGGTTTCACAAAGAACTTCCAGTTTGTCAAACGGAGTTGCAAGATGAATGTGAGGCTCACGATCAAGAATGTGAGGTTCTTTGTAGATGGGAGTGGAAACGATGCCGGTGACTGCAGGGTTTTGTTGACTAGAACTTGGGGCTTGCTCAGTTGAGTTCATCTGTTAAGAGAGGTTGTACACTGACTATTGCTGAGAATCCATGAAGAATGTCGAAGATGATAATGAATGTTGAAGAACTTTAGTAAGAACTGCAGAAAGGCCTTTGAGAGAGGAGAGAACTGAGAGAGAGGGTTAGGTGATTTTGTGAGTGTAAAAGTGTGCAATTTTAAAATGTGAAAAGTATATATACCCAAATTAGGGCGCATGCATACGACACATAAGTGAGAGTTTAACAGGTAGCACATAAACCAAGTACGCACGCTAGAGAGGAGAATGATTACAGCTCATAAATGATGTCTAATCCCAAAATCAGCACACTGCTCGAGGAGATATCAAGAGTCTGTTTCTTGATTACTGCAAGACAGCTGTCTAGAAGTTCCAAGGTCAGACGCATGATGTCCCACGTGTTACTTTATCTGATCTTCAGGAATACCAAAGGGTTGGTTCCTGGAGATTTCTAACTCAGATGACTTCTAACTAGTAGTAGCATCAGAGTTAGATGCAGAATCCAG
The DNA here is from genome assembly GCF_024323335.1 of Lathyrus oleraceus. Lineage (NCBI taxonomy): Eukaryota > Viridiplantae > Streptophyta > Magnoliopsida > Fabales > Fabaceae > Lathyrus > Lathyrus oleraceus. Next base: position 49,362,059 of record NC_066580.1, on the reverse strand, counting down.
TTGTTTACATCAGAGTCTTATTTTGCAATTTCAGAGGCACATTTTAGTCTAGACAATTTTGAATGTTTAAATTTTTTAAGATGAAAGAGAATCTATCTTCAGCAAGGGGTTTGGTAAAAATATCAGCCCATTGATGGTCTGTATCAATAAATTTTAATGTTATTACCCCTTTCTGAACGTAGTCTCTAATGAAATGATGTTTTATTTCTATGTGCTTAGCTCTGGAGTGCAAAATCGGATTCTTACTTAAACAGATGGCAGCAGTATTGCCACAGAAGATAGGAATGTTACTCTCAAAGATTTGAAGATCTTCTAGTTGATTCTTCATCCAGAGCATCTGAGTAGTGCATAGTGATGCTGAAATAGATTCTGCTTCTACAGTGGACAGAGCTATGGTTGATTGTCTTTTGCTGGCCCAGGATATCAGATTCTTTCCCAAGAGCTGCCAATTCCCAGATGTACTTTTACGTTCCATTCTGTCACCTGCGTAATCTGCATCACAATAACCAGAAAGTCTATACTCTGATCTTTTCTCATACATCAGGCCCATGTTAGGAGTTCCTTTCAGATACTTGAGTATTCTTTAACAGTTGTTAAATGAGATTCTCTAGGATCTGATTGGAATTTGGCACAGAGACATGCACTAAACAAAATATCAGGACGTGTAGCAGTCAGATAGAGAAGAGAGCCTATCATACCACGATAGAGCTTCTAACAAACCTTCTGGCTAACTTCTTCTTTTTCCAGAATGCAAGTTGGATGCATAGGAGTTTTAGCAGGTTTGCATTCCGCCATTTTGAATTTCTTCAGAATGTCTTTAATGTATTTACTTTGATGAACATAGGTGGCTTCTGAAGCTTGATTGATTTGAATTCCTAGAAAGAACTTTAGTTCTTGCATTAAGCTCATTTCAAGTTCTGCCTGCATTAGCTCAAAGAATTCTTGACATACAAAAGGGTTAGTTGAACCAAAGATAATGTCATCAACATATATCTGGCATATCATGAGGTCATTACTAATGTTTTTACAGAAGAGTGTAGAGTCAACTTTTCCTCTAATGAAGTTATGTTCCAGAAGAAAATTGCTTAGTCTTTCATACCAAGCTCTGGGAGCTTGTCTTAAACCGTACAATGATTTCTTAAGTTTGAAGACATGTTCTGGACAATTTGAGTTTTCAAAACCTGGAGATTGATTGACATACACTTCTTCTGTTATATAACCATTAAGAAATTCACTTTTGACATTCATTTGATATAATTTAATTGAATGATTTACAGCAAAAGAAACAAGTAAGCGAATAGATTCTACCCTGGCGACTGGGGCAAAGGTTTCGTTGTAGTCAATGCCTTCTTGTTGACTTTACCCTTGTGCCACCAGTCGAGCTTTATTTCTGACAACTTCGCCTTTTTCATTTAGTTTGTTTCTGAACACCCATCTGGTTCCAATAATGTGAGTGCCTTTGGGCTTAGGAACAAGATCCCAGACGTCATTCTTTGATAATTGATCTAGCTCTTCTTGCATGGCTAGAACCCAATCATCATCTTGAAGTGCCTCATCACAGGAAGTAGGCTCAATCAGAGATACTAGTCCTAGAGGAGTTTCTTCAAGTACCTTGAATGTTGACCTAGTTCGGATAGGTTCATCCTTGTTTCCCATAATCAAATCTTCAGAGATGTTGGGGCGATTTTTTATTTCTTTTGGATCGCTGGGACTTTAGTTCCATCTGGACTTTGTTTCTCAGATACTTCTGGTGCTTTGATCTTTTCGTCAGAACCTGCAAGAGTAATCTCCAGATCTGCAAGTTTCTCAACTAGCTTTGACTTTTCAGGGTCAAGCTTATCATCAAATCTAACATGAATTGATTCTTCCACAATTTTGGTTTCTGTGTTGTATACTCTGTAGCCTTTATAGAGTTCTGAGTATCCTAACATAATGCCTTTTTGTGCTTTAGAATCAAACTTGTTCAGATGTTCTTTAGTATTCAGAATAAAGCAAGAGCATCCAAAAGGATTAAAATAAGAAATGTTGGGTTTTCTTCCCTTACACAGTTCATAGAAAGTCTTCTCCAGAATAGGTCTTATAGAGATTCTATTATGAATATAACATGCTATATTTACTGCTTCAGCCCAAAAGTGCTTAGCCACATTTGTTTCATTGGTCATGGTTCTGGCCATCTCTTGGAGTGTCCTATTCTTCCTTTCTACAACTCCATTTTATTGTGGAGTTGTAGGACAGGAGAAATCAGGGGATATTCCATTTGAATCAAATAGTTCTTCAAAAAAATTATTTTCAAATTCTCCACCATGATCACTTCTGACTCTGATGATTTTAAAGTCAAATTCGTTTTGCACTTTGGAACAGAAGCTAGTGAATACAGAGTGAGACTCACTCTTGTGCTTTAGGAATTTTACCCATGTCCAGCGACTAAAATCATCAACAATAACTAGTCCATATTTCTTTCCATTGACTAATGTTGTTTTAACAGGGCCAAACAGATAAAGGTGAAGAAGTTCCAGAGGCTTAGAGGTGGAAACAATATTTTTCTTTTTAAAAGAAGATTTGAAAAAATTTCCTTTATGACATGCTTCACATAGAGCATCTGAAGAAAACTTCAGCATAGGTAGACCTCTAACTACCTTGAGTTTATTTAGCTGAGATAGATTTTCTCATGCTAATGTGGCCCGGGCATCTATGCCATACCCATTGCTCTTCATGAACAAACATCAGACATTTTACATTTTGTTCTTTTAAGTCTGAAAGATTTATTTTGTAAATATTGTTTTTCCTCTTGCCAGTGAATAGGACTGTTCCATTGTTCTGATTAATTGCTTTACATGTTTTTTGATTGAAGATTACATCATAGCCGTTATCACTTAATTGACTTATTGATAACAGATTATGCATTAATCCTTCTACATAGAGAACATCAGCTATAGAGGGAAGAGTACCATTACCAATAGTTCCGGAGCCTCTGATCCTTCCTTTCTGATTTCCTCAGAAACCTACGAAACTAGCATCTTTAAGTTCCAGGCTTTGGAACATATACTTTCTTCCCGTCATGTGTCGCGAGCATCCAGAGTCCAGGTACCATGACTGGTGTCTTAACTCTGCTGCATAAGATATCGGCAACATAAACAATCTTATCCTTTGGTACCCAGAATCTTTTGGGTCCTTTGTGATTAGTTTTCCTAGAGTTTCTTAAAACTTTGGGTTTTCTGGCATTATCAAAACGTTGTGCTTGTGTAAGTGTGTAAGTGTGGCGTCTGATCATCTAATACTTTATATCTGACATAAGTTTGTATCTGATGTATGGTCAGAATCCTGTGTAAATGTTCAGAGTCCTGCACACTAAGAAAAAATCTCGTTAGGGTGCCATTTTGGGTTTCATCCTTTGTTATCATCAAAATCTTAGAAATATATTGTAGAACCAACTTTGTTCTTACAGTAAAAAATCAACGTTAGGCCTTAGCCCAATTCATCACCTTCCAGTCTAACGATTCAATTGCAAGTTGATATTAGTGTGACATATATAAACATTTAAGCAAAATACAAATCAAATAATATATGACTCAAACAATGCACGGAAAAGGATATGCTCCGTGTAAATTTAACTAGACGAGAAGCAGGAGACATCTCCACCCTTAATCTCCACCACCTCATGTTTTTTATGTTTTTAATTTTTAATTGGATGGATCTGATTTCACTGGATGATATAGTGACGGGAGAGAATCCACTCCCAACAATGCACTTAGAGTTATGAAATAGGTGCAACAACTTCTAAATAGTAAGTTGAGTCCCACATATTTTATATTTTATGTAAGTGTTTATATATGTTATACTAGAATCAATTTGTAATTGGATTGTTGGGTTGACATGTGATGAATTGGACTAAGGCACAACATTTATTTTTAACAATTTGATAAATTAATATTTAAATAAACTTAATAAAATAATATAATTATTAATTAATTCTTTAAAAATATATATATAATAAATTATATTTAAAAGTAAAGTCATGATATTCTTATGGGTCATGTTTATGAGTGCTTCTTAGACATTCTTTAAGGATTTCAAATAAAGAAAATATTTTTAAAAAAAAAATAATTATTTCACTTTTCAATAGATTAAATACAAGTCTTTCAAAAAAACATATCTTTTTATTCTTTATAAAAGTCAATTATTTTAATTTCCTGTTAAATAGAAATATTAAAAAAATATACATTTTTAAACTCTTAACAAATGTCTCTAAAATTCTCGTTAGCGTTTCCGTTTTCTTATCCTTCGATGTTAGTGACCTCATGTAACATATCTATGAATATATTTTTTAATATTATTAAAATTCATCTAAACTAAAATCACACTTAAATAATATTTAAATTAAAATAAAAAACATAAAATATTCATTTATTTAGTAATTTTCAATTGTTAAATGCATTTAACATCACACAAACTAAAGTTTTGTGCAAATATATTTAAACATTAATTTTTTAAATAATATTCAAACGCATTTAGTATTTATTTTTTAAGAATAATATTCAAACGTTTTAAAATATTTAATTTAAAAAAATATTTAAACACATTTAAATGTATTTTAAATTAATATCCAAACAACAATAAATATCTAATGTTAAAATAATATTCAAGCGTATTCAGATATAAGACTTAAAGATTTTAATATTATTAAAAAAAGTAAAGTAATTCATTTTTATCGTTTTTATCATATTGATATCTCTTAGAAACATTTTGAAAGGAATGTTTAAATAAAATATCTTACAAACTAAAATTAGAAATTGTTTTAAATGTTGAAAAATATATAAAATTGATATTATTAAACCTGTTTGATATATTTAAATTTTTTTGGAATATTATTAAGAAGATTAAAAATTTAAATGAATTTTTATTTAAAAACTTCTTCTCAAAAAGTCTAACCGTCATTAAAATGACAAAAATAACAACTTTATGTGTTATTAAATTTATGATATGGGAATGAATAAGCAAAAACATTGTGATTCTGCTGGAAACTTCATTTTTAAAATTAAGTTTATATTTATTCGTTAAATTTTAATAATTAAAATGAAAACTAAAAATAACAGTTGAATCAGCCACGACAATTGTAAAAAAATTCAAAATTGTAAAATTATAAAAAACCAAAAAAAGAAAAACTCATGTGACACTACAATGTTAGTATAATTGCTGACTAATTCAAATAAAGATTCAAAATAAAATAATCATGATATAACAGGGGGAGTATTTGTTTTTTTACAAACATTTTTTTAAATCACCAATTTGACACGAGACGAATTGGGTATTAACGATTATATTATTTAGGATTAATTATGTTTGTAGTTTTTTTAAATATTTTTAATTTTGTGTTTAATTTTTTAAAATATTTATTTTAAAAAGAACGATTTTTTTAAAAAAATTTCATCACATACTTTTGGTCCCTCTTCAAATTTAACGATGATTTTTATAACTTAACCACAAAACAATCGACTGTTTTAGAGACCATTTATTACTTAGGGACTGAATTAATAACAATTTTAGTGATGATTTTAGTATTAAAGCCCAAAAATGTAAATGAAAAATTTTAGAATGACATTTCTTTAAAAGAAATATTTTGAGAGATTAAAAATAAAATTTGATATATTTAGGAGGACCACAAACATATTTGCAATGTTTGATTCTAATATGAATGAAGTTTACAAATGTAAAAAAAATGATAAATTTACTAGAATAAAAAACAAAACCTCTTACTTTTAGTAGATATCTCTTTTATATTTAAAATTCAAATATATAATATAATTAAAAATTTGTTGACTAATACTATTAATAATAGTTTCTCATCCTCTATTCTTTTATAGTAAAAAATATTATTTAAATAAACTTATGAGATATTCAATATTTAAATATTTTATATTATATTTAGTTGACTAATAATATAAAATTCAAATATACTTAATTGTTATATATATCATCTAGTCATTATTATAAATAAATTGACTTTTTTGATATATTTGATAGTTAATGTATCTAAATTATATATGGACTAAATACATTAATTATCAAATATACTAAAATAAATCAAATTTACTTATAACAGTGGTTGAGGGTGTACATATCTTATATAGGTGTTATTGATTTGAAAATGACATGCGGATTTATTGCAACATTTGTTTTTCCACCTATAAATAAGTTTTTTTTGAACTTTTTATTTTCTCATATTCTCATTCTTTTCTATTATATTTGCTTGGTACTTCATTACCTTAGCTATCCAAAGCGTTATATAAAATTTCATTTATAGCAGAAAATTATAGTGCTTAGATGGGTAACACAAAAAAAACTCCATAATACTATTTGTTAAATGTGATTTTTAGAACGCTTCAGATAACCAATGAAATTTTCGTAACACCAAAATATTTTTTTTGGAGTTCATACATTTTCATCAAACATCTCTACAACGGTTTAGATGGTGGTTATGATGGGGGAAATTATGATTTATGCTGATGATTATGGTAGGAATAAATTTCAGATATATTGTATGATGGTTCAAAGGAGATGGCGAGTAAATTTCAAATTGTTTGCACATCAAGTATTTTATCAAATCCTCCAAGATCCTGAGTTTGAATCCTCTTAGATGCTAATAATTCTTGTGTTGGATCAGTCTATACAAAATTTCATTCTAGCTTTAAACAGAATCCTCAATAGTGAACGGTGAATTGATTCTCTTAGATTAATCGATCGGAAGGCCATATACCAAGATTTTAAAAAAGAAAAATCAAGTGGCTTATCAATCCCACGTAATGTTAAAATTTGAGAAAAGTACTTGACATAATTTAGAGTAGAAGATCTATAAAGAACACGTATTTTATTTCTCTGTAACTATAGTAAGCTTTCATATAATGCTTGCAAATTATTCATAGAAAGAAATATTATGTGAAGTAAATCTTCAAATAGTCTTATAGTAAATCTTATTATCTTTTATTTAATTTTTATATTCAATTTAAATTGCAAATTAAGTCTAAAAAATAGGGAAAACTATATAAATTAACAATTTTTACACAATTAATCATATTATTATAGTTTTTATATTTTCTTATAAATTTGACAAAAGTTCGCAGAAAAAAATTAACCAATATACAAATTTTATAATTAAAAGAGTTTACTTATCTACCAATTGACCAAAGTATTATAGCTTTTATCCTATTGTGTTTAACCTATCTCTCTATTACAAAAAAGTTTGAATAGAGAGATATGATTTATCAAGATTAATTTCCTATATTTTACTAATTTATCAAACCAATGTTACAAGAATTGAAACCACCATTAACCAGACAAGATCACAAGATTAAAGAGTTGGTGGTCGTACTAAAGAGACATAAGTTGAACTGCTTATGTAACTTGAGTAAAATCGAATGATTCATTCACATAGTTCATTTTTTATAACATAATTTTAAAGATATTAAATCAGGTTGATTCGATAAAGATTTTAAGATAATCATATAAGCTCAAATATGTAAAAAAAACATTGTAAATTTTTGTTTTTGTGTTTATTAGTTTTTTTTACAATTTTTTTAGAGAACATACATAAGCCTGACCAATGAGATTTTTATTTTCTACTTACTTTTAAATTTTAAATTTCTAAATTTATTTTTTGTATTTTGATGTTTTGTTAGTAGTTTTCTAAAAAAAAAATTAAATGATATCTTTATTTTAAAAAAAAGTATGCACTAATTCCTTGCAAAAACTCTGAATTAAACAACTTTATCTAATTTTAGTCGACTCATTCGCTTTTCATCCGTTTGATTTCACAATCGATCTAGAAAATTTTACCCCATATCCTTAATGTTATTCCCTTATATTTTTCAAAATATTCCAATTTTATCTTTTTTTACTTATCAAATAACTTTATTATTCAATTTTTTCCAACTTTATCAAGTTTTTCGAAAATGAGTTTTTTTCACTTCTACCAAAGTTCACCAGATAACTTACCATAAGTTATCCAATAGTTATCACTTTGTTTAACGGATAACTTACCATAAATTATCTGATAGTCATCAATTTGTTCATCGGATAACTTACTATAAGTTATCCAATAATCATCAATTTATTCATCAAATAACTTATCATAAGTTATTTGATCGATATCAGATTGTTCACGGAATAATTTACCATTACTTATTTGATAGTCATCAGTTTGATCATTGAATAACTTACTTATAAGGTATAGGATACACAATTTTTTAGATTATTCTTTTTTATTATTTTTAATTACAACTATATATTTTTAATTTTATATAAATTTATTTTTCTTTTGTATTATTAAAATAAAAGGAATTAGATGAAATCATTCATTTAACATAAATAGGTTAATTTAAAAATTATATATTTTTTAATTTAAATGAATTTTTATTTAAAAAATTCTTCTCAAAAAGTCTAACCGTCATTAAAATGACAAAAATAACAACTTTATGTGTTATTAAATTTATGATATGGGAACGAATATGCAAAAACTTTGTGATTCGGCTGGAAAGTTCATTTTTAAAATTAAGTTTATATATATTTGTTAAAATTTTTAATAATTATATAAATTTAAATATTTAAAATGAAACTAAAAATAATAGTTGAATCAGCCACGACACTTTTAAAAAAATTGAAAATTTTAAAATTATAAAAACCAAAATAAGTAAAACTCATGTGACACTACAATGTTAGTATAATTGCTTACAAATTCAAACAAAGATTCAAAATAAAATAATCATGATATAACAGGGGGAGTATTTGTTTTTTTACAAACATTTTTTTAGATCACCCAATTTGACACGAGACGAATTGGGTATTAACGATTATATTATTTAGGATTAATTATGTTTGTAGTTTTTTTAAATATTTTTAATTTTGTGTTTAATTTTTTAAATATTTATTTTAAAAAGAACGATCTTTTTAAAAAAATTATCACACATTTTTGATCCCTCTTCAAATTTAATGATGATTTTTATAACTTAACCACAAAACAATCGACGGTTTTAGAGACCATTTGTTATTTATCGACTGAATTAATAACAATTTTAGTGATGATTTCAGTATTAAAGCCCAAAAGTTTAAATGGAAAATTTTAGAATTAATATTTAAATAAAATTAATAAAATTATATAATTATTAAATAATTCTTTAAAAATATATATATATATTAAATTATATTTAAAAGTAAAGTCATGATATTCTTATGGTCATGTTTCTGAGTGCTTCTTAGACATTCTTTAAGGATTCCAAATAAAGAAAATATTTATAATATAAAAAAAAATTATTTCACTTTTCAATAGATTAAATACAAGTCTTTCAAAAAAACATATCTTTTTATTCTTTATAAAAGTCAATTATTTTAATTTCCAATATGTTAAATAGAAATATTAATAAAAATACATTTTTAAACTCTTAACAAATGCCTCTAAAACTCTCATTAGTGTTTCCGTATTATTATCCTTTACAAAATGTCTGATGTTATGGCTCATTTGGCACTGGATTAGCCACAACGCCTTCGATGTTAGTGACCTCCTGTAACATATCTATGAATATATTTTTTAATATTATTAAAATTCATCTAAACTAAAATCACACTTAAATAATATTTAAATTAAAATAAAAAAGATAAAATATTCATTTATTTAGTAATTTTCAATTGTTAAATACATTTAACATCACACAAACTAAAGTTTTATGCAGATATATTTAAATATTATTTTTTAAATAATATTCAAACGCATTTAATATTTATTTTTTAAGAAAAATATTCAGACTTATTAAAATATTTAATTTAAAAAAATATTTAAACACATTTAAATATTTTTTAAGTTAATATCCAAACAACTATAAATATCTAATTTTAAAATAATATTCAAACATATTTAGATATAAGATTTAAACATTTTAATATTATTAAAAAAAGTAAAGTAATTAATTTTTATCGTTTTTATCATATTGATATCTCTTAGAAACATTTTGAAAGGAATGTTTAAATAAAATATCTTACAAACTAAAATTATAAATTGTTTTAAATGTTGAAAAATATATAAAATTGATATTATTAAACCTGTTTGATATATTTAAATTTTTTTTGAATATTATTAAGAAGATTAAAAATTTAAATGAATTTTTATTTAAAAACTTCTTCTCAAAAAGTCTAACCGTCATTAAAATGACAAAAATAACAACTTTATGTGTTATTAAATTTGTGATATGGGAACGAATAAGCAAAAACATTGTGATTCGGCTGGAAAGTTCATTTCTAAAATTAAATTTATATTTATTCGTTAAATTTTAATAATTATGTAAATTTAAATAATTAAAATGAAAACTAAAAATAATAGTTGAATCAGCCACGACACTTGTAAAAAAAATTGGAAATTGTAAAATTATAAAAAACCAAAAAAAGAAAAACTCATGTGACACTACAATGTTAGTATAACTGCTTACAAATTCAAAATAAAATAATCATGATATAACCGGGGGAGTATTTGTTTTTTTACAAACATTTTTTTAGATCACCCAACTTGACACGAGACGAATTGGGTATTAACGATTATATTATTTAGGATTAATTATGTTTCTAGTTTTTTTAAATATTTTAAATTTTGGGTTTAATTTTTTAAAATATTTATTTTAAAAAGAACGATCTTTTTAAAAAAATTCATCACACACTTTTGGTCCCTCTTCAAATTTAACGATGATTTTTATAACTTAACCACAAAACAATCGAGAGTTTTAAAGACCATTTGTTATTTAGCGACTGAATTAACAACAATTTTAGTGATGATTTAGGTATTAAAGCCCAAAAGCTTATATGGAAAATTTTAGAATGACATTTCTTTGAAAGAAATATTTTGAGAGACTAAAAACAAAATTTGATATATTTAGGAGGACCACAAACATATTTACAATGTTTGATTGTAATATGAATGAGGTTTACAAATGTAAAAAAAATGATAAATTTACTAGAATAAAAAACAAAAACTCTTACTTTTAGTAGATACCTCTTTTATATTTAAAATTCAAATATATAATATAATTAAAAATTTGTTGACTAATACTATTAATAATATTTTCTCATCCTCTATTCTTTTATAGTAAAAAATACTATTTAAATGAACTTATGAGATATTAAATATTTAAATATTTTATATTATATTTAGTTGACTAATAATATAAAATTCAAATATACTTGATTGTTATATACATCATCTAGTCATTATTATAAATAAAATTGACTTTTTTGGTATATTTGATAGTTAATGTATCTAAATTATATATGGACTAAATACATTAATTATCAAATATACTAAAAAAAATCAAATTTACTTATAACAGTGGTTGAGGGTGTACATATCTTACATAGGTGTTATTGATTCGAAAATCACATGCGGATTTATTGCAACATTTGTTTTTCCACCTATAAATAAGTCTTTTTGACTTTTTATTTTCGCATATTCTCGTTCTTTTCTACTATATTTGCATGGTACTTCATTACCTTAGCTATCCAAAGCGTTCTACAAAATTTCATTTATAGCAGAAAATTATAGTGCTGAGATAGCTAACACAAAAAAAACTCCATAATACTATTTGTTAAATGTGATTTTTAGAACGCTATAGATAACTAATGAAATTTCCGTAACACCAAAATATTTTTTTTTTGGCGTTCATAGATTTTCATCAAACATCTCTACAACGGTTTAGATGGTGGTAATGATGGGGGAAATTATGATTTATGCGGATGATTATGATAGGAATAAATTTCACAAATATTGTATGATGGTTCAAAGGAGATGGCGAATAAATCTCAAATTGTTTGCACATCAAGTGGCTTATCAATCCCCCATGATCCTGCGTCTGAATCCTCTTAGATGCTACTATTTCTTGTGTTGGGTCAGTCTATACAGAATTTTGCTCTAACTTTAAACGGAATAATCAATAGTGAACGGTGAAATTGATTCTCTTAGATTAATCGATTGGAAGGCCGTATACCAAGATTTAAAAAAAGAAAAATAAAGTGGCTTATCAATCCCACATAATGTTAAAGTTTGAGAAAAGTACTTGACACAATTTAGAATAGAAGATATATAAAGAACACATATTTTATTTTTCTGTAACTATAGTAAACTTTCATATAATGCCTGCAAATATTCATAGAAAGAAATATTATGTGAAGTTAATCTTCAAATAGTCTTATAGTAAATCTTATTATCTTTTATTTATTTTTTATATTCAATTTAAATTGCAAATTAATTCTAAAAAAACAGGAAAAAAAACTATATACATTAACTATTTTTACACAATTAATCATTTTATTATAGTTTTTATATTTGCTTATAAATTTAACAAATGTTTCACAGAAAAAAAATTAACCAATATACAAATTTTATAGTTAAAAAAGTCTACTTATCCACCAATTGACCAAAGTATTATAGCTTATATCCTATTGTGTTTAACCTATCTCTCTATTACAAAAAAAGTTTGAATAGAGAGACATGATTTATTAAGATTAATTTACTAAATTTTACTAATTTATCAAACCAATCTTACAAGAATTGAAACTGAACAAGATCACAAGATTAAAGAGTTTGTGGTCGTACTAGAGAGACATATGTTGAATTGCATATATGACTTGAGTAAAATCGAATGAATCATTCACATAATTCATTTTTTATAAAAAAAATTTAAAGATATTAAATCAGGTTGAGTCGATAAAAAATTTAAGATAACCATATCAGCTAGAATATGTCAAAAACATTATAAATTTTTGGTGTGTTTACTAATTTTTTTAGAGCACATACATAAGCCTCACCAATGGGATTTTTTTTAATTTTGATTTTTTGTTAGTAGTTTTCTAAAAATAATTATTAAATGATATCTTTATTTTAAAAAAAGTATGCATTAATACCTCATAAAAACTCTCAATTCAACAGCTTTATCTAATTTTAGTCCACTCATTCGCTTTTCATCCGTTTGATTTCACAATTGATCTAGAAAATTTTACCCCATATCCTTAATGTTATTCCCTTATATTTTTCAAAATATTCCAATTTTATCTTTTTTTACTTATCAAATAATTTTATTATTCAATTTTTCCCAACTTTATCAAGTTTTTCGAAAATGATTTTTTTTCACTTCTACCATTGTTCACCAGATAACTTACCATAAGTTATCCGATAGTTATCACTTTGTTTACCAGATAACTTACCATAAATCATCCGATAGTCATCAATTTGATCATCGGATAACTTACCATAAGTTATCCGATAATCGTCAATTAATTCATTGAATAACTTATCATAAGTCATTTGGTAGATATCAGATTGTTCACGGGATAATTTATCATTACTTATTTGATAGTCATTAGTTTGTTCATTGAATAACTTATAAGATATAAGATACACAATTTTTCAGATTATTATTTTTTATTATTTTTAATTACTACTATATGTTTTTAATTTTATATAAATTTAATTTTCATTTGTATTATTAATATAAAAAGGAAATAGATAAAATCATTCATTTAACATAAATAACTTAATTTAAAAATTATATATTTTTTAATTTAAAGGTAAATAATTTAAGGCTAGGGAAAACCAATTAATTTAAAAATAAATAAAATAATCTTTAATTCAAAATAAATAGCCTCTAACATTTTTTTAGTGAAAATTAATTTATAATTTTAATTTATTTAAAAGTTAAATTAAATTAAGAAGTAACTTAATATTATTTTGGCTTAAATGCACTTTTGGTCCCCCTCTTTTGAAGTTTTTTAAAATTTAGTCTTCCCATTTTAAAAATTAGTTTTTGGGTCCCTAAAGTTTCCTTTCCTTAGGATTTCCATAGTCCCCCTTCAATTTTACAAATGTGACATAGATTATTAAGGTTAAAAATAAATTTTTAATGACAAATGAGTAAGATAATTTATTATTTATTATTTTTCTTAATGAATTAATTAATATTTATTCATTCTATTATTTTTATTAAATTTGTTTAAATATTAATTAATTGAATTGTTAAAAGTCAACGTTAGGCCTTAGCCCAATTCATCACCTGTCAGTCTAACGATTCAATTGCAAGTTGATATTAGTTTGGCACAACGACGAGATGCGTAGAAAGAAAAAGTGACGGTCAAACAGCACATGTATCAGGACAGACATGGATACGACAGATAAAATGATAAGATTATGTAGTATCTGTCGTCAACCAGGACACAATAAGAACAATTGTCCTAATCAAGGTGCATCATCTGAGTCATAATCTTTTTGTAACATTGGATTTTTGTAACCTTCAATTTTTATATATCATTATGTTTTTGTTACAGTGAGGTTCACAACAAACATCACTACAACATAAGCAAACTGAAAACATAATATTTCTAACTGATTACAACAATCAAAGTGATGTCATCTCGTCCAAACATCATTTCCCTAACATCCTTATCAGTTTTCATTCGCACCCAACCAAAGATAATGTCGAGTCTCTCAATACTTCTAATTTTTTCCCCTTCTTGTATTTTTCCATCTAACCAACGAACCAGCTCCCTCTTCAGTTGATCGAAAATAATGATGTTCTAGAAGAGCATCAACATCTGAGGTTTGTCTCTCAAATAAATCACCTTTCCATAGCGGCGACGAACACCAAACATGATTGCAAAATGATGAAATGAGACGTGTAAAAATGATTCACACAACACCTCTATTTATAACAAAAAAATAGCACTTTGCACTGAGGCGCCAGACCAATTGGTGTCTCCTTTCAGACCATACACATGGGCGTCAATTGAATTGGCTACACCATGTGCCCTAGCCAATCCAATTTGCGCCTCCTCTCTAATTTTAAGAGGAGACGCCAATTGGATTGGTGCCTCCTCCTAAAAGTGTGGTAGTTTGGGAACTTTTTGAAATCAGGGTTATTTTGGGATTTTTTTTGAAAATTAGGGGTATTTTGATAAAATAATTCTCATACAGTCTAAAGATTCAACTGCAAGTTGATATTAGTGTAACAATCCGTATAATATATATTTGGAATAATATCATACAAGTGTTAATAATTGGTACTGATCCAACATAAGTCCCTAATGGCATCAATATATATACATGTCCAAACTAAAAACATCAATGGAACATGTTCACTACGCCAAAAATGACTTTTAACAGCGCATCTTAGACAGCGCTTTTAAAAGAAAGCGCTGTCTAAGGTTAAAATTAAAATAAAACACGGAAAATGTTCCAAAAAAATAATGAAAGCGCGCTGTCTAAGGGGGGGTCTTAGACAGCGCTTTCTAAAAGCGCTGTCTAAGACCCCCCCTTAGACAGCGCTTTTAGAAAGCGCTTTTAAATATAGACCTTAGTCAGCGCTTTTGATAAAGCGCTGTCTAAAGTCTTTAAATTAAAAAAAAATTAAAACCAAAAGCGCTGTCTAAGGGGGGGTTTAGAAAGCGCTTTTGGAAAGCGCTGTCTAAGGCATACCTTAGAAAGCGCTTTCCACAAAAGCGCTGTCTAAGGTCTAATTGAAGTTAAAATAACTAAAAACCTCTCTGAAATTTCCGATAATCACTTTCTTTTTTCCTCTCTCTAAATTTCCCTCTCAATTTTCCCCCACTTTCTCGTTCTTGCTCGCACCTTCAACAAACCCTAGCGCTTTTCTTCCCCACCGGCGACACACGGAGATGTCAATGGAAGATTTGCGCTCGTTCGAAATTCTTTCCATGCTTCTTTCCGTGTTTTTTCGTTACAGCAGATCTCCTCGAATACCGAAGAATTCTATACACAATACGCAAACAAAAGCTAGTTTCACGCCTGCGTGTTAAGGTTTCTTCTTCAAATTTTTATATTCTCACCTTTTCCTTTAATTTCTATTCTCGAAATCGGAAACAAAAAAAGTAAGATCGTTGACTAACGATTTTCTGCATTTGTCAAATATTTGTTGTTAGTTTGAATCTAAAAGGTAATCGTTGTTAAACCAAGGTTTGAGTCTGAGAAATTTTTCTGCTATGGTATTTGAAGTTCTAGGGTTTGAAATCGTGATTTGGAATTAGGTTATTGATTTTGAATTTTCAGAGGAAAATATTGTTCTATTTGTGTATTTCTTGGCTCTTGAAGTCTGTGTGGTGTTGGATTTTGCATTTGGTATTTTTGGCTGAAAAAGTATGCAACATCTGTCAACAAAACATGATTCCTGGTAAAGATGTAGCAACATTTTTTAATTTGAGGACTGGAAGAGTAGCTTGCTGCAGCCGGAATCCAACTGGGGTAAAATCATTTCATTAATGCTCTGATCTTGTTTTGCTATATATTTGTTAGTAATAAATCAAGCATGTGTAGAAACTTAACATATTAAAAGTTGAAACTGCATTTTATTCACAATACATCTATTTAACTTTGGAAAAGAGTTAGATTCAATTTTCAATTATCAAAACAGAAGTTATATTTGGTTTTATACGCAGGCGTTTCATGCAGCCTCTGAAAAGATTACCGGTGTTCAACTTCCGATTCAGCCTCTGGAAACTCTTGTTTGTTATTGGAGGATAAAGGAAGGATATGAAGGGAAATTGTCAATTTGGGGCGAGTTTCCGACGTTTGCTAGCTTGGGTAGGGTTTGTTTGTATGGATCTCCGAGTTTGGAGTATCCGGGTTTGATTAAAGTGGCGGTTCATAGCGGTAACCCGTGTGATCCGGATAAGAGACCGTGGGGTTCTGGTGTGATGATGGATGAGATGAAAGAGTGGATTGAAGGGAGATTTTGTGGGTTGGTTGATTCAACCGAGCCTGTGATGAAACAGTCTTGTATGTATTCAATGACACCGGATGAGGATTTTGTGATTGATTTCTTGGGTGGTGAGTTTGGGAAGAATGTGGTTTTGGGTGCAGGGTTTTCGGGTCACGGGTTTAAGATGGCTCCGGTTATTGGGAAGATATTGACTGAGCTTGCGGTGGATGGGCAAACTAATGAAGTTGATTTGAAGCATTTTAGGATTGGAAGATTCAATGCGAGTTCCAAGCTTTAGGTAACTTTCTTGTCGTTGAATTTTGTTATTGAAATTTAAGATTATGTTTTTGGTAGCGGATTGCAATTGGAGTCTGCATATGTATTATTGTATTAATGAAAATTTGAATGCTCTCTTGAAATCATGCTGGTAGTAACTCGCAATTGAATTAAAAGTTTTAGGGATTATGAAGAATACAATAAGTTCTCACAGGTAGCATAGTTTTTAAGGAATATGTAACTGAATTATCTGTTGAATTCCTTGCTATTTGAGGTGTTTCTTGTTCCAAGCTGATGAGGGCTTGTATGAGTATGGAAGTTTGAAAGTTTTTTCACGAATTGCATTAGATTTAAGAGTTTTTTTGACGTAGTAATCGTTATGGATTGAACCAAGATCGTAACGCATCTCCCATAAAACCTACAACTTACTGAAATTTATAAATGCCGCCCCTTATGCCATGCTATAGTTATACTTTTAAGGGAGGTAGGAGAAGATAATATTCTTTTGTAAGCCTGGCAACAGGTTGTAACGGTGCTTGAAATACTTATATCAGTTTTGGTCACGACGACTCTTTTGCTCCGGCTCCGGCGACTATGACGGCTAGAAAACGTTGTAGCTTCGACTCAGGTACACATTCTCCTTTCCTTTGCTTGCTTCTTCTTTCTGTTCTATTATAATCTTCCTCCGTCGCAATTCCATTTCTGTTTACTCTGCTCTTCTACTTTCCTTCATCTTCCTCTAATCTTTTTCCTTCTGAATCGTGTTGCATTGCAGTTGTGAAATTGCAAAATGATCATGAGGTTCGGAAGTGAAGACTGGTTGATTTGTGATTAGGCTCTGCGTGCGTGGAGAATGAATGAAGGGAGCTTTCTGATGTAGAATGGAGGATTGGTGCAGAACTGTGGAAAACTGATGTAGAAGTAGAGGTTGAAGAAGACTTGTTGCAGATTAATCAAGAAACTGAGAGGGTGAAGATCGAATGATTGGAGATGGAGGTTGAAGAGTGAAAAATGCAGAATTTTCTTCCTCCTATGAATGCTTCAATTATGGAATTCATCTAAAGTTCACATTAAATTCAGAGTTAGTTAGAAAGTTGGTTTGAGTTAGTTGAGATTTCTGTTAGATTTCAATTAAATCAATTTCAGTTAGAAACCTTTTATGTTAGTTAGATTAGGTGTGAGTTAATGTTAGTTATTCTAACTGTTATGACTGGCTATCCTAGATGACTAATCAATTGAAGTTATATGGCTATTGGAAGTAGCAGACTGCTGAACAGGTTTCATTCAAATGCAGGTCATGGTTGGATTGAAGTTATATGGAATGGCTATTTGTGGATTGAAGACGACCTGTTAGTGCAAGTTCTACTGCTGTTTGTATTGTACGATGCAAGTCTGGTTTTGCCTTGGACCATGCTGCAGAATTTTTGGTAGTTGACTAGATGATATGGTTAATTCAACTGAGTTGGCATTCTGTTAACAGTTTGTGAGCAAACGTTGATTTGTCTTTTCTACTTAATATGGTACTCATGACATTGTCACTTCGAGTCAAAGTTTACAATGACTTTAACCTGTTGGTATCTCTTTGGAAGCTTTATTCATCTGTCTTACTTTGCATTGTTCAGACCAAACCGTGGCTTATTCGACAGGAACACAAAACTACTATACACAAACCAATTCGACGCTTTAATGGACGCGGTTCATTCGGCAATGAAGGCTCTTGGATATGGTGATGTTGATATCGCTGTTGGTGAAACGGGTTGGCCTTCTGTTTGTGATGGTTGGGATGCTTGTAGTGTGGCTAATGCTCAGAGTTATAATGGTCAGTTGATTAGGCATTTGGCGGAAGGGAAAGGGACACCATTAATGCCGAATAGACGGTTTGAGACTTTTATTTTTGCGTTGTTTAATGAGAATCAGAAACCTGGTCCTATTGCTGAACGTAATTGGGGACTCTTTCAACCTGATTTCTCTTCGGTTTATGATGCTGGAATCCTGCGTAACGGACAGGTTTTGTTCTTTTTTCTCTTTTATTTATGATGCTGGAATCTTGCGAAATATTGTTAACAGTGTTTTGATTTTGAATGAATAATGCAGAAACCAGTAGCACCGGTAAAAGGAGGAGGAAAAACGCCAACGCCGCGTCCGGTAGTTGGAGGGCAGAAATGGTGTGTGCCAAAGGCGGATGCGAGCCCTGGAGCATTACAAGCGAATATAAACTATGTTTGCAGCCAAGGAATTGATTGCAGGCCGATCCAACCGGGAGGAGTTTGTTATGCTGCCAACAATGTTAAGGCAATTGCCACTTATGCGATGAATGCTTACTATCAGGCTAATGGAAAACATGATTACAATTGCGACTTCTCGCATTCCGGTGTTACTACTTCAGTTAATCCAAGTGAGTAACAACAATCAATGAATGCCCTACTCTTTTTATGTTCTTTAACATTGATCATTACAATGTACTAGTATGCTTATAAATATGTGTTTTGTTTTTGTTATTTTGCAGGTCATGATAATTGTAGAATCTGAGGATGTTTGGAGATAGAAAAAGGCCGTTGGTATTGGCATTGGCATAGGCATATTAGAGGGAAAATGCAGTTGATGTGGCTTTGAGTTAGTAGTGACTGTGCATTCATGTACTTGGTTATTTAGTTTGTATATTATATTATGGAAAATTGATGTTAACGTTGGCATGACATTTCATGCTTTGATTAAATATATGTTATGTGTTTCGGTGATTCCTGATTTCAAAAGCATTTGATGCTTCCATTTTGTTAAAATCAATATTTTTATGAATTCAATTGAAATGCATTCACGGACACTTAAGTATAATCATTGATTGTATTTACCTAATTTTATTTTAAAAATTGCATTGCAGCTTGAGAATGTATAATAACCTAGTGGAGAGATGCTTTCAAGATTGTGTTGATACGTTTAAGCATAAATCCCTGCAAAAGCAGGAGGAAACCTGTGTTCGAAGATGTGCAGAAAAGTTTCTAAAGCACTCTATGCGGGTTGGCATGAGGTTGGCATGAACGTGGTTTAAAACAAAAGCTTCAAAAATTTTCAAAAACATTTTTTTTAAACCTGGAAAAAATGTGGTTTAAAACAAAAGTTTCAAAAATTTTCGTATACCTTAGACAGCGCTTTTGTAAAAACGCTGTCTAAGGGGGGGATTAGAAAGCGCTTTAGGCAAAAGCGCTGTCTAAGGGGGGGGCTTAGACAGCGCTTTTTGAAAAGCGCTGTCTAAGGTATACCTAAAAAAATTAAAATAGGAGGGTCTTAGAAAGCGCTTTTGGCCAAAGCGCTGTCTAAGGGGGTGGGGCTTAGACAGCGCTTTTCAAAAGCGCTGTCTAAGGTATACCTAAAAAATTTAAAATAAGAGGGTCTTATAAAGCGCTTTTGGCCAAAGCGCTGTCTAAGGGGGGGGGGGGGGCTTAGACAGCGCTTTTAAGATTTAAAAAAGCGCTGTCTAAACCTTTAGCAACGGAGGTTTAGACAGCGCTTTAAAGCGCTGTCTAAGGCTAAAAAAAGCGTTGTCTAAGGTCTTGTTTGTTGTAGTGGTTATACAATAGTGCCTAAACAATAAAAATCTAAGAACTATGTGCAATATTTTCATTGCACACAACTCCACAACGGAAGATCATGATAAACAGCATCCCTTGAAACATCCATAAACAGCTTCTCTTAGATTCAACCTGCAAGGATTACCTGAAGAATAACCACAATAATGGGATGAGATAATAATCTCAGTGAGTTCTCCTATCCTATGGGCCCACTCGGCTCTACAGGGTTCCTACCCGATTCTAACTCAAGTATTCACCTTCCGTTACTTGTGCATCACTCGCACCTTGTAACTAGGACTTGAGTAACAGGGGGATAAACGCAATGTATGGAAACACGCCACTTGAGTTCACATAACTCAACAAATCACTATTCGGATTCACGCAACATCTATCCCTAACTAGACCTACGTCTAGGACAAGGCTTGGTTCACGCATGTCCATATGATTCGACTTCCACGATGGATATCAGGTTCCCCTATGGGACTCGAACCCATTTTTAAGAACCATCACTCGAATGAGACTCGAACCCACTTTTAAGAACCATCACTCGTATGGGACCCGAACCCACGTTGAGTATCTTTCACCATATGGGACTCGAACTCACTCTTAAGAACCATCACTCGTATGGGACTCGAACCCACGTTGAGTATCTTTCACCATATAGGACTTTAACCCACTTAGGTGTCCACCTTTCCCCGATGTCTGTCATGGTTAGAACTCAAATCCAATTGAGGCGCGAATCATTGGTGCCACATCCCCACTTACCGCTTTACCGAAGCCCTTTAAGTGGTATGTGCATAATCACAAATAATTCCGAATACGTGATTAATTCTCAATAACCAATAGGGCTTTCAGAGCAATGCTCCTCACCAAAATAGGACTTTTGGAACAAATGTTCCTCACTAAAAAATATCAAACAATTCTCATGACATCATATCAATTCTCATGGCATCATAACATGATTCATTCTCATGCATAAATCACACACTTTCCATACAATGCATATTGGTTCACTTACCAAGTGAACACTTGCCACGATACGCACATAGGTACCGTTGCGTCCAAGCATCACCGTATACTCATTTCCATAACCTAGATTATCTTTCTAAGTTATTAATCAAGTTATTCTCCTAGGTTTTCTCACTCATCTTTATAGAGTTTTAATCATATTATTTCACATCCAACAACATCCAATCAATTTATAGCATATATATTAACATATTAAATATCATACAAGAACACCCATAGTAGCATAATATGTCACAATAAACCCTAGACATATCTGACTCACCACATGCTCCTCATTTTCTTAGGTTATTCAAGTTGTCACATACAAACAAGTCAAACATAACCCAAGCATACAATTATCACTATCTTTTACCAATAATTCTTGGTTATATCATGGTCTTTCATCACCATGCAATATCTCATTGTATGAGTTTTTCAAGCTTTAAGTCTCATATCAGTCGGATTCACGGTTCTTGAATTATGGCAAGAATAAGAACCATATATTCAATCAACAAAACAACAACTCATAATATATATATATATATATATATATATATATATATATATATATATATATATATATATATATATATATATATATATATATATATATATATTCATCATCATTATACTATCAATAATTGACATATAATCATGTTTTTTCATCATTATATGATAAAGCATTGAAAGAGCTTTCCAACGCCTCCGACGACGTCCAAAACGGATTTATAACACTCAATTAATTC
Source organism: Lathyrus oleraceus (assembly GCF_024323335.1). Classification (NCBI taxonomy): domain Eukaryota; kingdom Viridiplantae; phylum Streptophyta; class Magnoliopsida; order Fabales; family Fabaceae; genus Lathyrus; species Lathyrus oleraceus. Next base: position 49,339,730 of record NC_066580.1, on the reverse strand, counting down.
ATTAATCTATCTTAATCAAGATTTAGATTAACATTTATTCATTGCATAAGTATTCAACAACAAAATCATTGACCTACTGGTAAGGCTTGTACCATTCCAAGGAGGTCTTAGGTTCGAACCCCATTGGTGACATATTTTAATTCATCAAATTATTAATTCATGTCACTGGTTACTAAAATGTCATCTCTTGTACTCATTAATATTGGTTTGTCTCTTTTATTAATAATTAATCTCTTCAGAGTTCACTGGTTACTCTATTGGTCTCAATTGACAACATTTAGAGTTGTCTCTTTTATTAATAATTAATCTCTTCAGAGTTCACTGGTTGGTTACTCTATTGGTCTCAATTGACAATATTTAGAGTTGTCTCTTTTATTAATAATTAATCTCTTCAGAGTTCACTGGTTACTCTATTGGTCTTCCAACTGACAAAAGATAGAGTACATAGGAACTCAATTAGTCTCAATTGACAACTAATTGAGCATTTAAGGGAATATGGGATATTACATTCCCCCCCCCCCCCCCTAAATTGAAATTCGCCCCCGAATTTCCTTCCCTCAACAAACAAATAATTCTTGTATTAACGTCTTAGACCAACACTTAACTTCTCTTCGATTCCAAACCTTTGACATACTCATTATTCTAACTTGTCCTTGCTGACACATTTCCTTCTTTCATGAACTCTTCTCTTATTATTCCTTCAACAAATGTGACAACTGTGTAATCCATTTATTGATAATATCATAAACTTCACTTGATCTGATATTGTATGCTGAAAGTCTCTACTCCTATTAATTCACTTCTCTCGTACTACTCCAATGAGATAGAACCATTAGCACGAGATTATCTTACTCTCATCCTTACCTCCATTCTTACGAGTAACTATCTCCCTAATCCCCATAGACTTGATTGAGCTCTTTCTTCCATCACCTTCTATTGTGATACTCTGATTCCAATAGTGGAACACCTGGGATTCCTAGGCACTACTGTTTAGCTAACAATCTAGAAAGAAACACACTTACCCTCTAGAGTGCCTACTATCCAAAATGGTACTAGAACCTTACCGACTTCCATTAGTAGAATAACTTCCTTGATGACTCACAAAAGTTTAGAATAAGACCAACACTCTTCAGAAGGTAGGTATCCAGGAGTTACATTACTACAACCATAAAACGTACAACATCCAAATTCATCATGTGTTCGATGCAGCTAAACCAAATTAGTTTGACAATATCCGGTTCTGGTTACTATATTCCATATCAAATCCTCTTATAGGGTTTTGATTCATTCAAGATTTCTCCCGACACATGATCTCAACCAATAACAAAGTAACACCGTCAAGGAACTTTAAATCATCAACAAGACACAACTTTTAAGGAACTTAAGCAATCTAGGACGTTAGTATGAGTGTCCATACACATCGTAGAGTCACACATAATATTTCACACACATCTGGAGATAACATTTCACCTCGTATCCAAAATCATTCATCTCAATTGTCCTGTCCCATCTTCCATAATCTTGGCTCATGCTCTTCCTAATATACAATCCGAGTTACATGTTTAACTTCAGGAATAACTGATTCCCGTTTCTCCTGGAAGTATAATTCATGAATCCTTCCAATAGGGTAGAGTATCATTGTACACACAAATACTACTCTCCTAGGGGTCCTCATCTGAAGCTATGAATCCAAGAAATTATTGAATGCCATATTCTGACTAACCAATTTACACCTTACTAACGCATACAATATACTGAACTAATCCCTTCCAGATCACCACTTAGTAAGTCTCTTCCAACATCACTCCTTAGGGTTCTCATTATCTGTAATAGCGATACATCCAAGAGTTACTCACACCGAATATGGTTCACTAGGTTGGTTTCCCCAAATGTATGACTTCCATGATATCTCTACAGATGACCAACTACGCACTACACCTTCAGAAATCCCAATTTCAAAACTACCAATCTGACTTGTGGTGACTTGTAACTCCATCCTCAATTTGTACATCCACAACGATACACTTATGACAATTAAGACACCCTAAGCTCCAACACAGTGTGAATGTTTATACTCTGTGATCAACCAACCAAACACTCCTCAAGAAGATAAATAACAACCAGACTTCCAATAAGCCATTATTACTCTTGCAATTCAAATAAAATGCACTTAAGGTGAACCTTATCATTGCCACACACTTATGATTGGAATTTTTCTTCTAACCCAATACATACTACACACTTCATCATACCAGGGTTACATGTCTTTATGACTTGCCACGGATAATCCTCATTGTCTCCCAATAAGCTCTTGCAACATAACATATTCCATATTCTACACTTAGTCCACATGCTCCAGCTTGGTTTATCTTTCATTGTCTATCATCAACTCAACTTCTTAGAATACAAGACTCATTACTCAATAAAATGTATGTTACTTTACATCCATCTCAAGACAAGGAATCCATTACACTTACTTGTGACCATAATGTTGTTATCACATACTTATCTTAATACCAAGGTTTAACTTCCTCCATTCCACTACATACTCTAGAAATCCTCGATGCGAACAATCATCAACTACACGCACATAACTTCGTCTTAATGAATCTTAATGGTCCCATTGTGCCTTTATCTAAAATGTACCCCATTATAACGGTTGTATTACAACATCCATACTACTTCCACACTCGGTGTTCACTTGTCTTCCCATGGTAATTCTCCCAGTTCCAATTACAAAATCATTCTACTAGAATTCCTTAAATCCGACTTACTTGCTCTTCTCCTCAACCAAATCTCCTACAACCAAAACTCACCGGAGCTTCCATTACTATATAATGTGTGTTCTCCCTCTCCACACAAACTCTTATAATTGATCCTTAGGTAACTCAACATTCCATAATGGTCTCTTACTAACACTAAACTGCTGACGAGCTATCCCAAATCTGATATCCCTTCTAGGACTGAACATACTTGGTTTATCTACTAGCTTCCATTTGGCCCATACCTGTTTCACTTGAAATAGGTAGGCATGTCCTTGAGTCTCTCCTTAAACTTCACCACTACCTTAGGCTCCCAACAAAGTTGAACATCCTTATCCCTCAAGTCCTTAACCACTTGCAAGGTACCATTCCAAATATATATTCCATGAAGTACTCTCGTTCTTCCAAAATATTTTAGTGGCCTTAGAAATTGAAACACTGATACACTACCTCACTTCCAGACCTTATGACATATGTGCAACATAACCATCCTTTCTCCTTCACCATATGGAATTACTCACAATACTTATTCCATATCAGTGAGTGTATCTTATTCGACTAGTAATTCACACCTTTCTCAAAGCTCAGACAATTTATCCAATAGAGATCCTCAACTTCTCAACTCCGTTAACACTGCAGAGTCGCTTGAACGATACACTACTCTTCAATTCCATAATACCCAAATCACAATTCCTACTGAAACTTACAACTGGGCTATCCAGTTCTCCTTACTTTCTAACTCTTGGCTTGAGCCTACTCTCAAAGCACAAGTTCCACCCACACTTCGAAGTCCTCATGGTCGCTCAACCATGATCTTGTTGGTGTAATCCATAGAGGCCAATACTTTTGGTACTTGTATCGAAATATTTATTAATAATAAAAGGCTTTTTCTTTATTACGTTTGTTTAATAAAGTCCCTAGAATAGCTAGTCTGTTTAATGTATCAAGTATGACTTAATCATGAGATCACATTAAACATAAGGACATTATTCTTAAAGTATCCGTAGTCGAGCTTTAGTGTGAAGTGGGATAACATTAAAGCATCAAGACTATTATGTTTGTAGACTGATGATCACATCTCATGGATCATGGATAAAGAGTTATCAAGTCTTAAACATAGGTATGAATATTAGGAGTAATATTTATACCGGATTGACCCGCTATGAGAATACTATATAGAAAGTTATGCAAAGTGTCATAAGTTATTCTCATGGTGATAATGGTGTATACCACTCTTCGACCTGAAACCACAATGGACCCTAGATGTAGAGTCGAGTGCTTTATTGCTGATCAAACATTGTCCGTAACTGGATAACCATAAAGACAGTTGATGGGTACTCCACGAAGCATACTGAGGGACATGAGTGACCTAGATGGAATTTTCCCATCCTGCATAACAGGATAAATGTCTATGGGCCCAACATTGAACTGGACAAGGATGGCACGGTCTATGCCTTGTGTTCAATATAGACATAAGGGCATAAGGGTAATTATACACATAAGTATTATCACAGAAGGAATTGTCAGATCACATGACATTTTTGTGTCTTAGGTAGCAGTGATGTGTTGCTAGATACCGCTCACTGTTTATTATGTTAAATGCGTGATTTAATATAATTGCCAACGTCACGAAAACCTACAGGGTCACACACAAAGGACGGATTGATGAGAGATAGAGTAACTAAGGAATACCGTAAGGTACGATGCCCTTAAGTGAATTATAGAACATCGTAAGGTACGGTGTACTTGAGTAGAATATGAAATATGGTAAGGTACCATGGACTTAAGTGATTTTGGGCATATTATAAGATATGGGCCAAAATACACTTAAGTGGGCCTTTTAGCTTGAAGCCCACACAAGTGGTTCTATAAATAGAACCCTTGTACAGAAGCATTGATTGCGGTTGCATTATTTTTGTTTTCTCTCTCTCTCTCTCACTCAAAGCCTTCATTCGTACCAGCTAGCACTGAGATTGAAGGAATCCGTTCGTGTGGACTGAGTAGAGACGTTGTCATCGTTCAACGTTCGTGATCGCTCTGTGGATCTGCATCAAAGGTTTTGATCGTCACAAGAGATCTGCACCAAAGGTTTCAATCATCACAAGAGGTAAATATTCTATCACTGATCATGACCATTCGTAAGGATCTCTAAAGGAGAAAATTTTAATTTCCGCTGCGTTTTGGATCGCAATTCTCCTTCAGATCTTACCTACCATGCACATAGCATTAGGTTGATCAGGCCCAATACTACATACAGTGATATTAAGAATCATGTTGGCTAAACACACATATGAGGCAGGAATAGATTTACTTATGATGTTTCAAGGCAAGGTCGAGAATCGACCTGCTCTGATACTAACTGTAACAACACGTATAATATATATCTAGAATAATAACATACAAGTGTTATTAATTGGTACTGATCCAATCATAGTGCCTAATGGCATCAATATATATATATATATATATATATATATATATATATATATATATATATATATATATATACATGTCCAAACTAAAAACATCAATGGAACATGTTATACAATAGTGCCTAAACAATAAAAATTTAAGAACTATGTGCAATATCTTCATTGCACACAACTCCACAGCGGAAGATCATGATAAACAGCATCCCTTGAAACATCCATAAACAACTTCTCTTATATTCAACCTGCAAGGATTACCTGAAGAATAATAATAATAATGGGATGAGATAATAATCTCAGTGAGTTCTCCTATCCTATGGGTCCACTCGGCTCTACAGGGTTCCTACTCGATTCTAACTCAAGTATTCACCTTCCATTACTTGTGCATCACTCGCACCTTGTAACTAGGACTTGAGTAACAGGGGGATAATGCAATGTATGGAAACACATCACTTGAGTTCACATAACTCAACAAATCACTATTCGGATTCACGCAACATCGATCCCCAACCGGACCTACGTCTAGGCCAAGGCTTGGTTCACGCATGTCCGTATGATTCGACTTCCACGGTGGATATCAGGTTCCCCTATGGGACTCGAACCCACTTTTAAGAACCATCACTCGTATGGGACTCGAACCCACTTTTAAGAACCATCACTCGTATGGGACTCGAACCCATGTTGAGTATCTTTCACCATATGGGACTCGAACTCACTCTTAAGAACCATCACTCGTATGGGACTCGAACCCACGTTGAGTATCTTTCACCATATAGGACTCTAACCCACTTAGGTGTCCACCTTTCCCCGATGTCTGTCATGGTTGGGACTCAAACCCAATTGAGGCGCGAATCATTAGTGCCACATCCCTACTTACCGCTTTACCGAAGCCCTTTAAGTGATATGTGCATAATCATAAATAATTCTGAATACGTGATTAATTCTCAATAACCAATAGGGCTTTCAGAGCAATGCTTCTCACCAAAATAGGACTTTTGGAACAAATGTTCCTCACCAAAAAATATCAAACGATTCTCAAGACATCATATCAATTCTCATGGCATCATAACATGATCCATTCTCATACATAAATCACACATGTTCCATACAATGCATATTGGTTCACTTACCAAGTGAATACTTGTCCACGATACGCACCTAGGTACCGTTGCGTCCAAGCATCACCGTATACTCATTTCCATAACCTAGATTATCTTTCTAAGTTATTAATCAAGTTATTCTCCTAGGTTTCCTCACTCATCTTTATATAGTTTTAATTATATTATTTCACATCCAACAACATCCAATCAATTTATAACATATACATTAGCATATTAAATATCATACAAGAACACCAATAGTAGCATAATATGTCACAATAAACCCTAGACATATCCGACTCACAACATGCTCCTCATTTTCTTAGGTTATTCAAGTTGTCACATACAAACAAGTCAAACATAACCCAAGCATACAATTATCACTATCCTTTACCAATAATTCTTGGTTATCTCATGGTCTCTCATCACCATGCAATATCTCATTGTGTGAGCTTTTCAAGATTTAAGTCTCATATCAGTCGGATTCACGGTTCTTGAATTATGGCAAGAACAAGAACCATATATTCAATCAACAAAATAACAACTCATAATATATATATATATATATATATATATATATATATGTATATATATATATATATATATATATTCATCATCATTATACTATCAATAATTGACATATAATCATGTTTTTTCATCACTATATGAAAGTGCATTGAAAGAGCTTTCCAACGCCTCCGACTGCGTCCAAAACGGATTTATAACACTCAATTAATTCATTAATCTATCTTAATCAAGATTTAAATTAACATTTATTCATTGCATAAGTATTCAACAACAAAATCATTCACCTAGTGGTAAGGCTTGTACCATTCCAAGGAGGTCCCGGGTTTGAACCCCATTGGTGACATATTTTAATTCATCAAATAATTAATTCATGTCAATAGATTGATCGAATCAATCGATTGAATGTGAATTTCTCTCAAAAATTTCACTAAACCAATCGATTGATTGGAAGGACCAATCGATTGGTTGGAACTCTGATTGGGGACCAATCGATACCAATCAATACCATCTCTAACCATCTTTAATTCATCCCATCAACCCAACCAAGGAACAAGGAACAACACTTTAATCCATCACAACATAACATCCATTCATATGGCAACATGAAATATCCCAAACAACAACAACTACATGGCACCAAGGGGAGTATAAACACAACAAGTTCATCACAAATTCTCACAAATCCTAACCCCCAAACATGGATTATTTTCCCCCAAATGTTAAATCTATCTAAGAACTCACCTTGGAGATGAAGATGGTGAAATAGATGTGAAGTTGGTGATGATGATGATGAAGATGAGACGATGGTGGTGATGATGAGTTTATGAACTTTCCTCTTCTTCTTCTTCCATGAGTCTTCTTCTTCTCCTCTTCTTTCTTTCCTTTTCTCTTCTCCCACTTCCTGATAACTCTCTCTTTCTATCTTACCTAGTACCTCTCTTCTTATCCACTTCTTCTTTTCTTTCTTTCTAACCACACAAATGTATATACCATATAACATAATATATATATATATATATATATATATATATATATATATATATATATATATATATATATATATATATATATATATATATATATATATATATATATATATATATATATATATATATATATATTATAATATTAGATAGTAATAAAATATCCCAATTGATATTTTATCTTGCAGCACCAATTGACCAATTACTAATGTTATCAAAAATGTTCTCTCTTGTATTTATTAATATTGGTCTGTCTCTTTTATTGATAATTAATCTCTTCAGAGTTCACTGATTACTCTATTGGTCCAAATTGACAACATTTAGAGCATATAGGAGCTCTAATTGTTCCAACTGATTAAAGATAGAGTACATAGTAACTCAATTGGTCTCAATTGACAACTAATTGAGCATTTAAGAGAATATGGGATATTCCAATTAATGTGACATATATAAACATTTAAGTAAAATATAAATCAAACAATATATGACTCAAACAATGCACGGGAAAGGATCTGCTCCAGTGTAAATTTAACTAGACGAGAAGCAGTGGACATCTCCACCCTTAATCTCCACCACCTCATATTTTTTATGTTTTTAATTTTTAATTGGATGGATCTGATTTCAATGGATGGTAAAGTGACGGGAGAGAATCCAATCCCAACAATGCACTTAGAGTCGTGGAATAGGTGCAACAACTTCTAAATGGTAAGTTGAGTCCACATAATTTATATTTTGTTTAAGTGTTTATATATGTTATACTAACATCAATTTGCAATTGGATTATTGTGCTGACAAGTGATGAATCGGAATAAAGCACATCATTTATTTTTAACGATTTGATAAATTAATATTTAAATAAACTTAACAAAAATATAAAATGAATAATTATTAATTAATTCTTAAAAAAATATATCATAAATTATCTTACTCGTCCATACTACGTCATTAAAAAACTATTTTTAATCTTAATCATCAATGTCACGCAAAATTGGAGGGGGTCATGAAAATTCCAAGAAAAATAAATTTTAGGAACTAAAAATTTGATTTTTAAAATAGAGACCAAATTTAAAAAAACTTTAAAATAAGAGGACCAAAAATATATTTAAACATATTAATTTTTTATCATCAACGGCTAACATTTAAGGTTTTCAATGATTTTAATTCAACTTGATAACTACAATGACCTGCTTCCAACTTTGTTCTGCAACATTACGTAATATTAAATCCTATTTTTTTTTAACAAATCATTAAAGGTTATTTTGATAAATTATTCATCCATGGTAAATTATTAAAAAACATTAAAGGATATTTATTTTAAATTAAAGAATATTTTATTTATTTTTAACTAAATTAATTTTACCTGACCTAAAATGTTTTATCTTTAAAATAAAAAATTTAATCTAATTTTTAAATTAAATCATTTATGTTAAATAAATTATTTTATCTATTCTCTTTTTATATTAATAATACAAAAGAAAAGAAAATTTATGTAAAAATAAAAATATACAGTAGTAATTAAAAATTGATAAAATAATTTGAAAAATTATATTCGAAAAACTTATAGATAAGTTATCTAGTGAACAAACTTATGACTACATGATAATTTATGGTACGTTATCCGGTGAAAAAACTAATAACTACTAGATAACTTATGGCTATTGGATAACAAACCGATAACTACTTGATAACTTATGGTAAGTTATCTAGTGAATAATAAATAGTAGGGGTGAAAAAAATTCATTTTCGAAATTTTTTATTAAATTGATAAAAATTGAATAGTAAAATTTTTTAATAAATAAAAATGATATAATTGAAATATTTAAAAAATTATAGGGGTAAAAAAATAATGGTAAGAATATGGGGTAAAATTTCCCGATCTAGTAGACATCTTGATACATTTACCACTTTAATTTTTTATTTGGCTAGTTAAAATAGACTTTTTGTCCTTCTACTCAAAAAATTTGACCTAACACCCCGACCATTGCATTGCTTTTACTATATTACCATTGTATCTTAAAAAATCATTATATATTTTTTGGAGGGTCCAATGACCGTACCTTGCTCATCAATTATGTCGAATATATGACATTGAGATTATGACATTGAGAGAAATATATATATATATATATATATATATATATATATATATATATATATATATATATAGAGAGAGAGAGAGAGAGATAAATAGATTATTTTAAATGTTTTTTATTTATTTATTAATGATACATTGAAAATAACTTTGTTTATTACGTGTGTTCCTTATACGATGAAGTAAGTTTGCCAAAGTATAAAATCTAAGTAATGTAGGATTTTTTTTTTAATTAACACATAATTTTCAAACAGCATAGGACTTAATGAATTTTTTAAAATTCATTCTCATATTAAAATATTGACATATTTTAACAGAAAATTTTGCATCTAAGTCATCATTGTAGTTTGAGTTTGATTAGGCAACAACATAAAAATATTTCGGTTTAAATATCATAACATAAATTATTGAACTTGAAATTTTGACCTCCAAGTCTAAAATTGTATTTGGATGAAGAATTAATGTAACTTTTTGAAAAAATTCAAACTTTTCTATCTAAATTCTTATGTTTAGATGAAAAACTTAATAAGTTTTTGACATATTCCACTGATTATGGGTAAGAAAAAAGATGAATAGATAAGGTTTCTTTGGTATTTAGGGAAATAATTTGCTAGTTATTATCTATTCAATTATGGTTAAATGAAATGGACCATTGTGATCTAAGAACCATGCATATTGATAGATTTAATCAATAATACTTGGTTGAGATGATAAAAGTATCTTTCAATTTAATAAGATTTTAAGTTTAAATTTAGTCTTGGACATGCAATAATATTAAATCTTTGGAGAGAAATTGTTGCCATCTATTTTTACGCGTATAAGATATCCAATTTTAAACCAAAATATACTCTTAGATCTAAGTTTTTATTCCTATTACATACTTAACATAACTTATCATAAATTTTCTTAACAATATTCTTAAATACAATCTATCGGTTAAATGTTGACGTGGTATTATGGGTACGTTTTGTTTTACAATGATAATTGCCAATAGGTTTAAATCTTTTATTGATTATAGACAATATTGAGGAATTTAACTAAAATCAACTTGGAGCCAGTAATTGCTCTGGTTGTATATGGAAAATGAACCATGAAGAATTATGTCAAAATAGGAAGAATTTTACAATTTAAATTTAGTTTTTCATTGATGCCTAGTAAGAAGAAAGGAAGATAATATTCTGACTGATTATTGTTTATCTTATTTTGAAGTTAAGCGTGTTTTCTTAATGGTAAATAATATAACTAAAGAAGAAGAATAAACAGCGACAAAATACAAAAAAGAATTAGTACAAAAAGAGTCAGCAAGCACAACGAATTCCAGGCCAGCAAAACAATAGGCAACCAAAAAAATGAAACTAAAACAAAACAAAAAGAAAGAAACAACTACATGCAGCTACAAACAACACATAAAATGCAAAAGGTGAAAAAGAAATCCCAGCAACCACTCATGCAACCACCCAACAAGGACCAAGTTAGAGCACAAACACCAAACCCACCAACAATAGATCGAAATCTAAAAAAAAACATCGACAAACCATTGAGCACCAAGTTTTAATTTAAAAATAAGAGAGGATTTTGAAGTCAGTTGAAGAATGAGAGGGAATTCAAATGATATTTATTAAGAAACCAACTCCATGTCAAAAAATATTCTTATCCTCCACCTCCTTATCATTTACTAACAAACAGATAAAAAGCTTATAGTTACGAACAAACTAAAAAATCTACACCATAACATGCCAAACAATAATAAACCTATCCCTAATTTTATCCTTGGCACCTAATGAAAGAAAAAACTCAAAAACAAACCTAAGATCACTAGGAATAGCCAATTGCACCGCTAACCATCTAAAAGTTCTATACAAGACACTAGAAACCAAACTATAGGTCACAAACATATGAGAAAACGACTCAACCTGATCCCTACAAAAGGTATAGAAGGCTCACTCTGGGTCAATAATGACCTTGCACTTGAATAGGTTTTCCTTCGAAGGAAACCTATTTTGCATAAGTTTCTAAGAAAGAGACATCACTTTAAAAGGGGTCAAGTTCTCCTAAGTCTAAAGTAGAGTTGGGAACATATTATCTCCATTCTCCTCAGAGATAGGATCCAACTAGATTCGACTTGATAACCATAACCCACGGAGAATGAGAATCTCTAACATACCTCTAAACCCACCTATTAATGTCCACATTAAACTAGACCTCTTGAAAGCCGAGAAAAGATCAGCAATTGTAGGTTCTTCATGTACAAAGAACAATCAAGTCAGTTTGTGAGAGAGAATAATGGAGTGAAATTGAGTTTTAAACTAGTTACCTTAATTTTTTATCGTGTGCATATATATATATATAAATATATATATATATATATATATATGTGTGTGTGTGTGTGTGTGTGTGTGTGTGTGTGTGTGTGTGCGCGCGCGCGTGTGTGTGTGTGGGGGGGGGAGAGAGAGAGAGAGAGATAAATAACATGCTTGCTATTTGTTATGAGCGAATTGCGGAGAGCCGTTGGATGCACTTGCAGTTGAGATCCTTTGAAATCATGAGGATGATAATTCTAGTGTGATGAGAATATTCTAGAAGGAGTGCGGTTGCTTCATGGTGGTCGACCAATGTCTATATAGTCGGTCAAGAACATTATCCATCTAAGGTCCCATGTAATCCTCCCATGACCACATCTCTCCGCCTCACCCATGTAGACATCGACATAAGGTATATTCACCATTGAATCTCAGAAGCAAATTCTCTAGTAAATCTCAACAGAAGATTTTCTAGTTGACCTCAACGGAAGGTATAGTTTCCCCAACAGAAACTCGATAGTAGATTCCCTAGTAAATATTGGCAGAAGATTTCCTAGTAAACCTCGGGAATATGTATCTCCCAGCGAGTCTCGGGAGTAGACTCCCTAGTGAATTTCTTTTGAATCTTCCACAAGGAACCTTGGCAGTAGTCTTTCCTAATGAAACTTCTTTAGAAGATTATTCTCAAAGAACATACATCACTTGTCGACTAGCCTACCATCACAAGCTGTTGGATTAGTCTATCATTTTTATCCCTAGTATGTTCACCTTGCATTTCCATTCAGCAGTAAAGGCATCCCGCCAAGTAGAAATTCATCTCATATCACATCGTATCCCCTGAAAGTCACTTTTCTCAAGCCAGTTTTCCCAGTAGAATGTCTATTTGAAGAGGTTTCCCTAGTGGACCATCTTAATAAGATAATCTCAAATCTCTTTCCCGGTGGACCCGTGTTGATCTAGGCTTCTTATAGATGATCAAACTTTATCATCAGTCAAGATAGATTATATCTCAAATTTAGATTGTTTCTTATATCGGCTGACAGGTTTTATATCAGTTATGATACTGATAACAGTTATATTTCGGTTCTTACACCGATGACTATTTTGTTTAGGTTCTTATATCGGTAACAATTTTTTATTTCGGTTCTTATACTAATGGTTGTTTTATTTTAGTTCATACACCATCGCTGTTTTATTTTGGTTCATACACAACTGTTGTTTTAATTTGGTTCATACACCATCGCTGTTTTATTTGGGTTCATACATCGCCGCTATTTTATTTCGGTTCATACACTGCTGTTGTTTTATTTCGGCTCATACACTATGTATGAAGTACTTATGTGAGCCGTGTATGAAAGGGATACCATGATTTATGCTTAGAAATGGAATTTTCAATTTGTTGACTTTGGTCAACTGGTTGACCAAAAAGTCAACTTAGGTGAAAAAGATGTAAATCAACAATCAACTCTTATGGTTAATTCAAAATGGAATATAATGGTAAAAATGAATGAGCAACACTTGTGAACTGAACAATCATATGAATTGAATTATCATTTGCTATTTTGCCTCAATGGCCATGCCATGTCATAAGATGATTTATACTAATGGCAACCCATCCCCAAGACAAACTTGTGAATCATATGAATGAAATGGACCAAGATGCATGGATGAATCATAAATCAAAGGCCTATGATGCCCTCATGAAACAAAAATAAATGAACCAAGATATCAATGCTTTAGTGCCATCATGAAGCATGAATCAAGGACCATGAGCCTATGCATCAGTAAGTACCAAGAGACCTAAGTCAATGGCCTAGGAAATGTTAAGTAGGATGCACATATGAATGCTTGAGCCAAGACTTGAATCAGATGAAGTCTCAACCATATAGGCATGTAGATGATGGATGATACATGATATGATAGTCAAACATCTCTCCCTAATGGATTAGGGTTTCCAATAAGCACAAGATGAAAAGTCCAGCCACAAGGCACATTAGGACCACACCTTCCTTGATTAGGGTTTCATGAAGCATACCCTTCACTCAAGGTCTCTGACTCAAGCATGATTCTCTACAAGCAAGTCTCTATCGTATGAGCCCCCGATTAGGGTTTAGATAGCCAAGACAAGGCTCAAAGAGTAGCCATAAGGTACCATGATCATATCATCAAGAATTAGGGTTTGAACCCCTTGAGGAGTGCCATGATAAGGTTTCCTCTAATTCCCATCTCAAAGATCAGACAATTTAGGGCTCCACTTCCCCTATGATCAGATGAAGAGTCAAGTCATACCTTTAAGGTTTGATCCGCACATAAATCCTAGCTTTGCAAGCCAAGAGCTTTGAATTTATAGTCATTATCTATCAAGTATCAATGAATGAATTATGCACATGAGTGAAACATGAATGTATATAGATGGATCTCGAGTCAAAGGTTGGATGAAAAAATGAAAAAGGGAGGGCAAATTTTGGGGTATGATAGAGGGGATCGAGAGTGAGATGAACCTGAGTGTTCATGAATGGTACCACATGCATAATGAGTCAGTTGTGGAGTAAATTTGTATACATGATTACATATGTAGTTGATTATTCATGATGTTGTTGATTGAATGTGAATATGTAAATGTTGTCATGATTTGAGTGTGAGAACATGTTGTTGATTGGACGTGAATATGTAAATGTTGTCATGATTTGGATGTGAGAACATGTTGTTTATGGATGTGTAATGAATGTGTGTTTGTTGTGTATTATCTACCTTAACATTCTTTATATTGTTTATATTAGTTTATTTTTTCTCACCCCCTTTTCTTTGATGTTGTCTACCATGGACATCTTGGAGATACTCATGAGTAGAGTTTGCTATTGTAAGTGAAAGTTAGCTCCAGGAGTTGCTTCATTTAGTTTTCATTATTAGAAGGCTTTCTCTGATTCTATAACATCGAGGTCGGGAATGTTATTTTATTATTATGTTTTGATGGAGTTTAAACCTTAATTGGTCCTATGTTGGAGTTGTTGAGAGCTGCTTATGAGAACTTTGGTTTTTGGAAAATATTTTACTTAAGTGGAAGTTTGAGACTAAATGTCTTGATGTGATTGTTTTATTTAAATCGAAATAGGAACAATATCGTCGCAATGATACCCTAAGTGAAGGTGAGCATGCGATAACAAGTGTTGATTGTCGTTAGTAATTTCGCTGCAATGTTTTGTTGGTTGTTAAATGTTTGTTTTGTTAAAGGTTTTGTCATTGGAAATACCTTATATTTTAGTGTAATTCTTAAAATATAATTTTTGGGGTTTACGGTGTTACAAGTTCAAACAAATTAGTGTGCTTAATTTTGGACAATGGTGCATATAATTTGTGAGCTTTACCAAGGCAACATGAATGGTAGAAAACAAGGGACTCTTTATTAATTAAAGACACTTTACACAAATGCAACACTTTATGAATGAACTTAGGGTGACCAGGCCCTAATCGAGCATGCCACATAGAAATTTTAGCCAAGTCTAGACTATCTAGTTTATCAGTAGTGAGATGCTTATTTTAACATACTACATTATTAGCTATAGAGCCTACAATATATGACTTGCGCTTCAAGTTACCTTGAAGGTTCCACATTCAGATTGTTGAAGCAATATAGTCCACTTTAATCAAGGAATCCTTCAAGCAGCAGATGATTAAATGCTTGAGATTTCACAAAGAGTTTATTAGGATAAAACTAAAAATAAACTTGATTATCTTTGACAAATTTTGAAAATGATATGATATTTCTAGTTAATTTGGGCACATGCAATAGATCAGTTAAATGTAAGCAAGAAATTGTCACAGGATAAGATTAAAACTTGGTGTTTTCTACTGCTTGTACTTCTATGCTATGACCATTTCCAACAACTACTTTATTTGGTCAAACACATGATTTAATATATGCAGTTTTGAAGAGTTATAAGTGATATGGTGAGAGGCACCTGAGTCAGCAAGCCGTGCTTGAGATTTCAATCCTTTTGGTAGTTGTACTTGGTCCTGATGAGCAAGATAGGCATTTATTGGTGCTATTGACATGTCCTGATTCTTGTTTCCTTATTGAGCAATATTTACATTGGTGGATGTAGTGTCTTGAGCCTGAGATTTTAGTGTTGCAGGTTCAAAGTATTCATCAAACCTATGGCAATGGTCCATCATTTCATGGCCATACTTATTGTATAGCCGACATGTTGAACAATTCTTAGTGGTGTAGTTTTGTCTGCTTTGAACTCTTCCTCTAGCTAGTTTCCATTTGATCGTGCTCCGAGACTGAATCACCAATAGACATGTGTGAATCTGTAATAGCTCTGATTCGAAGTAGAAATTCTGATATTGTTTTGGTTCCTTTCTTTATCATTTTTAACTTTGCACGAATTTGATAAACATGTTCCTTCATGTGAGCATTGTAATGCTTGTTCACTTTATCCAAGAGCTCATATGCATATTTGCATGAGAGTACGCGAGGAAGCATGAATTCTGAGATTGTTGATAATAACCAAGTGAACAAGGCTTGGTCTTGCACGATGCATTCCTCGTAATATTCAGATATAATGTTTTCAATCCGGTCACTTTCAGTCTTGAACATTGGTGAAATGTGAGGGTTTACTGCTTTCTTGAAGTTTAATCGAGAGTTTTGGAGAAAAAAAAATTTGTTGAGCCTATAAGGGTCATGACTTTTGACGTGGCTTGTGAGGTTTGAACCTCATGTTGCACACCTTGCGGTGAAGTTTCGAGATTCACCATTGTTGATTCTCTGAATACCAATGGAGATTTGATTTGGATGTTGAAAGGGAAGCTTATTTGAAGCTTTGATCAATGCAGTTTGATTGCAATTATTGCATGCAACTAGAACTTAAGTTTCTCTGAAACTAGAACCTCCGATGAATAACAATTTATGTTCTTGCTTGAAATTAAGAGTTCAGTTTCTCTGAAACTGAAGCTCCTTGTTGGATACGATGAAGAAGAATATATCAGTTTCTCTAAAACTAAGAATCCTTGTTGATCGAAGATGAAGAGGATGTTAATGGTGCAAGAACGAGAATGATGCAGCTAAAAGGTTTACGGTCCCCTTAGGCGTATGATACCATGTTTGATGAGAAAGCTCTCATTATGTAGATGCATGTATTCATGGTGAAAATGGATGAGAAAGAGATCAAGCTTAGATTGTGAATGCTTATTTTTCATTAATGAATGAATCATATGACTTTCATATTTAGACACATCATATAAAGGATAAAAGTTAGTTATGTTTTTGTAACTTCCATAATTAAATTCCTAACTCGAATCTATCCATTTGGATATTACGAATTACTATGTAAGAAATATGGTTGAATTGACTTTTTTTAATGTTCATATCATTTGAGTGAGTTTTGACACGGTTCCTCTAATTCGTTTTGAGCTCTTTTATATTTTCAATATATTTGAGCTTTAAATATATCAACAATATGATTAATATGATTAATAGAGAGTATTTTTAAATTTTATTAATTCATTTAAACAAGAATTTAATTCCTATATAATTTAGTATTACAGGATGAGAATGTCAGAGTTGAGTATGTTAGGCTTTGAAAGACAGTCTGGTCTACAATATATAATTTTTTGTTAGGTCTAGCGGAATATTTAACTCTTTCATTAAAAAAAATTAATGAGATGATTTATTATTATTATTATTATTATTATTATTATTATTATTATTATTATTATTATTATTATTATTTAATAACAACAAAAATAAAATAGAAATAAAAAGAGGTGTTCAAATTATATTTAAAAGTAAAATCATGATATTCTTATTGATTATGCTAATGAGTGGGGGTGTTCGCGGTGCGGTTTTGACGTTAAAAATCATTTGAACCGTAAGGAAAAAACACGCTGTTTGGTTTGGTTTGGTTGGATTTTAGAAATAAAACTGAACCAAAGTAAACAAATACAATTTGGGTTAATTCGATTGATTCGGTTTTTTACAAGATTTTTATAGAGTCATACATACACCTATAAAGAATATCATAACTTTGTGTTTAGTCATTCATACATTACCAAATAACAACAAAAATCATTATATTTAGAACAAAACTTCTCATTCAACACACAAAAATAAGATTAGAAAAAAGTGGAATAAAAAACATAAAATAGTAACATAAAATAATATTAAAAATATTATAATAAAAAAGAAAAAATAGAGGATATGAGATATTAGAGACAGTAAAAAAGAAAGAACATAAGAGATGCGAGATTAGAGAAGAAATGTGCGATAAAAACGTAATTGGAAGAGAAATCAATAACATAAAAATTAGAAGATGGAAAATAAAGAACATAAGAGAGGAGATGTTAGAGTAGAAGATGTGAGACATACATGACAAAGAAAATGAGAAGAATGTGCGATATTACTAGGAGAGATTTGAGAATGTTGAAACTCAAACCCCTAAGTGTGAGTAAGAGAATATATGAAAGGTTAAAGTATAATATGTTTGGATTTTGGATTGGAGGTAAGATAAGTGAAGTTTAGGTTGTAATATAATGTGGTTTGGTTTGGTTTAGTTTGGTTTGCAAAATACAAACCACAAATCAAACCAAACCGTACAATTTTGTTGAAAAATGACTCAAGCATATCCGAACTAATTGTGGTTTTTTGCGTTTCATTTTGGTTTGATTTTCTGTTTTCTATTGGGTTGGTTCAATTTTGGACACATCTACTAACGAGTGCTCTTGGAACACTCTTTAAAAAATTTAAATAAAAAAATATTTTTTGAAAAAAGTAATTATTTCACTTTTCAATAAATTAAATACAAGTCTTTTAATTTTTTTACTCGTTAGCCTTCCTTTACAAAATGTCTGATGTTGTGGGTTATTTGGCATTGACTTAGCCATAACACCTTCGATTATATTGGCA
The DNA here is from genome assembly GCF_024323335.1 of Lathyrus oleraceus. Classification (NCBI taxonomy): domain Eukaryota; kingdom Viridiplantae; phylum Streptophyta; class Magnoliopsida; order Fabales; family Fabaceae; genus Lathyrus; species Lathyrus oleraceus. Next base: position 49,320,632 of record NC_066580.1, on the reverse strand, counting down.
TCATGTAACATATTTATGAATACTTTCTTTTTCCTATCATTATTTAAAATTCATCAAAACTAAAAAAAATTATTTATTCACAGTAATTTTCAATTTTTAAATACATTTAATATCATACAAACTAAAACTTTATTCAAGTATATTTAAATATTAATTTTTTAAATAATATTCAAACACATTTAATATTTATTTTTAAGAATAATATCCAAACTATTAAATTATTTAATTTAAAAAAAAATCAAACACATTTAAATAGTTTTAAAAATAATATTCAAACTAATTTAAATATTTAATTTTAAAATATTATTCAAACACATTTAAATATAAAAGTTAAATTTTTTGAATATTATTAAAAAAAATAAATTAATTTTTATCATTTTTGTCATATTGATAGCTCTTAGAACATTTTGAGAAAGACTGTTTAAATAAAATATCTTACAAATTAAAATTATAAATTATTTTAAAATTTGAAAAGTAGATAAAATTGATATTATTATAGCTTTTTGACATTTTAAAATTATTTTTGAATATTATTAAGAAAATTAAAAAATTAAATGGATTTTTATTTAGAAATTTCTTCTTAAAATGTCTAACAGTCATTAAAATGACAAAAAGAACAGCTTTATGTGTTATTAAATTTATAATATGGGGATGAATAAACAAAAACATTGTGACTCGGCTGAAAACGTCATTTTGTAAATTAAATTTATATTAATTCATTAAATTTTAATAACTATATAAATTTAAAAAATTAAAATGGAAACTAAAAATAATAGTTGAATCAACCACATTACTTAAAAAAATTGAAAATTGTATAAGTGTTGACTAATTCAAATAAAGATTCAAAGTAAAATAATCATGATATAACACGGGGAATATTTGTTTTCTTACAAATATTTTTTTAGATCACCTGCCACGAGACGAATTGAGTATTAACAATTATATTATTTAGGATTAAATATATTTGTATTTTTTAAAATATCTTAAATTTTGTTTTTAGTTTTTCAAAATATTTCTTGTAAATGATTATTTAAAAAAATTTCATTCACATTTTTATCCCTCTTATAATTTAACGAAGATTTTTACAACTTAGCGACAAAACTATCGACAGTTTTAGCGACGATTTGTTATTTAGCGACTAAATTAACGAAAATTTTACTATCAGAGACTAAAAGTGTTGATGAAAATTTTTAGAATGATCATTCTTCAAAAAAAACTATTTTGAGAAATAAAAATGAAATTTATATATTTAAGAGGACTCCAAATATATTTAATCCTATTATTTATATTACAATGGATAATTCTAATATGAATGATGTTTACAAATGTCTAAAAAAAATGGAAAAAAAATGATAAATTTACTAAAATTTAAATAAAAAAAAAACTTACAAAGAAAAAACAAAAACTCTTACTTTTGGTAGATACCTCTTTTCTATTTAAAATTTAAATATACAATATAATTAAAAATTTGTTGGCTAATACTATTAATAATAATTTCTCATCCTCTGTTCTTTTATAAAAAAAGTATTATTTAAAATTAAAACTTATGAGATACCAACTACTCCTTCTGTCTCAAAATAAATATCACATCTTATAAAATTATTTATTCTGAAATAAACGTCGTTTTTAGTTTCTAATGTAATTTTAATTTTTATCTTCTAATTATATTCTTTAATTAATACTCTCAATCAGAGTTTATGATAATTGGAATACACCAATAATAAACAAGGATAATTTAATAAAAATATTATTCTCTTTCTATTATTTATTATATTTTTCTTAATCGGTGGAAAATAATCAACTATAACAATTATTTTAGAACTGATGAAATATTTAAATACATTATATTAAATTTGTAAGAATATTAAATTCAAATATATATAATTGTTATACACATTTCTTAGAGGGGTGTTATTGATTTGGTAATCACATGTGAATTTATTGCACCATTTATTTTTCTATAAATAAGTCTTTTTGAACTTTTTTTCCTCATATTCTCATTTTTTTTCTACTATATTTGAATGGTACTTCATTACCTTGTTAGCTATCCAAATCATTCTATAAAATTTTATCTAGATGAGAAAATTATAGTGCTTAGATGGCTAACACAAAAAAAAAACTCCATAATACTATTTATTAAATGTAATTTTTAAAACGCTTCAGATAACTAATGAAATTTCTATAACACCAAAATATTTTTTTTAGTGTTCATACATTTTCATTAAAACATCCCTAAAACTGTTTAGATGGTGGTAATGATGGTGGAAATTATGATTTATGCTAATGATTATGGTAGGAATAAATTTCACAAATATTGTATGATGGTTCAAAGGAGATGGAGAACAAAGCTCAAATTGTTTGCACATCAAGTGGCTTATCAAATCCTGCAAGGTCTTGAGTCTGAATCCTTTTAGATGCTAATAATTCTTGTGTTGGATCAGTCTATCCTGAATTTTATTCAAACTTTAAACGAAGTCCTTAATAGTGAACGGTGAGATTGCTTCTCTTGGATTAATCGATCGGAAGATATTATACCAAGATTTAAAAAAAATATCAACTGACTTATCAATCCCACATAATGTTAAAGTTTGAGAAAACTACTTTACACAATTTAGAGTAGAACATATATAAAGAACACATATTTTATTTTTCTATAACTATAGTAAGCTTTCTTATAATGCTTGCAAATAATCATAGAAAGAAATATTATGGGAAGTAAATCTTCAAATAGTCTTATAGTAAATCTTATCATCTTTTTTTTTTTTTATATTCAATTTAAATTGCAAATTAAGTCTAAAAAACAGGGAAAACTATATAAATTAATAATTTTTACATAATTAATCATATTATTATAGTTTTTATATTTTTTTATAAATTTGACAAATGTTTCGCAGAAAAAAATTAACCAATATACAAATTTTGTAGTTAAAAAAGTCTACTTATCCACCAATTGACAAAAGTATTATAACTTCTATTCTATTGTGTTTAACCTATCTCTCTATTACAAAAAAAAATTGAATAGAGAGACATGATTTATTAAGATTAATTTACTAGATTTTATTAATTTTATCAAACCAATGTTACAAGAATTGAAACGACCATACCCGACAAGATCACAAGATTAAAGAGTTGGTGGTCCAACTAGAGAGATATAAGTAGAACTTCATATATGACTCGAGTAAAATCGAATATTCATTCACATAATTCATTTTTGATAACAAAATTTTAAAGATATAAAATCAAGCTGAGTCGATAAAATTTTTAAGATAACCATATCAACTAGAATATGTCAAAAACATTGTAAATTTATTTGATTTTTTTGTGTTTATTAACTTTTTTTTCAATTTTTTTAGAACACATACATAAGCCTGGCCAATGAGATTTTTATTTTCTACTTACTTTTAAATTTTAAACTCCTAAATTTATTTTTTGTATTTTGATGTTTTAATAGTAGTTTTCTAAAAATAATTATTAAATGATATCTTTATTTTTAAAAAAAGTATGCATTAACTCTTAGCAAAAACTCTCAATTCAACAACTTTATCTAATTTTAGTCGATTCATTCGCTTTTTATCTGTTTGATTTCACAATCGATCTAGAAAATTTTACCTCATATCCTTAATGTTATTTCCTTATATTTTTCAAAATATTTTAATTTTATATTTTTTTACTTATCAAATAATTTTATTATTCAATTTTTCCAAACTTTATCAAGTTTTTCGAAAATGAAATTTTTTTCATTTCTACCATTGTTCACCATATAATTTACCATAAGTTATCTGATAGTTATCACTTTATTTACCGGATAACTTACCATAAATTATCCGATAGTCGTCAATTTGTTCATCGGATAACTTACCATAAGTTATCTGATAAACATCAATTTATTCATCGAATAACTTATCATAAGTTATCTAGTAGATATCAGATTTTTTACGGAATAACTTACCGTAACTTATTTGATAGTCATCAGTTTGTTCATTGAATAACTTACTTATAAGGTATATGATACACAACTTTTTAGATTATTCTTTTTATTATTTTTAATTACTACTATATATTTTTAAAGGAGTGACACATAGTATCCTCCTTCGACCACAATATCAATGACATGTGCGATGTATAATAATGTCATTTTCCCACGATATCAGGTAATGGAAAGAATATTTGATTTGTATCATGTACTATTTGATCACGTATCTATTTTGATCTTATCTTCAAATTCATTAGCTTTTGATGAATAGAGGATGAAGCATGAAATGAAGAAACACACAGCTAGATTCAGAAACTTCAGAATCCTTAGTCAGAACCTTAACAACATCAGCAGTTTGGCATGAAATCTTCAGTATCTTCATAATCTTCAGAATATTCAGACTCTTTAGTTAGAACCTTGATAACCTCAACATCTGACTTGAGATCTTCAGAATCTTCAGCTAAGTAACACAACTTCAGAAGCTTGATTATCAGAGTCACATTCAAAAGCATAAACCAAGAGAACATTGCAGCAACAACATAGCATCTCTTCAGAAACTTCTCAGGAGTGAATCAGCACAGAAGCAGAAAGATCATTGCAGCATCAACTTAAACATCTTTCAGAACTTCTCATGATTAGCGTAGAAGCAGAATTTGGAACATATTATTCGGAAAGTGATGATGTTACACGTCATAAACTCAGAATCAGAACTAGTTGTTAAAGCTATACAATAACAAACCATTAGGGTACCAAAATTGTTCTCACACAAATACAACATTGTTATCATCAAAACTCAAGGTATAGATGCAAAACCAAATCTTGTTCTAACAATCTCCCCCTTTTTAATAATGATAAAAACATGTATTTTGATGAACAATTTTGTATAGGGTAATCACAACAACATACATCTTACAGACGTACAAAGCTCCCCCTGATATGTATAATCTTAACAAGATAAAATCAGAATGAAAAAATATTTTCCTGATTAACCTTTTTGAAGTACCAGAATGATCTTCTATCAGAATCTGGTTTGTCTTCATAAATTGCTTAATGTTATCCAGAGCACTGGTTATTGACATTAACATTCTGATGAGCTTCACTTCAGAAGCTTGGTTGAACTCTTTTGAAGAAGCTTCAGAGCTTGGTTCTCTTGGAATCTTTGAAAGAGCTTCCAGAGCCTAGTTACGTATTCTTCTTAAAGAGATTCAGAGCCTTGTTATAAAATTTAGGACCTGGTTGAGTCAAGTTTGATTCTCAGAAACTAATGTCGAGTTTTTAATTCCTCAGAAACTGATGCATGGTTGAAATCTTTTTCAAACAGCAAGGTTAAAGCCTCAGACTCAAAGAGTTGACCATTTCCTCAAAAACTGATAACTTAAGTTCTGATCTGAAAGACTTCAAGAGCTTCTGATCCGAAAGCCTCAGACTTCAAGATACTTTACAAACTATTCTTTGAAGTAGTTGTTTGCAGAAACATTAAACAATGTATGGGTTCTGATTTATCCTTGAGGCAATTACCTAAAGTAGAACTTGGGGTGAGTTCCTTAAGAAGAACTTGGGGAAAGTTCCTCAAACTTCAATTGAGGCGAGTCTTCAAGCATTATAGGTGAACACACACACAACATTCAATGCAGTTTAATGATGGTTTTGTTTTGGGAATCCAAGTCGTCATGGGTAACTTGAACGTGTAAGAGACATGGGAATATTTTACAATTGTTAATGTAACTAGTGAGAGGTCACCCACTACCCCTAGCTCTATATTTTAAATCTCTATAAAAATGGGTTCAACCCTTACTATCCACCTTTTTTGATACTTTCTCATCTAGAGTTTTTCATCTAAATCTTCCTCAAGCTTATAGCGAAATTGTTTCCCATGTTCACAAAGTTCAACCTTTAGCCCATTATCCACATGTGTAGGTCTCTGTTCTTACTTGCCCTCTTTCTTCTTTAATGACAATCATTTGGGGTTTAGATAAGAATAATAATGTGATAGAGCCTTCAAATAAATTCAGGTATATTCTGTATTAGCATCTACAAAACATATGTAATATGATAAACCTGAACTGGTTGGATGAGGTGCAGGGCCTCAAAGGTCAGTGTCCACAACCATAATGGGAGCAATATATTCAATAGAGTATAATGGATCATGAATTCTATGTGATTTACCAAGATAACAAGACATGAAAAAATAAAGTAGTGCCTTTAATAGATTCATTGATGTTACATTATTTTATATCAAGCCTAATGAAAGGAAAATGACCATGATCTAGTCTAAAATTCCACAATAACCTAGAGCTAGGATTATTTGCATCAGATACTACATGGAAAGAAATTGAATTAACAGAATTAAGTATAAAAAAAAAAGAACTACTATGACTTGGAGAACAAGACTTAGAGGGCTCCACTACCAAATGTGGAAAGCAATAGGGGCCACTTGACTCAAGGTAACCTTCAAGTAGAATGAGCTTAGAATCCTGAGTTTTAACATATCATTTTTCAGCAATAAATTCAAATATAACACCATTGTCTTTAGAGAATTTGGAAATTAAAAGTAAGTTTCTTGTAATACAAGGAACATAGAGTATACCACTTAATATTAGGGTTAATTTCTGTTTGTTTTGGGGAATTACACAAGAAGAATCTACACAATTAATTGCTCAGGAATGACCATTGGCAACACACGCACACGATTATGACCAACATAGGGTTTCTTAATATGAAATAAATATGAATAGTGGATAAGATGATGAGAATTACATGAATCAACAAACCATGTTTGTTTTTCAAGCTCCTCAAGTAAATAGTAGTCATGTTCATGAGCCATCATAGTTATGGCTTGAGAGTTTGAGGATGAAGCTTCATGTTTGTCCGTAGAAGTGCCTGGAAACTCTGTGAGGTTGGGATGAGCACATCGTGGAGTGAAGGTTTCATCAATCATGTGCCAACATTCAACTACAACATGACCATATTTCCTAAACAATTGGGAAGTATGTGTGTCACTTGATGAGGAACGACCTCTACCACAAGTCATGCGTCCCCTACCATGATTTCCTACAAAATTCTCACACAAACCACCTGCTTGCGAATTTGTGTAAGCCACATTGGAAAATTACATTAGAGACATCCAGATCCTGCCTAAATTTATCAAGTAGAGCTTCCTGCACATAAAGGAGATCTTCAACATCAAATAGACTTATTGGTTCATGTTTGCCATGCATTTTCATGAAAAATGATACTCTTCAAGAAAACCATCAAGTATAGAATCAATTTTATCTTTCTGAGTGATTGAATCTCTAATAGCTAAAAATAAAATTTTAATGGCTTTCACGCAAAAGACATATTCATTGATGGATTTGTTGCCTTCCTTTATGGACTTCAATTCAACACGAATTTGTCTAACATGCGCCTTAATGTGAGCATTTTGAAGTATCTATGAATCTTATACCACACTTCAAACACATGCTTTCACGATAACGCACGAAATAAAAACCAATTTAAGATGGTGGAGAGAAGCCAGATGAACATAACTTGATCATGCGCATTCCAAGCTTCATACTCTTCAGAGATGTTTCCATCAATCTATTCTTGTTCAGACTTAAACTTATGTGGGATTTAAGGATTCATTACTATCTTGTGCACTCTTTGAGTGAGTATGAATCATACAAATTATTGGTTCTACATGAAATAGTTATCGAAATTGCATTCATCATTGGTATCATTTTTAGTTTTGATGGTTTGTCAATTTTCATGTAAATGAATTATTCGATTTCTCGCATGTTTGTACTATGTTCATTTTATAAATTTATTTGGATTGTTGTTGTAATTAATTTTAAATCATTTGTATTCGTTCTCTTCAGCTATATCTAATTTTTGTACCTTTGAGAATCTATCCATTTAATGTCTTAGAAGTTGTATCCATGTTTTTGTCTCTATTTTAAGCCTAACAATTGTTTTTGTTTCAATATATTGAGTATTGATTGAATCATAACTTAAAATGCTTGAACAAGGCCGCAAAGATGTGTGATTCAAATCATACATAGTGTGACTCAAATCATGAAGTCTCATGAAAGCAGGGAGTTGACTCTATCTCATTTGAGTAGAATCAATAAAGAGTGTGATTCAAATTACAACACCACATGACTCGAACCATGGCCTTTTCCCTTCTTTCCAACATTTGTTTCAAGTTGATTATTTCTTTGATTTGAATCATTACTTAATAATTTGATAAAAACACATTGTCTTAGTTGTTTATAGAGTGTAGCAACATGAGTGTGTGTGTGTGTGTGTGTCTACCTTCTTGCATAAAATTATTTATCTTTCTCTTTTACTCTTGTGAATAAGTGATAGTGTGTCACCAATGTGAGAAAATCTCAGAAAAAATGTGAGGAATCACCTCTCTTGAAACATCATTGTGTCTTCTTATAAGAACAAGAGATATAGAGATAGCAGATTAATCAATCAAGTGATAAAATTGATCAATCTCTGAATATTCACAAAAAACCTATAAACCCATCTTTACCAATAACCTTCAGAGAACCTAGAGTGTTCTTCATTCACCAACACCTAAATCCTTGTTGATACCTTGTAATTAACCTCCTAGAATATGGATTTTGCGAGTTTTAGTTGTGTGTGTGTGATTCTTAAGATACTATTCATCGTCTTCAACCTTTGTCAATAACCAATGTTATGGACCTCAAACTCTATAGATTGAGTGTGAGAATAGACTAAAAGTACATTAGGGAATCTAATGCTTTTCTTTGAAGTTTTTTTTTTGTATAAAGTGGAAGAATCGTTTCTTGGACATGGATTTTGGTTGTGTGTTGTCCATAAATAGAGATGAATGTATCTATACTCCATTGAAGAATTTGGTGAAACCATGTGAAGGTTTTCACAAACCAAAGTTGGGAGTTATCTAATTATTCGAAGTTAATAGATATCGTTCAGACAAGTCTTTGTCAGATTTGAGTAAATAATGTTACAGAAAGGAAGATAAGAGATGGTTTTCATGGTATCAAGATCGATGAGGATCTTGTGTGTAGCAGTTGAGTATCTGCATCAAGAGAAGTTCTCATTTGATATGTGTGTAGGCTAATGCAGTGTGGCTGTTAGCGTTCAAATTCGTGATAGTCCGTTGTATCAAAATAATATTAACTCTTGAAAATAGTCAAAGTAATGATGATTTCCGAACCATAGAAGATTCAAAATAATTGTATATTAACTCTTGAAAATAGTCAAGTCATTGAAGAGTGGAGTAGGAACAACGAGGATGATTTCCGAACCATTATATATCTTTGTGTACTTTCCATTTTCCCTATTCTTTTTTAATATTTCTCCACTCATCATGTTAAATTTAAATCATAGCATAGTTGTTATGTCATTCAGGTTAAATCATACTTTTAGTGATTTATTGTATAAGAATATGTATGTGTTGCATCAAACCTATTAAATTAGGCTTAAGTCGATTGTGATAAAAAAACATGTCTACATTGAGATATTAAATTTTTGGAATTTAGAAACTTGGATTATCCTATTTGGTTTAGGTTCTTGTTTGATCTTTCTCTTAGTGATAACAGTGGAATACATTGGTTAAAATTCATATTGATGAGATTATATGCTTCCATCTCTTTTTGTTTTCGCTTCTGCCCATCAAACTCTAATTTTGTATTGAAAGATTTGAAATACATTTTTAAGGGGACCGGTCTATTCAACCCCCCCCCCCCCCCCCCCCCTTCGACCTTTTTCACATTTATATTTCCTACCAACAAATAGCCTTAGAGTTGGTCTTTTTATCGAGTCTAAGTGACTTCAAAAGTCGCTAAGATAAAGTTTTTTCGATCCTAAATTTTAATTTTTGGAAACTTTCTCACCTAACTGGAAACCAAATATATTCCATTGATATCCTAATGATTGATTCATCATTGACTGACCAATGGGAATAATGTCATGTAATTCTCTACTAGAATGCTATTTTATCATTAATTGATTTAACATATTCTCTAAGTTTGACTCATTCAGGATTAAACTAAGAAAATTTTAAGGTGTGTGTAGAATTGATCAAAATCTTGCATTATGTTCTTTGTTTTGTGTTGATGATTATTCATAAAAGTTAATGATTTACTATTATGTTACAATTGTTTTGAAATATGTATTGTTAGGAAAATAGAAGAAGAAGCATTTATATTGACCTACTCTTCCAAGGTCGTTGTGAAAGAAGATGAAGACAGTTTATGAAAATTGGCAATGTTCACTATTTTGTCAACCAATTATCAAGGGTTCAAATCATAAAGTTTTGAAAGAACCGTATCATCGTCAAGTATTGAAACAGTTGTCAAATATTTTCACATTTATACGATAATGAAGTAGCTAATCATATGTTTTTTCTTAATTGCCAATCAAAGATGATCAGAACATATGTTGTACGAGTTCATATGATGTCTTATGTGGGAATGTCTGATAGTGTATCTAAGACGTGAAAATGACTCATATCCATTTGCATATGATTTACCGTATTTTGCTTATGATATATTTGTTGTCGTTTACAAATCGTTAACTTTTGCAGCAAGTTAAGAAATAGATTGTCAAAATTGGTATGATCGTTCAAGTCTCCCTTATTCTTCTTGTAGTACGCTTATTTATTATCATCCTTGTGTTCTATATGTGATGTTTAATGTTTATGCAAGTTATGTTAATTCATCGGAATGCATTGATGTTTAATGTTTATGCAAGTTATGTTAATTCATCGGAATGCATGTGATGTTTAATGTTTATGCAAGTTATGATAATTCATTGGAATGCATTGTATATTTATTATTTCATTTGAGCATTTATCATACACTCGTGCATCATTCAAATTCCATCATTAAACTGCATTTCAAAGTTTTCATATCATAAATTTTATTTCATTATTATGCATAATATTAATTTTGATTTTTTTTTACCTTGAATGTCATTAAAATACATTTCAATATTTGTCATCACATTAAAATTGCATTTCATTAAATTTTTCTTTTAATAGCATTGATATATTTCAATTTTTTTAAAAATAAGTGACCATGTTTTCACAAGTGTAAACACATGATTCAAAACACAAGAGAAAAGCCCAAGGGAAAAACATGATTGTTTAGGTTGATTTGAATTGATTCGAATTAAAACCAAAATTTTCAAATTATTTTTGAACTTTATTTGACATATGCATTGCACATTATTCAAATCTATCATTTCAAGTCATATTGTTTTTCACGTGACTTTTAGCTTTCCTTTTCCACTCACTTTATTTCATTAAAACATTTTCATATCACTCAACCCATTTCATCTCACATCTCTCATCTCATTTTTGAAGTTACCCTAAAATAAATCCATCTCATTCATTTTCATTTCATCGTCCATCGTCATAATTGTTAGAACATAAAACTGAAATTTGAAGGTTTGACAATGGTGGAAGAAAAGAAAATTGGGGAAGATGAAGTTGAGAGAGAAATAGAGAAAAGAGTAATATTTGATGAGTATAGATTTTGGCATTAATTTTGAATTGGAATGGTACAAGTGTATTTATACATTGAGAATAAAAGCTACAACTAAAGTGACTCTAAAGAAATAAATTCTGTTAGTATTTAATTTCAATTAACACACCACCTCACTTTAGTTGCTCCAAGTCCACCATGTGTAGCACCTCAAATTTGCACCTATCATTATGCATACATTTTCATATTAGGTCATAGCATATCATGATCCATTGCATAGCATTTGCATTGTCCCTCAGTTGCCTCAAGAGCAAGCAATCAAGAATTAGGTCAAACTAATCTCCTGATCAGTCAACCAAGCAAGCAAAGGAATTTCTCATTGAACCAAGGCCTTAGGGTTTGTCCAACAAGTTCACATGGCTTGGAGGTCTATCTGAAGTGTTCAAGTCAAGGGTTGAAGGCTCAGAGGTCATCTGTTCATACATAGACAGTCAAAAGTCAAAGAAAAGTCAACAGTCAGTCAAAGCAGTGGATGGTGACCATTCTTGTGGAATTTGGGCACCATGGTCAATGATCAATAATTCATACAACTTGGGACATCATTTGAAGTCAAGTTCTCAAGGAATTAGGGTTTGGAAGTCATCAGTCAATGCACAATCAGTCAGAAACCCTAAAAGTCAACTGTTGGTCAACTGTCCATTTAATCAGTGATTTGATGATTGGAATTGGTTTGTGAGAGTTCATTCATGTCCAAATAGCCATCATATATCATGCCAAACACCATCATGGAAGAATTTGAAGCCAGATCAAAAATTTCCCAAAAACGGAAACTGGGCCTGTAACTGAAACTTACCAAAAATGGAAAGTTTTGATCCTCAAACTTACATCATGATATAAGCCTCAAATGAATTTTTGCCCAACATGAAAGTTGAAGATCTTGTTCTCCCATTTCCAAAAAGTCCTAGAACTCTCAATTCCCATGTGTGGTTGGCAAGTTATGATCGAATCGATTTCAGAAAATCTTGAACTTCAAGAGGCCATATCTCCCAAACCATTTGGCCAATTTTGGTGGGGTTCTTTCCTACAAGTCACATTTGATCCCCTCTTTCCAAAAATATAAATTTCATGAGCCAAAACATTGCCAATCAAAATGGCATTTTTGAACCTAGCATATGTGAAATTCAAGTTTGACCAATGGTTGACCTTTTGAATTATGCATTTTTAACACTTGGGGCCAATTGGAACTTGCTTGGAATATTATTTGCAGCATGTACAAAGGCAAATTCGTGCAAGTACCTACACCCATCACATAGCCATGCCTAATTGCTTGAAAATGGGAAGAAAAGTACAATTTGCAACCACCATATCCCACATATCCATGAGCCATGCCTTGTACCACAACATAGCAGGTTTTTCATCATTTTTCTGTCATGTTACACACTACTAGCAGCCACAAGAACAGCAACAAACCAACAGAACTCACTCTTTCACTTTTGCTCAAAAAAACACATTTTATGCATTTTCCATTTTCTGTAAAAAAGCTTCCAAAAGACTGAACCTGGCATTGGCTATTTCACTATCCATTCCTCATTTTGAAGAGCCTCTAACACATGACAAACCAATAGAACTTCATCCCCTAGGAAATCATTCTTGGCCATTTTTTCCAAAAGCTGTCAAAAAAACTTCTGAAGGAACAAAACCCTGCCTTGCTTAAAACAATATCAAAACATCGTTTTCTGTCATGAAAAACCACTAGGAGCAGCCATCATCTTGCAGGCAAACATCATTCATTCTCTAAGAACATCACCTTGCATCTTGGCCATTTTTCCAAAGTTGTCAAAACTCCAAGAGGACCAAGCCTTGCATTGTTGTTTCACCATCCATTCATCTTGTGGAAGTGTGTTGAGCAGCTGTTTCGAGCAAAGGAGGCCAAACAACGTTTGTACCATAACTGTCCATCAACTTCGGTAAAATTTCGACCTCTTTGTTTCTTAAAATAGATACATGCTTTAGAAAGGTCTTTTTACGCTGAGCTCAACAGTGGTTGTGGTTTCAAAAATGGTTGGCTATTCTGAAAGTTATGCCATGTTTAAGTTTGATGATGAAATATGTTTGTTGCTATGTTTGTCCTTGTTGGTATGAGTTAATGAAAATGATGGTTGTATTATTGATGTATATGCTTAGATGTACGCATTGATATGTTTTTTCTTGGATTTGGAACAAAAAAATTTCAACCTGGGTTTGATGAATATGCTGCTACTGTAAGTATCTTTTTCTGCTGCCACATGATACTGGGCGTCGACGCATGCAGTCGGCGCGTGCCCCACGGGTCAGCGTGCGCTGACCCTACGGTCGACCGTTCGCGCGCAAAGTAAAAGGCCTGGGGCGAGGGGGATTCGAACCCCAGACCTTTGCTTCAAATACCAAGTGTTTTACCACTGGGGCGCAATGCCAATTCATTTATTTAACGCCTTCTAAAATATATATTAAAAAAGAGCGCTGCCATGCCGTCCTGCTATTGGCCATGTTGGCGCGTTGACCGGGGCGTTGACCCCCCATTGTTTCTTTATTTTTTCCATTAATCATTTTGTTTTGTAATGTTTGTTTCATTTGCCATGCCTAACTTACAAAAATCATAACTTGTTCATTTTTAATCCAAATTTAATGGGATTTTTTGTGTTGTGTTCATCATGATCTCTACTTTTTTATCATTATTTTTCCAGAATTTTTGGATGAGTAATTTTTAAATGGTGCTAGGGTTTGTGACATGTGACCAAATTTTGTACACTTTTCCAAAACATTTGTGAAATGGTGATACTTTATCCAATGGCTCCCAAATTTTTTGTGCTTAAACTAGACACACTCGTGGTGATTTTGGTGTAAAGTTTGTGAATTTATCATTTGTGGTTTGTGAGATATGATTTTTTGAATTAGGGTGTGACAATTTGTGTCACACCATTGATGACCAACTTCATGATTTTCATTGCTATGCTTCTTGACCTCTAAATGGATTGAAATTTTGCATGAGCCTACTCTTGAATGTCTAGTTGCCTTGTGAATTTTCTTGGATTTATTTGAACTATTTTCCATTTGTTTGAGATTTTTCTTCCCTGCCTAGACAAATGTTGACTTTGTGTGACACATGTCCCCATTTCATTTGTGAAATTCTCATACTTTATTGGATGGACATGAAATTTTGCATGAGATAACTAGACATCCTCATCTTTGCCATGGCTTTAGTCCCATTCATTTATCATACACCATTCTTGACTTATGATTTTTCTAAGTTGATGCATGTTTGGTTGACTTCTATGAGCATGTTCAAAATTGCTTTGACTTTCTGATTTTCATTAACTGCCTTCTATTTTGTCCAAATGAGATGAAATTTGACATGCTTACCATGATATGTGTTAGGAGTGACCATGATTTATTTGTTGATTTTTGGAAATGTTTTAGTCTGCTTTTGATGCAAGTCTTGCTGTTGACTTCTATGAGCTTCTGTTTGCCATACTTTGACCTAAATGGTTCATGAAATGATGATAGTGATTGATATGAATGTGAACCCAATTGGTTGTGTTTCCTAGTGGTTTGAAAATGATTTTGGATACTTGACCCTTGCTGTTTGGACTTTCTCATTCACTTTTGACCCTAGGCTTGCCCTAGTGGTCCTGCTACTCACCTTTGAGTTTGTGTTTTCAGGTTGACCATCAAATGGCCATTAA
Organism: Lathyrus oleraceus; assembly: GCF_024323335.1. Taxonomy (NCBI): domain Eukaryota; kingdom Viridiplantae; phylum Streptophyta; class Magnoliopsida; order Fabales; family Fabaceae; genus Lathyrus; species Lathyrus oleraceus. Next base: position 49,305,477 of record NC_066580.1, on the reverse strand, counting down.
GACCAATTCTTTTGATTGAGCTTACTCAAATATCATTGTCTAACATGTTTTGTTTTGTAGGTGGCTTGGCTCACATGCCTTAAGCCTTGTGCCTTGCACCTTCACTTGCTTGTGTTGACTGGTTGATGTCTGCTTCCTTTTGTTTTGTTTGAAGTTGCATACTAACATCTGCTTGACTGTTTCAGGTGCTTTAGTTGCTTAGTTCCTTGTGAACTTTTGCTTTGCTTTGCTTGTATAAGCAATTTGCATTGAGGTATGTCTCTTTGTCTTCATGTAGTCTGGAAGACCTGGCCTGTTACTTGGCCAGGCAACTGTCTGAAGCCCTCCTTAAGAGGCAATGTTTGTGGATGTTTAACTTTGTCCTTGCATAGAGTCAAAGACCTCAATGAGGCAATTGGTGGAAGGTAGGGATATGCAATCTATCCCCCACTATTCAGTGTGTCATCCGCTTTGCTCACACCACTGTGTTGATGCATTGCAGATACAAACCCAAGATCTTGTGCAATTGCACAGTTGAGTCAGTATCAAATGTGTAGAAGGGTTCCCACTTTCTGAACCCACACATTCTTGTCTTGAGCTCTCCCAGGCCAGGGATAAGAGCTGTGAGGTCTCATCCTCACTTCATCCTTTCATCTGCTTCACCTTAGCCCCTCAATGGCAAGGTTAAGAGCAACATTCACCCAGTTCCAGAGGTTTGTTTGTCGAGGTTGATATGACCCCTTGACTAAAACCTAACCCTTGTTTGAGCCACTTGTTTGTGTATAGCGTGTGCTATCTGTGCTTATAGGATTGTTTGACTTGCTTCCTGTGCAAGATAGGATTGTTTGACTTGCTTCCTGTGCAAGTTAGGATTAGTTTAGACTTGCTTCCTGTGCAAGTTAGGTTTTGCTTAGCTTGCTTCCTGCGCAAGTTAAGTGTGTGTGGCTTGCTTCCTGTGTGAGCCGTGCTTAGGATAGGTTGGCCCTTGTGCCATTTAGCTAGAAACCTTAACTTAGGGATGATTTGCATGATAACATCTAGGCTCGAGTCGTAGTCTCCCTAGTTGTGTCTCCCTCTGTTGTCTGGTTAGGCTAGAACCTTTGTCCCTGCGTAGGGGAACTACATCGCCCTGATCTTCATACCAGATGAAGTATGTAGGCAGGAGATTGAGCTGATCTCTCCGGGCGCCCTTTTTCTTTTTGTGTGTGTTGTTTGACAGTTGCTAGGCTCGAGTGCCTGACTCCTTAGCAATTTGTCGCCTTTTCTTTCTTTTGTGTGTGTTGTCTGACCTTTGCTAGGCTCGAGTCTGTGACTCCTTAGCATTTGTTGTCTGTCTGTTTGTGTGTGCTTGACAGTTATAGGCTCGAGTCCCCGACTCCCTATTAACTTGTTGTGTTGTTGTGTGCTTGGAAGCTGATGTAAGTCCATCAAGTGGCATTTGGGTTCCAGTGTGCGTGTGTTTTGGTTCGGATGCTGATGTAAGTCCAGTGATTGGCAGCCGGGCTCCATGTTTGCCTTTGCCTGTGTTTGTTTGTGCGCGTGTCAGCCGAGCTACGAATGCTCTGATTCTTCTCTCGTCCGAGAAGATACGTATGCATAGGATGCGACATCCTAGCGAGCATGTGTCGTTCCCCCAGTCCGAACTACTTCGACTCTGATGTCTATGCCTGATAGACTAAGTAGGCCCAGGATACGATATCCTGCCGAGTCAGTTTCAGTCAGTCTCTTTTGTCTCCTTCAGCCAGTGTGTGTGAGTTTGAGCAGTGTTTAGCAACTAATATTCCTTCCTTTTGTGCGTGGATCCCGTAGAGTACTACGGATGCGTAGGGGTGCTAATACCTTCCCTTCGCATAACCGACTCCCGAACCCATCCTCTTTGGTCGCGAGACCATGTTCTTTCCCAGGTTTACTTCGAGCGTTTCCTTTCCCTCTTTTGGGATAAATAACGCACGGTGGCGGCTCTGTTGTTCTTCTTTTCCCGCCGGTTTTTCGCGCGATGCGACAGCTGGCGACTCTGCTGGGGATATAGAGAAGTTGACCTCTGCTGGTCCATCTTCCCTGAGCGAGTCTCTCCTAGCGCTCTCTAGGATTAGGGTTTTGGTTGCTTTTTACTCGTTGTATTTTATTGCTTTCAGTGTATATATGTACATTTATTGTTTGCATTGATTGTGTGCATTGATGGTTGCATTCATATTCATTATTCATTACTGGCTGGCTGTCTGTTTTTCTCTGTGTGGGTGGGAGTTACTTGAGGTAAAAGGCCCAATACCCAGGCTATGAGTGAAATCTAGGAAACCTAGGAATAGAGTGATTCATGGGAAGCGGGTGGTATGGCGCCACTTAGCGGAACATTGATATCACGAGCAGTTCAGACCCTGGTGGGATATTATCGGTGCATACATCGGGTGTGCACAGGATGATATTCTGCGAAAGGTTATTTATGCTGCGTTTCTCTCGACTTTACCCTGGCCTAGACTACGCCCGTGAGTGGGGAAGGGTTCATTTTAACAGGTACAGTTGGTGACTCCTGGTACTGATGGTGACTACGAGTTATATTTCTGGACGCCGGAGGTTTGACCCTGGTATTGATCAGAGGGTTCCGTTTATTTCGGATCCCTGGGCTGAATTTGAGGGTACTCGCTCAGATGGTGACTCAGTTCTCCAGACATGGGTTCAGATGCCAGCTCCTCAGATGACTTTGGGGTTTCAGATGGTTCCTCAGATGCCAGTTCCTGCCAGTCTTGGCTCCATCATTTGCATCATAGCATATTTATTTTCAAAAAATAGTAATGCATGAAAAAAGTTAACTCGCATACGCATATCCTTTATCAGGATCATTCATATTAAAATAGCATCCGCATCATGCATATCATGCACATATCATCCTTGCATTGCAGACATGTTTGGGAGAGACTTCTCACCCTGGTTCCTGACTGAGACAGGATTGCCGACCGTCGTCCGCACCGCTACTCAACCAGACTCAATCATCAGAAGATTATGGATCAGGTTCAGACAGAGTCGGCTGAGATGAGGGCAAACATGGCCCAGTTCATGACAAAGATGCAAGGAGTTGTTCAGGGGCAAGAGGAGCTGCGTGCCTTAGCCCAGAGACTGGAAGCCGTGATTCCACTAGTCCATCGTGCTTCACCAGTGGATGTACCCGTTCATGAGAATGCTGCTGTCACTATTCTCGTCAATGATCATGTCGTGGGAGATGAATTGAGGGGGATCAGAATCAGTGAACAGCCTCTTGCTGCAGAGACTGTTAATGTCAGAACAACCCGCGCCCCAGTTCGCCATCCTGGCTCTTCAAGTTCTTCCGGTTCTAAAAAGACATACTCTGGGGCACCCAAAAGGGGAGAGAGTGAAACAAATGCTGTGCACCGACGGAGGAGTGTGAATAGAGGACAGTATCGTCAGGTTGTTGGTGTGACTATCCCAGCAACTCAACCTCAACAACAGTAGAGAAGGTCAACTCAGCAGTATCAACATCAGCAACATCATCCTCAGCAGCAGGTTTCCCAGCAAGCCAGTACGAGTAATGAGAGGAAGAAGATCATTTTGATCCAATCCCCATGTCCTACGCCGAGCTCTGTCCCTCGTTGATAGAGCGGAACTTGATTACTCCCAGAGACCCGCCGGCTATACCCGTCAACCCTCGGTGGTGGTATAGGCCTGAACATCATTGTGTGTATCACTCGGGTGCTCCTGGTCATGTTGTGGACAGTTGTTTCCAGCTGAAGATGAAGGTTCAAGACCTTGTGAGGTCAGGTATTCTGATCTTGGAAGATTTAGGTCCCCGTGTTAATCAAGCTTGAAGATAGCAAGTCCTGGGCTGGCGCCGACTTTTCTTCAGAAGGGTTGTTCAGAAAACAGAATATGCTGATGCAAAGGATACTGACGGTTGTCATCCTCGGTGGGATCTATCACAATTGGGTCACTGTGGGCTTTCCTACAGTTGTTCATAAGTCAGAGTAACAATCACTTTGTTTAAAAACCCTTCTCCAATGCCAAAAGGAGAAGTGATGACATTGTTGGCAACATTTTGTGCAATGATATTTTCATTCAATTAATTCATGTTAAAACATTTGTTTTCCATTTGTTTTCCCTTTTTGCTTTTTTGCATGAAATTGGTGATCACAAAAAACCCTAAAAAACAAGAATAAAAGCAATCTTTTCATCTGCATAACGATTGTGTTGTTTGTTTTTCAAAAAGCTTTTTCATCTCTAAATCTTTATGCAGGTTGTTTCTCAAACCCATTGAACATAATGATCGGACGTCATCTCCCAATTTTGAATTCCCTGTATTCGAAGCGGACGAAGATGATGTTGAAGGGATTCCTGACGAGATTTCCCGACTTCTTGAGCAAGAAAAGAAGGTCACTCAGCTGCATCTCGAGAATCAGCAGAACAGCCAACTGGGGCATTATCAAAAAAAAAAAAAGGGAAAAAAAAAGAGAAAAGAGAGGGTGCAAAATCAAAAAAAATCAAAAGAAATCAAAAGAAGGAAAAAGAAAGAAAGAAACAAAAGAACAAAAGCACCCTCAAAGTCCCAAGTTGGCTGATGCTGAGTTCAATCAAAATCAAAGAGATCAACTGCCATGTGTCATGGTCAGTCATATCAGCAGAGAGTGAAAAAGCATTCGACCAGAAGATCAAGCCTCGTGTGTTCCGAGGGACCCTGTGCTCAAGAAAGTCTTGTCTTTCGTGCCCGATTCCAGGGGCAAGTGGACTCCCCAAGCTATGAATGTCCATATGTTGTCAAGAGAGCCTTTTCAGGCGATGCTTTAACACTTACTACAATGGATGAAGAAGTTCACTCGTCCTGTGAATTCCAGATGCAGTCAAGAAATACTTCGCCTAAAACAAAACAAAAAAGCAAAAGCTCGCTAAGTCGAACACCCCAAAGGGCGACTTAGGCAAAAAGGAGCGTCTCGGTGGATTGAAAACCCGAAAGGGCGATCCAAGCAAAAGTTAGAGACATTGAAAAAAAGAATTTGCATCCCGCTAGATTGAATACCTCACACTGGGGCAATCTAGGCAAAAATTAGGGATTTGGCAAGTAACTGCATCTTGACAAGACTGCGCTCTATATCTGTCATCCGTCAGGGATTCTCGATTCATCGTCGACTGAAGCTCTGAATACATCGAAAATTCAGAATGGTAGAGGAAAGGTCATTATGTTCAATGTAGCCCTCTCCAATATACATCACCGATTTCAAACTTGTACAGATCTATGGAGTCTCGCCCTTTGCAGACTACCATTCCATCACATCAATTTGAGCTTTTATCCAATTATTTGCACTCTTATTTGTTTCAATTCAACAAATGTTATTCATGTTTTTAATTGATAAAGTATCATTGTTTTTAAAGTAAACAAATTTTTCAAAAAAAATTGTTCTTAAACAAAGTGAACGTTCACAATGATGGAAGGATACTTAGGAGACCCACAGTGCTCTCCCCGGGGTGGTATGATTACCAACAGGTAAGACAATTGTTCGTATCTCGAGCATGACTGTATCGTTGTCCTACAGAACCTCGTATGGTCTCTCCTCAATGAAGTTGCCCGACGCAGTGTTGTTTGAAGATGTTCATCTTCATGTCCCCAGTAGTGCAACATTTCTCCCTCCAAGTCCCTATTAGCCCCATCGTGGGGCATCCCAAGTAGAGTGATGTTTGAGCCTTATCATGGGGCATACCTGGGGCACGTTCTTTTATCTAACGATCCCTGCAGAGCCGAATCAGGGGCAAGGGATAGTTGAACGGTGAAAAGGCAGTGAAGGATTACGACGACGGTCCTGGAAAATTAATCAAGAAGACTCTTCAAAGTCTGATGGTTGGAAAGTTTGTATGAATACCAGGAGTTCGATCCCCGTGGAGTACGGACGAGTTGGGAATACAAGATGATGGAGCAGAAAAGTCCAGAAGAGTCTGGGAGTTCTTAAAAGTGGAAAGTCAACACTATGGGTGGATGATGGATACCAGTGTTCGACGAGTCGATCGACATCCCTGTCAAACAAACTGTATCTCCCCAGAGGATTGAGAGTGTGATCTCCCTGGTAGATTCGAGATCGTTGTCTCCTCAGCAAGCCTGAAGGTCATCACATCCCCAGCCCGAGCCAGTATTGAAGCTATCAGAGTTATTTCCCCTGCAGAGATACCTGTGGACAGTACCTTCTTTCCCCAACAGGTCTGAGGATTGTTTATCCCCAGCAGGCTTATGCTTGCAAATTTCCCCAGTTGAGAATCCCCGCTGAGCGCCTGGCAGCTATTTTCCCCGGGAGTCCCCTAGTGGAGTTCATCAGTAGACTGTAGGTGTGTTCCCCAACAATTGGTTTTGTGATGCTGTTACCTCCAGTATGGCTGTGAGTGCTTACCCCGAGCAGGTTTGTGGGAATTCATCTCCAGTATGATATGACGTGCTATCATCCTCGACAGAGTTGTTACTCTCGCCACTATTGTTGTTCTCTCCACTAGGATCGTTCTCCTCAGCAGAATGGTGTGGTTTTTCCTCAGCAAGTTCCCCGAGTGGAGCGGGTCTCATGAAATACATCTCCAGCAGTGATTCTCTTACATATGGATTGGTTGGGTCGTCCCTAATGGAGTAGCATTTATTTCTCCAACAGAGTTCATCCTACCAGTGGATTGGACGGGTTTCTGTAAATAGACTGATATCTGTATCCCCAGTGGAGTTGTGACTGTTTTCCAAGTCTGAAGCTGCCTTCCCAGCAGAGGTTGTGTTGATGGTTTTTCCTCAGCAAAAGTTTGTCTTTCCCCAGCAGGATGGAAGTTGACACGGTTATAGGATCCCCAGCTTAGTTCCTGGAGTTCCCCGGTGTTGTCTCTGAAGGAGACGTGTGTTTATGCATTCATCATTTAGATAAGCATAGCATGTCGCATCATTAGTGCATAGCATTTCCATAATCATGGGGCATTGTGTAAAGCAAGAAAAAACTCATGCATCAACATCGCAAGCATATCCATTAGCCCTAGGCTGTGGCGACCAGCCGAGATTGGATTGTTGGAAAGAGTTTAGCATCGCGCCATTAGATCGGCTTCAGAATTGGGTTCATCAGCATGGTTGAGAGGTTGGTGTTTTTCCGAACAAGTGATTCCTCGGTCGAGTGGGTATCCCCCATCGGTGTTACTCCCAATTGTTAGTGTCTTGCCAGCTTGGGTCTTTTTTCCTTAAGCAGATATGGGTGTGTCTGATCTCTCCATGTAGAGTCTACCCCTTAAGCAGAAAGTGTCAATCTTTTCCTGCCATTTCCCCACTGAGATACATCCTCGTGGATGACGGTTGCTTCCGTTCCCTCCCTAATGGGATGGGTTTTCCCTATGGAGTTCTTTCCTCGTTAGGATGAGTCTTGTTTCAGTCTGCCTTTTTGAATCGATTCTAAATTGGCTTCCAGTTGGCTGTCTCCTGTACTTCCTGGGGGCATAAATGAATAGTCGCTCACTAACCGACACTCATTCATCTTATCCTCAGCGGAATTTGTCTGGCCTCTACCACCAACCCGGTAGCTGTGAGTCCTATCTTTGTGGTTTTCTACCTACTAGCTGGTAGTTGTAAAATCCCACTTTCATCCCCTTGTTGGAGTTAACCCTGTGTGTCCATCCTATGCATGACTGGTTATTTTTCCGTGGTTTTCTGCCTACTAACCGGTAGATGTAATCCCCTCTTTGCAGTTATCAGTATCCGGTTTGTGATATTGATATTCTTTCCCCTCTGGATACTCGCCTTGATCAAGCAGTATTGTCCCCATTGGGTCTTCCCCTTCCTTTTGGATACTTGCTCCGAGTTAGCAGCTTTATCCCCTGTTGATTGGTCATCTTTTGCATACCTAGTCTGGTACCCAGATGCCTTTCTTTTCGGTCGATTATTCATTTAACAACCTACAACCCGGTTATGGATAATCTTCCATGCAAGTGTATTATCTACGTTTTGACGGCTATAGATAATATGTCTTATGTTTTTCCGGTATTCAGACCGAAGGAGTTTCCGACGATCAGGTCGATGTACTCATGGCACAACGCCAATTTTCCGGTATTCAGACCGAAGGAGTTTCCGACGATCAGGTCGATGTACTCATGGCACAAGGCCAATTTTCCGGTATTCAGACCGAAGGAGTTTCCGACGATCAGGTCGATGTACTCATGGCACAAGGCCAATTTTCCGGTATTCAGACCGAAGGAGTTTCCGACGATCAGGTCGATGTACTCATGGCACAAGGCCAATTTTCCGGTATTCAGACCGAAGGAGTTTCCGACGATCAGGTCGATGTACTCATGGCACAAGGCCAATTTTCCGGTATTCAGACCGAAGGAGTTTCCGACGATCAGGTCGATGTACTCATGGCACAAGGCCAATTTTCCGGTATTCAGACCGAAGAAGTTTTCTCCTCTCCGTTGGTGTCGATAAACGTCGAGTTTTTCCCGATCATCCGCTGATGATTTGGTTGTGTCCTCCTTCCCAAGTGAAGTATTCTCCTCTCCGTTGGTGTCGATAAACGTCGAGTTTTTCCCGATCATCCGTTGATGATTTGGTTGTGTCCTCCTTCCCAAGTGAAGTATTCTCCTCTCCGTTGGTGTCGATAAACGTTGAGTTTTTCCCAATCATCCGTTGATGATTTGGTTGTGCCCTCCTTCCCAAGTAGACTATTCTCCTCTCCGTTGGTGTCGATAAACGTCGAGTTTTTCCCAATCATCCGTTGATGATTTGGTTGTGTTCACTCTCCCCAGTAGAGTTTCCTCCTCTCCGTTGGTGTCGATAAACGTCGAGTTTTTCCCGATCATCCGTTGATGATTTGGTTGTGTTCACTCTCCCCAGTAGGGTTTTCCTCCTCTCCGTTGGTGTCGATAAACGTCGAGTTTTTCCCGATCATCCGTTGATGATTTGGTTGTGTTCACTCTCCCCAGTAGGGTTTTCCTCCTCTCCGTTGGTGTCGATAAACGTCGAGTTTTTCCCGATCATCCGTTGATGATTTGGTTGTGTTCACTCTCCCCAGTAGGGTTTTCCTCCTCTCCGTTGGTGTCGATAAACGTCGAGTTTTTCCCGATCATCCGTTGATGATTTGGTTGTGTTCACTCTCCCCAGTAGGGTTTTCCTCCTCTCCGTTGGTGTCGATAAACGTCGAGTTTTTCCTAGTCATCCGATGATGCCTAGTTGTACCCCTCTCCATGCAGAGTTACCTCTCCGTTGGTGTCGATAAACGTCGAGTTTTTCCTAGTCATCCGATGATGCCTAGTTGTACCCCTCTCCATGCAGAGTTACCTCTCCGTTGGTTTCGATAAACGTCGAGTTTTTCCCGATCATCCGTTGATGATTTGTTTGTGTCCTTCTTCCCTAGTGAAGTATTTCTCCTCTCCGTTGGTGTCGATAAACGTCGAGTTTTTCCTAGTCATCCGATGATGTCTAGTTGTACCTGTCCCCATGTGGATTTACCTCTCCGTTGGTCTTGGTAAACGTTGAGTTTTTCCCATTTCGTCCGTTGACGTATGGTTGTATCCCTTCCATTCATTCATTAATGTCTGGTTACCTCTCCGTTGGTTCCGATAAACGTCGAGTTTTTCCTAGTTGCCCGTTGGCATCTAGTTGTGATTTCTATTCCCATTCGTCATCGTTGTGATGTCTGGATGTGTCCATACCCTTTGAAAACCAAAAAAAAAAAACAAAACAAAATACCCAGCAATAAATATCAAGTCCCGGTGGACGTTTCCATTGGTGGATCCCTGTATTGTGCAAATTCTACGGTTCTTGGTATTCAATCCCTGTTTACCCTGAAAGTCTGACAGCCGTTGCTCTCATCCATTCGGGTTCCCAGCTGATTGAATAGGGGCAGCTGTAGCACCTCAAATTTGCACCTATCATTATGCATACATTTTCATATTAGGTCATAGCATATCATGATCCATTGCATAGCATTTGCATTGTCCCTCAGTTGCCTCAAGAGCAAGCAATCAAGAATTAGGTCAAACTAATCTCCTGATCAGTCAACCAAGCAAGCAAAGGAATTTCTCATTGAACCAAGGCCTTAGGGTTTGTCCAACAAGTTCACATGGCTTGGAGGTCTATCTGAAGTGTTCAAGTCAAGGGTTGAAGGCTCAGAGGTCATCTGTTCATACATAGACAGTCAAAAGTCAAAGAAAAGTCAACAGTCAGTCAAAGCAGTGGATGGTGACCATTCTTGTGGAATTTGGGCACCATGGTCAATGATCAATAATTCATACAACTTGGGACATCATTTGAAGTCAAGTTCTCAAGGAATTAGGGTTTGGAAGTCATCAGTCAATGCACAATCAGTCAGAAACCCTAAAAGTCAACTGTTGGTCAACTGTCCATTTAATCAGTGATTTGATGATTGGAATTGGTTTGTGAGAGTTCATTCATGTCCAAATAGCCATCATATATCATGCCAAACACCATCATGGAAGAATTTGAAGCCAGATCAAAAATTTCCCAAAAACGGAAACTGGGCCTGTAACTGAAACTTACCAAAAATGGAAAGTTTTGATCCTCAAACTTACATCATGATATAAGCCTCAAATGAATTTTTGCCCAACATGAAAGTTGAAGATCTTGTTCTCCCATTTCCAAAAAGTCCTAGAACTCTCAATTCCCATGTGTGGTTGGCAAGTTATGATCGAATCGATTTCAGAAAATCTTGAACTTCAAGAGGCCATATCTCCCAAACCATTTGGCCAATTTTGGTGGGGTTCTTTCCTACAAGTCACATTTGATCCCCTCTTTCCAAAAATATAAATTTCATGAGCCAAAACATTGCCAATCAAAATGGCATTTTTGAACCTAGCATATGTGAAATTCAAGTTTGACCAATGGTTGACCTTTTGAATTATGCATTTTTAACACTTGGGGCCAATTGGAACTTGCTTGGAATATTATTTGCAGCATGTACAAAGGCAAATTCGTGCAAGTACCTACACCCATCACATAGCCATGCCTAATTGCTTGAAAATGGGAAGAAAAGTACAATTTGCAACCACCATATCCCACATATCCATGAGCCATGCCTTGTACCACAACATAGCAGGTTTTTCATCATTTTTCTGTCATGTTACACACTACTAGCAGCCACAAGAACAGCAACAAACCAACAGAACTCACTCTTTCACTTTTGCTCAAAAAAACACATTTTATGCATTTTCCATTTTCTGTAAAAAAGCTTCCAAAAGACTGAACCTGGCATTGGCTATTTCACTATCCATTCCTCATTTTGAAGAGCCTCTAACACATGACAAACCAATAGAACTTCATCCCCTAGGAAATCATTCTTGGCCATTTTTTCCAAAAGCTGTCAAAAAAACTTCTGAAGGAACAAAACCCTGCCTTGCTTAAAACAATATCAAAACATCGTTTTCTGTCATGAAAAACCACTAGGAGCAGCCATCATCTTGCAGGCAAACATCATTCATTCTCTAAGAACATCACCTTGCATCTTGGCCATTTTTCCAAAGTTGTCAAAACTCCAAGAGGACCAAGCCTTGCATTGTTGTTTCACCATCCATTCATCTTGTGGAAGTGTGTTGAGCAGCTGTTTCGAGCAAAGGAGGCCAAACAACGTTTGTACCATAACTGTCCATCAACTTCGGTAAAATTTCGACCTCTTTGTTTCTTAAAATAGATACATGCTTTAGAAAGGTCTTTTTACGCTGAGCTCAACAGTGGTTGTGGTTTCAAAAATGGTTGGCTATTCTGAAAGTTATGCCATGTTTAAGTTTGATGATGAAATATGTTTGTTGCTATGTTTGTCCTTGTTGGTATGAGTTAATGAAAATGATGGTTGTATTATTGATGTATATGCTTAGATGTACGCATTGATATGTTTTTTCTTGGATTTGGAACAAAAAAATTTCAACCTGGGTTTGATGAATATGCTGCTACTGTAAGTATCTTTTTCTGCTGCCACATGATACTGGGCGTCGACGCATGCAGTCGGCGCGTGCCCCACGGGTCAGCGTGCGCTGACCCTACGGTCGACCGTTCGCGCGCAAAGTAAAAGGCCTGGGGCGAGGGGGATTCGAACCCCAGACCTTTGCTTCAAATACCAAGTGTTTTACCACTGGGGCGCAATGCCAATTCATTTATTTAACGCCTTCTAAAATATATATTAAAAAGAGCGCTGCCATGCCGTCCTGCTATTGGCCATGTTGGCGCGTTGACCGGGGCGTTGACCCCCCATTGTTTCTTTATTTTTTCCATTAATCATTTTGTTTTGTAATGTTTGTTTCATTTGCCATGCCTAACTTACAAAAATCATAACTTGTTCATTTTTAATCCAAATTTAATGGGATTTTTTGTGTTGTGTTCATCATGATCTCTACTTTTTTATCATTATTTTTCCAGAATTTTTGGATGAGTAATTTTTAAATGGTGCTAGGGTTTGTGACATGTGACCAAATTTTGTACACTTTTCCAAAACATTTGTGAAATGGTGATACTTTATCCAATGGCTCCCAAATTTTTTGTGCTTAAACTAGACACACTCGTGGTGATTTTGGTGTAAAGTTTGTGAATTTATCATTTGTGGTTTGTGAGATATGATTTTTTGAATTAGGGTGTGACAATTTGTGTCACACCATTGATGACCAACTTCATGATTTTCATTGCTATGCTTCTTGACCTCTAAATGGATTGAAATTTTGCATGAGCCTACTCTTGAATGTCTAGTTGCCTTGTGAATTTTCTTGGATTTATTTGAACTATTTTCCATTTGTTTGAGATTTTTCTTCCCTGCCTAGACAAATGTTGACTTTGTGTGACACATGTCCCCATTTCATTTGTGAAATTCTCATACTTTATTGGATGGACATGAAATTTTGCATGAGATAACTAGACATCCTCATCTTTGCCATGGCTTTAGTCCCATTCATTTATCATACACCATTCTTGACTTATGATTTTTCTAAGTTGATGCATGTTTGGTTGACTTCTATGAGCATGTTCAAAATTGCTTTGACTTTCTGATTTTCATTAACTGCCTTCTATTTTGTCCAAATGAGATGAAATTTGACATGCTTACCATGATATGTGTTAGGAGTGACCATGATTTATTTGTTGATTTTTGGAAATGTTTTAGTCTGCTTTTGATGCAAGTCTTGCTGTTGACTTCTATGAGCTTCTGTTTGCCATACTTTGACCTAAATGGTTCATGAAATGATGATAGTGATTGATATGAATGTGAACCCAATTGGTTGTGTTTCCTAGTGGTTTGAAAATGATTTTGGATACTTGACCCTTGCTGTTTGGACTTTCTCATTCACTTTTGACCCTAGGCTTGCCCTAGTGGTCCTGCTACTCACCTTTGAGTTTGTGTTTTCAGGTTGACCATCAAATGGCCATTAAGACCAATTCTTTTGATTGAGCTTACTCAAATATCATTGTCTAACATGTTTTGTTTTGTAGGTGGCTTGGCTCACATGCCTTAAGCCTTGTGCCTTGCACCTTCACTTGCTTGTGTTGACTGGTTGATGTCTGCTTCCTTTTGTTTTGTTTGAAGTTGCATACTAACATCTGCTTGACTGTTTCAGGTGCTTTAGTTGCTTAGTTCCTTGTGAACTTTTGCTTTGCTTTGCTTGTATAAGCAATTTGCATTGAGGTATGTCTCTTTGTCTTCATGTAGTCTGGAAGACCTGGCCTGTTACTTGGCCAGGCAACTGTCTGAAGCCCTCCTTAAGAGGCAATGTTTGTGGATGTTTAACTTTGTCCTTGCATAGAGTCAAAGACCTCAATGAGGCAATTGGTGGAAGGTAGGGATATGCAATCTATCCCCCACTATTCAGTGTGTCATCCGCTTTGCTCACACCACTGTGTTGATGCATTGCAGATACAAACCCAAGATCTTGTGCAATTGCACAGTTGAGTCAGTATCAAATGTGTAGAAGGGTTCCCACTTTCTGAACCCACACATTCTTGTCTTGAGCTCTCCCAGGCCAGGGATAAGAGCTGTGAGGTCTCATCCTCACTTCATCCTTTCATCTGCTTCACCTTAGCCCCTCAATGGCAAGGTTAAGAGCAACATTCACCCAGTTCCAGAGGTTTGTTTGTCGAGGTTGATATGACCCCTTGACTAAAACCTAACCCTTGTTTGAGCCACTTGTTTGTGTATAGCGTGTGCTATCTGTGCTTATAGGATTGTTTGACTTGCTTCCTGTGCAAGATAGGATTGTTTGACTTGCTTCCTGTGCAAGTTAGGATTAGTTTAGACTTGCTTCCTGTGCAAGTTAGGTTTTGCTTAGCTTGCTTCCTGCGCAAGTTAAGTGTGTGTGGCTTGCTTCCTGTGTGAGCCGTGCTTAGGATAGGTTGGCCCTTGTGCCATTTAGCTAGAAACCTTAACTTAGGGATGATTTGCATGATAACATCTAGGCTCGAGTCGTAGTCTCCCTAGTTGTGTCTCCCTCTGTTGTCTGGTTAGGCTAGAACCTTTGTCCCTGCGTAGGGGAACTACATCGCCCTGATCTTCATACCAGATGAAGTATGTAGGCAGGAGATTGAGCTGATCTCTCCGGGCGCCCTTTTTCTTTTTGTGTGTGTTGTTTGACAGTTGCTAGGCTCGAGTGCCTGACTCCTTAGCAATTTGTCGCCTTTTCTTTCTTTTGTGTGTGTTGTCTGACCTTTGCTAGGCTCGAGTCTGTGACTCCTTAGCATTTGTTGTCTGTCTGTTTGTGTGTGCTTGACAGTTATAGGCTCGAGTCCCCGACTCCCTATTAACTTGTTGTGTTGTTGTGTGCTTGGAAGCTGATGTAAGTCCATCAAGTGGCATTTGGGTTCCAGTGTGCGTGTGTTTTGGTTCGGATGCTGATGTAAGTCCAGTGATTGGCAGCCGGGCTCCATGTTTGCCTTTGCCTGTGTTTGTTTGTGCGCGTGTCAGCCGAGCTACGAATGCTCTGATTCTTCTCTCGTCCGAGAAGATACGTATGCATAGGATGCGACATCCTAGCGAGCATGTGTCGTTCCCCCAGTCCGAACTACTTCGACTCTGATGTCTATGCCTGATAGACTAAGTAGGCCCAGGATACGATATCCTGCCGAGTCAGTTTCAGTCAGTCTCTTTTGTCTCCTTCAGCCAGTGTGTGTGAGTTTGAGCAGTGTTTAGCAACTAATATTCCTTCCTTTTGTGCGTGGATCCCGTAGAGTACTACGGATGCGTAGGGGTGCTAATACCTTCCCTTCGCATAACCGACTCCCGAACCCATCCTCTTTGGTCGCGAGACCATGTTCTTTCCCAGGTTTACTTCGAGCGTTTCCTTTCCCTCTTTTGGGATAAATAACGCACGGTGGCGGCTCTGTTGTTCTTCTTTTCCCGCCGGTTTTTCGCGCGATGCGACACCATGCTCAAACACTCCTTTAGCCTCTTGAACACATCATTTGTCACACCCTTTGTCAACAAATCCGCGACTTGGTCTTCGCTTCGGCAATAGCTCAATCTAAGCTTTCCATCACCAACTAATTCTCTCAAATAATGAAACCGCATCTCAATATGCTTGCTCCTTCCGTGTGCAATCGGGTTCTTCGCAAGATTTATTGCGGAAATATTGTCTACAAACAGTGTGGTGGCAGCATCATCACCACATCCCAATTCCTTCAATAGATTCATAAGCCACATAGCTTGGCACGCACCTAACGACGCCGCAATGTACTCGACCTCACAAGAAGATAATGCTACAACCGGTTCCTTTCTCGAACACTAAGAGATTGGTGTACTACCAAACATAAAGATGTACCCCGCCGTCGATTTTCGATTATCTTTACCTCCGCACCAATTAGAATCGGTGTAGCCAAGTAAATTGCACTTACACCCCATGTCTGATGCGGGAAAGAGAATTCTGCTACCACGAGTACCTTTCACATATCTAAGGATCCTCTTGACCGCCTCCAAGTGAGACACCTTTGGTATCTCCATTAATCTACTCGCAATACCGACACTAAAAGCCAAATCTGATCGTGTATTGCACAAATACCGTAACGATCCAATCAAGCTCCGGTAAAGCGTTGGATCAACATCATCCTCCTCATCACTTTTGGACAGCTGCACTCTAGCCTCACAAGGTGTAATAGAAGCATTACAATGCTCCATATCACACTTTTTCAAAATATCTAGAGCATATCTCCTTTGGTGCATAAGCAGCCTCACTTTTGACTTGTGGAACTCTATGCCAAGGATGTAATTCATGACACCAAGGTCCGTCATCTCAAACTCTCTCATGAGCTCACTTTTGAACCTTGAAACACTCTTGTCATGGCTTCCCGTAATCAAGAGATCATCAACATACAAGCAAAGTATAATCACACCATCATTCGTATCCGATCTCACATAAACTCCATGTTCGGATACACATCGTTTGAAACCAATATTAACAAGAAAGTCGTCAATACGTTTGTTCCAAGATCTTGGAGCTTGTTTCAAACCATACAACGCCTTGTGTAGCTTGTAGTACTTCATCTCTTGATCTTTTATCACGAAACCGGGTGGCTGCCCCACATAGACTTCCTCAACAAGAGGACCATTCAAAAACGCAGATTTGACATCCATTTGGTAAACCATTCAATTGTTGCTATGCGCAATACCAACAACCAAACGAATAGTCTCTAATCTAGCCACCGGTGCGAATACCTCCTCATAGTCTATACCTTCTCGTTGCAAGAACCCCTTCGCCACTAATCGAGCTTTGTGCTTGATTACTTCACCTTCGGGATTTACTTTAACCTTATAGACTCATTGCACACCTATCGGTTTCTTTCCAAGTGGTAAATCGACCAACTCCCAAGTACCATTTTTCTCAATAGATTCCAGCTCCTCTTTCATTGCACATATCCACTTAGGATCACTTAAGGCTTCTTCCTCATTTATCGGTTCGGATTCAGCAATAAGCGCGAAATGAACAAAATCACCATCGTTATTCACTTCGTTATCTTGGAATCTTTCGTAATCTTTGAGTCTATGAGGCAGTGCTCTTTGCCTCACTGGTCTACCATTATTAACAACATCATTTTGCGCTACTGTAGGTGCTGGTACAGCGGTCTCGGAAGCCTCCGGATCAGAGATCTCAAAAAACTGTTACTGCTATTTTTCTGTGAGTAATCGATTACTCCCAGTAGGGTAATCAATTACTGCAGCATTTTCTGCATTTTTTACTTCATCAAAAGTCACATCCCGGGTTATGACGATCTTCTGATTTTTTCCATCAAACAACTTGTACCCTCCAGTAGAGTGATATCCTACAAATATCATCTTCTCACCCTTATCATCAAATTTCTTCCGAAGTTGGTCCAGTACATGATGATATGCAATCGATCCAAAAATGCGCAAATGAATCAAATTCGGTTTGAAGCCACTCAAAGCCTCTTCCGGTGTAAGTTTCTCCAGCTTCTTAGTGGGACACCTATTCAACAAGTAGGTGGCTGTAGACACGACCTCACCCCACAATTCCTTAGGCAAATTTTTCCCACAAAGCATACTACGCACCATGTTCATTATTGTACGATTTTTCCTCTCGGCAGACCCGTTTTGTTATGGCGTACACTGAGGCACCACCTCACGTACAATTCCCTCAAGATCACAAAACTTCCCAAACTCACTAGAGGCATACTCACCTCCACCATCCGTTTTGAGAATTTTGAGCTTCCGACCACTTTGGCGTTCCACCATGGATTTGAAATTCTTGAAAAATCCAAATACCTCATCTTTTCTCTTGATAAGATATGTCCAAAGCTTCCTACTAAAATCGTCAATGAACGTAACAAAATATCGATTGCCACCATAAGTCTCTACTTGCATCGGTCTGCAAACGTCGGAATATACCACCTCAAGTAAGCCTTTGGTTCTTCGACCCGCATCTTTGCTAAACACACTCTTGTGCTGTTTAGCCTTCACACATTCCTCATACAATTCAGTTGGAATACTAATGTGTGGCAGCCCCGTTACCATTTCACTTTGTTGCAACTTTCTTAGATCCCTAAAATTAAGGTGACCAAGACGGTAATGCCATAACCACTCATCTCTACTTGTCGCGGTAGCTAGACAACGATGCTCCATAACCTTTAACTCAACCTTAAAGTTTCTATTGGCATCCATCGACGCTTTTAGAATCAACAAACCATTTGAATTCAAAACGCGTAAAATCTTGTCCTCCAACCGAATTTTGTATCCTATTTCAAGTAATTGGTCAATACTTAAAAGATTACACTTAATTCCCGTTAATACAAGACATCTTTGATCCTTGAATGTCCACCATTCCTTTTTCCGATCAAAACATCTCCTACCCCTTCGACGCTTAAAGTGGTGTCGTCGGCAAATTTGACTTTACTTTTTGCCGCTTGATTGATTTGCACAAACCAATCTTTTCGACCCGTCAAATATGTTGAACAACCGGAATCCAAGTACCACTCATCTCTCCCTTGGACTCCATCACGAACGGTAACCAATGCATTTTGATCCGAATGCATTTTCTCGCTATTTTCTGGAACGGTACAGCTGCTGTCCCGCAAACTGTCACTACTGTAGCTGCTGCCCAGAACATCCGTAATGCCATAACTCTCCTCCGTGATAATTACTAGAAGTGTTTCCTCATCATCTACGTCTTCTCTAGCAACCTTGGCTTCATTATTGTGATTCTCATTCGATTTACCACGACACGAATTTGTAAAGTGTCCAAACTTTCTGCACTTGTAGCATTGCACCTTACTCACATCACGCTTCTTGAAACCATTGCTATGACCACTATCCTTGGAGCTACTTTCACCCTTTTCACTCGTCGAATGCTTTGAATTTTGTGAATCATTTGAACCAAAATTCTGAAAATTTGATTTACCTCTCGCCGCAAATTTTCCTTTCGACCTCTTATTCTTCTCATTGAAACGCGCTTGCAAAGCCATCTCCGCTTTGGCTTTGTCGGCGCCTCTCTCATCCATCCTTTGTTCATGTGCCTCTAACGAACTTTGCAATTCATCCTTGCTCAAAGTTGTTAGATCCTTTGATTCTTCAATAGCCACAACTATGTTGTCGAAACGCGGCGTTAACGAACGCAATACTTTCGATACAACATTCTGCTCAAGAATCGTTTCCCCACAAGATTTGATTTGATTAACTAACCGAGTAATGCACGTAATGTAGTCGTAAATCGTTTCTTTATCTTCCATTTGTGTTAACTCGAATTGTCGCATGTAAGTTTGTAACCTTACAACCTTCACTTTGACGACACCCACATATGCTTTCTCCAACATTTCCCATGCTTGCTTCGCCGATTCACAATCGCCAATCTTCTCGAAATTGTCGTTATCAACACAAGAATGAATCAAGAATAGGGTTTTGTAATCCTTCTTCTTCTCTTCTTTGTGTGTAGCTCTTTGAATGTTGGTAGTCTCTACCCCTAATTGTGTAACTCCATTGACGACGATCTCAAGCACCTCTTGATAACCAAACAAAACCCTCATTTGTTTTGCCCATTTATCATAGTTCTTCGAATCAAGAATCGGGAGATTGGTGGGAATTCGATCATTGGAAACGGTTGCCATTGTTGCAGTGGATTAGGATCGATAACCAAGGCTCTTGATGCCAAATGTTAGAACATAAAACTGAAATTTGAAGGTTTGACAATGGTGGCAGAAGGTCAATCATCTAATTCCCGATAGCAAACTCAAAAGGTACTTCTAATGCACAATTGCCCTGTTCTCAGAGAAAAGATTCAAATGGTAGCAGAAGGTCAATCATCTAATTCCCGATAGCAAACTCAAAAGGTACCTAACACCTGAGTTACTTCTAAGACTTGCCGCAAACCATTTTCACTAGATTGGAGTTATATGTATTTATAAATTCATCTAAGCATTTAATAAAAAATAAACTTAGAAGTCTCATAGGAAGACCAAGTTGATTAATTCACAATAATGACCAATTCTTTATCTAGGGTGGTGGAATTTGTAATTAGATCCACATCTTCATGTTCAAGTGCTCATAAAGCATGAAATATTTACATTGAGATTGAGGATGATGAGTTCTATCTAGAAAATTTGACTAGTAGTGGTGGACTGTGCATGAATAATAGTGGTTTTTCTTTCTCACTTTTTACTAAACATTTGCCATGGAGAAACTCTTTTCTTGTTGAGTTTTGTGCTTTCTTAAGAGCAATAGAAATTACAAATATGTCTTTTTAATATCTCACATATATAGGGGGAATATTTATGCGGATTATTTTACCAATATAGGCCTGACATCAATTTCTCTTACATTCTTTGACTCTATACCTTTGGTATTTACAAATGACTATGTAATAGATAGGGTTAGATTGCCTTTTTTTAATGTTCACATCCTAGTGTGGGTTTTGACCTAGTCTCCCTCCCTCTTTTATGCTCTCTTTTATTTTCAATATATTTGGCTTTAACAAATAGAAACAATACTATTAATATTAATTTATAATCAATTATTAATTGTTTTAATGGTGATTGGCGTTGGATTTGATCAGGAAAATGATGGTTTGATCCCCTACAATTGTTATCGAAAAGGAGCTGGAATCATTTGATGTCAGAACTAATCCCAAATCAGATTAGTCGTCCAGTTAATCGTATATTGATGGTGTTAAAAAAAACTATTAATATATAGTATTTTAATACATTAATAATTCATTTAAATTGGAATTAGTTCATATATTATATATTAGCTCATTTAAATTTATTATTATTATTTTTAATAACAACAAAAATAGAATAAAAATAAAAAGAAGTGTTTGAATTATATTTAAAAGTAAAGTACGCTATTCTTATACGCACTATTACCAGCTATGCTTACAAAATGTTCGATGTTATGGCTCAACAGACACTAGTTATCCTTAAAGATTATTTGCCAACCGAGCCATAACGCCTTCGTTGATATTGATCTCATGTAATATGTTTATGAACACATTGTTTTGCTATTATTTAAAATTCACACAATCTAAAGTTACATTTAAATAATATTTAAATTAAAATAACAAACTAATTTTTTTTAATAATTTCTAGTTTTTAAACATATTTGAAATCATATAAACTAAATGATATCCAAACATATTTATATATTAACTTTTCAAAAATGATATTCAAACACATTTAAATGTTGATTTTATAAAAAAAATATCCAGACACATTAAAATATTTAATTTTGTAAAATAATTTTCAAACATATTTACATTTTTTACTAATTTGTAAAAAGAAAACCATGTAACAATGTCACATTAATATTATTGTTTACTAATTCAAATGAAGATTCAAAATAAAATAATCTTGATATGACAGGAAAATATTTGTTCTTTTACAAGAATTTTTTTAGATTGCTCCACATGACACAAGACAAATTTAGTATTAACCATTATATTATTAATATTACAATGTTCAATTCTAATATGAATAAAGTTTACAGTGTCTAAAATGAAATATAAAAAAAACAAAAATGATAAATTTATGATAATTAAAAACAAAACAGAAAAATGACTTTAAAAAAAAACAAAAAACTCTTACTTTTAGTAGATACCACTTTTATATTTTAAATTTAAATATAATATAATAAAAAAATTGTTGACTAATACTATTGATAATAGTTTCTCATTCTCTAATCTTTTATTATAAAAAATATTATTTAAATTTAAAACTTATGAGATATCAATATTTAAATATATTATATTAAATTTAGTTGATTAATAATATTAAATTCAACCTAAATTCAAATATACATACTCGCTGAATTCTCTTTTATAAGAAGTTTTAACTTTTAAGATTCATTTAATATATGATAAATTTGGATAATATATAAACTAAATTAATTAATTATTCAATGAATCTAAAAAATTAAATATATTTATAATATAAGGGAATAATTGTTATATACATTTTTTAATTGCATCATTTGTTTTTATGCCTATAAATAAGTTTTTTTGAACTTTTTTCCCCTCATATTCTCATTCTTTTCTATTATGCTTCGTTGCTTTTCCCCTTCATATTTTATTATCTTGTTCTACTATATTTCAATGGTAGTTCATTATATTGTTAGTTATCCGAAGCTTCATAGTACCACTTGTTAAATGTAATATTTAGAACGCTTCAGATAACTAATGAAATTTCCATAATACTAAAAAGATTTTTTGGTGTCATACATTTTCTATCAAATGGAGCGTGTCTGTCATCTTCAACAAGAATTTAAACATTTCTGAAACTTATTAAACGATAATGATGATGGTGGCGATAATAATTCATGCTGATGATTATGTTAGCAGTAAATTTCACAAATTTTATGTGATGGTGCAAAGGAGATGGCGAACAAAACTCAACTATTTCAACATCAAGTGGTTCATCAATCATTCATAATGTTGAAGTTTAAAAAATGTATTTGACACAATTTAGAGTAGAAGATACATAGAGAGAACAATTTGTTTTTTTAACTAGTAAGATTTCATATAATGCTTGATAATATTCTTAGGAAAAAATGTTATGTGAAGTAAATCTTCAAATAATCTTATAGTATATCTTATTATCTTTTCTTTCTTTATTTATTTTTTATATTCAGTTAAATTGTAAATTAAGTCTCATCACAAAACGGAAAAATAAATACATTAATATTTTTCACTCAATTTATCATATTATTATTATTGTTTTTATGTTTGCTTATAAACTTGATAAAAGTTTCTGAGAAAAAATTTAATCAATATACAAGTTACAAACTTTACGTATCCTATTACTAGCCTACTTCTCTATTACAAAAGTGACATGATTTATTAGGATTAATTTTGTTTTAAAAATAAATTGTTTCAAAATAAATATTATTTTTATTTTTAATATAAAGTCATTTTAAAACGAATAAAATAGATCTAACTAATTTATCAATCCGATATTACAAAAATTAAAATACCGTGCATAACCGATAAAATTGAATGATCCATTCACATGACTCAATCTCAATAAAAAAAATTATATATATTAAATCAAGTGAGCCGTTGGTTTGATCTAAAAGAATATTTATAAAAAAACTATGACACCTAAAACATGTGAAAAATACTGTAGACTTAATCAATTTTTGTGTCTATTAATTTTTCTCATTTTTCTTTTGAGAACGAATACAAAAGTCTGATCGATGATGAGCTTTTTATTTTCTACTTGATTTTCAATTTCAATTTCCTAAATTTATTATTCTAGTTTGAAGATTTGTTAGTCTTTTCTTAAAATTAATTATTAAATGATGTCATTTTTACTTTTAGGAAAAGAAAAAGGAGAGTAAGCACTAATCCCTCTTATATGTAGAAGCTCCCAATTCAACGTATTCAATCAATTATGGCTGGTTCGTTCATTTTCTATCGATTTGATTTCACGACGAATCTCATATACATTTCGATTTGTATACCACTTCAATTTTTTATTTGACCGATTAAATCGGCCGATTCAAACCACTTTTACAACAATTACAACAATGTATAAGTATTTATTAGAGATAAGATATCTTTTATGTAATTTTATGTTATTTTTAAAAAAAGTATTTTCTAATACATTGAATAATTAATATATTTAAATAATATGAAGAATAGATGCATTACAAATTCAATGAACTTCAAAGATATTTTTTTATATAAATAGGATAAGAGAGTACTTAATTATTCTATCATGGATATTTGTTATTTTGACCACCATATCACTTAAGTATTTAAATGAGATTTTGACTTAAGGCTATAAATAAATATTTTATCATAATTCATCGAATATTTATAACAAGTAAATATTGATAAAACAAAAAAAACATATCATATTTAAAAGTAATGATTCCTTTTGAACATATTTTTGATGAAATTTTTAACATGTTTTCAATTTTATATTTTTGTTGAATATTAGTATTTATTTACTATAAATAAATAAATAAATAAAAATAATTGTAAGTACAAATTTTATTAAATATAATATTTGGGATATAAAATAACCTATTCATTCCATTATTTCATTATGAATAACTAGGACAACTATTAAACCAATAGAATAAAGTCAACTGAAAAATAGTATTTTACTAAGAAAAATGGTTAATATAAAATTTTATAAATAATACTCTTAAATATTTCTAATAAAAAATTTATGTCATTTTTTTGGGTTCAAATTCTTCGGATAGAAATCACTACTAAGTTGAAATAGATTTTGACGAGTTATATTTTTCAGACTACTATAAATAATATATTTTATAATCAATTTTTTATCTCATTCAACAAAAAAACAATGTATAAATGAGTCACGTTTTTTATTTTAAATGTCATCTATTCTCTCGGTTGCGTTTCGATTCTCAAGAACTGCAGTTTATGTTTTTATTTTTTTATAATAGTTTTATTCTTTTTTATTTTATTTTTTATTTAAATATAAAGTCATGTATTCTTTCGGTTAGACTACCAAAAGTGAGGGAGAATTACTCACTTTTGTCTATAAAAACATTTATTTATTCAATTTTTTCTTAACCTAACTCATCTGATGTCGTCTCAAACTCGTAAACATCATTCTCTGAGATGAATTGCAAGACAAAATAATCTTTTAAGGTTTTTCTAATTAGTTAGGAAATCTTTCAAGGATGTGCACTACGCCAAAAACTGGAATAGACAGCGCCCCTTAGAGGGCGCTTTATTACAAAAGCGCACTCTAAAGTAAAGAGAAAAAATAAGGAGCATACTATTGGAATAGACAACGCACTTTAGAGGGCGCTTTTGTAACAAAGCGCACTCTAAAGTGAAGCGAAAAAATAATGAGGAAATGGAGGGACACCAATAGAGGACGCTTTATTGAAAGCGCCCTCTAAGGGTAACCTTAGAGGGCGTTTCTAAAAAAGCGCTCTCTATGTCCATGTACATTTCCAGTTTATAAGACGCTTTTTGGAAAGCCTTAGAGAGCGCTTTTAGAAGCGCCCTCTTAGGCCCCCTTTAGAGGGCGCTTTTGTAACTAAGCGCCCTCTAAAGTGAAGCCAAAAAAAAAATGGAGGGACAACAATAGAGGGCGCTTTTGTGAAAGCGCCCTCTAAGGTTACCCTTAGAGGGCGCTTTTGAAAAAGCGCTCTCTAAGTCCATGTACATTTCCAGTTTAGAAGGCGCTTTTGGAAAGCCTTAGAGAGCGCTTTCAGAAGCGCCCTCTTAGGCCCCCTTTAGAGGGCGCTTTTTTTAAAAAAGCGCCCTCTAAGGTCCCCTTTAGTAAACATTAAAATTATAACATATACTGCATGTCTCTTTATTTTCCCTCTCTATAAGCTATTTCGTTTACGTAACTGGGTTTTCTCTCAACTGCGATTACTCTCTACTGCGATTACTCTCGTCCTCCGTTCGTTCTCCCTCCCTCACCGTCATCGTCGCCGTTCGTTCTCCCTCCCTCACCGTTCACGTTCACTGCGTTAACCTCTTCCACCGTCACTGTTCACTTTCTTCTCCATCGTTACCGTCACCTTTAAGGTATTTCTCTTCTCCATCGTTACCGTTCACTTTCTTCATGTGTTTGATTAGGGCATTTTCTAAACTTAGTTTTTCATTTTGTGCATTATGTTGATTAATGTTGTTTAGGGCAAACTGAGTTTTTTATTTCTGATTGAAAACTGATATATTTGAAGTGTGTTTGAGCTTGTGCTTGGAAGTTTGATGATTATGGATGCAAGTTTGTTCATGTTCCAAACACCATAAGTTTGCATTGGTCTTTTGCATGCAGTAGGTGTGTGTGAGTAAATGTGTATGCAGTAAGTTTGTGCATGCAGTAAATGTGTTCACGTATTGGATCATTGTCTTACTTGGGTCTTATTGAATCATTTCTATATTACAGATAAAATGGCTAACCAAGACGATACCCATGCCGCGAATGAATCACGTAATAATGTTGAAAAAGAAATCAAACGAGGATTGACTGTTATGAAGTCAATCATTCGTGCAAGAGACAAGGGTGTAAAATTTGAAGTACATTGGAGTGCTGAAGACCAACTAATTGAGCCTAACGGTTCAATGTTGGCAAGTTACATTGGTTTCCTTGTTCGCCAACATATTCCGATTACATGTGATAATTGGAGAAGTCCGGACTTGAAGGTTGGCAAGGAAAAAATATGGTCGGAGATACAGGTACTTACCATATATTGTTATATGTTTTTTTTGTTGACTATTTGTTAACCATATATTGTTATAATATTACTTTATAATAACACACTCCATTTGTATGTTTTTTAGAGATCCTTTCACATCGATGAAAGCCGGCAAAAATATTGTATTCAATTGGCCGGAAAAAGACTCCGAGGATTTCGATCCTTTTTGTGCAACAAATTTCTCAAGGATGAGGAAGGAAAATTTGTTGAAGGAGAACGGCCAATGAAGTATGCCGAGATTATTTCAGCCGATGAATGGGATAACTTTGTCGCCAAACGAAGAAACGAAAAATTCCATGTAATGTCTATTAATTATGGTATTATACAATTGTTAAGTTACTTGGTTCTAATATGCCTTAAACTTTTTTATCCAGGAAATAAGCGACATAAATAGGAAAAGGGCATCAAAACCCGTGTATCCGTACAAAAAAGGGCGTACGGGTTATGCACGGTTACAACAAAGAATTGTGAGTATATTCAAATGCTATGAGCTTATACATTGTCACAATATGTTATAATTGATGATCTTATAATCTAATTCAATGTGTAGCTAGCCGAGGAGAAAAGTGACGCAACATCTCTTCCGGACCACGTATTATGGAAGGCTGCTCGGGTTGGGAAGGATGGGGCTGTCGTTGAAGCGGTCCAAAATGTTTATGACGAATGTGTAAGTATATGTAACATTATTTCTTTAATTATATCGAAAATTTTGTTAGACATATAATTCATTTTTAATCTCCTCTAATAATATTTCAGGAGACTTTATCCCAAACCCCTTCAACCGAGGTCCAGGATTGCAGGAGCGTACTTAGTCGAGTACTAAATGTTCCTGAGTATTCCGGTCGTGTGAGGGGTAAGGGTTTTGGTGTGACTCCGTCGTCATTTTATAAAAAAACAAAAACAAAAAATCCTACCAACAAAGAGGTGATGGAGACCTTGGCGGAGTTAAGGGCACAAGTACTCCAACTGCAAAACGAGAATGCAAGGTATAGAGAGGAAAGGTGCGCTTCCGAGGCAAAAGATACTAGTGACCGAGCTAGTATCAATCATCAACCGAAATTTCCCGAGGTAATTATATATGTTATTATGAAATTAAAATAGCACTTTTTTACTTGACACATATACAAGTTAACAATAACATTTATTATTGGTTTAGGGCATTTCACCTTGTCAGCTGTATCTATCGTCACCAACTTATCGCATGGTTGGCAAGGGAAAAGTGCACAATACTTCGGGTGAATTACTTCACCATAATCCCCTCCCGGTGGGATTTATGAAAGTTTCGGTTGACCTCGTATTAGATACGGACGCCCGTCTACCATTACCCGACGTTGTTTCAGAGACAACGTTGATGCGAGATGCAGTCGGATCCTTTGTTGGTTGGCCGTCAGATCTAATTTTCCCTGATGCCGAGGTATATATGTTCTAAATGATTATGAATATTTAGAATTCACATTTCAATTCAGCTACAATTATGATATTTAATCAATCCTTATTACATGGTAATGTTAGACTCCTACAAGACCCACCCCTAAAGCTGGTAAAGGGATTTCAAGACGCATCGAGTCGGTTGCATCTCAAAAAGAGGTACAAATATATATACCCATTGAATTATATACACAACGATTCTTTTGCATCACAAAAAGTAATGATTTATTTTATATGAATTTTTAGGTTCCCAGTCGAAAGTTGAAAAGCGATGGTAAGGATATTCCAACGAAGGATATTCCAACGAAGGATATTCCAACGAAGGATATTCCAACGACGGCCGGGACAAAATCTCAAATTATGATGCGTCTTGAGAAAATGGTGGAAGAGTCCGATATTATGGACGGGTCCATTCGTAGTATAGATTTTGATGAAGGTGTTTTCGGAAAAGCTCATTTCGAAATAATTGGAAAGGAGGACATGCAACAACTTTTTGAGCACGACGAATTGGGCATCGCTATCATTCATACATACATATGGTACTCCGATCAATCTATAATTTACTTAGTTGAACAATTTATTTACACATTTCAATGAGTAGTCTAATATTTATTATATTTCTATTTAAGGTATATGTATGACAAATTGATGCGGGGAACTGAATTGTGTAACCGTTTCAATTTTATTGCTGCTTCCCGTGTCAACGCAACGTTAATATCGAAAAATCCAACATCCGTAAAGAATGATCTAGTCGATAGATTCATGGCGGCCGGCGATAATACTACACGCAGTTTGTATTTTTTACCGTTTAATTCTGGCAACGGGTTAGATTTTCTTTCTAATAATTTCATTCTAATCTATGTATATCTTTTACGTAGAAAATTTTCATTCATCTAAATTTTTGTTTTATTTTACAGTGGCCACTGGGTGTTGGTTGCTATGGATCTTTCGAGACTAATAGTGTATTATCTCGATTCGTTATCGGGTGATTGGAGTAAATATCCGGGTTTGAAGAAGACGGTTGACACGTAAGTGAAATTCCCCTAAATATTCGTGTGTATTTCTATATTTAATTATGTCTGTCAGATTGATCTCAATATACGTTTTTATTTTGTTAGGGCAATACTAAAATTTAGATCGAAAAAGAATTACCGCATTAGGAAGGACATTACCTGGGTCAGAGTTCAGGTATATATTAAGTATCTTATTTTTGCTTATAATAGTGTTTGTTTTTTTGCTTATAATAGTGTTTGTAAGAAATTAACTATATATATATTGTTTGTTTTTCTGTGTAGTGTCCTCAGCAAAATAATTCGGTCGATTGCAGATTTTTTGTATTGAGATTTATGAGAGATATCATTGCATTGAATCGTATAGACATCCCAAAAATGGTATGGAATAATAACTTAGGGTTTATTTTAATATTATCGGATAACTAATCTAATTTGTTACTAAATCATGAATATGTTTTATTCTCTTAATTGTAGTACTTTGAGGAATACAAATCTTACTCAAGAGCTCATTTGGATGAAATGAAGGATGAATTGTGTCAATTCATTGTTGATCAAAGAATCATATAGCTAGGTTGTATATTGTTGTACATATATGTATGGAATGTTGTTGTTGTATGCTGTTGTTGTATATATGTTGTATATTGTTGTTGTACTTTTACTAAATCATGAATATGTTGTTGTATATTGTTGATCAAAGAATCATATATTAATGTTGTATATATGGAGGATTAATGTTGTATATAAATGGATTCATGTTGTATATATCAATGGATTAATGGTGTATAACATTGGATTAAAGGATGAAATCAATATGAGTTTTACACTTTTGCAGCATGCGAACAGGTTACCAATTAAATATCCACTGTTTTTCAAACAAATTTTTTTAAAATAACTAACACTTTAGAGGGCGCTTTCTGTAGGAAGCGCCCTCTAAACACTTTACATTGAGAACTTTAGAGGGCGCTTTGTCTAGAAAGCGCCCTCTAAACACTTTACATTGACAACTTTAGAGGGCGCTTTCTGCAGAAAGCGCCCTCTAAAGTGTTAGTTATTTTAAAAAAATAAGCGCCCTCTAAACACTTTACATTGACAACTTTAGAGGGCGCTTTTTCCAGAAAGCGCCCTCTAAACACTTTACATTGACAACTTTAGAGGGCGCTTTTTCCAGAAAGCGCCCTCTAAGGTGTCCCTTTATGGACCACTCCAGAGGGCGCTTTTTTCATAAAGCGCACTATAATGTGGGCCTTTAGACAGCGCTTTCTCCAGGAAAACAAAGCGCTGTCTTTACCTATGCCAGCGCCAGATTAGAGGGCGCTTAAAAGCGCTGTTATAGGCCAAAATAAGCGCCCTCTTTTCCCTTATTTGGCGTAGTGGTGTGCGTTTCTCTGTGTTGTTGTTGATGTTACATCCATGCATTGAAGAAACTAATCTTATCAACCTTGAACAAATTTTTTTCTACTCATGCATTCATCCAACTAATCTTAGGAATAATTTTTCAATGTTATCTTTTAAGGAAAAATTTAATGATTTAATTATTTCTTGGATGACAACATTAAGAAACCTATACCTAATTATACTGAAAAAATATTACAACCTAAAAAGAAAATGGTGGATGGTAAGAAGTTGTATGTGATATTACTTATCGTTCACCATTTTATTTTTGCGTCTATAATATAAGTAATTTATTACCTCGAGTGGGCTGACAAACCAGGGAAAAGGTCCTTATTTTATTTATTTTTTATTTTAAAAAGAAATAACTTAAATTCTAAAAAAAAACTATTACCTCGGTGTTCAGAAAAACCTGAGGAGAAAAATAACTCAATTTTGTCTATGAATGAATTATTTGTCATCCATTTATGAAAGTATCAACATTCAAGCCACTATCAATACTTCAATCCACAAGAAACATGAATGTTCCACGTGAAACTCAGACACCAACTAATGAAACTTAAAGAACCATGGGAACAATACATGGGATGAATCGCAAGAGCACAATAAAGTATTAGTTTAAGATCAGTGTTTCTTACATAATCTCTTATCTTGTAACTGATAAATTATTTTCTTTATCTATCATATGCTAATTTTATATCAGAAACAAATGCATGCAAGCCATTGACAACAAAACTTTGCATTTCATCTTCACCAAGGTCTAAAATGATGATGATGACGGAGATTTAGAATTTGTTAACAAATTTATACTTGTAGATTGAAATGAAAATAATGTAAAATCAAGAAATTTTGTATTTTAATAAAACAAATATGAAAAGTGCAAAAGTAGTGTGTTTTTAAGAAAATATGAAAATGTTTTTGTTGGGAATCAAACACATGACCAGTAAAACTTTTTCCCTCAGTTCTAATCTCAACAATGGGAAATTGTGCAACATACTTATTTACCTCGTACGTCAAACCAAGGAAAAAACCATTTCCCAACCGACGCAAAATCATTTTTTCGTAGTAGTGTCATGACTAAATTATGACTTGATAATAAAATCAACACTACTACGAATGAGTAATTATGTCATGATTGAATTATGACTTGATAAAAAAACCAACACTACTACGAATAAGTGACCCTAACTTCTCTCTGCCCAAGGAACGTATTTTCCCATGTTTCCTCTAACTAGATGAGTGGTAGGTACTTGGGGCTAGGCGATAACTCCTGGAAGGTAACATATATTTGTTGCCCCTAGTGAGGCTGCAAGGCTCCCGCCCTTGTTAGGGCCTTTGCAAATATAATATTATCGGGTCTCTCAAGCACGAGGGACTTTGAAGAAAGGGATGAAGTGTTTTTTAAATCATAGAGCACATGAGTATCTCATGGCCTTATGGTTCTAAATTTCTTAGAAACATGTGCGATGAACCAGCCCAGCCAGGCTTTAAGTTATCAAACAAAATCGCATTAAGCCTGGTTGATTAGGCTATAAGTCCCTTAGGCAAGGTGTTGGACCTCTCAGGCGGGAATTCTATGAAGCTCTCATATAAGACTTTAGAATAAGTCTCTTAGGCTAGACTCTTGTTGTTACCTCTAGGAGAGATGTGTATGTTGGACCTTGCCCGAGGAAACTAAGTCCTTCAAGCGAGGAGTTGGGTAGCATGTCCGTTAGGAAGTCTTAGACCCACAGGAGGAGTAATATTAAGCCTGGCTTATGAGACCATAAGTCCATCGGGTGAGGCATTAGACCTTTCGGGCGGGAGTTCCATCAAGCTCTTAGACAATACTTTAGACTAAGTCTCATAGGCTAGACATCAGTCGCATCCTCTGGGCGAGATGCGTATGTTGGACCCCGTTCAAGCAAACTCTAAATCTTGCAAGTGAGGAGTTATATAGCCTGTCCGATGGGAAATCTGTCCCATGGGCGGAGTTATATAAATCTTGGCTAATGAGACCATAAGCCCCTCAGGCGAGGTGTTGGACCTCCCAGGTGGGACTTCTATCAAGCTTTCAGAAAATAATTTTGATTAAGTCTCTACGGCAAGACTTCGGTTGTGCCCCCTGGGCAAGATGTGTATGTTGGACCCCTAATGCTTGAAAATGTGTGATGTCACATTCAAGTATACATGTATGTTTAAAGTAGCAAGTGATAAAATAGTAAGGATGTCGAACCCACGGGGAGTGGAAAGTAACTTAAGTTGATTTTTGTATAAAAACATCTTTTGTTAAATGAGCATGAGCAAGAATAAACTAATGTATGGTTGTCACAAATTCAATTTGATGGCAAACAAAGTCAAGAACAAGTTGTCAAGATTAAATTAGTTCAATAATGAATAACATGTTAGGAAATGATTTGTTAATATGATGCATTAGATGTGTGTACATGATGTGTTATGTCGTGCCGGGAAAGGTCAGTAAAAAGAAGGTCTCCCACCTTGTTCAGCTAACTTTCCGCTGCGTTTTGGATTGCAATTTTCCTTCAGTGGTATCAGAGCCACTTACGAAACGATACATCTAATATCTTTTTATTTTCTGTATTTTCTGTGTTAATACGATTAAAATACATAATGAATTAAATAATAAACGAGTAATTAAATTTGGCATCATGTGTGTATGATTTGGATTATTGATGTTCACTATGCTTCGGAATCCAATGTTAGTATGGTGAAGCAACGATACATCGATCGTCTATAGGTTACACAAATGAGATCGATGAATTTATATATATGATATAAATAATCCGGATGCAAAATATGGTATATATGATATATTATTTCTATTTCGTTCATTCAAACACTTAATGATTGTTATTCTTTTGAACGATCAATGGTCATTTGCTTCGGAATCTGACATTAGTATGGTGAAGCAATGATGTGTTGATCAATCATACTGAATTATCAATCGAGTTGTGTTTGACAGTATGAAATTGTTGCATTAGGGTTCATGACGGTACAAGGGTTATGCTGTCAAAGAGTTATGCGATTAAGGTTATGACTGCACAAGAGTTGTGCTTTAAAGTATCAAGTGTTGATACGAAAAACTACGTCGGGTTCAATCACCAAAATTTAATTTGGTTTATTTAATTAATAAAATTTAAATTAATAATAGTAATGTGTTTATTATTATTGTCTTGTGGTGATTAGTTATGGCCTTAGTTTTCCTTTATTTTGTCATTGGGATTTTAAAATACGGCTTGCATGTCGTGCCTCTCTTTTAATCCCTTAATGTAACTTTTTTTCTCGTCTCACTCTCTCGTATGTAAAACGAGTTTCTTTTATGTAATATAATATTATGAATAAAGAGAAGAATAAAATATCAAAGGAGGACAACCTTGAAGATCTTGCTTGGAGAATCTTAGATCGTTATTAGGTTAGCTTAGGTTCTCTCATTGGCTTGGGAGAACAATTACGCTAGGGGCCATAACTGTTTCATTTTGTATGTATGTTGATGCATGTGAATGTATGTTGATGCATGTGAGAGACGATTTATATGATAAATAATCCGGTGAGATCAAAATAATTGCAAATTCCCTCAAATTAAATATTAAGTTTATGTTTTATAAGTTTTAGCACTCATCAAGACTAGTATCGAATAATGTAGGTTTCGCTTACGCGAGGTGCATGTTCTATATTAGTAAGGTGCGATGGGATAATTGTAATATCCAATTACTAAAATAATGAGTCAAACTTAACTAAACAAATTATAATAAGATTATATACGTTTAAAAGTAAGAGTTGGAAATGATCCGTATGATGGATTGGAATAAGGAGTTATTCACCCAACTAAAATATTCGAGAGTTATATTAGATACAATTGGAAGGAGTTCCTACCTAAATAACCTAGTTTTGTGTAATCCGCCTACGTGGACTTAAAACAAAGTGAAATGTGGATCTCGACCCACTAGCAAATCTTCCAACGGGATTTTTTGAATCAAATGGTGAAGGTCATTTGTTTTGAGTAAAATAGTTGGGACATATTTAATTAAAGGCCTAATTAAATATGTTATTTTAATGATACTTATATTTTTCATATTTTTCATGTGTATTACCATGAGAATAAACACCCCTAACAACATTTTGCGATCAATTATTGATAAGGAAAAATTGTCTGGGACAAATTTTCTGGATTGACACCAAAATTTAAGGATTATCCTTAAGCATGATAAAAAGTTGTATGTCTTGAAGAAACCTGTTCCTGAAGAGGAACCTCCTAGTTCTTCACCTAAGGAAGAAAGAGATGCTTATAAGAAACATGTCTATGATTCCAATGTAGCTTCTTGCCTCATGCTAGCTACCATGAACTCGGAGTTGCAAAAACAACATGAGAACATGGCAGCGTTCGATATGATCGGACACCTGAAGATGCTCTATCAAGGGAGGGTAAGGCATGAAAGGTTTGAAGTTTCAAAATCCCTTTTTCAAGGTAAGTTAGCTGAGGGAGCCCCTGTAGGTTCCCATGTGCTCAAGAAGATTGGGTATGTGGAGAACCTTTAGAGGTTGGGTTTTCCCCTCGGATAGGAACTTGCGACTGATTTGATCTTGCAATCGTTTCCAGAGAGCTTTAGTTGATTTGTCCTTAATTTCAACATGAATAATATGGACAAAACTATTTCTTTACTGCTAGGCATGTTAAGAACTGCTTAATAGAATCTGAAGTCAAAAGGGAAGTCCATTTTGATGATCGGAAATGGAAAGAAACATAACAAAAGGCCCACCAAGCAGGATGGTAAAGGGAAAGGCAAAGAAGTTGCAAAACCCAAACCCAAACCCATTGCTCCTGCTTTGAAGCCTAGTGGAGGCATAACAAAGGATGGCACTTGCTTCCATTGCGGTAAGACCGGACACTGGAAGAGAAACTACCGAAAGTACCTGGAAGATAAGAAGAATGAAGTAGAGACTTAAACTTCAGGTATTTTTGTTATTGAAATTAATCTATCTACTTCTTCATCATAGGTATTAGATACTGGATGCGGTTCTCACATTTGTACCAATGTGAAGGGGCTAAAAAGGAGTAGAGATTTGGCAAAAGGTGAAGTTGACCTACGAGTTGGCAATGGAGTAAAGGTTGTTGCTTTAGCAGTAGGAGCTTATGTATTAACGTTACCTAGTGGTTTAATAATTTAGTTAGAGAACTGTTATTATGTACCTGCAATTAGAAGGAATATTATTTTCGTTTCTTATTTAGATAAGTTTGGTTTTTCATTCATAAAAAAGAATAATTGTTGCTCCATTTATTTGAATGATATATTCTATACTACTGCACAAATGCACAATGGACTATATGTCCTTGATCTTGAAATGCCTATTTATAACATTAATACTAAAAGGATGAAATCTAATGAGTTAAATCCAACTTACCTTTGGCATTATCGATTAGGCCACATAAATGAGAAACGCATTTCCAAACTCCATAAAGATGGACTCTTGGACTCTTTTGATTATGAATCATGTGAAATATGTAGATCTTGTTTAATTGGAAAGATGACAAAGTCTCCATTCATAGGAAAAGGTTAAAGAGCTAATGATATTTTGGCCCTCATATATACTGATGTATGTGGACCACTGAACATACCAGTCAGAGGAGGTTTTTAGTACTTCATCATATTTATTGATGATTTCAGTAGATATAGTTATGTGTATTTAATGAAACATAAATCAGAGTCCTTTGAAAAGTTTAAGGAATTCAAGAATGAAGTACAAAACCAACTAGGTAAGAATATTAAAACTCTTCTATTAGATCGAGATGGTGAATATTTAAGCATAGAGTTTGATGACCATCTGAAAGAGTGTGGGATTTTATCCCAACTTACTCCTCTTGGAACACCCCAATGGAACAATGTATCTGAGAGAGCAAATCGAACCTTGTTAGACATGGTCTAATCCATGATGAGTCACGCCGATCTTCCAAACTCCTTTTGAGGACATGCACTATTGACACCAACTTATAAACTTAACTGTATTTCATCCAAAAAGGTTGAGAAGACACCATATGAGATATGGAGTGGTAAGAAACCACATATGTCTTATATGAAGATTTGGAGTTGCGAAGTTTATGTGAAATGACAAATTTCAACTAAGCTTGAGCCAAAATTTGACAAATGCTTATTTGTGGGGTATCCTAAAGAAACGAGAGGGTATTACTTCTACAATCCTTCTGAGGGCAAAGTGTTTGTCGCTTGAACTGGAGTCTTCCTAGAAACTGATTTTATTTCCAAAGGAATAAGTGGGAGGAAAGTAGAGCTTGAAGAAATTCAAGAATCACAAAGTATTGATACACCTATGGAGGAATTAGAGCAGGAAACACAAGTAGTTGTGGAATAACAACCTGCTCTAGTAGAACAAGACCAGCATAATCAAGCAGGATGCGTCACCTACCTGGGAAATATGGATATCTCATAATTGATCAAGGTGATGTATTACTCATGGATCAAGATGAGCTTGTGACCTACTAAGAGGCCATAATTGGTCCTGAGTCTGAGAAGTGGCTAGAAGCCATGAAATTTGAAATGGATTCCATGTACACAAAATAGGTTTGGACCTTGGTAGAGCTTCATGTAGGAGTTAACCCTGTAGGATGCAAGTGGGTCTTCAAAAAGAAGACTGACATGGATGGTAAGGTACATACCTATAAGGAAAGACTGGTTGCAAAGGATATAAACAAATTCATGGGGTTGACTATGATGAAACATTTTCACTAGTTGCAATGCTTAAATCTGTTCGGATTTTACTTGTTATCGCTGCATATCATAATTATGAAATATAACAGATGGATGTCAAAATTGCTTTCCTTAATGGGAATCTTCTTGAGGATGTGTACATGACACAACCTGAAGGATTTGACATACCAGAAGAAGCGCAAAAGATATGCAAGTTATAGAGATCAATCTATGGATTGAAGCAAGCTTTAAGAAGCTGGAATTTTCAATTTGATGAAACAGTAAAACAATATGGATTCATCAAGAATGAAGACGAGCCCTGTGTCTACAAGAAGGTTAGTGGGAGCATGATCGTCTTCCTGGTATTATATGTATATGATATATTACTATTGGAAATGATGTCCATGCCCTACAACAAGTAAAGAGTTGGTTGGGGAAATGTTTTTCTATGAAGGACCTTGGTGAAGCAGCCTATATATTAGGAATCAGGATTTATAAAGATAGATCATAAAATCTGCTTGGCCTAAGTCAGAGTACATACATAGACAAAGTGCTGAGATGCTTTAATATGCATGATTCCAAGAAAGGATTCATACCTATGCAACATGGCCCGTGTCTATCAAAAACACAATCCCCTTCAACTAAGGAAGAAATGGATCGCATGAATAAGATTCCATATGCATCTGCAATAGGATCTATCATGTATGACATGTTATGTGTAAACCATATGTCTTGTATGCTTTAAGTGCAACGAGTAGGTACCAATTTGATCCTGGTGATGCTTATTGGGTAGCTGTCGAGAATATCCTTAAGTATTTTAGAAGGACTAGGGACTCATTCTTGATATATGGAGGTCAGGAAGAGCTTGTTGTAATTGGATACACCGATGCTAGCCTCCAGACAGATAAGGATGACTTTAGATCACAATCTGGTTATGTATTCTACTTAAACGGTGGCGCTGTGAGCTGGAAAAGTTCGAAGCAAGATACTGTTTTTGTTTCTAGAACTGAGGTCGAGTATATTGCTGCCTCAAGTGCAGCAAAGGAAGTTGTTTGGATCAAAAAGTTCATTGGTGAACTTAGCATAGTTCCTAGCATTGTGGATTCCATTGATCTCTATTGTGATAATAATGGTACTATCACACAAGCTAAGGAGCCTAGATCTCACCAATGATCAAAACACATACTTAGGCATTATCACCTCATTCGAGAGATAATAAATAGAGGAGATGTGAAAATATGCAGAGTGCCTACACTTGCCAATATTGTTGACCCACTGACAAAGTCTCTTGCACAGCAGAAACATGATGGCCATACTAGATATATGGGTATTAGGGGTATGCCTTATTAGCTCTAGTGCTAGTGGGATATTGTTGGCGTAAGCCCTGGAGGCCAATACTTTTGATACTTGTATCAAATTATTTATTAATAATAAAATGTTTTTTCTTTATTATGTTTGTTTAATAAAGTCCATAAAATAGCTAGTCCATTTAATGTATCAAGTGTGACTTAACCATGAGATCCCATTAAATATAAGGACATTATTCTTAAAGTATTTGTAGTCGAGATTTGTTGTGAAGTGAGATAACATAAAAGCATTAAGACTATTATGTATATAGACTGATGATCACATCTTATGGATCATAGATAAGGAGTTATCAAGTCTTAAACATAGGTATGAATATTAGGAGTAATATTTATACTGGATTGACCCGCTATGAGAATACTACTTAGAATGCTATGCAAAGTATCATAAGTTATTCTCATGGTGATAATGTTGTATACCACCCTTCGACCTGAAACCACTATGGACCCTAGATGTAGAGTCAAGTGCTTTATTGCTGATCAAACATTGCTCGTAACTGGATGACCATAAAGACAGTTGATGGGTACTCCACGAAGCATGTCGAGGGACATGAGTGACCTAGATGGAACTTGCTCATCCTGCGTAACAGGATAAATTTCTAAGGCTCCAATATTGAAATGGACAAGGATAACACAGTATATGCCTTGTGTTCAATATAAACATAAGGGAAAAAGGGTAATTGTACACATGAGTATTATCATAAAAGGATTTGTCAGATCATATGACATTTTCATGTCTTGGGTAGCAGTGATGTGTTGCTAGATACCGTTCACTGTTTATCATGTTAAATACGTGATTTAATATAATTGCCAATGTCGCAAAAACCTACAGGGTCACACACAAAAGGACGAATTGATGAGAGATAGAGTAAATAAGGAACACCGTAAGGTATAATGCACGTAAGTGAATTGTAGAACATCGTAAGGTACGATGCACTTAAGTAGAATACGAAATATGGTAAGGTACCACGCGCTTAAGTGATTTTCGGTATACCATAAGATATGGGCCACATACACTTAAGTGGATTTTTTAGCTTGCATCCCACACAAGTGGTTTTATAAATAGAACCATTGTTCATAAGCATTTCACTAGATGAAATTTCGTTTCTCTCTCTCTCACTCAAAGCCTTCATTCGTAGCATCTAGCACTGAGACTAAAGGAATCCGTTCGTGTGGACTGAGTAGAGGCGTTGTCATCATTCAACGCTCGTGATCACTCCTTAGATCTGCATCAAAGGTTTCAATCGCCACAAGAGGTAACAGGTTCTATCACTAATCATGCCCATTCATAAGGATCACTAAAAGTTTTTTTTTTTAATTTCTGTTGCATTTTGGATCGCAATTTTCCTTCAAATATATATATCATATATGTAGACAAACATGTTAAATGGTACATTAATGGAAAAGATTATAAAATAAACTGGAAGTAGGATGTGAACTATATGTCATATATGTAGTTAGAAGATTTAATAAGAAATGAGGGATATTGGAATATCAAATGTATGTGGTACTGAAACCTTGGGTTTAGCTTTTATCGTGGCCATAGACCCCTAAACTATGTTGTTGATGTGCTTAAACTTTCTAAGAATGTGAATGAATTTTACTTGGTATATATGTATGTAGAGTATTCCATTAGTGATTCTGAAGTGGTAGATGAGGTAGAATTAATGCATGATTATGATGAGGAAGTACAAGGTAATGGTTATTATGCTCCAAATTATGATGATGAAGAAGTGGAAGTTGAAATTGTTAATGATGATGTAGAATTTAAAATTGAGAATAATAATGATGATGTACATATTAGAAGTGATGACAAAAATAATTTTGGTGATGATGATGCTGGAAACGTTGGAAGTGATGAAAGTGGAATTCTGGTGATGATGTTGACTATTGTTAATTCTAAGTGTTGGCAGCAATTTTGGTAAAACAAAGAGTGTTCACAAGATGTCATGTGTGATGTCTTAACATGAGATATCCTATGTACCTGCTGGAGTTAAAGAACATGTGCAAGCAGGATTGTTTCAGAATGCCATATACAATGACAAGGCTTCTGATATTGGTTGTACCTGCTGGAGCTTAATGGAAGACATGTTCATGCAGGATTGTTTCAGATGACATACACAATGTCATGGTATCTGATATGGTTGTACCTGCTATAAAAGGAAATTGAATTATGCAGGATTTTTCCAGGATGTCAGACCCGATGTCATGACATCTTGTACACATAACATTCAGTATGAATGTCTGGTGTTTTGTGATTGCACAATTAATGGCAATCATTGGTTGATTGAAGATATGGCTAGCTGGCGCATTCAATCAGGGATTTCAACCAGATTTACTTATTTTCCAAGGAGATCTATACAGCTGATATAAAAAGATTTGATTGGAAAATAGATTTAGGGTTTTCAAGTTGTCCAAGTCTAGCAGATTGCTTCTATAAAAAGGGACTTAGAAAACCTGTTTGAATACACAACCAAGACTGAGCGAAATTTAGAGAGAGAGCTAGGGTTTGTGTCTGTAGGTCATTCAAGTCATCCATTGATGATTGAATTGGACTGATTTGTCTTCTTGATCAAAGCTTTGAAGCAAGATCAAGAGTGTGTCTTCTTGATTGAAACTGTGAAGTAAAATCAAGAGTTTGTAATTGAAAAGTATTTTCTTTTCACAAGGGATTGTTGTTTAAAATCACGGGTGTGTGATTGTAAGGGAAGTGAGTGGATTCTCATATCTAAGAGTGCTTAGGTAGAAGTTGCACGGGTAGAGATTAGGTGAGAAAGACTGTAACTTGTTGAAGTGTACGGATAGTCTTTGAACTAATTCTATTATAGTGAATTTCCTTCCTGGCTTGGTAGCCCCCGGACGTAGGTGAGTTGCACCGAACTGGGTTAACAATTGCTTGTGTGATTTGCTTTACAATTCTGTTTAATTATCCATTGTGTATTAACAGATATTAGTGTCGTGACATTACCTTCGACATCTTATATTTGATACCAGAATTTCAATTGGTATCAGAGCAGGCATCCTGCTCTGGCTCTGGGTGAGATCTAGGGAGAATACGTTCTGGTACAATGGAAAGGGATGAAGGATCTGTTCATAGGCCACCAATTTTGGATGGTTCTAACTATGACTATTGGAAACCTCGAATGGTAGCGTTTCTAAAATCCCTGGACAACAAAGCGTGGAAAGTTGTGTTAACGGGTTGGGTACATCCTGTTATTACTAAAGAAGGAGAAGCCACCACTAAGAAGCCTGAAGAACAATGGTCCAAGGAAGAGGATGATCTTGCCCTTGGGAATTCTAAAGCTTTGAATGCCATCTTCAATGGAGTGGACAAGAATATTTTCAGGCTGATAAATAACTATGAAATAGCCAAAGAGGCTTGGGACATTCTCAAGACCACTCATGAAGGCACATCTAGGGTAAAGATGTCTAGACTTCAGCTGCTCACCTCCAAGTTTGAAAACTTAAGAATGAAAGAAGATGAAAATATTCATGAATTTTACATGAGCATTCTTGAAATTGCCAATGCCTCTGGAGCTTTGGGCGAGAAGATGTCAGATGAAAAGCTGGTAAGAAAAATATTAAGATCACTCCCCAAGAGATTTGCTATGAAAGTCACAGCCATAGAAGAATCTCAAGACATCTCAAATATGAGAGTGGATGAGCTAATTGGGTCCCTCCAAACATTTGAGATGGGAATATGTGATGGAACTGAAAAGAAGGCCAATAGCATAGCATTTATGTCAAACACCGAAGAGGAATATGAGGTAGGTGGTCACGACATTGATGGAGACCTAGCAAATGAGATAGCAATGCTGGGAAGACAGTTCAACAGACTAATGAAAAAGGTAGATGTCAGAGCTAAGGGCAATGTCAAAAACATCACATCTGACATCAATAAATCCAACAGCTTTGGTAAGACCACAAAGTCTGAAGAAAAGCCCAAAGATGTTCAGTGCTATGAGTGTAATGGATATGGTCATATTAAAACTGAATGTGGGACCTACCTCAAGAAATAAAAGAGGAGCCTTGTAGCCTCTTGGTCTGATGGAAGTGAAACTGAAGAAGCTACAAATCATGTGAATGCTTCGACAGGAAGATAGGGGTCTGAGGAAGAGTCAATTGATGATGAAAGATCCTTTGAAGAGCTGGACACTACCTACAAAGAGTGGTGCCACAGAAGGGCAGGAGTGTGCAGACAAGTTGAAAGACAGAAGCAAGTGATAGCTCAGCTGAAAAACGAGAAGAAAAAGTATATATAAACCATCTCAAAATTGGAAATTGAGGCTATTTTCTTGAATTCCAAACTAGATGAGATGACTAAGTATGTAAAAATGCTTAACAATGGATCTGCCACCCTAGACAAGATTCTCCAGACTGGGCAAATAACTGGAAACAAATCTGGCATTGGATTCAAGGCTGAGTGCAGTTGCAAATCAAAATCCAAGCCTAAGAGCAGCCATGTTAAAAGCAAACCTGAGATGTCACATCAGATGTCACAACAGCAGAAAGGGAACCATCAAAGATGGAAATGCCAATACTGTGGAAAATTTGGCCACTTGAAGCCCTTCTGTTATAAGCTATATGGCTATCCTGGTCCTGTTCAGTCTCAACACCAATCTAGGTCCAAACATCACAAGACTGTCAGCAGAAAGCAATGGGCTCTTAAGACAAAGGTCACAAGTCTAATAGCCCACACTTCCCTCAGAGTCTCAGCCAAAGAAGATTGGTATTTTGACAGTGGTTGCTCCAGACATATGACTGGGAACAAAAACCTGTTGACTGAACTTCATCCTCATACCATGAGTTATGTTACCTTAGGTGATGGTGCAAAAGGTGAAATCAAGGGAATGGGTAGGCTGGATTGCCCTGGAGTTCCTGACCTTGATGATGTTCTACTTGTTAAGGGATTAACTGCTAATCTTATAAGCATCAGTCAACTATGTGATCAAGGTCTGAATGTAAACTTCACAAAAACTGAATGTCTGATTACTAACAAAGAAAATAAAGTAATCATGAAGGGAGTTAGGTCCAAAGACAACTGCTACATGTGGAGCTCTCAAGAAACTGGATACTCTTCAATGTGTACCTTAGCCAAAGAAGAAGAAGTGAAGATATGGCATCAAAGATTGGGCCATCTGCACCTGAAAGGTATGAAGAAAATCATATCAGTAGAAGCAGTTAGAGGGATTCCCAACTTAAAGATTGATGAGGGAAAATCTGTGGAGAATGTCAGATTAGAAAACAAACAAGGATGTCACACCAGAAGCTCAGACATGACACAACTACCAAAGTCCTGGAACTACTTCATATGGACTTGATGGGACCCATGCAGGTAGAAAGCCTTGGTGGGAAGAAATATGCATATGTGGTGGTGGATGATTTCTCCAGATACACCTGGATCAATTTTATAAGAGAAAAATCTGATGTGTTTGAAGTCTTTAAGGAGCTGTGTCTGAAACTTCAAAGGGAAAAAGAAAGTCCTGTTATCAAAATTAGAAGTGATCATGGAAAGGAGTTTGAGAACAGCAAATTTGCTGAATTCTGTTCTTCAGAAGGAATTCATCATGAGTTCTCATCTCCCATCACTCCCCAGCAAAATGGTGTGGTGGAAATAAAAAATAGGACTCTGCAAGAATCAGCCAGAGCTATGATTCATGCTAAGAAGTTACCCTATCATTTTTGGGCTGAAGCCATGAACACAGCCTGCTATGTCCACAATAGAGTGACATTAAAGAAAGGGACTCCCACAACTCTCTATGAAGTCTGGAAAGGAAGAAAACCTACAGTAAAATACTTCCATGTATTTGGTAGCAAATGCTATATCTTAGTTGATCGTGAGCAAAGAAGGAAGATGGATCCCAAAAGTGATGAAGGAATATTTTTGGGCTATTCAACAAACAACAGAGCCTACAGGGTCTTCAATTCCAAAACTAATGTGTTGATGGAATCCATCAATGTAGTGGTTGATGATCAACAGACTGATGTCACAGACGATGTCGAGACATCTCTGAATGATTCTCCAGCTGACCCCTCAGACAAGAATAAGGAAGAAGAACCACCTCAAGCTGAATCTGAAGATGACAAAATCAACAAGGGACCCTCTATCAGAATTTAGATAGATCATCCCAAAGACCTTATCATAGGAGACCCAGATAAAGGAGTCACTACTAGATCAAGAGAAGTAATCTCACATGGCTGCTTTGTGTCAAAGATTGAACCTAGAAATATCAAGGAAGCCTTGACTGATGAGTTCTGGATCAATGCCATGCAAGAAGAGTTAGGTCAATTCAAAAGGAATGAAGTATGGGAATTGGTTCCTAGACCTGAAGGAGTAAATGTCATAGGTACAAAGTGGGTATACAAGAATAAATCTGATGAACAAGGGGTTGTTACTAAAAACAAAGCTAGATTGGTAGCTCAAGGATATACTCAAGTTGAAGGAGTTGACTTTGATGAAACTTTTGCTCCTGTAGCTCGCCTTGAGTCCATTAGATTACTGCTTGGAGTGACATGTATTCTGAAATTCAAACTGTTCCAGATGGATGTAAAAAGTGCCTTTCTAAATGGCTACCTAAATGAAGAAGTATATGTTGAACAGCCTAAAGGATTCACAGATCCAAACCTCCCAAAACATGTGTACAGATTGAAGAAAGCCCTCTATGGGTTAAAACAAGCTCCCAGGGCTTGGTATGAGAGGCTCACAGTGTTCCTCACTGACAATGGATAC
Source organism: Lathyrus oleraceus (assembly GCF_024323335.1). NCBI lineage: Eukaryota > Viridiplantae > Streptophyta > Magnoliopsida > Fabales > Fabaceae > Lathyrus > Lathyrus oleraceus. Next base: position 49,260,768 of record NC_066580.1, on the reverse strand, counting down.
AGGAAAGGAGGTATTGACAAAACTCTGTTTGTGAAGAAGAAAGGAGGGAAGCTCATGGTGGCACAAATATATGTAGATGACATAGTATTTGGTGGAATGTCAGAGCAGATGGTTGAACACTTTGTTAGACAAATGCAATCTGAGTTTGAGATGAGCCTTGTTGGAGAACTGACTTACTTTCTTGGGATACAAGTCAAACAGATGGAAGACTCTATCTTTTTATCTCAAAGCAAGTATGCCAAGAACATTGTGAAGAAGTTTGGCATGGAGAATGCAAGCCATAAAAGAACTCCTGCTCCTACACATGTAAAAATCTCCAAAGATGAAAATGGTGGCAGTGTAGATCAAAGTCTATACAGAAGCATGATAGGCAGTCTGCTATATCTCACAGCAAGCAGACCTGACATTGCATTTGCTGTTGGTGTGTGTGCTAGATATCAAGCTGAACCAAAAGTTAGTCACATAAACCAAGTAAAGAGAATACTGAAATATGTCAATGGCACCAGTGACTATGGGATGTTATATACTCATGGATCTGGATCTATGTTGACTGGATACTGTGATGTAGACTGGGCTGGAAGTGCTGATGATAGGAAGAGCACATCAGGAGGATGTTTCTTCTTAGGGAACAATCTGATTTCATGGTTCAGCAAGAAACAAAATTGTGTATCCCTATCCACTGCTGAAGCTGAGTACATAGCAGCGGGAAGTAGCTGTTCTCAACTGGTCTGGATGAAACAAATATTGTCTGAATACAATGTCACACAAGAAGTCATGACATTATACTGTGATAACCTGAGTGCTATAAATATTTCCAAGAATCCTATTCAGCACAGCAGGACAAAGCACATTGATATCAGGCATCACTTCATCAGAGAACTTGTGGAAGAAAAGATCATAGCACTGGAGCATGTTCCTATAGAGAGGCAATTAGCTGACATATTCATAAAAGCCTTGGATGCCAATCAATTTGAATGTTTAAGAGGAAAATTGGGGATCTGTGTGTATGAGAATCTATAGCAATCAATGGAGTCTGGGGATAGTTCTCACAAAAAGAGTATGGAGTTTTGTGAGGTATGGTGTAGCGAAAGATATGATGGGTGTAAAGATTCAATGAGATTTATTTACCTTTGGTCAATTTTGACTAAAAAGGGGGAGAAGTATGTGGAGCTGGTGGAGCTGGGTGGAGCTGGGTACTGGCAAAGTTGGATGTGGCTGCACAGAAGTACTGCTGTTATTGGAAGAGGTACACAGGTGTTGATGTTAAAGCAGATGTCAGTATGACATTCTGGCTGGTACAGGTGCTGAAGTTATAGTAGCTGTTTTTTGGTGAATACACAGATTTAGGGGGAGAAGAAGTACCCTTGTGCATTGTGCATTTGTGTGTCTTACTAGTTGCATCCATAACTAGTAATTTTATTGTTGTTGCACAGATTTAGGGGGAGGAGAAGTACCCTTGTGCATATGTGTATTACTAGTAGCCATAGCTAGTAATTGTTTTGCTTCTGCTGCTGATTAAACTACTGTTAAGTCGTTTAACTGCTGATAGTTTGCCTTGTGAACAAAAAAAAGGACAGATATATGTTTTAGCCAAAATTTGTCAAAGGGGGAGTTTGTTGATTCTAAGTGTTGGCAACAATTTTGGTAAAACAAAGAGTGTTCACAAGATGTCATGTGTGATGTCTTAACATGAGATATCATATGTACCTGCTGGAGTTAAAGAACATGTGCAAGCAGGATTGTTTCAGAATGCCATATACAATGACAAGGCTTCTGATATTGGTTGTACCTGCTGAAGCTTAATGGAAGACATGTTCATGCAGGATTGTTTCAGATGACATACACAATGTCATGGTATCTGATATGGCTGTACCTGCTATAAAAGGAAATTGGATTATGCAAGATTTTTCCAGGATGTCAGACCTGATGTCATGACATCCTGTACACAGAACATTCAGTATGAATGTCTGGTGTTTTGTGATTGCATAATTAATGGCAATCATTGGTTGATTGAAGATATGGCTAGCTGGCGCATTCAATCAGGGATTTCAACCTGATTTACTTATTTTCCAAGGAGATCTATACAGCTGATATAAAAAGATTTGATTGGAAAATAGATTTAGGGTTTTCAAGTTGTCCAAGTCTAGCAGATTGCTTCTATAAAAAGGGACTTAGAAAACCTGTTTGAATACACAACCAAGACTGAGCAAAATTTAGAGAGAGAGCTAGGGTTTGTGTCTGTAGGTCATTCAAGTCATCCATTGATGATTGAATTGGACTGATTTGTCTTCTTGATCAAAGCTTTGAAGCAAGATCAAGAGTGTGTCTTATTGATTGAAATTGTGAAGTAAAATCAAGAGTTTGTAATTGAAAAGTATTTTCTTTTCACAAGGGATTGTTGTTTAAAATCACGGGTGTGTGATTGTAAGGGAAGTGAGTGGGTTCTCATATCTAAGAGTGCTTAGGTAGAAGTTGCACGGGTAGAGATTAGGTGAGAAAGACTGTAACTTGTTGAAGTGTACGAATAGTCTTTGAACTAATTCTATTATAGTGAATTTCCTTCCTGGCTTGGTAGCCCCCAGACGTAGGTGAGTTGCACCGAAATGGGTTAACAATTTCTTGTGTGATTTGCTTTACAATTCTGTTTAATTATCCATTGTGTATTAACAGATATTAGTGTCGTGACATTACCTTCGACATCTTATATCTGATACCAGAATTTCAACTATGTTGGAAGTGATGGTGAATCATATAATTTTAGTGATACTAAGTATGAGTTTAGTGAGGATTATGTTGATTTGGATTGTACCACAATCCTATCATGTGAGAAATTAGGTGATAAGGTGACTCATTCTGATGATGATGATTCTTATGTGTTGCGTACTGTTGTGACAGTTTTTAAGTGTCGGGTTTTGTTTATCGTATCCACAGAGATTGTAAGATATCACTGCCGTTCAATGGTTGAATTAATCTTAACTTAATGTAACACTAGGGTTTTGGTTTTAATCAAGTTATCTTGCATACAAAGTAATTAATTGCGGTAAAAGTTATGTTTTGATTAATATGAGAAATATTGTCAAAGTTAGGTTTCAATGATTACATTTGCTTTGCATGTTTTTGCATGGTCAACAATATTATAAACTCCTTTAGATGATAAATTATTTCACAAGGTCCTCTCAATGCGTTTCTCTCGAACACCCATTGTGAGTTTTGTCATTTTGATCCATTGTTTCTCTCGAACACAATCTATCAAAATGACAACTTTTTGGTTCAACCTTATGGTGAACAAAATCATTCGTTACTATCTCTAGCTAACAAACAAGTTTGGATGAAAACCTAGGTCAAGAATCGGTAAACATCTCTCGATCAAATACCAACACAAAGAGTTTTAAATAGAAACAAAGTTTTCATCATATATTTACCGTTAAAGAGTTTACAAATGAGGATCCTTACATTTACACACAAAGCTTGGAAATCACCTACATCTAACCTTGACAAATGGAGACTTAGCTACTCATTTTCATGGTAGCTTGGTCGGCAAGTAAGAAAAGAGGGTTGATCAACATCCAAGTCGAATGATCGAAGTTGGATGGGAATCCACACTCTTTTTGTGGAAGATGGTTGCTAGATGAAGAGAAATGAAATTAGGGCATCAAAAATCCCTCCAAACAATGCTGTAAAATATCTAAGAGAAAGTACAAAAAATGGAAAAGTTGGTAAAAAGTGGTATGGGCTCAAAAAGTGGCACCTGCTACTTATAGACAAGTGCAGAACTGTCACGTTCGCTAGGCGAGCAGAATGGCTCGCCTAGCGAAGGCCAAAAATGGGCACAAAATGCCCCTGCGCCCAGAGAAAACTGGGCCTGTGGAACTGTCATGTTCGCCTAGCGAACAGACCTTCGCCTAGCGAAGAACTCGCTTCAACCTTCGCCCCAGCGAGGTTGAGAGGTTTTGCTACTGGAATGCTCGCTGGGGACTCGCTAGAGCCTCGCCTAGCGAGCTAGTGCTGGCTGCTCTTTTCACCAAAGCAGACTGAATTCGCTGCCACTTCGCCTTCAGTTCGCCTAGCGAATTAATTAACCAATTTACTGGAGCCTTTCGCCAGGAGCTCGCCTAGCGAAGGTTTTGCTTCGCCACATCCTCGCCTAGCGAGCTGGCAGATAGAATGCTTGTGAACTTGGTTCCTTTGCCAATTTTCTTGTGTCTTCATTTTCAATTAGTTCATGCCTTTTCCTGCACAATAACACACAAATCAAAGGCACCAAGCTTGCTTATCAATGTGATGCATTCTATGTAAAATGAATGTGGTTTTGACCACATTAGCAAGGAATAAGAGTGAAAGATGCCCACATATGATAGCTCAAATAAGCACTTTTGGGCATCTAACACGTACTCCTTCTGATAGTGGATATTATGAGGAACATGAGAAGTATCCATCTTATAAAAGTGGTGAGGTATTCAAGTTTTAAATAGGTATGGTTTTCAATAATAAAGATATGGTGAGGGATGCTTTTAAGGAGTGTGAAATGGAGATGAAGAAAAATGTTATCCTAAAAAAATGATGAAAAGAGGATGGCAATAAAATGCACGAATGGTTGCAAGTTTTACATGAGAGTTAGTAAAAGGTTAGGGAACTAATTTTTGCAAATTGTAAGTCTAATTAATGATCACACATGTCATATAACTTCACATAATAGGTAAGTAGAGACAAAAATGAATAGCCAAAAAAATCAAACTTTTTTTGAGACATACCTTGAGATGAAAACAATGGAATTGATTGATGAAGTTATTGATAGATGAGGAGTGAAGTTGTCCCATGATTAGGCATATATAACCCAAATAAGGGCATTGTATTTTATTCAAGGTGTTGGTATGGATCAATTCACCATTTAAGGAGTTATGCATAAGATTTACTCAAGTCAACCCCTAATAGTAATGTTATGGCACAATGTTCTGAATCTGATGAATGCCCTGTGTTTTGGAGGATTTATGCATGTTTAGAAGCTTGCAAGTATGGTTTTGAAAAATATTATAGGCCACTTATAGGTTTGGATGCTTTTTTTTTAAAGGATACTTTTGGGTGGGCAATTGATGGTAGTTATGGGGAGGTATGGAAATAATAAGACATTTCATATTGCTTATGTTGTTGTAGAGGCTGAGACAAGAAAGTCTTAAGAGTGATTCATCTACCTACTGTTGGAAGACTTGGAAGAAATAAACCATAGCGCAAGACGTCTGCCTACATGTATGACCAATGGCAATGAAACATATGTTGTTTCAAAAATTATGGCTTATTTTATGCATAACATGTGTATTGTTTCTATGTGCGTGAAGACTACCTTCAAGACCACATACTTACACATAATCTACCCTAATAATGACCCACAACTGTGACCTTTAGGTGGTCAAGTAGCAGTGAACCCAATCGTGATGAGAAGGGAAATTGGTCATATTCAACACAAAGTTCATGGCAAAAATGTAAACTTCATCTGCATATTCAAAATCTTGATCTTTATCTTCAATTCATTCTCTTTGAGCTTGCCTTCATTAACTTTAATCATCTCTAGATTTAATTAATGATTCAATGAAGAAATCAATTTGTTTTCTCTTGGGTCATCTCTTCATCATACCAAACAAAATTACTACACCTTTTGTGTCCATGAATCTATAAAGAATACAAAAGAATTATGTGTTCAAGCATTTTCGAAACACACAAATTGTACTTTGAATGAAAAAGTTACAAAGTATTAATACATTACCCACACTCGTAAAAATAACAACCTAGGTTAGCATCGATCTATGATGTCATCAATGATACATCAAGACCACATTTACATTTGTCTCTAATCGAGGGACATTTCATGCCACTACTTTATTGGGATAATCGGGACATGATTATGTGTGATGAGGATGATGTATGTGACAATGGTTTAGGGTTTCTTTAAAGTTGTATACGATGGAATGGAAGAAACTCAAGGAAGAAGATAATGGTGTGAGAAAATTCTTTACTTTGAATTAATTTTGAATGATAGCAAATTGTGTGATCATCATCCAAATGTTGGCTGTGCATTACATTACATGATACATTTGTGTTTTTATTGTGTTTTTTATCCCATTCTATTGTTGCATAACTGTACATAAAGACCTACATCGATACATCTCTTAAAATAACACATAAAATCCATTTTGTGTCAGTATGCATCAACACATAAGCCTATGCATCGATCCATACAGCATGTGGTAAATCACAAAACTTTTTTTGTTCAGTATGCATCGATGCATACGAGTCATGTATCGACACATGAAAGGCAAAATGCTCTATGGATCGATCCATACGATCCTTGCATTGATGCATGATCAGTTGAAACAGCCTATGTATCAATGCATACGTATTAGGCATCGATACATGTTAGTGGAAATGTCATATGCATCAATACATACGAATTATGCATCGATCCATGCTTAATTCAATTCACCAAAAACTCACTTATCTTACAGTATGCATCGATGCATAATCTCATGTATCAATGCATAAGTCTGTTTTGTGCTCTAACAGTTTCTGTTTTTCAGCATATATAAGAGATGTTGTAACAGCAGTGCAAAAAAAACAAATTCTGAGAGCAAAAACAATTGAACACAAGATCAAAGCAGTGTGTAGCAGCAATTGTTTCTTGAGCAGATAGAAACCTGAAAGAGACTTCATCTTCTTCATCTTCTCAATCACTTTTCTTCAAGAACATCAACACATAATCATTCTTGTTCTTTGGATTAAAGGATCAACGAGATAACGTTCAGTGGTACGATCAAGGATCTAGCTGAGGGCTTTTAGTGGAACGATCGAGGATCTAGCTGAGTTGAAGATTGAAGGGGGTTTCAAGGAAAAACCTACTGGTTTGTCCTTCAAAAACTGGAGTGTTCTTGCGGGTTTGTTAGTCACGTTTGCAGAACAGATTCAGCCGCAGCGTTGCGTTTGGAGATCGGGGGATTTCGCAAGCAGGTCGTGGAACCGGTGAATTGTTTGCAATTTCATGCAGGAAATTCTTGATCGTGCTCAAATCAAGTGGAGGTTTCATACAAGAAGAAGTTCTTGGAATTTAGAATTCTGTCTTTGTATCATAACCTTGTATCAACGAATTCGGCAATAATTGATAATCAAAGTTCTTAATTTCATTTGAAATTGAGAGGGAGACGTACCCACACGCGAGGACGACGTGGGGAACTTCCTTACCAAATCTCTGCGTATTGTATTCTTCCCTTACTCCTTTTTACGTTTCCAACAGTTTTGTAAATTCAGTTAGTGTGTGGTGATTGTACCTTTTGCAAGACAGCAGTGGCAAGAAAACTTCTTTAACTAAACTCCACTGTTGTTCATTATTGATTACATACACACCAACTGTTCGACAAAATTGTTAGCTAGGTTTTATTCATTGGAAATAGACTTTAATGATAAGTGCATTCAATTAGCTAAAATTCTGGTGTTGATAGTTTCTGTCATTCTTATTCAAATCCAGCATTAAACTCGTGTGTCCGATTTTCTAGTAGCGATTCAGAATAGACGGAAGTCGATTCGGGACTGATATTTTCCGCCAACTTTAAAAACTCTGATAAAACTTTAAATCCGTTAAATTTTAAAGAGGTGATCTATTCACCCCCCCTCTCGATCACTAGCCACACCGTCTAACAAGTGGTATCAGAGCGCCGGTTCGCTGGTGCTCTGTGGCTGCCTATAACAGTATGGATTCTGAACCAAAGGGGGCGTATAATAGAGCGCCTATTTTCAACGTTGAAAATTACGGCTACTGGAAAGACTGCATGCGAGTTCATATAAATTCTGTGGATAGGCTAGTATGGGCTGCCATTGAAAATGGTCCGTTTCAAATTACTATGACAAATGCGGCTGGCGCCATAGTACCTAAACCAGAAGATGATTGGAATGAGAAAGATGAGAAAAAGTGGTCGTGTGATTGGAGAGCTCGAAACATGCTAATTTCAGCACTTGGTGTTGATGAGTATTATCGAGTATCCCATTGCACGACAGCTAAAGAAATGTGGGATGCTTTAGAAGTTGCCCATGAGGGTACTACTGAAGTAAAACAGTCCCGGATTAACACACTCAATCAAGAATTTGAGCTCTTTCGCATGAAACAAGGAGAATCTATCTCCGACATGCAAAAGAGATTCACTCATCTAACTAACCGATTGAATGCGCTTGGAAAACCTATTTCCAATGAAATTGCTACTAATAAAATTCTCAGGTGTCTTAGCAGGGAATGGCAACCTAAAGTAACAGCAATTAAGGAAGCCAACGATCTAACGAGACTTACGATTACAACTTTGTTTGGAAAGCTGGAAGAACATCAGCAAGCATTGGAAAGTCTTGAAAAATATGAGAACAAAAGTAAGAAGGAAAAGGAGAAGAAAAGAGACAAAGAGGGAGAGAAGAAGCCAATAGCTCTTGTGGCCTCTAGCTCTAAGTCCTCACGAAAAGAGCAAAGTGAAAATGATTCTAGTAGTGACAAAGATTCGGATGATGAGGAAATGAGACTGTTTGTAAGGAGATATAATAGATTCATTCGAAAGAATGGAGTCAAGCATTCCGACAAAAATCTCATGAAGTTTCGAAGACAATCTACAGATTCGAAACAAGAAGAGAACAAGAAGAGTAGAGGAAGAGGATCTTGTTTTAATTGTGGTAAATCTGGACATTATAAAACGGACTGCCCTATGAAGTATAAGGATCAAAGAAAAGCTTCACCAAAAGGGTACAGCAAACAAAGAAGAGCGTACATTGCATGGGAAAGTGATAGTGATTCATCAAGCACACAAAGCTCAAGTGATGGTGATGAAGCCGCAAATCTGTGCCTTATGGCTCACACAAAAAATTTGTCCTACCACAAGAAGAAAAACAATGACAAAAAGGTAAAACAAGCCTATTACAATAATTTCTCTTCTATGTCTTTTTCCGAACTAAAAATAGCTTTTGAAAAACTGCATAACGAAGCTGTAGATGCTTTTAAAAGACTATCTTCCGACAAACATATTTTTTCATTTTTGGAAGGTAAAGTATACAAAGCTGAAAATGATTTAAAAGCGTCGAAAGCTAGTATTACAGAGAATTCAAAAGATATTGACATTGATGGATGTAGTAGAGTTAGGTATTGTGACGCTTGTCATATTTGGCAAAAAGAGGTAAACACTCTTAAGGTCAAATTAGAAAAAGCGTTGCAACCTAAGGTCACTTATGCCGTTGACTCTAGGTTGTTTAAGAAGTCGTTAAATCCACCATATGCAAAATACTCTTTCATTCCAAAGGATTTAATGAACAAGAATAAACAACCACATCATCATAGTTTATGTCATTATTGTTGTCGTGCTGGCCATACCATTGAGAAATGCAAGTTTAGGAGATTTCTTGTTCCTAAAGGCATTTATCAATGGAAGCCAAAAGGCAACCATGTTAGCACTTACCCACTTGGACCCAATGAAAATTGGGTACCAACTTCTCTCTTTTGATATTGTAGGATGAGTGCCTTGCTTCCGCAGATAGAAGGTGGTTTCTTGACAGCGGCTGCTCAAGGCACATGACCGGTGACATATCGCTTTTTATAGACTTCAAGGCAAAGAAGAAGGGATATGTTACTTATGGAGACAATAACAAAGGAGTTATACTCGACAAAGGTAGTATAGGTAATCCCTCCACCACTACTATTTCTAATGTCCATCTTGTAGAGGGACTTAAACACAATTTGTTAAGCATAAGTCAATTATGTGACATGGGCTATAAAGTTTCTTTTACAAAAACTTGCTGCATAATTGAACATGCTGAACAGGACGTTATGTTTAAGGGTGTAAGAGTAAACAATATCTATATGCTTGACCTTTTTGATGTACCTTTAACAAGTACTAAATGTCTAGTCACCTTGAATGATGATTCTTGGCTTTGGCATAGACGTTTAGCGCATGTTAATTTCGATTTGCTTAATAAGGTTGTATCTAAGGATCTAGTAGTCGGTCTACCAAAAATAAAATTTTCAAAAGACCACATATGTGACGCGTGCCAAATGGGAAAGCAAATGAGGGTCTCTTTTAAATCTAAAAATGTAATTTCAACCTCACGACCCCTTGAGCTTCTCCATATGGATCTCTTTGGACCTTCTATGACAAAGAGCCTAGGTGGAAATTACTATGGTTTTGTAATCGTTGACGACTATTCTAGATTTACTTGGACTATATTCCTTCATAGCAAAGATGAAACTTTTTCTGCTTTTAAGAATTTTGCAAATCTGTCCCAAAACAAAATGAATTCCAAAATAGTTACAATTCGTAGCGATCATGGTGGTGAGTTTCAAAATTATCACTTTGAGAAGTACTGTGACAAGTATGGTATTGAGCATAATTTTTCAGCTCCTCGAACTCCACAACAAAATGGTGTTGTGGAGCGTAAAAATCGTGTTTTAGAGGAGTTGGCAAGAACAATGCTTAATGAGGGTGGATTACCAAAATACTTTTGGGCTGATGCTGTCAGCACAGCCTGTTATGTTTTAAACAGAATCTTAATTCGCCCTATTTTAAATAAAACTCCTTATGAACTTTTGAAAGGAAGAAAACCAAACTTGTCACATCTTCACGTATTCGGTTGTAAGTGTTTTGTTTTGAATAACGGTAAGGAAAATATTGGGAAGTTTGATGCAAAAGCGGATGAAGGTATCTTTCTTGGTTACTCACTGTCAAGTAAAGCATATAGAGTGTATAATAAGTGTTTACTTACTGTTGAAGAATCTGTTCATGTTTCTTTTGATGAGTCTTATCCGAAAAATGTCGGAAAAGGTATTTCTTTTGATGACGCAGGGGTATCTACAGAAGACATACTCAAGGAAGCTGTTGAGGAAACTGATCAGTCCAAAACAGCTGCCCATGAGAAGGAGGAAGATACTAGTCATGAAGAAAATGAGGAAGAAAAGACAGCTGAAGTGAATGATCTTCCAACAGCTTGGAAATCCTCAAAAGACCATCCCATTGACAACATCTTGGGAGACATTTCAAAGGGAGTAATGACCCGTTCTAAGATAAGTAATTTTTGTTCTCACTTCGCGTTTGTTTCACAAGTAGAACCTAAAAATGCCAAAGAGGCCTTGATTGATGAATTTTGGCTAATGGCCATGCAAGAAGAGCTTAATCAATTTAAAAGAAATGACGTTTGGGAACTTGTCCCTCGTCCGCGAGATCATCATATCATAGGCACTAAGTGGGTTTTTAGAAATAAGCTTGATGAAAACGGAGTGATTACTAGGAACAAGGCACGTTTAGTAGCACAAGGGTATAACCAAGAGGAGGGCATAGACTATGAGGAAACTTATGCTCCAGTTGCTCGCCTTGAAGCTATACGTCTTTTGCTTGCCTATGCGTGTTCTAATGATTTTAAGCTTTACCAAATGGACGTAAAGAGTGCTTTTCTTAATGGTGTCATAAATGAAGAGGTATATGTTTCACAACCTCCTGGTTTTGAAAATGCTGAAAATCCAGATCATGTTTACAAATTAAAACGAGCCTTGTATGGTCTTAAACAAGCCCCTCGGGTTTGGTATGAAAGGCTTAGCAAATTTCTAATTGATCATGGATATTCAAGAGGTAAAATGGATAATACTCTCTTTATTAAACACAAAGGAAAGCACATTCTTTTAGTTCAAGTTTATGTAGACGATATAATTTTTGGTTCAACTAACATACACTTGGTCGAAGAATTTTCTAAGGTTATGCAGGGTGAATTTGAGATGAGTCTAATGGGGGAGCTGAATTACTTCCTAGGACTGCAAATTAAGCAACTTGATGAGGGTACAACAGTATGTCAAACAAAATACTGTAGAGAACTACTCAAGCGCTTTGGAATGAATGACTCAAAATCAATTGACACTCCAATGCCTACCAACGGAAATCTAGATAAGGATGAGCATGGTAAGTGTGTAGATGTCAAAAAGTTCAGAGGTATGATCGGATCTCTCTTGTATCTTTCTGCTTCTAGACCTGACATCATGTTTAGTGTTTGTATGTGTGCACGCTATCAATCAAATCCTAAGGAATCACACCTAAAAGCTGTTAAACGCATATTTAGATATCTTCACGGAACACCTAAATATGGGCTTTGGTATTCCAAAGGAAGTGATTGTAGTTTAGTAGGGTACTCTGATTCTGATTTTGCTGGCTGCAAATCAGATAGGAAAAGCACAAGTGGTACATGTCACCTGTTTTCAAATTCCTTGGTAAGTTGGCATAGCAAAAAGCAGGTTTCTGTGGCTTTGTCAACTGCAGAGGCAGAATACGTTGCAGCCGGTAGTTGTTGCGCTCAAATTTTATGGCTAAAGCAGCAACTACAAGATTTTAACATTTAACTCAAACGTATTCCTATAAAATGTGACAACACTAGTGCCATAAACCTTACTAAAAACCCTGTTTTACACTCACGCACTAAACACATAGAGATTAGACATCACTTTCTTCGTGACCATGTTGAAAAAGAAGACGTTGTATTTGAGCACGTTGACTCCAAAAATCAGCTTGCTGATATATTCACTAAACCTTTGGCAACGGAACCTTTCTTCAACATTCGTCGTGAATTAGGGATCTTAGATCTTTCTTATTTGATGTCTTAAGCATGTTGGCTCTTAATTATATTATGCCTCACCTTGGTTGATAAGATTCGTTTTAGATGTCAATTATCCATCACAAGATTACGCCAACAGAGGTAATATCACTCCTTTCTACAATTCTCTTACTGCTAAGTGGTTGTGTATGTTAGAACAAATGTTCTTACTCTCGTTGATATAAATTTGGTTGCATATATTGTTTGCCTATATTGTTTGCACATTAAAAATCTGACTTATGAATCTTTCTTGGGCATAACCATCATGACATAGTGCATAATGCATATCCATACTGCATCAAAATTCATTAAAATCTGGTTTGGCATCAGTATGCATCGACACAAAACATGTATGCATCGATCCATATACTCTGGATTTCAACTTCTTTTAAAACAACTGGTTCAGGATGCATCGATGCATCCATCGCATGTATCGATACACAGACCTGTTATAAACAAAAATGAATGATAGGCATCGATCCATGGCCATTTGCATCGACACATACTGATGCTATTTGAATTAAATGCAATTTTTTCTCTCTCATGCATCGACACATCAGCCAACCCTATCACTTCCTATCTCAAGACTTCATATCATCTGTCCTCAAAAACCCCAAAACCAGTGGCTAACCCTAATCTTCCTCATCTTCACTCTCTCTAAAACCCTAAATCTCACATCACCATGCCTCCACGCACTATTCCAGCCAGAGCAAAAGGAAAAGGAAAAGGAAAGGAAACAGCCGGTACTTCTCAGCAACCACCAGATGTTCCTCCAAATGCCTTAGACTTACTTCATCCTGCTATTGCTGCTGAATTTGAGGAATCCTTCAAGACAAGGTTAGTTATGAAACCCCATGTCTTTGATAAAACAGATGCTATTCACCTGCATCTAAATGAGGTGGTTGAACTCCTACATGCACAAAGACTTGGGTCATTTCTGTCTACAAAGGATGATTACCATGAGGATTTCATCCGGGCCTTTTATGCTGGCTTACAAACTGGTAGAGGCTATATGTTCCGGTGTTCTATCGGTGTCAGAACATGTACCTTTGAAGCCTCTGATTGGGAAACGGTGTTTCAAATTCCGCCTCCGTCGCTGAATTTCAAGTCCTGGCATGACCTGCATTTTGATACTGAATTTGACATGAAGGACTTTACTCCATCTATCCTAAAGATAGACAGACCGCTGAGTGAGGATGAACACGTCACGTCTGGTATGATTAAGCAAACTCCGTGTATTCTTCACTGGATTATCACACACATTCTGCGTCCAACAAACAGTGGACATTCTCGGGTGGATAGGCCAAGCATACATCTTCTCTACATTCTGCAAAATAAGGTTCTCTAAAATTGGGCAAACTACTTTGTAAAACGTCTATTTTTCGTGCGAGAGAGCTCCAAGAATGTGGCTCTAGGTTATGCTTCTCAAATAATGAAAATTCTTAAGTTTTGGAAAGTTGCAATACCTATTGTTCCTCTCCTATCTCCATCTGCTGCTCAAGAGTTTAACTCTTCCACTCTATCGCATATGGGATATCGGTGGGACAAGGACCGTAAATGTTTCTACTTCTTTGAAAGAAAATCCAAAACCAGAATCTACAACTTTGACGTGCTCTCGGAACGAATCCATGTTGCTGAAGATCAGCCTGATGAAGAAATGCAGGATGCGCCTGCAACAGATGTGCCTCCAGCTGAGGCCAATGCCGGTTGGGGTGATTGGGTGCCACGAAGGTGGTCTCCAACCAACTATGTGCCTGAACCTACGGCTCCTCCGTTCTCCGGTGGCACTTCAACCTCAACACCTTCTGCGGATATCACTCATATGCTTCAACAAATGGAACTTGCCAACAAAGAGCGTCATGAAGAGGCACGGTATTGGCATGTACAACAAAATGAGTGGCATCAGGAGCATCGTGACTGGCATGATGAGCATACACGGATGTATCAGAATCAACACTCTTGGCACCAAGACTTGGTTAAGTGGCACCAAGTTTTCTACAATGAAATGTCTGGCTTTATGGACGACTGCCGCGAAAATCCTGGTATTATGGACAAATTTAGAAGCATTGAAGTTCAGGACCGATTTAGGCAATACTCCTTCATGGGCCAAAATCCAGACACAATGCCTCCTCCTCCGCCTCCGCCAAGCTACAGAGATCCTGCCAGAGATGATGAGGAGTCCTGTGGTGGCCACAATCCCAATTAACCCACCATCATTTCATCTCACTGCATTTCATCTCATATTGCTCAAGTTTTTATTTTGTTGCACAATATATGGTTTAGCTTATGTAATTCTTAAACTCGTTCGAATCCATAAATGCTTTTCACTTTCTGTTTATCTCTATTGTTATTGCCCTTATTCGTCATTCTTTGTGAATGATTCTTTACTTTGTGAATGATAGCTTTTTATTAATTTTTTGCCATGCCCTGCAACAACATGCTACCTTGATAAACCTGTTTCTTCCTCTTTTTGATGTTGACAAAGGGGGAGAAAATGCAGATATGCACAAACTCAGGGGGAGTATCACACATCTTGCCAAGAATTTGCCATCATCAAAAAGGGGGAGTTTGTGAGAAAATTCTTTACTTTGAATTAATTTTGAATGATAGCAAATTGTGTGATCATCATCCAAATGTTGGCTGTGCATTACATTACATGATACATTTGTGTTTTTATTGTGTTTTTTATCCCATTCTATTGTTGCATAACTGTACATAAAGACCTACATTGATACATCTCTTAAAATAACACATAAAATCCATTTTGTGTCAGTATGCATCAACACATAAGCCTATGCATCGATCCATACAGCATGTGGTAAATCACAAAACTTTTTTTGTTCAGTATGCATCTATGCATACGAGTCATGTATCGACACATGAAAGGCAAAATGCTCTATGGATCGATCCATACGATCCTTGCATCGATGCATGATCAGTTGAAACAGCCTATGTATCAATGCATACGTATTAGGCATCGATACATGTTGGTGGAAATGTCATATGCATCAATACATACGAATTATGCATCGATCCATGCTTAATTCAATTCACCAAAAACTCACTTATCTTACAGTATGCATCGATGCATAATCTCATGTATCAATGCATAAGTCTGTTTTGTGCTCTAACAGTTTCTGTTTTTCAGCATATATAAGAGATGTTGTAACAGCAGTGCAAAAAAAAACAAATTCTGAGAGCAAAATCAATTGAACACAAGATCAAAGCAGTGTGTAGCAGCAATTGTTTCTTGAGCAGATAGAAACCTGAAAGAGACTTCATCTTCTTCATCTTCTCAATCACTTTTCTTCAAGAACATCAACACATAATCATTCTTGTTCTTTGGATTAAAGGATCAACGAGATAACGTTCAGTGGTACGATCAAGGATCTAGCTGAGGGCTTTCAGTGGAACGATCGAGGATCTAGCTGAGTTGAAGATTGAAGGGGGTTTCGAGGAAAAACCTACTGGTTTGTCCTTCAAGAACTGGAGTGTTCTTGCGGGTTTGTTAGTCACGTTTGCAGAACAGATTCAGCCGCAGCGTTGCGTTTGGAGATCGGGGGATTTCGCAAGCAGGTCGTGGAACCGGTGAATTGTTTGCAATTTCGTGCAGGAAATTCTTGATCGTGCTCAGATCAAGTGGAGGTTTCATACAAGAAGAAGTTCTTGGAATTTAGAATTCTGTCTTTGTATCATAACCTTGTATCAACGAATTCGGCAATAATTGATAATCAAAGTTCTCAATTTCATTTGAAATTGAGAGGGAGACGTACCCACACGCGAGGACGACGTGGGGAACTTCCTTACCAAATCTCTGCGTATTGTATTCTTCCCTTACTCCTTTTTACGTTTCCAACAGTTTTGCAAATTCAGTTAGTGTGTGGTGATTGTACCTTTTGCAAGACAGCAGTGGCAAGAAAACTTCTTTAACTAAACTCCATTGTTGTTCATTATTGATTACATACACACCAACTGTTCGACAAAATTGTTAGCTAGGTTTTATTCATTGGAAATAGACTTTAATGATAAGTGCATTCAATTAGCTAAAATTCTGGTGTTGATAGTTTCTGTCATTCTTATTCAAATCCAGCATTAAACTCGTGTGTCCGGTTTTCTAGTAGCGGTTCAGAATAGACGGAAGTCGATTCGGGACTGATATTTTCCGCCAACTTTAAAAACTCTGATAAAACTTTAAATCCGTTAAATTTTAAAGAGGTGATCTATTCACCCCCCCTCTCGATCACTAGCCACACCGTCTAACAAATGGTAGGTGCAGGATTATGGTTCATGGAAGGAAAAGAGCAAACGCGAGTGAGAGGATGTTTTAATAATTAGTCAATTAAAATTTTAATTAAGAAATAAAATTGAAATTTTATATTTACCATTTTTCATTTAATGTCATGGCGGTGTTTACTGCGGACCACGTCATACATTTTAGGGACCACATACACAAACATGAAGAAGGATCAAAAGACTTAGATTTTTTAAAGGAGAAACAAAAATTAAAAATAAAACGAAGTATGGTTATTAGAACTGCATTTAAGTATATAATATTTTATAAATGGGTTTATATTATACATGTTTTTGTCACGTAAATAAAATAACATGCCAACTACCACTTTTGAATCTTTAAAATCTAAGCAACTAAAATAAATTTATACTCAAAAAAGGGATGGGAACCAATTTCATAACCATCTATTAATATTAGCATATATATTGCAATGAAACTTAAATATTTTAACTTTTTTTTAATTGCGATGCTAGTAATTATATAATATAAAAAGAAATAAAAAAAATTTATCACAACTTATTTTTTTAATGTATATTAGAACATGTATAAAAATTGGCTTGACTTTATATATAAATTTAATATGATCCAGTTGTAAAAATGAACATTTACATTTGTACCAATGCTATTTATTTTTTAAAAACAATATTTTTCAAAATTTATTATTTATGATATATTAAATTTTAAAATTCATTATATTATATTTATTTGACTAATACTTTTAAAGTTATATAACTTTTTATTACAAATATTTATAAGTTATGTAATACTCTCTTTAGTCTTATTTAGAAGAGACAATTTACTTTTTAGATTTATTGAATAATCAATGTATCTGATCTAATAAATCAGATATATTAATAATTTAATGAATCTAAATAATCAATATATCTGATCTAATAAATCAGATATATTAATAATTTAATGAATCTTAACAGTAAATTGTTTTTTATAAATATGATTAGAAGGACTATTAAATTAATATAAATTTTTATTATTTCATCATTTATTTTTGTAACTATAAATAAGTCTTCTTCTACATTATTTTTCTTCATATTCTCACTTTTAGATCTTCCATGTTTTGGTGGTACTTAATATCCTTGTTAGTTATCCGAAGCGTTCTAAAATTTCTTTTAAAAAAAGATTTTAGAGCATTCGGATGTCTAACAAAGAAAAAGCTCCACACTATTCTTTATTGAATGTTATAAAAATTTTAATTTTTTTTGATGTTTAACAAAGAAAAAACTTCACACTATTCTTTATTGAATGTTATCTTTTGAAGATTTTAACATGGGTAACAGAAAATTAAGTATGAGTTGATTCATTGGTGGACTCATCCCTTAAACTGTGGGTTCTTTGATTCTTGAATTTTTTGTCATTCTATTCTTTGAATTTTTGTATTTTAGATTGTTTTTGTTGTTTGTTAACTCTCGTAAAATGTTATTCTTTTTATTTTATATGAAGGGAGTATTTTTTGTGTGTAACTACGATTATAAAGATGAATCTTTTGAATTGGGAAGAACCACGGTTGAATACAAAGTACTCTGTCAAGAGATAACACCACTATATTTTACACCCTTTGATGAGATAATTATTTTTATTTTATATATTCATTTTGTTTATTGAGTTCTTTTTATTTTATTTTTTAATTTATTAGAGTATATATTTATTTACATTTTAAAAATATCATTTCATTTTATATTTGTATAATTACTTTTAATATAATTTTATAGTGAATTAATTATGACTAAGATTTAAAATATCAACTTAGGATTAAAATTTTGTCAATATCTACTTAATATAAATCTAAGATTATCATGATGACGCCTCTAGACAAAACCTTAACTCTGAAATGACGTGTCACTTTAATAGCAACTCTAATCGTGATCTCAGGTCTTTTTTTTCTTCTCTTTTTTATGTATTTAATTTTAAAATTTCTAAACTTAAATATAATAATGTAATTTTCAAAAGATCATTTTCATTAACTTTTGTTATTTTACATAATAAAGATGAATAAAGTGTCTTTAAAAAATCTTAACTAGAAAAAGTGTTCAAATAAAAAATGATTTACTTATTTAAATATAAAAATGAACAAACTGTCCTTGTAAAATTTTAGATAAAAAAATACTCTTATAATAGATATTTTATTTATTTATACATAAAAATGAAGAGAAAAAAATAAGATTATAATAACATCTTAACTAGAAAAAAAGTGTTTCAAAAATATTCTTATAAAAAATATTTTATTTATTTATATATAAAAATGAACAAAATATCCTTATAAAATCTTACCTAAAAAAAGTGTTCCTATAAAAACTTAGTTTTCTTATTTATAGCTTAAATACTACGTTGATCACTTATAATAATAATTTTTTATAAATAATTTATAATAGAGAAGAAATAAAAAAATATAAACACAATTTTAATATGAATAAAAATTTAGTCTTTTTATTTTATTTGTATATAGTATTTATATATAAATATTTAAGATAATTTTTAATTTTGAACAATAATTTAATGCTTAAATAGTCTTTTGGATAAGTTAACGAGTTTTTTATTTTGGCCTCATTATTTTTTTTCCGGAGTCCCTATATCTTATTTTTGTGTTGATTTTTGTCCCTAAAGATAAAATTCATTGAAAAATCCGCAGAAAATCAACGAATTTTTATTTTAAAAATTAAAATCAACATAAAAAATAAGATATTGGAACTCAGACTCCACAAAAAGTTATAAGGACCAAAATAAAAAATTCGCTAACTTCCGGTTATAGGGACCAATACACTATCTTACCATAATTTAATATGTAATGTTTTTATATTATTAACTTTAGATATAATATCACAAAAGTTCTTGAGTCAATACAATTGTCTCTTTTCAAAAAATTAATATTTTTTTCTCAAAATAAATATGATCTTTTGATTTCTAAATAATTAAAATATTAATAATAATTACATTGTGATATTTTATAAAATTAACAAAATATAAATATTTTATATTATATTTTTGTTATTGTTAGTTATTTTGAAAATATAATTATTTTAATGTATATTTTAAAAACATTTTGACTATTTTTTCATTTTATATAAAGTTATTATTATTTACGTAAAATATACTATTCAAAATATTAAATTACATTTATATTGATGTGTCATCTTTAAAAAAACTCATTCAATTGATATAAATAAATAATTAAAATAGTATGTTATCTTAAAGCATTATAACTAATTTATTTATATTATTAGCTCTCATAAGCTACTATTTATATAAAGTTGTATAGTCGATAGAATTAACCTTAGTTACTTCTATATTTATAATTGATCAATAATTTACAACTATATTTATCAACAATTGCAAAGAAAAACAACTGTCTACACTTACTGAGTTTAGACGATTTCAAGAGAAAATATAATTTTATTCATAGAAAAATAATTTATTATATCAGAGAAATAAACATATATTATCGTTTTCATATCATTTTTCATTATTAGTTTTTATATTTTTATATGTATCTTCATCTTTTTAGATGTGACGTTATGATATCATTAACAATATTTGCAGCAATTTAAAACAGACAAAAAATTGTCTCTAAAAAATCTCGAATTAACATAATTCAATCTTCGTAATAGAAATTGGATAACTATTTTTTATTATCTTCAAACTTCTATTTGTTTTTCTGTATAATATTAATTTTTTAAAATTATTTACAAATAGAACATTTTTATACGATCATACATTAATGTCATCATTTTATTATTATTATTTATGTAATAGTATATACAATACTGTTTTGCATTTTAAAAATACAGTTTACTTAAATATTTTAAAGACAAAAATAGATTATTATTAAAAATATATAATATTTTAAAATAAAACTATGACTAGAATGTAATTAAAATGGTTATATATATATATATATATATATATATATATATATATATATATATATATATATATATATATATATATATATATATTATATATATATATATATATATATATATATATATATATATATCTATATATATATATATATATATATATATATATATATATATATATATATATATATATATATATATATATATATATATATATATATATATATATATATATATATATATGAAAAAGTAAAATTTAAATATACTCTTTAAATGTATTTTAAAATAGATTTAAATATTTTTAAAATAGAAGATTGAAGAAGGTGATATAAGTTATATATTCAAAGAAGCATGGTTTAGTAGAAAAAATACTACTAATTTATAAGATAAAATTTACAATTTGCAAAACTAACTAACTTTATTCATTTTATGTTTAACTTGAATAGAAAAAATACTAAAAATTAATAACATAAAATTTATAATTTATTACAATTAAAAGCCTAAACAATTTTATCTATTAAAAATATAAATATTTTAGAGTATTTAATCCGTAACTAAGTGACTATAATAAAATAAAATGACTCAAATTCATCTACAATAATTTAATTGTTATCTCTAAACTAATATTCAAATAACATAGAAAATAATATGGAGAACAATAGATAATCTAAAAGAATTAATTAATGTATAAGAAATATTATGATGTCTGGAACGAAAAAAAATTAGACATGACATTTTAATGAGTTTCTCTCAATATAAATTTGTATTTATTTTTGGTTTCTTTAATTTAGAGTAATCAATACTAAATGAATTGAATATAACTTAGCTAGGGGATACTCCTTGGTGTTTTATTGGCGACTACAACACAATTTTAGGAGCACATGAGCATCATGGAAGGCTTGTTCCTGCTAGGATCCTATGATGGAATATGCTAACTGGACCGACCTTCACAGTTTGCATCATATTCCTACCTCAGGATCTTTTCTTACTTGGACTAATGGAAGAAAATGGAATGCCAGGTTATCTCTTTCAAGTCTAGCTTTTGGTTTATATAAATGTGGATGCAGCACCATGATTGTGAGAGAATCATAAAAGAGATTTGGGAGTCTTCAATTGTTGGTTTCCCTATGTTTGTCCTAAGTAGAAAGTTATCGTCGCTCAAAGCCAAGATAAGGGAGTGGAACAAATCAACCTTTGGCAATGTTAGAGCTATGGTGAAAACCGTTGAAGAACGATGTATTTGTTAAATGCAATTAAATTTTTGTTATTATCGGTTAGTTTTCCAAAATTAACAGAATTTAATTGTTGTGTCACTTTAGTTGTATTTTTTCTTATTCTCTCAATGTATAAATACTCTTGTAATATTCCCAATTTCAATTAATGCCAAAATTTACTATTCATCCAATATCATTTTGTTCTCTCTAATTCTCTCTCAACTTCATCTTTCCCAATTTCTTATCTTCCACCATTGTCAAACCTTCAATTTGAGTCTTTATGTTTTAACATTTGACATCAAGAGTTTTGGTTGTTGATCCTAATCCGCTGCAACAATGGCAATTGTTTCCAATGATCGAACTCCCACCAATCTCTCGATTCTTGATTCGAAGAACTATGATAAATGGGCGAAACAAATGAAGGTCTTGTTTGGTTATCAAGAGGTGCTTGAGATCGTCGTCAATGGAGTTACACAATTAGGGACAGAGGCTACCGACATTCAAAGAGCTACACACAAAGAAGAGAAGAAGAAGGATTGCAAAGCCCTATTCTTGATTCATTCGTGTGTTGATAACAACAATTTCGAGAAGGTCGACGATTGTGAATCGGCGAAGCAAGCATGAGAAATCTTGGAGAAAGCATATGTCGGTGCCGTCAAAGCGAAGGTTGTAAGGTTACAAACTTACAAGCGACAGTTCGAGTTAACACAAATGGAAGACAAAGAAACGATCAACGACTATATTACGCACATTACCCGGTTAGTTAATCAAATCAAATCTTGTGGGGAAACGATTCTTGAGCAGAATGTTGTATCGAAAGTATTGCATTCGTTAACGTCGCGTTTCGACAACATAGTTGTGGCTATTGAAGAATCAAAGAATCTAACAACTTTGAGCAAGGATGAATTGCAAAGTTCGTTAGAGGCACATGAACAAAGGATGGATGAGAGAGGCGCCGACAAAGCCAAAGCGGAGATTACTTTGCAAGCGCATTTCAATGAAAAAAATAAGAGGTCGAAAGGAAAATTTGCGGCGAGAGGTAAATCAAATTTTCATAATTTTGGTTCAAACGATTTGCAAAATTCAAAGCATTCGACGAGTGAAAAGGGTGAAAGTAGCTCCAAGGATAGTGGTCATAGCAATGGTTTTAAGAAGCGTGATATGAGTAAGGTGCAATGCTACAAGTGTAGAAAGTTTGGACACTTTGCAAATTCGTGTCGTGGTAAATCGAATGAGAATCACAATAATGAAGCCAAGGTTGCTAGTGAAGAGGTAGATGATGAGGACACACTTCTAGTAATGATCACGGAGGAGAGTTATGGCATTACGGATGTTCCGGGAAGCAACTACAGTAGTGACAGTTTGCGGGACAGTAGCTGTACTATTCCGGAAAATAGCGAGAAAACGCATTCGGATCGAAGTGCATTGGTTACCGTTCGTGATGGAGTCCAAGGGAGAGATGAGTGGTACTTGGATTCCGGTTGTTCAACACATATGACGGGTCGAAAAGATTGGTTTGTGCAAATCAATCAAGCGGCAAAAAGTAAAGTCAAATTTGCCGACGACGCCACTTTAAGCGCCGAAGGGGTAGGAGATGTTTTTATCGGAAAAAGGAATGGTGGACATTCAAGGATCAAAGATGTCTTGTATATACCGGGAATTAAGTGTAATCTTTTAAGCATTGGCAAATTACTTGAAAGAGGATACAAAATTCGTTTGAACGACAAGATTTTACGCGTTTTGGATTCAAATGGTGTGTTGATTCTAAAAACGCCGATGGATGCCAATAGAACCTTTAAGGTTGAGTTAAAGGTTATGGGGCATCATTGTCTAGCTACCGCGGCAAGTAGAGATGAGTGGTTATGGCATTACCGTCTTGGTCACCTTAATTTTAGGGATCTAAGAGTGTTGCAACAAAGTGAAATGGTAACGGGGTTGCCACACATTAGTATTCCAACTGAATTGTGTGAGGAATGTGTGAAGGCTAAACAACACAAGAATGTGTTTAGCAAAGATGCGGGTCGAAGAACCAAAGGCTTACTTGAGGTGGTATGTTACGATGTTTGTGGACCGATGCAAGTAGAGACTTATGGTGGCAATCGATATTTTGTTATGATCGTTGACGATTTTAGTAGGAAGCTTTGGACATATCTTATCAAGAGAAAAGATGAGGTATTTGGAGTTTTCAAGAATTTCAAATCCATGGCGGAGCGGCAAAGCGGTCGGAAGCTCAAAATTCTCAAAACGGATGGTGGAGGTGAGTATACCTCTAGTGAGTTTGGGAAGTTTTGTGATCTTGAGGGAATTGTACGTGAGGTGCTGCCTCCGTATACGCCTCAACAAAACGGGGTTGCCGAGAGGAAAAATCGTACAATAATGAACATGGTGCGTAGTATGCTTTGTGGAAAAAATTTGCCTAAGGAATTGTGGGGTGAGGCCGTGTCTACAGCCACCTACTTGTTGAATAGGTGTCCCACTAAGAAGCTGGAGAAACTCACACCGGAAGAGGCTTGGAGTGGCTTCAAACCGAATTTGAATCATTTGCGCATTTTTGGATCGATTGCATATCGTCATGTACCGAACCAACTTCGGAAGAAATTGGATGATAAGGGTGAGAAGATGATATTTGTAGGATATCACTCTACTGGAGGGTACAAGTTGTTCGATGAAAAATCGGAAGATCGTCATAACCCGGGATGTGACTTTTGATGAAGTCAAAAATGCAGAAAATACAGCAGTAACCGGTTACCCTACTAGCAGTAACTGGTTACTCACAGAAAAACAGCAGCATCTGTTTTTTGAAATCATTGATCCGGAGGCTTCCGACACCGCTGTACCAGCACTTACAGTAGCGCAAAATGATGTTGTTAATAATGGTAGACCAGTGAGGCAAAGAGCCTTGCCTCATAGACTCCGAGATTACGAAAGATTCCAAGATAACAAAGTGAATAACGATGGTGATTTTGTTCATTTCGCGCTTATGGCCGAATCCGAACCGGTAAATGAGGAAGAAGCCTTAAGTGATCCTAAGTGGATATGTGCAATGAAAGAGGAGTTGGAATCTATTGAAAAAAATGGTACTTGGGAGTTGGTCGATTTACCACGTGGAAAGAAACCGATAGGTGTGCGATGGGTCTATAAGGTTAAAGCAAATCCCAAAGGTGAAGTAATCAAGCATAAAGCTCGATTAGTGGCGAAGGGGTTCTTGCAACAAGAAGGTATAGACTATGAGGAGGTATTCGCACCGGTGGCTAGATTAGAGACTATTCGTTTGGTTGTTGGTATTGCGCATAACAACAATTGGATGGTTTACCAAATGGATGCCAAATCTGCGTTTTTGAATGGTCCTTGTCATACCCCGATTTTGGTCCTGAATTTTTTATTTTGTTTGGCACTTGGCCTAAAGTTCATTTGCATACATTCATTCCCAAATCCATATTTTTGTTACACATTGGTCATTGTCTAGGTTTTTTGATCATGGTGCTTTTGATTATAAAATGGATTTTAATATCTTGACTTTTTTTTTTAATTTGATTTTAATTTCAAATTAAGTTTAATTCCAATTGTCAATTTAATCTTAATTGTTTATTTTACTAATGATTAAAACTCTAATCGATTTTAATTTCCAAATGAATGTTAGAGTTGATATCCAAGTAATTTTAAATGAATTATAGATTAATTTGTTTTTAATTTGGTTTTTGCTGATTTGTTATTAGTAATTAAATTGATATTCAAACTAATATTGGATTATTCCTAAAAATCCACATCCATTTTTATAATCAAATATCCAATAATCCAAATCCATTTTAAAATCAAAACTCACCAACAACAAAATCCTCTTCCTAAAACCCTATACCCTATACAATACACCATTCTACATTTTTCATTGTAGAACAAAATTCCAATGCAGCATTGCATATTGCCGCAAACAAGGGCCGTACTCAGTACATGGAGAATCACCACCAATTTGTCTGAAGAATAACAGCCCATACTGAACCCTTAATGTCAGCTGCTTGTTATCAACGGAAGGTATTAATATCAATGCTACAAACAAGGCGGGAAAGACCCCTTTTGACATTGCAGAAAAATTTGAAAGTCCAGATCTGGAAGGGTGCGCCAACTACTCCATTGATAATTACAAAGCCGTCGGTACTGTTGGTTAGCGTTATACAACCTGCCATGACCCTGCCGGAAGAACAACCGTGACAGTAACCTCACACCACATACATGTGACGCATCATGCCGTCAATATCCTGCATCCAGAACCAAATCAAACATTATGAAAGCCAAAGGCAGTTCAGCTGTTAATCAAGTTGAGAATGGAGATACCAACAACAAGTACCTGAAGATGATGATAAACAAGAACTAGTTAACAAAACCGGTCAACTTCATTATTGGCTAATAAAAGATGCTCAGGAAGGTTTCATGAAAGCCTATTATGCAGTGTTGAACAATAAATTTATTACAACAGAAAACTGTGATGAAAAGATGAAAATAGAGACTTGAACCAACTTCTCTGCAGCACAGATGGAGAACCTTCGTCATGGACGGCAAGGGCTAAAATTGCTTTGGATTCGGCAAGAGGTTGATTAAAGCTGGAAGTCCATCAGTCCCTGCCGCTGTTATTGCTCCAAGTTGAAACCCATGTTTGGTTGGAGGATTCTGTCATCACTTGAATAGACGGCGAAGTCTCGGAGATTAAGAGAGAACGAATTAAAGTCCTTTGCACTTCTGGGAAGATGATTGTCGTTAATACTCCCATTATTTATCATAAAGATGCCAAAGTACCACCGTGTGAAATGGATGATAGGACAAAGCTCGCGTACCTGCATGAACCCGAGTCATTAAAAATGTAACCTGAAATCCAACCATGTTGCGAAACTTACCTTTAGAGCAACAACAGGAATTAGCAGCAGACCTCACGCCAAAGTTAAATTGAAAGCATCAACCTCAAATCCTTTGTGGTTACTCATCCTTCAACATCAAAAAAAGCTTATAATTTCGTTGGAAAAACTGGCCCTTCATCCGCCTCAGAAGGAAGGATTAGCAAATTCAACACGGCAGGCATTGTATCCATTTGAGTGCAGATAGGCAAAACTCACATATTCAGGGAGATTTTCAGCAAATGTCTGTCTTCAATATGAGGGCGATGCTGCTATTGTTCAAGACAGTTTTAGTTTTGGGCAGTTTCCCATAATGCTAAAGTTTAAGCGATGCAACTTGAGAGGTGCTTCTCCCCGGAAACTTGTGTCATTGAAGGAAGAGGCATCGGAAATGGGCGGTTACTTCATCGTGAATGGCCTTGAGAGATATATTCGACCTATAATTATGCCAAAACGAAATTATCCAATGAGTACGGTACGAAGTTCATTTAGTGAAAAGCGGGAAGGATATGCTGATAAAGCAGTTGTAATAAGGTGTGTAAGAGCTGATCAAACCTCATTAACGGTAAAATTATATTACCTTCGTAATGGGAGTGCAAGGCTTGGTTTCTGGATACAAGGAAGAGAGTACATGCTTCCTGTGGGTATTTTTTTAAAGGCCCTCATTGACACCACTGACAGAGAAATTTATGTAAATTTGACAAGCTGTTATAATGAAAAGTATGAAAAAGAAAAGGAAAAGTATGCAATAACAGACATGAGGAAGTTAGCCAATAGGATGCAATTTGGAATTCCTGAAGAGAGCTCTTTAGGGGACGGTCTTGGTGAGGGTTATGGAATGCTTGGTCAAGCTGGCAGTGGCAAGCTTCGTGTGTCAGTAGGTCAAAGCAAACTTGCTGCAAAAGTTGCTAAAAAATTCAAGGAAAAGGATTATGGTAGCAGTGGTGCTACATCTGGTTTAACCTCAAGTCTTGCATTTACACCAGTAAATGGGATCGAGCTGACAAATCCACAGGCTCATGCGCATCAACTTGGTAGTGGAACTCAAAGCACCTACTTCTCTGAAACAGGAACCATTTGAACATCAAGCTACAATGAAACCAGAAAATTCATTTTTACTAGAGGAATTCACTGCAGTAACACAAAATTAGTCAAAGTTGGTAAAATTTCAAAAAAATTCCCAAATCGGGATAAAGACAAAACTCAAAGGGAAAGTGAGTTCATAGTACCGTTTCCGGATTGTAGCATAAAATAAGATGAAATTGATTCTGAGCACACAAAAGCGCTTCTGGAAATTTGCTCCATTGAACCTTTGGGGGACCAAACCGAAGCCCTAGCTGTGAAGATAAATAGAAGGAAAAAACCTTAATCAGAGGACGAAATTTAGAGAGGGAGGCAGCCAAACAGAAAACCCTAAATAAAAAAAAATCAATCAAAAACAAACCTTTTGAAGAGGCGAAGGAGGGAGGTTCGAATCTCATCGTTGCCATCGCCACCACCGGAGGTGAGCTCTTTTTTCTTTTCAACCACGATTTCTTGCATGATTCAGGGTATTTAAGTGAGACGCGAGCAATTGAGAAGAGTTTGAGAGAGGTGAGCGCGATTGAGAGGTTTCTTACGGAGATAGAGAAGGCGCGATTGAGAGGTTCTTTTGGTGAGATAGAGGGAGCGAGATTGAGGGTTTGGTGTAAACGAGATGGAAGGAGAGCGTGAGAGATTGAGAGAACATCGTGAGATTTGGAACGGGACGGAGAGATTGAGAGAGGAAGAGTTCTGTCCAATTCATTTCATTTTCTTTTTTTATTTATTATTTACTTTAAGTGTGGTTAAAAACCCTTTAATTCCATTTAAGTGACTGTTGGTTTTTTCAGTAGATGTTAATATTGGTGATTAACGATGATTCTTTTTTTTTACCATTTCCAACTTATTCCCCTTTGGAAACCCAACAGACAAGGGGTTGGGTTTAATTAGGGTAGTCCACCAGTTTTTTTTATTATTAGTTTTTTTATTTTAATTCTTTTTTTAATTTATCTTAGTTTATATATTTAAATTAGTATTAAAATAACAACTAGTTGATAAATAGCCTAGTGGAGAGAGGGTAGTTTCATAGTCTCAAGTGGAGAGGGTTCAATACTCATGTGTAGCATTTTTTTAGTATTTCATTTTCTTTTAGCATTTTATTTTCTCTTAACATTTTATTTTCTTTTAGCATTTTGTTTCTTTTAATATTTTTTATGTCTATGTTGTTTTATTAAGTTCATCATGCATGCAAACCATTTTAAAACTATAAAAATCATTTCTTTTCTCGATTCAATATCGAGCCCTTTTCCATACCCTTGTAAGTCGATTGCTTTTAAGCATCGCCATCAACCTCACATAGCTTACTCTTGGGCTTTCTTACAATGAGCCGGTTCTCTTGCACTTACACTCATACTTTTGCATTATTTGTTGTTTGGGCCCGATTTAATTGTTTCATGATTTTGAATCCCCATTTGACAAAGTGTACCCCACTCCCCCGATGTGTAATAATTTTGTACTGTTTTATTTGTTTGACTATTTAGTTAGATACTAACATAAGAATAAAATCAACCATTTCCAAAAAATACAAAAATATGACTCGATCCAACGTCGAGTATTTTCTCAATAAACAAATCAACTCATTTCTCCCTTCTATTCCATCCCATTTCAAAAAACTTCATCAAATGCTTGATCCAACGTCAAGCCATTTTTCATAATCAAAAACTCAAAAAATATTAATTCATAATTAAGACCTTTTCAATAAAGATGGAAATGGAACGTGGTGTATACCACGCACTCCTGAGGCTAGGATTCGAGATGTATATCTCGCCAATCCTAGCTCTCGCCATCATCCAAATTTATCCGTTTTGTTCTCTTTCAAACACTCATTCAAATCTTTCTCAATCGCTCATCAAATGCTTGATCTAATGTCACGTCATTTTCATAACAAAAACTCAAAAATACCTAATTACCTAATTCTTATTTAAACACTTTTTCAATAAAGGTGGAAATGGGACATGGTGTATACCATGCACTCCTGAGGTTAAGATTCGAGACGTATGCCTCGCCAATCTTAACTCTCGCCATCGTCTAAAATTGTCAATGTGGTTTCGTCAAACTCTTTCTCAATCAAATCTAAGATACCTAAATCTTATTTAATACTTTTTCAATAAAGGTGGAAATGGAACATGGTGTATACCATGCACTCCTGAGGTTAAGATTCGAGATGTATGCCTCGCCAATCTTAACTCTCGCCATCGTCTAAAATTGTCAATGCGGTTTCTTCAAACCATTTCTCAATCAAATTCAAAACACCTAATTCTTACTAAATACTTTTACAAATAAGATGGAAATGGAACATGGTGTATACCATGCACTCCTGAGGCTAGGATTCGAGATGTATATCTCGCTCATCCAAGTTCTCGCCATCACTCAAAACACATCCAACCAACAAAACTCTTTTTTCGCCGCCGTGCGACTAATCAAAAATCTTTTTCATAAATGAAAGGTATATTGTCTTAAGATGATGCAAAACAATGTTTCGGCCACGATTGTTGAGTAGAGATAAATGACGCTTTTCCGAATGTAGATTTATAAATCCGTTCGATGTGTGGTATGCATCCACTCCTCATCTGTTTTGGGTAAAACAATGTTTTCGTCAATTAATACGATATAGCTTTCGCTAAAATTGACCAACAAACAAACATTTTTCTACCCAGAACTACGTAAGCCTTGATTTCTCTTTTGAGATACGTAGGAGCAGGATTTGTAAATCTTGTCAGGCCCACTAATAAAAAACTTAGGTTTAGTCCTTCGTTAAAAAAATCCAAAAACATTTCTTCTTTCTTCTATTCTTTCTTTACCACCTAATAAATTGAAAAGCCTAGCATTTCAGCTAACACTAACGCACACAACTAACCTAATGGTTCCCGTTGAGTACAACGGACGTGAGGGGTGCTAATACCTTCCCCTTTGCGTAATCGACTCCCGAACCCGGATATTGGTTGCGATGACCATATCTTATCCTTTCCTTTTGTCTTGGGTTTTATCGATATTTCCCCTTTCCTTTTTAGGAATAAATAAAGTTCGGTGGCGACTCTGTTTAGTCCATCATTGCGAGCGTGCGATCGCGCTTCGCTTTGAAGTCGTATCCCCGTTTTTTTCGAGGTGCGACAGATGGCGACTCTGCTGGGGACAACACCTAATCCCTAAGCGAGTCAAGCCTAGTTAGGACGTTTGTGTGCCTTTGTTTGTTTAATTGTGTGGCTTTTCTTTATTGTTTTATTGTTATATTGTTATATCTGTTGGATATTGGTTCTATTGTAATTGTTGGTACTTGGATTTTGATTGCAAACCATGTGGGAAAGACTCTACACCCGAGTCTAGAGTGAAAAAACATAAGATAGGACGATGGTTGAGTAGTATGGACTCCCGAGGTGAATACTTCGTAAGGGTCGGTACGAGAACCTCACTTAGAGTAGATTCTTTTGCAAATATTGTCGCCCGAGGTGTATACCTCGTAAGCGCCGATGTTTCAAAGGGGTCCATGACTCTAAGGACCTTTTAGAACATTGAAACTTTGGCCAACTAGAAATGATGGTTGCGTAGTATGGATTCCCAAGGTGGATACCTCGTAAGGATCGATACGAGAACCTCGCTCAGAATAAGATTCTCCAGATGGAGTTGATGACCGGAAAGTATTTTCCGTAAGCGTCAAACAGTCTTTTGAATCCATGACTCTGAGTATCCTGTCTAGAACCTAGTCGATGGTTGCGTAGTACGGACTCCCGAGGTGAATACTTCGTAAGGGTCGGTACGAGAACCTCACCCAGAATAGATTCCCTTGATGGAGTTGACGACCGGAAAGTATTTCCCGTAAGCGTCAAACATTCTTGTGAATCGATGACTCTGGGGATCCTTTGTAACAAAGCCCTAGATCATACCCGGTGAGAACCCCGTTTTGGAAAAGCAATCAAATTTATCAGTACCTCGGACTTTTGAACCCGTGTATTGAAAAAAAAAACACAAATATGCATGGCTTGCATTGCATTCATTCACATTCCATTGCATATGCATTTGTCATCATGCATTTCATATCATTTCTCGAAAATACCAAAAAACTCATCCATCCTTTGTCCGTGAAGCAAAGTGATTCTCAACACGCGTTTAGAACAAAGAACCATGTCTCAGGAGATGATGGACGAGCTAACGAAAAGCCAAGAAGCACTGAAGGAGGAACTTAATCTTTTGAAGAGCCAAATGAGGTGGGTCTTGGAAACCCTGCAAGTCTTGTTGAGAAAAGAGGGTCACCCAATATACGCTGCTGCAACAAAGAGAGCTACTACACCACATCCATCTGGTGTTACTCCAAGTCAAGGGAAATTCTATGTGGCAACTCCCCATTTACCAGTATATGAACCTCCCTCAAGACGTCATCCTCAACATCCTCTGGCTATTGCTCCTCAAAGTCACCAAAGCCAGGTTCAGAACAAAAATCAGAATCAGAACAAGGGGAACAAGGATCACAATGACTCGATTCCGGTGCCATATAGCAAGCTCTACCCGCAACTGATCCAAAATGCTTTGGTGACCCCTCGAGCTCTCGCACCTGTGTCACCATACCTGTCATGGTACAATCCAAATGCAACATGTGAATTCCATAAAGGAGCATTGGGACATGACCTAGATTCTTGCTTTTGCGCTAAAAGCCTTGGTACGAGGACTGATTAACAAAAAGAGCTTAGTTTTTGAAGAAGATCACCCGAAGATCAAGTGCGAATACCATACTGGGACAATGGGGCACTCCATCGAGGAATGCAAGAGTTTTAAGCTCAAGCTGCAAGGATTGATTGACATAAGGTCACCAACACTCAAGGAGGAAGGGTCAAGTACATATACCCTGATTTCTGAGCCAGGTAATGAGAAAGGGAAAGGACCCTTGAGACCCCTCAAGGTTTTGTTCCACAAGGAAGATGTCAGGGATATGGCTAATGAGCTATCATTGTTTCCTGGTAAGAGCATTGAGATACCGTCTTGGATTTCCAATGTCACGATCCATACCAATGAAAGAAAAGGAGAAGTGAGTAGTGGATCCAAGAGGGTTGCGTTCGACGATGAGATTGAAAGAAAAGAATTTGAAGATCATCATGTCAAAAAGCTGGTTGATCCCAATCTTCAAGTTTGAAGAAATCAATTCCCTAAAGCTGGCAATCATTTGGTTGTTTCAACATTTCTTTTGTAGTTTCTTTGCATGTTGGTTGTTATTTGCTTTTAAACATTGTTGTTTTATTTGAATTGGTAATATTAATGAAATGTTTCTTTTGAATTGATCCATTCGTATTCACTCGTTTTTCATTTATGTTAAAAAACAAAAATTCTCCTCTCATTCACTTTTGTTTATCAAACTATTGTGTTAACAAAGATTGGAGGGAGGATGATGAAAATAAAACACCTGAAATTGTTGTGGTATGCTTTTGAGTAAACCTTGTCGATGAGGTAAGGCATTGTTTCAAATCCCCAAACACTGAAGAGATAAGGAGTTAATCCCTAGTTGTCGCATCCGCGAAAAAACAACCGGCGGGCTAAAACAAAAACAACACAGAGCCGCCACTGCGCGTTATTTATCCCGAAATAGGGAAAGGAAACGCTCAGAGAAACCTGGAAAGAACATGGTCTCACGACCAAAGAGAAAGGGTAAGGGAGTCGGTTACGCAAGGGGAAGGTATTAGCACCCCTCACGTCCGTCGTACTCGACGGGATCCACGTTCTAAAAGAAAGAATAGGTTGCTAAAACATCACACACACACAGGGAACGCAGGTGGGGTTAAGAGAAGGGAGCTCGATAGGACATCGCATCCTATGCCTACGTATCTCGTCTGGAACGAGAATCAGAGCTGCCGTAGTTCGGCTCACGCACGCCAAACAAGACACACCGGCAAACATGGAGCCTGAATGCCAATCACTGGACTTACATCAGCATCCGAACCAAAACACACAAAAGGGCAAACGTGGAGCCCGACCGCCAATCACTGGACTTACGTCAGCATCCGAACCAAACACACAATCAGATAACAAGCAAACACACACAAAAAGAAAAAAAAAGTGCCCGGAGAGACCTCGCACGGTCTCCTGCCTACATACCTCGTCTGGAACGAGGATCAGGGCGATGTAGTTCCCCCTCAAGGGAAAGAAATTTTAGCCAGAAACCGAGGGAAGACACACTACCAGGGAGCTGTACTCGAGCCTAGTGTTGTCATGCATCATTGCCCTATGTTGTGGTTTCTACCTACTTGCACAACTGCAATCTAATCCTATCCAGGAAGAAAGCAAGCATACAAGCATACAAGCAAACAGAGCAAACAAATATTCACAAAGCACACACTATAACCAATCAAGTGAGGCTCAAACAATGGGTTTGACTGCCGAAGCAAGTCATCTGTACAAGGGTATATTCGCTCTTAACCTTGCCATTACGAGGCTAAGGTGAAGCAGATGAAAGATGAGTGAAGATCAGACTTCACAGCTCTTATCTCTGACCAGGGAGAGCTTCAGACAAAGGAGCGTGGGTCCAGAATGGAGGGACCCTTCTACGCTCAAGGACTCTGACTCGATTGTGCAACAGCACAGGATCTTGGGTTTGTGTCCCAATGCATCAACACACAGCCGCGTGAGCAGAGGGACGACTCACAGAATAGTGGGGGATAGATTGCATATCCCTTTGATCCACCAATTGCCTCATAGAGGTCTTTACCTGCTTGGCACAAATGTAAACAACCACAAACATCGCCTCTTAAGGAGGACTTCAGACAGTTGCCTGGCCAAGTAACAGGCCAGGTCTTCCAGACTACATGAAGAATAGAAGTCCTACCTCAAGTGGTTTAAAAACCAAGCAGCAGCAAGCAAGTTCTTAAAGAACTGTAAGCGACTAAATGTACCTGAAATCAATCAAGTATCATCAGTACTCAGACAGACAAACAATAAACAGCAAATGTTAATCAGTTAATCTGTACAAACAACACAGGTTAATGCACACAAATGCAAACTATAAGCTCAAGCTCAAGCTTCACAACCTACAAAACAAAGTCAAGTTAGTTTATAAACATCAACCAAACTCAATTCAAATTGCCTTGAAGCAATCTCCTTAAGCATTGTGCATTTCATCCTGAAAATCCAAACCAAATGTGAGAAACTAGACCACTAGGCCAAGCCTAGGGTCCAAAAGGGAGAAAAAATTCTAAACAGCAAACAATTCTCAACCAAAACCAAATTAATGCAAATAGAAAGCAAATGCAATTGATCCCATACTCATATCATTCTCCATATTCATTTCATGACCAAAACAAGTCAAACTAGGTCAAATGCAACATCCAATGTCCAAACAGAATGAATTCCATCAAAAGCATACCAAAACAATTCCAAAAATCTTCAAATAATTCACACCTAAACAGGACATATTCAAGGTATAGCATGTCAATTTTCAGCTCAATTGGACAAAAGGAACTAGGTCAATGAAAATCAAGAAATCCAGACACAATTATTCAAGCCAATTCATAGCATCAACACAAGCATTCACTTCAAAAATTCATAAAACAGTGAAACCAATTAAGAAATGAATGGGACCAAAAGCATGATATCCTACATTGTGTCCATAACCAGCATACCAAATTTCATCTTCATCCAAAACCATATGAGAATTTCACAAAGGATATGCAAACATGTATCACACAATGTTACCAAATAATCATACAATGAAGAAAATCATCAATCAAATGGAAAATGCCATAGAAAAATCCAGAACAATTCACATGTTATCTTGACATATCAATGATCATCCATGTAAAATTTCAACTCAATCAAACAATCATAGGTCATGCAAATAAATTCATGAAGTTGACCTAGCTAGGTGTGACACAAATTGTCACACCTAGATTCAAAAAAACATATCTCAAACACCAGGTATCCAAAAATCATAAACTTTACATGAAAATCACCATCAACATGTCCAGAATGAGCACAAAAAATTTCAAACATTTCTTTACAAGTATGAGCATTTCATGTTAAAAATGGCAAAACATGCAAAAAATGTACACAAGTCAAAGATCAATAGGCCAGGTCAACATTTCTCCATGCACAACTTATGTTACCATGCCTATAAAAAACTAGAGGAAATTTGGGATCTATCAAAAAAAGTCTCACTATTTTTGGACTTAAAATGAATTTTCTATGATTTTTTTAAGTTTGTTAAATTATGTGATAATTATTTAGAATGAATTTGGTTTAATTAATGGAGCAGTGGCAAAACTGTAAATAACTAAAGCCAAGCTAGACGCGGTACTGTAGCATCTTGATGCGTTGTCATTGCGTGAATGGACAGTACAGGCGCGAAACAGGTTTTTGAAAAAAGTAATGCTGCGAAAACGGATCAAACGTAACATTTTTCCAGATTCTCGAAGCTCTTCTTCGCGCCCATGGAGTTCTTCAACGGCAGCATCGGTTACGAGCGAAACTCAACCAAAATACGCAAATGATACATGGTTGGAAAGGTCTAAGCATGTAGGTCACGAATATACAAACGCAATCTCCTAATTCCTACTATGCTAGACGGATCGAGCGGTTAAAGGTTCACATTCAAACATTCAAAGCATGATATCTCTCTCTACAGTTAATCATTTCCAAAACTAAGCACATCATGGCGATCTACATACAACGATCTTTCAAACGCATATAATAATTTAAGAAATCATGAGATTCGAATTTGCACCTTAGTTTGATGACAGTGATGAATTTGGAAGCCTTTGCGCGCAATTCCTCAAAACAGTCCAAGCTTGATGATAGGGAAGGTGAATGCAAAAGATAGATTAGCTCAAGATCACTCCAATTGTGAGAAATTGCGATTTGCCATTGATGAACCAAAGATGAACAGTTGCGAATCTTGATGGTTATGGTGATGATTCCTCAAAACAGTCCAAGCTTAAGGCTTATGGAAGATGAAGCAAAAGGAATTTTGCACTTTGATGAAGAATTGAGGAAGATTGGATCAAAAGAGTTTTGATGAAGTTCTTGAGATTTTGGAGAATTGGAGGGAAAATCAGTTAGGTTCTTGAGAATTGTGATTATGTGTGCAATTCAGTTATGATTAGGATTAAATACTCCAGCTCTAATCACCTTGTTAATCACTAATTAACCAAATGCAATGTAATTAGCATAATGTGCAATTTCAATTCAAGGGCAAAAATGCCATTTCACATAAGGGCTCATGACAGCTGTATGACAGCTCACACACTCTCCAAATTCCATTTGTGATGTGTTGCAACTTGTCTCATGGCAATTGGTTTTGTATTTTTCATTTTCACCATGTCATGTCAAATTGTGTAATTTCAAGTGCAAGTTCAAAAATGAATTGTTCAAATATTGCACCTTGAATGTTTATGACCATTCAAACCATCTCTAATTGTCATTTGTGAGGTGTTGCAAAAATCCCCATTCCAAAATTCCCATTATTTCTCAACTTGGACCATTTTGCCCCTGGATTTTTAACTGTACACCTGAAAATTGACTTTTTGCATTGACCATTTTTGATGAATTCCAATTATGCACCATGAAAGTACATGTCAAATAGAGTTTGCACATAAAAAGATCATTCAATTTGGACACTCCATGTGGAAGTTATGCCACTTTGATTATGGGTCATTTTTGAAATTGAATGGACCATAACTTGCCAACCATACATGGGAATTTCAAGTTCTTGGAATTTTTGGAAAGGTGAGACCAAGATCTACAACTTTTATGTTGAACAAATTTTCATTTGAAGCTTCCTTGGACATGTAATTTTGTGGTCAAAAACTTTCCATTTTTGGAAACTTCCATTACAAGTCACTTTCTATTTTTGGCAATTTCTTGTCCTGACTTGATTTTATCCATTCTTGAGCTTTGCAATGTCAAATAACACTTGTTCCAACATGAACGAAGTATATCCCACTCATTTCCACCTCCAAATCCATTAAATCATGCACAGTTGACCACAGTTGTCTTTTTCAACTGATAGATGAATTTGGCAATGCATAGAACAATCTGAGCCCCAATTCTCTGATGAAATGGCCCAAGGATGAAACCCTAGCCTCAATATGCTCAATATAATCACATGATGATCCTCATATCCAACATAGACCCCATCTCCTTGCTATGCCCTGATTGGCCCAATGCACCTGATTAGGGTTGACCAGTGGTCAAAACCCTAATCTCAAGGAATCTTGATCAAACACTTGATGATGACAAACCATGATGATGATGATGAATCATTTCAAACAAGATAAGGACCAATCTCCTTGAGAATCACAAAACCCTAATTTGGACCTCCACATCCTCAGATGATTAATGACCAGTCCAATGAAACCCCAGCATGCACATGACCTCTTCATCTCCTGATCAAGACTTGTGAGGATGACTTGCACAATGTAACCACATGATATGCAATATGTAATGCCTAATGACCTAAAAAATGATATGCAACATGATATGCTAGTCCCAAGAGAGGAGGGCAAATTTTGAGGTGTTACAGCTGCCCCTATTCAATCCACTATGAACCTGTCGATATGAATAGCCTCGGCTTTCAGATGATCAGGATGAAGAGTGATTGAATACCAAGAACAGACGAACAATTTGCACTCTGATGGGAAATAAATAACCATGCCTATCAGAATCGGCGAAGAAACAATCTCTGAAACAAACATCCGTCTGGTACGGAAAAATTCGGCCTGAATACCGAAACAACAACGTCAACCTGGATACCAAAATAAATGGTAACGCAGGGATAACCCATGGCCTGAATACCACATCCGCTCGGGATTATTATTCTCTTCCTTTTTTGCTTTTCTTGAACCCCGAAATTTTTCTGATAATCCTTTGCTTTTTTTCATTTTCTTGAACCCCGAAACTTTTCTTTCGCGCAAATGATCCCCGATCACTGCATTTGAACCCCGCTCTCCTATTTGCCAAATAATGAACCCCATTCTCTGATTTTGAACCCCAGTCGCCTGACGATAACTTGCGATCGCCATTGTGAACCCCATCTCCAGAAAATGCCGCAACATCTCCCTTTCTCCATTTGAACCCCATCTCCAGAAAAGGCCTCAACATTTCCCTTTCTCCGATTGAACCCCGTTCTCCAACTTCTTGTGATAATTCCGCTGGCAACGCCGGAAATAACACCAAACACCACTCTGAGGGCGACATGTCAGAGGGTATACCTTCACAAAAGGAAGGTAGCATGTGTATCTCTTCCTCAGAAGACACCTATAACGACCTCCATTGGCCTCAGCCAGAGTCTAAGGTGACACATGAACAGAAGATAATCCTAAGGACCTCATCCTGGATATAATCTTCAACTCCAATCTCTGTTTGAACCCCAGAAAATACCTCAGCATTTCCTTTTCTCCGTTTGAACCCCGATCTCCAGAAAATGTCGCAACACTTCTCTTTCTTCATTTGAACCCCATCTCCAGAAAATGCCTCAACATCTCCTTTTCTCCATTTGAACCCCGGAATCGCGCTGATCGCGTAACGTCTTCTGATATTATTTCCATCTCTGTCCGAC
Organism: Lathyrus oleraceus; assembly: GCF_024323335.1. NCBI lineage: Eukaryota > Viridiplantae > Streptophyta > Magnoliopsida > Fabales > Fabaceae > Lathyrus > Lathyrus oleraceus. Next base: position 49,221,262 of record NC_066580.1, on the reverse strand, counting down.
GGAAACATTTCCTCCAATATCGCACTACTGGGGAACACTGCTGATCTGACGTCATGATGCTAAACTCCTCAGAGTAACATCTTCACCATCTGGTGAAACCAAACCTTCAAGCGGTAACCACGGCTTGAATCGCGTTGATCGCGTCATGACGTTGAACTTATCCAAGTAACATCTTCACCATCCGGCGAAACCAAATATCAAGCGGTATCCACGGCTTGAATCGCGCTGAACGCGTCATGATGTTGAACTTATCCAAGTAACATCTTCACCATCCGGTGAAACCAAATATCAAGCGGTATCCACGGCTTGAATCGCGCTGAACGCGTCACGATGTTGAACTTATCCAAGTAACATCTTCACCATCCGGCGAAACCAAATATCAAGCGGTATCCACGGCTTGAATCGCGCTGAACGCGTCACATCTCCATCTTTGTCCGACGGAAAAAATCTCCTCCAGTATCGCACTACTGGAGAACATCAAATCTCAAGCGGTAATCACGGCCCGAGTAACTGATACTTGCAATACTGATGATTTTCCAACTAGTGAAACCACTCCTCAAACGGTAATCACGGCTCGAGTAGCATCTTCACCCACTGGCAGAACCATATCTCAAACGGTAACCACGGCTTGAGACTAGCCTATGCTTGCAATGATGCATGATTGATTTTTCTGCGTAATGCTCCATAATTATGGAAATGCTACGCGATTATTTATTCTATGCAACATGCTATGCTATTTTTTCATGATGAATGTATAAAAACGTCCCCCTCAAGGGATTCTGCTGGGGAGCACGAGACACTCCGCTGAGGAACTCGTCAATACTCCGATTCCGCCCTGCTGGGGAATAACACTGCTGCTGGGAAAAGGCAACCCTTGCTGGGGAAGAACCTCCTTTGCACCCGATCCACTCGAAAAACTGCTGGGGATAAGCACCACCAACGCTCTGTGGGGATACAACAGTCTTTGACTTGCTGGGGATATCAATCCCAACTCTGCTTTGGGAAACCCTCCCAGATACCTGACGACTTCACTGGGGAAATGCTTACAGATACTCTGCTGGGAAACAGCCACCTCCAAGCCTGGCAACTGGGGAAGCATCGATCTGACACCTGCTGTGGATAACCATCCTGACCCTGCTAGGGAAACGAATGCCACTCCGCTGGGGACAACCCATGCAATCCATAGATAGAATCAACTCAGCTGGGGATGCAGATATCGGACTGCTACGGAAACTCATCTGATCCACTGGTAGGATGAACACTGCTGGAGATATATTTCATTGAAACCCGCTCCACTCGGGGAATAGCAACCTTCAGGCTTGGCTGCTGAGGAAACATCGTTTACCCGCCGAGGATAACCATCCTGACCCGGCTGGGGAATCCACAGACCTCGGATCTGCTAGGGAGTTGGTCCTCTAATTCTACTTGGGGACCTCGCTGGGAAAATGAGAAAAGTTGGTACAGAACACCCGTCGACTCGTCGAACCACGGTATCCGCCTCCCAATCTCGTATCGGCTTTCCACTTTTGAGAACTCCCAGACTCGTCTGGACCTTTTCTGCTCCATCATCTTGTATTCCCAATCGCTCCGAGCTCGACGAAGATCGAACTCCTGGGATTTATACATAATTTCAATTTTCCGACTTTGAAGAGTCTTCTTGATTAATTCCAAAGGTCGTCGGACGTCTCGACGTCTTCTTATCGCTTCTCTACCCGTTCATTCGTCCCTGACTAGACCCTGCGGGAATTTCTACAGACTTTCCAATCTTCCGATTTTGAAGAGTCTTCTTGATTATCATTCAAGGATCGTCGTACGTCTCGACGTCTTCTCGTCATCCCTTCATATTCATTCGTCCCAGATTGGACTCCATAGGGATTTGTTTCGCCAACAGCTTCCACATCACAACCTGCAAGTGAATGAAAATATCTAACAGTTCCTGCAAAACAGATCGTTAGATAAAACCGTGCCCCAGGCGTGTCAAGATTTCAACACTTGGGTCACTCAACCTTCCAAATAAGATTTCAAGCTTTCAATCTTATAAACATGCACTGGAAGGGACCTGTATGTCTTAAAATGCAAGATTCTTTATCAAAAATATCTGGATGTTTTTGCAATCAAAGCGGTAGTGAAAAACAAAAACAAAATTATTTGACTGAATATGCATTTTATTGATTGAAAATAGTGTGGCTCAAATTGAGCAATACAAAGGAAGCAATTCCTGAAAAGAGGTAATTGCACAAAAGGAAAAATCTATCCTAATGGCAATGTGAAACCCGTAATCTCATCGAGTCCCAACTCGGTTACACCCCATATGTCCTCAGACTCTCCGTGCCTTCTGCCTTCTGAACAAGACGATTCTGATTGATCCCTACCGGGTATTATCCATGATGCTTTAACCAAAGCGCAAACGATCATGCCGGACGCAGCTGTTCGTTTCAATCCCTCTTTTGCCTGGACCGCCCTTTCGGGTTTTCAGTCCACCGGGATACCCCTTTTTGCCCAAGTCGCCTTTTCAGGTTCTCGACTTGCCGGGTGTACAATTTTTCATTTTCATCCCTAATTTCTGCCCGAACCTTTCTTTCTGTTTTTTGGTTCGCCGGGATGCCCATTTTTGCCTGGACTATTTTATTCTTTTTGTCCAGCGGGTCTCTTTATACGAAGTATTTTTTAAATGCGTCCGCATTCACAGGGGATGGAAAATCCTCACCATCCATAGTCGTTAACAACAAGGCTCCGCCAGAGAAAACCTTCTTGACCACGAATGGACCTTCATAATTCGGTGTCCATTTACCCCTTCGATCGTTTTGAGGAGGAAGGATCCTTTTCAGCACCATATCACCCACGTGATATACCCGAGGTCGTACCTTTCTGTCAAAAGCACGCTTCATCCTCTGCTGGTATAACTGCCCATGACAGATGGCTGCTAGCCTCTTTTCCTCAATCAGGCTTAACTCTTCATACCGAATCCTTACCCATTCCGCCTCTTGCAATTTCACGTCCATCAGGACTCTCAAAGAGGGAATCTGGACCTCAACAAGTAATACGGCCTCCATCCCATATACCAAAGAGAAAGGAGTTGCCCCAGTAGATGTGCGCATCGAAGTTCGGCATTCAGGATACAAGCTTCGTACTCAGCCACCATTGTTGGTGCATTCAAATGCTGACCAGGCCACAAAAGGAATGTGGGATCCTTCCGGCATAACCACAACAGCACTAACTCCTTCACATTAACCCCATCAGACATCAGAATCCGTTCGGATTCAGGGTCAGGCCCCTCCTCCGGGATCGGTCACTCTCAATCTTTCGATTGGAGCACCTCGAGATGTCCTCATCAGGGAACTCAAACTTCCTCGGTTGATAATCCTCCACGGTTTGCTGGGCGATGTAATCAGACAACACCCTCCCCTTGATTGCTTTCTGAGAGGTATATCGAATATCGTATTCAATCAAAATCATTGGCCCTTTCGCAACCCGTCCGGTCATTGCTGGCTCTTTCAGAAATCTACCTGATCAGATCCATCTCGAAATCCACAAAGTGGTATGAACCAGCATATACTGTCTCAGTCGGCGAGCAGCCTATGCCAAAGTACATCAAGTTCCCCGAGCAGTGAATGTATTGTTTCACAGTCGGTAAACTTTTTGCTAAGGTAAATTGCATGCTCTTTTCGACCAGACTCATCATGCTGACCCAATACACCTCGTAGACCCCTCGAAGGCCGTCAAGTATCAGATTAACAATTGCTCCTTCCACGGGAGACATCGGAATCAGAGGCTCCTGCAACTTATTCTTTTACCATTCAATGCCCCTTGGCAATCATTATTCCACCTGACCGTTTGATTCTTTTTTCCAACAACTTGAATATAGGTTCGCACGTGGCTGTTAGATGAGATGTGAACCATGACATGTAGTTCAATCTACCCAGGAGACCACGAACCTCTTTTTTGTTCTCGGTTCAGGCCTTGTTTCCCTTCTTTTTTTTTCTTTTTTTTTTTTTTTTTTTTTTTTAGCAGGATCAACCTCGATTCCTCTCTTATAATGAACCCCCAGCATTTTACCGGACCGCACTCTGACAGTGCACTTATCTGAATTCAACCTCAGTTTGAATCATTTCAACTGGTCAAACGACCTGCCCCAGTCTGCCAGATGCCCCTCTTCTGTGCGGGGACTTTGCTATCATGTCATCATCATAGCATTTGATTTCATGATGAATCATATCATGAAACAAAGTCACCATGGCTCTCTGATATAGGCATTGGCGTTCTGCTTCTCTAGAGGACAGTCTTCTCTCCATGGTAGCTTGTGCACAACGACATTGGTATCCGACCCGGGCGTACCCCGACATGACCAGGCAGAAGCATCCACATGCTCTTTCAACAGGGCCACCATTCTGCTCTCGACTTGCCTCTGAAGCGACCCCAATTTTCACTTCCTTCCTGACCTCGGCAGTGCTTGGAATAACAATCTTAATCCGCTCCTTATGCGGCTGAATCACCCTCTCCTCTTGTTTCAACAACCTGGCTAATTCCAGCAGATCACAATCTTCTTCGCCTTCTTCTTTGGCATGATAGATCGGATTGTCGAAGTCATATGAGGTATAACCAAATTGTTATCAACGAGATCCGGAGAATTATTTTTCGACTTTGGGACGAGACAAATCAAAAAAGAAAAATGAAAACAAACATTGCCATTTTTTAGTTATTTTTAAACTGTAAAAATAAATGAAAAACAGGGAACACCGCTTTTTGACTGAAAAACATCCATTTATTAATGATGCAGAATGTTGCAAAATATGAACATGAGGTGGCCCTTACAATGAACCATTACGTGTCGGGCAACACGCAAGGCTTTCATGCAAATAAAATCAAAATAGAAATCATTACTCTTCCGGATGAGTGGCAGTGCTGATTTGTTAGGCCTTCCAGCTTCCTGGTACGCACGATTTTATCCACGATTCCAGTTCGCGGTCACTATCAATCTCTTCACCCACTGTATAGGCGTGATCTGAACCTAGCATTCCAGCACTGACAAAGGTGAACGACGAACGACGTCCTCTGTTCTGCTCAGACGAGTCTTGACCTGGATGATAACCAATCCCAAACATATCCGCCTTTACCACAATGCCTATGATTTTTCCCCAGCCTGGGATCCCTCCATTTCTCACCACTTCCACCGCCTGTTTGTAAGAAGAAATGGACGGCTTTTTCTCTTTCTCAACACCATCGGCATTTTTCACCTGGATGGTTTCAACTGCCAGACTGGGTGCTTTACACCTTACATCGTCCATTTCTACTTTCATCTTTCCCTGGATCGATTCCCCAATTACTACACACCCCTTTGTAGCGATGGCCGCACAACAATCATCAACACGAGGGAAAGCTCCATTTTTCGTCGGGCGTTTTGGGACCACAGACATGGGCATTCTTAACTGATCCTTCTCAGTCACCTCGATCCCTTTCTTGTTCTTCGACATCATCTCCACTTTTACAGGACCATGTCTTGTCACGGGGTTAGCACTATCATCTGTCGTCGGTGCAAAATTGATTGCCTTAGAATCCACCAAGTCCTGGACCACATGCTTAAAAGCTTTGCAATCCTCAACATGATGTCCGGGTGCCCCAGCATGGAACTCACACCTGACATTCTCATCATAACTGGCAACCCTCTGATCCGGTTTCCCTGGAACCAATATCCTTGGCTGCACCAACCCAAGATCCTTCAACTTTTTAAACAGAGAGGCGTAAGTCACGGACGGCTTATTGAAATGACGATCTGTCGTCCTCCTTCTCACTTGGCCCACTGCTCTTTGTGTCCTCTGTTGAGGTGGTGGTTGCCGCTGTTGTGCAGATCGATTACTAGTAGGGATCGTTACCGTATCAGCATATGGGTGATAACGATCCTTACCGCGTTCTCTTTTGGCCTGCACACCACCTGATTCGACTTCCTTCTCAAGATGACCATTGCCAGAGGGTTTCTTTGCTACAGAGCCAGAGGGATTTGTTACTTCGGACGACGGAGCCTTTCCCTGAACTTTCTCCTCGATCATCCAGCCCTCAATCCTTTCCAATCTCTCGGCCATGGCTTTCTGCCCCAAGGCAAGCCCTTGCACAACACTGAACAAATCCCTCACCATCTCTTTCAGTTCGAGGATGTCGGCGTTGGGAGAATCCATCAGTTTGGATTTGTTGCCCCTAGCAGGATATCTGAGCAAACAAGCTATGCGCACCGGTTGACACCTACAAAACAGTAAATGGGTTAATATGCATGAATGCAACATCTATCCATATGAGGAAGATTCCGTCCTTTGATTCTGGTTTCATCGAGACGGATAATATTTTGACATCCACATTCTGAAATTCAAGATGTCTCTCAACCAGATTCTCAATCAATAATACTCCCCATATGGCTAGACATAGGTTCGATGCAGATGAATGCAAAATGAGAATGATGCAGATGAATGCAATGGGCCATCCTCCAAGTCCTCTGATCATCTGTTGCTCTGAATCACAGCCCTGATCTCTGAACCGATCACAACCATCTGAAGTCTGGTTAACCACAAATCCGACTCAAGGGTCCCGAAATAAACGGGAGATACATCATCATCATCATCAAACCATCTCTTGGCAGATACCCATAACCATCTGAATCGGCCCGGGGAATCCTGAAATAAACGGATCCCCACTGATAAAATCGGCCCGGGGAATCCTGAAATAAACGGATCCCCACTGATAAATACCACGGACAGCACTCCGGCGTCACGACAATAAATGGCCATAAATCCGACTTATAAATAGGACTCTGATCCACGGAACAAAAAGTCACCATCTGAACATGCATCTGTAAGAATCACCCTCCCCTCACAGGTAAATTCTAATCAGGTCACCCTAAGGAGGATAATAGTCTCGACAATCGGGCAGAGATACTCAATGGGTTTTCCCTTTCGGGTGTGCCATTGTAGCTCTCCTGAGATCATCTAAACCAAAGGTCCGGGAAATGATCGGTCACCAGAGTCAACAGTTCAGATGAAGTAACTCAACCAAAGTGGAATATCCACAGAGGCAAGCACTATCAAATGAACCTCGTCCGGCTTGTGGTACATCATGCTGCCAGGCACATATTGACCTAACATGAAGGAGGCAACATGAGACCACACTAGTCCTAGGTGTATACTCGGGCCTGGGTTTTAGCCCCACTCAGAACGCCCACCCCAAACAGAGGAACCACCTGCACAGAGGACGGCAACAATAATAGTATGATGCATGCAAATATTTATGCAAATATATACACAGTCAGAATAATAAATGCAATAAATACAGCAAAACAAGCAACCTAAACTATCCTAAAACGCTAGGAAGGACTCGCTTAGGGAAGATGGACCAGCACAGGTCAACATCCTATAAATCCCCAGCAGAGTCGCCAGCTGTCGCATCCGCGAAAAAACAACCGGCGGGCTAAAACAAAAACAACACAGAGCCGCCACTGCGCGTTATTTATCCCGAAATAGGGAAAGGAAACGCTCAGAGAAACCTGGAAAGAACATGGTCTCGCGACCAAAGAGAAAGGGTAAGGGAGTCGGTTACGCAAGGGGAAGGTATTAGCACCCCTCACGTCCGTCGTACTCGACGGGATCCACGTTCTAAAAGAAAGAATAGGTTGCTAAAACATCACACACACACAGGGAACGCAGGTGGGGTTAAGAGAAGGGAGCTCGATAGGACATCGCATCCTATGCCTACGTATCTCGTCTGGAACGAGAATCAGAGTTGCCGTAGTTCGGCTCACGCACGCCAAACAAGACACACCGGCAAACATGGAGCCTGAATGCCAATCACTGGACTTACATCAGCATCCGAACCAAAACACACAAAAGGGCAAACGTGGAGCCTGACCGCCAATCACTGGACTTACGTCAGCATCCGAACCAAACACACAATCAGATAACAAGCAAACACACACAAAAAGAAAAAAAAAGTGCCCGGAGAGACCTCGCACGGTCTCCTGCCTACATACCTCGTCTGGAACGAGGATCAGGGCGATGTAGTTCCCCCTCAAGGGAAAGAAATTTTAGCCAGAAACCGAGGGAAGACACACTACCAGGGAGCTGTACTCGAGCCTAGTGTTGTCATGCATCATTGCCCTTTGTTGTGGTTTCTACCTACTTGCACAACTGCAATCTAATCCTATCCAGGAAGAAAGCAAGCATACAAGCATACAAGCAAACAGAGCAAACAAATATTCACAAAGCACACACTATAACCAATCAAGTGAGGCTCAAACAATGGGTTCGACTGCCGAAGCAAGTCATCTGTACAAGGGTATATTCGCTCTTAACCTTGCCATTACGAGGCTAAGGTGAAGCAGATGAAAGGTGAGTGAAGATCAGACTTCACAGCTCTTATCCCTGACCAGGGAGAGCTTCAGACAAAGGAGCGTGGGTCCAGAATGGAGGGACCCTTCTACGCTCAAGGACTCTGACTCGATTGTGCAACAGCACAGGATCTTGGGTTTGTGTCCCAATGCATCAACACACAGCCGCGTGAGCAGAGGGACGACTCACAGAATAGTGGGGGATAGATTGCATATCCCTTTGATCCACCAATTGCCTCATAGAGGTCTTTACCTGCTTGGCACAAATGTAAACAACCACAAACATCGCCTCTTAAGGAGGACTTCAGACAGTTGCCTGGCCAAGTAACAGGCCAGGTCTTCCAGACTACATGAAGAATAGAAGTCCTACCTCAAGTGGTTTAAAAACCAAGCAGCAGCAAGCAAGTTCTTAAAGAACTGTAAGCGACTAAATGTACCTGAAATCAATCAAGTATCATCAGTACTCAGACAGACAAACAATAAACAGCAAATGTTAATCAGTTAATCTGTACAAACAACACAGGTTAATGCACACAAATGCAAACTATAAGCTCAAGCTCAAGCTTCACAACCTACAAAACAAAGTCAAGTTAGTTTATAAACATCAACCAAACTCAATTCAAATTGCCTTGAAGCAATCTCCTTAAGCATTGTGCATTTCATCCTGAAAATCCAAACCAAATGTGAGAAACTAGACCACTAGGCCAAGCCTAGGGTCCAAAAGGGAGAAAAAATTCTAAACAGCAAACAATTCTCAACCAAAACCAAATTAATGCAAATAGAAAGCAAATGCAATTGATCCCATACTCATATCATTCTCCATATTCATTTCATGACCAAAACAAGTCAAACTAGGTCAAATGCAACATCCAATGTCCAAACATAATGAATTCCATCAAAAGCATACCAAAACAATTCCAAAAATCTTCAAATAATTCACACCTAAACAAGACATATTCAAGGTATAGCATGTCAATTTTCAGCTCAATTGGACAAAAGGAACTAGGTCAATGAAAATCAAGAAATCCAGACACAATTATTCAAGCCAATTCATAGCATCAACACAAGCATTCACTTCAAAAATTCATAAAACAGTGAAACCAATTAAGAAATGAATGGGACCAAAAGCATGATGTCCTATATTGTGTCCATAACCAGCATACCAAATTTCATCTTCATCCAAAACCATATGAGAATTTCACAAAGGATATGCAAACATGTATCACACAATGTTACCAAATAATCATACAATGAAGAAAATCATCAATCAAATGGAAAATACCATAGAAAAATCCAGAACAATTCACATGTTATCTTGACATATCAATGATCATCCATGTAAAATTTCAACTCAATCAAACAATCATAGGTCATGCAAATAAATTCATGAAGTTGACCTAGCTAGGTGTGACACAAATTGTCACACCTAGATTCAAAAAAACATATCTCAAACACCAGGTATCCAAAAATCATAAACTTTACATGAAAATCACCATCAACATGTCCAGAATGAGCACAAAAAATTTCAAACATTTCTTTACAAGTATGAGCATTTCATGTTAAAAATGGCAAAACATGCAAAAAATGTACACAAGTCAAAGATCAATAGGCCAGGTCAACATTTCTCCATGCACAACTTATGTTACCATGCCTATAAAAAACTAGAGGAAATTTGGGATCTATCAAAAAAAGTCTCACTATTTTTGGACTTAAAATGAATTTTCTATGATTTTTTTAAGTTTGTTAAATTATGTGATAATTATTTAGAATGAATTTGGTTTAATTAATGGAGCAGTGGCAAAACTGTAAATAACTAAAGCCAAGCTAGACGCGGTACTGTAGCATCTTGATGCGTTGTCATTGCGTGAATGGACAGTACAGGCGCGAAACAGGTTTTTGAAAAAAGTAATGCTGCGAAAACGGATCAAACGTAACATTTTTCCAGATTCTCGAAGCTCTTCTTCGCGCCCATGGAGTTCTTCAACGGCAGCATCGGTTACGAGCGAAACTCAACCAAAATACGCAAATGATACATGGTTGGAAAGGTCTAAGCATGTAGGTCACGAATATACAAACGCAATCTCCTAATTCCTACTATGCTAGACGGATCGAGCGGTTAAAGGTTCACATTCAAACATTCAAAGCATGATATCTCTCTCTACAGTTAATCATTTCCAAAACTAAGCACATCATGGCGATCTACATACAACGATCTTTCAAATGCATATAATAATTTAAGAAATCACGAGATTCGAATTTGCACCTTAGTTTGATGACAGTGATGAATTTGGAAGCCTTTGCGCGCAATTCCTCAAAACAGTCCAAGCTTGATGATAGGGAAGGTGAATGCAAAAGATAGATTAGCTCAAGATCACTCCAATTGTGAGAAATTGCGATTTGCCATTGATGAACCAAAGATGAACAGTTGCGAATCTTGATGGTTATGGTGATGATTCCTCAAAACAGTCCAAGCTTAAGGCTTATGGAAGATGAAGCAAAAGGAATTTTGCACTTTGATGAAGAATTGAGGAAGATTGGATCAAAAGAGTTTTGATGAAGTTCTTGAGATTTTGGAGAATTGGAGGGAAAATCAGTTAGGTTCTTGAGAATTGTGATTATGTGTGCAATTCAGTTATGATTAGGATTAAATACTCCAGTTCTAATCACCTTGTTAATCACTAATTAACCAAATGCAATGTAATTAGCATAATGTGCAATTTCAATTCAAGGGCAAAATTGCCATTTCACATAAGGGCTCATGACAGCTGTATGACAGCTCACACACTCTCCAAATTCCATTTGTGATGTGTTGCAACTTGTCTCATGGCAATTGGTTTTGTATTTTTCATTTTCACCATGTCATGTCAAATTGTGTAATTTCAAGTGCAAGTTCAAAAATGAATTGTTCAAATATTGCACCTTGAATGTTTATGACCATTCAAACCATCTCTAATTGTCATTTGTGAGGTGTTGCAAAAATCCCCATTCCAAAATTCCCATTATTTCTCAACTTGGACCATTTTGCCCCTGGATTTTTAACTGTACACCTGAAAATTGACTTTTTGCATTGACCATTTTTGATGAATTCCAATTATGCACCATGAAAGTACATGTCAAATGGAGTTTGCACATAAAAAGATCATTCAATTTGGACACTCCATGTGGAAGTTATGCCACTTTGATTATGGGTCATTTTTGAAATTGAATGGACCATAACTTGCCAACCATACATGGGAATTTCAAGTTCTTGGACTTTTTGGAAAGGTGAGACCAAGATCTACAACTTTTATGTTGAACAAATTTTCATTTGAAGCTTCCTTGGACATGTAATTTTGTGGTCAAAAACTTTCCATTTTTGGAAACTTCCATTACAAGTCACTTTCTATTTTTGGCAATTTCTTGTCCTGACTTGATTTTATCCATTATTGAGCTTTGCAATGTCAAATAACACTTGTTTCAACATGAACGAAGTATATCCCACTCATTTCCACCTCCAAATCCATTAAATCATGCACAGTTGACCACAGTTGTCTTTTTCAACTGATAGATGAATTTGGCAATGCATAGAACAATCTGAGCCCCAATTCTCTGATGAAATGGCCCAAGGATGAAACCCTAGCCTCAATATGCTCAATATAATCACATGATGATCCTCATATCCAACATAGACCCCATCTCCTTGCTATGCCCTGATTGGCCCAATGCACCTGATTAGGGTTAACCAGTGGTCAAAACCCTAATCTCAAGGAATCTTGATCAAACACTTGATGATGACAAACCATGATGATGATGATGATGAATCATTTCAAACAAGATAAGGACCAATCTCCTTGAGAATCACAAAACCCTAATTTGGACCTCCACATCCTCAGATGATTAATGACCAGTCCAATGAAACCCCAGCATGCACATGACCTCTTCATCTCCTGATCAAGACTTGTGAGGATGACTTGCACAATGTAACCACATGATATGCAATATGTAATGCCTAATGACCTAAAAAATGATATGCAACATGATATGCTAGTCCCAAGAGAGGAGGGCAAATTTTGAGGTGTTACACTAGTCAACCACTTTGAGCCTAGAAGTTGGTATTTATTTCGGATCTAAAACCCTTAATCTTAACCTGGGGCAGGGTAGCTATGTTCAGATAGTTTGGTCATGCATTCGATCTTTCAAAAAATCGTCCATATGTACACCCTCCAATTAGGTTCAACCACATGTTATCCTTCGCGCACATGTTGAAGTGTCGAAGAAGTTAAGAAAAGTTAAAATTAGTGTTGGTTGATCCTCCTCCACCAATAATGTGGCAGTCAACACCTTTAAAAAATAGAAAAAAACCCACTAGGTCAAATACCACAAAATGACTTAGGCAAAAGTTAGGGCATCCAGATGGACCGAAAGCTTCAAAGAAGCGGTCCAGGCAAAATTAGGGATAAAGAAGATCAATCAAAAGAGGTCACCAAAGTCCTCAACAAAACAAAAAATAAGGTGACTGCCATTTCAAGAAAATTCGTCTTGAATCCTCATCACACCTTCGAACCTTCGAAGTCGAATGCGTGTATTGAATTAACTGAACGTAGGATCTGGAGATCATCAAGAAGAAGGGGTGGGTAAAAAAAAAAAATTTTGAGCCTTATATCCTTTTGTTTAAAAAAAACCGTGAACCAGACCACGTTACAACCCTTAAAAGACCTAATTGAGGCAGGGTTTATTCTGGAAGCATACTATAACAAGGTTGTGTTAACTTGACTCCAAACGATTTTTGTTAATCATTTGATGGCGCCAACTTGCGTACTGTGAATGACTTGATCACCATTGTGTTCTCATCAACGACTCGTTCATTGTATTTCTCCCGTTCATATCAATAAATTTTGATTTCAAATTTTTGCACAAACACTGCATTAAAATTACCATTTTTGAATGAACAATCTTATTTGCGAGTCAACACTTAGCATCAAAGAAATTCCAAATACAGTTGAGAAAACTTGATGAAGTGAAAGAAGTCTAGTCAGGGGCAAATCACTTTGAGCATCAGTTAATTCGAGCTAATCACCCTAAGGGTCATCTTACCAAGAGTAATTTGCTTTAAGACTTAGACCGGGGCAAGCCACCTCAGAGCTCGATGAGTCCAGCTATCCAAAGGACAATCAATCAAGAGTCTACCATTCCAACATTTGGTTAGTCAAGTTCAGACCACTGCAAGTTTCAAACACTTGGGGCAAGCCATCTCAAGGTAGTCTCATGGCAAGTTGTTTCCAAACTCACTTTCAAGGTGAACATTTCCGAAGTCCCAACAGACTGGGGCAAGATGAGCCACAAAGGGGAAGAACCTCTTTCTCCGTGCTTTCAAACTGCTCAAACAAATTCTGCCATACGTCAACAACTATTGAGTTTAAGACGAGTGCCCGAAAATTATGCTAGCACGATCCGTTAATCCTCCAAAAGGATCCATTGGCTAAGTTGTGGCTATCAAACTGGATAGAATCCTCCTTTGACAACATCTATCATAAAATATTCGGTTGAGTTCTCGGTGTTGAGGAATCATGAGCTTCCATAAAAAGCCTTTACAAACTCCCAGTCTGCCCAGTGTCAGCATTCTCATAATCATGATCATTCATATATCATGCATAAAAGGAAATACAAATCATGCATAGCCGAAATGTACTTCGTGCTCATTTTGCATTGACCCAGGTCTTGTTGTCGATCCTAGATCCTTTGACCTCTAATTCCAGCTTGTCTTTGGTATCCCTAAACCAACATCCGGTTTTCCCGGTCATTTTCAAGTCCAATTGTTGTTGGCAAAATCCGTTAAAGGGTGGTTGTAGTCCATTGCTTACGGTCAGAGTCCAATTGTTGTTATTCCAGTATCAGGTCATACATGAACCTGTTCTGAAGATTCTTTCTCTATTTGTTCAATACTATTCAGGTCATGTATGAACCTGTTGTTGAGCTTTATTCCGGTGTCAGGTCATACTTGAACCTGCTCTGAAGAGTTTTTCCAATTTTTGTTCAATACTATTCAGGTCATGTTTGAACCTGTTGTTGAGCTTTTATTCCGGGGTCCGGTCATACATGAACCTGCTCTGAAGAGTTTTTCCAATTTTTGTTCAATACTATTCAGGTCATGTTTAAACCTGTTGTTGAGCTTTTATTCCGGGGTCAGGTCATACTTGAACTTGCTCTGAAGAGTTTTTCCAGTTTTGTTCAATACTATTCAGGTCATGTATGAACCTGTTGTTGAGCTTTTATTCCGGGGTCAGGTCATACTTGAACCTGCTCTGAAGAGTTTTTCCAGTTTTGTTCAATACTATTCAGGTCATGTATGAACCTGTTGTTGAGCTTTTATTCCGGGGTCAGGTCATACTTGAACCTGCTCTGAAGAGTTTTTTTTTTTCCAATTTTTGTTCAATACCATTCAGGTCATGTATGAACCTGTTGTTGAGCTTTATTCCGGTATCAGGTCATACTTGAACCTGTTCTGAAGATTTTTTCCCTATGTTTGTTCAATACTATTTAGGTCATGTATGAACCTGTTGTTGAGCTTTATTCCGGTGTCAGGTCATACTTGAACCTGTTCTGAAGATTTTTTTCTCTATTTGTTCAATACTATTCAGGTCATGTATGAACCTGTTGTTGAGCTTTATTCAGGTGTCAGGTCATACATGAACCTGTTCTGAAGAGTTATTCTCCATGATTATTCCCCAGCATTGTCAGGTCATATATGAACCTGTTTTGTTGTGTCTGAACCTGTTATGCATTTTCTTCCTTATTCGGGCTTAGTAAGTCAAATTGTGAACTTACTCTCTTGTACTCTAAATACTGCTTATCACACTCCACTCAGATTACTCCCCAGAGTGTATTTAACTCTCCAGCAGGACTGTTTTCCCCGGCAAGTTATTTTACCCCATTTGTCTGTCTCCCTGTGGGTCATCAGTATTCCCCACAGTTTGGTCTGTCTAGTGACATCCCCTGTCAAGGGTCCACCATATCCCTAGCAGGGAAGAAAATTAAAAAAAAAAAAAAGAATCATGCATCCACGCATATCATATCATGCATCCACGCATATCATATCATGCATATCATATCATATCACATCATGTCATAGGGATTCAGGATCAAAATCCGGGTCTTCTTAGTATTTAACCATCTCCCACTATGATCATATGAAGAGTGTCCTGCTTCATATTCTCTAGTTGAAGACGCTTAAATAGGGGCAACTGTCATACCCCGATTTTGGTCCTAAATTTTTTATTTTGTTTGGCACTTGGCCTAAAGTTCATTTGCATACATTCATTCCCAAATCCATATTTTTGTTACACATTGGTCATTGTCTAGGTTTTTTGATCATGGTGCTTTTGATTATAAAATGGATTTTAATATCTTGACTTTTTTTTTTAATTTGATTTTAATTTCAAATTAAGTTTAATTCCAATTGTCAATTTAATCTTAATTGTTTATTTTACTAATGATTAAAACTCTAATCGATTTTAATTTCCAAATGAATGTTAGAGTTGATATCCAAGTAATTTTAAATGAATTATAGATTAATTTGTTTTTAATTTGGTTTTTGCTGATTTGTTATTAGTAATTAAATTGATATTCAAACTAATATTGGATTATTCCTAAAAATCCACATCCATTTTTATAATCAAATATCCAATAATCCAAATCCATTTTAAAATCAAAACTCACCAACAACAAAATCCTCTTCCTAAGACCCTATACCCTATACAATACACCATTCTACATTTTTCATTGTAGAACAAAATTCCAATACAGCATTGCATATTGCCGCAAACAAGGGCCGTACTCAGTACATGGAGAATCACCACCAATTTGTCTGAAGAATAACAGCCCATACTGAACCCCTTAATGTCAGCTGCTTGTTATCAACGGAAGGTATTAATATCAATGCTACAAACAAGGCGGGAAAGACCCCTTTTGACATTGCAGAAAAATTTGAAAGTCCAGATCTGGAAGGGTGCGCCAACTACTCCATTGATAATTACAAAGCCGTCGGTACTGTTGGTTAGCGTTATACAACCTGCCATGACCCTGCCGGAAGAACAACCGTGACAGTAACCTCACACCACATACATGTGACGCATCATGCCGTCAATATCCTGCATCCAGAACCAAATCAAACATTATGAAAGCCAAAGGCAGTTCAGCTGTTAATCAAGTTGAGAATGGAGATACCAACAACAAGTACCTGAAGATGATGATAAACAAGAACTAGTTAACAAAACCGGTCAACTTCATTATTGGCTAATAAAAGATGCTCAGGAAGGTTTCATGAAAGCCTATTATGCAGTGTTGAACAATAAATTTATTACAACAGAAAACTGTGATGAAAAGATGAAAATAGAGACTTGAACCAACTTCTCTGCAGCACAGATGGAGAACCTTCGTCATGGACGGCAAGGGCTAAAATTGCTTTGGATTCGGCAAGAGGTTGATTAAAGCTGGAAGTCCATCAGTCCCTGCCGCTGTTATTGCTCCAAGTTGAAACCCATGTTTGGTTGGAGGATTCTGTCATCACTTGAATAGACGGCGAAGTCTCGGAGATTAAGAGAGAACGAATTAAAGTCCTTTGCACTTCTGGGAAGATGATTTTCGTTAATACTCCCAGTATTTATCATAAAGATGCCAAAGTACCACCGTGTGAAATGGATGATAGGACAAAGCTCGCGTACCTGCATGAACCCGAGTCATTAAAAATGTAACCTGAAATCCAACCATGTTGCGAAACTTACCTTTAGAGCAACAACAGGAATTAGCAGCAGACCTCACGCCAAAGTTAAATTGAAAGCATCAACCTCAAATCCTTTGTGGTTACTCATCCTTCAACATCAAAAAAAGCTTATAATTTCGTTGGAAAAACTGGCCCTTCATCCGCCTCAGAAGGAAGGATTAGCAAATTCAACACGGCAGGCATTGTATCCATTTGAGTGCAGACAGGCAAAACTCACATATTCAGGGAGATTTTCAGCAAATGTCTGTCTTCAATATGAGGGCGATGCTGCTATTGTTCAAGACAGTTTTAGTTTTGGGCAGTTTCCCATAATGCTAAAGTTTAAGCGATGCAACTTGAGAGGTGCTTCTCCCCGGAAACTTGTGTCATTGAAGGAAGAGGCATCGGAAATGGGCGGTTACTTCATCGTGAATGGCCTTGAGAGATATATTCGACCTATAATTATGCCAAAACGAAATTATCCAATGAGTACGGTACGAAGTTCATTTAGTGAAAAGCGGGAAGGATATGCTGATAAAGCAGTTGTAATAAGGTGTGTAAGAGCTGATCAAACCTCATTAACGGTAAAATTATATTACCTTCGTAATGGGAGTGCAAGGCTTGGTTTCTGGATACAAGGAAGAGAGTACATGCTTCCTGTGGGTATTTTTTTGAAGGCCCTCATTGACACCACTGACAGAGAAATTTATGTAAATTTGACAAGCTGTTATAATGAAAAGTATGAAAAAGAAAAGGAAAAGTATGCAATAACAGACATGAGGAAGTTAGCCAATAGGATGCAATTTGGAATTCCTGAAGAGAGCTCTTTAGGGGACGGTCTTGGTGAGGGTTATGGAATGCTTGGTCAAGCTGGCAGTGGCAAGCTTCGTGTGTCAGCAGGTCAAAGCAAACTTGCTGCAAAAGTTGCTAAAAAATTCAAGGAAAAGGATTATGGTAGCAGTGGTGCTACATCTGGTTTAACCTCAAGTCTTGCATTTACACCAGTAAATGGGATCGAGCTGACAAATCCACAGGCTCATGCGCATCAACTTGGTAATGGAACTCAAAGCACCTACTTCTCTGAAACAGGAACCATTTGAACATCAAGCTACAATGAAACCAGAAAATTCATTTTTACTAGAGGAATTCACTGCAGTAACACAAAATTAGTCAAAGTTGGTAAAATTCCAAAAAAAATCCCAAATCGGGATAAAGACAAAACTCAAAGGGAAAGGTTGAGTTCATAGTACCGTTTCCGGATTGTAGCATAAAATAAGATGAAATTGATTCTGAGCACACAAAAGCGCTTCTGGAAATTTGCTCCATTGAACCTTTGGGGGACCAAACCGAAGCCCTAGCTGTGAAGATAAATAGAAGGAAAAAACCCTAATCAGAGGACGAAATTTAGAGAGGGAGGCGGCCAAACAGAAAACCCTAAATCAAAAAAAATCAATCAAAAACAAACCTTTTGAAGAGGCGAAGGAGGGAGGTTCGAATCTCATTGTTGCCATCGCCACCACCGGAGGTGAGCTCTTTTTTCTTTTCAACCACGATTTCTTGCATGATTCAGGGTATTTAAGTGAGACGCGAGCAATTGAGAAGAGTTTGAGAGAGGTGAGCGCGATTGAGAGGTTTCTTACGGAGATAGAGAAGGCGCGATTGAGAGGTTCTTTTGGTGAGATAGAGGGAGCGAGATTGAGGGTTTGGTGTAAACGAGATGGAAGGAGAGCGTGAGAGATTGAGAGAACATCGTGAGATTTGGAACGGGACGGAGAGATTGAGAGAGGAAGAGTTCTGTCCAATTCGTTTCATTTTCTTTTTTTATTTATTATTTACTTTAAGTGTGGTTAAAAACCCTTTAATTCCATTTAAGTGACTGTTGGTTTTTTCAGTAGATGTTAATATTGGTGATTAACGATGATTCCTTTTTTTCACCATTTCCAACTTATTCCCCTTTGGAAACCCAACAGACAAGGGGTTGGGTTTAATTAGGGTAGTCCACCAGTTTTTTTTATTATTAGTTTTTTTATTTTAATTCTTTTTTTAATTTATCTTAGTTTATATATTTAAATTAGTATTAAAATAACAACTAGTTGATAAATAGCCTAGTGGAGAGAGGGTAGTTTCATAGTCTCAAGTGGAGAGGGTTCAATACTCATGTGTAGCATTTTTTTAGTATTTCATTTTCTTTTAGCATTTTATTTTCTCTTAACATTTTATTTTCTTTTAGCATTTTGTTTCTTTTAATATTTTTTATGTCTATGTTGTTTTATTAAGTTCATCATGCATGCAAACCATTTTAAAACTATAAAAATCATTTCTTTTCTCGATTCAATATCGAGCCCTTTTCCATACCCTTGTAAGTCGATTGCTTTTAAGCATCACCATCAACCTCACATAGCTTACTCTTGGGCTTTCTTACAATGAGCCGGTTCTCTTGCACTTACACTCATACTTTTGCATTATTTGTTGTTTGGGCCCGATTTAATTGTTTCATGATTTTGAATCCCCATTTGACAAAGTGTACCACACTCCCCCGATGTGTAATAATTTTGTACTGTTTTATTATTTGTTTGACTATTTAGTTAGATACTAACATAAGAATAAAATCAACCATTTCCAAAAAATACAAAAATATGACTCGATCCAACGTCGAGTATTTTCTCAATAAACAAATCAACTCATTTCTCCCTCCTATTCCATCCCATTTCAAAAAACTTCATCAAATGCTTGATCCAACGTCAAGCCATTTTTCATAATCAAAAACTCAAAAAATATTAATTCATAATTAAGACCTTTTCAATAAAGATGGAAATGGAACGTGGTGTATACCACGCACTCCTGAGGCTAGGATTCGAGATGTATATCTCGCCAATCCTAGCTCTCGCCATCATCCAAATTTATCCGCTTTGTTCTCTTTCAAACACTCATTCAAATCTTTCTCAATCGCTCATCAAATGCTTGATCTAATGTCAAGTCATTTTCATAACAAAAACTCAAAAATACCTAATTACCTAATTCTTATTTAAACACTTTTTCAATAAAGGTGGAAATGGGACATGGTGTATACCATGCACTCCTGAGGTTAAGATTCGAGACGTATGCCTCGCCAATCTTAACTCTCGCCATCGTCTAAAATTGTCAATGTGGTTTTGTCAAACTCTTTCTCAATCAAATCTAAGATACCTAAATCTTATTTAATACTTTTTCAATAAAGGTGGAAATGGAACATGGTGTATACCATGCACTCCTGAGGTTAAGATTCGAGATGTATGCCTCGCCAATCTTAACTCTCACCATCGTCTAAAATTGTCAATGCGGTTTCTTCAAACCATTTCTCAATCAAATTCAAAACACCTAATTCTTACTAAATACTTTTACAAATAAGATGGAAATGGAACATGGTGTATACCATGCACTCCTGAGGCTAGGATTCGAGATATATATCTCGCTCATCCAAGTTCTCGCCATCACTCAAAACACATCCAACCAACAAAACTCTTTTTTCGCCGCCGTGCGACTAATCAAAAATCTTTTTCATAAATGAAAGGTATATTGTCTTAAGATGATGCAAAACAATGTTTCGGCCACGATTGTTGAGTAGAGATAAATGACGCTTTTCCGAATGTAGATTTATAAATCCGTTCGATGTGTGGTATGCGTCCACTCCTCATCTGTTTTGGGTACAACAATGTTTTCGTCAATTAATACGATATAGCTTTCGCTAAAATTGACCAACAAACAAACATTTTTCTACCCAGAACTACGTAAGCCTTGATTTCTCTTTTGAGATACGTAGGAGCAGGATTTGTAAATCTTGTCAGGCCCACTAATAAAAAACTTAGGTTTAGTCCTTCGTTAAAAAAATCCAAAAACATTTCTTCTTTCTTCTATTCTTTCTTTACCACCTAATAAATTGAAAAGCCTAGCATTTCAGCTAACACTAACGCACACAACTAACCTAATGGTTCCCGTTGAGTACAACGGACGTGAGGGGTGCTAATACCTTCCCCTTTGCGTAATCGACTCCCGAACCCGGATATTGGTTGCGATGACCATATCTTATCCTTTCCTTTTGTCTTGGGTTTTATCGATATTTCCCCTTTCCTTTTTAGGAATAAATAAAGTTCGGTGGCGACTCTGTTTAGTCCATCATTGCGAGCGTGCGATCGCGCTTCGCTTTGAAGTCGTATCCCCGTTTTTTTCGAGGTGCGACAGTCCTCTTGTTGAGGAAGTCTATGTGGGGTAGCCACCCGGTTTCGTGATAAAAAATCAAGAGATGAAGTATTACAAGCTACACAAGGCGTTGTATGGTTTGAAACAAGCTCCAAGAACTTGGAACAAACGTATTGACGACTTTCTTATTGACATTGGTTTCAAACGATGCGTATCCGAACATGGAGTTTATGTGAGATTGGATACGAATGATGGTGTTATTATACTTTGCTTGTATGTTGATGATCTCTTGATTACGGACAGCCATGACAAGAGTATTTCAAGGTTCAAAAGTGAGCTCATGAGAGAGTTTGAGATGACGGACCTTGGTGTCATGAATTACTTCCTTGGCATAGAGTTTCATAAGTCAAAAGTGGGGCTGCTTATGCATCAAAGGAGGTATGCTCTAGATATTTTAAAAAAGTGTGATATGGAACATTGTAATGCTTCTATTACACCTTGTGAGGCTAGAGTGCAGCTGTCCAAAAGTGATGATGAGGAGGATGTCGATCCAACGCTTTATCGGAGCTTGATTGGATGGTTACGGTATTTGTGCAATACGCGACCGTATTTGGCTTTTAGTGTCGGTATTGCGAGTAGATTCATTGAGAGACCTAAGGTGTCTCACTTGGCGGCGGTCAAGAGGATCCTTAGATATGTGAAAGGTACTCTTGGCTGCAGAATTCTCTTTCCCGCATCAGACATGGGGTGTAAGTGCAATTTACTTGGCTACACCGATTCTAATTGGTGCGGAGGTAAAGATGATTGAAAATCGACGGCGGGGTACATCTTTATGTTTGGTAGTACACCAATCTCTTGGTGTTCGA
This sequence comes from Lathyrus oleraceus, assembly GCF_024323335.1. Classification (NCBI taxonomy): domain Eukaryota; kingdom Viridiplantae; phylum Streptophyta; class Magnoliopsida; order Fabales; family Fabaceae; genus Lathyrus; species Lathyrus oleraceus. Next base: position 49,199,118 of record NC_066580.1, on the reverse strand, counting down.
AAAAGGAACCGGTTGTAGCATTCTCTTCTTGTGAGGTCGAGTACATTGCGGCGTCGTTAGGTGCGTGCCAAGCTATGTGGCTTATGAATCTATTGAAGGAATTGGGATGTGGTGATGATGCTGCCACCATACTGTTTGTAGACAATGTTTCCGCAATAAATCTTGCGAAGAATCCGATTGCACACGGATGAAGCAAGCATATTGAGATGCAGTTTCATTATTTGAGAGAATTGGTCGGTGATGGAAAGCTTAGATTGAGCTATTGCCGAAGCGAAGACCAAGTCGCGGATTTGTTGACAAAGGGTGTGACAAATGATGTGTTCAAGAGGCTGAAGAAGTGCTTGAGCATGGTGGACTTGGAGCAACTAAAGTGAGGTGGTGTGTTAAATGCAATTAAATTTCTGTTATTACCTGCTAGTTTTCCAAAAATAACAGAATTTAATTGTTGGGTCACTTTAGTTATATTTTGAGTTGTATTTTTTGTTATTCTCTCGATGTATAAATACTCTTGTAATATTCTCAATTTCAATTAATGCCAAAATTTACTATTCATCCAATATCATTTTGTTCTTTCTAATTTTCTCTCAACTTCATCTTCCCGAATTTCTTATCTTCCACCATTGTCAAACCTTCAATTTGAGTCTTTATGTTCTGTCAGTATTTGATGTCACTTTGCAGTTCTTTAGGGATTCAATGCTCGTTAGTCATTCCTGGATTTGGTGCCTTTGAGTTTTAGAAATCTACAATATAATTGTCTCTTTGCATTAGATCTATTTCTTTTTTGACAAACCACATTTATATAATGATAGATTTTTTATAATAGATTCATTTATGTATAAATATTTAAATATAAAATATGAAGGTCAAACTTATACAACTAAACTAACAATTCTAGAACATTTCAAATATAAAATAAAGTTTTTCAAATATTAAAACATTATATTATATTAACTGTACTAGTACTATTAAACTGATAAATTTACTTGACATAAAACTTACAGAAACATTATTTCTTTCTATAAAATAAAAAATAATATTAAATAAACTTAATTAAAGCTTTGGTCACCCTGCATTACCTCATTCACAGAACTAGTTTCATATTTTCAAATTCAAATAGTTTTTATCCCTTTTCTCACATTTTTTACATTGAAACATTGATGATTTGTGCATAAATGTAACTTTTATATATATATATATATATATATATATATATATATATATATATATATATATATATATATATATATATATATATATATATATATATATATACACTTTATTACTTATAATATATCAATTTTCTGTTTAAAAAATAGAAAAGGGGAGGTTTTTATTAAAAAATGTGGGAAATGGTTGACTTTTCACAATAAAGTTATTTGAAACTACAATTTTAATTATCATATATTAAAATACAACATGGTGATGTAATTTAACTTATGATATGTATTACTTAAATTAAATGTGTACAAATTATGAATCTCTGATAATGCTATTTATTTATATTATTAACGTAAATGAATTTATTGATATTTAAATCAATAAATTCTTTAAAAAGACATAATATTAAATTAATTGTACATGTACTTGAATCCATAAATTATTTGAGATCAAATTTACACAAACAATACTTCTTTCCATAACATAAATAATAATATTTATAAATTTAATTATTATTTTGGCTCATCTTTATTATTTCATTCATAGAAGTAATTTCTCAATTTTAAATTCAAACAATTTTGATTTTTTTAGTCATAATTTTTACACTATAAAACTGGTGACGTGTTTATTGTTTAATGAAATGTAACTTATATTTTGTGTTTTAGTTTCTTTAAAGGTTTTTAGCCCCTTTCTTATATTTTGAACTAAAACTATGGCATGAGGGTTCAATCTCTGTACCGATATTTATTTATATTTATAAACCAACAATTTTTAAAATATAATATTTAATTAATTGTACTAGTTCTATTAAATTGAAAAAGTTATTTGAGATAAAATTTACATAAACAATTATTGTCCAAAAAGTATAAGGTGTGTGTTCCCTCTACAAGGACAGAGAGACTTAGAGGCCCCAGTATGTATATTACAATTTTAAGGGTGAGGACTAGCTCATGATAGCGAGTATCCCGATACGATGGTTTTTTAAGTTGTTTGAGGGATCAGCTCACGTGAGGTGGGAGCCCTATTAGTGGCCGACACTGCTGAGGTTAGAGGCGGGCGGTTAGATTGATTGTGTTATGGCTACTAGGAGCTTAGTTCTCTTTGAGTGTAGTAGATGTGTATGACCTTAGGATCCTCTTATCCCTTTGAGGGGGGGGGGGGTGTATTTATAGGGATTTCCTAGGCCTATGGTTTTTACCTCCTTGACGTGGTCTTAACCGCTCCCCACTTACTATGGAGGTTATTGACCGCCTATATTCTCTGAGTCAGCGTGGACTCTCTCTCACATGTGACCCCATGTATGCGGGTCCTCCCAGGCAAGGGCGTCCTAGTCTAGAACTTCCCAAATATAACACTACATAGCCCCTCAAGCACAAGGGCTTTTCATTAAAGGGTGAAATGCTTAAAATTACTCTTCTTTCCATAATGCACCCCTTACCCTACTAATGATCCCCTTGGTTGAGAACGATGTCGTTGGGCGGAGACGCTCCCCTCATGGGCGAGTCCCCCACCCGATGAGTCAGTGTCCATGTGTCCTTTGTTTAACTAAGGCGTGTTAACCTGAAACGTCAATCAATCATGTTACGGGTCTGTTTTTCTTCATTTATGTAATCAATAATGACATGTTCTTCGAAATTGCAAACGTTAACGACAAGTATACGCAACGTGCAGAGTTTATAAAACCTCTGGGGAATTCAGAGGGTTTCCCTATAAGAAGGGTTTTTCTCTTCGAATTCTATTTTATTCTCTACAATCTTACTCAGGCTACATCTTCCCCTTACCACTAGGAAGCTTTTAACTTCTTCTCATGTATGAATTTCTTCATCTTTCCTAATTTCTTGTATTATATTTTTAGGAGATCTGTTTGAAAATGTCTCTGTATTGACTTCTTTTTGTTCTACTGTTTTCTTAGGAACAAAATGTCTTCCTCCTCCGTCGTTCCCAGAGGCGCAAACACTTCATCTCTATTTATACTTCTGAGGAACAAATTCGTATCTTTCGGACAGGAGTGGAGGTTTCCTCCTCGAGGAATGAGGATCAGGTCATCCTAGAGATTTGTCTACCATCTAAGAGGGTGACTTTGCCCGCCTCCTCCGATCCCTCATCGTCATATTTCTACTTTTATCTTCCCTTTATTAGGGATATGGGAGTCCTTTTTCCTCTTTTTTTCTTTTTCCACGGAGATCCTCAGGGTCCTTAATGTTGCTCCTTCTCAACTATTTCTGAATAGTTAGGGGTTACATTAGTACCTTCAAGATGGTTTGCGAGAAGTTGGATAACAACCCGACCACGGGGGAATTTTTCTTCTTCTTCATTACCGAATAGACGACAGATAGTTGGGTGACCTTGAGCAACCGACATGCGAGGGATCTTTTTACCCCTCACTTTAATAACTATAAATACTGGAAAGAGAGTTTGTTTGGGTGAGGAGTCGAGAGTATTCTCTTGGGATGGTAGATATTGACAGTGGTCCTCTCTTTCAGTTATCTTGGACGGAGGGCCCGAAGATAGTTATAGATTATGACTGGGCATTCCTATCTCTGGAGGAAAGAAGGACCGTTCATTTTCTATGGAAGATCGATGTTATGGATTACCGGAAAGTAATTAATCTTTGGCAAGAGGGTGGTGGGCACCTTGTTGCCTATATACGTAGGCAATTTTTTTTTACCTTATGGGACTTTATACCCTTTATGACCCATGTTTTGTTTATTCATACCAAATGGAGAAGTCTTATGTCGAAGAGCGCGGGGAGAGATGCGAAAAAATAAGTCTGCCAATTCAGGCGTTAATAGTCCAAAAAGCCACCCCAAGAGTTTGACAGTTCGTGGGCATAAAAGAGCGCCCGAGACGTTTACCTCAGAGTTACTAGAGCCCAAAGCTAAACAATTGGGGGAGGGGGTCCCCTTCTATTGTTGGTTAGGAGACGGGGCCCGCTTGAGGCTAAATGGGGAAAGAAGTTGGAGGACGCCAGGCTAAGGCCAGAGAGATCTCCGCTGAGAAAAAAAATCTCTCATTAGAGGATTTTCCACAATGTTTAGATCCTCGTACAAGTCTTCACCAAGACCTATTTACAACCTTCTAAAACATTCACAAAGAAAGAACGTCACTTTCTTTTCACAACAACAAACACAAACGCTATGGTGGACTTTAAATCACCCAACTTAAAGAACCTTTTTGACAATCACCAAATGATCGCGACTTTATGAGTCGATTTGGAGTACTAACTGCAAGTGCACAGTTCTATCGCGTAGTTTTAAAAGAAATCGATCCCACAGGGACTTATGAATCGATATACCGTTTTCTAAGGTTACTTCGTAAAGCTAAGGCGGATGATACTTTGATTGTTTGGGGGAAAAGTAAAACTAAAATTAGATCTAAATTAAATATCAATTAAGCGGATATCGGTATGTAGTTCGTCGTAATTAGGGAATCAAATCTTCGTTGGTTTCTTGGTTTTAAAATAAATCTTTTCAGTAGACACTATTGATTAAAAGCCTTTTCTCGAACTCTCGCTCTGTTGAATAGACCATGACTTTATATTAACGTAGTTGTCACTTATTAGTTAAGTCCAAAATCACTTTTTGAAAACAACAGAATCTATAGAAACTTTTTTAAGAAAACACTAACCGTTTAAACACCCTCGTCTCAAACTCTCGCTCTATTGACTTAGATTATATAATTAAACTTAAATGCTTAACTCTCGTCCTCACATTTAACCTTTAAAAATACTTTTTGAAAAAGATTAGAATTTAATTAACTCTAAAAATTGCTTTCGTCCTGATTTAGAATTAATGTCCAATTTACATTGTCCAGTTAAAAACTCAAACTTTCGTTCTATTGATTTTAACTTCTTTATGTCTTTTACTCTTGTACAAAAACTTTGGGATTAACCCTGTAAATTGAGACCATAAAAAGAGTGACTTTATTTTTAAATGAAATTAAACCAACTTAGTTTTGATTCCTTCATTCTGCATACTTTACATACCGATATCTAAAATACTTAGCCGGACATGCTAAACGGGTCTAAACAATCATCATGCTTAAATAAAACCATCTCAGGCAAACAGTATAAATAAACAGCAATGCAGAGCATATATAAATTAAAACAATAAATTAAAGAACCTGAATAATTAATAGCAATCTTGAACACTCCACCACAGACCGGTTGGATTTGTTCTTGAACTCTTCAATCAGACAGGAAAATAAAAGCGAAGGAATAAAATACTATGATCTAACGTAAGGTTAGATCCAGTAAAAGATACACAATAGTTTCCGGTGTAGAAACTATTGTGTGAAAAATTAATTAAGTGCTTGAAAGATTGACTGGAAAAGAAAGAAATAAAAATTGCTAATAAAATAGAAAGCTGTAGAAAAGTAATGCTGTAAAATATGCTTGCACGACGGAAAGAGACGGGGCCGAGAGAGCTGCAGGGTTGGATCTATGGCTCTATTTATATTACTCTCATTTGTAACCGTTTCCCTTTGGTAGGTTTCTCACGTCAATTGGTCAAAGCGAAGAAAGAGGAGGAACGTGCTTCCGTTGCTTCTGTTACGCGTCAAACCCAAAAATATAGGAATGGGGGTGTGACGCTCGTCACACCTTGTGTTACGCTCGTAACACTTAGCAGGGGGCGTGACGCTCGTCACACCTTGTGTGGCGGTCGTCACAGCTTCAGCGCTTCTGGCTTGTAATTGTGGGCTGGGCTTTAGTGGAATTTGCTTTCATCCTCTTTTTGCACCCCTTTTTCTTCCTTTTTCACTTATGCTTCAAATAGGTTACCTGAGACAAATAGAAGGAAAAATACCAAGTAATATCGAATAAAATGAAATGAATCGAAACAAATAATAATATAATTTAATTAAATCGAGTCCAAAAATGTGATATTATTTCATGTTATCAAACTCCCCCATACTTAGACCTTTGTTTGTCCTCAAGCAAGATACAGTATAGAAATCGTTTAAAAATTTAGCCAGATGAAATTTCAAAACACACATCAATTCGTACTAGGTTGCAAGTAAACCTTGTTTAGAAGTAACCTGGGTTTAATCTTGACATCAACAACTACCGTTACAACCTCAGATAACCTCACCTTATGCAAACCAGTTCGAGTCATGCTATTATAACTAGCCTAGTTCCTTTACTCTTATTTCACCCGTTTTCATTCTAGCGAAATCACATTAAGCCCTTTATCGTTTCGCGCATATAGTGGAGTGACCGGTTAGTGATTCTGATCCCCTTTTTAGCTTGAAGTTCTGGTACATAAGTTGGATAACTTCGTTATTTAGTCCATTGCAAATTGCGGGGGATCAGACCGTAGTCCACCCTACCAAGTTCAGCACCAGATACCTGCTGAACCAACTCATAATGGATCTTTCGTATCATGCTTTTGTATGATCTGCAACCTTTAGATTAAATGATCTGGTAAGGATCACCTAACTTAATTAGTGCATTCCTGATATATATATATATATATATATATATATATATATATATATATCTATATATATATATATATATATATATATATATATATATATATATATATATATATATATATATATATATATATATATATATATATATATATATATATATATATATATATATATATATATTTGTTTTGGGAATCATTCACTTATATTCATCGGCTCTCCACGTAGTTTGCTATTAAGATGGTGCTGACTTCTTGTATAAACTACTCGGGGTTACTATAAAACTAAAAGTTCAAGGGATTGGTATAATAAGTACTTTTCCTGATCTAACATGTTGAGGTTTGTTTAGAGCGTTGGGGCGGTAATAATTTTTGTCTTAATTTTACTCAAGTTTTGTAAAATAAGCAACCTTTATACTTATTGAGTGTATTAAATTTTTGTTATGGCTCAAGAAAATTAAGGGAAACAGATAATAAGAATTTTTTTTATAAGAAAAGGAAATAACAATGAAAGGGAAAATAACATACTTGAAAAGGGAAGGTTGAAAGAACAAGGTTTTCCCCCCCACACTTAACTGAAACATTGTCCCTAATGTTTCAAAGAAAACAAAAGAAATAGAAAAAAGAAAAAGAAACTAAAGTCAATGCTGACTGCCGCCTCTTGTTCTTGGACCTGGTGATCGTTGACGTACTTCTAAGTCGTCAAACCTGCTGAGCAACTCAGTGAACCGCTGGTCGGTTATGGCATTTCTCGCTTCCTGTTGTTGTTGCATCTGGCGCATCATTTGCATCACTTCGAGATTCTGCGCTTGCATACCATCAATAGCATCCATGATGTTGTCGTTGGTTGCTGGCCTTCTTCGTCGACGACGTCGTGAGGATGGACCAGCTGCGTTATCGGAAGGGTTGAGCGGGACTGATTGTTGTGCAGGAACCTGATCACCTTGCTCCATTTCTTCAAACTCGTCTGAAGGCGGGTTTGCGTGTGAAGGCTCGGTAGCTTCGGGAGCAGTCAGATCGTAGATGAAGCGGTTGGGGTTGGTGACATCTGTGAGGGCAATGTTGGGCAGAACAACGCTTGGGACTTCTTGGTTGTTTACCATAAGATAGTACCCTCCGCCTACCCTGTTTTTGATTAGGCGGCTGGAGCGACAGTAACTGGTATCCATAAATAGGGGTGGCAAAGATTCTAAATTTTGGAGTCGGTCCCCTAGATTTAAGCCAAGTGCTATTGTGGTTATTAATCCTCCAATAACAAAAGGTTGGCGGCCTCTAGCACATAGGGTGCGGATATGATGAAATAAGAAAGAAGCAGCGTTTACCTTTGTATCCCTTGCAAAGACGTAGTGGAGGAAGAATAATTCCTTCGCGTTGACTTTGCTGTTGTTGGGTCGACCAAAAATAGTGTTTTGCAGAATGCGGATAAAGTACCGGATGGTTGGGTTATGTATATGCGAAGCAAGCAGTACATCCCAGTTGTTGGTTTCCACACCGGATATTTTTCTAAAGAGGGCGAAGGCGTTTATGTGCCACTGGGAGTTCGGAGATATTCTTGGGTGGACTTGACCTTCTACAGGGAATTGTAGCATGGTACTCAATTGGTTCTGAGACAGTGAGTACTCGGTGTTGAACATGCGGAAGGTTGCGGTACCGGTTAAGTACTCGTCTTCACCGGTAGGAGTGTTGTACGAATAAGAACTTAAAAATTCTAAGGTGAGGGATGGGTAGGTAGGTTGATTGTGTGTGCAAAGAAAGGTTAAATCAGCAAGGTGGAGCATCCATTGTATACCTTGAAGTAATCCTAATTCTTGTAAACAAGTTGAATCAGGATACCTGGTGGATACGACACCTCGCTGTTGGAACCGCTCGAACTGCTCCCTTTGATAATTATCATCTTCGGATCGGAAGATGATATTTCCGAATTCTTGGTTTCCCGCCATACTGATAAGTGGATTGAAAGAAGTAAAAGGAAAGAAAATGAAATGTATTTTATAGAATGGTTTGTGGTGTATGAAGAAAGGTATGGTGGGTATTTATAGGAAAAAATTTGGAAGTTGGAAAGGGAGTGGGTGAAAAATAAATAAATGTGGGTAAATGTGAGTAAATGGGTGAATGAATGGGGAAGGTAAAAAGTGGGGTGGTGTAACGGTCGTGTCTCCAACGGTTACTAACGTTCACCTAGTCTGAAGGTGTCACGCTCGTGACAGAGGTGTTACGGGCGTCACAGGCACTTGGTGTGACGACCGTGATGGCGTGTGTGACGCTCGTCACACAGTAAGTTTGCAACGGTCACTGCTTGCGTTCTTCATAATTTGTTCTTTTTACTATTATATTTTATTTTTTTGTTATTTTGTTTTGCTTCTGTTTATTTTATTTTTCTATTGTGATACTTTTAAATTTCCTTGCATGCTATTCTACTACCATAATATGTGTATTTCTTTAACAGGCATAGTAATTATTAGCATATAGTGGATATCATTATTTGTAATTATAGAAATTGCATAGATCAAAATAAAATAAACCAATAATGCAATAACTTCATAAAATAATCATAATGTAACATTGGAAGACCAAAAGCAAACATGCGAAAGAAAAACAAATACTAATATTAAAAATAATGTGAAACAAAATTAATAAATAGCCTAAACTAAAACTAAGTAACTAAGAAAAACAACTTCTAGCCACTTGCATGATCTCTGGCTGGAGAAGCAAAGGAGTTAACACGGTTTAGCAACTCGTGGAATTGATTTGTCATACTGCTCATGTATCCCAGAAATTCTTGTCCCATGTTAGCTAACTCTTCTCTGAGGGTGTCTTGTTCTGACATCAAGGCTTGAATGATGGTGTTATAATTATCTCCGGGCATATGATGTCTAGGATCGGGTATTGCCGACTCTTCGGTCGGGATGGGTTGAGGAGGAGGGTCAATATCATAATAACCAGATGGTGTCTGAGGGTCAGACTCAGCATAAGGAATCTGGTTGTCACAAATCTCATAGTCCTGGATGGATTCAGTAGATCTAGCAGGAGAGGGTATTCCGTTCAGATTGTAGAGCCAGTTATTGCGGTTATGAACACTAGTCCTCGGACTAGGCAAGGTGAATAGGCAAAGAACTTAGTTGTTAATTATAAGCTCAAACTCTTCAGGCCCGAGGTTTGCTATAAACATAATGTTGAAGAGGAAGGGTATACTCATAGTCGCAATGCCACAAAAAGGGCTTAGGTCAAGCATAGGTTGACGTAATCCGATAGCATTACCAATCATGGTTATCAATCCGCCTATTTGAATTGATGCTCGTTCATCTTGGATAAGGCGGTCAAAGTTCGCCAACATAAAAGTGGCACCATTCACAGGACGGTTCTGGGAAGCACAAAACATGATGAAGAGTTCATCACGTGATACTGTAGTAATATTTGACTTCTTCCCAAAAAGGGTGTGGGTCAGGATCTTATGGAAATAACGAAAGGCCGGGTTATGTATGTTTCCAGAGAGAAACTCATGTTCCTCGGGGTCGTCATTTTCAGTCAAGCTTCCCCAAAAATGTTCAAGTTCTCTATATTCAAAAAGGTCTTCTTGGCTCACTGTGAATGTATCAAAAGAGGTAGGGAAACCTAAAAGGTTGGTAAAATCTTGAATGTTAAATTGATACTCCATGTTGAACATTCTGAACTGAATGAAACCTCTCCTTATTCCTTTTCCATGGCTGGGTAGATAGATCAGGGAGCTAAGGAATTCTAGCATTAGTCTCCGGTAAGTGACGAATTGTCTTCGGATAGGAGTGGTTTCCCACCCTATTTGACTCAACAAATACAGGACACTCTCTCTTAGTCCAAGGGCAGTCATTGCCCAATCATTAGCATACAAACTAGGTAGCATCTCTCACTCTGCTAGTTCCTCAAACTTTTGTTTCTGAGCTTTCCCTCTGAATTTGATACCCATACGATCAATTTGTCCCATCAGGTTAGTGTTAGCTAGAGAAAAGAAAAACAAGAGTTTTAGTCAGGATTTGGCCAAATGCCGAAAGAAGAAAAGAAGAAATTTTTTATAAATTAAAATAAATGAAGAATGAATACTAAATAAAATTTAAAAGAATAGTCAAAGAAGAAATAAAAATAAAAAATTATTTGTGGGTTGTCTCCCACGAAGCGCTTTGTTTAATGTCGCAAGCTCGACATAAAAACTATCAAATATAATCTATAAATTCTGGAGGCATTACGTCTAAGTGCAGGACTTGCGAATCTTCATTGTTCTCTGCATAATGATAATGTTTTAGACGTTGCCCGTTTACGATAAATGGTTCAATAGATTTTCCTCTAATTTCCACCTCTCCACTTGGAAAGACATTGGTGATTTGGAAAGGGCCTGACCATCTAGAACGTAGTTTTCCTGGGAATAACTTAAGTCTAGAGTTGAACAAAAGGACTATATCGCCTTGTTTGAAGATTTTTCTTGATATACGTTTATCATGCCATTTTTTCGTTCTTTCTTTGTAGATTCTGGCATTTTCGTAGGCGTCTTGTCGAAGTTCCTCTAATTCCTTTATGTCAAGAATTCGCTTTTCACCAGCGGCCTTATAGTTTAAATTTAGATTTTTAATAGCCCAGTAGGCCTTATGTTCTAATTCTACCGGGAGGTGGAAAGATTTTCCATAAATAAGCTTAAATGGGGTTGTCCCTATGGGAGTTTTGTAAGCGGTTCGATATGCCCATAAAGCTTCGGATAGTTTTGATGACCAGTCTTTCCTTGAGGTGGCGACTGTTTTTTCTAATATTTGTTTAATTTCTCTGTTAGACACTTCCACTTGTCCACTGGTTTGAGGATGGTAAGGTGTTGCTACTCGATGCTTTACACCATACTTAAACAGTAGTTTTTCGAGTATCTTAGATATGAAATGCAATCCACCATCACTGACTACTATTCTTGGGACACCAAATCTTGGGAAAATTATATTCTTAAAGAGTCTAGTTACTACTCGTGTGTCGTTTGTTGGAGAAGCTATAGCTTCAATCCATTTTGATACGTAGTCAACTGCTACGAGTATGTACTTGTTACCAAAAGAAGGCAGAAAAGGTCCCATGAAATCTATTCCCCACACGTCGAAAATCTCTACTTCCAAAATGCCCTTTTGTGGCATCTCGTCACGTCTAGATATGTTTCCTGTGCGTTGACATCTATCACATTTCTTGATGGCATTATGCACATCTTTCCATATGTTTGGCCAATAAAGACCGGCTTGTAGGATTTTAGAACAGGTCTTGGATGTACTTGCATGTCCACCATAAGGGGCGGAGTGACAATGTTGGATTATATTTTCTATCTCTTCTTCAGGTATACACCGACGGAAAATACCATCGGGGCCTCTTTTGAAAAGTAAAGGGTCATCCCAGTAATAATGTTTTATGTCATGGAAGAATTGTTTCTTTTGTTGGTAAGATAGATTAGGTGGAACTATTCCGGCAGCTAAATAATTGACGAGATCGGCGTACCATGGTGTAACACATATAGCTAAGGTGGTCTCTACCTGTTTATCAGCTTTATTTTCTTCCAAAGTAGCTATAAGTTTATCGTACGAGAAATCATCGTTGATCGATGTTCTTTCCGATTCCAGGTTTTCGAGTCTAGAGAGGTGATCTGCTACTATGTTTTCAGTTCCTTTCTTATCTTTGATTTCCAGATCGAATTCTTGTAGCAACAAGATCCACCTTAGGAGTCTAGGTTTAACATCCTTTTTTGTTAAGAGGTACTTAATGGCGGCGTGGTCAGTGTAAATGATTATTTTAGCTCCGACCAAGTAAGAACGAAATTTATCTAGTGCAAACACTACTGCTAGAAGTTCTTTCTCGATTGTGGCGTAATTCATTTGTGCTTCATCTAGAGTTCTACTTGCGTAATATATGACGTGAAGCTTTTTATCCTTTCGTTGTCCTAAAACAGCGCCCACGGCGTAATCACTTGCGTCACACATTATTTCGAATGGTTCATTCCAATCCGGGGTCTGCATTATGGGTGCGGAGATCAATGCTTGTTTAAGCGTTTGTGTCATACCCCAAAAATTACCCATCATTTTTCCTTAAAAAAAAAAAAAAAAAAAAAACGAAAAAAAAAACGAAAAAAAAACGAAAAAAAAAGAGAATTTTTTTTTAATTAATTAATTAATTAATTAATTAATTAATTAAATAATTAAAATAAATAAATAAATAAAATATAACAAATTATTTTGGACTTGGGTCTCCCTTATTCCAAGCCCATTACCCACGAAATTAGTCTATAAATACTGAAGTTTTAGTAGGGGGAGTTAGACTTGGAGTTTACACTGGGAGATTCACTGGAGAAAGAAGGAAGAGAAGCAAAACACTCTGAGGTTTCCTTGGAACAAAACCTTGAGGAAAAAGAAAGAAAGAGAACAGAGAAGGACGGATAGAAACTTTGGCATAGGAACCCTGCCTACCCGGAGAATTCAGAGTAAAGAAACCCTGAAGGCAGCCCATCTGCACCGAAGCCATCGTCGTCCAATTCCCGCTGCCTAACTTATTCCGATACTACAAGTGGTCAATCCCTTCAACCTTGAATTGGCAAACAGGTTTGCGTATCTCTATTGTTTATACTTTCAATTGGCCATATCTACATATATAATGCATCATGATTAAATGTTGATATATAATTTGCTTTCGTATGGGAATTTAAATATGCCTGAATACCCTGAATGTTTGACCATGTTATTCCTGTGATAAAATGCCATAAAATTCAAAGTTCCTAACATGGGGCTGTTTTCAAATTCAAAATCCGTGGCCTTCGCTAGGCGAGGCAGAGGCGAACGAGACAGTAGCTGACTTTTCTATTCTTTTTTTTTATGTTTTATCATAGCCATGCATTATTCATCCTATCCTATTTATTGTTGTGATATTTCTCCGGTGTAATCTTCGATTGCACCCTGATTTGGTGTTCTGACATGTTTTTTTTTTTTTTTTGAGTTTCGTAAAGGTTCACATATCCCAGGAAAAGGTTATTGGCTAGGTATTCCACTTTATTTGTGGGATACCCTTGTGGAGTTTCACCCTAAATTAATTTTTAATGTATTAATTTCTAATGTATTAATTTTTTAATATATTATTTTTAATAATTTTAATGTGGAGTTTCATCCTAATTATATAATTAATTGTAAAACTTTGCCTTTGAATAAGTGATCTTGGACCTCTCTTTGTTGCCTTACGATTACGATATTACGATCATGTCCCGCGAACGTGGGGATACCCTTAGCAAAGACCATTCGGTTAAATCATCATAAAATAAATTATAGTCCCTCGGATGTTGCCTTCGAATATACAACTTTGTCCCTCGATGACCCTCTGATGTTGCCTACGGTTAAAAGATGATAGTCCCTTCGAATGCTAAGGTATCCTTGTAACTGTTGCCTTCAATGACCAATCGATGACCCTACGATGACCCTTTTACATCCAAAGGATAAAACTACTTATTTCTCAATAATAAGGACAGTTTTACCCTCATAAGGATAGGAAATACTCATAAAGACCTTGGGTCGGTATAACTCTTAATTGCTGGCTCACAACCTAAAACATTTTTTCACACCTCACACCTTTCAAAATACCTTCAGAAAATCACCACTTGGTATACATTCATACTAGAATCATTACCGAGTTATATTTTTCTAAACAATTTTCAAAACTAAACGAGATAATCACTTTGTATACATTCATACAAGAATCATTACAAAGTTAAATTCTCTTTTCAAAACAATTTTTCTAAACAATTCACAAACACTTTTTTTTAGACAAAAATAATATAAGTGATCGAGCAATTAAGAGCCCATGGATAACCATGGATACAAAGGGTGCTAACACCTTCCCTTTGTATAATGTACCTCCCGAACCCAAAATCTAAATTAAGGTTTTTCCTGTTCTTTTCCACCTTTCCTTATTGGATAAAAGAAAAGTCGGTGGCGACTCTTGCTAACCGCGACATTGCGATTAAAACCACAAAAAAGTCCAGTTCACCGTATGACAGAACTGGCGACTCTGCTGGGGACCCTAAATATTTAAAAAGAGAGGTTACCTTAAAAACAAGATCACTTATTCAATTTGTCTGATTTATTTTTAAGGGATTGCTTGGGTATGTTATGCTTGAGTGAAAGATCCTACACCCGGATCTAGTGTACCTTAGGTAAGTAGCAAGAGATCATCGCGACTGTCCGGCGTATACTGGAATGGTCAAAATGATGGCTACGGTTAATGTGGCACTTTGGATGTCCTGATGTTCCTCATGTTAGTTGAGGAAATATTTGGCATTCGCGTGGTGTCATAAAAGCATTAACCAGACCTTTAGAACCCTAATTGACTCATCCTGGCCATTAGAAAGTAGTGAGATAACTGGCTTCGGTTCCGACTGGAGTTGGTTGAGACTCGATACTACACTCTTTGAGATTGGACTTTAGGGAAGCTTCGGTCAACCACTTGGTGTTGCACTGAAGTGGACTTAAGGAAAGGTCAATGATTTGAGATCCTTCTAGAACCCGGTTACTATTCTAAGACAGGTTGAACCAACCAAACTTCAGTGGGGAGGGTATTTACCTATGGAACTCACGCAAGCCTTAAAACCTAGGAATGATTGTTGTGTGACTTGCTTGTGCTTGTTATTTATCTAACAACATGACATCATAACAACATGACATCATAACAACATAACATCATAACATCATGGCATTGTACTAACCATTTCAAGGATTTAGGGATTTAACTCTGCTAAAAAAAAAACAAACAAAAGCAAAAACAAAAGAGAAAAAAAAAAAAAGCTCTTTTTGTTAGTTTATGCAAAGTTAAATCCCGAAAGTCCTTGAAAACATTTCATACATTGCATTGCATCGCATAACAGGTATTCTAAAGGATCAGTGTTCTCACGATTTTCCTATCAAACAGATTCCAGCAGATTCAAACAGATTGAACAATGGCTCTCGAACAAACTGTCAAAGATCTCCAGGCCCAGAATGCTCAATTCCAGGAAATGATGCTGAGCTTATCTAAGGGGCAGGAAGAACTGAAAGCTCTTTTGATGGAGAAGAAGAAGGACCAGAAACCTGTGGGTTACATCAACCCGGGGAGAAGGCTTAAGGGACAGGTTACAGGAGTCAAGATTAGAATTCCGAAGGATTCAGAAGAAGAGACCGAGAATGATTCGGAAGATGAGAATCCTAATCTCGTCAATTCTTAGGACGACGATGAAGATTATGAACATGAACAGTACTCTCCGAAGGATGATAAGTACAAGTTGCTGGAAGAACGTATGCTAGCTATGGAGGGGCAGAAAGTGCCCGGTCTGGATTTCGAAAACTTGGGTCTGGTCTCTGATGTGGTCATTCCCCGCAAATTCAAGGTTCCCATTTTCACTAAGTATGATGGTGCCTCTTGTCCTCAGATGCATCTAAGGGCTTATGTGAGAAAGATTCAGCCGCACACTACTGATAAGAAACTGTGGATCCATTTCTTCCAAGAGAGTCTGTCTGGCACACAGTTAGAGTGGTATTATCAGCTTGAGAGCTCTAACATCCGCACATGGACTGATTTAGCAACAGCTTTCTACAAGCACTACCAGTATAATTCTGAGTTAGCGCCTACTCGGCTACAGCTACAAAATATGACTATGGGCTCTAAAGAAAGTTTCAAAGAATATGCTCAAAAGTGGAGAGATTTGGCTGGCAGAGTCAAACCCCCTATGACTGATCGAGAGTTAGTGGACATGTTCATGGGTACACTGACTGGCCCATTCTACAGCCATCTACTGGGAAGTTCCTCGTCAGGTTTCACTGAACTTATCTTGACAGGTGAACGGGTTGAAAGCGGCATTCGAAGTGGAAAGATACAGGCAGCTACTTCTGCAAGCACCAAAAAGTCCTATCAGGGAAAGAATGAATCAAATGCTGTGTACAGTGAGAGGAAGCATAACAAGAAGAATCGTGACCATACTGTTGGGGCAGTTACAATTGCCGCACCGCCATCTCAGAACTTCCAACACAGACAAGACAGGTCGAGAAGACAGTTTACCAAGATCAATATGACTTTAACCCAAGCACTGCAGAGTATGTTAAAGGCCAATTTGATTACCCTCAGAGGCCCTCCTGCAAATCCCAACACTACTTCTCCTCGTTATAATCCCAACGCCAGGTGTGCCTATCACTCCGATAGCCCCGGGCATGATACGAATGATTGCTGGTTGTTGAAGAACAAGATTCAGGATATGATCGACGCTGGAGAAATTGAATTTGATCCTCCGGCGACCCCCAATGTCATCACAGCACCTATGCCTAATCATGACCAGAATGTTAATGTTGTGGACGACAATTCTCACGTTACTGACGTTGCTGATTTAGCATCTCCTCTCCTGATCGTTAAGAAGAATTTATTGCAAGCTGGTTTATTTCCAGGTTGTGCTGAAGATTGCGATCTCTGTGTACTCCGACCCAATGATTGTTTGAAGTTGAAGAACGACATTCAACGGCTGATGGATGATCGTACAATTCTATTTGAAAGGGTTCCTAAGGTGGACAACTCTATTGAAGAGGTATCTGTGATTGCTAGGTCCAAAGCTCCAGTGAAGATTACCGCTACTAGAGTGCCTGTGAAGATTACCGCTGAGCCCAAAGTGGCTCCCCTGATTATTACCGCACCTGGCCCCGTGCCATATTCCTCCAGCAAAGCTATTCCGTGGAACTATGGAGGCGACGTTTACATCCATGGCATAAAGCAAGTTGGTAGTTCTGCTAATCCTAATGATATTGTGGGGACTAGTAAAGTTACTCGAAGTGGAAGGATCTACTCCCCAGAAATCTCACCTCCCGCTCCCGAAATTCGAGGAAAAAGACCAGTCAATCCTCCTCAGTCAGAGACATCGGTCGAAGTTACTTCTGAAGATGTTGCCAAACAGGAAATGGAAGAGATGCTGAAAATCATCCGTAAGAGCGATTTTGATGTAGTGGAACAATTGGGGCATACTCCGTCTAAAATCTCAATGTTGTCCTTGTTATTATCCTCTGAATCCCATGCCAATGCATTGATGAAATTCTTGAAGACCGCTCATGTGCCTCAAGAAACATCCGTCGATCAATTCGAACATTATGTTGCTAATTTGACTGTTGACAATGGCCTAGGCTTTTCCGATGCTGACCTGACGCCAGCAGGAAAGAATCACAATAAAGCTCTGCATATCTCCATCGAGTGTGAGGGGATCACCCTGGCTCACGTGTTGATTGACAACGGCTCTTCCTTGAATGTGCTCCCGAAAGCTGTACTCGATAAATTTGACTACAAAGGCATTGAACTGAAACCTAGTGATGTTGTGGTGCGTGCTCACGATGGTGCGAAGAGTGTTGTCTATGGTGAAGTGGTTCTCCCTATCAAGATAGGACCTCAAGTCTTCAACACTACCTTTCACGTGATGGACATTCGTCCCGCCTACTCCTGCTTGTTGGGGCGCCCTTGGATCCATGGGGCAGGTGCGGTAGCTTCGTCGCTTCATCAAAAGCTAAAGTATCCAATAGCAGGCATGGTTGTCACTGTATGTGGAGAAGAAGAGTATATTGTCAGTAGTGTGCAAGCCTTCAAATACGTCGAGATGGATGGTGAATTCTTTGAGACTCCTTCTCAGTCATTTGAAGTGGTTCCTCCACCCAGTCCTGTCCTTAAGCCAACTCCCCTTGTGCCCAAGGTTGTTCGTGCTCCCCCTGTCATGATCTCTCTGAAAGATGCTCAAGCCGCGATTGAAAATGGTGATCGTGCTGGTTGGGGTCAACTGATCAATGTACCGTACAAGTCTGATAAAGCTGGCCTGGGGTTTAACTCTGGAAAGATAGTCAAAAATCAGATTAATGCTATGGAAGATGCTGATAGTGATTGCGACTTGGATAGCTGGATTTTCCCAACAATTGGTGACGGACTCAACAATTGGAAGACTGAAGACATTATCCCGATTTCCTTTAGTCAGGAGTAATTGTTATTGTTTATTCTAGAATTGCAAATTTTAATTTTCTTTTACAATCAAACTTCTTAAAGCATTGTGTCTATGCCCGAGGCACAATGGCTAATTTGTTAGGGGTTTGTCATTTTCATAAGCATATTCATATTCAATAGATCAATGGACTTTTTGCATTCAAATATTGCGCTCTTTATCTTTCCTGTCATTTTTCAAACAAGCTATGTTTCTTGCACACACTCACGTAACAATTTTCCGATCCATATCCACTCTGGATCCTGTTGGTAATGACTCTGCTACTGTTCATTATGACTTTGAAAATCCGATCTACCAAGCCGAGGATGGAAGCGAGGAAGATTGTGAAGTCCTTGGAGAACTTGCCCGACTACTGCAAGAAGAAAAGACTATACAGCCGCATGAGGAATCAATTGAAATTGTAAATCTGGGTACTGAAATAAACAAGAAAGAAGTCAGAGGTTTCTTGGGGCACTCGAATTACATTGCCCGATTCATTCCACACTTGACTGCTACCTGCAAACCCATCTTCAAATTACTGAGACAAAATCAAGAGATGGTATGGAATGATGAATGCCAAGAAGCTTATGACAAAATCAGGAAATATCGCCAAGAACCTCCAGTTCCGATGCCACCAGTTGAAGGAAGACCTTTAATTACGTATTTGACCGTGTTAGAAAATTCAATGAGGTGTGTTGGGGCAACATGACGAGTCTGGTCGAAAAGAGCATGCCATATACTGCCTTAGCAAAAGGTACCGACTGTGAAACAAGATACTCACAGCCCGAGAAAGCTTGCTGTGCTTTGGCCTGGGCTGCTCGCCGACTAAGACAGTATATGTTGAATCATACCACCTTATTGACTTCTAAGATGGATTCTATCAAATACCTATTTGAGAAACCTGCTGTCTCCTGAAAGAGTTATCACTGACAATGGTACTAATTTGAACAACAAGATGATTACTGAACTCTGCACGCAGTTCAAAATAAAACACCATAACTCTTCTCCGTACCGGCCAAAGATGAACGGCGCTGTGGGGACTGCTAACAATATCAAGAAGGTCATGCAAGAAATGACAGTAACATACAAAGACTGGCATGAGATGTTACCCTTTACTCTTTACGGTTATCGCACTTCAGTGCGCACTACGACAGGGGCAACTCCATTCTCTTTAGTCTATGGAATGGAAGCCATCTTACTAGTGGAAGTTCAGATTCCCTCTCTAAGAATCATGAAAGAGGCGGGCTTAGATGAAGATGAATGGATTCAGACTCGACTCGATCAGATAAATTTGATTGATGAGAAGAGACTTGCGGCTGTTTGTCATGGGCAGATATATCAGAAGCGCATGACCAGGGCATTCAACAAAAAGGTCAAGAGACAAGTGTATCAAATTGGCGACTTGGTAATCAAACGCATCATCCTACCACAAACTGACCCCAGAGGCAAATGGACTCCCACATACGAAGGGCCATTTGTGGTTAAGAAGGTATTCTCAGGTGGAGCCATGATACTCGCTACAATGGATGGTGAAGACTTCCCACATCCCGTGAACGCGGACATAGTTAAAAAATACTACGCATAAAAGAGACCCGCTAGATCGACGTATCTAGGCAAAAGTAAGGGCATCCCGGCGAACCAAAAGGGTTCGGGCAAAAATTAGGGATATATAAAAAAAAATGTACACCCGGCAAGTCGAAAACCTGAAAAGGCGGCTTGGGCAAAAAAGGGTATCCTGGTGGACTGAAAACCTGAAAAGGCGGTCCAGGCAAAAATTAGGGATTAAAGCGTATGACTATTGTAAGACCCCAATTTTGGGCCCTAAGATCCCTCATGGCCCATATCATATCATATCATGGCCTCAAGGATCATTGCATGCCTTTGTCCCCTCCTAGTGGGTAGGTTGCCTTGTGGGTTGATTTCTTGATCACCAAGCATACTTTGCATTTGTATATCTTTGCTATTCATATGTTTATCATTCAAAAGTACAAAAATATTGTCAGTCTAACCTTGTTGCTTGCAGTTGAAGCAATCATCAGCAATTAGGTCAAAGTCAGTCATTGATCAGTCCAAGCAATGGATGGTGGCCATTCTTGCAGAATTTGGGCACCATGATCAATAATCAAGAATTCATACAACTTGGAACATCAGTTGAAGTCAAGTTCTCAAGGAATTAGGGTTTGGAATTCATCAGAAGTGGTCCAGTCACTCAAAACCCTAGAAAAGTCAAACTTGGTCAACTATGGATTTAATCAGTGATTTGATGGATGGAATTGATTTGAAGGAGCTCATTCATACTCATACAAGCCTCATTTATCATGTTCAACCTCATCATGGAAGAAAATCAAGTCAAACAGAAAATTTTCCAGAAATAGAAAG
The DNA here is from genome assembly GCF_024323335.1 of Lathyrus oleraceus. Classification (NCBI taxonomy): domain Eukaryota; kingdom Viridiplantae; phylum Streptophyta; class Magnoliopsida; order Fabales; family Fabaceae; genus Lathyrus; species Lathyrus oleraceus. The sequence continues at coordinate 49,178,157 of NC_066580.1, read as the reverse complement.
TGGACCTGTAATTTCAACTGCCAAAAATGGAAACTTCTTGATCTTAAACTTGCATCATGATACAAGCTTCAAATGAATTTTTGCCCAACATGAAAGTTGAAGATCTTGTCTTCCCATTTTCAAAAAGTCCAAGAACTCTCAAATCCCATGTGTGGTTGTCAAGATATGATCAAATCATTTTCACCAATTTTTGAACTTCAAAGAGCCATATCTCTCAAACCATAAGGCCAAATTTGGTGGGGTTTTTTCCTACAAACCACATTTTTCATCCTCTTTCCAAAAATATAAATTTCATTCATCAAAACCTTACCATTCAAAATGGCATTTTTTGACCTTTTTCATTAAAAATCCAAGTTTGACTCATAGTTGACTTTTTGATCTATGGACTTTTTCTTAATTTGGCCAATGGGGAAATGTTTTAAATCATTTTTGAAACTTGCCTCAAGCCTTAAACCATCATCATACCACTACTTTACCATCATTTTGGCCTAAAATACAAACTTGGCAAATTGTGCATTTGGCTTCATAAGAGTAAAGCAAGTACAGCAATCCTTCAGCACACACAAAACAGCAATTGGCAAAGTCTTTGCAGCCTGTTTAAGGCCCAGCTCGTGGCAAGATTGCACCTCCATTACTCACTTATGTGCCACTTAGCAAAAATGCAAATAAGTTCATTAACACTAAGCTAGCTTACCACATGGTTTAGTAATGATAAACAGACCATATTTAAGCTTCATTCTGTCAAATCCAACCCTAGTTTTGGAGCAGCCATCACAGAAAATATACTTTCTCTCTTTCTTGCATTTTGCTCGATTTCATTTTTCTGCAAAAAACCTCAACAGAACCCTTGCATCTTTGGTTGGTTCCTTCACATACGAAGTATTTGGAGACCATAGCAAGCCTTGTGTTCTTGCTGTAACAGCTCTTTCTCACTCTGTTTTTCATCAAGCTCAACAATGGCAAATCGATGGCTGGGCATGTTTAAGCACTCTTGAGCTGAAAGAGCTTCACCACCCAACATCTCCAAGCAAAAGGGCTACCTGTTTCGAGCTTTGAAGGCCAAGGAAGCACTGCATCATCACTGAACTTCATTTGTGGTAAAATTTCGATTCACACATTTTTCCAAATGATGCCATGCTTATGATAGTTTGATGTATGCTGATTCTAATGAATGATAGTTTGCCCGAAATGATCAACTATGCTGAGAGAAATATGAGTTTTCATTTTATGCTTGAATGTGTTTTCCATCGATTTGCTCACATATGTGTGATTTCATGAAAACCCTTGCCACATTCTTGTTGTTTGGTGTATAATGATGCTATTAGAATGTTTGATTTAGATTTCTGGGCACATTGGATTTTCGAGCTCATGATGTTGATCGAATTTATGCTGCTGCTGTTCATGATCTCTACATGTTTTTTTTCCAGTTTGTTTTCCATGGTCATGTTTGGGAATATGGTTGTTAGATGTTAGTGTCATGCTGTTTGCCCTGCCATTGTGTGTTTTGCTCGAAATCTGTCAGATGATGATGAACCATGAACATGAACTTGATGAATACTGTTGCATTTAAACATAACTCTGTCCAGAATTTTCCCTTGATTCTGTTTGTCTTGTTGTTGGTTAATGTTGCATGATGATGATGTTGCATGGCCGTGCTTATTTCTTGATGCTGAATACGTTTTTGTTCATGATGATGGATGATGTTGTTTGATGTTGAAGCTTGTGTTGCTGTTGGCCAAACCCTAGGGTTTTAGAAACCCAGAACTTGGAAGCTCATTGGCCGTGTTCACTGTTCCATTGGCAACAGCCAATGAGAACATTTCCTGGGGCGCCCTGAAACGACGCCGTTTCAATTAGTGAGGCGCAGAATTACACTTATGCCATCGGTTGACCTTGGTTTGACCCCATTTGCCATGCCTTTTGTTCATATTGCATTCAATTATTCACTCAACTTAAACAATTCATTTCTCTTTCAATTTTCATCCAAAAATCATGCAATTTTTTCCATCATGATCACCAATGAGTCTAGTATTTTATTGTGAATTTTAATTAATTTTTCAGTGGCTGGATTTTAAATGATAATTGTTTTCCCAACATGTATGCCAAAATGATACCTTGTGCCATTCCTATTGTGAAATATTCATGTTGCATCCAATGAGCCTGAAATTTTTTGTGGTGGAACTAGACTCATTGACCTTCATTTCCATATAAAGTTTGTGCATTTATCATTTGTGGATTGAGAGTTATGATTTTCTGAAGTTATGTGTTACATTTGGTGCTATACCATGATCATGTATTTTCCCAATTTTTGTTCACATGCTTCCTCTTATCCAATTGACCCCAAATTTTGCATGAATCATCCATCACATGTCTAGTTTGTGTATGAATTTTCTTGGAATTAATCATGCTGTTTTCCATTTATTTGAGAATTTTCTTCCATGCTTAGTCATTTGTTGACTTTATGTGATACATGTTGCCAAATCCTTTGTGAAATTCTCAAATCTTATTGTATGACCATGAAATTTCATATGTGATAACTAGACTTCTCAAGCTTTGCATTGGTGTTAATCTCATTCATTTCTCTTCTGTTTTCAATTTGATATGATTTTTTGAAGTTGACCCATGTTTGTTGACTTTCATCATGCTTACTTGAATTTGGTTTGACTTCATGATTTTTGTTGACTACCTTCCTCTCATCCAAATGCCATGAAACTTGACATGCTTGCCATGTTAGATGTTAGGATTGAGTGTGATTTATTTCATAATTTTTGAGATTGTTTGAGTTGACTTTTGAATGAAGTCTTTGCTGTTGACTTTTGTGTGCTTCTCTTGCCATGCTTTGCATTCACTTGTGTATGAAATGACATTGATGCATGATTTAGTTATGAATCCAATTGAGAATGCTTCTTGAATGTTTAAACTTGGTTTGGGTTGACTTTTCCTTGCTGCCTTGACTTTTTCTTTCATCTTTGACCCTAGGCTAGTCCTAGTGGTCTTCTAAGCTTATGTTGAGTTCATCTGTTTCAGGTTAAGCACCAATGCCTTGAGGATCATTCAAATGTGTTTTAGTTTGATTGTTTCATGTGCTAACCCTTGTTTTGTAGGTGTGACTCATATAGTTGAGTTTTGTGCCTTGCACAATTGATCCCTCTGTGGTTGACTTTTGTTTATCCATTTGCCTTTGATTTTGACTGTTGAACTGTTTGCTAATAAGTTTGACTTTTTCAGGTACTTTAGTTGCTTAAGTTCTTTGAACTTGCTTACTTGCTTTGCTTTTTAGCATTTGCTTTGAGGTATAAACCTTTCTTCTTCATGTAGTCTGGAGACCCGGTCTGTTATTTGACCGGGCAAACTGTCTGAAGTCCTCCTTAAGAGGCAATGCCTGTGTGTGTTTAATTTTGTCCCAAGCAGGAAAAGTCCTTCAAGTAAGGCAATTGGTGGAAGGTAGGGATAAGCAATCTATCCCCCACTATTCAGTGTGTCCTCTCTTTGCTCCCATTACATGGTTGAAGCATTGAGATAAAAACCCAAGATCTACTCGAGTCAATAATGGGGAAAGAGTTCCATCTTTCTGAACTCCCCCACTTTCTATTATTTGATGCTCTCTCTGATCTGAGATAGAAGCAATGAGGCACACCCCTCATCTCCTATTCATCTGCTTCACCTTAGCCTCTCAATGGCAAGGTTAAGAGCGACCATTACCTATTACAGTGGACTTTCAAAGTCAAACCCTCTTGTGTGAGCCCCTTTGTTTGGCTATAGAGTGTGCTGTTTGATATTGATTGATTGATTGATTGCTTCATATACACATGTTTGCCCTCATGCTTTGTGCACTCATCATTATTAATTGCTCATCAATGCATAATCATCTCATTTGTCTTTGTGACATTATCATTGCTGTTTACCCATTGAGGACAATTGTAAGTCCATTTCTTTGGCCATTGCTCCTATGATATGGAAGTGAGTACAAGACCATCACCTTGGCCACTCATCTTATCTTTGCCTGATGCATTTACTTGATTGTATGTGAGGAAGCAACTGTAAGTCCCTGCAAGTTGGCATTTGCTCTCCTATGATCACATGTTGTTTTGTTTGTTTGTATGTGAGGATACGACTGTAAGTCCCTGCAAGCTGGCATTTGTATTCCTAGGATCATACTGTGTATGTTAGAATAAGTCCAGACAGATTGGCATCTGACATCCATGTTTTGCTTTCTCTTGTTATGAGAGGTTGCAATTATAAGTCCCTGTAAGTTGGCATTTGCATTCCTGTGATCATATTGTTGCTTTTGTTCTTGTATGTGAGGATCCACTGTAAGTCCCTGTAACGTGGCATTGGTATTCCTAGGACCATACTGTGGAATTAACCTAAGTCCAGACAGATTGGCAGTTGATTCCCATGTTTCATTTTTGTTTTCTTCTTAGGAGATTAGTGTAAGTCCATTGAGTGGCCTCTGATATCCCGTTCTTGTTTTAGGAGATTGGTATAAGCCCAGTGATTGGCATCCGATATCCGCTTTTGCTTTCTTTGTTTGTTTGTTATTATCCATTGCTATTCCAAAGGACACACTTGAATCATCCGCTATATGATTTCAAGAAGTGAACCCTTCTAAGAAGTTTTACTTTCCATCTACATCCATTCATCACTCATTGTGTCCTAAACCTTTTCACACTATACCTTTTAAACTTGACATAAGTGTTGTGCAAACTTCTTCATGTTTTTCTAACTAAAAACCTGGACCCCAAGTCCTTGACTTTTTTTCAAAACTTCATTTTCATAATACTTCTTTGAATCAATCTTAATCATACTTTGACTTCACTTTCATAAACACAATCAATTAACTTCACTCATTCACTTGTTTTGGCTTTGTCCATTAATCTTTTCATGCATTAGCCATAGGCTTCAATTATCATTGTGGTTGATGTAAAACTTGCCTATCCTTAGTGAGTCGACAGTAAGACTTCCGTACTGAAAACAGGGCTAACCCCTCTAGTACGTCGAAGCTATCCTCGCATGGTGGATGTTGTTTTTGGTCGAGTGTTCTCCCATTGATAATGAAAAGCCTCAGTGCTTGTGTTTAAAATTGAATCCACCAACTTTTTGAAATCTTTTAGCCGAACTACGGCGTTCTGATCCTTACCTTTGATGGAAGGTACGTAGGCAACGGGTTCATCCGTTCGAACCCAATAACCCAATAAAAATTGTACATTCTTTTCTCATCATCCCAATCATGTTTGCACAATGTTTATGTCATAACAAATAACAATTTATACAACAAGTGTGAAAAGGGCTCCCTAGGAGTACCTAGGACGTAGTGGGTGCCTAACACCTTCCCATTGCGTAATTTACCCCTTACCCAGACTCTCTGATCTTTTTATTAGTTTTCTACGTGTAAAACTTCTTAGGCTTTTGTTCGCTTTTTAGCCAATCCTTTGGATAAATAAAAGTGCGGTGGCGACTCGAAATTTCAATGTATCTCATAGCTTATGATTTAATCGATAGATCATATAGCGACGAATACACCGCTACAGAAAAGTGGCGACTCTGCTGGGGAAATGTCACAGAAAAGTGGCGACTCTGCTGGGGAAATCTCACCAGAATCCCTGGTGGTATTGCCTACTTTTCACCCTTGTTGTGCTATATTGTTATTTGTTATTTGACATATTTTTGTACAATTTGGGATAACTGTATTGATTGTAATGTGTGAATTGCTTGATATACATTTGCTGTTTGCTTTGGTGATCTGTGAGATGAGTTCTATACCCGAACTCGAGTGCACTCTAGGATAGGAGAATGGCATAGTCTTGTTGACTGGTGTGGAGTAGTCCTTAGCCAGTTGACTTGCGAGCCCATTCACTTGGTGGAGGTCATGTTGAACTAATAATGTCACACAAGTTATTTGTGGTTAGGCATTATTCTTTCAATCATGTTCCGCAGAAGCCAAGGACCTTAGTTTACCAAACCCATCTTGGCCTATTTTTAGGACCGTAGTGCGGAGGTCGTTCAGATGTCAGTTCTGATACGATTGTTACGCGATACTACACTCATAAGAGTTTCTCTTGAGAATATTCTTGGAATACGAGTATTCGTTCCTCCGATAATATTCGAAAGATGGAACGATGATTATGGGAACCTCTGATAGAACATGTCTGGCAGGTTTAAACCCTAGTACACTCCCTTTGGGTGGTTCTTAACCGAGACTCCATGCTCGTGACTCTCAACAAACCCGTGATTCGTGGTTGAGTCGTTCAAGCATTGTTAATATCAATGGATCCCGGATCAGGTGTAAAACCTAAAATCCATCAAAGCGGCTGGTTGATATTAAGAATGTTAGAACCGGTTCATGTACCGTTAATATCAATGGAACTTGGGTGTCGATAAGGTGAAAACCTAAATCCACCAAAATGGATGATTGATATTAGGGATACATAGAGCTTTCCCACGACCTTTGTTTGGCGTGCCTTGCTTGATCCTTGAGTGTGATTGTTGCATTCATGCATTCACGCATTCATCCGCATTCATGTCATCAGAAAGAGAAAATTTTCAAGGAACTCAAAGGAGTTTATTTGCAAAAAATTTCAAACATGAAAAAACCGGAAAAAATTTTCACCTGATATATCTGATGAGATATTCTCATGTATGATCAAAATGCTTAAATATTTCAAAGTTTGCAAATAAAACCCTCGAGTTCCTTTGAAATAAAAAAACAAGCATATGCACAAACACTTCATGCATCATTTGCATAAGCAGGTGTTTTGTTCCGGTCTCCCGTCCTGTGGTCTGACCCTGCGATCTTCATTTATTTTGAAGACGCATTTTGCCGATATTATACCAGAGTCATCTCTGCCAGGTTGATGGATCATCCTGAGCAAGAGAGCTGTGAACTCAGAGAGATTTGCCAGACCAAGTGCTTTTAATGGATTTATTCCTGGTTAACCAATCCCGGGCTGGCATTGGCTATGGTTCTGGGGCATTCAATGAGCAAAGTCTGTTCACGAGTGAAGGATTCATCCATGCTGATCAACCTGAAGAAGAGGCTGCTGCTATCTTTGAAGAATATGCAGAAGGTCTGAACAATTTCATTATTCCTGGTGGTGTCTGCCACAATTGGGTCGCTGTGGATGTTCCTACGGTCATTCATAAGACAGCGTGATTTGTTCACCTTGTTTAAAACCCTTCTCCCATGCCAAAAGGAGAAGTGATGACATTGTTGGCAGCATTTTAATGCAATGATGTTTTCATTCAATTAATGCATTGTCAAACATTTGTTTTTTCCATTTGTTTTCACTTTTTGCTTTTGCATGAAATCAGTGATCACAAAAAACAAACAAAAATAAAAACAGCTTTTTCATCTGCATAATTGATTTGCTTGTTAAATTCAAAAGCTTTTCATTATCCAGAATCATTATGCAGGGATTTCTAAACCCATTGAACATAATGATCCAACGCCATCTCCCAATCTTGAAGTCCTTGTATCTGAGGCAGAGGAAGATGATGTTGAAGGGGATTCCTGATGAGATTACCCGCCCTCTTGAGCACAACAGAGGCTCATTCAGCTGTATCATGAAAATCAGCAAAACAGTCAAACTGGGGCATTGCATAATGCAATCAATCAAAAAAAAAAAAAAAAAAAAAAAAAAATAAGAAAGAGGGTGAAAAAATAAGAAAAATCAAAAACCAGGAAAAATTTCTCAAATTTTTTCCAAAGAAAAAAGAAAAATTATACCCTCAAAGTCCCTAGTTGACTGATGCTGAATGGATTCAGAGTCGTTATGACCAACTGAATTTAATTGAAGAGAAGAGATTAACTGCCATGTGCCATGGTCAGTTATATCAGCAAAGAATGAAGAAAGCATTCGACAAGAAGGTCAAGCCTCGTGTGTTCCGAGAAGGTGACCTTGTGCTCAAGAAAGTTTTGTCTTTCGCGCCCGATTCCAGGGGCAAGTGGACTCCAAACTACGAGGGTCCATATGTTGTTAAGAGAGCCTTTTCAGGCGGTGCTTTAATGCTTACAACAATGGATGGGGAGGATTTCACTCGTCCTGTGAATTCAGATGCAGTTAAGAGGTACTTTGCCTAGAAAAAAAGTATATGCAAATGAAAAAAACAGAATTGCTCGCTAAGTTGAAAACCCGAAAGGGCGGCTTAGGCAAAAATGAGCGTCTCGGTGGAGAACCTGCAAGGGTAATCCAGGCAAAAATTAGAGACTTGAAAAAAGGAAAATATTTGCATCCCGCTAGATTGAGTACCTCATCCTGGGGCAATCTAGGCAAAAATTAGGGATTTGGCAAGTAACTGCATCCTGACAAGACTTTCTGGTTCATCAGTCGTCATTTCGTCAGAAGATTCTCGATTCGTCGTCAACTGAAGCTTCGGATACATCGAGATTCAAATTGGTAGAGAAAGGATCATTATGTTCAATGTAGCCCTCTTCCAATATATATCACTGATTTCAAATTTGTACAAATCTATGGAGTCTTGCCATTTGCAGACTACCATTCTATCAAATCAATTTGAGCTTTTTATCCATTTATTTGCACTCTTATTTGTTTCAATTCAACAAATGTTTTGCATGTTTTAAATTGATAAAATGTCATTGTTTTTTAAACAAATCAAATTTTTCAAATTTTGTTGTTTTAAACAAAGTGAACATTCACAAGATTGAAAGGATACCCAAGAATATCTCAGTGCTCTCCCGAGGGTGGCATGATTTCCAACAGGTAGGACATTGGTTCATATTCCTGGCTTGGTTGTATCTTCTTTCTTCAGACCTTTGTTGGGGTTGTTCCTCAGACAGAGTTGTTGTTGGGGCTGTTCCCCAGTACAGTCGCAAGTGATTTGTTGTTGAAGACTTTGTTTTCTCCAGCAGCAGTTTTCCCAGCATGGGTGTTTTTCTTGTAGAAGTTTCGGCGGTTGATGGTCTATCATCTTGGTGCCCCGTCACTTTCTCCAGTGGGTCGTATGCCCCAGACTTTATTTATCTCCTCAGCAGTCATGAGTATAGCCATTGACTGATACTCCCCTCTGAGTCGCGAGTAGAGCTGTTATTAATATCCCCACCAGAGTTGCAAGTAGAGTTGTTACCTCTTTTCCCCATGCAGTGTTGCCAGCGGAACTGTCTGTTTCCTCAGCATGATCGCTTTCTTTTTGAAGACTCGGTAAGTCAGTGGTTTGATACCCGGTACTTTACCCTTTCCCCGGCGAAGTCGTCTGCGGAATTGTTGCTATCTCTCCATCAGAGTTATTCTCTCCAGCAGAGCAGGATTTATTTTCCTACTCGTTGTTTGTTTGGGTTGACATCCCAGTTTTTCAACCATCTTTTCCTCAGCTTAGTCTGCAGATTGTTTGTTGTGGCAGTTTCGCCTGTTGAATACTCCTTCAACCCCCGATATGGTCGGATGATGGCTCTAGCCTCCAGTGAACGGATTGATTTCCTGACTATTTGTGATCCTCAGTAGAGTGGCTTGTATTGCAGAATCTACTTGTTGTGATCAGTTTGCTGTGTATTCTCCCCAAGTGGAGTGGTTCGTTGCAGAATCTACTTGTTTGATCTGTCCTCCCTCGGTGGTTTGTTCCCAAGAGAGTAGCCGACAGTTTTCCCCAGTAGAGTTGCTTATGCAGTTAGATTCTATTTGGATGATATCATTCTCCCTCAGTGGGTTTTCCCCCAGCGGAGTTGTGTGGAGTTGCTTCTACCGCAGTTCGTGCTTGTGCTTATGCACCCCTTTTGTTTCTCAGTCGACACTGGGATCTCCTGCAGATATGCTTTGGGATTTCTCTTGTTCCCCTACAGATTCGTCTTGGTGGCTGTTTGCCCGTGGTGACTTTCTGTACCCTGATTGGGTTGTTTCCCGATATTTCTGATTCTCTGCTTCTTCGGCAGTACCTGCAGATTTTTGCTCTTCAGCATGTAGATCTCTGCAGATTGGCTCTCCAGCTGGTTTTTTTCCCTGGAAGTATAATACCGGACGTTTGTTCCTGAACCTGTTTGTGTTAGAATTGTCTGTTTTGTCAGCATTCATCAAACATAAATCACGCATATTCATGCATATTCATAAACATTCAAGATATTCATGTTGCATTTCTCGCCATGTATCCTTTGTTTGTCGTGTCTCCTGCTATGGTGATATAGATCTCTTTACAGATCTCCCCAAGCAGATGTCGGGTGTTATAAATCTCTCCATATAGAGTCAGCCCATAAGCAGAAAATGTTGTCTTTCCTTCTGCAGTTCCCCACTGAGATATATCCTCGTGGATGACGGTTTCTTCCGTTTCCTCCCAACACATATATTGGGATGGATTTTCCTATTTGAGTTATATCCTCATTAGGACGTGTCTTTATTCAGTCTGTCTTTTCGGATCGTTCCCGAATTGGCTATTTGACAAATGTCTTGTGCTTCCCAGTGGGTTGTTCCCCAGTGGAATGTTTTTGGGCCTCTACCCTCATAACCGGTAGTTGTAAGTCCTATCTTTCCTGGCTTCCTTAACAGAATTTGTGGTTATACACCTTTTATTCTCCAGCCAGAGTTTTGGTCTTCTACCCTCATACCGGTAGTTGTAAATCCTATTTTCCTGCTCTCCAGCAGTTTGTGGTTTGTTATAAACCCTATTTTGGTTTCCCGTGCGGATTTGTGATTCGTTCTATCTCCACGCGGAGTTTTTGGTCTTCTACCCCGTATTCGGTAGATGTAAACCCTAATTTTGTGGTTATCTTCATTCAATATTTGATGATGATTTTCCTTTGCTTGTATAAGTTGCTCAGATCAGCACTTATATCCCTAGCAAGTCTTTTGTGGATAATTGCCGTATGCTAGCAATTTTATCCCCAGTGGGTCCTTTCACCGTATGCTAGTGATTTTGTTCCCCGGATCATTGATTATTCATCAATGCATCCCCAGCTAGTCTCCTGTCGATAATTGCCGGATGCTCGCAATTTATCCTCAGCAGATCGCCTTTCATTTACCCTTTTGTTGGTAATGTCTGTTGCTCCTCTTTGATTGGCCATCATTATATACCTATTCTGGTATCCCGATGCCTTTCTTTTCGGTTTTTTATCCTTAAACAACCCAGTAACCGGTTCAGGATAATCTTCCATGCGAGTATATTATTCACGGTCTGCCGGTAATGAATAATATTTCTCATGCGCTCTTTAGTTGGAATCCTTTGTTGATCTTCCCCAACTGAGCAAGATTCGTATTCTTTGTGGAATCGAATAGCCATCCTTTAACCAGTTTGCGTTTTGGATGATGAGTGTTTTGGAACACACACCAATTCACATTTTTTGTCCATCCTTTAAACAAGTCTGCTGTTCTAGCTTTCTTTCGGATGATGAGTGTCTTGGAACACACACCAATTCACGCTTTTTTTGTCCATCCTTTAAACAAGTCTGCTGTTCTAGCTTTCTTTCGGATGATGAGTGTCTTGGAACACACACCAATTCACGTTTTTTGCCCATCCTTTAACCAGTTTGCGTTTAGGGTGATGAGTGTTTTGGAACACACACCAATTCACGCTTTTTTTGTCCATCCTTTAAACAAGTCTGCTGTTCTAGCTTTCTTTCGGATGATGAGTGTCTTGGAACACACACCAATTCACGCTTTTTTTGTCCATCCTTTAAACAAGTCTGCTGTTCTAGCTTTCTTTCGGATGATGAGTGTCTTGGAACACACACCAATTCACGTTTTTTGCCCATCCTTTAACCAGTTTGCGTTTAGGGTGATGAGTGTTTTGGAACACACACCAATTCACGTTTTTTTTGTCCATCCTTTAAACAAGTCTGTTGTTCTAGCTTTCTTTCGGATGATGAGTGTTTTGGAACACACACCAATTCACGCTTTTTTGTCCATCCTTTAAACAAGTTTGCTTTTCTAGCTTTCTTTCGGATGATGAGTGTTTTGGAACACACACCAACTCACGTCTTTGGTCGGTCACCTGTTACCTACCTACAACCCGGTATCCTTGGTGTTCCCTCCTGAGTTTGTTACCCTTACCAGTAGCATCTCATTTTGCTTGTTACTTCCCCAGTGGAGTTTTCTTTTGCTTCTCCTCAGGAGTCAGCTTGTGTCTCTCCAATGGATTTATTTTCCATTTGGAAATCTTTTCCCAGTGTGAGTCCTTCACTCCCCAGTAAGTTCTCCAATCTTTTTTCCGTATTCCCTAATCAGAGTCGTGTCTTGTTCACGCTGTGTCAGTTCTATATTCTCCAGTTTGGAGTCGTGTATTGTTCATACATTTCTTTTTCTTTTATTATCCCCATAGAGTCTTGTTAGAGTCTCTGTTCCTGGTGAGTGTACTACTCCGATGGGTCGTCTTTTCTTCTGTGCGAATCATATATTCCCTCACAGAGTTTGTGTCTTTTGCATGCATACATTTGCATCATGAGGTCTCTTAGGGACCAAAATTTGTCTCATTACTGTTATTTAAGCCCATTCTACCGCGTCGAGTTGAAGATTTCTAAACTTCACTTCTCCGGCTAGAATGACCTTAAATAGGGGCATCTGTAAGACCCCAATTTTGGGCCCTAAGATCCCTCATGGCCCATATCATATCATATCATGGCCTCAAGGATCATTGCATGCCTTTGTCCCCTCCTAGTGGGTAGGTTGCCTTGTGGGTTGATTTCTTGATCACCAAGCATACTTTGCATTTGTATATCTTTGCTATTCATATGTTTATCATTCAAAAGTACAAAAATATTGTCAGTCTAACCTTGTTGCTTGCAGTTGAAGCAATCATCAGCAATTAGGTCAAAGTCAGTCATTGATCAGTCCAAGCAATGGATGGTGGCCATTCTTGCAGAATTTGGGCACCATGATCAATAATCAAGAATTCATACAACTTGGAACATCAGTTGAAGTCAAGTTCTCAAGGAATTAGGGTTTGGAATTCATCAGAAGTGGTCCAGTCACTCAAAACCCTAGAAAAGTCAAACTTGGTCAACTGTGGATTTAATCAGTGATTTGATGGATGGAATTGATTTGAAGGAGCTCATTCATACTCATACAAGCCTCATCTATCATGTTCAACCTCATCATGGAAGAAAATCAAGTCAAACAGAAAATTTTCCAGAAATAGAAAGTGGACCTGTAATTTCAACTGCCAAAAATGGAAACTTCTTGATCTTAAACTTGCATCATGATACAAGCTTCAAATGAATTTTTGCCCAACATGAAAGTTGAAGATCTTGTCTTCCCATTTTCAAAAAGTCCAAGAACGCTCAAATCCCATGTGTGGTTGTCAAGATATGATCAAATCATTTTCACCAATTTTTGAACTTCAAAGAGCCATATCTCTCAAACCATAAGGCCAAATTTGGTGGGGTTTTTTCCTACAAACCACATTTTTCATCCTCTTTCCAAAAATATAAATTTCATTCATCAAAACCTTACCATTCAAAATGGCATTTTTTGACCTTTTTCATTAAAAATCCAAGTTTGACTCATAGTTGACTTTTTGATCTATGGACTTTTTCTTAATTTGGCCAATGGGGAAATGTTTTAAATCATTTTTGAAACTTGCCTCAAGCCTTAAACCATCATCATACCACTACTTTACCATCATTTTGGCCTAAAATACAAACTTGGCAAATTGTGCATTTGGCTTCATAAGAGTAAAGCAAGTACAGCAATCCTTCAGCACACACAAAACAGCAATTGGCAAAGTCTTTGCAGCCTGTTTAAGGCCCAGCTCGTGGCAAGATTGCACCTCCATTACTCACTTATGTGCCACTTAGCAAAAATGCAAATAAGTTCATTAACACTAAGCTAGCTTACCACATGGTTTAGTAATGATAAACAGACCATATTTAAGCTTCATTCTGTCAAATCCAACCCTAGTTTTGGAGCAGCCATCACAGAAAATATACTTTCTCTCTTTCTTGCATTTTGCTCGATTTCATTTTTCTGCAAAAAACCTCAACAGAACCCTTGCATCTTTGGTTGGTTCCTTCACATACGAAGTATTTGGAGACCATAGCAAGCCTTGTGTTCTTGCTGTAACAGCTCTTTCTCACTCTGTTTTTCATCAAGCTCAACAATGGCAAATCGATGGCTGGGCATGTTTAAGCACTCTTGAGCTGAAAGAGCTTCACCACCCAACATCTCCAAGCAAAAGGGCTACCTGTTTCGAGCTTTGAAGGCCAAGGAAGCACTGCATCATCACTGAACTTCATTTGTGGTAAAATTTCGATTCACACATTTTTCCAAATGATGCCATGCTTATGATAGTTTGATGTATGCTGATTCTAATGAATGATAGTTTGCCCGAAATGATCAACTATGCTGAGAGAAATATGAGTTTTCATTTTATGCTTGAATGTGTTTTCCATCGATTTGCTCACATATGTGTGATTTCATGAAAACCCTTGCCACATTCTTGTTGTTTGGTGTATAATGATGCTATTAGAATGTTTGATTTAGATTTCTGGGCACATTGGATTTTCGAGCTCATGATGTTGATCGAATTTATGCTGCTGCTGTTCATGATCTCTACATGTTTTTTTTCCAGTTTGTTTTCCATGGTCATGTTTGGGAATATGGTTGTTAGATGTTAGTGTCATGCTGTTTGCCCTGCCATTGTGTGTTTTGCTCGAAATCTGTCAGATGATGATGAACCATGAACATGAACTTGATGAATACTGTTGCATTTAAACATAACTCTGTCCAGAATTTTCCCTTGATTCTGTTTGTCTTGTTGTTGGTTAATGTTGCATGATGATGATGTTGCATGGCCGTGCTTATTTCTTGATGCTGAATACGTTTTTGTTCATGATGATGGATGATGTTGTTTGATGTTGAAGCTTGTGTTGCTGTTGGCCAAACCCTAGGGTTTTAGAAACCCAGAACTTGGAAGCTCATTGGCCGTGTTCACTGTTCCATTGGCAACAGCCAATGAGAACATTTCCTGGGGCGCCCTGAAACGACGCCGTTTCAATTAGTGAGGCGCAGAATTACACTTATGCCATCGGTTGACCTTGGTTTGACCCCATTTGCCATGCCTTTTGTTCATATTGCATTCAATTATTCACTCAACTTAAACAATTCATTTCTCTTTCAATTTTCATCCAAAAATCATGCAATTTTTTCCATCATGATCACCAATGAGTCTAGTATTTTATTGTGAATTTTAATTAATTTTTCAGTGGCTGGATTTTAAATGATAATTGTTTTCCCAACATGTATGCCAAAATGATACCTTGTGCCATTCCTATTGTGAAATATTCATGTTGCATCCAATGAGCCTGAAATTTTTTGTGGTGGAACTAGACTCATTGACCTTCATTTCCATATAAAGTTTGTGCATTTATCATTTGTGGATTGAGAGTTATGATTTTCTGAAGTTATGTGTTACATTTGGTGCTATACCATGATCATGTATTTTCCCAATTTTTGTTCACATGCTTCCTCTTATCCAATTGACCCCAAATTTTGCATGAATCATCCATCACATGTCTAGTTTGTGTATGAATTTTCTTGGAATTAATCATGCTGTTTTCCATTTATTTGAGAATTTTCTTCCATGCTTAGTCATTTGTTGACTTTATGTGATACATGTTGCCAAATCCTTTGTGAAATTCTCAAATCTTATTGTATGACCATGAAATTTCATATGTGATAACTAGACTTCTCAAGCTTTGCATTGGTGTTAATCTCATTCATTTCTCTTCTGTTTTCAATTTGATATGATTTTTTGAAGTTGACCCATGTTTGTTGACTTTCATCATGCTTACTTGAATTTGGTTTGACTTCATGATTTTTGTTGACTACCTTCCTCTCATCCAAATGCCATGAAACTTGACATGCTTGCCATGTTAGATGTTAGGATTGAGTGTGATTTATTTCATAATTTTTGAGATTGTTTGAGTTGACTTTTGAATGAAGTCTTTGCTGTTGACTTTTGTGTGCTTCTCTTGCCATGCTTTGCATTCACTTGTGTATGAAATGACATTGATGCATGATTTAGTTATGAATCCAATTGAGAATGCTTCTTGAATGTTTAAACTTGGTTTGGGTTGACTTTTCCTTGCTGCCTTGACTTTTTCTTTCATCTTTGACCCTAGGCTAGTCCTAGTGGTCTTCTAAGCTTATGTTGAGTTCATCTGTTTCAGGTTAAGCACCAATGCCTTGAGGATCATTCAAATGTGTTTTAGTTTGATTGTTTCATGTGCTAACCCTTGTTTTGTAGGTGTGACTCATATAGTTGAGTTTTGTGCCTTGCACAATTGATCCCTCTGTGGTTGACTTTTGTTTATCCATTTGCCTTTGATTTTGACTGTTGAACTGTTTGCTAATAAGTTTGACTTTTTCAGGTACTTTAGTTGCTTAAGTTCTTTGAACTTGCTTACTTGCTTTGCTTTTTAGCATTTGCTTTGAGGTATAAACCTTTCTTCTTCATGTAGTCTGGAGACCCGGTCTGTTATTTGACCGGGCAAACTGTCTGAAGTCCTCCTTAAGAGGCAATGCCTGTGTGTGTTTAATTTTGTCCCAAGCAGGAAAAGTCCTTCAAGTAAGGCAATTGGTGGAAGGTAGGGATAAGCAATCTATCCCCCACTATTCAGTGTGTCCTCTCTTTGCTCCCATTACATGGTTGAAGCATTGAGATAAAAACCCAAGATCTACTCGAGTCAATAATGGGGAAAGAGTTCCATCTTTCTGAACTCCCCCACTTTCTATTATTTGATGCTCTCTCTGATCTGAGATAGAAGCAATGAGGCACACCCCTCATCTCCTATTCATCTGCTTCACCTTAGCCTCTCAATGGCAAGGTTAAGAGCGACCATTACCTATTACAGTGGACTTTCAAAGTCAAACCCTCTTGTGTGAGCCCCTTTGTTTGGCTATAGAGTGTGCTGTTTGATATTGATTGATTGATTGATTGCTTCATATACACATGTTTGCCCTCATGCTTTGTGCACTCATCATTATTAATTGCTCATCAATGCATAATCATCTCATTTGTCTTTGTGACATTATCATTGCTGTTTACCCATTGAGGACAATTGTAAGTCCATTTCTTTGGCCATTGCTCCTATGATATGGAAGTGAGTACAAGACCATCACCTTGGCCACTCATCTTATCTTTGCCTGATGCATTTACTTGATTGTATGTGAGGAAGCAACTGTAAGTCCCTGCAAGTTGGCATTTGCTCTCCTATGATCACATGTTGTTTTGTTTGTTTGTATGTGAGGATACGACTGTAAGTCCCTGCAAGCTGGCATTTGTATTCCTAGGATCATACTGTGTATGTTAGAATAAGTCCAGACAGATTGGCATCTGACATCCATGTTTTGCTTTCTCTTGTTATGAGAGGTTGCAATTATAAGTCCCTGTAAGTTGGCATTTGCATTCCTGTGATCATATTGTTGCTTTTGTTCTTGTATGTGAGGATCCACTGTAAGTCCCTGTAACGTGGCATTGGTATTCCTAGGACCATACTGTGGAATTAACCTAAGTCCAGACAGATTGGCAGTTGATTCCCATGTTTCATTTTTGTTTTCTTCTTAGGAGATTAGTGTAAGTCCATTGAGTGGCCTCTGATATCCCGTTCTTGTTTTAGGAGATTGGTATAAGCCCAGTGATTGGCATCCGATATCCGCTTTTGCTTTCTTTGTTTGTTTGTTATTATCCATTGCTATTCCAAAGGACACACTTGAATCATCCGCTATATGATTTCAAGAAGTGAACCCTTCTAAGAAGTTTTACTTTCCATCTACATCCATTCATCACTCATTGTGTCCTAAACCTTTTCACACTATACCTTTTAAACTTGACATAAGTGTTGTGCAAACTTCTTCATGTTTTTCTAACTAAAAACCTGGACCCCAAGTCCTTGACTTTTTTTCAAAACTTCATTTTCATAATACTTCTTTGAATCAATCTTAATCATACTTTGACTTCACTTTCATAAACACAATCAATTAACTTCACTCATTCACTTGTTTTGGCTTTGTCCATTAATCTTTTCATGCATTAGCCATAGGCTTCAATTATCATTGTGGTTGATGTAAAACTTGCCTATCCTTAGTGAGTCGACAGTAAGACTTCCGTACTGAAAACAGGGCTAACCCCTCTAGTACGTCGAAGCTATCCTCGCATGGTGGATGTTGTTTTTGGTCGAGTGTTCTCCCATTGATAATGAAAAGCCTCAGTGCTTGTGTTTAAAATTGAATCCACCAACTTTTTGAAATCTTTTAGCCGAACTACGGCGTTCTGATCCTTACCTTTGATGGAAGGTACGTAGGCAACGGGTTCATCCGTTCGAACCCAATAACCCAATAAAAATTGTACATTCTTTTCTCATCATCCCAATCATGTTTGCACAATGTTTATGTCATAACAAATAACAATTTATACAACAAGTGTGAAAAGGGCTCCCTAGGAGTACCTAGGACGTAGTGGGTGCCTAACACCTTCCCATTGCGTAATTTACCCCTTACCCAGACTCTCTGATCTTTTTATTAGTTTTCTACGTGTAAAACTTCTTAGGCTTTTGTTCGCTTTTTAGCCAATCCTTTGGATAAATAAAAGTGCGGTGGCGACTCGAAATTTCAATGTATCTCATAGCTTATGATTTAATCGATAGATCATATAGCGACGAATACACCGCTACAACTATGTCCCGTTCTCAGTCAACTTTCATCCAAGTTCGAGGGACTGACCAAGCCAATCACTTCTATCCGACAGCAAGGGATGAGATGCTCGAAGACATAATGACAGTAGTAGGCTTAAAATCAATAGGACTTCTTCCACATAGCTTTCTCTTTGTTTTCGACAATTTCCTCTTACTAGGATTTCTGTCTCCTTGTACACAAATTGCCTGTTTATAGGCCTTCTTTCAAAATCAATACAACCTTCTTTCAAAAGATGCTTTTGTTTTTTCTTTTTCTGTTTTGTTTGCGTAAATGTCCATTGATTTAATTTGAATTAATATGTGCATTTGAATATGACTGATGTTTACCAAAAATACATGCATAGAATAGCAATAGCAATTACTACCCGACTTCAGGATCAAGGAAAAGGTCTAATCATGCTTCCAATGAATCCGCTACCAATTCTCTTCCCCAGCAAGCCTGTTTTTTTTCCTCAGAAAATGGCAGTATCCCCAGGCACAGCCAGTTACTCCCCAACAGAGGTCGGCGTCACCAGACAGATTGACCATCTCATCCATCCCCAGCCAGGCTCTGTTGAATATTTCCACCATCAGACAGAAATCAAGCATCCCCAGCCGAGAAAGGGTCATTGACACAAATGTCTCAAATCAGTAGATGGGGATTTATTTTCCCCAGTAGAGTCCCCAAGCAGAACTTCTCATACGCATAACTCATTCATTACATCCTTTCACAGCATACGCATGCATACAACATTCACATTTATTTTAGCATAACACGAAACATCTCATGCATCATGACATAGCATGAAGCTAACTTTTTCTTTGCAGGTTAATTATCCTCCTGATATAGTCAAAGTAGAAGGTTCATTCAGACAGACACCTTTATCAATCACATTCAAGATTCAGATACATATTTCAAATACAGTTCATGGGAACATTCATTCTGACAACACTTCGATATCCTCCTAACGATGGCATCTTTAAGCCCATCCCAGACATTTATTGCAAGTACAACATATACAGGTTATCAGATACAGCCTAACGTACGGTTCATTCTGATTCAGCCCAACATATGACTTCTTCAGCAACTCCAATGCGGTCTAACGTACGACCCATTTGGACCTTCAAATCCTCAGATGCTGCCTAGCGTACGGTACATTCAGGGGTGTAGTCTAGCGTACGACTACTTTCTTTTTCAGATGCAGCCTAACAGACGGCTCATTCTACAACTCGGATACGATCTAACGTACGATCCATTCTGAACTTCAACAACCCCAACGCGGTCTAACGTACGACCCGTTTGGATCTTACAACCCTCAGATGCTACCTAACGTACGGTACATTTCTGAAGTGTAGTCTGGCGTACGACTACCGCTTTCATCATCAGATGCGGCCTAACAGACGACTCATTCTGCGACGGTCTAACGTACGACCCGTTCGGATGTCCATCCCCTCAGATGCTACCTAACATACGGTACATTTCTGAAGCGTAGTCTAACGTACGACTACCCCTTTCGTCATCAGATTCAGCCTAACGTACGGCTCATTCTGCAACTCAGATATGATCTAGCGTATGGTCCATTCTGACCCTTTATCCCCAACAGCATATGACACACTCCGACTCCCCAGCGAAGTCGGCAGCCTAATGGATGACTCATTATACGGTCTAACGTACGACCCAGTGTGGCACCCATGTCTTCAAATTGGCCTAATATACGGCGCGATCTGAAGCTTTCGTCATCAAACCTCCCGGATGGCATCTTTAAGCCCATCTCCATCAAGACCAACTGTCGATTCTCAAGTGCAAATTTTTGGGGCATTCTAGTGTTCAATAATCTTCCACCTCCAGACCACGAATGGCATACACGCCATCCTAACTCTCTCGGTTCAAGAATATTGAACAGGGGCAGCTGTCATACCCCAAAAATTACCCATCATTTTTCCTAAAAAAAAAAAAAAAAAAAAAATAACGAAAAAAATAACGAAAAAAAAACGAAAAAAAAAAAAAGAAAAAAGAAAAAAAAAGAGATTTTTTTTTTAATTAATTAATTAATTAATTAATTAATTAAATAAATAATTAAAATAAATAAATAAATAAAATATAACAAATTATTTTGGACTTGGGTCTCCCTCATTCCAAGCCCATTACCCACGAAATTAGTCTATAAATACTGAAGTTTCAGTAGGGGGAGTTAGACTTGGAGTTTACACTGGGAGATTCACTGGAGAAAGAAGGAAGAGAAGCAAAACACTCTGAGGTTTCCTTGGAACAAAACCTTGAGGAAAAAGAAAGAAAGAGAACAGAGAAGGACGGATAGAAACTTTGGCATAGGAACCCTGCCTACCCGGAGAATTCAGAGTAAAGAAACCCTGAAGGCAGCCCATCTGCACCGAAGCCATCGCCGTCCAATTCCCGCTGCCTAACTTATTCCGATACTACAAGTGGTCAATCCCTTCAACCTTGAATTGGCAAACAGGTTTGCGTATCTCTATTGTTTATACTTTCAATTGGCCATATCTACATATATAATGCATCATGATTAAATGTTGATATATAATTTGCTTTCGTATGGGAATTTAAATATGCCTGAATACCCTGAATGTTTGACCATGTTATTCCTGTGATAAAATGCCATAAAATTCAAAGTTCCTAACATGGGGTTGTTTTCAAATTCAAAATCCGTGGCCTTCGCTAGGCGAGGCAGAGGCGAACGAGACAGTAGCTGACTTTTCTATTCTTTTTTTTATGTTTTATCATAGCCATGCATTATTCATCCTATCCTATTTATTGTTGTGATATTTCTCCGGTGTAATCTTCGATTGCACCCTGATTTGGTGTTCTGACATGTTTCTTTTTTTTTTTTGAGTTTCGTAAAGGTTCACATATCCCAGGAAAAGGTTATTGGCTAGGTATTCCACTTTATTTGTGGGATACCCTTGTGGAGTTTCACCCTAAATTAATTTTTAATGTATTAATTTCTAATGTATTAATTTTTTAATATATTATTTTTAATAATTTTAATGTGGAGTTTCATCCTAATTATATAATTAATTGTAAAACTTTGCCTTTGAATAAGTGATCTTGGACCTCTCTTTGTTGCCTTACGATTACGATATTACGGTCATGTCCCGCGAACGTGGGGATACCCTTAGCAAAGACCCTTCGGTTAAATCATCATAAAATAAATTATAGTCCCTCGGATGTTGCCTTCGAATATACAACTTTGTCCCTCGATGACCCTCTGATGTTGCCTACGGTTAAAAGATGATAGTCCCTTCGAATGCTAAGGTATCCTCGTAACTGTTGCCTTCAATGACCAATCGATGACCCTACGATGACCCTTTTACATCCAAAGGATAAAACTACTTATTTCTCAATAATAAGGACAGTTTTACCCTCATAAGGATAGGAAATACTCATAAAGACCTTGGGTCGGTATAACTCTTAATTGCTGGCTCACAACCTAAAACATTTTTTCACACCTCACACCTTTCAAAATACCTTCAGAAAATCACCACTTGGTATACATTCATACTAGAATCATTACCGAGTTATATTTTTCTAAACAATTTTCAAAACTAAACGAGATAATCACTTTGTATACATTCATACAAGAATCATTACAAAGTTAAATTCTCTTTTCAAAACAATTTTTCTAAACAATTCACAAACACTTTTTTTTAGACAAAAATAATATAAGTGATCGAGCAATTAAGAGCCCATGGATAACCATGGATACAAAGGGTGCTAACACCTTCCCTTTGTATAATGTACCTCCCGAACCCAAAATCTAAATTAAGGTTTTTCCTGTTCTTTTCCACCTTTCCTTATTGGATAAAAGAAAAGTCGGTGGCGACTCTTGCTAACCGCGACATTGCGATTAAAACCACAAAAAAGTCCAGTTCACCGTATGACAGTTTGAAATGCTTCTAAACATTTATTGTCAAAGATGAATTCAGCATCTTTCATTAATAATCTGGTCAAAGGTTTAGTTATTTTAGAGAAATCTTTAATGAATCGTCGGTAAAAACCGGCGTGTCCTAAGAAGCTTCGTACTTCTCTCACAGTTTTCGGAGGTTGAAGGTTTTCGATTACTTCTATTTTGGCTTTGTCTACTTCAATTCCTCTATTTGATATGATGTGTCCTAAAACAATTCCTTCTTGTACCATAAAGTGACATTTTTCCCAATTAAGTACTAGGTTTACTTTTACACATCGTTCTAGAACTCTTTCTAGGTTTTCAAGACATTCTTCAAAGCTTTGTCCGCATACGGAAAAATCATCCATAAATACTTCCATGATATTTTCGAGAAAATCGGCGAATATTGCCGTCATGCACCTTTGGAAGGTTGCGGGAGCATTGCACAAGCCAAACGGCATTCGTCGATAAGCGAAGGTACCAAAAGGACATGTGAATGTTGTCTTTTCTTGGTCATCAGGATGAATTGGTATTTGAAAGAAGCCTGAGTAACCGTCTAGATAGCAGAAATGAGAGTGTTTTGCTAATCGTTCTAACATCTGGTCTATGAATGGTAAAGGGAAATGATCTTTTCGGGTTGCTTTGTTTAGTTTCCTATAGTCAATGCACATTCTCCATCCCGATTCGATTCGTTTAGTTATAGTTTCTCCTTTTTCATTTTCAATAACTGTTATACCTCCTTTCTTTGGTACTACGTGTACAGGACTAACCCATTTGCTATCAGATATAGGATATATGATACCTGCCTCTAATAACTTTGTTACTTCCTTCTTCACTACCTCACTCAGGATCGGGTTTAGTCTCCTCTGATGTTCCCTAGAGGTTTTACAGTCTTCTTCTAGCATGATGTGGTGCATACAAATAGAAGGACTTATTCCTTTAAGATCGGTGATGTAGTATCCTAGTGCGGTTGGATATTTTCTTAAGATATGTAGGAGTTTTTCGGTTTCGAGTTTTCCTAGGTCTGCATTAACTATCACTGGTCGTTCAAGTTCTAAGTCTAGGAATTCATATCTCAGATTTTTGGGAAGTGTTTTCAGGTCGAGGGTTGGTTTCTTAAGGCATTGCGTTGTTGGTGTAAGCCCTAGAGGCCAATACTTTTTGGTACTTGTATCGAATTATTTAAAGGCATTTTCTTTATTATGGTTGATTAATAAAGTCCCTGGAATAGATAGTCCGTTTAATGTATTAAGTGTGACTTAATCATGAGAACACATTAAACATAAGGACACTATTCTTAAAGTATCCGTAGTCGAGCTTTAGTGTGAAGTGGGATAACATTAAAGCATTAAGACTATTATATTTGTAGACTGATGATCACATCTCATGGATCATGGATAAAGAGTTATCAAGTCTTAAACATAGGTATGAATATTAGGAGTAATATTTATACCGGATTGACCCGCTATGAGAATACTATATAGAAAGTTATGCAAAGTGTCATAAGTTATTATCATGGTGATAATAGTGTATACCACTCTTCGACCTGAAACCACTATGGATCCTAGATGTAGAGTCGAGTGCTTTATTGCTGATCCAACGTTGTCCGTAACTGGATAACCATAAAGACAGTTGATGGGTACTCCACAAAGCATGCTGAGGGACATGAGTGTCATAGATGGAATTTGCCCATCCTGCGTAACAGGATAAATGTCTATGGGCCCAATATTGAACTGGACAAGGATGACACGGTCTATACCTTGTGTTCAATATAGACATAAGGGAAAAGGGGTAATTATACACATAATTATTATCACAGGAGGTTTTGTCAGATCACATGACATTTTCGTGACTTGGGTAGCAGTGATGTGTTGCTAGATACCGCTCACTGTTTATTATGTTAAATGCGTGATTTAATATAATTGCTGTCATACCCCAAAATTTGCCCGTTAATCTTTCAACACATTTTTCAAGACATTGATCTTAAAGGAACAAAGACCCAGCACACAGGTGGCCAAATCCAAAAAATGGCTTAAAATGGCTTGCTCGCTAGGCGAGCAAAATCCTTCGCCTAGCGAACCCTTCGCTACACCACTCGCCTAGCGAAGCTTGCGAATACCAGAAATTTTGGGCTTCATTCTGAGCCCATTAGGTCACAAAAAATCATTATAAATACCACAACTTCAGTCAGAAGAAAAGAGAAAAGACGGACGGACGGACGGGGACAGAGAGAAGGAACAGCAAACCCTAGAGGCTAACCCAGAGAATTCAGAGCAACCCTAAAGGAAACCCTGAAGGAAACTCATCTGCACAAAGGTTACCTCCGCCCAACTGAATTCGGCGCCAACCCTAAGAGTGACTTGCCAATTCAAGGTTGCAATTCAATTGCAAACAGGTTTGCATTACTATTACCGCTTTATGCTCCCAATTTTCATGTGATATTATAATTAAATTCATAAATATATTTGAGGTTTTGCGTGTGAATTTAAGTATGCATAGAGATCCTGAATGTTTAACCATGTAATCGTTGTAGTGAATGCCATAGGGTTTGGAGCTTGCTGAAATCGTACTGCTCTAAAATTCAAAACCCGCAGCCGTTCGCTAGCACATCGCTAAGCGAACATGTAGCGAGCGTTCGCTAGGCCTTCGCTAGGCGAGGCAGCAGCGAACATGACAGTCGCTAACTTTTCTGTTCTGATCTTTGCTCATCTGACATGTTTTATTATCACCATGCATTGTTTACCTGACATCATTACTGTTGTGATTCCTTTCGTTTGGTGCAATTCTCGATTGCACCCTGGTTTGGTATTCTGACCTGTTTGCTGAATATTGTAAGGGCTCACATACTCCTGGAAAAGGTAGCTTGCTAGGTATTCCACTTTATTTGTGGGATACCCCCTGTGGAGATTCATCCTAATTACCTAATTGATTATAAAATATTGCCTTTGAATATGTGATCTTGGACCTCTCTTTGTTGCCTTACAGTATTACGGTATTATGGTATTACGGTCATGTCCCGCGAATGTGGGGATACACTTAGCAAAGACCCTTCGGTTAAATCATCATAGTCCCTATAAGATAAATCATAGTCCCTCGGAAGTTGCCTACGAATATATGATTTTATCCCTCGATGACCCGTCGTTGTAGCCTACGGTTAAATGATGATTGTCCCTTCGAATGCTAAAGTATCCTTACAAATGTTGCCTTCAATGACCAATCGATGACCCTACGATGTCCCTTTTACATCCAAAGGATAAAACTACTTACTTCTCAATAGTAAGGACAGTTTTACCCTCATAAGGATAGGAAATGCCCATAAAGACCTTGGGTAGGTATAACTCTTAAATGCTGACTCACAACCTAAAACATTTTTCATACATCACACTTTGCAAAACATCTACTAGAAAATCACCACTTGGTATACATTCAGACTAGAATCATTGCCAAGTTATATTTTTCTAAACCGCTTTTAAAATTAAACGAGATAAATACTTTGTATACATTCATACAAGAATCATTACAAAGTTAAACTCTCTTTTCAAAACATTTTCTAAGCAGTTCACAAACACTTTTTCAGACAAGAAAAATATAAGTGATCCAGCAATTAAGAGCCCATGGATAACCATGGATACAAAGGGTGCTAACACCTTCCCTTTGTATAATGTACCTCCCGAACCTAAAATGTAATTAAGGTCTTTCCTGTTCTTTTCCACCTTTCCTTATTGGATAAAAGAAAAGTCGGTGGCGACTCTTGCTATCCGCGACATTTGCTTTCCAAAGCAAAAAACACGCCAAAAGTCAGTTCACCGTATGACAGAACTGGCGACTCTGCTGGGGACCACAAAGAGAGGTTACCTTAACTAAAAAAAAAAAAAACAAGATCACTTATTTGAATTGTCTGATTTACTTTTAAGGGATTGCTTGGGTATTTTATGCTTGAGTGAAAGATCCTACACCCGGATCTAGTGTACCTTAGGTAAGTAGCAAGAGATCATCGCGACTGTCCAGCGTATACTGGAATGGTTAAAATGATGGCTACGGTTAATGTGACACTTTAGATGTCCTGATGTTCCTCATGTTTACTTGAGGAAAAATTTGGCGTCTGCGTGGTGTCATCAAAGCATTGACCAGACCTTTAGAACCCTAATTGACTCATCCTAGCCATTAGAAAGTAGTGACATAACTGACTTCGGTTCCGACTGGGGTTGGTTGATACTCGATACTACACTCTTTGAGATTGGACTTTAGGGAAGCTTTGGTCAACCACTTGGTGTTGCACTGAAGTGGACTTAAAGGAAGGTCAATGATTGGAGATCCTTTTAGAACCCGATTACTATTCTAGGACAGGTTGAACCAACCAAACTTCAGTGGGGAGGGTACTTACCTATGGAACTCATGCAAGCCTTAAAACCTAGGAATGATTGCTGTGCGACTTGTTGGTGCTTGTTATTTGTTTAACATCATAACATCATAACATCATGGCATTGTACTAACCATTTCAAGGACTTAGGGATTTAACTTTACTCTGTTTTGTAAGGCTATGGCTTCCAGGAAGACCATCCGGATCAATCTTGTGGCGATCTCTCCTCAACTCAAGGATTTAGTGTTAGAACTTCCCGATCATGCTCAGTTCATCAAGAAACATGGTTCCCTCCTCAATCTAGTTACCACCGGTTTCAAAGAAGATATGATGAGAGTTCTATTCCAGTTCTTCAATCCTAAACATCATTGCTTCACATTCCCAGATTATCAGTTGGTACCCACATTAGAAGAATTCTCCAGGCTGCTTGGGGTACCTATCCTTGATCAAACACCTTTTAGTGGTTTAGAAAAGATTCCGAAGTCTGAAGAAGTTGCCGCAGCTTTACACGTGACAAAGTCCGACATTGAAACTAATTGGGTAACAAGAAGTGGAGTTAAGGGTTTACTTGCCAAATTTCTGATAAATAAGGCCCGAGAATTCTTAAAGGTTATGAATGTCCATGCTTTCGAGGATGTTCTAGCACTACTAATCTATGGTTTGGTGTTATTCCCTAATCCAGACCAATTCATAGACATGAATGCTATTAAGATATTTCTCACTCATAACCCTGTGCCTACCGTGCTTGGAGACATTTTGCATTCCCTTCACACTCGTACTATGAAGAGGCAAGGGACTCTCATGTGCTGCGTACCTTTATTATCCAGGTGGTTTATTTCACACCTTCCTCAATCAGTCTTGAAGAATGAGCAAAATTTGAAATGGTCTCAAAGGATAATGTCGCTTTCCCATTCAGACATCCGTTGGTGTCCTCATCTCGAAGAAAATGTTATCATCATTGACCGTTGCGGAGAATTCTCTAACATACCACTCCTAGGGATAAGAGGAGGTATTACTTATAACCCAGCTTTAGCCCTACGTCAGTTTGGTTATGCTCGAAGAGATGGCCCACATGAGATAATTATCCAAGGCACTGTGTTTGACTATGACAACGATTCCCAAGGTCTCCGTCAAAGATTTGTACGAGCTTGGAGCATGGTGAAAAGAAGCACTTTAGGACAGAAAAACTCTATTCCTATGGAACCTTATCTCAGATGGGTACGCGCCAGAGCTCGTGAACTTGTCATGCCATATCTTGCAGTCGGACCGCTGATTGTTGAACCAGGAGTTGAAGGAGGTACTCCTCAGATCATTCCTTATCCAGATATGCCTACCAATGTTGAAGAATTGAAGAGATCCTGGATCCAGTTGAGAGAGGAAAGGGATACTTTTGAAGCCCAGTTCTGTGCTGAAAGGAAGAAAGTGTTAGAGCTCACCAGCCAGCTTAATGAGGAACGAAGACTCAATGCATACCTTCGTCCAAAAAGAAGCCGTCCCTGGGAGACTTGAGCTTTCATTGTATTTTTATTATTCTTTTTGTAATGAACATCGATTAAAGAAATTATTAATAAAAGTTCCCCTTTTTGGTGGTTTACGCAAAGTTAAATCCCAAAAGTCCTTGAAAACATTTCATACATTGCATAACATAACATAACATTGCATAACAGGTATTCTAAAGGATCATTGTTCTCACGGTCTTCCCTCTAAACAGAAAAATGGACCTCGAACAAACTGTCAAAGATCTCCAGGCTCAAAATGCTCAATTCCAGGAGATGATCCTGAACTTATCCAAGGGGCAGGAGGAGCTGAAGGCTCTCTTGCTCGAGAAGAAGAAAGACAAGAAAGTTGTGAGTTACATTAACCCGGGAAGAAGGCTTAAAGGACAGGCCGCGGGAGTCAAGATTAGAATTTCGAAGGATCAAGAAGATGAGACAGAAAATGACTCGGAAGAGGAAAATGTTAATCCCTTCAACCCTGAGGACGACGATGAAGATTATGAAAATGAACAGTACTCTCCAAAAGATGATAAGTATAAGTTGCTGGAAGAACGGATGCTAGCTATGGAGGGTCAGAAGGCGCCCGGTCTGGATTTCGAAGGCTTAGGTCTGGTCTCTGATGTGGTCATTCCGCGCAAATTCAAAGTCCCCGCTTTCACTAAGTATGATGGTGCGTCTTGTCCTCAAATGCATCTGAGAGCTTATGTGAGAAAGATTCAGCCGTATACCACTGATAGGAAGCTATGGATCCATTTCTTCCAAGAGAGTCTGTCTGGCACACAGTTAGAATGGTACTATCAGCTCGAGAGCTCTAACATCCGCACCTGGACTGATTTAGCGACAGCTTTCTACAAGCACTACCAGTATAATTCTGAATTAGCGCCTACTCGGCTACAGTTGCAGAATATGACTATGGGATCTAAAGAAAGTTTCAAAGAATATGCTCAAAAATGGAGAGATTTGGCTGGCAGAGTCAAACCCCCTATGACGGATCGAGAATTAGTGGACATGTTCATGGGTACACTGACTGGCCCATTCTACAGCCATCTATTGGGAAGTTCCTCATCGGGTTTCACTGAACTTATATTAACAGGTGAACATGTTGAAAGTGGCATTCGAAGTGGAAAGATACAGGTGGCTACCTCTGCAAGCACCAAAAAGTCCTATCAGGGGAGGAATGAATCAAATGCTGTGTACCACCAGAGGGGTCATAACAAGAAAAATCGTGACCATGCTATTGGAGCAGTTACGATTGCAGTGCCGCCATCTCAAAACTTCCAACACAGACAAGACAGGCCCAGAAGACAGTTTACGAAGATCAATATGACTTTAGCACAGGCACTGCAAGGTATGCTAAAGGCAAATTTAATCACCCTCAGAGATCCTCCCGCAAATCCCAACACTACTTCTCCTCGTTATAATCCCAATGCCAGGTGTGCATATCACTCCGATAGCCCCGGGCATGATACAAACGATTGCTGGTTGTTGAAGAATAAGATTCAGGATATGATCGACGTTGGAGAAATTGAATTTGATCCTCCAGAGACTCCTAATGTCATCACTGCACCTATGCCTAATCATGACAAGACTGTTAATGTTGTGAATGATAATTCTCACATTACTAATGTAGCTGACTTAGCATCTCCTCTCCTGATCATCAAGAAGAACTTATTGCGAGCTGGTTTATTTCCAGGTTGTGCTGAAAATTGCGATCTCTGTATACTCCGACCCAATGATTGCTTAAAGTTGAGGAATGGTATTCAACGGCTGATGGATGATCGTACAATTCTCTTTGAAAGGATTCCTAAGGTGGAAAACCCTGTTGAAGAAATATCTGTGATTGCTAGGTCCAAAGTTCAAGTGAAGATTACCGCTACTAGAATGCCTGTGAAGATTACTGCTGAGCCCAAGGTAGCTCCCCTAATTATTATTGCACCTGGCCCAATACCGTATTCCTCAAGCAAAGCCATTCCGTGGAATTATGGAGGTGATGTTTACATCCATGGCGTGAAGCAAGATGATAATTCTATTAATCCTAATGACGTTGACATTGTTGGGACTTGTAAAATTACTCGAAGCGGAAGGATCTTTTCTCCAGAAATCTCTCCTCCCATCCCTGAAACTCGAGGAAAGGAACCAGTCAACCCTTCTCAGTCAAGGACACCAGTCGAAGTTACTACCGAAGATGTTGCCAAGCAGGAAATGGAAGAAATGCTGAAAATCATCCGCAAGAGTGATTTTGATGTGGTAGAACAGTTGGGGCATACTCCGTCTAAAATTTCGATGTTATCCTTGTTGTTATCCTCTGAATCTCATGCCAATGCATTGAT
Source organism: Lathyrus oleraceus (assembly GCF_024323335.1). Taxonomy (NCBI): domain Eukaryota; kingdom Viridiplantae; phylum Streptophyta; class Magnoliopsida; order Fabales; family Fabaceae; genus Lathyrus; species Lathyrus oleraceus. Next base: position 49,147,444 of record NC_066580.1, on the reverse strand, counting down.
AAAATTCCTGAAGACCGCTCATGTACCTCAGGAGACATCTGTCGATCAGTTCGAAAACTATGTTGCTAACCTGACTGTCGACAATGGCCTAGGTTTTTCCGATGCCGACCTGACACCGGCAGGAAAGAATCATAACAAAGCTCTGCACATCTCCATTGAGTGTAAGGGGATCACCTTGGCTCACGTGTTGATCGATAATGGCTCTTCTTTGAATGTGCTACCGAAAGCTGTACTCGGTAAGCTTGACTGTAAAAGCATTGAACTGAAGCCTAGTGACGTTGTAGTGCGTGCTTACGATGGTGCGAAGAGTGTTGTCCATGGTGAAGTGGTTCTCCCTATCAAGATAGGACCTCAAGTCTTCAACACTACCTTTCACGTAATGAACATTCGTCCTGCCTATTCCTGCTTGCTGGGACGCCCTTGGATTCATGGGGCAAGTGTTGTAGCTTCATCTCTCCATCAAAAACTGAGGTATCCAATAGAGGGTAAGATTGTCACTGTGTGTGGAGAAGAAGAGTATATGGTCAGTAGTGTGCATACCTTCAGATACGTCGAGATGGATGGTGAATTCGTTGAGACTCCTTCTCAGTCATTCGAAGTAGTTCCTCCGACTAGTCCTGTCCTTAAGCTAACCTCCCGTGTGCCCAAGGTTATTCATGCTCCTCCTGCTATGGTTTCTCTGAAAGATGCTCAAGCCGTGGTTGAAGATGGTGGTCGTACTGGCTGGGGTCAACTGATTGAGGTACCGTACAAGTCTGACAAATTTGGCCTGGGATTTAGCTCTGAAAAGGTAGTCGAAGATCAAATTAATGCTGTAGAAGATGCTGATAGCGATTGCGACTTGGATAGATGGATTTTCCCAACGATTGGTGACGTACTCAATAATTGGAAGGCTGAAGACACTATCTCGATTTCCTTTAGACAGGAGTAATTGTTATTGCCTATTTTAGTGTTGCAAATTTTTAATTTTTACAGTTGAACTTCTTAAAGCATTGTGCCTATACCCGAGGCACAAATAGCTAATTTGTTAAGGGTTTTGTCATTTTCATAAGCATATCCACATTTAATAAATCAATGGACTTTTTGCATTCAAATATTGCGCTCTTTATCTTTCCTGTCATCTTTTAAACAAGCTATGCTTTCTTACACACACTCATGTAACAAATTGCAGATCCATATCCACTCTGGATCCTGTTGATAATAATTCTGCTACTGTCCATTATGACTTTGAAAATCCGATCTACCAAGCCGAGGATGGAAGTGAGGAAGATTGTGAAGTACCTGGAGAGCTTGCCAGACTGTTACTGCAAGAAGAAAAGACTATACAGCCGCATGAGGAATCAATCGAAATTGTAAATCTGGGTACTGAAGTAGACAAGAAAGAAGTCAAAATAGGAGCAGGCTTAGAAAACAGTATCAAAGAAAGATTGATTCTTATGTTACATGATTATGTAGAGATTTTTGCTTGGTCATATGAAAACATGCCAGGACTGGATACTGATATAGTAGTGCATCGTTTGCTGATGAAGGAAGATTGTCGTCCTGTTAAGCAAAAGGTTCGTCGCATGCGTCCTGAAATGTCTGAGAAAATCAAAGTCGAGGTTATGAAACAATTTGATGCAGGTTTTCTGGATGTTACTTCTTATCCTCAATGGGTTGCTAATGTGGTACCAGTGCCAAAGAAGGATGGTAAGGTGCGAATGTGTGTAGATTACAGAGATTTGAATAAAGTGAGTCCCAAAGACGACTTTCCACTCCCGCACATTGATGTTCTGGTAGATAACACCGTTCAACACAAAGTATTCTCATTCATGGATGGATTCTCAGGTTATAACTAGATTAAGATGGCGCCTGAAGACATGGAGAAAACTACGTTTGTGACGCAATGGGGCACTTTCTGTTACAAAGTAATGCCATTCGGTCTAAAGAATGCAGGGGCAACATACCAGCGTGCTATGGTGGCTTTGTTCCATGATATGATCCATCATGAAATAGAGGTATATGTGGATGACATGATAGCCAGATCTCATACTGAAGAAGAACATCTCGATCATTTATACAAACTGTTTGAGAGGTTGAAGAGGTACAAGTTGAGATTGAACCCGAACAAATGCACCTTTGGAGTAAGATCCGGTAAACTCTTGGGCTTTATTGTCAGTAGTAAAGGAATTGAGGTTGACCCGACTAAGGTGAGAGCTATTCAAGAAATGCCAGTTCCCAGTACAGATAAAGAAGTCAGAGGTTTCTTGGGACGTTTGAATTACATTGCCCGATTTATCTCCCATTTGACTGCTACCTGCAAACCCATCTTCGAATTACTGAGGAAAAATCAAGAGATGATATGGAATGATGAATGTCAAGAAGCTTTTGACAAAATCAAGAAGTACCTCCAAGAACCTCCAATTCTGATGCCACCAGTTGAAGGAAGACGTCTAATCATGTATTTGACCGTGTTAGAAAATTCAATGGGGTGTGTGTTGGGGCAACATGACGAGTCTGGTCGAAAAGAGCATGCCATATACTACCTTAGCAAAAAGTTTACCGACTGTGAAACAAGATACTCATTGCTCGAGAAAAGTTGTTGTGCTTTGGCTTGGGCTGCTCGCCGACTAAGACAGTATATGTTGAATCGTACCACCTTATTGATTTCTAAGATGGATCCTATCAAATACATATTTGAGAAACCTGCCCTCTCCGGAAGAATAGCAAGATGGCAGATGATTTTAACAGAGTATGATATCCAATACACTACTCAGAAAGCAATCAAAGGAAGCGTGTTAGCCGATCATTTGGCTCATCAAGCAGTTGATGATTACCAATCTATGAATTTTGAGTTCCCAGATGAGGATGTCATGCTTGTTACTGATTATGAAGAACCTGGACCGGATGAAGGACCCGAACTGGGATCCCGATGGACTATGGTTTTTGATGGATCTTCTAATGCATTGGGCAATGGTGTTGGTGTTGTAATCATTTCCCCCGAGGGTTGCCATACGCCTTTCACTTCTAGACTATGTTTTGATTGTACCAATAATATGGCTGAGTATGAAGCATGTATTTTGGGACTCAGAGCTGCTATAGACCTAAGAATCAAGTTTTTGAGTGTGTACGGAGACTCAGCCTTAGTAATCAGTCAGATCAAAGGAGAATGGGACACTAAACATCCGAATCTCATCCCTTATCGAGAGCGGGTGTTGACATTAATCCCATACTTTGAAGAGATTACATTCGAACATATTCCACGAGAAGAGAATCAGTTGGCGGACGCATTGGCTACCATGTCATCTATGTTCAGAGTCAGATGGGATAATGAAGCTCCCAGGATCACTATTGAACGATTAGATGAACCAGCCTATTGTTATGAACTTAATACTGATGGAGTAGAAGAGAAACCTTGGTTCCACGAAGTAAAAAGATATTTAGAAACTCAGGAATACCCGGAAGGGGCATCCATCAATGACAGAAAATTTCTGAGGAAGTTCTCCGCTAAATTCTTTTTGAGTAATGGGGTATTATACAAACGTAATCATGACTCGACTCTGCTTCGCTGTATGGATAAAAGGGAAGCAGAAAAGATTATGGAAGACACACATGACGGTATCTTTGGGACTCATTCTAGTGGATATACAATGGCCAAGAAGATTCTGAGATCAGGGTATTATTGGTCTACCATGGAAGCTGATTGCCACCATCACTCCAGAACTTGTCACAAGTGCCAGATCTATGCGGATAAAGTACATATACCTCCTGCTCCATTGAACGTGTTGACATCCCCTTGGCCCTTTGCAATGTGGGGCATTGATATGATCGGAGAGATTAAACCTACTGCTTCTAATGGACATCGTTTCATTCTTGTTGCTATTGATTACTTTACAAAGTGGGTAGAGGCAGCCTCATTTGCTTCTGTCACCAAGAATGTGGTGGCACGGTTCATCAAGAATAGTCTTATTTGTCGGTATGGCATCCCTGAAAGAATTATCACTAATAATGGTACTAATTTGAACAACAAGGTGATTACTGAACTCTGCACGCAGTTCAAAATAAAACACCATAACTCTTCTCCGTACCGGCCAAAGATGAATGGCGCTGTAGAAGCTGCTAATAAAAATATTAAGAAGATTATATAAAAGATGACAGTAACATACAAAGACTGGCATGAGATGTTACCCTTTTCTCTTCATGGTTATCGCACTTCAGTACGCACTTCGACGGGGACAACGCCTTTCTCTTTAGTCTATGGAATGGAAGCCGTTTTACCGGTGGAAGTTCAGATTCCCTCTCTAAGAATTATGAAAGATGCAGGCTTAGAGGAAGACGAATGGATTCAGACTTGACTCGATCAGATAAATTTGATTGATGAAAAGAGACTCGCGGCTGTTTGTCATGGACAGATATATCAGAAGCGCATGACCCAGGCGTTTAATAAGAAAGTCAAGAGACAGGTATATCAAATTGGCGACTTGGTAATAAAGCGTATCATTCTACCACAAGGTGATTCTAGAGGCAAATGGACTCCCACATACGAAGGGCCGTTTGTAGTTAAGAAGGTATTCTCTGGTGGAGCCATGATACTTGCTACAATGGACGGCGAAGACTTCCCGCATCCTGTGAACGCGGACATAGTTAAAAAATACTACGCATAAAAGAGACCCGCTAGGTTGACGTATCTAGGCAAAAGTAAGGGCATCCCGGCGAACCAAAAGGGTTCGGGCAAAAATTAGGGATAAACATATAAAAATGTACACCCTGCAAGTCGAAAACCTGAAAAGGCGGCTTGGGCAAAAAAGGGTATCCTGGTGGACCGAAAACCTGAAAAGGCGGTCCAGGCAAAAATTAGGGATTAAAGCGTATGACTATGTCCCGTTCTCAGTCAGCTTCACCCAAGTCAAAGGGACTGAACAAGCCAATCACTTCTATCCGACAGCAGGAGATGAGACGCTTGAAGACATAATGACAGTAGCAGAATTAAAATCAATAGGACTTTTCCTTCATAGCTTGTTCTTTGCTTTCTTGACAATTTCCTCTTACTAGGATTTCTGTCTCCTTGTATTCAAATTGCCTATTTATAGGCCCTCTTTCAAAATCAATACAATTTTATTTCCAAAAAGATGCTTTTGTTTTACTTTCTCTGTTTTGTTTGCGTAAACGTCCATTGATTTAATTTTAATTAATATATGCATTTGAATATGATCGATGTTTACCAAAAATACATACATAAAATAGAGATCACAATTACTAAAAGACTTCGGGATCGAGGATAAGGTCTAACCATGCTTTCCAATGAATCCGTTGCTAATTCTACCGCATTACTAGACAACTGGTCATCTGTTTATCCCCAGCCAGGTCCGGTTGAATGTTTTTACCATCAGACAGAAATCAAATACCCCCAGTTGAGAAAGGGTCATCAACACAAATGTCTCCAACCGGAATCTCGGGATTTATTTTCCCCTGGCAGAACTTCCCAGACGCATAATTCATTCATTACATCATTTCACAGCATATGCAGGCATATAATGTTCGCATTTATTTTCGAAAGCATAACGCATCTCATGCATCATGACATTCAAGATCCATATGAACATTCATTCTGACAAGCATTCTGATATCCTCCTAGTGATGGCATCTTTAAGCCCATCCCAGACATTTATTGCAAATACAACATATACAAATATTGTCAGATATAGCCTAACGTACGGTTCATTTTGATTCCGCCTAACGTATGGTTCCTCCAACTGTTCCAATACGGTCTAGCGTACGACCCATTTGGATGTTCATCCCCTCAGACACGATCTAGCGTACGATCCATTCTGATCTTTATTCCTCAGATACTACCTAGCGTACGGTACATTCTGAAATGTGGTCTAGCGTACGACTACCCTTTCATCCTCAGATACAGCCTAATGGACGGCTCATTCTGCCACTCAGATACGATCTAGCGTACGATCCATTCTGATCTTTATTCCTCAGATACTACCTAGCGTACGGTACATTCTGAAACATGGTCTAGCGTACGACTACCCTTTCATCCTCAGATACAGCCCAATGGACGGCTCATTCTGCAACTCAGATACGATCTAGCGTACGATCCATTCTGATCTTTCATCCCCAGCGAAGTCACCCGCCTAACGGACGGCTCATTCTGCTACTCAGATGCGATCTAGCGTACGATCCATTCTGACCTTTATTTCTCCAGATACAGCCTAACGGACGACTCATTCTGCTATTCAGATACGATCTAGCGTATGATCCATTCTGATCCTTTATCCCCAGCAGCGTATGATCCATTCCGATCTTTCATCATCAAACTTCCCGGATGGCATCTCTAAGCCCATCTCCATCAGGACTAACTTCTAATTAGCAAGCGCAAATTTTTGGGCATTCTAAGTGTTCAATAATCTTCCACCTCCAGATCACGAATGGCGTACATACCATTCTAACTCTCTCGGTTTAAGAATACAGAACAGGGGCAGCTGTCATACCCCAAAATTTGCCCGTTAATCTTTCAACACATTTTTCAAGACATTGATCTTAAAGGAACAAAGACCCAGCACACAGATGGTCAAATCCAGAAAATGGCTTAAAATGGCTTGCTCGCTAGGCGAGCAAAATCCTTCGCCTAGCGAACCCTTCGCTACACCACTCGCCTAGCGAAGCTTGCGAATACCAGAAATTTTGGGCTTCATTCTGAGCCCATTAGGTCACAAAAAATCATTATAAATACAACAACTTCAGTTAGAAGAAAAGAGAAAAGACGGACGGACGGACGGAGACAGAGAGAAGGAACAACAAACCCTGGAGGCTAACCCAGAGAATTCAGAGCAACCCTAAAGGAAACCCTGAAGGAAACTCATCTGCACAAAGGTTACCTCCGCCCAACTCAATCCGGCGCCAACCCTAAGAGTGACTTGCCAATTCAAGGTTGCAATTCAATTGCAAACAGGTTTGCATTACTATTACCGCTTTATGCTCCCAATTTTCATGTGATATTATAATTAAATTCATAAATATATTTGAGGTTTTGCGTGTGAATTTAAGTATGCATAGAGATCCTGAATGTTTAACCATGTAATCGCTGTAGTGAATGCCATAGGGTTTGGAGCTTGCTGAAATCGTACTGCTCTAAAATTCAAAACCCGCAGCCGTTCGCTAGCACATCGCTAAGCGAACATGTAGCGAGCGTTCGCTAGGCCTTCGCTAGGCGAGGCAGCAGCGAACATGACAGTCGCTAACTTTTCTGTTCTGATCTTTGCTCATCTGACATGTTTTATTATCACCATGCATTGTTTACCTGACATCATTACTGTTGTGATTCCTTTCGTTTGGTGCAATTCTCGATTGCACCCTGATTTGGTATTCTGACCTGTTTGCTGAATATCGTAAGGGCTCACATACTCCTGGAAAAGGTAGCTTGCTAGGTATTCCACTTTATTTGTGGGATACCCCCTGTGGAGATTCATCCTAATTACCTAATTGATTATAAAATATTTCCTTTGAATATGTGATCTTGGACCTCTCTTTGTTGCCTTACGGTATTACGGTATTATGGTATTACGGTCATGTCCCGCGAATGTGGGGATACACTTAGCAAAGACCCTTCGGTTAAATCATCATAGTCCCTATAAGATAAATCATAGTCCCTCGGAAGTTGCCTACGAATATATGATTTTATCCCTCGATGACCCGTCGTTGTAGCCTACGGTTAAATGATGATTGTCCCTTCGAATGCTAAAGTATCCTTACAAATGTTGCCTTCAATGACCAATCGATGACCCTACGATGTCCCTTTTACATCCAAAGGATAAAACTACTTACTTCTCAATAGTAAGGACAGTTTTACCCTCATAAGGATAGGAAATGCCCATAAAGACCTTGGGTAGGTATAACTCTTAAATGCTGACTCACAACCTAAAACATTTTTCATACATCACACTTTGCAAAACATCTACTAGAAAATCACCACTTGGTATACATTCAGACTAGAATCATTGCCAAGTTATATTTTTCTAAACCGCTTTCAAAATTAAACGAGATAAATACTTTGTATACATTCATACAAGAATCATTACAAAGCTAAACTCTCTTTTCAAAACATTTTCTAAGCAGTTCACAAACACTTTTTCAGACAAGAAAAATATATGTGATCCAGCAATTAAGAGCCCATGGATAACCATGGATACAAAGGGTGCTAACACCTTCCCTTTGTATAATGTACCTCCCGAACCCAAAATCTAATTAAGGTCTTTCCTGTTCTTTTCCACCTTTCCTTATTGGATAAAAGAAAAGTCGGTGGCGACTCTTGCTATCCGCGACATTTGCTTTCCAAAGCAAAAAACACGCCAAAAGTCAGTTCATCGTATGACAATTGCCAACGCCGCGAAAACCTATAGGGTCACACACAAAGGACGGATTGATGAGAGATAGAGTAACTAAGGAACACCGTAAGGTACGGTGCACTTAAGTGGGAGACGAAATATGGTAAGGTACCAAATACTTAAGTGATTTTGGGCATATTATAAGATATGGGCCAAAATACACTTAAGTGGGCTTTTTAGCTTGAAGCCCACACAAGTGGTTCTATAAATAGAACCCCTTGGGTAGAAGCATTATCACTCCAATCCACTCAGACAGAAATTCAAGTAGAGACTTGGAATTTTATTTCCCTCTTTCTCTCACTCAAAGCCTTCATTCATAACAGCTAGCACTGCAATTGAAGGAATCCGTTCGTGTGGACTGAGTAGAGACGTTGTCATCGTTCAATGTTCGTGATCGCCCCGTGGATCTGTATCAAAGGTTTTGATCATTATCAGATATCTGCACCAAAGGTTTGAATCGCCACAAGAGGTAACGATTCTATCACTGATCATGCCCATTCGTAAGGATCACTAAATGGAGAAATTTTTAAATTCTGTTGCGTCATGGATGGCTATTCTCCAACATGCGTAGGGTCCGGTGTTATTGCTAAACATTGGTTAAGTTTGTCTTCTACACGATAGTCAGACAATTTGTCATTCTCTAACTCTGTTTCTTTTATGCATTCATCGATGATATCCATGAAGTAACATGTGTCTTCTATTGCAGGTGCTTTCAAAATTTTGGAAAGAATGAACTCAATTTTCTCTTCTCCTACTTCGAAAGTGAGTCGTCCTCGTTTTACGTCTATGATCGCACCGGCGGTTGCTAAGAATGGTCTTCCCAATATAATGGGTGTAACTTCATCTTCTCTAATGTCCATAATTATAAAATCGGTTGGAATGTAGAATTGTCATATGCGCACGGGAACGTTTTCAAGAATTCCTACAGGATATCTAACAGAACGATCTGCTAGTTGCACAAACATTTTAGTTGGTCTTAATTCTCCCATTTCCAGTTTCTTGCATATGGATAAAGGCATAACACTGATACCGGCTCCTAAATCGCATAAGGCTTTATCTATGACAAATTTTCCTATGTGACAGGGTATAGAGAAACTACCAGGATCCTTAAGTTTTGGAGGCATATTCTGGATTATGGCGCTACATTCAGCAGTGAGTGTAACGGTTTCGCTATCTTCAAGTTTCCTTTTATTAGAAAGAATTTCTTTTAAGAACTTAGCATATGAGGGCATCTGCGTAATAGCTTCTGTAAACGGAATTGTGACGTTTAATTGTTTCAGTAGGTCAACAAACTTTTTAAATTGGCCCGCATCTTTGGTTTTAATAAGCCTTTGAGGGTAAGGGATAGGTGGTTTATATGGTGGTGGAGGTACATAAGGTTCTTTCTTTTCTACGGTTTCCTTATTACTCTCTTCCTTTTCCTTAGGTTTACTTTCTTCCTCAGTTGACTTTTTAGAGTTTTGGTTTTCCATCCTTGGATCAGACGGTCTTTCTACTTCCGTTCCACTTCTCAATATGATTGCATGAGCGTGGCTTTTCGGGTTAGGTTGGGGCTGTCCAGGAAATGTACCAGTTGGGGCAGCAGTAGGCGCTTGTTGTTGAGCTACTTGTGAGATTTGTGTTTCCAGCATTTTGTTATGGGTAGCCAGGGCATCTACTTTACTTGCTAGTTGTTTAATTTGTTCGCTAGTGTGTACATTATGGTTTAAGAAGTCCTTATTAGTTTGCTGTTGAGAAACTATGAAGTTCTCCATCATGATTTCCAAGTTGGATTTCCTAGGAACGTTATTGTTAGGTGTAGATGGGATCGGCTTTTGATATCCTGGAGGTATAGCTGGGGCTTGATTCGGAGCTTGTCCTGGTGCGTATAAAGCATTATTACTCTTATATGAAAAATTAGGATGGTTCTTCCAGTTAGAGTTATAGGTATGCGAGTAGGGATTTCCTTGAGCATAATTCACTTGTTCTGCTTGGATTCCTGTTAGGAGTTGACAGTCTGCAGGAGTGTGACCTTGGATTCCACAGACTTCACAATTTTGAGTTGCGGCAACCACGGTGGCTGGAGGTGATACATTTAAACTTTCAATTTTCTGGGCCAGAGCATCCACTTTTGCATTAACATGATCAAGGCTACTTATCTCGTTACATGCCACTTTTCGTTTGAGGTTTCTCTACTATTGTTCGATCGCTTCCCCACTGATAATGATTTTGGGCCATGCTTTCGATAAGTTGATAAGCATCGGCATAAGGTTTATCCATAAGCGCACCACCTGCGGCAGCGTCTATTGTTAACCTTGTGTTGTACAAGAGACCATTATAGAAGGTATGAATTACTAACCAGTCCTCTAAACCATGGTGTGGACAAAGTCTCATCATGTCTTTGTATCTTTCCCATGCTTCGAAAAGAGACTCGTTATCTTTCTATTTAAATTCATTTATCTGGGCTCTCAACATAGCTGTTTTGCTTGGAGGAAAATATCGGGCAAGAAAGACTTTATTCAACTCGTTCCATGTGGTGACTGAGTTGGAAGGAAGAGACTGAAGCCATCTTCTAGCTTTATCTCTTAACGAGAAAGGAAAGAGACGAAGTCGAATTGCCTCTGAAGTGACACCATTAGCTTTAACAGTATCAGCGTATTGGACAAATACGGATAAATGAAGGTTTGGATCCTCGGTAGGATTTCCAGAGAATTGATTCTGTTGCACTAATTGTAGCAGCGAAGGTTTAAGTTCGAAGTTGTTTGCTTCGATTGCGGGTGGAGCAATACTCGAATGCGGCTCATCTTGCGATGGAGCGGCGTAATCTCGAAGAGCACGAGCTGGTTCTGCCATCTCGGGTATCGGCGAAGGAAGAAGATTTTTGAGGTCGGGCACTTCGATAGGAGGGAGATTGTTTGCAGCACGATATTCCCGAATTCGTCGTAAGACTCGGAGATATAGTTCAACGTCGTTGATTCGTAAGTAAAACGGCTCGCCTTGTGAGCGAGTGTGTGGCATACAAATCAACGAAAGAAAAAAAGAAAAAGAAAAATTGCCTTAGTCTCTACAGCGTAACAGAAGAGTTACGATATCGACTAAATAAAAGTCCCCCGCAACGGCGCCAAAAACTTGATCGCGACTTTATGAGTCGATTTGGGGTACTAACTGCAAGTGCACAGTTCTATCGCGTAGTTTTAAAAGATATCGATCCCACAGGGACTTATGAATCGATATACTGTTTTCTAAGGTTACTTCGTAAAGCTAAGGCGGATGATACTTTGATTGTTTGGGGGAAAAGTAAAACTAAAATTAGATCTAAATTAAATATCAATTAAGCGGATATCGGTATGTAGTTCGTCGTAATTAGGGAATCAAATCTTCGTTGGTTTCTTGGTTTTAAAATAAATCTTTTCAGTAGACACTATTGATTAAAAGCCTTTTCTCAAACTCTCGCTCTGTTGAATAGACCATGACTTTATATTAACGTAGTTGTCACTTATTAGTTAAGTCCAAAATCACTTTTTGAAAACAACAGAATCTATAGAAACTTTTTTTAAGAAAACACTAACCGTTTAAACACCCTCGTCTCAAACTCTCGCTCTATTGACTTAGATTATATAATTAAACTTAAATGCTTAACTCTCGTCCTCACATTTAACCTTTAAAAATACTTTTTGAAAAAGATTAGAATTTAATTAACTCTAAAAATTGCTTTCGCCCTGATTTAGAATTAATGTCCAATTTACACTGTCCAGTTAAAAACTCAAACTTTCGTTCTATTGATTTTAACTTCTTTATGTCTTTTACTCTCGTACAAAAACTTTGGGATTAACCCTATAAATTGAGACCATAAAAAGAGTGACTTTATTTTTAAATGAAATTAAACCAACTTAGTTTTGATTCCTTCATTCCGCTTACTTTACATACCGATATCTAAAATACTTAGCCGGACATGCTAAGCGGGTCTAAACAATCATCATGCTTAAATAAAACCATCTCAAGCAAACAGTATAAATAAACAACAATGCAGAGCATATATAAATTAAAACAATAAATTAAAGAACCTGAATAATTAATAGCAATCTTGAACACTCCACCACAGACCGGTTGGATTTGTTCTTGAACTCTTCAATCGGACAGGAAAATAAAAGCGAAGGAATAAAATACTATGATCTAACGTAAGGTTAGATCCAGTAAAAGATACACAATAGTTTCCGGTGTAGAAACTATTGTGTGAAAAATTAATTAAGTGCTTGAAAGATTGACTGGAAAAGAAAGAAATAAAAATTGCTAATAAAATAGAAAGCTGTAGAAAAGTAATGCTGTAAAATATGCTTGCACGGCGGAAAGAGACGGGGCCGAGAGAGCTGCAGGGTTGGATCTCTGGCTCTATTTATATTACTCTCATCTGTAACCGTTTCCCTTTGGTAGGTTTCTCACGTCAATTGGTCAAAGCGAAGAAAGAGGAGGAACGTGCTTCCGTTGCTTCTGTTACGCGTCAAACCCAAAAATATAGGAATGGGGGTGTGACGCTCGTCACACCTTGTGTTACGCTCGTAACACTTAGCAGGGGGCGTGACGCTCGTCACACCTTCTGTGGCGGTCGTCACATCTTCAGCGCTTCTGGCTTGTAATTGTGGGCTGGGCTTTAGTGGAATTTGCTTTCATCCTCTTTTTGCACCCCATTTTCTTCCTTTTTCACTTATGCTTCAAATAAGTTACCTGAGACAAATAAAAGGAAAAATACCAAGTAATATCGAATAAAATGAAATAAATCGAAACAAATAATAATATAATTTAATTAAATCGAGTCCAAAAATGTGATATTATTTCATGTTATCACCAAACACCATGATTATCTTCACCAAATACTATGGTGAAACAAGCCACACATGATTTTGTATAGAAATGAAGAACTTATGGTGGATATTCAATAATTAGATTCCAACTTTGATTAATGATTCTTATCAATATAACAATTTAATTTATATCACATATTACTCAAAATATGTTCTGGTTTTGAAACTTTTGTGATTTATGAAAGTTTACAAGTTTCAAACCATTTTGAAAAAGTATGTTTCTTGAAAATAATCATTGAATTGTGTAAATGATAATGTGAAAGTTCTTGATTTGTTTTCTACGATAAATAATCATTTATATACACTTAAAAACCTCTATGAGTGGATGCATAAGTTTGAAAATGTTCAATGAAGAATTGACAATAAAAAAAGTGGTCCTTGTTCATGAAAAAACACACTAGTTCAGTTGGTAGCCGGCTACCGGATTTTGGTAGTAAACTACCACTTTCCAACTTTCCAACTTTTTCAAGAAAATCACATTATTATTCGATTACCATATTCTGGTAGTCGACTACCACACTGCTTTCAACACTAAAATGACTTTTTAATGGCACAACTTCGATGGTTTTCATGCATAAACTTTGAAAATATTTTAGCTTAAGTTTGATTGATATTTTATGAGCTTTTAAGAGATATGTGAGATGAATTATAATATTTTAAAGATCAAGACATTTAACCTACTCTTTAAAGATCTTTGCTAGTTTCATTTGATCAATCATCAACTTCGTCTTTTGCTTTCTTTGTTATCATTGATGACTTTAAATTTTTCTTCTTTTGTTGATGTGTTTGTCTTCATCAAAACCCTAGCCAAGGTCAAGGAAAAACTCTTCTTCACATATTCAAGCATGTCCACTTGATCATTGCATAAAATGATCTTCAAACTTCATCTTGATCAACAAGCACCAACACTTGGTCAACACATAATGCATAATCACTTGATTAACAACTTGTCAAAATCATCACATGAACAACATATCAAGCACCATCACTTGATAAAAAGTTTGTCAATCACAGTCACTTGAAAAACATATCAAGAACCATCATTTGGTCAACAACTTGTCATGCATCATTGCTTGACAATAAATTTTCAAGCACCCTCACTTGAACAACATCTTGTCAAGCACCATCACTTTAAAAATAACTCAAGCACAATCACTTGATAAATAACATGTCAAGCACCATCATTTGAGGAATATAATCAAGCACCATCATTGATCCGCATATCATATGATATCATCTAAACCAACAAGTCTTGAACAACAAGACTGATGAAGACTTCTCTTAAGAGGGTTGTCAACATTAAAACCAAATCGACAGGTTGTTGCAGTCTTCATACCTGCAAGAACATAGATCTACATATATAAGTATATTTCTCGAATTCAAATTATAAGATGATTTCTTAATTTCATCATCATTACATTCCTTTGGAAGTTCCTTTATGAAGACTCTATCGCTAATCCTTTTAGGGACAAAAGTTATGTCTTCTATTGTGACCCATAATTGTAAATCCACTAACATAAGAAGTTCTACATTTAATGATTCCAATATGTGTACTTTTTATGTAAAAACGGGATCTTTATTGTACGCTCTTTTGACCATTCTTCATTATATTCATCAACTTTTGAGGTCGTTAGACCTAGATCAAAAGACTAGCTCTTTACGCCAATTGTTGATTGATATGATGGTATATTATTCTAAAAGGGGGATTAAATATATTATTCCATTTTTGAAATTTCAAGAACACATTTGTTTTTTTGGAAGCTAAACCAATAAAATTGTTTGAGAAAGTTTTTCTCAGTTAGAAGTATAGTACATAATGATTCAGAAATTACAAAACAATGAAGATGAGATAGAAATTTGGACATTAGTCTACCCCAATTAAAATGAAGAAATGTAAATTTATTTAAATTAATTTATTAAACAATCTAATATTACAATATGTACAAATCAATCACATATAGATGAAAGACTAGACCTATTCACACCTAGACTCAACAAATAAACCACTATGAATAAGAAATTTAGAACTTACAACTTGCCAACTATCAAAGCAATAAAATCTACCACATGCAAGATCTATAATGTGTGTGCGTGTGTGTGTATGTGTGTGTGAGAGAGAGTTAATGTACCTGAATTTATATCGGTTCAATGCCTTTGTCCTTCCTAGACATATAGTCCAGTCTTTGATGGTGGCCCATCATAATTTATTTTCCACTATTTTAGATTATGGTTACATAGTTTTTGTATAATAATATCACA
Organism: Lathyrus oleraceus; assembly: GCF_024323335.1. Classification (NCBI taxonomy): domain Eukaryota; kingdom Viridiplantae; phylum Streptophyta; class Magnoliopsida; order Fabales; family Fabaceae; genus Lathyrus; species Lathyrus oleraceus. The sequence goes on along the minus strand of NC_066580.1, from coordinate 49,131,975 downwards.
GAAAATTAACCAAAATATGCTTAGCACAAAATAACATATTCTTCTTTCTTGATCTTCTTCGATCTTTACATCGTTAACCAAGCCTCAAGATAAAATCACCTTCTTGATTCTAATATCACCACCTTCAAGCCTTCAATATCATCAACATTTCAATTGCCATCGGTCCTTCAAACTCTACTCGGAATCCTTTAACTAGATCCTTGAATGAAAGGTGCAAACAAGAAACTCCAAACACCTTTTTGAAGAAGAAATTTCTTTTTCTTCTTTGGAAATTCACTTCTAGAATTCCACCATATATCCTATAACTTAAAACACTCACTGACACATTAGCAATCTAATGAGTTCCTCACAAATAAGCTTACACTCTCTAAGTGAATCAACTTTCATGCACAAGATGAATTTATGGTGTTTGAGAAAGATGAATTTTACACACAAAATAACACTCATTTGATTTTTGATTTGATTATTAAAAAATGAAGAGAAAATGTTTTTATATATGTGCCTGAGAAAAGGCGCAAAAATAGTGTAAAAATGACCTTTTGATTCAAGTCAAAACACGTGAATGAATCGAGTAAAGATACAAAAACGAATTAAATCAAATATATGAAAAAGCTGGAAAAAAGCTCAGCCCATGAGTTAATTCATGACTCAAGTCATGTGAGTTGAATCAAATAATTACATGAATCGAGTCATGTATCCCGAAACAAAATAATGTTTGAAAATCAACCATCTGAATTGATTCGTCGATTTTTGTGGGTCGAGTCATAAAACCTTAACTGAAAAGCATTGTAAAATATTTTCCATGACTCGATTCAAGTGGAGCCATGAATCGAGTTACGTTTCCCTAACCAACTTGATTTTCAGAAAATACTCATGACTCGATTCAAATGGAACCTTGGCTCGAGTCACATATCGTGAAATCAAATTTCTGAAACGTGTATTATCATGACTTGATTCATAATTTCTTATGACTTGATTCATGCACTCCAAAATTACATAATCTGATTCAAGATTTTTCTTGACTCGAGTCAAATGTGTTGACTTTGGTCTAAAGTATTTTATATGCATACAAAAGCCAATTCAAAAGAGGCGGAAGTCAAACTGTTGTGAGGGATTCAATTGCGATGAAATAAACATAAAAGGCAAGCAATAAAATACCCCAATTACACAAGGTTACCACCGTAGGAGTAATTTCAATGTAATATCCATGTCACTAGTTATGGTGCTGGTTTGGTACTTTGATCCCCCTTGGCTTCTTATCGTATGCATTTACTTAGAGTAAGGGATGTACCTGTCAGAACACTTAAAAATCAAAGTAAGGTGAGTTGTATATGTTGAGAAACAAGCGTGACTTATATTAAGAAACAAGTGTGAGTTTTGAGTCACGCATTGCTTAGAAAAATGGAGGTCGGACACTTTATAAGTAAGAGGATCCATACACCTATCACCTTAAGATTTTGGGAGAATATATGGTGTCTCTCTCACTTGTTTGGGTGAGTCTTTGACCATTAGGTGAGTGTTTGACTCAATGTGTATGCTTTCCTCTCATGATGACCCATCAGTGGTATCAAAGTCGTGGTTTGAGTAAGAGACTGACACTTTGTATCGAAAGTCTTCTTGATATGGTGGCCAGACGACGTGTTCCGTTGAAGTGTCAGTGACGAGATAAGGGTGTCTCTCAACAATGTTACAAGCATGTAGATGAAATAGCTTTCGCTGGGGGGGGGGGGGGGGGGGGGCATAGTGGATCGACTCACACTTGAGGGAGAGATTGTTGAGAAACAAGTTTGAGTTTTGTTGAGAAATAAGTGAGTTCTAAGTCTCACTAGAAAATTAGAGGTTGAGTACTTTATAAGTAAGAAGACACATATACCTATTATCTTAAAATTTTAAATGAATATCTGATGTCTCTCTCACTTGTTTGAGTGAGTTTTTGATATTTAAGTGAGTGTTTGTCTCAATATGTATATTTCCCCTTCATGATAACCTATAACAAATAGGTGAATTGATTTAGTGATCTACCAAAAATGAATCCTATAGTTGTTGATTCTTATGTGTTATACGTAGTTCATAATTTCACTAAGATAATCTCTTAGAACATTAGTGTAAGTATACCTTTGTTATTGTAATTTACTTCGGAAAAGGTGGTGTCACTCTCTAGTTGAATATATTTCATATACCTTAGAACCGATTAGGTGCTTCTAAATGCATGATTAATAGGCATCTTAGTTTATAGAGATGAAATTATAAGTAGATTATTATATCGTGTCATCTTATGTCAAAGTGAGAACCTTGAGTTAAATAATAAACTCAAAAATATCATTTAAATAAGAGCACGCAAATTAATAATGTTATATTCTTTAATTCTTAATATCTTACTATACCTTTTATTACTTTTATATAATATCTCAATAATTCTTCCATATAATTAAATATAGAAAAATATAAAACATTTAACAACAAATTAATTAATATTCTAAAATTTCCAATTGACTTTTTAACCTTGGAAACAAAGTTAAAACCCCTCAAAACAATTATAAAATAGTTTTACAATTTAATTAATAATTTTCCCTTCACCAACTTCCTTTATAAAAATAATATGAACACAAAAGGATTTTTTTTCACTTGGAATCATGATTATTGATAAAAATAATTAAAAACATAAATCTTCTTTTAAACAAACATATAAACAATTGAACAGATCTAGTTTAGTCAATTGAATAGAAAGTAACCTACTCCCTTTTCATGCCCCTCCAATAAAAATATAACACCATAAGTAAATTGTCCCTCTTTAAAATTTAAATTCTCTCTTGTTAAAATATTTTGCTAAGATGTTGTATTTTAATAAGTGGAAAAAAAAAAGGAAAATAAATTTGCCATGCCCTTAAAAATTGTCAACAAAACTCATTGTTAAATTTTTCATGCACATATAATATATATAGAAGAATATCTCATGCAAGTTTTGATTCCTCTTGAAGTTTAATGTATCTTGATTGATTGTAGCCAATAGAAACTCTATTCATGCAAGAAATGCTACACATACTTGAGATTTTCACTCAATATATTTTGTAGGTGTCTTTACCAAATTGACCCTAAGAGAGAAAAGGGTAAATGAAAGTCACAAACTTTTCACTTGCATTTTATTCACCACAAAAAAATGCCCTCTATCCCCCCACAAGCTCATGATTGTTACAACAACCATTGAACAAACTATCCAACTCTTCAGAACTGCAGATTAAAAGGGGGAGTAGATGGTATGTATGATATATATTTCACCAAAAAGAGAAAAGGTCCAAAAGAAAAATCAAACTTGAAGCAGTTTATTCGTGTAAAGACTCGGAGGAAGGTGTGCGAGAATTCGATGTAGTGTCGTCAGAGTCAGCTTGTTTAGATGAATCTTCGGTGGCATCTTTTGTGTCGGATTGTTGAAGCTTGTCAGATGATTGTTTCGACGGGGATGTGTCGGCTTGTTGGACAGGCGATATCCTTCTTGGAGTATTAAGAAGAGATGCGTCGAATACGGAGAGAGTGGGCGAGGGTAAGGCGTAGTTCTGAGGGATAGCTACAACTGGATGATCAAATTTGCATGTTGGACCAAACTTGCATACTCCATAGATTCTGTAATATGAGCATATAGCATTCCCCTGCAGAGAATCAAAAAATAAGAATCAGATCTTTTAAAGTGTGACTAAAAGTGATTTTGATTAAAATATCTTCCTAAAGTGATTTTTTCAAAATCTGTAACAAAATGTTGTGTTTGGTTCTTCAGTGAAAAAAATTGATTCTGAGTGAATTGCTTCGGCCTACAAGTGAGTTGAATGTAAAGTGATTTATGCTTGGATAAAATCTTACAAAAGTGAGATCAATAGTGTAAAAATCACATTTAGACTCGAGCTACAAATCCTAGCTATCAATTCTGGAAAGAAGAATCAATCATATTCGAGAACAACCAAACACGTCAAAATCAATTCTACACTTCCAGAGTCAATTCTAAATGCTGCAACCGTGAAACCAAACTTACACGAAAAGTTCTAAAAGTAATTTCTTTTAAAAGTGTGAACCTTAAGCAAAAGCAATAGGTAGAAAATGAACTTACAGGTCTCATGGGAAGGCCAAGTGGATTAATGGACAATGATTGGCCTATTCTTTCTTTCGGGTGGTGGAACTTGCAATCAGATCCATATTTGCATGTTCCGGTGCTCATAAAGTATTTACATTCTGGTTGATCAGGTCTATCCGGAAGAAACGAATTCACTGCCTGTCCACCAGAAAGTGTATCTCCCGCCGGATTCATGTAGTCATAGACAAGATTAGATCCGAGAAAACCTGTAGGCATTGCGGGGCTAATACTTCCCTTTTTCGACAAATAAAACAGCGGTCAAAAATAGAATATCTTAATTGAAATCAGCAAAAAAGCCATTTAATCCATGTGGTTGAAAAATCTAACATAATCAAAACATCGCCAAAGATATGAAGTGCTAGGAAATCTCCTTAAGAATAAATCTGGTTCAAAAATCTAACATTTCGGTAAGTAGAATTATACGATACGGAAACTCTTCACAACTAAAACTTAGACCGTTTAATAGGCCTTGCAATCTTTCATTGATCAGAAACTATGTAGCACCGACACCTCTAAAAAAAGATGTGTCTGTGTCGGACACCTGTACTGACACTTGTGATTATGTTTAATTTATTCATTTTTGTAAATTATTATCAGTGTCGGGCCTTATTCGGCGTGTCCGTGCTTCGTAGATCAGAAATAATACCAGCGAGCGAGCATTATATTGAGTAACACGAAAAATGCAAATATAAAGAGACATTTCATTCAACGGTTTCTAACTAACCATGTAGTTGCTCCAGCTCAGCGCAGGCATAATGCTTTGTGTAGAAGGCATAAAAGGAGGCACATAAGATTGAATGCCCTGTCCAGATAAATACGACATTCTCGGAACCGACCATGCAGGAAACCCGCCAGCATATGGAAAACCTGATGAAGTAACAGTTGTGGGGGGAGGGGAAGCGGCCGCCGGGTAAGCTCCATAGGAAGCCGCCGCCTGCTGTGGATGATGAAACTTACACGCAACTCCAAACTTACAAGACCCGGTTCTCATGTAATAGGGACACGACTTTTCCTCCTAAAAAGCAACATTAGTAGGGTGTTGAAGAAAATACAACTGTTTCAACATCTTCCATCAAAAGAGAAATATTTGAAGAATGTACAAACCTGACGCATAGGAAGACCTAAAGTATTGAATACAACGGGTGCAGCACCTCGCCTGTCTTTTGGATGATGATATTTACATGTCGATCCATACTTGCATGTTCCTGTCTTTAGAAAATACTGCAACACATGTTTCAAACAAGATGATGAGTTACAAGTAGTATAAAGCGTGTGAACTTATCTACTGACATAAGCACTTGAGAGATGATTGGGAGAGTTTATGGAAAAGAAAGCCTATGACATGTCCTGTCCATAAGTTGTTTTCATCTTATTTCCCTAAGATCTCTAAGATAGTTTATAAAAACTGTTCGACTCTATTTTATCTTTTGTTACAAAAATAGCTTATACATAAGCACTCATATCAAATGCGCTTAAGCGCTTCTCAATTAAGCTTTTTATAGGTTTGTATATGTCCCCATAACTAATTCAAATTTTGTCCTCATTCCGAGTCCTACATCATTTTCTTCCCTTAAAAAGGGCCTATACTTGAATTCACTCTTAAATTTCTTGCATAAAACTAAAACATGTCCATATTCAGTTTCATGAAGCACCATTCGAAACGAAGAAAAAAAAGTTCAAAACAAATATGTTTTTAGTTACCAAAAGTAAACATACCTCACAATCAGGCTGCCCTACTCTCTCAGGAAGTTCTTCACCATATTGAGTAACCTGAAATCTAATAAAGTATGAGAAACTTTTACCTAAACTACAAACGATAAAACCAAATCGAAAAAACTTAACAAGAAGAAACAAAACAAAAGGCTCGATTACAAGTGAAACGTTAGCAGGGTGATTATAGCGACAGTTACTCCCGTAACCACACATTCCAGTCCTCAAATAATATAAGCAGTCAGGTTCACCAGGTCGATCCGGATAAGGCATCGATTGAGCCGCAGCATCCCTGTCCCGGTTATTATTGATTTTCAACCGCCGAATCGCTTCTACAATACAAATCAGAGTACAATGCAACTAACAAGATCAGAAACTCAAAACTATCACCTCACAAAGCACATAGTATATTGTTTGAAAGAGAATTCAAGATCAAAGCATGAAAATTACAACCCTTTATTGCATCATGAAGCAAAGTACATAGACTTTTCAAAAACCATGTGCGATCAAGCAAAACAACACTTGATTCTAGGGAACTAAACATGGAATTAGAATACTATAATAATTTCCTTTTCATGGTGAACCTTTCTCACTCACGCAAGTTAACTCACATATTCAGTTACATAAAATCATCAAAACTCTCACAATACAACATTGCACAAATCATAAAAACAAAAACATTAAAATCAAATTCATTCTACCAAAAATAGAAACCCATCATCATCATCATCATCATCATCATCATCATCATCAATGAAAACAAAACATTTCCAACCAAAACAATAATGATCAGAACAAGTAAAACAACAAATCATTAAAAAAAATAAACGAATGAATCACCTTCAATGTTATCACCAGATGGATTAGAAGCAGCATTCTTGAAAACCTGCCGATTTTCTGGCATCTGATAGCGTTGAAATTGAAACACAAAGATACAATTTTGATGGTTGTTCAATCAAACCCTTATGACCCTTTAAGCCTTTAAGAGGAAAAATCAGTGCACAACACTCAGAAATTAACTCACCAAGATATTAAAAAGGTAAATCAAAATTAAAATTAAAATCCCAAAAAGATATAAATAATTAAAAAAAGAGGAATTTCTCGAATGTGAAATCTTGAAAAGAGATTATAATAATATTCGAAACGGATGAAAAAATTCGCGTCAAAAAAGATTTTCCTGGTTGTGGTTCTGCAAACTTTGCAACATTTTGGATCTTTGAATGTGAAACCCGACAAGTAAATAATAAAAACAAGAACAAATATTAATATTAAATAAAATAAGGTTCTTACGCGCGTGTACGAACAGTTATGTTAAGTGACGATATTACCCTCCACGTGGCAGTAGAAGAGTAATGTTACGTGAGAGAGTATTAATTACTGGCGCGTGGGATGCAATCACCGCTATAATTAAATGATTTTTAATTTCACATGTTTTGGACTGTTTAGAGAAATTATTAATTGGCCTGAAAAGTAGATGCCAATGATGTTAGGTGGCAATTCAACCGTAGATTTTATTCTCAGGTAATAAGATCTATGCCCTTGGATTTTTTATTAAATTTAGAGTTGACAATTCAACTTTTTTTCTTTCTATAAATGATAATATTAAATTATTTTTATAAATTAAAATAGATTGATGGTAAAAAGTGGACACATTTTAAGAAGTCATGAGTTCAATTTACTTTATTAATATGAAGAAAAAAATTAATTGGTGTTATGTAGATATTTCTATAAATAATATTTAAGTCTTGAGCTCTGGTGAAGTTAAAATTTAGTTTAGATAAATTTTAAAACACAAAAAATAAAATAATTAAATAGTTTTTGTAAATTTATAGAGATAAATTGCAAATTGTATAATGCAAAAGCACTTAAATATCATGTTAAGGGATTTTTCCGGGTTAATAGGAGATTCTTTTTAAAGAAAATTTTACCGTTTAGTCCTTCTCAATTTAAGATATTAATCTCTAAAATTTGGTTTCTAAAATAATTGCAAATAGTATCTATAGAAAATTTTCATAAAGATATTAGTATCTCATGAGTTATTATGAAATAGATATTAATTATTACTCGCCCTATTTCAAATTATAAGTGATTTTAAAAAAAAATATTTTCAATCATAAATTATTTTATGATTTTAATGTAATATTAATAATATTTTTTATAATTTTAAAAAAATTATCTATAATAAATTAAGAACAATATTTCTCTTTCTCATATATAATTAATAACGTTTTTTAATTGCGTGAAATTTACAAAACTTTTTATAACTTGGTATTTGTTTAGATATGTAATTTAGAAAGTGATATGATAGTGGTATTATATAAGTGGGAACAAAATAAATGGTATTATATGAGAATTTATTGACTGAAAAAGAAAATATATGGGATATTATTGAACTGAGTAACTATGTCATGCCATGAGTTGATGGTTTATTTTCTTGTTACCGATAGAATTTAATTATTCTATGCTAATTGTGTTAAAAGTATTTACTAGGATATCTAATTATATCTCATGATATTGATATTTATGGAAATCAGATTTTTAGAAGTAATATAGTGGATATATTCATATACTAAAAATAATGGTGGATAGAAATTTTAAAAATATATCTTAAATACTTATATGATTCATATTTCAATACATTTAGTTAGGATTTAAATATTTTATTTATTATTATTTTTCAAAGTTTTCAAAACTAGATTTTTACTTATTTTAATTTCATATTTAATATTATTGCAAAGTATACAAAATAAAAAATATTGTATATTTTTATTAGGGGTTTACGAAGTTTGATGAAGATGAATGAAAATTAGAGAAAAAGAGTGAGAAAATGAAAGTTATCTCATTAGTCATTGTGAAGTTAGTTACAACATGCATTTATATAGAGATCTGAAACTCTAACAACATCTAACCGAAAGTAACTAACTCAATATTAGTTATAATACTCTAAGGTAAGACTTCACTAAGCTAAGGTGATCCGAGAAATCAACAAGTTGTGCTTGAGAACTGACATGCAGCAACTTGAAAGTTTCTTGCAATAACTTGTCTCTCAGGAAATGGTAATCAATCTCCAAATGCTCGGTGTGTTCATGAAAAATCAGGTTGGCTAAAATATGGACTGCACTTTGGTTGCCACGATATATCACAGGTGGTTTACTGCAGTGAAATCCCAAATCCTTGAGCAAATAGATGAGCCATTGAAGCTCACAGCTGGCAAATAATAGTGCCTGATATTCAGCTTCAAAAGAACTTTGAGATACAATTTATTATTTCTTAGCTCTCCAAAAAACCAATGAAGAACCAACAAAGAAGCAAAAGTCTGAAGTAGATCTTCTTGTGTCCAAACATCCATCCCAATTAGGATCAGTGAATCCAAGAAGTTGGATGTTTGAATCTCTTCTAAATAGTAACCTTATCACATGTGAACCCTTCAAGTATTTCACAACACTACAAGTTATGCCATACTGTGTAGTAGTTGGTGATTGTTTCTCGTGACAATCTCTAGCCTTCCTACTTGAGGTTTACTTGCAGGACCGACTACAAAGTCCTAAACTTGTGTGTTGAGTGTATGGTAGTTTTTATAGGTAGGGTGTTTGGAATACTTTTGGGTAGTAATGTAAGACCCCAATTTTGTCCCTAAGATCCCTCATGGCATCATAACATTGCATTTGCAAAGCCTCAAGGATCATGAGCAACTTGGTTCCCTTTGCCTTTGGTTGGGACTCCTTGTGAGTGGTTTGAGATCACCAAGCATGCTTGAATTGTATATTATTGTTTTTCTTACTTTGTTTACTAACCAAAAGCACAAAAATATGTCACTAACATCTTTTGTTTGTAGCTTGAGCAATCACAAGGTCAAGAGCTTCAAGGAAATCCTTTGTGCAGAGATATGGCCAAGTGAAGATGAAAGCAAGCATGGTAATGATTCCCAAAGCTCTCATCCACCAAATATGCCTCCCTAGCATCTCAATTCATCATTTTGATCAAAACATGTCAAAGGATTTGAGGATTTGTTTCCCCAAGGAAATCCTAATTCATCTGTGCACCACAATGCCTTGCTCTTGAAGCAACCTCAGACCATGATCAAATGCAATCAAGGGAAGTCCTTTAATTCATCATTACATGCATATTTGAACTTATTTGAGTATCCTCAATCATCAATTCATCAAGGTATGAGCTGTGGACTTGAGAAGTTGATCAGTCAATTCATCTGACTATTTTGAAATGCACTGAGACCTAACTTTTTATGTGTTGGTCAAATGAAGATGATTCCAAAATTAAAAATGTTCTTAAGGACAATATGAACAATTTTCATGTTCATCCAAAATTGATTTGAAGCTTGGAAGGTCATCATCCATTCCAAGACATTATAGGTCATTTTGACTGAAACCCTAATTTTAGGTAAACTTCCCAAGGACATAACTCATTCATTTTTTATGATTTTGAGGTGGGATCAAATGCATTGGAAATCTTAAGATGTCTAATTAAAATGTTATGTTGAACAAAATTCCATAATCTCAAAGGAAATACATGTGATAATGCAAAACATTATAGGTCACTTTGGACCAAATGCATTGAAAGGCAAAAAAGTCCAACTTCAAGTGCTCATAACTCTTTCATCAAAAATCCAAATGATGCAAAATTTAAGTCCATTTTGATTGTCTTGAAGAGATCTACAACTTTGATGTTGGAGGATATTTCATTTGGAGTTTGCATCATCAAAACAGAAGGGCTTGAATATTGGCCAAATTTAGAAACTTTGCCTTTACATGTTTTGCACCTTGCACTTTAAACTCAAATTTCACCAATTTCCACATTTCAAATGGATTTTTGCCCAACATAACAATTGTTCCTTACATCAAAACCTTTCCAACCATTACTCACATGATCATGTTTGGACTTGGCAAATGGTATTTTCGAAGAGGAGAAGTTTTTGGTTCAATTATGCATAACACCTCAAAATTACATGCACAAGCAATTACCATTCAAATTACACGTCCATTTCACTTTGGTATGATTTCAGATTGCATTTGGCATTGAATTTGGGCCTTTTGAATGATCATGCAAGCCCATGCAATGAATGTCCAATTCCATGCACACGGATTGAATCACACTTGCCTTGCCTTTCCATCTATAAATAAGAGCCTCACTCCATTCAAATTTCATCCATGAATCAACCTGAAGTGCTGTAGAAATCAAAACCGAGTCACACCTAAAGGAACTATTCCAATTTTCTTCAATTTCTCAGATCTGAAATTCAGCTAAATCAGGTTGAATTTCTAGATCTAAAGTTCCTAGACCTCTCCCTCATACTCCATTGATCTTATGTTTGGCCAAAGGAAGCAAGGAATCAAGCTCAAATCTCCAGAATTCAAGGTTATTCTCCAACTGGTTTTCTCTTCGAAACTCACCATTTATTGATCTATTTGCTTGGATCTTGTGTTGGCTGAAGTCCTCTCAATAGAGGCATCATTACTGTGCATTTAATTTTTGAAATCCATCAAGTTCACATGAACATCACAAAATTTCCATCTCTGATTTCTCTCAATATAGAGATCTAGAGTGGAATTGAGTGGTACAGGGATGATGTACATCATCCCAGCTTTCCAATGATGTACGGATCGTGCATTTTGGTTTCCATTTTAAGCTCTGCAAAATTTGGACATGGCCGGAGGTTGGCCGGAGAAGACGGTGGCGCTGGCCACCGTCTGGTCTCCAGATTCAATCAGGAGCGTCCATCTCTATTTCCAGATTGAATCTCATGCATCCAATGTTATGACTTTTTTTAAGGCTATGTGTGATGCTGTTGACTCAAGTACACCATGCGCGCGCGTCTCCCTGCCTTCAGATGTGCCACGTCAATTAATGAATCCAGATCTGACGCCTCTGGATTTTTGGCATTTTCTAATTTCTGATTTAATTTCTTTTATTCCCATTATTTTCAAAAATTCATATCTTCTTCATTTTAAATCAAAAAAATATGGGACCAATTGCATTCTTCTTCAAATAATTTCTAGTTTCTAAAAATGATTTTTAATATTTTTTATTTTGTCATTTGATATTTTTTATGAATTTTCTCTTTTCTGGTTATTTTTAATTCATTTTAATTAGTTTTTGATATTCAAAAAATACAAAAATATTTTCCTAACCTATTTGAATGATGATGAGTCTATGAAAAATATTCTCATCAATTTTCTAATTGATTTGAGATTTATTTGAGATTTTAGTTCAATTAGGTTATTTTTATTCATTTTTAATTGATTAAAAATAGTTTTTGACTTTTAAAAATGTTGAAATTTTTTATCAAACTTTGTTTGACCTTGTTGAACTTGGGATAAATCACTTGGACCTTTCAAGGTTGATTTGAAGTGATTTTGAAGTTTGACCTTTCTTTATTTTTTTAATTCAAGTTTATTTTATTATTAAAAAATGCCAAAAATATTTTGCTTATTGTTTGACTTCCAATCTTCATCTCACTTCTGTTTTTGATTGTTTGACTTTGACTTTCAATGTCATTGGTCAACATATGATGATTGGTACATTTGATTTCATTTAATGCATTTTAATTTTGCCATTTTCATTTCCATTATTCATCTCCTTCATCTCCTTCTTTTTTTTCTTCTTGATCAATGAGTTGAAGGTTGATAAGTTGACATTGATTAGGAAGACTTAACCTTCCTTGATCCAAATCTAATTCATCTTGATCAATTGATCAAGTGAATGGCTTTGCATTAAGGATAGGTTGTTTTCTTAAATTATGCAAAAGGCTTAAACCAATACAAGATCATTTCTCTTCTTCTTTTTGGCACGGCAAGTTGTTGGAACTTGGTTCACTAATCAAGACTTCTAACTTATGTTGTTGCCTACATTATTATTGACCGGCCTCAGATAGTTGTGACTTCTACATAAGTCCAATTACGATTGCTTAACATAGCGCTAAATTTGCCTTATGGCACACTAACTATTGACCACTAACCATTAACATTTACTTTTTGCACTTTACATTTATGCAATTTATCATTCTTGTACATATTATTCATTTGCTTTTTTCCTTTGCTCATTGGAGCACATGTTTATGTTAATGCCATTTGCCTTTTGCTCACTTGAGCATATAATTGTGTATATATCTTTTGTGCTTGTGTTTGTCTGTTTGTTGTGAACCCAAAATGCAAAGAATTGGACAAAATGGACTTAGATTTTAGGACCTTACCCAAGCAAATGAAGTTTGAAGAGCAACTAGGCCTCATTCCTTTAGAGTGCTTAAATGTCAAAGAGCAACTAGGCCTCATGCCTTTAGAATGCTTAAAGCTTAAGGATGAACATTGAAAGGACCATATTCTAAACTCCCTCTTGTCCATTCTTTGATTGTATTATAGAACTTTTTGATGTGTGTTTTCTTATGCTAGGATTTCCAACTTGAGCCTAATTGAGGAACCATTACCATGAGCTTCTAAGAGAGAGAGATCCAAGATACCATTGAGGAGCCTTATCCCAGAATTCATTGATTGTTGATTGTTTGAGTTTATGCTTGTGATTGCTTATTCCAAAGGATGGGAGCTACTTGGATCATCAATATGATCTCAAGAGAGGAACTCCTTGTGTGGTTTTGTTTCTTATCCCTTACCTCTTGTATGCCTAGGATTTTAGCCCTTCTCCTGGCGACTCTGCTGGGGAGGCTTTGCCTAGTGGGTTTTGCCTACTTTTCACATTTTGTTGTGTTGTTTGTATATTGTTTGGTGACATATTTTTTGTGCAATTTGGGATTACTGTATTGTATGTAATGTTTGAATTGCTTGAATATTAATTCCTTGTATGCTTGGTGATCTTTGTGAGATGAGTTCTATACCCGGACTCGAGTGCACTTAGGATAGGAGAATGGCATAGTCTTGTATGAGTTGTGTGGAGTTATTCCTTAGCAAGTTGACTTGCAAGTCCATTCACTTGGTGGAGGTCATGTTAGGATCAATAATGTCACACAAGTAGTTGTGGTTAGACATTACTCTTTCCAATATAGACCTTAGAAGCCAAGGACCTTAGTTTACCAAGCCCATCTTGGCCTATTCTTAGGATGTAGTGCGAAAGTCGTTCAAGCGTAAGATTTGATACGATTGTTACGCGATACTACGCTCATAAGAGTCTCTCTTGAGAATATTTTTGGAATACGAGTAGTCGTTTCTCCGATAATATCCGAAAGATGGGATGATGACTATGGGAACCTCTTGTAGAACATGTTTGGCAGGTTAAACCCTAGTACACTCCCTTTGGGTTGTTCTTAACCAAGACTCCATGCTCATGACTTGCAATAAACCCTTGATTCGTGGTTGATCCGTTCATGTATCCTTAATACCAATGGAACTTGGGTGTTGATAAGGTGTAAACCATAATCCACCAAAATGGATGATTGATATTAAGGATGATATGATCTGTCCCATGACCTTTGTTTAGTGTGCTTTGCTTGATCCTTGAGTGTGATTGTTGCATTCATGCATTCATGCACCCATTTGCATCCATATCATCAATAATGAAGAAAATTTTCAAGGGAACTTAAGAGGTCTATTTGCAAATTTTCAGACATGGAAAGGCAAAGAAGGAATACAAAGAAGTACAATTTCAGACAACCAGATTTGAAAGAGTTAAGGAATCTGACATCTTATGTACTAGATCCCTTGGGTTTCAAGGCTCGTTTTGGGAAGCTTCTTCCTCTTCTGACTACTCAGGTGGACGAAGGTCTAATGAGTGTATTGGTGCAGTTTTATGATCCTTTGTATCGTTACTTCACGTTTCCGGATTTCCAGCTTTTGCCTATGCTTGAGGAGTATGCCTACCTTGTGGGTATACCTATTTTAGACCAGTTGACGTTGAGTGGCTTGGAGAGTATTCCTACTTCTCGAGAGATAGCTGACATGTTGCATATAGATGAATCTCTGGTTGGTGCTCATATGACTACCAAAGGTGGAATTCAAGGTCTCCCTTCTGAGTTCCTCATTGCTCAAGCTACTATGTATGGGAAGGCCATGAGTGAGGACGCCTTTGAGGCCATATTTGTACTTCTCATCTATGGGTTAGTGTTGTTCCCCAACATCGACAAGTTTGTGGATGTGAACGCTATTAGGATTTTTTCTACTCTTAATCTCGTTCCGACTCTGTTGGGTGACGCTTTTTTTTCTTTGCATATGAGGAATGCAAAGGGTGGTGGTGCCATTGTGTGCTGTTTGCCTCTGTTGTATAAGTGGTTTATTTCTCACTTACCGCAGACGATCGCCTTCAAGGAGAACAGAGGATGTCTACGGTGGTCCACGAGACTTATGTCTCTCACTAATGATGATATCTCTTGGTACAACCGTGTGTATGATGGTGTGCAGATTATCGACTCTTGTGGTGAATTCTCCAATGTGCCTTTTCTTGGTACATGTGGTGGGATTAACTACAACCCTGTTTTGGCACGTCGTCAGCTTGGGTTCCCCCTAAAGGATAAACCTAATAACATTCTGTTAGAGGGTGTGTTCTTTCAAGAGGGTAAAGATCCCCAAAATTTGAAAGGCAGAATGGTCCGCGCTTGGCGCAAGATTCATAGGAAAGGAAGGAAAGAGTTAGGTCCTAAGAATTGTGTTGCTATGGAACCTTACACTGCTTGGGTTAGGAAGAGAGCTTCTGAGTATCTCATGCCTTATGAGTATCCAAGACCTACTACACCTATGATTATGGCTGGACCTTCAACCCTCCCTAATCAAGGAGTAGAGGAGTTGAGAGACGAAGACTGTTCACGTGCTTGAATCCGTGAACGTGAAGAGTTGCTTCAGCAGATTAAGGAGAAGGATGCTTTGATAGAGTTCCTCGAACATCAGGTTATTGATGATCCTGATGATGCATGGACTTCTCTACTTCCTCAGTCTTCCAAGTTTTGGAAAAGGAAGTACGATCGACTCGCCAAGGAGAAGGCAAATATGGAGGCAGCCTACGAAAGGGAGGTGAAGAGGCTTCATGCATCTTATCTTCCTGTGTCCAGAGCTTTGGACGATTGCTTCTAGAGATCCATAAGATGTTTATTTCCCTTTTCTCTTGTATTATATTTGGTTACTAAAACTATACTTCTTTAGTGTAAAAATGTTTCCAGATATTATTTGATGAAATATTTCCATATGTGATAAATGTTTAATACTTCCAAACTTTGCAAATAGAACCCTAAAGTTCCTTTGAAATAAAAAGAAGAAAAAAAAACAAATCATGTGCACAAGCATTGCATGCATCATGTGCATAAGCAGGTTTTGTTCCCGACTTCTTGTCCTGTGGTCTAACTCTGTGTTCTTCATTTATTTTGAAGACAAGCTGACTCACCGATACTACACCAGAGCCAACATTTCAAGACTGATGGATCATTTGGAACAAGAGAACCGCGAGCTGAAAGAGGAAGTGGCAAGATTGACTGCCTTGATGGAGTCATTCTTGGCCGCCCAGAGCCAGACGTCTCCAACACCTTCAACTCCTCCCCAGAGGACAGTTATCTCCGAGATTGTCTCCTCGACTGTTCCTGCGGCCAGTGCACACTTTGCCCCAACGGCCATGCCAACCGGATTCCCGTGAGGGATGCCTCCCAATTTCATGCCTGAGGGTCCTGCACCCACCTTAGCTTCTCTACCGGCATCTAGCCCAGTCCTTGTTATTCCTCCTCCTGTCGTGCATACTATGCCACGAGTAGACGACACCATCTATCATTCTGAGCCGTCTGAGGGCCCAGATGTCTATGAGAAGATGGATGCTATGAACGATCAATTTCTTGAGCTTTACAAGGAATTAAAAACTCTCCGAGGAAAGGATCTTTTCGGCAAATCTGCTGCCGAACTCTGCTTGGTTCCTAATGTGAAGATCCCTGTGAAATTCAAGGTCCCTGACTTTGAAAAATACAAGGGAAATACTTGCCCTCTTAGCCACCTGGCCATGTATTCCAGGAAAATGTCGACTCAGACCGACAATGACCAACTGCTCATCCACTACTTTCAGGACAGTTTTTCCGGTGCAGCCCTGCGTTGGTACGTGGGTTTAGACAGTGCGAACATTCGATCCTTCAACGATCTTGGCGAGGCCTTCGTCAAGCAATACAAGTAAAATGTGGATATGGCTCCCGATAGGGATCAGTTGAGGGCCATGTCCCAGAAGGACAAAGAAACATTCAAAGAATACGCCCAGAGGTGGCGAGAGGTAGTAACACAAATTGTGCCCCCGCTAGAAGAGAAAGAGATGACTAAGATCTTTTTGAAGACCTTGAGTTCTTTTTATTATGAGCGGGTGATTGCTAGCGCTCCTTCTGACTTCACCGAGATGGTGAATATGGGGATGCGTCTAGAAGAATGGGTTAGGGAAGGGCGTCTGACAAGAGAAGAAGGCTCTTCCGCCAAACGTTATGGGGCGTTTGCAAAAAAGAAAGATGGAGAGGCACATGATGTGACCTCCCATATGAAACCAAGAAGACCCTCTGTGAGGAGAAAGACAGTGCATCCAGCCAGTAACCAGCACCAGGTGGCTCATATAGCACCTGTCTTCAGAGATAATCAGCAGTACCAGCAACATAACAACAATCAGCAACCACATCCGTAATATCAACAACAACAGCCCCGTCCGCAACAGCATGCCTACCAGCCTCAAAACAGTAATCAAACCAGCACGAGTTACGAGAGGAAAAGGGTCACCTTCGATCCTATTCCGATGACGTATGCAGAGTTATATCCCTCTTTGATAGAGAGGAAGTTGATTACTCCGCGAGACCCACCAGCTATACCTACTAACCCCCAGTAATGGTATAAGCCCGAATTACACTGTGTTTACCATTCTGGTGCTCCCGGCCACGATGTGGAGAATTGCTACCCTTTGAAGACCAAAGTTCAGGACCTTGTGAGGTGTGGCATTCTGCGTTTCGAGGATATAGGTCCTAACGTGAAGAAGAACCCATTGCCCGAGCATGGGAAATCTGTCAACATGGTCCAGGGTTGCCCTGGCAAATACAAAGTCAAATACGTCAGTCATATTCGACAATCTCTGGTCGAGATGCATCGTTTGCTGTGTGATTATAGTCATTATGAGCATGACCATGATAGATGCCGAGTCTGTTCTGTTAATCAAAGAGGTTGTCGCCAGGTGCGCAAAGATGTTCAGGAAATGCTGGATGAAGGAGTTATTGAGATCTTTCAAAACAGAAATGTTGACGAAGATGCTGATGAGGTCAATGTGATTTCTCCAGTATTCCGGATTCCCGAACATGTTATCATCAAGTACGATGGTAGCAAGCAGAAAGCTTCTCCTGCTCTCATCATTAAATCGGCCGGACCAGTACCATACTCTTCTGAAAAGGTGATCCCCTATCGCTATAATGCTGTAGCAGTGGAGAATGGGAAAGAGGTGTCCTTGCCTTCTTCATCTGTTGTTAATATTGCTGATGTTAGCAGTTTGACCCGTAGTGGTCGTGTATTTTCAGCACCGCCAAAACCTCAGGCTGATGCTCGAGGGAGTGTTGTTGCTGATTTTGTGGAACACCCGATTGGAAATGCTGTGAGCACCCCGAATCCGGCACTTGTTGTTAAGCCCTCCTCTGTATTGAAAACTCCTGCTTCTGTTGGCCCAAGTGGCAGTACGAAAGAAGATTGTGGTGAGATGCTGAGGCTCATCAAGAGAAGCGAATACAATGTTGTAGACCAACTTCTACAAACGCCATCCAAAATATCTGTGTTATCATTGCTTTTGAATTCAGAACCACACTGAGAGGCTCTGTAGAAGGTGTTGGATATGGCATATGTGGATCACGATGTCACGATAGAACAATTCGATAGCATTGTTGCAAACATTACTACTTGTAACAACTTGAGCTTTTGTGACTCTGATCTCCCCGAAGAGGGAAGAGCCCACAACTTGGCATTGCATATATCTATGGGTTGCACAGACGACGCCATGTCCAATGTACTGGTGGACACTAGGTCATCATTGAATGTATTGCCAAAAACCACTCTTACGAAGCTGTCATATCAAGGGCCTCCCATGAGGCAGAGTGGAGTAGTTGTGAAGGCTTTCGATGGGTCTCGCAAAACTGTGATTGGTGAGGTTGATCTCCCAGTCAATATTGGACCAAGTGATTTCCAAATTACCTTCCAGGTTATGGACATTCACCCATCGTATAGCTGTCTCCTAGGTAGACCATGGATTCACGAGGCAGGCGCTGTGACATCCACCCTACACCAGAAACTGAAATTTGTGAAGAATAAGAAGCTGGTGGTAGTAGGGGGAGAGAAGGCTCTCCTGGTTATCCATTTGTCTTCCTTCTCATATATAGATGTTGAGGATGAAGTTGGAACTCCGTTCCAAGCTTTGTCTATTGATGAACCTATTGAGAAGAGAACTCCTTCATTTGCTTCCTACAAAGATGCAAAGTTGTCCATTGAGCGTGGTGCAACCGCTGGATTAGGGAAAATGATTGAGCTAGAAGACAACAAATCCCGGGATGGCATAGGTTTTTCTTCTAGGGTCTTCAACACGCAAGGTCTGTTCAAGAGTGGAGGTTTCATCCACAAGGAGGCTGCTGCTATCTTGGAAGAGGATGCAGAGGATTCTGGCAACTTCGTTATCCCTGGGGGGATCTGCAATAATTGGGTTGCTGTGGATATTCCAACAGTTATCCATAAGTCAAAGTAATGTTCATTATGTTTGAAAACCCTTCTCCCATGCCAAAAGGAGGAGTGATGACATTGTTGGCACAAAAATTCAATGATATTTTCATTCAATAAATTCATGCTAAATGTTTGTTTTTCCAATTATTTTCCCTTTTTGCTTTTTTGCATGAAATTGGTGATCACATAAAACCCTAAAAAATAAGAATAAAATCAATCTTTTCATCTGCATAGTGATTTGCCTTGTTTGAATTCTAAAGCTTTCATATCCAAAATCATTATGCAGGTTAATCAAACCCATTGAACATAATGATCCAACACCATCTCCCAATTTTGAATTCCTTGTATTTGAGGCGGAAGAAGATGATGTTGAAGAGATTCCTAATGAGATTACCCGTCTACTTGAGCATGAAGAGAAGATCATTCAGCCGCATCTTGAGAATCTGGAAACAGTCAACTTGGGGTCTGAAGATTGTGTGCGAGAAGTGAAGATTGGGGCACTCTTGGAAGAATCTGTTAAGAAGGGGTTGATTGATTTGCTACGAGAATATGTTGATGTCTTTGCCTGGTCATATGAAGACATGCCTGGTCTAGATACAGATATTGTGCAACATTTCCTACCTTTGAAACCTGAGTGCGTGCCTGTGAAGCAGAAGCTCAGAAGAACTCATCCTGAGATGGCAGTGAAAATCAAAGAAGAAGTTCAGAAGCAAATTGATGCGGGGTTTCTGGTGACTTCTACGTATCCTCAATGGGTGGCCAATATTGTGCCAGTGCCTAAGAAAGATGGAAAAGTCCGAATGTGTGTGGACTATAGAGACTTGAATAAAGCTAGTCCGAAAGATGATTTCCCTCTACCACACATTGATATGTTGGTAGATAATACAGCTAAATTCAATATCTTCTCATTTATGGATGGATTTTCCGGATATAATCAGATTAAGATGGCACCCGAGGATATGGAGAAGACAACATTCATCACACCTTGGGGAACATTCTGTTATCAAGTGATGCCCTTCGGTTTGAAGAACACCGGAGCCACGTATCAACGAGCTATGACCACCTTATTTCATGATATGATGCACAAGGAGATCGAGGTATATGTTGATGATATGATCGCAAAGTCAAGAACGGAAATTGAACATGTAGAGCACCTGTTGAAGCTTTTTCAGCGTTTGAGGAAGTACAAGCTTCGTCTAAATCCCAACAAATGTACATTTGGAGTCCATTCCGGCAAGTTATTGGGCTTTATCGTTAGTGAAAGAGGTATTAAGGTTGATCCTGCAAAGGTCAAAGCAATACAAGAGATGCCTGCGCCCAAAACTGAGAAGCAAGTCCGAGGTTTTCTTGGCCGCTTGAATTACATTTCCAGATTCATATCCCACATGACTGTCACATTGTGCGCCAATATTCAAGCTCCTCCGGAAAGATCAGTCTCATGATTGGACCGAGGATTGCCAGAAAGCTTTCGACAGTATTAAAGAGTATTTGTCTGAACCTCCAATCCTATCTCCACCCGCGGAAGGGAGACCCTTGATTATGTATCTGACCGTCCTTGAAGATTCGATGGGTTGTGTTCTTGGTCAGCAAGACGAATCAGGAAAGAAAGAATATGCTATTTACTACTTGAGCAAGAAGTTCGCCGATTGTGAGTCTCGATATTCAATGCTTGAGAAAACATGTTGCGCTTTGGCTTGGGTTGCTAAGCGATTACGCCAGTACATGTTGAATCACACGACGTGGTTGATATCCAGAATGGATCCAATCAAGTATATCTTCGAGAAGCCTGCTTTAACAGGGAGGATTGCCCGTTGGCAGATGTTGTTATCTGAGTATGATATCGAGTATCGAGCTCAGAAGGCTATTAAAGGTAGTATTTTGGCTGACCATTTGGCACATCAACCGATTGAGGATTATCAATCAGTTCAGTATGACTTCCCAGATGAGGAGATTCTGTATTTGAAAATGAAATATTGTGATGGGCCTACACTCGATGAAGGACCAGAGCCTGGTTCCAGATGGAGTATGGTGTTTGATGGCGCTGTAAATAAATATGGAAATGGTATTGGGGCAGTGATTATTACTCCTCATGACACACATTTTCCTTTTACAGCAATGCTAACTTTCAAATGCACGAATAATATGGCTGAGTACGAAGCCTGTATTATGGGATTGGAAGAATCCATTGATCTTAGGATCAAGTATCTTGATGTTTATGGTGATTCGGCCCTCGTTGTTAATCAGATTAAGGGTGAATGGGAAACGAATCAGCCTGGTCTTATTCCATATAGGGATTACGTGAGGAGGATTTCAACATTCTTTACTGAGGTTGACTTCCATCATATTCCTCGAGATGAGAATCAGATGGCAGACGCTCTTGCTACACTTGCTTCAATGATTGTGGTTAGACTTTGGAATGAAGTTCCCAATATTACTGTGATGCGCTTGGATAGACCAGCTCATGTGTTTGCAGTTGAAGAAGTGAAAGATGATAAGCCGTGGTATTATGATATCAAATGTTTCCTTCAGAACCAGACTTACCCGCCTGGGGCATCTGTGAAAGATAGGAAGACTTTGAGGAGATTGTCAGGTAGTTTCTACCTTAATGGCGATGTACTTTATAAGAGAAATTTTGACTTGGTTTTGCTCAGATGCGTGGATAGACACGAAGCAGACCTATTGATGACTGAGGTCCATGAGGGTTCATTTGGTACCCATTCCAATGGACATGCCATGGCTAGAAAGATGTTGAGAGCAGGCTACTATTGGCTGACAATGGAGTCTGACTGCTGCAAATATGTGAAGAAATGCCACAAGTGTCAGATTTATGCGGATAAGATTCATATTCCTCTGACACTTCTGAATGTGATTTCATCACCATGGCCTTTCTCCATGTGGGGAATTGACATGATTGGCATGATAGAGCCAAAAGAGTCCAATGGACACAGATTTATTCTCGTAGCAATTGATTACTTCACCAAGTGGGTTGAAGCGGCGTCATATGCAAATGTGACCAGGAAGGTGGTAGTAAGGTTTATCAAGAATCAACTCATATGCCGCTATGGTGTGCCAGATAAGATCATTACTGATAATGGATCTAACTTGAACAACAAGATGATGAAAGAGCTGTGTAGTGAGTTCAAGATTGCGCATCACAACTCTTCTCCTTATAGACCCAAGATGAATGGGGCTGTTGAAGCTGCTAATAAGAATATCAAGAAGATTATCCAAAAGATGGTTGTTACGTATAAAGATTGGCATGAGATGCTGCCATTTGCTTTGCATGGATATCGTACTTCTATCCGCACTTCAACAGGGGCAACCCCTTTCTCTCTTGTTTATGGCATGGAGGCTGTACTCCCAGTAGAGGTGGAGATCCCATCAATGAGAGTCTTGATGGAAGTCAAGTGTAGCACCTCAAATTTGCACCCCCCCATTCATGCATTTATCTCATTTTTAGGTCATTACCATTGCATTAACATCATATTAACATCACATTAACATCACATTAACAGTACATTATCATTGCATATTACATTGCATCTTATCAGTTAAGACTGGCATCAGGAGAATTCCTCAGTGCAAAAGAGCAAGGTTTTCCATGAGATGAAAGCCACATGGTTGTTCTAGAGAGCTTATATGAGCCAAGGTTCATTTTGAAGCAATTTGGCCAAGTGTTAGAGGCTCAAAAGTCCACAGTGCAGTTTCAGGTCATCTGGGGCCCATAAAAGTAAACTGCAAGTCAACTGAGGGCTAGAAAGTGGAGAAATGGTTTAAGACACTTCATTCATGTCCAAGAGAGGCTTATTCATCATGACAAACATCTACCTTGAAGATTTTGAAGCCAGATCAAAAGTTTCCAAAAATGGAAAGTGACCTGTAATTTCAAGTTTCCAAAAATGGCAAGTTTTTGGACCAAATTCAACTTGACTTTCCAACATCAAAGAAGCTTCAATTGAAATTTTGTCCAACATGAAAGTTGAAGATCTTTCTCTCCCATTTCCAAAAAGTCTAAGATCATGGGCATCTGATGAATGGTTGAGGAGATATGATCAAATCATTGCCAAGTGTGCATGGAACTTCAACAAGCCATAACTTTTGATCCATAACTCCAAAATGAGTGGCTCTTTTTGCATTTTGCTCCTCATGACATGTAGTTTCCAAATTATTCATCACATTGCATGAAATTTCATCACATAATCATTTGCTTATTCATGTGATTTTTGGAGGGAAAATCATGAATTTGAAATTCGTGCATCACATGAGCTTTTTAACCATTCCAACATGTTCATAAGAGGATTTTAAGTGAAATTGCATGGCCCTTGTTACTGTTCACGTGGGATTGCATGCATGGGGTGAGAAAACCAAATTTTGCATAACACCTCTTTTCTCATTAAAATTTAATTAGCCAAGCCTAAGCATGATTAGGAAATGGATTAACATGTCATATAAATAGCTAATCATAACAAAATTTTCACAATTTCACAATTCTAGATCTAGATTGAAAATTTCCCTCCAAAATTTCTCTTCTTCCAAATTCAAAAATTCTTCAAAGAACACTTGATTTTTCTTCCATATTCTTGTTCTCTGATATTGATTTAGTGTAGATCAAGCATTGGTTTGGAAGATTCGAGCAGAATTTGTGCATACTCTAAGCAAGAACATGAAGATGGAAATTGTTGTTTGAGCTAGATCCAAGCATCTCCAGGCCTCAATTTCAACTTCATGATTCATAACAAGTGTTCAGGAGTGGATCTACACGCGTGCCAAGCCTTGAATCTACCACTGCCATTGTTGGAGCTTCAAGAGGTCATAATTTCGATCCTCTTAATTCTTGTTTTTATTGCCCTAGTCTTGTAGTGCTTACTCTCCTGATTACACTGATATAAAATTCTTGAAAAATGGATGAGAATTGAGTGAGTTATGAGAGACAAAAGTTTGAATGTTCATTTTGTTTTCTCTTCGATTTGCATGATTCGTGATGAATTAGAGTAAAATGATAGTGGATTTGGAACCTACATGTCAAGACGAATCGATTGGTGTATAATCTTGCGAATTCAGGAAAAATTTCTCATGAACGTCACTGTTCATCCACCGTCTCAACGAAGGAGACGGTGGTTTCCGCCGCTAGCGCCGCCGCCTGCAAAGGCAGGTTAGGGCTTACATGTCCTTCCACGCGTGCATCTCGCTGGCAATATGATAGGCCATGCGTCCTTTGACCAGTCCCACGTGAACCTTGGACCGTGATGTGGCCTGCCACGTCGTTTAAGTGAAACGACCGCGTATTGAACCTAGCGCTGGACCTCCTTCGATTTCTGCATACATCACTTTTTCAAATTAAATCAACCAATTCATTTTCCCTCCATAATTTCATGTGCATTTTCCACATTTTATTTCAATTATTTCATGAACTTTGAAAAATCACCAAAAATAGAATAATAATCCAATTAATTCCCAACTTTTTTCTACTTGTTTATGTGAATGTATAGAATTTTATGGTGTTGATTTTAGGATTTTACCATTTCTGGAAATTACATTGTGCTAGACTAATTGAACATGTATACATTTGGACCATGCCTCATTCAAATTGATGTGAAATGCTAAATAATGATCCAATTGCCATGAAATTTTGTGTGCTGATTCTCAACATGTTGTGTGATTTTTGAGGCTTGATTGTGCATTTTTATCATTTTTCATTTCTGTTTTAGGCACATGCTAATATGGTGTGACAATGTGTGTCACACAATTTGATGTTGATCTTCTCCATTTTCATTGCCTTGCCAATTGAGCTCCTCTGTTTATAATTTTTGGCATGATGATTATGTTTGACATGTTGATTGCTCATAAAAATTTTCAGAATTGTTTGAGTCATTTCTGTTTTAATATGGAATTTTGATTCTTGATGATCAATTGCATGCTTTGAAATTGCCTTTGCCTTCTCATGCTCATGAAATGACTTTGCTTAATGATTTTGATTTGGTCCTTTTTAGGACATGTTCATGATTGTTTAAATGAGCTTTATGTTGAGTTTTAGTTGTTGTTTTGACTTTTTTCTCCATCTTTGACCCTAGGCTTTGCCCTAGGGGTTTGAACTCACATTTGAGCTGTGTATTTCAGGATCAAGCATCCAATCTCCATGATTGATGTTGCCTCATTTGAGCTTTTGATTTTGCTTTGCTTGCTAACATTTGATTGTGTTGTAGGTCCTTGGGTGGACTCACTTGAGTTGCATTTGACTTGTTTGTTGTGTATATTGGAAATCACTATTGTTTGTCTGTTAATAGTTTGTCTGAATACCATACTGATTGATTGGTTGTTTACACAAGTACTTTAGCCGCTTTAACTCATTGTTTGAGTTGCTTTGCTTGTGGTTGGCATACCACTTAGGTAAATTACTAATTCCATGTAGTCTGGAAGCCCTGTCGTTTTTGTTTGGCAGGCATTTGGCTGAAGTCCTCCTTAAGAGGCAATGTTTTTGATTGTTTATCTTTGTGCTTAAGACCTCCTTGTCGAGGCATACAGGTTAAGTCCTCCTAAGTGAAGAGGCATTGGCAGATAGAAGGGATGTGCAATCCATCCCCTGCTATTTAGTTGAGTCTTTCATCTTGCTCGCACTATGTGCTGATGCATTTTGAATAAACACCCAAGATCCTTGTATATAGAGTCAGTCATGTGGAGTAGAGTTCCTCATTCTGGACTCCCACGTTTTCATTGATTGAAGCTCACCCAGGCCGGGTTAAGAGCTATGAGGTCTTACCCTCATTACCTTTTCATCTGCTCACCCTGACGGTCAATGTCAGTGGTTAAGAGCCCTCAGATACCCCTTCCATTTGGCTTGTTTGTCGAGGTTGATATGACCCCTTGACTAAAGCCTCACCCTTGATGTTTGAGCCCCTTGTTGGTGTGTTTACTTCATGCTGTATGTGTTTGTGTGGTGTGATTGTATCCCCATAGGATTGATAGACTTCGCATAGTCTCTCGTTTGCATGTCAATTAAGGTAGCACGGTTCCTTCGTCTAGGACTTCCTTTCTTGCGTGAGCTTTCCTAAAACACAAACAAACATTATCCCCTCTCAAGGACACGTTAACTCCTTCTACTACAGGTGAGTAAGTCTCCCAAGGTCGAGCATCCGTTAGATTGCGTAGTGACGTTGTTCACTTAAAAAACACAAAACCAATAGAAATAGTTTAGCCGAACTACGGCAACTCTGATCCTCATGCTAGATGAGGTACGTAGGCAGGAGATGAGCAGATCTCTCCGGGCGCCCTTTTTCTTTTTCAACCCTCTTGTGTGTGTTTGGAGTCCGCCATAAGTCCAGCGATTGACAGTCGGTTTTCTGTGTGTGGTTGTTTGTGTGGAGTCCGCCATAAGTCCAGCGATTGGCAGTCAGTTTCCTGTGTGTGGTTGTTTGTGTGGAGTCTGACGTAAGTCCAGCGATTGGCAGTCGGTTTCCTGTGTGTGGTTGTTTGTATGGAGTCTGATGTAAGTCCAGCGATTGGCAGTCGGTTTCCTGTTTGTGTTTTGTTTGGCGTGCGTTAGCTGAGCTACGAGTGCTCTAATTCTTTCTCTGGTTGGAGAAGATACGTATGTACAGGATGCGACATCCTAGCGAGCACGTTTCCCATACCCCCGAACTACGTCGACTCTGATGTCTGTGTCTGACAGACTACGTAGGCCCAAGATGCGATATCCTGCCGAGTCCTCTTCTTCCGTCTTTCATCTGTGTTTCCTTCCAGTTTTGTGCATTCTTTGAGCAGTTATTTAGCAACCTTATCCTATTCTTTTGAGCGTGGATCCCGTCGAGTACGACGGATGCGTAGGGGTGCTAATACCTTCCCTTCGCATAACCGACTCCCGATCCTATCAATCTCTGGTCGTGAGACCATTCCTTTCCAGGTTTACTTCGAGCGTTTCCTTTCCCTCCTTTGGGATAAATAACGCACGGTGGCGACTCTGTTTCTTTTTCCCGCCGGTTTTTCGCGTAATGCGACAGCTGGCGACTCTGCTGGGGACAATAGAGAAGTTGACCTCTTGCTGGTCCATCTTCCCTAAGCGAGTCAATCCTAGCTCTCTCTAGGATAGTTTTGATTGCTTTTACTGCTTTATTTATTGCATTCATTATTATGATGTGATTGTATATATGTGCATTATATGTTTGCATGCATCATATTATCTTTGTGTTGACTGTGTATCTGTTTCTCTGTTGGGTGGGAGTTACAAGAGGTAAAAGGACCAATACCCAAGCTATGAGTGAACTTTAGGACACCTAGGAATAGAGTGATTCATGGGAAGCGGGTGGTGTGGCGCCACTTAGCGGAACATGGTATCACGAGCAGTTCAGATCCTGATGGGGTATTATCGTTGCATACATCAGGTGTGTATATGATGATATTCTTGAAAGGGTTGTTTATCCTGCGTTTCTCTTGACCTTACCCTGGCCTAGATGACACCCGTGAGTGGGGAGGGAATGAATCATTACAGGTACCGTTGGTGACTTGACCTGTTGGTGACTTGTTCTGTTGGTGACTCTTTGGTCCTGTTGGTAACTTGGTTCTGCAATATGGGTTCCAGATGACTTTGGGTTCCAGATGACTTTGATCTGTGGTTTCCGGTTCCGAATTCATGCCGAAGCTCTGATCCTGTGCCGCGTGATACACAGCCAACCAGTCATGTTCGCATCATTTGCATCATAGCATGTTTATTTTCAAAAAAATAATGTAAAAAAAAAACAGTTAACCCGCATATGTATATCCTTCCCAGGATCATTCATGATATGCATCATACGCATCATAAGCATCATTCACATATCATTCTTGCATTACAGGTGTTCTTGAACAAGACTTCTCACTCTGGTTCCTGTTTTAGGCAGGATTGCTGATCGTCGTCCGCACCGCTACGCTACAAGACTGAATCAACAGAGAAGTATGGACCAAGTTCAAGCTGAGTTGGCAGAGATGAGGGCTAACATGGCCCAATTTATGAGCATGATGCAAGGGGTCGTGCAAGGGCAAGAGGAGCTGTGAGCCTTGGCCCATAGACAGGAAGCTGTGATTCCACCCGTCAACCGTGCTTCACCAGAGGGAGTCCCTGTTAGTGACAACGTTGCTGCTGCTACTATTCCCGTCAACAACTATGCTATGGGTGATGAGTTGAGGGGTATCAGGATCAATGGACAACCTATTGCTGCAGAGAGTGCTAATGTCAGAGCAACCCGTGCTCCAGTTTGCCATCCTGCTCCGTTAGTTGACAGACAGGAGGACATGTTTACTCTCCTCAGTGATGATGATGAGGTGGGTAGGACCGAAGAGAGGGATAGAAAAGTTGATGCCCTTGCTGAGAAGATCCGTGCCATGGAGTGTCAGAACTCTTTGGGATTTGATATTACCGATATGGGACTGGTTGATGGGTTGAGGATCCCTTACAAATTCAAGGCGCCATCTTTTGATAAATATAATGGCACTTCTTGTCCTCGCACCCATGTGCAGGCTTACTACAGAAAAATCTCCGCATATACTGACGACGAGAAGATGTGGATATACTTTTTCCAAGACAGCTTGTCTGGAGCGTCCTTGGACTGGTACATGGATCTGAAGAGAGAATCTGTTAGAAACTGGAGAGATTTGGGTGAAGCCTTCTTGAGGCAGTACAAGCACAATATGGACATGGCTCCGAGCCGAACTTAGTTACAGAGCTTGTGTTAGAAGTCTGGTGAAAGCTTCAAAGAGTACGCCCAGAGATGGCGTGAGTTAGCTGCAAGGGTGCAACCTCCGATGTTGGAGAGAGAGCTGACCGATATGTTCATTGGAACCCTGCAGGGTGTGTTCATGGACCGTATGGGAAGTTGCCCGTTTGGTAGCTTTTCAGATGTTGTAATTTGTGGAGAAAGAACGGAGAGTCTCATCAAAGCAGGAAAGATCCGAGATCCTGGCTCTTCAAGCTCTTCCAGTTCTAAAAAGCCATTTTCTGGGGTACTCGGAAGGGGAGAGGGTGGAACAAATGCTGTGCACCATCGGAGGAATGTGAACAGAAGACAATATCGTCAAGTCGCTGCTGTGACTATTCCAGCAACTCAACCTCAACAACAGCAAAGAAGACCAACTCAGCAATATCAACATCAACAACATCGTCCTCAACAGTAGGCTAACCAGCCTCGCAATGGTAATCAAGCTAGTACGAGCAATGAGAGGAAAAAGATCACTTTTGATCCGATTCCTATGTCATACGCAGAACTGTATCCCTCTTTGATAGAGCGGAACTTGATTACTCCCAGATACCCACCGGCTATACCCGTCAACCCTCGGTGGTGGTATAAGCCTGATCAGCATTGTGTGTATCATTCGGGTGCTCCTGGCCATGATGTGGACAACTGCTTTCAGTTGAAGAATAAGGTTCAAGACCTTATGAGATCAGGTATTCTGAACTTTGAGGACGTAGGTCCCAATGTTAATCGAGCTTGAAGACAGCAAGCCCCAAGCTGGCATTGGCTTTTCTTCTGGGGTCTTCAACGAAAAGGGTTGTTCAGAGTGGAGGTTTTACCCATGCCGATCAGAGTGAAGAAGCTGCTGCTATTCTGGAAGAAGATGCAGAAGATACTGGCATTTGTCGTCCCTGGCGGGATCTGCCACAATTGGGTCGCTGTGGGTGTTCCTATAGTCGTTCATAAGTCAGAGTAATAATCACTTTGTTTAAAAACCCTTCTCCCATGCCAAAAGGAGAAGTGATGACATTGTTGGCAACATTTGTGCAATGATATTTTCATTCAAATAAATTCGTGTTAAAACATTTGTTTTTCCATTTGTTTTCCCTTTTCGCTTTTTGCATGAAATTGGTGATCACAAAAAACCCTAAAAACAAGAATAAAAGCAATCTTTTCATCTGCATAATGGTTGCCTTGTTTGATTTCCAAAAAGCTTTTATATTCAAAATCATTATGCAGGTTGATTCTTAAACCCATTGAACATAATGATCCAACGCCATCTCCCAATTTTGAATTCCCTGTATTCGAAGCAGAGGAAGATGATGTTGAAAGGATTCCTGACGAGATTTCCCGACTTCTTGAGCAAGAAAAGAAGATCACTCAGCTGCATCTCGAGAATCAGCAAAACAGTCAAACTGGGGCATTACAAATGTAATCAAAAAAAAAAAAGAAAAAAAAAGAGGAGGGTGAAAAATCAAAATCAAAATCAAAATCAAAATCAAAATCAAAATCAAAATCAAAAGAAAGAAACAAAAGAATAATAGCACCCTCAAATCCCAAGTTGACTGATGCTGAATGGATTTAGAGTCGTTACGACCAAGTGAATCTGATCGAAAAGAAGAGATTAACTGCCATGTGTCATGGTCGATTATATCAGCAGAGAATGAAGAAAGCATTCGATAAGCAGGTCAAGCCTCGTGTGTTCCGAGAAGGTGACCCCGTGCTTAAGAAAGTCTTGTCTTTCGCGCCCGATTCCAGGGGCAAGTGGACTCCAAACTATGAAGGTCCATATGTTGTCAAGAGAGCCTTTTCAGGCGGTGCTTTGACACTTACAACAATGGACGGGGAGGATTTCACTCATCCTGTAAATTCAGATGCAATCAAGAAATACTTCGCCTAAAAAGCAGAATAGCTCGCTAAGTTGAACCCTCGAAGAGGCGGCTTAGGCAAAAAGGAGCGTCTCGGTGGATTGAAAACCCGAAAGGGCGATCCAGGTAAAAGTTAGAGACATTGAAAAAAAGAATTGGCATCCCGCTAGATTGAGTACCTCACACTGGGGAAATCTAGGCAAAAATTAGGGATTTGGCAAGTAACTGCATCCTGACAAGACTGTGTTCTACATCTGTCATCCGCCAGAAAATTCTTGATTCGTCGTCGACTGAAGCTTCGAATACATCGAAATTCGGAATTGGTGGAGAAATGGTCATTATGTTCAATGTAGCCCTCTCCAATATATATCACCGATTTCAAACTTGTACAGATCTATGGAGTCTTGCCATTCGCAGACTACCATTCCATCAAATCAATTTGAGCTTTTATCCAATTATTTGCACTCTTATTTGTTTCAACTCAACAAATGTTTTGCATGTCTTAATTGATAAAATATCATTGTTTTCAAAATAAACACATCTTTCACAAAATTGTTCTTAAACAAAGTGAACATTCAAGATGATGGAAGGATCCTTAGGAGATCTGCAGTGCTCTCCCAAGGGTGGTATGATTCCCAACAGGGTAAGACTTTTGTTCATATCTCTGACATAACTGGATCTTTTTCCTGTAGAACCTTTCATGGTTTCTCCTCAGCGAAGGTGCTCAGTGTAGTGTTGTTTGAAGTTGTTCATCTTCATTTCCCCGGCAGTGCAGCCTCCAAGCCCTATTAGCCCCTATTGTGGATCATCCCCAATATAGTGCTGTTTGAGCCCTATGTTGGGTCGTCCCCAGTAGGTTGCTGTTTGAACACTTTTATGGGTCAGTTCCTGAGCAGAGTGTTTGTTGAAGACTTCAACTTTCTTCTCTCCAGCAGAGCAGTCTTCTCCTCTCTCCAGCATGGATGCTTTTCTTTGAAGATTCGGTATTTGGTGGATTGACATCCCAGTACTCCATCATTTCCTCAGATAGATCCCCAGCGGAGTTGTTGGCATGATGACCTTTATTAATGCCTATCTATCCCCATCAGAGATCTGGTTGCTTCTTGGTATCTTTGACCCCCAGCATGAGTTGCTGTTGTGGCAGTGTCTGCCTGTGCTATGAACTCTTTTCTCCGGTTGTGACTGACGATCCCTCCGGCAGCCTCTTGTGGCCTTCCTCCCCTGCAGGATGGTGTTGTCCCCTGATATCCCATTCTCCGGCAGATCTCTTTTGCTCTCGGGTGATCTTTTGGCTTTCCCTCTAGAAGGGTAGTACCGGGTGGTTAATTCCTGGACCTATGTGTGTTAGACATGTCCGTTTGTCAGCATTCATCATGCATAATGCATATACGCATAATCATGACATTCAGATATTCATGTTGCATCTTTTGCCATATATCTGTTGCTTGTTGGCTCCTGCTAATTGGTGATACAGATCTCCCTAGTAAATCTCCTCAAGCAGATGTTGGTGTGTCTGATCTCTCCATATAGAGTCAGCCCCTTAGGCAGAAAGTGTCTACCATTTCCTTCTGCACTCCCCACTGAGTTATATCCTCGTGGATGACGGTTGTTTCCGTGCCCTTCCTACACACATAACGGGATGGGTTTTCCCTATTAAGTTCTTTCCTCATTAGGATGAGTCTTGATGCAGTTTGCCTTTTTGGATTGATCCTAAATTGGCTTCCTATTGGCCGTCTCTTGTGCCTCCCTGTGGTATAAATGAATAGTTGCTCACTAACCGGCTCTCATTCATCTTATCCTCAGCGGAAGTTGTTGGCTTCTACCTACTAACCGGTAGTTGTAAGTCCTATCTTTACGGTCTTCTACCTACTACCCGGTAGTTGTAAATCCTATTTTCTCCCATTCTGCTCCTCAGCAGATTGTTGTGGTCTTCTACCTACTAACCGATAGATGTGAATCCTCTTTTCTCCCCGTTGTGGAGTCAACCCTTGTGCTCATCCTAGTCGATGACAGTTACTTTTCTGTGGTTTTCTACCTACGAACCGGTAGATGTAATCCCCTCTTTGCGGTTATCATTATCCAGTTTTCGGTAATGATAGTCCTTTTCCCTTTTGGATATTTGCTTTGATTAAGCAATATTATCCCCAGCGGGTCTTCCCCTTCCTTTTGGATAATTGCTCCGAGTAAGCCATTTTATCCTCAGTGGGTCCTCTTTCATTCACCGTTTGCCGGTAATGTTTGTGGTTTCTCCTTTTGATTGGTCATCTTTACATACTTAGTCAGGTATCCCGATGCCTTTCTTTTCGGTTGATTTATCCTTTGACAACCTACAACCCGGTTATGGATGATCTTCCATGCGAGAGTATTATCTATGTTTTGACGGCTATAGATAATACATCTCATGCACTCTTCGGTCGAAGCCCTTCGTGTTTCACCAGTCGAGTAAGATTCGTTGTCCCTTTGCGGAATCGAATATTCATTCTACCCCAGTTGTTTGGATAATTGCCTTGTTCGCGCAATTTATCCCCAGTGAGTCATCTCTCGTCTACCCTGTTGTTGTTGGTAACGATTGTTTCTCTTTTCGGTTGATTTATCCTTTGACAACCTACAACCCGGTTATGGATGATCTTCCATGCGAGTATATTATCTACGTTTTGATGGCTATAGATAATATATCTCATGCGCTCTTTAGTCGAAGTCTCGTCCTTCTCTCGTTGAGTAAGATTCGTATTCCTTGTGGAATCGAATATCCATCCTTTAACAAGTTTGCTTTCGCTCTCTTCAGGATGATGAGTGTTTTGGAACACACACCAATTCACGATTTCGGTCGATTTATCCTTTGTCAACCTACAACCCGGTTATGGATAATCTTCCTTGTGAGTATATTATCTATGTTTTGACGGCTATAGATAATATATCTCATGCACTCTTTGGTTGAACCCTTTGTTTGTTTCCCCAACTGAGTAAGATTCGTATTCCTTGTGGAATCGAATGTCCATCCTTTAACAAGTTTGCTTTCGCTCTCTTCAGGATGATGAGTGTTTTGGAACACACACCAATTCACGATTTCGGTCGATTTATCCTTTGACAACCTACAACCCGGTTATGGATAATCTTCCTTGCGAGTATATTATCTATGTTTTGACGGCTATAGATAATATATCTCATGCACTCTTTGGTTGAACCCTTTGTTTGTTTCCCCAACTGAGTAAGATTCGTATTCCTTGTGGGATCGAATGCCCATCCTTTAACAAGATTGCTTTTCTAGCTCTCTTCAGGATGATGAGTGTTTTGGAACACAAACCAATTCACGCCTTGGTCGGTCACCTGTTATATGCCTACAACCCGGTATCCTTGGTGTTCCTTCCTGTCTGCTCCCTATTGCGACCTTGGTCCCCTGTGGAGTCAGATCTTCCTGAGTCGAAATATGCCTCTTCAGGTTTTCCTCAGATGTTTTTGGTTGATTGATATCTCTCACCCGTGCCCCGGTCTTAGATATTCCTTCTTCCCGAGCTTGTTACCTACTAACCGGTAACACCTCACCCTTTCTTGCTTCCCCAAGAGAGTCTTTTATAGACAGTTGTTGCTGTATTGGCGTCTTCCCCAATACATGCATGTTCCCGGAAGGGACATCTTGTTCAGGTCTATCTCCCTTTCATCCGTTGATGTCTGGTTGAGTCTTTCCCATTCGTCCGTTGGCGTCTGGTCGTGGTTCCTGTCTCCAATAAAAAAGAGTCGTCGGTAAACGTCTTGTCTGGTCCAGTGATAAATATCAAATCCCCAGTGGAAGCTGCCATTGGTGAACATTCTTTTCTTTGGTTATCCCCGCAGAGTGCAAATTTCTACGGTTCTTTTGGTATTCAATCCCTGATTACCTTGAAAGTATGATAGCCGCTGCTTTCATCCGTTCAGGTTCCTAGTTGATTGAATAGGGGCAGCTGTAGCACCTCAAATTTGCACCCCCATTCATGCATTTATCTCATTTTTAGGTCATTACCATTGCATTAACATCATATTAACATCACATTAACATCACATTAACAGTACATTATCATTGCATATTACATTGCATCTTATCAGTCAAGACTGGCATCAGGAGAAATCCTCAGTGCAAAAGAGAAAGGTTTTTCCATGATATGAAAGCCACATGGTTGTTCTAGAGAGCTTATATGAGCCAAGGTTCATTTTGAAGCAATTTGGCCAAGTGTTAGAGGCTCAAAAGTCCACAGTGCAGTTTCAGGTCATCTGGGGCCCATAAAAGTCAACTGCAAGTCAACTGGGGGCTAGGAAGTGGAGAAATGGTTTGAGACACTTCATTCATGTCCAAGAGAGGCTTATTCATCATGACAAACATCTACCTTGAAGATTTTGAAGCCAGATCAAAAGTTTCCAAAAATGGAAAGTGACCTGTAATTTCAAGTTTCCAAAAATGGCAAGTTTTTGGACCAACTTCAACTTGACTTTCCAACATCAAAGAAGCTTCAAATGAAATTTTGTCCAACATGAAAGTTGAATATCTCTCTCTCTCCCATTTCCAAAAAGTCCAAGATCATGAGCATCTGATGAATGGTTGAGGAGATATGATCAAATCATTTCCAAGTGTGCATGGAACTTCAACAAGCCATAACTTTTGATCTATAACTCCAAAATGAGTGGCTCTTTTTGCATTTTGCTCCTCATGACATGTAGTTTCCAAATCATTCATCACATTGCATGAAATTTCATCACATAATCATTTGCTTATTCATGTGATTTTTGGAGGGAAAATCATGAATTTGAAATTGGTGCATCACATGAGCTTTTTAACCATTCCAACATGTTCATAAGAGGATTTTAAGTGAAATTGCATGGCCCTTGTTACTGTTCACGTGGGATTGCATGCATGGGGTGAGAAAACCAAATTTTGCATAACACCTCTTTTCTCATTAAAATTTAATTAGCCAAACCTAAGCATGATTAGGAAATGGATTAACATGTCATATAAATAGCTAATCATAACAAAATTTTCACAATTTCACAATTCTAGATCTAGATTGAAAATTTCCCTCCAAAATTTCTCTTCTTCCAAATTCAAAAATTCTTCAAAGAACACATGATTTTTCTTCCATATTCTTGTTCTCTGATATTGATTTAGTGTAGATCAAGCATTGGTTTGGAAGATTCGAGCAGAATTTGTGCATACTCCAAGCAAGAACATGAAGATGGAAATTGTTGTTTGAGCTAGATCCAAGCATCTCCAGGCCTCAATTTCAACTTCAGGATTCATAACAAGTGTTCAGGAGTGGATCTACACGCGTG
Organism: Lathyrus oleraceus; assembly: GCF_024323335.1. NCBI lineage: Eukaryota > Viridiplantae > Streptophyta > Magnoliopsida > Fabales > Fabaceae > Lathyrus > Lathyrus oleraceus. The sequence continues at coordinate 49,095,635 of NC_066580.1, read as the reverse complement.
CCAAGCCTTGAATCTACCACTGCCATTGTTGGAGCTTCAAGAGGTCATAATTTCGATCCTCTTAATTCTTGTTTTTATTGCCCTAGTCTTGTAGTGCTTGCTCTCCTGATTACACTGATATAAAATTCTTGAAAAACGGATGAGAATTGAGTGAGTTATGAGAGATTAAAGTTTGAATGTTCATTTTGTTTTCTCTTCGATTTGCATGATTCGTGATGAATTAGAGTAAAATGATAGTGGATTTGGAACCTACATGTCAAGACGAATCGATTGGTGTATAATCTTGCGAATTCTGGAAAAATTTCTCATGAACGTCACTGTTCATCCACCGTCTCAACGAAGGAGACGGTGGTTTCCGCCGCTAGCGCCGCCGCCTGCAAAGGCAGGTTAGGGCTTACATGTCCTTCCACGCGTGCATCTCGCTGGCAATATGATAGGCCGTGCGTCCTTTGACCAGTCCCACGTGAACCTTGGACCGTGATGTGGCCTGCCACGTCGTTTAAGTGAAACGACCGCGTATTGAACCTAGCGCTGGACCTCCTTCGATTTCTGCATACATCACTTTTTCAAATTAAATCAACCAATTCATTTTCCCTCCATAATTTCATGTGCATTTTCCACATTTTATTTCAATTATTTCATGAACTTTGAAAAATCACCAAAAATAGAATAATAATCCAATTAATTCCCAACTTTTTTCTACTTGTTTATGTGAATGTATAGAATTTTATGGTGTTGATTTTAGGATTTTACCATTTCTGGAAATTACATTGTGCTAGACTAATTGAACATGTATACATTTGGACCATGCCTCATTCAAATTGATGTGAAATGCTAAATAATGATCCAATTGCCATGAAATTTTGTGTGCTGATTCTCAACATGTTGTGTGATTTTTGAGGCTTGATTGTGCATTTTTATCATTTTTCATTTCTGTTTTAGGCACATGCTAATATGGTGTGACAATGTGTGTCACACAATTTGATGTTGATCTTCTCCATTTTCATTGCCTTGCCAATTGAGCTCCTCTGTTTATAATTTTTGGCATGATGATTATGTTTGACATGTTGATTGCTCATAAAAATTTTCAGAATTGTTTGAGTCATTTCTGTTTTAATATGGAATTTTGATTCTTGATGATCAATTGCATGCTTTGAAATTGCCTTTGCCTTCTCATGCTCATGAAATGACTTTGCTTAATGATTTTGATTTGTCCTTTTTAGGACATGTTCATGATTATTTAAATGAGCTTTATGTTGAGTTTTAGTTGCTGTTTTGACTTTTTTCTCCATCTTTGACCCTAGGCTTTGCCCTAGGGGTTTGAACTCACATTTGAGCTGTGTATTTCAGGATCAAGCATCCAATCTCCATGATTGATGTTGCCTCATTTGAGCTTTTGATTTTGCTTTTCTTGCTAACATTTGATTGTGTTGTAGGTCCTTGGGTGGACTCACTTGAGTTGCATTTGACTTGTTTGTTGTGTATATTGGAAATCACTATTGTTTGTCTGTTAATAGTTTGTCTGAATACCATACTGATTGATTGGTTGTTTACACAATTACTTTAGCCGCTTTAACTCATTGTTTGAGTTGCTTTGCTTGTGGTTGGTATACCACTTAGGTAAATTCCTAACTCCATGTAGTCTGGAAGCCCTGTCGTTTTTGTTTGGCATGCATTTGGCTGAAGTCCTCCTTAAGAGGCAATGTTTTTGATTGTTTATCTTTGTGCTTAATACCTCCTTGTCGAGGCATACAGGTTAAGTCCTCCTAAGTGAAGACGCATTGGCAGATAGAAGGGATGTGCAATCCATCCCCTGCTATTCAGTTGAGTCTTTCATCTTGCTCGCTCTACGTGCTGATGCATTTTGAATAAACACCCAAGATCCTTGTATATAGAGTCAGTCATGTGGAGTAGAGTTCCTTATTCTGGACTCCCACGTTTTCATTGATTGAAGCTCACCCAGGCCGGGTTAAGAGCTATGAGGTCTTACCCTCATTACCTTTTCATCTGCTCACCCTGACGGTCAATGTCAGTGGTTAAGAGCCCTCAGATACCCCTTCCATTTGGCTTGTTTGTCGAGGTTGATATGACCCCTTGACTAAAGCCTCACCCTTGATGTTTGAGCCCCTTGTTGGTGTGTTTACTTCATGCTGTATGTGTTTGTGTGGTGTGATTGTATCCCCATAGGATTGCTAGACTTTGCATAGTCTCTCGTTTGCATGTCAATTAAGGTAGCACGGTTCCTTCGTCTAGGACTTCCTTTCTTGCGTGAGCTTTCCTAAAACACAAACAAACATTATCCCCTCTCAAGGACACGTTAACTCCTTCTACTACAGGTGAGTAAGTCTCCCAAGGTCGAGCATCCGTTAGATTGCGTAGTGACGTTGTTCACTTAAAAAACACAAAACCAACAGAAATAGTTTACCCGAACTACGGCAACTCTGATCCTCATGCCAGATGAGGTACATAGGCAGGAGAAGAGCAGATCTCTCCGGGCACCCTTTTTCTTTTTCAACCCTCTTGAGTGTGTTTGGAGTCCGCCATAAGTCCAGCGATTGGCAGTCGGTTTCCTGTGTGTGGTTGTTTGTGTGGAGTCCGCCATAAGTCCAACGATTGGCAGTCGATTTCCTGTGTGTGGTTGTTTGTGTGGAGTCTGACGTAAGTCCAGCGATTGGCAGTCGGTTTCCTGTGTGTGGTTGTTTGTGTGGAGTCTGATGTAAGTCCAGCGATTGGCAGTCGGTTTCTTGTTTGTGTTTTGTTTGGCATGCGTTAGCCGAGCTACGAGTGCTCTGATTCTTTCTCTGGTTAGAGAAGATACGTATGCACAGGATGCGACATCCTAGCGAGCATGTTTCCCATAACCCCGAACTACGTCGACTCTGATGTCTGTGTCTGACAGACTACGTAGGCCCAGGATGCGATATACTACTGAGTCCTCTTCTTCCGTCTTTCATCTGTGTTTCCTTCCAGTTTTGTGCATTCTTTGAGCAGTTATTTAACAACCTTATCCTATTCTTTTGAGCGTGGATCCCGTCGAGTACGACGGATGCGTAGGGGTGCTAATACCTTCCCTTCGCATAACCGACTCCCGATCCTATCAATCTCTGGTCGTGAGACCATTCCTTTCCAGGTTTACTTTGAGCGTTTCCTTTCCCTCCTTTGGGATAAATAACGCACGGTGGCGGCTCTGTTTCTTTTTCCCGCCGGTTTTTCGCGTAATGCGACACCAAGTTGACTGACGCTGAATGGGTTCAGAGTTGTTATGACTAGCTGAATTTGATTGAAGAGAAGAGATTGACTGCCATGTGCCATGGTCAGTTATACCAGCAAAGGATGAAGAAAGCTTTTGATAAGAAGGTCAAGCCTCGTGTGTTCCGAGAGGGTGACCTTGTGCTCAAGAAAGTCTTGTCTTTCGCGCCCGATTCCAGGGGCAAGTGGACTCCAAACTATGAAGGTCCATATGTTGTTAAGAGAGCCTTTTCAGGCGGTGCTTTGATACTTACAACTATGGATGGGAAGGATTTCACTCGTCTTGTGAATTCAGATGCAGTCAAGAAATACTTCGCCTATAAAAACAGAATAGCTCGCTAAGCTGAAAACTCGAAAGGGCGGCTTAGGCAAAAAAGAGCGTCTCGGTGGATTGAAAACCCGAAAGGGCGATCCAGGCAAAAGTTAGAGACATAAAAAATATATGTATCCCGATAGATTGAGTAACTCATCCTGGGGCAATCTAGGAAAAAATTAGGGATTTGGCAAGTAACTGCATCCTGACAAGACTTTGTTCTACAACTGTCACCCATCAGAGATTCTTGCTCATTCGTCATCCACCAAAGCTTCAAATACATCGGATTCAGAGTTGGCGGATAAATGGTCATTATGTTCAATGTATCCCTTTTCCAATATATATCACCAATTTCAAATTTGTAAAGATCTATGGAGTCTTGCCATTTGCAGACTACCATTCCATCAAATAAATTTGAGCCTTTTATCCAGTTATTTGCACTCTTATTTGTTTCTATTCAATAAATGTTTTGCATATTTTTATTGAGAAAATATCATTGTCAAATTTTTCATAATTTGTTTTTAAACAAAGTGAACATTCACAATGACGAAAGGATACTTAGGAGATTTTCAGTGCTCTCCCAAGGATGGTATGATCCCTAACAGGGTAAGACTTTTGTTCATATTCCTGGCATGCTTGTATCTTCTTCCTCCGGGTCCTTTTGTGGATTTCCTACCGAGTAGTGTGTGGTAAGACGTTCATCCTTCTTCCCTCCTCAACAGATGTGATCTCTTTGGTAAGTACGGTATTTGGTGGTTGATCCCCAGAATTCCATTTTCTCCTCGGATGAAATCCCCAGTAGAGTTGCTTATGCGGCAGATTTTCTCTGTGCAATAACTCCTGTCCCCAGATGGAGTGATTGATGTTCATCCCCGGGCAGAGATCTTCGCTTCCCGGTATCACTTGCCCTCAATGGACCTGGCTTTCTCTCTTAAGATGTAGTACCAGATGTCTGTGTGCTTATCCTTTGGAGCTGTTTGTGTTAGAAATGTATGTTTGTCAGCATTCATCATACATAAACCACGCATGTGTGCATATAATATTTCAAACATTCAGATATTCATGATTGTATTCTTTGCCATATATCTTTGTTTGTTATCCCCTGCTAGTGGGTAATACGCTTCCCAAGCAGATGTCGATGTCTGATCTCCCCATATAGAGTCAGCCCCTTAAGTAGAAAGTGTTTACATTTCCTTCCATATTCCCCACCAAGTTACATCCTCGTGGATAATGGTTGTTTCTGTTCTTTCCCAACATATAATTGGGATAAGCTTCCCTATTGAGTTATATCCTCACTAGGACGAGTCTTGATTCAGTTTGCCTCTTTAGTTCGATCCTAGATTGGCCTTTTGTGACTGTTTCTTGCGCTTCCCCGCGGTAAATGAATAATTGCTCTGTACCTAGTAATCATTCATCTTATCCCCGGCGGAGTCTGTGGGTTGCTACCTTTATACCGGTAGTTGTAAACCCTATTTCATCCCCTTGCAGAGTTAACCTTTTGTTCATCCTAATCGATGACGGTTACTCTTCTGTGGTTTTCTACCCAGTATCCGGTAGGTGTAATCCTCTCCTTGACGGTTATCATTATCCAATATTCGGTGGTGATATTCCCTTTGATAATTACTCTGATTATGCAGTTTATCCCTAGCAAGTCATCTTTCATATACCGGTTGCCGGTAATGTTTGTTGCTCCCTTTGAATGGTCATCATTATATACCTAATTTCGGTATCCCGATGCCTTTCTCTCTCGGTCGATTTATTCTTTATTAACCCAATAACCGGTTGTGGATAATATTCCATGCGAGTATATTATCTACATTCTGACGGTAACAGATAATATATCTCATGCACTCTTTGGTCGAAGCCTTTTATTCTTCCCCAGTTGAGTAAGATTCGTATCCCTCTGTGGAAATCGAATGTCCATCCCATTATCGAGTTTGCTTTTAGCCCTCTTTTGGATGATGAGTGTCTTGAGAATATTCCCCAATTCACGCTTTGGTTGGTCACCTATTATATGCCCAGTAACCGGCATCCCTGGTGTTCCCTCTTTCTGCTCCCTATTTTGACTTTTGTCCCCTGTGGAGTCAGAATCCCTGAGTTGAAATATACCTTTTAGGTCTTCCTCAGACATTTTGGATGTTTGATATCTCTCACCCTTATACCGGTCTTAGATATTCATTCTCCCGGAGCATGTTTTTCCCTCACCTTGATGCAGGTGGGATCACACGATCTCTTTTGAGCTTATTACCCAGTAACCGGTAATACCTCATTTGTTAGTTCCTCAGCTGAGTCCCTTAGTGTATTGTACCCATCTGAGTCCGGATTTTCATCCGAAGTATCCGTCAAGGGTAATTTCTGCTGTATTGGCATATTCCCCAATACATGCGCCTTTGAGTCAGCTCGGGTTTCCTTTGATTCCTCCTTTTGGAATTCTGCTCCCCAAAGCTTTGAGTCATGCCCTGCTCACGCAATTTACTCCCTTTCTTATCCTCAGGAGAGTCCCAAAGTATCTGTCCCATGGAGTGAATTACTCACATGGATTATCAGTGTCTCCTGATTTCTTTTCTTCTTTTGTGGACCCATATCTCCACAAAGTGTTACCTTTTGCATACATACATTTGCATCATGAGGTCTCTTAGGGACCAAAATTCGTCTCTTTGTTATTATTTAAGCCCATTCTACCCCGTCGAAACGAATATTTTAACCTTCACTTATCCGGTTAGAATGACCTTAAATAGGGGCATCTGTAAGACCCCAATTTTGTCCCTAAGATCCCTCATGGCATCATAACATTGCATTTGCAAAGCCTCAAGGATCATGAGCAGCTTGGTTCCCTCTGCCTTTGGTTGGGACTCCTTGTGAGTGGTTTGAGATCACCAAGCATGCTTGAATTGTATATTATTGCTTTTCTTACTTTGTTTACTAACCAAAAGCACAAAAATATGTCACTAACATCTTTTGTTTGTAGCTTGAGCAATCACAAGGTCAAGAGCTTCAAGGAAATCCTTTGTGCAGAGATATGGCCAAGTGAAGATGAAAGCAAGCATGGTAATGGTTTCCAAAGCTCTCATCCACCAAATATGCCTCCCTAGCATCTCAATTCATCATTTTGATCAAAGCAAGTCAAAGGATTTGAGGATTTGTTTCCCCAAGGAAACCCTAATTCATTTGTGCACCACAATGCCTTGCTCTTGAAGCAACCTCAGACCATGATCAAATGCAATCAAGGGAAGTCCTTTAATTCATCATTACATGCATATTTGAACTTATTTGAGTATCCTCAATCATCAATTCATCAAGGTATGAGCCGTGGACTTGAGAAGTTGATCAGTCAATTCATCTAACTATTTTGAAATGCACTGACACCTAACTTTTTATGTATTGGTCAAATGGAGATGATTCCAAAAGGAAAAATGTTCTTAACGACAATATGAACAACTTTCATGTTCATCCAAAATTGATTTGAAGCTTGTAAGGTCATCATCCATTCCAAGACATTATAGGTCATTTTGACTAAAACCCTAATTTTGGGTCAACTTCCCAAGGACATAACTCATTCATTTTTTATGATTTTGAGGTGGGATCAAATGCATTGGAAATATTAAGATGTCTAATTAAAATGTTATGTTGAACAAAATTCCATAATCTCAAAGTAAATACATGTGATAATGCAAAACATTATAGGTCACTTTGGACCAAATGCATTGAAAGGCAAAAAAGTCCAACTTCAAGTGCTCATAACTCTTTCATCAAAAATCCAAATGATGCAAAATTTAAGTCCATTTTGATTGTCTTGAAGAGATCTAAAACTTTGATGTTGGAGGATATTTCATTTGGAGTATGCATCATCAAAACAGAAGGGCTTGAACATTGGCCAAATTTAGAAACTTTGCCTTTACATGTTTTGCACCTTGCACTTTAAACTCAAATTTCACCAATTTCCACATTTCAAATGGATTTTTTCCCAACATAACAATTGTTCCTTACATCAAAACCTTTCCAACCATTACTCACATGATCATGTTTGGACTTGGCAAATGGTATTTTCGAAGAGGAGAAGTTTTTGGTTCAATTATGCATAACACCTCAAAATTCCATGCACAAGCAATTACAATTAAAATTACACGTGCATTTCACTTTGGTATGATTTCAGATTGCATTTGGCATTGAATTTGGGCCTTTTGAATGATCATGCAAGCCCATGCAATGAATGTCCAATTCCATGCACACGGATTGAATCACACTTGCCTTGCCTTTCCATCTATAAATAAGAGCCTCACTCCATTCAAATTTCATCCATGAATCAACCTGAAGTCTGCAGAAATCAAAACCGAGCCACACCTAAAGGAACTATTCCAATTTTCTTCAATTTCTCAGATCTGAAATTCAGCTAAATCAGGTTGAATTTCTAGATCTAAAGTTCCTAGACCTCTCCCTCATACTCCATTGATCTTCTGTTTGGCCAAAGGAAGCAAGGAATCAAGCTCAAATCTCCAGAATTCAAGGTTATTCTCCAACTGGTTTTCTCTTCGAAACTCACCATTTATTGATCTATTTGCTTGGATCTTGTGTTGGCTGAAGTCCTCTCAATAGAGGCATCATTACTGTGCATTTAATTTTTGAAATCCATCAAGTTCACATGAACATCACAGAATTTCCATCTCTGATTTCTCTCAATATAGAGATCTAGAGTGGAATTGAGTGGTACAGGGATGATGTACATCATCCCAGCTTTCCAATGATGTATGGATCGTGCATTTTGGTTTCCATTTTAAGCTCTGCAAAATTTGGACATGGCCGGAGGTTGGCCGGAGAAGACGGTGGCGCTGGCCACCGTCTGATCTCCAGATTCAATCAGGAGCGTCCATCTCTATTTCCAGATTGAATCTCATGCATCCAATGTTATGACTTTTTTTTAAGGCTATGTGTGATGCTGTTGAGTCAAGTACACCATGCGTGCGCGTCTCCATGCCTTCAGATGTGCCACGTCAATTAATGAATCCAGATCTGACGCCTCTGGATTTTTGGCATTTTCTAATTTCTGATTTAATTTCTTTTATTCCCATTATTTTCAAAAATTCATATCTTCTTCATTTTAAATCAAAAAAATATGGGACCAATTGCATTCTTCTTCAAATAATTTCTAGTTTCTAAAAATGATTTTTAATATTTTTTATTTTGTCATTTGATATTTTTTATGAATTTTCTCTTTTCTGGTTATTTTTAATTCATTTTAATTAGTTTTTGATATTCAAAAAATACAAAAATATTTTCCTAACCTATTTGAATGATGATGAATCTATGAAAAATATTCTCATCAATTTTCTAATTGATTTGAGATTTATTTGAGATTTTAGTTCAATTAGGTTATTTTTATTCATTTTTAATTGATTAAAAATAGTTTCTGACTTTTAAAAATGCTGAAATTTTTTATCAAACTTTGTTTGACCTTGTTGAACTTGGGATAAATCACTTGGACCCTTCAAGGTTGATTTGAAGTGATTTTGAAGTTTAACCTTTCTTTATTTTTTTTAATTCAAGTTTATTTTTATTATTAAAAAATGCCAAAAATATTTTGCTTATTGTTTGACTTCCAATCTTCATCTCACTTCTGTTTTTGATTGTTTGACTTTGACTTTCAATGTCATTGGTCAACATATGATGATTGGTACATTTGATTTCATTTAATGCATTTTAATTTTGCCATTTTCATTTCCATTATTCATCTCCTTCTTCTCCTTCTTTTTTTTCTTCTTGATCAATGAGTTGAAGGTTGATAAGTTGGCATTGATTAGGAAGACTTAACCTTCCTTGATCCAAATCTAATTCATCTTGATCAATTGATCAAGTGAATGGCTTTGCATTAAGGATAGGTTGTTTTCTTAAATTATGCAAAAGGCTTAAACCAATACAACATCATTTCTCTTCTTCTTTTTGGCATGACAAGTTGTTGGAACTTGGTTCACTAATCAAGACTTCTAACTTGTGTTGTTGCCTACATTATTATTGACCGACCTCAGATAGTTGTGACTTCTACATAAGTCCAATTACGATTGCTTAACATAGCGCTAAATTTGCCTTATGGCACACTAACTATTGACCACTAACCATTAACATTTACTTTTTGCACTTTACATTTATGTAATTTATCATTCTTGTACATATTATTCATTTGCTTTTTTCCTTTGCTCATTGGAGCACATGTTTATGTTAATGCCATTTGCCTTTTGCTCACTTGAGCATATAATTGTGTATATATCTTTTGTGCTTGTGTTTGTCTGTTTGTTGTGAACCCAAAATGCAAAGAATTGGACAAAATGGACTTAGATTTTAGGACCTTACCCAAGCAAATGGAGTTTGAAGAGCAACTAGGCCTCATGCCTTTAGAGTGCTTAAATGTCAAAGAGCAACTAGGCCTCATGCCTTTAGAATGCTTAAAGCTTAAGGATGAACATTGAAAGGACCATATTCTAAACTCCCTCTTGTCCATTCTTTGATTGTATTATAGAACTTTTTGATGTGTGTTTTCTTGTGCTAGGATTTCCAACTTGAGCCTAATTGAGGAACCATTACCATGAGCTTCTAAGAGAGAGAGATCCAAGATACCATTGAGGAGCCTTATCCCAGAATTCATTGATTGTTGATTGTTTGAGTTTATGCTTGTGATTGCTTATTCCAAAGGATGGGAGCTACTTGGATCATCAATATGATCTCAAGAGAGAAACTCCTTGTGTGGTTTTGTTTCTTATCCCTTACCTCTTGTATGCCTAGGATTTTAGCCCTTCTTCTTCTCTCCACTCTAACCCAAGCCAAAAATTTTGTGCAAATATCTAACACTTGTTTTCAACATTAGAAACCTAAGACTTATGCTTTTGATTTTCAAACTTTCTTTTCATAACACTTATTTTGAATTGAATCTTTAAGTCAACTTTGACCATTTTTGTATATACTTCTAATTGGTAAATATAACCCATTCAAATGTATTTTTGTGGTTTCAATGGCCACTCTCTTAATCAAAAAATTTCATAACCTTTAGCTATTAGGTTTGAGTTATCCTTGAGGTAGATATAATACTCACCTTTATCCTTAGTGATTGACAATGAGTCTTCCATGCTTATTATAGGGTTAACCCCTCACTAGCATGTTGAAGCTATCCTCACATGGTGGATTTGTGGTTTTAGGTTGAGTTTTCTCCCTTGGATAACAAAAGACCTTAAGGATTTTGGACCAATCAATTCACCAACTCATTTTGAGATTTTTACCCCGAACTACGAGGTTTTGATCCTAATCTTTTTTTAAGATGGCACGTAGGCAATGGGTTCATCCATTCAAACACAAAATGTAAATAAACTTGTATATTCTTTTCTCATCTCTTCAATCATGTTTGCACAAATAAACTTTCACAAAATACCAACCATACAACAAGTGTGAAAAGGGCTCCCTGGGAGTACCTAGGATGTTTTGGGTGCCTAACACCTTCCCATTGCATAACCAACCCCCTTACCCAGATCTCTGACTCTCTTTTACTAGTTTTTTATTCGATAAAACTTTTAGGTTTTTGTTCGCTTTCTAACCATTCCTTTGGATAAATAGAAGTGTGGTGGCGACTCGACTTGTATGATTTACCTTGGATTTAGTCAATATCTCTAATGGTAACGAATACCCCGCTACAAGTAAGTGCAATGTTTTCAAATTAGAAATGCAATAAAAGTAAGGCAATAAAAGGCAAAATACTGATGTAAATGAATAGAGCAAATAAAAGTAAATTGGCAAGTTAAATGACTTGAAGATAAAGATAGAAGCAAAAGTACATTTTGTAGGAAGATAACTTTTTTCTCTCAAACGCTTGATACTTCAAGTGTATTCCTACTGCAGTGCTAAAAATGCCACCACTAGAAATGAAAATTAAATCTACTTAAATACTAGTAAAAAATAATCGCTGGGAGGTTACGACCCATTTATGAGATGACACGTGTTGGAGCATATCTCCCACGTTTGCTGGTAACTTCCCGCATTCAGTTCCCCACGATTAATATCCACCATGGTGAACTGACCTATGACTTACGACTCGACAGGCTTCCCCTTTGTTTGATCCAACGCTCTTGGCTTTCTGCCTCGTCGATCCTGTTGGTTCTAAGTGTTGGCAGAAATTTTGGTAAAACAAAGAGTGTTCACAAGATGTTGCATGTGATGTCTTAACATATGATATCTGTGTACCTGCTGGAGTTTAAATGGAAAACATAATTATGCAGGATTTTTTTAAAATGTCATACACCATGCCATGGCATCTGATATTATGTACCTGCTGGAATTTAAGAAACATAATTATGCAGGATTGTTTCAGGATGTCATACACAATGTCATGGCATCTAATATGGTTGTACCTGTTGGAAATTATAAATGGAATTATGGAATTATGCAGGATTGTTCCAGGATGTCAGACCCGATGTCATGACATCCTGTACACAGAACATTCAGTATGAATGTCTGGTGTTTTGTGATTGCGCATTTAATGGCAATCTGTGTATGATTGAAGATCTGATTTGCAGGCGCATTCAATCATTGATTACAACCTGATTTACTTATTTTCCAAGGAGATATAACCAGCTGTCATGAGAAGATTTAATTGGAAAATAGATTTAGGGTTTTCAAGATGTCCAAGCCCAGCTGAAAGCTTCTATAAAAAGGGACTTGGAAAACCTAATTCAATACACAACCAATACTGAGCGAAATACTGAGAGAGAGCTAGGGTTTGTGTCTTGTTTAGTCGTGAGACTTGTAAGCCATTCAAGTCATCCATTGATGATTGAATTGGTCTGATTTGTGGTTGTAATTTGTCACTCAAAGCTTGTAAGCAAGAGTGTGTGTCTACTTGATCAAAGCTGTTAAGCAAGATCAAGTGTGTGTCTTCTTGATCAAAGTTGTTAAGCAAGATCAAGAGTGTGTCTACTTGATTAAAACTGTGAAGTAAAATCAAGTGTGTGTTATTGAAAAGTGTTTTCTTTTCACAAGGGATTGTTGTTTAAAATCACAGGTGTGATTGTAGGGAAGTGAATGGGTTCTCATATCTAAGAGTGCTTAGGTAGAAATTGCATGGGTAGAGATTAGGTGAGAAAGACTGTAACTTGTTGAAGTGTATGAAGAGTCTTTGAACTGATTCTATTTTAGTGAATTTCCTTCCTGGCTTGGTAGCCCCCAGATGTAGGTGAGTTGGACCGAATTGGGTTAACAATTGCTTGTGTCTCTTGCATTACTATTCTCTATCTTTATTCTGTTTTCATTACTCAGATATTAGTGTCGTGACATTACCTTCGACATCTCATATCTGATACCAGAATTTTAATTGGTATTAGAGCAGGCATCCTGCTCTGGTTCTGGGTGAGATCTAGAGACAACACTTTCTGGTACAATGGAGAGAGATGGAGGATCTATTCACAGGCCACCAATTAAATGCCATCTTCAATGGAGTAGACAAGAACATCTTCAGATTAGTAAACAACTGTGAAGTAGCTAAAGATGCTTGAACATTCTCAAAACCACTCATGAAGGCACCTCTAGAGTGAAAATGTCTAGACTACAACTGCTCACCACCAAGTTTGAAAACTTAAGGATGAAAGAAGATGAAAATATTCATGAATTTCACATGAGTATCCTTGAAATTGCCAATGCCTCTGGAGCTTTGGGAGAGAAGATGTCAGATGAAAAGTTAGTAAGGAAAATACTCAGATCACTACCTAAGAGATTTGCTATGAAAGTAACAGCCATAGAAGAATCTCAAGACATTTCAAATATGAGAGTTGATGAGCTAATTGGACCCCTCCAAACATTTGAGATGGGAATATGTGATGGATCTGAAAAGAAAGCCAAGAGCATAGCCTTCATGTCAAACACTGAAGAGGAAGATGAGGAAGGTGGTCAAGATATTGATGAAGATCTGGCAAAAGAGGTAGCAATGCTGGGAAGACAATTCAACAGACTTATGAAAAAGATTGATGTGAGATCTAATGTCAAGAACATCGCATCTGACATCAGTAAATCCAACAGTTTTGGTAGAAGAACAAGGTTTGAAGAAAAGCCCAAAGAAGTTCAGTGCTATGAGTGTAATGGGTATGGTCATATTAAAACTAAATGTGGGACCTACCTCAAGAAACAAAAGAGGAGTCTTGCTTCCTCTTGGTCTGATGGAAGTGAAACAGAAGAAGCTACAAATCATGTGAATGCATTGACAGGAAGATGGGGTTCTGATGAAGAGTCAAGTGATGATGAAGTAACCTTTAAAGAGCTGGCCATTACCTACAAAGAGTTGTGCCACAAAAGTGCAGGAGTGTGCAGACAAGTTGAAAGCCAGAAGAAAGTGATAGCTCAGCTGGAAAATGAAAAGGAAGAATATGTGGAAACCATCTCCAAGTTGAAGACTGAAGCAGTACTCTTAAATTCCAAACTAGATGAGATGACCAAGTATGTAAGAATGCTTAACAATGGATCTGACATCTTAGACAAGATTCTCCAGACTGGTCAAATAACAGGGGATAAATCTGGCATTGGATTCAATGAATCTAAGGCTGAGTGCAGTTACACAGGTTGCAAACCAAAATCCAAACCTAAGTGCAGCCATGTTAAAAACAAACCTGAGATGTCACAGCATATGTCACAACATCAGAAGGGAAGACAACAGAAATGGAAGCATCAAAGATGGAGATGCCATTACTGTGGAAAATTTGGCCACCTCAAGCCCTTCTGCTATAAGCTATATGGTTATCCTAGCCCTGATCAGACTCAATCAAGACCCAAACCTCACATGCCTGTCAAGAAAAAGCAATGGGTTCCTAAGACAAATGTTACAAGTCTAATAGCTCACACTTCCTTCAGAGTTTCAGCCAAAGAAGATTGGTATTTTGACAGTGGTTATTCCAGACACATGACTGGAAACAAAAACCTGCTAACCGACCTTCATCCTCATGGCATGAGTTATGTTACCTTTGGTGATGGAGCAAAGGGTGAAATCAAGGGAATGGGTAAGCAGGATTGCCCTGGAGTTCCTGACCTTGACAATGTCCTACTTGTTAAGGGATTAACTGCTAATCTAATAAGCATCAGTCAACTGTGTGATCAAGGTCTGAATGTAAACTTCACTAGAACTGAATGTCTGATTACTAACAAGGAAAATGAAGTGATCATGAAAGGAGTTAGGTCCAAAGACAAATGCGACATGTGGAGTTCTCAAGAAACTAGCTACTCTTCAATGTGTACCTTAGCCAAAGAAGAAGAAGTGAAGATATGGCATTAAAGATTGGGCCACCTGCATCTTAAAGGTATGGAAAGGATCATATCTGTTGAAGTTGTTAGAGGAATTCCCAACTTAAAGATTGATGAAGGAAAAATCTGTGGAGAATGTCAGATTGGAAAACAGACAAGGATGTCACACCAGAAGCTCAGACATGACACCACTACCAAAGTTTTGGAACTCCTTCATATGGACTTGATGGGACCCATGCAAGTAGAAAGCCTTGGTGGGAAGAAGTATGCATATGTGGTGGTGGATGATTTCTTCAGATACACCTGGATTAATTTCATAAGAGAAAAATCTGATGTGTTTGAAGTCTTCAAGGAGCTTTGTCTAAAACTACAAAGAGAAAAGGAAAGCCATGTCATCAAAATTAGAAGTGATCATGGGAAGGAATTTGAGAACAACAAATTTGTTGAATTCTGCTCTTCAGAAGGGATTCATCATGAGTTCTCATCTCCCATTACTCCCTAGCAAAATGGTGTGGTGGAAAGAAAAAATAGAACTCTTCAAGAATCAGTCAGAGCTATGATTCATGCTAAGAAGTTGCCCTACCATTTTTGGGCCGAAGCCATGAACACAACCTGCTATGTTCACAACAGAGTGACATTGAAGAAAGGGACTCCCACAACCCTATATGAAGTCTGGAAAGGAAGAAAACCTACAGTCAAATACTTCAATGTATTTGGTAGTAAATGCTATATCTTGGCTGATCGTGAGCAAAGAAGGAAGATGGATCCCAAAAGTGATGAGGGAATATTTCTGGGCTATTCTACAAACAGCAGAGCTTATAGGGTCTTTAATTCCAGAACTATTGTATTGATGGAATCCATAAATGTTGTGGTTGATGACCAACAG
This sequence comes from Lathyrus oleraceus, assembly GCF_024323335.1. Lineage (NCBI taxonomy): Eukaryota > Viridiplantae > Streptophyta > Magnoliopsida > Fabales > Fabaceae > Lathyrus > Lathyrus oleraceus. Next base: position 49,079,931 of record NC_066580.1, on the reverse strand, counting down.
ACTGATGTCATAGACGATGTCGAGACATCTCTGAATGATTCCCCAGCTGACCTCTCAGACAAAAATAAGGAAAGTGAACCTCCTCAAGCTGAACCTGAAGATGACAAAATCAACAAGGGACCCTCTATCAGAATTCAGAAGGATCATCCCAAAGATCTTATTATAAGAGATCCAAATAAAGGGGTCATTACTAGATCAAGGGAAGTGATCTCACATGGCTGCTTTGTGTCAATGATTGAACCTAGGAATGTTAAGGAAGCCTTGACTGATGAGTTATGGATCAATGCCATGCAGGAGGAGTTAGGTCAATTCAAGAGGAATGAAGTATGGGAACTGGTTCCTAGACCTGAAGGAGTAAATGTCATAGGTACAAAGTGGGTGTATAAGAATAAATCTGATGAACAAGGGGTTGTTACTAAAAACAAAGCAAGATTAGTAGCTCAAGGATATACTCAAGTTGAAGGAGTGGACTTTGATGAAACATTTGCTCATGTAGCCCGCCTTGAGTCCATTAGATTATTGCTTGGAGTGGCATGTATTCTGAAATTCAAACTGTTCCAAATGGATGTAAAAAATGCCTTCTTGAATGGCTACTTAAATGAGGAAGTATATGTTGAACAACCTAAAGGATTCACAGATCCAAATCTTTCATAGCATGTATACAGATTGAAGAAAGCCCTCTATGGGTTGAAGCAAGCTCCCAGGGCTTGGTATGAAAGACTCACAGTGTTCCTCACTAACAATGGATACAGGAAATGAGGTATTGACAAAACTCTATTTGTGAAGAATGAAGGAGGGAAGCTCATAGTGGCACAAGTATATGTAGATGACATTATGTTTGGTGGGATGTCGGATCAGATGGTTGAACACTTTGTTAGACAAATGCAGTCTGAGTTTGAGATGAGCCTTGTTGGAGAACTGACCTACTTTCTTGGGCTACAAGTCAAGCAGATGGAAGACTCTATCTTTCTATCTCAAAGCAAGTATGCCAAGAACATTGTTAAGAAGTTTGGCATGGAGAATGCAAGCCATAAAAGGACACCTGCTCCTACACATGTGAAAATATCCAAAGATGAAAATGGTGTCAGTGTAGATCAAAGTCTATACAGAAGCATGATAGGTAGTCTACTATATCTCACAGCAAGCAGACCTGACATTGCATTTGCTGTTGGTGTGTGCGCTAGATATCAAGCTGAACCAAAAGTCAGTCACATAAACCAAGTAAAGAGAATACTGAAATATGTCAATGGCACCAGTGACTATGGGATGTTATATACTCATGGATATGGGTCTATGCTAACTGGTTACTGTGATGCTGACTGGGCTGGAAGTGCTGATGATAGGAAGAGCACATCAGAAGGATGTTTCTTCTTGGGGAACAATCTGATATCATGGTTTAGCAAGAAACAGAACTGTGTATCTCTATCCACTGCTGAAGCTGAATACATAGCAGCTGGGAGTAGTTGTTCTCAACTGGTCTGGATGAAACAAATGTTGTCTGAATATAATGTCATACAAGAAGTCATGACATTATACTGTGACAACCTGAGTGCTATAAATATCTCCAAAAATCCTATTCAGCACAGCAGAACAAAGCACATTGATATTCGTCATCACTTCATTAGAGAACTTGTGGAAGAGAAGATCATAGCACTGGAGCATGTTACTACTGAAAAACAATTAGCTGACATATTCAAAAAATCTTTGGATGCCAATCAATTTGAATGTTTAAGAGGGAAATTGGGAATTTCTGTTCATGAGAATCTATAGCAATCAAAGGAGTTTGTGGTCAGTATCCCAGAGGATAGTTCTGACAAAAATAGCAAGGAGTTTTGCAAAGTGGTTATGAAAAGGAGATGTTACTTCCTCAGACTGAATACTGAAGTTCCCCATGAAATGAAGACTGTGTGATGTGATGAAGACTGGGTTGGTTTGACTATTATGAAAGTTGGTTCCCCTGCTGTTTTGATGCTGAAGAATTTGTATGTTGAAATGTGTGTAATTTGTGGCAGTCCTTACTGATGCCTTTATGTAATTTTTGGGCTCTTAATGAGTTCCATGGATTTGTTCATTATCTCAGCTATCACAGCTGTGTATGATGATGGTTTGTATCTCCTAACAATTATGTTTTAACATTTTTAATGTTATAACATCTGATCTAACATTCTCTGCTAGGCTAATTGACATTTATTTTGTCTAATTGGTCACCTTTGGTCAATTTTGACTAAAAAGGGGGAGAAGTGTTTATGTGGAGCTGGTGCTGTGAGGAGATGTATGTGTTGGTGTAACTGAACAGATGAACACCTATTGTTTGAGGAGATGTGTTTGTTGTAAGACAGAATGCTGCTCTGTTTACAGATGTCAAAGAGGATGTCTGATGTGGTGCACAGGTGATGTTGAAGCAGATGTCAGAATAATATTCTGACTGTTACAGGTGTTGTGGTTACATGTGCTGTTATTTTTAAAGGAGATGTTGGTGATGCACAAACTTAGGGGGAGAAGTAGTACCCATGTGCATTTGTGTGTCTTACTAGTTGCATCTATAACTAGTAATTCTATTTGTGTAGCATAGATTTAGGGGGAGAAGGAGTACCCTTGTGCTTGTGTGTATTACTAGTAGCTATATCTAGTAATTGTGTTTGCTTCTGCTACTGCTTAAACTACTGTTATGCTGTTTAACTGCTGATGTGTTTTTTCTTATGAACAAAATGGACAAATATATGTTTTATCCAAAATTTGCCAAAGGGGGAGTTTGTTGGTTCTAAGTGTTGGCAACAATTTTGGTAAAACAAAGAGTGTTCACAAGATGTTGCATGTGATGTCTTAACATAAGATATCTGTGTACCTGCTGGAGTTTAAATGGAAAACATAATTATGCAGGATTGTTTCAGAATGTCATACACCATGCCATGGCATCTGATATTATGTACCTACTGGAATTTAAGAAACATAATTATGAAGGATTGTTTCAGGATGTCATACACAATGTCATGGCATCTAATATGGTTGTACCTGCTGGAAATTATAAATGGAATTATGGAATTATGCAGGATTGTTCTAGGATGTCAAACCCAATATCATGACATCCTGTACACAGAACATTTAGTATGAATGTCTGGTGTTTTGTGATTGCGCATTTAATGGCAATATGTGTATGATTGAAGATCTGATTTGCAGGCGCATTCAATCATTGATTACAACCTGATTTACTTATTTTCCAAGGAGATCTTGAAGGGGAATGGCGATCCATAAAGCAGCGGAATTTAAAAATTTCCCCTTTAATGATCCTTACGAATGGGCATGATCAGTGATAGAATCGTTACCTCTTGTGGCGATCACGAACGTTGAACGGTGACAACGCCTCTACTCAGTCCACACGAACGGATTCCTTCAATCTCAGTGCTAGCTGCTACAAATGAAGGCTTTGAGTGAGAGAAAGAGAGAGAAACGAAATTGCAAGAGTGACAATGCTTCTACACAAGGGTTCTATTTATAGAACCACTTGTGTGGGCTGCAAGCTAAAAAGCCCACTCAAGTGTATATGGCCCATATCTTATAATATGCCAAAATCACTTAAGCTCGTGGTACTTTACCATATTTTGTATTCTACTTAAGTATACCATACCTTACGATGTTATATAATTCACTTAAGGGCACCGTACATTACGGTATTCCTTAATTACTCTATCTCTCATCAATCCGTCCTTTGTGTGTGACCCTATAGGTTTTCGCGGCATTGGCAGTTATATTAAATCATGTATTTAACATAATAAACAGTGAGCGGTATCTAGCAACACATCACTGCTACCCAAGACACGAAAATGTCATGTGATCTGACAAATCCTTCTGTGATAATAATTATGTGTATAATTACCCTTTTGCCCTTATGTCTATATTGAACACAAGGCATAGACCGTGTCATCCTTGTCCAGTTCAATATTGGGCCAATAGACATTTATCCTGTTATGCAGGATGGGCAAATTCCATCTAGGTCACTCATGTCCCTTAGCATGCTTCGTGGAGTACCCATCAACTGTCTTTATGGTCATCCAGTTACGGACAACGTTTGATCAACAATAAGGTACTCGACTCTACATCTAGGGTCCATAGTGGTTTCAGGTCGAAGGGTGGGATACACCATTATCACCATGAGAATAACTTATGACACTTTGCATAACATTCTATATAGTATTCTCTTAGCGGGTCAATCCAGTATAAATATTACTCTTAATATTCATACCTATGTTTAAGACTTGATAACTCTTTATCCATGATCCATGAGATGTGATCATCAGTCTATAAACATAATAGTCTTCATGCTTTAATGTTATCCCATTTCACAATAAAGCTTGACTACAGATACTTTAAGAATAATGTCCTTATGTTTAATGTGATCTCATGATTAAGTCATACTTGATACATTAAACGGACTAGCTATTCTAGGGACTTTATTAAATAAACATAATAAAGAAAAATCCTTTTATTATTAATAAATAATTCGATACAAGTACCAAAAGTATTGGCCTCTAGGGCTTACACCAACAGATCTAACCAGCTGTCATGAGAAGATTTAATTGGAAAATAGATTTAGGGTTTTCAAGATGTCCAAGCCCAGCTGAAAGCTTCTATAAAAAGGGACTTGGAAAACCCGATTCAATACACAACCAATACTGAGCGAAATAATGTGAGAGAGCTAGGGTTTGTGTCTTGTTTAGTCGTGAGACTTGTAAGCCATTCAAGTCATCTATTGATGATTGAATTGGTCTGATTTGTGGTTGTAATTTGTCACTCAAAGCTTGTAAGCAAGAGTGTGTGTCTACTTGATCAAAGCTGTTAAGCAAGATCAAGTGTGTGTCTTCTTGATCAAAGCTGTTAAGCAAGATCAAGAGTGTGTCTACTTGATTAAAACTGTGAAGTAAAATCAAGTGTGTGTTATTGAAAAGTGTTTTCTTTTCACAAGGGATTGTTGTTTAAAATCACAGGTGTGATTGTAGGGAAGTGAGCGGGTTCTCATATCTAAGAGTGCTTAGGTAGAAATTGCATAGAGATTAGGTGAGAAAGACTGTAACTTCTTGAAGTGTACGGAGAGTCTTTGAACTGATTCTATTTTAGTGAATTTCCTTCCTGGCTTGGTAGCCCCCAGATGCAGGTGAGTTGGACCGAACTAGGTTAACAATTGCTTGTGTCTCTTGCATTACTATTCTCTATCTTTATTCTGTTTGCATTACTCAGATATTAGTGTCGTGACATTATCTTCGACATCTCATCTCTGATACCAGAATTTTAGATCCAATTCCGACTATCCTTTGGTCGAATCAACTTTGTACCTATTGGGTTGAAATTTTCCAGATAACAAATTGCCCTCTGAAAAGGCTGGTTTCGACTTGAGCTCTTCGACCGAGAAACCTGACTTTTGACTTTCCAAATTTTAGCTAGCCATCTAATCGTTAATGATGCTTTTGTATGCAATGATGACTTTTTTGCGTTGCGATTTCCCAGGAAAACTGTCATCATTACTGGCTACCCTCTGGGTCGTGGGATCTCAACTAAAGCTACCAACTCTCCCACTACCTCCTAGTTAGACAATTGTCAGTCGACTGATGCTTGACTATCCCTTGGTTTTCCTATAAATAGCCACCTTCTTTACCCTCAGACTTTTCTTCCTGCTTCCGCAACTGCATATCTCTTCTGCAACTTTCAAAGCAATCTCAGTTTCAACAAATTTTCTTCAACCTTCTTAACAATGGCTTCTCCCACTCGCACCAAAGGCGCTAACTCCTTCAATACTGGTGGGAACCCCATTGCATTTCAACTTAATGCAATATAAAGCATGAAGCGTATTCCTCAACCTATTTCTGCTGATGAAGCAGTGATAAAATTTTGGCAACGCCAGATGCTCATTCCCTCTGTCATTGACAGAAAACTAGTCGCATTTCATGGACCTCTCCCAGACTCAAAATCTACACCGAAAGCAGTTCAAGGCTTTTTTCCTGGTTATGTTCTTGCTACTCCTCCAGCTTTCGACAAAGATGGAGCCATCAATGTCAGATTCATGGATCCAAAGGCAAGGGTCTTCAGATCAATGCCTACCCCAGGCAACAAAGAATATTTAGCTTAGCTCAACAAAGTCCAAATAAAACGCCAAGATTAGTGGAGAAGCGCGAGGATGTTCGACGCTATCCAGATCTCCAAGTATGCTAACCGAATCAATCCTTGTATGTTGTTGGCCTCTATGTAATTCTGGGAAGGTTCAACCAATACTTTCCAACTTCCATGTGGTATGTTGACACCGGCACTCTTCGATGTAGCGGCCATTATAGGACTATCGCCATTGGGCAATACTTTCGACCTCACACTTACAACAGAGACCACTTTTTCGTTTGGTCGAGTTAGTCTTCAAAACTACATCAAGGATCACCACGAAAAGGATTGTGTCGAAGTTTCTGATGAAGAGCATATCGCTTTTCTAACATTATGGCTCTCATATTACGTGTTTTATTCTGGCTCTTTGCAGATAGCCAAGATTTACATCAATCTGGCGATCCAAATCCATGAGGGTCGATAGATCTCTCTGGGTAAGCTTTTACTAGCTTCCTTGTACCAATCTTTGGGGCTTGCAACCCTGAAATTAAAATTTCTCCATTCTAATACCAAGGCCCTGAACTTGTCGGGTCCCATGTGGCTTTTACAACACTGGTTGAATGCCACTTTCGAATATCAGTTAGGCTACCCAGTATCAAAGTGCATACTTCGGTTAAATGAGGATCGACTGATCGAAGGAGTGAGGCTTGCCCTGATGACATGTCAAGAAACCCCCAACAAATATCTTTTCATGAAGTACCTGAATATGTTTATTGAGTCCGACAAGTTTGCCCCTAGTATGGCTCCATTTGTGGATCAAAGCTTTGGCCCGAAATGGTTCAAAGATCCTTTCTCGGGTGAATCTTCTCAGGCTACAGCGTAATCGAGTATTGTATGAAGGGCGTTTTTGACCCCTACGCTGCTATCTTTCAAGATTGAAGCGGGGTCGAAGGGATATGGCTCTATGAGTTATCAACCCAACTTGGTGGCTCGCCAGTCTGGCCTTAGTTAAATGGTCCCTAAACCTTTGGTGTCACACTCTACTGACATTGTATGGTCTGGTTGATCCTTAAATTCTAATGACCATAAAGCTTGCCTGCATTTTCACAAGTCCACTCAATGTTTTGAACTACTTGTGTTCAAGTTCCACCAGTCTTTTTTGACAACCGCTGATTTCGATGAATGGTGGGCCGACTACCAACTTCAAGCCTTTTCCAGTGATCTCTTTCTCCAAAATATGATTGATGCCTTTTTCACTCTTGTCGGCGATATACCGTCTCCACCACCGTCTAACGATGCTCCCGACACGACAATCCAAACTAATAACGCTGACGAAGCCCCAAAAAAGGTAACTATTACTCTTTCACTTTTCCTCTCTTTACAGAATGCGAAGACTGAACCCTCATTTTCTCTGTTGTTAGGGTTGAAAAAGGGTTCCCCCATCTGAACTTGCCCCTGGAAAATCTTTGAAAAAGAAAAGGGCGTCATCGACTCCAAAACCGAAGGTACTTAGTATCAATGTCCCCATGAGGCTTTATATTTTAACAGTTTTGTCAACTTCTTACTTGTCTTATGACTCAGGTTCCTGAAGAGGTCCCTTTGGTCGACAATGAGGATTATGACGGCAATGTGCATTCGCATATTTTCCCATCGTCGAAGGTGCTACCGACAACCCCCTACTCAAGCATGAAGAAGAAAAGTCCAAGCTAATAAAACCCCCTCAAAGGTCTCTCCTTCAACCACAAACCCTATAGTTCCAGATGACCTTAATGAGGTATTTGCCCCTCATGATCCAGAAAGAAGTCCTCTTGTTTCTCCACCTTGCGTGGCTTCTCAGGTATTTTCCTTTCTTTACTTTTTACCAACTTATGAGCTTGTTTTTTCAACGTGAATTCTGACTCTTTATATCCTAGGATCACATGGCCGACTCAACTCATGTTGAGCATGTGGTAGAAGAAAGGGTCGACAATCAAACCGTTGCGATTATCTTGAGCCCCCAAAAACAAAATTAGTTTCAAAGCTTATCGCCTGAGACCCAATGAAATCTCCTCACTAAACAAGCTCAAAACCCTTTGATTGTCATTGACGAATGATTCTCTACCGGTACTTTGACTCCATATGAGATCATAACTATAAGGCAACGGAATCCAGCAGAGGCTTTAAGGAAACTGCAACAACTTCGTCAGCTTTCGACTGAGGCACAACCTTCATCTTCGATTGTTGTACCTTCGTCGGAGATGGATGATGTCACCACTCTCAAACTTCAATAGTTGAAAGACCTACTGTTTGAGCGTGAATTCTTAATCGTCCTCGAAGAAGAAGGTTTAGCCCACGAAGTCTTTAAGCTCCTTGACACACTTGCGCTTCATGAGCTTCCTGCCCCGACTGTCAAGTACTTCGTTGAGTTTGAGCCTTTCTTTACCCAACTGGTCAAGGTCCTTGACCTTCGTCGAAACGCTGACTTTCAGATCAAGACAAAGATCAATGAGGTGAGGGTTGAGTGGGATTTCAGGGAACCGTGCGAGAAGAAACTAAGTGACTTCGAGGCCAAGAAAAAGGAACGCCTCTGCCAACAACAAGCCTTCGACCAGTAAATTTCGGACTACCGAGCTCAAATAGCCAAACTCAACAAGAATATTCCTAAAGTGGAAGCGCAAAAAGCTTCCTTAGATATGACTGAAGAGCTTTCCGCACAAGACACCGTCGACCGTGAAGTTCTAAAAGGGATTTCTCATGGCAAAAAAGCCCTTAAGATCGAGGCTAGTATTAAGCAGCTGTGGGGGAGAAAAAACTTTCTAGATAGTTGAATCGGTCATGAGACGACCTCTTTTGAGGATTTTAAATCTAGATTTCTCGCTTGACTTTTCTTTTTCGTATTGGTTCCTGTAAGGTCGGTCGACCATTTTGTAATGCCTTTCTGGCTATTTAGACAATTTAATGGATAATTTCACTATGTATGGACTTGAATCTCTTGTAGCATAGGTTTATATTTTTTGAAATATTTCCCATTTACCCTTAAGAGACTTCGATCCATGCCTAGTTCTTGAATTTCATAAGCATTCTTCGTAAACATTCAGATTACTTGAAACGGTCCCTCCCATTTTGGAGACCATTTTCCTAAGGTTCGATCTCTTTGATCCATAGGCAGAATTACTTTCCAAACGTAATCATCTATTTGTAAAGGTTTTCGTTTTAACCCTTCTGTTGTACACTCTGGCCACACGCGCTTTTTGTCGTATCAATACTTCCATTGCGGCCAATCTTTGTTCGTCTAAATTAGTTAATTCGTCGAACATCAACTCCCAATATTGTTCTGACTAAATATTGTTCTGGAGTTGCACCCTGAATGACTGTAAACAAATCTCTACTAGTAACACAACATTGTGCCCAAATTTCAAATGAAAAGGCGTAGAATTCATCGCCTCTTTTGGGGACATTCGACAAGCCCATAGAATTTGGTCTAGAGTCTTGTGCCAATTTTTTGTATTTTTGGCAACATGTTTTCTGATTAAACCAATTATCCCTTTGTTGGTTGCTTCAACTTGGCCATTTTCTTGTGCGTAATAAGGTGTAGAAGTTACCAACTTGAAGCTTGTTTCGACGGCGAATTCTTACCTCTTTTGCCCTACAAAAACCGAACCATGATCTGTGGTAATGGTTTCCGGAATGCCAAACCTATATACGATGTGTTTTTGAATGAATTCAATCACAACCTCCTGATCCACTTTACCAAAGGGATATCTTCAATCCATTTTGTAAAGTATTCTATTCTGACCAGAATAAACTTTTGTTGTTTCAATGAAGCCGATCGAATCTCACCGATGACATCCAATGCCCATCCCCTAAAAGGCCAAGGCTTAATAATTGCGTGCAGCTCACTTGCTGGTACGTGTTGGATGCTCGCATGCATCTGACATTCTTGGCATCCTTTGGCGAACTCAATACAATCCTTCAACATACTGGGCCAATAAACGCCTTGTTGGAATAACAACCATTTCATCTTATGGCTTGCTTGGTGTGCACCACATGCTCCACTGTGTACTTCAAATATGCCCAAGTATGATTCTATATTTCCAAGACACTTAAGCAATATTCCCTCTGGAGTTTTCTTTCGCAATTTGTTTCCTAGGCGTACATAACTTAGGGCCTTGTACTTGATTTTCCTATCAATGTGTCCGACTGGATTCTCTAAGTACTCTATGATTGGTTTTCTCCAATCTGATGGTGATAAATTTCCAATAGCTAAAACTTTGTGTCTTGCGAAATTTCCGAACTCGAAATATTAGAGACATTTATCGTCAAAACCTTCATCGTAGCTGACATTGTCATCGGGGTTATCTTCCCCCCTTGTCTTTTAAATGTCCATATTAGGTGATGATGGGACGTTTGACACCATCTTCTCCTGTACCTCAATAATCTCCTGGAGTCTTGATTTCGATATCTTGTACCCATAAGCGATTTGGGCTAAACCGTTGGCTTCTTGGTTATCCATCCTTGGCACATGCATAATACCGACGATCTCGAAGTACTCCAATAGTTGTGTCGCCATCACGAAATACCTTAGAAAGTTTTCTTTAATGTACTTGTATTCTTGTGTGATTTGTCTAATCACTAGTTCCGAGTCTCCTTTCACCTCTATTTTCTTGGCCCCTAAATCTTTCAGGATTTTAAGACCAGTTATTAAGGCCTTGTATTCTGCTTCATTATTGGAACTGTTTTCATTGATTCTAAAGTTGAACCTTGTCGGAATGTCTTGTGGGGATAATATCAATACCCAAATTCTTGTTCCAACTTTGTGGCTTGACCCATCGAAATATAATAGCCATGGGTTTGTGTCAACCATGTTTAGTGAAGGTTTGACCATAGCATGATCTACTATAAAATCTGCTACTATTTGGCCCTTCATATCCTTCAAAGGTTTATACGTTAAAGAAAACTCTGTTAATGCTAGTACCCATTTTCCAATCCGACTATGTAGAATAGGTTTAGACAACATATGTTTAATAACATCATAGTGAGATGAAACATAAACATCAACTGGTTTTATAAGTTACTTTAATTTCATACATGAGAAGTACATGCATAGGCACAGTTTTTCAATCAGACTGTACCTAGTTTCAGTATCTATCAAAATTTGACTGAGGTAGTATATGGGTCTTTCGACACCACTGATATCCTCTTGATCTAACATACTTCCTATGGTCGTATCCAACGCAACAATATACAAACTCATATTTTTATTCCTACTAGGGGGTAACAAAAAGGGAAGCTTTATAAGGTATTCTTTGATGGCGTCGGAAGCCTCTTGCTGCTCTTGTCCCTAGTGAAAATCACTCTCCTTCTTGATCGTAAGGAGTGGCGAAAACACCTTCGTCTTTCCACTTAGATTCGATATGAACCTTCTCAAGAATTTTATCTTCCCCAACAACGATTGGAGATGTTTCTTTGTCAACGGAGGCTTGAGATCCAAGATTGCTTTTGTCTTGTTTTGATTGATCTTGATGCCTTGTTTATGTACCACGAAACCTAAGAAGTCTTTTGCATGTACACCAAAATCACATTTTAATGGATTCATTTTTAATCCATATTTCCTCATTCTCTCAAATGAGCATGAAAGGTGATCAAGATGATCATTTTGAGATGACAATTTTATCATAATGTCATCAATGTATACCTGCATAAAATTTTCAATGAAATCATGGAATATGGAATTCATGGCTCTTTGATAGGTTACTCCCACGTTTTTTAGACCAAACGACATCACAACCCATTGATATGTCCCAAAAGCTCCAGGGCATCGAAACAATGTCTTGGGGACATCATCTTCTACTATAAGAATTTGATTATAGCCAGAATAGCCATCAAGCATGCTCAAATATTCGAAGCATGCGGCCAAATCGACTAGCACCTCTTCCATGGGCATCAAATACTCATCCTTTGGAGTAGCATTATTTAAATCTCTAAAATCTATACAGATTCTAAGAGTTCCATTTTTCTTAGTGACATGTACTATATTAGCTAAACATTCAACATACCTTGCAATCCTAATGAACCGGCTTTTAAGGAGTCTTTCGATCTCCTGCTTAATCTTTATGGTGATCTCCGGAGCAAAGTGTTGGGGATGTTTCTTCACTGGCCTTTTCCCAGGTCAGATAGACAGTCGATGCTCCACCACACTTCGATTTAAACAAGGCATTTCGTTATAATCCCATGCAAAATAGTCTCTGTATTCTGTCAATACTTCGATCAGTTTAGCCTTCATCTTTGACCCAACTTTGGTACTTATGTATGTTGGTCTTTTCGTGACTTCATCTCCTAGATCAATTTCATCGAGTGGGTCTTGCGCTTGCATTTTCTACAACTCATTCAATGGGTTCTTCTCAAACTCCAAAGGCTCATTGTCATAGATGCAATCAAGCCTCTGGCTTTTTGAAGCTGTTGTTTGGTATCGTCGACCATCTTCTACCAGATAGGCCAAAATTCGAGCCAAACTTTCTGACTCAGCAGTCATCTTCATCGACTTCAGGCCACCCCGTAGGTGGAATTACCATCTTTGGCTTTGTTTCTTCCTCAGCATCCCATATGAATCTGTGATCGAAATCGAGGTTCAACAAGCGACCGATGTTGACTAAATTGTAGGACCCTGATTCGTCATCACATGGCGCAATGTTTGCCAAATGTTGGTCGAAGGATTTCTTCCAGCCTTTGGTCTCATCGATCCGGTAATAGCTCTGGTCGGCTTCAATGTTTTCTATGATGTCGTCCTTTCACCAGATTATGAGCCTTTGATGTATAGTCGAGGGTACCGCTCCTATCCCATGGATCCATTCTCGTCGTAGGACAATACCCAATATATTATTGGTTTTCCCTTCGTAGTTTGATAGAACCATATTTTATAGTCGAAGATCGTCGTCGCACTTCCCAATTTTCTTAAATAGGGTATAAGGCATTAAATTGATGGTTGCACCTCCATCTACAAACACCTTCTTTACTGTTATTCCATCAACCTTCGCCCTTATGAACAAAGGCTTTAGATGATACATCATCCTTGGGCTAGGTCTTTTGAACATGGCTTTTTGCTCCTCAATCATACCACTATTCATATTGAAATAGCATAGTGGTTTTCCTCCAACAGTTTCATCTGCCATAAAGTCTTCCTCTATTTTGGAGACTTTCGATACCATATCGTATTCAGTCGACAACATTGATACAATGCCACAGTTCACAACAAAATCATCACCATAGGTATCATCATTGGTGTCGTTGTACATGCCTTCATTGAACTCTTCGTCGGACTGGGGAGAGTATTCAAGCTCCCCTTCCTCCGACTGAGAGGAGCATTCAGGCTCCCCTTCTTTCGATTTAAGCACGTCCTCTAGCTCTTCTTCTTTCTTGACCTGAGATGCGCATTTCATGTTTTGTGAAGACACTACCGCTTTCTTCCCAGTAGGATCAACAGTCATGGCCATTGTTTGACTATCCACAATCTTTCCTTTCTTTGCTCACCATGCTTTTGGAATTTCTCTCTTTTATCCATTAGCTTCGACAGGTTTCAAGTGTGAAGTTGTAGCCTTTTTCCCAACTTTTTTGTTCCGTTGGTAATGCCTCCATTGGTCCTGGTCATTGGGTTTTTTCCCTTGTAGTTGGGAGAAACCACATAGCCCCTTGTATCGACCTTCTTTTCTGGAACCATTGTTTCTACATCTAGCACTCTCCACTTAGGTCTCTTGGCACCCTTTTGGTTCGCGGATTCCACCCACTTCTCCTATGGGATATCTGTCGGTGGGAGGAAAGTCTTTGGTCGAGGTTGTTAGAACTGCCTCAAGTATTCCTCATTTCGACGTGGTGCTCCACATTTGTCGAACACGAATCTGGGGATGACATGCTTTCCCTATTCTGATGCCTTCTTTTTTCCAAACTCCAATCTTTCAGTAGTCTTCTCATCAAACACAATGCTGCACTTCAGGCATAAGATCACTTTTGAACCACTTATTTTGCATTTCTCTTGGAAATATGTTAAGTCTTTGCCTGTTTTGGGATAGGCTAATTCCAGATCACCTTCAACCCATTTATCGGAACCATCAGTAGTTTCAACTATTAGTACCTCGAAAGACTCGGCTAGAGACACCACCTCTGATGACTTGACAAGACCATTAGTAACCTCCACCATCATGCATTCAAGAGGTTAATCATACAAGGATTCTTCTGAAGGAGAAGGGCGATCCAAAACGCAGCGGAATTTAAAATTTCTCCTTTAATGATCCTTATGAATGGGCATGATCAGTGATAGAATCGTTACCTCTTGTGGCGATTATAACCTTTGATGCAGATCTACGGAGAAATCATGAGCGTTGAACAATGACAACGCCTCTACTCAGGCTACATGAACAAATTCCTTCAATCTCAGTGCTAGCTGTTACGGATGAAGGATTTGAGTGTGTGTGAGAGAGAGAGAGAAACGAAATTGCAACTACAACAATGCTTCTACACAAGGGTTCTATTTATAGAACCACTTGTGTGGGCTGCAAGCTAAAAAGCCCACTCAAGTGTATATGGCCCATATCTTATAATATGCCAAAATCACTTAAGCGTGTGGTACCTTACCATATTTCGTATTCTACTTAAGTACACCGTACCTTACGATGTTCTATAATTCACTTAAGGGCACCGTACATTACGGTATTCCTTAATTACTCTATCTCTCATCAATCCGTCCTTTATGTGTGACCCTATAGGTTTTCGTGGCATTGGCAATTATATTAAATCACATATTTAACATAATAAACAGTGAGCGGTATCTAGCAACACATCACTGCTACCCAAGACACGAAAATGTCATGTGATCTGACAAATCCTTCTGTGATAATAATTATGTGTATAATTACCCTTTTGCCCTTATGTCTATATTGAACACAAGGCATAGACCGTGTCATCCTTGTCCAGTTCAATATTGGGCCCATAGACATTTATCCTGTTACGCAGGATGGGCAAATTCCATCTAGGTCACTCATGTCCCTTAGCATGCTTCGTGGAGTATCCATCAACTGTCTTTATGGTCATCCAATTACGGACAACGTTTGATCAACAATAAGGCACTCGACTCTACATCTAGGGTCCATAGTGGTTTCAGGTCGAAAGGTGGTATACACCATTATCACCATGAGAATAACTTATGACACTTTGCATAACATTCTATATAGTATTCTCATAGCGGGTCAATCCAGTATAAATATTACTCTTAATATTCATACCTATGTTTAAGACTTGATAACTCTTTATCCATGATCCATGAGATGTGATCATCAGTCTATAAACATAATAGTCTTCATGCTTTAATGTTATCCCACTTCACAATAAAGCTTGACTACAGATACTTTAAGAATAATGTCCTTATGTTTAATGTGATCTCATGATTAAGTCACACTTGATACATTAAACAGACTAGCTATTCTAGGGACTTTATTAAACAAACATTATAAAGAAAAAGCCTTTTATTATTAATAAATAATTCGATACAAGTACCAACAGTATTGGCCTCTAGGGCTTACACCAACATCTTCAACCTTCAAGGGATCAGAGTCCACTTGCATCTTTGGCCTTTTTCCAAATTGAAGCCTTTCTTCTTCCAATGCCTTTTGCACCAAATCCCTAAAAAGAACATATTGATAACTTTTATGACCAAGAAAATTATGAAACTTACATAATCCTCTTTTCTTTTTCTGTTCTAGAGGGGGATCCTTTAAACCTTGAGGGTCGATGATTTGACCATTTTTAACCAATAGATAAAATATTTCGTCGCACTTAGACACATTGAACGTGTAAGTCTTTGCAATGTATTTATCTGTTTTTCAGCTTCGGTGGAGTTTTTCTCATTCGATGGATTTAAAACTTTACACGTGTATGGAGGTCCGGGCTTAAGTTTCGCCACGTTGACCTCGCTTTCGTCAATCAACTCTTCATCATCAGAAGAGCATCCTTCGACTACGATATATGATACTTTCTCTTTCTTATGATATTGACCAATTTTGGTCTTTTCCGCTTTCAGGCGTTCGATGTGTCGAACTTTGTCATCTAATCATGCCATATCCCTCAGATACTGAGTATCCAATTTTTTCCTTATAGAATAATCTAAACCCCCTGCGGCTATCTCCATCAACTCATGCTTAGGGACTTGAGTAAAACATCTCGCTTTCAACAATCTAAACCTAATTAAATACTGATGAACTGACTCAACGGTCTTTCGTTTGACACTGGCTAGTTCTTTCAGGCTAATTTTCGACTGCCCCATGTAAAACTGTTCATGGAAAAATCTCTCAAATTGCGTCCATGTTTAGACTGATTATGGAGGTAGCGTCGTAAACCATGTTAACATGTTTTTTGTAAGAGGGCTTGGAAAGTATTTCAACTTCAAATCCTCATTATTCGCTATGTCGCCAGCTTTTGTTTGATACCTGGCAACATGTTCGACGGTCGATTATTCGGGATCTCCGGCGAACTTTGTGAATTTCGGAACTTTCCACCCCTTAGACAGTTCTGTCTGTAAGACAAAACCTAGTAAAGGCGAAGAGTAAGTCGGCCTCTGTAGGCCTGGGCTTATTCCATTTCTCACTATGATCCGTTCGATAATAGCTTCTAGGTTATGTTCCCTAGTCGCTGCCTCTTGTCGAATCTGCCTGACCATGTGGTCGGGATCCTGGTTCATATTGACTAAAACCATGGGAGGCCTTCAAGCCACCCTATGAATTTGTTTGACCTTCTGATATTCTTGTTTGACTGTTTCGTCAGTCATTTCCTCTTGTCGGACCGGGGTTTCTGGTCGAGGAGGAGGTGGGGGATTCTAACGAATTTGTGCCTTAGGAGCCCCTAAGAAATCCCCTATTATAGTCATTTAAGTTTCCAATTGTTGGTAACTCTGTGTCGAATCTTGGATCAAAGGCCTCAGTATGGTGCCCATTTGTTGAGTCAGCATGTGGACCATTTCATGATTACTTTTGTCCATCTTCTATCTTATGATTGCGACAGAACTTGACGTGAAAGCTGGGACTGACTGAGATGACAATCCAAAATCTGGGGGTCGACCGAATTGGCTTGCCAAAGGTCCTAACCCCTGGTAGCGTGGGAATGGCGATGACGATTTTTTGTCAAATGTCGAACTGAGATTCTGCATACTTACCATAAACTCAGTTGGCATTCCCAATGTTCTGCGTATGAGGACTATAAAATTGGGCATATATTACCTAGAAGTTCCCATCATTGTTGGCGTCGGTGTTTGAGGCTGATGCGGTGTTAGAATTGGCCCATTAAATGCAGTCAAAACCGCAGGTATAACGCTGGAACAAACATCAGTTGTTTGTGACGCAGTTGTGTCTCCCGCTGAAGACATTTCTTCGTGTGGTCGTGGTGACACCATCTTTCCACTATGTGGTTGCATATATTGAACACTTCGTGTCCCACTAGGTGTACCAATTTGTTTCTCGCGACAATCTCTAGCCTTCCTATTTGAGATTTGCTTGCAGGACCGGCTACAAAGTTCTAAACTTATGTGTTGAGTATATGGTAGTTTTTATGGGTAGGGTGTTTGGAATACTTTTGGGTAGTAATGCAATGTTTTGCAAATTAGAAATGCAATAAAAGTAACGCAATAAAAGACAAAATACTGATGTAAATGAACAAAGCAAATAAATGTAAATTGGCAAGTTAAATGACTTGAAGATAAAGATGGAAGCAAAAGTACATTTTATAGGAATATAATTTTTTTTTCTCAAACGCTTGATACTTCAAGTGTATTCCTATTGCAATACTAAAAATGCCACCACTAGAAATGAAAATTACATATGCTTAAATACTAGTAAAAAATAACCGCTGGGAGGTTACAACCCATTTATGAGATGACACGTGTCAGAGCATATCTCCCACATTTGCTGGTAACTTCCCATGTTCAGTTCCCCACGATTAATCTCCACCATGGTGAACTGATCTTCGACTTCAACAGGCTTCCCCTTTTGTCAACCCAGCACTCTTGGCTTTCTGTCTCGTCGATGCAACTTCTGACTGTCCTTTGGTCGACTCGGCTTTGTACCTCTTGGGTAGAAATTTGCCAGCTAACAGTGATGCAAGGAATCGGCTCAATTGTTGAGTCGCAAATGCAATGTCGGGTCGAGTGGTTGTGGGGTAGAGTAATTTCCCAACCAATCTTTTATAGCTGAGAATATCCTCAAAGGGTGCACTTGTATCTTGATGCAGTTTGACAGATGGATCAAGAGGATTTTTGGTTAGCTTGAAAGCAAGGATGCTTATGTCTTTTTCAGCAAATCTAAGTAGTATTTACTTTGACATATGCTAATGCCAATCTTAGAGTGTGCAACCTATATGCCTAGGAAAAATTTCAGTATCCCAAGATCTTTCATTTTGAATTCAATGTCAAGTGTAGCCTTCACCCTGTTGATTTGTAAAGGTGGCAAGAAACACAAAAAATGGGGGGGGGGGGGGGTTGAATTAGGTTACTAAAAACAAAAGCTTTTTCAAAACCAAATCAATCAAATAATAACATGAACAAGAAAAATAAAAAAGTTATTTTTATACTGGTTCGCTGATAACGAATCTACCTCCAATCCATCCTACCAAGGTGATTTTTCCTTCTCAACAAGGACTTAATCCACTATAATCGAAATTGATTACAGACGCCACAAAGATAACCTGTTTTTGTCTTATTGAATCTATCTGACTAAAACCTAGTCACTAAAGGAAACCACTCAAATAACTTTGAGATTTACATGTGTGTTTACACGTATTGCTTCTAAGAAAGCAGATCAACATAAGTTAAATACAATGAATTTCTTCACACAATAGCGAGCAACAAATCTTGTGTGCCTACAAAGACTATACACAAAAAATATATACTTTAGCAAATAGCGTGTGTATGAGCATAGTTTAGCATAGTGAATTATCAGCTTCTTCCATTCTTCCAAGACTCCTTTTATATCGGCAGTTAAAACATTCGCTGGAGGGTAGAAATGGAATAGCAAATTGCATTTGTCTCTTTGTGGAGCGGTTTGCAGATAAGAGACAAAATGGTACAATAGTGATGTCTTAGCCTACAAAATCAACGTAGTGGAGGGAAGGGTGATCTTGTATTGTGTACTATTTTTTGACGTAAAACATTTTGATCTTATTTTCTAATCTTCAAAGGCTTCTGATGAAATGATATTGAAGCATGCTTAGGAGGATCAAGAGACTAGTTGACAGAATCTTTAGAACCTCGATCTTCAGAGTCTTGTCATAGTTCCTCAGAACATGGTCTTCAAAATCTTCAGAACTTGAGCGCAGGATCTTGAAGGTTGACAATCCTTTAGAGGATCTTCAACCAGAATCACAGTTATAAGCTTTAGCACAAACGTTCATCAAAACCGTTGTCTAAGAGCTTTCTTGAACTTGACAACATCTTATAAATCACTTGTATCTCTTTAGAGTTAGAGGGTGTTGATTCCAGAATCTGATGACGTCACACGTTAATGCTTCAGAGTCATAACCCATTAGCAAAAGATACACAACTAGATAAACCCATTAGTGTACAAAATTATTCTCTAAGAAATAATGCATTGTTGTCATCAAAACTAAAGGTCATATGGAAAACAAATATTGTTCTTACAATCTTCCCCTTTTTTATAATGACAAAACCATGTATTTTAATGAAATTTTTTTACTTGGTTTAATACATAAAAATATCAGTGAGGTTTGTAAGCTCCCCCTGAATTTGATATTGTTAAAAATTATTTTTCAGCTTAGAATATCAAAGTTAGGCTTGCAAGATCTCCCTGAGTTTCAGACTTAAAATAATCTTAACACATATACAAATCTCAATCAGCATGAAAGAAATAATTTCCCTTAAGGCAAAAGCCTGGATACTGAAGCATGGTTGTTATCTTCCGATAAGGCAGAAGCCTGGTTACAATGGATGAAGTAACTTTCCAGAATGCAATAGCTTAGGTACAAAAGTATTTCATTTAGAATCCTTGCTTGAGTGTCAGAAAGTTTGGATATCAATCTTGTCATAGAGCATGATTTTTCAGAGCTTTCATAGCTTGGTTTCATAACCTAGTTGTATTCCTCATGTCTGGTTGTTATCAGAACTTGTATACATCTGATTCAAAGCTTGTATACGCTTGGTTCAACCTTGATCACTTGAACTTAGTTCATAACAAGAATATGTCTGGTTAGCTGCAAACAACTTAGTTAACTATTCAGAACATAAGCTTGATTCATAAACATAAGGTTGGTTCCTATGAACTTGATTCAACTTGCTTGGTTAATGCCTTAGAACCTGAAACACTTGGTTAGCATGATGAACTTTTTCAAAGTTCTCAGAAAATTACCAATGTCATAACATATAACGACATGTCTGGGTTTCAGAAATGGAAATAGATATATCAAAATCATTAATTCTTTCTCCCCTTTTGTCATCATTCAAAAAGATAAACTAAAATAAAAAGTAAACGAAGAATATAAATTCATTTCATTAAATAGATAACTCAATACATAAATGAAAAATAAAACAAAGACAACACAAAGTTTTAAAAACTAGGGTTTATGAGGGGGTGGTAGTCTTGATAAGATCTCTCCGGGTAGCCCTTCAATATTTGAAGTCTTCTCATCCTGATGCTTGAGTCTCTCTTTAACTTTAGAATTCTCAACTGCCAGATGCTCCAAAGTCTTCAAAATGAATTCCTCAAAATACAGTGTGCGAAAAAACAACCGGCGAAAGAAAATGACAGAAGAGTCGCCACCGTGCGTTATTTATCCCAGAGGAGGGAAAGAAAACGCTCGAAGTAAACCTGAAAAGAGGAAAGGAAAAGGCAAGGTCTCGCAACCAAATCTTGGGTTCGGGAGTCGGTTATGCGAAGGGAAGGTATTAGCACCCCTACACATCCGTAGTACTCTACGGGATCCACTTTTGTAGTTCTTGTGTAAAGGGTGTGAGTTTATCTTGTGCTGTTTACTAAAAAAGTGGTTAAATGAGAATTACTCGCGCGAATATCGCATCCACTGCATACGTATCTCATATGAATATGAGAATCAGAGTCTTCGTAGCTCGGCTGACCTATGGGTTTGGGGGATGTGTGCTCGCTAAGACATCGCGTCTTATGCCTACGTATCTCATCTGGAATGAGAATTAGAGCAATCCGTAGTTCAGCTAACTACGGGGTTATGGATTGGGTTTTGGACGAACGACGTTACTACGCAATCTACCAGATGCTCGACCTTTGGAGACTTACTCACCTGTAGTAGAAGGAGTAAACGTGTGTTTAGGAAAAGAAAAATCAATGAAGGGTTAGGGTTTGGGATGCTCATGCAAAAAGGCAGTCCTCGACGAAGGAACCGCACTACCTGTGGGGATACGAACACATACAAAACAAACATGTATAAAGTAAATGTGCCAACAAGGCAATCAGAATAAATCTCCCAAATGGTATCCCACGAGCAAAGTGGAATATCCAACGAGCTACCTCTGCAAAAGTCATGTGAGCCTTCACAAAAACTCAACAAAAGGGTTAGTGAAACACGATAAGGATTAAGCATTCAAGGCATTATTTATACATTCATACATAATTATGAACCCGTGGGCAAAAACCTAATGAAATTCATCCATCATACCTCAAACATTCAGAGTATTCAACTTCAAAGCAAAAGGTAATGGGAATAAGGGCAAACCTGATTGGAGAGCTTGATTGAAATTGAGTTGCACCCGTGAGGTTTACAAAACAACCTTTAGGGTTTATGCGAGGCAGGGGTGATTCTGTGCAGTTGAGTTCCCTTCAGGGTTTGGAGGCTGCTCTGAGTTCTCTGTCAGGTAGTCTCTCTCTAGGTTTTGTCCAGGGTTTTGTTCCAAGAAAACCTCAGAGTGTTTTGCTTCTCTTCCTTTTTCTCCTCTTTTGTTTCAATGAAACTCTAGTATTTATAGGCTAATATTGGTATCTTAGTGGGCTTTTGAGAGAGGTCCAAGTTTGAGATTTTTTCTTTTATTTATTTATTTTTTTAATTATTATTATTATTATTATTATTATTTTTTTGAAAAAAAATTCCGATTGCCATGATGAAATGCAAATGCTAAATGACCTAAAAATGAATGCATGCATGAGGTGTAAAGCGTATGCTTCCAGGAAAAATGAAGGGCAAATTTTGGGGTATTACAGTTGCCCCTATTCAATCAACTGGAGACCTGGAAAGAAGATAGCAGCGGCTTTCGTGCTTTCGAGGTATCAAGGGATTGAATACAATAAAAGCCCGAAAATTTGCACTGAAGTGAAGTGAAGTAACAATGTTTGTCAGAATCGGCAAAGAGGTGGTCTTGAAAGAAGAATCCGTCTGGTACGGTGAGAGTCAGTCTGAATACTGAAAAAGAATGTTAACCTGGATACCAAAATAAGTGGTAACACAGAAATAACCATGGCCTGAATGCCGCTCATCCGTCTGAATACTGGAAATGACTTCGATCTGATCATCGGAAGATATGAGATTATTAATATCGGTCTGAACACCGAGAGGCTGGCCTGAATGCCACAAGTTGCGTCGACCTGAACGTCGGAAACTTCTTCGATCTGAACATCGGAAAACTGGCCTGAACGCCACAAGTTGCATCGACCTGAACGTCAGAAACTTCTTCGATCTGAACATCGGAAAATTGGCCTGAATGCCACAAGTTGCATCGACCTAAACGTCGGAAACTTCTTCGATCTGAACATCGGAAAACTGGCCTGAACGCCACAAGTTGCATCGACCTGAACGTCGGAAACTTCTTCGATCTGAACATCGGAAAACTGGCCTGAACGCCACAAGTTGCATCGACCTGATCGTCGAAAACTTCTTCGATCTGAACATCGGAAAACTGGCCTGAACGCCACAAGTTGCATCGACCTGAACGTCGGAAACTTCTTCGATCTGAACATCGGAAAACTGGCCTGAATGCCACTTCGGTCTGAATACCGGAAACTTCATGCCTGTCAGCATCGGCAGAAATAGGGAACGATAATAGAGGCGACGCATGGGCCAATGACACTTGCTGGAGATAACAAAGGTAAGTCATGAACAATCTTCAGTCTGAGTACTGGAAACAACTTCTGGCTTATCACTTGGGATACCGAGAATGTTTTATGCTTACATGCGTATGTTTGAATTTTTCAATGGCGTAATGCTCCATGAAAATGGAAATGCTACGCGATTTGGCGATGCAATGCAATATGATTCTACATGCAGGGATGCGAAATGTTGGGTAGAATGCCAAGCTGAGGCAAGGGGATCTGCTGGGGAAATGATCACCATCTTCTGGACCCTGACAAGGCTGTTGGAGATGCACATCGCAAAGACCTCTGTGGGGAAATGACCCGCCACACGGTGTTCTAGCAATGACGAAATACCGAGATTCTGACTGGGGAGAGAACGACACTGAAAACATGCTGTTGGGGAAAGCGATAGTGGTTCTGGCAACCACGATCTGCGAGAGATGACTCAGCAGGGGAAGCAAACACCGATACGGTACCAATGTTCTGCTTCAAGGAAAGAAACCATGGATCTGGCATCGAGATCATCGATCTGGCATTGAACCTTGAGGAGCAGCCGCTTATGCTGGGAAGATACAGTCTGGCACTGTCAACTCCGCTGGGGGTATATAGTCTGACACTGTCAACTCTACTGGGGAGTGTATAATCTGAAACCACCACTTGGGGGGAGGTACAGTGGTGAGAACCTGCTGGGGATTGAAGAATCCAACGCTCTGATCAGCTCTGCAGGGATAAGATACCGAATTCGTCTGTTGGCGACTTTACTGGGGAAAACATTCACGATCATCTGCAGGGGATTTTAAGGAAATGCCCCGAGGGTACCTGTTCTGAATAGACGATCCAAAGCACTTAAAATTTACAGTAATTTTAAATGTTTATTAAGCATGTACCTGTAAAGCTCTTATGTGTCATGATGCAATGTTTATCAAAAAATTCGGACGTCATTTTTGCAAACAAAACAGAAAAATGAAAATGAAAACAGAGATATACCGAATAACATGATTTTATTGATTGAACGACCTCTGAATAGGCATTTACATCAGGAAGCAATCCCTGGAAAGAGGTAATCGCACAACGGATAAAAACAGACATTAATCTAATGGCAATGTGAAATGGATTTCTATTGGGTTCCAATTCTGCTATGACTTGCTCGTCTTCAAGATCCTCTAGATGATCAGCTTTCTGAAAAGAGTGATTGGACTGCTTCCTATCCTTCAAAAGTTTCTAGTCATTGACACGAGATGAGATTCAGAACTACTCAGAACGCAGTCATTCGCTTAATCCCTAACTTTTGCCTGGATCGCCCTTTTCGGGTTTTCAATCCACCGGGATACCCATTTTTTTGCCTAAGTTGCCTTTTCAGGTTTTCAACTTACCGGGTGTACAATCTTTTCACTTTTAATCCCTAATTTTTTCCCGAACCTTTTTCCTTTTTTTGGTTCGCCGGGATGCCCATTTTTGCCTGGACTATTCTTTTTACTGTCCAGCGGGTCTATTTCATGCGAAGTATTTTTTAACTGCGTCTGATTTCACCGGGGAAATGAAGTTTTCACCATCCATCGTTGCAAGCATTAAGGCCCCACCATCAAAAACCTTGGTGACAATATACGGTCCATCATAGTTAGGAGTCCACTTGCCCCTGTGATCTGTCTGAGGAGGAAGGATCCTTTTCAACACTAAATCTCCGACTTGGAAACATCGAGGACGCACTTTCTGATCAAAGGCTCTCTTCATCCGACTCTGATACAACTGCCCATGACAAATGGCTGCCATTCACTTCTCTTCGATAAGACTCAACTCATTGAACCTTGTCCGAATCCATTCAGCTTCGTCTAACTTGACATCCAACAGGACTCTTAGAGAAGGAATCTCCACTTCAACAGGTAGGACTGCTTCCATACCATACACAAGGGAGTAAGGGGTTGCCCCGGTCGATGTACGTACTGAAGTACGGTACCCATGCAAGGCGAAGGGTAGCATCTCATGCCAATCTCTGTACGTAACAACCATCTTCTGCACAATCTTCTTTATGTTCTTATTTGCCGCTTCAACAACACTGTTCATCTTAGGGCGGTAAGGGGAAGAATTGTGATGCTGAATGTTGAAGTTCTGGCACAACTCCTTCATCATTTTGTTATTGAGATTAGAACCATTATCAGTAATGATTCTTTCGGGAATCCCATAGCGACAAATGATTTCTTTCTTGATGAATCGGGCAACCACATGTCTGGTGACCTTCGCAAACGACACTGCTTCGACCCACTTGGTGAAATAGTCGATGGCAACAAGGATGAAGCGATGCCCATTGGAAGCGGTTGGCTCAATCTTTCCAATCATATTGATGCCCCACATAGCGAAAGGCCATGGCGAAGACATCACATTCAAAGGAGTCGGTGGCACATGCACCTTATCAACATAAATCTGGCATTTATAGCACTTCCGAGCATATTTGAAACAATCAGATTCCATGGTCATCCAGTAATAACCTGCTCTCAACCATTTCTTAGCCATTGCATGTCCGCCGGCATGAGTACCGAAGGAGCCTTCATGAACTTCCTGCATTAACATGTCTGCTTCGTGTCTATCCACACATCTGAGCAAAACCATGTCGAAGTTCCTCTTATACAACACATCGTCTTTGTTCAAGAAGAAACTGCCTGCCAATCTTCTCAAAGTCTTTCTATCATTGTTGGATGCCCCTGCAGGGTACTCTTGATTCTTCAGAAAGCACTTGATGTCGTGATACCAGGGCTTGTCGTCAACTACCAGTTCAGCAGCAAACACATACGCGGCCCTGTCGAGGCGCATAACATCGATCCTGGGAACATGGTTCCATCGATTCACCTTGATCATGGAGGATAGAGTGGCAAGAGCATCTGCCATCTGATTCTCATCCCGAGGTATATGATACAGCTTTACTGTTGTGAAGAAAGTCAATAGTCTTCTTGTGTAATCTCTGTAAGGGACCAGAGTAGACTGGAGAGTGTTCCAATCACCATTCACTTGATTGATCACTAGAGCTGAATTTCCGAAGATGTCCAAAGTCTTGATTCTCAAATCAATGGCCTGCTCAATACCCAAGATACAGGCTTCATACTCAGCTTCATTATTGGTGCACTCGAAAGTCAGACGAGCGGTGAAAGGCATGTGGGCACCTTTCGGAGTTGTAATGACAGCGCCAATTCCACTTCCTCTGGCATTGACAGCCCCATCAAACAACAAAGTCCATTTTTCGTCTGGATCAGGTCCCTCCTCAACAACTGGCTCTTCGCAGTCTTTCATCTTGAGGAACATGATGTCTTCATCTGGAAAATCAAACTTCATCGGCTCATAATCTTCAACCGGTTTTTGAACAAGATAGTCTGACAGAATACTCCCCTTGACGGCTTTCTGGGATGTATACTGGATATCGTACTTTGTCAGTACCATTTTCCAACGAGCAACCCTTCCGGTGAGAGTTGGCTTCTTGAATATATACTTGACTGGATCCATTTTGGAGATCAGTAAGGTCGTGTGAGTCAGCATGTATTGTCTCAAACGCTTAGTAGCCCATGCAAGTGCACAACATGTCTTTTCAAGCATTGAGTATCTCGACTCGCAATCTGTGAATTTCTTACTCAGGTAGTAGATGGCATGCTCTTTCCTACCTGTCTCGTCGTGTTGACCGAGAACACAACCCATAGAATTGTCTAGTACTGTCAAATACATAATCAGCGGTCTCCCTGGGACCAGAGGCATAAACATAGCGAAAGGCCATGGCGAAGACATCACATTCAAAGGAGTCGGCGGCACATGCACCTTATCAACATAAATCTGGCATTTATAGCACTGCCGAGCATATTTGAAACAATCAGATTCCATGGTCATCCAGTAATAACCTGCTCTCAACCATTTCTTAGCCATTGCATGTCCGCCGGCATGAGTACCGAAGGAGCCTTCATGAACTTCCTGCATTAACATGTCTGCTTCGTGTCTATCCACGCATCTGAGCAAAACCATGTCGAAGTTCCTCTTATACAACACATCGTCTTTGTTCAAGAAGAAACTGCCTGCCAATCTTCTCAAAGTCTTTCTATCATTGTTGGATGCCCCTGCAGGGTACTCTTGATTCTTCAGAAAGCACTTGATGTCGTGATACCAGGGCTTGTCGTCAACTACCAGTTCAGCAGCAAACACATACGCGGCCCTGTCGAGGCGCATAACATCGATCCTGGGAACATGGTTCCATCGATTCACCTTGATCATGGAGGATAGAGTGGCAAGAGCATCTGCCATCTGATTCTCATCCCGAGGTATATGATACAGCTTTACTGTTGTGAAGAAAGTCAATAGTCTTCTTGTGTAATCTCTGTAAGGGACCAGAGTAGACTGGAGAGTGTTCCAATCACCATTCACTTGATTGATCACTAGAGCTGAATCTCCGAAGATGTCCAAAGTCTTGATTCTCAAATCAATGGCCTGCTCAATACCCAAGATACAGGCTTCATACTCAGCTTCATTATTGGTGCACTCGAAAGTCAGACAAGCGGTGAAAGGCATGTGGGCACCTTTCGGAGTTGTAATGACAACGCCAATTCCACTTCCTATGGCATTGACAGCCCCATCAAACAACAAAGTCCATTTTTCGTCTGGATCAGGTCCCTCCTTAACAACTGGCTCTTCGCAGTCTTTCATCTTGAGGAACATGATGTCTTCATCTGGAAAATCAAACTTCATCGGCTCATAATCTTCAACCGGTTGTTGAGCAAGATAGTCTGACAGAATACTCCCCTTGATGGCTTTCTGGGATGTATACTGGATATCGTACTTTGTCAGTACCATTTTCCAACGAGCAACCCTTCCGGTGAGAGCTGGCTTCTCGAATATATACTTGACTGGATCCATTTTGGAGATCAGTAAGGTCGTGTGAGTCAGCATGTATTGTCTCAAACGCTTAGCAGCCCATGCAAGTGCACAACATGTCTTTTCAAGCATTGAGTATCTCGACTCGCAATCTGTGAATTTCTTACTCAGGTAGTAGATGGCATGCTCTTTCCTACCTGTCTCGTCGTGTTGACCGAGAACACAACCCATAGAATTGTCTAGTACTGTCAAATACATAATCAGTGGTCTCCCTGGGACCAGAGGCATAAGGATAGGAGGATTATGCAAATACTCTTTTATCTTCTCGAACGCCCTTTGACAATCATCATTCCACCTGATAGCCTGATCTTTTCTCAACAATTTGAATATTGGCTCGCACGTGGCTGTTAGGTGAGAGATGAACCTTGCAATGTAGTTCAACCTCCCTAAGAAACCACAGACTTGTTTCTCTGTTCTTGGCTCAGGCATTTCCTGAATTGCTTTCATTTTGGCCGGATCCACCTCAATCCCTTTTCCGCTAACAACAAAACCCAGTAGTTTTCCAGATCTCACCCCAAAAGTACACTTGTTCGGATTAAGTCAGCTTGAATTTCCTCAAACGCTCAAACAGTTTCTGCAAATTCACCAAATGTTCTTCTTCTGTATGAGATTTGGCAATCATATCATCAACATAAACCTCGATTTCATGATGAATCATATCATGGAACAAAGTCACCATCGCTCGCTGATATGTTGCTCCGGCATTTTTCAGACCAAACGGCATCACCTTGTAGCAGAAGGTGCCCCATGGGGTTATGAATGTTGTCTTCTCCATGCCTTCTGGTGCCATCTTAATTTGATTATAGCCAGAAAAGCCATCCATGAAGGAGAATACCAAGAACTGAGCCGTGTTATCCACCAAAACGTCAATGTGAGATAAGGGGAAATCATCTTTAGGACTAGCCCTGTTCAGATCCCGATAGTCAACACACATCCGTACCTTTCCATCCTTCTTAGGTACCGGAACGATATTTGCAACCCATGGCGGATAATTTGTGACTGCTAGAAACCCTGCATCCAACTGTTTTTGCACTTCTTCCTTTATCTTGACAGCCATCTCTGGTCTTGTTCTTCTGAGCTTCTGCTTGACCGGAGGACAACCTTCTTTGAGAGGCAAACGATGTACCACGATGTCTGTGTCAAGCCCTGGCATGTCCTGATAAGACCAAGCGAAGATGTCAACATACTCTTGCAGCAATTCAATCAACCCCTTCTTCACATTGTCTTCCAAAGCAACCCCTATCTTGATTTCTCTCTTGGCGTCCTCGGTGCCGAGATTAATCACTTCAACAGACTCTTGATGCGGTTGAATGACCCTTTCCTCTTGTTTTAATAACCTGGTAAGTTCTTCAGGGAGTTCACAGTCTTCATCACCCTCTTCTTCAGCTTGAAAGATTGGATTTTCAAAGTCGAAGCGAGCCATAGCAGAACCGTTATCAATAGGATCCGGTGATGTGCATCTGCATGAGTGATGGTATGTGCTTATGAGTGTGAACAAGGAATGAAAACTAAACAAAACATTGCCATTTTTTTGATTTTTGAAAACTGCAAAAATAGAAAGACAGTGAACAAAATATTTGAATGCAAAAAAAAGACGTCCTTTATTTATGATAAAAAATGCAAGTGTCACATAGATGAGCCCTACAATGAGTCATTACGCCCTGGAGGAACGTAAGACTTGGATATGCATGAATAGACAAAGAAAATTACTCCTCCAGACAAGTGGCTTGGACAATTTCCTCAGAAGACCAATTGTTGAGAACTTCACCCGGGATCCTCGGACGCACCCAGTTATCGATGTCGCAATCACTATCCCCATCTTCATTGTTGACCGCAGAGACTAATTTGGCTTCTCCTTCAACCATGTTAACGTTGGCTCCACCATGCTGGGGCATGGGATTGTTGACGACATTAGGAGCTGGTGCAAAGTTAATGGCCTTTGAATCAATGAGGTCCTGAACTACGTGCTTAAAAGCTTTGCAGTTCTCAATATTGTGGCCAGGTGCCCCAGAGTGGAAGCTACACCTAGCGTTGGCGTCATAACCCACCGGAAGCCTACCAACGGGAGGAGCCAGAGTGCGCAACTGCACAAGTTGTAGTTGTTGAAGACTAGAAAGCAACTGAGTGTATGACATTGGAAGAGTGTCGAAACGCCGGTCCATCGTCCTTGGCCTCGGTTGATAGGCGGGTCTGTTACCCGGTTGTTGTGGTTGGTACTGAGCTGGTTGACGCTGTGGTTGTTGTAGTGGTGTTGTAGCTGGAATGGTCACAGCCGCAACATACGGTTGCTGATGATAGTTCTGAAAGTTATTCCTCCGGTTATCCCTGTTCTGATAAGAAGATATGGCACTTGCATCCCCTTCTCTCCTCTTCTGTCCCTGAATGAACGGCTTCTTCACCCCTGATGAGGATTCACCTCCACTCTGGGTCTTGTATGTCCTCAGGTAATTCTCCACCCTCTCTCCGGTAGAGACTACATCAGCAAAATTGGAGGCATTGCAACCCACCAGGCGCTCCAAATAAGGTCCTGGCAGAGTGTTCATGAACATGTTAGCCATTTCCTTCTCCAACATAGGAGGTTGAACACGGGAAGCTGTTTCTCTCCAGCGTTGAGCGTATTCTCTGAAGCACTCATTGCTTTTAAGAGACAGATTTTGAAGTTGAATTCTGTCCGGAGCCATGTCTGCATTATACTGATACTGCTTCACGAAAGCCTCAGCCAAATCCCTCCAGCAATGGATGTGGGCTCTGTCCAGCCTCATATATCATTCCAGGGATGCCCCAGCTAGGCTGTCCTGGAAAAAGTACATGAGCAACTTTTCGTCATCGGAGTATGCAACCATTTTACGGAAATAGGCCTGCACATGGATCTTCGGGCAAGAGTTGCCATTGTATTTGTCAAATATCGGGACCTTGAATTTCGATGGCACTCTCACACCTGGGACCAGCCCCAAGTCAGCAACATCTACTCCCAGAGGATTCTGTCCTTCCACTGCCTTCAACCTTTCTTCCAATCTTCTAAACATGGGGTCCACACCATAACCCATACCAAAGTCTTCCTGCAACAGGGGGAACTGATCCTCCTGATCATCATGAACGGGCTGTTGACCGGAGGTGACATGTAGGATTGGGATAGGCCCCGGTCCATCGGGTCCATTAGCCTCTCCAGCTGGAGGATCAGTCACCGTCTCTGGTTGAGCAGGGGGATTCCTCTGTATCATCTGCCCGAGCTCTTGCTGTCTCTGAGCCACCCCTTGAACCACATCCATGAATTTATTCATGCGGATTTTCATCTTGGCGAACTCTGCCTGTAGGCCTTCCATTACTCTCTGTTGGTTTCTGCGGGTACCGTACCGGTGAATGCCTGGGTCAGCTATCCTGTCGATGGAACACCAAACAAACTCAGAACACTGTGGCGGTACCTGTTATGCTAATGAATATGTAAATGCAATGACATGTTTATCAATTCCAAAAGTATTCTACCCCCTTGATTCCAGTCTCTCAATAGATAAACGATGTAAAAAAAACTAAGCCATTGATGAGAACCAAGAAAATTCCGACTAGAATCAAGTAGAAGATATAAACCCCATAGAAATGGATAAACATGTGTGAATGATTATGAATGCAAAATGATGTGAATGCAGTGCAGTGGCATGGGAATCAGGATCGCTGTATTTGCTTGAACATCTGTCAGGTTGCACTGTCTGGAGAGAAATTAAGAGCACACCAAACAAAGGTCATGGGATGGATCATGTTATCCTTAATATCAACCACCCATTTTGGTGGATTGTGGTTTACACCTTATCAACACCCAAGTTTCATTGATATTAAGGATACCGGATCGGATCAACCATGAATCAAGGGTTTGTTGCAAGTCACGAGCATGGAGTTTAGGTTAAGAACCACCCAAAAGGAGTGTACTAAGGTTTAAACCTGCCAAACATGTTCTACAAAAGGTTCCCATAGTCATAATCCCATCTTTCAGATATTATCGGAGGAACGACTACTCGTATTCCAAAAATATTCTCAAGAGAGACTCTTATGAGTGTAGTATCGCGTAACAATCGTATCAAATCTTACACTTGAACGACTTTTGCACTACGTCCTACGAATAGGACAAGATGGGTTTGGTAAACTAAGGTCCTCGGCTTCTAAGGTCTATATTGGAAAAAGTAATATCTAACCACAACTTACTTGTGTGACATTATTGATCTCAACATGACCTCCACCAAGTGAATGAGCTTGCAAGTCAACTTGCTAAGGAATAACTCCACACAAGTCGACAAGACTATGCCATTCTCCTATCCTAAGTGCACTCGAGTTCGGGTATAGAACTCATCTCACAAAGATCACCAAGCAGCCATAGCCAGCCAACAGATACAACAATGATATGTACACAATGCAATAAGGTAAAGCAGGTAAATAAATAACTGTACAAAAGCATGAACACCCAATAAGCAAACAAACTACAAAAGCTAGGAGGGACTCGCTTAGGGAAACCGAGTCCCCAGAAGAGTCGCCAGCTGTCGCAACCTGAAAAATACAGTGTGCAAAAAAACAACCGGCGAAAGAAAATGACAGAAGAGTCGCCACCGTGCGTTATTTATCCCAGAGGAGGGAAAGGAAACGCTTGAAGTAAACCTGAAAATAGGAAAGGAAAAGACAAGGTCTCGCAACCAAATCATTGGTTCGAGAGTAGGTTATGCGAAGGGAAGGTTTTAGCACCCCTACGCATCCGTAGTACTCTACGGGATCCACTTTTGTAGTTCTTGTCTAAAGGGTGTGAGTTTATCTTGTGCTGTTTACTAAAAAAATGGTTAAATGAGAATGACTCGCGCGGATGTCGCATCCACTGCATACGTATCTCATCTGAATATGAGAATCAGAGTCTTCGTAGCTCGGCTAACCTATGGGTTTGGGGGATGTGTGCTCGCTAAGACATCGCGTCTTATGCCTACGTATCTCATCTGGAATGAGAATCAGAGCAAGCCGTAGTTCAGCTAACTACGGGGTTATGGATTGGGTTTTAGACGAACGACGTTACTACGCAATCTACCGGATGCTCGACCTTTGGAGACTTACTCACCTGTAGTAGAAGGAGTAAACGTGTGTTTAGGAGAAGAAAAATCAATGAAGGGTTAGGGTTTGGGATGCTCATGCAAAAAGGCAGTCCTCGACGAAGGAACCGCACTACCTGTGGGGATACGAACACATACAAAACAAACATGTATAAAGTAAATGTGCCAACAAGGCAATCAGAATAAATCTCCCAAATGGTATCCCACGAGCAAAGTGGAATATCCAGCGAGCTATCCCTGCAAAAGTCATGTGAGCCTTCACAAAAACTCAACAAAAGGGTTAGTGAAACACGATAAGGATTAAGCATTCAAGGCATTATTTATACATTCATACATAATTATGAACCCGTGGGCAAAAACCTAATGAAATTCATCCATCATACCTCAAACATTCAGAGTATTCAACTTCAAAGCAAAAGGTAATGGGAATAAGGGCAAACCTGATTGGAGAGCTTGATTGAAATTGAATTGCACCCGTGAGGTTTACAAAACAACCTTTAGGGTTTATGTGAGGCAGGGGTGATTCTGTGCAGTTGAGTTCCCTTCAGGGTTTGAAGGCTGCTCTGAGTTCTCTGTCAGGTAGTCTCTCTCTAGGTTTTTTCCAGGGTTTTGTTCCAAGGAAACCTCAGAGTGTTTTGCTTATCTTCCTTTTTCTCCTCTTTTGTTTCAATGAAACTCTAGTATTTATAGGCTAATATTGGTATCTTAGTGGGCTTTTGAGAGAGGTCCAAGTTTGAGAGTTTTTCTTTTATTTATTTAATTATTATTATTATTATTATTTTTTTTTTTGAAAAAAAATTCTGATTGCCATGATGAAATGCAAATGCTAAATGACCTAAAAATGAATGCATGCATGAGGTGTAAAGCGTATGCTTCCAGGAAAAATGAAGGGTAAATTTTGGGGTATTACAGTAACCATAGTAGGATGAGCTGGAGAAGAAGGTGGAAAGTGTTAGAGGGACCTTCTAAAGCATAGGTTCAACAATACCAGAGAGTCTGGCATGGAAAGCGTTGATAATATTTTCTGATAATCTTTGTCTATTATGCACTATCTTGGTGCAATCTTGAAAAGTGTTTAATATATGCTTTGCCTAAAATATAGGCAAATGGTAATGTTGTTTCTTTGATTGTATAGAAAAAATGGATAGCAAGATGTATGGAACATGTTGTGTGACATATAGGCATATGTGCTATACTGATTGGATTCTCATGAACTTTAGATTTGTTCAAGTCCAAGGTATGAAATAAATATTTAGATTAGTTAAGAATATTTGGAAGATTGGATTTGCATTGAAGAAGAAACCTACTCAGATGATGATGAAGACTAGGTTAATTTTATTTCATCAGGAGTTATTCTAGCTTTTTGTTATGATGTACTAGCTTCAGTCATGATGTTATGGATTTGTGATGGTTTCTACTCTTGATTTTGTGTGCTCTTGTTTGACATGTTCACTAAGTTTGCTCATGGCTAATACTGATCAATCTGGTGCTAATTGTGCTAATGGAGCTTTGCCATATTATGGAAAAAAGGGGGAGTAGTGATGTGTAGTGGTGTAACTACTAACTACTGATGTGTGGTGTATGAGGTTCAATTGATATATCTTGTTGTGCTTAGTACTAATTTATGTTCTAATTAGTACTAACTAATGATCTGTGTGCTCACATGTTGAAACATCTGGCCAGGCATCTGGCCCTCATTTATTGTGTGTGATGAATTTTTGTGTGCGTTAGTAGTAGCTTCTGATCTCTAAATACTGACTACTAACTTATGTGTACATGCATGACTAAGTCATCTTGAATTATTGCATGTCTATTTTTATGGAGCATTGTGTGTAGCAAACTTATGATATTGTGTGTGTGTGTAACTACCTCATAATTTATTAATTATGCTCTGGTTTGTGTTGTTGAATTATGTTATGGTCTATACTGCTTCTGCTGCTACTACTGTATGCTCGGATGAATATTCTTATTCTGCTACTGTTATTGGTATAAGTACACGTGTGATACTTAGTTGTTTTGTGCTTGAAGAGTTGTTTTTCCAAAATTTGTCAAAGGGCGAAACTGTTGGTCCTTTTGGGCTTTGTTACATTATACAAAACAACATGGGGTTTGCTCAAGTTGGTTCTAGTGCATAAGGTACACGTGTTGAACACGATGTTCTAACATGTGGGCTGCAACATCAGGTCTTCATCAGCAGATAAATGATATTGCAATTTTGTTTCAGTATTTCTCTATCCAAGATTCACTCTACAACGAAAGATTTACTAGATATATAGTAGAGTTAATTTGGATGGACTGGTGCAACATGTGGAACACAATATTCCAGCATGTGCAGTGCACCATATAGCCTTGTTCAGCAGGGCTTGGTGGATGTTATTTGGTGTGTAATTTCTAATTGAGATTCAATCAAACTTGTTGTAGTTATTTTAGCAATGTTTGATTGATTTTTTTGATAAAGGCATATGTTCAAATCATATTTAAATATGATTTAAATTTGAATTTGAAATATAAAAAATCATATATTTTGGAGAGATTTAAGGAGAAAATCATATCCAACTGATTCAACTATTTTCTAGATGAGTTAAATGCAGATATCTAAGTGGAAAAAGCCCATAAGACATTGCTATATAAGGAGACTTAATTCTCATTGTTTGACAAGAGTTTTGGTGCGTAAGAACTAAGTTATTTAGGGTTTGAGTATTTGTTACTTGTATTCCACGCTAATGCCATAATTGGATTAATATTGAATCTACTGTTGTAAAACACTATGTTTTAGTAACTTGACATAGTTGATTTGTCTTAGTTGAGTTGTAATATTAAACATTGTTCATTGAGTTGTAAACACTAATCACAGGTTGTATGATTGAGAAGAAAGTGCATAGATTCTCATATTTAGGGGGAGTCCTTAAATAGAAAGACACTAGGATTAGAAAGAGACTTTGAACGATATAGGGTTGGTTGGTTCTTGTAAGACTAAGTGTACTAATTCAAATTAGTGGATTTCCTTTCTTAGGTAGAGTGCCCCCCAGACGTAGACGCGGTTTCACAGAACTAGGTTACCAATCTCTTGTGTTATTTAAAGCTTTCTACATTATTTATTATTATTGTCAAACTGCTCTTAAACTAGTTTTAAAAGTTATACAAGTTGTCTCAATAACTAGTGCAACATCTGTCCTCTGAGGAACATAATTTCAATGTCTCTTTTGAAAAATATATCTTCATAAGTAAGAGTGGTCTTAGTAACATATTTAGTAGTTTATTTGTGGAAATAATCCTACAAGTAAACTATGATTCAATTTGTAATTGGTTTGTTTTATCCATGGGACATTGTGATTCATAATCTCCTTACACAATTTTGGTAAGTATTGTAAAACATCTTAAAGAGAATTGCCAGATACACCGTTCATTCTTTTAATCTCTATAGTATCTGGAATATTTTAAACTCTAGTTACAACAAAATAATATGGAAGAAAAATTAAAAAAAAGTTCTTCTCAAAATCAATGTTAGGGAAAAAATTTGTGTTGATGTAAAATCTTTAACAAATCTATTGCTTATGACTATTATGCTTTTGATTTCTTTTTGCGTGATGTCGATGATGTACTTAATCATATCATCAACACAAACTTCGATCTCTTTATGCATCATATCATGAACAAGAGTGGTCATAGCTCTCTGGTATGTTGCACCAGCATTCTTTAAACCGAAAGGCATCACTCTATAACAGAATGTTCCCCAGGGTGTAATAAATGTGATCTTCTCCATATCTTCAAGTGCCATTTGATTTGATTATAACCGAAAAATTCGTCCAAAAAAGAAAATACTTTGAATTTAGCTGTATTGTCTATCAACATATTAATTTGTGATAGAGGAAAATCATCTTTCAGACTGGCTTTATTCAAATCTCTATAATCAACACACATGTAAAATTTTCCATCTTTCTTAGAAACAAGCACAATATTGGCCACCCACTGCGGATACTCGACGGTTACAAGAAAACTATCATCAATTTGCTTATGCACCTCCTCTTTGATCTTTACTGCCATATCAGGATGAGTTCTTCTCAACTTCTGCTTGACCGGCGAGCATTCTGGCTTCAATGACAATTTGTGCTCCACAATATCGGAATCCAAACCAGGTATGTCTTGATAGGACCAAGAAAACATATCTGAATACTCTCGAAGAAGATTAATCAACCCCTTCTTAGCTTCTAGATACAATTGAGACCCAATCTTAACTTCCTTCACATCATCCTCGGAACCCAAGTTGACTAGCTCAATCTTCTCTTCAAACGACTGAATGACTTTTTCCTCATGCTCAAGTAAACAAGATAGTTCATCAGATACTTCTTCATCAGTTTCTTCCTCAACCTCAAATACAGGAAAATCAAAGTTTGGAGAGGGAGTAGGATTATTGTATTCAATGGGTTTAAGAACCAACTTGCATAATGATTTGATATTTTGATTTTAGAGAAGTGAATTGTTACCAAATATCATGCAGATGAAATATTATTATTTATTTATGTTTTTTGTGATTACCATTTTCAGAAAAAGCAAAAAGTGAAAATAAAACATCATAGACGTGGATGAATAAAATTGCATTTTATTGATGATAATAGAAATACCCAACAATGTTCACTTCTCCCTTAGGCATAGGAGAAAGATTTTTCTTAAAAAATGAAAAACAAATTACTTAGAGCGATGAATAACAGTAGGAACATCAACAGTAATCCAATTGTTGCAAATCTGGCCATGCGTCACAAAGTTGGCGCAAGCTTCGTCATCATCATCACCATCCTCAATTACAGCAGCTGAGTATTGATCATTCTCATGAATGAACCCTCCACTACGGAAACTCGGTTGCACATCTTCGGTTTTGACATTGAACGACCCTGGTTGAAATCCTAATCCAACCTTATTCTTGTTCTCAGCAATCTCTATCATTCGGCCCCACTGATCAATCTTGCCAGCCTCAATAACCTTATGAGCATCCTTTAAAGAAGACATGGGTGCCCCAATTTTCTTTACTTCATCAGCAATAGACAAGGCTTAGAACGGCGTTCCAACCTCCTCCTCAGCTTCAACATACAAAAAGGATGACAAATGGCTTATTAATAATGCCTTCTCTCCACCAACAATGACAAGCTTATCATTCTTCACAAATTTAAGCTTCTGATGTAGAGTAGACATCACTGCTCCAACTTCATGAATCCATGGCCTTCCCAATAAGCAGCTATAGGCCGAGTGGATATCCATTACCTGGAGACTAATTTGGAAATCACTCGGACTTATCTTAACTGGAAGGTCCACTTCACTAATGACGATTTTACGGGAACCATCAAACGCTTTGACAATCACACCACTGTACCTCATCGGGGCGCCTTGGTAAGAAATCCTGGACGGAATTAACTTTGGAAGCACATTCAGAGATGAACAAGTATCAACCAACACATTGGACATAGCGTCCTCCTTGCAGTTCATTGAAATATGTAGCGCCGAATTGTGATTTCTGCTTTCCTCAGGAAGCACGTCATCGCAAAAACTCAAATTATTACAAGAAGTGATGTTAGCAACAATGTGGTCAAACTGATCCACAATCACATCATGCTCAACATAAGCCTGCTCGAGCATTTTCTACAACGCCTCCCTATGCGCCTCAGAGTTCATCAATAATGACATCACGAAGATCTTTGACGGGGTTTGAAGCAGCTGCTCCACCACATTAAACTCACTTATTTTTATTAACTTCAGAACTTTATCATCGTCATTAGCCTTCAATTTGCTGGATTCACTAGACTGACACACTGGAGCACTAACTAGATTCACCACTGGAATCTCTGCCTTTTTACTAATTGAAACATCTTCTACCTCCTTCGAGAAAACTGGACCAAACACACGACCACTACGGGTCACCTTCACAATATCAGTTATACTCACCACAAAGTCTGCAACTGGTAAATGAACCTCTTGAGCATTCTCCACCATTGTGGCGTTATATTAATAAGGCACAACTTTATCAGATGCATACGAAACAGAGCCCGCTAACCGTATTACCAACGGCGATACCGATATATTAACATTGTTTGTGTTGCTGCTATCAAATTGAATGATTACCCGCTCATGGGTCTTGAACACTAGCACTATTACGTTCACACCATCCATATCCCTTAACTGTTGAATTTGGATTACATTCTCATCCATCAACTTCTGGATATCTGTCTTGTCAATCATACACCCACAAGGGTTCACACTATAGATTGCACAACCATCATGGTCGTGCTCACAGTCACCGATCAAACACAAGGTTCTATTCATTTCCACCAACGACCTACAGATTCGTCGTACATCAAATACTCGGAAATTCCCTGGACAATCGTCTACCATGTTGACAGTACCATTACCATGAACAGGAAATGGATTAGCTTTCACATTTGGCGCTCTATCTTCAAAGGACACCATACCACTCTTCACAAGCTTTTGTACCTCATACTTCAACGGATAGCAATTCTCAATGTCGTGGCCAGGGGCTCCCTGGTGAAAGGCACAATGAAGTTCGGGTTTAAACCACCATGGAAGAGGCTCGAGAATTTGTGGAGGATTTATTGGTTGGATGAGGTTCTTGAGAATCAAAGATGGATACAATTCTACATAGGACCTAGGAATAGGGTCAAAGGAGACCTTCTTCCTCTCAAACTTTTGCTGGTTATTATTGTTGTTACTGTTGTAGTTGGTTCTTTGTTGCGGTTGTTGTTGAATCGAAATAGATTGATTGTTGGAATTGTTGGAAAACACAGGGATCACTAAAAAAACTTGATGTTGATGTTGACGAGGTTGAGAACTCTTTCTAACATGAGGCCTACTCTTCCTCCCCACAGTTACTGAATTAGTTTCCCCTCCTTCCTTTTGGAGAAACTACCCTGATACTTCTTGCTAGACGATGCTTCTTCTTTATACATACGTCCTTCACAGACTCCTTCTTCTAGCCTCATCCCCATATTTACCATTTCGATAAAGTCATTGGGGGCACTGGCCGTCATATTTTCGTAATAAAACGAACTTAGTGTCTTCAAGAAAATCTCAGAATCTCCTTTTCTTCCAATGGTGGACTAATATGGGCAGCAAGTTCCCTCCACTTCTGGGCATACTCCTTGAATGTCTCCTTATCTTTCTAAGATATAGACCTCAACTGGTCTCTATCAGGCACCATATCCATGTTATATTTGTACTTCTTGACAAAGGCTTCACCCAAGTCGTTGAAAGTACGGACACTTGCACTGTCTAACCCCATATACCATTTCAAAGCGGCACCAGTCAAACTGTCTTGGAAGTAATGAATCAGTAGCTGATCATTATCAGTTTGAGTTGACATTTTTCTGGCGTACATCACAAGGTGGCTTAGTGGACAAGTATTTCCTTTATGCTTTTCAAAGTCAGGGACCTTGAACTTCATCGGGATTTTCACATTAGGCACTAGGCAGAGCTCGGTAACACTCTTCTCAAACAAGTCTTTTCCTCTCAGAGTCTTCAACTCTTTACGCAGCTTGAGGAACTGATCCTTCATCTCGTCTATTTTTTCATATACATTTGGGCCCTCAGATGGCTCATAATGGTAGACGGTATCCTCAACACGAGGCAAAGTATGAACGACTGGAGGTGGCACTGTCATGACCGGACTAGATGCCGACATAGAAACAAAAGTGGGTGCATACCCTTCAGGCATAAAGTTTGGTGGCATTCCCCAAGGCAATCCAGCAGGCATGGAAGGACCGAATTGGCTGGCAGCAATAGGAACAGTCGAGGTGGCAACCTCAAAAATAACAGTCCTCTGGGGAGGAGTTGCAGGAGTTGGTGAAGACTGATTTTGCGCAGCAAAAACAAACTCCATCATAGCAGTCAACCGTGCAATTTCATCCTTCAGCTCTCTATTCTCTTTCTCTAAGTGTTCCATGATCTTTGGTTGATTAGCACGAGTGTTGTATCGGTGAGTCAACTTGGATGAAGCATAGAAGAATAACCAATAAGACATGTAGCGGAAGCAAACCTGCTATGCAAATGATGCATGAAATGCAATGTTTTTGTTTATTCCAAGGAACATACGAAGTTCTATTTGCAAATACTAAATAATAACAAAAGTAACAATTTGATTGACCATAAAATCTGTTTTTATTCATAAAATTTTGGAAGGATTACACTGAGTACAATTTCAGAAACTAAAATACAAATAGAAGAGAAAAGGAAACTAATCATCCTAAGGACCCCTTAGCAACTGTGTCAGATGATCTGGCTAGGGGCGCGTACTTCCTTCGGATGCGTCGAATCTCGGACTCGAAAGATGTCTTTATCTGAGCTTTCTCAAGGACAAGCTGATCAACAATCTTCTTCCAAGAACCGGAAGGCTGAGGAATACTAGAGGAAGATGGACCCTCTGGTTCTCTCTATCTCTTCACTGCTCGGTCTTCAAGAAGTTCAATAAGTGCGTCATTGTCTTTTGACTCAAGCTACAACTCCTTATGTTTTTGGCTCAAAGCATGGAACTGTACTTCCCACATCTCTCTCTCTCTCTCTTGCTTCATCTTAGAGAGGTGACGGCTTAGCCATAACCAAAGACATAGGTCTTTCACATCCGTACGACATCTTCAGTTCCAAAGCTCTCTTCTTCACCCAAATAGTGTAAGCTTCCAAAGCTACACAGTTGCACGGACCAAGCTCAGATCTTCCTTTATTATGCACACTATGCCAAGCATGTATCATCTTCTGCTTCATATGTTGGGGATCTTTACCCTCTTGATAGAATATACCTTCTAACTGAGTGTTATTAGGTTTTCCTCTCAAGGGGAACCCAAGTTGACGACGAGCCAAAGCAGGGTTGTAGTTGATTCCTCCTTGTGTACTAATGAGAGGCATATTAGAGATTTCACTACAACTATCAATAATATACAAACTAATCAATTTAGAATCATACCAAACAATATCATCATTAGTGAGAGACATAAGTCTCTGAGACCACCGTAGACATTGTTTGTTCTCCAAAAAAGCAGGCATCTGAGGCAAGTGCGAAATAAACCACTTGTGCAGAAGAGGAACACAACACACAATAGTCCCACCACCTTTAGAATGACTTAAATGCAAAGAGAAATACATGTCACCCAACAGAGTAGGAACAAGATTCCTAATCAAGAAGATCCTAATGTCGTTAACATCAACAAAACTGTGAATGTTAGGGAACACAGATAAACCATAGATGAGCAACACAAAGATAGATTCAAAAGCATCCATACTACCGGCTTGAGCAAAAACAATAGCCTTACCAATTAGGAACTCAGAAGTCAACCCCCTAATTCCTCCTTTCTTCACCAAATAAGCATCAATCTCAGATTTCTTCAGATGAAGAGCTTCAACTATGATATGAGATATGGGAATCTCCTTCAATCCACTAAATGGTACCTTGTCAGAAACGAATATTCCCAAGAGATGGGCATACTCCTCTAACGTAGGCACAAGCTGGTAATCAGGAAAAGTGAAGCACCAGTAGAGAGGGTCATATAAATGATCCAAAACACTCAAGAGTCCTTCAACTACATCAGTAGATAATACAGACAAAAGCTTCCCATGACATTGCTTGAAGTCCAGGGGTTCTAATACAAAAGATGACAACTTCCCTAGCTCTTTCAAATCGGGCATCTGAAACTGTACTTATTAGTGTTCCTTCGTACACAATCCATGGTCTGAAATATTTGCAAATACGATCTTAGTTCCTTGAAATTTATTTTTCTGTGATGAATGTTATGATGCGCATGTATGCATGAATGCAAAAATCACAAACAAGGGATCACACACAAGGAAAACACAAACAAAGGCTAAGGGATGGATCAAATCATCATCAAGATCAATCATCCATTTTGGTTGATTATGGTTTTCACCTTATCAACACCCAATTTCCATTGATATTGACGATACTTGATCGGATCAACCGAGAATTAAAGGGCTTGTTGTGAGTCACGAGCATGGAGTCAGGTTAAGAACCATCCCAAAGGAGTGTACTAAGGATAAAAACTTGCAGGCCATGTTCTAAAAAATTCCCAGAGTCTTGATTCCATTTATTGGATATTACAGGTTAGGATGACTAACTCATCAACCCATAATATTCTCAAGAGAAACTCGTCTGAGTGTAGTATTGTGTAACAAGTGTTATCAGGTCTACACCTGAACAGTCTCCGCACTACGTCCTAAATAGGCCAAGTTGGGTTAAATGTTCTATAGTCATCAACTTCTCGGACCCCAAATCAGAGAAAGTAATTCCTAACTACAAATGACTTGTGTGACATTAGTAACTCCAAAAGGGTCTCCAATGAGTAGATGGGTCTCAAGCCAAATTATTAAGGACTACTCCACACAAGTTAAACATGACTATACCATCCTCCTATCTTAATTGCACTCAAGTTCGGGTTAGAACTTATCTCACCACTCAAAGATCACCAAGCACAACAAGCATATTATATCATACAAACAAATATACAAACATCAAATATGCAAATATATACACATATAGAAAAGTAGGCTAAACCCACTAAGGACTACTCCCCAGAAGAGTCGCCACTTAATTTTTGTAGCGATAAATTCATGAACATCAAGTTATGAATAAGCTTAACGTCAATAAAACTAGAGTCGCCATCGATGTAAGACCCCGATTTTGACCCTAAGATCCCTCATGCTATCTCATCATATGCATTGGCATTTGGATCACACCTTGACATCCTCCTTACCCTCACCCATTGGGTTTACATTGGGAGAGATCACCAAGCACAATTTGATTGTATCATACTTTGTATTCTTATCATCTTTACTAACCAAAATACCAAAAATATGTCTTTGCATTTGTCTAACTCTTTTGTAGGTAAGACACATGCTCACCTTTGATCTATCAAGCTCATATCTAGGGTTCAAGACCCTCATGGCAAGGATCTCAATCAAGACTTGATCTACAATAGCTTTAGACATCATATATGGATCCTAATGAGCTTCACATAATATTTTGATCAAGAATTCATCAAGAGTTTGGAGTTGGTTTGCCTTGGAAACCCTAATTCATCTGGGTATCTTGTGTTACTTCTTCACCAAGCTTCTTCAAAAATTGATCTAATATTTCAAGGGATACTTCAAATTTTATCATCTTATACACATATGATTTCTCACTAGTCCCAAAAGTCAAGATAATTGCAAGCTAGCAAGT
The DNA here is from genome assembly GCF_024323335.1 of Lathyrus oleraceus. Taxonomy (NCBI): domain Eukaryota; kingdom Viridiplantae; phylum Streptophyta; class Magnoliopsida; order Fabales; family Fabaceae; genus Lathyrus; species Lathyrus oleraceus. The sequence continues at coordinate 49,035,589 of NC_066580.1, read as the reverse complement.
TGGTTAATGATGGTTGACCAGAGGAATTCATCTGATCAAAACTGGGGTCCCCTAGACCCTATCTCCTATAATTTTTATCATATCAAAATGATTCCAAGAGAAACGTTACTCTAAATGACATTACAAATAACTTTCATATTGAGGTCTAGAGCTAGTTTTTCTTGGAAAGTCATTTTTTATGGTGAAAGATTATAGGTTATTTTGTCTAAACCCTAATTTGGAGGTCAACTTCCCAAGACCATAACTTGCTCATATTTTATGATATGAAAGATTTACAAGTTTCACAATCAAATTTGAGGTGTCTACTTCAACTTTTATGTTTGGAGGAAGAGATAATTCAACTTTTATGAGCACGTGATATGAGGATACATTATAGGTCATTTTGGACCAATACCATTGAACAAATGATTTTCCTCAACTTCAAAAATGCATCACTCATTGCCAAAATTGGAAACTCACTTCAAGGGTGCAAATATCACTTGATTCAGCTATAAATAGAGACTCTATGCAATCAGAAATGGGGACTCCTTCGCGCTAGCTTTGATCAATTTTAACTACTTGTATCTCTCAATATATGCAACACGATTGAGTTTCTTTGAGGTCAAATCGAAGCAACTCAGATCATGCACCTCAAATTTCAACTCCTTCTATCTCTTAATATACTTGGAGTTAGGATGAATTGAGGCCAGATTCGTGCTCAGTGCCATTTTTACTTTAAAATCATGTCCTTCTTTTTAATTTTAGTGATGGTTATGATTTGACTAGTTCGGAGAGGCTCGCCTGAGAAGGAGACCGAAGCTTTGCTTCAGTGATAAGTTGGCAAGGTCTAGAGCCACATGACCTGTTTGAATTAATCTAATCACACGCGTTGGTTTGAATGACCTTGTTTATGGCGCGCTGACTAGAGTCCATCATGGATTGCGCGTTTGTGGTCACTTGATCTGTCACCTCAATTAATGAGGGAGATCAAGTGGTCCACCTTTTTTCTGATTATTTGATTTTCATTTTATTTGTGTTATTTTCATTAATTCATATTAATTTTAATATTGATCCAAAAAATATGAGAGTTTCACCAATTTTTTTTAAATAAATTCCTCTTTCATTTTCTGAATTAAAATTATTTTTGGATCATTATTAATATTTTTCATGATTTAATTGATTTTTTGAATATTTTTAATTGTTTAAAAATAGTTTTAAGTTTCAAAAAATAATGAAATTTTTTCTCCAAGGTCCTTTGACCTTGTTTGACCTATGATAAATCTCTTGGCCATTTATTTGGTGTTTTGATGAGGTTTTAGGAATTTGGCAAACCATAATTTAATTTAATGCATTTTTTAATTGTTTTTAATCGATTAAATGCCAAATAAATTGTGTTGAGCTTTCATTATTGCCTTGTTGAGTTTGAATTGTGTTGTTGGGCCTTGGTCAAGATTGATTTGACTTTGTTAAGTTAAGATCATTGGATTTTGGGGATTTATGAAATGTACATTTCATCTCCCAAAATGAATGAATGATCTTAATTTGATAAAAGTCCTCCTTTGACCAAGTGTGTTGGTTCCATTCCCCCATGTAGGAGGAAATTCATGATCATCAAGTTATGGATAAGCTAGAGATCAAATAACAAGAGTCGCCACCGCGCTTTTATTGTTTCCAAGGGAAAAGGGAAAAAGTATGAACAAAACCCAAAAAGTAAGAAGTTTTCAAATTAAAACTAATAAAATGTCAGAGATTACAGGTAAGGGGGTTGGTTACACAGAGGGAAGGTGTTAGCATCCAAAGTGTCCTAGGAACTCCTAGGGAGCCCTTTTTGTGTGCATATGTACTTGGTATAAAGTGATGTTTACAAAGAAATAGAATGAGGGGGGGGGGGGTGGATGAGAAAAGAATTCATTAATTATATTTTTGTATTTGACAAGACCTTCGGTCTTGTGCCTACATACCAAGATAAAAATGAGGGATCAAAACCTCGTAGTTCGTGATACAAATTTCAAAGTGGATGCATTGCTTTTAACAAAAATTAAGTTTTAAAGGAACAAAGGCCTAAAAATGGTTTGAATGAGTTAGTTCTTTTTGGCTTTTTGAAAGTTTAAGTCAAATATAGTTAAGTCTATTTACAAGTTTGATTTAAGAAAAGAAGTTTGAAAATGCAACGGCATAAGGGCAAAGTTTCTATCTTTTTTGTAAAAGTGGTCAAAGTTTAGAACAAAAGTATTTCACACAAAGAAGATTTTGAAAAAATGAAGGGAGAGATTTTGAAATTAAAGAAATGGGGAGAAGATGAAGAGACTATCCTACGTATAAAATTAAAAGTTTTAGAGTCGAAAAGATCTTACCAAATGGGTAGCAATCCAATAGACAAGAATGTCAATAGAAACCAAGAATTCCCCAGGACTTTTAGAATCAAGCAACACACAAATGCACAATTATATTATCTTGAAGAGCAAGGCATTAAATAAAGATGGCCACATCCAAGTTTATCCATTCCATGATCTTCTCCAAAATAGCCCATGCAACAAATGAATTCCACAAGTCACTGGTTCAAAATAACAACTTCACAATGATCATGTTGCAGATGAACTTAGAGATGTCTTCAAAGATGTATCAGATGAATTTAAAATTGCAAGCACTTGATTTCTCAGCAAGTTGACATTGGCCAAGTCCTTTAGCATAAGAAGGTTTCCTAGATTCTAAGTCCATTTGTCCAAGATCAAGCCAACAATCCACACAAAAGTTTTTTAGGGTTTTTTTTATTATTATGTACATCAATGGTCAAAGACCATACAAACAAGCAAAGTATACACAAGCAAGATATATCACACAATATGGTCCAAGTGGACAAAGTGAAAATTGCATTAATATAAACAATTAGAATGATATGAACAATGGCAAATGAATAGGGGGCAAAAATTAAATGGCATTAAAGTAAAGGACTTGAAATTAAAAGTTAGTTGTTAATGAGTTAGAAGTTAGTATTGTTTTGCTTTTCCTTTTTTATTTTCAAGACATTCTTTGGAGAACACTCAACCCACTTATCACAAGCATGAATCCTTGAGCCAAAACATCTTCCAAAGGAAGGAAAGAAGGCCAAGTTTCCACACAATACCATGAAGGAGGGGAGACTTACAATCTCACTAACTAGAATGCTTATGCCTTTTATATCACAAATTTAGCGCTATGTTAAGCAATCGTAATTGTACTTATGTAGAAGTCACAACTATTTGATGTCGGGCAATAGAATTTTGGTGTTAATGTATGTTAGAGACATAATATAATGGACAATGCTCATGAAACATACCACACACAAAAAGAATATGCAAAAGGTGTGGCCTAATCTCATCCATACTCATGTCAATTTTTCAATCAACTAGCATTAGGACTTTGAGATATCATAGGCCAAATGAGATGAATGCATAAAGAAGGGGAATGAGATGAAGAGGGGGGGGGGGGGGGGGGAATGAATCAAAACACAAATTGGTCAAAGGAGGACTTTTACCAAATTAATATCATCCATTCATTTTGGGAGATGGAATATACATTCCATCAATCCCCTAAATCCAATGATATTAATTTGACAAAGTCAAATCAACCTTGACCAAGGCCCAAAAACAAGAGTCAAACATAAACAAGCCATCACAATTGGTCAACAAATTTATTTGACATTTATTCAAATTAAAATACTAAAATAGTGCATTTAAACTAAATATAGTTTGTCCAATTCCTAAAATCTCATCAAAACATCAAAGAATGGCCATGAGATTTATCATAGGTCAAACAAGGTCAAAGGACCTTGGAGAAAAAAATTCATAATTTTTGGACATTTAAAAATATCTTTAAACAATTAAAAATAAATGCAAAATCAATTAATTCATGAAAAATATTAATAATGATCCAAAAATTAATTTTAATTCAGAATATGAAAGAGAAAAATATTTGAAAATATTTGGTGAAAGTCCCATATTTTTTGGATCAATATTGAATTTAAGATGAATTATTGAAAATAATGCAATTAAAATAAAAATTAAAATATCAGAAAAAACGTGGACCACTTGATCCCCCTCATTAATTGAGGTGGCAGATCAAGTGGCCAGAAACACGCGTTCCACCGTGCACATGAGTCAGCGCGCCATAACATTGGTATTCAAAAGGAACGATCGTGATTAAAACAAATTACATGGATCCTATGGCTGTGAGACATGCCAGCGCATGGCCGGAGCTGTAGCTCTGGTCTTCTTATCCGGTGGACCTCACTGGACTGGTCCACCATCAACCATCACCAAAATTAAAAACAAGGACATGATTTCAAAGTAAAAATGACACTGAGTTCGAATCTGGCCTCAATTCACTCTAACTCCAAGTATATTGAGAGATACATGAAGTTGAAATTTGAGGTACATGAATTGAGTTGCTTCGATTTGGCCTCAAAGCATCTCAATCTTCTTGCCTATATTGGTAGGACTTCAGACAACCAAAGAATCAATAGAATTAAGCAATAATTTGAGAGAATCGAAGAGATCAAAATTTCTAGAAAATACCTTCAATGGAGGTCTGGATTCAACTGATCTTGATCTTGCTCGTGCTTGATCTCATTCCAAATGCTTGCAGAAGGAGGATTGAATGCTTAAAAGGCTGTGGATTCCTGGAGATATGAATTTCAAAACAGTGGAAATTCAACCTCAAATTCAAATGAATTTCTCAGGTTTATCCTTTGCAAAGTGAGAGTTAGAGATGGGGGATCAAAGTTCGCGCGAATGTGTCTTGATTGTTGAGCATATGAGGCTCTATTTATAGCTGAATCCATTGCTTTTTGCACACTTGAAATCACTTTCCAAATTTGGTCATTGATGATGCATGGGTGCATGGGCGCGCATAGGCCCATAAAAGCATTGCCATAAGTCCACAAATGGATGTTAGATAGTCTGAATTCACCTTGGATTGCAAGGCAAGTGTGCATTTGGATTTGAAGTTTGATCTTTGCCAAGTGATGACACCATGTTCATGCCATGCGCAACCTATGCATTCCTTGCCCAAAATGGATGAATTTGAGCTCTTTGGAAAGGTGAGATCAAGAGGAACAACTTTCATGTTCAACACTTTTTCATTTGGATCTTGCAACTTATAGAAATTTGAGGTGGAAGCTTGGAAATGTTTGACATATCAAAAGTTTTCTAAGTGTCAAGCCATATGTCTCAAAATTCCACCTTGCTTAACTTTTTATATGAGCTTCAAATTAGAAAGGTGTATTCATCAAAGTTTTATCTCTCTCAAAGACCTTCAAAATGGTCACCAATTTAATGTGATTTGGATTTAAAATGATAGAGTTATGCATTTTTGAAGTTTGGAAAAATCACTTGATCAATGGTATAGGTCAAAAGTGACCTATAATGTAACCTCATATCACATGCTCCAAAAAGTTGAATTAGCTCCCACTCCAAATGTAACACCCCAAATATTGTTAGAGTAATTTAAATATTATTTAATATGATCATTGGAAGGTAAAAGGAATTATTAAATAATATTGGGAATTATTATTATTATTATTATAGGTGTTATTTATTTTAATAATAATTAAATAATAAAATAAATGGAATATGAAGAGTGGAAGGGTAAAAGTGGAAATTTGATAAGAGGCCAAAGGGAGAACTCAAAGTGTTTTTCACGTATTTTTGCCTCAGAGTCAGAGAAAAGGGAAAACGCTGAAGAGAAAGAGAAGAAAGAGGAAAAAGGCCAAAGATTGCTCAGAACTTCCTTCAATCCAAAGAGGTAAGGGGTCTGAACCTTATTAAACAATAATATGCTGAAAATGGTGAAATATTGGATGAACGAAAATGGGGATTTTAATCGAAGGAATTCGTAGAAATTATATGCAATGATGTTAGGATTTGGGAAATCGAATAGGGGACTAATTGTATTAGATGATATGAGTGATTTTGTGTGAAATTGGGCCGTGGAAAGATGAATTTGGATAGATCTCGTAGCAGAGAAAGCCATTGCAGATCTGGAAATCTGGTTTCTGGTCATACGCGTATGGCACTAGGCAATACGCGTATGAGATTGCTGGTACGCGTATGGCACTAGGCAATACGCGTATGGATGAGGAAGATGATGTTTTGGTCGTGTTTTGGTCTCTGTTGGTACGCGTATGGAAATGTGATACGCGTAGCATACGCGTATGGGTATGAGCAATACGCGTATGGATTTGGGCAGGCGCGGGCAATACGCGTATGGGCATAGGCAATACGCGTATGGGCAGACTTGTGGTTTTCCTGGACTGTTGTTGTGCAGTTGTTGATTGTTTAGGCTGAGCGAGGTAACTTAGCTGATGCAAGATATACGAGGATTCATTTCCCGTTGTTTTGAGTAGTATAGATATTAGTAGAGTGTGATAATACTGTGTTTGATTATATGGCATGATGTGATATGCTCTTGTGATAGAATGTGTTAATGATGATGATAACATGACTATATGATGCTGTTGTTGCTATGTTGATTATGATGCATGCTTGGTGTGCATGCATTCATGAAAGGCCGATGCCTAGTGATGAACGGACTGAGTTCCAATGATGTTGTTGACTCCGGGCTTGTTGAGAGGCTTGGTTCCTTGCGGGGAACTCGGATTCTATGGTGATGAATCTGGGAGTGGTGATCCTGTAGTTGGTCACAAAATGGGTATACCGAGTCGTGTTGAGTCATGGATGGGTGTGTGCATTGCATTTGATATGTTGTTTTGTTGATGTTCATGAGTATGTGGATTATGATGATTATGATGAGCTGTGTTGCATATGTGAAATATATTTATGTTTATATTTCTGTCGTTATATTATTATTTAATAATGTAATTCTCACCCCTTCTGCATGTGTTTATGTTCATCTATGATGAGCAATGTGCAGATAAAGAGGAGTAGCTATTGTTGAGGTTTGAAGAATAAGTGTAGAGTTATTCTACAGAGTCGAGTCAAATGCTCTGGTCATGTGACACCGGGGTTATGGGATTCGATAGATAATTGGTTATTATTTACGTTGTTTATGATGACTAATATGTTGAGATGCTTTGTTGAGATAATGTTGAAACATTATTATGAATTGTTATATGATGAATGATAATATTTGTGTTGTTGTCCGCTGCGAAGTTTTAATAAAATAAATAATATGTTTTATGTTGTGATGCGATAAGTGTTATGTTGTAAGAAATGTAAACTCTTCTACATGTTGTACTCTGATAATTTATTTAAATATGTCGTTTGGGTAGAAGGGTGTTACATTAGTGGTATCAGAGCATGGTCAGTCCAGTCGAGTCATAATGTGATGTTTTCCCTGTTGGTCGATTAGTGTAAATGACACTGTCGATATTTAACGGTTGTAGTTGTGTCGTGCAGAGTATGGCTGGAGAAAATGACCGTGCGATTGCTGAGGCTTTGGCTGCTATGGCGCAGGCTATGCAGGCGCAGCAGAATCCGCCGGTCGACGAGTTTAAGAATTTGGGAAGGTTTTTGAAGAATAACCCTCCTACATTCAAGGGGCGCTATGATCCAGATGGTGCTCAGATTTGGCTGAAGGAAATTGAGAAGATTTTCCGGGTGATGACGTGTACTGAAGCACAGAAGGTGCAGTTTGGTACGCATATGTTATCTGAAGAGGCTGAAAACTGGTGGGACAACACTCGACAGAGGATTGAAGTACCAGGTGCTGAGATGACTTGGGAAAGGTTCAAGGCGGCCTTTCTGGAGAAATATTTTCCTGCTGATGTGCGATGTAAGAAGGAGATGGAATTTCTGGGACTGAAGCAGGGTAACATGTCTGTTGCTGATTACGCTTCGAAGTTTGAGGAGCTGGTGCAGTATTGTCCTCATTATAATAATGCTGATGCTGAGGAATCCAAGTGTGTCAAGTTTGAGAACGGGTTGCGTCCCGAGATCAAACAAGGCATTGGTTACCAGGAGATTCGTAGGTTTCCTACACTGGTTAACAAGTGCAGGATATTTGATGAAGATAGCAAGGCTAGGACTGCTCACTACAAGAGTTTTAGTGAGAAGAAGAATAAGGATCGTGGTAGTCCTTATGCATCTCCGAATGGTAAAGGTAAGCAGAAAGTGGTAGATGGGAAGAAGCCAAGTGGGGGAGGATCTCCCATAGCTGGTAAATGTTTCAAGTGTGGCGAGCCAGGCCACCGCGCTGATAGCTGTACCAAGAAAGTGCTGAGATGTTTCCGATGCGGTCAGGCTGGACATAGAGTTACTGAATGTAAGGATGCTGGTCCGACATGTTTTAATTGTGGCGAGAAAGGCCATATCAGTTCGCAGTGCTCGAAACCGAAGAAGGCGGCTACTGCAGCTCATACTACTGGTAGGGTGTTTGCTCTGAGTGGGGCTGAAGCTCCTAAAGAAGATAATCTGATTAAAGGTACTTGCTTGATTAATAATGTTGAATTGCTTGCTATTGTTGACACTGGTGCTACTCATTCGTTTATTTCGTATGAGTGTGCGACCAGGATTGGTGTGATTATGTCGTCCCTAGGCGGAAGTATGGTGATAGATACTCCTGCTAATGGTTCTGTGAAGACTTCTGTTGTCTGTCGAGGTTGTCATTTGACGATCTTTGAGAGAGAGTTCGTGGTTGATTTGGTGTGCTTACCCTTGCACCAAATTGATATTATTCTGGGAATGAATTGGCTAGAATTCTATGGCGTGTTTATCGACTGCTATAGGAAGACGGTGCGGTTTTCTGAAGTTGGTGAGAATGATGAGGCAAGATTTCTATCTGCTAGGCAGGTGGGGGATTTTGTGAGAGATGAAGCTCAGATATTCGCTTTATTTGCGTCTCTGCAATCGGATAAGAAAGTGGTGAGTGTAGATTTGCCTGTTGTCTGCGAATTTCAGGATGTGTTTCCGGAGGATGTAAGTGATTTACCTCCAGAACGTGAAGTCGAATTTGCCATTGACTTAGTACCAGGTACGAGCCCAGTGTCGATGTCTCCTTATAGAATGTCGGCAACTGAATTAGTTGAATTGAAGAAGCAACTTGAAGAATTGCTTGAGAAGAAGTTTGTGCGTCCAAGTGTTTCTCCTTGGGGTGCACCAGTATTGTTAGTGAAGAAGAAAGAAGGTACGATGAGGTTGTGTGTCGATTACCGGCAGTTGAATAAAGTGACTATCAAGAATCGGTATCCATTGCCGAGGATTGATGATTTGATGGACCAGTTGGTCGGAGCTCATGTTTTCAGTAAGATTGATTTACGGTCGGGTTATCATCAGATCCGAGTGAAGTCAGATGATATTGCAAAGACTGCTTTCCGTACGAGGTATGGTCATTATGAATACACTGTGATGCCGTTCGGTGTGTTTAATGCTCCAGGTGTGTTTATGGAATATATGAATCGTATATTTCATCCGTACCTTGATAATTTTGTTGTGGTGTTCATAGATGATATATTGATATATTCTAAGACGGAAGAAGAGCATGCAGGACATCTGAGAATTGTTTTGCAGGTGTTAAGAGAAAAGAAATTATATGCAAAGTTATCTAAATGTGAGTTCTGGTTGAAGGAAGTGAGTTTCCTTGGCCATGTGATTTCGAGTGGTGGGATTTCTGTTGATCCGGCTAAAGTTGATGCTGTATTACAGTGGGAGACTCCGAAGTCTGCTACTGAGATACGCAGTTTTCTGGGGTTAGCTAGTTATTATCGCAGATTTATTGAGGGCTTCTCTAAGTTGGCATTGCCGTTGACGCAGTTGACTAAGAAGGGTCAAGTATATGTGTGGGATGCAGCTTGTGAAGCGAGTTTTGTTGAGTTGAAGAGGCGGTTGACCAGTGCTCCAGTGTTGATCTTGCCTAATCCTGGTGAGTCCTTCGTTGTTTATTGTGATGCTTCTTTGATGGGTCTTGGTGGTGTTTTGATGCAGAATGGTAAAGTTGTAGCTTATGCTTCTAGACAGTTGAAAGTTCATGAGAGGAATTATCCTACGCATGATCTAGAACTTGCAGCTGTTGTATTTGTGTTGAAAATGTGGAGGCATTATCTGTATGGTTCCAGATTCGAAGTGTTCAGTGATCACAAGAGTCTGAAGTACCTGTTTGATCAGAAAGAGTTAAATATGAGGCAGAGAAGGTGGTTAGAATTACTGAAGGATTTTGACTTTGAATTGAGTTATCATCCCGGTAAGGCTAATGTAGTTGCAGATGCGCTGAGTAGAAAGTCTCTACATATGTCTATGATGATGGTTCGGGAGCTGGAGTTAATTGAACAGTTCCGTGATATGAGTTTGGGTTGTGAAGTTGCCGCTGATAGTGTAAAGTTGGGTATGCTGAAGTTGACTAGTGGAATTCTGGAAGATATTCGAAATGATCAGCAAGTTTATGTCGCTCTAGTTGATCATATTACTATGGTTAACCAGGGTAATGGTGGTAATTTTGAGATTGATGAGAATGGCATCCTGCGATTTAAAGGTAGAGTTTGTGTTCCTGAGGTGTCTGAATTGAAAAAGAGTATTCTTGAAGAGGGCCATAGGAGTGGATTGAGTATCCATCCAGGTGCAACTAAAATGTATCAAGATTTGAAGAAGTTGTTTTGGTGGGCTGGTATGAAAAGAGATGTTGCTAAGTTCGTGTATGCCTGTTTGACTTGTCAGAAGTCAAAGATTGAACATCAGAAACCGGCAGGTATGATGCAACCTTTGAAGATTCCTGAATGGAAGTGGGATAGCATTTCCATGGATTTTGTGACAGGATTGCCGAGGACGACGAAAGGTAATGATTCTATTTGGGTGATTGTGGATCGATTGACTAAATCGGCGCATTTCTTGCCGATGAAGATTAATCACTCTTTAGAGAAGTTGGCAGAGTTGTATATTGAGGAGATAGTGAGGCTGCATGGTATTCCATCCAGTATTGTGTCTGATAGAGATCCCAGATTTACTTCTAGATTTTGGGAAAGTTTGCAGAAAGCGTTGGGAACTAAGTTGAGGTTGAGTTCAGCTTATCATCCTCAGACTGATGGTCAGACCGAAAGAACTATCCAATCCTTGGAGGATTTGTTGAGAGCTTGTGTGTTGGAGCAGAGTGGTTCTTGGGATAGTTATTTGCCGTTGGTGGAGTTTACTTATAATAATAGTTTTCATGCTAGTATCGGTATGGCTCCATATGAAGCATTGTATGGTCGGAGGTGTAGAACTCCATTGTGTTGGTATGAATCAGGTGAGAGTGTTGTACTCGGACCGGAGATTGTGCAGCAGACGACTGAAAGGGTTAAGATGATTCAGGAGAAAATGAAGATTTCTCAGAGTCGTCAGAAGAGTTATCATGATAAGAGGAGAAAGGCACTTGAGTTCCAAGAGGGAGATCACGTGTTCTTGAGAGTTACTCCGACGACAGGTGTGGGTAGAGCTTTAAAGTCTAAAAAGCTTACTCCGAGGTTTGTGGGTCCGTATCAGATTTTGAAGAGGGTTGGGGAAGTGGCGTATCAGATAGCTTTACCGCCGTCGCTTTCTAATCTGCATGATGTGTTTCATGTATCTCAGTTGAGAAAATATATTGCGGATCCTTCGCATGTTGTTCAGTTGGATGATATCCAGGTGAGGGATAATTTGACCGTTGAGGTGTTGCCAATTCGGATAGATGACCGAGAAGAGAAGACCCTGAGAGGTAAGAAGATTGCTCTAGTGAAAGTTGTTTGGGGAGGTCCAGCTGGTGAGAGCTTGACTTGGGAGCGTGAAGATCAGATTAAGGAGTCGTATCCGGCTCTATTTGCTTGAGGTATGTTTTCGAGGACGAAAACTTCTAAAGTGGGGGAGAGTTGTAACACCCCAAATATTGTTAGAGTAATTTAAATATTATTTAATATGATCATTGGAAGGTAAAAGGAATTATTAAATAATATTGGGAATTATTATTATTATTATTATTATAGGTGTTATTTATTTTAATAATAATTAAATAATAAAATAAATGGAATATGAAGAGTGGAAGGGTAAAAGTGGAAATTTGATAAGAGGCCAAAGGGAGAACTCAGAGTGTTTTTCACGTATTTTTGCCTCAGAGTCAGAGAAAAGGGAAAACGCTGAAGAGAAAGAGAAGAAAGAGGAAAAAGGCCAAAGATTGCTCAGAACTTCCTTCAATCCAAAGAGGTAAGGGGTCTGAACCTTATTAAACAATAATATGCTGAAAATGGTGAAATATTGGATGAACGAAAATGGGGATTTTAATCGAAGGAATTCGTAGAAATTATATGCAATGATGTTAGGATTTGGGAAATCGAATAGGGGACTAATTGTATTAGATGATATGAGTGATTTTGTGTGAAATTGGGCTGTGGAAAGATGAATTTGGATAGATCTCGTAGCAGAGAAAGCCATTGCAGATCTGGAAATCTGGTTTCTGGTCATACGCGTATGGCACTAGGCAATACGCGTATGAGATTGCTGGTACGCGTATGGCACTAGGCAATACGCGTATGGATGAGGAAGATGATGTTTTGGTCGTGTTTTGGTCTCTGTTGGTACGCGTATGGAAATGTGATACGCGTAGCATACGCGTATGGGTATGGGCAATACGCGTATGGATTTGGGCAGGCGCGGGCAATACGCGTATGGGCATAGGCAATACGCGTATGGGCAGACTTGTGGTTTTCCTGGACTGTTGTTGTGCAGTTGTTGATTGTTTAGGCTGAGCGAGGTAACTTAGCTGATGCAAGATATACGAGGATTCATTTCCCGTTGTTTTGAGTAGTATAGATATTAGTAGAGTGTGATAATACTGTGTTTGATTATATGGCATGATGTGATATGCTCTTGTGATAGAATGTGTTAATGATGATGATAACATGACTATATGATGCTTTTGTTGCTATGTTGATTATGATGCATGCTTGGTGTGCATGCATTCATGAAAGGCCGATGCCTAGTGATGAACGGACTGAGTTCCAATGATGTTGTTGACTCCGGGCTTGTTGAGAGGCTTGGTTCCTTGCGGGGAACTCGGATTCTATGGTGATGAATCTGGGAGTGGTGATCCTGTAGTTGGTCACAAAATGGGTATACCGAGTCGTGTTGAGTCATGCATGGGTGTGTGCATTGCATTTGATATGTTGTTTTGTTGATGTTCATGAGTATGTGGATTATGATGATTATGATGAGCTGTGTTGCATATGTGAAATATATTTATGTTTATATTTCTGTCGTTATATTATTATTTAATAATGTAATTCTCACCCCTTCTGCATGTGTTTATGTTCATCTATGATGAGCAATGTGCAGATAAAGAGGAGTAGCTATTGTTGAGGTTTGAAGAATAAGTGTAGAGTTATTCTACAGAGTCGAGTCAAATGCTCTGGTCATGTGACACCGGGGTTATGGGATTCGATAGATAATTGGTTATTATTTACGTTGTTTATGATGACTAATATGTTGAGATGCTTTGTTGAGATAATGTTGAAACATTATTATGAATTGTTATATGATGAATGATAATATTTGTGTTGTTGTCCGCTGCGAAGTTTTAATAAAATAAATAATATGTTTTATGTTGTGATGCGATAAGTGTTATGTTGTAAGAAATGTAAACTCTTCTACATGTTGTACTCTGATAATTTATTTAAATATGTCGTTTGGGTAGAAGGGTGTTACACCAAACATAAAAGTTGAAGTAGACACATTTAATTTGATTGTAAAACTTGGAAATCTTTTATCTCATAAAAATTGAGCAAGTTATGGCGTTGGGAAATTGACTTTCAAATTAGGGTTTAGACAAAATGACCTATAATGATTCAACATAGAAAATGATTTTCCAAGCAAAAATAGCTCTATCTCTCAACATTAAAGTTGTTTGGAATGTCATTTAGAGTAAGTTTTCTCTTGGAATCATTTTCATATGGTGAAAAGTGTAGGAGATATGGTCTAGGGAGACTCAGTTTTGATCAGATGAATTCATCTGGCCAACCACCATCAACCAACTTGCTAATTTCCAATTATCTTGACTTTATAGGATCATAGTAGATAATATATGCATAATATGATGAATTTTGAAGTGTCCATTGAGAAATTTGATCAATTGGTGAGATAGCTTGTTGGAGAAGTTACATAAGATACCCAGTCAAACTAGGGTTTCCAAGGCAAATCACCCTCAAACTCTTGAAGAAAACTTGATAAATATAATATGTAGAGAACATTGGGACTCATATATGATGCTCATAGCCACTCTTGGATCAATTATTGGTTGTGCTCTTTATTCATGAGGGTCTCAAACCCTAGATGTGAACTTGATGAATCAATGAGATCATGCCCTTCCTACAAAAGAGTTAGGCAAACGAAAAGACATGTTTTTGGTATTTTGGTTAGTGAAATGATAAAATACAAGTATGATATTAAATACAAAGTACTTGGTGATCTCTCCCAAAACAAACCCAATGAAAGAAGGGTAAGGAGGATGCCAAGGTATGATCCCAATGCTAATGCTTATGATGAAATTGCATGAGGGATCTTAGGGTCAAAATTGGGGTCTTACACCCCCTCTTCATCTCATTCCCCTTCTTTATTCATTCATGTCATGGACCTATGATATCTCAATATCCTAAGGCTAGTTGATTGCAAAATCAACATGAGTATGTGTAGCGGGGTATTCGTTACCTTTAGATTTATTGACTAGATCAAAAGTAAATCATACAATTCGAGTCGCCACTGCACTTCTATTTATCCAAAGGAAAGGTTAGAAAGCGAACAAAAACCGAGAAGTTTTATCAAATCAAAAACTAATAAAAATGTCAGAGATTTGGGTAAGGGGGTTGGTTATGCAATGGGAAGGTTTTAAGCACCCAAAACATCCTTAGTACTCTAAGGGAGCCCTTTTTGCAAATGTTGTATGGTAGGTTGGTATTTGTGAAAATATTTGTGCAAACATGATTAGGGAGATGAGAAAAGAATATACAATATTATTTACAATTTTATTATTTGAATGGATAAACCCATTGCCTACGTACCATCACAAAGGTAAGATCAAAACCTCGTAGTTCGGGGTAAAAAATCTCAAAATAAGTTGGTGAATTGATTGGTCAAAAGCCTTAAGGTATTTTTTTATCAAAGGGAGAAAACTCAACCTAAACCAACAATCCACCATGTGAGGAGAGCTTCAACATACTAGTGAGGGATCCACCCTATAATAAGTATGGAAGACTTATAGTCCAATCACTAAGGATGAGGTGAGGTTTACATCAACCACTATTATAACTCAAACCTATGGCTAATGTTTATGAAAAAAGGTTTTAACAAAGGTGGCCATTGGAACCACAAAAACAATTTGAAGTGAGTTAGATTTACCAATTAGAAGTATTCAAAAAATGAAGTCAAAGTTGACTTAAGATTCAATTCAAAATAAGTATTAATGAAAAGAGTTTGAAAAATCAAAGGCCATATGGCCTAGGTTTCTAGTTTTGAAAACAATGTCAATGTTTGCACAAAATAAGTTTGGCTTGGGTTAGAGTGGAGAGAAGAAGAAAAGGGCTAGTCCTAAACATGCAAAGATGAGAGAAGAGAATAAAACCCTTGGAGTTCCTTTCTTGAGATAATAAAGATGATCCAAGATGCTCCTTTCCTTTGGACTTAGCAATTAACTCAAGCAATCAAGCAAATATTTGTAGCACCTCAAATTTGCACCCCCCATTTGTACATTCATTTCATTTTTAGGTCATTAACATTGCATTAACATTGCATAATACCTTGCATCTTATCAATCAAGACTGGTATCAGGAGAATTCATTTGAGCAGGAGACCAAGGTTTTCCCTGAGATGAAGGCCCTATGATTGTTCTAGAGAGCTTACATGAATCAAGGTTCATTTTGAAGCCATTGAACCAAGTGTTAGAGGCTCAAAGTCCACAGTGCAGTTTTAGGTCATTTGGGGCCCATAAAAGTCAACTACAAGTCAACTGAGGGCTAAGAGGTGGAGAAATGGTTTGAGACACTTCATTCATGTCCCCAAGAGGTTTATTCAACATGTCAAACTCATGCCTTGAAGATTTTGAAGCCAGATCAAAAGGTTCCCAAAATGGAAAGTGACATGTAATTTCAAGTTTCCAAAAATGGAAAGTTTTTGGACCAACTTCAACTTGACTTTCCAACATCAAAGAAGCTTCAAATGAAATTTTGTCCAACATGAAAGTTGAAGATCTTTCTCTCCCATTTCCAAAAAGTCCAAGATCATGAGCATATGATGAATGGTTGAGAAGATATGATCAAATCATTGCCAAGTGTGCATGGAACTTCAAAAGGCCATAACTTTTGATTCATAACTCCAAATTCAGTGCCTCTTTTTGCAAAATGTTTCTCATGACATGAACTTTCCAAATCATTCATCACATTGCAGAAAATTTGAACATATGATCATTTGCTTATTCATGAATATTTTGGAGGAAAATTCATAAATTCAAAATTGGTGCATTACATGAACTAATTTCTATTGCCATTGTGTTCATAAAATGATTTTGAGTGAATTTGACCATGTACATGGTACTGTTCACGTGAGAATGCTCCATGCACCACCAATTTTCAAATTTTTGCCACACACCTTATTTTGCTAATCTCTAATTAACCAATTGCTAATCGCATTTTCAGTAGGATTAGGACACCATATAAATACATAATCCTAACAGAATTGAGGAGAATTCACCATTTCTAGATCTAGATTGAATTTCCCTCCAAAATTTTCTCTCCACCAAAATTCAAATTTCTTCCACATAAGCCTTCATTTTTCTTCCATATTCTTGTTCTCTGGTGTTGATTTAGTATAGATCAAGCATTGGATCATCAAATTTGGACCAGAATCGTGTGGTGCAAGCTCAAGAACACAAACATGGAAGTTCAGATTTGAGCAAGATCCAAGCAGTTGCAAGCCTCAATTCATTCATCAATCTTCATAACAAGTGCTCAGGAGTGTATTGGAAGCTTGCCAGGCCTTGAAACTGCAGATTCCAGAAGTTGATCTTCAAGAGGTAGGTTTTTCGAAGCTCCTAATTCTCAAAACTATTGCCATGATAGTGTAGATCTCATGATGCTGATCAATCTGGTGAAAATTTCATGTGAAATGATGTACTATTGACTGAGATATGCGTGTTTAAAGTTTTGTGGATCGAAATGTTTTTGCTCGAATCTCTTAATCCATAGCTTGTTTGGCTGAAATTCTGATTGATCTGTAACCTACATTGGAAGAGATTTCTATTAATGTCATTTTTATGGAATTCTGAAAAATTTGTGATGATGTTCATACTGTTCACCACCGTCTTCATGAAGAAGACGATGGTTTCCACCGTGCGCCGCCCTGCCTGTACAGGCCTAGGGTTTCTGGTTCGTTCATGATAAATGCACTGTAGAAGCGCCCATTGCCAAGGCCACGCGAGTTCGATTCTTCCTTTTTCATGTTATTTTGTTTAATTTATGCTGACGAAGCGCTTGCATGGCGCACTTTGGTAAAACCATTGGCTGTAGCTTCTTTGACTTGTCCATGTAGCCTTGACCTCTGATGTGGCTAGCCACATCAAATTAATGAAACTCAGTGTTTCATACGCTCCCTCCCTTCGATTCTGGCCGAGGCAACTTTTTTCAAATTAATTCCTCCATTCACCTTTCCCTCCATTTTCATGTACATTGTCACATTTTAATTCAAATATTTTTTGCCAACTTCAAAAATTCATATCAATTTGAAAAATCATCCAATTAATTCCAAGTTTTTGGCTACATGATCCTTGAAATGTCTAGAATTTTATGGTGTTGATTTTATGATTTTACCATTTCTGGATTTTGAATTGTGGCTAATTATGTGAACATGTATGCTTTTGTGACATTGCCTCATTCTTTTGTATCATGAAATGCTCAAAAATGATCCAATTGCCATGAAATTTTACATGATGATTCTAAACATGTTGTGTGATTTTTGAGGCTTGGTTGTGCATTTTTATCATTTGTCATTTCTGTTTTAGGCACATGCTAATATGGTATGACAATGTGTGTCACACAATTTGATGTTGATCTTCTCCATTTTCATTGCCTTGCCAATTGAGCCCCTCTGTTTATAATTTTTGGCATGGTGATTGTGTTTGATATATGGTGTACTCATGAAAATTTCCAGAATTGTTTGAGTCATTTCTGTTTTAATGTGGAATTTTGATTCTTGATGGTCAATTGTATGCACCTTTTGCTTGCCTTGCCTTCTCTTGGTTGAATGATGACTTTGCTTAATGATTTTGATTTGGTCCTTTTTAGGACATGTTCATGATTGTTTAAATGAGCTTTATGTTGAGTTTTAGTTGTTGTTTTGACTTTTTTTCTCCATCTTTGGCCCTAGGCTTTGCCCTAGGGGTTTGAACTCACATTTGAGCTGTGTATTTCAGGACCAAGCATCCAATCTCCATGGTTGATGTTGCCTCATCATTTGAGTGTTGCTATTTACTTTGTCCACAAACCCTTGCTGTTTGTAGGTCATTTGAGATGATGAAACAATTTGAATGCTTGCACATAAAGCTTGCATGTGGTGTATATTGGTTGACTGACTGTTGTTGTCTGATGGTTGTTTGTCTGAACTTAGTACTGATTGTTTATCTTTTCTTACAGGTACTTTAGCCGCTTTAACTCATTGTTTGAGTTGCTTTGCTTGTGGTTGGCATACCACCTAGGTAACTTCCTATTCTCCATGTAGTCTGGAAGACCTGTCATGTTATGTTGGCAGGCACCTGTCTGAAGCCCTCCTTAAGAGGCAATGTTTGTGCTTGTTTATCTTTGTGCCTTGTACATGTAAAGACCTCCTAAGTGAAGAGGCATTGGCAGATAGAAGGGATGTGCAATCCATCCCCTGCTATTCAGTTGAGTCTTTCATCTTGCTCGCACTACGTGCTGATGCATTTGAATAAACACCCAAGATCATTGTATATCGAGTCAGTCATGTGGAATAGAGTTCCTCATTCTGGACTCCCACACCTTCATTGTTTGGAGCTCACCCAGGCTGGGTTAAGAGCTATGAGGTCTTACCCTCATTACCTTTTCATCTGCTCACCCTGACGGTCAATGTCAGTGGTTAAGAGCCCTGAGATACCCCTTCCATTTGACTTGTTTGTCGAGGTTGATATGACCCCTTGACTAAAGCCTCATCCTTGATGTTTGAGCCCCTTGTTGGTGTGTTTACTTTCATGCTGTATGTTTTTGTGTGGTGTGATTGTATCCCCATAGGATTGCTAGACTTCGCATAGTCTCTCGTTTGCATGTCAATTAAGGTAGCACGGTTCCTTCGTCTAGGACTTCCTTTCTTGCGTGAGCATCCTAAAACACAAACAAACATTATCCCCTCTTAAGGACGCGTTAACTCCTTCTACTACAGGTGAGTAAGTCTCCCAAGGTCGAGCATCCGGTAGATTGTGTAGTGACGTTGTTCACCTAAAAAACACAAAACCAACAGGAATAGTTTAGCCGAACTACGGCAACTCTGATTCTCATATCCAGATGAGATACGTAGGCACGAGATGCGATGTCTTGTCGAGTTTGACTAACAACTAACTGTGATCCTTTTCTCTCGCCCCCGTTGCGATCGAGACCTTCCTTTTCTCTTGCCCTAGTTGCAATCGAGACCCTTCTTTTTCTTGTGTGTGTGCTTGGAGTCTGACGTAAGCCCAGCGATTGGCAGTCGGTTTCCTGTTTGCGTTTCTTTGTTTGGAGTCTGACGTAAGTCCAGCGATTGGCAGTCGGTTTCCCGTGTGCGTTTGTTTTGTGTGGAGTTGGATGTAAGACCAGCGATTGGCATTCCATTTCCAGTTTTCTTTGACGTCTCCGTTTAGCGGGCGTGCGTTAGCCGAGCTACGAGTGCTCTGATTCTTACTCTGGTTAGAGAAGATACGTATGCATAGGATGCGATGTCCTAGCGAGCACGTTCCCCCTTTCCCCGAACTACGTCGACTCTGATGTTTGTTTCTGACAAACTACGTAGGCCCCGGATGTGACATCCTGCCGAGTCACCTTCTTCCGTCTTCCATCTATTTTTCATTCCAGCTTGTGCAGTGTTTTGAGTAGTTTATTTAGCAACCTTTCTTCTATTCTTTTTGAGCGTGGATCTCGTCGAGTACGACGGATGCGTAGGGGTGCTAATACCTTCCCTTCGCATAACTGACTCCCGATCCCATCAATCTCTGGTCGTGAGACTATTCCTTTCCAGGTTTACTTCGAGCGTTTCCTTTCCCTCCTTTGGGATAAATAACGCACGGTGGCGGCTCTGTGTCTTTTCCCGCCGATTTTTCGCGTAATGCGACAATATTCAATCAAGCTCCTAGGATCTTCCAATTGGCTTGTCTTTCTCTTAACTTGGATGTTCATGACAATGGTCCTTCTAACTAGCTCAAGTTTGGAATCCCTATCACAAGAACAAACAATCAAAAAGTTCACAACGCAATAAGAGGAATGGACAAAAAGAGTTTAGATTAGGGGTCCTTTCAAGTCAACTTCAAGATTAAGCATTCTAAAGGCATGAGGCCTAGTTGCTCTTCAACAAATTTAGCATTCTAAAGGCATGATGCCTAGTTGCTCTTGAACTCCATTAAGCATAGGTAAGGTCTTAATTCTAAGTCCTTTCTCCTTTTTACATTGGGTTCACATAAACAAAGACAAAACAAGCATAAGGCAATAGTATATTTACACAATAATGTGCTCAAGTGAGCAAAAGGCAAATGGCATAAACATAAACATGAGCTCAAGTGAGCAAAAGGAAAAGATAATATGAATAAATGAGCAAGAAATTAAATTGCATTAAAGTAAATTGCAAGAATTAAATGCTTGAATTAAAAGTTAGTAATCAGTAGTTAGTGTTAGTGTGCCATAAGGCAATTTAGCGCTATGTTAAGCAATCGTAAGTGGACTAATGTAGTAGTCACACCTATCTGAGGCCGGTCAATAAAACTATAGGCAAATAAACACAAGTTAGAGATCATGACTAGTAAGCCAAGCTCCTACAACTTGCCATGCCAAAAGAAAAGAAGAATGACCTTGTATGGATTTTAGGTTCTTTGCTTGACCAAGAAGCAACCTATCTTGGACACAAAGCAATTCACTTGATCTTTGATCAAGATGAATTTGATTTGGATCAAAGAAGGTTAAGCCTCTCATATGTCAAGGCTAACCACAAATCATTAACTCATTGGTCAAAAGAAAATGAAGAAGATGAAGATGGAAATGAAATGTACAAAATGAAAGTCCAAATGACATAACCAAAACACATTGATTAAACAAGAATGGAATCAACATCAATCAATGGTAAACAGAAGTGAAATGAAGATTGGAAGTCAAGAAATGTCAAACATATTTTTGGTATTTTTGGAATTAAAATACTACATAAAATAAAATGAACAAATAAAGGTCAAACTTCAAATCCAATTCAAATCAACTTGGATAAGTCCAATTGGATCATCATAAGTCTAACATGGTCAAACAAGGTTTGACAAATTTTCTCAGCATTTTTTGAAAACAGAAACTAATTTTAAACAATTAAAAATGAAGAAAAAATAACATAATTGGACTAAAATCTCAAATAAATCTCAAATCAATTAAGAAATTGATGAGAATATTTTTCATAGATTTATCATTATCCAAATATGTTAAGAAAATATTTTTGGCATTTTTGAATATCAAATGGTATTTAAAATGAATTAAAAACAATTAGAAATGAAATAATTCACAAAAAATATTAAATGGAATCACAAAAATAATTAAAAATCATTTTATGAAACTAGAATTTAAGAGAATTTTTTTGCAATTGGTCCCATATTTTTGTGATTCCAAATAAAGAAGTTATGAATTTTTGAAAATAAATGGATTAATAGAAAATAAAACAGAAATTAAGAACTTAGAAAAATCAAGAGGCGTTGGATCGAAGTTCATTAATTGACGTGGCCAATCCTAAGGTTCTCAGGCGCGCGCTCATCATACACCTTGGTCAAACGCGTGGTATGCAACATTAAATGAAGTCATAACAATGCAAGGCCAAGATTAGATCTGGTAACCATCATCCAACGGCCATGATTCAAACGCATGGGGACGGTGGTGGAAACCACTGTCTTCTCCGGTGAGAAGGCACAGTCCGGCCACCAGTTGCAGGTTTTGAAACCTCAACTAAAACACGCGATCCATATACCAAAATAAAGCTGGGGTGATGTACATCACCCATGTAACCTTAGTTTTCACTCAAGATCCTTCTGGAAGAAGAAATCTGAGGTTGAAAAACTAGGTGTTCAATCTGAAGTTCAACAATTCACAAAATTAAAGCCACCATTGGCTTGCCTCTCACATGAGGACTTCAGAAAACCAGACCAGCACAAGCAATGCATAAAATATAAGGAGATTCGAAGCAAAACAGTTGAGGTATAAACCTTTATAGAGCAGCTTTTATGAGCTTGATCCAACCAATTCTTTGCTTGCAGCTTGATCTTGATGCTTGGTATGAGAGCTAGGCTTAGGAATTAGTGATGATAATCAACTGATGTTGTTGAAAATCACACTTGAAAAATTAAAGTGAAAACTCAAATTCCTTTGGTGAGAGGTTGGGGAATGAGCAGGGATTCAGGCGCCTTCAGGTTACCATTGAGTGAGGCAATGTATTCTATTTATAGATGGAGCTGATGCAAAGAGGTGGAGAACTCATGTACATGAAATTGAGTCCTCCATGCATGGGCCTGTACAAGCACATGTGAGGCCCAAAACCAATTGCAAATGCAAGCTGAAATGATTATGAAATGGTTTGGACGTGCAGTTTGCAAGGCAATGGTTTATGCATGAAGATTTAACATGAAATGCATAAATGGTCACAATTGTTCTCCTCTTTGAAAATCCTATTTGGAAAATCCAAACATAAGCATGTGGGTAATGGTTGGAAAGGTCTTGACATAAGGAAAACAATTTATGTTGAACAAAAATCCATTTGGAGTTTGTAAATTTATGAAAACTGGCCATGAAGTTCAATGTACAAAACATGTATTTGAAAAATTTGCCAAAAATGACCAACTTCAAGCCCTTATATTTCAATGATGAAAGCCTCAAATGGAAAAACCTTCACCATAAAAGTTGTATATATTTTCAAGACAATCAATTTGGACTTAAAGTTTTCATCATTTGAACTTTTAATTAGAAAGTTATGGGCACTTGAAGTTGGACTTTTTCAAGATTCAATGGCTTTGGTCCAAAGTGACCTATAATGTTTTGTATTATCACATGTGTTTATTTTAGGATTATGAAAATTTGTCCAAACTAACATTTGAAATATACATATTAAACTTTCCAATGCACTTGGTCTCACCTCAAAATCATAAAAAATGAAGGAGTTAGGTCCTTGGGAAGTTGACCAAAAATTAGGGTCTCAGTCAAAATGACCTACAATGTTTTGAAATGAATGATGACCTTACAAGTTTCAAATGAATTTTTTATGAACATAAAAGTTGTTCATATGGTTCTTAAGAACATTTTGTATCTTGGGGTCATCTTCATTTGACAATCACATCAAAAGTTAGGTCTCAGTGGATTTCAAAATAGTCAAATGAATTAACTGATCAACTTCTCAAGTCCAAACTTCAAATATTAATGAATGAATGATTGAGGATAATCACATAGGCTAATATATGCATAAAATAATGAATTAAGGGACTTCCCTTGATTGAATTTGATCATAGGTTAAGGTTGCTTCATGAGCAAGGCATAGTCAATGCATAGTTGAATTAGGGTTTCCTTGGGAAACAATCCTCTAGCCCTTTGGTTTATCTTGATCAAATTGACAAATTGAAAAATTGAGATACTTGGGAGACATATATGATGAATGAGAGCTTTGGGAACCATTGTCATGTTTGTTTTCATTTCCATCTGGCCACTTCAATGAGCATAGGAGCCTCCTAGGAGCCTTGGATCACATGACTGCTTAAGCTTCAAAACAAAAGAAGTTAGTTACATATTTTTGTGCTTTTGGTTAGTAAACAAAAGAATAAAAGCAATAATATACAATTCAAGCATGCTTGGTGGTCTCAAACCACTCACACAAGTCCCAACCCTAGGGTTAAAGAGCCTAGATGCTATGATCCTTGAGGCAATGCAATGAGCAATGATATGATGCCATGAGGGATCTTAGGGTCAAAATTAGGGTCTTACAGTATGGATGAGACTATGTCCACCACTTTTCATATTCTTTTTGTGTGTGGTATGTTTTATGAGCATAGTCCATTATACTATGTCTCTAACATGCATTAACACCAAAATTCTATTGCCCCTCCTCAAATAGTTGTGACTTCTACATAAGTCCAATTATGATTGCTTAACATAGTGATAAGTTTGTGACACAAAAGACATAGAATTCTAGTAAGTGAGATTGTAAGGCTCCTCTCTTTCATGGTATTATATGGAAACTTGGCCTTTTTTCCTTCCTTTGAAAGATGTCTTGGTTCAAGGATCCATGCTTGTGACAAGTGGGTTGAGTGTTATGCAAAGAATGACTTAAATAATACAAAAGCAAAAGAAATACTAACTTCTAATCAATTAACAACTAACGTTGAATTTCAGGCCATTTACTTTTATGCACTTTAATTTCAAGCCTTTACTCATTTGCCATTATTCATACCATTCAATTTGTTTACTTAATATCATTTTCACTTTGCTCATTTGAGCCATACTTTGTGAATATATTGTGTTTGTATATACTTGTTTGTATTTGTGGTCTTTTGACTTTAATGTACATAATAAGAACAAAAAACCTAAAAAACATTTTGTGTGGACTGTTGGATTGATCTGATACATTGGACTTAGAATTAGGCAACACTCCCTATGCAAACGACTTGGCCAATGCCAACTTTCATGAAAATCAAATGCTTGTGAAGTGAACTTTCATCTGATACATTATTGAAGATCCTTTTGAGTTCATCTGCAACATGATCATATTGAAGCTGTTATTTTGAACCTGTGCCTAATGCCTACCTTTGAAGTCATCTGATACATCGGAAATTTTGAAGAAGATCATGGAGTTGCTAAGCTTGGATGTGGCTATCTTTATTTTATAAATTGTTCTTCATCTTGCTATTTGGGTATTGATATTGCTTGATTCTAAAGTCCAAGGGAAATTTGGGTTTCTATATGACATTCTTGTCTATTGAATTGCATTCCATTGGTCAGATCTTTTCAACTCTCAACTTTTAAATTTATGCTTAGGATTAGTCTCTTCATCTCCTCCCCATTTCTTTAATTTCAAAATCTCTCCCTCCTTTTTAAAATAATCTTCTTTGTTTGTGATTTCTAAACTTAGATTTATTGCAAATTAGAAACTTTGGCCTTATGCCATTGCATTTTTTAACTCTCTTTCTTAAACAAACTTGTAAATGAACTTAACTATACTTGACTTAAAATTTCAAAAGCCAAAAAGAACTAACACTCATTAAAACCTTTTTAGGCCCTTCGCACCTCTTTCAAACTTAAAATTTTGTTAAAAGCAACTCACACACTTTGAAATTGATACCACGAACTACGAGGTTTTGATCCCTCATTTTGTGTTGGTACGTATGCACAAGTCAAAAGGTATTGTCAAACACAAAAATATAATTAATGAATTCTTTTCTCATCCCCCACTCTATTTATTACAAACATCATTTGTACAAAAACACATATGCACACAAGAAAGGGCTCCCTAGGAGTACCTAGGACACTTTGGGTGCTAACACCTTCCCTCTATGTAACCAACCCCCTTACCTGTAATCTCTGGAATTTTATTAGTTTTGATTTGAAAACTTCTTATCTTTTGAAATCTAGCTTATCCATAGCTTGATGATCATGAATTTATCGCTACAGAAATTAAGTGGCGACTCTACTGGGGAATAGTCTCCAGTGGATTTAGCCTACTTTTGTGTGTATATAATTGTATATCTGATGTTTGTATATTTGTTTGTATGATATAATCTGCCTGTTATGCTTGGTGACCTATGAGTGGTGAAATAACTTCTAACCCAAACTTGAGTTCAAATTAAGATAGGAGGATGGTATAGTCATGTTCGACTTGTGTGGAGTAGTCCTTAACAAGTTGGCTTAAGACCCATCTACTCAGTGGGGACCCTTTCGGAGTTATGAATGTCACATGAGTTATTTGTAATTAGGCATTACTTCCTCTGATTTGGGGTCCAAGAAGCTGAGGAACGTAGAAGATTTAACCCCTTTAGGCCTATTTAAGACGTAATGCAGAGACTGTTCAAGTGTAAACTTGATAGTAGTTGTTACGCGATACTACACTCAGACAAGTTTCTCTTGAAAATATTATGGGTTGATGAGTCAGTCATCCTAACCTGTAATACCCGATAGATGGAATTAAGACTCTGGGAACTTTTTAGAACATGATCTACAAGTTTTTATCCTTAGTTCACTCATTTGGGGTGGTTCTTACCCAGACTTCATGCTCGTGACTCACAACAAACCCTTAGTTCTTGGTTGATCCAATCAAGTCTTGTCAATATCAATGAAACTTGGGTATTGATAAGGTGTAAACCATAATCCACCAAAATGGATGATTGATCTTGACAATTACTTGATTCATCCCTTGACCTTTATTTGTTTGCCTTGTGTGTGATCCCTTATTTGTGATTGTTGCATTCATGCATTCATGCGCATGATAACATTCATCACACCAAAAATTTCAAGGAACTGAGGTCTTATTTGCAAATATTTTCAGACCATGGATTGTGGATGAAGGAACACTAAGAAGTACAGTTTCAGATGTCCCGATTTGAAAGAGTTAAGGAAGCTGTCATCTTTTGTATTAGATCCCTTGGACTTCAAACAATGTCATGGGAAGCTTATATCTATCTTGTCTACTGGTGTGGTTGAAGGACTCTTAAGTTTGTTGGTTACGTTCTATGACCCTCTCTACCGTTGCTTCACTTTTCTCGATTATCAGCTTATGCCTACGTTGGAGGAGTATGCCCATCTCTTGGGAATACCCGTTTCTAGCAAAGTGCCCTTTAGTGGATTGAAGGAGATTCCTAGATCTCATATCATAGCTGAAGCTCTTCACTTGAAGAAGTCTGAGATAGAGGCTCATTGGGTGAAGAAAGGAGGAATGTTTGGGTTGACTTCTGAGTTCCTCATCAAGGAAGCTACTGCCTTTGCTTAAGCCGGTAGTGTAGATGTTTTCGAAGCCATCTTTGTGTTCCTCATCTATGGTTTAGCTTTGTTCCCTAACGTTGACGATTTTGTTGATGTTAACGCCATTAGAATCTTCCTTATTAGAAATCATGTGCCTACTTTATTAGGAGATATGTACTTCTCTTTGCATAAAAGGAATTCTAAGGGTGGTGGAATGATTATTGTTGTGTCCCTCTTCTGTACAAGTGGTTTATTTTGCACTTGCCTCAGACATCTGCTTTTGTGGAGAACAAACAATGTCTATGGTGGTCTCAGAGACTTATGCCTCTCACTAATGATGATATAATTTGGTATGATCCTTCATTAAGCAGTTTGGAGATTATTGATTGTTGTGGTGAATTCTCTAATGTGCCTCTCATTGATACACAAGGAGGAATCAACTACAACCCTGCTTTGGCTCGTCATCAACTTGGGTTCCCCTTGAGAGACAAACCTAATAACACTTTGTTAGAAGGTCTTTTCTAAAGATCCCCAACATTTGAGGCAGAAGATTGTGCATGCTTGGCATAATATGGATTGGAAAGGAAGATCTGAGCTTGGTCCGTTCAATTGTGTAGCTTTGGAAGCTTACACTACTTGGGTGAAGAAGAGAGCTTTGGAATTGAAGATGCCTTATGCTTGTAAAATACCTAAGTCTATGGTTGTGGTTGAGACATTAACTCTCCCTAACCAAGATGTAGAGGAGTTGGAAGACGCACTCGTCAGGATGAAGCAAGAGAAGGATATGTGGGAAGAGCATTTCCATGCTTTGAGCAGAAAGCATGAGGAGTTGCAACTTGAGTCTAAGGACAAAGACACACTTATTGAGCTTCTTGAAGACCGAGTAATGAAGAGACAGAAAGAACCAGAGGTTTCATCTTCCTCTAGTATGCCTCAATCTTCCGTCGCTTGGAAGAAGATTGTTGATCAGCCCGTCCTTGAGAAGACTCAGATGAAGACTTCTTTTGAGTCTGAGATTCGACGCATCCGAAGGAAGTACGCGCCTACAGCCAGATCTTCTGACATTGTTGTTAGGGATCCTTACGATAACTAGTTTCCTTCTCTCTTATCTTGTATTTTGGTTTCTGAAATTGTACTCAGTGTAATCTGTAAGACCCCAATTTTGACCCTAAGATCCCTCATGGCATCATAACATTGCATTTGCATCTTGCCTCAAGGATCATGGCATCTTGGTTCCCTTTGCCTTTAGGTGGGATTCCCTTGTGAGTGGTTTGAGATCACCAAGCATGATTGAATTGTATATTATTTCTTTTCTCATTTTTTTATCTACCAACCAAAAGCACAAAAATATGTCACTAACATCCTTGTAGCTTGAGCAATCACAAGATCCAAAGCTTCTAGGAGATCCTTTGTGCAATAATATGGTCAAGAGAAGATGAAAGCAAGCATGGTAATGGTTTCCCAAAGCTCTCATCCATCAAATATGCCTCCCAAGTATCTCAATTCATCATTTGGATCAAAGCAAGTCAAGGGGTTTGAGGCTTGTTTCCCAAGGAAACCCTAATTCATTTGTTCATCAACTGTGCCTTGCTCATGAAGCAACCTCAACCCATGGTCAAATACAATCAAGGGAAGTTATTTAATTCATCATATCATGAATATTTGAACTTATTTGAGTGTCCTCAATCATCAATTCATCAAGATATGAGTTGTGGACTTGGGAAGTTAATTAGTCAATTCAACTGACTATTTTTTAAATGCACTGAGACCTAACTTTTTATGTGTTGGTCAAACGGAGATGACTCCAAGAGTAAAAATGTTCTTAAGGACAATATTAAAAACTTTCATGTTCATCAAAATTTGATTTGAAGCTTGGAAGGTCAACATCCATTCTAAGACATTATAGGTCATTTTGACTAAAACCCTAATTTTGGGTCAACTTCCCAAGAACATAACTCATTCATTTTTTATGATTTTGAGGTGAGACTAAATGCATTGGAAATAATATTATGTCTACTTCAAATGTTATGTTGAGCAAAATTTAAAAATATCAAAATAAATACATGTGATAATGCAAAACATTATAGGTCACTCTGGGCCAAATGCATTGAAATGTGAAAAAGTCAAACTTCAAGTGCCCATAACTTCTTCACTAAAACTCCAAATGATGCAAAATTTAAGTCCAAATTGATTGTCTTGAAAAGATATAGAACTTTATTGTTGAAGATTGTATCATTTGGAGCTTTCATCAATGAAATAGAAGGGCTTGAACACTGGCCAAATTTGGAAACTTCACATATGCATGTTTTGCACCCTACACTTCAAGCTCAAATTTCATTAATTTCCAAGGCCCAATTGGAGTTTTGATCAACATAGCATTTGTTCCTTATGCAACAAGCTTTCTAACCATTACTCATAAGGTTGCATTTGGAGTTTGGAAGCATCATTTTCGATGACATGAAGCATTAAGTGCATTTTGTGAAATTCATTTCAAACACATTGCATGAGCTGTTAACACTTAATCTGCACATCCATTTCTCATTTGGTGATGTATAGCAATCCATTCCAATCAGAATTGGGCCCTCCATGCGCCTGTACAGGCCCATGCATGGAGGCCCTCTTCTCCCATGCACACTTTGTTCATTGCATTTTAGATGGTTTTGGCTATAAATACAAGTGTCATGCTCTTCAATTCTTCAACCTAATGGCACCTAAATCCCTGCTGAATTGAATCCCCACCAATACCAAAGGAACAAACTTCATTTTTCTCTAAAAATTTCAGATCTGAAATTCAATTGCATTGGTTGATTTTTAAGATCTAAAGTTTCTAGACCTTCTTCCTTGGATCCATTGAAACTTCTGTTTGCAAAAGGAACCAAAGATAGTGACTCAATTCTTCACAATACAAAGGTTTTGATCAATTGAATTTTGCTTCGAATCTCATCATACATTGTTCCATTTGCCTTGATCTTGTGTTGTCTGAAGTCCTCTGTACATAGGCATCATTATTGTCTGCTTAATTGTTGAAATCGAGTAAGTTCAGTTGAACACCACCAAAGTTCCATCTCTTATTTCTCTCTTAATAGGAATCTAGAGTGGAATTGAGTGGCATAGGAGTGATGCACATCACTCCACCTTTCGAATGATGCCTGGATCGTGCATTTTAGTTAACATTTTTTGACCTGCAATTTTTTATCTTCATCGGAGCTTGCCGGAGAAGACGGTGGTGCTAGCCACCGTCTGGTCTCAAGATCAGATCTGGACCGTCCCTTTCCATTTCCAGATCTAATCTCAGCAGTCCAACCTTATGACTTTTTTATGTACTGCGTGTGGCTGCATTGACTTGGTAACACATTGGACGCGCGCTTGTAGATGCTTGGATCTGCCAGCTCAATTAATGAGCTCAGATCCAAGGGCTCTCGTTTTTCCATTTACTTTAATTCTGATTTTAATTTCTATTTCATTTTTTAATTCCATTTCATTTTCAAAAATTCATATCTCTTTTATTATTGGTCCAAAAATTATGGGACCAATTGCATTATTTCTCTTTTAATTTCTAGTTTCTAAAAATGATTTTAATACTTTTTATTTTATCATTTGCTATTTTTTAGTAATTTTCTCTTTTCTGATTAATTTTAATTCATTTTAAATAGTTTTTGATATTCAAAAAATACAAAAATATTTTCTCAACCTCTTTGAATGATGATATATCTATGAAAAATATTCTCATCAATTTATTAATTGATTTGAGATTTTAATTCAATTAGGTTATTTTTATGCATTTTTAATTGATTTAAAATAGTTTCTGACTTTTAAAAATGCTGAAATTTTTTGTCAAACTTTGTGTGAGCTTGTTGAACTTGGGATAATTCACTTGGACTTTTCAAAGTTGATTTAAAGTGAGTTTGAAGTTTGACATTTCTTTAATATTTTAATTCAAGTTTATTTTTAAATATTAAAAATGCCAAAAATATTTTGTTTATTTCTTGACTTCCAATCTTCATCTTGCTTCTGTTTTCTATTGTTTGACCTTGATCTTCCCTATCTTTTGTCAACATTTGTTGATTGGTACATTCCATTTCATTTAATTCACTTTAATTCTTCATTTCTAATTCTCCATCTTCTTCTTCTTCTTTTCTTTTTGATCAATGAGTTAAAGATTGATAGTCAGCATTGATAAGGGAGGTTTAATCTTCCTTGATTCAAATCTAATTCATCTTGATCAATTGATCAAGTGAATGGCTTTGCATTAAGAATAGATTGCTTTCTAAATCATGCAAAGGACTTAAACCAATACAAGATCATTTCTCATGTTCTTTTTTTGGTATGGCAAGTTGGTGGAGTTTGATTCACTAATCAAGACCTATAACTTGTGTTGTTGCCTACATTATTATTGGTCGGCCTCAGATAGTTGTGACTTCTATATAAGTCCAATTACGATTGCTTAACATAGCGCTAAAGTTTCCTTATGGCACACTAACTATTAACTCTAGCCATTAACCATTAACATTTACTTTTTGCTCTTTACTTTATGCAATTTACTATTCTTGTACATATTATTCATTTGCTTTTCCCTTACCTCATTTGAGCACATGTTTATGTTAATGCAATTTGCCTTTTGCTCATTTGAGCACATAATTATGTATATATCTTTGTGTTTGTGTTTTGTTTTGATTGTTGTGGACCAAATGCAAGAAATGTACAATTGGACTTAGATCTTAGGACTTCCCCTATGCAAATTTGGAGTCAAAGAGCAACTAGGCATTGGAGCCTTTAGAATGCTATAAAAGTCAAAGAGCAATTAGGCAATTGAGCCTTTAGAATACTATAAATGTTGAAGATGGATTAGAAAGATCAAACCCCTAAACTCACTCTTGTCCATTCTTGATTTATTTCATGGAACTTTTGATGTGTGTGCTTTTGTGCTAGGGAATTCCATGAGAGCTCAAATTGAAGAACCATTGCCATGTTCATCCAAAGTGAAAGATACAAGATACATTGGGGATCTCCTATGGAGCTTGTTTGATTGTGTTGATTGTTTGAACTTACTATCATTTTGCTTGCATATTCCAAAGGAAGGGAGCTACTTGGATCATCAATATGATCTCAAGAGAGGAACTCCATTTGTGGTCTTGTTTCTTATCCCTTATCTCTTGTATTGATTAGGACCTTAGCCATTCTTCTTCTTCCCTCCACTCTAACCCAAGCCAAAACTTTTGTGCAAATATTTAACACTTCTTTTGAAACATTAGAAACCTAAGCCTTATGCTTTTGATTTTCAAACTTTCTTTTCATAACACTTATTTTGAATTGAACTTCTAAGTCAACTTTGACCATATTTTGTACATACTTTTCATTGGTAAATATAACCCATTCAAATACTTTGTGGTTTCAATGGCCACTCTCTTAATCAAAAATTTTCATAACCTTTAGCTATTAGGTTTGAGTTATCCTTGAGGTAGATGTAATACTCACCTATATCCTTAGTGATGGACAATGAGTCTTCCCTGCTTATTATAGGGTCAACCCTTCACTAGCATGTTGAAGCTATCCTCACATGGTGGATTTGTGGTTTTAGGTTGAGTTTTCTCCCTTGGACAACAAAAGACCTTAAGGCTTTTGGACCAATTAATTCACCAACTCATTTTTGAAATTTTTACCCCGAACTACGAGGTTTTGATCCTAATCTTTTTCAAGATGGTACGTAGGCAATGGGTTTATCCATCCAAATACAAAATGTAAATAAACTTGTATATTCTCTTCTCATCTCTTCAATCATGTTTGCACAAATATTTTTTCACAAAATACCAACCTTACAACAAGTATGAAAAGGGCTCCCTAGGAGTACCTAGGATGTTTTGGGTGCTTAAAACCTTCCCATTGCATAACCAACCCCCTTACCCAGATCTCTGACATTTTTACTAGTTTTTGATTCGATAAAACTTTTAGGTTTTTGTTCGCTTTCTAACCATTCCTTTGGATAAATAGAAGTGCGGTGGCGACTCGACTTGTATGGTTTACCTTGGATTTAGTCAATATCTCTAATGGTAACGAATACCCCGCTACAGAAAAGTGGCGACTCTGCTGGGGAATATTTGTCTAGTGGGTTTTGCCTACTTTTCATATTTGTTGTATTGTATTGTATATTGTTTTGTGACATATTTTTGTAATTTAGGATTACTGTATTGTATGTAATGATTGAACTGCTTGAATATTAATTCCTTGTATGCTCGGTGGATCTTTGTGAGATGAGTTCTATACCCGAACTCGAGTGCACTTAGGATAGGAGAATGGCATAGTCTTGTTGACTTGTGTGGAGTTATTCCTTAGCAAGTTGACTTGCAAGCCCATTCACTTTGTGGAGGTCATGCTGGGATCAATAATGTCACACAAGTAGTTATGGTTAGACATTACTCTTTTCAATATAAACCTTAGAAGCCAAGGACCTTAGTTTTCCAAGCCCATCTTGGCCTATTCTTAGGATGTAGTGCGGAAGTCGTTCAAGTGTAAGATTTGATATGATTGTTACGCGATACTACACTCATAAGAGTCTCTCTTGAGAATATTTTTGGAATACGAGTAGTCGTTTGTCCGATAATATCTGAAAGATGGGATGATGACTATGGGAACCTCTTGTAGAACATGTTTGGCAGGTTTAAACCCTAGTACACTCCCTTTGGGTGGTTCTTAACCGAGACTCCATGCTCGTGACTTGCAACAAACCCTTGATTCATGGTTGATCCGTTCATGCATCTTTAATATCAATGGAACTTGGGTGTTGATGAGGTGTAAACCGTAATCCACCAAAATGGATGATTGATATTAAGGATGATATGATCCATCCCATGACCTTTGTTTGGTGTGCTTTGCTTGATCCTTGAGTGTGATTGTTGCATTCATGCACCCATTTGCATCCATATCATCAAAATAATGAGAAAATTTTCAAGGAATTTAAGAGGTCTATTTGCAAATTTTCAGACATGGAAAGACAAAGAAGGAATACAAAGTAGTACAGCTTCAGACAACCAGACCTGAAAGAGCTAAGGAATTTGACATCCTATGTATTAGATCCCTTGGGTTTAAAAGCTCGTTTTGGGAAGCTTCTTAGGTGGACGAAGGATTGATGAGTGTATTGGTGCAGTTCTATGATCCCTTGTACCGTTGCTTCACATTTCCGGATTTTTAGCTTTTGCCCACGCTTCAGGAGTATGCCTACCTTATGGGTATACCTATTCTAGACCAGTTGCCGTTCAGTGGCTTAGAGAGTGTTCCTACTTCTCGAGTGATTGCTGATCTGTTGCATATAGATGAATCTCTGGTTGGTGCTCATATGACTACCAAAGATGGAATTCAAGGTCTCCCTTCTGAGTTCCTCATTGCTCAAGCTACTATGTATGGGAAGGCCATGAGTGAGGATGCATTTGAAGCCATATTTGTACTTCTCATCTATGGGCTAGTGCTATTCCCCAACATCGACAAGTTTATGGATACGAATGCTATTAGGATTTTCTCTACTCTTAATCCCGTTCCGACTCTGTTGGGTGACACTTACTTTTCTTTGCATATGAGGAATGCAAAGGGTGGTGGTAACATTGCGTGCTATTTGCCTCTGTTGTACAAGTGGTTTTTTTCTCACTTACCGCAGTCGGTCGCCTTCAAGGAGAACAAAGGATGTCTACGGTGGTCCACGAGACTTATGTCTCTCACTAATGATGATATCTTTTGGTACAACCGTGTGTATGATGGTGTGCAGATTATCTACTCTTGTGGTGAATTCTCCAATGTGCCTCTTCTTGGTACATGTGGTGGGATTAACTACAACCCTATTTTGGCACGTCGTCAGCTTGGGTTCCCCCTAAAGGACAAACCCAATAACATTCTATTAGAGGGTGTGTTCTTTCAGGAGGGTAAAGATCCCCAAGGCTTGAAGGGCAGGATGGTCCGCGCTTGGCACAAGATCCATAGGAAAGGAAGGAAGGAGCTAGGTCCAAAGAATTGTATCGCTTTGGAGCCTTATACTTCTTGGGTTAGGAGGAGAGCTTCCGAATACCTCATGCCTTACGAGTATCCGAGACCTACACCTTTGATTGTGACTGGGCCTTCAACCCTCCCTGACCAAGGAGTAGAGGAGTTGAGAGACGAAGATCGTTCACGTGCTTGGATCCGTGAACGAGAGGAGTTGCTTCAGCAGATCAAGGAGAAGGATGCTTTGATTGAGTTCCTCGAGCATCAGGTTATTGATGATCCTGATGATGTATGGACTTCTCTACTTCCTCAGTATTCCAAATTTTGGAAAAGGAAATACGATCGACTCGCCAAGGAGAAGGTAGACATGGAAGCAGCCTATGAGGAGGAGGTGAAGAGGCTTCGTGCATCTTATCTTCCAGTCTCTCGAGCTTTAGATGATTGTTTCTAGGGATCCATAGGATGATCATTTTCCTTCTCTCTTGTATTATATTTGGTTACCAATGCTGTACTTCTTTGGTGTAAAAGTATTTTCCAGATATTATTGATATTGTATTTCCATATGTGATAAATGTTTAATATTTCCAATATTTACAAATAGAACTCTAAAGTTCCTCTGATATAAAAAACAAATCATATGCACAAACATTGCATGCATCATGTGCATAAGCAGGTTTTGCTCTAGGCTTCTTGTTCTATGGTCTAACTCTGTGTTCTTCATTTATTTTGAAGACAAGCTGACTCATCGGTACTACACCAGAGCCAACAAATCGAGACTGATGGATCATTTGGAACAAGAGAACCGCGAGCTGAAGGAGGAAGTAGCCAGATTGACTGCCCTGATGGAGTCATTCATGGCTGCCCAGAGCCAGTCTTCTCCGACACCCTCAACTCCTCCCCAGAGGACGGTCATTTCTGAGATTGCAACTTTTACTATACCTGCTGCAACAACCCACTTTGCGACATATATGCCAACCGGGTTCCCATGGGGAATGCCCACCAACTTTGTGCCAGAGAGTTTTGCTCCTACTCTTGCTTCTTTGCCGGCATCTAGCCCGGTCCTTTCAGTGCCACCTCCCGTTGTGCATACATTACCAAGAGTTGAAGATACCATCTACCATTCTGAGCCATCTGAGGGCCCAAATGTTTATGAGAATATGGATGAAATGAAAGACCAATTCCTTGAACTGCGCAAGGAACTGAAGACTCTGAGGGGTAAGGACCTCTTTGGTAAAAGTGCTGCTGAGTTGTGCCTTGTGCCCAACATGAAGATCCCTATTAAATTCAAAGTACCTGACTTTGAGAAGTATAAGGGAAACACATGCCCTCTCAGCCATCTTGTGACGTATGCTCACAAGTTGTCGACGCAAACTGATAATGACCAACTGCTCATCCACTATTTCCAGGACAGCCTGTCCGGTGCCGCTCTCCGGTGGTACATGGGTCTGGAAAGTTCGAACATCCTCTCTTTCAACGATCTTGGCGAGGCCTTCGTCAAGCAATATAAATATAATGTGGATATGGCCCCTGATAGGGACCAGTTGAGGGCAATGTCCCAGAAAGAGAAAGAGGCCTTCAAAGAATACGCCCAGAGGTGGCGCGAGTTGGCAGCTCAGATAGTGCTACCCCTTGAGGAGAAGGAAATGACCAAGATCTTTTTGAAGACCTTGAGTTCATTCTACTATGAGAAAATGATAGCCAGCGCTCCCCCAGACTTCACCGAGATGGTGAATATGGGAATGAGACTGGAAGAGGGGGTCCGTGAAGGACGATTGACTCGAGATGAAGGCTCTTCAGCAAAGAGATATGGAAGCTTTGTAAAGAAGAAGGAGGGAGAGGCACATGTTGTGTCTTCCCATGTCAAGAGAAGACCCTCTGTGAAGAGGAAGATTGTCCGCCCTGTTAGAAACCAGCATCAGGTGGCTCATATAGCACCTGCTTTCAGAGAAGCCCAACATTATCAACAACAACAATCTCAGCAATATCAGCAATAACATCATCGTCCACAACAGCAGGCCTACCAACCTCGAAACAACAACAACAATACCAGCACCAACTACGAGAGGAAGATGGTCACTTTTGATCCAATTCCGATGACTTATGCTGAACTCTATCCATCTCTGATTGATAGAAAGTTAATTACTCCACGAGACCCTCCCGCTGTACCTACCAACCCCCAGTGGTGGTACAAGCCTGAGCTTCACTGTGTATATCATTCCGGTGCTCCCGGACATGACGTGGAGAATTGTTATCCCTTGAAGACCAAGGTGCAAGACCTTGTGAGAAGTGGGATTCTGTTTTTTGAGGACGTGGGTCCTAACGTAAAGAAGAACCCATTGCCCTAGCATGGGAAATCTGTCAATATGGTCCAGGGCTGCCCTGGCAAATACAAAGTCAAGTACGTCAGTCATATTCGACAATCTCTGGTCGAGATGCATCGTTTGCTGTGTGATTATAGCCATTATGAGCATGACCACGATAGATGCCGAGTTTGTTCTGTTAATCAGAGAGGTTGTTGCCAGGTGCGTAAAGTTGTTCAGGAAATGCTGGATGAAGGAGTCATTGAGATCCTTCAAAATAGAAATGTTGACGAAGATGCTGTTGAAGTCAACGTAATTTCTCCAGTATTCCGGATACCCGAGCCTGTTATCATCAAGTATGACGGTAGCAAGCAAAAGGTTTCTCCTTCTTTGACCATTAAGCCAGCCGGCCCTGTACCGTACTCTTCTGAGAAGGCGGTCCCCTATCGCTACAATGCTGTAGCATTGGAGGATGGGAAAGAGGTGCCCCTGCCCTCTTCATCTGTTGTTAATATTGCCGACGTCAGCGGCCTGACCCGCAGCGGTCGTGTTTTCTCGGCTCCGTCAAAGTCGCAAGCTGACGCTCGAAGGAATGATAATGATGATTATGTTGAACGCCCGATTGGGAATGCTGTGAGCGCTCCGAATCCGGCACTTGTTGCTAAACCTGCCTCTACGTTGAGAACTCCTGCTTCTGCTGGCCCGAGTGGCAATACGAAAGAAGACTCTGATGAGATGCTTAGGCTCATCAAGAGAAGTGAGTACAAAATAGTAGATCAGCTTCTACAGACGCCATCCAAAATCTCTGTACTATCATTGCTAATGAATTCCGAACCACATCGAGAAGCTCTGCAGAAGGTGTTGGATGTGGCGTACGTGGATCACGACGTCACAATTGAACAATTCGACAGTATTGTTGCAAACATCACCGCGTGTAACAATTTAAGTTTTTGAGATGCTGATCTCCCCGAGGAGGGAAAAGACCACAACCGGGCATTACACATATCTATGGGTTGCAAAGATGATGCCATGTCCAATGTGCTGGTGGACACTGGGTCATCATTGAATGTATTGCCAAAGACCACTCTTGCAAAGTTATCATATCAGGGGCCTCCCATGAGGCAGAGTGGAGTAGTTGTGAAGGCTTTCGATGGGTCGCGTAAAACTGTGATTGGAGAGGTTGATCTCCCAGTCAAAATTGGACCAAGTGATTTCCAGATTACCTTCCAGGTTATGGATATTCATCTATCGTATAGCTGTCTCTTGGGCAGACCATGGATTCATGAGGCAGGCGCTGTGACATCCACCCTACACCAGAAATTGAAGTTTGTGAAAAATAAGAAGCTGGTGGTGGTAGGGGGAGAAAAGGCTCTCCTGGTTAGCCATTTGTCTTTCTTCTCTTATATAGATGCTGAGGATGAAGTTGGAACCCCGTTCCAAGCTTTATCTGTTACTGAACCTATTAAGAAGTGGACTTCTTCATTTGCTTCCTATAAAGATGCAAAGTTGGCCATTGAGCATGGTGCAACTGCTGGATTAGGGCAAATGATCAAGTTGGAAGACAACAAATCCCGGGCTGGCATAGGCTACTCTTTTGGTGTCTTCAACAAACAAGGGTTGTTCAAGAGTGGTGGATTTATCCACACCAGTCAAGATGAAGAGACTGCTGCTATCTTGGAAGAGGATGTAGAGGATTCGAGCAATTTCATCATTCCTGGAGGGATCTGCAATAATTGGGTCACTGTTGATATTCCAACAGTTATCCATAAGTTAAAGTAATGTTCATTGTGTTTAAAAACCCTTCTCCCATGCCAAAAGGAGGAGTGATGACCTTGTTGGCGCATAAATACAATGATAGTTTCATTCAATAAATTCATGTTAAATGTTTGTTTTTCCAATTATTTTCCCTTTTTGCTTTTTTGCATGAAATTGGTGATCACATAAAACCCTAAAAATTAAGAATAAAATCAATCTTTTAATCTGCATAATGATTTGCCTTGCTTGAATTCTAAAATCTCTTTTGTATCCAAAATCATTATGCAGGTTAATCAAACCCATTGAACATAATGATCCAACACCATCTCCCAACTTTGAATTCCCTATATTTGAGGCGAAAGAAGATGATGTTGAAGAGATTCCTGATGAGGTTACCCGTCTATTTGAGCATGAAGAGAAGGTCATTCAGCCGCACTTGGAGAATTTGGAAACAATCAACTTGGGGTCTGAAGATTGTGTGTGAGAAGTGAAGATTGGGGCACTCCTGGAAGAGTCTGTTAAGAAGGGGTTGATTGAGTTGCTAGGAGAATACGTCGACGTCTTTGCCTGGTCATATGAAGACATGCCTGGTCTGGATACAGATATTGTGCAACATTTCCTGCCGTTGAAGCCTGAGTGCGTGCCTGTAAAGCAGAAGCTCTGAAGAACTCATCCCGATATGGAAGTGAAGATCAAAGAGGAAGTTCAGAAGCAAATTAATGCGGGGTTTCTAGTGACTTCTACATATCCTCAGTGGGTGGCCAATATTGTGCCCGTGCCTAAGAAAGATGGAAAAGTCCGAATGTGTGTGGACTATAGAGACTTGAATAAAGCTAGTCCAAAAGATGATTTCCCTCTGCCACATATTGATATGTTGGTGGATAATACAGCTAAATTCAATGTCTTCTCATTTATGGACGGATTTTACGGATATAATCAGATCAAAATGGCACCTGAGGATATGGAGAAGACAACATTCATCACACCTTGGGGAACATTCTGTTATCGAGTGATGCCCTTCGGTTTGAAGAACGCCGGAGCCACGTATCAACGAGCATGACTACCTTATTTCATGATATGATGCACAAGGAGATCGAGGTATATGTTGATGATATGATTGCAAAGTCAAGAACAAAAGTTGAACATGTAGAACACTTGTTGAAGATTTTTCAACGTCTGAGGAAGTTTAAGCTTCGTCTGAATCCTAACAAGTGTACATTTGGAGTCCGTTATGGCAAGTTATTGGGCTTTATTGTCAGTGAAAGAGGTATTGAGGTTGATCCTATAAAGGTCAAAGCAATACAAGAAACGCCTGCGCCCAAAACTGAGAAGCAAGTCCGAGGTTTTCTTGGCCGCTTGAATTATATTTCCAGATTTATATCCCACATGACTGCCACATGTGCGCCGATATTCAAGCTCCTCCAGAAAGATCAGTCTCATGATTGGACCGAGGATTGCCAAAAAGCTTTTGATAATATCAAAGAGTATCTGTCCGAGCCTCCGATTCTGTCTCCGCCTATTGAAGGGATACCGTTGATTATGTATCTGACAGTTCTTGAAGATTCAATGGGTTGTGTCCTTGGTCAGCAAGACGAATCAGGGAAGAAAGAGTATGCTATTTACTACCTGAGTAAGAAGTTCACCGATTGTGAGTCTCGATACTCAATGCTTGAGAAGACATGTTGTGCTTTGGCTTGGACTGCTAAATGCTTACGCCAATATATGTTGAATCATACGACTTGGTTGGTATCTAAAATGGATCCAATTAAGTATATCTTTGAGAAGCCTGCTTTAATTGGAAGGATTTCCCATTGGAAGATGTTGTTATCTGAGTATGATATTGAGTATCGAGCTTAGAAGGCTATTAAAGGTAGTATCTTGGCTGACCACTTAGCACATCAACCAATCGAGGATTATTAGTCAGTTCAATACGACTTCCCAGATGAGGAGATTTTGTATTTGAAAATGAAAGATTGCGACGAGCCTACGCTCGACGAAGGGCCAGAGCCTGGTTCCCGATGGAGCATGGTGTTTGATGGTGCTGTAAATCAATATGGAAATGGTATTGGGGCAGTAATCATTACCCCTCATGGCACACATTTTCCTTTTACAGCAAGGCTAACTTTCAAATGCACGAATAATATGGCAGAGTATGAGGTCTGTATTATGGGATTGGAAGAATGTATTGATCTAAGGATCAAGCATCTTGATGTTTATGGTGATTCGGCCCTCGTTGTTAACCAGATTAAGGGTGAATAGGAAAAGAATCAGCCTAGCCTCATCCCATATAGAGATTATGCGAGGAGGATTTCAACGTTATTTACTGAGGTTGACTTCCATCATATTCCTCGAGATGAGAATCGTATGGCAGATGCTCTTGCTACACTTGCTTCGATGATTGTGGTCATACTTTGGAATGAAGTTCCCAATATCACTGTGATGCGCTTGGACAGACCAACCCATGTATTTGCAGTAGAGGAGGTGCAAGATGATAAGCCATGGTATTATGATATTAAGTGCTTTCTTCAGACTCAGATTTACCCGCCTGGGGCATCTGTGAAAGACAGGAAGACTTTGAGGAGATTGTTAGGCAGTTTCTACCTCAATGGCGATGTGCTTTATAAGAGGAATTTTGACATGGTTCTGCTCAGATGCGTGGATAGGCACGAAGCAGACCTATTAATGACTGAGGTCCATGAGGGTCCATTTGGTACTCATTCCAATAGACATGCCATGGCTAGAAAGATGTTGAGAGCAGGCTACTATTGGTTGACAATGGAGACTGACTGCTGCAAATATGTGAAGAAATGCCACAAGTGTCAGATTTATGCGGATAAGATTCATATTCCCCCTAACACTCCTGAATGTGATTTCATTACCATGGCCTTTCTCCATGTGGGGATTTGACATGATTTGCATGATAGAGCCGAAAGCGTCCAATGGTCATAGATTTATTCTCGTAGCAATTGATTACTTCACCAAGTGGGTTGAAGCAACGTCATATGCAAATGTGACCAGGCAGGTGGTTGTGAAGTTTATCAAGAATCAACTTATATGCCGTTATGGTGTGCCAGATAAGATCATTAATGATAATGGATCAAACTTGAACAACAAGATGATGAAAGAACTATGTAGCGAGTTCAAGATAGCACATCATAATTCTTCTCCTTACAGACCCAAGATGAATGGGGTTGTTGAAGCTGCTAATAAGAACATCAAGAAGATTATCCAAAAGATGGTTGTCACGTACAAGGACTGTCATGAGATGCTGCCATTTGCCTTACATGGATATCGTACGTCTGTCCGCACTTCAACAGGGGCAAACCCTTTCTCTCTTGTTTATGGCATGGAGGTTATACTACCAGTAGAGGTGGAGATCCCATCAATGAGAGTCTTGATGGAAGCCAAGTTGACTGATGCTAAATGGGTTCAGAGTCGTTATGACCAGCTGAATTTGATATAAGAGGAGAGATTAACTGCCATGTGCCATGGCCAGTTATATCAACAAAGGATGAGGAAATCCTTTGATAAGAAGGTCAAACCTCGTGTGTTCTGAGAGGGGGACCTTGTGCTCAGGAAAGTCTTGTCTTTCGCGCCCGATTCCAGGGGCAAGTGGACTCCAAACTATGAAGGTCAATATGTTGTTAAGAGAGCCTTTTCAGGCGGAGCTTTGATACTTACAACTATGGATGGGGAGGATTTCACTCGTCCTGTGAATTCAGACGCAGTCAAGAAATACTTCGTCTAAAAATAAAAAATAGAATAGCTCGCTATGTTGAAAACCCGAAAGGGCGACTTAGGCAAAAATGAGCGTCTCGGTGGATTGACAACTCGAAAGGGCAGTCCAGGCAAAAGTTAGAGACATAAAAAATGAATATGTATCCCGCTAGATTGAATACCTCACCCTGGGGCAATCTAGGCAAAAATTAGGGATTTGGCAAGTAACTGCATCCTGACAAGACTTTGTTCTACAAACTGTCATCTGTCAGAAATTCTCGTTCAGTCATCGTCAGCTGAAGCTTCGAATACATCGGATTCAGAGGTGGTGGAGAAATGGTCATTATGTTCAATGTAACCCTTTTCCAATATATATCACCAATTTCAAATTTGTAAAGATCTATGGAGTCTTGCCATTTGCAGGCTACCATTCCATCAAATAAATTCGAGCCTTTATCCAATTATTTGCACTCTTATCTGTTTCTATGCAACAAATGTTTTGCATATTTTAATTGAGAAATATCATTGTTTTAAATAATTAAATTTTTCACAGCTCGTTTTTAAACAAAGTGAACATTCACAATGATAAAAAGGATACTGGGAATGTCTTCAGTGCTCTCCCAAAGATGGTATGATTCTCAACAAGGTAAGACATTTGGTCATATTCCTGGCATGCTTGTGTCCTCTTCCCTCGGAGCCTTTTGTGGTTTTTCTCCCGAGCAGAGTGTTTGGTAAAGGTATTCATCGATCCCTCCTCAGCAGATGTGATCTCTTTGGTAGGGCAGTATTTGGTGATCTTTGGAAGTTTCTGATTGGCGGTTGTTCCCCCCA
Organism: Lathyrus oleraceus; assembly: GCF_024323335.1. NCBI lineage: Eukaryota > Viridiplantae > Streptophyta > Magnoliopsida > Fabales > Fabaceae > Lathyrus > Lathyrus oleraceus. The sequence goes on along the minus strand of NC_066580.1, from coordinate 48,991,918 downwards.
GAGATCCATCCTCTTCTTTGATAGCTTCCCCGATAGAGTTGCTTCTACATCGGAGTTCATCCGTGCAATGATCCTGTCCCCAGCTGGAATGGCTGATATTCATTCCCCTGCAGAGATCTCTGTTTCCTGGTATCTCTTGCCCCTCATTGCATTGGATGTTTTCCATTGGGCCTGGCTTTCTCTCTTGAGATGTAGTACCGGAAGTTTGTTCATCATTCGTTGGACCTGTTTGTGTTAGAAATGTCTGTTTGTCAGCATTCATCATACATAAACTACGCATATGTGCATATAATTTTAAACATTCAAATATTCATGTTGCATTCTTTTCCGTATATCTTTGTTTGTTATCTCTTGCTAGTGGGTAATATGTTTCCCTAAGCAGATGTTTGCGTTTGGTCTCTCCATATAGAGTCAGCCCCATAAGCAGAAAGTGTTTATCCTTTCTTTCATAGTCCCCACCGAGTTATATCCTCGTGGATGATGGTTGCTTTTGTTTCCTCCCAACACATATATTGGGATGGAATCCCCCATTGAGTTATATCCTCATAGGGACAAGTCTTGTTTCATTGTGCCTCTCTAGTTTGATCCTAGATTGGCTTCTCGCGCTTCCCCGTAGTTTAGATGAATGATTGCTCAGTAACCAGTAATCGTCCATCTTTTCCCCAGTGGAGTCTGTGGTCTTCTACCCTTATACCGGTAGTTGTAAACCCTTTTTATCCCCTTGTAGAGTTAACCGTTTTGTTCATCCTAACCGATGACGGTTACTCTTCCATGGTTTTCTACCCAGTATCTGGTAGATGTAATCCCCTCCTTGACGGTTATCTTTATCCAATATTCGGTATTGATATTCCTTCACCCCTTTTTGAGCATATCTCCCAGTAACCGGTGATATGTCTCCTGGATCTCTGCCTTTGTCAATGTATCCCCAGCGGGTCATCTTTCATTTTTTCGATTGTCGGTAGTGATTGTTTCTCCCTTTGTTTCGGTCATCTTTTTATACCTAGTTTTTGGTATCCTGATGCCCTTTTCTTTCGGTCGATTTATCCTTTATTAACCCAGTAATCGGTTGTGGATAATCTTCCATGCGAGTATATTATCTATGTTCTGACGGTAATAGATAATATACCTCATGCGCTCTTCAGCCAAAGTCTTTATTCTTCCCCAGCCGAGTAAGATTCGTATCCCCTTTGTGGAATCGAATGTCCATCCTATAATCGAGTTTGCTTTTTAGCCCTCTTTTGGATGATGAGTGTCTTGGAAATATTCTCCAATTCACGCCTTGGTCGGTCACCTATTATATGCCCAATAACTGGTATCCCTGGTGTTCCTTCCTCTCTGCTTCCTATTATGACTTTTTGTCCCCCTGTGGAGTCAGACTTTCCTGAGTTGAAATATAACTTTTTAGGTCTTCCTCAGATGATTTCGGATGTTTGATATCTCTCACCTTTATACCGGTCTTAGATATTCATTCTTCCCGAGCATGTTCTTCTCTCACCCTTATACCGGTGTTTAGATCACATGTCTCCTTGAGCTTATTACCCAGTAACCGGTAATACCTCATCCTGTTGCTTCCCCAGAGGAGTCTTGTTTGGATGTTTCCCCAGCGAAGTTCCTTGTGGGATCCCCCAGTCTGAGTCCGAATTTTCATCCGAAGTATTTTTTATGGATAGTTCCGCTGTATTGGCATATTCCCCAATACGGGCGTTGTTGAGTCAGCTCGGGTCTTTCCATTGATTTATTCTTTTGGAATTCTGCTCGTGTCTTTCACCAAGTTTTAAGTCGTTCCCTACTCACGCAATTTACTCCTTCTCTATCCCTATAAGAGTCCCAGAGTCTCTGTCCCATGGAGTGAATTATTCATATGGATTGTCAGTTTCTCCTAATTTCTTTCCTTCTTTATGGACACATATCCCCAAGTATTACACTTTTTGCATACATATATTTGCACCATGAGGCCTCTTAGGGACCAAAATTTGTCTCTTTGTTATTATTTAAGTCCATTCTACCTCGTCGAGACGAAGATTTTAACCTTCACTTCTACGGCTAGAATGACCTTAAATAGGGGCATTTGTAAGACCCCAATTTTGACCCTAAGATCCCTCATGGCATCATAGCATTGCATTTGCTTCTTGCCTCAAGGATCATGGCATCTTGGTTCCCTTTGCCTTTGGGTGGGATTCCCTTGTGAGTGGTTTGAGATCACCAAGCATGTTTGAATTGTATACTATTGCTTTTCTCATTTTTTATCTACTAACCAAAAGCACAAAAATATGTCACTAACATCTTTTGTTTGTAGCTTGAGCAGTCACAAGATCCAAAGCTTCTAGGAGATCCTTTGTGCAATAATATGGTCTAGAGAAGATGAAAGCAAGCATGGTAATGGTTTCCCAAAGATCTCATCCATCAAATATGCCTCCCAAGTATCTCAATTCATCATTTGGATCAAAGCAAGTCAAGGGGTTTGAGGCTTGTTTCCCAAGGAACCCCTAATTCATTTGTTCATCAACTGTGCCTTGCTCATGAAGCAACCTCAACCCATGGTCAAATACAATCAAGGTAAGTTCTTTAATTCATAATATCATGCATATTTGAACTTATTTGTAGTGTCCTCAATCATCAATTCATCAAGATATGAGTTGTGGACTTGGGAAGTTGATCAGTCAATTCATCTAACTATTTTTGAAATGCACTGAGACCTAACTTTTTATGTGGTTGTCAAATGGAGATGACACCAAGAGAAAAAAATGTTCTTAAGGACAATATGAACAACTTTCATGTTCATAAAAATTTGTTTTGAAGCTTGGAAGGTCATCATCCATTCTAAGACATTATAGGTCATTTTGACTGAAACCCTAATTTTGGGTCAACTTCCCAAGAACATAACTCATTATTTTTTTATGATTTTGAGGTGAGACTAAATGAATTGAAAATATTATTGTGTCTACTTCAAATGTTATGTTGAGCAAAATTGCAAAATCTCAAAAGAAATACATGTGATAATGCAAAACATTATAGGTCACTTTGGGCCAAACGCATTAAAATGTGAAAAAGTCCAACTTCAAGTGCTCATAACGTCTTCACTAAAACTCCAAATGATGCAAAATTTAAGTCCAAATTGATTGTCTTGAAAATATATACAAATTTCTTGTTGAAGATTTTATCATTTGGAGCTTGCATCATTGGAACTGAAGGGCTTGAACATTGGCCAAATTTGGAAACTTCACATATGCATGTTTTGCACCCTACACTTCAAGCTCAAATTTAATTAATTTCCAAGGCCCAATTGGAGTTTTTATCAACATAGCCTTTGTTCCTTATGCAACAAGCTTTCTAACCATTACTCATAAGGTTGCATTTGGAGTTTGGAAGCATCATTTTCGAAGACATGAAGAATTAAGTGCATTTTGTGAAATTCATTTCAAACACATTGCATGAGCTGTTAACACTTAATCTGCACGTCCATTTCTTATTTGGTGATATATAGCATTCCATTCCAATCAGAATTGGGCCCTCCATGCGCCTGTACAGGCCCATGCATGGAGGCCCTCTTCTCCCACGCACACTTTGTTCATTGCATTTCAGATGGTTTTGGCTATAAATACAAGTGCCATGCTCTTCAATTCTTCAACCTAACGGCGCCTAAATCCATGCTGAATTGAATCCCCACCCATACCAAAGGAACAAACTTCATTTTCTCTAAAAAATTTAGATCTGAAATTCAATTGCATTGGTTGATTTTTAAGATCTAAAGTTCCTAGACCTTCTTCCTTGGATCCATTGAAGCTTCTGTTTGCAAAAGGAACCAAAGAGAGTGACTCAATTCTTCACAATACAAAGGTTTTGATCAACTGATTTTTTCTTCGAATCTCATCATACATTGCTTCATTTGCCTTGATCTTGTGTTGTCTGAAGTCCTCTGTACAGAGGCATCATTATTGTGTGCTTAATTGTTGAAATCGAGTAAGTTCAGTTGAACACCACCAAAGTTCCATCTCTGATTTCTCTCTTAATAGGAATCTAGAGTGGAATTGAGTGGCATAGAAGTGATGCACATCACTCCACCTTTCGAACGGTGCCTGGATCGTGCATTTTAGTTAACATTTTTTGACCTGCAATTTTTGATCTTCATCGGAGCTTGCCGGAGAAGACGGTGGCGCTGGCCACCGTCTGGTCTCCAGATCAGATCTGGACCGTCCCTTTCCATTTCCAGATCTAATCTCAGCAGTCCAACCTTATGACTTTTTTATGTACTGCGTGTGGCTACATTGACTTGGTAACACATTGGATGCGCGCTTGTGGATGCTTGGATCTGCCAGCTCAATTAATGAGCTCAAATCCAAGGGCTCTCGTTTTTCCATTTATTTTAATTCTGATTTTAATTTCTATTTCATTTTTTAATTCCATTTCATTTTCAAAAATTCATATCTCTTTTATTATTGGTCCAAAAATTATGGGACCAATTGCATTATTTCTCTTTTAATTTCTAGTTTCTAAAAATGATTTTTAATATTTTTTATTTTATCATTTGCTATTTTTTAGTAATTTTCTCTTTTCTGGTTATTTTTAATTCATTTTAAATAGTTTTTGATATTCAAAAAATACAAAAATATTTTCTTAACCTCTTTGAATGATGATAGATTTATGAAAAATATTCTCATCAATTTATTAATTGATTTGAGATTTATTTGAGATTTTAATTCAATTTGGTTATTTTTATGCATTTTTAATTGATTTAAAATAGTTTCTGACTTTTAAAAATGCTGAAATTTTTTGTCAAACTTTGTTTGACCTTGTTGAACTTGGGATAATTCACTTGGACTTTTCAAAGTTGATTTGAAGTGAGTTTGAAGTTTGACCTTTCTTTAATATTTTAATTCAAGTTTATTTTTAAATATTAAAAATGCCAAAAATATTTTGTTTATTTCTTGACTTCCAATCTTCATCTTGCTTCTGTTTTCTATTGTTTGACCTTGATCTTCCATATCTTTGGTCAACATTTATTGATTGGTACATTCCATTTCATTTAATTCACTTTAATTCTTCATTTCTAATTCTCCATCTTCTTCTTCTTCTTCTTTTCTTTTTGATCAATGAGTTAAAGGTTGATAGTCAGCATTGATTAGGGAGGTTTAATCTTCCTTGATTCAAATCTAATTCATCTTGATCAATTGATCAAGTGAATGGCTTTGCATTAAGGATAAATTGCTTTCTAAATTATGCAAAGGACTTAAACCAATACAAGATCATTTCTCATCTTCTTTTTTTGGCATGGCAAGTTGATGGAGTTTGATTCACTAATTAAGACCTCTAACTTGTGTTGTTGCCTACATTATTATTGACCGGCCTCAGATAGTTGTGACTTCTACATAAGTCCAATTACGATTGCTTAACATAGCGCTAAATTTGCCTTATGGCACACTAACTATTAACTCTAACCATTAACCATTAACATTTACTTTTTGCTCTTTACTTTATGCAATTTACTATTCTTGTACATATTATTCATTTTCTTTTTCCTTTGCTCATTTGAGCACATGTTTATGTTAATGCAATTTACCTTTTGCTCATTTGAGCATATAATTGTGTATATATCTTTGTGCTTATGTTTTGTTTTGATTGTTGTGGACCAAATGCAAGAAATGGACAATTGGACATAGATCTTAGGACTTCCCCTATGCAAATTTGGAGTCAAAGAGCAACTAGGCATTTGAGCCTTTAGAATGCTATAAAAGTCAAAGAGCAACTAGGCAATTGAGCCTTTAGAATGCTATAAATGTTGAAGATGGATTAGAAAGATCAAACCCTTAAACTCACTCTTATCCATTCTTGATTTATTTCATGGAACTTTTGATGTGTGTGCTTTTGTGCTAGGGAATTCCATGAGAGCTCAAATTGAAGAACCATTGCCATGTTCATCCAAAGTGAAAGATACAAGATACATTGGGGATCTCCTAAGGAGCTTGTTTGATTGTGTTAATTGTTTGAGCTTACTATCATTTTGCTTGCATATTCCAAAGGATGGGAGCTACTTGGATCATCAATATGATCTCAAGAGAGGAACTCCATTTGTGGTCTTGTTTCTTATCCATTATCTCTTATATTGATTAGGACCTTAGCCATTCTTCTTCTTCCCTCCACTCTAACCCAAGCCAAAACTTTTGTGCAAACATTTAACACTTCTTTTCAAACATTAGAAACCTAAGCCTTATGCTTTTGATTTTCAAGCTTTCTTTTCATAACACTTATTTTGAATTGAACTTCTAAGTCAACTTTGACCATATTTTGTACATACTTTTCATTGGTAAATATAACCCATTCAAATACTTTGTGGTTTCAATGGCCACTCTCTTAATCAAAAAATTTCATAACCTTTAGCTATTTGGTTTGAGTTATCCTTGAGGTAGATGTAATACTCACCTATATCCTTAGTGATGGACAATGAGTCTTCCTTGCTTATTATAGGGTTAACCCTTCACTAGCATGTTGGAGCTATCCTCACATGGTGGATTTTTGGTTTTAGGTTGAGTTTTCTCCCTTGGACAACAAAAGACCTTAAGGCTTTTGGACCAATTAATTCACCAACTCATTTTTGAAATTTTTACCCCAAACTACGAGGTTTTGATCCTAATCTTTTTCAAGATGGTACGTAGGCAATGGGTTCATCCATCCAAACACAAAATGTAAATAAACTTGTATATTCTCTTCTCATCTCTTCAATCATGTTTGCACAAATAAATTTTCACAAAATACCAACCTTACAACAAGTATGAAAAGGGCTCCCTAGGAGTACCTAGGATGTTTTGGGTGCTTAAAACCTTCCCATTGAATAACCAACCCCCTTACCCAGATCTCTGACATTTTTACTAGTTTTTGATTCGATAAAACTTTCAGGTTTTTGTTCGCTTTCTAACCATTCCTTTGGATAAATAGAAGTACGGTGACGACTCGACTTATATGGTTTACCTTGGATTTAGTCAATATCTCTAATGGTAACGAATACCCCGCTACACTTCCCATGTTATAAAGAAGGCCCTCTATAAGGAGGAAAGAAGTGCGACCCGTCATCAGCCAACACCAGGTGGCTCATATAGCACCTACTTATAGAGAAGCTCAGCAACCACAACAACAACCTCGTCAACAACAGGCTTACCAGCCTCACAACAATAACAACAAGAACACAAGCAACTATGAGAGGAAGAGGGTGACTTTTGACCCGATTCCTATGACCTATGCTGAATTGTATCCTTCCTTAATCGATTGGAAGTTGATAACTCCTCGTGATCCTCATGTTATGACAGCCAATCCCCAATGGTGGTACAAGCCTGAACTTCACTGTGTGTATCATTCCGGTGCTCCCGGACATGATGTGGATAATTGCTTTCCGTTGAAGACTAAGGTGCAAGACCTTGTGAGGAGTGGGATACTATTCTTTGAGGATGTAGGCCCAAATGTCAAGAAGAATCGTTTGCCCGAGCATGGGAAGGCAGCTGTCCATATGGTTTAGGGTTGCCCTGGCAAATATAAAGTCCTTTATGTGAATGACATAAGGCAGTCCTTGGTAGAGATGCATAAGTTGTTATGTGATCACATTCATTATGAGCATAATCATGATAGGTGCCATGTGTGCACTGTCAGTGATAGAGGATGCCGCAAAGTAAGAAAGGAAATCCAAGAGATGCTAGACCAAGGGATGATTGAGATACTTCAGAATCGTAATGAGGATGAAGTTGATGTTATCACTCCTGTGTTCAAGATTCGTGATCCTGTTGTCATTAAGTATGATGGAAATAAGAAGAAGGTGGTGCCAACTCTTATGATTAAGCCAGCGGGCCCTGTCCCGTATGTGTCAGATAAAGAGGTTTCGTACCGTTATAATGTTGTTATGCTGGAAGATGGGAAGGAGGTGCCGTTGCCCTCAACCTCTGTTGTAAGCATATCCGATGTTAGTGGAGTGACTCGTAGTGGTCGTGTTTTCTCGGCTCAGCCGAAGTCCCATGAAGACGTCATGAAGAAAGATGTTGTTAGTCCTGCCGGTCCCGTGGGGACTTCTTCTTCAAATCATTCTACTCCTGTTGTGAAGGGTGTTGACCCTGTTGTTGTCAAAGCTGATAAAGCTCCTATCCTGGTTGGCCAGTCTAGCATGTTGAGAGAGGATGGTGATGAGATGCTGAGGCTCATCAAGAGGAGCGAGTACAACGTTATGGAACAGTTGCTTCAAACTCCATCAAAGATATTTTCCCTATCTTTGTTGATGAATTCAGAGCCATACCACGAAGCGTTGCAAAGGGTGCTGGATGTGGCATACGTGGATCACGATGTCGCAATTGAGCAGTTTGATAGCATTGTTGCAAATATAACTGCCTGCAACAATTTGAGCTTCTGTGATGGTGATCTTCCTGAGGAGGGAAAAACCATAAATTGGCCTTAGATATATCTATGAATTGTAAAGACGATGCTCTATCCAATGTGTTGGTGGACACAGGGTCATCACTTAATGTATTGCCAAAATCCACTCTTGCCAAACTTTCATATGAAGGACCTCCCATGAGGCAGAGTAGAGTGGTAGTAAAAGCTTTTGATGGATCGCGCAAGACCGTGATCGGTGAATTAGACCTCCCGATCAAGATTGAACCCAGTGATTTCCAGATCACTTTCCAAGTTATGAACATACATCCGTCATACAGCTGTTTGCTTGGTAGACAATGGATTCATGAGGCAGGTGTCGTGCATTCCACCCTACACCAAAAGTTGAAGTTCGTCAAGAACAAGAAGTTAGTAGTGATAGGGGGAGAGAAGGCTCTCTTGGTCATCCATTTATCTTCCTTTTCCTACATTGATGCTGAGGATGAGGTTGGAACTTCGTTCCAAGCCTTATCTATTGCTGAGCCTTCTAGGAAAGGACTTTCTTCATTTGTCTCCTATAATGACGCGAAGTTGGCCATTGAGCATGGGGCAACTGATGGTTTGGGGAAAATGATAAAGATGGAAGATAATAAATCTCGGGCTGGTATAGGGTATTCTTCTGGTGTTTCTAATGATCTTTGGTTGTTTCAGAGCAGAGGTTTCATCCACACCAATGAAGATCAAGAAGCTGTTGCCATCATTGAAGAAGGTGAAGAGGAAGACCTTGGCAACTTTGTCATACCTGGAGGAATCTGCAATAATTGGGTCGCTGTTGATGTTCCAACAATTATCCATAAGTCAGCGTAATGTGTTCATTTTGTTTAAAAACCCTTCTCCCATGCCAAAGGGAGAAGTGAAGAATTATTGGCACAATTTGTTAATCCAATGATATTCATTCAATAATCGCATGTTAAATGTTTGTTTTTCAAATTATTTTTCGTTTTTTCCTTTTCGTATGAAATTGGTGATCATCATAAAACCCTAAAAAGGAGAACAAAATCAATCTTTTCATATCCATAATGATTTGCCTTGTGAATTCTGAAATCTCTTTTATACTCAAAATCATTATGCAGGTTAATCAAACCCATTGAACATAATGATCCAACACCATCTCCGAACTTTGAGTTCCTTGTATTTGAGGCAGAAGAAGATGATGTTGAAGAGATTCCTGATGAGATTACCCGTCTGCTTGAGCACGAGGAGAAGATCATTCAGCCACATTTTGAGAATCTGGAAACAGTCAACTTGGGGTCTGAAGATTGCATTCGTGAAGTAAAGATTGGGTCACTCCTTGAAGAGTATGTTAAGAAGGGGTTGATTGAGTTGCTACGAGAATATGTCGACGTCTTTGCCTGGTCGTATGAAGACATGCTTGGTCTAGATACTGATATCGTGCAACATTTCTTGTCGTTGAAGCCTGAGTGTGTGCCTGTGAAGCAGAAGCTCAGAAGAACTCATCCTGATATGGCAGTGAAGATTAAAGAAGAAGTTCAGAAACAAATTGATGCGGGGTTTCTGGTGACTTCTACATATCCTCAATGGATGGCAAATGTTGTTCCTGTACCTAAGAAAGACGGAAAAGTCCGAATGTGCGTGGATTACCGTGACTTGAATAAAGCTAGTCTGAAAGATGATTTTCCTCTACCACACATTGATATATTGGTAGACAATAGGGCTAAATTCAAGGTCTTTTCATTTATGGACGGATTTTCCGGTTATAATCAGATTAAAATGGCACTCATGGATATGGAGAAAACAACATTCATCACACCCTGGGGAACATTCTGTTATCGAGTGATGCCCTTCGGTTTGAAGAACGCCGGAGCCACGTATCAACATGCTATGACTACCTTGTTTCATGATATGATGCACAAGGAGATTGAGGTGTATGTCGATGATATGATTGCAAAGTCGAAAACGGAAGTTAATCATGTAGAGCACTTGTTGAAGCTTTTCCAGCGCTTGAGGAACTACAAGCTCCGCTTGAATCTGAAGAAGTGTACATTTGGAGTTCGTTCCGGCAAGTTATTGGGCTTTATTGTCAGCGAGAGAGGTATTGAGGTTGATCCTGCCAAGGTCAAAGCAATACAAGAGATGCCTGCACCCAAAATAGAGAAGCAAGTCCGAGGTTTTCTTGGCCGCTTGAATTACATTTCGAGATTTATATCCCACATGACTGCCACATGTGTGCCTATATTCAAGCTCCTCCAGAAAGATCAGCGTCATGATTGGACTGAGGATTGCCAAAAGGCCTTTGACAGTATCAAAGAGCATCTGTCTGAGCCTCCGATTCTGTCTTCGCCTGTTGAAGGGAGACCGTTGATTATGTACTTGAATGTGCTTGATGATTCCATGGGTTGTGTCCTTGGTCAGCAAGATGAATCTGGAAAGAAAGAATATGCGATATACTACTTGAGTAAGAAGTTCACTGACTGTGAGTCTCGATACTCAATGCTTGAGAAGACATGTTGTGCTTTGGCTTGGGCCGCTAAGCGTTTACGCCAGTATATGTTGAATAATATAACTTGGTTGATATCCAAAATGGATCCGATCAAGTATATCCTTGAGAAGCCTGCTTTAACTGGGAGGATTGCCCGTTGGCAGATGCTGTTGTCTGAGTATGATATTGAGTATCGAGTTCAAAAAGCTATTAAAGGTAGTATCTTGGCTGACCATTTGGCACATCAACTGATTGAAGATTATCAGTCTGTGCAATATGACTTCCCTGATGAGGAGATTCTGTATTTGAAGATGAAAGATTGTGATGAGCCTACGCTCGATGAAGGGCCAGAGCCTGGTTCCCGTTGGGGTATGGTGTTCGATGGCGCTGTCAATTAGTATGGAAATGGTATTGGGGCAGTGATTATTACTCCTTAAGGCACACATTTTCCTTTTACAGCAAGGCTAACTTTCAAATGCACGAATAATATGGCGGAGTATGAGGCTTGTATTATGGGTTTGGAAGAATGTGTTGATCTTAGGATCAAACATCTTGATGTTTATGGCGATTCGGACCTTGTTGTTAATCAGATTAAGGGTGAATGGGAGACGAATCATCCTGGCCTCATCCCATATAGAGATTATGCGAGGAGGATTTCAACTTTCTTTACTAAAGTTGACTTCCATCATATTCCTCAAGATGAGAATCGGATGGCGAATGCTCTCGCTACGCTTGCTTCAATGATTGCTGTCAATTATTGGAATGAAGTCCCAAATATTACCGTGATGCGCTTAGATAGACCAGCTCACGTGTTTGCAGTTGAGGAGGTGAAAGATGATAAGCCGTGGTATTATGATATCAAGTGCTTTCTCCAAAGTCAGATTTACCCGCCTGAGGCATCTGTTAAAGATAAGAAGACTTTGAGGAGATTATCTACCTTAATGGTGATGTGCTTTATAAGAGGAATTTTGACATGGTTTTGCTCATATGCATCGATAGACACGAAGCAGACTTGTTGATGAATGAAGTCCATGAGGGTTCATTTGGTACTCATTCCAATGGACATGCAATGGCGAAGAAGATGTTGAGAGCAAGCTACTATTGGCTGACAATGGAGTCTGACTGCTGCAAGTTTGTGAAGAAATGCCACAAGTGTCAGATTTATGCGGATAAGATTCATGTTTCCCCGACACTTCTGAATGTTAATTCCTCACCATGGCCTTTCTCCATGTGGGGAATTGACATGATTGGCATTGTTGAGCCTAAGGCGTCGAACGATCACCATTTTATTCTCGTAGCCATTGATTACTTCACAAAGTGGGTTGAAGCGGCATCGTATGCAAATGTGACCAGGCAGGTGGTCGTGAGGTTTATCAAGAACCAACTCATATGCCGATATGGTGTGCTAGACAAGATCATTACTGATAATCGATCTAACTTGAACAATAAGATGATGAAAGAGCTGTGTAGCGAGTTCAAGATTGCACGTCACAATTCTTCTCCCTATAGACCCAAGATGAATGGGGCTGTTGAAGCTGCTAACAAGAACATCAAGAAGATTATTCAGAAGATGGTTGTTACGTACAAAGATTGGCATGAGATGCTGCCATTTGCTTTGCATGGCTATCATACATCTGTCCGCACTTCAACATGGGCAACCCCTTTCTCCCTTGTATATGGCATGGAGGTTGTGCTCCCTGTAGAGGTCGAGATCCCATCAATGAGAGTCTTGATGGAAGCCAAGTTGACTGAGGCTGAATGGGTTCAGAGTCGTTATGACCAGCTGAATTTGATTGAAGAGAAGAGATTAACTGCCATGTTCCATGTTCAATTATATCAGTAAAGGATGAAGAAATCCTTTGATAAGAAGGTCAAGCCTCGTGTGTACCGAGAAGGTGACCTCGTACTCAAGAAAGTCATGTCTTTCACGCCCGATTTCAGTGGCATGTGGACTCCAAACTATGAAGGTCCATACATTGTTAAGAGAGCCTTTTCAGGCAGTGCTTTGTTGCTCACAACTATGGATGGGGAGGATTTCACTCGTCCTCTGAATTCAGATGCAGTCAAGAAATACTTCGCCTAAAAATAAAAACAGAATAATTCACTAAGTTGAAAACCCGAAAGGGCGGCTTAGGCAAAAATGAGCATCTCGGTGGATTGAAAACCCGAAAGGGAGATTTAGGAAAAAGTTAGAGACATGAAAAAAAATGAATATATATCCCGCTAGATTGAGTACCTCACCCTGAGGCAATCTTGGCAAAAATTAGGGATTTGGCAAGTAACTGCATCCTGTAAGACCCCAATTTTGGGCCCTAAGATCCCTCATGGCCCATATCATTCATATCATAACCTCAAGGATCATTGCATGCCTTTGTCCCCTCCTAGTGGGTTGGTTTGCCTTGTGGGTTTGATTCTTGATCACCAAGCATACTCTGCATTTGTATATCTTTGCTTCCATATGTTTATCATTCAAAGTGCAAAAGTATTGTCAGTCTAACCTTGTTGCTTGCAGTGGAAGCAATCATCAGCAATTAGGTCAAAGACGGTCATTGATCAGTCAAAGCAATGGATGATGGCCATTCTTGCAGAATTTGGGCATCATGATCAATAATCAAAGGTTCATACATCTTGAGACATCATTTGAAATCAAGTTCTCAAGGAATTAGGGTTTGGAATTCATCAGAAGAGGTTCAATCATTCAAAACCCTAGAAAAAGTCAACAGACAGTCAAACTTGGTCAACTGTGGATTTAATCAAGATTTGATGGATGGAATTGATTTGAAGGAGTTCATTCATGCTTGTATAAGTCTCATATATCATGTTCAACCTCATCATGGAAGAAAATCAAGTCAATCAGAAAATTTTCCAGAAATAGAAAGTGGACCTGTAATTTCAACTGCCAAAAATGGAAACTTCTTGATCTTAAACTAACATCATGATACAAGCTTCAAATGAATTTTTGCCCAACATGAAAGTTGAAGATCTTGTCTTCCCATTTTCAAAAAGTCCAAGAACATCAAAATCCCATGTGTGGTTGTCAAGATATGATCAAATCAGTTTCACCAATTTTTGAACTTCAACAAGCCATAACTCTCAAACCATAAGGCCAAATTTGGTGGGGTTTTTTCCTACAAACCACATTTTTCATCCTCTTTCCAAAAATATAAATTTCATGACCTAAAACCTTACCATTCAAAATGGCATTTTTGGACCTTTTCATTTAAATTCAAAGTTTGACCAAACTTTGACTTTTTGATTTATGGACTTTTTCATCATTTTGCCAATTGGGAAATGTTTTAAACCATATTTGAAACTTGCTCAAAGCTTAAAACCATCATCATATCACCATGTTACTACCATTTTGGACCAAAGAGAAATGTTGGCAAATTGTACAATTGGTAGCATTAAGTAAAAGCAAGGTACAGCAGCTTTTGTACAACAACAAATAGCAACTGGCATGGTCTTTCTGCAGCATTCCACAGGCCCAATTCGTGACAGTATACCCCTCCATTTCCACTTATGCACAAAACTTGGCAAAATGCATTTAGCTTCATTGAGTGAACACAAGTTAACCATCCTTTGAGCAGACCAAAAGCAGATGGATTAAAGGTCACTAGCAGCCTGTTTGAGGCCCACTATCGTGCACAACTTACACCCTCCATTTTCTTATGACCAAAATTAGCAATGTGCATTTGGTTTCATTCAAACTAAACCAGTTTACCATTGGATTAAAAGGTGTTAAACAGACCTTTATAAGGTCATTTTTTCTGCAATTCCACAACCCTAGACTGCAGCCTACCAGGCAGAACACTCTCCTCTCTCTCAATTGCAATTTGGCTCGAGCAACCTTTTTGCAAAAAATTCTCAAAACACCATAAGCCTCCATCATTAATCCTTCATCTGAGCAACATTTGGAAGAGTTTTCAGCTTCCATTCCCCTGCTGTAACCACTCTTTTTCATTCTGCATCTTCAAGCAAATAACAATGGCAATTTGTGGTTGGAACACTTTCATGCCTTGCTGAGCTCACATACTTCACCATCTACCATTCCAAGGCCAAAAGAGTACCTGTTTCGAGCTAAAGGATCCAATACAACACTGCATCATCAACTTGCTTCATCATTGGTATTTTTTTCGAATCCTTCACTTTGCCAAACTATCACATGATTAATGTATATCTTAACTTGCTGAGTTCATTGATGTTTATATCATGCTAAATGGTTGAGTGTGCTGTGAGAAAAATGAACTTCATTGTTTATGCTCAAAAATGATTTGGCTCGATTTGCATTTTTGGAGTTTGTTTTGATGGAATGTATTGACATATTTGTGATATTGGATGAATGATGATGAGATTGGCATACATAATTTTGATTTCTGGGCATAATAATTTTTCAAGTTGCATGAGGTTGTTGGTCTTATGCTGTTCATGAGCCCTCATATTTTCCATAATTCCTATCCATGATGTGTTGGTTGCGTGTTATCCATGCTGTTGTGTGAGTTGCTTGTTTCATTTGTTATTTGATGATTATGAGCATGAGATGAGTTTAGGCATGCAGCTATTTTGAAACCCCCATACTGTTTCCAGAAATCCAGCTCACTTGTTTTGATTGCTGTTGAGTTATATGTTGTATAAACATCATGAGTGCATTATCGTGTGGTGTCCATGTTGTTGTTTGATTGTTATTTGTTAACAAACATGAGAACAATGCCTGCTGCTGTTTAATCCCTTGTCCTGCACCAGAAATCCACATTGATTTTATGTTCTACTTGTTTGTGTTAAGATGCCAGTTGAATGTTGATACCATGCTGTTATTGGTTTTGTTGGTCTGTTGATGTTGGTCACATGAACATGAATTGCTGCACCAACCATAAAGCATGTCTGCCCAGTTTTTTTCATGAATCATGTTTGAATTTTCTTGTTTGTATGTTGTGTCATGAACCTGCTGCATCAACGCCATGCTTTTTGTTTGATGATGTTTGTTGCTGCTGTTATGATAATGTTGAGAACAACTGCCATGCTGTTATGTGCTGTTGTTTTGATGATTACATATTGATGATGAATAGGCCAATGCTGCTGTTTGAATTTTCCTGAACATTGCTCATAAAAATTACATGAATTGTACTTGTTGTGTTTGGTTTATTGGCTGTTTTGGACATTGCATGAACCTGCTGTTACTGCACCACTGCTGCATATGCCCTGCTGTTGGACAACTTCAAACTTGCTCATAATATCCATGCTGCTTTGTGCTATTGTTTGTTTCGATTGCATGAGCCATTATCACTTGCTATGCTAATGCTTGCTGCTGTTATGCTTGAACCATTTCCACTGCAATTGCTATGCCCTGCTGTTTGCTATTTTTGAGCTGCCATGAAAAACCATATGATTGCATGAACATTGGCTGTTGTTATTGCTCATGTTGCATAATACATTTCCCTGCCATGCTGTCGTGTTTGTTTGATCGAAATTGGCTTATTTGATGCTGTTTGCATGAACCACATTGCCAAAACCCTAGGATGCATGAGAACTTAGCAACTCAAACAACCATTGGCCGTGCACTATTCCATTAAGAAATGGACCAATCACAACATTTTATTTGCCTTGCCAAAGCTGTGTCGTTTCACTTAAGTTGGCAGAAATTACAAGTCTGCCATCATTGACTCTCATGTTGACCAATTGCCATACCATCTTGTTCATGTTTGCATCATTATTTCATCCAAACTCCAACAATTATTTTCTCATTCATTTTTTCACCAAAAATTATGAAATTTTTTCCACATGTTCACAAATGAGTCTAATATTTAATTGTGAATTTTAATTAATTTTTCATGTCCTGGATTTTAATTGATAAATGATTTCTTCACATGTGTGCATGTATGATACCCTTTGCCATTTCAATTGTGAAATTGTCATATCATATCCTTTGAGCTTGAAATTTTTTGTGGTGAAACTAGACACATTGATCTTCATTTCCATATAAAGTTTGTGGATTTCTCATTTGTGGTTTGATAGATATGAATTTTTGAATTAGGGTGTGACAATTTGTGTCACACCAATGATATGCAAATGTATGATTTTTGTTCACATACTTCCCCCTATCCTAATCACTTGAAATTTTGCATGAATCATCTATCACATGTCTAGTTTATGTATGAATTTTCTTGGAATTAATCTTGCTGTTTTCCATTTGATTGAGAATTTTCATCCATATGTGGTCATTTGTTGACTTTTTGTGCTATGCTTTGCCAAATCTTTTGTGAAATTCTCAAATCATATCGTATGTTCATGAAATTTCATATGTGATAACTAGACATCTCAAGCTTTGCATTGGTGTTAATCTCATTCATTTCTCTTCTGTTTTCAATTTGATATGTTTTTTGAAGTTGACCCATGCTTGTTGACTTTCACCATGCTTACTTGAATTTGATTTGACTTCATGAATTTCATTGACTGCCTTCCTCTCATCCAAATGCCATGAAATTTGACATGTATACCATGTTAGATGTTAGGATTGAGTGTGATTTATTTCATAATTTTTGGGATTGTTTGAGTTGACTTTTGAATGAAGTCTTTGCTGTTGACTTTTGTATGCTTCTCTTGCCATGCTTTGCATTCATTTGTGTATGAAATGACCATGATGCATGATATAAGTTTGAATCCAATTGTGTTTGCTTTTTACATGATTGATGTTGACTTTGATTGAACATTGCTTGCTGCCTTGACTTTTTCTTTCATCTTTGACCCTAGGCTAGTCCTAGTGGTCTTCTGAGCTTACAATTGAGCTGTTGTTTCAGGTTGAGCACCCATGCTTTAAGGATCACTCCAATGTGCTTGATTTGAATTGTTTATATTGAGCTAACATTTGTTTTGTAGGTGACTCATATGCTTGAGTCTTTGTGCCTTGCACAATTGGTCCTTCTGTGTGACTATTGGTTCATTTTCTTTTGCTTTTGATTGTTGACTTGTTTACTAATGAGTTTGACTTTTTCAGGTACTTTAGTTGCCTAAGTTCTTTGAACTTGATTGCTTGCTTTGCTTTATAGCATTTGCTTTGAGGTATAATTACTTCTTCTTCATGTAGTCTGGAGACCCGGTCTGTTATTTGATCGGGCAAACTGTCTGAAGTCCTCCTTAAGAGGCAATGCCTGTGTTTGTTTAAATTTGTCCTAAGCAGGAAAAGTCCTTCAAGTAAGGCAATTGGTGGAAGGTAGGGATAAGCAATCTATCCCCCACTATTCAGTGTGTCCTCTCTTTGCTCCCAGTACCTGGTTGAAGCAATGAGATAAATACCCAAGATCTAATCGAGTCAATAATGTGGAGAGAGTTCCTACTTTCTGAACTCCCACACTTTCTTTGATGCTCTCTCTTATCTGAGATTGAAGCAATGAGGCACACCCCTCATCTCCTATTCATCTGCTTCACCTGAGTCCCTCAATGGCCAGGTTAAGAGCGACCTTTACCCATTACAGTGGACTTTTAAAGTCAAACCCTCTTGTGTGAGCCCCCATTGTTTGGCTATAGAGTGTGCTGTTTGCTATTCATTGATCGATTGATTGCTTCATATGCATTTGTTTGCCAGTATGCTATGCATTTATCGTCATCATCAATTGTCATTAGTGCATGATCATATCATTTGTCTGTGTGACTTTTGTTATTGTTGTTTGCCCATTGAGGACAATTGTAAGTCCATTGCTTTGGCATTTGTTCCTGTGATATGGAAGGATAGAGTGTGAGACCTCATTGGTCACTCATATCTTCTGTTTATTTGTGTGTATGTGAGGATACAGTTGTAAGTCCCTGTAAGTTGGCATCTGTTATCCTGGGATCATAATTTGATCTGTTTGATTTGTATGTGAGGTTACAGTTATAAGTCCCTGTAAGTTGGCATCTGCTTTCCTGTGATCATAGTTTGTGTGAGAGGTTGCAATTATAAGTCCCTGTAAGTTGGCATTTGCATTCCTGTGATCATATTGTTGCTTTTGTTCTTGTATGTGAGGATCCATTGTAAGTCCCTGTGATGTGGCATTGGATTTCCTGTAAGCATACTGTGGAGTTAACCTAAGTCCAGATAGATTGGCAGTTGACTTCCATATTTCATCTTTGTTCTTTTCTTTTGAGGAGATCGGTGTAAGTCCATTGAGTGGCATCTGACATCCCGTTTTGTTTTAGGAGATTGGTATAAGACCATTGATTGGCATCCGATATCCGCCTTTGCTTTGTTTGTTTATTATTAATTGCCATTCCAAAGGACACACTTGAATCATCTACTATATGATTTCAAGAAGTGAACCTTCTGAGAAGTTTTACTATCCATCCTCATCCATTCATCATTCATTACGTCTTAGAACCTTTTCACACTTTATCTTTTAAACTTGACATAAGTGTTGTGCAAACATTTTCATGCTTTCTAACTAAAAAACCTGGACTCAAGTCCTTGACCTTTTTTCAAACTTCATTTCATAATACTTATTTGAATTGATCTTAATCATACTTTGACTCCATTTTCATAATCATAATCAGTAATTCCACTCATTCACTTATTTTGGCTTTGTCCATTATTAATGCTTTCATACATGAGCTATAGGTTTGATTTATCTTAGTGGTTGATGTTAATCTCGCCTTCTGTCTTTAGTGATTGAATTGTAAGTCTTCCTCGCCTATTATAGGGTTAACCCCTCTCTGGCCAGTTGAAGCTGTTCTCACATGGTGGACGTTGTTGCTTGTATAAGGTTGAGTTTTCTCCCGTGGATAACGTAAGACCTAGGGTTTGTGTTTAAAATTGAACCTAACCCACTTTTGGAAATCTTTTAGCCGAACTACGGCGTTCTGATCCTTACCTTTGATGGAAGGTACGTAGGCAACGGGTTCATCCGTTCGAACCCAATAATAATAAAAATGTATATTCTTTTCTCATCATCCCAATCATGTTTGCACAATCTTTATGTCATAACAAATAATAATTTTTGCATAACAAGTGTGAAAAGGGCTCCCTAGGAGTACCTAGGACGTAGTGGGTGCCTAACACCTTCCCATTGCGTAATTTACCCCTTACCCAGAATCTCTGATCTTTTTATTAGTTTTCTACGTGTAAAACTTCTTAGGCTTTTGTTCGCTTTTTAGCCAGTCCTTTGGATAAATAAAAGTGCGGTGGCGACTCGAAAATTTCAACGTATCTCTTAGCTTATGGTTTAATCGATAGATCATATAGCGACGAATACACCGCTACAGAAAAGTGGCGACTCTGCTGGGGATGTAAGCATCATCCCTGGTTGTATTGCCTACTTTTCACCCTTGTTGTGCTATATTGTTATTCTTTATCTGACATATTTTTGTACAATTTGGGATGACTGTATTGATTGTAATGTGTGAATTGCTTGATATACATTTGCTGTGTTGCTTTGGTGATCTGTGAGATGAGTTCTGTACCCGAACTCGAGTGCACTCTAGGATAGGAGAATGGCATAGTCTTGTCGACTGGTGTGGAGTAGTCCTTAGCCAGTTGACTTGCGAGCCCATTCACTTGGTGGAGGTCATGTTGAACTAATAATGTCACACAAGTTATTTGTGGTTAGGCATTATTCTTTCAATCATGTTCCGCAGAAGCCAAGGACCGTAGCTTACCAAACCCGTCTTGGCCTATTTTTAGGACTGTAGTGCGGAGGTCGTTCAGATGTCAGTTCTGATACGATTGTTACGCGATACTACACTCATAAGAGTTTCTCTTGAGAATATTCTTGGAATACGAGTATTCGTTCCTCCGAAAATATTCGAAAGATGGAACGATGATTATGGGAACCTCTGATAGAACATGTCTGGCAGGTTTAAACCCTAGTACACTCCCTTTGGTTGGTTCTTAACCGAGACCTCATGCTCGTGACTCTCAACAAACCCGTGATTCGTGGTTGAGTCGTTCAAACATTGTTAATATCAATGGATCCCGGATCAGGTGTAAAACCTAAATCCACCAAAGCGGCTGGTTGATATTAAGAATGTCTGAACCGGTTCATGTACCGTTAATATCAATGGAACTTGGGTGTCGATAAGGTGAAAACCTAAATCCACCAAAATGGATGATTGATATTAGGGATACATAGAGCTTTCCCACGACCTTTGTTTGGTGTGCTTTGCTTGATCCTTGAGTGTGTTTGTTGCATTCATGCATTCACGCATTCATCCGCATTCATGTCATCAAAAGAGAAAATTTTCAAGGAACTTAAAGGGTTATTTGCAAAATTTTCAGACATGGAAAGACCGAAAAGGCATACAAAGAAGTACAGCTTTAAGCAGCCTGATGTAAAAGAGTTAAGGAATCTGACATCATATGTATTAGATCCCTTGGGTTTCAAAGCTCGCTATGGGAAGCTTCTGCCGTTGCTGACTACTCAAGTGGATGAGGGATTGATGAGCACTCTTGCTCAGTTCTATGATCCGCTCTATCATTGCTTCTTATTTCCGGACTTCCAGTTGTTGCCGACTTTGGAAGAATACTCTCACCTTATTGGGATTCCTATTCTGGATCAAGTGCCGTTCAGTGGCTTAGAGAGTATTCCATCTGCTCGAGAGATTTCCAGTCTGTTGCACATAGATGAAGATCTGATTAGAGCTAATCTGACTACCAAAGGCGGAATTCAGGGTTTTCCCTCCGAGTTCCTTTTTGCTCAAGCCATTTTCTATGGGAAGGCCATGAGTGAGGATGCCTTTGAGGCTCTATTCGTATTGCTTATCTATGGATTGGTGCTGTTTCCCAACTTCGACAAGTTCGTCGACATGAACGCCATTAGGATCTTTTCAGTTCTTAATCCGGTTCCGACCTTGTTGGGTGATGCATATGTCTCTATGCACCTGAGGAATATGAAGAATGGAGGAGTCATTGTCTGCTGTTTACCCCTGCTGTACAAGTGGTTTATTTCGCACTTGCCGCAGACAGTTGCTTTCAAGGAGAACAAGGGATGTCTACGGTGGTCTCAGAGACTCATGTCTCTCACCAATGATGATATCACCTGGTATGATCGCGTGTATGATACCGTTCAGATCATCAATTCTTGTGGTGAATTCCCCAATGTGCCTCTTCTTGGTACATGTGGTGGGATTACTTACAACCCTACGCTTGCACGTCGTCAGCTTGGGTTCCCCCTAAAGGATAAACCCCATAATATTCTGTTAGAAGGTGTATTCTTTCAGGAGGGTAAAGATCCCCAAGGCCTGAAAGCCAGATTTGTCCGCGCTTGGCGCAATATTCGCATAAAGAGTAGGAATGAATTGGGTCCAAAGAACTGCATTGCTTTGGAGCCATACACCTCTTGGGTCAGACAGAGGGCTGCTACCTATCTGATGCCATACGATCATCCGAGACCTACACTGTTGGATGTGGCTGGGCCTTCAACCCTCCCTACCCAACGTGTAGAGGAGTTGAGAGAAGAAGACCTTTCGCGTGCCTGGATCCGCGAGAGAGAGGAATTGCTGCAGCAGCTCAAGGAGAAGGATGATATGATTGAATTTCTCGAGCACCGAGTGATCGATGATCCGAACGACACTTGGACTTCTCTGCTTCCTCAGTCTTCCAAATTCTGGAAAAGGAAGTATGATCAACTTGCAAAGGAGAAGGCTGATATGGAGGCTGCCTATGAGAGAGAGATCAAGAAGTTGTACACTTCTCGTCTTCCAGCATCCCGAGCTAATAGGGATCCATAGGATGTTATTTACCTTTTCTCTTTGTAATATTTAAAAGAATGCTGTACTTCTTTGTCTTAATATTTTGAATGAAATATTTTCCATGAGCAATCAAAATGTTTAATATTCAAAATATTGCAAATGTACCCTAAGGGTTCCTTGAAAATCAAAGCATTTGCACAAGCATTTCATGCATCATTCCTGCATAAACAGGTACCCATTCTTTCTGGTCTTCCGGTTCTAACCCTTTGATCTTCATTTATTTTGAAGACAAGCTGACTCACCGGTATTATACGAGGGTCAACTCTGCAAGGATTATGGAGCAATTGGAACAAGAGAACCAGAGCTTGAGGGATGAAGTCGCCAGACTTGGCGCTCTGATGGAGCAACTCCTTGCTGCCCAGAATCAGCCTGCTCCTCAACAACCAGCCACTCCGGTTCAGCGGACTGTTATTTCTGAGATAGCTACTTCATCGGTGCCTGTCAGTGCCCAGCAGCCAAATGCCATGCCTCCCGGTTTTCCTTGGGGGATGCCTCCTGGCTTTATGCCCGATCTGCCAGCTCCAACGTTTGCTCAAATGCCGGCATCTAGCCCGGTCCCTATTCCCGTTCCTCCTGTCGTGCATACCATGCCGAGGGTAGACGATACCATTTATCACTCTGAAGCGTCTGAGGGCTCAGATGTACATGAGAAAATGGATGCGATGAACGACCAATTCCTCGAGCTGAGAAAGGAATTGAGAACTCTTAGAGGCAAAGATCTCTTCGGCAAGTCAGCAGCCGAACTTTGTCTGGTTCCCGGTGTGAAAATACCAGTCAAATTCAAGGTCCCAGACTTTGAAAAGTATAAAGGGAACACTTGTCCTTTGGCACATCTGGTCATGTATGCCAGAAAGATGTCCACGCAGACAGACAACGATCAACTCTTGATCCACTACTTTCAAGACAGTTTGTCTGGTGCTGCTCTTCGTTGGTACATGAGCCTGGACAGCGTCAACATCCGCTCTTTCAATGATCTTGGCGAAGCTTTCGTCAAACAATATAAATACAACGTTGACATGGCGCCTGACAGAGATCAACTCAGGTCTATGTCACAAAAGGACAAAGAGACGTTCAAGGAGTACGCCCAGAGATGGCGTGAGCTGGCAGCTCAAATCACTCCACCATTAGAAGAGAAAGAGATGACCAAGATCTTTCTGAAAACTCTTGGGTCATTCTATTATGAGAGAATGGTGGCCAGCGCTCCCTCTGATTTCACCGAGATGGTGAACATGGGGATGCGTCTTGAAGAAGGCGTCCGCGAAGGACGGTTAGCAAAAGATGATGGTTCTTCCTCTAAGCGATATGGAGCGTTTAAGAGGAAAGAAGGTGAAGCGCATGCTGTGCAGTCTCAGCCCAAGCATCGAAGACCCTCTGTTCAGAGGAAGCCTGCACATCGTGCCGGACATCAGCATCAGGTGGCTAGTGTAGCGCCTGTATTCAAGGATAATGCTCAACAGTATCAGCATCAGCAGCAATATCCACAACCGCAATATCAACAGCAACAACAACGTCCACAGCAACAGGCTTACCAGCCTCGTGGAAGTACAACCAATCAGGCTAATGTGAGCTATGATAGGAAGAAGGTCAGCTTCGACCCGATTCCGATGACATATACAGAGCTTTATCCCTCCTTGTTGGAGAGGAAGTTGGTTTCTCCCAGGGATCCTCCTGCAATTCCTGCCAATCCGCAATGGTGGTACAAACCAGACCAGCATTGTGCCTACCATTCCGGTGCTCCGGGCCACAACGTTGAGAACTGTTTCCCGCTGAAGAGTAAGGTCCAAGACCTCATGAGAAGCGGAATTCTGAGTTTTGAAGACTCCAATCCGAATGTCACCAGGAACCCATTGCCTTCGCATGGGAAATCCGTGAATATGATCCAGGAAGACCTTGGGAAGTACAAGGTGAAGTATGTCAGCCATATCCGGCAGTCGTTGGTTTATTTACATAAAATGCTGTGCCAGCACAGCTATTTGGAGCATAACCACGATAAGTGCCGTGTCTGTTCTGTTAATCGCTTGGGTTGTGACCAAGTCCGCCGCGAATTGCAAATGTTGTTGAATGAAGGTACCATTGAGATTCTCCAGAATCGCAATGTGGATGTTGTTGAGCCCGAAGTGAGTGTTATCTCCCCGGTGTTCAAATTGCCTGAGCCCGTTGTTATTCGCTATAATAGCAACAAGCCTAAGGCATCCCCTGCTTTGATCATCAAACCAGCTGGCCCTGTGCCGTATTCATCTGATAAAGCCGTACCGTTCCGGTACAATCATGTGGCTGTCCAGGATGGAGTTGAAGTGCCTCTGCCGTCCACTTCTGTAACCACTATTGCTGATGTTAGTGGATTGACCCGCAGTGGTCGTGTCTTTTCTGCGCCTGCTAAGGCTGTTGCTTCTGAATCTGTTGTACATCCCGTAGGGAATGCTGTGAATGTTCAGAATCCGGCACTTGATGTTGCCAAACCCTCCTCGTCTGTACAAAAGACTCCTGTTTCTTCATATGGCCCGAGTGGCATTGTTGATGAAGAATCTGATGAGATGCTGAGGCTCATCAGAAAGAGTGAGTACAATATTGTAGACCAGCTTCTACACACGCCCTCCAAGATCTCTATCCTTTCTCTATTGCTGAATTCAGAGCCTCATAGGGAGTCTCTGCAGAAAGTCTTGGACCTGGCGTACGTTGATCATGACGTCACCCTGGAACAATTTGATAGCATTGTTGCAAACATTACCGCTTGCAACACTCTGAGCTTTTGTGACGCTGATCTCCCTGAGGAGGGAAGAGACCACAACATGGCTTTACACATATCCATGAATTGCAAATCTGATGCAATGTCCAATGTGTTGGTGGACACTGGATCATCTCTGAATGTATTGCCAAAATCCACACTCTCACGATTGTCATATCAAGGTCCTCCTATGAGGCAGAGTGGGGTTGTTGTTAAAGCTTTTGATGGGTCGCGTAAGACCGTGATTGGGGAAGTGGATCTCCCAATCAAGATTGGACCAAGTGATTTCCAGATCACTTTTCAAGTAATGGATATTCACCCATCATACAGCTGTCTCTTGGGCAGACCATGGATTCATGAGGCTGGCGCCGTGACATCCACCCTACACCAAAAGTTGAAGTTTGTGAAAAACAAGAAATTGGTTGTAGTAGGGGGAGAAAAGGCTCTCCTGGTCAGTAATCTATCTTCTTTCTCGTACATTGATGCAGAGGATGAAGTTGGAACTCAGTTCCAAGCTTTATCTATTGATAAACCAATCGAGAAGAAGTCTCCTTCATTCACTTCCTACCGTGATGCTAAGCTGGCCATTGAATGTGGTGCAGTTGCTGGATTAGGGAAAGTGCTTGAACTTGAAGATAACCGATCCCGGGCTGGCATTGGCTATGGTTCTGGGGCATGCAATGAGCAAGGCTTGTTCACGAGTGGAGGATTCATTCATGCTGATCAACCTGCAGAAGAGGAAGCTGCTGCTGTCATTGAAGAAGAAGATGCAGAAGATTTGAACAATTTTATCATTCCTGGTGGTGTCTGCCACAATTGGGTCGCTGTGGATGTTCCTACAGTTGTCCATAGATCAGAGTAATTGTTCATTTTGTTTAAAACCCTTCTCCCATGCCAAAAGGAGAAGTGATGACATTGTTGGCAAAGCATATATACAATGATATTTTCATTCAATTTTCGCATTGTCAAAACATTTGTTTTTCCTTTGTTTTCACTTTTTGCTTTTCTTTATGAAATCAGTGATCACAAAAAACCATAAAAACAAAAATAAAAGCTTCGAAAGCAACATTCTTTCATCTGCATAATGATTTGCTTGTTTAAAATGCTGAATTTTTCTCTTAACCAAAATCATTATGCAGGTTGATCTTAAAACCCATTGAACATAATGATCCAACGCCATCTCCCAATTTTGAATTCCCTGTATTTGAGGCAGAGGAAGATGACGTTGAGGAGATTCCTGATGAGATCACCCGTCTCCTTGAGCACGAAGAGAAGATCATTCAGCCGCATCTCGAAGACTTGGAAACAGTCAACTTGGGATCTGAAGAGTGTGTTCGCTTGGTGAAGATTGGGGCACTTCTTGAAGGGTCTGTTAAGGAAGATTTGATCAGTTTGCTACGAGAATATTCAGATATCTTTGCTTGGTCCTATGAAGACATGCCGGGTTTAGATACAGATATTGTGCAACATTTCCTGCCTTTGAAGCCTGAGTGCGTGCCTGTGAAGCAGAAGCTCAGAAGAACTCATCCAGATATGGCAGTGAAGATCAAAGAGGAAGTTCAGAAGCAAATTGATGCGGGGTTTCTGGTGACTTCGACATATCCTCAATGGGTGGCCAATATTGTGCCTGTTCCTAAGAAGGACGGAAAAGTCCGTATGTGCGTTGATTACAGAGATTTGAATAAAGCTAGCCCAAAAGATGATTTTCCTCTACCACACATTGACATGTTGGTAGACAATACAGCTAAATTCAAAGTCTTTTCCTTTATGGACGGATTTTCCGGATATAATCAAATCAAGATGGCACCAGAGGATATGGAGAAGACAACATTCATCACACCTTGGGGAACATTCTGTTATCGAGTGATGCCCTTCGGTTTGAAGAACGCCGGAGCCACGTATCAACGAGCTATGACTACCTTGTTTCATGATATGATGCACAAGGAGATAGAAGTCTATGTTGATGATATGATTGCTAAGTCCCGAACGGAAGTTGAGCATATTGAGCATTTGTTGAAGCTTTTTCAGCGTTTGAGGAAATTCCAGCTTCGTCTGAATCCGAACAAATGTACTTTTGGAGTCCGTTCCGGCAAGTTGTTGGGTTTTGTGGTAAGTGAAAGAGGTATTGAGGTTGATCCTGCAAAGGTCAAAGCAATACAAGAGATGCCCGCACCCAAAACTGAGAAGCAAGTCCGAGGTTTTCTTGGCCGCTTGAACTACATTTCCAGATTTATATCCCACATGACTGCCACATGTGCGCCGATATTCAAGCTCCTCCGGAAAGATCAGTCTCATGATTGGACCGAGGATTGCCAGAAAGCTTTCGACAGTATCAAGGATTATCTGTCCGAACCTCCGATTTTGTCTCCGCCAGTGGAAGGAAGACCTCTGATTATGTACTTGACAGTTCTTGAAGACTCGATGGGTTGTGTACTCGGTCAACAAGATGAATCAGGGAAGAAGGAGTTTGCTATATACTACCTCAGTAAGAAGTTTACTGATTGTGAGTCTCGGTACTCTATGCTTGAGAAGACGTGCTGTGCTTTAGCTTGGGCAGCTAAGCGTTTGCGCCAGTACATGATAAATCATACAACTTGGTTGATATCCAGAATGGATCCAATTAAGTATATCTTCGAGAAGCCTGCTTTAACTGGGAGGATTGCCCGTTGGCAGATGCTGTTGTCTGAGTATGATATTGAGTATCGAGCTCAGAAGGCTATCAAAGGTAGTATCTTGGCTGACCATCTAGCGCACCAGCCGATTGAAGATCATCAGTCTGTTCAGTATGACTTCCCTGATGAGGAAATTCTGTATTTGAAGATGAAAGATTGCGATGAGCCTACACTTGATGAAGGTCCAGAACCTGGTTCCAGATGGACGATGGTGTTTGATGGCGCTGTTAATCAATATGGAAATGGAATTGGGGCAGTAATTGTTAATCCCCAGGGATCGCACATTCCATTTACAGCAAGGCTAACTTTCAAATGCACGAATAATATGGCGGAGTATGAAGCCTGTATTATGGGACTTGAAGAATGCATTGATTTGAGAATCAAGTATCTTGATGTCTATGGTGATTCAGCTTTGGTTGTCAATCAGATCAAAGGTGAATGGGAGACAAATCAACCAGGTCTCATCCCATACAGAGATTATGCAAGGAGAATTTCAACTTTCTTCACAGAAGTTGAATTTTATCATATTCCTCGAGAGGATAATCGGATGGCAGATGCCCTTGCTACACTTGCTTCCATGATAGTTGTCAGATGGTGGAATGATGTCCCCAATATTACTGTGATGCGCTTGGACAGACCCGCTCACATATTTGCAATTGAAGAAGTGAAAGATGACAAGCCTTGGTATTTTGATATCAAGAATTTCCTCCAGAACCAGGCCTACCCGCCTGGGGCATCTGTGAAAGATAGGAAAACTTTGAGAAGGTTGTCAGGCAGTTTCCACCTCAGTGGAGAAGTGCTGTACAAGAGAAATTTTGATATGGTTTTGCTCAGATGCGTGGATAGACACGAAGCAAACCTATTGATGACTGAGGTCCATGAGGGTTCATTTGGTACTCATTCCAATGGACATGCCATGGCTAAGAAGATGTTGAGAGCAGGCTACTATTGGCTGACAATGGAGTCTGACTGTTGCAAGTATGTGAAGAAATGTCACAAGTGTCAAATTTATGCGGATAAGATTCATATTCCTCCGACACTTCTGAATGTGATTTCATCACCATGGCCTTTCTCTATGTGGGGAATCGACATGATCGGCATGATTGAGCCGAAAGCGTCCAACGGACATCGTTTTATTCTCGTAGCAATTGATTACTTCACCAAATGGGTTGAAGCCGCGTCATACGCGAATGTAACCAGACAGGTGGTTGTGAAGTTTATCAAGAACCAGTTGATTTGCCGTTATGGTGTGCCAGAGAGGATCATTACTGATAATGGATCCAATCTGAATAACAAGATGATGGATGGATTGTGCGCTGAATTTAAGATTGCACACCATAACTCCTCTCCTTACAGACCTAAGATGAATGGGGCTGTTGAAGCTGCTAACAAGAATATCAAGAGAATTATCCAGAAGATGACTGTCACCTACAAAGATTGGCATGAGATGCTGCCATTCGCTTTGCATGGATATCGTACGTCTGTACGCACTTCAACAGGGGCAACCCCTTTCTCTCTTGTTTATGGCATGGAAGCCGTTCTCCCAGTAGAGGTGGAGATCCCATCAATGCGAGTCTTGATGGAAGCCAAGTTGACTGATGCTGAATGGATTCAGAGTCGTTATGACCAGTTGAATTTGATTGAAGAGAAACGATTAACTGCCATGTGCCATGGTCAGTTGTATCAACAGAGAATGAAGAAAGCATTCGACAAGAAGGTCAAGCCTCGTGTGTTCAGAGAAGGTGACCTTGTGCTCAAGAAAGTTTTGTCTTTCGCGCCCGATTCCAGGGGCAAGTGGACTCCAAACTACGAGGGTCCATATGTTGTTAAGAGAGCCTTTTCAGGCGGAGCTTTGATGCTTACAACAATGGATGGGGAGGATTTCACTCGTCCTGTGAATTCAGATGCAGTTAAGAGATACTTTGCCTAAAAAAAAAAAGTATATGCAGATAAAAAAAAAAGAATGAAAAAGAATGAAAAAACAGAATAGCTCGCTAAGTTGAAAACCCGAAAGGGCGGCTTAGGCAAAAATGAGCGTCTCGGTGGAGAACCCGCAAGGGTAATCCAGGCAAAAATTAGAGACTTGAAAAAAAGAATATATTTGCATACCCGCTAGATTGAATACCTCACTCTGGGGCAATCTAAGCAAAAGTTAGGGATTTGGCAAGTAACTGCATCCTGACAAGACTTTCTGGTTCATCAGTCGTCATTTCGTCAGAAGATTCTCGATTCGTCGTCAACTGAAGCTTCGGATACATCGAGATTCAAATTGGTAGAGAAAGGATCATTATGTTCAATGTAGCCCTCTTCCAATATATATCACTGATTTCAAATTTGTACAGATCTATGGAGTCTTGCCATTTGCAGACTACCATTCCATCAAATCAATTTGAGCTTTTCATCCAATTATTTGCACTCTTATTTGTTTCAATTCAACAAATGTTTTGCATGTTTTAAATTGATAAAATGTCATTGTTTTAAAACAAATCAAATTTTTCAAAATTTTTGTTTTAAACAAAGTGAACATTCACAAGATTGAAAGGATACTCAAGAATATCTCAGTGCTCTCCCGAGGGTGGCATGATTTCCAACAGGTAAGACATTGGTTCATATTCCTGGTTTGGTAGTATCTTCTTTCTTCAGATCTTTGTTGAGGCTGTTCCTCAAACAGATTGGTTGTTGGGGTTGTTCCCCAGTACAGATCGCAAGCAGAGTGTTGTTGAAGACTTCGTTTTTCTCCAGCAGCAGTTTTCCCCTAGCATGGGTGTTTTTCTTGTAGAAGTTTCGGCGGTTGATGGTTTGTCATCTTGATGCCCCGTCACTCTCTCCAGTGGGTTGTACATACCCCAGACTTTATTTGTCTCCTCAGCGCAGTCATGAGTATGCTGATTGATTGATACTCCCCTCGGAGTCGCGAATAGAACTGTTATTAATATCCACACCGGGGTTGCAAGTAGAGTTGTTACCTCTTTTCCCCACGCAGTGTGCAAGCAGGAACTGTCTGTTTCCTCAGCATGATCGCTTTCTTTTTGAAGACCCGGTAGGTCAGTGGTTTGATACCCGATACTTTACCTTTTCCCCGGCGAAGTCGTCTGCGGAATTGTCGCTATCTCTCCATCAGAGTTTGTCTCTTCAGCAGAGCAGGATTTATTTTCCTACTCAGTGGTTGATTTGGGTTGATATCCCAGTGTATTGCAACCATCTTTTCCTCAGCTTAGTCTGCAGGATGTTTGTTGTGGCAGTTTTTGCCTGTTGAATACTCCTTCAATCCCCGATATGGTTGGATGATGGCTCTGGCCTCCAGTGAACGGATTGATTTCCTGACTGTTTGTGATCCCCAGTAGAGTGGCTTGTATCGCAGAATCTACTTGTTGTGATCAGTTTGCTGTATATTCTCCCCAAGTGGAACGGTTCGTTGCAGAACCTATTCGTTCGATCTGTCCTCCCTCAGTGGTTTGTTCCCAAGAGAGTAGCCGACAGTTTTTCCCCAATAGAGTTGCTTATGCAGTTAGATTCTATTTGGATGATATCATTCTCCCTCAGTGGGCTGTTCCCCAGCGGAGTTGTGTGGATTTGCTTCTACAGCAGTTTGTGCTCGTGCCAATGCACCTTTTTGTTTCTCAGTTGACACTGGGATCCCCTGCAGATACTTTGGGACCTCTCTTGTTCCCCTACAGATTTGTCTTGGTGGCTGTTTTTGCCCGTTGTGACTTTCTGTACCCTGATTGGGTTGTTTCCTGATATCTATGATTCTCTGCTTCTTCAGCAGTACTTGCAGATCTTTGCTTTACAGCACGCGGATCTCCGCAGATTGGCTCTCCAGCTGGTTTTTCCCCTGGAAGTATAATACCGGACGTTGGTTCCTGAACCTGTTTGTGTTAGAATTGTCTGTTTTGTCAGCATTCATCAAACATAAATCACGCATATTCATGCACATTCATAAACATTCAGACATTCATGTTGCATTTCTTGCCATATATCCTTTGTTTGTCGTGTCTCCTGTTATGGTGATATAGATCTCTTTACAGATCTCCCCAAGCAGATGTCGGGTGTTATAAATCTCTCCATATAGAGTCAACCCCATAAGCAGAAAATGTTCGTCTTTCCTTCTGCAGTTCCCCACTGAGATATATCCTCGTGGATGACGGTTTCTTCCGTTTCCTCCCAACACATATATTGGGATGGATTTTCCTATTTGAGTTACATCCTCATTAGGACGTGTCTTTATTCAGTCTGTCTTTTCGGATCGTTCCCGAATTGGCTATTTGTCAGATATCTTGTGTTTCCCAGTGGGTTGTTCCCCAGCGGAATGTTTTTTGGGCCTCTACCCAGTAACCGGTAGTTGTAAGTCCTACTTTTCCTGGCTTTCTTAACAGAATTTGTGGTTATACACCTTTTATTCTCCAGCCAGAGTTTTTGGTTTTCTACCTCATCCCGGTAGTTGTAAATCCTATTTTCCTGCTCTTCAGCAGTTTGTGGTTTGTTATAAACCCTATTTTGGTTTCCCGTGCGGATTTGTGATTTGTTCTATCCCCACGTGGAGTTGTTGGTCTTCTACCCCGTATTCGGTAGATGTAAACCCTAATTTTGTGGTTATCTTCATTCAATATTTTTTGATGACGATTTTCCTTTGCTTGTGTAAGTTGCTCAGATCAGCACTTATGTCCCTAGCAAGTCTTTTGTGGATAATTGCCGTATGCTAGCAATTTTATCCCCAGTGGGTCTTTTCACCGTATGCTAGTGATTTGTTCCCTGGATCATTGGTTGTTTACCAGTGCACCCCCAGCTAGTCTTCTGTCGATAATTGCCGGATGCTTGCAATTTATCCTCAGCAGTTCGCCTTTCATTTACCCTTTTTGTTGGTAATGTCTGTTGCTCCCTTTTGATTGGTTATCATTATATACCTAATTTGGTATCCCGATGCCTTTCTGTTCGGTTGATTTATCCTTCATTAACCCAGTAACCGGTTGTGGATAATCTTCCATGCGAGTATATTATTCACGGTCTGCCGGTAATGAATAATATATCTCATGCACTCTTCAGTCGAAACCCTTTGTGTTTCCCCAGTCGAGTAATATTCGTTATTTCCCTTTGTGGAGTCGAATATTTCTTTGTTGTCGGATAATTGCCGGATGCTTGCAATTTATCCTTTGAGTTGTCTTTCGTTTACCCGTATGCTTGGTATCGATTGTCTCTCTTTTTGGTTAGTCACCTATTATATACCCAGTAACCGGTATCTCTGGTGTCTTTTCCTTTCGAGTGTATTATTCACGGTCTGCCGGTAATGAATAATATATCTCATGCGCTCTTTAGTTGGAATCCTTTGTTGATTTTCCCCAACTGAGCAAGATTCGTATTCTCTGTAGAATCGAATGGCCATCCTTTAACCAGTTTGTGTTTTGGATGATGAGTGTTTTGGAAGTGAAAACCAGTTCACGTTTTCGGTAGATCACCTATTATATACCCAGTAACCGGTATCTCTGGTGTTTCTTACCATGCGAGTTTATTATCTACGTTCTGACGGTAATAGATAATATATCTCATGCGAGTATCTTATCCACGGTCTGCCGGTAATGGATATTATATCTCATGCACTCTTTGGGTTTGTGTCCCCACTTGAGTAAGATTCGTTTTCCCGTTGTGGATTCGAATGCCCATCCTGTAAGTCGATTTGCTTTTTCAAGCCCTCCTTTCGGATGATGAGTGTTTTGGAAGTGAAAACCAATCCACGTCTTCGGATCTTATCCTACAACCCAGTAACCGGTTCAGGATAATTTTCCGTTCGAGTATATTATTCACGGTCTGCCGGTAATGAATAATATGGCTCATCTGAGTATTCTATCCACGTTCTGACGGTAATGGATATTATATCTCGTTCGCTCTTGAGTCAATCTTTTGATTGTTTTCCCCGCAGAGTAAGATTCATTTTCCTTGTGGAATTGAATGTCCATCCTATAAACAAGTTTGCTTTTCTAGCTCTCTTCAGGATGATGAGTGTCTTGGAAGTGAAATCCAATTCACGTTTCGGTCGGTCACCTATTATATACCCAGTAACCGGTATCCTTGGTGTTCCCTCCTTTCTGCTCCCTATTATGACCTCGGTCCCCCTGTGGAGTCAGATTTTCCCGAGTTTGTTACCCGTATGCTTGGTAACATCTCATTTCTTTGTTACTTCCCCAGTGGAACTTTCTTTTGCTTCTCCTCAGGAGTCAGCTTGTGTCTCTCCAATGGATTTATTTTCCTTTGGAATTCTTTTCCCCAGTGTGAGTTCTTCACTCCCCAGTGAGTTCTCCAATCTTCTTTCCGTATTCCCTAATCAGAGTCGTGGCGTGTTCACGTTATGTCAGTTTTATCTTCCCCAGTTTGGAGTCGTGTATTGTTCACACATTTCTTTTTCTTTTACTATCCCCATAGAGTCTTGTCAGAGTCTCTGTTCCTGGTGAGTGTATTACTCCGACGGATCGTCTTTTCTTCTGTGTGAATCATATTCCCCACAGAATTTGTGTCTTTTGCATGCATACATCTGCATCATGAGGTCTCTTAGGGACCAAAATTTGTCTCATCACTGTTATTTAAGCCCATTCTACCGCGTCGAGATGAAGATTTCTAAACTTCACTTCTCCGGCTAGAATGACCTTAAATAGGGGCATCTGTAAGACCCCAATTTTGGGCCCTAAGATCCCTCATGGCCCATATCATTCATATCATAACCTCAAGGATCATTGCATGCCTTTGTCCCCTCCTAGTGGGTTGGTTTGCCTTGTGGGTTTGATTCTTGATCACCAAGCATACTCTGCATTTGTATATCTTTGCTTCCATATGTTTATCATTCAAAGTGCAAAAGTATTGTCAGTCTAACCTTGTTGCTTGCAGTGGAAGCAATCATCAGCAATTAGGTCAAAGACGGTCATTGATCAGTCAAAGCAATGGATGATGGCCATTCTTGCAGAATTTGGGCATCATGATCAATAATCAAAGGTTCATACATCTTGAGACATCATTTGAAATCAAGTTCTCAAGGAATTAGGGTTTGGAATTCATCAGAAGAGGTTCAATCATTCAAAACCCTAGAAAAAGTCAACAGACAGTCAAACTTGGTCAACTGTGGATTTAATCAAGATTTGATGGATGGAATTGATTTGAAGGAGTTCATTCATGCTTGTATAAGTCTCATATATCATGTTCAACCTCATCATGGAAGAAAATCAAGTCAATCAGAAAATTTTCCAGAAATAGAAAGTGGACCTGTAATTTCAACTGCCAAAAATGGAAACTTCTTGATCTTAAACTAACATCATGATACAAGCTTCAAATGAATTTTTGCCCAACATGAAAGTTGAAGATCTTGTCTTCCCATTTTCAAAAAGTCCAAGAACATCAAAATCCCATGTGTGGTTGTCAAGATATGATCAAATCAGTTTCACCAATTTTTGAACTTCAACAAGCCATAACTCTCAAACCATAAGGCCAAATTTGGTGGGGTTTTTTCCTACAAACCACATTTTTCATCCTCTTTCCAAAAATATAAATTTCATGACCTAAAACCTTACCATTCAAAATGGCATTTTTGGACCTTTTCATTTAAATTCAAAGTTTGACCAAACTTTGACTTTTTGATTTATGGACTTTTTCATCATTTTGCCAATTGGGAAATGTTTTAAACCATATTTGAAACTTGCTCAAAGCTTAAAACCATCATCATATCACCATGTTACTACCATTTTGGACCAAAGAGAAATGTTGGCAAATTGTACAATTGGTAGCATTAAGTAAAAGCAAGGTACAGCAGCTTTTGTACAACAACAAATAGCAACTGGCATGGTCTTTCTGCAGCATTCCACAGGCCCAATTCGTGACAGTATACCCCTCCATTTCCACTTATGCACAAAACTTGGCAAAATGCATTTAGCTTCATTGAGTGAACACAAGTTAACCATCCTTTGAGCAGACCAAAAGCAGATGGATTAAAGGTCACTAGCAGCCTGTTTGAGGCCCACTATCGTGCACAACTTACACCCTCCATTTTCTTATGACCAAAATTAGCAATGTGCATTTGGTTTCATTCAAACTAAACCAGTTTACCATTGGATTAAAAGGTGTTAAACAGACCTTTATAAGGTCATTTTTTCTGCAATTCCACAACCCTAGACTGCAGCCTACCAGGCAGAACACTCTCCTCTCTCTCAATTGCAATTTGGCTCGAGCAACCTTTTTGCAAAAAATTCTCAAAACACCATAAGCCTCCATCATTAATCCTTCATCTGAGCAACATTTGGAAGAGTTTTCAGCTTCCATTCCCCTGCTGTAACCACTCTTTTTCATTCTGCATCTTCAAGCAAATAACAATGGCAATTTGTGGTTGGAACACTTTCATGCCTTGCTGAGCTCACATACTTCACCATCTACCATTCCAAGGCCAAAAGAGTACCTGTTTCGAGCTAAAGGATCCAATACAACACTGCATCATCAACTTGCTTCATCATTGGTATTTTTTTCGAATCCTTCACTTTGCCAAACTATCACATGATTAATGTATATCTTAACTTGCTGAGTTCATTGATGTTTATATCATGCTAAATGGTTGAGTGTGCTGTGAGAAAAATGAACTTCATTGTTTATGCTCAAAAATGATTTGGCTCGATTTGCATTTTTGGAGTTTGTTTTGATGGAATGTATTGACATATTTGTGATATTGGATGAATGATGATGAGATTGGCATACATAATTTTGATTTCTGGGCATAATAATTTTTCAAGTTGCATGAGGTTGTTGGTCTTATGCTGTTCATGAGCCCTCATATTTTCCATAATTCCTATCCATGATGTGTTGGTTGCGTGTTATCCATGCTGTTGTGTGAGTTGCTTGTTTCATTTGTTATTTGATGATTATGAGCATGAGATGAGTTTAGGCATGCAGCTATTTTGAAACCCCCATACTGTTTCCAGAAATCCAGCTCACTTGTTTTGATTGCTGTTGAGTTATATGTTGTATAAACATCATGAGTGCATTATCGTGTGGTGTCCATGTTGTTGTTTGATTGTTATTTGTTAACAAACATGAGAACAATGCCTGCTGCTGTTTAATCCCTTGTCCTGCACCAGAAATCCACATTGATTTTATGTTCTACTTGTTTGTGTTAAGATGCCAGTTGAATGTTGATACCATGCTGTTATTGGTTTTGTTGGTCTGTTGATGTTGGTCACATGAACATGAATTGCTGCACCAACCATAAAGCATGTCTGCCCAGTTTTTTTCATGAATCATGTTTGAATTTTCTTGTTTGTATGTTGTGTCATGAACCTGCTGCATCAACGCCATGCTTTTTGTTTGATGATGTTTGTTGCTGCTGTTATGATAATGTTGAGAACAACTGCCATGCTGTTATGTGCTGTTGTTTTGATGATTACATATTGATGATGAATAGGCCAATGCTGCTGTTTGAATTTTCCTGAACATTGCTCATAAAAATTACATGAATTGTACTTGTTGTGTTTGGTTTATTGGCTGTTTTGGACATTGCATGAACCTGCTGTTACTGCACCACTGCTGCATATGCCCTGCTGTTGGACAACTTCAAACTTGCTCATAATATCCATGCTGCTTTGTGCTATTGTTTGTTTCGATTGCATGAGCCATTATCACTTGCTATGCTAATGCTTGCTGCTGTTATGCTTGAACCATTTCCACTGCAATTGCTATGCCCTGCTGTTTGCTATTTTTGAGCTGCCATGAAAAACCATATGATTGCATGAACATTGGCTGTTGTTATTGCTCATGTTGCATAATACATTTCCCTGCCATGCTGTCGTGTTTGTTTGATCGAAATTGGCTTATTTGATGCTGTTTGCATGAACCACATTGCCAAAACCCTAGGATGCATGAGAACTTAGCAACTCAAACAACCATTGGCCGTGCACTATTCCATTAAGAAATGGACCAATCACAACATTTTATTTGCCTTGCCAAAGCTGTGTCGTTTCACTTAAGTTGGCAGAAATTACAAGTCTGCCATCATTGACTCTCATGTTGACCAATTGCCATACCATCTTGTTCATGTTTGCATCATTATTTCATCCAAACTCCAACAATTATTTTCTCATTCATTTTTTCACCAAAAATTATGAAATTTTTTCCACATGTTCACAAATGAGTCTAATATTTAATTGTGAATTTTAATTAATTTTTCATGTCCTGGATTTTAATTGATAAATGATTTCTTCACATGTGTGCATGTATGATACCCTTTGCCATTTCAATTGTGAAATTGTCATATCATATCCTTTGAGCTTGAAATTTTTTGTGGTGAAACTAGACACATTGATCTTCATTTCCATATAAAGTTTGTGGATTTCTCATTTGTGGTTTGATAGATATGAATTTTTGAATTAGGGTGTGACAATTTGTGTCACACCAATGATATGCAAATGTATGATTTTTGTTCACATACTTCCCCCTATCCTAATCACTTGAAATTTTGCATGAATCATCTATCACATGTCTAGTTTATGTATGAATTTTCTTGGAATTAATCTTGCTGTTTTCCATTTGATTGAGAATTTTCATCCATATGTGGTCATTTGTTGACTTTTTGTGCTATGCTTTGCCAAATCTTTTGTGAAATTCTCAAATCATATCGTATGTTCATGAAATTTCATATGTGATAACTAGACATCTCAAGCTTTGCATTGGTGTTAATCTCATTCATTTCTCTTCTGTTTTCAATTTGATATGTTTTTTGAAGTTGACCCATGCTTGTTGACTTTCACCATGCTTACTTGAATTTGATTTGACTTCATGAATTTCATTGACTGCCTTCCTCTCATCCAAATGCCATGAAATTTGACATGTATACCATGTTAGATGTTAGGATTGAGTGTGATTTATTTCATAATTTTTGGGATTGTTTGAGTTGACTTTTGAATGAAGTCTTTGCTGTTGACTTTTGTATGCTTCTCTTGCCATGCTTTGCATTCATTTGTGTATGAAATGACCATGATGCATGATATAAGTTTGAATCCAATTGTGTTTGCTTTTTACATGATTGATGTTGACTTTGATTGAACATTGCTTGCTGCCTTGACTTTTTCTTTCATCTTTGACCCTAGGCTAGTCCTAGTGGTCTTCTGAGCTTACAATTGAGCTGTTGTTTCAGGTTGAGCACCCATGCTTTAAGGATCACTCCAATGTGCTTGATTTGAATTGTTTATATTGAGCTAACATTTGTTTTGTAGGTGACTCATATGCTTGAGTCTTTGTGCCTTGCACAATTGGTCCTTCTGTGTGACTATTGGTTCATTTTCTTTTGCTTTTGATTGTTGACTTGTTTACTAATGAGTTTGACTTTTTCAGGTACTTTAGTTGCCTAAGTTCTTTGAACTTGATTGCTTGCTTTGCTTTATAGCATTTGCTTTGAGGTATAATTACTTCTTCTTCATGTAGTCTGGAGACCCGGTCTGTTATTTGATCGGGCAAACTGTCTGAAGTCCTCCTTAAGAGGCAATGCCTGTGTTTGTTTAAATTTGTCCTAAGCAGGAAAAGTCCTTCAAGTAAGGCAATTGGTGGAAGGTAGGGATAAGCAATCTATCCCCCACTATTCAGTGTGTCCTCTCTTTGCTCCCAGTACCTGGTTGAAGCAATGAGATAAATACCCAAGATCTAATCGAGTCAATAATGTGGAGAGAGTTCCTACTTTCTGAACTCCCACACTTTCTTTGATGCTCTCTCTTATCTGAGATTGAAGCAATGAGGCACACCCCTCATCTCCTATTCATCTGCTTCACCTGAGTCCCTCAATGGCCAGGTTAAGAGCGACCTTTACCCATTACAGTGGACTTTTAAAGTCAAACCCTCTTGTGTGAGCCCCCATTGTTTGGCTATAGAGTGTGCTGTTTGCTATTCATTGATCGATTGATTGCTTCATATGCATTTGTTTGCCAGTATGCTATGCATTTATCGTCATCATCAATTGTCATTAGTGCATGATCATATCATTTGTCTGTGTGACTTTTGTTATTGTTGTTTGCCCATTGAGGACAATTGTAAGTCCATTGCTTTGGCATTTGTTCCTGTGATATGGAAGGATAGAGTGTGAGACCTCATTGGTCACTCATATCTTCTGTTTATTTGTGTGTATGTGAGGATACAGTTGTAAGTCCCTGTAAGTTGGCATCTGTTATCCTGGGATCATAATTTGATCTGTTTGATTTGTATGTGAGGTTACAGTTATAAGTCCCTGTAAGTTGGCATCTGCTTTCCTGTGATCATAGTTTGTGTGAGAGGTTGCAATTATAAGTCCCTGTAAGTTGGCATTTGCATTCCTGTGATCATATTGTTGCTTTTGTTCTTGTATGTGAGGATCCATTGTAAGTCCCTGTGATGTGGCATTGGATTTCCTGTAAGCATACTGTGGAGTTAACCTAAGTCCAGATAGATTGGCAGTTGACTTCCATATTTCATCTTTGTTCTTTTCTTTTGAGGAGATCGGTGTAAGTCCATTGAGTGGCATCTGACATCCCGTTTTGTTTTAGGAGATTGGTATAAGACCATTGATTGGCATCCGATATCCGCCTTTGCTTTGTTTGTTTATTATTAATTGCCATTCCAAAGGACACACTTGAATCATCTACTATATGATTTCAAGAAGTGAACCTTCTGAGAAGTTTTACTATCCATCCTCATCCATTCATCATTCATTACGTCTTAGAACCTTTTCACACTTTATCTTTTAAACTTGACATAAGTGTTGTGCAAACATTTTCATGCTTTCTAACTAAAAAACCTGGACTCAAGTCCTTGACCTTTTTTCAAACTTCATTTCATAATACTTATTTGAATTGATCTTAATCATACTTTGACTCCATTTTCATAATCATAATCAGTAATTCCACTCATTCACTTATTTTGGCTTTGTCCATTATTAATGCTTTCATACATGAGCTATAGGTTTGATTTATCTTAGTGGTTGATGTTAATCTCGCCTTCTGTCTTTAGTGATTGAATTGTAAGTCTTCCTCGCCTATTATAGGGTTAACCCCTCTCTGGCCAGTTGAAGCTGTTCTCACATGGTGGACGTTGTTGCTTGTATAAGGTTGAGTTTTCTCCCGTGGATAACGTAAGACCTAGGGTTTGTGTTTAAAATTGAACCTAACCCACTTTTGGAAATCTTTTAGCCGAACTACGGCGTTCTGATCCTTACCTTTGATGGAAGGTACGTAGGCAACGGGTTCATCCGTTCGAACCCAATAATAATAAAAATGTATATTCTTTTCTCATCATCCCAATCATGTTTGCACAATCTTTATGTCATAACAAATAATAATTTTTGCATAACAAGTGTGAAAAGGGCTCCCTAGGAGTACCTAGGACGTAGTGGGTGCCTAACACCTTCCCATTGCGTAATTTACCCCTTACCCAGAATCTCTGATCTTTTTATTAGTTTTCTACGTGTAAAACTTCTTAGGCTTTTGTTCGCTTTTTAGCCAGTCCTTTGGATAAATAAAAGTGCGGTGGCGACTCGAAAATTTCAACGTATCTCTTAGCTTATGGTTTAATCGATAGATCATATAGCGACGAATACACCGCTACACATCCTGACAAAACTTTGTTCTACAACTGTC
This sequence comes from Lathyrus oleraceus, assembly GCF_024323335.1. Classification (NCBI taxonomy): domain Eukaryota; kingdom Viridiplantae; phylum Streptophyta; class Magnoliopsida; order Fabales; family Fabaceae; genus Lathyrus; species Lathyrus oleraceus. The sequence continues at coordinate 48,950,353 of NC_066580.1, read as the reverse complement.
ATCTGTCAAAGATTCTCGCTCAGTCATCATCAACTAAGGCTTCGAATACAGTGGATTCAGAGTTGGTGGAGAAATGGTCATTATGTTCAATGTAGCTTTTTTTTCCATGTATATCACCAATTTCAAACTTGTAAAGATCCATGGAGTCTCGCCATTTGCGGACTACCATTCTCTTAAATAAATTCGAGCCTTTATCCATTTCTTTGCACTCTTATTTGTTTCTGTTTAAAAAATGTTTGCGTGTTTTAGTTGATGAATATCATTGTTTTAAACAAATAAATTTTTCATAAATAAACTATTTTTTTAAACAAAGTGAACATTCACAATGACTGAAAAGATAAGTGGAATGCCCTCATTGCTTTCCCAAGGAGAGTGTGATCATCGAAGGGTAAGACATTTATTCATATTCTGGCATTCTTATATCCTCTTCACCAGCTTTCAAGTTGTCTCCCCAGCGAGCGCAAAAAGAATGATACATCATCAGTTTCCCAGAGAGTCTGGCGCTAACATTTGTGTTTTATCAATTATATGGTTGCCATCCCTTGTGTGGAATGGCCTAAAATCCCTTATAGATTTATAAAATTTGATATGCTTTGAGTGGAGAACATTCCTTATCCTGAATGTCCACTCACGAGGAAGGTTGTCTTTCCCCAGCATGAGTAAGAATCTCCAACGGAGTAGGCATGTGTCCCTTGCAGAGCTATCATTCCAGATATTCGTTTCCTCAGCAGGAAGTTGCCTAGTGCAGCTGATAGGGCTTGTTTTCTTTTTCATTTATTTTGAAAGGAGATATCCCCGGTATGTCGTTTGTTGATGATGGATTCATTTCCGGTTTCCCCAGCCAGGGTAGTTCCCTCGAGAGCATTTACAACTTGTCCCTAGTAGGGTTGCCAGATCACAATTTGATGTTTGTATCTCCTCTGAGTCTGAAGATTTCTTCTAGCTTTCAGAGCTGGTGGTAAAGATGTTTATTTCTTTCCCCAGTAGAGCAAAATGCTATTTTTCCCCTTTGCAGAGTTTCCTCTCCAGCAGATAGAAGGGAGTGTTTTGACTGATATATATTTGATTGGTGGTTGTTCCCCACGGGGTTTCATATCTTTCCTTGATAAGCTGTCCCCAATAGATTTTTTTCTCCAGAAGATCTTATTGTTTTAACCACCTGTCCCCGAGAGAGTTGATGGAAACTCCTTGACAGATCTTTTGCATCTTCCTTTTGTCAGGATTGTTTTCTCCTGGAATACTTCTCCTGTGTAGAGCATTACCTCCTGCAGTTGGAAGCTTTGACTTTGCCTATTCCCAACTGTGGTTAAAATCCTCCCTTTGTTTACTCTTGTTCCAGAGATAATCTCCATCAGAGTTGAGTTCTTTGTCTGGTCGTCTTCTTTCGCTACTCCTAAATACATCTTCTTTGTATCCTCAACGAGTGTAGCTTTGGGATAGGGTTTGATATCCCCGAAGATTTATTTTCATCCTCCTCGAGTTGTTCCCAAGCTGAGTTCTCCAGTGGGCTTCGCCCTTCTTGTCGAGACGTTTGCCGAGTGTCTGTTCGTGATTCTTGGACTTGTTTGTGTTAGATATGTCTTTTTGTCAGCATTAATCATACACAAATCATGCATATACATGCATAATCATAGCATTCAGATATTCATAATTGCATTCTTTGCCATATATCTTTGCTTGTTATCTCCTGCTGTTGGTGGAATATTCTTCCCCAAATAGATGTTTGTGTCTGATCTCTCCATATAGAGTCAGCCCCATAGGAAGAAAGTGTCTATCTTTTCTTTTTTCTTCCCCACTGAGTTATGTCCTCGTGGATGATTATTGTTTCAGTTTCCTCCCTAGTTGTGTATTTGGGATGGAATTACTCCCCTGAGTTATATCCTCATCGGGTTGAGTCTTGTTTGATTGTGTCTTTCTAGTTTGTTCCTAGATTGATTCCTTTCTTATTATCCCCTGCAGTTCCCCGTGGATCAGTTGTTCAATTGCTTAGTAACCAGTAATCGTTCATCCTTTCCCTAGCGGATTTTGTGGCTTTCTACCCAGTAACAGGTAGTTGTAAGTCCTATTTTTGTGGTTTTCTACCCAGTAACCGGTAGATGTAATCCCCTATTTGTTGGTTATCTTTACCAAGTTATCGGTATTGATATTCCTTCATTTTTTGAGTATACCACCTAGTAACCGGTGATATATCTCTTGGATAATTGCTTTTGTCAGGCAATTTATCCTTAGCGAGTCATCTTTCATTTACCCTTGTTTGGAGATGATTGTTTCTGCTTCTGATTGGTCATCATTTTATACCCAGTAACCGGTATCCCGATGTCCTTTCTTTTCGGTCGATTATCCTTTATTAACCCAGTAACTGGTTGTGGATAATCTTCCATGTGAGTATGTTATCTACGTTTTTACCCATATAACGGTAGTAGATAATATATCTCATGCGCTCCTCAGTCGAAGTCTTTTTCTTCCCCAGTCGAGTAAGATTCGTATTTCCTTGTGGAATCGAATGTCCATCCTGTAAGTTGAGTTTGCTTTTTCAGCCCTCCTTTCGGATGATGAGTGTCTTGGATATGTTCCTAATTCACACCTGGTTGGTCACCTATTATATACCCAGTAACCGGTATCACTGGTGTTCCTTCCTTCTGCTCCCTATTATGACTTTTTGTCCCCTATGGAGTCAGATTTTCCTGAGTCGAGATGTGCCTTTTGGGTCCTCCTCAGATGTTTCGGATGATTGATATCTTTCACCCTTATACCGGTCTTAGATATTCTTTCTCCCTGAGCATGTTGTTCTCTCACCAAGTAATCGGTGTTTTGATAACATGTCTCTCTTTGAGTTTATTACCTAGTAACCAGTAATATCTCGTTGTTTCTTCCTCAGTTGAGTCCTTTGTGGACATCCCCGTCTGAGTCCGTATTTTTATCCGATGTATCCTTTGTGGATAGTTTTGTTGTATTGGCATATTCCCCAATACATGCATCTTTGCGTCAGCTCAAGTCTTTCCATCGATTTATTTTCGTAGAATCCCTTCGTGTCTCCCAACAAGTTTTCAAGTCGTGACCTGCTCACGCATTTTCACCTTATTTCCCCCAGAGTCTCTGTCTCCCTAGTGAGTGTGTTACTCCTATGGATCCTCAGTTTCTCTCGATTTCTTTTCCTTTGTGGCAATTATTCACCATGAAGATTTTGTTTTGCATGCATACATTTGCATCATGAGGTCTCTTAGGGACCAAAATTCGTCTCTTTGTTATTATTTAAGCTCATTCTATCTCGTTGAGACGAAGATTTTAACCTTCATATCTCCGGCTAGAACGATCTTAAATGGGGGCATCTGTAAGACCCTAATTTTGACCCTAAGATCCCTCATGGCATCATGTTATTGCACCGTGTGCATTGCCTCAAGGATCATAGCATGTTTGGCTCCTTAACCCTAGGGTTGGGACTTGTTTGAGTGTTTTGAGACCACCAAGCATGCTTGTATTGTATATTATTGCTTTTCTTATTTGATTACTAACCAAAAGCACAAAAATATGTCACTAACTCTTTTTGTTTTGAAGCTCAAGTGATCATATGCTCCACAATGCTCTTAGGAGGCTCCTAAGCCCAATGCAATGGCTAGATGAAGATGAGAAAACGCATGGAAATGGTCCACAAAGTTCCTAGTCATCATATATGTCCCCAAGTATCTCAATTTTCCAATTTGATCAAGATTACCCAAAGGGCTTGAAGATTGTTTCCCAAGGAAACCCTAATTTCACTGTGCTTTGACCGTGCCTTGCCCATGAAGCAATCTCAACCTATGATCAAATTTAATCAAGGGAAGTTCTATCATTCATCATTTTATGCATATATGAGCCTATTTTAGGCCACTCAATCATTCATTCATCAAGATTGGAAGGTTGGCCTTGAAAAGTTGACCAGTCAAGTCATCCGACTAAACTGAGAATCAATGAGATATAACTTTTGATGTGTTTGTAAAATGAAGATGACCCCAAGAGAAACATTGTTCCTAAGAACCATTTGAACAACTTTAATGTTCATCAAAAATCCATTTTAATCTTGTAAGGTCATCATTCATTTCAAAACATTATAGGTCATTTTGAGTGAAACCCTAATTTTAGGTCAACTTACCAAGGGCATAACTTCCTTAATTTTTATGGTTTTGATGTGATACATAATGAATTCAAAAATATTGATATGTCTACTTCAAATGTTATGCTGGAAATAATTTCATAATCCTAAAATAAATACATATGATAATGCAAAACATTATAGGTCATCTTGGACCTAATTCATTGAATTTGAAAAAGTACCCAACTTCAAATGCCCATAACTTTGTCATAGAAAATCCAAATGATGCAAACTTTGAGTCTAGATTGACTATCTTGAGAGGATATACAACTTTAATGTTGGAGGTGTTTTCATTTGAAGGTTGTATCATGAGGACAGAGGGGTTCGATTAAGCTTGTTTTTGGTGAACTTTTTCAAAATGATTTGAACATGTTTTGTACTTGGATTTTCCCAGCCAGATTTCATCAATTTGCACATGCCAAATGATTTTTTGCCCAACATGACTTTTGTTCCTTATTTCAAGAGCTTTCCAACCATTACTCATAATACTCATTTAGGTCTACTATTTGTGAGTTTCAAATTTGTTTCCATTTATGTGCATTTTGGTATTTTTATGTTATAACTTGAATTGCAAGCACATTCCATCCAATGTACACGTCCAATTACTTTTCACATGAACTCAGCAAGTTGTTTCAGCCATCGTTGCGCCTTCCACACGCCTACACAGACCCATGCAATTCAAATTCCATTTGCCATGCACATGAACAAAGCATGATCAGCTGATGCATTCAGTTATAAATAAAGGCTTCCTCTCATTCATTTGCTAACCTTTTGGAGATCCCAAGTGCTGCAGGAGTGAAACCATATCCATCACTAAAGGAATTAATCACTTTTCTTCAATTTTTCGAGCTTGAAATTCAGCATCATTAGCTGAGTTTTAAAGCCAAATTCCTTAGCCTATCACTTCCATTACATTCATAGATCAAAGAGGAGCAAGGATATTAGAGAATTCGTGGTCAGAAGTTCATCAATTCAGAGGTATAATCTCAAACTTTTTGGATCTTAATCTCTTAATTCAATGTAGCATTCTTGTGTTTCTGTGGTTTTCTAAAGTCCTCATACTTGAGGCAAGCTTGTGATGCATTCAATTCATCCTTTCATGAACAATCAGTATGAACACCATGATTTTCTCCTTCACATTTCTCTCAATATAGGAAGAGTGAGAGAAATCCATTGGTACAGTGATGATCTCCATCACACGAGCTTCATTTCCATGGCCTTGTTTTTAATTTTCATTATGATTCATTTCTCTGCAACTAGTGGCCGGATTCTGTCGCTTCGCTGGAGAAGACGGTGGTTTCCACCACCACATCCACGTGTCTTGCTCCTTGGCCATTGGATCTCCATTTTAGGATCTAATCATGTGCATCCATTTTAATTACTTCATTTAATTGATGATGTAGCACGTTTGACTTGTGTGCACCGTGTTTCCTCAAATCCAAACCATTGCCTCGTGCCACGTCAATTAATGAAATGGATCAGACGGCTGTGGCTTTTTCGCTTATTTCCATTTTCTTTTTATTTTCTGTTAATTCCTTTTATTTTCCAAAATTCATTAAAAATTCATTTGAAGTCAGAAAAATATGAGACCAATTCCATAAAATTTCTTGAAAAATCTAGTTTCATATTATGATTTTTAATTATTTTTGTGACTTCATTTGATATTTTTTATGAATTACTTTTTTTTAATGGTTTTAATTCATTTTAAAATACTTTCTGACTTTTAAAAAATCCAAAAATATTTTCATAAGCATCTATGGATCATGATAAGTCAATGAAAAATAGTCTCAACAATTTCTTGATTGTTTTGAGATTATTTGATATTTTAATTCATATTATGCTATTTTTTAATTGTTTTTAATTGTTTTTAATTACTTTCTGATTTCAAAAATTTGTGAGAAAATTAGTCAAAACTTGTTTGACTATGTTGAACCTATGAGAATTTAATTGGACTTGTTGAAGTTGTTTTGAATTGAACTTCAGGTTCAACTTTATTTGTTTATTTTTTATTTGTATTTTATTTTAATTCAAAAAAAAATCCAAAAAAATATATTTGACTTCTTGACTTGTTATCTTCATTTCTCTTCTGTTTGGTGTTGATTGAGTTTGATTTGTTTCAACTTTGATCAATTGGGACTTGTTGTTGACTTCTTTCCCCCTCCTTTTCATCTTCATCCCTTTCTTTCCTTCATTGGCCAATGAGTTAAAGCCTTGAGGTTGGTCTTGACAAATGAGAAGCTTGACCTTCTTTGATCCAAACCAAACTCAACTTGATCCATGATCAAGTGAGTTGTTTTATGTCAAAGATAGGTTGCTTCTTGGTTAAGCAAATAACCAAAAGTCAGTACAAGGCCCTTCCCCTTTTGTTTAGCATGGCAAGTTTATGGAGCTTGGCTTACTAGTCATGATCTCTAACTTGTGTTCTTTGCCTATATTTTTATTGACCGGCCTCAGATAGGTGTGACTACTACATTAGTCCACTTACGATTGCTTAACATAGCGCTACATTGTCTTATGACAAGCTAACATAACCTTACTAATTACTAACTTCAATTTGAGCTTTTAATTTCTTGCCATTTACTTTTAATGTCATTTATTTATTTCTCATTATTCATATTGATTTTCATCTTTGCTCACTTGAGCACATATTTTATGTTCATGTCATTTTTCCTTTGCTCATTTGAGCCCATTGTTGTATATAAATATATTGCTATTTGTGTTGTTTGTGTTTGTTGTGATGTGAACCAAATGCAAAAGGAGAAATGACTTAGAATTAGGATTTACCCATGCTTTTAGAATGCAAAATTTGTTGAAGAGCAATTAGGCCTCATGCCTTTAGAATGCTAAAACTCAAAGTTGATCTCAAAGGACTTCTCCTCAAACTTATTCTTTGTCCATTCCCTTTATTGTGTTGTGAGCTTTTTGATGTTTGCTTTTGTGTGATAGGGATCCCATCTTAAGATTGTGAAAAGAGGACCATTGTCATGAGTAGCCAAGTTAAGAGCCAAGCCAAATGGAGATCCTAGGAGCTTGAATTCAAATTATTGATTGCTTATTTGTGTACTAAGTCCAAAGGAAAGGAGCATCTTGAGTCATCTCTATATGACTCCAAGAAAAGGAACTCCAAGGGTTTTTCTTTCCCCTCATATCTTTGTATGCTTTAGGAATAGCCCTTCTTTCTTCTCCCCACTCTAACCAAGCCAAAAATCATTTTCAAAACATTGACTTTGTTTCAAATTAGAAACCTAGGCCTTAAGCCTTTGACTCTTTGAAATTCTGGTGTAGTCAGAGTTTAGATGTTCTACTCCAAGTAATGACATCTGATCTAACATTGTTACTAATACAGCAAGACAGTTATACAAATTTAAAACCAAGTACTGATATGCACACATTCACAGATGTCACGACATCTGCTACTATATCACCATAGAATTGAAGAACACCTAGTTCTGTCCATCTGGTACAAAGACACAGCAGAGATCAAACATAGCACTTACTTCTGTTGATCCTGCACAGTTATCAGCATGATGTCTCAACATTGATTTGAACATCATCTGTTACAGCATTACCGGTTGACCTTATTTTATAAGAGACAGAATTATAAAGTGCAGAAGGTAAAAACACAAGTAATTGTTAACCCAGTTCAGTCCAACATGACCTACGTCTGGGGGCATACCAAGCCAGGGAGAAGATCCACTATCAGCAGTATTAATTCAGAGTTAAACTCCCCCATTTACAACTCTTCACTTAATCAATACCCAATGCAATTAATACCTAGGAACTCCTAGATAGAAACCTCCAGTTTCCATTCCTATCACTATAATTACAATGTAATGCTAAACACCTTGAACTTGCTTCACAACTTCATTCAAGAACATAATCACTCTTGCCTACAGGCTTTGAGTTACAAATACTCTCAGCTTTGACCACTGAGAAACACATGGTAACCTTCCCACAGATTGGGAGGTTTACCTCACACACACCCCTAAAAATTCATTCTAAGAGGCTTCCAAAAACTAGGTTACAATATGCTATTTAAAACCTAATCACCCAACTGGATTTGGGCCTTCAGAAATCGCAGCAAACTTGTTCTTTGCTGTTACAAAGTCAGCAGAAACTTTCTGCTATAAACAAGGTCTTCAATCTTTTAGATCCTAAAATATCTCCATATTTAGTTCCTAAAATATCTCCATATTTAGTTCCTAAAATATCTCCATATTTAGTTCCTAAAATGTCTCAAGACCTCCACAAATAATGCCACATAGGATTCTAACTAATTTCCACATATTAGTGTGCTAACAAATAGGCTATTTGTTAGGTTCCTTAATTGTAGCTTGGTTGTTGGTTTCCTGGATTTTAGCCTGAGAAAAATGGTGAAACAGAAAAACTAAACAACCTACAATATAGCATATGCTGTCAGGAATGAATGTCACAACATTCAATTTGACTTCCAAATCATTAACCATATGCTAAGTCTGTTTTTCCTGAAAACAGACTGTACAATTTGTTATATTGTACAGAACCAATCTGTCCATACTTCAGTATCAGCGTACATTAATAAATGTCAAAACATCCAATTTGACATTCACACATAGAGCCTTACCTCAGGTCTGTTATCCTCTTAATAAGCAGACTGAGTTGCATACTGAAATGTAGCAGAACACCACTCTGTCTATTGTTTAGTATATGCTGTCCATGATGAATGTCATAACATCCAGTTTGACATTCATATAGTAGGCCTTATGCCAGGTCTGGTATTTCCTTGATAACCAGACTGAAAATGAATACTGAGCTCTAACAGAACACCAACTGTTCTATTCCTCAGTATCTGCTGACAGGGATGAATGTCACCACATCCAATTTGACATTCAATAAATCCTGTATTAGCTAATCCTGCAGTAAGTTACTCAAGTATGTCATGACATTAGTCAAGACATCAAAGTACAGTTAGATACTCTAACCTCCAATGCAGTTGCACAAACGCCTTCACAACATGTCATGACATCAGTCAAGACATTAGAATCCAGCTAGTGTTTTACCATACAATGCAGCCAATTAAACACCTACAAACTCCCCCTTTGGCAAATTTTTGGCTAAAACACTTTGATCCCCATAACAGAGTTCATAGCAGCGGAAATCACACATCTAGCAGGAAATAGACCTAGCTAATACACTCAGAGTGGCAACACACTCACACACATGGAAGTTAAGAAAAAACTTCCCATAGCAGCACACAAACAGAAGTTAAATAAAAACTTCATCACACATCAGCTGCAGGGGAGGGAATCTTGAATCTGTCATGAATATCTGTTTCAACACACTAATCTGTTGTCCTGGGGTATCACCTGTTACTCCCCCTTTTTGTCAAAAATGTTGCCAAAGCAACACTTTAAATTACAGACCACAGAAAAAAAACAGAATTACACACAAATGACAGAATTACAGACTTGGTTTTGCCTCACAGTTTCAACCAAGTTAGCACCCACTTGATCTTGCTTTACAGCTTTGATCAAGACACTACCCACTTGATCTTGCTTCACAACTTTGATCAAGTAGTCACGCACTGTCTTCACAGCAGGTATATCAGGTGTCATACCTTGTTATCTGAGAACACATAGACCACAAGCTTGATGATTACTTGCAGCACAAAGACAGAACTCCCCCTGTCATGAACAACCAACTCTCCTCTTGAAACTTGGAGATCACACATGAACATATCGAACACCCCAAAGTTGGACCTTCACATACTTCCTGATTCAAAGAGAACCCAGATCACTTGATGAATGGAAAACATAAGACTCATCTTCATGTCTTCAAGAGCACACCCTCTGTTCAACCCTCTTGGCTGAACACATCCACACTCTGTGTCAATCTCTCTTCTAACCAAAACAGAAGACCACTTCACAAAATGTTCTAACATTCGTTAGGACATCCTTCACAACATAACCAGGAACACCATCTGACAATCTTCAGATATCACTGAGTCACCAGCTTGATCCAAAAGAACCCAGACATAAATTGGGACATATACATTCTCATCCCATTACGAGAGATAATCTTCCATAGATAGCTCAGAGCTCCTACCACAAGCTCCAAGAGATGAATAGAAAACACCTCCTTTTGTCTTCAACTTACTACTTTTCTGCTCAAAAGTAATTTGTCTCAGACTTTCCTCAAGAATAATCAGCTGCCATATGTGGATTATCTTGATTCTTCGAACTCACTTCTGAGATAGACCAAATGCCACTGGTTGATTACCTCCTTCATGAATCCTCATATGAAAAAGTCAAATGCCATTCTTTGACCTCTCCACGTCTATCAGACCTCTCCCAAAGATATTCTGACCTTCCAAGTGAGACTTGAACTTCAAGCTACATGTTGAACAAAACCTAGATTTTCTAAGACATGTAACATCCTTTCTATCCAGCAACTCCAAAGAACTGCAACGAGGACGACCTTTTTGAAGTATCCAATCTACAACCCTGTAGACCCTTCTATCTCAAGTTGATGTGCCACTTCACCAACTAAGAATCTGATGTTGAACCAAATGTCACAACATTGTGTTTTGACATCTAGCTGTTGAATTCAGCTCCTTCTTCTGCCACTTGAAAGAACTTCCTCCCTTCACAGAACAAGAGTTCAATGTTCTCATATACTTGATTGTGGAACCAAGTTTGAGTAAACAACCTCCATCCTGCAGGTTTGCAGTTAAGTCATCCAAGCTCACACCTTGATGAATTCCTGCTTCTTCTCCAAAGACATCAGACACTCTGATGCATGAGTCTTCAGAAGGACCAGTTAGAAACTAACCCTTCAGCTATACCAAGGATTCCACTTCCTAAAGCAAGGCTGTTTCCATGATGTCAAGAATGTTGCCACTTGTTCTTAACTCCACGGTGTGCATTAGCCAATGCACTTCCTTACCTAGATCAGAAATAAACTGATCCAAGTAACCACCATCAAGACTATGATGTCTTCTTCTTCTTGTACACACCAAGGCTGAACAAGTTTCTTGCCAGGAAACCTTTTCAGAGATCATATGCTTTTGCTGCCACCAAAGAGATAGATCATAAACCAATGTACTATCCTTCCTGTGATTCTGCACAGGGTCTTGAAGAAGAGATGTTCCAACATCTTTAAGAACATCAGTTATCTTGAGCTCCAAGGATAATCAATTAAATACTTGTACTTGGCACAAGTAGACATTGATCTTAAATCCTTTCCCAATTATCCTTTCAGATACTTCCACCATAAGAATACTTTGAGGGTACTCTTCTTGTGTCAACATCTTCTGTTTGCAAGCACTTCAACAGATTTGAGAATCTTTCCAGATTAGATTCACCCTTAGGAATGAGAGAGATGAATCCTTCCTTGCAAATGTGTCACACAACAACCAGAACCCATGTGACACAGATCAACAGCCACCCAGACCCTAGGCTGACCAAATGTGAGGAGGTTAACCAAAACTCCCCCTCAAATTAACAATCATGGAAACTTCACACCAATATCCATGCATTGTACAGACATGTCTCAACATGACATACACCATCCCTACCAGTGGCACCTAACTCTATGAGTTATACCTATACATCCTCCAATCACACCAATCAGACTTCAGCTGACCATAAGTACTAGTGAAACACAACACCAGTCAATAGTAGATATGCATTGCCAGAGCATACTACCTCAACCAACCTTTGAATCTTCATATTCTCACTCCTTGAAAGAACTGCCACTTCTGAGCGTGGTGTTTGAATAACAAGATTCATGGTCCAAATCCTCTTAAATGAAATAGCAGTCAGGTTACCCCATTGTTGACTCCTAATATCCAGGGGACTTGTCTTCCACAACATAGTACTTCAGGGAACAATTATCCAATCCTGATCAATCTACAGAAATAAGACAAGCAGCAGGAAGTTGCACACTGTCACATCTCCACCAGCTCCACTTCTAGAGTTCAGACGTCCAAAAGTGACCTTCTTGAGCACACACACAGTTGACCCTACCCTTGTCAACTTAGCACACACAGATGTCTCCTCTTCCAGGTCAGGAGTAGGTTCCAAACAAAAGTATCCCTTTGTTTGACACCTAACAACATCTGCTCTTCAACAAGTAGCTGCATACTTGTTGAACAACATGTTCTAACATCACATAGAACATTAGTTCCACCTCCTTGGAGCAAACCCTCCTTGAAAGTCTTCAAGGTCTTCATATACACTACCCAAGAGAGTAAAAGAATCAGTGATCAGGTGATTCTTACCATGATGAGTGGACTTGAGGAGACTCAAGTATCTTTGACGTCTTCAGTAGATTTTGATGAAATCTTGAATCCAGCACCCTTTCATCCACATGAGGGGAAAATACATCAGAGTTTGAGTTTTGCCAGGTATTATGCACCGGAAATCATAATACAACTCAACCTATGAACACACACTTCACCAGATCTACCTCCAAGATCATACAAAGATTGAATATGATTCAATACTAGCAGAGCTGTCCCACACAACGGCCAGTTGCCAACCTCCAGAGACAGGTACACACGGTTCCTGTCATGAATAATCCATCCACCTACTTCAAGGAACCATTCATGGAAATCACAGAACCTTCCACAGGTTCCAGCATCAGTACTAACATAACTCCTTGCAAGATACCAGAAAGTATCACCCATGGATCTCATCCAGAAGCAGAACAGGATGCCTGCTCTGATACCATTTGAAATTCTGGTGTAGTCAGAGTTTAGATGTTCTACTCCAAGTAATGACATCTGATCTAACATTGTTACTAATACAGCAAGACAGTTATACAAATTTAAAACCTAGTACTGATATGCACACATTCACAGATGTCACGACATCTGCTACTATATCACCATAGAATGGAAGAACACCTAGTTCTGTCCATCTGGTACAAAGACACAGCAGAGATCAAACATAGCACTTACTTCTGTTGATCCTGCACAGTTATCAGCATGATGTCTCAACATTGATTTGAACATCATCTGTTACAGCATTACCGGTTGACCTTATTTTATAAGAGACAGAATTATAAAGTGCAGAAGGTAAAAACACAAGTAATTGTTAACCCAGTTCAGTCCAACATGACCTACGTCTGGGGGCATACCAAGCCAGGGAGAAGATCCACTATCAGCAGTATTAATCCAGAGTTAAACTCCCCCGTTTACAACTCTTCACTTAATCCATACCCAATGCAATTAATACCTAGGAACTCCTAGATAGAAACCTTCAGTTTCCATTCCTATCACTACAATTACAATGTAATGCTAAACACCTTGAACTTGCTTCACAGCTTCATTCAAGAACATAATCACTCTTGCCTACAGGCTTTGAGTTACAAATACTCTCAGCTTTGACCACTGAGAAACACATGGTAACCTTCCCACAGATTGGGAGGTTTACCTCACACACACCCCTAAAAATTCATTCTAAGAGGCTTCCAAAAACTAGGTTACAATATGCTATTTATAACCTAATCACCCAACTGGATTTGGGCCTTCAGAAATCGCAGCAAACTTGTTCTTGGCTGTTACAAAGTCAGCAGAAACTTTCTGCTATAAACAAGGTCTTCAATCTTTTAGATCCTAAAATATCTCCATATTTAGTTCCTAAAATATCTCCATATTTAGTTCCTAAAATGTCTCAAGACCTCCACAAATAATGCCACATAGGATTCTAACTAATTTCCACATATTAGTGTGCTAACAAATAGGCTATTTGTTAGGTTCCTTAATTGTAGCTTGGTTGTTGGTTTCCTGGATTTTAGTCTGAGAAAAATGTTGAAACAGAAAAACTAAACAACCTACAATATAGCATATGCTGTCAGGAATGAATGTCACAACATTCAGTTTGACTTCCAAATCATTAACCATATGCTAAGTCTGTTTTTCCTGAAAATAGACTGTACAATTTGTTGTATTGTACAGAACCAATCTGTCCATACTTCAGTATCAGCGTACATTAATAAATGTCAAAACAGCCAATTTGACATTCACACATAGAGCCTTACCTCAGGTCTGTTATCCTCTTAATAAGCAGACTGAGTTGCATACTGAAATGTAGCAGAACACCACTCTGTCTATTGTTCAGTATATGCTGTCCATGATGAATGTCATAACATCCAGTTTGACATTCATATAGTAGGCCTTATGCCAGGTCTGGTATTTCCTTGATAACCAGACTGAAAATGAATACTGAGCTCTAACAGAACACCAACTGTTCTATTCCTCAGTATCTGCTGATAGGGATGAATGTCACCACATCCAATTTGACATTCAATAAATCCTGTATTAGCTAATCCTGCAGTAAGTTACTCAAGTATGTCATGACATTAGTCAAGACATCAGAGTACAGTTAGATACTCTAACCTCCAATGCAGTTGCACAAACGCCTTCACAACATGTCATGACATCAGTCAAGACATTAGAATCCAGCTAGTGTTTTACCATACAATGCAGCCAATTAAACACCTACACTCTTCAAAACCATTTTCATAAATACTCATTGTAAATAAAATTTAATCCAACTTTGACCTCATTTGGTAAATAAACCTAACTTGTAAATATATCCCATTTCAAGTTGTTTTGTGGTTCCAATGACCACTTTGTTAAAACCTTTTTCAAAACATTAGTCATAGGTTTGGGTTATCATAGTGGTAGATGTAAATCTCACCTCATCCTTAGTGATTGGATTATAAGCCTTCCATGCTTATTATAGGGTTAACCCCTCACTAGCATGTTGAAGCCCTCCTCACATGGTGGATTGTTGGTTTAGGTTGAGTTTTCTCCTTTTGGTAACAAAAGACCTTAAGGCTTTTGATTAAAATCAATTCACCAATCTTTGAGATTTTTACCCCGAACTATGAGGTTTTGATCCTCCTTTGTGATGGTACGTAGGCAATAGGTTCATCCATTCAACTAAAAAATTTGTAAATATAATCTATTCATTTCTCATCCCTCCAATCTTTTGCACAAATCTTTTCACAAATACCAACCTACAACACATATTTGCAAAAAGGGTTCCCTTAGAGTACTAAGGATGTTTTGGGTGCGTAAAACCTTCCCTTTTCATAACCAACCCTCTTACCTAGATTTCTGATATTTTTATTAGTTTTTGATTTGAAAAACTTCTTACTTTGCTTTTGTTCGCTTTTTAGCCTTGCCTTTGGACAAATAAAAGTGCGTAGGCGACTCGAATTGTATGTTTAATTTTGGTTTAGTCAATAAACCTAAAAGTAACGAAAACCCCGCTACAATAACTCATTGCCAATTTTGGAAACTAATTTGTAAGGTGCAAATATCACATGATTCAACTATAAATAGAGCTCCATATGCTCAAAATTGAACACACATTCGCGTAAGCTTTGAATCTCACTGTTTTGAGATTCAAAACTCCAGGGATCCAAAACCTTTTGTGCAACCTAATCTACTTCTGCAAGCATCCTAAGTGAGATCAAGCACGAGCCAAAGCAAGAACAAGTGAATCCAGACCTGCATTGAAGGTATTTTCCAGAAAATTTCATCTCTTCGATTCTCTCTCAATTCCACTCAATTCTCTTGGATCCTTGGTTATCTGAAGTCCTACCAATGTAGGCAAGAAGATTGAGTTGCTTAGAGGTCAAATCGAAGCAACTCAGTTGACACACCTTAAAATTTAATTCCTCATATCTTTCTATATATGTGGAGTTAGTTAAAATTGAGGTCAGATTCGAGCTCTACGCCATTTTTTCTTTCAGATCATGTCCTCCTTTTTCATTTATGTTGGGGTGATGAATGGACCAGTCCGGCCAAGGTCGCCTGAGTAGACGACCGGCGCTTTGCTCCGGCAATGATGTGGCACGGTCCAAATCAATTAGATGGATTCAAAATGTTTTAATCATGACTGTACATATTGATTACCAAGCGTGTGGATATTTGACTCATGTGCATCATGGAACGCGCGCGCTCAACCACTTGATCTTCCACCTCAATTAATGAGGCAGATCAAGTGGTCCACGTTTTTTTGCTTTTTTGATTTTAATTTTTATTCCTTTGATTTTCATTAATTCACATTAATTTTAATATTGATCCAAAAAATATGAGAGTTTCACCAAAAATTTTCAAATAATTTCCTCTTTCATATTCTGAATTAAAATTATTTTTTGGATCATTATTAATATTTTTCATGATTTAATTGATTTTGCATTTGTTTTTAATTGTTTAAAAATACTTTTAAGTTTCCAAAAATTATGAAATTTTTTCTCCAAGGTCCTTTGACCTTGTTTGACCTATGATAAATCTCATGGCCATTTCTTTGGTATTTTGATGAGGTTTTAGGAATTTGACAAATCATATTTAATTTAAATGCCTTATTTTAATATTTTTAATTTGAATAGATGCCAAATAATTGTGTTGACCATTTGCGATGACTTGTTTGTGTTTGACTCTTATTGTTGGGCCTTGGTCAAGGTTGATTTGACTTTGTCAAGTTAATATCATTGGATTTAGGGGATTGATGAAATGTACATTCCATCTCCCAAAATGAATGAATGATATTAATTTGCTAAAAGTCATCCTTTGACCAATTTGAGTTTTGATCCATTCCCCTCCCTCTTAATCTCATTCCCCTTCTTCATTCATTCATTTCATTTGGCTAATGATATCTCAAATTCCTAAGGCTAGTTGATTGAGAAATTAACATGAGTATGGATGAGATTAGGACACCCCTTTTGCATATTCTTTTTGTGTGTGGTATGTTTCATGAGCACAATCCATAATAATACGTCTCTAACATGCATAAACACCAAAATTCTATTGCTAGGCCTCAAATAGTTGTGACTTCTACATAAGTTCAATTACGATTGCTTAACATAGCGCTAAATTTGTGACACAAAAGGCATAGCATTCTAGTTAGTGAGATTGTAAGTCTCCCCTCTTTCATGGTATTGTGTGGAAACTTGACCTTTTTTCCTTCATTTGGAAGATGTCTTGGTTCAAGGATCCATGATTGTGATAAGTGAGTTGAGTGTTCTCCAAAGAATGTCTCAAAATGAAAAGCAAAAGCAAAACAATACTAACTTCTAACTCATTAACAACTAACATTTAATTTCAAGCCATTTACTTTAATGTCATTTAATTCTAGCCTTTATTCATTTTCCATTGTTCATATCATTCTAATTGTTTATGTTAATGCAATTTTTAATTTTTCCATTTGGACCATATTGTGTGATATATCTTGTTTGTGTATACTTTGCTTGTTTGCGTGGTCTTTGACCATTAATGTACATAATAACAACAAAAACCCTAAAAAACTTGTAAGTGGACTGTTGGCTTGATCTTGGGCAAATGGACTTAGAACTTAGGCAACATTCCTATGCTAAAGGACTTGGCCAATGCCAACTTTTGTGAAACCAAGTATTTGCAATTTGAAACTTCATCTGAAACATCACTCAAGATCCCTTTTGAGTTCATCTGCAACATGATCATTGTGAAGCTGTCATTTTGAACCTATAATTTGTAGAATTCATCTGTTACATGGGCTAATTTGGAAGAAGATCATTGGAGTGGCTAAAGCTTGGATGTGACTATCTTTATTTGATGTCTTTGCTCTTCAAGATAATATAATTGCGCATTTGTGTGTTGCTTGATTCTAATAAGTCCAAGGGAATTCTGGGTTTCTATTGACATTCTTCTCTATTGGATTGCTACCCATTTGGTCAGATCTTTTCAACTCTTAACTTTTAAATTTGTGCATATGATTAGTCTCTTCATCTTCTCCCCATTTCTTGAATTTCAAAATCTCTCCCTCCCTTTTCAAAATCTTCTTTGATTGAACTTATTTTGTTCTAAAACTTTGACCATTTTTTGCAAAAAAAGATAGAAACTTTGGCCTTACGCCATTGCATTTTCAAATTTCTTTTCGTAATCAAACTTGTAAATAAACTTAACTATATTTTTGTTAAAAGAAATGCATCCACTTTGAAATTTGTATCACGAACTAGGAGATTTTGATCCCTCATTTTTATGTTGGTATGTAGGCACAAGACCGAAGGTCTTGCCAAACACAAAAATATAATTAATGAATTCTTTTCGCATCCCCACATTCTATTTGTTTGTAAGCATCATTTTTATACCGAATACATATGGACACAAAAAGGGCTCCCTAGGTGTACCTAAGACACTTTGGGTGCTAACACATTCCCTCTGTGTAACCAACCCCCTTACCTGTAATATCTGACATTTTATTAGTTTTGACTTAAAAACTTCTTACTTTTGGGTTTTGTTCATACTTTTTCCCTTTTCCCCTAGAAACAATAAAAGCGCGGTGGCGACTCTTGCTATTTGATCTCTTGCTTATCCATAGCTTGATGATCATGAATTTATCGCTACAGAAATTAAGTGGCGACTCTGCTGAGGAGTAGTCTCCAGTGAGTTTAGCCTACTTTTTTGTGTGTATATATTTGTATATATGTAATGTTTATATATATGTATGTGTGATTTAATCTGCTTGTTGTGCTTGGTGATCACTGAGTGGTGAGATAAGTTCTAACCCGAACTTGAGTGTAATTAAGATAGGAGGATGGTATAGTCATGTTCGACTTGTGTGGAGTAGTCCTTAACAAGTTGGCTTGAGATCCATCTGCTAAGTGGAGACTCTTTTGGATTTGAAAACCTCACACAAGTATTTGTGGTTAGGCATTACTATCTCTAATTTGGGTCCGAGAAGCTAAGGACCGTAGAACATTTACCCCCTTGTGGCCTATTTAGGACGTAGTGCAGAAACTGTTCAGGTGTAGACTTGATAACAGTTGTTACGCGATACTACACTCAGACGAGTTTCTCTTGAGAATATTATGGGTCGGTGAGTCAGTCATCTAAACCTTTAATATTCGATAGATGGAATTAAGACTCTGGGAACTTTTTAGAACATGATCTACAGGTTTTTATCCTTAGTTCACTCCTTTGGGATGGTTCTTACCCAGACTCGATGCTCGTGACTGACAATAAACCCCTTGATTCTTGGTTGATCCAATCAAGTCTTGTCAATATCAATGGAACTTGGGTGTTGATAAGGTGTAAACCATAATCCACCAAAATGGATGATTGATCTTGATAATGACTTGATTCATCCCTTGACTTTTGTTTGTTTGCCTTGTGTGTGATCCCTTATTTGTGATTGTTGCATTCATGCATTCCATGCGCGTCATAACATTTGTCACACGAAAATTTCAAGGAACTGAGGTATTATTTGCAAATATTTTCAAACCATGGATTGTGGACGAAGGAACACTAAGAAGTACAATTTCAGATGTCCTGACTTGAAAGAGTTAAGGAAGCTAGCATCTTTTGTATTAGATCCCTTGGACTTCAAACAACGCCATGGGAAGCTTCCATCTATCCTGTCTGCTGATGTGGTTGAAGGACTTTTGAGTGTGCTAGTGAAATTGTATTATCCTCTCTACTGTTGTTTCACTTTCCCAGATTTTCAGCCCGTGCCTACCTTGGAGGAGTATTCTCATCTTTTGGGGATACCTATTTCTAGTGGGGTGCCTTTAAGTGGATTGGAGGAGATTCTCCGGTCTAATCTTATTGCTGAAGCTCTTCACTTGAAGAAGTCTGAGATAGAGGCTCATTAGGTGAAGAAAGGATGATTGTTTGGGTTGCCATCTGATTTCCTCATCAAGGAAGGTACTGCTTTTGCTCAAGCCGGTAGTGTAGATGCTTTTGAAGCTATCTTTGTGTTGCTCATTTATGGATTAGCTTTGTTCCCTAACATTGATGGTTTTATTGATGCTAACACCATTAGACCTTTCTTGATTAGGAATCATGTGCCTACTTTATTGGGTGATATGTATTTCTCTTTGCATCTAAGAAATTATAAAGGTTGTGGAACTATTGTCTGTTGCATTCCTCTTCTGTACAAGTGGTTTATTTTTCACTTGCCTCAGACACCTGCTTTTGTGGAGAACAAACAATGTCTACGATGGTCTAAGAGACTTATGTCTCTCACTAATGATGATATAGTTTGGTGTGATCCGTCGTTGAGCAGTTTGGATATTATTGATAGCTGTGGTGAATTCTCTAATGCTCCTCTCATTGGTACACAAGGAGGAATTAACTACAACCCTGCTTTGGCTCTTCGTCAACTTGGGTTCCCCTTGAGAGAAAAACCTAATAACACTTTGTTAGAAGGTCTTTTCTACCAAGAGGGTAAAGATCCCCAACATTTGAAGCAAAAGATTATGCATGCTTGGCATAATGTGCATAGGAAAGGAAGATCCGAGCTTGGTCCGCACAATTGTGTAGCTTTGGAAGCTTACATTCTTTGGGTGAAGAAGAGAGCTTTGGAGATGAAGATGCCTTATCCTTGTGAAAGACCTATGTCTATGGTTGTGGTTGAGTCATTAACTCTCCCTAACCAAGATGTAGAGGAGTTGGAAGACGCACTCGCCAAGATGAAGCAAGAGAAGGATATGTGGGAAGAGCGTTTTCGTGCTTTGAGCAAGAAGCATGAAGAGTTTCAATTGGAGTCTAAGGACAAAGATACACTCATTGAGCTACTTGAAGACCGAGTGACGAAGAGACAGAGAGAGCCAGAGGTTTCATCTTCTAGCATGCCTCAGCCTACCATTTCTTGGAAGAAGATTATTGATCAGCTTGTCCCCGAGAAGACTCAGATGAAGGCTTCTTTTGAGATCGAGATCCGTCACATTCGAAGGAAGTACACGCCTTAAGCTAGATCTTCTGACATTGTTCTTAGGGATCCTTAGGATGACTAGTCTCCTTTCCTCTTGTATTTTTCTATTTTGGTTTCTGAAATTGTACAAAGTGTAATCCTTCCAATTATAAATGAAAATAGATTTTTGGTCATATGAAAATTATTGCAATTGTTGATATATATATTTGTAAGTGATATAGTAAGTTCCTTGAAAACAAAAATAAATAATCAAGCATTACATTTCATGCATCGTTTGCTCAAGCAGATTTCTCATTCGCCAGATGTCTCATTGGTGTTTCTTCTGTGCTTTAGCCAGGCTAACTCGTCGGTACAATACCCGTGCCAATCACCTCAGAATCATGGAGAATTTGGAGCAAGATAACAGAGAACTGAAGGAAGAGATCTCCCGCCTGAATGCCATGATGGAGTCAGTTCTTACTGCTCAGAGTCAGTCTTCTCCAACACCCGCAACTCCTCCTGCGAGGACTATTATTTCAGAGGTGGCTACCTCTACCATGCCTGCTACTGCCGTCCACAACACGCCCACTGTGCCTGCCGGATTCCCATGGGGAATGTCGTCCAACTTTGTGCCTGAAGGATTTGCGCCCACTTTTGCTTCCATACCGACATCTAGCCCGATCATGTCCGTGCCTCCTCCCGTTGTTCACACCTTACCTCGTGTAGAGGACACCATGTATCACTCTAATCCGTCTGAGGGACCGGATGTCTATGAGAAAATGGATGAAATGAAGGATCAGTTTCTTAAGCTACGCAAGGAATTGAAGACGCTAAGAGGTAAGGATCTGTTTGGAAAGATTGCTGCTGAGTTGTGCTTAGTGCCCAACGTCAAGATCCCGGTGAAGTTCAAAGTGCCTTACTTTGAAAAATATAAGGGGAATACTTGTCCTCTCAGTCATCTAGTGATGTACGCTCGCAAGATTTCTACTCAGACCGATAATGATCTACCATTGATTCATTACTTCCAAGACAGTTTGACCGATGCTGGGCTTCGTTGGTACATGGGGTTGGATAGTGCTAGCATTCGCACTTTAGATGACTTGGGGGAGGCTTTCGTCAAACAGTATAAGTACAATGTGGACATGGCGCCTGATAGAGACCAACTGAGGTCTATGTCTCTAAGGGATAAAGAGATGTTTAAAGAGTATGCGCAAAGATGGAGGGAATTGGCTGCCCAAATTACTCCTCATTTGGAGGAAAAAGAGATGACAAAAATATTTCTGAAAACTCTGAGTTCATTTTATTATGAACGTATGATTTCTAGTGCCCCCAGTGATTTGACCGAGATGCTAAACATGGGGATGAGGTTTGAGGAAGGAGTCCGAGAGGGACGTTTGTCGAAGGATGATGCATCGACGAGCAAGAGATATGGCAGCAGTTTCAGTAAGAAAAAGGACAATGAAACAAATGCAATAAGAAGTGGGAGGCAAAGGAGGCCTCAGATCAAAAGAAATCAATCATCCCATCAACATCATCATCAAGTATCTTCCGTTATCCCGGTATTTTTTAATCAACAATCAACACCAGTTCAACAACAACAACGTCAAGAACAACAATGAGCAAACACATATAACAACAACAACACCAACAACAATCATCATCAACAAAACATCAAGAGGAAGAAGGTCTCTTTCGACCCGATTCCTATATCTTACGCAGAATTGCATGCATCTTTAGTACTCAAGAACTTAATCCAACCAAGGAACCCGCCACAGATTCCAGAACCACTTCCTTGGTGGTACAAGCCTAAGCTCCGTTGTGCTTTTCATCAAGGAGCGCCCAAACATGATATTGAGAACTGTTACCCACTCAAGTATGAGGTTCAAAAGATGATGAAGAATGGAATGGTGTCTTTCAAAGACCGTGCGCCGAATGTGAAAGCGAACCCTTTGCCCGCCCATGGGAACTCTTCTGTGAATATGGTGGATGGATGTCCTGGCGAATTTAAAGTTTTTGATGTGCAGTTTATCCGAAGATCCTTGGTGCAGATGCATAAGGATATTTGTTTGGTAAGTGATTGTGAGCATGACCATGATGGTTGTGTTATTTGTAGTGTTAACCCAAGGGGTTGTGAAGTTGTGAAAAGGGACATCCAGCGACTGATGGATGAAGGTATGATTCAAATTGTTCAATCCCGTCATGTAGATGAAGACGTGAATGTCATAGTACCTGTTTTCAAGCAGCCAGAGAGATTGGTAATCCAGTACGACAGCAGCAATAGTAACAATGTCAGCAATAGATCAGTATCGCCGTTGGTTATACGGTTAGCGGGTCCAGTCCCGTATTCATCTAATAAAGTTGTGTCGTATCAGTATAATGCTACAATGGTGAAGAATGGTCGAGAGGTTCTGTGGCCTACGACTAGTTCAGTAGTGAGCATTGCTGATGTTACTAAGGTGACCCGCAGTAGTCGTGTGTTTGGGTCGGTGTTCCCAAAGGATAAGGAAGAATCAGTTGTTGGAAAGAAGGTGGAAGTGCCTAATGTAGATCTAGTAGGTGTTTCAAAGGGTAAGTCTGGTGAATCCAGCGATTTGAAACCCAATGATGACGATGAGGTACTTCAGTTGATTAAAAGAAGCGAGTTTAATATGGTGGAGCAGCTGCTCCAAACCCCCTCAAAGATCTCAGTGTTGTCTCTGCTCATGAATTCTTAAGCACACAGAGAAGCACTACAGAGAGTTCTGAAACAAGCTTTTGTAGAACATGATGTTACAGTGGATCAATTCGATCATATTGTGGCTAACATCACTTCTTGCATTAATCTTAGCTTTTGTGATGAAGAACTCCCTAAGGAAGGCAGAAATCATAATTTGGCTTTGCATATCTCGATGAATTGCAAAGAAGATGCTTTATCAAACGTGCTTGTTGACACTGGGTCGTCACTGAATGTGCTTCCGAAGTCAACATTGTCAAAGCTATCATATCAAGGAGCGCCTATGAGGTATAGCGGTGTAATCGTCAAGTCATTTGACGGTTCGCGCAAAACAGTTATCAGTGAAGTGGACCTTCCAGTCAAGATAGGTGTGAGTGATATTCAAATTACTTTCCAAGTAATGGATATCCACCCGACCTACAGTTGCTTTTTGGGAAAGCCATGGATCCATGAGGCAGGAGCTGTTACTTCAACTTTGCACCAGAAACTCAAATTTGTGAAGAATGGCAAGCTCGTGATTGTTGGTGGAGAGAAGGCGCTATTGGTTAGCCATTTATCATCTTTCTCTTATGTTGAAGCTGAGGATGAGGTTAGAACTCCGTTCCAGGCCTTATCTATTGCTGCTGAAAAGAGAATTGGGGAACCTATGTCCTCATTAAAAGATTCTACGAAGATTATGGAAGAAGGCAATGTTGATCAGTGGGGGCGCATTGTAAAGGTCTCCGAAAACAAAGGGAGAACCGGTTTGGGGTTCCAGAAAGGTTCATCAACTGTTAGGTCAGAGGATGTGCAACTTAGCTTCCGTAACTGAGGGTTCATTCATGGCAATGAACAACACTTAGTTGTTGTGCTAGAGGATGACGAAGTGGAAGACTGCACCAACTTTGTGACGCATGGAAAGGCTTGCAACAATTGGACTGTTGTTGACATTCCTATTATTTTGCATCAATCTAAGTAATTTCTTTTATTTGTTTAAAAAAAATCCTTCTCCTATGCCTAAGGGAGAAGTGAATATTGTTTGGGCATTTCCAAATTGATCATTGATAAAATTAATTCTATTCATCCACATCTATGATGTTTTGTTTTTACTTTTTGTTTTATTCTGAAAATGGTAATAAAAAAAACAAAAATAAATAATCTAATTGTCCATCTGCATAATATTTGGTCACAAATTCACTTCTCTAAAATCAAAATATCAAATCATTATGCAGGTCGGTTCCTAACCCCATTCAATATAATGATCCTTCTCCTTCTCCAAATTTTGAGTTCCCTGTGTTTGAAGTCGAGGAGGAAAGTGATGTAGAAGTGAGTGATGAATTATGTCGTCTTCTTAGGCAAGATGAAAAGACCATTCATCCGTTCGAAGAGCAGATTGAGCTAGTCAACTTGGGTTCCGAGGATGATGTGAAGGAAGTCAAGATTGGGTCTCGACTGTCTCCAAATGTCAAGAAAGGGTTTATTGATCTTCTTCGAGAATATTCAGATGTGTTTGCTTGGTCCTATCAAGACATGCCTGGTTTGGATTCTGATATTGTGGAACATAGATTGTCGTTGAAGCCAGAGTGCCCGCCAGTCAAGCAGAAGTTGAGAAGAACGTATCCTGATATGGTTGTGAAGATCAAAGAGGAAGTGCAGAAGCAGATTGATGTCGGTTTCCTTGTAACCGCTGAGTATCTGCAATGGGTGGCCAATATTATGCATGTACCGAAGAAAGATGGAAAAGTCTGCATGTGTGTTGACTATCGAGATTTGAATAAAGCCAGTCCGAAAGATGATTTCCCTCTGCCACACATTGACATGTTGGTAGACAATACTGCTAAATTCCAAGTCTTTTCGTTTATGGATGGATTTTCCGGATACAATCAAATCAAGATGGCACCCAAAGATATGGAGAAGACCACATTCATTACACCCTGGGGAACATTCTGTTATAGAGTGATGCCTTTCGGTCTAAAGAATGTCGGTGCAACATACCAGAGAGCAATGACCACTCTTTTTCATGTTATGATGCATAAAGAGATTGAGGTTTATGTCGATGACATGATTGCTAAATTGATTGATAAAGAGGAACATGGTGAACATTTGTTGAAACTATTCCAATGTTTTAGGAAGTATAAACTTCGCTTGAATTCCAATAAGTGTACATTTGGTGTTTGTTCTGGTAAGTTGTTGGGCTTTATTGTCAGCGAGAAGGGTATTGAAGTTGATCCTGCCAAGGTCAAAGCAATACAAGAGATGCCTGCGCCCAAAACTGAGAAGCGAGTCAGAGGTTTTCTCAGCCGGTTGAATTATATTTCCATATTCATTTCCCACATGACTGCCACATGTGCACCTATATTCAAGCTTCTTCGGAAAGATCAGTCTTGTGATTGGACCAAAGACTGCCAGAAAGCTTTTGAACGTATCAAGGAATATTTGCTTGAACCTCCAATTTTGTCTTCATCTATTGAAGGAAGACCGTTGATCAAGTATTTGATTGTACTTGGATAGTATGGATTGTGTTCTTGGTCAGCAAGATGAGACTGGAAAGAAAGAGTTTTCAATTTATTACCTCAGTAAGAAGTTCACCGACTGTGAGACTCGGTATTCTATGCTTGAGAAGACTTGTTATGCATTGGCTTGGGCTGCTAAGCATCTGCGCTAGTATATGTTGAATCATACCACTTGGTTGATATCAAAAATGGATCCAATCAAGTATATATTTGAGAAGCCTGCTTTAACTGGGAGGATTGATTGTTGGAAAATGTTGTTGTCAGAGTATGATATCGAATACCGATCTTAGAAAGCGATCAAAGGTAGTATCTTGGCTGACCATTTGGCTCACCAACCAATTGAAGATTACCAGTCAGTGCAGTATGATTTTCCTGATGAAGAGATTTTGTACTTGAAAATGAAAGATTGTGATGAACCATTGCTTGGAGAAGGGCCAGCACCTGATTCCCATTGGGGCATGGTATTTGATGGAGCTGTTAATAAATATGGAAATGGCATTGGGGAAGTGATCATTACTTCTCATGGCACGCATCTACCATTTATAGCTAGATTGACTTTCAAGTGTACAAACAACATGGCAGAATATGAAGCTCGCATTATGGGGCTTGAAGAGGCCATGAATCTCATTATGAAGTATTTAGATGTCTTCGGAGATTCCGCTTTGGTTGTGAATCAGATCAAAGGAGATTGGGAGACGAACCAACCCGGTTTGGTACCATATATAGATTACGCGAGGAGGATTTGAACTTTCTTTACAAAGGTTGAGTTTAACCATATCCCTCGAGATGAGAACCGGATGGCAGATGCTCTTGCAACATTGGTGAAGTATTGGAATGAAGTTCCCAACTTGTCTGTGATGCGTCTTGATAGGCCAGCCCATGTGTTTGTTGTTGAAGAAGTCAAAGACGAAAAGTCGTGGTATTACGACATCAAAAGTTTCCTCCAAAGTCATATTTACCCTCCTGGGACATTGAAAGATAAGAAGACTTTGAGAAGATTAGCCAGCAATTTCAACTTGAATGGTGATATACTTTATAAGAGAAACTTCGATATGGTTTTGCTCAGATGCGTGGATAGACACGAAGCAGATTTGTTGATGACTGAAGTGCATGAAGGTTCCTTTGGTACTCATTCCAATGGACATGCAATGGCAAAGAAGATGTTGCGAGCAGGTTACTATTGGTTGACAATGGAATCTGACTGTTAAAAATTTGTGAAGAAATGCCACAAGTGTCAAATTTATGCAGATAAGATTCATCTTCCTCCGACACTATTGAATGTTATTTCTTCCCCATGTCCCTTATTCATGTGGGGAATTGATATGATTGGCATGATTGAGCCCAAAGCTTCGAATGGACATCGTTTCATTTTGGTGGCAATAGACTACTTCACAAAATGGGTTGAAGCGACATCGTATGCAAATGTAACCAAGCAAGTGGTTGTGAGGTTTATCAAGAATCACATCATATGCTGCTATGGTGTGCCAAGTAATATCATTACCGATAATGGATCGAACTTGAATAACAATATGGTGGAAGCGATTTGCAAGGACTTCAGGATTGCACATCATAATTCTTCTCCCTACAAACCTAAGATGAATGGGGCTGTTGAAGCTGCGAATAAGAACATTAAGAAGATTATTCAGAAGATGGTTGTCACATACAAGGATTGGCATGAGATACTCCCATTTGCTTTGCACGGGTATCGTACATCCATCCGCACTTCAACAGGGGCAACCCCTTTTTCTCTTGTATATGGTATGGAAGTAGTGGTCCCCGTAGAGGTTGAGATTCCTTCATTGCATGTGCTCATGGAAGCCAAGTTGACTGAGGCTGAATGGTGTTAGACTAGGTTTGACCAATTGAATTTAATTTAAGAGAAGAGATTGACTGCCATGTGTCATGGTCAGTTATATCAGCAAAGAATGAAGAGAGCTTTTAATAAGAAGGCCAGACCTCGTGTGTTTAGAGAAGGTGACCTTGTGCTCAAGAAGATTTTGTCGTTCAAAACAGATTCTATTGGGAAATGGACTCCTAATTATGAAGGCCCATATGTTGTTAAGAGAGCCTTTTCAGGCGGTGCCTTGATTCTTACAACTCTGGATGGTGAAGAGTTCACTCGTCCTGTGAACGTAGCTGCAGTCAAGAAATACTTCGCCTAAAAAGAAAAGAACAACTCGCTAAGTTGAAAACTCGAAAGGGTGGCTTAGGCAAAAAAGAGCATCTCGGTGGATTGAAAACCCGAAAGGGCGATCCAGGCAAAAATTAGAGACATAAAAACAGAAAGTTTTCCCGATAAGTTGGGTACCCCACCTTGGGGCAACTTATGCAAAAATTAGGGATTATGGCAAGTAACTGCAGTCTACTGATTGTCCAATTTTGGAAGGACTTTGTTGAGCATAAGGGTTGACGTAGTTTCATCATCCCATCATCGGTCAAGAGCACAGTGGATATCAAGAGTTGGTAGAAGGATTAAGGATCATTCGTATTCAATGTACCCCTTTTCCATGTAAATTACCATTTTCAACTTTGTAAAAATTTATGGAGTCTTGTCATTTACAGACTACCATCCCATTAAATAAATTTGAGCTTTTATCCAATTGTTTCTACTCTTATTAACTCCATCCAATAGTTTAAATTTTATTGTGATCATTTTTGAAAATTTAAAATTTTTAATCAAAAGGAACTATCAACAGAAATTCACCAAGCAGTTAAGAAGAAGTATCAACAACACTTCAAGAGCAGCAAGTCCTTAAGTGTTAAGCATCATAGGTTTACCAAGTAGTTAACCCTTCGGGTATCCCTAGTTGTTTGTGTTAATCTGATTCCCCTGCAAAGTGTTTATCCCCTAGCATAGTGCCGATTTCTTTTCCCAGCTATGTTGGTTGATTCAGTACCCTGCAATATGTTATTTCCCTGGCAGTATTTTTGTATTCCCTAACAGGATTGATCTTCAGCAGAGTAGGATCTTGTCCCCAGTAGATCACATTGGTTTCCCCACCATCCGCCATCCGACCCGCTCCCAGTTAGAGTTTGCTCCTGGTTTCTGAGCAGCTATTTGTATTTATCTTCTGCATGGTTGTCTCCAATTTAAATATGGTGTTGACCTAAAAATCCTTGCAGACTCGATAACTTCGCCTCTCCTCAGTAGATCTCCTCCCTCGGCTAGTTTTGAGCCTTTGGTTTGTTGACTTCTATGTTCTCCAGTAGTTATCTCCCTCCTTTTGTGGATTGAATGAGGATTGTACCGATGATTCAAAATTCTTTGCGACACCTCTGTATACTTTGTGATCGTTTTGTCAGCATAACCATCATATATACATATACATTCATATACTTTCATGAACTGCATATTTGCATATCTGGTTAATTTGTTGATTTTCAATTCTCATTCTTTGTATGACGGTACCTTATCCCCATACAAATTTTGGTGTTTGTCCTCCCACAATTGTAGAGTGTCAGCCCCTAAGGCAGAAAGGCTTTAACCTTTCTCCTCTTCCCCACTGAGTTGTTTCCTCGTGGATGATTACTATTTCAGTTTCCTCCTTAGTTGTTCATCTGGATGGAACCACTCTCCTTAAGTTATGTCCTCATTGGTTTGAGTCTTGATTGACTGTTTCTTTCTAGATCCTACCTAGATAGATGCTTTGAGTCTCCTAATAGTTTATTGCCCAGTAACTGGTAATATTCTTTGTAGTCTACAGTTTTGTTACTTCTTGCCCAATACATGGCAAAAGTATCCCTGTTTTCTGCTCATTAGAATCCCTAGTAGATCTGATTCCCCGGGAAGTATATCCTTGATATGTTCACCCTAACGGGTGACAAATATCTTTCTCTCCCCTGCCTGAGTTAATCCTAGATATGTTCACTTTAACCAGTGACATATTCTCTCTCTTGGTACTCTACCTAGTAAAAAGGTAGTTGTAATCTCTATTCTTGTGTCCCTAGAGAGTTAATCTTTGATATGTTCATCTTAATTGATGACGGGTTTCCTTCTCTTTGTGGCCTTCTACCCAGTAACTGGTAATTGTAAATCCTATTTTCCGCAGTTTTCCTCAACAAGGCTATTCTTACCCAGTAACCGGTAATAAATACTCCCTCCTGGCTTTTCTCAACGAGTCATCCTTGATATGTTCATCTTAACCGATGACGGGTGTCCTCTCTATCAGATCTTGATTATCTCCTTACCTAGTAACAAGTGGTAGATAATAGATGCCTGCTCCTCCTGTGTTAAAGTTTATTTCTTCCCCAGTCGAGTTGAGTGCGTGTTTCTTTAGTGAAATCACTTTTTCCTGCATGATTCAAATACTTCAGTGTTATCCTGACCTATTTGAATCCCCTGCAGATGTTGTTGTTTCCCTGGCTGAGTCTTTTCCATTTTCGTATGAAATTCCTCGAGTCCACCAGCAGTTTTAAGTCGTAGCCTGGCCTACGCATAACTAGTCCTTTCCCCCCAGAGTCTCTATCTCCCTAGTGAGTTTTCCTTACGGAATGCATTATACTCATGCGGATTTTCGGTCTCTCTGATTTCTTTTCCTTTGTGGCAATATTTCCCCACAGGGTATTAACTTTTGCATTCATATCATATACATCATGAGGTCTCTTAGGGACCAAAATTTGTTTCTATATGTTGTTATTTAAGCCCATTATACTGAGTTGACATGAAGATTTTAAACTTTGTGTAAGACCCCAATTTTGTCCCTAAGGTCCCTCAGGGCATAATAACATTGCATTTGCAAAGCCTCAAGGATCATAAGCATCTTGGTTCCCTTTGTCTTTAGGTAGGACTCCTTGTGAGTGGTTTGAGATCACCAAGCATGCTTGAATTGTATTATTGCTTTTTTTATTTTGTTTACTAACCAAAAGCACAAAAATATGTTACTAACATTTCTTGTTTGTAGCTTGAGCAATCACAAAGTCAAAAGCTCCAAGGAGATCATTGGTACAAAGATATGGTCAAGTGAAGATGATAGAAATCATGGTAATGGTCCCCAAAGTTCTCATCCATCAAATATGCCTCCCAAGCATCTCAATTTATCATTTTGATTAAAGCAAGTCAAGGGGTTTGAGGTTTGTCCCCAAAGGAAGCCCTAATTCATTTGTGCACCACAATGCCTTGCTCATGAAGCAACCTCAACCCATGGTCAAATACAATCAAGGGAAGTTCTTTAATTCATCATTTCATACATATTTGAACATATTTGAGTGTCTTCAATCATCAATTCAGCAAGATATGGGTTGTGGACTTGAGAAGTTGATCAGTCAATTCATCTAACTATTTTGAAATACACTGAGACCTAACTTTTTATGTGTTGGTCAAATAGAGATGATTCCAAAAGAAGAAATGTTCTTAGGGATAATATGAACAACTTTCATGTTCATCTAAAATTTATTTGAAGCTTGGAAGGTCATCATCCATTCCAAGACATTATAGGTCATTTTGACTGAAACCCTAATTTTGGGTCAACTTCCCAAGGACACAACTCATTCAATTTTTATGATTTTGAGGTGGGATCAAATGCATTGGAAAGCTTAAGATGTCTACTTCAAATGGTATGTTGAAAAAAAATTCAAAATCTCAAAGTAAATACATGTGATAATGCAAAACATTATAGGTCATTTTGGACCAAATGCATTGAAAGCCAAAAAAGTCCAACTTCAAGTACCCATAACTCTATCATCAAAAATCCAAATGATGCAAAATTTAATTCCATTTTGAGTATCTTGAAAATATCTACAACTTTTAAGTTGAAGGTGTTTTCATTTGGAGCTTGCATCATTAAAACAGAGGGGCTTGAACATTGGCCAAATTTGGAAACCTTGCCTTTACATGTTTTGCACCTTGCACTTTAAACTCAAATTTCACCAATTTCCACACTTCAAATGGATTTTTACCCAACATAACAATTGTTCCTTACACCAAAACCTTTCCAACCATTACTAACATGATCATATTTGGATTTGGCAAATGGCATTTTCGAAGAGGAGAAGTTTTAGGCATGATTATGCATAACATGTTGAAATTCATCACACAAGCCAATTCACTCCAAGCTACGCGTCCATTTCACTTTGGTATGATTTCGGATTGCATTTGGCATTGATTTTGGGCCTTGTGCATGATCATGCAAGCCCATGCAAGGAATATCCAACTTCATGCACACAGATTGAATCACCCTCTCTTTGCCACTCCCTCTATAAATAGAAGCTCTATTCCATTCAAAATTCACCCTGGAATCAACCTGAATTGCTGCAGAAATCAAAACCCAACCTCTCACCAAAGAAGCTAGTTCACTTTTCTTCAAATTTTTCAGATCCAAAATTCAACCACATCTGGTTAAAACTTTGGATCTAGAGCTTCTAAACCTTCATACCTCACTCCATTGATCTTCTGTTTTGGAAAAGGAAGCAAGGAATCAAGCTCAAATCACCAGAATTCAAGTGTGTTCTTCAACTGGTATTGTCTTCGAAACTCATCATATATTGACCTATTTGCGTGGATCTTGTGTTGGTTGAAGTCCTCTCAATGGAGGCATCATAACTGTGCTTTCAAATTTTGAAATCCATCAAGTTTGTGATGAACACCACAGAACTTCCATCTCTGATTTCTCTCAATATAGAGATCTAGAGTGGAATTGAGTGGCAGAAGGATGATGTACATCATCCCAGTTTTCTAAAGATGTATGGATCGTGCATTTTGGTTGCCTTTTGAATCTCTGCAAATTTTGGACTCCGCCGGAGTTGGCCGGAGAAGACGGTGGCGCTGGCCACCGTCTGGTCTCCAGATTCAATCAGGAGCGTCCATCTCCTTTTCCAGATTGAATCTCAACCGGGCCTTGTTATGACTTTTTTTGAGGTTCCATGTGACTCATTGACCTTGGTGTTTGGTGAGCGCGTGCGTGTGGGCTCTCTGATCTGCCAGCTCAATTAATGAGCTCAGATCCAATGGTTCACGTTTTTTCCAATTTTCTAATTTCTGATTTTATTTTCTTTAATTTCTTTTATTTCATTTTATTTCAAAAATTCATATCTCTTTCATTTTAAATCCAAAAAATATGGGACCAATTGCATTATTCTCCTAATAATTTCTAGTTTCTATTTCTGATTTTTAATATTTTTTATTTTGTAATTTGATATTTTTTGTGAATTTTCTCTTTTCTGGTTATTTTTAATTCATTTTAAATAGTTTTTGATATTCAAAAAATACAAAAATATTTTCCTAACCTATTTGAATGATGATGAATCTATGAAAAATATCCTCATCAATTTTTTAATTTATTTGAGATTTATTTGAGATTTTAGTTCAATTAGGTTATTTTTATTCATTTTTAATTGATTAAAAATAGTTTCTGACTTTTAAAAATGCTGAAATTTTTTGTCAAACTTTGTTTGACCTTGTTGAACTTAGGATAAATCACTTGGACTTTTCAAAGTTGATTTGAAGTGATTTTAAAGTTTGACATTTCTTTATTATTTTAATTCTAGTTTATTTTAATATTAAAAATGCCAAAAATATTTTGCTTCCAATTTTTATCTCACTTCTGTTTTTTTTATTGTTTGACTTTGACTTTCAATGTCATTGGTCAACATATGATGTTTAGTACATTTTATTTAATGCACTTTAATTTTTGCCATTTCTTTTATTTTCATTATCCATCTTCATCTCCTTCTCCTTCTTTTTCTTTTTCCTTTTTGATCCATGAGTTGAAGGTTGATAAGTTAACATTGATTAGGGAGACTTAATCTTCTTTGATCCAAATCTAATTCATCTTGACCAATTGATCAAGTGAATGGCTTTGCATTAAGGATAAGTTGTTTCCTAAATTATGCAAAAGGCTTAAACCAATACAAGATCAATTCTCTTTTGCTTTTGGCATGGCAAGTTTTGGGAACTTGGTTCACTAATCAAGACTTCTAACTTGTGTTGTTGCCTACATTATTATTGACCGACCTCAGATAGTTGTGACTTCTATATAAGTCCAATTACGATTGCTTAACATAGCGCTAAATTTGCCTTATGGCACACTAATTACTAACCATTAACAATTAACATTTACTTTATGCACTTTACTTTTATGAAATTTACTATACTTGCACATATTATCCATTTGCTTTTCCCTTTGCTCACTTGAGCACATGTTTATGTTAATGCCATTTGCCTTTTGCTCACTTGAGCACATAATTGTGTATATATCTTTTGTGCTTGTGTTTGTCTGTTTGTTGTGACCTAAATGCAAAAAAATGGACAAAAGGACTTAGATATTAGGACGTCACCCAAGCAAAAAGTGGAGTTTGAAGAGCAACTAGGCCACATGCCTTTAGAGTGCTATAAATGTCAAAGAGCAACTACGCCTCATGCCTTTAGAATGCTTAAAGCTTAAGGATGAACATTGAAAGGACCATACTCTAAACTCCCTCTTGTCCATTCTTTGATTATTGATTGAACCTTTTGATGTGTGTTTTCTTGTGCTAGGAATCCCAACTTGAGCATTAATTGAGGAACCATTACCATGAGTTTCTAAGAGAGGAATCCAAGACAACTTGAGAAGCCTTGTCCAAGAATTCATTGATTGTTGATTTCTTGATCTTATGCTTGTGAATTTCTTATTCCAAAGGATGTGAGCTACTTGGATCATCAATATGATCTCAAGAGAGGAACTCCTTGTGTGGTTTTTTTCTCTTCTCCTTCACCTCTTGTATGCTTAGAACTTTAGCCTTTCTTCCTCTTCTCTCCACTCTAACCCAAGCCAAAACTTTTTGTGCAAACACTTGACTTTTGTTTTTCAACATTAGAAACATAAGCCTTATGCTTTTGATTTTCAATCTTTCTTTTCATAGCACTTATTTTGAATTGAATCTTTAAGTCAACTTTGACCATTTTGTAAATACTTTTCATTGGTAAATATAACCCATTCAAATGTCTTTTGTGGTTTCAATGGCCACTTTCTAATCAAAACTTTTTCATAACCTTTAGCTATTAGGTTTGAGTTATCCTTGAGGTAAATGTAATACTCACCTATGTCCTTAGTGATGGACAATGAGCCTTCCATGCTTATTATAGGGTTAACCCCTCACTAGCATGTTGAAGCTATCCTCACATGGTGGACTTGTGGTTTTAGGTTGAGTTTTCTCCCTTGGATAACAAAAGACCTTAATGCTTTTGGACCAATCAATCCACTCACTCATTTTGAGATTTTTACCCCAAACTACGAGGTTTTGATCCTAATCTTTTTTAAGATGGTACGTAGGCAATGGGTTTATCCATTCAAACACAAAAAATGTAATTAACTTGTATATTCTCTTCTCATCTCTTCAATCATGTTTGCACAAATAAATTTTCACAAAAATACCGACCTTACAAAAAATGTGAAAAGAGCTCCCTAGGAGTACCTATGATGTTTTTGGGGCCTAACACCTTCCCATTGCATAACCAACCCCCTTACCCAGATCTCTGACATTTTTATTAGTTTTTGATTCGATAAAACTTCTCGGTTTTTGTTCGCTTTCTAACCTTTCCTTTGGATAAATAGAAGTGCGGTGGCGACTCGACTTGTATGATTTACCTTAGATTTAGTCAATATCTCTAATGGTAACGAATACCCCGCTACAGAAAAGTGGCGACTCTGCTGGGGATAAATTTGCCTAGTGGGTTTTTCCTACTTTTCACATTGTTGTTTTGTATTGTTTATTTGATTTGTGACATATTTTTGTGCAATTTGGGATTACTGTATTGTATGTAATGATTGAATTGCTTGAATATTAATTCCTTGTGTGCTTGGTGATCTTTGTGAGATGAGTTCTATACCCGGACTCGAGTGCACTTAGGATAGGAGAATGGCATAGTCTTGTGGACTTGTGTGGAGTTATTCCTTAGCAAGTTGACTTACAAGTCCATTCACTTGGTGGAGGTCATGTTGGGATCAATAATGTCACACAAGTAGTTGTGGTTAGACATTACTCTTTCCAATATGGACCTTAGAAGCCAAGGACCTTAGTTTACCAAACCTATCTTGGCCTATTCTTAGGATGTAGTGCGAAAGTCGCTCAAGTGTAAGACTTGATACGATTGTTACGCGATACTACACTCATAAGAGTCTCTCTTGAGAATATTTTTGGAATACGAGTAGTCGTTTCTCCGATAATATCCGAAAGATGGGATGATGACTATGGGAACCTCTTGTAGAACATGTTTGGCAGGTTTAAACCCTAGTACACCCCCTTTGGTGGTTCTTAACCGAGACTCCATGCTCGTGACTTGCAACAAACCCTTGATTCATGGTTGATCCGTTCATGTATCCTTAATATCAATGGAAC
Source organism: Lathyrus oleraceus (assembly GCF_024323335.1). Classification (NCBI taxonomy): domain Eukaryota; kingdom Viridiplantae; phylum Streptophyta; class Magnoliopsida; order Fabales; family Fabaceae; genus Lathyrus; species Lathyrus oleraceus. The sequence goes on along the minus strand of NC_066580.1, from coordinate 48,914,041 downwards.
TTGGGTGTTGATGAGGTGTAAAGCATAATCCACCAAAATGGATGATTGATATTAAGGATGGTATGACCCATCCCATGACCTTTGTTTGGTGTGCTTTGCTTGATCCTTGAGTGTGATTGTTGCATTCATGCATTCATGCACCCATTTGCATCCATATCATTAATAATAAAGAAAATTTTCAAGGAACTTAAGAGGTCTATTTGCAAATTTTCAGACATGGAAAGACAAAGAAGGAATACAAAAAAGTACAGCTTCAGACAACCAGATTTGAAAGAGTTAAGGAATCTGACATCCTATGTACTAGATCCCTTGGGTTTCAAGGCTCGTTTTGGGAAGCTTCTTCCTCTTCTGACTACTCAGGTGGACGAAGGATTGATGAGCGTGTTGGTGCAGTTTTATGATCCCTTGTACCGTTGCTTCACGTTTCCGGATTTCCAGCTTTTGCCTACACTTGAGGAGTATGCTTACCATGTGGGCATACCTATTTTAGACTAGTTGTCGTTCAGTGGCTTGGAGAGTATTCCTACTTCTCAAGAGATAGCAGGCATGTTGCACATAGATGAATCTCTGGTTGGTGCTCATATGACTACCAAAGGTGGAATTCAAGGTCTCCCTTCTGAGTTCCTCATTGCTCGATCTACTTTGTATGGGAAGGCCATGAGTGAGGACGCCTTTGAAGCCATATTTGTACTTCTCATATATGGGTTAGTGTTATTCCCCAACGTCGAAAAGTTTGTGGATGTGAACGCTATTAGGATTTTCTCTACTCTTAATCCTGTTCCGACTCTGTTGGGTGATGCTTATTTCTCTTTGCATGTGAGGAATGCAAAGGGTGGTGGCGCCATTGTGTGTTGTTTGCCTCTGTTGTATAAGTGGTTTATTTCTCACTTACCTCAGACGGTCGCCTTCAAGGAGAACAAAGGATGTCTACGGTGGTCCACGAGACTTATGTCTCTCACTAATGATGATATCTTTTGGTATGACCGTGTGTATGATGGTGTGCAGATTATCGACTCTTGTGGTGAATTCTCCAATGTGCCTCTTCTTGGTACATCCGGCGGGATTAACTACAACCCTATTTTGGCACGACGTCAGCTTGGGTTCCCCCTAAAGGATAAACCCAATAACATTTTGTTAGAGGGTGTATTCTTTCAGGAGGGTAAAGATCCCCAAGGATTGAAGGCTAGAATGATCCGCGCTTGGCGTAAGATTCATAGGAAGGGAAGGAAGGAGTTGGGTCCTAAGAATTGTGTTGCTATGAAACCTTACACCGCTTGGGTGAGGAAGAGAGCGTCTGAGTATCTCATGCCTTACGAGTATCCGAGACCTGCACCTATGATTATGGCTGGGCCTTCAGCCCTCCCTAATCAAGGAGTAGAGGAGTTGAGAGACAAAGACCGTTCACGTGCTTGGATCCGTGAACGTGAAGAGTTGCTTCAGCAGATCAAGGAGAAGGATGCTTTGGTAGAGTTTCTTGAGCATCAAGTCATTGATGATCCTAATGATGCATGAACTTCTCTACTTCCTCAGTCTTCTAAGTTCTGGAAGAGGAAGTACGATCGACTCGCCAAAGAGAAGGCAGATATGGAGGCAGCTTATGAGGAAGAGGTGAAGAGGCTTCGTGCATCTTACCTTCCTGTGTCCAGAGCTTTGGACGATTGCTTCTAGGGATCCATAAGATGTTTAGTTCCCTTCTCTCTTGTAATATATTTGGTTACCAAAACTGTACTTCTTTGGTGTAAAAATGTTTCCAGATATTATTTGATGAGATATTTCCATATGTGATAAATGTTTAATACTTCCAAAATTTGCAAATAAAACCCTAAAGTTCCTCTGAAATAAAAAACAAATCATATGCACAAACATTGCATGCATCATGTGCATAAGCAGGTTTTGTTCCAGGCTTCCTATCCTTTTGTCTAACTCTGTGTTCTTCATTTATTTTGAAGACAAGATGACTCACTGGTATTACACCAGAGCCAACATTACAAGACTGATGGATCACCTAAAACAATAGAACCGCGAGCTGAAAGAGGAAGTGGAAAGATTGACTGCCCTAATGGAGTCCTTCTTGGCCGCCCAAAGCCAGTCGTCTCCAACACCTTCAACTCCTTCCCAGAGGATAGTTATCTCTGAGATTGTCTCCTCGATCATGCATGCAGCCAGTGCCCACTTTGCTCCAACGGCCATGCCAACCGGATTCCCGTGGGGGATGCCTCCCAATTTCATGCCCGAGGGTCCTGCACCCACCTTTGCTTCTCTGCCGGCATCTAGCCCGGTCCTTGCTGTTCCTCCTCCTGTTGTGCATACCTTGCCTGGGGTAGATGACACCATCTATCATTCTGAGCCATCTGAGGGCCCAGATGTCTATAAGAAGATGGACGCTATGAATGATCAATTTCTTGATCTTCGCAAGGAATTGAAAACTCTCAGAGGAAAGGATCTTTTCGGAAAGTCTGCTACCGAACTCTGTCTCGTTTCGAATGTGAAGATCCCTGTAAAATTCAAGGTTCTTGACTTTGAAAAATACAAAGGAAATACTTGCCCTCTCAGCCACCTGGTCATGTATGCCAGGAAGATGTCAACTCAGACCGACAACGACCAATTGCTCATCCACTACTTTCAGGACAGTTTGTCCGGTGCCGCCTTGCGTTGGTATATGGGTTTAGACAGTTCGAACATCCGAACTTTCAACGATCTTGGCGAGGCCTTCGTCAAGCAATACAAGTACAATGTGGATATGGCCCCAGACAGAGATCAGCTGAGGGCAATGTCGCAGAAGGATAAGAAAACGTTCAAAGAGTATGCCCAGAGGTGGCGTGAATTGGCAGCACAGATCGTGCCTCCGCTAGAAGAGAAAGAGATGACTAAGATCTTCTTGAAGACCTTTTGTTCTTTTTATTATGAGCGGATGATTGCTAGCGCTCCTTCTGACTTCACCGAAATGGTGAATATGGGGATGCGTCTAGAAGAAGGGGTCCATGAAGGACGGTTAACCAGAGAAGAAGGTTCTTTAGCAAAGAGATATGGAGGCTTTGCGAAGAAGAAGGAGGGAGAGGCACATGTTGTGTCTTCCCGTATCAAAAGAAGACCCTCTGTGAAGAGGAAGGTTGCTCGTCCAGCCAACAGTCAGCATCAGGTGGCTCATATAGCCCCTGTTTTCAGGGAAACACAACATTATCAGCCACCACAAACTCAGCAATATCAACAACAACAGTGTCCGTAACAGCAGGCATACCAGCCTCGAAACAACAACAACAATGCCAACACTAGCTATGAGAGGAAGAGGGTCACCTTCGATCCAATTCCAATGACATATGCTGAACTCTACCCATCTCTGATTGACAGAAAATTAATTACTCCACGAGACCCTCTCGCTGTACCTGCTAACCCCCAGTGGTGGTACAAGCCAGAACTTCACTGTGTGTATCATTCCGGTGCTCCCGGACATGACGTGGAGAATTGCTATCCCCTGAAGACCAAGGTGCAAGACCTTATGAGAAGTGGGATTTTGTTTTTCGAGGATGTAGGTCCAAACGTGAAGAAGAACCCATTGCCCGAGCATGGGAAGTCTGTTAATATGGTCCAGGGTTGCCTTGGCAAATACAAAGTTAAATATGTCAGTCATATCTGACAGTCGTTGGTTGAGATGCATCACTTGTTATGTGATTATAGTCATTATGAGCACAACCACGATAGATGCCGAGTATGTTTTGTCAATCAGAGAGGTTACCGCCAGGTGCGCAAGGATGTCCAAGAGATGTTGGACGAGGGAGTCATTGAGATCCTTCAAAATAGAAACGTTGATGAAGATGCTCTTGAGGTCAATGTGATTTCCCCGGTGTTCCAGATACCCGAGCCTGTTATCATCAAATATGATGGTAGCAAGCAGAAGGTTTCTCCAGTTCTAACCATCAAGCCTGCCGGCCCTGTACCTATTCCTCTGAGAAGGCAATCCCTTATCGCTATAACGCTGTAGCAGTAGAAGATGGGAAAGAGGTGTCCTTGCCTTCTTCATCTGTTGTAAATATTGCTGATGTTAGTGGATTGACCCGTGGTGGTCGTGTATTTTCAGCACCGCCAAAGCCTCAGGCTGATGTTATTGCTGATTTTGTTGAAAGCCCGATTGGGAATGCTGCGAGCTCTCCGAATCCGGAACTTGTTGTTAAGCCCTCCTCTACATTAAAAACTCCTGTTTCTGCTGGCCCGAGTGGCAATACGAAAGAAGATTGTGATGAGATATTGAGGCTCATCAAAAGGAGCGAATACAATGTTGTAGACCAGCTTCTACAAACGTCATCCAAGATATCTGTGTTATCATTGCTGTTGACCTCAGAACCACACCAAGAGGCTTTGCAGAAGGTGTTGGATGTAGCATATGTGGATCACGATGTCACGATAGAGCAATTCGATAGCATTGTCGCAAACATTACTGCTTCTAACAATCTGAGTTTTTGTGACTCTGATCTCCCCGAGGAGGGAAGAGACCACAACCTGGCATTACATATTTCTATGAACTGCAAAGATGACGCCATGTCCAATGTGATGGTGGACACTGGGTCATCACTGAACGTATTGCCAAAAACCACTCTTACGAAGCTGTCATACCAAGGGCCTCTCATGAGGCAGAGTGGGGTAGTTGTGAAGGCTTTCGATGGGTCTCGCAAGATTGTGATTGGCGAGGTTAATCTCCCAATCAAAATCAGACCAAGTGATTTCCAGATTACCTTCCAAGTTATGGACATTCACCCATCGTATAACTGTCTTTTAGGCAGACCATGGATTCATGAGGCAGGCGCCGTGACATCCACCCTACACCAGAAACTGAAATTTGTGAAGAATAAGAAGCTGGTGGTGGTAGGGGGAGAAAAGGCTCTCCTGGTTAGCCATTTGTCTTCCTTCTCTTATATAGATCCTGAGGATGAAGTTGGAAGTCCCTTCCAAGCTTTATCTATTGCTGAACCTATTAAGAAGAGAACTCCTTCATTTGTTTCCTATAAAGATGCAAAGTTGGCCATTAAGCGTGGTGCAACTGCTGGGTTAGGGTAAATGATTGAGCTAGAAGACAACAAGTCCCGGGCCGACATAGGCTATTCTTTGGGGTCTTCAACGAGCAAGGGTTGTTCAAGAGTGGAGGTTTTATCCACAAGGAGGTTGCTGCTATCTTGGAAGATGATACAGAGGATTCTGGCAATTTCGTTATCCCTGGGGGAATCTGCAATAATTGGGTCGCTGTGGATATTCCAACGGTTATCCATAAGTCAAAGTAATGCTCATTGTGTTTGAAAACCCTTCTCCCATGTCAAAGGGAGGAGTGATGACGTTGTTGGCACATAAATACAATGATATTTTCATTCAATAAATTCATGTTAAATGTTTGTTTTTCCAATTATTTTCCCTTTTTGCTTTTTGCATGAAATTGGTGATCACATAAAACCCAAAAAAAAAATAACAATAAGAATAAAATCAATCTTTTCATCTGCATAATGATTTGCCTTGTTTGAATTCTAAAGCTTTCATATCCAAAATCATTATGCAGGTTAATCAAACCCATTGAACATAATGATCCAACACCATCTCCCAACTTTGAATTCCCTGTATTTGAGGCAGAAGAAGATGATGTTGAAGAGATTCCTGATGAGATTACCCGTTTACTTGAGCATGAAGAGAAGATCATTCAGCCGCATCTTGAGAATCTGGAAACAATCAACTTGGGGTCTGAGGATTGTGTGCGAGAAGTGAAGATTGGGGCACTGCTGGAAGAATCTGTGAAGAAGGGGTTGATTGAATTGCTACGAGAATATGTTGATGTCTTTGCCTGGTCATATGAAGACATGCCCGGTCTAGATACTGATATTGTGCAACATTTCCTACCTTTGAAACCTGAGTGCGTACCTGTGAAACAGAAGCTCAAAAGAACTCATCCCGATATGGTAGTGAAGATCAAAGAAGAAGTTCAGAAGCAAATTGATGCAGGGTTTCTGGTGACTTCTACATATCCTCAATGGGTGGCCAATATTGTGCCTGTGCCTAAGAAAGATGGAAAAGTCCGGATGTGTGTGGACTATAGAGACTTGAATAAAGCTAGCCCGAAAGATGATTTTCCTCTACCACACATAGATATGTTGGTAGATAATACAACTAAATTCAAGGTCTTTTCATTTATGGATGGATTTTCCGGATATAATCAGATTAAAATGGCACCTGAGGATATGGAGAAGACAACATTCATCACACCTTGGGGAACATTCTGTTATCGAGTGATGCCCTTCGGTTTGAAGAACGCCGGAGCCACGTATCAACGAGCTATGACAACCTTGTTTCATGATATGATGCACAAGGAGATCGAGGTTTATGTTGATGATATGATCGCTAAGTCAAGAACGGAAGTTGAACATGTAGAACACCTATTGAAGCTTTTTCAGCGTTTGAGGAAGTACAAGCTTCGTCTGAATCCCAACAAGTGTACATTTGGAGTCCGTTGGAGTCCGTTCTGGCAAGTTATTGGGCTTTATTGTCAGCGAGAGAGGTATTGAGGTTGAGCCTGCAAAGGTAAAAGCAATACAAGAAATGCCTGCGCCCAAGACTGAGAAGCAAGTCTGAGGTTTTCTTGGCCGCTTGAATTATATTTCCAGATTCATATCCCACATGACTGCCACGTGTGCGCCGATATTCAAGCTCCTCCGGAAAGATCAATCCCATGATTGGACCGAGGATTGCCAGAAAGCTTTCGATAGTATTAAGGAGTATTTGTTAGAACCTCCGATTCTGTCTCCACCTGTGGAAGGGAGACCATTGATTATGTATCTGACTGTTCTTGAAGACTCAATGGGTTGTGTCCTTGGTCAGCAAGATGAATCAGGAAAGAAAGAATACGCTATTTACTACTTGAGCAAGAAGTTCACCGATTGTGAGTCTCGATACTCGATGCTTGAGAACACATGATGTGCTTTGGCTTGGGCTGCTAAGCGCTTACGCCAGTATATGTTAAATCATACGACTTGGTTAATATCCAGAATGGATCCGATCAAGTATATCTTTGAGAAGCCTGCTTTAACTGGGAGGATTGCCCGTTGGCAGATGTTGTTATCTGAGTATGATATTGAGTATCGAGCTCAGAAGGCTATTAAAGGTAGTATCTTGGCTGACCATTTGGCACACCAACCGATTGAGGATTATCAGTCAGTTCAATATGACTTCCCAGATGAGGAGATTCTGTATTTGAAAATAAAAGATTGTGATGAGCCTACGCTCGATGAAGGGCCAGAGCCTGGTTCCAGATGGAGTATGGTATTTGATGGCGCTGTAAATCAATATGGAAATGGTATTGGGGCAATGATTATTACTCCTCAGGGCACGCATATTCCTTTTACAGCAAGGCTAACTTTCAAATGCACAAATAACATGGCAGAATACGAGGCCTGTATTATGGGATTGGAGGAGTGTATTGATCTCAGGATCAAACATCTTGATGTTTATGGAGATTCAGCCCTCGTTGTCAATCAAATCAAGGGTGAGTGGGAAACGAATCAACCTGGTCTTATTCCATATAGAGATTATGCGAGGAGGATTTCAACGTTCTTTACTGAGGTTGACTTCCATCATATTCCTCGGGATGAGAATCGGATGGCAGACGCACTTGCTACATTTGCTTCAATGATTGTGATCAGACTTTGGAATGAAGTTCCCAATATCACTGTGATGCGCTTGGGTAGACCAACTCATGTGTTTTCAGTTGAGGAAGTGAAAGAGGATAAGCCGTGGTATTACGATATCAAATGTTTTCTTCAGAACTAGACTTACCCGCCCGGGGCATCTGTGAAAGATAGGAAGACTTTGAGGAGATTGTCATGAAGTTTCTACCTCAATGGTGATGTGCTTTATAAGAGAAATTTTGACATGGTTCTGCTCAGATGCGTGGATAGACATGAAGCATACCTGTTAATGACTGAGGTCCATGAGGGTTCATTCGGTACTCATTCCAATGGACATGCCATGGCTAGAAAGATGTTGAGAGAAGGCTACTATTGGATGACAATGGAGTCTGATTGTCGCAAGTATGTGAAAAAATGCCATAAGTGTTAGATTTATGCGGATAAGATTCATATTCCTCCAACACTTCTGAATGTGATTTCATCACCATGGCCTTTCTCCATGTGGGGAATTGACATGATTGGCATGATAGAGCCAAAAGCGTCCAATGGACACAAATTTATTCTCGTAGCAATTGATTACTTCACCAAATGGGTGGAAGCGGCATCATATGCAAATGTGACCAGGCAGGTTGTTGTGAAGTTTATCAAGAATCAACATATTCCGTTATGGTGTGCCGGATAAGATCATTACTGATAATGGATCTAACCTGAACAACAAAATGATGAAAGAGCTGTGTAGTGAGTTCAAGATCGCACATCATAATTCTTCTCCCTATAGATCCAAGATGAATGGGGCTGTTGAAGCTGCTAATAAGAATATCAAGAAGATTATCCAAGAGATGGTTGTCACGTACAAAGATTAGCATGAGATGCTGCCATTTGCTCTGCATGGATATCGTACTTTTGTCCGCACTTCAACAGGGGCAACCCCTTTCTCTCTTGTTTATGGCATGGAGGTTGTACTCCCAATAGAGGTGGAGATCCCGTCAATGAGAGTCTTGATGGAAGCCAAGTTGACTGATGCTGAATGGGTTCAGAGTCGTTACGACCAGCTGAATTTGATAGAAGAGAAGAGATTGACTGCCATGTGCCATGGTCAGTTATATCAGCAAAGGATGAAGAAAGCTTTTGATAAGAAGGTTAAGCCTCGTGTGTTCCGAGAGGGTGACCTTGTGCTCAAGAAAGTCTTATCTTTCGCGCCCGATTCCAGGGGCAAGTGGACTCCAAACTATGAAGGTACATATGTTGTTAAGAGAGCCTTTTCATACGGTGCTTTGATACTTACAACTATGGATGGGGAGGATTTCACTCGTCCTGTGAATTCAGATGCAGTCAAGAAATACTTCGCCTAAATAAAAACAGAATAACTCGCTAAGTTGAAAACCCGAAAGGGCGACTTAGGCAAAAATGAGCGTCTCGGTGGATTGAAAACCCGAAAGGGCGATCTAGGCAAAAGTTAGAGACGTAAAAAATAAAATATATGCATCCCGCTAGATTGAGTACCTCATCTTGGGGCAATCTAGGCAAAAATTAGGGATTTGGCAAGTAACTGCAGGACTTGGTTCTACAACTGTCATCCGTCAGAGATTCTTACTCATTCGTCGTCAGCCAAAGCTTCAAATACATCGGATTCATAATTGGTGGAGAAATGATCATTATGTTCAATGTAGCCCTTTTTCCAATATATATCACCAATTTCAAATTTTTAAAGATCTATGGAGCCTTGCCATTTGCAGACTACCATTCCTTCGAATAAATTTGAGCCTTTTATCCAATTATTTGCACTCTTATTTGTTTCTATTCAACAAATATTTTGCACGTTTTAATTGAGAAAATATCATTGTTTTAAATAAACAAAATTTTCAAATTTTTGTTTTTTAAACAAAGTGAACATTCACAATGACGAAAGGATACTTAGAAGATCTTCAGTGCTCTCCCAAGGATGGTAGGATCCCCAACAAGGTAAGATTTTTGTTCATATTCCTGGAATGCTTGTATCTTCTTCCCCCGTAGCCTGTTGAGCAGAGTGTTTGGTAAAATATTCACCACTTTTTCCTCCGGCAGAGTAGCGACTTTTTTCTCCTCAGCAGATGTGATCTCTTTGGTAAGAGCGGTATTTGGTGGTTGATCCCCAGAATTCTTTTATCTCCTCGGATGGATTCCCCAGTAGGGTTGCTTATGTGGCGGATTTCGTCTGTGCAATAATTCATGTTCCCCAGCTGGAATGACTAGTGTTCATTCCCCTGTAGCATTTGCCCTCAGTGGGCCTGGCCTTCTCTTAAGATGTAGTACCGGATGACTGTGTCCTTTGGAACTGTTTGTGTTAGAAATGTTTGTTTGTCAGCATTCATCATACATAGACCATGCATGTGTGCATATAATATTTCAAACATTCGGATATTCATGATTGCATTCTTTGCCATATATCTTTGTTTGTTATCTCCTGCTAGTGGGTAATATATTCCCCAAGCAGATGTCGGTGTCTGATCCCTCAAATATAGAGTCAGCCCCTTAAGCAGAAGATGTTTATCTCTTCTTCCATATTCCCCACTGAGTTATATCCTCGTGGATGTTGGTTGTTTCTGTTTCCTCCCAACACATATATTGGGATAAGCTTCCCTATTGAGTTATATCCTCACTAGGACGAGTATTGATTTAGTTTGCCTCTTTAGCTTGATCCTAGATTGGCCTTTTGTGACTGTCTCTTGCGCTCCCCTATGGTAAATGAATAATTGCTCAATATTTAGTAATCATTCATCTTATCCCCGGTGGAGTCTGTGGTTTCCTACCTTTATACCGGTAGTGGTAAACCCTATTTTCATCCCCTTGTAGAGTTAACCTTTTGTTCATCCTAATCGATGACGGTTACCTTTCCGTGGTTTTCTACCCAGTATCCGGTAGATGTAATCCCCTCCTTGACGATTATCTTTATCCAATATTCGGTATTGATATTCCCTCAGTCTTTTGGATAATTGCTCTGATAAGGCAGTTTATCCCCAGCAAGTCATCTTTCATATACCGGTTGCCGGTAATGTTTTGTTGCTCCCCTTTGATGGTCATCATTATATACCCAGTTTCGGTATCCCGATGCCTTTCTTTTGTCGGTCGATTTATTCTTTATTAACCCAGTAACCGGTTGTAGATGATCTTCCATGCGAGTATATTATCTACGTTCTGACGGTGATAGATAGTATATCTCATGCACTCTTTGGTCGAAGCCTTTTGTTCTTCCCCAGTTGAGTAAGATTCGTATCCCTGTGGAATCGAGTGTCCATCCTATAATCGAGCTTGCTTCTTCAGCCCTCCTTTTGGATGACGAGTGTCTTGGGAACATTCCCCAATCCACGTTTTGGTTAGTCACCTATTATATGCCCAGTAACCGGCATCCCTGGTGTTCCCTCCTTCTGCTCCCTATTATGACTTTTTGTCCCCTGTGGAGTCAGAATCCCTGAGTTGAAATATACCTTTTAGGTCTTCCTCAGACGTTTTGGAGTTTTGATATCTCTCACCCTTATACCGGTCTTAGATATTCATTCTCCCGGAGCATGTTTTTCCCACACCCTGACTGGTGGAATCACATGATCTCTTTTTGAGCTTATTACCCAGTAACCGGTAATACCTCATCCCGCTGCTTCCCCAGGAGAGTCCTTTTGGACATCCCCAGCGAAGTCCCTTAGTGGATTTTCCCAGTCTGAGTCCGGATTTTTATCCAAATTATCCGTTATGGATAGTTTTTGCTGTATTGGCATATTCCCCTATACCTGCATCTTTGAGCCAGCTCGAGTCTGTCCATTGATTTACGTCATGGATTCTCTCTGTGTCCCTCAGTATGCTTCAAAGTCGTGACCTGCTCACGCGTTTTCAGTCCTTTACTCCCCAGTAGAGTCTCTATCCTATGGAGTTTATTACTCATAGGAATTGTCAATTTCCTCCAAATCTTTGCCTTTGTGGACGTCTATCCCCACAGACTCTTACCATTTTGCATACATGCATCTGCATCATGAGGTCTCTTAGGGACCAAAATTCGTATCTTTATTTTTATTTAAGCCTATTCTACCCCGTCGAAACGAAGATTTTAACCTTCACTTCTCCGGCTAGAATGACCTTAAATAGGGGCATCTGTAAGACCCCAATTTTGTCCCTAAGGTCCCTCATGGCATCATAACATTGCATTTGCAAAGCCTCAAGGATCATAAGCATCTTGGTTCCCTTTGTCTTTGGGTAGGACTCCTTGTAAGTGGTTTGAGATCACCAAGCATGCTTGAATTGTATTATTTCTTTTTTTATTTTGTTTACTAACCAAAAGCACAAAAATATGTTACTAACATTTCTTGTTTGTAGCTTGAGCAATCACAACGTCAAAAGCTCCAAGGAGATCATTGGTACAAAGATATGGTCAAGTGAAGATGATAGCAATCATGGTAATGGTCCCCGAAGCTCTCATCCATAAAATATGCCTCCCAAGCATCTCAATTTATCATTTTGATCAAAGCAAGTCAAGGGGTTTGAGGTTTGTCCCCAAAGGAAGCCCTAATTAATTTGTGCACCACAATGCCTTGCTCATGAAGCAACCTGAACCCATGGTCAAATAAAATCAAGTGAAGTTCTTTAATTCATCATTTCATACATATTTGAACATATTTGAGTGTCCTCAATCATCAATTCATCAAGATATGGGTCGTGGACTTGAGAAGTTGATCAGTCAATTCATCTGACTATTTTGAAATACACTGAGACCTAACTTTTTATGTGTTGGTCAAATAGAGATGATTTGAAAAGCAAATATGTTCTTAAGGAAAATATGAAAAACTTTCATGTTCATCCAAAATTGATTTGAAGCTTGGAAGGTCATCATCCATTCCAAGACGTTATAGGTCATTTTGACTGAAACCCTAATTTTGGGTCAACTTCCCAAGGACACAACTCATTCATTGTTTATGATTTTGAGGTGGGATCAAATTCATTGGAAAGCTTAAGATGTCTACTTCAAATGTTATGTTGAACAAAATTTAAAAATATCAAAGGAAATACATGTGATAATGCAAAACATTATAGGTCATTTTGGACCAAATGCATTGAAAGGCAAAAAAGTCCAACTTCAAGTACCCATAACTCTATCATCAAAAATCCAAATGATGCAAAATTTAATTCCATTTTGATTATATTGAAAAGATCTACATCTTTGAAGTAGAAGGTTTTTTTATTTGGAGCTTCCATCATTAAAACATAGGGGCTTGAACATTGGCCAAATTTGGAAACCTTGCCTTTACATGTTTTATACCTTGCACTTTAAACTCAAATTTCACCAATTTCCACACTTCAAATGGATTTTTACCCAACATAACAATTTTTCCTTACATCAAAAACTTTCCAACCATTACTCACATGATCATATTTGGATTTGGAAAATGGCATTTTTGAAGAGGAGAAGTTTTAGGCATAATTATGCATAACATGTTGAAATTCATCACACAAGCCAATTCACTCCAAGATACACGTCCACTTCACTTTGGTATGATTTCAGATTGCATTTGGCATTGATTTTGGGCCTTGTGCATGATCATGCAAGCCCATGCAAGAAATATCCAACTTCATGCACACAGATTGAATCACCCTCTCTTTGCCACTCCCTCTATAAATAGAAGCTCTATTCCATTCAAAATTCACCCTGGAATCAACCTGAATTGCTGCAGAAATCAAAACCCAACCTCTCACCAAAGAAGCTAGTTCACTTTTCTTCAAAATTTTCAGATCCAAAATTCAACCACATCTGGTTAAAACTTTGGATCTAGAGCTTCTAAACCTTCATACCTCACTCCATTGATCTTCTGTTTTGGCAAAGGAAGCAAGGAATCAAGCTCAAATCACCAGAATTCAAGTGTGTTCTTCAACTGGTATTGTCTTCGAAACTCATCATATATTGACCTATTTGCGTGGATCTTGTGCTGGCTGAAGTCCTCTCAATGGAGGCATCATAATTGTGCTTTCAATTTTTGAAATCCATCAAGTTCGTGATGAACACAACAAAACTTCCATCTCTGATTTCTCTCAATATAGAGATCTAGAGTGGAATTGAGTGGCACAGGGATGATGTACATCATCCCAGCTTTCTAAAGATGTATGGATCGTGCATTTTGGTTGCCTTTTGAATCTCTGTAAATTTTGGACTCCGCCGGAGTTGGCCGGAGAAGACGGTGGTGCTGGCCACCGTCTGGTCTCCAGATTCAATCAGGAGCGTCCATCTCCTTTTCCAGATTGAATCTCAACCGTGCCTTGTTATGACTTTTTTTGAGGTTCCATGTGACTCATTAACCTTGGTGTTTGGTGAGCACGCGCGTGTGGGCTCTCTGATCTGCCAGCTCAATTAATGAGCTGAGATCCAATGGCTCACGTTTTTTCAAATTTTCTAATTTCTGATTTTATTTTCTTTAATTTCTTTATTTCATTTTATTTCAAAAATTCATATCTCTTTCATTTTAAATCCAAAAAATATGGGACCAATTGCGTTATTCTCCAAATAATTTCTAGTTTCTATTTCTGATTTTTAATATTTTTTATTTTGTCATTTGATATTTTTTGTGAATTTTCTCTTTTCTAGTTATTTTTAATTCATTTTAAATAGTTTTTGATATTCAAAAAATACAAAAATATTTTCCTAACCTATTTGAATGATGATGAATCTATGAAAAATATCCTCATCAATTTTTTAATTGATTTGGGATTTATTTGAGATTTTAGTTCAATTAGGTTATTTTTATTCATTTTTAATTGATTAAAAATAGTTTCTGACTTTTAAAAATGCTGAAATTTTTTGTCAAACTTTATTTGACCTTGTTGAACTTAGGATAAATCACTTGGACTTTTCAAAGTTGATTTGAAGTGATTTTGAAGTTTGACCTTTCTTTATTATTTTAATTCTAGTTTATTTTAATATTAAAAATGCCAAAAATATTTTGCTTCCAATTTTCATCTCACTTCAGTTTTTTTTATTGTTTGACTTTGACTTTCAATGTCATTGGTCAACATACGATGTTTGGTACATTTTATTTAATGCACTTTAATTTTTGCCATTTCTTTTATTTTCATTATCCATCTTCATCTCCTTCTCCTTCTTTTTCTTTTTCCTTTTTGATCAATGAGTTGAAGGTTGATAAGTTAGCATTGATTAGGGAGACTTAATCTTCTTTGATCCAAATCTAATTCATCTTGACCAATTGATCAAGTGAATGGCTTTGCATTAAGGATAGGTTGTTTCCTAAATTATGCAAAAGGCTTAAACCAATACAAGATCAATTCTCTTTTTCTTTTGGCATGGCAAGTTTTGGGAACTTGGTTCACTAATCAAGACTTCTAACTTGTGTTGTTGCCTACATTATTGTTGACCGGCCTCAGATAGTTGTGACTTCTATATAAGTCCAATTACGATTGTTTAACATAGCGCTAAATTTGCCTTATGGCACACTAACTACTAACCATTAACAATTAACATTTACTTTATGCACTTTACTTTTATGCAATTTACTATACTTGCACATATTATCCATTTGCTCACTTGAGCACATGTTTATGTTAATGCCATTTGCCTTTTGCTCACTTGAGCACATAATTGTGTATATATCTTTTGTGCTTGTGTTTGTCTGTTTGTTGTGACCTAAATGCAAAGAAATGGACAAAAGGACTTAGATATTAGGACCTCACCCAATCAAAAAATGGAGTTTGAAGAGCAACTAGGCCACATGCCTTTAGAGTGCTATAAATGTCAAAGAGCAACTAGGCCTCATGCCTTTAGAATGCTTAGAGCTTAAGGATGAACATTGAAAGGACCATACTCTAAACTCCCTCTTGTCCATTCTTTGATTGTTGATTGAACCTTTTGATGTGTGTTTTCTTGTGCTAAGAATCCCAACTTGAGCATTAATTGAGGAACCATTACCATGAGCTTCTAAGAGAGGAATCCAAGACAACTTGAGAAGCCTTGTCCAAGAATTCATTGATTGTTGATTGCTTGATCATATGCTTATGATTTTCTTATTCCAAAGGATGGGAGCTACTTGGATCATCAATATGATCTCAAGAGAGGAACTCCTTGTGTGGTTTTGTTCTCTTATCCTTCACCTCTTGTATGCTTAGGACTTTAGCCTTTCTTCCTCTTCTCTCCACTCTAACCCAAGCCAAAACTTTTTGTGCAAACACTTGACTTTTATTTTTCAACATTAGAAACCTAAGCCTTATGCTTTTGATTTTCAAACATTCTTTTCATAGCACTTATTTTGAATTGAATCTTTAAGTCAACTTTGACCATTTTGTAAATACTTTTCATTGGTAAATATAACCCATTCAAATGTCTTTTGTGGTTTCAATGGCCACTTTCTAATCAAAACTTTTTCATAACCTTTAGCTATTAGGTTTGAGTTATCCTTGAGGTAGATATAATACTCACCTATGTCCTTAGTGATGGACAATGAGCCTTCCATGCTTATTATAGGGTTAACCCCTCACTAGCATGTTGAAGCTATCCTCACATGGTGGACTTGTGGTTTTAGGTTGAGTTTTCTCCCTTGGATAACAAAAGACCTTAAGGCTTTTGGACCAATCAATCCACTCACTCATTTTGAGATTTTTACCTCGAACTACGAGGTTTTGATCCTAATCTTTTTTAAGATGGTACGTAGGCAATGGGTTTATCCATTCAAACACTAAAAATGTAATTAACTTGTATATTCTCTTCTCATTTCTTCAATCATGTTTGCACAAATAAATTTTCACAAAAATACCGACCTTACAACAAATGTGAAAAGGGCTCCCTAGGAGTACCTAGGATGTTTTGGGTGCCTAACACCTTCCCATTGCATAACCAACCCCCTTTCCCAGATCTCTGACATTTTTATTAGTTTTTGATTCGATAAAACTTCTCGGTTTTTGTTCGCTTTCTAACCTTTCCTTTGGATAAATAGAAGTGCGGTGGCGACTCGACTTGTATGATTTACCTTAGATTTAGTCAATATCTCTAATGGTAACGAATACCCCGCTACACTTTGCTTCCTCAGTTAGAATGCTCTTAAATAGGGGCAGCTGCAAGACCCCAATTTTGACCCTAAGATCCCTCATGCAATTTCATCATACGCATTAGCATTGGGATCATACCTTGGCATTTTCTTTACCTCTCCTTCATTGGGTTTGTTTTGGGAGATATCACCAAGCACTTTGTGATTATATCATACTTGTATATTATTATTTTTACTAACCAAAATACAAAAATATGTCTTTTGCATTTTCCTAACTATTTTGTAGGTGAGGCATGATCTCCAAAGATCTATCAAGTTCATATCTAGGGTTTGGGGCCCTCATGATAAAGAGCACAACCATGAATTTATTGAATAATGGTTATGAGCATCATATATGAGTTCCATTGATTCTTACATGTCATATTGATCAAGTTTTCTTCAAGAGTTTGGAAGTGATTTGTCTTGGAAACCCCAGTTTGACTGTGTATCTTGAGTAACTTCTCCAACAACCTATCTTACCAACTGATCAAATTTCTCAAGGGAAACTTCAAAATTCATCATCTTATGCATATATGATCTACCATGAGCCTAGAAAGTCAAGATAATTGAAGGTTAGTGAGTTGGTTAATGGTGGTTGGCCATATGAATTCATCTGATCAAAACTGGGTCTCCCTAGACCCTATCTCCTACAACTTTCACCATATCAAAATGAATCAAAGATCACACTTACTCTAAATGATATTCCAAACAACTTTCATGTTAATACCTAGATCTAGTTTTGCTTGGAAAATTATTTTCTATGTTGAAACATTATAGGTCATTTTGTTTAAACCCTAATTTGAAAGTCAACTTCCCAAGGCCATAACTTGCCCAATTTTTATGAGATGAAAGACTTCCAAGTTGAACAATCAAGTTCAAGATGTCTACTTCAACTTTTATGTTTGGAGGGAGAGCTAATTCAACTTTTTCGAGCATGTGATATAAGGTTACATTATAGCTCATTTTTGACCTATACCATTGCCAAAGTGATTTTTCCAAACATCAAAAATGCATAACTCTATCATTTCAAAACCAAATGACATGAAATTTGTGACGATTTTGAAGGTATTTGAAATAGATACAACTTTGATGAAGACACGTTTCTCATTTGAAGCTCACATAAAAAGTTAAGCAAGGTGGAATATTGAGATATATGGCTTGACACTTAGAAATTTTTTTGATATGTTAAAATTTCCAAAATTCCACCTCAAAATTCTTAATGTTCCAAGCTTGAAATGAAAAAGTGTTGAACATGAAAGTTATTCCTGTTGATCTAACCTTTCTAAAAAGTCCAATTTCATCCATTTTGGACAAGATTTGAATAGATTGCGCATTGCTTGAACATTGCATCATCATTTGGCAAAAATCAAACTTCAAGTTTCCATGTACAATTGCCTAGCACTCCAATTTGATTTTAGACTTGTTCACACTCAATTATGGATCAAATGGAATGATCTCATGGGCCTGTGCACGCCCATGCACACATGCATCACTCATTGCCAATTTTGGAAACTCATTTGGAAGGTGCAAATATCACATGATTCAACTATAAATAGAGCTCCATATGCTCAGAATTGAACACACATTCGCGCCAACTTTGATCCCAAACACCTAACCCATCCATTTGAGAGGATAATCATGAGAATTTCCACTGGAAATTGAGTTTGAATCTAACTGTTTTGAGATTCAAAACTCCAGGGATCCAAGACCTTTTGTGCATCCTAATCTACTTCTACAAGCATCCTGAGTGAGACCAAGCACGAGCCAAAGCAAGAACAAGTGAATCCAGACCTACATTGAAGGTATTTTCCAGAAAATATCATCTCTTCGATTCTCTCTCAATTCCACTCAATTCTATTGGATCCTTGGTTGTCTGAAGTCCTACCAATGTAGGCAAGAAAATTGAGTTGCTTAGAGCTCAAATCGAAGCAACTCAGTTGACACACCTTAAAATTCAACTCCTCGTATCTTTGTATATATGTGGAGTTAGTTAAAATTGAGGTCAGATTCATGCTCTACGCCATTTTTTCTTTAAAATCATGTCCTCCTTTTTCATTTACGATGTGGTGATGAATGGACCAGTCCGGCCAAGGTCGCCTGAGAAGACGACCGATGCTTTGCTCCGGCAATGATCTGGCACGGTACAGAGCTATTAGATGGATTGAAAATGTTTTAATCATGAGCGTACATATTGATTACCAAGCGTATGGATGTTTGACTCAAAAGCATCATGGAACACGTGCACTCAACCACTTGATCTACCACCTCAATTAATGAGGCAGATCAAGTGGTCCACGTTTTTTTGATTTTTTAATTTTAATTTTTATTCCTTTGATTTTCATTAATTCATATTAATTTTAATATTAATCAAAAAAATATGAGAGTTTCACCAAAAATTTCCAAATAATTTCTTCTTTCATATTCTGAATTAAATTATTTTTTCGATCATTAATAATATTTTTCATGATTTAATTGATTTTGCATTTGTTTTTAATTATTTAAAAATACTTTTAAGTTTCCAAAAATTATGAATTTTTTTCTACAAAGTCCTTTTACCTTGTTTGACCTATGATAAATCTCATGGTCATTTCTTTGGTGTTTTGATGAGGTTTTAGGAATTTGACAAACCATATTTAATTTAAGGGCCTTATTTTAATATTTTTAATTTGAATAAATGCCAAATAATTTTGTTGACCATTTGTAATAACTTGTTTGAGTTTGACTCTTGTTGTTGGGCCTTGGTCAAGGTTGATTTGACTTTGTCAAGGTAATATCATTGGATTTAGGGGATTGATGGAATGTACATTCCATCTCCCAAAATGAATGGATGATATTAATTTGGTAAAAGTCCTCCTTTGACCAATTTGAGTTTTGATCCATTCCCCTCCGTCTTCATCCTATTCCCCTTCTTCATTCATTCATTTCATTTGGCTAATGATATCTCAAAGTCCCAAGGCTAGTTGATTGCCAAATTAACATGAGTATGGATGAGATTAGGCCACCCCTTTTGCATATTCTTTTTGTGTGTTGTATGTTTCCTGAGCATAGTCCATAATACTATGTCTCTAACATGCATTAACACCAAAATTCTATTGACCGACCTCAAATAGTTGTGACTTCTACATATGTCCAATTATGATTGTTTAACATAGCGCTAAATTTGTGACCCAAAAGGCATAGAATTCTAGTTAGTGAGATTGTAAGTCTCCCCTCTTTCATGGTATTGTGTGGAAACTTGGCCTTTTTTCCTTCCTTTGGAAGATGTCTTGGTTCAAGGATCCATGATTGCGATAAGTGGGTTGAGTGTTCTCCAAAGAATGTCTTAAAATGAAAAGCAAAAGCAAAACAATACTAACTTCTAACTCATTAACAACTAACATTTAATTTCAATCCATTTACTTTAATGTCATTTAATTCTAGCCTTTATTCATTTGCCATTGTTCATATCATTCTAATTGTTTATGTTAATGCAATTTTCACTTTGTCCATTTGGACCATATTGTGTGATATATCTTGTTTGTGTATACTTTTCTTGTTTGTGTGGTCTTTGACCATTAATGTACATAATAACAACAAAAACCCTAAAAAAAATTGAGTGGACTGTTGGCTTGATCTTGGACAAATGGACTCAGTACTTAGTTAACATTCCTATGCTAAAGGACTTGGCCAATGCCAACTTTTGTGAAACTAAGTATTTGCAATTTGAAACTTCATCTGAAACATCATTCAGATCCCTTTTGAGTTCATCTGCAACATGTTCATTGTGAAGCTGTCATTTTGAACCTGTGACTTGTGGAATTCATTTGTTACATGGGCTAATTTGGAAGAAGATCATTGGATTGACTAAAGCTTGGATGTGGCTATCTTTATTTGATGCCTTTTCTCTTCAAGATAATATAATTGTGCATTTGTGTGTTGCTTGATTCTAATAAGTCCAAGGGAATTTTGTGTTTCTATTGACATTCTTGTCTATTGGATTGCTACCCATTTGGTCAGATCTTTTCAACTCTTAACTTTTAAATTTGTGCATAGGATTAGTCTCTTCATCTTCTCCCCATTTCTTTAATTTCAAAATATATCCCTCCCTTTTTAAAATCTTCTTTGATTGAACTTATTTTGTTCTAAAACTTTGACCATTTTTTGCAAAAAAAGATAGAAACTTTGGTCTTACGCCATTGCATTTTAAAATTTCTTTTCTTAATCAAACTTGTAAATAAACTTAACTATAATTGACTTAAACTTTCAAAAAGCCAAAAAGAACTAACTCATTTAAACCATTTTTAGGCCTTTGTGCCTTTCAAACCTAGTTTTTGTTAAAAGCAATGCATCCACTTTGAAAATTGTATCATGAAATACGAGGTTTTGATCCTTTATTTTTATGTTGGTATGTAGGCACAAGACCGAAGGTCTTGCCAAACACAAAAATATAATTAATAAATTATTTTCTCATCCCCCCATTCTATTTGTTTGTAAGCATCATTTTTATACCAAATACATATGCACACAAAAAGAGCTCCCTAGGAGTACCTAAGACACTTTGGGTGCTAACACCTTCCCTCTGTGTAACCAACCCCCTTACCTGTAATCTATGACATTTTATTAGTTTTGACTTGAAAACTTCTAACTTTTGGGTTTTGTTTGTACTTTTTCTCTTGTCCCTTGGAAACAATAAAAGTGCGGTGGCGACTCTTGTTATTTGATCTCTTGCTTACCCATAGCTTGACGATCCTAAATTTACCGCTACAGAGTGAGAGCTAATTCAACTTTTATGAGCATGTGATATGTGGATACATTATAGGTCATTTATGACCTATACCATTGAACAAGTGATTTTTCCAAACTTTAAAAATGCATAACTCTATCATTCTAAAACCAGATGACATGAAATTGGTGACCATTTTAAATGTCATTGAAAGATATACAACTTTTATGAAGAGACTTTTCTCATTTGAAACTCACATAAAAAGTTAAGCAAGGTGTAATATTGAGATATATGTCTTGACACTTAGGAAATTTTTCAACATGTTGAAATTTCCAAACTTCCACCTCAAAATTCACCATGATCCAAGCTCCAAATGAAAAAGTGTTCAACACTAAACTTGTTCCCCTTGATCCAAGCTTTCCAAAGAACCCAAGTTCATGCATTTTGGATGAGGTTTTCTAGGTCTGCGCATGGCTTTAACAGAGTTGCACTATTGGAAGAAATCAAATGTCCAAAACTCCATTTCACATTGCCTTCCAATCAAGCATCATTTGAACTTCAGTACAGTTGCAATTGGATTAAAATGTATTGCTTCATGGGCATGTACATGCCCATGTAGGCTTGTGCATCACATTGCCAAATTTAGCAAATTTTCAAGTATGCAATTATCAATCCCAAATGCTATAAATATAGGCCCTTGGAGCTCAATTCAAGCACACCTTACGCACCAGCTTTGCCCCCCAATTGAAACCCTCTCATTCTAAAGGAAAACCTGATAATTTTTAATATGAAAATTGAGTTTGAATCTCAACTGTTTGGAGATTCAAGAACTCCAGTATCCAAAGCCTTGCACCATTATTAACCATTCCCTACAAGCTTCTCAAGTGTGATTAGATCGTGTTTGAAGCAAGCAACCTCAAGTTCTGCACAACATTGAAGGTAATTTTCAAAAAAAATCATTTCTTCGATTCTCACTCAATTCTCATCAATTCTATTGGATCTTTGGTTGTCTGAATTCCTACCAATGTAGGCAAGAAGATTGAGTTGCTTAGAGGTCAAATCGAAGCAACTCAATTGACCCACCTCAAAATTCAACTCCTCATATCTTTCTATATATGTGGAGTTAGTTAAAATTGAGGTCAGATTCGTGCTCTACGTCATTTTTTATTTCAGATCATGTCCTCCTTTTTTATTTTGGGGATGGTTGAGGGTGGACCAGTCCAGTGAGGTCCATAAGAGAAGAAAACCGGAGTTACAGCTCCGGCTGTGCGTTGGCACGTCTCCCAGCCATATGATCCTTTCAAAATATTTTACTCCTGAGCGCTCATTGTGATTACCCTTGGTACAGCGCGCTAACTCGTGTGTTTGGTGGAACGTGCGTTTCAGGCCACTTGATCTACCACCTCAATTAATGAGGGAGATCAAATGGCTCACATTTTTTTGACTTTCTGATTTTAATTTTTATTACTTTGAATTTCATTAATTCATATTAATTTTCAAATAATTTCCTCTTTCATATTTTGAATTAAAATTATTTCTTGGATAATTATTAATATTTTTTATGATTTAATTTATTTTTGTGATTATTTTTAATTGTTTAAAAATACTTTTAAGTCATTAAAAATTGTGAAATTTTTTCTCGAAGGTCCTTTGACCTTGTTTGACCTATGATAAATCTCATGGCCATTTCTTTGGTGTTTTGATGGGGTTTTAGGAATTTGAAAAACCATATTTAATTTAAATGTGTTATTTTATTTTTTTTAATTTGAATAAATGCCAAATAATTGTGTTGACCTATTGTGATGATTTGTGTAAGTTTGACTCTTATTGTTGGGCCTTGGTAAAGGTTGATTTAACTTTGTTAGGTTAATATCATTAGATTTAGGGGATTGATGGAATGTACGTTCCATCTCCCAAAATGAATGAATGGTACTAATTTGGTAAAAGTCCTCCTTTGACAAATTTGAGTTTTGATCCATTCTCTTCCCTTTTCATCTCATTCCCCTTTTTTATGCATTCATCTTATTTGGCCTATGATATCTCTAAGTCCTAAGGCTAGTTGATTGCAAAATCAACATAAGTATGGATGAGATTATGCCACCTATTTGCATATTCTTTTTTGTTTGTGGTATGTTTCATGAGCATAGTCCATTATACTATGTCTCTAACATGCATTAACATCAAAATTCTATTGCTCGGCCTCAAATATTTGTGACTTCTACATAAACACAAAAGGTATAGCATTCTAGTTAGTGAGATTTGAAGTCTCTCCTCTTTTATGGTATTGTGTGGAAACTTTGCCTTTTTTCCTTCCTTTGGAAGATGTCTTGGCTCAAGGATCCATGCTTGTGATAAGTGGGTTGAGTGTTCTCCAAAGAATGACTTAAAATGAAAAGCAAAAGCAAAACAATACTAACTTCTAACTCATTAACAACTAACATTTAATTTCAAGTCCTTTATTTTAATGCACTTGAATTTTTAAGTTCTATTCATTTGCCATTATTCATACCATTCTACTTGTTTATGTTAATATCATTTTCCCTTTGTCCATTTGGATCATATTGTGTGACATATCTTGCCTGTGTATATTTTGTTTGTTTGTATGGTCTTGGATCATTAATGTACATAATAAGAACAAAAAATCTAAAAAACGTTTGTGTGGACTGTTGACTTGATCTTGGACAAATTAGACTTAGGATTTAGGCAACATACGAATGCTAAAGGACTTGGCCAATGCCAAATTTATGTAACCAAGTGATTGCAATTTGAAACTTCATCTGATACCTTATTCAAGATCCCTTTGAGCTCATCTGCAACATGATCATTGTGAAGTTGTTATTTTGAACCTATGACTTATGGAATTCATCTGTTACATGTGCTAATTTAAAGAAGATCATGGAGTGGCTAAAGCTTGGATATGGATATCTTTATTTGATGCATTGCTCTTCAAGTTAATATTGTATGCATTATTTATTGCTTGATTCTTATATCCAAGGGAATTTTTGGTTTCTATATGGCATTCTTGCCTATTAGATTGCTATCCATCGGTAATATCTATTCAACTCTTAACTTTTAATTTTTTGCATAGGATTAGTCTCTTCATCTCCTCCCCATTTCTTTAATTTCAAAATCTATCCCTCCTTTTAAAAACTTCTTTGTTTGAACTTGTTATTTTCTAAACATTGACCACTTTGCAAACTAGAAACTTTGGCCTTGAGCCATTGCATTTTCAAATTTTCTTTTATTAATCAAACTTGTAAATAGACTTAACTATACTTGACCTAAACTTTCAAAAGCCAAAAAAGAACTAACTCATTCAAACCATTTTCAGGCCTTTGTGCCTTTCAAACTTAATATTTTTTATTAAAAGCAATGCATCCACTTTGAAATTTGTATCACGAACTACGAGGTTTTGATCCCTCCTTTTTATGTTGGTACATAGGCACAAGTCTGAAGGTCTTGTCAAACCCAAAAATATAATTAATGAATTATTTTCTCATCCCCCCATTCTATTTGTTTGTAAACATCACTTTGTACAAAATACATATGCACACAAAAAAGGGCTTCCTAGGAGTATCTAGGACACTTTGGGTGCTAACACCTTCCCTCTGTGTAACCAACCCCCTTACCTGTAATCTCTGACTTTTTTATTAGTTTTGATTTGAAAACTTCTTACTTTTGGGTTTTGTTCGTACTTTTTCCCTTTTCCCTTGGAAACAATAAAAGTGCGATGGTGTAGCGGGGTATTCGTTACCATTAGAGATATTGACTAAATCCAAGATAAATCATACAAGTCGAGTCGCCACCGCACTTCTATTTATTCAAACGAACGGTTAGAAAGCGAACAAAAAACTAAAAGTTTTATCAAATCAAAAACTAGTAAAAGAGAGTCAAAGATCTGGGTAAGGGGGTTGGTTATGCAATGGGAAGGTGTTAGGCACCCAAAACATCCTAGGTACTCCTAGGGAGCCCTTTTCACACTTGTTGTAAGGTTGGTATTTTGTGGAAGTTTATTTTTGCAAACATGATTGAAGAGATGAGAAAAGAATATACAAGTTTATTTACGTTTTGTGTTTGAATGGATGAACCCATTGCCTACGTACCATCTTAAAAAAGATTAGGATCAAAACCTCGTAGTTCGGGGTAAAAAATCTCAAAATGAGTTGGTGAATTGATTGGTCCAAAAGCCTTAAGGTCTTTTGTTATCCAAGGGAGAAAACTCAACCTAAAACCACAAATCCACCATGTGAGGATAGCTTCAACATGCTAGTGAGGGGTTAACCCTATAATAAGCATGGAAGATTCATTGTCCATCACTAAGGATAAAGGTGAGTGTTACATCTACCTCAAGGATAACTCAAACCTAATAGATAAAGGTTATGAAAAAGTTTTGATTAGAAGGTGGCCATTGAAACCACAAAAAGACATTTGAATGGGTTACATTTACCAAATAGAAGTATATACAAAATGGTCAAAGTTGACTTAAAGATTCAATTCAAAATAAGTGTTATGAAAAGAAAGTTTGAAAATCAAAAGCATAAGGCTTGGGTTTCTAATGTTGAAAACAAGTGTTAGATGTTTGCACAAAAGTTTTGGCTTGGGTTAGAGTGGAGAGAAGAAGAAGAAGGGCTAAAATCCTAAGCATATAAGAGGTAAGGGATAAGAAACAAAACCACACAAGGAGTTCCTCTCTTGAAATCATTTTGATGATCCAAGTAGCTCTCATCCTTTGGAATAAGCAATCACAAGCATAAACTCAAACAATCAACAATCAATGAATTCTGGGATAAGGCTCCTCAATGGTATCTTGGATCTCTTTCTCTTAGAAGCTCATGGTAATGGTTCCTCAATTAGGCTCAAGTTGGAAATCCTAGCACAAGAAAACACACATCAAAAGGTTCTATAAAAAACAAACAAGGAATGGACAAGAGGAGTTTAGAATATGGTCCTTTCAATGTTCTTCTTCAAGCTTTAAGCATTCTAAAGGCATGAGGCCTAGTTGCTCTTTGACCTTTAAGCACTCTAAAGGCATGAGGCCTAGTTGCTCTTCACACTCCATTTTGCTTGGGTAAGGTCCTAAAATCTAAGTCCATTTTGTCCAATTCTTTGCATTTTGGTCAACAACAATCAAAACAACACAAACACAAATGATATATAAACAATTATATACCCAAGTGGGCAAAAGGCAAATGGCATTAACATAAACATGTGCTCCAATGAGAAAAGGAAAAAGCAAATGAATAATATGTGCAAGAATGATAAATTGCATAAGAGTAAAGTGCAAAAAGTAAATGTTAATGGTTAGTGGTTAATAGTTAGTGTGCCATAAGGCAAAATTTAGCGCTATGTTAAGCAATCGTAATTGGACTTATGTAGAAGTCACAACTATCTGAGGCCGGTCAATAATAATGTAGGCAACAACACAAGTTAGAAGTCTTGATTAGTGAACCAAGTTCCAACAACTTGCCATGCCAAAAAGAAGAAAAGAAATGATCTTGTATTGGTTTAAGCCTTTTGCATAATTTAGGAAAACAACCTATCCTTAATGCAAAGCCATTCACTTGATCAATTGATCAAGATGAATTAGGTTTGGATCAAGGAAGGTTAAGTCTTCCTAATCAATGCCAACTTATCAACCTTCAACTCATTGATCAAAAAGAAAAAAAGAAAGAAAAAGAAGAAGGAGATGAATAATGGAAATAAAAAGGGCAAAATTAAAATGCATTAGATGAAATAAAATGTACCAATCATCATATATTGACCAATGACATTGAAAGTCAAAGTCAAACAATCAAAAACAGAAGTGAGATGAAGATTGGAAGTCAAGAAAATAATTAAAATATTTTTGGAATTTTTAATATTAAAATAAACTTGAATTAAAAATAAAAGAAAGGGTCAAACTTCAAAATCACTTCAAAGCAACCTTGAAAGGTCCAAGTGATTTATCCCAAGTTCAAGAAGGTCAAACAAAGTTTGACAAAAAATTTCAGCATTTTTAAAAGTCAGAAACTATTTTTTATCAATTAAAAATGAATAAAAATAACCTAATTGAACAAAAATCTCAAATAAATATCAAATAAATTAGAAAATTGATGAGAATATTTTTCATAGATCCATCATCGTTCAAATAGGTTAGGAAAATATTTTTGTACTTTTTGAATATCCAAAACTATTTAAAATGAATTAAAAATAACCAGAAAAGAGAAAATTCATAAAAAATATCAAATGACAAAATAAAAAATATTAAAAATCATTTTTAGAAACTAGAAATTATTTGGAGAAAAATTCAATTGGTCCCATATTTTTTGGATTTAAAATGAAGAAGACATGAATTTTTGAAAATAATGGGAATAAAAGAAATAAAATCAGAAAATAAGAAATTCAAAAAAAACAAGGAGAATCTGATCAAGCCTCATTAATTGACGTGGCTGATTAGACGCTCCACATGCGCGCGCTCATGGTAGGCCTTGGTCAAAAGAGACACACGCTGCATTAATGAAAGTCATAACAATTGATGGACCCGATTAGATCGGAGTCAAAGCATCCAAGGGCCAAGAATTCAGCCACGTGGGGAAGGTGGTGGAAACCACCGTCTTCTCCGGTGAGCTTCATAATTCCGGCCAGATTTGCAGGTTTTGAAAACTTAACCAAAATACACGATCTATACATCATTGGAAAGTTGGGATGATGTACATCATCCCTGTACCACTCAATTCCACTCTAGATCTCTATATTGAGAGAAATCAGAGATGGAAATTCTGTGATGTTCAAGTGAACTTGATGGATTTCAAAAATTAAATGCACAGTAATGATGCCTCTAGTGAGAGGACTTCAGCCAACACAAAATCCAAGCAAATAGATCAATAGATGATGAGTTTCGAAGAAAAAACCAGTTGGAGAATAACCTTGAATTCTGGAGATTTGAGCTTACTTCCTTGCTTCCTTTGGCCAAACAGAGGATCAATGGAGTATAGGATGAAGGTCTAGAAGCTTTAGATCCAAAGATTCAACCAGATGTAGTTGAATTTTAGATCTGAAAAATTTGAAGAAAAGTGAAATAGCTTCTTTGGTGAGAGGTTAGGTTTTCAGTTCAGCAACATTTCAGGTTGATTCATCGATCAAATTTGAATGGAGTGAGGCTCTTGTTTATAGATGGAAAGGCAAGGCAAGTGTGATTCAATCCGTGTGCATGGAATTGGACATTCATTGCATGGGCTTGCATGATCATTCAAAAGGCCTAAAATCAATGCCAAATGCAATCTGAAATCATACCAAAGTGAAATGGACGTGTAATTTGGATGGTAATTGCTTATGCATGAAATTTTGAGGTGTTATGCATAATTGAACCAAAAACTTCTCCTCTTCGAAAATACCATTTGCCAAATCCAAACATGATCATGTAAGTAATGGTTGGAAAGGTTTTGATGTAAGGAACAATTGTTATGTTGGTCAAAAATCCATTTGAAATGTGGAAATTGGTGAAATTTGAGTTTAAAGTGCAAGGTGTATGACATGTGAAGGCAAAGTTTCTAAATTTGGCCAATGTTCAAACCCTTCTGTTTCAGTGATGAAAACCTCAAATGAAAAAACCTCCAACAATAAAGTTGTAGATATCTTCAAGATAGTGAAAATGGACTTGAATTTTGCATCATTTGGATTTTTGATGAAAGAGTTATGGGCACTTGAAGTTGGACTTTTTTGCCTTTCAATGCATTTGGTCCAAAGTGACCTATAATGTTTTGCA
Organism: Lathyrus oleraceus; assembly: GCF_024323335.1. Taxonomy (NCBI): domain Eukaryota; kingdom Viridiplantae; phylum Streptophyta; class Magnoliopsida; order Fabales; family Fabaceae; genus Lathyrus; species Lathyrus oleraceus. The sequence continues at coordinate 48,884,896 of NC_066580.1, read as the reverse complement.
TTATCACATGTCTTTCCTTTGAGATTTTGAAATTCTGTTCAACATAACATTTGAAGTATACATCTTAATGTTTCCAATTCATTTGATCCCACATCAAAATCATAAAAAATGAATGAGTTGTGTCCTTGGGAAATTGACCCAAAATTAGGGTTTCAGTCAAAATGACCTATAATGTCTTGGAATGGATGATGACCTTCCAAGCTTCAAATCAATTTTTGATGAACATGAAAGTTGTTCATATTTTCCTTAAGAACATTTTTGATCTATGAATCATCTTCATTTGACCAACACATAAAACATTAGGTCTCAGTGCATTTCAAAATAGCCAGATGAATTGACTGATCAACTTCTCAAGTCTACAACTCATGTCTTGATGAATTGATGATTGAGGACACTCAAATAAGTTCAAATATGCATGAAATGATGAATTAAAGAACTTCCCTTAATTGTATTTGATCATGGGTTGAGGTTGCTTCATGAGCAAGGCATTGTGGTGCACAGATTAATTAGGGTTTCCTTGAGAAACAAACCTCAAACCCTTTGACTTGCTTTGATCAAAATGATGATTTGAGATGCTAGGGAGGCATATTTGGTTGATGAGAGCTTTGGGAACCATTACCATGCTTGCTATTATCTTCACTTGACCATGTCTTTGTGCCAATGATTTCCTTGATGCTTTTGACCTAGTTGATTGCTCAAGCTACAAACAAAAGATGTTAGTGACATATTTTTGTGCTTTTGGTTTGTAAACAAAGTAAGAAAAGAAAAAATATACAATTCAAGCATGCTTGGTGATCTCAAACCACTCACAAGAAGTCCCACCCAAAGGTAAAGGGAACCAAGATGCTCATGATCCTTGAGGCTTTGCAAATGCAATGTTATGATGCCATGAGGGATCTTAGGGCCAAAATTGGGGTCTGACAGATGCCCCTATTTAAGGTCATTCTAGCCGGAGAAGTGAAGGTTAAAATCTTCGTCTCTACGAGGTAGAATGGGCTTAAATAATAATAGAGAGACGAATTTTGGTCCCTAAGAGACCTCATGATGCAGATATATGCATGCAAAATGGTAACGCTCTATGGGGATATGCGTCCACAAATGCAAAGATCAGGAGGAAATCGACAATTCCTATGAATGATTCATTCTATGGGGAAGAGACTCTACCGGGGAGTAAAGGGATGAAAACGCGTGAGCAGGTCACGACTTGAAACGTACTGAGAGACACGGAGAGAATCCATGAAATAAATCAATGGAAAGACTCGAGCCGACTCGAAGATGCATGTATTGGGGAATATGCCAACACAGCAAAGTTATCCGTAACGGATACCTCGGATAAAGATCCGGACTCTAGTGGAGATGTCCACTAAGGACTCAGTTGAGGAAATAACAAATGAGGTATTATCGGTTACTGGGTAATAAGCTCAAACAAGGATCATGTGATTCCGCAGGCATCAGGGCGAGGGAAAAACATGCTCCGGGAGAATGAATATCTAAGACCGGTATAAGGGTGAGAGATATCAAACATCCAAAACGTTTGAGGAAAACCTAAAAGGTATATTTCAACTCAGGGATTCTGACTCCACATGGGACAAAAAGTCATAATAGGGAGCAGAAGGAGGGAACACCAGGGATGCCGGTTACTGGGCATAAAATAGGTGACCAACCAAAACGTGAATTGGGGAATATTCCCAAGACACTCATCATCCAAAAGAGGGCTAAAAGCAAACTCATTTATGGGATGGACATTCGATTCCAAAAAAGGATACGAATCTTACTCAACTGGGGAAGAACAAATGGCTTCGACCAAAGAGTGCATGAGATATATTATCTATTACCGTCAGAACGTAGATAATATACTCGCATGGAAGATTATCCACAACCGGTTACTGGGTTAATAAAGGATAAGTCGACCGACAAAGAAAGGCATCGGGATACCGAAACTGGGTATATAATAATGACCATTCAAGGGGAGCAACAAAACATTACTGGCAACCGGTAATGAAAGATGACTTGTCGGGGATAAACTGCATAATCAGAGTAATTATCCAAAAGAAAGGGGAAATATCACCACCGAATATTGGATAATGATAACCGTCAAGGAGGGGATTACACCTACCGGATACTGGGTAGAAAACCACGAAGAAGTAACCGTCATCGATTAGGATGAACGAAAGGTTAACACTGCAAGGGGATGAAATAGGGTTTATAACTACCAGTATAAGGGTAGAAAACCACAGACTCCGTCGGGGATGGGATGAGTGATTACTAAATACTGAGCAATTATTCATCTACCACAGGGAAGCGCAGGAAACAGTCGCAAACGGCCAATCTAGGATCAAACTAAAGAGGCAAACTGAATCAAGACTCGTCCTAGTGAGGGTATAACTCAATAGGGAAACCTATCCCAATATATGTTGGGAAGGAACAGAAACAACCATCATCCACGAGGATATAACTCGGTGGGGAATATGGAAGGAAAGATAAACACTTTCTGCTTAAGGGGCTGACTCTATATTGAGGGATCAGACACCGACATCTGCTTGGGAAATGTATTACCCACTAGCAAGGGATAACAAACAAAGATATATGGAAAAGAATGCAATCATGAATATCTGAATGTTTGAAATATTATATGCACACATGCGGGTTATGTATGATGAATGCTGACAAACAGACATTTCTAACACAAACAGCTCCAAAGGATAAGTACACAAACATCCGGTACTACATCTAAAGAGAGAAAGCCAGGTCCACTTAGGGCAAGTGGTACCGGGAAGTGAAAATCTCTGTCGGGAGATGAACGTCAGTCACCCCAGCTGGGGACAGGAGTTATTGCACAGATAAAATCTGCCACACCAACAACTCTTCTGGGGAATTCATCCGAGGATATAACGGAATTCTGGGGATCAACCACCAAATACCGTACTTACCAAATAGATCACATCTGCTGAGGAGGAAAGAAGGATGAATGTCTTACCACACACTGCTCGGTAGGAAGCCTACAAAAGGACCCGGAGGAAGAAGATACAAGCATGCCAGGATTATGAACAAAAGTCTTACCCTGTTGGGGATCATACCATCCTTGGGAGAGCACTGAAAATCTCCGAAGTATCCTTTCGTCATTTGTGAATGTTCACTTTGTTTAAAAACAAACTATGAAAATTTGACAATGATATTTTCTCAATAAAATATGCAAAACATTTGTTGAATAGAAACAAATAAGAGTGCAAATAATTGGATAAAAGGCTCAAATTTATTTGATGGAATGGTAGTCTGCAAATGGCAAGACTCCATAGATCTCTACAAATTTGAAATTGGTGATATATATTGGAAAAAGGGCTACATTGAACATAATGACCATTTCTCCACCAATTCTGAATCCGATGTATTTGAAGTTTTGGTTGATGACGAATGAGTAAGAACCTTTGACGGATGACGGTTGTAGAACAAAGTCTTGTCAGGATACAGTTACTTGCCAAATCCCTAATTTTTGCCTAGATTGCCCCAGGATGAGGTACTCAATCTATCGGGATAGATATATATATATTTTTATGTCTCTAACTTTTGCCTGGATCGCCCTTTCGGGTTTTCGATCCATCGAGACGCTCCTTTTTGCCTAAGCCGCCCTTTCGGGTTTTCAGCTTAGCGAGCTATTCTGTTTTTATTTTAGGCGAAGTATTTCTTGACTGCATCTGAGTTCACAGGACGAGTGAAATCCTCCCCATCCATAGTTGTAAGTATCAAAGCACTGCCTGAAAAGGCTCTCTTAACAACGTATGGACCTTCGTAGTTTGGAGTCCACTTGCCCCTGGAATCGGGTGTGAAAGATAAAACTTTCTTGAGCACGAGGTCACCTTCTCGGAAAACACGAGGCTTGACCTTCTTATCAAAAACTTTCTTCATCCTTTGCTGATATAACTGACCATGGCACATGGCAGTCAATCTCTTCTCTTCAATCAAATTCAGCTGGTCATAACGGCTCTGAACCCATTCAGCGTCAGTCAACTTGGCTTCCATCAAGACTCTCATTGATGGGATCTCCACCTCTATTGGGAGTAGAGCCTCCATGCCATAAACAAGAGAGAAAGGGGTTGCCCCTATTGAAGTGCGAACGGATGTACGGTATCCATGTACAGCAAATGGCAGCATCTCATGCCAATCTTTATATGTGACAACCATCTTTTGGATAATCTTCTTGATGTTCTTATTAGCAGCTTCAACAGCCCCGTTCATCTTGGATCTATGAGGAGAAGAGTTATGATGCGCAATCTTGAACTCACTACATAGCTCTTTCATCATCTTGTCGTTCAAGTTAGATCCATTATCAGTAATGATCTTATCTGGAACACCATATCGGCATATGAGTTGATTCTTGATAAACTTCACTACCACCTGCCTGGTCACATTTGCATATGACGTTGCTTCTACCCACTTGGTGAAGTAATCAATTGCTACAAGAATAAATCGGTGTCCATTAGACTCTTTTGGCTCTATCATGCCAATCATGTCAATTCCCCACATGGAGAAAGGCCATGGTGATGAAATCACATTCAGGAGTGTCGGGGGAATATGAATCTTATCCGCATAAATCTGACACTTGTGGCATTTCTTCACATACTTGTAGCAGTCAGACTCCATTGTCAGCCAATAGTAGCCTGCTCTAAACATCTTTCTAGCCATGGCATGTCCATTGGAATGAGTACCAAACGAACCCTCATGAACCTCCGTCATCAACAGGTCTGCTTCGTGTCTATCCACGCATCTGAGCAGAACCATGTCAAAATTCCTCTTATAAAGCACATCACCGTTGAGGTAGAAACTGCCTGACAATCTCCTCAAAGTTTTCCTATCTTTCACAGATGCCCCAGGCGGGTAAATCTGGCTCTGAAGGAAACACTTGATACCATAATACCACGGCTTATCATCTTTCACCTCCTCAACTGCAAATACATGAGATGGTCTGTCCAAGCGCATCACAGTGATACTGGGAACTTCATTCCAAAGTCTGACCACAATTATTGAAGCTAGTGTAGCAAGAGCGTCTGCCATCCGATTCTTAACTCGAGGAATATGATGGAAGTCAACCTCAGTAAAGAACGTTGAGATCCTCCTCGCATAATCCCTATATGGAATAAGACCAGGCTGATTCGTTTCCCATTCACCCTTAATCTGATTAACAACGAGGGCCGAATCACCATAAACATCAAGATACTTGATCCTAAGATCAATGTATTCTTCCAATCCCATAATACAGGCTTCGTACTCAGCCATATTATTCGTGCATTTGAAAGTTAGCCTTGTTGTAAAAGGAATATGTGTGCCCTGAGGAGTAATAATCACTGCCCCAATACCATTTCCATACTTATTTACAGCGCCATCGAATACCATACTCCATCTGGAACCAGGTTCTGGCCCTTCATCAAGCGTAGGCTCATCGCAATCTTTCATTCTCAAATGCAAAATCTCCTCATCTGGGAAGTCGTACTGAACTGACTGATAATCCTCAATCGGTTGATGTGCCAACTGATCAGCCAAGACTACCTTTAATAGCCTTCTGAGCTCGATACTCGATATCATACTCAGATAACAACATCTGCCAACGGGCAATCCTCCCTGTTAAAGCAGGCTTCTCGAAGATATACTTGATTGGATCCATTCTGGATATCAACCTAGTCGTATGATTTAACATGTATTGGCGTAAGCGCTTAGCTGCCCAAGCCAAAGCACAACATGTTTTCTCAAGCATTGAATATCGAGACTCACAATCGGTGAACTTCTTGCTCAAGTAGTAAATAACATATTCTTTCTTCCCTATTTCATCTTGCTGACCAAGGACACAACCCATCGAATCTTCAAGAACGGTCAGATACATAATCAAGGGTCTCCCTTCAACAAGTGGAAACAGAATCAGAGGTTCAGACAAATACTCTTTAATATTGTCAAAAGCTTTCTGGCAATCCTCGGTCCAATCATGAGACTGATCTTTCTGGAGGAGCTTGAATATTGGCACACATGTGGCAGTCATGTGGGATATGAATCTAGAAATGTAATTCAAGCGGCCAAGAAAACCTCGGACTTGCTTCTCAGTTTTGGGCACAGGCATCTCTTGTATTGCTTTGACCTTTGCAGGATAAACCTCAATACATCTTTCACTGACAATAAAGCCCAATAACTTGCCGGAACGGACTCCAAATGTACACTTGTTGGGATTCAGACGGAGCTTATACTTCCTCAAACGCTGAAAAAGCTTCAACAGGTGCTCTACATGTTCAACTTCCGTTCTTGACTTTGCGATCATATCGTCAACATATACCTCGATCTCTTTGTGCATCATATCATGAAACAAGGTAGTCATAGCTCGTTGATACGTGGCTTCGGCGTTCTTCAAATCGAAGGGCATCACTCGATAACAGAATGTTCCCCAAGGTGTGATGAATGTTGTCTTCTCCATATCCTCGGGTGCCATTTTAATCTGATTATATCCGGAAAATCCATCCATAAATGAGAAGACTTTGAATTTAGTTGTATTTTCTACCAACATATCAATGTGTGGTAGAGGGAAATCATCTTTCGGACTAGATTTATTCAAGTCTCTATAGTCCACACACATTCGGACTTTTCCATCTTTCTTAGGCACGGGCACAATATTGGCCACCCATTGAGGATATGTAGAAGTCACCAGAAACCCCGCATCAATTTGCTTCTGAACTTCCTCTTTGATCTTCACTGCCATATCAGGATGAGTTCTTCTGAGCTTCTGCTTCACAGGAACGCACTCAGGTTTCAAAGGTAGGAAATGTTGCACAATATCCGTATCTAGACCAGGCATGTCTTCATATGACTAGGCAAATACATCAACATATTCTTGTAGCAATTCAATCAACCCCTTCTTAACAGATTCTTCCAAGAGTGCCCCAATCTTCACTTCTCGCACACAATCTTCAGACCCCAAGTTGACTGTTTCCAGATTCTCAAGATGCAGCTGAATGATGTTCTCTTCATGCTCAAGTAGACGGGTAATCTCATCAGGAATCTCTTCAACATCCTCTTCTTCTGCCTCAAATATAGGGAATTCAAAATTGGGAGATGGTGTTGTATCATTATGTTCAATGGGTTTGATTAACCTGCATAATGATTTTGGATATGAAAGCTATTTTAGAACTCAAACAAGGCAAATCATTATGCAGATGAAAAGATTGATTTTATTCTTATTTTTAGGGTTTTTTGTGATCACCAATTTCATGCAAAAAGCAAAAAGGGAAAATAATTGGAAAAACAAACATTTAACGTGAATTTATTCAATGAAAATATCATTGGATTTATGTGCCAACAATGTCATCACTCCTCCTTTTGGCATGGGAGGAGGGTTTTCAAACACAATGAACATTACTTTGACTTACGGATAACTGTTAGAATATCCATAGCGACCCATTTATTGCAGACCCCACCAGGGATGACGAAATTGCCATAATCCTCTACATCCTCTTCCAAGATAGCAGCAACCTCCTTGTGGATGAAACCTCCACTCTTGAACAGACCTTGCATATTGAAGACCCCAGAAGAAAATCCTATGCCAGCCCGGGACTTGTTGTCTTCTAGCTCAATCATTTTTCCTAATCCAGCGGTTGCACCACGCTTAATGGCCAACTTTGCATCTTTGTAGGAAGCAAATGAAGGAGTTCTCTTCTCAATAGGTTCAACAATAGATAAAGCTTGGAAAGGAGTTCCAACTTCATCCTCAACATCTATATATGAGAAGGAAGACAAATGGCTAACCAGGAGAGCCTTTTCTCCCCCTACCACCACCAGCTTCTTGTTCTTCACAAATTTAAATTTCTGGAGTAGGGTGGATGTCACGGCACCAGCCTCGTGAATCCATGGTCTACCTAGGAGACAACTATACGATGGGTGAATGTCCATAACCTGGAAGGTAATCTGGAAATCACTTGGTCCAATTTTGATTGGGAGATCAACCTCGCCAATCACAGTTTTGCGAGACCCATCGAAAGCCTTCACAACTACTCCACTCTGCCTCATGGGAGGCCCTTGATATGACAACTTCGTAAGAGTGGTTTTTGGCAATACGTTCAATGATGACCCAGTGTCCACCAGTACATTGGACATGGCGTCGTCTTTGCAACCCATAGATATATGCAAATGCCAAGTTATGGTCTTTTCCCTCCTCTGGGAGATCAGAGTCACAAAAGCTCAAGTTGTTACAAGCAGTAATGTTTGCAACGATGCTATCAAATTGTTCTATTGTGACATCGTGATCCACATAGGCCACATCCAACACCTTCTGCAGAGCCTCTCGGTTTGGTTCTGAATTCAAAAGCAATGATAACACAGATATTTTAGATGGCGTTTGTAGAAGTTGGTCTACAACGTTGTACTCGCTTCTCTTGATGAGCCTCAGCATCTCATCACAATCTTCTTTCGCGTTGCCACTCGAGCCAGCAGAAGCAAGAGTTCTCAACGTAGAGGAGGGCTTAACAACAAGTGCCGGATTCGGAGTGCTCACAGTGTTCTCAATCGGGCGTTCAACAAAATCAGCAACAACACTCCCTCAAGCATCCGCTTGAGGCTTTGACGGAGCTGAAAATACACGACCACTACGGGTCAAACCGCTAACATCAGCAATATTTACAACAGATGAAGAAGGCAAGGACACCTCTTTCCCATTCTCCATTGCTACAGCATTGTAGCGATAAGGAATTGCCTTCTCAGAAGAGTATGGTACCGGTCCAGCTGGCTTGATGACAAGACTAGGGGAAGCCCTCTTCTTGCTACCATCATACTTGATGACAATAGGCTCGGGTATCCGGAACACCCGGGAAATTAAATTGACTTCGGGCTCATCTTCATCAACATTCCTATTCTGAAGGATCTCAATAACTCCTTCATCTAGCATTTCCTGAACATCTTTGCGCACCTGGCGACAACCTCTTCGATTAACAGAACAGACTCGACATCTATCATGGTCATGCTCATAATGACTATAATCACATAGCAAACGATGTATTTCGACCAGCGATTGTCGGATATGACTGACGTATTTGACTTTGTATTTGCCAGGGCAACCCTGGACCATGTTGACAAATTTCCCATGCTCGGGCAATGGGTTCTTCTTCACGTTAGGACCTATATCCTCGAAACACGGAATGCCACACCTCACAAGGTCTTGAACTTTGGTGTTTAGAGGGTAGCAATTCTCCACGTCGTGGCCGGGAGCACCAGAATGGTAAACACAGTGTAATTCGGGCTTATACCACCACTGGGGGTTAGTAGGTATAGCCGGTGGGTCTCACGGAGTAATCAACTTCCTCTCTATCAAAGAGGGATATAACTCTGCATACGTCATTGGAATTGGATCGAAGGTGACCCTTTTCCTCTCGTGACTCGTGCTGGTTTGATTACTGTTTCGAGGCTAGTAAGCCGACTGTTGCGGACGGGGTTGTTGTTGTTGATATTGTGGATGTAGTTGCTGATTGTTGTTGTGTTGCTGGTACTGCTGATTATCTGTGAAGACAGGTGCTATATGAGCCACCTGGTGCTGGTTATCGGCTGGACACACGGTCTTCCTCCTCACGGAGGGTCTTCTTGGTTTCATATGGGAGGTCACAACATGTGCCTCTCCATCTTTCTTCTTTCCAAATGCCCCATAACGTTTGGCGGAAGAGCCTTCTTCTCTTGTCAGACGCCCTTCCTTAACCCCTTCTTCTAGACGCATCCCCATATTCACCATCTCGGTGAAGTCAGAAGGAGCGCTAGCAATCATCCGCTCATAATAAAAAGAACTCAAGGTCGTCAAGAAGCTCTTAGTCATCTCTTTCTCTTCTAGCGGGGGCACGATCTGTGCTGCTACCTCTCACCACCTCTGGGCGTATTCTTTGAATGTTTCTTTGTCCTTCTGGGACATGGCCCTCAATTGGTCCCTATCGGGAGTCATATCCATATTGTACTTGTATTGCTTGACGAAGGCCTCGCCAAGATCGTTGAAGGACCGGATGTTCGCACTGTCTAAACCCATGTACCAACGCAGGGCAGCACCGGACAAACTGTCCTAAAAGTAGTGGATGAGCAGCTGGTCATTGTCGGTCTGAGTCGACATTTTTCTGGCATACATGACCAGGTGGCTGAGAGGGCAGGTATTTCCCTTGTATTTTTCAAAGTCAGGGACCTTGAACTTCATAGGGATCTTCACATTAGGAACCAAGCAGAGTTCGGCAGCAGATTTGCCGAAAAGATCTTTTCCTCGGAGAGTTTTCAATTCCTTGCGAAGCTCAAGAAATTGATCGTTCATAGCGTCCATCTTCTCATAGACATCTGGGCCCTCAGACGGCTCAGAATGATAGATGGTGTCGTCTACTCATGGCATAGTATGCACGACAGGAGGAGGAACAGCAAGGACCGGGCTAGATGCCGGCATAGAAGCAAAGGTGGGAGCAGGACCCTCGGGCATGAAATTGGGAGGCATCCCCCACGGGAATCCGGTTGGCATGGCCGTTGGAGCAAAGTGTGCACTGGCCGCAGGCACAATCGAGGAGATAATCTCAGAGATAATTGTCCTCTGGGGAGGAGTTGAAGGTGTTGGAGACGACTGGCTCTGGGCAGCCAAGAATGACCTTATCAAGGCAGTCAATCTTGCCACCTCCTCTTTCAGCTCGCGGTTCTCTTGTTCCAAATGATCCATCAGTCTTGAAATGTTGGCTCTGGTGTAGTACCAGTGAGTCAGCTTGTCTTCAAAATAAATGAAGAACAACAGAGTTAGACCAAAGGACAGGAAGCCTGGAATAAAACCTGTTTATGCACATGATGCATGCAATGTTTGTGCATATGATTTGTTTTTTATATCAGAGGAACTTTAGAGTTCTATTTGAAAATTTTGGGAAATATTACATTCGTATCACATATGGAAATATCTCATCAATAATATCTGGAAAATGTTTTTTACACCAAAGAAGTACATCATTGGTAACCAAATACAAGAGAAAAGGAAACTAATCATCCTATGGATCCCTAGAAACAATCATCTAAAGCTTGGGACACAGGAAGATAAGATGCACGAAGCCTCTTCACCTCCTCCTCATAGGCTGCCTCCATATCTGCCTTCTCCTTGGCGAGTCGATCATACTTCCTCTTCCAAAACCTGGAAGACTGAGGAAGTAGAGAAGTCCATGCATCGTCAGGATCATCAATAACTTGATGCTCAAGAAACTCTATCAAAGCATCCTTCTCCTTAATCTGCTGAAGCAACTTTTCACGTTCACGGATCCAAGCACGTGAATGGTCATCATCTCTCAACTCCTCTACTCCTTGATCAGGGAGGGTTGAAGGCCCAGCCATAACCATAGGTGTAGGTCTCGGATACTCGTAAGGCATGAGATACTCAGACACTCTCTCTCTAACCCAAGCAATGTAAGGCTCCAAAGCAACACAATTCTTCGGACCCAACTCTTTCCTTCCTTTCCTATGAATCTTGCGCCAAGCGCGGACCATCCTAGCTTTCAAGCCTTAGGGATCTTTACCCTCCTGAAAGAACACACCCTCTAACAGAATGTTATTAGGTTTATCCTTTAGGGGGAACCCAAGCTGACGACGTGCCAAAACAGGGTTGTAGTTTAATCCACCACATGTACCAAGAAGAGGTACATTGGAGAATTCACCACAAGAGTCGATAATCTGCAGACCATCATACACACGGTTGTACCAAGAGATATCATCATTAGTGAGAGACATAAGTCTCGTGGACCACCGTAGACATCCTTTGTTCTCCTTGAAGGCGACCGTCTGCGGTAAGTGAGAAATAAACCACTTATACAACAGAGGCAAACAGCATACAATGGCACCACCACCCTTTGCATTCCTCATATGCAAAGAAAAATAAGCGTCACCCAATAGAGTCGGTACGGGATTAAGAGTAGAGAAGATCCTAATAGCGTTCACATCCACAAACTTGTCGATGTCGGGGAACAACACTAGCCCATAGATGAGAAGTACAAATATGGCCTCAAAGGCGTCCTCACTCATGGCCTTCCCATACATAGTAGCTTGAGCAATGAGGAACTCGGAAGGGAGACCTTGAATTCCACCTTTGGTAGTCATATGAGCACCAACCAGAGATTCATCTATGTGCAACATGTCTGCTATCTCTCGAGAAGTAGGAAAACTCTCCAAGCCACTGAACGGCAACTGATCCAGAATAGGTATTACCCACAACGTAGGCATACTCCTCAAGCGTAGGCAAAAGCTGAAAATCCGGAAAAGTGAAGCAACGGTACAAAGGATCACAAAACTGCACCAATACACTCATCAATCCTTCATCCACCTAAGTAGTCAAAAGAGGAAGAAGCTTTCCAAAACGAGCCTTGAAACCCAAGGGATCTAGTACATAGGGTGTCAGATTCCTTAACTCTTTCAAATCTGGTTGTCTGAAGCTGTACTTATTTGTATTCCTTCTTTGTCTTTCCATGTCTGAAAATTTGCAAATAGACCTCTTAAGTTCCTTTAAAATTTTCTTCATTATTGATGATATGGATGCAAATGGGTGCATGAATGCATGAATGCAACAATCACACTCAAGGATCAAGCAAAGCACACCAAACAAAGGTCATGGGATGGATCATATTATCCTTAATATCAATCATCCATTTTGGTGGATTATGCTTTACACCTTATCAACACCCAAGTTCCATTGATATTAAGGATACATGAACGGATCAACCACGAATCAAGGGTTTGTTGCAAGTCACGAGCATGGAGTCTCGGTTAAGAACCACCCAAAGGGAATGTACTAGGGTTTAACCTGCCAAGCATGTTCTACAAGAGGTTCCCATAGTCATCATCCCATCTTTCGGATATTATCGGAGAAACGACTACTCGTATTCCAAAAATATTCTCAAGAGAGACTCTTATGAGTGTAGTATCGCGTAACAATCATATCAAATCTTACATTTGAACGACTTTCACACTACATCCTTATAATAGGCCAAGATGGGCTTGGTAAACTAAGGTTCTTGGCTTCTAAGGTCTATATTGGAAAGAGTAATGTCTAACCACAACTACTTGTGTGACATTATTGATCCCAACATGACCTCCACCAAGTGAATGGACTTGCAAGTCAACTTGCTAAGGAATAACTCCACACAAGTCAACAAGACTATGCCATTCACCTATCCTAAGTGCACTCGAGTTCGGGTGTAGAACTCATCTCACAAAGATCACCAAGCATACAAGGAATTAATATTCAAGCAATTCAATCATTACATACAATACAGTAATCCCAAATTGCACAAAAAAATATGTCACAAAACAATATACAAACAATACAACAATCATGAAAAGTAAGCAAAACCCACTAGGCAAAAGATCTCCCCAGCAGAGTCGCCACTTTTCTGTAGCGGGGTATTCGTTACCATTAGAGATATTGACTAAATCCAAGGTAAATCATACAAGTCGAGTCGCCATCGCACTTCTATTTATCCAAAGGAATGGTTAGAAAGCGAACAAAAACCTAAAAGTTTTATCAAATCAAAAACTAGTAAAAGAGAGTCACAGATCTGGGTAAGGGGGTTGGTTATGCAATGGGAAGGTGTTAGGCACCCAAAACATCCTAGGTACTCCTAGGGAGCCCTTTTCACACTTGTTGTAAGGTTGGTATTTTGTGGAAGTTTATTTGTGCAAACATGATTGAAGAGATGAGAAAAAAATATACAAGTTTATTTACATTTTGTGTTTGAATGGATGAACCCATTGCCTACGTACCATCTTAAAAAAGATTAGGATCAAAACCTCGTAGTTCAGGGTAAAAAATCTCAAAATGAGTTGGTGAATTGATTGGTCCAAAAGCCTTAAGGTCTTTTGTTATCCAAGGGAGAAAACTCAACCTAAAACCACAAATCCACCATGTGAGGATAGCTTCAACATGCTAGTGAGGGGTTAACCCTATAATAAGCATGGAAGACTCATTGTCCATCACTAAGGATAAAGGTGATTATTACATCTACCTCAAGGATAACTCAAACCTAATAGCTAAAGGTTATGAAAAAGTTTTGATTAGAAGGTGGCCATTGAAACCACAAAAAGACATTTGAATGGGTTACATTTACCAAATAGAAGTATATACAAAATGGTCAAAGTTGACTTAAAGATTCAATTCAAAATAAGTGTTATGAAAAGAAAGTTTGAAAATCAAAAGCATAAGGCTAGGGTTTCTAATGTTGAAAACAAGTGTTAGATGTTTGCACAAAAGTTTTGGCTTGGGTTAGAGTGGAGAGAAGAAGAAGAAGGGCTAAAATCCTAAGCATACAAGAGGTAAGGGATAAGAAACAAAACCACACAAGGAGTTCCTCTCTTGAAATCATATTGATGATCCAAGTAGCTCCCATCCTTTGGAATAAGCAATCACAAGCATAAACTCAAACAATCAACAATCAATGAATTCTGGGATAAGGCTCCTCAATGGTATCTTGGATCTCTTTCTCTTAGAAGCTCATGGTAATGGTTCCTCAATTAGGCTCAAGATGGAAATCCTAGCACAAGAAAACACACATCAAAAGGTTCTATAAAAACAAACAAGGAATGGACAAGAGGAGTTTAGAATATGGTCCTTTCAATGTTCTTCTTCAAGCTTTAAGCATTCTAAAGGCATGAGGCCTAGTTGCTCTTTGACCTTTAAGCACTCTAAAGGCATGAGGCCTAGTTGCTCTTCACACTCCATTTTGCTTGGGTAAGGTCCTAAAATCTAAGTCCATTTTGTCCAATTCTTTGCATTTTGGTCAACAACAATCAAAACAACACAAACACAAATGATATATACACAATTATATACCCAAGTGGGCAAAAGGCAAATGGCATTCACTTGATCAATTGATCAAGATGAATTAGGTTTGGATCAAGGAAGGTTAATTCTTCCTAATCAATGCCAACTTATCAACCTTCAACTCATTGATCAAAAAGAAAAAAAAGAAAGAAAAAGAAGAAGGAGATGAATAATGGAAATAAAAAGGGCAAAATTAAAATGCATTAGATGAAATAAAATGTACCAATCATCATATGTTGACTAATGACATTGAAAGTCAAAGTCAAACAATCAAAAACAAAAGTGAGATGAAGATTGGAAGTCAAGAAAATAAACAAAATATTTTTGGCATTTTTAATATTAAAATAAACTTGAATTAAAAATAAAAGAAAGGGACAAACTTCAAAATCACTTCAAAGAAACCTTGAAAGGTCCAAGTGATTTATCCCAAGTTCAACAAGGTCAAACAAAGTTTGACAAAAAATTTCAGCATTTTTTAAAGTCAAAAACTATTTTTTATCAATTAAAAATAAATATAAAAATAACCTAATTGAACTAAAATCTCAAATAAATCTCAAATCAATTAGAAAATTGAAGAGAATATTTTTCATAGATCCATCATCATTCAAATAGGTTAGGAAAATATTTTTGTATTTTTTGAATATCCAAAACTATTTAAAATAAATTAAAAATAACCAGAAAAGAGAAAATTCATAAAAAATATCAAATGACAAAATAAAAAATATTAAAAATCATTTTTAGAAACTAGAAATTATTTGGAGAAAAATGCAATTGGTCCCATATTTTTTGGATTTAAAATGAAGAAGATATGAATTTTTGAAAATAATGGGAATAAAAGAAATAAAATCAGAAAATAAGAAATTAAAAAAAAACAAGGAGCGTCTGATCAAGCCTCATTAATTGATGTGGCTGATACAACGCTCCACATGCGCGCGCTCATGGTAGGCCTTGGTCAAAGGAGACACACGTTGCATTAATGAAAGTCATAACAATTGATGGACCAGATTAGATCGGTGTCAAAGCATCCAAGGGCCAAGAATTCAGCCACGTGGGGACGGTGGTGGAAACCACCGTCTTTTTCGGTGAGCTTCATAATTCTGGCCAGATTTGCAGGCTTCAAAATACACGATTCATACATCATTGGAAAGCTGGGATGATGTACATCATCCCTGTACCACTCAATTCCACTCTAGATCTATATATTGAGAGAAATCAAATATGGAAATTCTGTGATGTTCAAGTGAACTTGATGGATTTCAAAAATTAAATGCACAGTAATGATGCCTCTAGTGAGAGGACTTTAGCCAACACAAAATCCAAGCAAATAGATCAATAGATGATGAGTTTCGAAGAAAAAACCAGTTGGAGAATAACCTTGAATTCTGGAGATTTGAGCTTGCTTCCTTGCTTCCTTTGGCCAAACAGAAGATCAATGGAGTAAAGGATGAAGGTCTAGAAGCTCTAGATCCAATGATTCAATCAGATGTAGTTGAATTTTAGATCTGAAAAATTTGAAGAAAAGTGAAATAGCTTCTTTGGTGAGAGGTTAGGTTTTCAGTTCAGCAGCATTTCAGGTTGATTCATTGATCAAATTTGTATGGAGTGAGGCTCTTATTTATAGATGGAAAGGCAAGGCAAGTGTGATTCAATCCGTGTGCATGGAATTGGACATTTATTGCATGGGCTTGCATGATCATTCAAAAGGCCCAAAATCAATGCCAAATGCAATCTGAAATCATACCAAAGTGAAATGGACGTGTAATTTGAATGGTAATTGCTTGTGCATGAAATTTTGAGGTGTTATGCATTATTGAACCAAAAACTTCTCCTCTTTGAAAATACCATTTGCCAAACCCAAACATGATCATGTAAGTAATGGATGAAAAGGTTTTGATGTAAGGAACAATTGTTATGTTGGGCAAAAATCCATTTGAAATGTGGAAATTGGTGAAATTTGAGTTTAAAGTGCAAGGTGTATGACATGTGAAGGCAAAGTTTCTAAATTTGGCCAATGTTCAAATGATGCAAACCTCAAATGAAAACACCTCCAACATCAAAGTTGTAGATCTCTTCAAGACACGCAAAATGGACTTGAAATTTGCATCATTTGGACTTTTGATGAAAGAGTTATGGGCACTTGAAGTTGGACTTTTTTGCCATTCAATGCATTTGGTCCAAAGTGACCTATAATGTTTTGCATTATCACATGTATTTCCTTTGAGATTTTGAAATTCTGTTCAACATAACATTTGAAGTAGATATCTTAAGCTTTCCAATGAATTTGATACCACCTCAAAATCATAAAAAATGAATGAGTTGTGTCCTTGGGAAGTTGACCTAAAATTAGGGTTTCAGTCAAAATGACATATAATGTCTTGGAATGGATGATGACCTTCCAAGCTTCAAAACAATTTTTGATGAACATGAAAGTTGTTCATATTGTCCTTAAGAACAGTTTTGATTTAGGAATCATCTCCATTTGACCAACACATAAAACGTTAGGTCTCAGTGCATTTCAAAATAGCCAGATGAATTGACTGATCAACTTCTCAAGTCTACAACTCATATTTTGATGAATTGATGATTGAGGACACTCAAATAAGTTCAAATATGCATGAAATGATGAATTAAAGAACTTCCCTTGATTGTATTTGATCATGGGCTGAGGTTGCTTCATGAGCAAGGCATTGTGGTGCACAGATGAATTAGGGTTTCCTTGAGAAACAAACCTCAAACCCTTTCACTTGATTTGATAAAAATGATGAATTGAGATGATATGGAGGCATATTTGGTGGATGAGAGCTTTGGGAACCATTACCATGCTTGCTATTATCTTCACTTGACCATGTCTTTGTACCAATGATTTCCTTGATGCTTTTGACCTAGTTGATTGCTCAAGCTACAAAAAAAAGATGTTAGTGACATATTTTTGTGCTTTTCGTTAGTAAACAAAGTAAGAAAAGCAAAAATATACAATTAAAGCATGCTTGGTGATCTCAAATCTCTCACAAGAAGTCCCACCCAAAGGTAAAGGGAACCAAGATGCTCATGATCCTTGAGGCTTTGCAAATGCAATGTTATGATGCCATGAGGGATCTTAGGGCCAAAATTGGGGTCTTACAGGTGGAGACTCTTGTTATTTTATGTCTAGCTTAGCCATAGCTTAATGATCATGAATTTACCGCTACAGAAGTTAAGTGGCGACTCTGCTGAGGAGTAGTCTCCAGTGGGTTTAGCCTACTTTTTTGTGTGTATATAATTCTATGTATGTGGTGTATGTATATTTGTGTGATACAATTTGCTTGTTGTGCTTGGTGACTCTGAGTGGTGAGATAAGTTCTAACCCTAACTTGAGTGCAATTAAGATAGAAGGATGGTATAGTCATGTTCGACTTGTGTGGAGTATGTCGCAACCTGAAAAATACAGTGCGAAAAAAAACAACCGGCGAAAGAAAAAGACAGAAGAGTCGCCACCGTGCGTTATTCATCCCAAAGGAGGGAAAGGAAACGCTCGAAGTAAACCTGAAAAAGAAAAGGACAAGACGGGGTCTCGCAACCAAATCTTGGGTTCGGGAGTCGGTTATGCGAAGGGAAGGTATTAGCACCCCTACGCATCCGTAGTACTCTACGGGATCCACTTTTGTAGTTCTTGTCTAAAGGGTGTGGGTTTATCTTGTGCTATTTACCAAAAAAAAAGGGTTAAATGAAAATGACTCGCGCGGATGTCGCATCCACTGCATACGTATCTCATCTGAATATGAGAATCAGAATCTTCGTAGCTCGGCTACCTATGGGTTGGGGGGATGTGTGCTCGCTAAGACATCGCGTCTTATGCCTACGTATCTCATCTGGCCTGAGAATCAGAGCAAAACGTAGTTCGGCTAACTACGGGGTTATGGATTGGGTTTTGGGCGAACAACGTTACTACGCAATCTACCGGATGCTCGACCTCTGGAGACTTACTCGCCTGTAGTAGAAGGAGTTAGCGTGTTGCTTTGGGTTTTAGGGTTTGGGATGCTCAAGGGCAAAAAGGCAGTCCTTGACGAAGGAACCGCGCTACCTGCAGGGATATGAATACAAAACACAAAACATGTATCTCAAAGTAAAATGCCACCAAGGGGCTCAAACGTTGCCTCCTATCGAGGTCTTCCAGCTAGGAAAGCAGTAAAATACGGGAAAAATGTAAAAGTACCACGCGGATAAAGATCCGAAGTAACAACAATTAGAGGAATGGGAAACCCTGAGATCCTTCCAAGCTAATGCCATCAAAGAAAAGTGAGTCAGTACAGGTAATCGGAATGAACCTCCAGGGGTTATCCCACAAATAAAGTGGGAAACCACGCAAGTTATCCCTGCAAAAGTCATGTGAGCCCTCACAAAAATTCAACAAAAGGGTTAGTGAAACACCATAAGTATTTTTTTCATGATCAACAGTATGGTTTCAAAAAACTCAAACCCTGTGGCATACATTTCAGAAATTAAACGGTTAAACATTCAAGGCATTGTTTATACATTCATATACATATTAAACCCATGGGCAAAGGTAATGGGAATAATGGCAAACCTGATTGGAGAGCTTGATTGAAATTGAGTTGCACCCGTGAGGTTTACAAAACAATCTTCAGGGTTTATGTGAGGCAGAGGTGATTCTGTGTAGTTGAGTTCCCTTTGGGGTTTGGAGGCTGCTCTGAACTCCGTTAGGTCTTCTCTCACTATCTTTTTCCTCAGGGTTTTGTTCCAAGGAAACCTCAGAGTATTTTGCTTCTCTTCAAAATCCCCCTTTGTTCTGTGTTCTCTCAAGTGAAGCCTTGGTATTTATAGACTGAATTTCATGGTTTTGTGGGCTCAAATGAGAGAGACCCAAGTCCAAAATTTTTTATTATATTTTATTTATTTATTTAATTAATTAATTAATTAATTAATTAAAATTTTTTATTATTTTTTTTTATTATTTTTTTGTAAAAAATTATTTTTTTTTTTCATTTTTTTTTTCGTTTTTTTTTTCCGGATCTAATTCTGATTGACATGATGAAATGCAATATGAAATGCTAAATGAATGCATGAATGAGGAGGGCAAATTTTGGGGTGTTACAGCTGCCCCTATTCAAACATCAGCTAACCCGAGTAGGATGAAAGCGAATAGCTTATCAGACAAACGGGGTGAGCTGTGATTGAATACCAAAGACAAACCGAAAATTTGTGCTCCGAGAATACCACAAAAACGCGGAAATACACCGCGTTGTTTATCTTTTTCCGATCCTCTGGCTTAATCTGGAGTTTCGATCCTCTGGCTGAACCTATACTCAATTTAGTCCTCTGGTCGGATATTAATTTTGATCCTCGGGCTGGATACGATTTTGATCTTCTGGCTAGATCTTCTTCGATCTTCTGGCTAGATCTCCTTCGTTTCGATTCTCTGGCTGAATCTATTTCCTTTGATTCTCTGGCCGAATCTACTTCGATCTTCTGGCTAGATCTAAATTGTTGCGATTTTCGATCTTCTGGCTAGATCTTCTTTGTTTCGATTCTCTGGCTGAATCTATTTCCTTTGATTCTCTGGCTGAATCTACTTCGATCTTCTGGCTAGATCTGAATTGCTTCGATTCTCTGGCTGAATCTATTTCCGGTCTTCGGGCTAGACCTGACTTCGATCTTCTGGCTAGATCTGGATTGTTTTGATGATAAATTCCCATCATTAGGATCCCGCATCTGAGGCATGCGTTGGTTGACCCTCTTTTGATATCTACACCCAACCTTCATATTAGATATGCAGCTTCGAGAATATTACACTTTTGGGCTTCGTACATATTCTTCGGGCTAGAACATGTTGTAACGACTCCTCAATTAGACTTGCTGGGGAAATAAAGCTTGTAGGCGACTTCATTGGGGAATCTTCAAATTGAGCCTTAGGCTGGCTTACTGGAACACGATTCTCAGGCTGAATCTTCGAAATGACCCTTAGGCTGGATCACTGGAACATGATTCTCAGGCTGAATCTTTGAAATGACCCTCAGGCTGGATCACTGGAACACGATTCTCAGGCTGAATCTTTGAAATGACCCTCAGGCTGGATCACTGGAACACGATTCTCAGGCTGAATCTTCAAAATGACCCTCAGGCTGGATCACTCACGCTTGATCCTCTGGCTGTATCTTCAAAATGACCCTTAGGCTGGATCACTCACGCTTGATCCTCTGGCTGGATCTCATGACCTTGGTTGTAAAGTAATTCTTCAGTCTGCTTGGAAGAACCTGTTTATCAGCTTATGTGTATGCTTGATATGATATGCATGCGAATGCAAATGCTATGCATGGTGTAAAAGAAAAAAGAAATCTGCTAGGGGAAGCAAACTCCGGTAGGGAACAGATCGCTGTATCAATCCTTGAATGCTCTGTGGGGAATGATCCGTCTGCCGGGACCAATGAGCCACCAAAAATAAATTGGCTGCTTGAAAAGTCGACCTTGCGGGGGGAGTATCGACTATGGAAACTTGGTTCGGCGAGGCTCTGTGAGGAGAGTCTGTGGGGAAAACACTTCCTGGGGAAATGTCGTAGGAAACGACCTTTGCTGGGGATATGAACTTGCTAATCGTCCTCTAGCTGGGGATTAACAAATCTGTTAAAAATAATCTGCTGGGGATGAGATGAACACTGGGAACACCACCCTCTTGTCCGTTGGGTATGCAACCACTCCGCTGTTGCTAGGAAGATACAGTCTGACACCGTCAACTCCGCTGGGGATATATAGTATGGATATTGTCAACTCTACTGGGGATAGACAGTCTGGATACAGTCAACTCTGTTGGGGATAGACAGTCTGGATACTGTCAACTCTGTTGGGGAACATGCTCTGCTGAGGAGAGACTTTGTCAACCGCTTGGGGATGAGGATTCATGACTTGGCATCCGGTTCCTGTGACCTGCAACAAAAAATACACGTATGCCTCGGGGGAATAACTCGGTTTGAATTCACCGTTCGGGATTAAGCACATTCAAAGCAATTTTAAATGTTTTCCTGTGCAAATCATCTGCAAAAGCCACCATTATGTCCATATGCAATATGTTTTATAAAAAATTCGGACATTTTTGCAAACAAACTGATAAATGAAAAATAAAGAGGCTCTTTAACTGAATTATTCGACTCTTACTGGGGAGAAAATTTGTGCCAGGAATAGGCGAGGGTATCAGGAAGCTGATCCCTGAAAAGAGGTGATCGCTATAAAAAAAAGAACTATCCTAATGGCAATGGGGATACGGGGTCCCACTGAGTTTCGACTCTGCTATGACTCGTATGTCCTCAAGACGCTCTGCTCATCTTGCTTTCTGAAGTGGATGATTAGTCGATCTTTAACCTTCGAAGATTGCCGGATTGAATGAAATGGTGATATAACACTGATGAACTCAGATCACAGTCATTCACTTATTCCCTAACTTTTGCCTGGATCGCCCCCTTTTCGGGTTTTCAATCCACCGGGATACCCATTTTTGCCTGAGCCGCCCTTTTGGGTTTTCGACTCACCGGGTGTACTTTTTTTTTTTTATATCCCTAATTTTTGCCCGAACCTCTTTATTCTTTTTTTTTTGTTCGTCGGGATGCCCCTTTTTTGCCTGGACTATTCTTTTTACTGTCCAGCGGGTCTATTTTATGCGAAGTATTTTTTAACCGCGTCTGAGTTAATAGGGGACGGGAATCCTTCGCCCTCCATGGTTGTTAGCGTCAAAGCTCCGCCATAGAAAATCCTTTTAACCACGTACGGACCCTCATAGTTCGGTGTCCATTTGCCCCTGTGATCTGTGTTGGGAGGAAGAAATCTTTTGAGTACCAATTCACCGACTCGATACTCCCGAGAGCGCACTTTCTGACCAAATGCTTTCTTTATTCGTCTCTGACCGAGATACGTCAATTCTGGGTACGTAGTTCCAGCATAGCACCATTTCCCTGTTGGTTTGATTGATGACCAAAGCTGAGTCCCCGTATACATCCAGGGATTTAATCTGTATTTTGACGGCTTCCTCAAGTCTTACGATACAAGCTTCGTATTCGGCTTCATTGTTGGTGCAGGGAAAAGTTATTCTGGCACCAAATGGCATATGAACTCCCTTCCGATGTGATCAACACTACACCAACTCCGCGACCATTGACGTGGACCGCCCCATCAAACATCATAACCCATTTGGATTCAGGATCAGGCCCCTCCTCCGGGAGTGGTTCCCCTCAATCTTTCGATTTGAGAAACATGATGTCCTCATCAGGAAAGTCAAACCTCATAGGTTGGTAATCATCAATCGGTTGCTCTGCAAGATAGTCTGACAAGACACTTCCCTTGATGGCTTTTTGTGAAGTGTATTGGATGTCATACTCTGTTAATATCATTTGTCACCTAGTAACCTTTCCGGTAAGTGATGGCTTTTCAAAAATATACTTGACTGGATCCATTTTTGATATCAATAGAGTCGTGTGAGTCAACATATACTGTCTTAGTCGGCGAGCAGCCCATGCCAAAGCGCGGCAAGTTTTCTCGAGCAATGAGTATCTTTGTTCACAGTCGGTAAACTTTTGCTAAGGTAGTATATTGCATGCTCTTTTCGACTTGACTCGTCATGCTGACCGAGCACACAACCCATTTACCTTTCTAACACAGTCAAGTACATGATCAACGGTCTTTCCTCTCGGCCTGTAGACTGGCCCCGATCTTGATCTCTTTCTTGTCGTCTTCGGTACCAACGTTGATGGTCTCAACCACCTCCTGATAAGGTGTAATAGCTCGGTCCTCCTGTTTCAACAATTTGGTTAACCCTTCAGGCAATTCACAATCTTCCTCAGCCCCTTCTTCGGCTTGATAGATAGGATTGTCGAAGTCATACTTGGCCATAGCAGTGTCGTTAGCAGTGAGATCCGGGTGGTCGGCTCTGCATGATGGAGGATCATGCTTTACCTTAGAATGAGAGATTTTTTTTTTGAAAGAAAGGAAAAACGAAAAAAGAAATATTGCCATTAATTTTTTGTAAAAAGTAAAAAAACTGAAAGAAAGAGAACACAAAATTGTTTGCAAAAGCCGTCCTTTATTGATGATAAAAATAATTGCGAAATGTAACTAAATGGATGGCCCTACAAATGAGCCGTTACACCTTGGGCAAAGTTTGAGACTTTATTATGCATGTAATAAAGGAAAACAATAAAAATCACTCTTTCAGCAGAGTAACCCGAACGGTTTTTTCAGACGACCAATTGTCGAGCTTTTCTCCCGGGACACACGGGCGAATCCAGCTATCTAAGTCACAGTCGTTGTCAGCCTTGTCTTCATCTGCAGCATTGACGACGTGGGGAGAAACCAAACCCCCACCGGAGAAAGTACCGACTTCATTCTTCTGAGATCCCGGAGCATACCCCAATCCAAACTTGTCTTCTTTGATGACTGGCTCCACAAATTTGCCCCAGCCTTGGGCATTACCAGCCTTAACCACTTCAACAGCTTGTCTGTATGAAGAGATAGAAGTCCCGACCTTCTCAAACTCAGGTGAAAAGACAGCTTCGGGCGCGACCTCATTGATGTTTGTAGTTTCGAAGCCCTGACACAGCATCTCATGCATCTCGCCATCCATCTCTACATACTTAAATGTAGACAGGTGGCTAACAAAAATATCCTCTTCACCACATACAGTGACGATCTGACCTTCTAGTTCATATTTGAGCTTCTGGTGGAGGGTAGAAGTAACAGCACCGGCAGCATGAATCCAAGGCCGACCTAGCAGACAGCTGTAGGCAAGCTGGATATCCATCACATAAAAGGTGCTCTTGAACACCTGCGGTCCAATCTTAACTGGCAACTCAACTTCGCCAAAGACAGCTCTCTTAGAGCCATCAAAAGCCCTCGCAACTAAGTTACTTGGCCTCAGGATGATGCCATCACAATCCAACTTCATTAAGGCTTTCTTTGGAAGAACATTCAGAGAAGAGCCTGTATCAACCAAAACATGGTAAAGCACCACCCCTTTGCACTCCATTGTGATATGCAAGGCTTTGTTGTGATTCCTGCCCTCAGGTGTCAGGTCATTATCGGTGAAACCTAGCCCCCGGCTAGCGTTTACATTGGAAACTACCGACTCCAGCTGGTTAACAATTATCTCCGGTGGAACATAGGCCATATTCAGTACTTTCAATAAGGCTGCTCTGTGCGCCTTAGAGCACAGCAATAGTGAGAGAATGGAGATCTTTGAGGGTGTCTGATTTAGCTGGTCGACTACCTTGTAGTCACTTTTCTTGATAATCCTCATAAACTCATCCACTTCCTTCTCGAATGCGGTCTTAGGAGGATCTTCCTCAGTAGTAACCTCTTCGGTGGATACCTGTTTCCCTTTAGCCTTGGCAGCTGCCTCGGCTTCAGCATTCGCGCGTAATGTTGATGGTGCAAATAGGCGTCCACTGCGAGTGAAGCCACCAACCCCTCCAACATTGTCTACAGCGGAGCTACCAATGTCAATGTCTTCTTTGTTAACTTTCTGCCCCTGGCAGTAGATATCAGCCCCATAGTGCCACGGGATAGCACTGTCTTTCTCATACGGAACAGGTCCTGGTACCGTGATGGTGATTAGACCAACCAAAGTCGGTTGAGGGATGTCAGAGTAAATTGCGACTGGTGCTGAACTTTCGATGTTCACCGCTGCTGGTTCTGTACTTTCTGGGAAATATATTGTTGTCGGAGCGAGTCTCTCGGGAACATATATTTCTTCAGGAGTGAAATAAAACGTCACCGTTGATACATCATTCTTCACCGGACGGGCCTGATCGAACTGAAGACAACCTTCATCTATCAGCTGCTGAATACCCCTTCTCAAACTGTCACATCCGTTTTCGACAGCTTGACAATTTCTGCATTCTTCCCCACAGCCCGGGAAAATCTGTCCTTTTAGAAGTCGGTCTTTAACCACCGATAGCAAAGTCTTCACCTTAGTCACATCAGAAACCAAATTCAAAGTTTCCCCACTATCAACAGCATTAATCCTCTGCCCGCCGTGAGCCGGCATCGGGTTCTGGATAACATTAGGCACCGGAGCAAAATTGATAGCCTGGGCATCTCTCAAATCTTGTACCTTTAACTGGAGAGCCTTGCAATTATCTGTAGTATGGCCAGGTGCGTTGGAATGAAAAGCACATCTGGCGTTGACATCATAACCTCTAGGCAAATTATTGGGATCGATTGGTGGGGCCAGAGTTCTCAACGTAACCAGATTCATGTCAATCAGCTTGGGAAGTAATACTGAATAAGGCATTGGGATTGGCTCGATGACCCGGTCCGTTTGCCTTGGACGTTGTTGATAGTGTCGCTGCTGACCCGGATTACCTCCTTGTTGTTGATTGTTGTACCTGGGTTGTTGTTGCGGATGATATTGCGGTTGAGGAACAGGTGTTGGAATAGTGATTGCGGCCACTTGATCTTGATAATAATTAGGGCGTCCTCTACCCCTGCCTTTGCCGGCATACACAGCGCTTGTCTCGCCTTCTTTTCTTCGTTGACCGTTACCAGCAAACGGTCTCTTGGGACCTGATGAGTTGGAAGCACTATTGTCTTGAATTCGGCCCATCTTCAACAGACTCTCGATTCTTTCTCCAGCAATTACTATCTCTGCAAAGCTGATTGACGGGCAAGCAGCCAATCTCTCAATATAATTGCCTTGAAGAGTGTTCATGAACATGTCCGCCATCTCCCTTTCAGACATAGGGGGTTGGACGGACGCAACAATCTGTCTCCAACGCTGAGCATACTCTCTAAAGGTCTCCTTGGCAGTCTGAGACATACCTTGCAACAAGGTCCGATTTGGAGCCATGTCCAAGTTGTATTGATATTGCTTGATAAAAGCCTCTGCCAAGTCTTTCCAGCTCTTGATGGTAGTACGAGACAAATGAGAATACCATTCACGAGAAGCTCCAGTTAGACTGTCTTCAAAATAGTACATCCACAGCTTTTCATCTTCCGTGTGAGCTCCCAACCTTCCCAGATAAGATTGGAGATGAGTGTGTGGGCAAGAAGCCCCGTTGTATTTCTCAAAAGTAGGGGGTTTGAACTTGTGAGGAATCCTTACTCCCTGAACCAGACCAAGATTTGTGACATCAAAGCCTAAGGAATTTTGAGACTCCAAAGATTTGAGCTTCTCAGCAAGCTCATCCATACGGCGAGTGGTCTCGAGGGCCTCGTCGTGCAAAGAAAATTGATCACACTGATAATCTTCAGTAACGGGGTGCCCGTTAATCCGAATTCCTTGATTCACATTGTACCTTCCGCCAATACCATTTCCAACATTCCCTGTGTTGCCAACATTACCCGGGTTTCCATCAGCATCTGCGTTACCCGCGTTACCAGTGTTCACAGGGTTATCAGCGTTCCCAGGGTTACCAGGGTTTCCCTCAGCATTTGGTATCTCCAAATCTGGATTGGGCCTCGGTTGCTCAACCAATTCCCTCAGCTTTTCTTGGTCTGCTGCCATACCAGTCATCAATGTCATGAACTGGTCCATCCTTTCACGCATATCAGCCAGCTCTTTCTGTACTTGGTCCATCGCTAGTTGTGGACGATTTTCCTTTGTTGAGTACCTGTGGACTCGCTTGGGACCAATAACTGCCTGATACAGGGAACAAACATTAGACACTGCGGTGACACCTGCAAAACAGACAAGGGTTAATATGCATGGTATGCGATGCACTGCTTGTTCAGTTTTAAGGCACCCCCGTTTTGAAAGGGAATACCCTGCAAATGAATAAGCATGAGATGTTGGATGCAAATATGCAGATGATGTTATGCAATGCAAAGGCATGTCAATCAGAATTGATGTATCTGCATGAACATCTGTCGGGTTGCACTGTCTGGAGAGAAATTAAGAGCACACCAAACAAAGGTCATGGGATGGGTCATGTTATCCTTAATATCAACCACCCATTTTGGTGGATTATGGTTTACACCTTATCAACACCCGAGTTCCATTGATATTAAGGATACCTGATCGGATTAACCATGAATCAAGGGTTTGTCGCAAGTCACGAGCATGGAGTTTAGGTTAAGAACCACCCAAAAGGAGTGTACTAAGGTTTAAACCTGCCAAACATGTTCTACAAAAGGTTCCCATAGTCATAATCCCATCCTTCGGATATTATTAGAGGAACGACTACTCGTATTCCAATAATATTCTCAAGAGAGACTCTTATGAGTGTAGTATCGCGTAACAATCGTATCAAATCTTACATTTGAACGACTTTCGCACTACGTCCTACAAATAGGCCAAGATGGGTTTGGTAAACTAAGGTCCTTGGCTTCTTAGGTCTATATTGGAACAAGTAATGTCTAACCACAACTTACTTATGTGACATTATTGATCTCAACACGACCTCCACCAAGTAAATGGGCTTGCAAGTCAACTCGCTAAGGAATACTCCACACAAGTTGACAGGACTATGCCATTCTCCTATCTTAAGTGCACTCGAGTTCGGGTGTAGAACTCATCTCACAAAGATCACCAAGCAGCCATAGCCAGCCAACAGATACAACAATGATATATACACCATGCAATAAGGTAAAGCAGGTAAATAAATAACTGTACAAAAGCATGAACACCCAATAAACAAACAAACTACAAAAGCTAGGAGGGACTCGCTTAGGGAAGGTGGACCAGCAAGAGGTCAACTTCTTAGTCCTCAGCAGAGTCGCCAGCTGTCGCAACCTGAAAAATACAGTGCGAAAAAAAACAACAGGCGAAAGAAAAAGACAGAAGAGTCGCCACCGTGCGTTATTCATCCCAAAGGAGGGAAAGGAAACGCTCGAAGTAAACCTGAAAAAGGAAAGGACAAGACGGGGTCTCGCAACCAAATCTTGGGTTCGGGAGTCGGTTATGCGAAGGGAAGGTATTAGCACCCCTACGCATCCGTAGTACTCTACGGGATCCACTTTTGTAGTTCTTGTCTAAAGGGTGTGGGTTTATCTTGTGCTGTTTACCAAAAAAAAAAGGGTTAAATGAAAATGACTCGCGCGGATGTCGCATCCACTGCATACGTATCTCATCTGAATATGAGAATCAGAGTCTTCGTAGCTCGGCTACCTATGGGTTGGGGGGATGTGTGCTCGCTAAGACATCGCGTCTTATGCCTACGTATCTCATCTGGCCTGAGAATCAGAGCAAAACGTAGTTCGGCTAACTACGGGGTTATGGATTGGGTTTTGGGCGAACAACGTTACTACGCAATCTACCGGATGCTCGACCTCTGGAGACTTACTCGCCTGTAGTAGAAGGAGTTAGCGTGTTGCTTTGGGTTTTAGGGTTTGGGATGCTCAAGGGAAAAAAGGCAGTCCTTGACGAAGGAACCGCGCTACCTGCAGGGATATGAAAACAAAATACAAAACATGTATCTCAAAGTAAAATGCCACCAAGGGGCTCAAACGTTGCCTCCTATCGAGGTCTTCCAGCTAGGAAAGCAGTAAAATGTGGGAAAAATGTAAAAGTACCACGCGGATAAAGATCCGAAGTAACAACAATTAGAGGAATGGGAAACCCTGAGATCCTTCCAAGCTAATGCCATCAAAGAAAAGTGAGTCAGTACAGGTAATCGGAATGAACCTCCAGGGGTTATCCCACAAATAAAGTGGGAAACCACGCAAGTTATCCCTGCAAAAGTCATGTGAGCCCTCACAAAAATTCAACAAAAGGGTTAGTGAAACACCATAAACATTTTTTTCATGATCAACAGTATGGTTTCAAAAAACTCAAACCCTGTGGCATACATTTCAGAAATTAAACGGTTAAACATTCAAGGCATTGTTTATACATTCATATACATATTAAACCCATGGGCAAAGGTAATGGGAATAATGGCAAACCTGATTGGAGAGCTTGATTGAAATTGAGTTGCACCCGTGAGGTTTACAAAACAATCTTCAGGGTTTATGTGAGGCAGAGGTGATTCTGTGTAGTTGAGTTCCCTTTGGGGTTTGGAGGCTGCTCTGAACTCCGTTAGGTCTTCTCTCACTATCTTTTTCCTCAGGGTTTTGTTCCAAGGAAACCTCAGAGTATTTTGCTTCTCTTCAAAATCCCCCTTTGTTCTGTGTTCTCTCAGGTGAAGCCTTGGTATTTATAGACTGAATTTCATGGTTTTGTGGTCTCAAATGAGAGAGACCCAAGTCCAAAATTTTTTATTATATTTTATTTATTTAATTAATTAATTAATTAAAATTTTTTATTATTTTTTTTAATTATTTTTTTGTAAAAAATTATTTTATTTTTTTCATTTTTTTTTTCGTTTTTTTTTTTCGTTTTTTTTTCGTTTTTTTTTTTCGGATCTAATTCTGATTGACATGATGAAATGCAATATGAAATGCTAAATGAATGCATGAATGAGGAGGGCAAATTTTGGGGTGTTACAGAGTAGTCCTTAAAAAGTTGGCTTGAGATCCATCTGCTCAATGGAATTCCTTTTGGATTTAGAAATGTCACACAAGTATTTGTGGTTAGGCATTTCTATCTCTAATTTGGGTTCGAGAAGCTGAGGACCGTAGAACATTTACCCCCTCTTGGCCTATTTAGGACGTAGTGCGGAGACTGTTCAAGTGTAGACATGATAATAGTTGTTACGTGATACTACACTCAAACGAGTTTCTCTTGAGAATATTATGGGTCGATGAGTCAGTCGTCTTAACCTGTAATATCCGATAGATGGAATTAAGACTCTAGGAACTTTTCAGAACATGATCTACATGTTTTATCCTTAGTTCACTCCTTTGGGATGGTTCTTACCCAGACTCCATGCTCGTGACTTACAACAAACCGTTGATTCTTGGTTGATCCAATCAAGTCTTGTCAATGTAGCGGGAAATTCATGATCGTCAAGCTATTGACAAGCTAGATATCAAATAATAAGAGTCGCCATCGTGCTTTTATTGTTTCCAAGGGAAAAGGGAAAAAGTACGAACAAAACCCAAAAGTAAGAAGCTTTCAAATCAAAACTAATAAAATGTCAGAGATCACAGGTAAGGGGGTTGGTTACACAGAGGGAACGTGTTAGCACCCAAAGTGTCCTAGGTACTCCTAGGGAGCCCTTTTTGTGTGCATATGTATTTTGTACAAAGTGATGTTTATAAATAAATAGAATGGGGGGATGAGAAAAGAATTCATTAATTATATTTTTGTGTTTGATAAGACCTTCGGTCTTGTGCCTACGTACCAACATAAAAATGAGGGATCAAAACCTCGTAGTTCATGATACAAATTTCAAAATGGATGTATTGTTTTTAACAAAAATTAAGTTTGAAAGGTACAAAGGCCTAAAAATGGTTTGAATGAGTTAGTTCTTTTTGGCTTTTTGAAAGTTTAAGTCAGGTATAGTTAAGTCTATTTACAAGTTTGATTTAAGAAAAGAAGTTTGAAAATGCAATGGCATAAGGCCAAAGTTTCTATCATTTTGCAAAAGTGGTCAAAGTTTAAAACAAAAATAATTCACACAAATAAGATTTTGAAAAATGGAGGGAGAGATTTTGAAATTAAAGAAATAGGGAGGAGATGAAGAGACTATCCTATGTACAGAATTAAAAGTTTAGAGTTGAAAAGATCTGACCAAATGGGTTGCAATCCAATAGACAAGAATGTCAATAGAAACCCAGAATTCCCTTGGACTTTTAGAATCAAGCAACACACAAATGCACAATTATATTATCTTGAAGAGCAAGGCATCAAATAAATATGGCCACATCTAAGCTTATCCATTCCATGATCTTCTCCAAAATAGCCCATGTAACAGATGAATTCCACAAGTCACAGTTTCAAAATAACAGCTTCACAATGATCATGTTGCAGATGAACTTAGAGATGTCTTCAAAGATGCATCAAATGAAGTTTCAAATTGCAAGAACTTGGTTCTTCAACATGTTGGCATTGGCCAAGTCCTTTGGCATAGAAAGGTTGCCTAGATTCTAAGTCCATTTGTCCAAGATCAAGCCTACAGTCCACACAAAAGTCTTTTAGGGTTTTTTGTTGTTATTATGTACATTAATGGTCAAAGACCACACAAACAAGCAAAGTATACACAAACCAAATATATCACACAATATGGTCCAAATGGACAAAGTGAAAATTACATTAACATACACAATTAGAATGATATGAATAATAGCAAATGAAATAGAGTTCTAAAAGTAAATTGCATTAAAGTAAAGGCTTGAAATTAAAAGTTAGTAGTTAATAGGTTAGAAGTTAGTATTGTTTTACTTTTGCTTTTCATCTTAAGACATTCTTTGGAGAACACTCAACCTACTTATCACAAGCATGAATCCTTGAGCCAAAACATCTTCCAAAGGAAGCAAAGAAGGCCAAGTTTCCACAAAATACCATGAAAGAGGGGAGACTTACAATCTCACTAACTAGAATGCTTATGCCTTTTATGTCACAAATTCAGCGCTATGTTAAGCAATCGTAATTGAACTTATGTAGAAGTCATAACTATTTTAGGCCGAGGAATAGAATTTTGGTGTTAATGCATGTTAGAGACATATTATAATGGACAATGCTCATGAAACATACCACACAAAAAAAGAATATGCAAAAGGTGTGGCCTAATCTCATCCATACTGTCATACGGTGAACTGGACTTTATTGGATTTGTAATCGCAATGTCGCGGTTAGCAAGAGTCGCCACCGACTTTTCTTTTATCCCATAAGGAAAGGTGGAAAAGAACAGGAAAGACCTTAATTTTAAATTCTTAGGTTCGGGAGGTACTTTATACAAAGGGAAGGTATTAGCACCCTTTGTATCCATGGTTATCCATGGGCTCTTAATTGCTCAATCATTTATGTTTTCCTTGTTTGAAAAAAGGTGGTTGAGAAATGTGTGAAAAATGTTTTGAAAACGAGAATTTAACTTTGTAATGATTCTTGCATGAATGTATACAAAGTGGTTCTCTCGTATAGTTTTTTGAAAGTAGTTTAGAAAAATATAACTCGGCAATGATCCTAGTACGGATGTATGCTAAGTGGTGATTTTCCAAAAGATGTTTGAAAGTTGTGAGGTGTGAAAAGTATTTTTTAGATTATGAACGAGCAATTAAGGTTATACCTGTCCGAGGTCTTTCCGGGCATTTCCTATCCTTATGAGGGTAAGACTGTCCTTACTATTGAGAAGTAAGTAGTTTTCCCTTGGGATGTTTAAGGGTCATCGTAGGGTCATCGATAGGTCATTGAAGGCAACAGTTGTGAGGATACCTTAGCATTCGAAGGGACTATCATCATTTAACCGTAGGCTATACCGAAGGGTCATCGAGGGACAAAATTGTATTTTCGAAGGCAACATCCGAGGGACTATGATGATTTTACCGAAGGGTCTCTGCTAAGGATATCCCCATGTTCGCGGGACATGACCGTAATATCGAAATCGTGGGGGGAATAAAGAGAGGTCCGATATTGTTTATTTAAAGTCCGGATTTTAACAATTAATTAAATAGCCGTAATCAGTTAGGTAATTAGGTCCACAATAAATCAATGAAATCAATACATTAAAAATCAAGCTTGGTGATTCAAGATGAATCTCCATATTAAACTTGGATCATTCCAAAAGCCATCTCCTCAAGAATGTCCACACCTAAAGCGGCATGCCTAGCCGGTTATTTCTTTGGAAGTATGCTAGCTTTTACATCATGCAACACACGGATTAGAGCATTGAGGCAAAATACAATTGGAAATTGCCCCATAAAATAAATATAACAATCAGAAATTTAAGCCAAATAATGCAGAATCATGATTAGATGAACATAAAATGGACAACAAAGAGACAAAACAGCCACTGTCCCCTTCGCCTCTGCTTCGCCTAGCGAAGGCTCAGCGAAGGCTCGCTGCAGGCTCGCCTAGCGATGAGCTAGCGAGCGGCCACGGGTTTGGAATTTGAGAACAGCATGACTTCAACCTGCGGCATGGCTTATGGCATCCAACACATAATTATATGGTTCAGCATTCACGATATTCAGGCACACTTAAATTCACATGCAAAACTTCGAATATGTTTATGAATTCAACTATAGTATCACATGCAAGTTAAGAACATGAAGCGGTACCACATGCCAAATGAGAACACAAAGCGGTATCACATGCAGATTAAGAACCTAAAGAGGTACCACATGCAAGATAAGAACTTAAAGTGATAATCACATGCAAATTAAGAAAAGAAAGCGATAATAGTGATGCAAACCTGTTTGCAATCGAATTGCAACCTTGAATTGGCGAGCCGGATTGAGTTAGGCGGCGGTAGCTTCGGAGCGGGTAGCGGCCTTCAGGGTTTCTTCACTCGGACTTCTAAAGTAGCCTCAGGGTTTTCGTGCCAGGGTTTCCGTCCGTCTTCCTCTGTTTTTCGTCCGTCTATGTGTGTTCTTTTTCGTGGCAGAGGAGCAGGTATTTATAGTAGTGGTAGTGGTGACCTAATGGGCTTAAAATGAGGTCCAAAAATTCAAATTCTCGCAAGCTTCGCTAGGCGAAGGAATTGCTCGCCTAGCGAGCAAGCTAGGTTTGGGCTTTTTCTGGACCTGATGCTTCGCTGGGCGAGTGGCATGCTGAGATGTTCGCTAGGCGAAGGGACTGCTCGCCTAGCGAGCAAGCTATTCTGGGCCGCTTGTGGATTGGGCCTGTCGTGAGCTGGGCTTTTGTCCATTTGATATCAATGCCTTGCAGAACAAGTCAGAGGGTCTTGGAAAATGCTTTGTAGTATCAATGGGCAAATTTTGGGGTATGACAGCTGCCCCTGTTCAATATTCTTGAACCGAGAGAGTAGAATGGTATGTGCCATTCATGATCTGGAGGTGAAAGATTATTGAACACTAGAATGCCCCAAAAATTTGCGATTGTCAATCAGGAGCTAGTCTTGATGGAGATGGGCTTAGAGATGCCATCCAGGAAACCTGATGAGGAGATTTCCAGATTGTGTCGTACGTTAGACGATATCTGGAGACATGGGTGTCACACCGGGTCGTACATCAGACCGTATAGTGAATCATCCATCATACTGTTGACTTCGCTGGGGAGTCAGAGTATGTTATACACTGCTGGGGATAAGGGATCAGAATGGATCGTATATTAGACCGTGTCTGAATACCAGAGTGAGTTATTCATTAGGCGGATGACCTTGCTGGGGATGAAAGATCAGAATGGATCGTACGCTAGATCGTATCTGAGTTGCAGAATGAGCCGTACGTTAGGCTGAAGCTGCTGAAAAGGGAGTAGTCGTATACTAGACTACCATTCAGGAATGTACCTGTCCGAAGGTAGCACCTGAGCAAGGGAGTAGCCGTATACCAGACTACCATTCAGGAATGTACCTGTCCGAAGGTAGCACCTGAGCAAGGGAGTAGCCGTATACCAGACTACCATTCAGGAATGTACCTGTCCGAAGGTAGCACCTGAGCAAGGGAGTAGCCGTATACCAGACTACCATTCAGGAATGTACCTGTCCGAAGGTAGCACCTGAGCAAGGGAGTAGCCGTATACCAGACTACCATTCAGGAATGTACCTGTCCGAAGGTAGCACCTGAGCAGATAAAGGTCTAACTTGGTCGTACATTAAACCTTACTTGAGTTGTTGAAGATCAGAGTGGATCGTACGTTAGATCGTATCTGAGCTGGAGGTCCAAATGGATCGTATGTTAGACCATATGGGGGTTGCTGAGAGTGAGCCGTACGTTAGGCTATATGTTAGGCTGTATTTGATAATCTTTGTTGTATTTGCAATGAATATCCGGGGTGGGCTTAGAGATGCCACCATTGGGAAGATGGCAGAACGTTCGTCAGATGGATTATATCTGAGAGCTGTATTCGAACCTTGAATGTGATCAGAAGGATAATCAGCCTGAAAGTAAAGTTAGTTTCATGCGATGTCATGATGCATGAGATGCAAATGTTGCATGCATGCGGACCTGGTATTCATGTGTATGCATGTATATGTTATGAAATGATGTAAAGTGTATGATGCGGAATGAAGTAAATGTGAGCGTTGTATGCAGGTATGTAGTATGAAATGATGTGATGAATGCATTAGGCGTCTGAAACATTCTTCCAGGGGACTCTACGGGGGAGATAGATCTCGAACTTCTGGTGGGAGATATTTGTATTGATGACCCTTTCTTAGCTGGGGGATGTGTTCCGTCCAACGGGGCCTGGCTGGGGATAGAAGGGATGACCTTTCGGTATGGCGGTGCCGACCTCTTCTGGGGAATAATTGGCGTTGCCGGGGAATCGAATTAGCAACGGACTCATTGGAAAGCATGGTTAGACCTTTTCCTTGGTCCTGAAGTCTTGTAGTGATTGCTATTGCTATTTTAGACAGGCATTTTTGGTAAACATTGATCATATTCAAATGCATAAATCAATTCAAATGAAACCAATGGACGTTTACGCAAACAAAACAGAGAACGTAAAACAAAAGCATCTTTTTGGAAATGAAATTGTATTGATGTTGAAAGAGGGCCTATAAACAGGCAATTTATGTACAAGGAGACAGAAATCCTAGTAAGAGGAAATTGTCAAGAAAAAGAGAAAGCTATGCAGAAGAAGTCCTATTGATTTTAATTCCAATACTGTCATCATGTCCTCAAGCATCTTATCTCCTGCTGTCGGATAAAGGTGATTGGCTTGTTCAGTCCCTTGAACTTGGTTGAAGCTGACAGAGAACGGGACATAGTCATACGCTTTAATCCCTAATTTTTGCCTGGACCGCCTTTTCAGGTTTTCAGTCCACCAGGATACCCATTTTTGCCCAAGCCGCCTTTTCAGGTTTTCGACTTGCCGGGTGTACATTTTTATATGTTTATCCCTAATTTTTGCCCGAACCCTCTTGGTTCGCCGGGATGCCCTTACTTTTGCCTAGGTACGTCGACCTAGCGGGTCTCTGTTATGCGTAGTATTTTTTAACTATGTCCGCGTTCATAGGATGCGGGAGGTCTTCGCCATCCATTGTAGCAAGTATCATGGCTCCACCGGAGAATACCTTCTTAACCACAAATGGCCCTTCGTATGTGGGAGTCCACTTGCCTCTGGGATCCCCTTGTGGTAGAATGATACGCTTGATCACCAAGTCGCCAACTTGATACACCTGTCTCTTGACTCTTTTGTTAAATGCTTGGGTCATGCGCTTCTGATATATCTGCCCGTGACAAACAGCCGCAAGTCTCTTCTCATCAATCAAATTTATCTAATCGAGTCGAGTCTGAATCCATTCATCTTCATCTAAGCCCGCTTCTTTCATGATTCTTAGAGAGGGAATCTGGACTTCCACTGGTAAAACAGCTTCCGTTCCGTAGACTAAAGAGAAAGGAGTTGCCCCTGTCGAAGTGCGTACTGAAGTGCGATAACCATGGAGAGCAAATGGTAACATCTCGTGCCAGTCTTTGTACGTTACTGTCATCTTTTGTATGATCTTCTTGATGTTCTTATTAGCAGCCTCCACGGCGCCATTCATCTTTGGCCGGTACGGAGAAGAGTTATGGTGCTTAATTTTGAACTGCGTGCAGAGTTCAGTAATCATCTTGTTGTTCAAATTAGTACCATTGTCAGTGATAATCCTTTCAGGGATGCCATACCGACAAATAAGGCTATTCTTGACGAACCGTGCCACCACATTCTTGGTGACAGAAGCGAATGAGGCTGCCTCTACCCACTTCGTAAAGTAATCAATAGCGACAAGAATGAAGCGATGTCCATTAGAAGCCGTGGGTTTAATCTCTCCAATCATATCGATGCCCCACATTGCAAAGGGCCAAGGAGCTGTTAACACGTTCAATGGAGCAGGGGGCATATGTACTTTGTCCGTATAGATCTGGCACTTGTGACAGGTTCTGGAGTGATGGTGGCAATCAGTTTCCATGGTAGACCAATAATACCCTGATCTCAGAATCTTCTTGGCCATTGTATGTCCATTAGAATGAGTCCCAAAAATACCATCATGCATGTCTTCCATAATCCTTTCTGCTTCCTTTCTATCCACACAGCGATGCAGAGTCGAGTCATGATTACGTTTGTATAACACTCCATTACTCAGAAAGAATTTAGCGGAGAACTTCCTCAGGAATTTTCTGTCCTTGATGGATGCCCCTTCAGGGTATTCCTGAGCTTCTAAATATCTTCTTACGTCGTGGAACCAAGGTTTCTCCTGTACCTCCTCAGTGTCAAGTTCATAACAGTGTGCTGGTTCATCTAATCGTCCAATGGTAATCATGGGAGCTTCACCGTCCCATCTGACTCTGAACATAGATGACATGGTAGCTAATGCGTCTGCCAACTGATTCTCCTCTCGTGGAATATGTTCAAATGTAATCTCTTCAAAGTATGGGATTAATGTCATCACCCGCTCTCGATAAGGGATGAGATTTGGATGTTTAGTCTCCCATTCTCCGTTGATCTAACTGATTACCAAGGCCGAATCTCCGTACACACTCAAAAGCTTGATTCGCCAATCTATAGCAGCTTTGAGTCCAAAAATACATGCTTCATACTCAGCCATATTATTGGTACAATGAAAACATAGTCTAGCAGTGAGAGGCGTATGGTAACCCTCGGGAGAAATGAGTACAACCCCAACACCATGGCCCAACGCATTAGAAGACCCATCAAAGACCATAGTCCATCGGGATCCCAGTTCGGGTCCTTCATCCGGTTTAGGTTTTTCCTCATCAGTAACAAGCATGACATCCTCATCTGGGAACTCAAAATTCATAGATTGATAATCGTCCACCGCTTGATAAGCCAAATGATCAGCGAGCACGCTTCCTTTGATGGCTTTCTGGGTAGTATACTGGATGTCGTACTCTGTTAGGATCATCTGCCATCTCGCTATTCTTCCGGAGAGGGCAGGCTTCTCGAACATGTATTTGATGGGATCCATCCTAGAAATCAACAAAGTGGTATGATTCAACATATACTGTCTTAGTCGGCGAGCAGCCCAGGCCAAAGCACAGCAAGTTCTCTCGAGCAGTGAGTATCTTGTTTCACAGTCGGTAAACTTTTTGCTCAGGTAGTATATGGCATGCTCTTTTCGACCAGACTCGTCATGTTGCCCCAATACGCACCCCATTGAACCTTCTAACACGGTCAAATACATGATTAGAGGTCTTCCTCCAACTGGTAGTATCAGAATTGGAGGTTCCTGGAGATATTTCTTGATTTTGTCAAAAGCTTCTTGGCATTCGTCATTCCATATCATCTCTTGATTCTTCCTCAGTAATTTGAAGATGGGTTTACAGGTAGCGGTCAAGTGGGAGATGAATCGGGCAATGTAGTTCAAGCGTCCCAAGAAACCTCTGACCTCTTTCTCCGTACGGGGAACTGGCATTTCTTGAATAGCTCTCACTTTAGCCGGGTCAACCTCAATTCCTTTACCACTGATAATAAAGCCCAAGAGTTTACCGGATCTTACTCCAAAAGTGCATTTGTTCGGATTCAATCTCAACCTGTACTTCTTCAACCTTTCGAACAGTTTGTATAAATGATCGAGATGTTCCTCTTCAGTATGAGATCTAGCTATCATGTCATCCACATATACTTCTATCTCATGATGAATCATGTCATGGAACAAAACCACCATAGCACGCTGGTACGTTGCCCCGGCGTTCTTTAGACCGAATGGCATTACTTTGTAACAGAAAGTGCCCCATTGCGTCACAAACGTAGTTTTTTCCATATCCTCAGGTGCCATCTTAATCTGGTTATAACCCGAGAATCCATCCATGAATGAGAATATTTTATGTTGAGCGGTGTTATCTACCAGAACATCAATGTGCGGGAGTGGAAAGTCATCTTTGGGACTCGCTTTATTCATATCCCTGTAATCTACGCACATTCGCACCTTACCATCTTTCTTCGGTACTGGTACCACATTAGCAACCCATTGAGGATAAGAAGTAACGGCTAGGAAACCGGCATTAAATTGTTTCATAACCTCGGCTTTGATTTTCTCAGACATTTCAGGACGCATGCGGCGAACCTTTTGTTTGACGGGACGACAGTCTTCCTTCGTAGGCAGCCGATGCACCACTATATCAGTATCCAGCCCGGGCATATCTTCATAAGACCAGGCGAAAACCTCTACATAGTCATGTAACATCTGAATCAATCTTTCTTTGACACGGTTTTCCAAACCTGCTCCTATTTTGACTTCTTTTCTATCCACTTCAGTACCTAGATTTATGACTTCGAGTGACTCTTCATGCGGCTGTATAGTCCTTTCCTCTTGCCGTAATAGTCTGGCAAGCTCTCCAGGGACTTCACAATCTTTCTCACTTCCATCTTTGGCTTGATAGATTGGATTTTCAAAGTCATAATGAACAGTAGCGGAATTATTATCAATAGGATCCAGAGTGGATACGGATCTGCAATTTGTTACGTGAGTGTGTGTAAGAAAGCATAGCTTGTTCGAAAGACGACAGGAAAAATAAAGAGCGCAATATTTGAATGCGAAAAGGTCCATGGATTTATTGAATGTGAATATGCTTATGAAATGACAAAACCCTTAACAAATTAGCTATTGTGCCCCGGGCATAGACACAATGCTTTAAGGAGTTCAATTGAAAAATTAAAATTTGCAATACTAAATGGACAATAACAATTACTCCTGACTAAAGGAGATCGGGATAGTGTCTTCAGCCTGCCAATTGTTGGGTAGATCCAGCTATCCAGGTTGCAATCACTGTCAGCATCTTCTACAGCATTGATTTGATCTTTGACTATCTTTTCAGAGCTAAATCCCAGACCAGATTTATCAGACTTGTATGGTATGTTGATCAGTTGACCCCAGCCGGTACGGCCACCATCTTCAACCACAGCTTGAGCGTCCTTCAGGGAAACCATGGCAGGAGAAACTCGAATAACCTCGGGCCCAAGGGGAGTTGGCTTAAGGACAGGACTAGGCGGAGGAACCACTTCAAATGACTGAGACGGAGTTTCGAAGAATTCACCATCCATCTCAACGTATCTGAAGGTATGCACACTACTGACAATGTATTCTTCTTCCCCACATACAGTGATAATCTTACCCTCTATTGGATACCTCAGCTTTTGATGGAGAGACGAAGCTACAGCACCTGCCTCATGAATCCAAGGGCGTCCCAGTAAGCAGGAGTAGGCAGGACGAATGTTCATTACATAAAAGGTAGTGTTGAAGACTTGAGGTCCTATCTTGATAGGGAGAACAACTTCACCGTGGACAACACTCTTAGCACCATCGTAAGCCCGCACCACAATGTCACTAGGCTTCAGTTCAACGCTCTTGCAGTCAAGTTTCTCGAGTACGGCTTTCGGTAACACATTCAAAGAAGAGCCATTATCGATCAACACATGAGACAGGGTGATCCCTTTACACTCAATGGAGATATGCAGGGCTTTATTGTGGTTCTTTCCCGCTGGCGTCAGGTCAGCATCAGAAAAGCCTAGGCCATTGTCAACAGCCAAGTGAGCAACATAGTTTTCGAACTGATCGACAGATGTTTCCTGAGGCACGTGAGCAGTCTTCAAGAATTTTACCAATGCATTGGCATGAGATTCAGAAGATAACAACAAGGACAACATCGAGATCTTAGACGGGGTATGCCCCAACTGTTCTACCACGTCAAAATCACTCTTGCGAATGATTTTCAGCACTTCTTCCATTTCTTGTTTGGCAACATCTTCAGGAGTAACTTCGACTGGTGTCTCTGACTGAGAAGGATTGACTGGTTCCTTTCCTCGAGTCTCAGGAGCTGGGGGTGAGATCTCTGGAGAGAAGATCCTTCCGCTTCGAGTAACTTTACTAGTCCCAACGATGTCATTAGGATTAGCAGAATCACCGACTTGCTTTACGCCATGGATGTAAACATCACCTCCATAGTTCCACGGAATGGCTTTGCTTGAAGAGTACGGTACTGGGCCAGGCGCAGTAATGATTAGGGGGGCTACCCTGGGCTCAGCAATAATCCACACCGGTACCCTGGGAGCAGTAATCTTCACCGGAACCTTGGACCTTGCAATCATAGATACTTCTTCCATAGGGTTTTCCGTCTTAGAAACCCTTTCAAAGAGAATTGTACGATCGTCCATCAGCTGTTGAATACCATTCTTCAATTTCAAACAGTCCTCGGGCCAGAGTATGCAGAGATTGCAATCTTCAGTACAACCTGGAAATAAACCAGCTTGCAATAAATTCCTCTTTATGATCGGGAGAGGAGATGTTAAGTCCGCTACAGTAGTAATGAGAGAATCGTCATCGAGAGCATTAACAGCCTTGTCATGATTAGGCATAGGAGCAGTGATGACATTAGGAGTCTCCGGAGGCTCGAACTCAATTTCCCCAGCGTCGATCATGTCCTGAATTTTATTCTTCAACAGCCAACAATCGTTTGTATCATGCCCGGGGCTATCGGAGTGATATGCACACCTGGCATTGGGATTATAACGAGGCGAAGCATGGTTGACATTTGCAGGGGGACCTCTGAGAGTGATCAGGTTTACCTTCAGCATGCTTTGCAGTGCTTGTGCTAAAGTCATATTGAGCTTGGTAAACTGCCTTCTTGGTCTGTCTTGTCTTTGCTGGAAGTTTTGAGCTGGCGGGGCTGCAATCGTAACTGCTCCAATGTCGTGGTCACGGTTTTTCTTGTCACGACCCTTTTGACCGTACACAGCATTTGATTCGTTCTTCCCCTGGTAGGACTTTTTGCTGCTTGTAGAGGTAGCTGCCTGTATCTTTCCACTTCGAAGGCCGCTCTCCACCCGTTCACCTGTCAGTATAAGTTCAGTGAAACCTGATGAAGAACTCCCCAGTAGATGGCTGTAGAATGGGCCAGTCAGGGTACCCATGAACAGGTCTACTAATTCTCGGTCAGTCATAGGGGGTTTGACTCTGCCAGCCAAATCTCTCCATTTCTGAGCATACTCTTTGAAGCTTTCTTTAGATCCCATAGCCATATTCTGCAACTGTAGCCGAGTAGGCGCTAGCTCAGAATTATATTGGTACTGTTTATAGAAAGCTGTTGCTAAATCAGTCCAGGTGCGGATGTCAGAGCTCTCAAGCTGATAATACCATTCCAACTGAGTGCCAGACAGACTCTCTTGGAAGAAATGGATCCACAGTTTCTTGTCAGTGGTATGCGGCTGAATCTTTCTCACATAAGCCCTTAGATGCATCTGAGGACAAGACGCACCATCGTACTTAGTGAAAGTGGGGATTTTGAATTTGCGGGGAATGGTCACATCGGAGACCAGACCCAAACTTTCGAAATCTAGACCAGGCGCCTTCTGACTCTCCATGGCTAGCATGCGTTCTTCCAGCAATTTGTATTTATCATCTCTTGGAGAGTACTGCTCATTCTCATACTCTTCATCATCATCCTCAGGGCTAGAGAAATCAGCATTCTCCTCCTCTGAATCATTCTCCGCCCCCTCTTCTGGACCATTCGGGATTCCAAATTTGATTCCGTAGCCTGTCCTTTACGCCTTCTGCCCGGGTTAATGAAGCTCACGGCTTTCTTGTCCTTCTTCTTTTCGGCCAAAAGAGCCTTCAGTTCCTCCTGCCCCTTGGATAAGCTTAGCATCATCTCCTTGAATTGAGCATTCTGAGTCTGGAGATCCTTGACAGTTTGTTCGAGATCCATTTTTCTGTTTAAGAGGCAGACCGTGAGAATATGGTCCTTTGGAATACCTGTTATGCAATGTTATGTTATGCGATGCAATGCATGAAATGTTTTCAAGGACTTTTGGGAATTTAACTTTGCGTAAGTTGCCAACAAGGGAGAAATGTTTATTGCTAAATTTTTTTTCAATGTTCATTACAAAAGGAATAATAATAAAATACAATGAAAACTCAAGTCTCCCAGGGGCGACTTCTTTTTGGGCGAAGATATGCATTGAGTCTTCGTTCCTCATTAAGCTGACTGGTGAGCTCTAGTACTTTCTTCCTTTCTGCATTGAACTGAGCTTCGAAAGTGTCTCTCTCCTCTCTCAACTGGGTCCAGGATCTTTTCAATTCCTCAACATCAGTAGGCATATCTGGATAAGGAATGATCTGGGAAGTACCTCCTTCAACCTCTGATTCCACAATCAATGGTCCGACTGCAAGATATGGCATGACAAGTTCACGAGCTCTGGCGCGTACCCATCTGAGATAAGGCTCCATAGGACTAGAATTTTTCTTTCCTAAATTGCTTCTTTTCACCATGCCCCAAGCTCGTACAAACCTTTGGCGGAGACCTTGAGAGTCATTGTCATAGTCAAACACTATACCTTGAATAATCATTTCATGCGGACCATCCCTTCGGGCATACCCAAACTGACGTAGGGCTAAGGCAGGATTAT
Organism: Lathyrus oleraceus; assembly: GCF_024323335.1. Taxonomy (NCBI): domain Eukaryota; kingdom Viridiplantae; phylum Streptophyta; class Magnoliopsida; order Fabales; family Fabaceae; genus Lathyrus; species Lathyrus oleraceus. The sequence continues at coordinate 48,840,755 of NC_066580.1, read as the reverse complement.
AAGTAATACCTTCTCTTATCCCCATGAGTGGTACATTAGGGAATTCTCCACAACGGTCGATGATGATAACATTTTCTCTGAGGTTAGAACACCACCGGATGTCTGAATGGGAGAGTGCCATTATCCTTTGAGACCATTTCAGATGTTGATCATTCTTCAAGATTGATTGAGGAAGGTGCGAAATAAACCACCTAGACAACAAAGGTACGCAGCACATGAGAGTCCCTTGTCTCTTCATAGTACGAGTGTGAAGGGAATGCAAGACATCTCCAAGCAAGGTAGGCACAGGGTTATGAGTGAGGAATATCTTAATAGCATTCATGTCTATGAATTGGTCTGGATTAGGGAATAGCACCAAACCATAGATTAGCAATGCTAGAACATCTTCAAAAGCATGGACATTCATAACTTTTAGGAATTCTCGGGCTTTACTTATCAGAAATTTGGCAAGTAAACCTTTCGTTCCACTCCTTGTTACCCAATTGGTCTCAATGTCAGACTTTGTCATGTGTAAAGTTGCGGCAACTTCTTCAGATTTTGGCATCTTTTCTAAACCACTTTAAGGTATTTGATCCAGGATAGGTATCCCAAGCAGCTGGGAGAATTCTTCTAATGTGGGTACCAACTGATAATCTGGGAAAGTGAAGCAATGATGCTTAGGATCGAAGAACTGGAATAGGACTCTCATCATATCTTCCTTGAAACCAGTGGTAACTAAGTTGAGAAGATGACCATGTTTCTTGTTGAACTGAGCATGATCGGGAAGTTCTGACACCAAATCCTTGAGTTGAGGAGAGATTGCTACAAGATTGATCCGGGTAGTCTTCCTGGAAGCCATAACCTGTTCAACAGAGCAAAGCTAAATTCCTAAGTCCTTGAAATGGTTAGTATGATGATGCTATGATGTTATGATGTTATGATGTTATGTAAGCACAGACATGTCACACAACAATCATTCCTAGGTTTTAGGGCTTGCATGAGTTCCACAGGTAAATACCCTCCCCACTGAAGTTTGGTTGGTTCAACCTGTCCTAGAATAGTAACCGGGTTCTAGAAGGATCTCAAATCATTGACCTTTCTTTAAGTCCACTTCAGTGCAACACCAAGTGGTTGACCGAAGCTTCCCTAAAGTCCAATCTCAAAGAGTGTAGTATCGAGTATCAACCAACCTCAGTCGGAACCGAAGCCAGTTATCTCACTACTTTCTAATGGCTAGGATGAGTCAACTAGGGTTCTAAAGGTCTGGTTAATGCTTTAATGACACCACGCGGAAGCCAAATTTTTCCTCAAGTAACATGAGGAACATCAGGACAACCAAAGTGTCACATTAACCGTAGCCATCATTTTAACCATTCCAGTATACGCCGGATAGTCGCGATGATCTATTGCTACTTACCTAAGGTACACTAGATCCGGGTGTAGGATCTTTCACTCAGACAATCCCTTAAAACGAAGAACAAATCAAAACATAAATGATTTTTAAGGTGGACCTCTCTTTATCGTCCCCAACAGAGTCGCCAGTTCTGTCATACGGTGAACTGGACTTTATTGGATTTGTAATCGCAATGTCGCGGTTAGCAAGAGTCGCCACCGACTTTTCTTTTATCCCATAAGGAAAGGTGGAAAAGAACAGGAAAGACCTTAATTTTAAATTCTTAGGTTCGGGAGGTACTTTATACAAAGGGAAGGTATTAGCACCCTTTGTATCCATGGTTATCCATGGGCTCTTAATTGCTCAATCATTTATGTTTTCCTTGTTTGAAAAAAGGTGGTTGAGAAATGTGTGAAAAATGTTTTGAAAACGAGAATTTAACTTTGTAATGATTCTTGCATGAATGTATACAAAGTGGTTCTCTCGTATAGTTTTTTGAAAGTAGTTTAGAAAAATATAACTCGGCAATGATCCTAGTACGGATGTATGCTAAGTGGTGATTTTCCAAAAGATGTTTGAAAGGTGTGAGGTGTGAAAAGTATTTTTTAGATTATGAACGAGCAATTAAGGTTATACCTGTCCGAGGTCTTTCCGGGCATTTCCTATCCTTATGAGGGTAAGACTGTCCTTACTATTGAGAAGTAAGTAGTTTTCCCTTGGGATGTTTAAGGGTCATCGTAGGGTCATCGATAGGTCATTGAAGGCAACAGTTGTGAGGATACCTTAGCATTCGAAGGGACTATCATCATTTAACCGTAGGCTATACCGAAGGGTCATCGAGGGACAAAATTGTATTTTCGAAGGCAACATCCGAGGGACTATGATGATTTTACCGAAGGGTCTCTGCTAAGGATATCCCCATGTTCGCGGGACATGACCGTAATATCGAAATCGTGGGGGAATAAAGAGAGGTCCGATATTGTTTATTTAAAGTCCGGATTTTAACAATTAATTAAATAGCCGTAATCAGTTAGGTAATTAGGTCCACAGGAAATCAATGAAATCAATACATTAAAAATCAAGCTTGGTGATTCAAGATGAATCTCCATATTAAACTTGGATCATTCCAAAATCCATCTCCTCAAGAATGTCCACACCTAAAGCGGCATGCCTAGCCGGTTATTTCTTCGGAAGTATGCTAGCTTTTACATCATGCAACACACGGATTAGAGCATTGAGGCAAAATACAATTGGAAATTGCCCCATAAAATAAATATAACAATCAGAAATTTAAGTCAAATAATGCAGAATCATGATTAGATGAACATAAAATGGACAACAAAGAGACAAAACAGCCACTGTCCCCTTCGCCTCTGCTTCGCCTAGCGAAGGCTCAGCGAAGGCTCGCTGCAGGCTCGCCTAGCGATGAGCTAGCGAGCGGCCACGGGTTTGGAATTTGAGAACAGCATGACTTCAACCTGCGGCATGGCTTATGGCATCCAACACATAATTATATGGTTCAGCATTCACGATATTCAGGCACACTTAAATTCACATGCAAAACTTCGAATATGTTTATGAATTCAACTATAGTATCACATGCAAGTTAAGAACATGAAGCGGTACCACATGCCAAATGAGAACACAAAGCGGTATCACATGCAGATTAAGAACCTAAAGAGGTACCACATGCAAGATAAGAACTTAAAGTGATAATCACATGCAAATTAAGAAAATAAAGCGATAATAGTGATGCAAACCTGTTTGCAATCGAATTGCAACCTTGAATTGGCGAGCCGGATTGAGTTAGGCGGCGGTAGCTTCGGAGCGGGTAGCGGCCTTCAGGGTTTCTTCACTCGGACTTCTAAAGTAGCCTCAGGGTTTCCGTGCCAGGGTTTCCGTCCGTCTTCCTCTGTTTTTCGTCCGTCTGTGTGTGTTCTTTTTCGTGGCAGAGGAGCAGGTATTTATAGTAGTGGTAGTGGTGACCTAATGGGCTTAAAATGAGGTCCAAAAATTCAAATTCTCGCAAGCTTCGCTAGGCGAAGGAATTGCTCGCCTAGCGAGCAAGCTAGGTTTGGGCTTTTTCTGGACCTGATGCTTCGCTGGGCGAGTGGCATGCTGAGATGTTCGCTAGGCGAAGGGACTGCTCGCCTAGCGAGCAAGCTATTCTGGGCCGCTTGTGGATTGGGCCTGTCGTGAGCTGGGCTTTTGTCCATTTGATATGAATGCCTTGCAGAACAAGTCAGAGGGTCTTGGAAAATGCTTTGTAGTATCAATGGGCAAATTTTGGGGTATGACACATACTCATGTCAATTTTTCAATCAACTAGCATTAGGACTTTGAGATGTCATAGGCCAAATGGATGAATGAATGAATAAGAGGAATAAGATGAAGTGGGAGAGGAATGGATCAAAACACAAATTGGACAAAGGAGGACTTTTACCAAATTAATATCATCCATTCATTTTGGGAGATGGAATGTACATTCCACCAATCCCCTAAATCCAATGATATTAATTTGACAAAGTCAAATCAACCTTGACCAAGGCCCAACAACAAGAGTCAAACATAAACAAGCCATCACAATTGGTCAACAAATTTATTTGGCATTTATTCAAATTAAAAATAATAAAATAGTGCATTTGAATTAAATATGGTTTGTCCAATTCCTAAAATCTCATCAAAACACCAAAGAAATAGCCATGAGATTTATCATAGGTCAAACAGGGTCAAAGGACCTTGGAGAAAAAATTTCATAATTTTTGGACATTTAAAAATATTTTTAAACAATTAAAAACAAATGCAAAATCAATTAATTCATGAAAAATATTAATAATGATCCAAAAAATAATTTTTATTCAGAATATGAAAGAGAAAAATAATTGAATTTTTTTGGTGAAAGTCCCATATTTTTTGTATCAATATTGAATTTAATATGAATTATTGTAAAAAATGCAATTAAAATGAAAATTAAAATATCAGAAAAAATGTGGACCACTTGATCTCCCTCATTAATTGAGCGCGCAACACGCATGGTATTCAAAAGTAACGCACGAGATTAAAACAGATGAGATGAATCCTATGGCTGTGAGACATGCCAGCGCATGGCCGGAGCTGTAGCTCCGGTCTTCTTCTCCGGTGGACCTCACCGGACTGGTCCACCATCAACCATCACCAAAATTAAAAACAAGGACATGATTTCAAAGTAAAAATGGCACTGAGCTCGAATCTGGCCTCAATTCACTCTAAGTCCAAGTATATTGAGAGATACATGGAGTTGAAATTTGAGGTACATGAACTGAGTTGCTTCAATTTGGCCTCAAAGCAACTCAATCTTCTTGCCTATATTGGTAGGACTTCAGACAACCAAAGAATCAATGGAATTGAGCAAGAATTTAAGAGAATTATAGAGATCCAAATTTCTGGAAAATACCTTCAATGGAGGTCTAGATTCAACTGATCTTGATCTTGCTTGTCCTTGATCTCACTTCACTTGCTTGTAGAAGAAGGATTGAATGCTTAAAAGGATGTGGATTCCTGGAGATTTGAATTTCAAAACAGTGGAAATTCAACCTCAAATTCAAATGAATTTCTCAGGTTTATCCTTTGCAAAGTGAGGGTTTGAGATGGGGAATCAAAGTTGGCGTGAATGTGTGTTCATTGATGAGCATATGAGGCTCTATTTATAGCTGAATCCATTGCTTTTTGCACACTTGAATTCACTTTCCAAATTTGGTAATTGATGATGCATGGGTGCATGGGCGCGCATAGGCCCATAAAATCATTGCCATAAGTCCAAAAATGAATGTTAGATAATCTGAATTGAGCTTGGATTGCAAGGCAAGTGTGCATTTGAATTTGAAGTTTGATCCTTGCCAAGTGATGTCACCATGTTCATGCCATGCGTAACCTATGCATTCCTTGTCCAAAATGAATGAATTTGAGCTCTTTTGAAAGGTGAGATCAAAAGGAACAACTTTCATGTTTAACACTTTTTCATTTGGAGCTTGGGACTTGGAGAAATTTGAGGTGGAAGTTTGGAAATGTTTGACATATCAAATTTTTTCTAAGTATCAAGCCATTTGTCTCAATATTCCACCTTACTTAACTTTTTATATGAGCTTCAAATGAGAAAAGTGTCTTCATAAAAGACGTATCTCTCTCAAAATCCTTAAAAATGGTCACCAATTTTATGTCATTTGGATTTTAAATGATAGAGTAATGTATTTTTGAAGTTTGGAAAAATCACTTGGTCAATGGTATAGGTCAAAAGTGACCTATAATGTAACCTCATATCACATGCCCAAAAAATTTGAATTAGCTCCCACTCCAAACATAAAAGTTTAAGTAGACACATTGAATTTGATTGTTCAACTTGGAAATCTTTCATCTCATAAAAAATGAGCAAGTTATGGCCTTGGGAAGTTTACTTTCAAATTAGGGTTTAGACAAAATGACCTATAATGTTTCAACATAGAAAATGATTTTCCAAGAAAAACTAGATCTAGGTATCAACCTAAAAGTCGTTTGGAATGTCATTTAGAGTAAGTTTTATCTTGGAATCATTTTCGTATGGTGAAAATTATAAAAGATAGGGTCTAGGGAGGCCCAGTTTTGATTAGATGAATTCATCTGGCCAACCACCATCAACCAACTTGCTAACTTCCAACTCTCTTGACTTTCTTGGCTCATGGTAGATCATATATGCATAATATGATGAATTTTGAAGTGCCCCTTGAGAAATTTGATCAATTGCTGAGATAGCTTGTTGGAGAAGTTACTCAAGATACCCAGTCAAACTAGGGTTTCCAAGGCAAATCACCCTCAAACTCTTGAACAAAACTTGATCAATATAATATGTGGAGAACATTGGGACTCATATATGATGCTCATAAGCATTCTTGAATCAATTTTTGGTTGTGCTCTTTGTTCATTAGGGTCTCAAACCCTAGATGTGAACTTGATGAATCAATGGAATCATGCCCTTCCTACAAAATAGTTAGACAAATGCGAAGACATGTTTTTGATATTTTGGTTAGTGAAGTGATAAACTACAAGTATGATATAATCACAAAGTGCTTGGTGATCTCTCCCAAACAAACCCAATGAAAGAGGGTTAAGGAGGATGCCAAGGTGTGATCCCAATGCTAGTGCTTATGATGAAATTACCTGAGGGATCTTAGGGTCAAAACTGGGGTCTTATAGTCAATATCAATGGAACTTGGGTGTTGATAAGGTGTAAACCATAATCCACAAAAATGGATGATTGATCTTGACAATGACTTGATTCATCCCTTGACCTTTGTTTTTTTGCCTTGTGTGTGATCCCTTATTTGTGATTGTTGCATTCATGCATTCATGCGCATCATAACATTCATCACACAAAAATTTCAAGGAACTGAGGTATTATTTGCAAATATTTTCAGACCATGGATTGTGGATGAAGGAACACTAAGAAGTACGGTTTCAGATGTCTTGACTTGAAAGAGTTAAGGAAGCTAACATCTTTTGTATTAGATCCCTTAGACTTCAAACAACGCCATGGGAAGCTTTTGTCTATCTTATCTGCTGATGTGGTTGAAGGACTTTTGAGTGTGCTAGTGCAGTTCTATGATCCTCTCTACCGCTATTTCACTTTCCCGGATTTTTAGCTTGTGCCTACATTGGAGGAGTATTCTCATCTCTTGGGGATACCTGTTTCTAGTAGAGTACCTTTTAGTGGATTGGAAGAGATTCCCATATCTCATCTTATTGCTAAAGCTTTTCACTTGAAGAAGTCTAAGATAGAGGCTCATTGGGTGAAGAAAAGAGGATTGTTTGGGTTTCCATCTGATTTCCTCATCAATGAAGCTACTGCTTTTGCTCAAGCTGGTAGTGTGGATGCTTTTGAAACTATCTTTGTATTGCTCATCTATGGTTTAGCCTTGTTCCCTAACATTGACGGTTTTGTTGATGTGAACTCCATTATACATTTCTTGATTGGGAATCCTATGCCTACTTTGCTGGGTGATATGTATTTATCTTTGCATCTAAGGAATTCTAAGGGTGGTGGAACCATTGTCTGTTGCATTCCTCTTATGTACAAGTGGTTTATTTTGCACTTGCCTCAGACACCTTCTTTTGTGGAGAAAAACAATGTCTATGATGGTCTCAGAGACTTATGTCTCTCACTAATGATGATATAGTTTGGTATGATCCTTCTTTGGGCAGTTTAGACATTATTGATAGTTGTGGTGAATTCTTTAATGTACCTCTCATTGGTACACAAGGAGTAATTAACTACAACCCTGCTTTGGCTCGTCGTCAACTTGCGTTTCCCTTGAGAGCCAAACCTAATAACACTTTGTTAGAAGGTCTTTTCTATCAAGAGGGTAAAGATGCCCAACATTTGAAGCAGAAGATTCTACATTCTTGGCATAATATGCATAGGAAGGGAAGATCTGAGCTTGGTCCATGCAATTGTGTAGCTTTGGAAGGTTACACTATTTGGGTGAAGAAGAGAGCTTTGTAGTTAAAGATGCCTTATACTTGTGAGAGATCTATTTCTATGGTTGTGGCTGAGTCATTAACTCTCCCTAACCAAGATATAGAGGAGTTAGAAGACACGCTCGCCAAGATGTAGCAAGAGAAGGATATCTGGGAAGAGTGTTTTCGTTCTCTGAGCAAGAAGCATGAAGAGTTGCAGTTGGAGTCTAAGGACAAAGATGCACTTATTGAGCTACTTGAAGACCGAGTGACAAAGAGACAGAGAGAGCCAGAGGTTTCATCTTCTAGCATGCCTCATCCTTCCGTTGCTTGGAAGAAGATTGCTAATTAGCTTGCCCTCGAGAAGACTCAGATGAAGGCTTCTTTCGAGACCGAGATTCGACGCATTCGAAGGAAGTATGCACCTGCATCCAGATCCTCTGATGTTGTTAGGGATCCTTAGGATGACTAGTCTCCTTTTCTCTTATATTTTTATTTTGGTTTCTGAAATTGTACTCAGTGTAATCCTTCCAATTATATAAATAGAAAGAGATTTTATGGTCATATGCAATTATATATATATATATATATATATATATATATATATATATATATATATATATATATATATATATATATATATATATATATATATATATATATATATATATTTGCGAATGATATAGTAAGTTCCTTGAAAATAAAAATAAATAAACAAGCATTGCATTTCATGCATCATTTGCATAAGCAGGTTTCTCTTTCGCCATATGTCTCATTGGTGTTTCTTCTGTGCTTCAGCCAAGCTGACTCATCGGTACAACACTCGCGCCAATCATATCAGAATCGTGGAACATTTGGAGCAAGAGAACAGAGAACTGAAGGACGAAATTTCCCGACTGACTGCCATGATGGAGTCAGTGCTAGCTGCCCAGAGTCAATCTTCTCCAACGCCTGCAACTCCCCCTCCAAGGACTGTTATTTTAGAGGTGACTACCTCAACCATGCCTGCTGCTGCTCACTTTGCGCCTGCTATGTCTGTTGGATTCCCGTGGGGAATGCCGCCGAACATTATGCCTGAAGGCTTCGCGCCTATCTTTGCTTCCATGCCGGAATCTAGCCCGGTCATGTCTGTGCCACCTCCCGTTGTGCACACCTTACCTCATGTAGTGGACACCATTTATCACGCCGAGTCGTCTGAGGGTCCGGATGTTTACGAGAAAATGGACGAAATGAATGATCAGTTTCTTGAGTTACGCAAGGAATTGAAGACACTAAGGGGTAGGGATTTGTTTGGGAAAAGTGTTGTTGAGTTATGTTTGGTGCCAAATGTGAAGATCCCGGTGAAGTTCAAAGTGCCTGACTTTGAAAAATATAAAGGGAGCACAGGTCCTCTCAGTCATCTAGTGATGTATGCCCGCAAGATGTCTACCCAAATTGACAATGATCAACTATTAATTCACTACTTCCAAGACAGTTTGACCGGTGCTGCGCTCCGTTGATACATGGAGTTGGACAGTGCAAGCATTCTCACTTTCAATGACTTGGGGGAGGCTTTTTTCAAGAAATATAAGTATAATGTGGATATGGCACCTGATAGAGATCAGTTGAGGTCTATGTCTCAGAAAGATAAAGAGACATTAAAGAGTACGCGCAAAGATGGAGGGAATTGGCTGCTCAGATCACTCCTCCTTTGGAGGAAAAAGAGATGACAAAGATCTTTCTGAAAACCCTGAGTTCATTTTATTATGAACGCATGATTGCTAGTGCCCCCAGTGACTTTATCGAGATGGTAAACATGGGGATGGGGCTTGAGGAAGGTGTCCGAGAAGGACGTTTGTCAAAAGATGAAGCATCGTCAAGTAAGAGGTATAACAATAGCTTTGGGAAGAAGAAAGACAGCGAAGCTAATGCAGTAATCAGTGGGAGGCAGGGAAGGCCTCAGATCAGGAAGAGTCAACCACCCCATCAACATCATCATCAAGTATCTTCAGTTATCCTTGTATTCTCTAATAACCAATCAGTACCAATGCAACAACGTCAACAACAACAACCGCAACAACGAGCAAACACCTACAACAAAACCAACACCAACAATCATCATCAATAAGACTTTGAGAGGAAAAAGGTCTATTTTGACCCGATTCCTATGTCTTACGTAGAACTGTATCCATCTTTGTTTCTCAAGAACCTAATCCAACCAAGAAACCCACCGCAAATTCCAGAACCACTTCCGTGGTGGTATAAACCTGAACTCCATTGTGCTTTTCATCAAGGGGCACCTGGACATCATATAGAAAATTGCTATCCACTCAAGTATGAGGTTCATAAGCTGATGAAGAGTGGACTGGTGTCCTTTGAGGATCGTGCACAGAACGTGAAAGCAAATCCATTACCCGCCCATGGAAATTCTTCTGTTAATATGGTGGATGGTTGCCCTGGCGAGTTTAAGGTTTTTGATGTTCGTTTATCAGGAGGTCCTGAGTGCAGATGCATAAGGACATTTTCTTGGTGAGTGATTGTGAGCATGACCACGAGGGTTGTGATGTTTGCACTGTTAATTCAAGGGGTTGCGAAGTTGTGAAAAGGGACATCCAACGACTGATGGATGAAGGCATGATCCAAATTGTTCAATCTCGTCGTGTAGATGATGATGTAAATGTCATAGTGCCCATTTTCAAGAAGCCAAAGAGATTGGTAATTCAGTATGACAGCAGCAACAGTAACAATGTCAGCAATAGATCAGTATCGTCGTTGGTTATAGGGTTAGCGGGTCCAGTCCCGTATTCATCTAATAAAGTTGGTCCGTATCAGTATAATGCTATGATGATGAAAGATGGTCAAGAGGTCCCATTACCTACGACCAGTTTTATGATGAGAATTGTTGATGTTACCAAGGTGACCCGAAGTGGTCATGTGTTTGGGTCGGTGTTCCCAAAGGATAAAGAAGAATCAGTTGTCAGTGAGAAGGTAGAAATGCCTGTTATGGATTCGTTTAGTGATTCAAAGGGTAAGTCTGGTGAATCCACCGATTTGAAGGCTAATGATGATGATGAGGTACTTCGATTGATCAAAAGGAGCGAGTTTAATATGGTGGAGCAGCTGCTCCAAACCCCCTCAAAGATCTCAGTGTTGTCGCTGCTCATGAACTCAGAAGCGCACAGAGAAGCACTGCAGAAAGTTCTTGAGCATGCTTTTGTGTAAAATGATGTTACAGTGGATCAGTTTGATCGTATTGTGGCTAACATCACTTCATGCAACAATCTCAGCTTTTGTGATGAAGAACTCCCTGAGGAGGGCAGAAATCATAATCTGGTTTTGCATATCTCAATGAATTGCAAAGATGATGCTTTGTTGAATGTACTTGTTGACACCGGGTCTTCGTTGAATGTGCTTCCGAAGTCAACATTGTCAAAGTTATCATATCAAGGAGCGCCTATGAGGTATAGCTGTGTAGTCGTCAAAGCTTTTGACGGTTCACTCAAAATAGTGATAGGTGAAGTGGACCTTCCAGTTAAGATAGGTCCGAGTGACTTCCAGATTACTTTTCAAGTAATGGATATCCACCCGGCCTACAATTGCTTGTTGTGAAGGCCATGGATCCATGAGGCAGGATCTGTTACTTCCACATTGCATCAGAAGCTCAAATTTGTGAAAAATGGAAAGCTTGTAATTGTTGCCGGGGAGAATGCGTTGTTGGTTAGCCACCTGTCATCTTTATCTTTTGTTGAAGGTGAGGATGAGGTTGGAACTCCGTTCCAAGACTTATCTATTTCTGCTGAAAAGAGAGTTGGGGCACCTATGTCCCCATTGAAGGATGCAAAGAAGATTGTATAAGAAGGAAATGTCGATTAGTGGGGGCGCATGGTAGAGGTCTCCGACAACAAAGGCAGAACCGATATGAGTTTTCAACGAGGTTCATCAACTGCAAGGTCTGAAGATATGCAACTTAGCTTCCGTAGCGGAGGGTTCATTCATGGAAATGAATAACACTTAGTTGTTGTGCTAGAGGATGACGAAGAGGAAGACTGCACCAATTTTGTGACGCATGGAAAGGCTTGCAACAATTGGACTGTTGTTGATGTTCCTATTATTTTGCATCAATCTAAGTAATTTCTTTTATATGTTTTCAAAATCCTTCTCCTATTCCTAAGGGAGAAGCGAACATTGTTTAGGCATTTTCAAATTGATCATTAATAAAATTAATTTTATTCATCCACATCTATGTTGTTTGTTTTTACTTTTTGCTTTATTCTGAAAATGGTAATCACAAAAAACATAAATAAACAATATAATTGTCCATCTGCATAATATTTGGTCACAAATTCACTTCTCTAAAATAAAAATATCAAATCATTATGCAGGTTGGTTCCTAACCCCATTGAATACAATGATTCTTCTCCTTCTCCAAATTTTGAATTCCCTGTGTTTGAGGCCGAGGAGGAAAGTGATAAAGAAGTGAGTGATGAATTATCTCATCTTCTTGAACATGACGAAAAATCCATCCAGTTATTCGAAGAGTAGATTGAGCTAGTCAACTTGGGTTCCGAGGATGATGTGAAGGAAGTCAAGATTGGGTCTCGACTGTGTCCAGATGCGAAGAAGGGGTTGATTGATCTTCTTCGAGAGTATTCAGATGTGTTTTCTTGGTCCTATCAAGACATGCCTAGGTTGGATTCTGAGATTGTGGAGCATAGATTACAATTGAAGCCAGAATGCTTGTCAATCAAGCAGAAGTTGAGAAGAACGCATCCTGATATGGCTGTGAAGATCAAAGAAGAAGTGCAAAAGAAGATTGATGTCGGTTTCCTTGTGACCGCTGAGTATCCGCAATGGGTGGCCAATATTGTGCTTGTGCTGAAGAAAGATGGAAAAGTCTGCATGTGTGTCGACTATAGAGATTTGAATAAAGCCAGTCTGAAAGATGATTTCCCTTTGCCATACATTGATATGTTGGTAGACAACACTGCTAAATTCAAAGCCTTTTCATTTATGGATAGGTTTTCCAGATATAATCAGATCAAGATGGCACGCGAAGATATGGATAAGACCACATTCATTACACCCTAGGGAACATTCGGTTATAGAGTGATGCCTTTTGGTTTAAAGAATGGTGATGCAACTTACCAAAGAGCAATGACTACTCTTTTTCATGATATGATGCATAAAGAGATTGAAGTTTATGTCGCTGACATGATTGCTAAATCAATTAATAAAAACGAACATGTAGAGCATTTGTTGAAGCTATTCCAGCCTTTGAGGAAGTATAAACTCCGCTTGAATCCCAATAAGTGTACTTTTGGTGTTCGTTCTGGTAAGTTGTTGGGCTTTATCGTCAGCGAGAAGGGTATTGAAGTTGATCCTGCTAAGGTCAAAGCAATACAAGAGATGCTTGTGCCCAAAACTGAGAAGCAAGTCAGAGGGTTTCTCGGTCGCTTGAATTATATCTCAAGATTCATTTCACAAATGACTGCCACATGTGAGCCTATATTCAAGCTTCTTCGGAAAGATCAGTCTTGTGATTGGACCGAAGACTTCCAAAAAGCTTTTGATAGTATCAAGTAATATTTGCTTGAACCTCCAATTTTGTTTCCACTTGTTGAAGGAAGACCATTGATCATGTATTTGACTATGCTCGAAGAAAGTATGGTTGTGTTCTTGGTCAGCTAGATAAGACTGGAAAGAAAGAATTTTCAATTTACTACCTCATTAAAAAGTTCACCAACTGCGAGACTCGATAATCTATGCTTGAGAAGACTTGTTGTGCATTAGCTTGGGCCGATAAGCGTCTGCGTCAGTATATGTTGAATCATACCACTTGGTTGATATACAAAATGGATCCAATCAAGTATATATTTGAGACGCCTGATTTAACTGGGAGGATTTCCCGTTGGCAGATGTTGTTATTAGAGTATGATATTGAATATTGATCTCAGAAAGCGATCAAAGGTAGCATCTTGGCTGACCACTTGGCTCACCAACCGACTGAAGATTATCAGTCAGTGCAATATGATTTTCCTGATGAAGAGATCTTGTACTTGAAAATGAAAGATTGTGATGAACCATTGCTTGGAGAAGGGCCAGAGCCTGGTTCCCGTTGGGGCATGGTATTTGATGGAGCTGTTAATCAATATGGAAATGGCATTGGGGAGGTGATTATTACTCCTCAAGGCACGCACTTTCCCTTTACATCTAGATTGACTTTCAAGTGTACAAACAATATGGCAGAATATGAAGCTTGCATTATGAAGCTCGAAGAGGAGATTGATCTCAAAATCAAGTATTTAGATGTCTTTGGTGATTCAGCTTTGGTCGTGAATCAGATCAAAGGTGAATGGGAGACGAATCAACCAGGTTTGATACCATATAGAGATTATGCGAGGAGGATTTCAACTTTCTTTACCAATGTTGAGTTCCATCATATCCCTCAAGATGAAAACCGGATGGCAGATGCCCTTGCAACGTTGGCATCTATGATTGTAGTGAAGTATTGGAATGAGGATCCCAACCTGACTATGATGCGTCTTGATAGGCCAGCTCATGTGTTTGTTGTTGAAGAGATCAAAGACGAGAAGCCATGGTACTACGACATCAAATGTTTCCTCCAAAGTCAGATTTACCCGCCTGGGGCATCTTTGAAAGATAAAAAGACTTTGAGAATATTATCCGGTAATTTCTACTTGAATGGTGATATACTATACAAGAGAAACTTTGACATGGTTTTGCTCAGATGCGTGGATAGACGCGAAGCAGACTTGTTAATGACTGAAGTGCACGAAGGTTCCTTTGGTACTCATTCCAATGGACATGCAATGGAGAAGAAGATGTTGCGAGCAGGTTACTATTGGCTGACAATGGAATCTGACTGTTGCAAGTTTGTGAAGAAGTGCCACAAGTGCCAAATATATACTGATAAAACTCATGTTCCTTCGACACTACTGAATGTTATCTCTTCCCCATGGCCTTTCTCCTTGTGGGGAATTGATATGATTGGGATGATTGAGCCCAAAGCGTCGAATGAACATCGTTTCATTTTGGTGGCAATTGACTACTTCACAAAATGGGTCGAAGCAGCATCGTATGTGAATGTAACCAAGCAAGTAATTGTGAGGTTTATCAAGAATCAGATTATATGCCGTTATGGCATGCCAAGTAAGATCATTACTGACAATGGATCGAACTTGAATAATAATATGATGGAAGCTCTTTGCAAAGACTTCAAGATTGCACATCATAATTCTTCTCCCTACAGGTTTGATCAGCTGAATTTGGTCGAAGAGTCAGTTGTATCAACAAAGGATGAAGAAAGATTTTGATAAGAAGGTCAAACCTCGTGTATTCAGAGAAGGTGACCTTGTGCTCAAGAATATTTTGACATTCAAGCCAGATTCCAGAGGAAAATGGACTCCTAATTATGAAGGCTCATATGTTGTTAAGAGAGCCTTTTCAGGTAGTGCATTGATTCTTACAACAATGGATGGTGAAGAGTTCACTCGTCCTATGAACGCAGATGCAGTTAAGAAATACTTCGCCTAAAAATAAAAAGAAAAGAACAACTCGCTAAGTTGAAAACCCAAAAGGGCGGCTTAGGCAAAAATGAGCGTCTCGGTGGATTGAAAACTTGAAAGGGCGATTCAGGAAAAAATTAGAGACATAAAATAGAAATAATTTCCCGATAAGTTGAGTACCCCACCTTGGGGCAACTTATGCAAAAATTAGGGATTATGGCAAGTAACTGCATTCTGCTGATCTTCAGTGATTTTGAAGACTTGTTTGAGCATAAGGGTCTACATCAATTCATCATCCCAGTAGCGGCCAAGAGCACAGTGGATATCAGGAGTTGGTAGAGGGATTAAAGATCATTTGTATTCAATGTAACCCTTTTCCATGTAAATTACCATTTTCAACTTTGTAAAATCTATGGAGTCTTTTCATTTACAGACTACCATTCTATTAAATAAAGTTGAGCTTTTATCCAATTGTTTCTACTCTTATTTCTCTTAGATAATAGTTTTAAATTTTATTATGATCATTTTGAAATTAAATTTTTAAATCAAAATCAAGTTTTCTTTAATATATAAAAGCAAGAATTGTTTTCAAAGCAAATAAAAGGAATATCAACCGTGTTTCAGTAAAAAACAAGTCCTTAAATGTGAAGCATCTGTGGTCCCCCAAGAAGTTAACTCTTTGGGTATCCCTAGACGTTTGTGTTGATTCAGTTCCTCGGTGGAGTGTTTGACCCCCAGTGGAGCTTCTCTCTTTATCCCCAGCTGAGGTGGTTGATTCAGATACCCTGTGGCGTGTCCTTGTCCCCAACAGAGTTTCGGCCTTCCCCAGCGGAGTTCGTATTTCCTCAACAGGTGGATCTTCATCAGAGATGCTTGATTTTCCCTAGTAGATCGCATTGGTGTTCCCACCAATATCCATGTATCTTTTCTCCCAGTCAGAGTTTTCTCTTGGTTTTTGAGCAGCTTTTGTTCATTTCTCTGTAGGGTTGTCTCCCATATTTTATGGTGTTGACCTAAAATTCCCCAAAAATTGGTTGTTCTTTCCTCAGCAGATCTTCTCTTTCCCCAGTTAGGTTTGAGCCTTTGGGATGTTGATCTCTCTGTTCTCCAGCAATTGTCTCCATATTTTGTGGATTGACCGAGGATTGTACCGGTGGTTCAATTTCTTTGCGACACCTCTGTATCCTTCGTGATTGTTTTGTCAGCATAATCATCATATATGCATATACATATACATTCATACAATTTCATAATTTGCATATCCCGCATCTTCATATTCGATTTGTTTGAGATTCCCATTCTCTGTTATGGAGGTACTTTATCCCCATCCCAAATCTGGTGTCTGTCCTCCTTCATTTGTAGAGTGTCAATCCCTTAAGTAGAAAGACTTTAACCTTTCTCCATTTCCCCACTAAGTTTGTTTCCTCGTGGATGGTTGTTATTTCAGTTTCTTCTCCAGTAGATTTTGTGGATGGAATTACTCCCCCTGAGTTATATCCTCATTCGGTTGAGTCTTGATTGATTGTTTCTTTCGAGATCTTACCTAGATGGATACTTTGGTCCCCTAAGAGTTTATTACCCAGTAACTGGTAATATTCTTCTTAGTTTGCAGTTTGTTACTTCTTGCCCAATACCCGGCAAAAGTACCCCTTGTTCTCCCCAGTGGAGTCACCTGGAAGTATATCCTTGATATGTTCATCTTAACTGGTGACGGATATCTTTCTTTCCCCCCGCAGGAGTGTATCCTTGATATGTTAACTTTAACCAGTGACGAATATTCTCACTTTTGGTATTCTACCCAGTAAAAAGGTAGTTGTAATCCCTATTTTGTTCCTCAGAGAGTTAATCCTTGATATGTTCACTTTAATCAGTGACGGATTTTCTCTTCTTTGGTATTCAATCCAGTAACTGATAGATGTAATCCCTATTTTTGCTCCCCTTTTTAGAGTTTATCCTTGATATGTTCACCTTAACCGGTGACCGATTTTCTCTTTCGTTGGTCTTCTACCCAGTAACCGGTTGTTGTAAATCCTACTTTGTCCCCTCGCAGAGTTAATCCTTGATATGTTCATCCTAATAGGTGACGGATTCTATCTTCGACGATTTTCTATCCAAATTTCGATTGATGTAATTACCCTTTTGTTCTGTTGGTATATCCTTGATATGTTCATCCTAACCAATGACGGATATCCTCCTTGACATTTCCCAGGCAAGTCTATCCTTGATATGTTCACTTTAACTAGTGACGAATTTCCTTCCCTGTCGAGTTTATCCTTAATATATTCATCCTAACCGATGATGGATACTCTCACCTTTGGTCTTCTGCCCAGTAACTGATAGTTGTAAATCCTATTTTCTAAAGTTTTCCCCAGCAAGGCTATTCTTACCCAATAATCGGTAATGAATTTTCTTTCCTGACGGTCCTCAGCGAGTCATCCTTGATATGTTCATCCTAACCGATGACGGATGTTCTCTCTGTCAGATCTTTGTTATCTACTTACCCAGTAACAGGTAGTAGATAATAGATTTTTGCTTCTCTTGTGTTGAAGTTTTATTTCTCCCTAGTTGAGTTGAGTGCGCATTTCCTTAGTGAAATCGTTTTTTTTCCTGCACGAGCTGAGTACTTCAGTTTTATCCTGACTTACTCGCATCCCCTACAGATGTTCATTTCCCCGGCTAAGCCTTTCCATTTTGTATGAAATTCCTCTAGTCCCCCAACAGTTCTAAGTCGTAGCTTGGCCTACGCATAAGTCCTTTTTATCCCCTCAGAGCCTCTGTCTCCCCAGCGAGCTTTCCTTACGGAATGCATTATACTCCTACGGACTTTCGGTCTCTCTGATTTCTTTTCCTTTGTGGCAATATTTCCTGACAGAGCATTGACTTTTGCATTCACATCATATGCATCATGAGGTCTGTTAGGGACCATAATTTGTTTCTCCATGTTGTTATTTAAGCCCATTCTACTGAGTTGAGCCGAATATTTTAACCTTCACCTCCTCAGTTAGAATGTCCTTAAATAAGGGCATCTGTAAGAATCCAATTTTGACCCTAAGATCCTTCATGCAATTTCATCATAAGCATTGGGATCATGTCTTGGCATCCTCCTTACCCCTCCTTCATTGGGTTTGTTTTGGGAGAGATCACCAAGAACTTTGTGATTATATCATACTTGTATTTTATCATTTCACTAATCAAAAAACCAAAATATGTCTTTGTATTTGTCTAACTCTTTTGTAGGTAGGGCATGATCTCATTGATTCATCAAGTTCACATCTAGGGTTTGAGACCCTCATGAACAAAGAGCACAACCAAGAATTGATTCAAGAATGGTTATGAATATCATATATGAGTCCCAATGATCTCTACATGTTATATTGATCAAGTTTTCTTCAAGAGTTTGGGGTGATTTGCCTTGGAAACCCTAGTTTGACTGGGTATCTTGAGTAACTTCTCCAATAAGCTATCTCACCAATTGATCAAATTTCTCAAGGGACACTTCAAAATTCATCATCGTATGCATATATGATCTACCATGTGCAAATATCACATGATTCAGCTATAAATAGAGCTTCAATTGCTCAGAAATTCACACACAATCGCGCCAGCTTTGATCCCCTATTTCAAACCCTCAATTCTCAAAGGATAAGCCTAATAAATTCTTTTGAATTTGAACTTGAATCTCCACTGTTTTGGAATTCAATTCTCCAGGAATCCATTGCTCCTAAACCATTCAATCCTTATCCTGCAAGCAAGTGGAGTGAGTCTAAGCACAAGCAAGATCAAGATCCATCGAGTGCAGACCTCCATTAAAGGTATTTTTCAGAAATTTTAAACTCTTCGATTCTCTAAACTTCTTGCTCAATTCTATTGATTCTTTGGTTGTCTGAAGTCCTACCAATGTAGGCAAGACGATTGAGTTGCTTTGAGGTTAAATCGAAGCAACTCAGTTCATGTACCTCAAATTTCAACTCCACATATCTCTCAATATACTTGGAGTTGGAATGAATGGAGGTCAGATTCGAGCTAAGTGCCATTTTTTCTTCAAGATCGTGTCCTTGTTTTTCTTTTTGGTGATGGTTCATGTTGACTAGTTCGGTGAGGTCCACCGGAGAAGATGACCGGAGCTCTGGCTCCAGCGATGACTTGGCAAGGTTGTGAACCACATGATCCATGTATTATGTTCTAATCTCGATTGACTCCTTTTAATTACCATTTGTACAACGCAGTTGACTAACGTCCATGTGGAACGCGCGCTAGGGACCATCAGATCTGCCACCTCAATTAATGAGGGAGATCTGATGGTCCACGTATTTTTGATTTTCTGAATTTTTGTTTTATTTGCATTTTCTTCAATAATTCATATTAAATTCAATATTGATCCAAAAAATATGAGACTTTCACCAAAAAAATTCAAATATTTTTATCTCATATTCTGAATTAAAATTATTTTTTGGATCATTATTAATATTTTTCATGAATTAATTGATTTTGCATTTATTTTTAATTGTTTAAAAAAAATTTTAATTGTCCAAAAATTATGAAATTTTTTCTCCAAGGTCCTTTGACCTTGTTTGATCTATGATAAATCGAATGGCCATTTCTTTGGTGTTTTGATGAGATTTTAGGAATTGGACAAAACATATTTGATTTAAATGCATTATTTTATTATTTTTAATTGAATAAATGACAATTAAATTTTGTTGACCATTTGTATTGACTTGTATGAGTTTGCTTATACTTGTTGGGCTTTGGTCAAGGTTGATTTGACTTTGTCAAGTTAATATCATTGGATTTAGGGGATTGATGGAATGTACATTCCATCTCCCAAAATGAATGAATGATATTAATTTAATAAAAGTCCTCCTTTGACCAATTTGTGATCTCATTCATCCCCTTCCCAGTTCATCTCATTCCTCTTCTTAATTCATTCATTTCATTTAGCCTATGACATCTCAAAGTCCTAATGCTAGTTGATTAAAAAATTGACATGAGTATGGATGAGATTAGGCCACACCTTTTGCATATTCTTTTTTGTGTGTGGTATGTTTTATGAGCATAGTCCATTATACTATGTATCTAACATGCATCAACACCAAAAATTCTATTGGCCGGTCTCAAATAGTTGTGACTTCTACATAAGTCCAATTACGATTTCTTAACATAGCGCTAAGTTTAGAAATCACAAGCAAAGAAGATTTTTTAAAAAAGAGGGAGAGATTTTGAAATAAAAGAAATGGGAAGGAGATGAAGAGATTAATCCTAAGCACAAATTTAAAAGTTGAGAGTTGAAAAGATTTGACCAATGGGATGCAATCCAATAGACAAGAATGTCATATAGAAACCCAAATTTCCCTTGGACTTTAGAATCAAGCAATATCAATACAAAAATAGCAAGATGAAGAACAAAGCATCAAATAAAGATAGCCACATCCAAGCTTAAAAACTCCATGATCTTCTTCAAAATTTCCCATGTATCAGATGCCTTCAAAGGTAGGCATTAAACACAGGTTCAAAATAACAGCTTCAATATGATCATGTTGCAGATGAACTCAAATGGATCTTCAATATTGTATCAGATGAAAGTTCACTTCACAAGCATTTGATTTTCCTGAAAGTTGGCGTTGGCCAAGTCCTTTGCATATGGAGTGTTGCCTAATTCTATGTCTAATGTATCAGATCAATCCAACAGTCCACCCAAAATGGTTTTTAGGTTTTTTGTTCTTATTATGTACATTAAATTCAAAAGACCACAAATACAAACAAGTTATACAAACACAATATATTCACAAAGTATGGCTCAAATGAGCAAAGTGAAAATGACATTAAGTAAACAAATTGAATGGTATGAATAATGGCAAATGAATAAAGGCTTGAAATTAAAGTGCATAAAAGTAAATGGGCTGAAATTTAATATTAGTTGTTAATTGATTAGAAGTTAGTATTGCTATTGCTTTTGTACTGTTTAAGTCATTATTTGGAGAACACTCAACCCACTTGTCACAAGCATTGATCCTCGAACCAAGACATCTTCCAAAGGAATGGAAAAAGGCCAAGTTTCCACATAATACCATGAAAGAGGGGAGACTTACAATCTAACTTACTAGAATGATATGCCTTTTGTGTCACAAATTTAGCACTATGTTAAGCAATCGTAATTGGACTTATGTAGAAGTCACAACTATTTAAGGTCGGGCAATAGAATTTTGGTGTTAATGCATGTTAGAGACATAGTGTAATGGACTATGCTCATAAAACATACCACATACAAAAAGAATATGCAAAGTGGTGGACCTAGTCTCATCCATACTCATGTTGATTTTGCAATCAACTAGCCTTAGGATATTGAGATATCATAGGTCCATGACATGAATGAATAAAGAAGGGGAATGAGATGAAGAGGGTGGGGGATGGAATCAACACAAATTGGTCAAAGGAGGACTTTTACCAAATTAAGATCATTCATTCATTTTGGGAGATGAAATGTACATTTCATCAATCCCCTAAATCCAATGATCTTAACTCAACAAAGTCAAATCAACCTTGACCAAGGCCCAACAACATAAGTCAAACTCAACAAGTCAATAATGGAAGATCAACACAATTTATTTGGCATTTAATCAATTAAAAACAATTAAAAAATGAATTAAATTAAACTATGGTTTGCCAAATTCCTAAATAACACAAAATCAATTAAATCATGAAAAATATTAATAATGATCCAAAAAATAATTTTAATTCAGAAAATGAAAGAGGAATTTATTTAAAATTTTTTGGTGAAACTCTCATATTTTTTGGATCAATATTAAAATTAATAAAAATTAATGAAAATATCACAAATAAAATAAAAATCAAATAATCAGAAAAAATGTGGAACACTTGATCTCCCTCATTAATTGAGGTGGCAGATCAAGTGGCCACAAACGCGCAATCCATGATGGACTCTAGTCAGCAGGCCACAAACAAGGTCATTCAAACCAACTTTCGTGATTAGATTAATTCAAACAGATCATGTGGCTCTGGACCTTGCCAACTCATCACCAGAGCAAAGCTCTGGTCTCTTTCTTAGATGAGCCTCGCCGAACTAGTCCTATCATAACCATCACTAAAATTAAAACGAAGGACATGATTTTAAAGTAAAAATGGCACTGAGCACGAATCTGGCCTCAATTCATCCTAACTCCAAGTATATTGAGAGATACAAGGAGTTGAAATTTGAGGTGCATGATCTGAGTTGCTTTGATTTGACCTCAAAGCAACTCAATCCTGTTGCCTACATTGGTAGGACTTCAAACAACCTAGGATCCAAGAGAATTATGGAGAATTGAGTGAGAATTGAAGAGATGAAATTTTCTGAAAAATACCTTCGATGCAGGTCTGGATTCAATTGTTCTTGCTTTGGCTCATGCTTGATCTTGCTCAGGATGCTTGCAGAAGTAGATTAGAATGCACAAAAGGTCTTGGATCCCTGGAGTTTTGAATCTCAAAACAGTGAGATTCCAACTCAATTTCCAAAGAATGTGAATAAGTCTGAAATAAAATTGGAATGCTAGGCAATTGTGCATGGATGTTTGAAGTTTGATCTTTGCCAAATGATGATGCAATGTTCAAGCCATGCGCAACCCATTCAAATCTTGTTCAAAATGAATGAAATTGGACTTTTTAGAAAGGTTAGATCAATAGGAACAACTTTCATGTTGAACACTTTTCCATTTGAAGCTTGCATCATGATGAACTTTGAGGTGGAAGTTTGGAAATTTAAACATATCAAAAAAAATTCTAAGTGTTAAGCCATATGTTCACTTGTTCAACCTTGGCTAATGTTTTATGTGAGCTTCAAATGAGAAATGTCCCTTCATCAAAGTTGTAGCGCTTTCGAATTTATTCAAAATGGTCACAAATTTGACCTCATTTGGATTTGATATGAAGGAGTTATGCATTTTTGAAGTTGAGGAAAATCACCTGTTCAATGGTATTGGTCCAAAATGACCTATAATGTATCCTCATATCACATGCTAATAAAAGTTGAATTAGCTCTTCCTCGAAACATCAAAGTTGAAGTACACGCCTTGAATTTGATTTTTCAACTTGGAAATATTTCATATTATAAAATATGAGCAAGTTATGATCTTGGGAAGTTGACCTCCAAATTAGGGTTTAGACAAAATGACCTATAATCTTTCACCATAAAAAATGACTTTCCAAGCAAAACTAGCTCTATACCTTAACATGAATGTTGTTTGGAATGTCATTTAGAGTAACTTTGCTCTTGGAATCATTTTCATATGATAAAAATTATAGGATATAGGGTCTAGGGGACCCCAGTTTTGATCAGATGAATTCCTATGGATAACCATCATTAACCAACTTGCTAGCTTGAAATTCTCTTAAATTTTGGGACTCATGAGAGATCATATATGCATAAGATGATGAAATTTGAAGTATCCCTTGAAATATTAGATCAATTGTTGAATAAGCTTGGTGAAGAAGTTACACAAGATACCTAGATGAATTAGGGTTTCCAAGGCAAACCAACTCCAAACTCTTGATGAATTCTTGATCAAAATATTATGTTAAGCTCGTGGGGGTCCATATATGATGTCTAAATCTATTCTAGATCAAATCTTGATTGAACTCCTTGCCATGAGGGTCTTGAACCCTAGATATGAGCTTGATAGATCAAAGGTGAGCATGTGCCTTACCTACAAAAGAGTTAGACAAATGCAAAGACATAGTTTTGGTATTTTGGTTAGTAAAGATGATAAGAATACAAAGTATAATACAATCAAATTATGCTTGGTGATCTCTCCCAATGTAAAACCAATGGGTTAGGGGTAAGAAGGATGCCAAGGTGTGATCCCAATGCCAATGCATATGATGAGATAGCATGAGGGGTCTTAGGGTCAAAATTGGTGTCTTACATTGGTCAAGGTTGATTTGACTTTGCTTGGATTAAAACCATTGGATTTAGGGGATTGATGAAATGTACATTTCATATCCCAAAATGAATAGATGGTTTTAATTTGATAAAATTCCTCCCATGACCAATTTGTGTTTCTCTCATTCCCTTCCCTCTTTATCTGCATCCCTATTCTTTCCCATTCCCTCATTTGACCAATGAAATCTCTAATGTCTTAGGCTAATTGGTTCATCAATGACCTTGTGTCAGATGAACCAATACTAGTATGAATGAGATAGGTCCATCCCTCTTGATCTTTTCTTTTAGTGTGTGGTATTTTTTAGGAGTTTGGTTCATTATACAAAATATCTAACATGCATTAACACCTAAATTTTTATTTCCCGACCTCAGTTAGTTGTGACTTCTACATAAGTCCAATTATGATTGCTTAACATATAGCTAAATTTGACCCTAAAGGAATAGCATTCTAGTAAGTGAGATTGTAAGTCTCCCATCCTTCATGGTTTTGTGTGGAAACTTGACCTTTTTTCCTTCCCATGGAAGATGTCTTAGTTCAAGGATCCATGCTTGTGAATGGATGGTTGATTGTTCTCCAAAGAATGACTTAATCAATTAAAAGACATCATTAACATTTGACTAACTCTTG
This sequence comes from Lathyrus oleraceus, assembly GCF_024323335.1. Classification (NCBI taxonomy): domain Eukaryota; kingdom Viridiplantae; phylum Streptophyta; class Magnoliopsida; order Fabales; family Fabaceae; genus Lathyrus; species Lathyrus oleraceus. The sequence continues at coordinate 48,815,850 of NC_066580.1, read as the reverse complement.
TTAATATTGCTTTACTTTCAAGTTATTTACTTAATGCAATTTAAATTTTAGTCATGTATCATTCATTGCCATTTACATTCTATTTAACTTGTTTGTGTTTATGTCATTTTCCCTTTGCTCATTTGAGCCATATCTTATGATTGTATATATTGCTTGTGCATTTTGATTTTGTTTGTGGTCTTAGGACCTTAAAATACTTAATAACAACAAAAACCCTAAAAAACATCTGATGGACTGTTGATTTTGATCTGAGCTTTTGGACTTAGGATTAGGAAACATTCCTTGTGAAAAAAGGACTTGGCCAATGCCAACATTTTGAGACCAAGTTATTTTGAACTGGGCCTTCATCTGATGCAAGCCTTGGACTTTATTTGAATTCATATGCTACTTTGTCTTGGTGCTAATTGTTATTTTAGATCTTGTGTTTGATGCTTTGTTCTGAGTTGATCAAGGGATATTTTATCTGGTACATGGGAAGACAAAAAAGACTGCTAGCTATGGACTTTGCTTGCTTGGATGTGACTATCTTTATTTGGTCCCTTGATCTTCTTGATGTTTGGATATTGCTATTTGCTTGTTGAGTATTGCTTGATTCAAAGTCCAAAGGGAAAGTGGGTATTCTATATGACATTCTTGTGTGTTGGATTGCATCTCATTAGTCAGATCTTTTCCACTCTTTACTTTTCATTTTATGCTTAGGATAGCCTCTTCATCTCCCTCACTTCTTAAATTTCAAAACTCTCCCTCTTTTCAAAAACTTTCTTTGCTTGTGATTTCAAACTTAGACTTTGTTTTAGTACTTAGAAACTTTGGCCTTATGCTATTGAATTTTCAAACTTTTTCTTAATCAAATTTGTAAAAAAACTTAATCATATTGACTTAAATTTTTTGAAATTCTGGGATCAGATATGAGATGTCGAAGGTAATGTCACGACACTAATATCTGAACAATATAAACAGGATAAAAGACAAAAAAAACAATAGTACAAGTGACACAAGCAATTGTTAACCCAGTTCGGTGCAAACTCACCTACGTCTGGGGGCTACCAAGCTAGGAAGGAAATCCACTAAACAGAATTATTTCAAAGACTCTCAGTAAACAACTTCAAGTTACAGTCTTTTCACCTAATCTCTACCCGTGTGACTTCTATCTAAGAACTATTAGATAAGAGACCCTACTCACTCCCCCTCAATCACAGCAGTGATGTAAAAACAAATATTACAAAGAAAGAAGACACTCTTCAAGAACACATACTTGATCTTGCTTAAAAGCTTCAACCAAGTAAACACACACTCATGCTTCAAAGCTTAGAGTGGACAAATTACAACACAAAAGTCACTCTAATTCAATCATCAATAGGATGAATGAATGGCTCACAATACACAAGCTCACACAGGACTAAAACCCTTATTCCCTCTTACGATTTCGTTCGTTTTGTTGTGTGTTAAAACCAGGTTTTCCATGCCCTTTAAATAGAATCTTTTGAATGGGCTTGGACATCATAAACCCTAAATCTATTTTCCTTTCGTATCTCCTTATTCATGACAGCTGGTCATATCTTATTGGAAAATAAATCAATCTGGTTTTAATTACAGCTTGAATGGCGCGTTCAATCTCCACAACAATCACACACAGATTTGCATGAAAAGCGCAATCATAAAATACATAACATTCGGACTGAATGTTCTGTATACGCATGTCTTAACATCGGGTCTTACATCTTAGCTAAATCCTACACAACCATATTTAAACACCCTGCAGGAAACTGATATCTCATGTCAAGACAACACTCGTGACAACTTGTGATAACTCTAGGTTTTACCAAAATTGATGCCAACACATAGAACCAAAAAACTCCCCCTTTGGCAAATTTTGGCTAAAACATACATCAGATCATACGTTTCACAAGAAAATAATCACAGTATCAGTTCAGCAGCAGAAGTAAACAAACACACATTACTAGCCAAAATAGCAACTAGTAAACACATAGTAAACACACATGCGCTTGTGCTTAGAACACACCACCTCCCCCTCCAGCTAGCACTAGTCTGCTCAACACAGACAAAACACTTCCCCCTCTAACATCACCTGTAACATAGAACACCTCCCCATCTAACATCACCTTCAACATCACATGTAACATACAGTTTAACATCATCTCCAACATCATATGTATCATACAGATCATCTAACCTATAATATAGCATAGCTACTTTAGCTACTTCTCCCCCTTTTTAGCCAAAAGAGACCAAAGAGACAAAATAAATGTATATTCAGTCAAACAAACAGAATGTCAAAGCAGAATGTTAAGTGTTACAGATCCAAGAACATACACAGCTTTAGACAAGCTGAGATAAAATCCATCAATCCAGAAAAATACATATCAAAGAAGCAGAGCATTACTGCAAAAAAAACAAAACATACATCACAGTAAAAAAAACCATATCAGAAGAATGTGGGTCAACTTCAAAAAGGGCTAATCAGAGGAGCTTGAGCTTGTATCTTCATCAGCATCAGAAACATAATTTCCACTTTATTCATCTTTAGTTGCAGACCTCTCACTAGAGGTTTCGACTTTAACTTCCTTGGCTTGTCCAATATTCTCACCTTCAACTGGCTCCAAGCTTGCAATCAGAGCCTCCAACGCTTCTTTCCTGGTTGTTGCTACCCTTATCCCTATATCCAACTCTTTGCAAGTTTCCTTCAGCTCAGCAATAAGACCACCTTTTGAGGTTGGCTTTTTCACAGCAGATGTTATGACAATTTCTTCGACATGACTGCCTTCAAACAATTTGTAGTGTACTGATAGAGGAGGTTTTCTTCTACTTGGAAGGTCATTGGTACTCAGAATTCCAGGGTGTTGACTCAGGATAATCCCACAAATCATTGAGGGAAAAGCTATAGGCAGCTTTACTGCATTAGTAGAGGCATGCTTGACAATTTGTTCAAACATAAATCTACCATAATCGAATTTCAGCTTGGTTCCAACAGCAAAGATAAATTTTCCAAAGGCATTTGAAATTGTGGAAATGTGATTGTTATGCACCCAATTTGCAGATCCTATTTTATGCAATATGGCATACTTAACAATCAGCTTCCCAGCAGGGAGATGCTTTTTACTAGGCCACTCCTTCACCTGTCTTGCTGTAATTTCCCTACAGACCTCATTGTCTGTATCTTCCAGTTCACATGCACCTTTTGTACCTCTTCCTAGAAACTTGTTAATCACAGTGGGAGAAAATATGATACACTTCCCTCTCACAAAAACTTTACAAAATTCCTTGCTGTTTTTATCAGCAATATCTTCAGGAATGTTGACAATAAATTCCTTAACCAATCCTTCATAGCACTGAGATAACCTAGCCACAATCTTCATTAACCCAACATTTTTAATTAGGTCCATGACCTCTTTGACCTCAATCACATCCTTGCCTAACTCTCTCTCTCTACAGCCACCCTTCCTTGGATCACAAACTTCCATTTTGCAGCTCCATCTTCAAGATGGAAAGAGATATTGTCCAAATGTACAGCAGCAACTTTCACATGGGACTTCCTCATAGTTGTCCTCTTAACAGGGGAGATGTCAGGGACATCTTCTTCAACATCTTCGTCAGACACAAAAACATCTCTCACCTTCCTCTTCTTTACAACATCTTTGCTCCAAGATTTTGAGGGACCTACATTAGTAGTCTTCTTAGCTGTTTTTAAGACCCTAATTTTGACCCTAAGATCCCTCATGGTATCATGTTATTACACAAGTGCATTGCCTCAAAGATCATAGTATGTTTGGCTCCTTAACCCTAGGGTTGGGACTTGTTTGAGTGTTTTGAGACCACCAAGCATTCTTGTATTGTATATCATTGATTTTCTTATTTTATTACTAACCAAAAGCACACAAATATGTCACTAACTCTTTTGTTTTGAAGCTCAAGTGATCATGTGCTCCAATGCTCCTAGGAGGCTCATAAGCTCAATGAAATGGCTAGATAAAGATGAGAAAAAGCATGACAATGGTCCACAACGCTCCTAATCATCATGTATGTCTCCCAAGTGTCTCAATTTGCCAATTTAATCAAGATAACCCAAGGGTCCTGAGGCTTGTTTACCAAAGAAACCCTAATTCCATTATGCTTTGATTGTGCCTTGCCCATGAAGCAATCTCAACCTCTGATTAAATTTAATCAAATTAAGTTCTTTCATTCGTTATTTTATGCATATATGATCCTATTTGAGGCCCCTAAATCATTTATTCATGAAGATTGGAAGTTTGGCCTTGAAAAGTTGACCAATCAAGTCATCTGACTAAATTGAGGTCCATTCAGATACAACTTTTGATGTGTTTGTCAAATGAAGATGACCCTAGAATAAAACATGTTCTTAGGAACCATATGAACAACTTTCATGTTCATCAAAAATCTATTTGAAACTTGGAAGGTCATCATTCATTTCAAAACATTATAGGTCATTTTGACTGAAACCCTAATTTTGGGTCAACTTACCAAGGGCATAACCTCCTTAATTTTTATGATTTTGAGGTGAGACAAAATTCATTAGAAATATTGAGATGTCTACTTCAACTGTTATGTTGTACAAAATTTCATAATCCTAAAAGAAATACATGTTATAATACAAAACATTATAGGTCATATTCGACCTACTTCATTGAATTTGAAAAAGTACCCAACTTCAAATGCCCATAACTTTGTCATAGAAAATCCAAATGATGCAAACTTTGAGTCTAAATTTATCACCTTGAAAAGCACAACAACTTTGATGATGGAAGTTGTTTCATTTTAAGCTTGAATCATAAAAACATAGGGGTTTGATTAAGCTTGTTTTTGGGGAAAATTTTCAAAATGACTTAAACATGTTTTGTACTTGGATTTTCCAGGTCAGTTTTCATTAATTTGCACATGCCAAATGAATTTTTGCCCAAAATGACTTTTGTTCCTTATTTCAAGGGATTTCCAACCATTACTCACATTAATTTTTTGGACCTACTATTTGTGAGTTTCGAAATCCTTTCCATGTATGTGCATTTTGGATATTTCATGATGAAACTTGAGTATGCAAGCTTGTTCAGTCCAATGCACATGACCATTTTCTCTCTACATGATCTCAGCTAGCTTTTGCAACCATCATTTGGCCTGCTACACGCTTGCACAGGCCCGTGCAAGCAAAACTCAAATTGCCATGCACATGAGGGAAGTGTGATGCACAACCATCTTCAGCTATAAATAACCACTCCCTCTCATTCATTCATAAACCTTTTGGAGATCTGATTTACTGCAGCATTGAAACCATAGCCATACCAAAGGAATTTTTCAGAAATTTTTCTCACTTTTGAGCTTGAAATTCAGTATCATTAGCTGATCTTGAAAGCCTAATTCCTTATCCTTTCACTTCCACTACATCCATAGATTAAAGAGGAGCAAAGAACTTGGAGGTTTCATAGCCAGAGGTGCTTCAATTCAGAGGTATACATTCAAAAATTTTGGATCTAGAACTCTCATTTCAATGTAGCATTCTTGTGTTTATGTGGTTTTCTGAAGTCCTCACACTTGAGGCAAGCTTGTACAGCTTTTAATTTTCCATTTCATGAATTTTCAGTTTGAACACCATGATCTTCTCCTTCACATTTCTCTCAATATAGGAATAGTGAGGAAGATCCATGGATACAGTGATGATCTCCATCACACGAGCTTCATTTCCATGTCCTTAATTTCCATTTTTATTAAACTTTTTTTTTCTGCAACTGGTGGCCGGAAGTGGTTGTCTCACCGGAGAAGATGGTGGTTTCCACCACCATCACCACGTGTGTCACTCTTGGCCTTTGGATCATGTGTTCAGGATCTAATCGTGTGCATCCATTGTGATTACTTAGTTTAATTCACATTGTGGCACGTTTGACTTGGATGCATCGTGCGCCCTCACATCTGGACCATTGACTGATGCCACGCCAATTAATGAGCTTCATCCTATGGCGCTGGTTTTTCCATTTATTCCATTTATATTTTATTTTCAGTTAACTCATTTGATTTTTAAAAATTCATTTGAAGTCATAAAAATATGAGACCAACTCCAAAATTTTCCTTGAAAAATCTAGTTTCATATTTTGATTTTTAATTATTTTTGTGACTTCATTTGATATTTTTCATGGATTATTTTATTTTTAATAGTTTTAATTCATTTTAAAATACTTTCTGACTTTTGAAAAATCCAAAAATATTTTCATTGCATTTATGGATCATGATAAGTCAATGAAAAATAGTCTCATCATATTCTTATTTGATTTGAGATTATTTGAGATTTTAATTCATATTATACTATTTTTAATTATTTTTAATTGTTTTTAATTACTTTCTGATTTCAAAAATTGGTGAGAAAATTAGTCAAAGCTTATTTGACCATGTTAGACCTATGCGAATTTAATTAGACTTGTTAAAGTTGATTTGAATTGAATTTGAGGTTTGACCTTATTTGTTTATTTTTTTATTTGCATTTTATTTTAATTCAAAAAATACCAAAAAATATTGTTGACTTGTTATCTTCATTTCTTTTCTGTTTGGTGTTGATTGATAATGATTTGATTCACATTTGATCAATTGGATTTGGTTGTGGTCTTCTTTTTTCCTCCCTTTCATCTTCATCCCTTTCTTTCCATCAATGGCCAATGAGTTAAAGTCTTATGGTTGGTCTTGACAAATGAGAGGTTTAACCTTCTTTGATCCAAACCAATCTCAACTTGATCCATGATCAAGTGAGTTGCTTTGTGTCAAAGATAGGTTGCTTCTTGGTCAAGCAAATAACCTAAAGTCAATACAAGGTCCTTCCCCTTTTGTTTTGGCATGGCAAGTTTATGGAGCTTGGCTTACTAGTCATGACCTCTAACTTGGGTTATTTGCCTATATTCTTATTGACCGACCTCAGATAGGTGTGACTACTACATTAGTCCACTTACGATTGCTTAACATAGCGCTACATTGTCTTATGACAAGCTAACATAACTTTACTAATTACTAACTTTAATTTGAGCATTTAATTTCTTGCCATTTACTTTCAATGTCATTTATTTCTTGCTCATTATTCATATTGATTTTCTCTTTTCTCACTTGAGCATATATTTTATATTTATGTCATTTTTCTTTTGCTCATATGAGCCCAGTATTGTATATAAATATATTGATATCTTGTGTTTGCCTTGTGTTTGTTTTGTGTGGACCAAATGCAAAAGGATAAAGGACTTAGAATTAGGACTTACCTATGCTTAAAGGAGTTCAAGAGAAACTAGGCCTCATGCCTTTAGAATTCCAAATGGGGAGAGCAACTAGGCCTCATGCCTTTAGAATGCTAAAATCCAAAGTTGACTTCAAAGGACTTCTCTCCAAAATTATTCTTTGTCCATTCCCTTTATTGTGTTATGAACTTTTTGATGTTTCCTTTTGTGTGATAGGGATTCCACCTTGGGATTGTGAAAAGAGGACCATTGTCATGAGTAGCCAAGTTAAGAGACAAGCCAAATGGAGATCCTAGGAGTTTGAATTCAAATTATTTGATTGCTTGTTTGTGTGCCAAGTCCAAAGAAAAGGAGCATCTTGAATCATCTCTATGATTCTAAGAAAAGGAACTCCAAGGGTTTATTTTTTCCCCCTCTTATTTTTGTTTGCTTTAGGACTAGCCCTTCTCTTCTTCTCCCCACTCTAACCAAGCCAAAAATATTTTTCTTCAAACTTTGACTTTGTTTCAAATTAGAAACCTAGGCCTTAAGCCTTTGACTTTTCAAAAATCATTTTCATAAATACTCATTTGTAAATAGATGTTAATCCAACTTTAACTTCATTTTGTAAATAAATTTAACTTGTAAATATAACCCATTTCAAGTTTGTTTTTTGGTTTCAATGGCCACTTGTTAAAACCTTTTCAAAAACATTATTCATTAGGTTTGAGTTATCATAGTGTTTGACGTAAATCTCACCTAATCCTTAGTGTTGGATTATAAGCCTTCCATGCTTATTATAGGGTTAACCCCTCACTAGCATGTTGAAGCCTTCCTCACATGGTGGATTGTTGGTTTAGGTTGAGTTTTCTCCCTTTGATAACAAAAGACCTTAAGGCTTTTGATCAAATAAATTCACCAATCTTTGAGATTTTTACCCCGAACTACGAGGTTTTGATCCTCCTTTGTGATGGTACATAGGCAATGGGTTCATCCATTCAAACAACAAAATTTGTAAATATAATCTATTCTCTTCTTATCCCTCCAATCTTTTGTACATATCTTTTCCCAAATACCAACCTACAACACATATTTGCAAAAAGGGTTCCCTTAGAGTACTAAGGATGTTTTGGGTGCGTAAATCCTTCCCATTTCATAACCAACCCCCTTACCTAGATCTCTGACATTTTTATTAGTTTTTTATTTGAAAAACTTCTTACTTGGCTTTTGTTCTCTTTTTAGCCTTTCCTTTGGACAAATAAAAGTGCGGTGGCAAATCGAATTATATGTTGACTTTTGGTTTAGTCAATAAACCTAAAAGTAACGAAAACCCCGCTACAGAAAAGTGGCGACTCTGCTGGGGAACGTCTTCTCTAGTGGGTTTAGCCTACTTTTTGCTTGTATGTGTTGTATGTTTATATTTATTTGTGACATATTTTTTGTTCAAATTTGGGATGAATGTATTGTTTGTAATGTATGAATTGATTAATATATTAATTGCTTGTATGCTTGGTGGTTTCTTGAGAGATGAGTTCTATACCCGAACTCGAGTGCACTTACGATGGGAGAATGGCATAGTCTTGTTGACTTGTGTGGAGTTATTCCTTAACAAGTTAACTTCCAAGCCCATTCACTTGGTGGAGGTCTTATTAGGGTCAATAATGTCACACGAGTAGTCGTGGTTAGGTATTACTCTTTCCAATAGAATCCTTAGAAGCCAAGGACCTTAGGAACCTAGCCCATCTTGGCCCATTTTAGGACGTGGTGCGAAGATCGTTCAAGTGTAAGAATTGAAGCGATTGTTACGCGATACTACACTCACAAGAATCTCTCTTGAGAATATTTTTGGAGGACGAGTAGTCATTTTATCCGATAATATCCGAAACATGGGATGATGATTATGGGAACCTTTTAGAACATGATCGTCAGGTTTAACCATAGTACACGTCCGTTGGGTGGTTCTTAACCGAGACTCCATGCTCGTGACTTACAACAAACCCTTGATTCGCGGTTGATCCGTTCTCGTATATCCTCAATATCAATGGAACTTGGGTGTTGATAAGGTGTAAACCATAATCCACCAAAATGGATGATTGATATTGATGATGACTTGAGTCATCCCGTGACCTTTGTGTGTGTGACTTGCTTGATCCTTGAGTGTGTTTGTTGCATCCATGCATTCATGCATTCATTCGCATTCATGTCATCAACAATAAAGATTTTACAAGGAACTTAAGAGGTCTATTTGCAAATTTTTCATACATGGATAAGCAAAGAAGGAATACGAAGAAATACAGTTTCAGACAACCCGACTTGAAAGAGTTAAGGAGTTTGGCATCTTATGTATTAGAGCCCTTGGAATTCAAAGCTCTCCATGGGAAGCTTCTGTCTATTCTTTCTACCAAGGTGGATGAAGGTATGATGAGTGTGTTGGTGCAGTTCTACGATCCGTTGTATCGGTGCTTCACTTTTCTGGATTTCCAGCTTTTGCCTACACTAGAGGAGTATGCTTATCATGTGGGTATACCTATTCTTGATCAGTTTCCGTTCAGTGGTTTAGAGAAGATTCTGTCTTCTCAAGAGATTGCTAACATGCTTCATGTGGATGTTATCGCATTACGCGAAAAACCGGCGGGAAACAAGAACAACAGAGCCGCCACCGTGCGTTATTTATCCCAAAAGAGGGAAAGGAAACGCTCAGAGTAAACCTGGAAAAGACATGGTCTCGCGACCAAAGAGAATGGGATCGGGAGTCGGTTATGCGAAGGGAAGGTATTAGCACCCCTACGCACCCGTCGTACTCGACGGGATCCATGCACAATAGGAAGGAAAATGGTTGCTAAAACATTGCTCAGACAAACACACACTGGCTGAAAGAGACACAAGAAAACAAACAAGGCTGACTCGGCAGGATATCGCATCCTGGGCCTACTCAGTCTATCAGGCATAGACATCAGAGTCAAAGTAGTTCGAACTGGGGAAACAACACATGCTCGCTAGGATGTCGCATCCTATGCATACGTATCTTCTTGGACGAAGAAGAATCAGAGCATCCGTAGCTCGGCTCACGCACACAAACAAAACAACACAGGAAATCGACTGCCAATCGCTGGGCTTACGTCAAACTCCACACAAAAGGGGGGCAAACATGGAACCCGAATGCCAATCGTTGGATTTACATCAGCTTCCGAACCAAAACACACGCACACTGGAAACCAGATGCCACTTGATGGACTTATACCGGACTCCAAGCACACAACAAGAGGATACAGAATGCCAATTGCTGGTCTTACATCCATCTCCTGACACATACAACACAAAACAAGACGGGTGCCCGGAGAGATCTGCTCATCTCCTGCCTACGTACCTCATCTGGTATGAGGATCAGGGCGACGTAGTTCCCCTCCGAAGGGACACAGGACTAGCCTAACCAGATAACAGAGGGAGACACAACTAGGGAGACTAACTCGAGCCTAGATGTTATCATGCAAAATCATCCCTAAGTCAAGGTTTCTAGCTAACTTGCACAGGGAGCAAGCCTATCCTATTCAGCACAAATAGCAAAGCAAACAATCACAAATAGCACACACTATATGCACACAAGCGGGGCTCAATCAAGGGTTAGGCTGCAAGAGCAAGCCAACTAGAAGGGTAATGTTAGCTCTTAACCTTGACATTGAGAGTCAAGGTGAAGCCAGATGAAAGGTGAGTGAAGATTAGACTTCACAGCTCTTACCCCTGGTCAGGGAGAGCTTCAGACAATGAAGTGTGGGTCCAGAAAGTGGGAACCCTTCTACACTTGCGACACTGACTCAACTGATCTTGGGTTAATGTCCACAAGGCATCAACATGTGATGTGAGCCAAGGGACGACTCAACAGAATAGCAGGAGGTGGACTACACACCTCTTGTGTCTGCCAATTGCCTTAACAAAGGTCTTTCCTGCTTGGGGACAAAAATAAACAAGCACAAACATTGCCTCTTAAGGAGGACTTCAGACAGGTGCCTGGCTAGGTAACAAGCTAGGTCTTCCAGACTACATGGAGACAAGAGATTCTACCTCAATGCAAATGCTATCAAGAAAAGCAATGCAAGTTCTCAAAGAACTATTAGCAACTATGGTGCCTGAAATCAATCAAATATAATCAGTATACCAATCACACAGTCAAAACAAGCAAATAAGAATCAACAGTCAACACTATCAATCACATGTGCAAAGCACAAGCCCAAAGCAAGTGAGCTAAGAATCCTACAAAATAGAACAAGTTAGTTCATAACAATCAACCAAACTCAATCAACTTGCATTAATCTCCCTAAAGCATTTGCTTCCTAACCTGAAAAGCAAACTCAAACATGAGAAACAAGACCACTAGGACAAGCCTAGGGTCAAAAGGAGGTGAAAATTTCAAAACAGCAAGTGAAAATTGATCAAAACCAATATTAAACAATTAGGAATCCAATCCAAGTGGTTTCACATTCATATCATTCATCATTATCATTTCATGAAGGAAAAGGCACAAAACATGCAATCTAGAACCTCAAAGGACCAAACAGAATGATCACAATCAAATCAATACCAAAACATTTCAATAAATCCACAAAAAATTCATGATCAAACAACATTCATAACATGTCAATCATACCAAATTTCAGCTCATTTGAACCAAGGGAAGCAAGCCAATGAAATTCAAAAAGTTCAGACAAGTTCAAGCAAGCTCATACATGGCATCAAAACATGCATCCACTTCAATCAATCATAAAACAGAAACCAAACATGATAAATGAATGAGACCAAAGCCAAGGTGCACTTCAAAATGTCTACAACACACATGCTAAATTTCAAATCCATCCAATTAATAACCAGAATTTCCCAAATCAAATACCAACATGTCTCACAAATGGTCAACGATTGGTCAAGCAGCAAATAAAATCCCAATCAAATAGGAAATGTATTCAAAAATTCCAGAAAAATTCACATGTAATCTCAACATTCACTAGTATCCTCTTGCAAAAATCCAGCTCAATTCAGGTTCAATAAGCATTGCAAATAAAATCCAGAAGATGCACAAGGAATGGCATGGCACAAAATGTAACACCTACAAAGATCATGTCATAACTCTCAATCCAGGAACTCAAACATTACAAACCACATATCAAAATGACCAGGAATGAGTCTAGTTTAAGCACAAAAAATTTCATGAATTTCTAATGGAGCATCATCATTTTATGAACAAAAGAGTTGGCATGGTGCACAAAAGGACATGTCCAAACAAACCCTAAGCATTTTCAAAATCTACCCGTGCACAATATTATTAAAAATCACCATAAAATCAAGCACATGATAAGGAGAATGGCACAAAAAATTGCATCAAATTTGGATTAAAATTGAGTTAGATATGATATTTTGATCATGGTGAAAAAATAAAAAAAAAGTGAAATGAAGGTATACAAACTATGTGAACATGTGGAAATTAAAATACAAAAGCTAAAGGCGAAATGGTTCAGCCAGGACTCGAAGGGAGTCCACATTCAAAAACTGCGCGCGCTAACACCCTAACACGTGAACAGTAACAATTATTTGGATCTAGCACACGTTCTGGAAAAATTTTGAACATCTTCATACGCGTTCATCATCAAATCCCAGCATAAGCAAATCTTAACCAAATCATACAAACTTTATATCACCAGAAAGATCTCTCAACGCACATCATGAATATCAACTTAATTTGACCTAATTCCTCATAGATTTAAAGAATCGATGACAAACATGTTCATGTATGAAACTTCAATTTCACATATCTTCCTAGTTACTCAACCAAAATCAGTGATACAACTTGCAGAATGCTCTATGCGCTACGATCTACAAGAACCATATCAAGATTGCAAGAATTAACGTGGTCGAATTTTACCTTAATGATGAAGCAGCAGTTGGATTCGTGCGAATTTTGCTTGGATAGGTCGAAACAGATCTTCAATAATGATGAGGAAGATGTATGGAAGCAATGCCTTAGCTCAAAACAGCTCGAATCAATACAAATCTCTAACTGCCATGTGAACCTTCAATGTTCAAAAGCCACGATCTAGCATGGATTCTCCACTCTTAGCTTCAACAGAAACTCAGCCAAGTCTGCAAATGATGAATCGAGCAAAAACAAGCAGAAAGAATGATGAATTGTGATGAAAGAAAGTTGAAAAAGCTTGGAAAAGTTTGAGAGAATTTGGAGATTTCTTGGTTTGGATCTGAGAAAATGAATGTGATTATGTGAATTCAGTTACCATTAGTGCTTTATACCATGGCTTAATCCAACTGTTAATCAAGATTAGCAAAAACAAGGTGAATTAGCAAAATGCAATTTTCATGTGATTTGGCCAAAATGACCTTTTCCAAATGCAGCCAATGTAACAGTAAAAATGCTTTTGAAACCAGTCCAATTTGCTGTTTATGATGTGTTGGAAGTGATTTGGAGTGAAAATTACATGTATTTTTCAAAAACACCTTTTTTCCCACCAAAATACAAATTGGATCACTTGAAAAATGCCATTTTGATGTATTGATTTTTTATGAAATGTGATGATGCATCATGAAAGTACATGTCAAATGTGACTTGCTCAAAAAAGAATCACCCAATTTGGCCTTTCCATTCAAAAGTTATGCCACTTTGAATTTCAACATTTTCTGAAAATGATTTGATCATAACTTGCCAACCACACATGAGAAATGAGTGTTCTTGGACTTTTTGGAAAGGTGAGAGCCAGATCTTCAACTTTCATGTTGGACAAAATTCCATTTGAAGCTTGTATGATGAAGTAAATTTGAGGAGAAGAACTTTCCTTTTTTGGCAGTTTCCAATTACAGGTCACTTGCTATTTTTGGAAACTTTTCATCTGACTTCAAATTCTTCAATCTTGATCTTTGATATGTCAAATGAGACTTGTATGTACATGAATGAAGCCTTTAAAACCATCTCCCACCTTCAAATCCATAAAATCAGGCACAGTTGACCACAGTTGACCTCCTAGGGTTTCAGATGAGATTCAGCCTGACTGTTGAGCTTTGATCATCCAATCTTTGGCCAATCCACTTCAAAATGATCCCATAATCATATGAACTTGATGAACCAATCCTAGGGCTTTGTTTCCTTGAGAACTGCAGTTGTTTGCTTGTTTGACTGATTCTCCTGATCAGTTTGACCTAATCTTGTCAGATGACTTGCACTTGGGCAAAGGACAATGCAATGCTATGCAGTGGACTATGTTATGTTAATGACCTAATGATGAAAATGTATATACAATGGTAGGTGCAAATTTGAGGTGCTATAGATGTATCTGACATTGTTGCCAATATGACTACCATAGGTGGAATTCAAGGTCTCCCGTCGGATTTTTTGATTGCCAAAGCTATTTTGTTTGGGAAGGCCATAAGTAAGGAAGCTTTTGAAGCCATATTTGTACTCCTCATCTATGGGCTAGTGTTATTTCCCAACATCGACAACTTCGTGGATATGAACGATATTAGGATTTTCTCTTCTCTTAATCCCGTTCTGACTCTGTTGGGTGACACTTATTTCTCTTTGCATATGAGGAATGCAAAGGGTGGTGGTTCCATTGTGTGTTGTCTGCCTCTATTGTACAAGTGGTTTATTTCGCACTTGCCTCAGACATTTGCCTTCAAGGAGAACAAGGGATGTCTACGGTGGTCCACGAGACTTATATCTCTCACTAATGATGATATCTCTTGGTATAGCCGTGTTTATGATGGCGTTCAGATTATTGACTCTTGTGGTGAGTTCTCCAATGTACCTCTTCTTGGTACATGTGGTGGAATTAACTACAACCCTGCTTTGGCTCGCCGTCAGCTTGGGTTCCCCTTAAAGGATAAACCTAAAAACATTTTATTGGAAGCCTTGTTTTTTCAAGAGGGTAAAGATCCCCAAAACTTGAAGGATGGGATGGTCTGCGCCTGGCGCAAGGTTCATAGGAAAGGGAGGAATGAGCTTGGTCCGAAGAATTGTGTTGCTTTGGAACCTTACACCACTTGGGTAAGGAAGAGAGCCCTTGAGTACCGCATGTCGTACGAGTATCTGAGACCTACCCCTATGATTATGGTTGGGCCTTCAACCCTCCCTAATCAAGGAGTAGAGGAGTTGAGAGACGAAGACTGTTCTCGTGCTTAGGTTCGTGAGCGTGAGGATCTTCTTCAATAGCTCAAGCATAAGGATGCAATGATAGAGTTTCTAGAGCATCAGGTTATTGATGAGCCTGATGATGTAGTTACCTCTCTCCTTCCCCACTCGTATAGGTTTTGGAAGAGGAAGTATGATCAGCTCGCCAAGGAGAAGGCAAACATGGAAGCAGCTTATGAGAGAGAGGTGAAGAGGCTTCGTGCGACGTATCTTCTGATATCAAAGGCTTTGGACGATTGCTTCTAGGGCTCCATAGGATGTTTATTCTCCTTTTTCTTGTATTGTATTTGGTTACCAAGACTGTACTACTTCTTTGATGTAAAAAGTTTCCAAATATTATTGCTATGAGTATTCCATATGTGTCTTAAAGGTTCAATATTTTTCAAACCTTTGCAAATAGATCCCTATAAAGTTCCTCTGATGAAAAACAAATCATGTGCATAAGCATTGCATGCATCATATGCATAAGGAGGTTTAGGTTCCGAGCTCTTGATCAATGGTCTAACTCTTTGCTCTTCATTTATTTTGAAGACAAGTTGACGCACCGGTATAACACCCGAGCAAATCATCAGAAGATCATGGAACACCTCGAACAAGAGAACAAGGATCTGAAGGAAGAGATTGCCATGATGACCGCCATGATGAAGTCAGTCCTTGCTGCGCAAAGTCAACCTTCACCAACTCCTGCAACTCCGCCTGCAAGGACAATCATCTCTGAAGCGGTTACCTCAACAGTCCCTGCTGCCATCGCCCACTTCGCTCCTAGTATGCCTGCTGGATTCCCTTAGGGAATGCCATCTAACTTTGTACCAGAGGGTTTCGCTCCCATCTTTACTTCTTTGCCAGCATCTATCCCGGTCATGTCTGTGCCACCGGGTGGCTCATATAGCACCTGCTTTTAGAGAAGTTCAACAACAACAACATCGTCTACAACAACAGGCTTACCAGCCTCGCAACAATAACAACACCAGCACCAACAACTATGAGAGGAAGAGGGTGACTTTTGACCCAATTCCTATGACCTATGCTGAACTTTATCCTTCCTTAATCGATAGGAAGCTGATAACTCCTCGTGATCCTCCTGCTGTGCCAGCCAATCCCCAATGGTGGTACAAGCCCGAACTTCACTGTGTGTATTATTCTGGTGCTTCCGGACATGATGTGGAGAATTGTTTTCCTTTGAAGACCAAGGTGCAAGACCTTGTGAGGAGTGGGATACTGTTCTTTGAGGACGTAGGCCCTAATGTGAAGAAGAACCCATTTTCCGAGCATGGGAAAGCAGCTGTCAATATGGTTCAGGGATGCCCTGACAAGTAAAAAGTCCTTTATGTGAGTGACATAAGGCAATCCTTGGTAGAGATGCATAGGCTGTTGTGTGAGCACAGTCATTATGAGCATGATCATGATAGGTGCCAGGTGTGCACTATCAATGAAAGAGGATGTCGTCAAGTGAGGAAGGACATCCAAGAGATGCTAGATCAAGGGATGATTGAGATACTTCAGAATCGTAATGAGGATGAAGTCGATGTCATCACTCCTGTATTCAAAATTCCTGATCCTGTTGTTATCAAGCATGATGGCAGCAAGAAGAAGGTATCGCCAACTCTTGTGATTAAGCCAGCGGGTCTAGTCCCGTATGTATCAGATAAAGCGGTCACGTACCGTTATAATGCTATTATGCTAGAGGGTGGAAAGGAGGTGTCGTTGCCCTCAACCTCTGTGGTGAGCATTTCCGACGTTAGTGGAGTGACCCGTAGTGGTTGTGTTTTTTCGGCTCAGCCAAAATCCCATGAAGACGTTGCGAAGAAGGATGATGTCAGTCCTACTGGTCTTGTGGGGACTTCTTCTTCAAATCAGTTTGTTCCTGTTGTGAAGGGTGTTGACTCTGTTGTTGTTAAATCCCATAAAGCTCCTATCCTGGTTGGCCAGTCTGGCATGTTGAGAGAGGATGGTGATGAGATGCTAAGGCTCATCAAGAGGAGTGAGTACAATGTTGTGGATCAGTTGCTTCAGACTCCATCAAAGATATATGTCCTATGTTTGTTGATGAATTCAAAGCCACACCGTGAAGCGTTGCAAAGGGTGTTGGACGTGGCATACGTGGATCACGATATCACAATTGAGCAGTTTGATAGCATTATTGCAAATATAACTGCCTGCAACAATTTGAGCTTCTGTGATGATGATCTTCCCGAGGAGGGAAAATACCACAATTTGGCTTTACATATCTCTATGAATTGTAAAGACGATGCCATGTCCAATGTGTTGGTGGACACAGGGTCATCACTTAATGTATTGCCAAAGTCTACTCTTGCCAAACTTTTATATCAGGGGCCTCCCATGAGGCAGAGTGGAGTGGTAGTGAAATCTTTTAATGGATTGCGTAAAACTGTGATCGGTGAATTAGAACTCCTGATCAAGATTGGACCTAGTGATTTCCAGATCACTTTCCAGGTCATGGATATACATTCGTCATATAGCTGTTTGCTTGGTAGACCATGGATTCACGAGGCAGGCGCCGTGACATCCACTCTAAACCAAAAGTTGAAGTTCGTCAAGAACAAAAAGTTGGTGGTGATAGGGGGAGAGAAGGCTCTCTTGGTCAGCCATTTATCTTCCTTTTCCTACATTGATGCTGAGGATGAGGTTCGGACTCCGTTCCAAGCCTTATCTATTGCAGAGCCTTCTAGGAAAGGACTTTCTTCATTTGTCTCCTATAATGACACGAAGTTGGCCATTGAACATGTGCAACTAATGGTTTGGGGAAAATGATAAAGATGGAAGAAAATAAATCCCAGGATGGTATAAGGTACTCTTCTGGTGTTTCCAATGATCTTGGGTTGTTCCAGAGTGGAGGGTTCATCCACACCGTTGAAGATCAGGAAGTTGCTGCCATCGTTAAAGAAGATGAAGAGGAAGACCTTGGCAACTTTTTCATACCTGGAGGGATCTGTAATAATTGGGTCGCTGTTGATGTTCCAACAATTATCCATAAGTCAACGTAATGTGTTCATTCTGTTTAAAAACCTTTCTCCCATGCCAAAGGGAGAAGTGAAGACATTGTTGGCATAATTTGATTAATACAATGATAATCATTCAACAATCGCATGTTAAATGTTTGTTTTCTCAAATTATTTTTCCTTTTTTCTTTTTGCATGAAATTGGTGATCACCATAAAACCCTAAAAAAGAGAATAAAATAAATTTTTCCATATGCATAATGATTTGCCTTGTTTGAATTCCGAAATCTCTTTATACTCAAAATCATTATGCAGGTTAATCAAACCCATTGAACATAATGATCCAACACCATCTCCCAACTTTGAGTTCCCTGTATTTGAGGCAGAAGAAGATGATGTTGAAGAGATTCCTGATGAGATTACCCGTCTGCTTGAGCACGAGGAGAAGATCATTCAGCCACATCTTGAGAATCTGGAAACAATCAACTTGGGGTCTGAAGACTGCATTCGTGAAGTGAAGATTGGGGCCCTCCTTGAAGAGTCTGTTAAGAAGGGGTTGATTGAGTTGCTACGAGAATATGTCGACGTCTTTTCCTGGTCGTATAAAGACATTCCTGGTATGGATACTGATATCGTGCAACATTTCTTGCCGTTGAAGCCTGAGTGTGTGCCTATGAAGCAGAAGCTCAGAAGAACTCATTCTGATATGGCAGTGAAGATTAAAGAAGAAGTTCAGAAGAAAGTTGATGCGGGGTTTCTGGTGACTTCTACATATCCTCAGTGGGTGGCCAATATTGTGCTTGTACCTAAGAAAGATGGAAAAGTCCGAATGTGTGTGGATTACCGTGACTTGAATAGAGCTAGCCCGAAAGACGATTTTCCTCTACCACACATTGATATGTTGGTAGATAATACGGCTAAATTCAATGTCTTTTCGTTTATGGACGGGTTTTCCGGTTATAATCAGATTAAAATGGCACCCGAGGATATGGAGAAGACAACATTCATCACACCTTGGGGAACATTCTGTTATCGAGTGATGCCCTTCGATTTGAAGAACGCCGGAGCCACGTATCAACGTGCTATAACTACCTTGTTCATGATATGATGCAAAAGAAGATCGAGGTGTATGTTGATGATATGATTGCGAAGTCGAAAACGGAAGTTGAACATGTAGAACACTTGTTGAAGCTTTTCCAGCGTTTGAGGAAGTACAAACTCCGCTTGAATCTGAACAAGTGTACATTTGGAGTCCGTTCCGGCAAGTTATTGGGCTTTATTGTCAGCGAGAGAGGTATTGAAGTTGATCCTGCCAAGGTTAAAGCAATACAAGAGATGCCTGCGCCCAAAACTGAGAAGCAAGTCCAAGGTTTTCTTGGCCGCTTGAATTACATTTCGAGATTTATATCCCACATGACTGCCACTTGTGCGCCTATATTCAAGCTCCTCCAGAAAGATCAGCGTCATGATTGGACCGAGGATTTCCAAAAGGCCTTTGATAGTATCAAAGAATATTTGTCTGAGCCTCCGAGTCTGTCTCCGCCTGTTGAAGGGAGACCGTTGATTATGTACTTGATTGTGCTTGATGATTCCATGGGTTGTGTCCTTGGTCAGCAAGATGAATCTGGAAAGAAAGAATATGCAATATACTACTTGAGTAAGAAGTTCACTGACTGTGAGTCTCGATACTCAATGCTTGAGAAGACATGCTGTGCTTTGGCTTGGGCTGCTAAGCGTTTAAACCAGTATATGTTGAATCATACAACTTGGTTGATATCCAAAATGGATCCAATCAAGTATATCTTTGAGAAGCCTACTTTAACTGGGAGAATTTCCCGTTGGTAGATGTTGTTATCTGAGTATGATGTTGAGTATCAAGCTTAAAAAGCTATTAAAAGTAGTATCTTGGCTGACCATTTGGCGCATCAACCAATTGAAGATTATCAGTCTGTGCAATACGACTTCCCTGATAAGGAGATTCTGTATTTGAAGATGAAAGATTGCGATGAGCCTACGCTCGATGAAGGGCCAGAGCCTGGTTCCCGATGGGGTGCGGTTTTCGATGGCGCTGTCAATCAGTATGGAAATGGTATTGGGGCAGTGATTATTACTCCTCAAGGCACACATTTTCCTTTTACAGCAAGGCTAACTTTCAAATGCACGAATAATATGGCGGAGTATGAGGCTTGTATTATGGGTTTGGAAGAATGTATTGATCTTAGGATCAAACATCTTGATGTTTATGGCGATTCGGCCCTGGTTGTTAATCTGATTAAGGGTGAATAGGAGACGAATCATCCTGGCCTCATCCCATATAGAGATTACGCGAGATAAGAATCGGATGGCGAATGCTCTCGCTATGCTTGCTTCAATGATTGTTGTCAAGTATTTGAATGAAGTCCCAAATATTACTGTGATGCGCTTGGATAGGCCAGCTCATGTGTTTGCATTTGAAGAAGTGAAAGATGATAAGCTGTGGTATTATGATATCAAATGTTTTCTCCAAAGACAGACTTACCCGCCTGGGGCCTCTGTTAAAGATAAGAAGACTTTGAGGAGATTATCTAGAAGTTTCTACTTTAATGGTGATGTGCTTTACAAGAGGAATTTTGACATGGTTTTGCTCAGATGTGTGGATAGACACGAAGCAGAACTGTTGATGACTGAAGTCCATGAGGGTTCATTTGGTACTCATTCCAATGGACATGCTATGGCGAAGAAGATGTTGAGAGCAGGCTACTACTGGCTGACAATAGAGTCTAACTGCTACAAGTTTGTGAAAAGATGCCACAAGTGTCAGATTTATGCGGATAAGATTCATGTTCCCTCGACACTTCTGAATGTTATTTCCTCACCATGGCCTTTCTCCATGTGGGAAATTGACATGATTGGCATGATTGAATCTAAGGCTTCGAACGGTCACCATTTTATTCTCGTAGCCATTGATTACTTCACCAAGTGGGTTGAAGCGGCATCATATGCAAATGTGACCAGGCAGGTGGTTGTGAGGTTTATCAAGAACCAACTCATATGCCGATATGGTGTGCCAGACAAGATCATTACTGATAATGGATCTAATTTGAACAATAAGATGATGAAAGAGTTGTGTAACGAGTTCAAGATTACACATCATAATTCTTCTCCCTATAGACCCAAGATGAAAGGGGTTGTTGAAGCTGCTAATAAGAATATCAAGAAGATTATTCAGAAGATGGTTGTTACGTACAAAGATTGGCATGAGATGTTGCCATTTGCTTTGCACGGCTATCGTACATTTGTCCACACTTCAACAGGGGCAACCCCTTTCTCTCTTGTATATGGCATGGAGGTTGTACTCCCTGTAGAAGTCGAGATCCCATCAATGAGAGTCT
Organism: Lathyrus oleraceus; assembly: GCF_024323335.1. Taxonomy (NCBI): domain Eukaryota; kingdom Viridiplantae; phylum Streptophyta; class Magnoliopsida; order Fabales; family Fabaceae; genus Lathyrus; species Lathyrus oleraceus. The sequence goes on along the minus strand of NC_066580.1, from coordinate 48,794,121 downwards.
TGATAGAAGCCAAGTTGATTGAGGATGAATGGGTTCAGAGTCGTTATGACCAATTGAATTTGATTAAAGAGAAGAGATTAACTATCATGTGCCATGGTCAGTTATATCAACAGAGGATGAAGAAATCCCTTTGATAAGAAGGTCAAGCCTCATGTGTTCCGAGAAGGTGACCTCGTGCTCAAGAAAGTTTTGTCTTTCGCGCCCGATTCCACGGGCAAGTGGACTCCAAAATATGAAGGTCCATACGTCTTTAAGAGAGCCTTTTCAGGCGGTGCTATGTTGCTAACTGATCCGCTGTCGCACGCGGATCAAAACGAGTAGTTTTTCAAAAATGTAGTTTAACGACAAATTGACTCAAATATCGTTCTCAAGGATTCTTGTTTAATTAATCTACCGATAGAACAAAAAGGGGAGGAGTTTGGTTGGTTTAGATTCGAAAAAGTGATTTTTAAAAGTGATTATAAAATAAGCTGACACGAACCAACCTACTGCATCATCTTCCAACTTATCATTGATTCTTATAAAATTCCAAATCCCTAACGGGTCTGCTCCTATTCGATTACAATTACCATTAACAAGCGTAAAGGAAATTATGCGAGTAATATTCCCAAATTCGGAATTAAGCAAACAGATTAAAAATTATTGCGAATTAAGCAGACGCAACTTGATCGTTCGTGATAAAATAAAAGCTATGTTAACACGAAATTGATTCGGGATCATCATTCATCAATCGAATTTAAGGATTCTATCCTATAGCAACAATTATATTAAGCAAATAATTGGAATTATAAGAAGAATTCAAAGGAAACAAATTGGAATTAATAAAAACCTCAAAGCGGATTCTGAATTACAGCAGGTTGATTCAAAAGGGATTAGTTCTCCATAGTCATCTTGCTAGCTCTCAAAAAATCGTACATGAACCGAAAAACGTAACCCTGTTTTTGGCTGTCTAACCTAGGTAAAAACACCCAAACCCGTTTCACAACTCAACCGGGTCAAATGTACGATCCGGGCCCAATACAACTAACCCAAACAAAATATAAAAATAATACAGCAGCTTCAACGAAATTTCTGGCCCTGCTACAGTCTGATTCAGCTCTCGACTTCTGAACAAAAGTTATAGATCTTTTTCTTAGCTTTCCATCGACTGGTAGCACATCTCAATCCGATACTCCTAGCTCAAGATATGTTTTTTCTCGCGAAAGCTGCTAATGCTGAAAAATTAAATACGAAAATTAAATAAGTGACAAAATAACATAAATTATGAAAACACATTAAAACATAAAAATAATCAAAGCAAACCGAAGAAATGCTTAAGTACAAACATGGAAGAACGTGCATCCAAAATGCACTGATCAAATTCTCCCACACTTGAACTTTTGTACTCCGAGCTAAATGAAAAACAAAACAAAACACAGACACATCAACGGTTACTCATTATAGGCTACAAGTCATCTTCGATTAAGTTTGCTTCGATAGGTACTAATCTTGCACACTAAGGACATTGTAAGAACACTAATCCACAATTATGCAGACATAAACCTTCTGAATACACAAATCAACTCGAATTATGTTATTATATTAAAGCCTAACTTACTCATCCTTCTTTGGCTCTTTTTCATTCAGGCGCAATCACATTAAGCCCGTTATCTCCACACACTCATAGCAAGGCGACCAGTTAGTGACTCTGATCCTTTTCTGCACGGGGTTCTGGTACTTAAGTGACATAACCCTTTGCTTACTCAATTGTAGTTGCGGGGGATCGGACCGTAATCCGCCCTACCAAGTTCAGCACCAGAAACCGCTGAACCAACTACAAAAGAGTCTTATTTCCAACTTTTTTTGAAGGTTCCACAACCGTTGGGTTAAGTGACCGGGTGAGGGTCACCAAACTTAGAAGGTGCATTCCTTTATTTTTTTCTCTTTTTTTTTCGGAACACTCACTTATATTCATCGGCTTCCCTGCGTAGAGTGTGTGTGAGATGGTGCTGACTGCTGAAATAAACTACTCAAGAGCCGTCAGAGGATGAGAATGTAAGGCTAAAACATAATAAAAATTCAACTCAATTTCCATATGCAGGAGACTTACGGTGTTAAAACAATACCGATCTTGTGAATTTTTCCCAAGTCTCTGCAAACTCGACTCAAAGTAACCTATAGCCTTAAACTTTCAAGAAGATGCATTTTTTTATTTTTTTAATGACTAAAAACAAACAAAACACTAACAAAAACAAAGAAAACACATGATTCCCTCCCCCATACTTAAACTAAGCATTGCCCTCAATGAAATGACTTTACTAATAAAGTAGAGAGAAGGAAAGAAAGACTCCATGATCAAGTTGTAGTGTAGTCAGGCGCTTCCAAAGAAAGCTCCTCTATGCTGACATCTTCAAGCACCGAACTTGCATGGAATAACTTCAGACGCTTCCCGTTAACCTTGAAGACTTTGTCAGTACCTGCACTTTTTATTTCTACTGCACCATGAGGGAAAACATTAGTAACAACAAAGGGGCCAATCCATTTGGATCGAAGTTTCCCAGCCATAAGCTTAAGGCGGGAGTTAAATAATAAAACTTGTTGGCCCATAGAAAATTCCTTCCTAGAAATCATCTTATCAAGGAGTGCTTAGTTTTCTCTTTATAAATCCTAGAGCTTTCATAAGCCTCTAATCTAAGCTCTTCCAACTGTTGTAATTGGAGTTTTCTTTCAATACTTACTTGTTGCATCTCCAAATTACAACTTTTCACCGCCCAATAAGCACGGTGTTCTATCTCAATAGGAAGATGACATGCCTTACCAAAAACAAGTCGATAAGGAGACATCCTAATGGGTATCTTGAAAGCGGTTCTTTGAGCCCAAAGTGCGTCTTCCAGACGACGGCTCCAATCCTTCCTGTTTGGCTGCACCATTTTCTCTAAAACCTGTTTGATCTCCCTGTTTGAGATCTCAGCTTGCCCATTAGTTTGTGGGTGATAAGCAGTAGAGACTCTGTGCACAACTCCATACTTCCGGAGTAAAGCTTCCATGGTGCGGTTATAGAAATGAGTTCCTTGGTCACTGATGATAGCTCACGGTATTCCAAACCTGCAAAAAATATTAGACCTGACAAAATTTGCAACAACTCTAGAATCATTAGTCCTAGTGGGGATAACTTCCACCCACTTTGAAACATAATCAACAGCAAGCAAAATGTAAATAAAACCAAATGATACAGGAAAGGGACCCATGAAGTCGATTCCCCATACATCAAATACCTCACAGAAAAGCATAGGATGCTGAGGCATTTCACTCTTGCGAGTGATGTTTGTACCTGCTATCTAGCACTCTTTACAAGTGCGGTAAGTCTCATAAGCATCCTTAAAAACAGTTGGCCAATAGAAACCTGAATCAAGGACCTTTCTTGCCGTCCTTTGAGGACCAAAGTGTCCGCCGACTTGAGATGCATGAGAAAAATTCAAAATAGATTCAATCTCATTGTCGGGGACACATCTCCTGATTACCTGATCACTACCAAACTTCCATAGATATGGATCATCCCAAACATAATATTTGGCATCACTCTTGAGTTTATGAACCTGTGATCTCGATGCACCTGTAGGAAAAACACCAGCAACAAGAAAATTAACAATGTCAGCAAAACCAAGGTGTAATCCCATGCAAAAGAAACAACTGCTCATCAGGAAAGTCATCCTGAATAGGAAAAGGATCTTCATTTCTCTCTATCCTGCTCAAGTGATCAGCCACTAAGTTCTCAGCTCCACTTTTGTCTTTAATCTCAACATTAAACTCTTGGAGCAACAACATCCACCGAATCAATATCGGTTTTGCATCCGGCTTCTTCAGCGAGTACTTTAAAGCTGCATGGTCAGTAAAAACAACAACCTTGGAACCTAGCAAATAAGATATGAATTTATCAAGAGCAAAAACAATAGCTAGCAGTTCTTTTTCAGTGGTAGTGTAATTTGACTGTGCAGAATCTAAAGTCCTAGAAGCATAGGAAATAACATGGGCAGCCTTGTCAATGCTTTATGCAAGGACATCCCCAACAGCATAATTAGAAGCATCACACATAAGCTCAAACGGGAGGGTCCAGTCAGGGGGCTGGATTATGGGAGCGGAAGTCAATGCTTTCTTCAAGAAGTCAAACGCTTGTTTGCACTTGTCATCGAAGCTGAAAGTGACGTCATTCTTCAACAAGTTTGACAGCGGAAGAGCTATCTTGCTGAAATCCTTGATGAAACGCCTGTAAAAACCTGCATGACCAAGAAAAGAACGAATCTCGCGAACGCAAGAAGGGTAAGGCAGTGTAGAAATTACATCAATCTTAGCAGGGTCAACAGAAATTCCTTTTTCAGAAATAATGTGACCAAGAATAATTCCCTGCTCAACAATAAAATGACATTTTTCATAATTCAAAACAAGGTTAGTCTCGATGCATCTTTCTAAAATCAAGGTTAAACTGTTCAAGCATGCATCAAAAGAGGAACCATAGACAGTGAAATCATCCATAAAAACCTCCATGCAATTTTCGATAAAATCAGAAAAAATGCTAATCATGCATCGCTGGAAAGTGCCAGGAGCATTGCAAAGACCAAAAGGCATCCTCCTGTAAGCAAAAGTACCGAAAGGACAAGTAAAAGTCGTCTTCTCTTGATCCTCCGGTGCAATATGAATCTGAAAATAACCTGAAAAACCATCAAGAAAACAATAGTGTGATTTACCAGTTAACCGTTCAAGCATTTGGTCAATGAACGGTAAAGGAAAATGGTCCTTTCTCGTAGCCTGGTTCAATCTCTTGTAATCAATACAAACTCTCCAGCTGTTCTGAACTCTAGTGGGAACAAGTTCATTCTTTTCATTTTTCACCACTATAAGTCCAGATTTCTTAGGTACAACCTGCACTGGGCTTACCCACTTACTGTCAGAAATAGGATAAATTATACCTGCTTGCAAGAGTTTGGTTACCTCTTTCTTCACAACATCAAGAATCAAAGGATTAAGCCTCCTTTGGGGCTGCCTTACTGTTTTGGATCCATCCTCAAGTAGAATCATGTGCATGCACATCGATGGACTAATACCTGGAAGGTCGACTAATGTCCACCTGATTGCCTTCTTATGCTTCTTCAAAACCTGCAAAAGTTTGTGTTTGTTAGTACCTTAAGATTGGCATTAATTTTGTAAGACAAATAATGTAATCACCTTTGTTGTTTTAATATGTTGGGTTGAAGAAGTTCAACATCTGGACCAACATGTCATGTAAGATGTCACGACATCGGGACTGTGACATCTCACATGTGTATCAAACTGAATCAGTTAATTTTGGTTTGGTTTGTGATTAATTAGGAGATCTGGTGAATATCCTATCTCCTATGTGAAGATCTTGAAGATTCAATCAGAAGATTTGGTAAATATATTTGGTGAATATACAGTTCCCAAATATGGAGGTCTTTTAGGAAATAAAAGATTGAAGACCTTGATTGTAGCAGAAGAATTCTGCCAGCTCTGTAACAGCAAAGGAAAGATTTGCTGCGATTTCTGAAGGCCCAAATCCAGTTGGATGGTTAGGTTATAAATAGTAGATTGTAACCTAGGTTTTGTAAGCCTCAAACAATGTAAAAATTAGAGGTGTGTGTGAGGTAAACCTCCCAACCTGTGGGAAGGTTACCAGGTGTTTCTCAGTGCTTGAAAGCATGAGATTAGTTGTAACTCAAAGCCTGTAGGCAAGAGTGATTATGTTCTTGAACGAAGTTGTGAAGCATGTTCAAGTTGTTTAAACATTAAATGGTAATTGTAGTGATAGGAATGGAAACTGGAGGTTTCTATCTAGGAGTGCCTAGGTATAGATTGCATTGGGTAGGGATTAAGTGAGGAGTTGTAAACGGGGGAGTTTAACTCTGAATCAATACTGCTAATAGTGGATCTTCTTCCTGGCTTGGTATGCCCCCAGAGTAGGTAATGTTGTACCGAACTGGGTTAACAATTACTGGTGTTTTTACCTTCTGCACACTATATTTTGTATGCTATAACTTAGTCTGTTTCTAGTCTGTTTATGAAGAGAATAACACACTTGACATATAGCCTGCAGTCTGATTGCAAAACAGAATGTTATGACATTCATTATTGACTGCTGTTACTGATAGACTGGTTGGTCTGTTACACTTCATCCTTCTGTAATGTTGGAACAGGTGATGTTAAAATCAATGTTGAGACATCATGCTGATAACTGGGCAGGATCAATAAACATAAGTGCCATGTTTGATCTCTACTGTGTCTTTATACTAAATGGACAAAACTGGATGTTCTTCAGTTCATGGTGGTAGAGTAGCAGATGTCGTGACATCTGGGACTGTGTGCATATGAGTACTGGGTTTTATTTTTCCTAACTCTCTTGCTATATTAGTAACAATGTTGGATCAGATGTCATGACTTCGTGTAGAACATCTGAACTCTGACTATACCAGAATTTCAGTGTTCTCGATCGAAATCAAGGTTAGAAGAGATAATAACAGGGAGTTTCTCATTACTCTCCAAGTAAGCATATTTCAGGTTCTCATGGAGCTCTTTTAGCTCTAAGGACAGGGGTTGCTCGGTGGATGGAATGCTTGGGGCAGCCGGGATGTCAAGAGCATCAACTGCAAAAACAGGTTTATTGGTAACAACTTCACCTGTAGGAAATGTATCAGCCTGCAAGGCAACATCAATCTCAGCACAGACAACACAAACGTTAGTGTTAGTACAATCAGAACATGAATAAATATCATCAAAACCAGAGAGAGATGGAAAATCAAGCGCAACTAGTTCATAACTAGCGTCATAAACTAATTCAGAAATCAACTCAATATGAAAAACGTAATGCTCCTCCACAGGGTGTTTCATGGCATCAAAAATGTTAAATTTTGCGACAATGTCACCAAATTCCATGGACATGGTTCCATCGTCAACATCAATTTTTGTCTTCGCCGTTTTCATGAACGGTCTGCCTAAAATGATGGGAGGTCTGCTTGTCTTGGTTTCTCCTTCCATGTCTAGAATATAGAAATCTGCAGGAAAAATCAAATCGTTAACTTGAACAAGAACATCTTCGACTACCCCGGCGGGTCGAGCGTTGCTCCTATTTGCCAATTGAATGATTAAACCTGTATGTTGCAAAGGTTATTATAAACAGAAGTAGGCATAACATTAATGCCCGCTCCCAAATCAAGCATGCAATTCTCAAATTTACTATCCCCGATGGTACAAGGAATAGCAAATGTTCTCGGATCCTTCTGCTTTTGTGGCAGAACCTGAGTAGTGAGGGCTGAAACATTTTGCTCGCCTACAATCTATTTGGATGATTGTTTGGGCTGAATAAAGGCAGAAATATTTCGTCCTAAGTTTACTCTTTCACTTCCCTTAATCCTCTTGTTGGTACACAAATCTTTCAGAAACTTTGCATACTTAGGAACCTACTTAATAATATCAAGTAGCGGAATGTTTACCGCAACCTTTCGGAAAACATCCAGTATCTCTCTTTCTTTGTCTCCCTCCTCAATTCTTTTATTTTTAAGAACTCTATGTGGGAAGGAGACTGATGGCCCATACTCCTTTTCTTTAATTTTTTCAATTTCGACCACAACAGAAGAAGGAGAAGAAGGTTCAGCTGGGTGAGGCTCAGAAGGAGAAAGTTCAGAAGTTACCTCAATGATTTTTTTATTTTTTTCAGGGGCTGGTTCTGTAACTTTTCCGGATCTCAAAGAAATTGCGCTCACATTAGCATTAGGACCATTCGGATTGACAACTGTCTGGGCTGGAAGTTGGTTCAAACCTTGAGCTTGCATGTTATTTATTTGAGTAGCAAGTTGTCCCATCTGTGTGTTCAAGGTCTGAATGCTAGCATCGGTCCTTTGTTGGAACTGGAGGTTGTTCACGGCCATTTGCTTAACAAGATCCTCCAAGGATGGTCCGGAAGGTGCAGGGGCAGCCACTTGAGGTGAGTTCTGTTGTTGGCTGGTTTGCGGGTTTCCATATCGAAGGTTGGGATGGTTCCTCCAATTGGGATGGTATTTGTTGATGGACAGGTCAGGAGTGTTGTTGTACCTGTTTTGATTGTAAAGGTTGGCTGCATAAGCTTGTGGCAGCTCAGTAATGGACTCATCTCTTAGAATAGGACAAGTATCGGTCGGGTGCTCAGGAGAAGTACAAATGCCACCCAAAGTTATTGTTTGAGGTTTTGCTACTGCCAGCTGTTTGACTAAAGCAGTGAGTTCATCAATTCTGGTCTCTAAAGCTTTGTTGGAAGAAACTTGAATTTGACTCACGCCTTTGCTTTGCACAGAATTGTCTCTAGTGGTGAACTGTTGAGAATTAAGAGACATATTTTCAATAAGGGCTTTGGCAGCAACTGGAGTTTTATCGACTAATGCTCCACCACTAGCAGCATCAAGAATGTTTCTGTCCATCGGTAACAACCCCTCATAAAAGTATTGGATGAGGAGTTGCTCAGTGATCTGGTGTTGAGGGCAGCTAGATACCAAGTGCTTGAATCTCTCCCAATACTCGGTCAGCGACTCATTGCCTTGTCTAATACCACAAATCTCCTTTCTTATTGAGGCAACTCTGGAGGCAGGAAAATATCTTTCCAAGAACACTTTTTTCAGGGTTGTCCAACTTGCAATTGAGTTTGGCTCGAGATAATAAATCCAATCCTTTGTTGCACCCTGCAATGAAAAAGGAAAATCTCGAAGTTTGATGTGATCTTTAGTGGTCCGTTCAGGTTTCAATGGTGTAGAACACACCACCTGGAACTCTTTCAAATGCTTGTGTGGATCTTCACCTGCAAGACCACTAAACTTTGGCAACAAGTGTATTAAACCTGATTTTAATTCCAAAGGAACATCAGCAACATCATATTCAATACACAAACCATTGTAATTCACATCAGGAGCAGCTAACTGCCTTAAGGTTCTATTATCAGCCATTGCAAAAATCAAGTTCAGAATCCGAAGCAAACAAGTTATGCAAATAGTCAGACTCAGAATCAGACTCAATTGTGGGTGGTGAACTATTGGTAGCCTGGACTGTTCTACATTGTGTGTGCAAAGTTCTCTCTATTTCAGGATCAAAAGCAACAATTTCAGAACAGCGAGACCTAGTAGCCAGGACTAACGGAACAACAATGCAGCAACAGCAACAATAGTGAAAATTCCAACAATGTCCTAAAATAAAAAAAAACAAACACAAAGAAAGAAATCGATCAAAAATAATTCAAAAAAATAAACTGACACCGAAAGTAATCTAATGACTTAAAAATATAATTGAGATTTTTTTTTATTTTTTTCGAGACGGTGAAAATAGTAAATAATGGCTTAAAAATAGAAAAATGATGAATTTTGGATTTTTAAAAATTTCACCCAATACTACCTTGTAGTATGGGAAAAAAAACCAGAGAATTATTTCCCTTCAGATACCCGGAGCAGATTTCGAAACAGACACAATTTCTCAAAAACCGACTTTTTTACGATTTGGACTCTAAAACGCGAGTTGGACGAAACTGCGAGGAAACTAGGACTTATACGCTTAGACACTAAACCTATGACTCTAAAAATGATTAAAAGAAACAAGAATCCCCTGCAACGGCGCCAATTTGATCCGCTGTCGCACGCGGATCAAAACGAGTAGTTTTTCAAAAATGTAGTTTAACGATAAATTGACTCAAATATCGTTCTCAAGGATTCTTGTTTAATTAATCTACCGATAGAACAAAAAGGGGAGGGGTTTGGTTGGTTTAGATTCGAAAAAGTGATTTTTAAAAGTGATTATAAAATAAGCTGACACGAATCAACCTACTGCATCATCTTCCGACTTATCATTGATTCTTATAAAATTCCAAATCCCTAACGGGTCTGCTCCTATTCGATTACAATTACCATTAACAAGCGTAAAGGAAATTATGCGAGTAATATTCCCAAATTCCGAATTAAGCAAACGGATTAAAAACTATTGCGAATTAAGCAGACGCAACTTGATCGTTCGTGATAAAATAAAAGCTATGTTAACACGAAATTGATTCGGGATCATCATTCATCAATCGAATTTAAGGATTCTATCCTATAGCAACAATTAGATTAAGCAAATAATTGGAATTATAAGAAGAATTCAAAGGAAACAAATTGGAATTAATAAAAACCTCAAAGCGAATTCTGAATTACAGCAGGTTGATTCAAAAGGGATTAGTTCTCCATAGTCATCTTGCTAGCTCTCAAAAAATCTTACATGAACCGAAAAACGTAACCCTGTTTTTGGCTGCCTAATCTAGGTAAAAACACCCAAACCCGTTTCACAACTCAACCGGGTCAAATGTACGATCCGGGCCCAATACAACTAACCCAAACAAAATATAAAAATATTGCAGCAGCTTCAACGAAATTTCTGGCCCTGCTACAATCTGATTCAGCTCTCGACTTCTGAACAAAAGTTGTAGATCTTTTTCTTAGCTTTCCATCGAATGGTAGCACGTCTCAATCCAATACTCCTAGCTCAAGATATTATTTTTCTCGCGAAAGCTGCTAATGCTGAAAATTAAATACGAAAATTAAATAAGTGCAAAAATAACATAAATTATGAAAATACATTAAAACATAAAAATAATCAAAGCAAACCGAAGAAATGCTTAAGTACAAACATGGAAGAACGTGCATCCAAAATGCACTGGTCACTCACAATTATGGATGAGGAGGATTTCACTCGTCCTGTGAATTTAGATGCAGTCAAGAAATACTTCGCCTAGAAATAAAAACAGAATAGCTCGCTAAGTTGAAAACCCGAAAGGGCGGCTTAGGCAAAAATGAGTGTCCCGGTGGATTGAAAACCCGAAAGGGCGATCCAGGCAAAAGTTAGAGACATAAAAAAATGAATATATATATCCCGCTAGATTGAGTACCTCACCCTGGGGAAATTTAGGCAAAAATTAGGGATTTGGCAAGTAACTGCATCCGTACAAGACTTTGTTTTTCAAGCCGTTTTTTGTCAATGAATTTCGCTCAGTCATCATCAACTGAAGCTTCAAATACATTGGATTCAGAGTTGGTGGAGAAATGGTCATTATGTTCAATGTAGCCCTTTTTCCAATATATATCACCAATTTCAAATTTGTAAAGATCCATGGAGTCTCGCCATTTGCGGACTACCATTCTTTTAAATAAATTTGAGCCTTTATCCAATTCTTGGCATTCCTATCCGTTTCTGTGTAACAAATGTTCGCATGTTTTAATTGATAAATATCATTGTTTTAAACAAATAAAGTTTTCATAAATAAACTATTTTAAACAAAATGAACATTCACAATGACTGAAAGGATGAGTGGGATGTCCTCAGTGCTTTTCCAAGGATAGTATGATCACCAAAGGGTAAGACATTTGTTCATATTCGGGCATTTTTTATGTCTTCTTCATCAGTATTCAGGTTGTCTCCCTAGTGAGCACAGAAGGAATGATACATCATCTGCTTCCCAGAGAATCTGATATGAGAAGTTCTCTTGGATGGTAGTGGATTGATCTATCTTATTGGATTGTTCTCTCCTAGCAGAATTTGTGGACGTTCATCCAACGCATTCCCGGATAGTTTGTTTGTGCATACATGCTTGTTTCCCCCGCGGAGTCTTAGCAATCCATATTTGATTGTATGGTTGATTTGTGGATGATCCTTTCTATTCCAGTTCCTGCCTCGATCTTTTAGAGACGTGTATCCCTTTATATCAGGCACTAGCATTTGTGTTTTATCAATTATATGGTTGTCATCCCTTGTGTGGACTGACCTAAAATCCCTTATAGATTGATAAAATTTGATATGTTATCCACTCACAAGGAAGTTTGTCTTTCCCCAGCATAAGTAGAAATCCCCAGCAGAGTAAGCGTGTGTTCCCTACAGAGCTATCTTTCTAGATAATTGTCTCCCCAGCAGGAAGTTGCCTAGAGCAATTGGTGAAGGGCTTGTCTCCCTTTTCATCCCTGATATGTCGTTTGTTGATGAAGGACTCATTTCCAATTTCCTCCGCCAGGGTAGTTCCTTTGAGAACATTTGCAGCTTGTCTCCAGTAGGGTTTCCTGATCAGAGTTTGATGTTTGTATCTCCTCTGAGTCTGAAGATTTCTTCTAGCATTAGAGCTGGTGTTGAAGATGTTTATTTCCTTCCCCAGTGTAGCAAAGTGCTATTTCTCCCCTTAGCAGAGTTTCCTCTCCAGCGGATAAAAGGGAGTGTTTTGATTGATGTGCATCTGGTTAGTGGTTGTTCCCCACGGAGTTTCATATCGTTCCTTGATAAGCTTCCCTAGTAGAGTTTCTTCTCCGGCGGATCTTATCGTTATTAACCACCTATCCCCACCAGAGTTTGAGTTCTCTGTTTGGTTATCTTCTTTCGTTACTCCTGAATACATCTTCTTTGTATCCTTAGGAGTGTAGCTTTGGGATGGGGTTTGATATCCCTGATGATTTATTTTCATCCTGCTTGGGTTGTTCCCAAACTGAGTTCTCCAGTACGCTTCGCCTTTCTTGTTGAGATGTTGTGCCGAGTGTCCGTTCGTGATTCTCGGACTTGTTTGGGTTAGATATGTCTGTTTGTCAGCATTAACCATACACAAATCATGCATATACATGCATAATCATAGCATTCGGATATTCATGATTGCATTATTTGCCATATATCTTTGCTTGTTATCCGCTGCTATTGGTGAAATGTTCTTCCCCAAGCAGATGTTTGTGTCTGATCTCTCCATATAGAGTCAGCCCCATAGGCAGAAAATGTCTATCTCTTCTTCTTTATTCCCCACTGAGTTAGGTCCTCGTGGATGATTATTGTTTCAGTTTCCTTCCCAAGTGTATATTGGGATGGAATTACTCCCCTGTGTTATATCCTCATCAGGTTGAGTCTTGTTTGATTCGTGTCTTTCTAGTTTGTTCCTAGATTGACTTTCCTTTCTTGTTACCCCCTGCAGTCCCCTGTGGTTGAGTTGCTCAATTGCTCCGTAACCAGTAATTGTTCATCCTTTCCCTAGCGCACCTCGCGGCCTTCTACCCAGTAACTGGTAGTTGTAAGTCCTATTTCTGTGGTTTTCTGCCCAGTAACCGGTAGATGTAATCCCCTCCTTGTTGGTTATCTTTGCCCAGTAACCGGTATTGATATTCCTTTGTTTTTGAGTATACCACCCAGTAACCGGTGATATATCTCTTGGATAATTGCTTTTTGTCAGACAATTTATCCCTTGTGAGCCCTCTTTCATTTACCCTTGTGTGGTAATGACTGTTTCTCCTTCTGATTGGTCATCATTCCATACCCAGTAACCGGTATCCCGATGTCCTTTCTTTTCGGTCGATTTATCCTCCATTAACCTAGTAATCGGTTGTGGATAATCTTCCATGCGAGTATGTTATCTATGTTATGACGGTAATAGATAATATGTCTCATGCGCTCTTCAGTTGAAGTCTTTTTCTTCCTTAGTCGAGTAAGATTCGTATTTCCTTGTGGAATCGAATATCCATCCTGTAAGTCGAGTTTGCTTTTTTCAGCCCTCCTTTCGGATGATGAGTGTCTTGGATATGTTCCCAATTCATGCCTGGTTAGTCACCTATTATATGCCCAGTAACCGGTATCCCTGGTGTTCCTTCCTTCTGCTCCCTATTATGAGTTTTTGTCTCCTGTGGAGTCAGATTTTTCCCGAGTTGAGATGTGCCTTTTGGGTCCTCCTCAAATGTTTTGGATGATTGATATCTCTCACCCTTATACCGGTCTTAGATATTCTTTTTCCCCAAGCGTGTTGTTCTCTCACCCAGTAACCAGTGTTTGATAACACGTCTCTCTTTGAGTTTATTACCCAATAACCGGTAATATCTCGTTGTTTTTGTCCTCATCTAAGTCCTCTGTGGAAATTGTCGTCTGAGTCCGGATGTTTTATCCGATGTATCATTTATGGATAGTTTTGTTGTATTGGCATATTCCCCAATACCCGCATCTTTCCGTCAGCTCGAGTCTTTCCATCGATTTATTTTTGTGGAATCCCTTCGTGTCTCCCAGCAAGTCTTCAAGTCATGACCTGCTCACGCATTTTTTACCTTATTTCCCCATAGAGTCTCTGTCTCCCTAGTGAGTGTGTTACTCCTATGAATCTTCAGTTTCTCCCAATTTCTTTTCCTTTGTGGCAACTATTCACCATTAAGATTTTACTTTTTGTATGCGTACATTTGCATCATGAGGTCTCTTAGGGATTAAAATTCGTCTATTTGTTATTATTTAAGCTCATTCTATCTCGTCGAGACGAATATTTTAACCTTCATATCTCCGGCTAAAACGACCTTAAATAGGGGCATCTGTAAGACCCTAATTTTGACCCTAAGATCCCTCATGGCATCATGTTATTGCACAAGTGCATTGCCTCAAGGATCATAGCATGTTTGGCTCCTTAACCCTACGGTTGGGACTTGTTTGAGTGTTTTGAGACCACCAAGCATGCTTGTATTGTATATCATTGCTTTTCTTATTTTATTACTAACCAAAAGCACAAAAATATGTCACTAACTCTTTTGTTTTGAAGCTCAAGTGATCATGTGCTCCAATGCTCCTACGAGGCTCTTAAGCTCAATGAAATGGCTAGATAAAGATGAAAAAAAGCATGACAATGGTCCACAAATCTCCTAATCATCATGTATGTCTCCCAAGTGTCTCAATTTGCCATTTTCCAATTTGATCAAGATAATCCAAGGGGCCTGAGGATTGTTTCCCAAAGAAACCCTAATTCCATTATGCTTTGACTATGCCTTGCCCATGAAGCAATCTCCACCTATGATCAAATTTAATAAAGGTAAGTTCTTTCATTCATCATTTTATGCATATATGAGCCTATTTGAGGCCCCTTAATCATTTATTCATCAAGATTGGAAGTTTGGCCTTGAAAAGTTGACCAGTCAAGTCATCTGACTAAACTGAGGTCCATTGAGATACAACTTTTGATGTGTTTGTCAAATGAAGATGAACCCAAGAGAAAACATGTTCTTAAGAACCATATGAACAACTTTCATGTTCATAAACAATATATTTGAAACTTGGAAGGTCATCATTCATTTCAAAACATTATAGGTCATTTTGACTGAAACCCTAATTTTGGGTCAACTTACCAAGGGCATAACCTCCTTAATATTTATGATTTTTAGGTGAGACCAAATGCATTGGAAATCTTGAGATGTCTAGTTCAAATATTATGTTTGACAAAATTTTATAATCCTAAAATAAATACATGTGATAATACAAAACATTATAGGTCATATTGGACCTAATTCATTGAATTTGAAAAAGTACCCAACCTCAAATGCCCATAACTTTGTCATAGAAAATCCAAATGATGCAAACTTTGAGTCTACATTGATCACCTTGAAAATATATACAACTTTATTATTGGAAGTGTTTTCATTTGAAGCTTTCATCATAAAAATAGAGGGGTTTGATTAAGCTTGTTTTTGGGGAAAATTTTCAAAGTGACTTAAACATGTTTTGTACTTGGATTTTCCAGGCCAGTTTTCATTAATTTTCACATGACAAATGAATTTTTGCCTAACATGACTTTTTTTTCCTTATTTCAATGGCTTTCCAACCATTACTCACATTACTTTTTTGGACCTACCATTTGTGAGTTTCGAAATCCTTTCCCTGTATGTGCATTTTGGATATTTCATGATGAAACTTGAGTATGCAAGCTTGTTCAGTCCAAAGCACACAAGCATTTTCTCTCTACATGATCTCATCTAGCTTTGCAACCATCATTGGGACTGCTACACGCTTGCACAAGCGTATGCAAGCAAAATTCAAATTGCCATGTGCCCCTATTCAATCAACTGGGAACCTGAACGGATGAGAGCAATGGCTGTCAGACCTTCAAGGTAAACAGGGATTGAATACCGAAAGAACCGGAAAATTTGCACTCTGCGGGATGAACAAGGTAATTACAATAGGAAATCAGACAAGACGTTTACCGACGACTCTACTGGGGATTCTGATTTTATCAAAGGAAAGGTACAACCAAACGTCTACGGACGAGAGGGAAAAACTTCACGTTTATCGAAACCAACGGAGAGGTTACCAACCATCAACGGATGAATGGGAAAGAAATTCGACATTTACCGACATCGAAAGATGATGTTTACCGACATCAACAAAGGAACGACCAGACATTGACCGATGACTGGGATGAAACATGATGTTTACCGACATCGAAAGATGATGTTTACCGACATCAAAAGAATGACGATCATCAACGGACGACAAAATGATTGCAACCGAAAACCAGACAGGACGTTTACCGACGACTCTACTGGGGATCTCTGGTTGGGGAACAAACAGACATTTACCGATGACTGGGATGAAACATGATGTTTACCGACATCGAAAGATGATGTTTACCGACATCAAAAGAAAGACGACCAGACATTAACGAATGACTGAGAACCAGAATGTGCAACCAGACGTCAACGGACGAATGGGAAAAAACTCAACGTTTATCGACACCAACGGAGAGGTGAACAGACATCAACGGATGACCTGCGGGGAAAATACAACTAGATGTCAATCGACAACTAGGAAAAACTCGACGTTTATCGAAACCAACGGAGAGGTTACCACTGGGGATCAAAGGTACAACTATACGTCAACGGACGAATAGGAAAAAGCTCGACGTTTATCGACACCAACGGAGAGGTGAATTCTGCTTGGGGAAAGAGAAAGGATGTTACGAACATCGAAAGATGATGTTTACCGACATCAACGAAGAAGACCAGACATTTACTGATGACTGGGAGTGACTCGATGTTTACCGACACCGAAAGAATGGTGTTTACCGACACCAAAAAGAGGACGACCAGGCATTGACCGATGACTGGAAATGATAACATACAACCAGACGTCAACGGGCGACTGGGGAAAAACTCAATGTTTATCGAAACCAACGGAGAGGTTATCAAACATTAACGGATGACCTGGAAGAAAGACTCGACGTTTACCGACACCGAAACAATGGTGTTTACTGACACCAAGGAAAGAACGCACACGGGTGCTGACAGGACACTTACTGGTATCAAGAGAATGACATATTCTTATGTCGAGACAAGGTCAATCACTTGCCGGGGACCACGCTGGGGGGGGGGGGGGTCAATCAAACTTCCTTTCACGGACGAGTGGGGAAACAAATCTCTCAGGAGATATCAATCTTGAATGCTGTCAGGAGCAACTGCTGTGCTGAAATACGATCCACCTCGGCTGGGGATATGATAATACTGGTGTAACATATGTATGCATATGTTTGAGTTTTTATGGCGTAATGCTCCATATTGAATGGAAATGCTACGCGATTTGAGGATGCAATGATGATTACTACATGTAAAATGCAAATGCAGGCGAACCCTGGCTGGGGAGCAACAAATTGCTCGGCTGAGTGCACAGAATCTGATTTGATCGTCCAAATCTGTGGGGACGAACCACTGCTGCTGGGGAACAGATAATCCTTACTGGGGACGACCTCTACTGAACCCGATCCGCTTGAGGACACCGCTGGGGAAACAACCCAATCCCAATCCGCTGGGGAAACAAACAAACCAATCTCGATCCACTGGGGAAACAACCCAATCCCAATCCGCTGGGGAAATACCAGTTCTCAAACCTGCTGGGGATAGACCAACTCTCAGGCCTGCTGGGGAGAATACTCTTCACGACCCTACCGGGGATTTGCAATCATTCCCAGAACTGACTGCTGATGTAACCCTGATCTTACTTCGCTGGGGAGACGAACCCTAAACCTGTCTTGGACGAGAAATCAACCTCTCACACTACTGGGCAGTGTTGAAAATCCTTTTGAATAAACGGTGGCTCCTGCTTAGCCAGCAATCAAAAGATAATATCCTGCAAACAGCAATACAAATATGCCCCAGGGGATTGTATGCATAATACACCCAAGCGTACTCAAAATTCAAAATGATTTTCAAATGTATCATCTTTCTGCACGTTATTGTCTGGCCTTCATGTTTTTATATGCAATGTTTATCAATAATTCGGACATTTTTGCAAACAAAACAGTAAAATAAAAACAAGAGAGCAATTTATCTGAATAACAACTTTTATTGATTGAAAATGGGCCTGAAAAGGCAAATACATCAGGAAGCAATTCCTAGGAGGAGGTAATTGCGCACAAAAGGAAAAAATCTACCCTAATGGCAATGTGAATACAACATCCACTATTCCTAGGAGGAGGTAATTACGCACAAAAGGAAAAAATCTACCCTAATGGCAATGTGAATACAGCATCCACTATTTCCCAATTCTGTTATGACTCATAGATCTTCAATTTCTCCCCAAATTCCTTGCTTTCTGAGAAGAATGGTTGGACCGGTCATATCCTTCGAGACGGTCGACGTCGAAGCGCGATGAAATACAGATGACTCAGACTGTAGTCTTCACTCTAATCCCTCTTTTGCCTGGATCGCCCTTTCAGGTTCAATCCATTGGGATACCCATTTTTGCCTAAGCCGCCCTTGCGGGTTTTCGACTTACCGGGTGTACAATCTTTTCATTTATATCCCTAACTTTTGCCCGAACCTTTTCTTTCTGTTTTTTGGTTCACCGGGATGCCCTTTTTTGCCTGGACTCTTTTATTCTTTTTGTCCAGCGGGTCAATTTATGCGAAGTATTTTTTGACTACATCTGAGTTAACAGGGGATGGAAAATCTTCACCATCCATAGTTGTAAGCATCAAGGCTCCACCGGAGAAAACCTTCTTCACAACATATGGACCTTCATAATTAGGAGTCTATTTGCCCCTGTTATCTGTACCGGGAGGAAGGATCCTCTTCAAAACTAGATCACCGATTTGATAGCTTCGAGGACACACTTTCTGATCAAAGGCTCGCTTCATCCTTCTCTGATACAACTGCCCATGGCACACAGCTGCTAGCCGTCTCTCTTCTATAAGGCTTAACTCGTTAAACCTTGTCCGAATCCACTCGGCTTCATCAAGCTTGACATCTAGCAAGACTCTCAGAGAAGGAATCTCCACTTCAACAGGTAGGACTGCTTCCATACCATACACAAGGGAGTAAGGGGTTGCCCCGGTCGATGTACGCACTGAGGTACGGTACCCATGCAAAGCGAAAGGCAACATCTCATGCCAATCTTTGTACGTCACGACCATCTTCTGCACAATCTTCTTGATATTCTTGTTTTCCGCCTCTACAGCACCATTCATCTTCGGTCTGTAAGGAGAAGAATTGTGATGTTCGATCTTGAAATCTTTACAAAGCTCTTTCATCATCTTGTTATTGAGATGCGAACCATTGTCAGTGATGATTCTCTCAGGAACCCCATAACGACAGATGATTTCCTTCTTGATAAACCGGGCAACCACTTGTTTGGTAACATTAGCATAGGAAGCTGCTTCCACCCACTTGGAGAAGTAGTCAATCGCAACCAGGATGAAGCGATGTCCATTAGAAGCAGTAGGCTCAATCTTCCCTATCATATCAATGCCCCACATGGCGAACGGCCAAGGCGAATTCATGACATTCAGAGGGCTTGGTGGTACATGCACCTTATCAGCATAGATTTGACACTTATGGCACTTCCGAGCGTACATGAAACAGTCGGATTCCATAGTCATCCAGTAATAACCGGCTCTCAACAATTTCTTCGACATTGCATGTCCACCAGCATGGGTACCAAACGAACCTTCATGCACTTCTTGCATCAACATGTCTGCTTCGTGTCTATCCACGCATCTGAGCAAAACCATGTCAAAATTTCTTTTGTACAACACATCATCCTGATTCAGATAAAAGCTTCCAGCTAGCCTTCTCAGGGTTTTCTTGTCATTCTTTGACGCAACTTCAGGATACTCCTGGCTCTTGAGGAAATTCTTGATGTCAAAGTACCACGGCTTCTCATCAACGACAGACTCGGCTGCAAACACATACGCAGGCCTCTCGAGTCGATTCAGCGCAACATGTGGCACATGATTCCACCAATGAACTTTGATCATAGAAGACAAAGTAGCCAAGGCATTAGCCATCTGATTCTCGTCCCGGGGGACATGATACAACTTCACCTTCTTGAAGAACGTCAGTATTCTTCTGGTGTAATCTCTGTAAGGAATCAAATGCGGCTGATTAGTATTCCAATCTCCATTGACCTGATTGATCACTAGAGCGGAATCTCCGTATATGTCAAGCGTCTTGATTCTCAAATCAATGGCTTCTTCGATCCCCATGATACAAGCCTCATACTCAACTTCGTTTTTGGTGACATCAAAAGTCAATCTGGCAGAGAAAGGTATATGAGCACCTTTGGGATTGATAAGCACTGCACCAACACCGTTGCCATTCATATTCACAGCCCCATCAAACATCAGCGTCCACTTGTCATCAGGATCAGGTCCTTCCTCGACAAGAGGCTCTTAGCAATCTTTCATCTTAAGATACATGATGTCTTCATCAGGGAATTCAAACATCATCGGCTGATAATCATCAATCGGTTGCTCGGCGAGGTAGTCAGACAGAATACTACCTTTAATGGCCTTCTGCGATGTATACTGGATATCATATTCTGTTAAAATCATCTGCCATCGAGCAACGCGCCCGGTGAGAGCCGGCTTCTCAAAGATGTATTTCACTGGATCCATCTTAGAAATCAACAAGGTAGTATGATTCAACATATACTGCCTTAGTCCGCGAGCAGCCCAGGCCAAAGCACAACAAGTTTTCTCGAGTAGTGAATATCTTGTTTCACAGTCGGTAAACTTTTTGCTAAGGTAGTATATGGCATGCTCTTTTCGACCAGACTCGTCATGCTGTCCCAATACACACCCCATCGAGTTCTCAGTCACTGATAGGTACATTATCAGAGGTCTCCCTGGAACTGGAGGTATCAGGATTGGAGGTTTCTGTAAATAATCTTTTATCTTGTCAAAAGCTTTCTGACAATCATCATTCCACCTGATTGCTTGATCTTTTCTCAGCAATTTGAAAATTGGTTCACACGTGGCAGTTAGGTGAGATATGAACCTTGCAATGTAGTTCAACCTCCCTAAAAACCCACGGACTTGCTTTTCCGTTTTCGGTTCAGGCATCTCTTGAATAGCTTTGACTTTTGCTGGATCAACCTCAATCCCTTTCTCACTGACAATGAAGCCTAACAGCTTCCCATATCACACCCCAAATGTACACTTGTTTGGGTTCAGCCTCAGTTTGAACTTTCTCAATCTGTCGAACAACTTCTGCAAATTAACCAGGTCCTCCTCTTCTGTCTGCGACTTCGCGATCATATCATCCACGTACACTTCAATCTCTTTGTGCATCATGTCATGAAAGAGAGTCGTCATAGCCCTCTGATAGGTAGCACCGACATTCTTCAGCCCAAATGGCATCACCTTGTAGCAGAAAGTGCCCCAAGGTGTAATGAATGTCATCTTTTCCATGTCCTCTGGCGCCATCTTGATCTGATTGTATCCAGAGAAACCGTCCATGAAAGAGAAAACCGAGGATTGAGCCGTATTATCAACCAATACATCAATGTGAGGTAATGGGAAATCATCTTTCGGACTCGCTCTATTCAGATCCCGGTAATCGACACACATTCTGACTTTGCCATCCTTCTTCGGCACGGGAACGATGTTGGCCACCCATGGGGGATAACTGGTAACGGCCAGAAAACCCGCATCCCACTGCTTCTGAACCTCTTCCTTGATCTTGACAGCCATATCAGGACTAGTTCTGCGAAGCTTCTGCTTGACCGAAGGACACTCTTCTCTGAGGGGTAATCGATGCACCACAATGTCTGTATCCAACCCAGGCATATCTTGATATGACCAGGCGAATATCTCCACATATTCTCTCAGCATCTCAATCAGCCTCCTCTTGACAGAGTCCTCTAAAGCAGCCCCAATCTTGATCTCTCTTCTCGCGTCCTCGGTACCCAGATTAACAATCTCCAACTCCTCCTGATGAGGTTGGATGACCCTTTCCTCTTGCTTCAGCAATCTGACCAATTCTGCGGGGAGTTCACAGTCTTCCTCACTCTCCTCTTCGGCTTGGTAGATGGGATTGTCAAAATCATACTGAGCCATAACAGAACTATTCATAGTGGATTCCGTGATATCACTTCTGCATGTTTAATGCTTTATTTTAGAAAAAAGAGTTCAAGAAAGTCACAAAAACAAAAACATTGTCATTTTATTGTTTTGAAAAAAATGAAAGCAAAAATAGAAAGACAGGGATCACAAAATTTGATTGCAAAACGTCCTTTATTAATGATAATCATTAAAACATGATGAGGCCCTACAATGAACCACTACGCCTTGGGCAGAACGTAGGGTTTTCATGCAAAAATGAAAAACAAAAGAAAATTACTCTGTCTGAAGAGTAACTTGGACCACATCTTCAGCCGTCCAGTTGTTGATAGACTCCCCTGGTGCACACGGGCGAACCCAGTTGTCTAGATCACAGTCACTGTCACAGTCTTCACCACCGGTTGCAAAGACGTCACCATGATTCATCAGCCCAGCGCTGGTAAAGGTACTCGGACCTGTCTGCTCACTCTGCTCTGCTTGGAGAGGTTGATAACCAATACCGAACTTGTCCTCTTTGACAGGCAAGTCCACCATCTTGCCCCAGCCTTCAGCCTTGCCAGAGTCAACAACCTCCTTGGCCTGCTTGTAAGACGCAATCGAAGCACCCAGCTTTTTCTGATCAGCAAACGCCACTCTCTCGAGAGCAACAATCTCGAATGCCTGGCATAAGGTCTCATGGATCTCGCCATCCACCTCTACATATTTGAAAGAGGATAGGTGACTCACCAGAATATCTTCTTCGCCACACACGGTCACAATCTGACCGTTCCAGACATACTTGAGCTTCTGGTGGAGAGTCGACGAAACTGCCCCTGCTGCATGAATCCATGGACGTCCCAACAAACAACTGTACGCGGGCTGAATGTCCATAACATAGAAGATGATATCGAAAACCTCCGGACCTATCTTTACCGGCAAAGTGACTTCACCAAAAACAGACCGTTTGGATCCGTCAAAAGCACGCACAATCAGGTCACTCGGAGTGAGCACAACCCCTTCAACATCAATCTTTACCAGGATCTTCTTAGGCAGCACATTCAAAGACGAGCCGGTGTCGACTAACACGTGAGACAACACTGCTCCCTTGCACTCCATCGTGATATGCAGGGCCTTGTTATGGTTTCGCCCTTCAGGTGTCAAATCCAGGTCAGTGAACCCCAAACCGTGCCTGGTGCTCACATTGGCAATCACTCCTTCTAACTGGTTGACGAAAATCTCTTGAGGTACATACGCCATATTCAGCATCTTCAACAAGGCGGTACGATGTGCCTCAGAGCGCAGCAGCAACGAGAGTATTGAAATTTTGGACGGAGTCTGATTAAGTTGATCTACAATCTTGTAGTCACTTTTCTTGATTATTTTCATGAACTCCTCCACGTCCTTCTCGAATGAACCCTCAGGCACCTCCTTCTGAGCAGGTTCTTCATCAACCACAGCCTGTTTGCCCTTTGACTTAGCAGAAGCCTCAGCATTATTATCTCTTAACGGTTGCGGAGCAAACAGACGTCCACTCCTGGTAAAACCTCCTGGTCCTCCAACATTGTCCACAACTGGACTCACAACCACAGGAGTTCTACTGGGCACACTAATAGTCACAGGAGACTGATTCACTGGCCTAATCTGATTCTCAGCCCTTCTGTTACTGCGGTAGGCATTATCATATTTCCATGGCACAACCCTACTATTCTCAACCGGTCTTCTTCCAGACACAACGATAGTAGCTGGAGCACTGATGGTTACAGGAGTGGAAATGGTGACTGGGGTACCAACAGTTGTAGAGGCACTTCTCTGACCACGTCCCTCGGACGGTTTGAAATAAATGGTGACGGTCGACACCACCCCATTATCTTTAACAGCCCGACCGAATTGCAGACAGCCCTCATCCATCAACCCCTGGATACCGGCCCTTAACTGTTCACAACCATTCTCAGACTCTGCACAATCAACACAGTTCTGATCGCAGCCCGGGTAGACACCCCCATTCAGCAAACGGCCCTTGACAATCAACAAAGAAGTTTGAATCTCATCGACACTGACCATCAAGTCTTCAGCTTCCTCCCCTTCCACATTGTTCACTCTATGTCCACCATGCTGGGGCATAGGATTGTTCACGACATTAGGCACTGGAGCGAAGTTGATCGTCTTGGCATCGATCAAATCTTGGACTTTGTGCTAGAAAGCCCGACATTTCTCAGTATGGTGTCCTGGTGCACCAGAGTGAAAGTCACAACGGACATTGGCATCGTACCCAGGAGGCAATACTGTTGGCGGAGCCATTGTACGCAACTCAACAAACCCCAACCTGAGTAGTTCGGGCAGCAGTTCGGCGTACGACATTGGTAGCGGATCAAAACGTCGATCAGGCATCCTCTGTCTAGGCTGATACGAACGTTGCTGTTGTTGTTGTTGCGGTTGTTGAACTCTCGGTTGTTGTTGTTGACGAGGTTGAGGTGCTGGGATGGTTACAGCAGCAACCGGGCGATACTGATTTCTATTCACACTTCCTCTGTACACATTCCCTCGGTGTTGCACAACATTGGTTTCACCCTCTCTTCGGCGAGGTGCCCCAGCAAATGGTTTCTTAGACGATGAAGAACCCACATCTTGAATCTTACCAGCCTTGATCAAACTTTCAGTTCTCTCACCACAGATCACCACATCTGAGAAACTACCGAATGGGCAACTTCCCATCCGATCCATGAATACCCCCTGAAGAGTCCCGATGAACATATCAGTCAACTCCCTCTCCAGCATAGGGGGTTGTACTCTTGCAGCCAGCTCACGCCACCTCTGGGCGTACTCCTTGAAGCTTTCGCCTGATTTTTGACAAAGACTCTGCAACTGAGTCCGGCTCGGCGCCATGTCCATATTATGTTTGTATTGCCTCAAGAAGGCCTCACCCAGATCCCTCCAACAGCGGATAGAATCTCTCTTCAGTTCCATGTACCAATCCAAGGAAGCTCCAGATAAGCTATCTTGGAAAAAATACATCCACATCTTCTCATCATCTGTGTAAGCAGAGATTTTCCGATAGTATGCCTGCACGTGGGTGCGAGGGCAAGAAGTACCATTGTATTTGTCGAATGAGGGTGCTTTGAACTTGTAGGGAATCCTCAACCCCTCTACCAGACCCATATTGGTAACATCAAAACCGAGAGAATTCTGACATTCCATAGCTCTGATTTTCTCAGCAAGGGCATCAACTTTACGATCCCTCTCATCAACTCTTCCCACAACGTCTTCGTCTTCACTGAGCAGAGTGAACATATCCTCTTGTCTGTCAACAATCGGAGCAGGATTACGGACGGGAGCACGAACCACTCTGGCATTAACAGTCTCTGGAGCAATCGGTTGACCGTTGATTCGAATACCCCTCAACTCATCCCCTACAACATAGTTGTTGATGGGCACAGCCGCAGTAGCATTGTCATTGATCAGGCCTCCCTCTGGCAAAGCGGGATTGACAGGTGGATTTGCAGCCTCTTGTCTCTGAACCAGGGCTCGAAGTTCTTCTTGACCTTGTGCAACCCCTTGCATCATGTGCATGAACTGGGCCATGTTAGCCCTCATCTCAGCTAACTCTGCTTGCACTTGATCCATACTTCTCTGTTGATTCAATCTGGTTGAGTAGCGGTGCAGACGTTGATCAGCTATCCTGCCTAAACACAGGAACCAAAGTGAGAAGTCGCGAACAAGAACACCTGTTATGCAAAATGATATGTGTATGATGTTAATGATGTGTATGATGCACATGATATGTTCATTTCTCAGGCATTCAAAGAGCCTGATTCATCCTCAAAAGATGGCAACCTGCAGCAAGAACAACACAGAAACAACACAAGATAATGATCACAAGATAAAACGCCAACAACCTCATCTATATATGAGCAACATGATCATACAATAGAGTCAACAAAGATCCAGATAATCGGAGTACAACAATGAATCCCATCCAACAAGCCTGGAGGTGATTCTCAACATGAACAACAAAGATACAAACTAAGACAAATGGCCTCCAGGAATGAGAGTCTTCAGGTACTGACACTGGTCTATCAATAGGGCGCATTCTGAATATTCTGGTAGAGGAGTGATCTTCTCCTTCAGTTGTCTTCTGAGCTCTACAACTTCTCCTCCAAGATGGCTCTCTGATGCCTGTCTCAAGTCTACTTCCTTCTTCAACTGGCTATCTTTGTCTCTGAGTTGCTTCTCCAGGTCTCTGATCTTCTTCTGATAACTGGCTTCAGCTCTCTGCAGCCTCAAGCACTCCCGGTGTTCTGCATCTAACAAGCTCTCCATCTCCTCGTAGGATCTCTTCTTGCTTCTCAATCTGCTAGCATCTTCTCCCTGCACTCCTCTGAGTTAATGAGCCAAGTTCAACCTATCAGCTTTGGCTTTGTAAAGCTCCATCTGGGTATCCTGCTCCTTCTCTTTCAACCGGCGATTCTCCATCAGGGCTTGCTTGTAGTGCTCAGCAGGCACACTCTCAGCAAGGATCAAAGGTGGTTGCTCCTGCAACGGCTCCATCCTATCATAGGGTAACAACAAAGTCTCCACTCTCTCCTTGACCCACTCGGTGTAGTCAGGCATAGCAATGGCAAACTTCTTCCCTAAGACAGATCCATCCTTCACACCAATAGTCTTCCAAGCTCTTCCTATCTGCTCCAATCTAGCCGGGTCACTCTGCTTCTCAAAATACACACTTTCAGCTATCTCAGCATCAAGTGGTCTTCCTTTCATCACAAACCCTAACTGGCGAAGAGAAAGAAACGGGTTGTAATTGATGCAACCCTTAGTCCCTATGAGTGGCACATTACGGAATTCTCCACAGTTTATAATGACGTTACGCACATCCATTCGGTAAGATTGCCATCTGATATCATAGGAGGTAAGAGACATAACCCTCTAAGTCCACTTATGCGTGCTCTGAGCATCCACAAAAGGTCCACTGATTGGAAGGAGAGACAAGAACCATCTGAGTAAAAGTGGCAGGCAACATCTGATAGCTCCACCCTTACCATGCCTACTGTGAATAGCATAATAAGTGTCAGCTAATAGAGTAGGAACCGGGTTTCCTCCAAGAAAGATAGTGACTGCAGCATAGTCCACAAAGTTAGGCATACTCGGGAACAAGACAATCCCATAGATCATGATGGCCAACTGAGCATGAAAAGCTTCCCAATTTCCCTTCTCAGCTTCCTCTCTAGCTACCCTCAACAAGAACTTCAAAGGCAGACCCACAACATCCCCACTGGACTTCCAATTATCAATGACTTCCTTGACACTCAGATGTAAAGCTCTGGCAACCACCCTAAAGTCAACCTCCTTAGGCACATCCAAGAAAGGAACCTGATACCGGATCGGGACACTCATCAGAATGGAGTACTCCTCAAGAGTAGGCGCCAACTGATAATCCTGGAAGGTGAAGCAACGAAGCTCTGGGTCCTAGAACTGAAGAAGAGTCTGCAACGGCACTGGGTCAACTACCATCTTCAGTAGTGTCAGAATATCCCCATACTGGTCAACAAACCCTTTACCACTGGTCACAAGGCTGCTCAACTCTATCAACGATGTCAAAGGCTCACGGTGAAAGCTGTAGGAGCAAGTCTTCCGCTTCAACTCCGGGACTGTTGCCATCTCTATCAGTGAATCGAACTCCTGAATGTACCTGAGAAATGATATGCATGAAGATATTAACTTTTCTTCTTTTTTTTTCTTTTTTCTTTTTATTTTTTTTATTGCGTATTTTTGAAAATAAACATGCTATGATGCAAATGATGCAGACAAGACTGGCTGGCTGTGTATCTCGGAGCACAGGACCAAAGCTTCGGCTTGAATTCGGAACCACAAATCCATCTGAAACCCCAAAGTCATCTGAGACCTAACAAATCTGAACCTGAGTCACCAACAGGACCACAAGTCACCAACTAGTCACCAACTGTACCTGTAATAATGATCATTCCCTCCCCACTCACGGGTGTCATCTAGGCCAGGGTAAGGTCGAGAGAAACGCAGCATAAATAACCTTTCACAGAATATCATCGTATACACACCCGAAGTATGTAACGATAATATCCCATCAGGGTCTGAACTGCTCGTGATGTCAATGTTCCGCTAAGTGGCGCAATACCACCCGCTTCCCATGAATCACTCTATTCCTAAGTATCCTAGATTTCACTCATGGCCTGGGTATTGGGCCTTTTACCTCATGGAACTCCCACCCCAACAGAGAGAAACAGACAACCAGCCAGCCAGATGAATAGATGAATATGAATGAATGCAAACATAAATGCAAACAATAAATGCAAACAATAAAAAAATGAATGCAATAAATAACAGTAATCAGCAACCAAAACCCTAACCTAGAGAGCGCTAGGAGAGACTCGCTTAGGGAAGATGGACCAGCAAGAGGTCAACTTCTCTCTTGTCCGCAGCAGAGTCGCCAGCTGTCGCATTACGCGAAAAACCGGCGGGAAAACAAAACAACAGAGCCGCCACCGTGCGTTATTTATCCCAAAGAGGGAAAGGAAACGCTCGAAGTAAACCTGGAAAGAACATGGTCTCGCGACCAAAGAGAATGGGATCGGGAGTCGGTTATGCGAAGGGAAGGTATTAGCACCCCTACGCATCCGTCGTACTCTACGGGATCCACGCACAAAAGGAAAGATAAAGGTTTCTAAACACTGCTCAAACAAACATCAAACACTGGCTGAAAAGAGACACAGGAAACAAAAGAAACTAACTCGGCAGGATATCGCATCCTGGGCCTACGTAGTCTGTCAGGCACAGACATCAGAGTCGACGTAGTTCGGGACAGGGGGAAACGTGCTCGCTAGGATGTCGCATCCTATGCATACGTATCTTCTCGGACTAAAGAAGAATCAGAGCACTCGTAGCTCGGCTAACGCACGCCAAACAAAATAACACAGGAAATCGACTGCCAATCGTTGGGCTTACGTCAAACTCCACACAAAAACAGGCAAACATGGAAACCGAATGCCAATCGCTGGACTTACATCAGACTCCGAACCAAACACACCCACACTGGAAACCAAATGCCAATCGATGGGCTTACATCGGACTCCAAGCAC
This sequence comes from Lathyrus oleraceus, assembly GCF_024323335.1. Lineage (NCBI taxonomy): Eukaryota > Viridiplantae > Streptophyta > Magnoliopsida > Fabales > Fabaceae > Lathyrus > Lathyrus oleraceus. The sequence goes on along the minus strand of NC_066580.1, from coordinate 48,764,910 downwards.
ACAACAAAACAAACCAGACACAGCAAATCGACTGCCAATCGCTGGACTTATGTCAGTCTCCAAACACACACAAAGGGGTTACAAAAGAAAAAGGGCGCCCGGAGAGATCAGCTCATCTCCTGCCTACGTACCTCATCTGGTATGAGGATCAGGGCGACGTAGTTCCCCTACGCAGGGACAAAGGACTAGCCTAACCAGATACAAAGGGAGACACAACTAGGGAGACTACGACTCGAGCCTAGATGTTATCATGCAAATCATCCCTAAGTTAAGGTTGCTATCTAACTTGCACAGGGAGCAAGCTATCCTAAACAGCATAAACAGAGCAAAGCAAACAATCACAAAGCAAGCACACACACTATATACAAACAGAGGGGCTCAAACAAGGTTAGGCTTTAGTCAAGGGGTCATGTCAACCTCGACAAACAAGCCACTGTAACAGGGTGATGTTAGCTCTTAACCCTAACATTGAGAGTTAGGGTGAAGCAGATGAAATAGGAAGTGAGGAGTGTGCCTCACAGCTCTTATCCCTGGCCTGGGAGAGCTTCAGACAATGTGTGGGTTCAGAAAGTTGGAACCCTTCTACACATATGACTGACACAACTGTACAAGGATCTTGGGTTAATATCCACAATGCATCAACACAAGGTGTGTGAGCAAAGGGATGACTCAACTGAATAGCAGAAGATGGATTGCACATCTCTTTTGTCTGCCAATTTCCTCATAGAGGGCTTTGATATGTACAGGGGACAAAGATAAACAAACACAAGCATTGCCTCTTAAGGAGGACTTCAGACAGGTGCCTGGCCAAATAACAGGCCGGGTCTTCCAGACTACATGCAGTTAGAGACATTATACCTCAATGCTCAAGCTATCAAGCAAAGCAAAAGCAAGTTCACAAAGGAACTATAGCAACTAAGGTACCTGAAAACAATCCAACATAATCAGTACACAACTCAAACAAAAGTCAAACAGACAATGGTCAACAGTCAACTGTACATAAACAGACAGACAAGCATCAATGCACAAAGGTGCAAGCCACAAGGCCTAGGCTTAAGTCTCAAAGCCTACAAAATAAACTCAAGATTAGTCATCAACAAGCAATGGATCAACTCCAAATGAGTGAATATCATCAAGCATGGCAATTGTGTTTTTCAACCTGAAACAAAGCTCAAATGCGAGAGGCTAACCACTAGGACAAGGCCTAGGGTCAAAGAGGGAGCAATAAACCAAAACAGAACATGAAAATTGGCAAAAATCAAGCTTAATCAAATAAGAAACAAATCCAAGTGGTCTCATATCCATATCATACACCAATTTCATTTCATAAAGCATTTAGGCAAAGCATGCAATTTGAAAGCTCATAGAAGCAAACAGAATGAACCAATCCACATCAACTCAAACATGGCTCAATAAATCTCAAGAAAAATCATGGCTAAACAGCACTCATAACATGATCAACACACCAAAATTCAAGTCATTTGGACAAGTGGAAGCATGTCAATTAAAATCCCTAAGGCAAGGCAGGGCAAAACAAGCTCAATGAGGGCACAAAATCATACATCAACTTCACACAAGCACAAAACAGAATCTAAACATGATATGGACATCAAAACAAAGCCAAGACAAGCTTCAAAGGGTCTAGAATACATGTGCAAAATTTCAGGCTCATAGGATAAACATCAAGAATTTCACAAATCATTAAAGTTCATGACTCTCAAAAAGCCCACAAATGGTCAAACAGAAAAGAAATTCTCAAACAAATTGGAAATGCACTCAAAAATTCCATGAAAATTCACAAGCAATCCTAACATCCAGAAGTAGCAACATGCAAAATTTCACATCAAATGGCATTGAAATGGCATTGCAAATAAAATCAGCAAATTGGACAAGAAATGGTGTGACACACATTGTCACACCTCTATTGATCAGCTCATATCTCATCAACCAAGCATGCTAAAAGATCAATCAAAGTGTCTAGATTAAGCATGTAAATTTTCAGAAGCATTGGATCAATCATCATCATTTCACAATCAAAATGGCAAGGCATAGCAAGAAAACACATGTATGAACATTCCCTAGCCAAAATAAAAATCCAGGCGTGCACAATTTTTGTAAAAATCATCAAAAAATAATAGAGATCATGATGAACACAATGCAAAAAATCCCAGCTCAATTGGATCATTAATCAAGAAGTTATGAATTTTTGAATGAAGAAGAGAAATTAAAAAACACATGGAAAACATACATGAACATGGAAGCATATAATGAAAAAAATGCCAAAGGCCAATTTGAAGATGCATCAGCCAAGTATCGAACTGGCTAGCATTTTGAATGGAAGCGCGCTTTGTATGAAACGTTGCGTTTCATTAAAGCTGGCGTGGCAATTGGAAGCAAGCGTAACCAATCATACTGCCAGGCAATTCCCACGTGGACCAGTACATGTCCACTAACATGAAAACCACATGCAATACGCGCGCTCAAGATCAAATCACATTCTGGAAAAAAAAAGCTAGGGTTCTTCATCAGCTTCATACGTTCTTCATCATCAAGAACATTTGTTCACAGAAAATAACAAACAATACACCATTGCACTCGTCTTCTAATGTACATTAACAATCTAAGTTCACTTTGCCCTAATTCTCGCTAACAAGCATGAATCGAGCAGAATAAAGTTTGCACATCAATCTTAAAATCCACATAACTTTCTTATTTCTTGATGAAACTCAAAGATACAAAGCTCAGCATGTTCATGGATCAAAGATCTATCAAATGCACATCATAATTTCATGAATTGTTGGATTCGAAAACTGACCTTCCAAGAGATGCAGAAGTGGAATCGTGTTTTTCAAGCTTTATAAGGTGCAAACAGATGATCCTCAAGGTTTATGTGAATGGATGGAAGAAGGATCAAGGCTCAATCGTGCTTAATGCAGCTCAAATCCTCACTTGCCATTGATGAAGCTTGCTTTGACAGTCCTTAAAACAGCTCGAAGATGATGATTCCTTGCTTGCAGAAGGTCCAATAACACTTGTGGATGATGAATCAATGAAGGAAATAGCAAAGGATTTGAAGAATTTTGCAGAAAAAGTGAGAGCAAAAATTTGTGAAACTTGGTGAATTGGATCTAGATCTGGTTAGAATGAAATGTTAATGCTGAAATCTGTTAGGGTTTCACTTATATGTCATCTGTTAATCCAGTTCTTAATCATGTTTAGGCATTTGGCAAGTGGAATTAATGAAAACAAGTGTTTATGCAAATTGATATTTCCACCTCTTTGCCTGGTATGAATGGAACAGTACACGAAATTGGGCCTAAATCCACTCAAAATTCTGTTTGCAAGCCAATGGAAGTGTTGCCAAGTGTAAACAATGCATTATTTTAAAACTTGAAAATTCAATCCAAAAATCAAGTGAAAAATCAAAAAATTATGTGATGTAAATACATGGTTTATGATGCATGATTTGAATAGCTCATGTTAAAACAAGAATGTTGCAAAAAGAGCCACTCCATTTGGCCTTATGGTGTGAAAGTTATCCCCTTTTGAACTTCAAATTTTCTTGGCAAAGATTGATCCATAACTTTTCAACCATACATGAGAAATTCATGTTCTTGGACTTTTTGAAAATGGGAGAACAAGATCTTCAACTTTCATGTTGGACAAAATTTCATTTGAAGCTTTCTTGAGGATGTAAACTTGAGGAGAAAACCTTTCCAATTTTGGCAATTTGAAATTACAGGTCACCTGCTATTTTTGGAAACTTTTCATCTGACCTCAAATTCTTCATTGTTGATGTTTGAAATATCAAATGAGACTTGTATGGACATGAATGAGGCCTCTCTAACCATCTCCCACCTTCAAATCCATGGTTGCATTGACTGTTGACTTTGGTTGACTTTCTAGGGTTTCAGATGAATTGCATCTTGACTGATGATCTCTGAACATCCAATCTTTGGTCAAACCACTTCAAAATGATCCCTAGGTCATATGAACTCAATGACCCAACCCTAGGGCTTTGCCTCAATAGGAATTGCACTTGCTTGCTTGCACAACTGGATCTCCTAACCAGTCTTGACTGATGACTGATGACTTGGCAATGGACAATGCAATGATATGTAGTGGACAATGCAATGCTAATGACCTAAACATGAAAATGTATGTACAAAATGGTGGGTGAAAATTTGAGGTGCTACACCATGTACATGAGGGAAGTGTGATGCACAGCCATCTTCAGCTATAAATAACCACTCCCTCTCATTCATTCATAAACCTTTTGGAGATCTGAATTGCTGCAATTGAAACCATAGCCATACCAAAGGAATTTTTCAGAAAATTTTTCTCACTTTCAAGCTTGAAATTCAGCATCATTAGCTGATCTTCAAAGCCTAATTCCTTAGCCTTTCACTTCCACTACATCCATAGATCAAAGAGGAGCAAAGAACTTGGAGGTTTCGTAGCCAAAGGTGCTTCAATTCAGATGTATACATTCAAACTTTTTGGATCTAGAACTCTCATTTCAATGTAGCATTCCTGTGTTTGTGTGGTTTTCTGAAGTCCTCACACTTGAGGCAAGCTTGTGATGCTTTCAATTTTCCATTTCATGAACTTTCAGTTTGAACACCATGATCTTCTACTTAACATTTCTCTCAATATACGAATAGTGAGGAAGATCCATGGATACAATGATGATCTCCATCACACGAGCTTCATTTTCAGGTCCTTGTTTTCCATTTTTTTAAAACTTTTTTTCTCTGCAACTAGTAGCCGGAAGTGGTTGTCTCACCGGAGAAGATGGTGGTTTCCACCACCATCACCATGTGTGTCACTCTTGGCCTTTGGATCATGTGTTCAGGATCTAATCGTGTGCATCCATTATGATTACTTATTTTAATTCACATTGTGGCGTGTTTGACTTGGATGCATCGTGCGCCCTCACATCTGGACCATTGACTGATGCCACGTCAATTAATGAGCTTTATCATGTGGCGCTGGTTTTTCCATTTATTCTATTTATATTTTATTTTCAGTTAATTCATTTGATTTTCAAAAATTCATAAAAAATTCATTTGAAGTCATAAAAATATGAGACCAACTCCAAAATTTTCCTTGAAAAATCTAGTTTCATATTTTGATTTTTAATTATTTTTGTGACTTCATTTAATATTTTTCATGGATTATTTGATTTTTAATAGTTTTAATTCATTTTAAAATACTTTCTGACTTTTGAAAAAGCCAAAAATATTTTCATAGCATTTATGGATCATGATAAGCCAATGAAAAATAGTCTCATCAATTTCTTATTTGATTTGAGATTATTTGAGATTTTAAGTCATATTATGTTATTTTTAATTGTTTTTAATTACTTTCTGATTTCAAAAATTCGTGAGAAAATTAGTCAAAGCTTGTTTGACCATGTTGTACCTATGAGAATTTAATTGGACTTGTTAAAGTTGATTTGAATTGAATTTGAGGTTTGACCTTATTTGTTTATTTTCTTATTTGAATTTTATTTAAATTCAAAAAATACCAAAAAATATTGTTGACTTGTTATCTTCATTTCTTTTCTGTTTGGTGTTGATTGATGATGATTTGATTCACATTTGATCAATTGGATTTGGTTGTGGTCTTCTTTTTTCCTCCCTTTCATCTTCATCCCTTTCTTTCCATCAATGACCAATGAGTTAAAGTCTTATGGTTGGTCTTGACAAATGAGAGGTTTAACCTTCTTTGATCCAAACCAAACTCAACTTGATCCATGATCAAGTGAGTTGCATTGTGTCAAAGATAGGTTGTTTCTTGGTCAAGCAAATAACCTAAAGTCAATACAAGGCCCTTCCCCTTTTGTTTTGGCATGACAAGTTTATGGAGCTTGGCTTACTAGTCATGACCTCTAACTTGTGTTATTTGCCTATATTCTTATTAACCGGCCTCAGATAGGTGTGACTACTACATTAGTCCACTTACGATTGCTTAACATAGCGCTACATTGTCTTATGACAAACTAACATAACTTTACTAATTACTAACTTTAATTTGAGCATTTAATTTCTTGCCATTTACTTTCAATGTCATTTATTTCTTACTCATTATTCATATTATTTTCTCTTTGCTCACTTGAGCACATATTTTATGTTTATGTCATTTTTCTTTTGCTCATTTGAGCCCATTATTGTATATAAATATATTGTTATCTTGTGTTTGCCTTGTGTTTATTTTGTGTGGACCAAATGCAAAAGGAGAAAGGACTTCGAATTAGGACTTACGTATGCTTAAAGGAGTTCAAGAGCAACTAGGCATCATGCCTTTAGAATGCAAAATGGGAAGAGCAACTAGGCCTCATGCCTTTAGAATGCTAAAATCCAAAGTTGACTTCAAAGGACTTCTCTCCAAACTTATTCTTTGTCCATTCCCTTTATTGTGTTATGAACTTTTTGAAGTTTGCTTTTGTGTGATAGGGATTCCACCTTGGGATTGTGAAAAGAGGACCATTGTCATGAGTAGCCAAGTTAAGAGGCAAGCCAAATGGAGATCCTAAGAGTTTGAATTCAAATTGTTTGATTGCCTGTTTGTGTGCCAAGTCCAAAGGAAAGGAGCATCTTGAATCATCTCTATGATTCCAAGAAAAGGAACTCTAAGGGTTTATTTTTTTCCCCTCTTATCTTTGTTTTCTTTAGGACTAACCCTTCTCTTCTTCTCCCCACTCTAACCAAGCCAAAAATATTTTTCTTCAAACTTTGACTTTGTTTCAAATTAGAAACCTAGGCCTTAAGCCTTTGACTTTTCAAAAATCATTTTCATAAATACTCATTTGTAAATAGATGTTAATCCAACTTTGACTTCATTTTGTAAATAAATCTAACTTGTAAATATAACCCATTTCAAGTTTGTTTTGTGGTTTCAATGGCCACTTGTTAAAACCTTTTCAAAAACATTAGTCATTAGGTTTGAGTTATCATAGTGTTTGATGTAAATCTCACCTCATCCTTAGTGTTGGATTATAAGCCTTCCATGCTTATTATAGGGTTAACCACTCACTAGCATGTTAAAGCCTTCCTCACATGGTGGATTGTTGGATTAGATTGAGTTTTCTCCCTTTGATAACAAAACACTTTAAGGCTTTTGATCAAATCAATTCACCAATCTTTGAGATTTTTACCCCAAACTACGAGGTTTTGATCCTCCTTTGTGATGGTACGTAGGCAATGGGTTCATCCATTCAAACAACAAAATTTGTAAATATAATCTATTCTCTTATCATCCCTCCAATCTTTTGTGCATATCTTTTCACAAATACCAACCTATAACACATATTTGCAAAAAGGGTTCCCTTAGAGTACTAAGGATGTTTTGGGTGCGTAAAACCTTCTCATTTCATAACCAACCCCCTTACCTAGATCTCTGACATTTTTATTAGTTTTTGATTTGAAAACTTCTTACTTGGCTTTTGTTCGCTTTTTAGCCTTTCCTTTGGACAAATAAAAGTGCGGTGGCGACTCGAATTGTATGTTGACTTTTGGTTTAGTCAATAAACCTAAAAGTAACGAAAACCCTGCTACTTTGGCTGACATCAGCCACAAATCTACCTTTTCTAGTCTTCATTCGCTTAGCCACACTAGGCTTTAAGTGGTGAAGTAAGTTATCATCTTGATCATCAGACCTATCATCCTCTAGGTCAATCACATTGTTTGCAGCATCATACTTCTCAGATTGTGAAGCATTGGCAGTAGTAGATGCTACAGATTTTTTACCAGACACAATTTGCCCTAAAGAGCATAAACCTTCAGCAGCCATATCCTTCTCAGATCTAGAGGAATCATCATCCTTCTCACTATGAGGTTCAACCTCGGGAGAGGGGTACATTTTAGACAGAGGAGTAAAGACTCCCTTCACATAATATCCTTCATTTAGTATTCTAGTGACTAGGTTTCTAATGACACGATCAATGTGGTGCATATCATCCTTAGAGCTAGTGGCATGAGTAGAGCTAGAAGGGATACTAGAGTTGTTACCTTGAGTGGGGCATGCAGAAGCAGATGCATCCATGGGATGGTTTGAGTCTGGAGCTTCGCCTGGAATAACAGACAGAGGAATCTTGTCCAAAATTTCTTCATCAAGAAAGTCCATTGAAGGTGTTCTATCCTTGTGAGTAGGCTTAATAGTTTTTGAACCAGATGGTGTTTGCTGTTGTGACATCTTGTTGTTTTTGTGGAAGGATTTTAGTTTCCCTAGAAGAGGAGTTTGAGGAAGACGCAGGGAGTTGGAAATGTTTAAGTAGAGGTTGCGTGTGAAAAGGTAATAGATGGTATTTCCAATACTAGGTGATGATTTACCAGAAATGGGGCGCTTTATTTTAAGTAAGCAGACAATAATTTGATTACCTTTTCCACTCCAAATTAATTGCTACAAATTCTCATAAATACAAATCCCTAATTTCCCTCTTAGAAATTCAAATTGATTTGCATCCAAGGCCTTTGTAAAAATATCAGCTAACTGCATCTCAGTAGCAACATGCTCCAGGGCTACAATTTTATCTTCAACTAGTTCTCTAATAAAATGGTGGCGGATATCAATATGTTTTGTCTTGCTATGTTGAATAATATTCTTAGAAATATTTATAGCACTCAGGTTGTCACAGTACAATGTCATGACATCTTGCGTGACTTTACCAATTAAGAACAACTACTTCCAGCTGCTATGTATTCAGCTTCAGCAGTGGACAGAGACACACAATTTTGTTTCTTACTAAACCATGATATTAAGTTGTTCCCCAAGAAGAAGCATCCTTCTGATGTGCTTTTCCTATCATCCACACTTCCAGCCCAATCAGCATCGCAGTATCCAGTCAGCACATATCCAGATCCATGAGTGTACATCATCCCATAGTCACTAGTGCCATTGACATATTTCAGGATCCTTTTCACTTGGTTTATGTGACTCACCTTTGGTTCATCTTGATATCTAGCACATACACCTACATCAAAAGCAATGTCAGGCCTGCTTGCTGTGAGATATAGCAGACTCCCTGTCATGCTTCTGTAGAGACTTTGATCCACACTGACACCATTTTCATCTTTAGAGACTTTCAGATGAGTAGGAGAAGGTGTCCTTTTGTGACTTGCATTCTCCATGCCAAACTTCTTAACAATATTTTTGGCATATTTTCTTTGAGATAGAAAGATAGAATCTTCCATCTGCTTGACTTGTAGCCCAAGAAAATAGGTTAGTTCTCAAACAAGGCTCATTTCAAATTCAGACTGCATTTGTTTAACAAAATGTTCAACCATCTTATTTGACATCCCACCAAACACAATATCATCCACATATATCTGAGCCCCCATGAGTTTTCCTCCTTCATTTTTGACAAATAAGGTCTTATCAATGCATCCCTTCCTGTATCCATTGTTAATGAGAAACACTGTGAGTCTATCATACCAAGCCCTAGGAGCTTGTTTCAACCCATAGAGGGCTTTCCTCAACTTATACACATGCTTTGGAAGATTTGGGTCTGTAAACCCTTTTGGTTGTTCAACATACACTTCCTCATTTAAGTAGCCATTCAAGAAGGCACTTTTCACATCCATTTGGAACAGTTTAAATTTCAGAATACATGCCACTCCGAGCAGTAATCTAATGGACTCCAGGCGAGCTACAGGGGAAAATGTTTCATCAAAGTCAACCCCTTCAACTTAAGTGTATCCTTGTGCTACCAATCTTGCTTTATTTTTAGTAACCACCCCTTGTTCATCAGATTTATTCTTGTAAACCCACTTTGTTCCAATAACATTTATTCCTTCAGGTCTTGGAACCAATTCACATACTTCATTTCTCTTGAATTGGCCTAACTCTTCCTGTATGGCATTGATCCAAAATTCATCAGTTAAGGCTTCTTTGATATTCTTGGGCTTAATCTTGGACACAAAACAACCATGTGAGATCACTTCCCTTGATCTATTGGTGACCCCTTTATTTGGGTCTCCTATAATGAGATCTTTCGGATGAACCTTTTGAATTCTGATAGAGGGTCCCTTATTAGTTTTATCAGCTTCAGGTTCAGCTTGAGTGGGTTCACTCTCATTACTTTTGTCTAGGAGATCAGCTGAGGCATCATTCAGAGATGTTTCAACATCGTCTGTGACATCAGTATCTTAATCATCAACAACAACATTGATAGATTCCATCATTACTTTTGTTCTGGAATTAAAGACTCTAAATGCTTGCTGTTTGTTGAGTAACCCATAAATATTCCTTCATCACTCTTGGGATCCATTTTCCTTCTTTGTTCACGATCAGTCAAGATATAACATTTACTACCAAACACATGGAAGTATTTGACAGTAGGTCTTCTTCCTTTCCAGACTTCATATAAAGTAGTTGGAGTTCCTTTCTTCAAGGTTACTATGTTGTGAACATAACAGGTTGTGTTCATAGCTTCATTCCGGAAGTGGTAGGGCAACTTCTTAGCATGAATCATAGCTCTGGCAGATTCTTGAAGAGTTCTATTTTTCCTTTCTACCACACCATTTTGTTGAGGGGTAATGGGAGATAAGAACTCATGATTAATTCCTTCATATGAACATAATCCCGCAAATTTATTGTTCTCAAATTCTTTCCCATGATCACTTTTAATTCTAATAACCTAACTTTCTTTTTCTCTTTGAAGTCTTAGGCAAAGATCTTTGAACACATCAAATACATCATATTTTTCCCTTATAAAATTAACTCAGATGTATCTGGAGAAGTCGTCCACCACCACATAGGCATACCTTTTCCCACCAAGACTTTCCACCTGCATAGATCCCATCAAGTCCATGTGGAGAAGTTCCAGCACTCTAGATGTGGTGTCATGTTTGATCTTCTGATGTGACATCTTTGTCTGCTTTCCAATCTGACACTCACCACAAATTCTTCCTTCATCAATCTTTAATTTTGGGATTCCTCTGACAGCTTCAACAGATATAATTCTATTCATTCCTTTAAGATGCAGATGGCCCAGTTTTTGATGTCGTAGTTTCACTTCTTCTTCTTTGGCTAGAGTACACATTGATGAATAACCAGTTTCTTGAGAACTCCACATACAACAGTTGTCCTTGGACCTAACTCCTTTCATGTAATCAGACATTCAGTTTTTGTGAAGTTCACATTTAGACCTTGGTCACACAGTTGGCTGATGCTGATTAGGTTTGCAGTCAATCCTTTAACAAGTAGCACATTATCAAGGTTAGGGACTCCAGGGCAGTTTAGCTTTCCAATCCCCTTGATTTCACCCTTTGCTCCATCACCAAAGGTCACATAGTTGGTGGCATGAGGATGAAGGTCATTTAGTAGGTTTTCACTTCCAGTCATATGTCTGGAGCATCCACTGTCAAAATACCAGTCTTCTTTGGCTGAAACTCTGAAGGAAGTGTGAGCTATCAAGTTAGTAGCACCTGTCCTAGGAACCCACTGTTTTCTATTGACAGGGATGTGGTGTTTGGGTCTAGGTTGATGATGAGTAGGACTAGGATAGCCATACAACTTAAAGCAGAATGGTTTTATGTGGCCAAATTTTCCATAGTAATGACATCTCCATCTTTTGTGTTTTCCTTTATGTTGTCTTTCCTTGTGATATTGTGACACCTGATGTGACATCTTCGGTTTGCTACCAGTGTGACTACACTCAGGAGTGGATTCATTGAACTCAAGACCAGACTTGTCTCCTGCCATTTTTCCAGTCTGGAGGATTTTGTCTAAGGTGTCAAATCCACTATTTAGCATTCTGACATACTTTGTCATCTCATCCAGTTTGGAGTTCAAGAACACGACTTCGATCTTCAACTTAGAAATGGTTTCCAAGTGTTTTGTCTTCTCATCCTCTAGTTGGGTTATCAATTTCTTCTGATTCTCCACTTGTTGACACACTTCTTCACTTCTGTAACACAAGTTTCTGTATGTAGTGGCTAACTCATCAAAGGTTACTTCATCATCACTTGAGTCTTCATCAGAACCCCATCTTCCAGTCAAGGCAGTCACAAGTTTGGCAGACTCTCCTTCTGTTTCACTTTCATCAGACCAAGTAGCAGCAAGACTCTTCTTCTATTTCTTTAGGTAGGTCCCAAATTCAGCTCTAATGTGTCCATACCCATCACACTCATGGCACTGAACTCCTTTGCCTTGTTTAAACTTTTCCTCAGATTTTGTTCTTCTTCCATCATCATTTGACCTAGTGATGTCAAATGAGTTGTTCTTGACATTAGACTTTGACCTTACATCCATCCTTTTCAGGAGTTTATTGAACTTTCTCCCATGTAATGCTACATCATTTTCCAGATCTTCATCAGTATCCTGACCATTTTATTCCTCTTTCTCTTTAGTGTTTGACATGAAGGCTATGCTTTTGGCTTTCTTTTCAGATCCATCATTCATCCCCAACTCAAATGTTTGGAGGGATCCAATTAGCTCATCCACTCTCATATTGCAGATGTCTTGAGATTCTTCTATAGCTGTCACTTTCATGGCAAATCTCTTGGGAAGTGACCTGAGAATTTTCCTCACCAGTTTTTCATCTGACATCTTCTCACCCAGGGCTCCTGGGGCATTAGCAATTTCAAGGATATCCATATGGAAGTCATGAATACTTTCATCTTCTTTCATCCTCAAATTCTCAAACTTGGTAGTAAGCAGTTGCAATATAGACATCTTCACTCTAGAGGTACCATCATGAGTGGTTTTGAGAATATTCAAAGCATCTTTAGCCACCTCACAGTTGTTCACCAGTCTGAAGATGTTCTTATCAACCCCATTGAATATAGCATTCAATGCTTTAGAGTTTCCAAGGGCTAGTTCATCCTCCTCCTTGGTCCATTCTTCCTCAGCCTTCTTATCAGTTGTAACTTCTCCTTCCTTAGTAATAACAGGATGTTCCCAGCCAGTTAGAACAACCTTCCAAGCCTTATTATCCAACAATTTCAGGAAGGCTACCATTTGAGGTTTCCAGTAGTCATAGTTAGATCCATCCAGAATTGGTGGCCTATGAACAGATCCTCCGTCTCTATCCAACGTACCAGAAAGTAACGTCCCAAGATCTCACCCAGAACCAGAGCAGGATGGCTGCTCTGATACCAATTGAAATTCTGGTATCAGATATGAGATGTCGAAGGTAATGTCACAACACTAATATCTGAACAATATAAACAGGATAAAAGACAAAGAAACAATAGTACAAGTGACACAAGCAATTGTTAACCCAGTTCGGTGCAAACTCACCTACGTCTGGGGGCTACCAAGCCAGGAAGAAAATCCACTAAACAAAATTAGTTTAAAGACTCTCAGTAAACAACTTCAAGTTACAGTCTTTTCACCTAATCTCTACCCGTGTGACTTCTATCTAAGAACTCTTAGATAAGAGACCCTACTCATTCCCCCTCAATCACAGCAGTGATGTAAAAACAAATATTACAAAGAAATAAGACACTCTTCAAGAACACATACTTGATCTTGCTTACAAGCTTTAACCAAGTAAACCCACAGTCATGCTTCAAAGCTTAGAGTGGACAAATTACAACACAAAAGTTAGTCCAATTCAATCATCAATAGGATGAATGAATGAATGAATGGCTCATAATACACAAGCTCACACAAGACTAAAACCCTTATTCTCTCTCACGATTTCGGTCGTTCTATTGTGTGTTAAAACCAGGTTTTCCATGCCCTTTAAATAGAAGCTTTTGAATGGGCTTGGACATCATAAACCCTAAATCTATTTTCCTTTCATATCTCCTTATTCGTGATAGCTGATCATATCTTATTGGAAAATAAATCAATATGGTTTTAATTACAGCGTGAATGGCGCGTTCAATCTCCACAACAATAACACACAGATTTGCATGAAAAGGGCAATCGTAAAATACATAACATTCAGACTGAATGTTCTGTATACGCATGTCTTAACATCGGGTCTGACATCTCAGCTAAATCCTGCACAACCATATTTAAACACCCTGCAGGAAATTGATATCTCATGTCAAGACAACACTAGTGACAACTTGCGATAACAGTAGGTTTTACCAAAATTGATGCCAACACATAGAACCAACAATTTCAAAAGACAAAAAGAACTAACAACTTCATTCAAACTCTAGGCCCTTTGTACCTTTTTCTTATTAAACTTTTATTAAAAGCAATTCACCAACTTTGAAATTGTTACCACGAACTACGAGGTTTTGATCCCTCATTTTTATGTTAGTACATAGGCACAAGTCCTAAGGTCTTGTCAAACACAAAAATATAATCAATGAATTATTTTCTCATCCCCACACTCTATTTTTATTAAGCATCTTTTATACCAAACACATATGCACTAATAAAAAAAGGCTCCCTAGGAGTACCTAGGACACTTTGGGTACTAACACCTTCCCTCTATGTAACCAACCCCCTTACCTGTAATCTCTGGCATTTTATTAGTTTTGATTTGATTATCTTTGGGTTTTGTTTGTACATTTCCCTTTTCCTTTAGAAACAATAAAAGTTCGGTGGCGACTTTGGTTTTATTGACGTTAAGCTTATCCATAGCTTAATAATAGTCATGAATTTACTGCTACAAAAATTAAGTGGCGACCCTGTTGGGGAGTAGTCCTCAGTGGGTTTAGCCTACTTTTTTATGTGTATATATTTCTATATTTGATGTTTGTATATTTGTTTGCATGATATAATCTGTCTTTTGTGCTTGGTGATCTCTGAGTGGTGAGATAAGTTCTAACCCAAACTTGAGTGCAATTAAGGTAGAAGGATGATATAGTCATGTTCAACTTGTGTGGAGTAGTCCTTAACAAGTTTGCTTGAGACCCATCTACTAAGTGGAGACCCTTTTGGAGTTACTAATGTCACACAAGTCATTTGTGGTTAGGCATTACTTTCTCTGACTTGGGGTCGAGAAGCTGAGAACCGTAGAACATTTAACTCAACTTGGCCTATTTAGGATGTAGTGCGGATACTGTTCAGGTGTAGACCTGATAACAGTTATTACGCGATACGACACTCAGACGAGTTTCTCTTGAGAATATTATGGGTTGATGAGTCTATCATCCTAACCTATAATATCCGATGGATGGGATTAAGACTCTGGGAACTTTTTAGAACATGATCTACAGGTTTTTATCCTTAGTACACTCCTTTGGGATGGTTCTTAACCTGACTCCATGCTCATGACTCACAACAAACCCTTTGATTCTTGGTTGATCTGATCAAGTCTTATCCATATCAATGGAACTTGGGTGTTGATAAGGTGAAAACCATAATCCACCAAAATGGATGATTGATCTTAATGATGACTTGATCCATCCATTGACCTTTGTTTGTGTTTTCCTTGTGTGTGATCCCTTGTGTGATTGTTGCATTCATGCATACATGCGCATCATAACATTCATCACAGAACATAAATTTCAAGGAACTGAGGTCTTATTTGCAAGTGCTTGCAGACTATGGATTATGGATGAAGGAACACTAAGAAGTGCGATTTCATATGTCTTGATTTGAAAGAGCTAAGGAAATTATCATCTTTTATATTATATCCCTTGAACTTCAAGCAACATCATGGGAAGCTTTTGTCTGTGTTATCTATTGATGTAGTTGAAGGACTTCTGAGTGTTTTGGTTCAGTTTTATAATCCTCTCTACTAGTGCTTCACTTTTCCTGATTATCAACTTGTGCCTACGTTGGAGGAATATGTCCATCTCTTAGGTATGCATGTATGTGACAAGGTACCTTTTAGTGGGTTGGAGGAGGTTCCTAGATCTCATATCATAGCTGAAGCTCTTCATCTGAAGAAATCTGATATTGAGGCTCATTGGGTGAAGAAAGGAGGAATGTTTGGGTTGACTTCTGAGTTCCTCTTTGGAAAAGTTGATGTCTTTGCTCAAGCCGGTAGTGTGGATGATTTTGAAGCCATCTTTGTGTTGCTCATCTGGGGTTTAGCTTTGTTCCCTAACATTGACGGTTTTGTTGATGTTAATGCCATTAGAATCTTCTTGATTGGAAATCCTATTCCTACTCTATTGGGTGACATGTATTTCTCTTTGTATTTGAGAATTTCTAAAGGTGGTGGGACTATTGTGTGTTGTGTTCCTCTTATGTACAAGTGGTTTATTTTGCACTTGCCTCAGAAGCTTGCTTTCTTGGAGAATAAACAATGTCTACGGTGGTCTTAGAGACTCATGTCTCTCACTAATGAAGATATTGTTTGGTATGATTCTGCATTGAGTAGTGTAGATATTATTGACAGTTGTGGTGAATCTCTAATGATCTTCTCATTGGTACACAAGGAGGAATCAACTACAACCCTGCTTTGGCTCGTCGTCAACTTTGGTTCCCCTTGAGAAATAAACCTAATAACACTCAGTTAGAAGGTCTTTTCTATCAAGAGGGTAAAGGTCCCCAACATTTGAAGCAAAGGATGGTACATGCTTGGCATAATGTGCATAAGACAGGAAGATCTGAGCTTGGTCTGTACAATTGTGTAGCTTTGGAAGCTTACACTATTTGGGTGAAGAAGAGACATTTGGAGATAAAGATGCCATACGCTTGTGGAAGACATATGTCTTTGGTTATGGCTGAGCCATCAACTCTCCCTAACCAAGATGTAAAGGATTGGAAGACGCACTCACCAAGATAAAGCAAGAGAGAGATATGTAGGAAGAGAGGTTCCATGCTTTGAGCCGAAAGCATGAAGAGTTACAACTTGATTCGAAAGAAAAAGATGCACTTATTGAGATTCTTGAAGACCCTACAATAAAGAGACAGAGAGAGCCATAGGGTCCATCTTCCTCTAGTATGCCTCAGCCTTCAGGCGCTTGGAAGAAGATTGTTGATCAACTTGTCTTTGAGAAGGCTCAGATGAAGACATCTTTTGAGTTTGAGAATTGATGCATCTGAAGGAAGTACGCGCCCACATCCAGATCATTTGATAATGTGGCTAAGGGATCCTTAGGATGATTAGTTTATTTTTCTCTTGTATATGTACTTTTGTTTCTGAAATTGTACTTAGTGTAATCCTTCCAAATTTTATGAACAAAAAGATATTTTATAGTCAATCAAATTGTATTATTGTTATCATTTGAATATATTTGCAAACGAGACTTCATATATTCCTTGATATTAAACAAAAACAAAAACATTGCATTTCATGCATCATTTGCATAGCAGGTTTTCTTCAGCCAGATGTCTTATCGGTTATTCTTCCGTGCTTCAACCAAGCTGACTCACTGATACAACACTCACGTTAATCAACCAAGGATAATGAAGCATTTAGAGCAAGAGAACAGAGAGTTGGAGGATGAAATTTCCAGGTTAACAACATTGATGGAATCTGTCATTGTTGTGTAGAACCAATCCTCGCCAACTTCTGCAACTCCTCTCCAGAGGACTGTTATTTCTAAGGTTGCTACCTCAACTGTTCCCGTTTCTGCTGCCAGTCAGTTTGTTCCCTCTATGCCTATTAGATTCCCTTGGGAAATGCCATCAAACTTTATGCCAAAAGGGTATGCAGCCACTTTGGTTTATGCCAAAGGGTGGTGGTACCATTGTGTGTTGTTTGCCTTTGTTGTACAAGTGGTTTATTTCGCACTTGCCATAGACGCTCGCCTTCAAGGAGAACAAAGGATGTCTATGGTGGTCCACGAGACTTATATCTCTCACTAATGATGATATCTTTTGGTATAACCGTGTATACGATGGTGTGCAGATTATTGACTCTTGTGGTGAATTCTCCAATGTGCCTCTTCTTGGTACATGTGGTGGGATTAACTACAACCCTGTTTTAGCACATCATCAGCTTGGGTTCCCCTTAAAGGATAAACCTAATAACATTATGTTAGAAGGTGTGTTCTTTCAAGAGGGTAAAGATCCCCAAAACTTGAAAGGCAGGATGGTTTGCGCTTGGCGCAAGATTCATAGGAAGGGAAGGAAAGAGCTTGGTCCGAAGAATTGTATTGCTTTGGAACCCTACACCTCCTAGGTGAGGAAAAGAGCTTCTGAGTACCGCATGCCCTATGACTATCCAAAACCTACACCTATGGTTATGGTTGGGCCTTCAACCCTCCCTAACCAAGGAGTAGAGGAGTTGAGAGATGAAGATTGTTCGCGTGCTTGGGTCCGTGAGCGAGAGGAGCTACTTCAGCAACTCAGAGATAAGGATGCTGTGATAGAGTTTTTGGAGCATCAGACTATTGATGAGCCAGATGATGTGGTTACTTCTTTTCTTCCTCAGTCTTCCAGGTTTTGGAAGAGGAAGTATGATCGACTCGCCAAGGAGAAGGCAGATATGGAGGCAGTTTATGAGAGAGAGAGGTGAAGAGGCTTCGTGCAGCTTATCTCCCGGTCTCAAGAGCTTTGGACGATTGTTTCTAGGGTTCCATAGGATGTATATTTTCCTTCTCTCTTGTATTGTATTTGGTTACCAAAACTGTACTTCTTTGGTGTAAAATTTTTCTAGATATTATTGATATGATTATTCCATATATGTCTAAATGATTAATATTTTCAAATATTTGCAAATAG
Organism: Lathyrus oleraceus; assembly: GCF_024323335.1. Classification (NCBI taxonomy): domain Eukaryota; kingdom Viridiplantae; phylum Streptophyta; class Magnoliopsida; order Fabales; family Fabaceae; genus Lathyrus; species Lathyrus oleraceus. The sequence continues at coordinate 48,746,379 of NC_066580.1, read as the reverse complement.
AACTCTAAAGTTCCTCTGATTAAAAAAAATATAAAAAAAATAAAATCATATGCACAAGCATTGCATGCATCATGTGCATAAGCAGGTTATGTTCCTGGGCTTCTTGCTCAGTGGTCTAACTCTGTGTTCTTCATTTATTTTGAAGACAAGTTGACGCACCGGTACTACACCAGAGCCAACTCATCAAAGCTAATGGATCACCTCGAGCAAGAGAACAGAGAAATCAAGAAGGAAGTGGCAAGATTGACTGCCCTGATGGAGTCTTTCTTGGCCGCCCAAAGCCAGTCTTCTCCAACGCCTTCAACTCCTCCCCAAAGGACGGTCATTTCAGAGGTTGCTTCCTCTACCGTGCCCACTGCCAGTGCCCACTTTGCTCTGTCTGCTATGCCAGCCGGGTTTCCCTGGGGGATGCCCGCTAATTTTGCTCCAGAGGGTCTCGCCCCAACATTTTCTTCTCTGCTGGCATCTAGCCCGGTCCTTGTTGTGCCACCTCCAGTCGTGCATACTTTGTCGAGAGTTGATGACACCATTTATCACTCTGAGCCATCTGAGGGCCCAGATATGTATGAAAAAATGGACGCTATGAATGATCAATTCCTTGAGCTGCGCAAGGAACTTAAAACTCTCAAAGGGAAGGACCTCTTCGGCAAATCTGCTGTTGAGCTATGCATAGTGCCTAATGTCAAGATTCCTATCAAGTTCAAAGTGTCGGACTTTGAAAAGTACAAAGGAAACACTTGCCCGCTCAACCATCTTGTGATGTATGCACACAAGATGTCGACTCAGACCGATAATGATCAACTCCTAATCCACTACTTCCAGGACAGCCTGTCCGGTGCCGCATTGAGATGGTACATGGGTCTGGATAGTGCGAACATCCGCTCCTTCAACAACCTTGGCGAAGCCTTCGTCAAGCAGTACAAGTATAATGTTGATATGTCTCCCGATAGGGACCAACTGAGGGCCATGTCCCAGAAGGAGAAAGAAACATCCGAGGAGTACGCCCAGAGGTGGCATGAATTAGCTGCACAGATTATGCCCCCGCTCAAAGAGAAGGAAATGACGAAGATCTTTCTCAAGACTTTAAGCTCTTTCTACTACGAGCGGATGATTGCTAGCGCTCCCTCTGATTTCACCGAGATGGTGAACATGGGGATGCGTTTAGAAGAGGGAGTCAGGGAAGGCTCTTCTTCCAAACGTTATGGGGCGTTTGCCAAGAAGAAAGAGGGAGAGGCACATGTTCTGTCCTCCCATGTCAAACTGTAGCGGGGTATTCGTTACCTTTAGATTTATTGACTAAATCAAAAGTAAATCATACAATTCGAGTCGCCACCGCACTTCTATTTATCCAAAGGAAAGGTTAGAAAGCGAACAAAAACCGAGAAGTTTTATCAAATCAAAAACTAATAAAAATGTCAGAGATCTGGGTAAGGGGGTTGGTTATGCAATGGGAAGGTTTTAATCACCCAAAACATCCTTAGTACTCTAAGGGAGCCCTTTCCACCAATTCTGTAAGGTAGGTTGGTATTTGTGAAAATATTTGTGCAAACATGATTGGGGAGATGAGAAAAGAATATACAATTTATATACAATTTTGTGTTTGAATGGATAAACCCATTGCCTACGTACCATCTTTAAAAAGATTAGGATCAAAACCTCGTAGTTCGGGGTAAAAATCTCAAAAGAAGTTGGTGAATTGATTGGTCAAAAGCCTTAAGGTCTTTTGTTATCGAAGGGAGAAAACTCAACCTAAAACCACAAATCCACCATGTGAGGAGAGCTTCAACATGCTAGTGAGGGATCCACCCTATAATAAGCTTGGAAGACTTATAGTCCATCACTAAGGATACAAGTGAGCATTATATCAACCTCTAGGATAATTCAAACCTAATAGCTAATATTTATGAAAAAGCTTTGGCAAAAGTGGCCATTGGAACCACAAAAACAATTGAGTGAGTTGTATTTACAAATGTAAAGTATTCACAAAGTAAGGTCAAAGTTGACTTAAGTATTCAATTCAAAATAAGTCTTATGAAAAGAGTTTGAAAAATCAAAAGCATAGTGCTTAGGTTTCTAATTTTTGAAAACAATGTTAATGTTTGCACAAAAGATTGGCTTGGGTTAGAGTGGAGGGAAGAAGAGAATGGCTAGGTCCTAAACATGCAAAGATGAAGGAAAAGAAATAAAACCATATGGAGTTTGTAGCGGTGTATTCGTTACCATTGGAGATATTGACTAAATCCAAGGTAAATCATACAAAGTCGAGTCGCCACCGCACTTCTATTTATCCAAAGGAATGGTTAGAAAGCGAACAAAAACCTATAAAGTTTTACAAACAAAACTAGTAAAAGACAGAGATCTGGGTAAGGGGGTTGGTTATGTCATGGGAAGGTGTTAGGCAACCACAACATCCTAGGTACTCCTAGGGAGCCCTTTTCACGCTTGTTGCAAAAGGTTATTGTTTATGAAATTATTTTGTGCAAACATGATTGAAGAGATGAGAAAAGAATATACAAGTTTATTTACATTTTGTGTTTGGATGGATGAACCCATTGCCTACATACCCTCTCATGAAAGAGAAGGATCAAAACCTCGTAGTTCGGGTAAAAAAATTCAAAACAAGTGAGTGGATTGATTTTAAACAAAAGCCGTAAGGTCTTTCGTTATAAAAGGGAGAAAACTCGACCTAAACCAACAATCCACCATGTGAGGAAGGCTTCGACATACTAGTGAGGGGTTAACCCTATAATAAGTATGGAAGGCTTACAATCCAACCACTAAGGATGCGGTGAGATTTACATCAACCACTGAGATAACTCAAACCTATGGCTAATGTATGAAAAATTTGATTAAGAAGTGGACATATGGACCACAAAATCATTTGAATGTGAGTTGAATTTACCAATTAGAAGTATGTACAAAGATGGTCAAAGTTGACTTAAAGATTCAATTCAAAAATGAGTATTATGAAAAGAAGGTTTGAAAATCAAAGGCATAAGGCCTAGGTTTCTAATGTTGAAAACAAGTGAAATGTTTGCACAAAAGTTTTTCTGGTTTGGGTTAAGGATGAAAAAGGATCAAGGTTAAGCATGCAAGAGGTGGGGAATAAAGGAATGCAATCACAAGTAGGGTTGCTCTCTTGAGATCATATGGATGATCCAAGTAAGTCCCATCCTTTGGAATAAGGCAACACAAGGTATAAACAATAAGCAAGTCTCATAAGAGAACCACAGAAAGAGGAAACAGAATGCCAATCAATGGACTTACATCCAACTCCTAACAACAAAACTGGAAACAGAATGCCAATAAATGGACTTACTTCCAACTCCTCAAAACGAACAGGAAACTGAATGCCAATAGATGGACTTACTCCCGACTCCTCAAAACAAACAAATGAGCAAAAGCAAACACATGCAAAGCAATCAAGCAACAAGGCATCACACACTATATACAAACAAGAGGCTCAATCAAATAGGTGGGATTTAGTCAAGAGGGGTCATATCAACCTCGACAAACAAGCCAAACTGTATTCAAGTAATCTATGAGCTCTTAACCACTAACATTGAGAGTTAGGGTGAAGCTGATCAAATAGGGAAATGAGGATGAGACCTCATGCTCTTAACCCTGGCCTGGGTGAGCTTATGACAAAGAAAGCGTGGGGATCCAGAAAGTGGGATCCTATTCCACTTGACAGACATTGGACAAAGATCTTGGGTATTTGTTCAAGAGCATCAGCACGTAGTGCGAGCATAGTGAACGACTCACTGAATAACAGGGGATTGATTGCTAATCCCTTCTATCTGTCAATTGCCTCTTCACTTAGGAGGACTTATCAAGTAACATGCCTCATTTAGAGGTCTTTGGCACAAATGTAAACAATCACAAACAGAGCCTCATAAGGAGGACTTCAGCCAAAATTCCTGCCAAAAAGGTGACAGGACTTCCAGACTACATGGAGTAAGAGAATAGCTACCTAAGTGGTGTATCAACCATAATCCAAAGCTCAAGCAAGAGCTAAAAGCAAGCAACTAATGTACTTGAAATGGCAGTGGATGAATTCGCGTGCTCAAGCTTCCAAACTCTCTAGATCTTCTCCTCTATACTTGCTTTGAAGCGTTGAACAAGAATCAATAGTGGAAACAGCTTGAATCTAGCTCAATTTCAGAAATCCATAGCCATGAGTTTGCACTTGAACTGCACGAATCTGGACTGAATTGACCAAAGTAATGGTTGAATCTTGATCAATGAAGGATGATGATCAAGATTATGCAATAAAATCTGGTGTTTGTGTGGAGAATTGAGAGATTCGAAGAGAGAGAGAGAAATTGGAGGGAATGTGAGTTTTCAGATCTCAAATGCTTCCCCTTCCAAAAACAGTTATGATTTGGCTTATATACTATGTTAATCATGCTGAAATTAGGATTAGGCTTTGGTTAATTGAGATTAGAGAGATATGAGGTGTTTTGCAAAAATGGCAAGTGTGCTTAGCATGACCAATCCACACGTGAACAGTACCATGCAAGCTGGGATTTCACTAAAAAACATCCAATAATCATCATGGAATTGGTATTTGGCTTGTATGATCAACCAAATTCAAATTATCAAATTTCCCTCCAAAATGCACATGTGTAAGCAATGATCATATGAGCTTCTTTCATGCAAGGCAATGGTTGATTTGGAAAGTCTTGGTCATAAGGAGCATTTTTCAAAAAGAGTGGACCAATTTGGAGTTATGAATCAAAAGTTATGGCATTTTGAACTTCCATGCATACTTTGTGATCATTTGGCCATAACTTCTCAACCAATTATCAGATGATCATGAAATAGGACTTTTTGAAAAGAGGAGAGAAAGATCTTCAACTTTCATGTTCACCAAAAATTCATTTGAAGCTTCTTTGATGTTGAAAAGTCAAGTTGAATGTGGACCAAAAACTTTCCATTTTTGGAAACTTGAAATTACAGGTCACTTTCCATTTTTGGAAACTTTTGCCATGACTTCAAAATCTTCAAGATAGATGTTTGACATGATGAATAGGCCTTGTTTGAACATGATTAGGATGTCTCAAATCATTTCCCCCACTTCAAAGCCTTCAATTAACTCTTGGGGATATTTGCTTCAAAATGAACCTTAGCTCATGTAAGCTCAATAGAATAATCATGTGGTCCTCATCTCAAGAAAATACCTCAACTCAATGCACAAAGGAATTCCTTGAAGATCTTGTCCTGATGATTGCTTCAGCTACAAAACAAATGTTAGTGACATATTTTTATGCTTTTGGTTAGTGATTAAAACAAGAAAAGCAATGATATACAATGCAAGCATGCCTAGTGATCTCAAACCACTCACAAGAGATCCCAACCCAAAGGGAAAGGAAGCCAAGATGCTCAAAGATCCTTGAGGCTATGTAATGCAATGCTTATGATGCCATGAGGGATCTTAGGGACAAAATTGGGGTCTTACAGAGTTCCCTTCTTGAGATCATAAAGATGATCCAAGTTGCTCCTTCCTTTGGATTTAGCAAGTAAATAGAAAATAACTCAAGCAATCAATCAAATAACAATCAAGCTCCTAGGAATCTTCCAATTGGCTTTTGTATCTCTCAATCTGGATGCTCATGACAATGGTTCTTCTACTTGGCTCAAGTTAGGATCCCTAGCACACAAGAACACACAAATCAAAAAGTTCTACAATACAAATGAAGAATGGACAAGAGTGAGTTTAGAATTAGGATCCTTTCACGTTCATCTTCAAGATTAAGCATTCTAAAGGCATGAGGCCTAGTTGCTCTTTGACAATTTTAGCACTCTAAAGGCATGAGGCCTAGTTGCTCTTCAAACTCCATTAACATAGGTAAGATCCTAAAATCTAAGTCCTTTCTCCATTTGCATTGGGTTCACAAACAAAACAAAATAAACACAATAGTATATACACAATAATGTGCTCAAGTGAGCAAAAGGAAAATTGCATTAACATAAACATGAGCTCATGTGAGCAAAGGGCAAATGACAAATGAAATAATGAGCAAGAAATTAAATTGCATTAAAGTAAATTGAAAGAATTAAATGCTTGAATTAAAAGTTAGTCATTAGTAGTTAGTGTTAGTGTGCCATAAGGCAAATTAGCGTTATGTTAAGCAATCGTAAGTGGACTAATGTAGTAGTCACACCTATCTGAGGTCAGTCAATAAAACTATAGGCAACAAACACAAGTTAGAGATCATGACTAGTAAGCCAAGCTCCTACAACTTGCCATGCCAATAGAAAAGAAAGAATGACCTTGTATTGATTTAGGTTTTTTGCTTGACCAAGAAGCAACCTATCCTCAATGCAAAGCAATTCACTTGATCTTTGATCAAGATGAATTTGATTTGAATCAAGGAAGGTTAAGCCTCTCATATGTCAATGCTAACCACCAATCTTTAACTCATTGGTCAAAAGGAAAAAAGAAGAAGAAGAAGAAGAAGAAATGGAAATGCACATAAATGGAATCCAAATGACATAAGCAAAAACACATTGACCAAATATGAATGGAATCAACACCAATCAATGGTAAACAGAAGCGAGATGAAGCTTAGAAGTCAAGAAACAATAAAAATATTTTTGGTTTTTTTTGGAATTAAAATAATACTTGAATTAAAATAAACAAATAAGGGTCAAACTTCAAATCCATTTCAAATCAACTTGAAAAAGTCCAAATGGATCATCCTAAGTTCAACATGGTCAAACAAGGTTTGACAAAAAATTTCATCATTTATTTGAAAACAGAAACTAATTTTAAGCAAATAAAAATGAAGAAAAATAACATAATTGAACTAAAATCTCAAATAAATCTCAAATCAATTAAGAAATTAATGAGAATCTTTTTCATAGATTCATCATCATTCAAAGATGTTAAGAAAATACTTTTGGCATTTTTGAATATTGGAAACTATTTTAAATGCATTAAAAATAACCAGAAAAGAGAACATTCACAAAAAATATTAAATGACATCATAAAAAATATTAAAAATCATTTTCAGAAACTAGAATTAAAAAGGGATATAATGCAATTGGTCCCATATTTTTTGGATTTTAAATAAAGAAGATATGAATTTTTGAAATAAAAGGAAAAATGAAATTCAGAAATTCAGAAAAAGCCTGGCGCGTTTGTAAGACCCCAATTTTGACCCTAAGATCCCTCATGGCATCATAACATTTCATTGGCATCTTGCCTCAAGGATCATAGCATCTTGGCTCATAACCTTTGGGTGGGAACACTTGTGAGTTGGTTTGAGATCACCAAGCATGCCTGAATTGTATATTATTGCATTTCTTACTTTGATTACTAACCAAAAGCACAAAAATATGTCATTAACATCTTTTGTTTTGTAGCTTGAGCAATCACAAGATCCAAGGCTCTTAAAGGCCCCTATGCTCATTGATATGGCCAGGTGAAGATGAAAGCAAGCATGACAATGGTTCACAAAGCTCTCATCCATCAAATATGCCTCCCAAGTATCTCAATTCATCATTTTTATCAAAGCAAACCAAAGGGCCTGAAGATTGTTTACCAAGGAAACCCTAATTTATCTGTGCATCAACTGTGCCTTGCTCATGAAGCAACCTCAACCCATGATCAAATACAATCAAGTGAAGTTCTTTAATTTATCATTTTATGCATATTTTATCTTATTTTAGTATCCTCAATCATTAATTTATAATGATTTGAGGTATAGACTTGAGAAGTTGATCAGTCAATTCATCTAACTATTTTGAAGTACACCGAGACCTAACTTTTAATGTGTTAGTCAAATGGAGATGACCCCAAGAGAAAAAATGTTATTAATAACCATATGAACAACTTTCATGTTCATCATAAATTGATTTGAAGCTTGTAAGGTCATCATCCATTTCAAAACATTATAGATCATTTTGACTGAAACCCTAATTTTGGGTCAACTTCCCAAGAACATAACTCAATCATTTTTCATGATTTTGAGGTGGGATTAAATGAATTGAAAATTTTAAGATGTCTAATTCATTTGTTATGTTTAACAAATTTTCATAATCCTAAAATAAATACATGTGATAATGCAAAACATTATAGGTCACTTTGGACCAAAGGCATTGAAATGTGAAAAAGTCCAACTTCAAGTGACCATACATGTCTGATAAAAAATCCAAATGATGCCAAATTTAAGTCCAAATTGATTGTCTTGAAAAGATCTACAACTTTAATGTTGAAGGTTTTGTCATTTGAGGCTTGCATCATTGAAACATAAGGGCTTGAAGTTTGGCCATTTTGGAAATTTTCACATGCACATGTTTTGCACCTTGCACTTTATGATCAATTTTCACCAATTTCCCAATAACAAATGAAGTTTTGGTCAACATAACAATTGATCCTCATGCCAATAGCTTTCCAACCATTACCCATAAGGTTATGCTTTATTTTTGGAAATAGCATTTTCAAAGAGGATAATATTTTAGTGTGTTTTTGGAAACTAGTTGAAAACACATTGCACAAGCTCATGACATCATTTCTACACGTCCATTCCTACTCAATATGATACCAGCATTCATTCCAAATCAGAATTGGGCCCTCCATGCGCCTGTACAGGCCCATGCATGGAGGCCCTCTTCATCCATGGCCATGCTTTGTTCATGCATTGCATCTACCATTTTGCTATAAATAAGTGCACAAGGCTTCACAATAGAGCAACCTGAAGGCGCCTGTTATGCTGCAAGAATCCCTCCATAGCCTCACTTAAAGGAACTCTCTCTTTCTTTTCAAATTTTCAAATCTGAATTTCACCGGCGTTGGAGGTCTCGCCGGAGAAGACGGTGGTGTACACCACCGTCCCAACTCCAGATCAAATCATGGTCACACGATGCATTTTCCAGATCTAATCTGGATCCTTCTTTCTTATGACTTTTTTAATGCCACATGTTGCTCAGTTGACTTAAGTGTTTGGTGGACGCGCGCATATGATTTGTCTGATGCGCCAACTCAATTAATGAGCTTCTGATCCAACGCCTCACGCTTTTTCTTATTTTTATTTTCTGATTTTTAAATTCCATTTTATTTCTTTTATTCCATTTCATTTCATAAAATCATATCTCACTCATTATTGGTCCAAAAAATGTGAGACCAATTGCATTATTTCTCTTTTAACTTCTAGTTTCTAAAAATGAATTTTAATATTTTTTATTTTATTATTTGATATTTTTTATGAATTTTCTCTTTTCTGGTTGTTTTTAATTCATTTAAAATAGTTTTTGATATTCAAAAAATACAAAAATATTTTCTTAACCTCTTTGAACGATGATGGATCTATGAAAAATATTCTCATTAATTTATTAATTGATTTGAGATTTATTTGAGATTTTAATTCAATTAGGTTATTTTTATGCATTTTTTAATTGATTAAAAATAATTTCTGGTTTCTAAAAATGCTGAATTTTTTTGTCAAACTTTGTTTGACTTTGTTGAACTTAGGATGATCCATTTGGACTTTTCAAAGTTGATTTGAAATGGATTTGAAGTTTGACCTTTATTTGTTTATTTTAATTCAAGTTTTATTTTAATTTTGAAAAAATACCAAAAATATTTTATTTGTTTCTTGACTTCTAAGTTTCATTTTGCTTCTGTTGACTAATGTTTGACCTTGATTCCATCTATCTTTGGTCAATGTATGTTAATTACTTCATTTGAATTTCAATTAATGTTCATTCTTATTCATCTCCTTCTTCATCTTTTTTCTTTTTTGATCAATGAGTTAAAGATTGGTGGTTAGCCTTGATGAATGAGAGGTTTAACCTTCCTTGATTCAAATCTAATTCATCTTGATCATAGATCAAGTGAATGTCTTTGCATTAAGGATAGGTTGCTTCCTAATCAAGCAGAGAACCTAAATCAATACAAGATCATTTCTCATCTTCTTTTGGCATGGAAAGTTGTAGGAGCTTGATTCACTAATCAAGATCTCTAACTTGTGTTGTTGCCTATATTTTTATTGACCGGCCTCAGATAGGTGTGACTACTACATTAGTCCACTTACGATTGCTTAACATAGCGCTAAATTTCCTTATGGCACACTAACTCTAACTATTGACTGTAGCACCTCAAATTTGCCCTCCTCATTCATGCATTCATTTTAGGTCATTTAACATTTCATATTGCATTTCATCATGTCAATCAGAATTAGCTCCCAGAGTTTGTCTTCCAAGAAGTTTGGATATCATCCAAGTCACTTTGTGGGTTCTATCTGAATGATCAGTCAACACAAGGGAAATTGTGCATCAACTAGGGTTTTTCTCAACACTCAAGGAAGTTTGTATTCATCTGGGTATCAAGGGTGCCTCACCATTTTCATGATCTTTCTTTCCTCAAATTTTCATTTCTTATCAGCAAAGTTCATCTGAATTAGGGTTTGACCTCTGGTCAACTTTGGTCTACTGAAGCAGTCAAAGTAGGGTTCCTCAAGTATTGAGATGCATTCTTTGTTTGAAGGTCTTATGGATGTTGTGTAGAGCTCTTGGGAGCTAGGGTTTCATTTTCAGAGGTTTTCTTTAAAGGATCAAGTTTAATGGGCTCAGTACAGTTCAAAATTCAACTGTGAAGTCAAAAGTCAATTGTTGGTCAACTGAGGGTCAAATGGCTAGGGAATGACTTGAGATACTTCCAACATGTTCAAATGGGGTCTATTCATCATTCCAAAACATTAATCTTGAAGGAACAAAAGGTCCAGTGCGCAGATTACCAAATTTGGAAAGATGACCTGTATTGTGAAGTTTCCAAATTTGGAAGGATTTTGACCTAGCTTCAACTAGATTTTTCATCACCAAGGAAGCTCCAAGTGAATTTTTTTCTCAGAACATGAAAGTGGTAGATCTTTGCCTCCCCTTTCCAAAAAGTAGCCCCTGCTACTTATAGGACTGGTTCCTGAGCTGTCATGCTCGCTAGGCGAGCAGAATGGTTCGCCTAGCGAGCCCTAAAATAAGCCACCAGAGTCACCTGCGCCCAGAAGAAACTTCCTGAGCTGTCATGCTCGCTAGGCGAACAATCCTTCGCTAGGCGAAGCCCACGCTTCCTCTTTCGCTCCAGCGAGCCTTGATGATGTTGCTACTGGAATTGCTCGCTACCTGCTCGCTGGATGCTCGCCTAGCGAGTAACTGCTAGCTATGCTTTTATCCAAGTCTGGGAGTGTTCGCTGGAACCTCGTTGAGTGCTCGCCTAGCGAGCCCTTCGCTACCACACTCGCCCAGCGAGCTTGCTGATATACCAAGCAAATTATTAAAAGCAAGGGCGGTTTTGAACTTTTTCTCAGACATGAAAGTTGTAGATCTTTGTCTCCCCTTTCCAAAAAGTCCTATTTCAAGGCCATATGATGAATGGTTGAAGAGTTATGGTTCTTTAATGATGAAGTGTGCATGAAGGCTTTAAAAAGGCATAACTTGAGGTTGACAAGTCCAATTGGTGTGGCTCTTTTTGCTATGGTTTTGTTTTGAGGAATACTTCAAATGGCATGCAAAATGACCTATAATTTTGCATGATTCATCAATGGTGCAAGTCATTTTTCAAGCTCTCTTTCATGAAAAGTCAAGAGGACACAAGATGACATCATGGAATATTCTCATGTGCCAATCATTGGGAATTTATTCAGCATTGTTTTTTGGGCCAAATCCACCTTGGAATTTGAGCCCATGCATTCCCACATGTGTGGAAAAGCCATACATGCACAAAAATTACACCTTTGTAAAATGGTCATTAAACATCATTTTGTGTTATTTCTTTCATATAATCATGATTAATCAAGTCTCAAGAGAGGATTAATGCATTAAACAAGGTTGTCCATGTGCAAATAAGGGGGGCATTTCCAAAAATAACAAAAATGATCATGGACTTGAAACTCCTTCATTTGAGCCCACCAAGCCACAAAAATCAGAGTATAAACTCTAAAAATAACATTGAGCAAGAACCCTAATTCGTGCAACCTCCATACACACTGAAAATCTGACTTTCCAAAAATAATATCATACTTTATTCTCATCAAATCTCTCCATACATCCATGGAAAATGAAAACCAGTGGCATATTCTTGATCTACACACTCTAAGGATCACAAATCACCCACAATTTGAGCCATTCCAAGCAGTTTCTAAACAGAGCTTTAATGGAGGTTGCTTCTTGAATCTCAAGATCTGGACCGTTTCAAGCACAACCAAAGGTAGCAAACATTCATAGAAGTTCAAGGGAGGTATTCTGGAGCTTATTTCATCACCATGCTGAAGTTTCGGAAGGCGCCATTTCCGGTAACTCAAAATTCGACTCTCTTATTTTGTTCATTTTTTATGCCTAAATGAAACTACATGCTATGGTGATGATGTAGATGTGTTTACTTTTTAAAATGATGCAATATTGAGTGAGAAATCTCGATTTAAAGTTTTGATCTTCAAACTTGTTGTTTGTGATTTGAGAGATTGGTGAAGATTCATGAAAAACTAATAGGATTTTTGAGTTCCTAGCATAGGGTTTAGGGGGGGTAGCCCCATTTTCGTGGAGTTTTGGGCCGCGCGTGGAGGAGGTCGCCGTCGTGGGTGGCCGGAATCCTACCGGCGTTACTATTCACGGCCGGAATGTCTTGAGGAAGAAGACGATCCCATGGCCGTTGGATCGCTTTGAATTTTCTTTTGATCCAAAGGCTCACATATTTTCTGATTTTCGTTTTTTATTTATTTTATTTAGTCACTTAAATGACTTGGTGACCAATTGATATTGTTGCATATGTGTCACATGTCATGTACATATTTCATCCCGTTTTATTTTATTTTTCAAAAATAGCAAAAATACTTAAAAAAATCTGAAATTTTTTGTGAGTGATCCCTGATGAGTCCTTGATTTTTTGGCACCATTGCCCAATTATTTCATGACACGTGGAATTTAATATGAATTTCTGATTCATTTATGTGCATTTTTGACCATTTGCATTCAAACCTTCATGAAATCCCATATTTTAATCATTCTGACCCAAGCCTTTGCACACACCATCCTCATACATGATACTAAGATGTGGTAACTGGTTTGGTTATTTTCTATGTCATTTTGCTAGCGTTTGACACATGAATTTAAAATGTTGCATTTTAGGACATGTTTTTGCATTCTCAATTTCTCGATTTTTGTTTTCATATCAAATGAATCTAGATGCTCCTGTTTTTTTTGCATGATGTTTATATATGCTTAGTGGAACCTTGTGTTAAATTCCCATGAATTTAGGATGCATTTTCAATTTGATTTGGATTTTTGAAGTTGATGATTTCATTTTAGTCCCTATTTTGATGCTTGCTTAGAATGAGGCACTTGTGCCACTTCCTTTGAATGTTGAAACCAATCCTTTTGCACATGTTTTAGTATGTATGTCATGTCTTGATGTGTGGAGCCTTGCCCCCTGACTTTGAGTTTTGATACCCTTTTGATGCGTTTGTTTGACAAGAGGTTTAGGCCTCCTATCCTTGGTTGTTTTTGTGAACTTTTGTGAACTTTAATAGCATGATTCATGTGGTTACACTTTGATTCTAATTTGGTGCCTTTGCACATGTGTTCTCCCCTGTTCTATGATGCTTCTATCAAGTCTTTGTGCATTTATTCATAATGAGCTCCTTTTTGCATTCATTTGAGTATGAAAGACGCATTAGTGTTTCATGATACACTTTGTTTGATTTTGATCCAAAAGTGATTCTATGCTTATGATATGAATTTGGAGGTTTGCATATTGATTATGTAGCTCATTTTACATGCTTATGATGTGCATACCTTGCTGCCATGTTCATTTCATCTTGACCCATAATTGCATGAACTTGTCTATATTGCTTTTGTGGCATTTTGAAGCACTTTGAACTTGTATGTTGACTTGTTTGACTTTGATGCATTTTTGGATGTTTAGTGCTCTTGCTTTGATCTTGTTGAGTTGAGTTCTTGAGATACTTATTGAATTGATGTCACTTCTGACTTGGTGCTATTGTATCCTCCTCTCATCATTCATGCTTTGTTGTGACATGCTTTCTATTGCATCCGAGCACTGTTTACCTGACACTATTGTTGCTATGATTCTCTTGTTTGGTGCAACTCTTGATTGCACCCCATCTTGTTATTCTAACTTGTTTGTTGAGTTTTTGTGAGGGCTCACATGACTCTTGAAGAGATAGCTTGCTTGGTATTCCACTTTATTTGTGGGATACCATTTGGAGATTTATTCTGATTGCTTTGCTGACTTGCTTTCTTTGATGGTGCTAGCTTGAGAGATCTCTGGGTTTCTTGTTTCTTCAGTTGTTGTTACTTTGGATCTTTATCCGTGTGGTAGATCTCTTGATCCCTTTTACATCTTTCCAGCCTTTTACCACTTTCTTAGCTAGAAGACCTCGATATGAGGCAATGTTTTTGTGTGTTTACTTTTGTGCCCAAAGACCTCTAAGAGGAGGCACCAGTGCTCAAGACCTCCATGAAGAGGCAATTGACGGATAAAAGGGATTAGTATTCAATCCCCCGTTATTCAGTGTGTTGTTCTTTATGCTCGCACTACGTGTCGATGCTTCAGAACAAAAGCCCAAGATCTTTTATCCGGTCAGTCAGTGGAGAGGGTTCCATCTTTCTGAACCCCCACGCTTTTGTCATGAGCTCATCCTGTCCAGGGTTAAGAGCTATGAGGTCTTATCCTCATTACCCTTTTGATCTGCTCACCCTGACGTTCAATGTCAGTGGTTAAGAGCCCATTTGATTACCGTTCCATGGCTTGTTTGTCGAGGTTGATATGACCCCTCTTGACTAAATCCCTACCCATGTATGTTTGAGCCCCCTTGTTGGTGCGTTTACTTTATGTTATATGTTTTTGTATGGTGTGATCGTCTCCCCATAGGACTGCTAGGCTTCGTATAGTCTCTCGTTTGCATGTCAATTAAGGTAGCACGGTTCCTTCGTCTAGGACTTCCTTTTTGCATGAGCATTCCTAAAACACAAACAAACTCTTTGATTTTCTTTTCTTAAGAACACGTTAACTCCTTCTACTACAGGTGAGTAAGTCTCCAAAGGTAGAGCATCCGGTAGATTGCGTAGTAACGTCGTTCATCTAAAAAACACAAAACAAACAAAAATAGGTTAGCCGAGCTACGGTGCTCTGATTCTCAATCCTTCTTGAGATACGTATGCAGCAGGGTAGGGCCTGTGCGAGCAATAATTCTTTCCTTTCCCTACTTTGATTTTCTCTCTTTCGCATCGCATATAGGACTTTTTATACACACACTTTAGACATAAATAGCAAGCGTGGATCCTGTGGAGTACCACAGACGTGAAGGGGTGCGATAACCTTCCCTTCACGTAACCGGCCCCCTTACTCGGTTTTATTTGGTTCGAGACTTTGTTTTATCCGTTCCCTCTTGGTTATGCAATACTACCTTTCCCTCCTCTTGGGATAAAAGTACATAGCTGGCGACTCTACTCTTTTTCCGCGCCACTCTTTTCGCGTTTGTACTTGGATTCGGGAAATTCGGGGAGCGACATTGACCATTAACTTTTAATTCTTTCACTTTACATTAATGCAATTTAATATTCTTGTACATATTATTCTTTTTCTTTTGCCCCTTTTCTCATTTGAGCACATGTTTATGTTAATGCAATTTGCCTTTTCCTCACTTGAGCACATAATTATGAATATACTATTGTGCTTGTGTTTTATTTTGATTGTTGTGAACCAATTGCAAATGGACAAAAGGACTTAGACTTTAGGACATTCCCTATGCAAAAAAATGGAGTCAAAGAGCAACTAGGCCTTATGCCTTTAGAGTGCTATAAAAGTCAAAGAGCAACTAGGCCTCCTGCCTTTAGAATGCTTAATATTGAAAAGGAATTGAAAGGGCCTATTCTCTAAACTCCCTCTTGTCCATTCTTTGTTTGCATTATAGAACTTTTTGATGTGTGTGTTTTTGTGCTAGGGATTCCAACTTGAGCCTAAGTGAAGAACCATTGTCATGAGCTTCTAAAGTGAGAGATATGAGAGCCATTGGAGGATTTCTAAGAGCTTGCTTGATTGATTGATTGCTTGAGTATTTGCTTATTTGCTTGCTTATTACAAAGGATGGAAGCTACTTGGATCATCAATATGATCCCAAGAAGGGAACTTCATTTGTGGTCTTATTTCTTTTCCTTCATCTCTTGTATGTTTAGGACTTAGCCATTCTTCTTCTTCCCTCCACTCTAACCCAAGCCAAAACTTTTGTGCAAACATTAACATTTGTTTTCAACATTAGAAACCTAAGCATTATGCTTTTGATTTTCAAACGTTCTTTTCATAACACTTATTTTGAATTGAATCTTTAAGTCAACTTTGACCATATTTTGTAAATACTGTTCATTGGTAAATATAACTCATTCAAATGTTTTTTTTGTGGTTTCAATGGCCACTTCCTTATCAAAAACATTTCATAACCATTAGCTATTAGGTTTGAGTTATCCTTGAGGTTGATATAATACTCACATATATCCTTAGTGATGGACAATGAGTCTTCCATGATTATTATAGGGTTAACCCCTCACTAGCATGTTGAAGGTATCCTCACATGGTGGATTTGGGGTTTTAGGTTGAGTTTTCTACCTTGGAGAACAAAAGACCGTAAGGCTTTTGGACCAATCAATTCACCAACTTCTTTTGAGATTTCTACCCCGAACTACGAGGTTTTGATCCTAATCTTTTTTAAGATGGTACGTAGGCAATGGATTTATCCATCCAAACACAAAAATTGTAAATAACTTGTACATTCTTCTCTCATCTCTCCAATCATGTTTGCACAAATAATTTTTCACAAATACCAACCTACCTTACAACAAATGTGAAAAGGGCTCCCTTAGAGTACTAAGGATGTTTTGGGTGCTTAAAACCTTCCCATTGCATAACCAACCCCCTTACCCATATCTCTGACATTTTTATTAGCTTTTGATTCGATAAAACTTCTCAGTTTTTGTTCGCTTTCTAACCTTTCCTTTGGATAAATAGAAGTGCGGTGGTGTTGAAAAGTATATCTTCGGCAAATATTTTTATATCGTATCCACAGAGATTGGTTGATATTACCGCCGTTCTATAATCCGATTTGTTATAAGTTTAGAAAGTAACAAAGTTGTTTTGGTTGGAAAATTATCTTGTGAGTAAATGTCACTAAAAACAGTAAAATGGTTTTAATCAAATGTAAAAGCTTGGCAAGATTGGAGTTCACTATTCTAAATGCTTATGATTCCTTATGATAACTATATAGATTTAAGATTATTGATGATGTTCAAGTATCCTCTCAAAGTCATTTATGTCTAAATGATATTGTGATAATCACTATATTGATCCTTAGATGGTCTCTCCACCTAACTATCAATATAGCAATCTTTAATGTTTAATACCAAAGAAGAGTAATGAATAAATCTATCTCTACAACTTATTCACTACTTGCAAATCTGTTTTATGTCAAGACTCAAATAATCTCTTTCAACAACTACTTAAATCTGGTTTTCAACTTAGGGCAAAAACAGTATTCAATACATCAACAATCTTTATCATATATAAAAGTCAAATGGAATACATAAACAAATGAGAATAGCTACTACCTCCAATCTTGACAAAAGGGAGTTTAGCTCCTCATCATCATTGTTACAAAGCAGAATGTTAAAGAAGAAAAACTTTGTTTTCTCTCTTACAAAATATCTCCAAATCTGAATGTGTGAATAATAATGAATACCCTAGAATAATGTATTTTTCTCTTCAAAAAGGGTTGACATTTCCTTAATTGATCATTCTCATCCAAAGCATAAAAGCTATTCCAAGGCAGACACCAAAATGGCAAGCAACTTTTCCTGAAAGACAGCACTTTTGGCCCTTAATCAGCTTGCTGGATTCGCAGCCTTCGCGGCGCGAAGGCAGTTCGCGGCGCGAACTGATGCTTATCCAGCTTCCTTGTTTTGCAAGCTTCATCCCAGATGTGGTGTTGCATTCCAAAAGCTCTTTCATCTAAAAGTTCTACAAAACTAACAAATCTGTGAAATAACTATTCAAAACAAAATAAATTAAATCTAATTGCATTTATACAAATTAATAAGAATACAAGTGTGTAATTACATCAAAGTTTGGTAAAAGGGACCAATAAAATGATATAAAAAGTAGTACTAATTGGTCCCTAACAACTCTCCCCAACTTAGCATTTTGTTTGTCCCTAAACAAAAGTTTCCACCCTCACAACCAAAGCAATGACACAAAAGATTGGAACAAGGATTTACCAAGGACATTCAAATGGTTCAAAAGTGTTTGGCAATTTTCTCAATCCACCTATCTCAATTCTAGACAAAACATGAATAAGGAAAATGGTTGAGTGCAAAAATCATTCCAAAGAATTCAAAGCCATATATGTCAAAATTGAATCAAACTTACACACACATCATAATAATGATGAATAACATGAAGGGTTACTTTCACTCATCCAAGCCATTAAATCAACAACAATTTAAATCATGCGGTTATCACAACAAATACCAAATCATGTGAAAAATGAGAATCAAGAGGTCTTTCAAAGGTTGTAATGTGGCTTAGGTTACAAGAAAGGATGTGATTAAGAGAATTCGACAAAGTTGCCTATCCTAAGGGAGCATTCCCAATCATTCAACTTCTACACAATTTCCCTTTCTTTGATCCCTATCTTTTTCTTTTTCTTTTCAAATCCACACAACCATGAGCATTTTTATTGCTTCTTTCTTCCTTTTTTTTTCTTTGCTCTATCGTTTCAAGGGTGATTTCTTTTTCTTGTTTCTTTTCATACTTTCTCACCCTTTCATAAAAACTCACTTTTCCAATTTTCTAATCACTTCTCATTTTACTCTCCCCATCTTTAGATTCCAAACCCAATTTTATTCAATAATGCTCCCTACTTCGAAATAAGCAAAAGGCAAAATTTTGCAAACAACTCGGTTTGAGGTTTCAATTGATACGAAAGAAATTAGGATTCATTTATTGCAAAATTTTCAATTTATTTTACAATGATCAATCAAATGAATCCTAAAATAAGCTCAAAGGGGTTTAACTAAGGATTATTCCTCACAAGGTTAGTTGATTCAACTTTTTGATTAAGTGGTTTTTCTCACAAACAATGCCTCTATCATTTTCAAAAAATTTCACACAAAAATAGATTGATGCATGATTTAGCATGATAAGAATGAGTTAAAATAATGATTGATTTCCCGCTTTTAAGTGTACAATGGAAAGCTTCCTCACAATTGGTTAAGGCCTATTTTGATTCAAAGGTGACATACATTTCAATGAGTTTATGATATGAAATTTGCACACACCATCAACTACTCATGTTAAGTCTAGAAAGCGATAAAGTGTACCTTGAAATGCCGACACTAATTCTTATCATCACCACTCGAAGTGTCCTATGCTTCTTTCTTTGCGATCATTTCTCGGTTGCTTTAAGCTTGACTTAAGAGTAAGAACAATTAAACAAAAATATTGATAAACCAGTTTGATTGTAACACACTTAATTCTCAAATAGTATTCATGCAATTATCAAAACAACTAACAAACCAAAGTTCAAAATTCAACAAAAATAGTAATAATACACAGAAAACTCAAAATAAAAACAAACCCTACAATTCAACAAACTCCTCAATCTTCCTTCATTTCATCGCCATGGGTTGCACCACCTCCTGCACCCCCAAAAAAAAACTGGCCTGCCCCTAGGCCACTTAGCATAATCAACATAATCCTCCTAGGAAGGGAATGGAGAGGAATAGTTTTGAAATTTGGAGGTTTGGAAGTGGAGCAGCAAGGTTGTTGAAAGAATCTCCTAAGTTTGTGAAAATAGGAATGAAAGGAAAATGACATAAAATAGAATATAAAGGGTTCTGCCACGCTCAGTTCGCTGGGCGAACTCTGTTCGCTGGGCGAACTGAAGGAATTTTTCAATTTTTTTTTATATTCAGTTCGCTGGGCGAACACTGTTTGCTGGGCGAACTGAAGGAAATTTCAAAAAAATTGTTGGCAGTGGATAGAACTTAAGTGGTTCTGCCACGCATCGTTCGCTGGGCGAACTGAAGCTTTCCATTCTGTTTGCTGGGCGAACGCTGTTCGCGGGGCGAACGGCAAAAAACAGAACCCAATTTTTCAAAATTTAACACAGCAAAAAATCAATAAAACAGAATTGAGAAAATGTAAAATTCAGACTTACAACGTTGGGTTGCCTCCCAACAAGCGCTTTGTTTAACGTCGTTTAGAGCTCGACGGTTCAACGGTCTTCACGATCCGGCTTTGTTGAGCAACTTCCTCAAGGACTTTGTTGTCTTCGAAAAATCTTTGATGAATCTCCGGTAGAAACCGGCATGTCCGAGAAAGCTCCTTATCCCTTTTATGTTAGTTGGAGGTGGTAGTTTCTCGATAACTTCCACCTTGGCTTTATCAACCTCTAGACCTTCGGAAGAGATCTTGTGACCGAGTACAACACCTTCAGTGACCATGAAGTTGCATTTTTCCCAATTGAGCACTAAGTTGATCTCCACGCATCTTCCCAAAACCACATCAAGGTGTTTTAAGCACAGATCAAAAGATGATCCGTAAACAGAGAAATCATCCATGAACACCTCAATGCATTCTTCTATTAAGTCCGAGAATATAGCTTGCATACACCGTTGAAATGTAGCTGGTGCATTACATAACCCAAAAGGCATTCTTCGGTAAGCAAAGATGCCAAAAGGACATGTAAAAGCTGTCTTCTCATGATCTGCCGGATTTACCGAAATTTGGTTGTACCCCGAATATCCGTCCAAGAAACAGTAGAAATTTTTGCCGGCTAACCTCTCCAACATTTGGTCCATGAAAGGTAGTGAGAAATGATCTTTCCTTGTAGCTTGGTTCAACCTTCTATAGTCGATACACATCCTCCACCCGGTCACCGTTCTCGTCGGAATCAACTCATTTTTATCATTTTTGATAACCGTCATGCCACCTTTCTTGGGAACTACTTGTACCCGACTCACCCATGCACTATCAGATATAAGATAAATCATTCCGGCTTCCAAGAGTTTGACAACTTATTTCCGGACTACCTCTTTCATCGATGGTTTTAGACGCCTTTGAGGTTTCGCAACGGGTTTGAAATTTTCCTCCATCATGATCTTATGCATACAATAGGCCGGACTAATACCCTTCAAGTCGGATAACACCCACCCTATTGCACCTTCGTTCTTTTTCAATACTTGAATCAACTTGTCTTCCTCTTGTGTGGACAATGTGTTGCGTATAATCACTGGTTTAGTACATTCGTCACCAAGGAACACATACTTCAAGTGTGAAAGAAGTATTTTCAACTCTAATTTTGGCTCTTCCGTTTTCTTCGTCGCATCCAAGTCTTCCTTTATTTCTTCTTGATAAGTAAGCTCACCACAAGATTCTAACTCATGCAACATTGCTTCAATCTCTTTTTCCTCATGGTCGGTCAACACATTGTATGCTCCGATAAGGGATCTTTCTAGAGGATTAGAAATATGAACTTGGTTCGCGACCTCCACTACCTCCTCTTCAATTGCATCGATTCGGAAAGAATCATGCTTGTCATTTGGATGCTTCATAGCTTCAAAAAGATTAAAGGTCACCTCTTCGTCTTGCACTCTCACCTTCATTAGTCCATCATCTATGTCAATCATCATCCGGGCTGTTTTCATAAAAGGTCTTCCAAGAATTAGGGGCACATCACGATCCTCATCCATCTCTACTATCACGAAATCCACCGGAAACAAAAATTTGTCCACTTTCACTAACATGTCTTGAGCAATTCCGTATGGTGAAGTGGTAGACTTGTCGGCTAGTTGTAGAGTCATCCTTGTCGATTTAATCTCAACATTCCCCAATCTTTTAACAATGGAGAGGGGGATTAAATTTATGCTAGAGCCCAAGTCAATCAAACCATTACCAATGTATGTGCTTCCAATGGTTACCGGTAAAACAACTCGGCCCGGATCGGACTCTTTCCTTGGGAGAGTCTTTTGGATGATGGCACTACACTGTGCATCAAGCAATATGGTTTCGTCTTCCACGTGTCTCCTTTTCTTTGTAAGAATGTCCTTCATGAACTTTGCATACCGTGGCATTTGTTCTAATGCATCAGCAAATGGAATATTGATTTGGAGTTGCTTGAAGATGTCCATGAACCGTGCATAATGCCTAGCATTGTCCTTCCTTGATGGAGCATGTGGATAGGGTAGATGTTGGGTTGGAATGACGCTCACACTTTTCTCTCCTTTCTTTTTCTTCCTTGGTTCAGCATTGTCCTTCCTTTTTCACTTCCAATTCAGGTTGCTCCTTTGCTGGCAAAACCTGCTCTTTTCGCGGCGCGAAGGGAGATCGCGGCGCGAACTGAGCAGTTCCAGCAGCGTTCTCCCTTCCACCAACCATGTCTTCTTCTTCCAGCATCCCATCCATATCGTTCTCTTCTATAATTTCTTCAACTTTTTCACTTATCAACTCTTTACCGCTCCCCGTGACAATTGCTTTACAATGCTCCTTTGGATTTGGTTGAGTGTTAGCAGAGAAGGAAGATCCTGCGCTTTGTTCCGACAGTTGCTTCGCAAGTTGGCCTACTTGATTTTCCAGATTTTTAATTGCTGCTACGTTACTCTTCTGATTTGCCATGGAAGCTTGCATGAATTGTTGAAGAGTATCCTCTAACTTGGAACTTCCTCCTTGCGAATGCTGTCATTGTGAATTTGAATGTTGGTAAGGACTTTGCTGCTGAAAATTTTGATTGTTGAACCTAGATGGTTGATAGCCTTGATTGTTTCTTGGTTGGTAGCCTTGATTGTTAGGCGGTTGTCTTTGATAGCCCTGATTTTGATTGTTCACATAACTCACTTCTTCTTGGAGTGGAGGACAAAACCCAGTAGGGTGATCCCCTTAACATAATTCGCAACACGCTACTTGATGCCGAACTTGAGATCCTTGAATCTCTTTCATTTGTTGTGGAAGCTTGGCCATTTGTTGAGTGAGCAACTCCACTTGTTGAGAGAGTAGCTTGTTTTAAGCAAGAATGCATCATTGGCATTTAACTTAAGAACTCCCGGTTTACGTTGTGAAGGGCTACGATCATGTTGACTTTGGTGATCATTGAGCGCCATCCGTTCAATAATGACTTTAGCTTCTTCCGCATTCTTTGACATAAGCGAGCCACCCGCGGTAGCATCTAGAAGTGTCTTGTGAGTTGATTGGAGTCCATTTAGAAAAATATGGATTTGAGTGAGCTCATCAAAACCATGACCCTTGCATTTTCTCAACATTGACTTGAATCTTTCCCAAGCCTCATTCAAGGACTCGTTGCTTCCTTGAGTGAATACCGCAATAGCCGTTTTGGCTTCCATAAATCGGGATTGAGGGAAATATCTTTCTAAGAACTTTTCTTCTAACAAATTCCAATCTGTCATCACTCTCGATGCTTGATCAAGGTACCACTCCTTTGCCTTTCCCACTAAGGAGTGTGGGAACATCCTTTTGAATAATTCCTCTTCACCCGTTTCATCAACTCCCGTAGAACCCGCAATCTCATAGAATTTGATGAGATGGGTATACGGATCTTCATGGTCCATTCCGGTGAATGGATTTGCATAGAGAAGTTGGAGGATTCCGGTCTTCATCTCCGTATTTCTTCCTCCACGGGAAAATTGAGCATTTCTTCTTGGACTATTAGCGGACATTTCGGTACGATTGTCATCCTCCATGTTTCCGTCACAAGCCTCTACAACCACTTCTTCGATTGGGACAAGTGCGGAAGTAGATGCTTCTTCTCTCCGGTTCCTCTCTTCGGCTAGTTTCCTTCTTCTTCGTGTTTTGCTATTGAGCTTCCGAAGTGTTCTTTCAATTTCAGGATCAAATTGCAATTGCTCCTCGGTAGCTTTTCCTCGCATGCACTAGAATCTACAAAACTAACAAACCAAGTGAAACAAAAGAGGGATAGTAATAAAAGTAACAAACTTAAAATAATGAATTATTGCAATGCTTGTAATATCGAACACCAATCCCCGGCAACGGCGCCAATTTGTTGAAAAGTATATCTTCGGCAAATATTTTTATATCGTATCCACAGAGATTGGTTGATATTACCGCCGTTCTATAATCCGATTTGTTATAAGTTTAGAAAGTAACAAAGTTGTTTTGGTTGGAAAATTATCTTGTGAGTAAATGTCACTAAAAACAGTAAAATGGTTTTAATCAAATGTAAAAGCTTGGCAAGATTGGAGTTCACTATTCTAAATGCTTATGATTCCTTATGATAACTATATAGATTTAAGATTATTGATGATGTTCAAGTATCCTCTCAAAGTCATTTATGTCTAAATGATATTGTGATAATCACTATATTGATCCTTAGACGATCTCTCCACCTAACTATCAATATAGCAATCTTTAATGTTTAATACCAAAGAAGAGTAATGAATAAATCTATCTCTACAACTTATTCACTACTTGAAAATTTGTTTTATGTCAAGACTCAAATAATCTCTTTCAACAACTACTTAAATCTGGTTTTCAACTTAGGGCAAAAACAGTATTCAATACATCAACAATCTTTATCATATATAAAAGTCAAATGGAATACATAAACAAATGAGAATAGCTACTACCTCCAATCTTGACAAAAGGGAGTTTAGCTCCTCATCATCTCTGTTACAAAGCAGAATGTTAAAGAAGAAAAACTCTGTTTTCTCTCTTACAAAATATCTCCAAATCTAAATGTGTGAATAATAATGAATACCCTAGAATAATGTATTTTTCTCTTCAAAAAGGGTTGACATTTCCTTAATTGATCATTCTCATCCAAAGCATAAAAGTTATTCCAAGGCAGACACCAAAATGGCAAGCAGCTTTTCCTGAAAGACAGCACTTTTGGCCCTTAATCAGCTTGCTGGATTCGCAGCCTTCGCGGCGCGAAGGCAGTTCACGGCGCGAACTGATGCTTATCCAGCTTCCTTGTTTTGCAAGCTTCATCCCAGATGTGGTGTTGCATTCCAAAAGCTCTTTTATCTAAAAGTTCTACAAAACTAACAAATCTATGAAATAACTATTCAAAACAAAATAAATTAAATCTAATTGCATTTATACAAATTAATAAGAATACAAGTGTGTAATTACATCAAAGTTTGGTAAAAGGGACCAATAAAATGATATAAAAAGTAGTACTAATTGGTCCCTAACAGGTGGCGACTCGACTTGTATGGTTTACTTTTGATTTAGTCAATAAATCTAAAGGTAACGAATACCCCGCTACAGCGTTGGATCAATTTCATTAAATGAGGTGGATGATCAGACGGTGGATAAGCGCGCGCACCAAAGGCATTGGTCAAAAGAGAAACACAATGCATTAAAAAAGTCATAACATTGCATGGCTGGGATTTGATCTGGAAACGAGATCCAATAGTCCATATGCAATCTGGTGTGGTAGATGGTGGTGTACACCACCGTCTTCTTCGGCAGCAAGCCAGCTCCGGCCAGAGTTGCAGGTTTTGAAAACCTCACCAAAACGCACGATCATCATATCATTCGAAAGCTGGGGTGATGTACATCACCCCTGTGCCATTGGTTTCTACTCTAGACTCTCATAGAAGGAGAAATTTGAGATAGAAATTCATGGTGTTCAAACTGAACTTGATCAATTCATGAAATTAAATGCACAAATCAATTGTCTCTCACATGAGGACTTCAGAGGAACCAACAAACACAAGAAATGAGCAAGATCCAGGGAGTTTCGAATCAAAAAAGTTTGGACAACAACCTTTGAAGTGCAGCTTTACAAGGCACGATCTCTTCCATTTTTTTGTTGTAGTGTGATCTTGAGATGGCAATGGAGTTAGGCTTAGGAATTGAAGCTCAATGATCAACCAAGGAAGTTGAAAATTGAACTGAAAAATTGAAGAAGAAAACTCAAAATTCCTTTAGGTGAAGGGTAGGATTTCAATTCTGCAAAGTGTTAGGCGCCTTAAGGTTAGAATTGAATGAAGCCAAGCATCTATATTTATAGTGGAAGCTGATGCAAGCAATGGCAAACTCGTGTGCATGTGGAATGAGGGCCTCCATGCATAGGCCTGTACAGGCGCATGGGAGCCCAATTCTGATTGGAAATGAATGCTGGTATCATATTGAGTAGGAATGGGAGGCTTAATCATCATATATGTCTCCCAAGCATCTCAATTGGCCAATTTGATCAAGATAAACCAAAGGGCTTGAGGATTGCTTCCCAAGGAAACCCTAATTCAACTGTACATTAAATGTGCCTTGCTCATGAAGCAACCTCTACCTATGATCAAATACAATAAAGGGAAGTTCTTTCGATCATCATTTTATGCATATATGAGCCCATATGGGTGTACTCAACCATTCATTCATTAAGATTTGAAGTTTGGACTTGAGAAGTTGATCAGTCAATTCATCTGAATATTTTGAAATCCACTAAGACCTAACTTTTGATGTGTTTTTGAAATGATGATGACCCCAAGAGAAACAATGTTCTAATGAACCATATGAACAACTTTCATTTTCATCAAAAATTCATTTGAAACTTGTAAGAACATCATTCATTTCAAAACATTATAGGTCATTTTGACCGAAAACTTAATTTTGGGTCAACTTCCCAAGGACCTAAGTCCTTCATTTTTTATGATTTTGAGGTGGGACCAAGTGCATTGGAAAGTGTAAGATTTATACTTCATTTGTTATGTTGGACAAAGTTTCATAATCCTAAAAGAAACACATGTGATAATACAAAATATTATAGGTCACTTTGGACAAAAGTCATTGAAATGTGAAAAAATCCTACTTCAAGTGCCCATAAATTTCTCATCAAAAATCTAAATGATGCAAAATTTAAGTCCAAATTGATTTTATTGAAAAGATATACAACTTTGATGTTGAAGGTTTTGTCATTTGAGGCTTGCATCATTGAAACAGAAGGGCTTGAAGTTGGTTCATTTTGGCAAAATTTCCATATACATGTTTTGCACATTGAACTTCATGGCCAGTTTTCAATATTTTCCCAACTCCAAATGGATTTTTGTTCAACATGACATTTGTTCCTTATGTCAAGACCTTTCCAACCATTACCCACATTCTTATGTTTCAATTATGCAAGTTGCATTTTCGAAGAGGAGAAGATTTGGTTCCAATTATGCATAACATGATTAATCTTCTTGCACACTCCATTGCATGGCTATCTGCATGTCCAAACCTGATCCATGTGACTTCAGCATGCAAAACCAGTTGCTTTTGGGCCTCCCATGCGCCTGTACAGGCCCATGCATGGAGGACCCAAGCTCATGCACACACGAGTATTTCCTTGCTTGCATCATCCTTGCCTATAAATAGAAGCTTCATTTCACTTCAAAATCCAACCTAAAGGCGCCTGAAGTTCTGCACAATTGAATCTCTAACCTTCACGCAAAGGAATTTTGATTTTTCTCTCAATTTTTCAAGTTCAATTTTCAACTTCATTGGTTGATCTTTGAACTTCAATTCCTTAGCCTAGCTTCTTTGTTACCTCAAGACCAAGCTGCATCAAAGAATTGAAGTGGATCTAGCATTGAAAAGCTGCACTTCAAAGGTTGTTATTCAAACTGTTTTGATTCGAATCTCTCTTAATATTGAGCATTTCTTGCATTGGTTGGTACCTCTGAAGTCCTCATGTGAGAGGCAATTGGTTTATGCTTTTAATTTTGTTAATTGAGTAAGTTCAGTTTGAACACCACAATTTTCCATCTCAGATTTCTCTCTCTATAGGGATCTTGAGTGGAAACCAAGGGTACATGGGTGATGTACATCACCCCAGCTTTCCAATGATGTATAGATCGTGCATTATTGTTAAGGTTTAAAAACCTGGAATTCTGGCCGGAACAGTGAAGCTCACCGGAGAAGACAGTGATTTCCACCACCGTCCCCACGTGGCTGAGTTCCTGGCCCTTGGATTCACATCCTCAGATCTAATCTTGGCCTTGCATTGTTATGACTTATTTTAATACCACATGTGATGCTGTTGACTGGAGCCTACCATGAGCGCGCGTTATGCAGCCTTCTGATCAGCCACGTCATTTAATGAACCTTGATCAGACGCTCCTTGTTTTTTTTTCAATTTCTGAATTTCATTTTATTTTCTTTAATTCCAATTATTTTCAAAAATTTATAACTTCTTTATTTGGAATCACAAAAATATGGTACCAATTGCAAAAATTTTCTCTTAAATTCTAGTTTCTAAAAATGATTTTTAATTATTTTTGTGATTCCATTTAATATTTTTTGTGAATTTTCTCTTTTCTGGTTATTTTTAATTCATTTAAAATACTTTCCAATATTCAAAAATGCCAAAAATATTTTCTTAACATCTTTGAATGATTTTTCTCTTATGATGATCCAATATTCAAAAATGAAAAAAAATTCTCTTAAATTCTAGTTTCTAAAAATGATTTTTAATTCATTTAGAAATTTTTTCTAATTTCTGAATTTCCATTTTTATTTTCTTTTATTCCATTTTATTTTAAAAATTCATAACTTCTTTATTTGGAATCACAAAAATATGGGACCAATTGCAAAAAATTTCTCTTAAATTCTAGTTTCTAAAATTGATTTTTAATTATTTTTGTGATTCCATTTAATATTTTTTGTGAATTATTTCTTTTCTGATTGTTTTTAATTCATTTAAAATAATTTTTTATATTCAAAAATGCCAAAAATATTTTTTTAACATCTTTGGATGATGGTGGATCTATGAAAAATATTCTCATCATTTTCTTAATTAATTTGATATTTATTTGATATTCTAGTCCAATTATGTTATTTTTCTCCATTTTTAATTGTTTAAAATTAGTTTCTGTTTTCAAAAAATGTTGAGAAAATTTGTCAAACCTTGTTTGACCATGTTCGACTTATGATGATCCAATTGGACTTATCCAAGTTGATTTGAATTGGATTTGAAGTTTGACCTTTATTTGTTCATTTAATTTTATGTATTATTTTAATTCCAAAAAAATACCAAAAATATGTTTGATCTTTCTTGACTTCTAATCTTCATTTCACTTCTGTTTACCATTGATTGATGATGATTCCATTCATGTTTGATCAATGTGTTTTGATTAGGTCATTTGATTTTCATTTTGTACATTTTATCTTCATCTTTTTCTTTTGACCAATGAGTTAATGATTTGTGGTTAGTCTTGACATATGAGAGGCTTAACCTTCTTTGATCCAAATCAAATTCATCTTGATCAAAGATCAAGTGAATTTCTTTGTGTCAAAGATAGGTTGCTTCTTGGTTAAGCAAAATACCTAACAATCCATACAAGGTCATTCTTCTTTTCTTTTGGCATGGCAAGTTGTAGGAGCTTGGCTTACTTGTCATGATCTCTAACTTGTGTTTATTTTCCTATAGTTTTATTGACCGGCCTCAGATAGGTGTGACTACTACATTAGTCCACTTACGATTGCTTAACATAGCGCTAAATTGCCTTATGGCACACTAACACCAACTACTAATTACTAACTTTTAATTCAAGCATTTAATTCTTGCAATATACTTTAATGCAATTTAATTTCTTGCTCATTTATTCATATTGTCTTTGCTCTTTGCTCACTTGAGCTCATGTTTATGTTTATGTCATTTTCCTTTTACTCACTTGATCACATTATTGTGAATATACTATTGCCCTGTGTTTGTTTTATTTTGTTTGTGTGAACCAATGCAAAAGGAGAAAGGACTTAGAATTAGGACCTTATCTATGCTAAATGGAGTTCAAGAGCAACTAGCCTCATGCCTTTAGAATTCTAAATATGTTGACGAGCAACTAGGCCTCATGCCTTTAGAATGCTTAAACCTTGAAGTTTGAAATGAACGGACCCCTATTCTAAACTCACTCTTGTCCATTCTTTTATTGCATTGTGGAACTTTTTGATTTGTTTGTTCTTGTGTGATAGGGATCCTAAACTTGAGCTAATTAGAAGGACCATTGTCATGAACATCCAAGATAAGAGAAACAAGTTCCAAATTGGAAGATCCTAGGAGTTTATTGAATATGTGCTTGATTGCTTGAGTTATTTTCTTATTGCTTGCTAAGTCCAAAGGAAAGGAGAAACTTGGATCATCTTTACGATCTCAAGAAAGAAACTCCAAGGATTTTATTCTCTTCTCTCATCTTTGCATGTTTAGGACCTAGCCCTTCTCTTCTTCTCTCCACACTAACCTAAGCCAAACTTTTTGTGCAAACATTAACATTGTTTTCAAAACTAGAAACCTAGGCCATATGCCTTTGCTTTTTCAAACTCTTTTCATAATACTTATTTTGAATTGAATCTTAAGTCAACTTTGACTTCTTTTTGTGAATACTTTTAATTGGTAAATACAACTCACTTCAAATTCTTTTGTGGTTCCAATGGCCACCTTTGCCAAAGATTTTTATAAACATTAACTATTAGATTTGAGTTATCATAGTGGTTGATGTAAACCTCACCTTATCCTTAGTGATTGGACTATAAGTCTTCCATACTTATTATAGGGTGTATCCCTCACTAGTATGTTGAAGCTCTCCTCACATGGTGGATTTGTGGTTTAGGGTGAGTTTTCTCCCTTTGATAACAAAAGACCTTAAGGCTTTTGACCAATCAATTCACCAATTTATTTTGAGATTTTTACCCTGAACTACGAGGTTTTGATCCTACCTTTGTGATGGCACGTAGGCAATAGGTTTATCCATTCAAACAACAAAATTGTAAATATGTATATTCTTTTCTCATCTCCCCAATCATGTTTGCACAATGTCGCATTACGCGAAAAACCGGCGGGAAAACAAAACAACAGAGCCGCCACCGTGCGTTATTTATCCCAAAGGAGGGAAAGGAAACGCTCGAAGTAAACCTGGAAAAGACATGGTCTCGCGACCAAAGAGAATGGGATCGGGAGTCGGTTATGCGAAGGGAAGGTATTAGCACCCCTACGCATCCGTCGTACTCGATGGGATCCACGCACAAAAGGAAGGAATATGGTTGCTAAAAAACTGCTCACAAACACAAACATTGGCTGAAAGAGACACAAGAAAATAAAAGAAACTGACTCGGCAGGATATCACATCCTGGGCCTACGTAGTCTATCAGGCATAGACATCATAGTCGACGTAGTTCGGACTAGGGGAAAATGTGCTCGCTAGGATGTCGCATCCTATGCATACGTATCTTCTCGGACTAAGAAGAATCAGAGCACTCGTAGCTCGGCTAACGCACGCCAAACAAAACACGAACAGGAAACCGACTGCCAATCGCTGGACTTATGTCAGACTCCACACAAAACAGGCAAACATGGAAACCGAATGCCAATCGCTGGACTTACATCAGACTCTGAACCAAACACACCCCCACTGGAAACCAAATGCCAATCGCTGGACTTACATCGGACGCCAAGCACACAACAATAGGATACGGAATGCCAATCGCTGGGCTTACATCCATCTCCTAAAACACACAAGAGACAAAAGCAAAAAAGGGCGCCCGGAGAGATCAGCTCATCTCCTGCCTACGTACCTCATCTGGTATGAGGATCAGGGCGACGTAGTTCCCCTACGCAGGGACAAAGGACTAGCCTAACCAGAAGACAAAGGGAGACACTACTAGGGAGACTACGACTCGAGCCTAGCAGTTATAATGCATATCATCCCTAAGTTAAGGTTGCTATCTAACTTGCACAGGGAGCAAGCTATCCTAAGAAGCATAAACAGTCATACAAAAGCACAAAGCAAGCACACGCACTATATACAAACAGAGGGGCTCAAACAAGGCTAGGCTTTAGTCAAGGGGTCATGTCAACCTCGACAAACAAGCCACTGTATCAGGGTGATGTTAGCTCTTAACCCTAACATTGAGAGTTAGGGTGAAGCAGATGAAATAGGAAGTGAGGGGTGTGTCTCACAGCTCTTATCCCTGGCCTGGGAGAGCTTTTAGACAGATGAAAGTGTGGGTTCAGAAAGTTGGAACCCTTCTACACTTATGACTGACTCAACATAGATCTTGGGTTAATATCCACAATGCATCAACACAAGGTGTGTGAGCAAAGGGATGACTCAACTGAATAGCAGGAGATGGATTGCACATCTCTTTTATCTACCAATTGCCTCATAGAGGTCTTTGATATGTACAGGGGATAAAGATAAACAAACACAAGCATTGCCTCTTAAGGAGGACTTCAGACAGGTGCCTGCCCAAGTAACAGGACAGGTCTTCCAGACTACATGAAGTCAGAGAAATTATACCTCAATGCTTAAGCTATCAAGCAAAGCAAAAGCAAGTTCACAATGAACTATAGCAACTAAGGTACCTGAAAACAATCCAACTCAGTCAGTACACAACTCAACGAAGTCAAACAGTTAAGAACCAATGGTCAACAGACAAGGTCAAACAAGCAAAGCAACATTGCACAATGCACAAGCTCAACTCAAATGAGCTAAAAGCAACCTACAAAACAAGTCATGGTTAGTCAAGATAAGCCAAATAGTCAACTCAAGCAATGTGAATCAATTCCCTCATAGCCATATGCTTCTTAACCTGCAAACCAAGCTCAAACATGAGAAGCAAACCAATAGGACAAGGCCTAGGGTCAAAGAGGGAGAAATAATTCAAAACAGAACATGAAAATTGCCAAGAATCAAGCTTAATCAATTAAGAACAATGTCCAAGTGGTCCCATGTCAATAGCATCAATCAATTTCATTTCATAAAGCAAATTGGCAAAGCATGCAAGTTGAAAGCTCATTGAAGCAAACAGAATGAACCAATCCACATCAACTCAAAAATGGTTCAATAAATCTCAAGAAAAATCATGGCAAAACAGCACACATCACATGATCAACACACTAAATTTCAAGGCATCTGGACAAGTATAGGCAAGGCAATTAAATTCATCAAGGCAAGGTATGCACAAACAAGCTCAAACAAGGCACAATTGGATGCATCAAGTTCAAACAAGCCTAAAACAGAATCCATACATGATAAATGTCCCAAACCAAAGCCATGATAAACTTCAAAGTGTCTAAAATACATGTGCAAAATTTCAGGTTCATATGATAAACATCAAGCATTTCACAAATCTTCTAAGTTCATGACTCTTCAAAAGTCCAAACATGACCAATCAGCAAAGAAAATCTCAAACAAATTGTAAATGCACTCAAAAATTCCATAAATATTCATGATCAAACCTAACATCCAGAAGAAACATCATGCAAAAATTCAGATCATTTGGCATTTATTTGGCATGGTAAATAAAATCAGCAAATCAAGAAAGCAAAGGTGTGACACACATTGTCACACCTACCTTAAACAGATCATATCTCATCAACCAGGAATGGGAAAAATGCAAACTCTATACCAAAATGACCATTAGGATGTATAGTTTAAGCATGCAAAATTTCAAGAGTGTTGGATAAAATCTCATCATTTCACAATCAAAATGGCAAGGCATGTCAAGAAAACACATGTATGAACATTCTCTAAGCAAAATAAAAATCCAGGCGTGCACAATTTCTGGAAAAATCATCAAAAAATAGTAGACATCATGATGAACATTATGCAAAAAACCTCATCTCATTTGGACAATCCATCAATGAGTTATGAATTTTGGAATGAATGAAAAAAAATAAAAAAACACATAGGAAGCATAGCATGAACATGGAAGCATAAAGTGAAAAATTGCCAAAGGCCAAATGTGAAATTGTCGGAGCCAAGAATCGATCTGAGGGAACATTTGAATTTGGCGCTACTTAAGTGAAACGCTGCGTTTCACTTAAGTCTACATGGCACTGTGAAACGCGCTTCACCAATCATTCTGCCACGGTGTGTACAAGTGGACCAATACATGGCTAAAAACAAGAAAACACATGCAGCACGCGTAAAAGAAGATCAAACCTAATTCTGGAGATGAAAACCCTAGACCTTCATCGTGTTCTTCATCATTTTTCCAGGTTATGAACATTTGTTCCAGAAATCAACAATGAATACATCATCACACTCGTCTTTCCAAGCACATCAACAATCTAAGCTCATTTTAACCTAATTCTCATTATCATGCACGGATCGATCAGAATAAGTTTCACTCATCAATCTTAAAATCACAATAACTTTCTTATTTCTCCATGAAATTCAATGCTACAAAGCTCAGTATACTCTACAATCAAAGATCTACCAAAAGCATGTGATAATTGCATGAATTGTGAGATTCGATTCCTGACCTGAATTGAAGTGCAGAAGTGGATTCGTGACTTTCAAGCCTTGCAAGGTAGAAACAGATGTTCTTCAACTCTTGGATGAATGAATGGATGAAGATTTGAGTGTTAATCTTGCACGATTCTTGCATAAAAGCCAACTGCCATTGATGATGCAAAGCTCCAACAGTCTCCAATTTGCACGACTGCTCATGGATCTTGCTTCCAAAGTCTTCAATTACACTTGTGGATGATGAATCAATGAAGAACAATGCAAGGTTTGTGCAAAGTTTTGCAGAAAAGTTGAGAGAAAAAGTTTGTGAGATTTTGCAATTGGATCTAGATCTGAACCAAATGAAAATGTTAAGCACGATTTCTGTTTTGATTATCCTTATATATGATGGATTAATGAAGTTACTAATCACAATTAACCAAATGCAATAGTAATTAGGGAAATGAAGGTGTAATGGCCAATTTGTAATTCACCTTGCATGCATGAAAATAAGTGCTACAGTACACGAGTTTGTGCTTAATTCACCTCAAAATCCATTTGGAGCCAAATGCCAATGATACCATGTGTGGAAAATGCTTAATTTTTGAATTGGACTTTTTCCCTCCAAAATTCAAATGCAATTCAAATGAAAATGCCAAAATTTTGTGATGAGAATTGATGAATTGTGATGCATGATTTGGATAGAGCATATCAAAACAAGAATGTTGCAAAAAATCCCACTCCATTTGGCCTTGTGGTGTGAAAGTTATCCCCTTTTGAACTTCAAATTTTCTTAGCAAAGATTGATCCATAACTTTTCAACCATACATGAGAAATTCATGTTCTTGGACTTTTTGAAAATGGGAGAACAATATCTTCAACTTTCATGTTGGACAAAATTTCATTTGAAGCTTTCTTGATGATGTAAACTTGAGGAGAAAACCTTTCCATTTTTGGCAATTTGAAATTACAGGTCACTTACTATTTTTGGAAACTTTTCATCTAACCTCAAATTCTTCATTGTTGATGTTTGAAATGTCAAATGAGACTTCTATGGACATGAATGAGGCCTCTCTAACCATCTCCCACCTTCAAATCCATGATTTCATGCACAGTTGACTTTGGTTGACTTTCTAGGGTTTCAGATGAATTGTGCAATGACTGTTGAGCTTTGAGCCTTCAATCTTTGGCCAAACCACTTCAAAATGATCCTTGAATCATATGAACTCATTAAACCAACCCTAGGGCTTTGCTTCAATAAGAAATGCACTTGCTTGCTTGCACAACTGGATCTCCTGACCAGTCTTGACTGACGACTTGCACTTGGGCAATGGACAATGCAATGCTATGCAGTGGACAATGTAATGTTAATGACTTAAGAATGAAAATGAATGTACAAAATGGGAGGTGCAAATTTGAGGTGCTACAGCTGTCCCTATTCAATCAACTGGGAACCCGAATGGATGAGAGCAACGGCTGTCAGACTTTCAGGGTAAACAGGGATTGAATACCGAAGAATCATAGAAATTTGCACAATGCGGGGATCCAACAGTAACTCCAACTGGGGCTCTGATGTTTATTACTGGGGATTTTGATTTTTCCTTCAAAAGGTACAGCCACATCTAGACATCGAAGGACGATGAATGGGAATAGAAATCACAACTAGACGTCAACGGACGACTAGGAAAAACTCGACGTTTATCGAAACCAACGGAGAGGTAACAGGCGTCAACGGATGACTGCGGGGAAATACATCTAGATGTCAACGGACAACTAGGAAAAACTCGACGTTTACCAAAACCAACGGAGAGGTAACTCTACTAGGGACGACCAGGAAAAACTCGGTGTTTATCGAAACCAACGGAGAGGTAACCAGACATCAACGGATGAATGGGAAGACTCGACCAGACGTCAACGGATGAACGGGAGAAGCTCGACGTTTATCGACACCAACGAAGAAAGGTGACCAGACATCAACGGATGAATGGGAAGACTCGACCAGACGTCAACGGACGAACGGGAGAAGCTCGACGTTTATCGACACCAACGGAGAAAGGTGACCAGACAGGACGTTTACCGACGACTCTACTGGGGAACTCTGACTGGGGATCGACCAGACATTAATGAATAACTGGGGAATAGGATATACAATCAGACGTCAACGGACGCATGAGAAAAACTCAACGTTTATCGACACCAACGGAGAGGTAACTCTGAGGGGAAGGGTACAACTATACGTCAACAGACGAATAGGAAAAACTCAACGTTTATCAAAACCAACGGAGAGGTAACTCTTCTGGGGAGAGGAAATATAACTCAACCAAACGTCAACGGACGACTGGGAAAAACTCAACGTTTATCGACACCAACAGAGAGGAGAATAGACAACTAGATGCCAACGGACAACTAGGGACAACTCGACGTTTATCGAAACCAATGGAGAGGTAACCAGACGTCAACGGACGAACGGGAGACAGAAGAGTCGCCACCATGCGTTATTCGTCCCAAAGGAGGGAAAGGAAACGCTCGAAGTAAACCTGAAAAAGGAAAGGACAAGACGGGGTCTCACAACCAAATCTTGGGTTCGGGAGTCGGTTATGCGAATGGAAGGTATTAGCACCCCTACGCATCCATAGTACTCTACGGGATCCACTTTTGTAGTTCTTGTCTAAAGGGTGTGAGTTTACCTAATGTGTTATTTACTAAAAAGGTTAAGAGAAATGACTCGCGCGGATATCGCATCCACTGCGTACGTATCTCATCTGAATATGAGAATCAGAGTCTTCGTAGCTCGGCTGACCTATGGGTTGGGAAGATGTGTGCTCGCTAAGACATCGCGTCTTATGCCTACGTATCTCATCTGGAATGAGAATCAGAGCAAGCCGTAGTTCGGCTAACTACGGGGTTATGGATTGGGTTTTGGACGAACAACGTTACTACGCAATCTACCGGATGCTCGACCTTTGGAGACTTACTCGCCTATAGTAGAAGGAGATAACATGTTGCTTTGGGTTTTAGGGTTTGTTCGCGTTGTAGGAACGCGCATGCAAAAAGGAAGTCCTAGGCGAAGGAACAGTGCTACCTTAATTGGCATGTAAACGGGAGACTATCTGAAGCCTCGTGTCCTATGGGGAAGCGATCACACCACACAAAACATGTATCTTAAAGTAAAATGCCACCAAGGGGCTCAAACATTGCCTCCTATCGAGGTCTTCCAGCTAAGAAAGCGATAAAGTACGAGAAAGGGAAAAAATTGCCACATGGATAAAGATCCGAAGTTACAGCAATTAAAGGATTAGCAACCCTGAGATCTCTCCAGCTGAGGCCATTAAAGAAAATCAGTCAATACGAGTAATCAGAATAAACCCCGAATGGTATCCCTGCAAGAGTGCGTGAGTCCTCACAAAACTCGACAAAAAAGGGTTAGGCAAACAGGATGAAATCAAAAGAAAACAATGCCATGGCAACACAAGACAAATGAGAACAAAACAGAACGAAAAGGGCGAATGCTGTCATATTCACGACTGCATCGCCTAGCGAAAGCTTAGCGAAGCTTCGCTGCGTGCTCGCCTAGCGAAGCGGCTAGCGAGCGCCTGCGGGTTTTGGATTTCTCACTGATAACAGTACGATTTTAAGGATTCCAAACCCTATGGCATTCATCTCAGAAACGAAATTATTAAACATTCAAGACGTTATTCACATATTCATACACAAATATAAACCCGTGGGCAAAACCTGATGTTACCTCATACATTCATACTATTCAAATTCAAGACATAAAGTAAGAGGAACAGAGGCATACCTGAGGAGAGACCGATTGGAATTGAACGACACTGCTGGATTTGCAAAGCTCTATTAGGGTTTGCGTGGGGCAGGGGCGAAAGAGCGTGTGAATCGGAGTGAACTTCTCAGAGCTGCCTGAAGATTGCTGCAGAGTAGTTCCTACGTCTCCTTCTCTCAAAATCTTTCTCTAGTGAATCTTCCAGTGTAACTCCAAGTGTGTTTTCCTCTACTGAAACTTCAGTATTTATAGACTGATTTCGTGGGTAGTGGGCTCAAATGAGGGCAACTCAAGCCCAAAATCTTTCTGATATTTTCTAAAATGCGCGCCCTTCGCCTAGCGAAGGATCTGCTCGCCTAGCGAGCATGACAGTGCTCTTCGCTAGGCGAAGCATCTGCTCGCCTAGCGAGCATGACAGCTCAGCAGCAGATTCTTGCTTCTTCCAGCCTGGCGATTTGTGTGGTGAATAGGCCCCATCTGGCCCTGTTGGTAGTACCTCGAGTCTTTTCCCTGTGTTGACTGATCGTCTAAGTAGAACCCACAAAGTGTCTTGGATGATGTCCGAGCTTCTTGGAGCTAATTCCGATTGACATGATGCAATGTGGTATGAAATGCTAAATGACCTAAAAAGTGAATGCATGAATGAGGAGGGCAAATTTTGGGGTGTGACAGTTGCCCCTATTCAATCAACTGGAGACCCGGAAAGAAGATGGCAGTGGCTTTCGTACTTTCGAGGTATCAAGGGATTGAATACAATAAAAGCCCAAAAATTTGCACTGAAGTGAAGTGAAGTAACAATGCCTGTCAGAATCGGCAAAGAGGTGGTCTTGAAAGAAGAATTCGTCTAGTACGGTGAAAGTCCGTCTGAATACCGACAAGGAATGTTAAACTGGATACCAAAATAAAGGGTAACACAGAAATAACCATGGCCTGAATGCCGCTCATCAGTCTGAATACTGGAAAGGACTTCGATCTGAACATCGGAAAACTGGCCTGAGCGCCACTTCGGTCTGGATACCGGAACACTGGCCTGAATGCCACTTCGGTCTGGATACCGGAAAACTGGCCTGAATGCCACTTCGATCTGAATATCGGAACACTGGCCTGAATGCCACTTCGGTCTGGATACCGGAACACTGGCCTGAATGCCACTTCGGTCTGGATACCGGAACACTGGCCTGAATGCCACTTCGGTCTGGATACCAGAAAACTGGCCTGAATGCCATAAGTTGCGTCAACCTGATCGTCGGAAACTGCTCCGATCTGAACATCGGAAAACTGGCCTGAACGCCACTTCGGTCTGGATACCGGAACACTGGCCTGAATGCCACTTCGGTCTGGATACCGGAAAATTGGCCTGAATGCCATAAGTTGCGTCGACCTGATCGTCGGAAACTGCTCCGATCTGAACATCGGAAAACTGGCCTGAACGCCACTTCGGTCTGGATACCGGAACACTGGCCTGAATGCCACTTCGGTCTGGATACCGGAAAACTTCATGCCCGTCAGCATCGGCAGAAATAGGGAAGGATAATAGAGGCGGTGCGTGGGCCAATGACACTTGCTGGGGATAACCAAGGTGAGTCATGAACAATCTTCAGTCTGAGTACTGGAAACAACTTCTAGCTTATCACTTGGGATACCGAGAATGTTTTGTGCTTACATGCGTATGTTTGAATTTTTCAATGACGTAATGCTCCATGAAAATGGAAATGCTACGCGATTTGGGAGAATGCAATGCAATATGATTCTACATGCAGGGATGCGAAATGCTGGGTAGAATGCCAAGCTGAGGCAAGGGGATCTGCTGGGGAAATGATTACCATCCTTTGGGCTCTAGCAAGGCTGATGGAGATACACAGCGCAAATAAATATGTGGGGAAATGACCCGCCACCCGGTGTTCTAGCAATGATGAAATGCCGAGATTCTGACTGGGGAGAGAACGACACTGAAAACCTGCTGTTGGGGAAAGCGATAGTAGTTCTGGAAACCACGATCTGTAAGAGATGACTCAGCAGGGGAAGCAAACACTGATACGGTACCGAGGTTCTGCTTCACGGAAAGAAACTATGGATCTGGCATTGGGATTATTGATCTGGCCTCGAACTCTAAGGAGCAACCACTTCTGTTGGGAAGATACAGTCTGGCACTGTCAACTCCGTTGGGGAGTGTATGTCCTGAAACAAACGCTTGGGGAAGTACAGTGGTGAGAACCTGCTGGGGATTGAAGAATCCAACACTCTGATCAGCTCTGCAGGGATAAGACACCGGATTCGTCTGTTGGCGACTTCACTGGGGAAGATATTCACGATCATCTGCAGGGGATTTTAAGGAAATGCCCCGAGGATATCTGTTCTGAATAGACGATCCAAAGCACTTAAAATTTACAGCAATTTTAAATGTTTATTAAGCATGTACCTGTAAAGCCCTTATGTGTCATGATGCAATGTTTATCAAAAATTCGGACGTCATTTTTGTAAACAAAACAGTAAAATGAAAATGAAAACAGAGATATACTGAATAACATGATTTTATTGATTGAATGGCCTCTGAATAGGCATTTACATCAGGAAGCAATCCCTGGAAAGAGGTAATCACACAAAAGATAAAAATAGAAATTAATCTAATGGCAATGTGAAATGGATTTCTATTGGGTTCCAATTCTGCTATGACTTGCCCGTCTTCAAGATCTTCCAGATGATCAGCCTTCTGAAAAGGTGATTGGACGGTTTCCTACCTTTCGAAAATTTCCAGTTATCGACATGAGATGAGATTCAGAACTAACTCAGAACGCAGACATTCGCTTAATCCCTAACTTTTGCCTGGATCGCCCTTTCGGGTTTTCAATCCACCGGGATACCCATTTTTGCCTAAGTTGCCTTTTCAGGTTTTCAACTTACCGGGTATAAGATCTTTTCATTTTTAATTCCTAATTTTTTCCCGAACCTTTTCATTTTCTTGGTTCGTCGGGATGCCCATTTTTGCCTGGACTATTCTTTTTTCATGTCCAGCGGGTCTATTTTATGCGAAGTATTT
Organism: Lathyrus oleraceus; assembly: GCF_024323335.1. Taxonomy (NCBI): domain Eukaryota; kingdom Viridiplantae; phylum Streptophyta; class Magnoliopsida; order Fabales; family Fabaceae; genus Lathyrus; species Lathyrus oleraceus. Next base: position 48,705,313 of record NC_066580.1, on the reverse strand, counting down.
TTTAACTGCGTCTGAGTTCACAGGGGAAGTGAAGTTTTCACCATCCATAGTTGCAAGCATTAAGGCCCCACCATCAAAAACCTTGGTGATAATATACGGTCCATCATAGTTAGGAGTCCACTTGCCCCTGTGATCTGTCTGAGGAGGAAGGATCCTTTTCAACACTAAATCTCCGACTTGGAAACAACGAGGACGCACTTTCTGATCAAAGGCTCTCTTCATCCGACTCTGATACAACTGCCCATGACAAATGGCTGCCATTCGCCTCTCTTCGATAAGACTCAACTCATTGAACCTTGTCCGAATCCATTCGGCTTTGTCTAACTTGACATCCAACAGGACTCTTAGAGAAGGAATCTCCACTTCAACAGGTAGGACTGCTTCCATACCATACACCAGGGAGTAAGGGGTTGCCCCAATCGACGTACGCACTGAAGTACGGTACCCATGCAAGGTGAAGGGTAGCATCTCATGCCAATCTCTGTATGTGACTGTAAGACCCCAATTTTGCCCCTAAGATCCCTCATGGCATCATATCATACCATTCATTGCCTCAAGGATCATTGTGCATCTTTGCTTCCCTCCTAGTGGGTGGGCTACCTTGTGAGTGTGGTTTTTGATCACCAAGCATGTATTGCATTTGTATATCATTGCTTTTCATTTGTTTACTAACCAAAAGTACAAAAATATTATCATCTAACCTTGTTACTTGCAGATGAGGCAAACTAGGTCAAAACAGCCAAAATCAGCCATTGGGCAATGGATGGTGACCATTCTTGAAGAATTTGGGCACCATGATTATTCATAAGAGATTCATTTAAATTGTGATATCATTGTGGATCAAGATCTCATGTGAAAGAGGCTTGGAATTCATCAGAACATGGCTCAGTCAACCAAAGCCCTAGAAAAGTCAACGGTGGTCAGCTGTGCATTTAATCAGGAATTGGAAGGTGTGAGATGGTTGGAAAGACCTCATTCATGTCCATATAATCCTCATTTGGCATTTCAAAGATCATCATTGAAGGATTTGAAGTCAAACAAAAAGTTTCCAAAAATAGAAATGACCTGTAATTTTCACCTACCAAAAATGGAAAGTTCTTCTCCTCAAAATTACATGTCCAAGAATGCTTCAAATCAAATTTTGCCCAACATGAAAGTTGAAGATCTTGCTCTCACCTTTCCAAAAAGTCCAAGAACACTCATTTCTCATGTGTGGTTGGCAAGTTATGATCAAATCATTTTCAGAAAAAGTTGAAATTCAAAAGGCCATAACTTTTGAATGGAATGGCCAAATTGGGTGATCTTTCTTTGAGAAAATCACATTTAATATGTTCTATCCAAATGCATCATCACATTTCATCAAAAATCATCACAAAAATATTCCATTTTTTAAGTGATTTAATTTGAATTCTTGGAGGGAAAATTTGAATTTGAAAAATATGCATCCTTTTCATTTTAAGTCAATTTCATTTACCTCTAAACCAGTTTTGAAGTGCATTTCAAGTAGAATTTCGCACTGTAGCATGCCATGCACATGCAATAAGAGATTTTACCAATTGTCCAAAAACACCTCCATTTGAGCTATTTACATTTACCATTTCACTAATCATGTTTAGGCATTGTTAATTAGGAGTATATATAGCATAATTCTAACTGGAAACCCTAACCACAATTCACAAAATTCAGATCAAAAATTTTCTCTCTAAAATTTCTCTCATTTTCTCTCACTTTTTTCTCACTTTTTTTCAATTTCTTGGATCAATTTGGTTCGTTCTTGCATTATTTCATCATCCATCTTCATCACTAAGCAAGATTGGAGCCACAATTCACTGGAATTCGTGCCATTTGAAGCCACGCCAAGAATTGTTCATCAATGGTGAAAGTTGAGATTTGCTGATTCGAGCTCAATCAAGTGTCAAGGATCCTTCCATTCACTCATTCAAGGTTGCTAGAACACGTTTGGAGCCATTTCAGGACTTGAAGCTCACAAAATCACGAACTGCTCATCAAGAGGTGAAAATTCAACCATCTCTTTTCTCAGATCCATCATATGATACTTGTAGATCTTTCTTTTGTGGTGATTCTGAGCTAAACATCTATTGATTTCATGCTAAAATGAGAGAGAACGATGGATTCGAAAATTGACGAGTGATTCTTGATTCGTTGGATTCACGCATGATTTGTTGTTTTTGTCCATGTTAATCGTTGATTGTTCGTACTTAGTGTTAGATCTTCAGAATGCTGTGTTTAATTTTCGTTTTCTGGACAAAAAAAAAATTTCTGGAAATTCCGCATGAAGATCATGAAGATCTTCATGCTGTTCTTAAATCCTGGCGTTTTCCTGCGGATTTTCATACCGCCTTCATACGCCTCGCTGTGGAATCTCCTGCGGATTTCGTTGGATTACCTGCGGATTATGGCTGCATGGGATTAGGGTTCAGGGCGCGCAGATTCAAATGTTCAGGATAATTACGAATTTGCCATCCGCGCCTTTAATTCATTTAAATTGTTAAATATTTATTTCATTTCATCACCAATCTTCAAAAAATCATAACTAATCCATTTTTGATCCAAATTGAGTGAGGATTTTTGTGTTGATCTCCAATTTTCTCTAGTTTTTTTTAGGTATGATAATCAAAGTTGTGCCTGATTGGTTTTTTATTTTGCCTAGAGACTTTGGACATGTATGCTTTTGATGTATGTTTTGCCATTTCATTCATAAAATAATGATGCTTGCTCCAAAATGTGTGAAATTTTACATGCATGTTCTTGACTCTTTCCTGGTGATTTTGATGTATAGTTTGCTAATTTTGAGTTTCTGGTTAGAGAGATATGATGTGATCTTTTTGAGTGTGACAATGTGTGTCACACTAGGTTATGCCATGTTCATGAATTTTGTTTCCATGCTTATTGAATGCCATTTGCTTTGGATTTTTGCATGTGATCACATCTATATGTCTAGATTAACCATAATTTTTTGTAGGATTTGTTGATCAATTTCCTATTTGATTGGTATTTTTGTTTGCTGTTTACCATTTTGTGAACCTTTCTTGAGTGATCCACTTCCATGGCTTGTGAAATTCTCATACCTTATCATATGAAGCTGAAATTTTGTGGATTGATTCTTAACATGTTTAACTTTATTTTGGCTTTGGAGTGACTCATTTATCTTATGTCATTTCTGTTTTGAACTTGATTGAAGTCGATGCTCCATTTGATACCATGCATGAGCTTGTTTCTATATGCTTTGATTTGTTGATTTTCATTGACTTGGTTCCCATTATCCAAATGCTATGAAATTTGATATGTAGCTCATTGAATGTGTTCTGTTTGAGCTGGAAAGTTTGTGGAATTTATTGAGCTGTTTTGATATTGGTTTGAGTGTGATCATTCTGTTAGCTCCAATGTGGTTCCAAAATGCATAGTTTGACATGTTATGTGTATAAAATGGACTTGGTGTATAGTTTTGATATGGGACCAATTGGACTTTCTTATTAATTGATTTATCTTGGTTGTGATCATTTTTCACTTGCTGTTTTAAATTTTTCATCTCCTTTTGATCCTAGGCTTGTCCTAGTGGTCTTGTATCTCATGTTTGAATGTGATTTTCAGGTTATGAAGCAAAATGCCTTAAGGAGATTAATGCAAGTTGTTTGAGTTGTTTCATTTGATGTTATAAACTAACTTGGTTTATTTTGTAGGGTGCTTGGTTCACTTGAGCTTTGTGCTTTGCACATTGCATTGTTTGATTGTACATTATCTGTTGATTCATTACCCTGTTTGCTTTGCTTTTGTGATTGGTGCTGATTATATTTGATTGATTTCAGGTACCATAGTTGCTAATAGTTCTTTGAGAACTTGCATTGCTTTGCTTGTATAGCATTTGCATTGAGGTATAGTACCTTCTTCTTCATGTAGTCTGGAAGACCTGGCTTGTTATTTAGCCAGGCACCTGTCTGAAGTCCTCCTTAAGAGGCAATGTCTTTGTGTGTTTAATTTTGTCCCCAAGCAGGTGAAGTCCTTTTAATAAGGCAATTGGTAGATATAAGAGATATGTAGCCTATCTCCTACTATTCTGTGAGTCTCTCACCTTGCTCACACTACTTGTGTTGATGCATAGTGAGTAAAAGCCCAAGATCTATAGAGTCTAATTTGTGGAGAGAGTTCCCCCTTTCTGAACTCCCACACCTTCTGATATTCAATACTCTTCCGGACCAGAGATAAGAGTGATGAGGCACACCCCTCATATCCTTTCATCTGCTTCACCTTGGCTCTCAATATCAAGGTTAAGAGCACCATTTACCCATTCCAGTTGACTTTAAAGTCAAACCCTTTGCTTGAGCCTAATTGCTTGGTTATAGTGTGTGAAAAATGACTTTGCTTGATTATTTGCTTGATTCATATCTACATATTCGCTTGCATGCTTTTGTGCATTTGTCATCATTGATTGTTCACTAGTGCATGATCATCATTGCATATCTTTGTGACACATTTGTGTTTGCCCATTGAGGACAATTGTAAGACCATGTTCTTTGGCCATTGTTCCTATGATTTGGAAGGGATAGAGTGTAAGACCAATTCATTGGTCACTCATATCCTCTTTGCTTAGTGCATTGTTTTGTTAGTTGTATGTGAGGATGCAATTGTAAGTCCATGTTGTTGGCATTTGTATTCCTATGATCATCTTGTGGAGGTTGGAATAAGTCCAGATAGATTGGCATCCGACATCCCTATTTTGTTTTGCTTTGAGGAGATTAGAGTAAGACCATTTATTGGCATCTGACATCCCTATTTTGTTTTGTTAGTGAGATTGGAGTAAGACCATGTATTGGCTTCCGGTATCATTGTATTATTTTAGGAGATTGGTGTAAATCCATTTATTGGTGTCCGGTATCCGCTTTTGTGTGAGATTGGAGTAAGACCATTGAGTGGCATCCGGTATCACCTTGTCTTTTATTTTGCTAACTTGCTTTACTGCTTTATTCCAAAGGACACACTTGAATCATCTTCTATATGATTTCAAGAGGTGAACCTCTAGGAAGTTTTACACTCCATCATCCATACCCTTTTGTTTCAAAATCCCTTTTCACATTGTTGACTTTTCAAACTTGTATATACATGTTGTGCAAACATTCTCACCTCCTTCAAATTAGAAACCTGGACCTTAAGTCCTTGATTTTCAAACTTCACTTTTGTTAATACTTCTTTTTGAATCAATCTTAATCATACTTTGACCATACTTTGTGAATACTCATAATCAATTAACTCCACCCATTCAATTGTTTTTGTGGCTTTGTCCATTGTTAATATGTTTTCATGCATTAGCCATAGGTTACAATTCTCATAGTGGTTGATGTAAATCTCACTGCATCCTTAGTAAGTTGATTGTAAGCCTTCCATACTTATTATTGGGTTAACCCCTCGCTAGTATGTTGAAGTTATCCTTGCATGGTGGATTGTTGGTATTGGTTGAGTTTTCTCCCGTTGAGAATGAAAAGCCTTAGTGCTCTTGTTTTAAAATTGAACCCACTGACAATTTGGAAATCTTTTAGTCGAACTACGGCGTTTTGATCCTTACCTTTGATGGAAGGTACGTAGGCAACGGGTTCATCCGTTCGAACACAAAAATAATTAACATGTACATTCTTTTCTCATCATCCCATTCATGTTTGCACAATATGTCAAAAAAAAACAAATAAACATTTTATACAACAAGTGTGAAAAGGGTTCCCTAGGAGTACCTAACACGTGATGGGTGCCTAACACCTTCCCATTGCGTAATTTACCCCTTACCCCGATCTCTGATCTTTTCATTGGTTTTCTACGTGTAAAACTTCTTAGGCTTTCGTTCGCTTTTTAGCCAGTCCTTTGGATAAATAAAAATGCGGTGGCGACTCTATTTACTTGTATACTTTGCTTATGGTTTAATCAATAGATCATATAGTGATGAATACACCGCTACAGAAAAGTGGCGACTCTGCTGGGGAAATATTTCCTTGGTGGTATTGCCTACTTTTCACCCTTGTTGTGTGATATATTGTTACTGGTTATTTGACATATTTTGTACAATTTGGGATAACTGTATTGATTGTAATGTTTGAATTGCTTGATATACAATTGCTGTTTGCTTTGGTGATCTCTGTGAGATGAGTTCTATACCCGAACTCGAGTGCACTCTAGGATAGGAGAATGGCATAGTCTTGTTGACTGGTGTGGAGTATTCCTTAGCCAGTTGACTTGCGAGTCCATTCACTTGGTGGAGGTCATGTTGGATTAATAATGTCACACAAGTTATTTGTGGTTAGGCATTATTCTTTCAATCATGTGCCATAGAAGCCAAGGACCTTAGTTTACCAAACCCATCTTGGCCTATTTTTAGGACGTAGTGCGGAGGTCGTTCAGATGTCAGGTCTGATGCGATTGTTACGCGATACTACACTCATAAGAGTCTCTCTTGAGAATATTTTTGGAATACGAGTATTCATTCCTCCGATAATATCCGAAAGATGGGACGATGATTATGGGAACCTCTGGTAGAACATGTTCGGCAGGTTTAAACCCTAGTACACTCCCTTTGGGTGGTTCTTAACCGAAACTCCATGCTCGTGACTCTCAGCAAACCCGTGATTCATGGTTGAGTCGTTCAGACAACCTTAATATCAATGGAACTTGGGCGTTGATACGGTGTAAACCATAATCCGCCAAAATGGATGATTGATATTAAGGATGTCAGAGCCGGTTCATGTACCGTTAATATCAATGGAACTTGGGTGTTGATAAGGTGAAAACCTAAATCCACCAAAATGGATGATTGATATTAGGGATACAATGAGCTTTCCCATGACCTTTGTTTGGTGTGATTTGCTTGATCCTTGAGTGTGATTGTTGCATTCATGCATTCATGCATTCATCTGCATTTCATGTCATCAGAAAAAGAGAAAATTTTCAAGGAACTTAAAAGGGTTTATTTGCAAAATTTTCAGACATGGAAAGACCAAAAAGGCATACGAAGAAGTACAGTTTCAGACAGCCCGATGTAAAAGAGTTAAGGAATCTGACATCTTATGTATTAGATCCCTTGGGTTTCAAAGCTCGTTATGGGAAGCTTCTGCCTCTGCTCACTACTCAGGTTGATGAGGGTCTGATGAGTACTCTAGCTCAGTTTTATGATCCGCTGTATCACTGCTTCTCCTTTCCGGACTTCCAGTTATTGCCTACCTTGGAGGAGTATTCTCACCTCATTGGGATTCCTATTCTGGATCAAGTGCCGTTCAGCGGCCTAGAGAGTATTCCATCTGCTCGAGAGATTGCCAGTTTGTTGCATATAGATGAAGATCTGATTAAAGCTAATCTGACTACCAAAGGCGGAATTCAGGGTTTTCCTTCCGAGTTCCTCATCACTCAAGCTACTTTCTATGGGAAAGCCAGGAGTGAGGATGCCTTTGAGGCTTTATTTGTATTGCTCATCTATGGTTTAGTGCTGTTTCCCAACTTCGACAAGTTTGTGGACATGAATGCTATTAGGATCTTCTCAGTTCTTAATCCTGTTCCGACTTTGTTGGGTGATGCTTATGTCTCTTTGCACTCCAGGAATACGAAGGGTGGTGGAGTTATTGTCTGCTGTCTACCTCTGTTGTACAAGTGGTTTATTTCGCACTTGCCGCAGACCGTTTCTTTCAAGGAGAACAAGGGATGTCTACGGTGGTCTCAGAGACTCATGTCTCTCACTAATGATGATATCTCTTGGTATGATCGCGTGTATGATACCGTTCAGATCATTGACTATTGTGGTGAATTCCCTAATGTGCCTCTTCTTGGTACATGTGGTGGGATAAGCTACAATCCCATTCTTGCACGTCGTCAGCTTGGGTTCCCCCTAAAGGATAAACCCAATAACATTCTGTTAGAAGGTGTATTCTTTCTGGAGGGTAAAGATCCCCAAGGCCTGAAAGCCAGATTTGTCCGTGCTTGGCGCAGTATTTGCAAGAAGAGTAGGAATGAGTTAGGTCCAAAGAATTGCATTGCTTTGGAGCCTTACACCTCTTGGGTCTGACAGAGAGCTGCCACTTACTTGATGCCATACGACCATCCGAGACCTACACCTTTGGATGTGGCTGGGCCTTCAACCCTCCCTATCCAACGTGTAGAGGAGTTGAGAGAAGAAGACCTTTCACGTGCTTGGATTCGTGAAAGAGAAGAATTGTTGCAGCAGCTTAAGGAGAAAGACGCTTTGATTGAGTTTCTCGAGCATCAAGTGATTGATGATCCGAACGACACTTGGACTTCTCTGCTTCCTCAGTCTTCTAAGTTCTGGAAGAGGAGGTATGATCAGCTTGCAAAGGAGAAAGCAGATATGGAAGCAGCCTATGAGAGAGAGATCAAGAAGTTGTGTACTTCTCGTCTTCCAGCATCCCGAGCTAATAGGGATCCATAGGATGTTGTTTTCCTTTTCTCTTTGTATTGATCAAAATGTTGTACTTATTTGTAAAATATATTGAATGAGATGTTTTCCATATGAAATTAAAAATGCTCTAAATATTCAAAAGTTTGCAAATAATACCCTAAGGGTTCCTTGAAAATAAAACCAAGCATATGCATTAGCATTTCATGCATCATTTGCATAAGCAGGTACCCTTGTTTCTGGTCTTCTTGTCCTAACTCTGTGTTCTTCATTTATTTTGAAGACAAGCTGACTCACCGGTATTATACTCGAGCCAATTCTGCAAGAGTAATGGATCAGCTAGAACAAGAGAACAGGGAATTGAAAGAAGAGGTCGCCAGACTTGGCGCTTTGATGGAGCAACTTCTCGCTGCTCAGAATCAGCCTGCTCAACCGCCTGCAACTCCTGTTCAGAGGACTGTGATCTCAGAGGTTGCTGCGTCGACTGTTCCTGCTACCAGTACTCATTTTATGCCCAACGCTATGCCAGCCGGGTTACCTTGGGGTATGCCTCCAGGTTTCATGCCTGATATCCCTGCTCCCACTTTTGCTCACATGCCGGCATCTAGCCCGGTCCCTGTTGCTGCTCCTCCTGTCGTGCATACCATGCCCAGGATAGATGACACAATCTATCATTCCGAGCCGTCTGAGGGCCCGGACGTCAATGAGAAGATGGACGCCATGAACGACCAATTCCTTGAGCTGAGGAAGGAATTGAAGACCCTTCGAGGTAAAGATCTATTCGGCAAGTCTACTGCCGAGTTATGCTTACTTCCCGGTGTGAAGATACCGATTAAATTCAAAGTGCCTGACTTTGAGAAGTACAAAGGGAACACCTGTCCACTTGCTCACCTGGTCATGTATGCCAGGAAGATGTCAACCCAGACTGATAATGATCAACTGCTGATTCATTATTTTCAAGATAGCCTATCGGGTGCTGCGCTCAGATGGTACATGAGCTTGGATAGTGCTAATATCAGATCCTTCAATGACCTTGGCGAAGCCTTCGTGAAACAGTACAAGTATAACGTCGATATGGCGCCTGACCGAGATCAACTCAGGTCCATGTCGCAGAAGGACAAAGAAACCTTCAAGGAGTACGCCCAAAGGTGGCGAGAGCTTGCTGCTCAGATTACTCCTCCGCTAGAGGAGAAAGAGATGACTAAGATCTTCTTAAAGACTCTTAGTTCTTTTTATTACGAGCGGATGGTCGCTAGTGCTCCCTCTGATTTCACCGAGATGGTGAATATGGGGATGCGGTTGGAAGAAGGTGTCCGTGAAGGACGTTTGGCAAAAGATGAAGGCTCTTCTAGCAAGCGGTATGGAGCATTTGCTAAGAAGAAGGATGGGGAAGCACATGCTGTGCAATCCCATGGCAAACCTAGGAAACCTCCTGTTCAGAGGAAACCCGCACGCCGTGTCGGTCATCAGCACCAGGTGGCTCATATAGCACCTGTATTCAGAGATAATCAGCAGGCTCAGCATCAGCAATATCAGCAGCCTCAGTATCAGCAACAGCAACGTCCACAGCAACAGGCTTACCAGCCTCGTGGAAGGACAACCAATCAAGCCAACTTGAGTTATGATAGGAAGAAGATCAGCTTCGATCCAATTCCTATGTCATACGCAGAGCTTTATCCTTCCTTATTGGAAAGGAAATTGGTTTCTCCCAGGGATCCTCCTGCTATTCCTGCAAATCCACAATGGTGGTATAAGCCAGATCAGCATTGCGTGTATCACTCCGGAGCTCCGGGCCATAATATTGAAAACTGTTATCCGCTCAAGACTAAGGTTCAAGACCTTATGAGATGTGGGATTCTGAGCTTTGAAGATTCAGGCCCAAATGTCACTAAGAACCCATTGCCTTCGCATGGGAAATCTGTGAACATGGTCCAGGGATGCCCTGGGAAATACAAGGTCAAATATGTAAGTCATATTCGACGGTCGTTAGTGGAATTACATCGTTTGCTGTGTCAATACAGCCACATGGAGCATGACCACGACAAGTGCCGCATTTGCTCGGTGAACCGCTTGGGTTGCAACCAAGTCCGCAGAGAATTGCAAGAATTATTAGACGAAGGAACCATTGAGATTCTGCAGAATCGCAATGTTGACGAGGACGAACCTGAAGTGAATGTCATATCTCCAGTGTTCAAATTACCTGAGCCTATTGTTATTCGCTATGATAGCAGCAAGCCGAAGGCTTCTCCTCTGTTGGTGATTAAACCTGCAGGCCCCGTGCCGTATTCTTCTGACCGAGCTGTGCCGTTCAGATACAACCCTGTTGCTATGCAAGATGGGGTAGAAGTGCCTTTGCCTTCAACTGCTGTGACCAACATCGCTGATGTAAGCGGGCTGACCCGGAGTGGTCGTGTTTTCTCGGCACCTGCTAAAGCTCCTGTTGCTTCTGAATCCGCTGAGCGTCCGGTTGGGACCGCTGTTAATATGCAGAATCCGGCACTTGATGTTGCCAGACCCTCCTCCGTACAAAAGACTCCCACTTCTTCTGTTGGCCCGAGTGGCATTATGAATGAAGAATCTGATGAGATGCTGAAGCTCATCAAGAAGAGCGAGTATAACGTTGTAGACCAGCTTCTACAAACGCCATCCAAAATCTCCATATTATCCTTGCTGTTGCATTCAGAACCCCATAGGGAGGCTCTGCAGAAAGTATTGGATTTGGCGTATGTTGATCATGACGTCACCATTGAACAATTTGACAGTATAGTTGCAAACCTCACTGCTTGCAACACTTTGAGTTTCAGTGACGCTGATCTCCCTGAGGAGGGAAGAGACCACAACATGGCTTTACACATATCTCTAAACTGCAAATCTGATGCTATGTCCAATGTGCTGGTGGACACTGGATCATCATTAAATGTATTGCCAAAATCCACACTCTCCAGATTGTCATATCAAGGTCCTCCTATGAGGCAGAGTGGGGTCGTTGTGAAAGCTTTTGATGGGTCGCGCAAGACCGTGATTGGGGAAGTTGATCTCCCTATCAAAGTCGGACCAAGTGATTTCCAGGTTACTTTCCAAGTAATGGATATCCACCCATCTTATAGCTGTCTCTTAGGCAGACCATGGATTCACGAGGCTGGCGCCGTGACATCCACCCTACATCAGAAGCTGAAATTTGTACATAACAAGAAACTGGTTGTGGTAGGGGGAGAAAAGGCTCTCCTGGTTAGCCATCTGTCTTCTTTCTCATACATTGACGCAGAGGATGAAGTTGGAACTCCGTTCCAAGCTTTATCTATTGATGAACCGATTGAGAAGAAGTCTCCATCATTCGCTTCCTACCGTGATGCAAAGCTGGCCATTGAATATGGTGCAGTTGCTGGTTTAGGGAAGGTGATCGAGCTGGAAGACAATAGATCCCGGGCTGGCATTGGCTACTGTTCTGGGGCGTATAATGAGCAAGGTCTGTTCACGAGTGGAGGTTTCATCCATGATGATCAGCCTGAAGAGGAAGCTGCTGCTATCTTGGAAGAGGATGCAGAGGATGTGAACAACTTCGTTATTCCTGGTGGTGTCTGCCACAATTGGGTCGCTGTGGATGTTCCTACAGTCATCCATAGATCAGAGTAATTGTTCACTTTGTTTAAAACCCTTCTCCCATGCCAAAAGGAGAAGTGATGACATTGTTGGCAGCATATATACAATGATGTTTTCATTCAATTAACGCATTGTTAAACATTTGTTTTTCCATTTGTTTTCACTTTTTGCTTTTTGCATGAAATCAGTGATCACAAAAAACCCATAAAAACAAGAATGAAAGCAATCCTTTTTCATCTGCATAATGATTTGCTTGTTTAAATTCTAAAGTTTTTCATTAACCAAAATCATTATGCAGGTTGATTCTAAAACCCATTGAACATAATGATCCAACGCCATCTCCCAACTTTGAATCCCCTGTATTCGAGGCAGAGGAAGATGACGTTGAAGGAATTCCTGATGAGATTACCCGTCTCCTTGAGCACGAAAAGAAGATCATTCAGCCGCACCTTGAAGATCTGGAAACAGTCAACTTAGGGTCTGAGGATTGTGTTCGTATGGTGAAGATTGGGGCACTTCTTGAAGAGTCTGTCAAGAAGGATTTGATCAATTTGCTACGAGAATATTCTGATATCTTTGCTTGGTCATATGAATACATGCCGGGTTTAGATACAGATATTGTGCAACATTTCCTGCCTTTGAAGCCTAAGTGCGTGCCTGTGAAGCAGAAGCTCAGAAGAACTCATCCTGAGATGGCAGTGAAGATCAAAGAGGAAGTTCAAAAGCAAATTGATGCGGGGTTTCTGGTGACTTCTGTATATCCTCAATGGGTGGCCAATATTGTGCCTGTTCCTAAGAAGGACGGAAAAGTCCGTATGTGCGTTGATTACAGAGATTTGAATAAGGCTAGTCCTAAAGATGATTTTCCTCTACCACACATTGATATGTTGGTAGACAATACAGCTAAATTCAAAGTCTTTTCGTTTATGGACGGATTTTCCGGATATAACCAAATCAAGATGGCACCCGAAGATATGGAGAAGACAACATTCATCACACCTTGGGGAACATTCTGTTATCGAGTGATGCCCTTCGGTTTGAAGAACGCCGGAGCCACGTATCAACGAGCTATGACTACCTTGTTTCATGACATGATGCACAAGGAGATAGAGGTCTATGTTGATGATATGATTGCTAAGTCCCGAACGGAAGTTGAGCATGTTGAACATTTCTTGAAGCTTTTCCAGCGCCTGAGGAAGTTCAGACTTCGCCTATATCCGAACAAATGTACATTTGGAGTCCGTTCCGGAAAATTGTTGGGTTTTGTGGTCAGCGAGAGAGGTATTGAAGTTGATCCTGCAAAGGTCAAAGCAATACAAGAGATGCTTGTGCCCAAAACTGAGAAGCAAGTCCGAGGTTTTCTTGGCCGCTTGAATTATATTTCCAGATTTATATCCCACATGACCGCCACATGTGCGCCGATATTCAAGCTCCTTCGGAAAGATCAGTCTCATGATTGGACCGAAGATTGCCAGAAAGCTTTTGACAGTATCAAGGAGTATCTGTCTGAACCTCCGATCTTGTCTCCGCCTGTGGAAGGAAGACCTCTGATTATGTATTTGACTGTTCTTGAAGACTCGATGGGTTGTGTACTCGGTCAACAAGATGAATCAGGGAAGAAAGAATTTGCTATATACTACCTCAGTAAGAAGTTTACTGATTGTGAGTCTCGGTACTCTATGCTTGAGAAGACGTGCTGTGCTTTGGCCTGGGCTGCTAAGCGTTTGCGCCAGTACATGATAAATCATACTACTTGGTTGATATCCCGAATGGATCCAATTAAGTATATTTTCGAGAAGCCTGCTTTAATTGGGAGGATTGCCCGTTGGCAGATGTTGTTGTCTGAGTATGATATAGAGTATCGAGCTCAGAAAGCTATCAAAGGTAGTATCTAGGCTGACCATTTAGCGCACCAGCCGATTGAAGATCACCAGTCAGTTCAGTATGACTTCCCTGATGAGGAAATTCTGTATTTGAAGATGAAAGATTGTGATGAGCCTACACTTGATGAAGGTCCAGAACCTGGTTCCAGATGGACGATGGTATTCGATGGCGCTGTGAATCAATATGGAAATGGAATTGGGGCAGTGATTGTTACTCCTCAAGGTACCCATATTCCGTTTACAGCAAGGCTAACTTTCAAATGCACGAATAATATGGCAGAGTACGAAGCCTGTATTATGGGACTTGAAGAATGTATTGATTTGAGAATCAAACATCTTGATGTGTATGGTGATTCGGCCCTAGTTGTTAATCAGATCAAGGGTGAATGGGAGACGAATCAACCTAGCCTCATTCCGTACAGAGATTATGCAACAAGGATTTCAACTTTCTTCACAGAAGTTGATTTTCATCATATTCCTCGAGAGGATAATCGGATGGCAGATGCTCTTGCTACGCTTGCTTCCATGATTGTTGTGAAATATTGGAATGAAGTGCCCAATATTGCTGTGATGCGTTTGGATAGACCAGCTCACATATTTGCAGTTGAAGAAGTGAACGATGACAAGCCTTGGTATTTTGATATCAAGAATTTCCTCCAGAATCAGGTCTACCCGCCTGGGGCATCTGTTAAAGATAGGAAAACTTTGAGAAGGTTGTCAGGCAGTTTCTACCTCAGTGGTGAAGTGCTGTATAAAAGAAATTTCGACATGGTTTTGCTCAGATGCGTGGATAGACGCGAAGCAGACCTGTTGATGACTGAGGTCCATGAGGGTTCATTTGGTACTCATTCCAATGGACATGCCATGGCTAAGAAGATGTTGAGAGCAGGCTACTATTGGCTGACGATGGAGTCTGACTGCTGCAAATATGTGAAGAAATGCCACAAATGTCAGATTTACGCGGATAAGATTCATATTCCTCTGACACTTCTGAATGTGATTTCATCACCATGGCCTTTCTCTATGTGGGGAATTGACATGATCGGCATGATTGAGCCGAAAGCGTCCAACGGACACCGGTTTATTCTCGTAGCAATTGATTACTTCACCAAATGAGTGGAAGCCGCGTCGTATGTGAATGTAACCAGACAGGTGGTTGTGAAGTTTATCAAGAACCAGCTGATTTGCCGTTATGGTGTGCCAGAGAGGATCATTACTGATAATGGATCTAATTTGAACAATAAAATGATGGATGAGTTGTGCGCCGAATTTAAGATTGCACACCATAATTCCTCTCCCTACAGACCTAAGATGAATGGGGCTGTTGAAGCTGCTAACAAGAATATCAAGAAGATCATCCAGAAGATGACAGTTACATACAAAGATTGGCATGAGATGCTGCCATTTGCTTTGCATGGATACCGTACGTCTGTACGCACTTCAACAGGGGCAACCCATTTTTCTCTTGTTTACGGCATGGAGGCTGTTCTCCCAGTAGAGGTGGAGATCCCATCAATGCGAGTCTTGATGGAAGCCAAGTTGACTGATGCTGAATGGATTCAGAGTCGTTATGACCAACTAAATTTGATTGAAGAGAAGCGATTAACTGCCATGTGTCATGGTCAGTTATATCAGCTGAGAATGAAGAAAGCATTCGATAAGAAGGTCAAGCCTCGTGTGTTCCGAGATGGTGACCTCGTGCTCAAGAAAGTCTTGTCTTTCGTGCCCGATTCCAGGGGCAAGTGGACTCCAAACTACGAGGGTCCATATGTTGTTAAGAGAGCCTTTTCAGGCGGAGCTTTGATGCTTGCAACAATGGATGGGGAGGATATCACTCGTCCTGTGAATTCAGATGCAGTTAAGAAATACTTTGCCTAAAAAAAAAGTATATGCAAATGAAAAACAGAATAGCTCGCTAAGTTGAAAACCCGAAAGGGCGGCTTAGGCAAAAATGAGCGTCTCGGTGGAGAACCCGCAAGGGTAATCCAGACAAAAGTTAGAGACTTGAAAAAAAAGTATATTTGCATCCCGCTAGATTGAGTACCTCACCCTGGGGCAATCTAGGCAAAAATTAGGGATTTGGCAAGTAACTGCATCCTGACAAGACTTTCTGGTCACCAGCCGTCTTTCCGTCAGAGGATTCTCGATCCGTCGTCAACTGAAGCTTCGGATACATTGAGATTCAAATTGGTAGAGAAAGGATCATTATGTTCAATGTAGCCCTCTTCCAATATATATCACTGATTTCAAATTTTGTACAGATCTATGGAGTCTTGCCATTTGCAGGCTACCATTCCATCAAATAAATTTGAGCTTTTTATCCAATTATTTGCACTCTTATTTGTTTCAATCCAACAAATGTTTTGCATGTTTTAATTGATAAAATATCATTGTTTTAAACAAATCAAATTTTTCAAAATTGTTATTTTAAACAAAGTGAATATTCACAGTAATGAAAGGATACCTGAGGATGTCTCAGTGCTCTCCCAAGGGTGGTACGATTCCCAACGGGTAAGACGTTTGGTCATATTCCTGGTTTGGGTGTATCCTCTTCCTCCGGATCTTTGTTGGGGTTGTTCCTCAAGCAGAGTTGTTGGTGGGGTTGTTCCCCAGCATGATCGCAAGCAGAGTGTTGTTGAAGACTCAGTTTTCTCCAGCGGCAGTTTCTCTCCAGCATGGATGTTATTTGTTGGAAGATTCAGTCAGTGGGTTACTATACCCGTACTTTATCTATCCCCTCAGCACAGTCGCGAGTAGAGTAGTTATTGATATCCCCGTCGCAGTCGCTAGCAGAGTTGTTGTCACTCTCTCCAGTGCAGTTGCCAGTAGAGTTGTTGATTTCTCTCCATCAGAGTATTGGTTCTCCTCAGCAGAGCAGGATTTATTTTCCTACTCGATGGTGGATTGGGTTGATATCCCAGTATTTTCATCCATATCTCACCAGCATTATCTGCAGAGTGGTTGTTGTGGCAGTTTTTGCCGGTCAAAAACTCTCAATCCCCAGTAGGGTCGGTTGGTGGCTCTAGCATCCAGAGATTGGATTGATTTCCTGATTACTTTTGATCCTCAGTAGAGTGACTTATATTGCAGAATCCGCTGATGTGATCCGTCAGATGCATGTTCTCCCCAAGTAGAGTGGTTTGTTGCAGAATCTACTTGTGTGGTGCTTTCTCCTTCAGTGGGTTGTTCCCCGAGAGAGTAACCGATAGTTTTTCCCCAGTAGAGTTGCTTATGCCGTTAGATTCTACTTGGATGATTTTGTTCCCCTACAGTGGGTTGTTCCCCGAAGTTGTTTGGAGTTGCTTCTGCAGCAATTCTTAATTGTGCTATGGACTGTTGTTTCTCAGTTGATGCTGGGATCCCCTGCAGATATTTTCGAGAATTTTCTCTTGTTCCCAACAGATTCGTCTTGGTGGCAGTTTTGCCTGTTGTGACTTTCTGTGCCCTGATCGGGTTGTTTTGTTGATCCATTACTCAGAGATTTGGTGTATCCTAATATCTCTGCTTCCTAGCAGTGCTCGCAGATCTTTGCTTTATAGCATGTGGATCTCCGCAGATTGGCTTTCCCGCTGGTTTTTCCCCTGGAAGTATAATACCGGGCGTTTGATTCCTGGACCTGTTATGTTAGATATGTCTGTTTTGTCAGCATTCATCAAACATATGCGCATATTCATGCATATTCATAAACATTCAGATAATCATGTTGCATTGTTTGCCATATATCTTTTGTTTCGTCTCCTGCTATGGGTTTCATAGATCTCTCTAAAAGATCTCCCCAAGCAGATGTCAGGTTTTAAATCTCTCCATATAGAGTCAGCCCTATAAGCAGAAAGTGTCTGTCTTTCCTTCTGCAGTTCCCCACTGAGATACTTCCTCGTGGATGACGGTTTCTTCCGTTTCCTCCCAACATATATATTGGGATGGAGTTTTCCTATTGAGTTATACCCTCATTAGGATGTGTCTTGATTCAGTCTGTCGTTTCGGAATATTCCCGAATTGGCATTTTGTCAAATGTCTTGTGCTTCCCAGTGGGTTGTTCCCCAACGGAGTTTTCGGGCCTCTACCCTTATACCGGTAGTTGTAAGTCCTATCTTCCTTGCCCTTTTGATGGAATTGGTGGTTATATACCTTTTATTCCTCGGCAAGAGTTTGTGGTTTGTTATAAACCCTATTTTTGTTTCCCGTGCGAATTTGTGATTTCCTTCATCCCCACGTGAATTTGTGGTTACCCCCACCAGTTTATGGCCACTACCCCGTCTTCGGTAGTTGTAAGCCCTATCTCTTTTTCCCTAACAGAGGTAACCCTTTGTGGTTCATTCTGGTTGTTGATGAATTTTCTGTTGTTGTGGTTTCATCCCTAACAGAGTTGCTATCTCCCTGTGGTGATTTTTATCCCCAGTTGAGTTTGTGGTGTTCTACCCCGTATTCGGTAGTTGTAAACCCCATGTTGTGGTTTTGTCCTCCCTAGTGGAGTTTGTGCCCTATGGTACAGGTGGATAATTGCCGGTTGCTTGCAATTTTATCCCAGCTGAGTCTTTGGTCCTACCCAGTAGTCGGTAGTGTTAACCTCTTGTTTCCTCAGCGTGAGTTTTGGTATTCTACCCCGTATTCGGTAGTTGTAAACCCTAAGTTCTCCCTTTGCAGAGTTAACCTTGTTGATCATCCTAACCGATGATGGTTGCTCATTGTGGTTATCTTCATTCGTCGTTCGATGTTGATATTCCTCCTTTCTTCGGGGTAGTTGCTCTTGAGTAAGCACTTGTATCCCCGGTAAGTCTTCTGGATCATTGCCGTATGCTTGCAATGTTATTCCTTTTGAAGTCGCCAGTGGGTCTTTTCACCGTTTGCTAGTGATTTGTTCCCCGGACCATTGATTGATTATCAATGTATCCCCAGCTAGTCCCTGGGGATAATTGCCGGATGCTTGCAATTTATCCTCGGCGGGTCGCCTTTCATTTACCCATTTGCTTGGTAATGATTGTCGCTTCCTTTAATCGGTCATCTTTATATACCTATTTCGGTATCCCGATGCCTTTCTTTTCGGTCGATTTATCCTTTGTTAACCTAGTAATCGGTTGTGGATAATCTTCCATGCGAGTAGGTTATCCACGTTCTGACGGTAATGGATAATATATCTCATGCACTCTTCAGTTGAAGCCTTTTGTGTTTCCCTGGTCGAGTAAGATTCGTTTTTCCCTCTGCGGAGTCGAATATCTCTTTGTTGTTGGATAATTGCCGGATGCTTGCAATTTATCCTCTTTTGAGTTATCTCTCGTGTACCCGGATGCTTGGTATCGATTGTCTCTTTTTTGGTTAGTCACCTATTATATACTTCGGTATCTCTGGTGTCTTTTCCTTTCGAGTATATTATTCACGGTCTGCCGGTAATGAATAATATTTCTCATGCGCTCTTTAGTTGGAATCCTTTGTTGATTTTCCCCAGCTGAGCAAGATTCGTATTCTTTGTAGGATCGAATACCCATCCTTTAACCAGTTTGTGTTTCGGATGAGTGTGTTGGCATATATACCAATTCACGTTTTCGGTAGATCACCTATTATATACTTCGGTATCCCTGGTGTTTCTTACCATGCGAGTTTATTATCTACGTTCTGACGGTAATAGATGATATATCTCATGCGAGTATGCTTATCCACGGTCTGCCGGTAATGGATATTATATCTCATGCACTCTTTGGGTTTGTGTCCCCATTTGAGTAGGATTCGTTTTCCCGTTGTGGATTCGAATGTCCATCCTGTAAGGTCGATTTGCTTTTTCAAATCCTCCTTTCGGATGATGAGTGTTTTGGCATATATACCAATTCACGTTTCGGTCGGTCACCTATTATATACCTCGGTATCCCTGGTGTTCCTTCCTTTCTGCTCCCTATTATGACCTTGGTCCCCTGTGGAGTCGGATTTCCCTGAGTTTATGTACCTTTTTCAGGTCTTTCTCAGATGTTTGGTTGATTGATATCTCTCACCCTTATACCGGTCTTAGATATTCATTCTTCCTGAGTTTGTTACCCTTATACCGGTAACATTTCATCCTTTGGCTTCCCCTGGAAAGTCTTTTCTAGATTTCCCCAGCGGGGCTGTGCTTCTATTTGTGTTGTTGTATTGGTGTTCTCCCCAGTACATGCATTTCGCGAGTCAGCTTGAGTCTTTCCAACGGGATTTGTTTTCCTTTGGAATTGCTTCTTTCCCCGGCTTGAGTCCTTTACTTCCCCAGTGAGGTCTCCAATTTGATTTTTGTTATCCTAATCAGAGTCGTGTCTCGCGCACGTCGTGTCAGTTTTGTTTTCCCCAACTCGAAGTCGTGTCTTGCTCACGCATTCTTTTTCTTTATTATCCCCATAAGAGTCTTGTTAATGTCTCTGTTCCTAGTGAGTGAATTACTCCGATGGATCGTCTTTTCTTCTGTGCGAATCATATTCCCCACAGAGTTTGTCTTTTTGCATGCATACATTTGCATCATGAGGTCTCTTAGGGACCAAAATTTGTCTCATTACTATTATTTAAGCCCATTCTACCGCGTCGAGATGAAGATTTCTAAACTTCACTTCTCCGGATAGAATGACCTTAAATAGGGGCATCTGTAAGACCCCAATTTTGCCCCTAAGATCCCTCATGGCATCATATCATACCATTCATTGCCTCAAGGATCATTGTGCATCTTTGCTTCCCTCCTAGTGGGTGGGCTACCTTGTGAGTGTGGTTTTTGATCACCAAGCATGTATTGCATTTGTATATCATTGCTTTTCATTTGTTTACTAACCAAAAGTACAAAAATATTGTCATCTAACCTTGTTACTTGCAGATGAGGCAAACTAGGTCAAAACAGCCAAAATCAGCCATTGGGCAATGGATGGTGACCATTCTTGAAGAATTTGGGCACCATGATTATTCATAAGAGATTCATTTAAATTGTGATATCATTGTGGATCAAGATCTCATGTGAAAGAGGCTTGGAATTCATCAGAACATGGCTCAGTCAACCAAAGCCCTAGAAAAGTCAACTGTGGTCAACTGTGCATTTAATCAGGAATTGGAAGGTGTGAGATGGTTGGAAAGACCTCATTCATGTCCATATAAGCCTCATTTGGCATTTCAAAGATCATCATTGAAAAATTTGAAGTCAAACAAAAAGTTTCCAAAAATAGAAATGACCTGTAATTTTCACCTGCCAAAAATGGAAAGTTCTTCTCCTCAAAATTACATGTCCAAGAATACTTCAAATCAAATTTTTCCCAACATGAAAGTTGAAGATCTCGGTCTCACCTTTCCAAAAAGTCCAAGAACACTCATTTCTCATGTGTGGTTGGCAAGTTATGATCAAATCATTTTCAGAAAAAGTTGAAATTCAAAAGGCCATAACTTTTGAATGGAATGGCCAAATTGGGTGATCTTTCTTTGAGCAAATCACATTTAATATGTTCTATCCAAATGCATCATCACATTTCATCAAAAATCATCACAAAAATATTCCATTTTTTAAGTGATTTAATTTGAATTCTTGGAGGGAAAATTTGAATTTGAAAAATATGCATCCTTTTCATTTTAAGTCAATTTCATTTGCCTCTAAACCAGTTTTGAAGTGCATTTCAAGTAGAATTTCGCACTGTAGCATGCCATGCACATGCAATAAGAGATTTTACCAATTGTCCAAAAACACCTCCATTTGAGCTAATTACATTTACCATTTCACTAATCATGTTTAGGCATTGTTAATTAGGAGTATATATAGCATAATTCTAACTGGAAACCCTAACCACAATTCACAAAATTCAGATCAAAAATTTTCTCTCTAAAATTTCTCTCATTTTCTCTCACTTTTTTTCAATTTGTTGGATCAATTTGGTTCGTTCTTGCATTATTTCATCATCCATCTTCATCACTAAGCAAGATTGGAGCCACAATTCACTGGAATTCGTGCCATTTGAAGCCACGCCAAGACTTGTTCATCAATGGTGAAAGTTGAGATTTGCTGATTCGAGCTCAATCAAGTGTCAAGGATCCTTCCATTCACTCATTCAAGGTTGCTAGAACACGTTTGGAGCCATTTCAGGACTTGAAGCTCACAAAATCACGAACTGCTCATCAAGAGGTGAAAATTCAACCATCTCTTTTCTCAGATCCATCATATGATACTTGTAGATCTTTCTTTTGTGGTGATTCTGAGCTAAACATCTATTGATTTCATGCTAAAATGAGAGAGAACGATGGATTCGAAAATTGACGAGTGATTCTTGATTTGTTGGATTCACGCATGATTTGTTGTTTTTGTCCATGTTAATCGTTGATTGTTCGTACTTAGTGTTAGATCTTCAGAATGCTGTGTTTAATTTTCGTTTTCTGGACAAAAAAAAAATTTCTGGAAATTCCGCATGAAGATCATGAAGATCTTCATGCTGTTCTTAAATTCTGGCGTTTTCCTGCGGATTTTCATACCGCCTTCATACGCCTCGCTGTGGAATCTCCTGCGGATTTCGTTGGATTACCTGCGGATTATGGCTGCATGGGATTAGGGTTCAGGGCGCGCAGATTCAAATGTTCAGGATAATTACGAATTTGCCATCCGCGCCTTTAATTCATGTAAATTGTTAAATATTTATTTCATTTCATCACCAATCTTCAAAAAATCATAACTAATCCATTTTTGATCCAAATTGAGTGAGGATTTTTGTGTTGATCTCCAATTTTCTCTAGTGTTTTTTAGGTATGATAATCAAAGTTGTGCCTGATTAGTTTTTTATTTTGCCTAGAGACTTTGGACATGTATGCTTTTGATGTATGTTTTGCCATTTCATTCATAAAATAATGATGCTTGCTCCAAAATGTGTGAAATTTTACATGCATGTTCTTGACTCTTTCCTGGTGATTTTGATGTATAGTTTGCTAATTTTGAGTTTCTGGTTAGAGAGATATGATGTGATCTTTTTGAGTGTGACAATGTGTGTCACATTAGGTTATGCCATGTTCATGAATTTTGTTTCCATGCTTATTGAATGCCATTTGCTTTAGATTTTTGCATGTGATCACATATATATGTCTAGATTAACCATAATTTTTTGTAGGATTTGTTGATCAATTTCCTATTTGATTGGTATTTTTGTTTGCTGTTTACCATTTTGTGAACCTTTCTTGAGGGATCCACTTCCATGGCTTGTGAAATTCTCATACCTTATCATATGAAGCTGAAATTTTGTGGATTGATTCTTAACATGTTTAACTTCATTTTGGCTTTGGAGTGACTCATTTATCTTATGTCATTTCTGTTTTGCACTTGATTGAAGTTGATGCTCCATTTGATACCATGCATGAGCTTGTTTCTATATGCTTTGATTTGTTGATTTTCATTGACTTGGTTCCCATTATCCAAATGCTATGAAATTTGATATGTAGCTCATTGAATGTGTTCTGTTAGAGCTGGAATTCTTGTGGAATTTATTGAGCTGTTTTGATATTGGTTTGAGTGTGATCATTCTGTTAGCTCCAATGTGGTTCCAAAATGCATAGTTTGACATGTTATGTGTATAAAATGGACTTGGTGTATAGTTTTGATATGGGACCAATTGGACTTTCTTCTTAATTGATTTATCTTGGTTGTGATCATTTTTCACTTGCTGTTTTAAATTTTTCATCTCCTTTTGATCCTAGGCTTGTCCTAGTGGTCTTGTATCTCATGTTTGAATGTGATTTTCAGGTTATGAAGCAAAATGCCTTAAGGAGATTAATGCAAGTTGTTTGAGTTGTTTCATTTGATGTTATAAACTAACTTGGTTTATTTTGTAGGGTGCTTGGTTCACTTGAGCTTTGTGCTTTGCACATTGCATTGTTTGATTGTACATTATCTGTTGATTCATTACCCTGTTTGCTTTGCTTTTGTGATTGGTGCTGATTATATTTGATTGATTTCAGGTACCATAGTTGCTAATAGTTCTTTGAGAACTTGCATTGCTTTGCTTGTATAGCATTTGCATTGAGGTATAGTACCTTCTTCTTCATGTAGTCTGGAAGACCTGGCTTGTTATTTAGCCAGGCACCTGTCTGAAGTCCTCCTTAAGAGGCAATGTCTTTGTGTGTTTAATTTTGTCCCCAAGCAGGTGAAGTCCTTTTAATAAGGCAATTGGTAGATATAAGAGATATGTAGCATATCTCCTACTATTCTGTGAGTCTCTCACCTTGCTCACACTACTTGTGTTGATGCATAGTGAGTAAAAGCCCAAGATCTATAGAGTCTAATTTGTGGAGAGAGTTCCCCCTTTCTGAACTCCCACACCTTCTGATATTCAATACTCTCCCTGACCAGAGATAAGAGTGATGAGGCACACCCCTCATATCCTTTCATCTGCTTCACCTTGGCTCTCAATGTCAAGGTTAAGAGCACCATTTACCCATTCCAGTTGACTTTAAAGTCAAACCCTTTGCTTGAGCCTAATTGCTTGGTTATAGTGTGTGATAAATGACTTTGCTTGATTATTTGCTTGATTCATATCTACATATTCGCTTGCATGCTTTTGTGCATTTGTCATCATTGATTGTTCACTAGTGCATGATCATCATTGCATATCTTTGTGACACATTTGTGTTTGCCCATTGAGGACAATTGTAAGACCATGTTCTTTGGCCATTGTTCCTATGATTTGGAAGGGATAGAGTGTAAGACCAATTCATTGGTCACTCATATCCTCTTTGCTTAGTGCATTGTTTTGTTAGTTGTATGTGAGGATGCAATTGTAAGTCCATGTTGTTGGCATTTGTATTCCTATGATCATCTTGTGGAGGTTGGAATAAGTCCAGATAGATTGGCATCCGACATCCCTATTTTGTTTTGCTTTGAGGAGATTAGAGTAAGACCATTTATTGGCATCTGACATCCCTATTTTGTTTTGTTAGTGAGATTGGAGTAAGACCATGTATTGGCTTCCGGTATCATTGTATTATTTTAGGAGATTGGTGTAAATCCATTTATTGGTATCCGGTATCCGCTTTTGTGTGAGATTGGAGTAAGACCATTGAGTGGCATCCGGTATCACCTTGTCTTTTATTTTGCTAACTTGCTTTGCTGCTTTATTCCAAAGGACACACTTGAATCATCTTCTATATGATTTCAAGAGGTGAAACTCTAGGAAGTTTTACACTCCATCATCCATACCCTTTTGTTTCAAAATCCCTTTTCACATTGTTGACTTTTCAAACTTGTATATACATGTTGTGCAAACATTCTCACCTCCTTCAAATTAGAAACCTGGACCTTAAGTCCTTGATTTTTAAACTTCACTTTTGTTAATACTTCTTTTTGAATCAATCTTAATCATACTTTGACCATACTTTGTGAATACTCATAATCAATTAACTCCACCCATTCAATTGTTTTCGTGGCTTTGTCCATTGTTAATATGTTTTCATGCATTAGCCATAGGTTTCAATTCTCATAGTGGTTGATGTAAATCTCACCGCATCCTTAGTAAGTTGATTGTAAGCCTTCCATACTTATTATAGGGTTAACCCCTCGCTAGTATGTTGAAGCTATCCTTGCATGGTGGATTGTTGGTATTGGTTGAGTTTTCTCCCGTTGAGAATGAAAAGCCTTAGTGCTCTTGTTTTAAAATTGAACCCACTGACAATTTGGAAATCTTTTAGCCGAACTACGGCGTTTTGATCCTTACCTTTGATGTAAGGTACGTAGGCAACGGGTTCATCCGTTCGAACACAAAAATAATTAACATGTACATTCTTTTCTCATCATCCCATTCATGTTTGCACAATATGTCAAAAAAAAACAAATAAACATTTTATACAACAAGTGTGAAAAGGGTTCCCTAGGAGTACCTAGGACGTGATGGGTGCCTAACACCTTCCCATTGCGTAATTTACCCCTTACCCCGATCTCTGATCTTTTCATTGGTTTTCTACGTGTAAAACTTCTTAGGCTTTCGTTCGCTTTTTAGCCAGTCCTTTGGATAAATAAAAATGCGGTGGCGACTCTATTTACTTGTATAATTTGCTTATGGTTTAATCAATAGATCATATAGTGATGAATACACCGCTACAGTGACGACCATCTTCTGCACAATCTTCTTTATGTTCTTATTTGCCGCCTCAACAACGCCGTTCATCTTAGGGCGGTAAGGGGAAGAATTGTGATGCTGAATATTGAAGTTCTGACACAACTCCTTCATCATTTTGTTGTTGAGATTAGAACCATTATCAGTAATGATTCTTTCGGGAATCCCATAGCGACAAATGATTTCTTCCTTGATGAAACGGGCAACCACATGTCTGGTGACATTCGCGAACGGCGCTGCTTCGACCCACTTGGTGAAATAGTCGATGGCAACAAGGATGAAGCGATGCCCATTGGAGGCGGTCGGCTCAATCTTTCCAATCATGTCAATACCCCACGTAGCAAACGGCCACGGCGAAGACATCACATTTAGAGGATTTGGCGGCACATGCACCTTATCAGCATAAATCTGGCATTTATGACACTTCCGAGCATATTTGAAGCAATCTGATTCCATGGTCATCCAATAATAACCCGCTCTCAACAATTTCTTAGCCATTGCATGTCCGCCGGCATGAGTACCGAAGGAACCTTCATGAACTTCCTGCATTAACATGTTCGCCTCGTGTCTGTCCACGCATCTGAGCAAAACCATGTCGAAGTTCCTCTTATACAGCACATCGTCTTTGTTCAAGAAGAAACTGCCTGCCAATCTTCTCAAAATCTTTCTGTCATTGTTGGATGCCCCTGCAGGGTACTCTTGATTCTTCAGAAAGCACTTGATATCGTGATACCAGGGCTTGTCATCGACTACCAGTTCAGCAGCAAACACATATGCGGCCCTGTCAAGGCGCATCACATCGATCCTGGGAGCATGGTTCCAACGAATTACCTTGATCATGGAGGATAGAGTAGCAAGTGCGTCTGCCATCTAGTTCTCATCACGAGGTATATGATACAATTTTACTGTTGTGAAGAAAGTCAACAGTCTTCTCGTGTAGTCTCTGTAGGGGACCAGAGTGGGCTGGAGAGTATTCCAATCACCATTCACTTGATTGATCACCAGAGCTGAATCTCCGAAGATGTCCAGAGTCTTGATTCTCAGATCAATGGCTTGCTCAATACCCAAAATACAGGCCTCATACTCAGCTTCATTATTTGTGCACTCAAAAGTCAAACGAGCGGTGAAAGGTATGTGGGCACCTTTCGGAAGTGTAATGACAGCACCAATTCCACTTCCTCTGGCGTTGGCAGCCCCATCAAACAACAAAGTCCACTTTTCGTTTGGATCAGGTCCCTCCTAAACAACTGGCTCTTCACAGTCTTTTATCTTGAGGAACATGATGTCTTCATCTGGAAAATCAAACTTCATCGGCTCATAATCATCAATCGGCTGCTGAGCAAGATAGTCCGATAGAATACTCCCTTTGATGGCTTTCTGGGATGTATACTGGATATCGTACTCTGTCAGTACCATTTGCCAACGAGCCACCCTTCCGGTGAGAGCTGGCTTCTCGAATATGTATTTGACTGGATCCATCCTAGAAATCAACAAGGTAGTATGGTTCAACATATACTGCCTCAGTCGGCGAGCAGCCCAGGCCAAAGCACAGCAAGTTTTCTCAAGCTGCGAATATTTGATTTCACAGTCGGTAAACTTTTTGCTAAGGTAGTATATGGCATGCTCTTTTCGACCAGACTCGTCATGCTATCCCAATACACACCCCATCGAGTTCTCAGTCACTGACAGGTACATTATCAGAGGTCTCCCAGGAACTGGAGGTATAAGGATTTGAGGTTTCTGTAGATACTCTTTTATCTTCTCGAAAGCCCTTTGACAATCTTCATTCCACCTGATAGCCTGATCTTTCCTCAGCAATTTGAAAATTGGCTCACACGTGGTTGTTAGGTGAGAGATGAACCTTGCAATGTAGTTCAACCTCCCTAAGAAACTACGGACTTGCTTCTCTGTTCTTGGCTCTGGCATTTCCTGTATCGCTTTTACTTTGTCGGGATCCACCTCAATCCCTTTTCCGCTAACAATAAAACCCAGCAATTTTCCCGATCTCACCCCGAAAGTGCACTTGTTCGGATTAAGTCTCAGTTTGAATTTCCTCAAACGCTCAAACAGTTTCTGCAAATTCATCAAATGTTCTTCTTCTGTCTGAGATTTGGCAATCATATCGTCCACATAAACCTCGATTTCATGATGAATCATATCATGGAACAGAGTCACCATAGCTCGTTGATATGTTGCTCCGGCATTTTTCAGACCAAACGGCATCACCTTGTAGCAGAAGGTGCCCCATGGGGTTATGAAAGTTGTCTTTTCCATGTCTTCTGGTGCCATCTTGATTTGGTTATAGCCAGAAAAGCCATCCATGAAGGAGAATACCGAGAACTGAGCTGTATTATCCACCAAAACATCGATGTGAGGTAATGGGAAATCATCTTTAGGGCTAGCTCTGTTCAGATCCCGGTAGTCGACACACATCCATACCTTTCCATCCTTCTTAGGTACTGGGACGATGTTTGCAACCCATGGCGGATAATTGGTGACTGCTAGAAACCCTGCATCCAACTGCTTTTGCACTTCTTCCTTTATCTTGACAGCCATCTCTGGTCTTGTTCTTCTGAGCTTCTGCTTGACCGGAGGACAACCTTCTTTGAGAGGCAAGCGGTGTACCACGATGTCTGTGTCCAGCCCAGGCATGTCCTGATAAGACCAGGCGAAGATGTCAACGTATTCTTGCAGCAATTCAATCAACCCCTTCTTCACATTGTCATCTAAAGCAGCCCCTATCTTGATTTCTCTCTTGGCGTCCTCGGTGCCAAGATTAATCACTTCAACAGACTCTTGATGCGGTTGAATAACCCTTCCCTCTTGTTTTAATAACCTGGTAAGCTCTTCAGGGAGTTCACAGTCTTCATCACCCTCTTCTTCAGCTTGAAAGATTGGATTTTCAAAGTCGAAACGAGCCGTAGCAGAAACGTTATCAATAGGATCCGGTGATGTGCGTCTGCATGAGTGATGGTATGTGCTTATGAGCGTGAACAAGAAGTGAAAACTAAACAAAACATTACCATTTTTTATTTTGAAAAACTGCAAAAATAGAAAGACAGGGAACGAAATATTTGAATGCAAAAATACGTCCTTTATTTATGATAAAAATGCAAGTGTCACATAGATGAGCCCTACAATGAGTCATTACGCCCTGGGCGGAACGTAAGACTTGGATATGCATGAATAAACAAAGAAAATTACTCTTCAAGAAGAGTGACTTGGATAATCTCTTCAGAAGACCAATTGTTGATGACTTCACCTGGGATCCTCGGACGCACCCAGTTGTCAATGTCACAATCACTATCCCCATCTTCCTCGTTGACCGCAGAGACCTGGCCATACTGGACGATGCCAGCACTGGAGAAAGTGATCGGCCCCTGAAGTGTTGTAGAAGTCAAAACTGGCTGATACCCAATCCCGAACTTATCTTCTTTCATTGGTAATTCCAACAGACGCCCCCAACCGGGAGCAACACCTGAATCCACCACGGCCTGTGCCTGCTTAAAGGATGAGATAGAGGCACCCGCTTTAACCTCTTCCACCGGAGTTGCATCCTTGATTTGAACTGACTCAAAAGCCTGACACAGAGTCTCATGAATTTCACCTTCTACTTCTACATACTTGAATGTAGACAGGTTACTGACCAGGATGTCCTCCTCACCACAGACGGTGATAATTCGTCCGTTGACCGGAAACTTAATCTTCTGATGTAGAGTTGAAGAGACTGCCCCAGCATTATGGATCCAAGGACGACCCAACAAGCAACTGTAGGAAGGACTGATATCCATCACGTAGAAGACAGTGTTGAAGGTTTGTGATCCAATCAGAACTGGCAATTCTACCTCTCCAAACACCGATCTCTTAGAACCATCGAAGGCTCTCACAATAAGATCTGAAGGTTTCAAGACCAAACCCTCTACTTCTAACCTCGACAGGGCTCTCTTGGGTAGCACATTGAGAGAGGAGCCTGTATCCACCAGAACATGCGATAACACAGTGTCTCTGTATTCCATCGAGATGTGCAGAGCCTTGTTATGATTGCGTCCGGCTGGTGTCAAGTCAGAATCGGTAAAACCCAACCCGTTGCTTGCATGCACATTGGCGACGATCCCTTCTAGTTGGTTTACCGAGATTTCTTGAGGTACATAGGCAGCATTAAGAACCTTCAGAAGTGCCTCCCTGTGTGCCTCCGAACACAACAGGAGTGAGAGAATTGATATCTTGGACGGAGTCTGAATCAACTGATCGACTACCTTGTAATCGCTTTTCTTTATGATTCTCAGAAGCTCGTCCACATCCTTTGCAAAAGTGGGCTCAGAACTATCCTGGGGTGCAGAGGTACCCTCATTCACGACTTGCTTGCCTTTGGCTTTCGCCACAGCATCAGCATTATCAGCTTGGGTAACCGGTGGTGAGAACAATCTACCACTCCTGGTGAATCGGCCAATTCCACCGACATTATCCACTGCGGGACCGTCAAGTTCAGGCTTCTGACCCTCTTTTACTTTCAGAGGCCGTTCCACCCTATGATCGTGCGTATACACGCTCCCCCCATAATGCCACGGAATGGCCCTTTCACTGGTGAAAGGTAAAGGACCAGGGGTTGTGATGGTCATAGTAGATCGTCGCACTGGTGGCACGGGTTGCGCTTCTGGCACACTGATCTGATTAGTTGGGTAGAAAATAGTGATAGTAGCAATATCGCAGTCGTACTCGGAAATCTCATTCATTGAAATGCAAGCATCCGAAACATCGGGATCAAGTTCAATTACATCAGGATCATCCACATTGGAAAAAATAAATACATCATCATGGATTACAGAATCAGTAGGAACAACATCTGTGAATTCATCAGTAGCATCTTCAAACCCTTCTTCCTCAACCCCTTCCACAAACTCTTGGACAGACAAATCTTTAACCTGGAGGATACCTTTGTCGAGCAAGGCCTGGATACCCTGCTGTAGTTTCAAACAACCTCCACTCTGAGTGGCACAATCCAAACAACCCTTCCCACAACCGGGGAAAATATCGGCCTTCAGCAAGCATCCTTTGATATCCAACAATGGAGTCTTCAACTTCAACACATCCTTAATGGACTTGGCTTTTCCCTCTATCATGTTAACGTTCGCACCACCATGCTGGGGCATGGGATTGTTAACGACATTCGGAGCCGGTGCAAGGTCGATGGCCTTTGAATCTATGAGGTCCTGAACTACGTGCTTAAAAGCTTTGCAGTTCTCAATATTGTGGCCAGGTGCCCCAGAGTGGAAGCTACACCTAGCGTTGGCGTCGTAACCCACCGGAAGTCTACCAACAGGAGGAGCCAGAGTGCGCAGTTGCACAAGTTGTAGTTGTTGAAGGCTAGAAAGCAACTGAGCGTACGACATTGGAAGGGTGTCGAAATGCCGGTCCATCATCCTTGGCCTCTGTTGATAGGCGGGTCTGTTACCCGGTTGCTGCTGCTGTTGATACTGAGCTGGTTGACGTTGTGGTTGTTGTTGTTGTAGTGGTGATGCAGCTGGAATGGTCACAGCCGCAACATACGGTTGTTGACGATAATTCTGAAAGTTATTCCTCTGGTTATCCCTGTTCTGATAAGAAGATATGGCATTTGCATCCCCTTCTCTCCTCTTCTGTCCCTGAATGAACGGCTTCTTCACCCCTGATGAGGATCCACCTCCACTCTGGCTCTTATAGGTCTTTAGGTAATTCTCCACCCTTTCTCCAGTAGAGACCACATCAGCAAAGTTGGAAGCATTGCAACCTACCAGACGCTCCAAGTAAGGTCCGGGAAGAGTGTTCATGAACATGTTGGCCATTTCCTTTTCCAACATCGGAGGCTGAACACGGGAAGCTGTCTCCCTCCAGCGTTGAGCGTACTCCCTGAAGCACTCATTTCTTTTAAGAGACAGATTCTGAAGTTGAGTTCTGTCCGGAGCCATGTCTGCATTATACTGATACTGCTTCACGAAAGCCTCCGCCAAATCCCTCCAGCAACGGATATGGGCTCTGTCCAGCCTCATATACCATTCCAAGGATGCCCCAGCTAGGCTATCTTGGAAGAAGTACATAAGTAGCTTCTCGTCATCAGAGTATGCAACCATTTTACGGAAATAGGCTTGCACGTGAGTTTTGGGGCAAGAGCTGCCATTGTATTTGTCAAAGACCGGGACTTTGAATTTCGGTGGCACTCTCACACCTGGGACCAGCCCCAAGTCAGCAACATCTACTCCCAGAGGATTCTGTCCTTCCACTGCTTTCAACCTCTCTTCCAATCTTCTAAACATGGGGTCAGTGCCAAAGTCTTCCTGAAGCAAGGGGAACTGATCATCCTGACCATCCTAAATGGGTTGTTGATCTAGGTTGACATGCGGGATCGGGATAGGCCCCGGTCCATTGGGACCATTAGCCTCTCCAGCTGGAGGATCAGCCAACGTCTCCGGTTGAGTAATAGGGGGATCCCTCTGCACCAACAATCTAAGCTCCTGCTGTCCTTGAGCCACCCCTTGAACCAAATCCATGAATTGATTCATGCGAATCTTCATCTCGGCGAGCTCTGCCTGTAGGCTTTCCATCGCTCTCTATTGATTCCTCCGGGTACCGTATTGGTGAATGCCTGAGTCAGCTATCCTGCTAGTGGGACACCAAACAATATGAGAACACTGCAGCGGTACCTGTTATGCAAGATATGACAATGAATATGTAAATGCAATGCCATGTTTATCAAATCCAAAAGGTATTCTACCCCCTTGATTCCAGTCTCACATCAGGCGAATAGTGCAAGAAGACTGGGTCATGGATAAACTTCTGAGATCAAGATGTAACAAAGGGAAACCAACATACAAATGAGTTCCAGGAAAGGGGCCTTAGCCAAAAGTACATCAAAAGAGGATCCCCACAACAAGCCTGTGGATTATCACTACACAGCAACAAAACAAAAAGTAAAGGGAGGAACATAAACCAGGAATCAGCCTCCTGTATACAACCCATAAGGACTGCTCCTCACTTCATCCAGTATTGCCACCATGTCGGGATGATCTAGAGATTCTGTCAAATGCCGGATAAGCAGATTCCTCTTGTGAATGATCCCATCCAGTTCGTTGATGTGCTCTCTGTAGTAATTCCCATCATCTTCTCTGAATACCTCTTCAAGTCTGGATTTCTTCAAACCTGCCAACACCTTGAGTTCTTCAATCTGTCCTCGAGCCTCATTGAGTTGATCTGTGATGTAGCCATTAGTAGAACGGGCGCACAGAAGCTCATTGTTCTTCCCCTTCAGCAACGTCGTCAATTTCTCTATCTGACCAGTCAGTTCGGCTACTGTCTCTTCCTCCTTTGCCTTCCGAGAAGTTGAAAATGCATCCCATTGTTCCTGCCACCCAGCTAATTTACCATGAGCATCTACTAACTGCTGCTTGACTCGCCTCAACTCAGAACTGGATGATCTCAAGGCTTCGTCTGTCTTCCTGAAGAAGTCCACCTCCACAACAAATTTCCTCTCTGCTTCCTTTTGCATTCTGACGGCTTCCCCCTTCTGATATTCTGCCTCATGGAATTGATGCATACAGTCTTGCAGCTTCTCACTTAACTCTGAGTTCTTGGTTTGAAGTCCCTCCATGGCACTCTTCAACTTGTCGTACTCCTCTCGACTCACCATTGTTGACTGCTCAGGAGTAGGTGGATACAAAGGTTCTTCAATAGGGAACGGCAGACCAAACTCTTCGACTCTTTCTTGAAGCCATTCTTCATACCGAGGGTAAGTTCTACAATCTCCTTTTCCAAGGACGGTTCTTCCTCTCTTGATCACCTTGAGCCAGGCCTCAGCTGCCTTACGGGATACCGTCAAATCAGGCGAAGAATGGAAAAACAGAGATTCTTCCACATCCTTTTCCAAAAGCGGAGTTCTTAAAGCATATCCAAACTGTCTAACCGCTAGAGAAGGATTATAGTTGATTCCTCCTCTTCTTCCTACCAACGGAACATTTGGGAAGTTCCCACAACTATGAATAATATCTGCCCGAAGCAAGCTCCGGTCGGACCACCAAGAAATATCTTCAGCTCTCAACCCCATCAATCTCTTCGACTAACTCAACGAGTCCTTGACATTAACGAACACTCCTGGTTTGGGTAGGTGAGAACTGAACCACTTATTAAACAAAGGCACACAACAATTCAACAATCCCCCTTTTCTATTCTTATTTCTGTGGTGCACTGAATGAAAGAAATCTCCTAGCAAGGTCGGTACTGGATTTCTCAACACGAAGAGGCGTATTGCGTCCATGTCCACAAATTTGGCAACATTAGGGAACAAGACAATCCCATACACACAAAGAGCCAACACAGCATTGAAACCCCTCTGGTTACCGTCTTCCAGCTTCTTCTTTGCTTCTCCCAGTAAGAAACTCAGATGAAAACCACTAACTTCTCCCTTCTGACACATATTGGCCTTCCAGACTGATTCCTCCAAATATGTGGTTGAAGCAACCATGCTGAGATCGGGCAGAAACTCAGAACTGTAGAACAATAACTGTGACCTGATAGGAACTCTGAGAAAACTGGCAATCTCCTCCAGAGTAGGGACCAAAATATAATCTGGGAAAGTGAAACATCTCAGTGGAGGGTCATAGAACTGTAGCAGTGTGAATAGAGCGTCATGTTGATCTTTGGAAAGAACCGTGACGAAACTTAGAATCAGACCGTAATCCTCTCGGAATCCTTCTAGAGAACCAGGATCCATTAACTGCATCAACTGTTGGATGGGCTCCAGACAGACCACCGGAAACTTATAGGCGACAAGTCTCTTTCTGCCAATATCCATCTTAAGAGAACCAGAAAAACTCCGACTGGAATCAAGAAGAAGATTTAAACCCCCTTGAAATGGATAAACATGTGTTAAATGATATGAATGCAAATGATGTGATGAGGTGAATGCAATGCAGTGGCATGTCAATCAGGATTGCTGTATCTGCTTGAACATCTGTCGGGTTACACTGTCTGAAGAGAAAACCACTGAGGAATATAGTATAAGATCAAAGCTCTGCTCCAGAAAACCGGGTTGGTTGGAGGTTAAGGTTTCCTGAATTTAGCCCGCCCCTCACTGGTAGGTTCTAAGAACAGAAGTTCGTCAACTTCAGCCCTTCAGTCGCGAATAATACGTTTACCACTGAAGGTTTGGCGTTATTACGGGATAAAAGACCTCCACTGACTCCCCTCAACAGGACATCCTAAAGCAAGTTCCCAGTCTCGGGGTCCTCGGATTGATCAGCGAGAATGCGCCCACCAGAGCTAACATAATCACGTCTCAGAGGAGAGGCCTCGACTGAGTTCTCGGGAAATGGTCACCAAAGTCGATGATTTCTAAAGGAACATCATGTCGTTACGGAACATCCGTAGGACATAATATATCCAAAAGAAACCTCGTCTGGGTGTGGTTCTTCACGAACGACTTAACGTAGCAACATGCCACGCAAGCCTCATGATCATCCACTCTAAAACCTGTGTGTACACTCAAGCCTGGGTAATGGGCTTATCTCTCGTAGAACATCCCATCCCAACAAACAAACAAAAGCTCCAACAGATACAGCAGATGAATGCAAGCAAGTAAGTAAATAAATGTACAAAAGCATGAACACCCAATGAACCAGAAATCACAAAAGCTAGGAGGGACTCGCTTAGGGAAGATGGACCAGCAAGAGGTCGACTTCTACAGTCCCCAGCAGAGTCGCCAGCTGTCGCAACCTGAAAAAATACAGTGCGCGAAAAAACAACCGGCGAAAGAAAATGACAGAAGAGTCGCCACCGTGCGTTATTCGTCCCAAAGGAGGGAAAGGAAACGCTCGAAGTAAACCTGAAAAAGGAAAGGACAAGACGGGGTCTCGCAACCAAATCTTGGGTTCGGGAGTCGGTTATGCGAAGGGAAGGTATTAGCACCCCTACGCATCCATAGTACTCTACGGGATCCACTTTTGTAGTTCTTGTCTAAAGGGTGTGAGTTTACCTAATGTGTTATTTACTAAAAAGGTTAAGAGAAATGACTCGCGCGGATATCGCATCCACTGCATACGTATCTCATCTGAATATGAGAATCAGAGTCTTCGTAGCTCGGCTGACCTATGGGTTGGGGAGATGTGTGCTCGCTAAGACATCGCGTCTTATGCCTACGTATCTCATCTGGAATGAGAATCAGAGCAAGCCGTAGTTCGGCTAACTACGGGGTTATGGATTGGGTTTTGGACGAACAACGTTACTATGCAATCTACCGGATGCTCGACCTTTGGAGACTTACTCGCCTGTAGTAGAAGGAGATAACATGTTGCTTTGGGTTTTAGGGTTTGTTCGCGTTGTAGGAACGCGCATGCAAAAAGGAAGTCCTAGGCGAAGGAACAGTGCTACCTTAATTGGCATGTAAACGGGAGACTATCCGAAGCCTCGTGTCCTATGGGGAAGCGATCACACCACACAAAACATGTATCTTAAAGTAAAATGCCACCAAGGGGCTCAAACATTGCCTCCTATCGAGGTCTTCCAGCTAAGAAAGCGATAAAGTACGAGAAAGGGAAAAAATTACCACACGGATAAAGATCCGAAGTTACAGCAATTAAAGGATTAGCAACCCTGAGATCTCTCCAGCTGAGGCCATCAAAGAAAATCAGTCAATACGAGTAATCAGAATAAACCCCGAATGGTATCCCTGCAAGAGTGCGTGAGTCCTCACAAAACTCGACAAAAAAGGGTTAGGCAAACAGGATGAAATCAAAAGAAAACAATGCCATGGCAACACAAGACAGATGAGAACAAAACAGAACGAAAAGGGTGAATGCTGTCATATTCGCGATTGCATCGCCTAGCGAAAGCTTAGCGAAGCTTCGCTGCGTGCTCGCCTAGCGAAGCGGCTAGCGAGCGCCTGCAGGTTTTGGATTTCTCACTGATAACAGTACGATTTTAAGGATTCCAAACCCTATGGAATTCATCTCAGAAACGAAATTATTAAACATTCAAGACGTTATTCACATATTCATACACAAATATAAACCCGTGGGCAAAACCTGATGTTACCTCATACATTCATAGTATTCAAATTCAAGGCATAAAGTAAGAGGAACAGAGGCATACCTGAGGAGAGACCGATTGGAATTGAACGACACTGCTGGATTTGCAAAGCTCTGTTAGGGTTTGCGTGGGGCAGGGGCGAAAGAGCGTGTGAATCGGAGTGAACTTCTCAGAGCTGCCTGAAGATTGCTGCAGAGTAGTTCCTATGTCTCCTTCTCTCAAAATCTTTCTCTAGTGAATCTTCCAGTGTAACTCCAAGTGTGTTTTCCTCTACTGAAACTTCAGTATTTATAGACTGATTTCGTGGGTAGTGGGCTCAAATGAGGGCAACTCAAGCCCAAAATCTTTCTGATATTTTCTGAAATTCACGCCCTTCGCCTAGCGAAGGATCTACTCGCCTAGCGAGCATGACAGTGCTCTTCGCTAGGCGAAGCATCTGCTCGCCTAGCGAGCATGACAGCTCAGCAGCAGATTCTTGCTTCTTCCAGCCTGGCGATTTGCACGGTGAATAGGCCCCATCTGGCCCTGTTGGTAGTACCTCGAGTCTTTTCCCTGTGTTGACTGATCGTCTAAGTAGAACCCACAAAGTGTCTTGGATGATGTCCGAGCTTCTTGGAGCTAATTCCGATTGACATGATGCAATGTGGTATGAAATGCTAAATGACCTAAAAAGTGAATGCATGAATGAGGAGGGCAAATTTTGGGGTGTTACACAACGGAGAGGTAACTCACTGGGGACCAAGGTCACGACAGGGAGCAGACAGGAAGGAACACCAAGGATACCGGGTTGTAGGCATGAAACAGGTGACCGACCAAAACGTGAATTGGTTTGTGTTCCAAAACACTCATCATCCTGAAGAGGGCTAGAAAAGCGATCTTGTTAAAGGATGGACATTCGATTCCGCAAGGAATACGAATCTTACTCAGTTGGGGAAACAAGCAAAGGGTTCAACCAAAGAGCGCATGAGATATATCATCTATAGCCGTCAAAACGTAGATAATATACTCGCATGGAAGATTATCCTAACCGGGTTGTAGGTTGTTAAAGGATAGATCGACCGAAAAAAGAAAGGCATCGGGATACCGAGACTAGGTATGCAAAGATGACCAATCAAAAGGGGAAACCACAAACATTACCGGCAAACGGTGAATGAAAGAAGACCCACTGAGGATAAAATTGCTTACTTGGAGCAATTATCCACAAGGAAGGGGAAGACCCGCTGGGGATAAGATTGCTTAATCAAAGCAAACATCCAAAAGGAGAAAGGGAATATCAATACCAAAACGGGATAATGATAACCACAAAGAGGGGATTACATCTACCGGTTAGTAGGTAGAAAACCACAAAGATAGGACTTACAACTGCTGGTTTGTAGGCAGAGGCCACAAATTCCGCTGAGGATAAGATGAATGAGTGCCGGTTAGTGAGCAACTATTCATTTATACCACAGGGAAGCACAAGAGACAGCCAGTAGGAAGCCAATTTAGGATCGATCCAAAAAGGCAAACTGAATCAAGACTCATCCTAATGAGGACAGAACTCAATAGGGAAAACCCATCCCGTTACGTGTGTTGGGAGGGAACGGAAACAACCGTCATTCACGAGGATATAACTCAGTGGGGAACTGCAGAAGAAAATGACAGACACTTTCTGCTTAAGGGGTCGACTCTATATGGAGAGATCAGACACACCCACATCTGCTCGGGGAGGATCTACTGGGGAGATCTGTATCACCAATAGCAGGAGACAACCATCAACAGATACATGGCAAAAGATGCAACATTAGTATCTGAATGTTATGCTTATGCATGTATGCATTATGCATGAGGAATGTATGATGAATGCTGACAAACAGACATGTCTAACACACATAGGTCCAGGAATCAACCATCCGGTACTACTCTTCCAGAGGGAAGGCCAAAATCACCAGAGCAAAGAAAACCTGCTGGAGACTAGGACATCAGGGAACAACATCATCCTGCAGGGGAGAAAAGCCACAAGAGGCTGCCGGAGGGATCATCAATCACGACCGGAGAACCGAGTTCAATATACATTGGCAGGCACTGCCACAACAACAAACTCATGCTGAAGATCAGAGATACCAAGAAGCAACCAGATCTCTGATGAAGATAGACAGGCATTGATAAAGCTCATCATGCCAACAACTCTGCTGAGGAATATTTCCGAGGGAATGCCGGATTACTGGGATGTTAATCCACCAAGTACCGAATCTTCCAAAGACAAGCACTCATGCCGGGGAGAGGAGAAGACTGCTCTGCTGGAGAGACGAAAGTTGAAGTCTTCAATAAACACTCTGCTTGGGAACTGGCCCACAAAAGGGTTCCCAACAGCAAACTTTGCTGGGAATGCCCCACAATAGGGCTCAAACAGCACTCTACTGGGGATGCACCTCAATAGGGCTAACAGGGACCTGGAGGAGAAATGCTGCACTGCCGGGGACATGAAGATGAACAACTTCAACCAACACTGCACTGAGCAACCTTGCTGAGGAGAAACCATAAGAGGTTCTACAGGAAAGAGATACAATTATGCTCGAGATACGAACAAATGTCTTACCTGTTGGTAATCATACCACCCT
Source organism: Lathyrus oleraceus (assembly GCF_024323335.1). Taxonomy (NCBI): domain Eukaryota; kingdom Viridiplantae; phylum Streptophyta; class Magnoliopsida; order Fabales; family Fabaceae; genus Lathyrus; species Lathyrus oleraceus. The sequence continues at coordinate 48,665,709 of NC_066580.1, read as the reverse complement.
TGGGAGAGCACTGCGGATCTCCTAAGTATCCTTCCATCATTGTGAACGTTCACTTTGTTTAAGAACAATTTTGTGAAAAATTTGTTTACTTTGAAAACAATGATACTTTATCAATTAAAACATGCAAAACATTTGTTGAGTTGAAACAAATAAGAGTGCAAATAATTGGATAAAAGCTCAAGTTGATGTGATGGAATGGTAGTCTGCAAATGGCAGGACTCCATAGATCTGTACAAGTTTGAAATCGGTGATATATATTGGAGAGGGCTGCATTGAACATAATGACCTCTTCTCTACCAATTCCGAATTTCGATGTATCCGAAGCTTCAGTCGACGACGAATCGAGAATTCCTGGCGGATGACAGATGTAGAACACAGTCTTGTCAGGATGCAGTTACTTGCCAAATCCCTAATTTTTGCCTAGATTGCCCCAGTGTGAGGTACTCAATCTAGCGGGATGCAAATTCTTTTTTCTTTTCAATGTCTCTAACTTTTGCCTGGATCGCCCTTTCGGGTTTTCAATCCACCGAGACGCTCTTTTTTGCCTAAGCCGCCCTTTGGGGTGTTCGACTTAGCGAACTATTTTGCTTTTTTTTAGGCGAAGTATTTCTTGACTGCATCGGAATTCACAGGACGAGTGAAATTCTCCATCCATTGTTGTAAGTGTCAAAGCACCGCCTGAAAAGGCTCTCTTGACAACGTATGGACATTCATAGTTTGGGGTTCACTTGCCCCTAGAATTGGGCACGAAAGACAAGACTTTCTCGAGCACGAGGTCACCTTCTCAGAACACACGAGGCTTGACCTTCTTATCGAATGTTTTCTTCATCCTCAGTTGATATAACTAACCATGATGCATGGCAGTTAATCTCTTCTTTTCGATCAGATTCATTTGGTCGTAACGACTCTGAATCCATTCAGCATCAGTCAACTTGGGACTTTGAGGGTGCTATTTTTCTTTTGTTTCTTTCCTTCTTTTTCTTTCTTTTGATTTGGAAAAAATTTCTTTGATTTCTTTGATTTTTATTTTGCACCCTCCTCTTTTTTTTTTTTTTGAATGCCCCAGTTGGCTGTTCTGCTGATTCTCGAGATGCAGCTGAGTGATCTTCTTTTCTTGCTCAAGAAGTCGGGAAATCTCATCAGGAATCCCTTCATCATCATCTTCTTCCGCTTCGAATATAGGGAATTCAAAATTTGGGAGATGGCGTTGGATCATTATGTTCAATGGGTTTAAGAATCAACCTGCATAATGATTTTGATATGAAAAGCTTTTTTTGAAAACAAACAAGGCAACCATTATGCAGATGAAAAGATTGCTTTTATTCTTGTTTTTAGGGTTTTTTGTGATCACCAATTTCATGCAAAAAGCGAAAAGGGAAAACAAATGGAAAAACAAACGTTTTAACATGCTTTTATTTGAATGAAAATATCATTGCTCAAATGTTGCCAACAATGTCATCACTTCTCCTTTTGGCATGGGAGAAGGGTTTTTAAACAAAGTGATTATTACTCTGACTTATGAACAACTGTAGGAATGGCCACAGTGACCCAATTGTGATAGATCCCACCAGGGATGACAAATGTCAGAATCCTTTGCCTCAGCAGCTTCTGCTTTTGAACAAACCTCTTCGTTGAAGACCTCAGAAGACAAGTCAACGCCAGCCCGGGACTTGTTATATTTACGCTTGATTAACATGGGGACCTAAATCCTCAAAGCTCAGAATACCTGATCTTATAAGGTCCTGCGCCTTATTCTTCAACTGAAAGCAACTATCCACATCATGACCAGGAGCACCCGAATGATACACACAATGCTGATCAGGCTTATACCACCACCGAGGGTTGACGGGTATAGCCGGTGGGTCTCTGGGAGTAATCAAGTTCCGCTCTATCAAAGAGGGATACAGCTCTGCGTATGACATAGGAATCAGATCAAAGATAATCTTCTTCCTCTCATTACTTGTACTGGCTTGATTACCATTGTGAGGCTGGTAAGCCTGCTGTTGAGGACGATGTTGTTGATGCTGATATTGCTGAGTTGGTCTTCTCTGCTGTTGTTGAGTTGCTGGAATAGTCACAGCGGCAACCTGCCGATATTGTCCTCTGTTCACATTCCTCCGACGATGCACAACATTTGTTTCACTCTCTCCCCTTTTGGGTGCCCCAGAGAATGGCTTCTTAGAACTCGAAGAGCTTGAAGAGCCAGGATCTTGAATCTTTCCTGCTTTAATGAGACTCTCAGTCCTCTCCCCACAGACAACAACATCGGAAAAGCTACCAAATGGGCAACTCCCCATGCGGTCCATGAACACACCCTGCAGGGTTCCAATGAACATATCAGTCAGCTCTCTCTCCAACATCGGAGGTTGCACTCTTGCAGCTAACTCACGCCATCTCTAGGCATACTCTTTGAAGCTTTCACCAGTCTTCTGACACAAGCTCTGTAACTGAGTTCGGCTCGGAGCCAAATCCATGTTATGCTTGTATTGCCTCAGAATGGCTTCACCCAGATCTTTCCAGCTTCTCACAGATTCCTTCTTCAGATCCATGTACCAGTCCAAAGACGCTCCAGACAAACTGTCTTGGAAAAAGTACATCCACATCTTCTCATCGTCAGTGTATGCGGAGATCTTCCTGTAATAAGCCTGTACATGAGTGCGAGGACAAGAAGTGCCATTATATTTGTCAAAAGATGGCGCCTTGAACTTGTAAGGGATCCTCAACCCTTCCCCCAGACCCATGTCAGTCACATCGAAGCCCAAAGAATTCTGACACTCCATGGCACGGATTTTCTCAGCAAGGGCATCAACTTTTCTATCCCTCTCTCTAGTTCTCACAACTTCATCATCCTCACTGAGGAGAGTGAACATATCCTCCTGCCGGTCAACCAACGGAGCAGGATGGCGAATAGGAGCACGGGTTGCTCTGATATTAGCAGTCTCTGGAGCAAGAGGTTGTCCATTGATTCTGATACCCCTCAGTTCATCACTCACAGCGTAGTCATTGACGGGGATGTTAGCATCAACAGTGTCATTAACAAGGACCCCCCCCCCCCTGGTGAAGCACGGTTGGACGGCGAAATCATAACTTCTTGTCTCTGGGCTAAGGCACGCAACTCCTCTTGCCCCTGAACAATCCCTTGCATCATGTTCATGAATTAGGCCATGTTTGCCCTCATCTCAGCCAATTCTGCTTGAACCTGGTCCATATTCCTCTGATGATTCAATCTGGTTGAGTAACGATGCGGTCTCTGATCAGCTATCCTGCCTTGGACAGGAACCAGAGTGAGAAGTCTCTCCCAAGCATGTCTGTAATGCAAGGATGATATGTGCATGATATGCGTATGATACGGATACTATATTTTATCATGAATGATCCTGATAAAGGATATGCACATGCGGGTTAACTTTTTCTTTTTCATGCATTATTATTATTTTTTTTGAAAATAAACATGCTATGATGCAGATGATGCGAACATGACTGGCATGCTGTGCATCACAAGGCACAGGATCAGAGCTTCGGCTTGAACTCGGAACCTCAATTCATCTGAAACCCAAAGTCATCTGAGGAACTGTCATCTGAAGAACCAACAGTCACCAACAGGACCACAAGTCACCAACAAGTCACCAACTGTACCTGTAATACTGATCATTCCCTCCCCACTCACGGGTGTCATCTAGGCCAGGGTAAGGTCGAAAGAAACGCAGGATAAACAACCCTTTCAAGAATATCATCCTGTGCACACCCGATGTATGCACCGATAATACCCCATCAGAGTCTGAACTGCTCGTGATATCAATGTTCCACTAAGTGGCGCATACCACCCGCTTCCCATGAATCACTCTATTCCTAGGTTTCCTATATTTCACTCATAGCCTGGGTATTGGGCCTTTTACCTCATGTAACTCCCACCCCCACAGAACAGCACAGCCAGCACAGATGAATATGAATGGATGCAAACATTAATGCAAACAATAAATGCAGACAATAAATAAATGAATGCAATAAATAACAGCAAACAGCAACCAAAACCCTAACCTAGAGAACGCTAGGAGAGACTCGCTTAGGGAAGATGGACCAGCAAGAGGTCAACTTCTTCTAGCCGGATTATCCCCAGCAGAGTCGCCAGCTGTCGCATTACGCGAAAAATCGGCGGGAAAACAAAACAACAGAGCCGCCACCGTGCGTTATTTATCCCAAAGGAGGGAAAGGAAACGCTCGAAGTAAACTTGGAAAAGACATGGTCTCGCGACCAAAGAGAATGGGATCGGGAGTCGGTTATGCGAAGGGAAGATATTAGCACCCCTACGCATCCGTCGTACTCGATGGGATCCACGCACAAAAGGAAGGAATATGGTTGCTAAAAAACTGCTCACAAACACAAACACTGGCTGAAAGAGACACAAGAAAACAAAAGAAACTGACTCGGCAGGATATCGCATCCTGGGCCTACGTAGTCTATCAGGCATAGACATCAGAGTCGACGTAGTTCGGACTAGGGGAAAACGTGCTCGCTAGGATGTCGCATCCTATGCATACGTATCTTCTCGGACTAAGAAGAATCAGAGCACTCGTAGCTCGGCTAACGCACGCCAAACAAAACACGAACAGGAAACCGACTGCCAATCGCTGGACTTATGTCAGACTCCACACAAAACAGGCAAACATGGAAACCGAATGCCAATCGCTGGACTTACATCAGACTCCGAACCAAACACACACCCACTGGAAACCAAATGCCAATCGCTGGACTTACATCGGACGCCAAGCACACAACAATAGGATACGGAATGCCAATCGCTGGGCTTACATCCATCTCCTAACACACACAAGAGACAAAAGCAAAAAAGGGCGCCCGGAGAGATCAGCTCATCTCCTGCCTACGTACCTCATCTGGTATGAGGATCAGGGCGACGTAGTTCCCCTACGCAGGGACAAAGGACTAGCCTAACCAGAAGACAAAGGGAGACACTACTAGGGAGACTACGACTCGAGCCTAGCAGTTATAATGCATATCATCCCTAAGTTAAGGTTGCTATCTAACTTGCACAGGGAGCAAGCTATCCTAAGCAGCATAAACAGTCATACAAAAGCACAAAGCAAGCACACGCACTATATACAAACAGAGGGGCTCAAACAAGGCTAGGCTTTAGTCAAGGGGTCATGTCAACCTCGACAAACAAGCCACTGTATCAGGGTGATGTTAGCTCTTAACCCTAACATTGAGAGTTAGGGTGAAGCAGATGAAATAGGAAGTGAGGGGTGTGCCTCACAGCTCTTATCCCTGGCCTGGGAGAGCTTTTAGACAGATGAAAGTGTGGGTTCAGAAAGTTGGAACCCTTCTACACTTATGACTGACTCAACATAGATCTTGGGTTAATATCCATAATGCATCAACACAAGGTGTGTGAGCAAAGGGATGACTCAACTGAATAGCAGGAGATGGATTGCACATCTCTTTTATCTGCCAATTGCCTCATAGAGGTCTTTGATATGTACAGGGGATAAAGATAAACAAACACAAGCATTGCCTCTTAAGGAGGACTTCAGACAGGTGCCTGCCCAAGTAACAGGACAGGTCTTCCAGACTACATGAAGTCAGAGAAATTATACCTCAATGCTTAAGCTATCAAGCAAAGCAAAAGCAAGTTCACAATGAACTATAGCAACTAAGGTACCTGAAAACAATCCAACTCAGTCAGTACACAACTCAACGAAGTCAAACAGTTAAGAACCAATGGTCAACAGACAAGGTCAAACAAGCAAAGCAACATTGCACAAGGCACAAGCTCAACTCAAATGAGCTAAAAGCAACCTACAAAACAAGTCATGGTTAGTCAAGATAAGCCAAATAGTCAACTCAAGCAATGTGAATCAATTCCCTCATAGCCATATGCTTCTTAACCTGCAAACCAAGCTCAAACATGAGAAGCAAACCACTAGGACAAGGCCTAGGGTCAAAGAGGGAGAAATAATTCAAAACAGAACATGAAAATTGCCAAGAATCAAGCTTAATCAATTAAGAACAATGTCCAAGTGGTCCCATGCCAATAGCATCAATCAATTTCATTTCATAAAGCAAATAGGCAAAGCATGCAAGTTGAAAGCTCATTGAAGCAAACAGAATGAACCAATCCACATCAACTCAAAAATGGTTCAATAAATCTCAAGAAAAATCATGGCTAAACAGCACACATCACATGATCAACACACCAAATTTCAAGGCATTTGGACAAGTATAGGCAAGGCAATTAAATTCATCAAGGCAAGGTATGCACAAACAAGATCAAACAAGGCACAATTGGATGCATCAAGTTCAAACAAGCCTAAAACAGAATCCATACATGATAAATGTCCCAAACCAAAGCCATGATAAACTTCAAAGTGTCTAAAATACATGTGCAAAATTTCAGGTTCATATGATAAACATCAAGCATTTCACAAATCTTCTAAGTTCATGACTCTTCAAAAGTCCAAACATGACCAATCAGCAAAGAAAATCTCAAACAAATTGGAAATGCACTCAAAAGTTCCATAAATATTCATGATCTGACCTAACATCCAGAAGAAACATCATGCAAAAATTCAGATCATTTGGCATTTATTTGGCATGGTAACTAAAATCAGCAAATCAAGCAAGCAAAGGTGTGACACACATTGTCACACCTACCTTAAACAGATCATATCTCATCAACCAGGAATGGGAAAAATGCAAACTCTATACCAAAATGACCATTAGGATGTCTATTTTAAGCATGAAAAATTTTAAGAGTGTTGGATAAAATCTCATCATTTCACAATCAAAATGGCAAGGCATGTCAAGAAAACACATGTATGAACATTCTCTAAGCAAAATAAAAATCCAGGCGTGCACAATTTCTGGAAAAATCATCAAAAAATAGTAGACATCATGATGAACATTATGCAAAAAACCTCATCTCATTTGGACAATCCATCAATGAGTTATGAATTTTGGAATGAATGAAAAAAAATAAAAAACACATAGGAAGCATAGCATGAACATGGAAGCATAAAGTGAAAAATTGCCAAAGGCCAAATGTGAAATTGCCGGAGCCAAGAATCGATCTGAGGGAACATTTGAATTTGGCGCTACTTAAGTGAAACGCTGCGTTTCACTTAAGTCTACATGGCACTGTGAAACGCGCTGCACCAATCATTCTGCCACGGTGTGTACAAGTGGACCAATACATGGCTAAAAACAAGAAAACACATGCAGCACGCGTAAAAGAAGATCAAACTCAATTCTGGAGATGAAAACCCTAGACCTTCATCGTGTTCTTCATCATTTTTCCAGGTTATGAACATTTGTTCCAGAAATCAACAATGAATACATCATCACACTCGTCTTTCCAAGCACATCAACAATCTAAGCTCATTTTAACCTAATTTTCATTATCATGCACGGATCGATCAGAATAAGTTTCACTCATCAATCTTAAAATCACAATAACTTTCTTATTTCTCCATGAAATTCAATGCTACAAAGCTCAATATACTCTACAATCAAAGATCTACCAAAAGCATGTGATAATTGCATGAATTGTGAGATTCGATTCCTGACCTGAATTGAAGTGCAGAAGTGGATTCGTGACTTTCAAGCCTTGCAAGGTAGAAACAGATGTTCTTCAACTCTTGGATGAATGAATGGATGAAGATTTGAGTGTTAATCTTGCACGATTCTTGCATAAAAGCCAACTGCCATTGATGATGCAAAGCTCCAACAGTCTCCAATTTGCACGACAACTCATGGATCTTGCTTCCAAAGTCTTCAATTACACTTGTGGATGATGAATCAATGAAGAACAATGCAAGGTTTGTGCAAAGTTTTGCAGAAAAGTTGAGAGAAAAAGTTTGTGAGATTTTGCAATTGGATCTAGATCTGAACCAAATGAAAATGTTAAGCACGAATTCTGTTTTGATTATCCTTATATATGATGGATTAATGAAGTTACTAATCACAATTAACCAAATGCAATAGTAATTAGGGAAATGAAGGTGTAATGGCCAATTTGCAATTCACCTTGCATGCATGAAAATGAGTGCTACAGTACACGAGTTTGTGCTTAATTCACCTCAAAAATCCATTTGGAGCCAAATGCCAATGATACCATGTGTGGAAAATGCTTAATTTTTGAATTGGACTTTTTCCCTCCAAAATTCAAATGCAATTCAAATGAAAATGCCAAAATTTTGTGATGAGAATTGATGAATTGTGATACATGATTTGGATAGAGCATATCAAAACAAGAATGTTGCAAAAAATCCCACTCCATTTGACCTTGTGGTGTGAAAGTTATCCCCTTTTGAACTTCAAATTTTCTTAGCAAAGATTGATCCATAACTTTTCAACCATACATGAGAAATTCATGTTCTTGGACTTTTTGAAAATGGGAGAACAAGATCTTAAACTTTCATGTTGTACAAAATTTCATTTGAAGCTTTCTTGATGATGTAAACTTGAGGAGAAAACCTTTCCATTTTTGGCAATTTGAAATTACAGGTCACTTACTATTTTTGGAAACTTTTCATCTGACCTCAAATTCTTCATTGTTGATGTTTGAAATGTCAAATGAGACTTGTATGGACATGAATGAGGCCTCTCTAACCATCTCCCACCTTCAAATCCATGATTTCATGCACAGTTGACTTTGGTTGACTTTCTAGGGTTTCAGATGAATTGTGCAATGACTGTTGAGCTTTGAGCCTTCAATCTTTGGCCAAACCACTTCAAAATGATCCTTGAATCATATGAACTCATTAAACCAACCCTAGGGCTTTGCTTCAATAAGAAATGCACTTGCTTGCTTGCACAACTGGATCTCCTGACCAGTCTTGACTGACGACTTGCACTTGGGCAATGGACAATGCAATGCTATGCAGTGGACAATGTAATGTTAATGACTTAAGAATGAAAATGAATGTACAAAATGGGAGGTGCAAATTTGAGGTGCTACACACTAATATTTTCACAAATACCAACCTACCATACAACACTTGTAAAAAGGCCTCCCTTAGAGTACTAAAGATGTTTTGGGTGCTTAAAACCTTCCCATTGCATAACCAACCCCCTTACCCAGATCTTTGACATTTTTATTAGTTTTTGATTTGATACAACTTCTCGGTTTTTGTTCGTTTTCTAACCTTTCCTTTGGATAAATAGAAGTGCGTTGGCGACTCGAATTGTATGATTTACTTTTGATTTAGTCAATAAATCTAAAGGTAACGAATACCCCGCTACAACTATGATGAAACCTTTTCACCAGTTGCAATGCTTAAATCTGTTCGAATTTTACTTGCTATCGCTGCATATCATGATTATGAAATATGGCAGATGGATGTCAAAACTGCTTTCCTTAATGGGAATCTTCTTGAGGATGTGTACATGACACAGCCTGAAGGATTTGACATACCAGAAGAAGCCCAAAAGATATGTAAGTTACAACGATCAATATATGGATTAAAGCAAGCTTCCAGAAGCTAGAATCTTCGTTTTGATGAAACAATAAAATAATTTGGATTCATCAAGAACGAAGATAAGCCTTGTGTCTACAAGAAGGTTAGTGGGAGCATGATCGTTTTCCTGGTACTATATGTAGATGACATATTACTCATTGGAAACGATGTCCATACCCTACAACAAGTAAAGTCTTGGTTGGGGAAATGCTTTTCTATGAAGTACATAGGTGAAGCAGCCTATATATTAGGAATCAAAATCTATAGAGATAGATCACAAAAACTGCTTGGTCTAAGTCAGAGTACATACATAGACAAAGTGCTGAGACACTTAAATATGCATGATTCCAAGAAAGGGTTCATACCTATGCAAGATGGCATGTGTCTATCAAAAACACAATCCTCTTCAACTAAGGAAGAAAGGGATCACATGAATAAGATTCCATATGCATTTGCAATAGGATCTATCATGTATGCCATGTTATGTACTCGACCAGATGTCTCGTATGCTTTTAATGCAACGAGTAGGTACCAATCTGACCCTGGTGATGCTCATTGGGTAGCTGTCAAGAATATCCTTAAGTATTTGAGAAGGACTAAGGACTCATTCTTGATATATGGAGATCAGGAAGAGTTGGATGTAATTGGATACACCGATGCTAGTTTCCAGACAGATAAGGATGACTTTAGATCGCAATCTGGTTATGTGTTTTTCTTAAACGGTGGCGCTGTGAGCTGGAAAAGTTCAAAGCAAGACACAGTTGTTGATTCTACAACCGAGGCCGAGTATATTGTTGCCTCAAGTGCAACAAAGGAAGTTGTTTGGATCAAAAAGTTCATTAGTGAACTTAGCATAGTTCCTAGCATTGTGGATCCCATTGGTCTCTATTGTGATAACAATGGTACCATCGCACAAGCTAAGGAGCCTAGATCTCACCAACGATCCAAACACATACTTAGGCGTTATCACCTCATTAGAGAGATAATAGATAGAGGAGATGTGAAAATATGCAGAGTACCTACACTTGACAATATTGCTGACCCACTGACAAAGCCTCTTGCGCAGCAGAAGCATGATGGCCATACTAGATCTATGGGCATTAGGGGTATGCCTGATTGGCTCTAGTGCTAGTGGGAGATTGTTGGTGTAAGCCCTAGGGGACAATACTTTTGGTACTTGTATCGAATTATTTATTAATAATAAAAGGCTTTTTCTTTATTATGTTTGTCTAATAAAGTCCCTAGAATAGATAGTCCGTTTAATGTATCAAGTGTGACTTAATCATGAGATCACATTAAACATAAGGACACTATTCTTAAAGTATCCATAGTCGAGCTTTATTGTGAAGTGGGATAAAATTAAAGCATTAAGACTATTATGTATATAGACTGATGATCACATCTCATGGATCATGGATAAGGAGTTATCAAATCTTAAACATAGGTATGAATATTAAGAGTAATATATATACTGGATTGACCCGCTATGAGAATACTATATAGAATGTTATGCAAAGTGTCATAAGTTATTCTCATGGTGATAATGGTGTATACACCCCTTCGACCTGAAACCACTATGGACCCTAGATGTAGAGTCGAGTGCCTTATTGTTGATCAAACATTATCCGTAACTGGATGACCATAAAGACAGTTGATGGGTACTCCACGAAGCATGCTAAGGGACATGAGTGACCTAGATGGAATTTGCCCATCCTTCGTAACAGGATAAATGTCTATGGGCCCGATATTGAACTAGACAAGGATGACACGGTCTATGCCTTATTTTCAATATAGACATAAGGGCAAAAGGGTAATTGTACACATAAGTATTATCACAAAAGGATTTGTCAGATCACATGACATTTTCGTGTCTTGGGTAGCAGTGATGTGTTGCTAGATACCGCTCACTGTTTATTATGTTAAATACGTGATTTAATATAATTGTCAATGCCGCGAAAACCTACAGGGTCACACACAAAAGGACGGATTGATGAGAGATTGAGTAACTAAGGAATACCGTAATGTACGGTGCCCTTATGTGAATTGTAGAACATCGTAAGGTACGGTGTACTTAAGTAGAATACGAAATATGGTAAGGTACCACGCGCTTAAGTGATTTTGGCATATTATAAGATATGGGCCACATACACTTGAGTGGGATTTTTAGCTTGCAGCCCACACAAGTGGTTCTATAAATAGAACCCTTGTGTAGAAGCATTTGTGCAGTTGCAATCTCGTTTCTCTCTCTCTCTCTCTCACTCAAATCCTTCATTCGTAGCAGCTAGCACTGAGATTGAAGGAATCCGTTCGTGTGGACTGAGTAGAGGCGTTGTCATCGTTCAATGTTCGTGATCGCTCCGTAGATCTGCATCAAAGGTTTCGATCGACACAAGAGGTAACGATTCTATAACTGATCATGCCCATTCGTAAGGATCACTAAAGGAGAATTTTTTTTTAAATTCCACTGCGTTTTGGATCGCTCTTCTCCTTCACGTACTTCTTACTGGACGACGCTTCATCGTTAGACAGACGTCCTTCACAGACTCCCTCTTCTAACCTCGTCCCCATATTTACCATTTCGGTAAAGTCACTATGGGCACTAGAAATCATTCGTTCGTAATAAAACGAACTCAGGATCTTTAGGAAAATCTTCGTCATCTCCTTCTCTTCCAATGGAGGATTAATCTGAGCAGCAAGTTCCCTCCATCTTTGAGCATACTCTTTAAATGTCTCTTTATCCTTCTGAGACATAGACCTCATCTGGTCTCTATCAGGCGCCATATCCACATTATACTTGTACTGCTTAACAAAATCTTCACCCAAATCGTTGAAAGTACGAACACTTGCACTGTCTAGCCCTATATACCATCTCAGAGCAGCACCAGTCAAACTGTCTTGAAAGTAATGAATCAGCAACTGATTATTATCAGTTTGAGTCGATATCTTTCTGGTGTACATAACAATGTGACTAAGTGGACAAGTATTTCCCTTATACTTTTCAAAGTCAGGGACTTTGAACTTCATCGGGATCTTCACGTTCAGTACCAAGCAGATTTCAGCATCACTTTTACCGAACATGTCTTTTCCTCTCAACGTCTTCAACTCCTTGCGCAGCTCAAGGAACTGACCATTCATTTCGTCCATTTTCTAATAAACATATGGGCCCTCAGATCGCTCAAAATGGTAAATGATATCTTCAACACGAGGTAAGGTATGAATCACTAGAGGTGGCACAGACATGACCAGGCCAAATGTCGGCATAGAAAAAAGGTAGGCGCAAACCCTTTAGGCATGAAATTTGGTGGCATTCCCCACGGGAATCCAGCAGGCATAGATGGACCGGATTGAGTAGCAGCAACAGGAACGGTCGAGGTAGCTACCTCGGAGATGACAGTCCTCTTGGGAGGAGTTGCGGGAGTTGGTGAACACTGATTTTGCGTAGTAACATTAGACTGAAGGAGAATTGCGACCCAAAGCGCAGCGGAAATTAAAATTTTCTCCTTTAGAGATCCTTACGAATGGTCATGATCAGTGATAGAATATTTACCTCTTGTGACGGTTGAAACCTTTGGTGCAGATCTCTTGTGACAATCAAAACCTTTGATGCAAATCCACGAAGCGATCACGAACGTTGAACGATGACAACGTCTCTACTCAGTCCACACGAACGGATTCCTTCAATCTCAGTGCTAGCTGGTACGAATGAAGGCTTTGAGTGAGAGAGAGAGAGAGAGAGAGAGAAAAACGAAAATAATGCAACCGCAACCAATGCTTCTGCACAAGGGTTCTATTTATAGAACCACTTGTGTGGGCTTCAAGCTAAAAGGCCCACTTAAGTGTATTTTGGCCCATATCTTATAATATGCCCAAAATCACTTAAGCCCATGGTACCTTACCATATTTCGTATTCTACTCAAGTACACCGTACCTTACGATGTTCTATAATTCACTTAAGGGCACCGTACCTTACGGTATTCCTTAGTTACCCTATCTCTCATCAATCCGTCCTTTGTGTGTGACCCTGTAGGTTTTCGTGACGTTGGCAATTATATTAAATCACGTATTTAACATAATAAACAGTGAGCGGTATCTAGCAACACATCACTGCTACCCAAGACACGAAAATGACATGTGATTTGACAAAACCATCTGTGATAATAATTATGTGTATAATTACCCTTTTGCCCTTATGTCTATATTGAACACAAGGTATAGACCGTGTCATCCTTGTCCAGTTCAATATTGGGCCCGTAGACATTTATCCTGTTATGCAGGATGGGCAAATTCCATCTAGGTCACTCATGTCCCTCAGCATGCTTCGTGGAGTACCCATCAACTGTCTTTATGGTTATCCAGTTACGGACAACGTTGGATCAGCAATAAAGCACTCGACTCTACACCTAGGATCCATAGTGGTTTCAGGTCGAAGAGTGGAATACACTATTATCACCATGAGAATAACTTATGACACTTTGCATAACGTTCTATATAGTATTCTCATAGCGGGTCAATCCGGTATAAATATTACTCTTAATATTCATACCTATGTTTAAGACTTGATAACTCTTTATCCATGATCCATGAGATGTGATCATCAGTCTACAAACATAATAGTCTTAATGCTTTAATGTTATCCCACTTCACACTAAAGCTCGACTACGGATACTTTAAGAATAGTGCCCTTATGTTTAATGTGTTCTCACGATTAAGTCACACTTAATACATTAAACGGACTATCTATTCCAGGGACTTTATTAATCAATCATAATAAAGAAAAAGCCTTTTATTAATTCGATACAAGTACCAAAAGGTATTGGCCTCTAGGGCTTACACCAACAATCTCCCACTAGCACTAGAGCCAATCAGGCATACCCCTTATGCCCATTGATCTAGTATGGCCATCATGTTTCTGCTGCGCAAGAGGCTTTGTCAGTGGGTCAGCTATATTGTCAAGTGTAGGTACTTTACATATTTTCACACAACGCCTAAGTATGTATTTGGATCGTTGGTGAGATCTAGGCTCCTTAGCTTGTGCGATAACACCATTGTTATCATAATAGAGACCAATGGGATCCACAATGCTAGGGACTATGCCAAGTTTATTGATCCAAACAACTTCCTTTGCTGCACTTAAGGCAGCAATATACTCGTCCTCAGTAGTAGAATCAGCAACTGTATCTTGCTTTGATCTTTTCAAGCTCACAGTGCCACCATTTAAGCAAAACACATAACCATTGGAATCATTCATATTAAAGCGCCTCAGCACCTTGTCTATGTCCTCTGACTTAGGCCAAGCATTTTATGATCTATCTCTATAGATTCTGATTCCTAATATATAGGCTGCTTCACCTAGGTCCTTCGTAGAAAAGAATTTCCCCACCCAAGACTTTACTTGTTGCAGGGTAGGGATATCGTTTCCAATAAGTAATATGTCATCTACATATAATACCAGGAATACGATCATGCTCCCACTAACCTTCTTGTAGACACAAGGCTCATCTTCGTTCTTAATGAATCCATATTATTTTGCTGTTTCATCAAAACGAAGATTCCATGAGTAGGTCACAGACTCATCTTGATCCATGAGTAATACATCACCTTGATCCATATATCTCAGGTAGGTGACGTATCCTGCCTGGCCTACGTTGGTCTTGTTCTACTTGAGCAGGTTGGTCTTACACAACTACTTGTGTTTCCTGCTCTAATTCCTCCATAGGTGTATCAATGCCTTGTGATTCTTGAATTTCTTCAAGCTCTACTTTCCTCCCACTGATTCCTTTGGAAATAAAATCCTCTTCTAGGAAAACTCCAGTTCGAGCGACAAACACTTTGCCCTCAGAAGGATTGTGGAAGTAATACCCTCTTGTTTCTTTAGGATACCCCACAAATAAGCATTTGTCAGATTTTGGCTCAAGCTTAGTTGAAATTTGTCGTTTCACATAAACCTCGCAACTCGAAATCTTTATGTAAGATATATGTGGTTTCTTACCACTCCATATCTCATATGGTGTCTTCTCAACCTTTTGGATGGAATATGGTTAAGTGTGTAAGCTGCTGTCAATAGTGTATGTCCCCAAAAGGAGTTTGGAAGATCGGCGTGACTCATCATGGATCGTACCATGTCTAACAGGGTTCGATTTCTTCTCTCAGATACACCATTCCATTGAGGTGTTCCAGGAGGAGTAAGTTGGGATAAGATCCCACACTTTTCAGATGGTCATCAAACTCTAGGCTTAAATACTCACCACCTCGATCTGATCGAAGAGTTTTAATATTCTTACCTAGTTGGTTTTAACTCGTTAGGTTTCACCCTTTTAGTATTAATGTTATTAATAGGCATTTCGAGATCAAGGACATATAGTCCATTGCTCATTTGTGCAGTAGCATAGAATAACAGTTCTCTAACTGAATTATAAAACCACTAGGTAAAGTCAATACATAAGATCCTACGGTTAAAGTAGCAACCTTTGCTCCATTGCCAACTCGTTGGTCAACTTCACCTTTTGCCAAATCTCTACTCCTTTTCAGCCCCTGCACATTTGTACAAATGTGAGAACCGAATCCAGTATCTAATACCCATGATGCAAAAGTAGATAAAAATAACAAAAATATCTGAAGTTGAAGTCTCTACTCCATTCTTCATATCTTCCAGGTACTTTGGGCAGTTTCTCTTCCAGTGTCTGGTCTTACTGCAATGGAAGCAGGTGTCTGCCTTTGCTATGCCTCCACTAGGCTTCAAAGCAGCAACAGTGGGTCTGGGTTTGACAACTTCCTTGTCTTTCCCTTTATCACCCTGCTTGGTGGGCCTTTTGTTCTGTCTCTTTCCATTTCCGATCATCAGAATGGACTTCCCTTTTGTCTTCAGATTCTGCTCAGCAGTTCTTAACATAGCTAGCAATATCATTCATATTGAAATTTAGGACAAATTGACTGAATCCATCTGGCAACGATTGCAAGATCACATCAGTCGCAAGTTCGTTTCCGAGGGGAAAACCCAACCTTTCAAGATTTTCCACATACCCAATCATCTTGAGCACATGGGGACTTGCAGGGGCTCCCTCAGTTAACTTGCTTTGAAAAAGGGCTTTTGAAACTTCAAACCTCTCATGCCTTGCTTGCTCTTGATAGAGCATTTTCAGGTGTTCGATCATATCGAACGCTGTCATGTTCTCATGTTGCTTTTGCAATTCTAAGTTCATGGTAGCTAGCATGAGACAAGCAGTTTCATTGGCATCATCGACATGCTTCTTATAAGCATCTCTTTCTGCCTTAGGTGCAGAACTAGGAGGTTCCTCTTCAGGAACAGATTTCTCCAAGACATACAGCTTTTTATCATGTTTGAGGACAATCCTCAGGTTTCGGTGCCAATCCAGAAAATTTGTCCCAGACAATTTTTCCTTGTCAAGGATTGATCGCAAAATGTTGTTAGATGTGTTTGTTGTCATGGTAATCTACATAAGGATTAATGAAAATATAAGTATCATTGACATATTTAATTAGGCCTTTAATTAAATATGCTCCCACTATTTTACTCAAAACAAATGACCCTCATCATTTGATTCGGAAAATCCCGTTGGAAGATTTTCTAGTGGGTCGAGATCCATATTTCACTTCGTTATAAGTCCGGGTAGGCGGATTACACAGAACTAGGTTATTTAGGTAGGAACTCCTTCCAGTTGTATCTCATACAACTCTCGAAAATTTCAGTTGGGTGAATAACTCCTTATTCCAATCCATCATATGGATTATTCCCAACTGTTGCTTCTAAACATATATAAGAAAATTATAATTAAGTTTGACTCATCGTTTTAGCAGTTGGATATTACAATTATCCCATCGCACCTTAAATAATACAAAACATTCATCTCGCGTAGGCAAAACTTACATTATTCGATACCAGTCTTGATGAGTGCTAAAACTTGGAAAGCAAACATATGTAATATTCTCATAATTTGTTTAGTTAAGTTTGACCCATTGTTTTAGCAGTTGGATATTACAATTATCCCATCGCACCTTACCAATATAGAACATGCACCTCGCTTTGGCGAAACCTACATTATTCGATACTAGTCTTGATGAGTGCTAAAACTTGGAAAGCATAAACTTAATATTTTAGTTTGAGGGAATTGCAATTGTTATGATCTCACCGGCTTGTTTATCATATAAATCGTCTCTCACATGCATCAACATACATTCACATGCATCAACATACATACACAATGAAACAGTTATGGCCCCTAGCGCAATTGTTCTCCCAAGCCAATGAGAGAACCTAAGCTAACCTAATAACGATCTAAGCTTCTCCAAGCAAGATCTTCAAGGTTGTCCTCCTTTAGTATTGAATTCTTCTCTAAGCTTCTCCAGGCAAGATCTTCAAGGTTGTCCTCCTTTGATCTTGAATTCTTCTCTTTCTTCATATCATTATTCTCCTTTGATATTGAATTCTTCTCTTTCTTCATATCATTACATTACAGAAGAAACTCGTTTTACATACGAGGGTTTGAGATGAGAAAAGAAGTTACATTAAGAGATCAAAAGGAGAGGCACGACACGCATGTCGTATTTAAAAACCCAAAACAAAATAAAATAAAGGACAACTAAGGCCATAACTGATCACAACAAGGCAATAATAACAAACACATTATTATTATTAATTTTTAATTCCTTTAATTAATTAAAACCAAATTAAATTTCAGCGACCGATCACACTACGCAGAGTTAGCGGGGGGTTCCGCTGCCCGGTCAGCGGACGGTGGTTCCGCTGACCGATCAGTGGACGGGGTCAAGGGGCAGCGCCCTTGCGGGGTTGGAGGGGCAGCGCCCTTGCGGGGTTGGAGGGGCAGCGCCCCTGTCCAAAATTTTAATGAACAATTCATTTGAAATGGACATTGTTTTGCATGAACACAACCCTTGCATAGTCACAAAACAGGAACCCCAAAATTTTGACTCTGGGAGTGTGACGACCGTCACAGGAGTGTGACGACCGTCACAGGCAATGTGAGTGTGACGACCGTCATGGGTGTGTTACGACCGTCACGCATCCAGTTTGTTACGCCTGTTACGCTCGTCACACGAGCTTCACGCAGCCAAAATAACAAACTTTGAAACAGTCAACACGCTCGTCACACGAGCTTCACGCAGCCAAAATAACAAACTTTGAAACAGTCAAGAGACGTGTTCCAAAAGCCCTAAATTCACAACTCTTTGACGGCACAACCCTTGCGCCGTCACCAACCCTAATGCGCCAATTTCAGACCGTCAAACACACCTCGATTGTTGATTCAGTATGATTGATCAACAGGTCATTGCTTCACCATACTAATGTCGGATTCCGAAGCAAATGACCATTGATCGCTCAAAGGAAAACAATCATTTAGTGTTCGAATGAATGAAACAGAAACAGTATATCACATATACCGTACTTTGCATTAGGATTACTTATATCATATATAAGTTGATCGGTCTCAATTGTGTAACCTATGGACGATCGATGTATCGCTGCTTCACCATACTAATGTCGGATTCCAAAGCATAGTCAACATCAATCATCCAACTCGTACACTCATGATGCCAAATTTAATTACCCATTTAATTAATCGATTCATTCTGTCTTTTAATCATATTAATACAGAAATTAAACAGCTATCCGATTCATGGTTTCGTAAGTGGCTGTGATACCACTGAAGGAGAATTGCGACCCAAAGCGCAGCGGAAATTAAAATTTTCTCCTTTAGAGATCCTTACGAATGGTCATGATCAGTGATAGAATATTTACCTCTTGTGACGGTTGAAACCTTTGGTGCAGATCTCTTGTGACAATCAAAACCTTTGATGCAAATCCACGAAGCGATCACGAACGTTGAACGATGACAACGTCTCTACTCAGTCCACACGAACGGATTCCTTCAATCTCAGTGCTAGCTGGTACGAATGAAGGCTTTGAGTGAGAGAGAGAGAGAGAGAGAGAGAGAAAAACGAAAATAATGCAACCGCAACCAATGCTTCTGCACAAGGGTTCTATTTATAGAACCACTTGTGTGGGCTTCAAGCTAAAAGGCCCACTTAAGTGTATTTTGGCCCATATCTTATAATATGCCCAAAATCACTTAAGCCCATGGTACCTTACCATATTTCGTATTCTACTCAAGTACACCGTACCTTACGATGTTCTATAATCAACTTAAGGGCACCGTACCTTACGGTATTCCTTAGTTACCCTATCTCTCATCAATCCGTCCTTTGTGTGTGACCCTGTAGGTTTTCGTGACGTTGGCAATTATATTAAATCACGTATTTAACATAATAAACAGTGAGCGGTATCTAGCAACACATCACTGCTACCCAAGACACGAAAATGTCATGTGATTTGACAAAACCATCTGTGATAATAATTATGTGTATAATTACCCTTTTGCCCTTATGTCTATATTGAACACAAGGTATAGACCGTGTCATCCTTGTCCAGTTCAATATTGGGCCCGTAGACATTTATCCTGTTATGCAGGATGGGCAAATTCCATCTAGGTCACTCATGTCCCTCAGCATGCTTCGTGGAGTACCCATCAACTGCCTTTATGGTTATCCAGTTACGGACAACGTTGGATCAGCAATAAAGCACTCGACTCTACACCTAGGATCCATAGTGGTTTCAGGTCGAAGAGTGGAATACACTATTATCACCATGAGAATAACTTATGACACTTTGCATAACGTTCTATATAGTATTCTCATAGCGGGTCAATCCGATATAAATATTACTCTTAATATTCATACCTATGTTTAAGACTTGATAACTCTTTATCCATGATCCATGAGATGTGATCATCAGTCTACAAACATAATAGTCTTAATGCTTTAATGTTATCCCACTTCACACTAAAGCTCGACTACGGATACTTTAAGAATAGTGCCCTTATGTTTAATGTGTTCTCACGATTAAGTCACACTTAATACATTAAACGGACTATCTATTCCAGGGACTTTATTAATCAATCATAATAAAGAAAAAGCCTTTTATTAATTCGATACAAGTACCAAAAGGTATTGGCCTTTAGGCATGAAATTTGGTGGTATTCCCCACGGGAATCCAGCAGGCATAGATGGACCGGATTGAGTAGCAGCAACAGGAACGGTCGAGGTAGCTACCTCGGAGATGACAGTCCTCTTGGGAGGAGTTGCGGGAGTTGGTGAACACTGATTCTGCGTAGTAACATTAGACTCCATCATGGAAGTCGACAGTGCAATCTCATCCTTCAGCTCTTTGTTCTCTTGTTCCAAATGTTCCATGATTCTGGGTTGATTGGTGTGAGTGTTGTATCGGTGAGTCAGATTGGCTTAAGCACAAAAGAATAACCAATAAGACATCTGGCAGAAGAAACCTGTTATGCAAATGATGCATGCAATTTTTTTGTTTATTTAATTTCAAGGAACATGTTGTTTTATTTGCAAACATATAATAACAATAATAACAATTTGATTGCCCATAAGAATCTCTTTTATTCATAAAATTTGGAAGGATTACACTGAGTACAATTTCGGAAACCAAAGTACAAATGCAAGAGAAAAGGAAACTAATCACCCTAAGGATCCCTTAGCAAAAGTGTCAGATGATATGGCTGTAGGCGCGTACTTCCTTCAAATGTGTCGAATCTCGGTCTCAAAAGATGTCTTAATCTGAGCCTTCTCAAGGACAAGTTGATCAACAATCTTCTTCCAAGCACCAGAAGGCTGAGGCATACTAGAGGAAGATGGAACCTCTGGCTCTCTCAGTCTCTTCACTGCTCGGTCTTCAAGAAGTTCAATAAGCGCATATTTGTCCTTTGACTCAAGCTGCAACTCCTCATGCTTTCGGCTCAAAGCATGGAACCGCTCTTCCCACATATCTCTTTATTGCTTCATCTTGATGATCGCGTATTCCAACTCCTATATATCTTGGTTAGGGAGAGTTGATGGCTCAGCCACAACCAAATACATAGGTCTCTCACAAGCATACGACATTTTCAACTCCAAAGCTCTCTTCTTCACCTAAGTAGTGTAAGCTTCCAAGGCTACACAGTTGCGCGGACCAAGATCGGATTTTCCTTTCCTATGCACATTATGCCAAGCATGTATCATCTTCTGCTTCAAATGTTGGGGATCTTAACCCTCTTGATAGAAAAGACCTTCTAATTGAGTGTTATTAGGTTTGTCTCCCAAGGGGAACCCAAGTTGACGACGAGCCAAAGAAGGGTTTTAGTTGATTCCTCCTTGTGTACCAATGAGGGGCACATTAGAGAATTCACCACAACTATCAATAATATCCAGACTACTCAATGTATAATCATACCAAACAATATCATCATTAGTGATAGACATAAGTCTCTGAGACCACCGTAGACATTGTTTGTTCTCCAAGAAAGCAGACGTTTGAGGCAAGTGTGAAATAAACCACTTGTACAGAAGAGGAACACAATACACAATAGTCCCACCACCATTAGAATTCCTCAAGTTCAAAGAGAAGTATGCATCCCCCAACAGAGTAGGCACATGATTCCCAATCAATAAGATTCTAATGGCGTTAACATCAACAAAATCGTCAATGTTAGGGAACAAAGCCAAAACATATATGAGCAACAAAAATATGGCTTCAAAAGCATCCACACTACCGGCTTGAGAAAAGACAGTATCTTTCCCTATAAGAAGCTCAGAAGTCAACCCAAACATTCCTCCTTTCTTCATCCAATGAGCCTCAATCTCAGACTTCTTCAGATGAAGAGCTTCAGCTATGATATGAGATCTGGGAATCTTATCCAATCCACTAAAAGGCACCTTGTTAGAAATAGGTATTCCTAAGAGATGGGCATACTCCTTTAATGTAGGAATAAGCTGATAATCGTGAAAAGTGAAGCAACGGTAGAGAGGGTCATAAAACTGATCCAACACACTCAAGAGTCATTCAACCACATCAGTAGATAACACAGATAAAAGCTTCCCATGACGTTGCTTGAAGTCCAAGGGATCTACTACAAAGGATGACAACTTCCTTAGCTCTTTCAAATCAGGACATCTGAAACTGTACTTCTTAGTGTTCCTTCGTCCACAATCCATGGTCTGAAAATATTTTCAAATAAGACCTTAGTTTCTTGAAATTATTTTTGTGTGATGAATGTCATGATGAGCATGAATGCATGAATGCAACAATCACGAACAAGGGATCACACACAAGGCAAACACAAACAAAGGTCAAGGGATGAATCAAGTCATTGTCAAGATCAATCATTCATTTTGGTGGATTATGGTTTTTAGCTTATCAACACCCAAGTTCCATTGATACTGACAAGACTTGATCGAATCCACCAAGAATCAAAGGGTTTGTTTTGAGTCACGAGCATCAAGTCAGGTTAAGAACCAACCCAAAGGAGTGTACTAAGGATAAAAACATGTAGATCATGTTCTAAAAAGTTCCCAGAGTCTTAATTCCATCTATCAGATATTATAGGTTAGGATGACTAACTCATCAACCCATAATATTCTCAAGAGAAACTCGTCTGAGTGTAGTATCGCGTAACAACTGTTATCAGGTCTACACCTGAACAATCTCCGTACTACGTCCTAAATTGACCAAGTTGGGTTAAATGTTCTACGATCCTCAACTTCTCGGACCCCAAATCAGAGAAAGTAATGCCTAACCACAAATGACTTGTGTGACATCAATAGCTCCAAAAGGGTATCCACTAAGTAGATGGGTCTTAAACCAACTTGTTAAGGACTACTCCACACAAGTCGAACGTGACTATACCATCCTCCTATCTTAACTGCACTCAAGTTCGTGTTAGAACTTATCTCACCACTCAGAGATCACCAAGCACAATAAGCAGATTATATCACACAAACAAGTATATAAACATCAAATATACAAATATATACACATAAAAAGTAGGCTAAACCCACTGAGAACTACTCCCCAGCAGAGTCGCCACTTAATTTTTGTAGCGGTAAATTCATGATCATCAAACTATGGATAAGTTTAACGTCAATAAAACCAGAGTCGCTACCGCGCTTTTATTGTTTCCAAAGGAAAAGGGAAAAGTACGAACAAAACCCAAAGATAAGAAGTTTTCAAGTCAAAACTAATAAAATGCCAGAGATTACAGGTAAGGGGGTTGGTTACACGGAGGGAAGATGTTAGCACCCAAAGTATCCTAGGTACTCCTAGGGAGCCCTTTTTATATGTGTATGTGTTTTTGGTATAAATATGTTTGAGAAAAATGGAGTGTGGGGATGAGAAAAGAATTTATTGATTATATTTTTGTGTTTGACAAGACCTTCGGACTTGTGCCTACGTACCAACATAAAAATGAGGGATCAAAACCTCGTAGTTCGTGGTATCAATTTCAAAGTGAGTGGGTTGTGTTTAATAAAAATTTAAGTTTGAAAGAGGCACAAAGGGCCCAAAAGTTTGAATGAGTGTTAGTTCTTTTTGTCTTTTGAAAGTTTAAGTCAATATGGTTAAGTTCATTTACAAGTTTGATTAAGAAAAGAGTTTAAAAGTGCAATGGCATAAGGCCAAAGATTCTAATTTGCAATAAAGTCTAAGTTTTGAAATCACAAGCAAAGAAAGTTTTTTTAAAAGGGGGGGATATTTTGAAATTTAAGAAGTGGGAGAAGATGAAGAGGCTATCCTAAGCATAAAATTAAAAGTTAAGAGTTGAAAAGATCTGACCAATGGGATGTAATCCAACAGACAAGAATGTCATATAGAAAACCCATTTTCCCTTTGGACTTTGAATAAAGCAATAATCAGCAAGAAAATAGCAATATGAAGAGCAAGGCATAAAATAAAGATGGCCACATCCAAGAAAGCAAATCCATAACTAACAGTCTTCTTTGTCTTCTCATGTATCAGATGAAATACTCATTGATTTTGCTCAGAATAAGGTATTAGGCATGAGATCAAAATAACAGTTGCATCAAGACCATGTAGTAGATGAATTCAGGTGGATCCAATACTTGCATCAGATGAAAACTCAAATCACAATAACTTGGTCTCATAAATGTTGGCATTGGCCAAGTCCTTTTGCATATAGAATGTTGCCTAATCCTAAGTCCAAAAGTTCAAATCAAAGCCAACAGCCCACACAATCATTTTTTAGGGATTTTTGTTGTTTATTAGGTATTTGAAGGTCCTAAGACCACAAGCACAAACAAAATATCCAAACAAATATATACAAACACAATATAAGGCTCAAATGAGCAAAGTGAAAATGGTATAAACACAAACAAGTTAAATGATATGTAAATGGCAATGAATGGTAAATGACTTGAAATTAAATTGTATAAAGTAAATGACTTGAAAGTAAAGCAATGTTAATAAAAGTTAGTCAAATGTTAGTTAATTAGATGTTAGTGATGTTTTGCTTTTCAATTGATTAAGTCATTCTTTGGAGAACACTCAACCATCTATTCACAAGCATGGATCCTTGAACCAAGACATCTTCTAAAGGAAGAAAAAAAGGCCAAGTTTCCACACAATATCATGAAAGATGGGAGACTTACAATCTCACTTACTAGAATGCTATTCCTTTAGGGTCAAATTTAGCTCTATATTAAGCAATTGTAATTGGACTTATGTAGAAGTCACAACTATTTAAGGTCGGGAAATAAGTTTTTTGGTGCTAATGCATGTTAGAGATTTGGTATAATGAACCAAACTCCTAAAATATACCACACACTAAAATAAAAAAGATCAAAGGGTGGACCTATCTCATCCATACTTGTATTGGTTCATCTAACACAAGGTTATTGATGAACCAATTAGCCTTAGGATTTGTAGATTCCATTGGTCAATGAAAGGGATGGGAAAGAATGGGATTGAAGATGGAGAGGGAGGGGGGATGAGAGAAACACACATTGGTCATGGGAGGAATTTTATCAAATTAAAATCATTCATTCATTTTGGGAGATGAAATGTACATTTCATCAATCCCCTAAATCCAATGATTTTAACTCAACAAAAGTCAAATCAACCTTGACCAAGGCCCAAACACATAGTGAAACATCGCAAGTCAATAAACATGGCTCAACATAATTTGTATACAATTAATCTATTAAAAATCAAATTAAAATGCATTCAAATTCAATTTAATTTGCTCAAAACCTAAAATCTCTTCAAAACACCAAATAAATGGCCAAGAGATTTATCCTAGGTCAAACAAGGTCAAAGGACCTTAGACAAAAATTTCATGATTTTTGAAAAGTCAGAAGTATTTTTAAACAATTAAAAATATGCACAAAAACAATTAATTCATGAAAAATATCAAAATTAATCCAAAAAATAAAATAATTCAGAAAATGAAAGAGGAAAATATTTAAAGATTTTTGGTGAAAGTCCCATATTTTTTGGATTAAAAAATGAAATTAATATGAATTAAACAAAATAAATGGATTAAACATAAAATCAGAAATTAAAATAAAAATAGAAAAAAAAGAGCCATCAGATCTCCCTCATTAATTGAGGTGACAGATCTGATGGTTGTGTGCATGTCATCCATGGTACACCCTAGTCAACGCGCTGCAACAATGGTATTTAACACCAATGGCTATGATTAAAACATTTAAACAAGATCTGATGGTTGAGAGGCGTGACAACACACCACCGGAGCTAGTGCTCCGGTCTTCTTCTCCGGTTGACCACACCAAACTAGTCCACCATCAACCATCACCAAAATGAAAAACAAGGACGTGGATTTAAAGAAAAAATGCTCAGGAGCTCGGATTTGGCCTCAATTTTCTCCAATTCCAAGTATATAAAAAGATACAAGAATTTGAATTTTGAGGATCATGAACTGAGTTGCTTCGATTTAACCTCAAAGCAACTCAATCTTCTTTCCTACATTGGTAGGACTTCAGCCAACCAAAAATCACAAAGAATGATGAAGAATTGAGGGAGAATCGAAGAGATGAAAATCCTGAAAAATTACCTTTGAGGGAGCTTCAACCTTGCTTGATCTTAATTCCAATTGTGCTTGGCTTTGTTTCATAAGCTTGTAGGAAGTGATTAAGATCAGAAAATGGCTTGGACTCTTGGAGTTTCAATCTCAAAACAAAATGAGATTTGAAGCTCGAATTTCAAATGAAAACCTTCAAGATCATCCTTTAATGGTGAGGGTTTGAATTGCATATTCAAAGCTTGGGCATGAGGTCCTCAATTCTGAGCATGAGGGGTTGTATTTATAGGCCATGAGATTCATTTCCACACACTTCCAAATTTTGTCAAATTTAGCAATTCACCTTGCATGCTTGTATGGGCATGTGATAGGCCCATCAAGTGAGGCTATCAGGTCAAAAAATGCTTGAGAATCATGGTGAAATCATGTCATGTGGCTATGCATTTGTGTTTGAAATGTTAAAGTGAAAATCATCCAATTGATCCTTTGAAAAGAACCCATGCGCAAGTCCTTCATTCTTTGGCCAAATAAGGTGATCTTGGATTTTTTGGAAAGGTGAGATCATGAAGAATGACTTTAATGTTTAACACTTTTTCATTTGAAGCTTGGATCATGATTAATTTTGAGGTTGAACTTCGGAAAATCAAACATGTTAGAAAATTTTCTAAGTACCAAGTCAAATGTTAACTTCTTCCACCTTGAATAACTTTTGATATGGAGTTTAAATGAAAATAGTTCCTTCATAAAAGTTATATCTCTTTCAAACCTCTTCAATTTGGTCAAAAATTTGACCTCATTTGGATTTGGCATGAAGGAATTATGCATTTTAAGGAAGAAACGACCAACGACAACCCACTTACACATCATCGTCTAGTATGAGGGAGGCATTATCAATCATTCCTTATGATGATTGGTCAGAGATCATAACTACATGCCATGTATAAATAGATGGTTTAATATAAATCAAAGATCATCTTGTTCTTATCCTAATACACATTATATACCATATTCCTCTAATATGCCCAACACCCAAAGTCTTTCCCCCTAAAATATTGATAGCAAAATCCAATGTTTTCTTTCATACTGTTGCAGTGGCTTTGAAAGATCCACATGATCGCTTTGATCAAGGTGACATGTTCAGAATTTTCGATCTTCATGAAGACATTTGTAAGTTGTCTAAAGGTAGTCGCGATGTTTCAGGTTATTTTAATCAATTGAAATCCCTTTGGGATGAATTAGAGAGTTTTCGACCCTTACCATAATGCAAGTGCTCAATTCAATGCTAATGTGGTGCTATACAATCAATTAGGTTGTTTAGGGATCAAGATTATACATTTAGATTGTTGAAAGACTTTAATGATAAGTATTCACATATGAAGTCTAAAATCATGATGATGGAACCCTTTTCTTCCATTAATAAGGTTTTTTCTCTCTGATTACTCAACAAGAGAGGGAATTTCATATTCCAAATGTTTTTATTTTAAAATGACTGTCAGTTTAAATTTTGTATGCACAAATAAAAAATATAATATAATAATATATTTTTATTATTATATATAAATGATAATAACTAAATAACACTCTTAAAAAAATTATTAACTAAAACAACATTCATTTTAAAATGAAAGGAATAATAAATTGACATGTAAAATGAAATCTATAGTCTTGTCCCATTAATAAACACAACTATTTATAGTGGAATGATGCAAATTTCAACGGTGTACCAATTTAGAATTGTGTTCGGTTAAACTCCAATTCTCCAATATAATACTTTTCTATACTAATTAGGGAAGAAGAGTATGTGACATGCTCTCTATTGATGGACCACCATGCCCACCCTATAATACACTCAACTACACTCTATCAAAACTAATTAAGATTAATAATTGCCATTCTTTTATAGTCACTACTGTTAAGGACTTTTGGACACTTCAAAAAGTAGAACAAATAGTAGTAGTTTTATGAGGGGTAAAAAGGTGATTTCACATGGAAGTGTCAGACGTTGCAGAGAAGCTCTGACGAAAAAATCATGATACAGTATTGACGTATCAAGAGTTTTGTGGAAAATCGTCGCCGTTAAAGTGAAAGGATATGGAGGTTGGATAGAAGACGCGTGGTAAAGGATGGACTATGTTGATTGGAAAAGTCTGTGGTGGGCCATTGCTTTCTATTGTCGGCAATTTTGTTTTTAGTACTATTATTTTATTGGTTTTGTTTAGGTGTTTGATTTTTGAATATTGCTATGTAATTGAAATATCTAAAAGGTGATATTTCATTACTAACTTTCTAATATTTGGAGATATTTGAGTGTGAAAGGAAAAAAATAATGACGTGTGAGTATGAATTTTTCTCACATAGTGGCGTTATCCTTATAAATTAAGGAAAAAAATATTATAAAGTATTAATAATTTATTTACGATTGATATATTAGGAGAAAAATTATTGATTTAGAAATTATTTTTGTAAATAAAAATGAAATAATATAAAAGATTAACCGATTAATATAAAGTTGCACTAGACAATGCATGTTTTGAATGAATTTATCGGTTAATGTGCTGACAAAAACTAATTAATGTGCGATATAATTTAAAAATAAATAATATTTCTACTAGTATTTGTTAATGGATCAAAAGTCTAGCCCAACTAAATCTCTAGCTTTTATGATGAGAATCCTGAAAAAGCCAGAAACAATAAATTAATATATTAGGGTCGTGGAATATAAAACCTTTGAAAAGCCACTAGTTATGTAAATCTTCTCCTATAAAAGAGATTGGATATTTTTAACACCCTTGAAATCTACACATAAGCCAATCTTGAAAATCAAAGTAGAATTTTATTAGTGTAAATAATTTGTGTTGGGTTAGTTTATTCAAAACTTTGTTTTGATATTTAAAATAGGTCTCCGAAAGTAGACGGTGAAATTAATTTTTTTAAATTAATTTCAATTGTAATATCAAATATTAATATTTTAAAAAAATTCCTCCCTTAAAGATAAAGTTTAGTATTCTTAAGGCTCTCTTTAAGGTGGCATTGACTTCAAACATTTACATGTTGACTTATCCTAAAAAGAAATAGATCACATAAAACTTTTTATTTTTAGAAAACTTGACTGAATAGTTTCAACGTATAATAACAAAACCTTTTTAAAGTTAAAATATACAAGAGATTGAACAATCACAATAAACACAAAGTAAAAAATTTACTTGTTCATCAAAGAAATTCACTAAAGCATACAAATCATAATTAATAATTAACAAGGAGATATCCCAAAATTAGTAGGAAAATTAAAAATAAAAGCTTTAGATTTTCAGAAGGGGCTCAATTTCCATCAAAAGTGTGTGGTTCCCACCCAACCTTAGAACCAACAAGCAGAGGGTGTTCAAATTTCACGTCTCCATTGAGCCATAAAAGTAATTAGTGTACAGTTTACTCCTTAACGTCCACAATGTTAAAAATGACACCTTTACAAAACTACCAACAATCAAGTATCTAGATGACTATCATAATTTGTTATCCAAATGATTTTAAACACAAGAAAAGAAGAATTGATAAAAATACATTTTTTTTAAAAAAATTAAGTAATTTAAAGCAATTTTTAAGCTGATTTTAATAAAGTAGTAGAATAAGAAGAAGATATCATAAATATAAAAACAATAAGATAAAATAAAATATAAAGAAGAAGTGCATTGTCTTTATCCAAGTTCGTTTCAAAACCAAAAGAGCTACGACAAATCCCTAAGGATCCACTTGATAACTCTCTTTCCCCTTCTTATTCGTCTTCTAATAAGAATTTTGTCAATCTATCAAGCGTAAAAAAGTTGGGGTTTTGAATTTTGGAAAAGTGATTTTTGGATTAAAATGTGGTATAAACGATTTGTAAGAAAAATGAGATTTTAGGATGAATTTTATCGTTTTAGAAAAGTTGCAAAAAAGTGCTTCTGCGATAGTGTAATCGGTTACACTGCTCAAAAACATATTTTTGGGCAAAAATTAGAGGGTGTAACCGGTTACAGGTTTTTGGGTAATCGGTTACCCAGTGTAACAGAGGCCACACAGGGGCTGAAATTAGGGGGTGTAACCAGTTACCAATTTTGAGGTAACCGGTTACCAGGTGCGCGTTGGCAGTGTGGTTGCGCTACTGGATGTAGTGTAATCGGTTATTGGTTTTGGGGTAACCAGTTACACTAGGAGCATTTTCTTAAAAACTTTAAAAATTCATAGCTTTTGTTTCGAATGTCCGATTCGAGTGTCGTTCGAAGCGTTGGAAAGATGAGGGCGTGTAATTTCATTTAAAATTGGTTTAAGTACCTAAAAATGAATATTTTTTTTGTATGATGGTGTTGATAGGCATTGAAATGTTTATATGGTGGTGTGACATAACCTTAAATTCAATTGTTGTTTATTGTTATATTGTATATTGATGTTGTTGAACTGTATAACATGTGTTTGATACATGATGGACAATATTGGCGGTGTACATTAACTATGGAGGTGGATCATTATGCATGATGTTATTGTTGCATGTATTGTAGATTTCATGCATTCATGTTGTTGGACAAATGGTCAATTGTTGGTGAGTCTCAAATTCCATTGTGTGGATTGGACCGGTAGCTGATTTCGGAGGTGATGAAATTAGTGAGACGTTATCGGAGGTGATGATAACAAATTGATGACTTTGATCCTAGGAGGTGAGAATCTAAATGGTGAACCTGAATGTTCACGTATTGGTACCACATGCATTGAGTCGAGTTGTGAGTCCCATTGCATTGTATATTAGTTGCATTTGATATTGTGTGATAGTTGATTATGTTGTTGTTGTTATGTTGCTATTATGCACGACATAATGGTTAGTAGTTAGTGTGCCATAAGGCAAATTTAGCGCTATGTTAAGCAATCGTAATTGGACTTATGTAGAAGTCACAACTATCTGAGGCCGGTCAATAATAATGTAGGCAACAAACACAAGTTAGAAGTCTTGATTAGTGAACCAAGTTCCAACAACTTGTCATGTCAAAAGAAAAGGAGAATTCATCTTGTATTGGTTTAAGTCTTTTGTATGATTTAGAAAGCAACCTATCCTTAATGCAAAGTCATTCATTTGATCATTTGATCAAGATGGATTAAATTTGGATTGAGGAAGATCAAACCTTCCTAATCAATACTAACTTATCAACCTTTAACTCATGGATCAAAAAGAAAAGAAGAAGAAGGAGAAGAAGGAAATGGATAATGGAAATCAAAAGAATAAAGTGCCTTAAATAAAATGGAATGTACCAATCAACAAGTGTTGACCAATGACATTGAGGATCATGGTCAAACAATCAAAACAGAAGTGAGATGAAGATTGGAAGTTAAGAAATGAGCAAAATATTTTTGGCATTTTTAATATTTAAAAGTAAACTTGAATTAAAATATTAAAGAAAGGTCAAACTTCAAAATCACTTCAAATCAACTTTGAAAAGTCCAAGTGATTTATCCCAAGTTCAACAAGGTCAAACAAAGTTTGACAAAAAATTTCAGCATTTTTAAAAGTCAGAAACTATTTTTAAGCAATTAAGAATGAATAAAAATAACCTAATTGAACTAAAATCTCAAATAAATCTCAAATCAATTAAAAAATTGATGAGAATATTTTTCATAGATCCATCATCATCCAAATAGGTTGAGAAAATATTTTTTGTATTTTTTGAATATCAAAAACTATTTAAAATGAATTAAAAATAACCAGAAAAGAGAAAATTCACAAAAAATATCAAATGATTTAATAAAAAATATTAAAAATCATTTTTAGAAACT
The DNA here is from genome assembly GCF_024323335.1 of Lathyrus oleraceus. Taxonomy (NCBI): domain Eukaryota; kingdom Viridiplantae; phylum Streptophyta; class Magnoliopsida; order Fabales; family Fabaceae; genus Lathyrus; species Lathyrus oleraceus. Next base: position 48,633,514 of record NC_066580.1, on the reverse strand, counting down.
AGAATTAAAAATAGAAATAATGCAATTGGTCCTACATTTTTTGGATTTAAAATGAAAGAGTTATGAATTTTTGAAATAAAATGGAATTAAAGAAAATAAAATGGAAATTAAGAAAAATCAGAAAAAAGGAGAGGCGTTGGATGAGATTTCATTAATTAAGGTGGCACATCCTAAGGCCCTCACGCGCGCGCTCACCATGTATCTTAGTCAACTGAGACACACGAGGCATTAAATGAAGTCATAACAACTGATGGCCACGATTAGATCTGGAAAATGCATCTGATGGCTCAGATTCAATCTGGCAATGAGATGGTGGCCAATGCCACCGTCTTCTCCGGTGAGCTCCGGCGAAGGCCAAAAAAATGTAGAGATGCAAATGTTCATTAAAATGGGCGATCTAGGCACCGTTCGAAAGAGGAAGTGATGTACATCACTCCTATACCACTCACTTCCATTCTAGATTCCTATTGAGAGAGAAATCATAGATGGAAGCTTGATGGTGTTCATCATGAACTTGCTTGATTTCAAAAATTGAGCATACAACAATGATGCCTTTATAGAGAGGACTTCAGACAACACAATATCAAGGCCAATAGATCAAAGAATAAAGAGTTTTGAAGAAAAAACCAGTTGATCCACACCTTTGAATTGTGAAGCTTAGAGTCCCTTTTCTTGGTTCCTTTTGCAAAACAGAACTTCAATGGATCAGATGATGAAGGTTTAGGAACATTAGATCTGAAGATTCAACCAAATTCAATCGAATTTCAGATTTGAATATTATGAAGAAAATGGATTTAGTTCCTTTGGTATGGTTGGGAAATCACTCTTGCAGCATTTCAGGCGCCCTTAGGTTAGTCAACTATGAAGCATATCACATGTATTTATAGCTGGAATTGGCTGAACAAGTGATTTACTCGTGTGCATGGCAAATGGATTTTCCTTGCATGGGCTTGTGTGATCATGTGGAAGGCCCAATGAAGCTTGGAATGACCTGCTTAACTCATGTAGATTGCAAATGGACGTGTACAAGAAGTGTAAACAGCTCATGCATGGCAATTGGAATTGAATTTCTCAAAATGCACTAAACCTTCATGCCTTCAAAAATGGTGCTTCCAAACTCCAAATGCTACCTCATGAGTAATGGTTAGAAAGCTTATTGCATAAGGAACAAATGATATGTTGGCCAAAATTTCAAATGGGTCTTGGAAATTAGTGAATTTTGAGTTTAAAGTGTAAGGTGCAAAACATGCAAAAGTGAAGTTTCCAAATTTGGCCAATGTTCAAGCCCTTATGTTTCAATGATGAAAGCTCCAAATGATAAAACCTTCAACATGAAAGTTGTAGATAGTTTCAAGACAATCAAGTTGGACTTAAATTTTGCATCACTTGGATTTTTGATGAAGAAGTTGTTGGCACTTGAAGTTGGACTTTTTTCCATTTCAATGCATTTGGCCCAAAGTGACCTATAATGTTTTGCATTATAACATGTATTTCTTTTGAGATTTTGAAATTTTTTTCAACATAAAATTTGAATTAGACACAATGAGATTTTCAATGCATTTGATCCCACCTCAAAATCATAAAAAATGAATGAGTTATGTTCTTGGGAAGTTGAGCTAAAATTAGGGTTTCAGTTAAAATGACCTATAATGTCTTGGAATGGAAGATGACCTTACAAGCTTCAAACCAAATTTTGATGAACATGAAAGTTTTTCACATTTTCCATAAGAACATTTTTTATCTTGGGGTCATCCCCATTTGACCAACACATATAAAGTTAGGTCTCAGTTCATTTCAAAATAGTCAGATGAATTGACTGATCAACTTTTCAAGTCCACAACTCATATCTTGATGAATTGATGATTGAGGATACTCAAATAAGTTCAAATATGCATGAAATGATGAATTAAATAACTTCCCTTGATTGTATTTGACCATGGGCTGAGGTTGCTTCATGAGCAAGGCACACTTGATGAATAAATGAATTAGGTTTTCCTTGAGAAACAAACCTCAAACCCTTTGACTTGCTTTGATCAAGATGACGATTTGAGATATTAGGGAGGCATATTAGATGGATGAGAGATTTGGGAACCATTTCCATGCTTGCTTTCATCTTCTCTTGGCCATATCATTGCACCAAGGATCACCTAGAAGCTTTGGACCTTGTGATTGCTCAAGCTACAAGCAAGAAATGTTAATGACATATTTTTGTGCTTTTGGTTAGTAAAAAAATGAGAAAAACAATAAGATACAATTCAAGTATGCTTGGTGATCTCAAACCACTCACAAGAGGTCCTACCCACAGGTAAAGGGAACCAAGATGCTTATGATCCTTGAGGCTTTGCAAATGCAATGCTATGATGCCATGAGGGATCTTAGGGCCAAAATTGGGGTCTTACAAGGTGTGTGTTGGCAGTGCGGTTGCGCTATTGGATGTAGTGTAATCGGTTACTGGTTTTGGGGTAACCAGTTACACTAGGAGCATTTTCTTAAAAACTTTAAAAATTCATAGCTTTTGTTCCGAATGTCCGATTCGAGTGTCGTTCGAAGCGTTGGAAAGACGAGGGCGTGTAATTTCATTTAAAATTTGGTTAATTACCTAAAAGTGAATATTTTTTTGTATGATGGTGTTGATAGGCATTGAAATGTTTATATGGTGGTGTGACATAACCTTAAATGCAATTGTTGTTGATTGTTATATTGTATATTGATGTTGTTGAACTGTATAACATGTGTTTGATACATGATGGCCAATATTGGCAGTGTACATTAACTATGGAGGTGGATCATTGTGCATGATGTTATTGTTGCATGTATTGTAGATTTCATGCATTCATGTTGTTGGACAAATGGTCAGTTGTTGGTGAGTCTCAAATTTCATTGTGTGGATTGGGCCGATAGCTGATTTCGGAGGTGATGGAATTAGTGAGACATTACCGGAGGTGATGATAACAAATTGGTGACTTTGATCCTAAGAGGTGAGGATCTAAATGGTGAACCTGAATGTTCACGTATTGGTACCACATGTATTGAGTCGAGTTGTGAGTCTCATTGCATTGTATATTAGTTGCATTTGATATTGTGTGATAGTTGATTATGTTGTTGTTGTTATGTTGCTATTATGTGTGAATAGTCATTGTATGGATTATGTGGAATTGTGTTGTGGAATAAGTGATGTGCATGTGATAATCTGATGCTTACTTATTATCATGATTTCCTTTATATAATTATGATATTTCACCCCTTCTGTTTGAATTTTTCCTCCACATAGGTAATGTGCAGATAATCTACAGTAGGAGCTCAGATGTGAGCGGAACATGAAGTATTCCATTTTATTTTAATGTCGACGTCTGCTGTGATGTGTAACACTGGGGAATTGGAATGTCATGTCTTTCTTTATGTTTTAACATTTCTTATATGACATGTTATGTTGACGTTGGATATGTTGAGTTAACTATTTGTTTTTTTGTTCTGCTATGATTTAATAAAAGTTAACATTCAGACATGTAACTATTACTACTATTTTTATAAATATAAAGTGTTAAACGTCTTTTCGATTGATCAAGTTGATTGTATGTTATAGTGTAGCATCCTAAATTTTATGTTGAATTATTTTATTCTGATAAATGTTTTGAATTTACGCGGGGAAAATTAGGGTGTTACAGTCGTCGTTACTCCTCTACCTCTCGGTCACAGACCAGGTGATGAGCTCAGTCCTTGTCCAGGATATAGACAAGGGGAAAAACCTTTTTAATTTGTAAGCAAGGTGTTTAGAGGCTCCGAAGCATGTAATCATTAGATTGAGAAATTAGCACCATTCTTCGTCGTTACGGTGAGGAAATTGAGATCGTACTTTCAGGGTCACAAGATCCTAGTGAAAACCAACTATCATGTTTGGCAAGTCTTGAAGAAGCCAGATCTAGCAGAGAGGATGGTATCCTGGGTGGTGGAACTCTCAAAATACGACATCCCATATGTTCTAAAGGGAAACATCAAGCACAAGATGTGACAGATTTCATGGAAGAATGCAGGAAGGAGACACCCCCATAGTGGGCGCTATTTGTAGATGATGCCTCTAACATAAAAAGGATAATTTTTGGGATAGTCCTAGAATGACCTAACGACATAATCATTGGAAAGGAATTAAAGTTTGAATTCACCGCCAGTAGCAACCAGGCGGAATACGAAGCTCTTATTGTGGGAATGATCCTCGCCTTAGAAATGTGAGCCTCTTGAATGAAGGCCAAGATGGACTCTCAACTGGTTACCAACCAAGTCTATGGGAAATACTAAGACGTGGAGCCTCAATTGATAAAATATTTGCAAAAAGTATGGAATCTATCATCTCGTTTCTCCTTCTTTGAAATAGAGCATGTCCCCCATAAATAAAACTTCAGAGCATACCTTCTATCTAAGCTAGCCACATCAAATAGAGCATGGTTCAATAGATCATTTATCCAGGAGACCCTGGCCTCCCTCATCATTGAGGTAGATGATGTGTACTCCTTGAAAGTTACCCCATATTCCAGATGGATGTCTCCCATATTGTGTTATCTACAGTCTAGAGAACTTGCACTAGACGAGGGAGAAGCAAGAAGGATCCAGAAACAGGCTGCCAAGTAAACCCACGTCTCTTGGGAACTATACAAAATAGGGAGGGCTCCTCCCATTCTACGATACTTGGGCGAGCATTAAGCCACCTTGGTTCTTGCGGAGGTGCACAAGGGTGCATACAACATCCATATTAACGGAAAAGTCCTCGCACATAAACTATTAAGGGTGGGGTATTATTGGCATACCCTAATGAAATATAACATCACATTAATCAAGAGGTGCAATAAGTGTTAGAGAAATACTGACCTTCACCATGCCACACCTGAACTTCTTCAGTCGATGACTTCACCCTGACATTTCTATCAATGACGCATAAACATTCTAGGTTTCCAACTAGAATTCCTGATAATAGGAGTCAATTACTTCACCAAATAAATAATAGTAGAGGTTATTTCCAAAATCACGACAGATAGAGTGTGATGTTTCTATTGGAAGAAAATTATGCACAAATACAGACTTCTTAGAGCCAATGTATTCGACAATGGGATCCAGTTCGTTAGTACTATGATCACCGACTTCTGCAAAGACTTAGGAGTAAAAACAAAATTTGTGTTCTTTGTACACCCTTAAGCCAACAGTAAAGATGATCAAGCTAACAAAGTAATTTTTAAGGGACTCAAGAAGAAGCCTGATGATGCCAAGGGCTTATAGGTGGAACTACTCCTCGAGATATTATGGTCATACAACATCACTCTGTATTTCACCACCAAGGAAACCCTGTTTTCCATGGTATATAGAGCGGACACCATGCTACCTATGGAGATAAACATGCTATTGTGTCGATGATCCCAATTCAACAAAGAGGAAAATGAGATAGTGTTGAAGTGTGCGATAGACCTGATCGACGGGTTAAGGAAGGCCACCCACGTCTAAGAGTTTGCTTCAAAACATAGGACTTCCAGAAGATATAATTCTACATTCAAGCCAAGAGAAATGCAAGAAGGAGGCTTGGTATTGAAAGAAGTGGTTCTACCTGCGCAACAGGGAAAACTACAACCTAATTAGGAAGAACCGTACCGCATATTTCAAAAACTTCCTCACGGAGCATAAAAGTTACAGGAGCTGGAAGAACCACTATTACCCAGAGCCTAGAGTGCTATCCACCTTAGATATTATTATACTTAAATTATTTGTAATTCTCTAATAAGCATCTTGTTTATGTACCTATGAAAAATTATTGAGCGATGTATTTCCTATAGAGATGTTTTCTTCTGACTATTTTATATGCTGGAATTCATGGTGAAGATCGTTACCGCCCCTCGAGACAACATTTCTTACACAGGACTTCATGGTGAAGATCCTTGTCGCCCCTCGAGGCAACATTTTTTATGTTGGATGTCATGGTGAAGATCCTTACCACTCTTCGTGGGATAAGATGTTTTTGGGGAAGAGAGAAGTCACGGTTAATAACTCACCCATAAATTTATATAAATAGGGATTCAATGGTCCACCATTTACTGAGTGGTAGGTGACCATTTCCAAGATAATCCTAGGTCGTAGAGGCCCTATAAATACATCTCCTATGTAGGAGAAGGAAATATCTCAAGTCATACAGATCATCACACCCCTAAAGCATAGCGCTTAACTCACATCAATTACCCCTCATAAGCTTATACCTAAGCATACCATTCATCTATAAAGCCTCTCACCTCACATGAGCAGGACTCTTAAAACTACCATAAAACACCATTGTACATGGCTTTTCGCCATCACGGGAAAACCCTAACCACCATACAACATTATACACCTACTAAGGTCTCTGAGTCCCCATTCCCTTGCATGAGGAATAAGCAAACATGTACTTTATGGCTAGTACAATAGCCAATTAAAAACTCCATCTTGTTTCGAGATAAGTTCGTACAAAATCTATGTTTGGCTTAGAGACTAACCGCTCAAAGTTCTGTTTGTTGTTTGGTGTGAAGACTAACCTCTTCATTCCATTGTTCGTTGTTTGGTTGGAAATTAACCTGAAATTTCACATTCCTTGTGTAAGGGGGTTTGTAGGCTTAACCTTCTAAAAGATCTTAAGCATTACTGGATACTCTCAAGATAAACTCTTGGGTAGAGGATTAGGTCACCTCATTAAGACCAAACCTCTATAATTCTCTGGTGTTATCTCTCTTCCCTTATTTTTACTTTCCGCTTATTTTCCTTCTCCTTAATTTTCGTTGCACATCCAATCTTTTTTTTTAGAAAATGTTTTAAAACTCTGATTTAGGACGTGTGTTTTAAGACTGTACCAATATAAATCCTGGTGTGATCTTTCTATCTCCCATCTCATATATTTGTGCTCTTTATCTTCTGCTCGTATTTCTCTGCTTTATCTTATTTCTTAAATGACTATTTAGGGAGAAGCAAGACTGAAGAATCTGATGAAGTACCCTCCATTGACAGAGTAGCAAAAGAAATTACAACTGGGTAAGTCAAGCAATGGACAAAGAAAGTTCTACTATCTTCTAGAAGTTTGAGTGTAAAATATGTAGTGTTGAACACGTTTAGTGAAACCAACTGGGCACCCACTAACCCTAGTTCATGCATAACTTTTGCTATGGCCAAGTTGATATTTGAAATAGGAATAAAGTCCAAGCTAAAATTTAGAGAGCATGTGTTTGAGCAAACCATGAAGCATGATGATTCCTATGTTGTTAAGCTTCCCATAAATTTTCCTTGTTTGATAACTATAATTATCTTGAAGCAACACCCCAATATTGTGCATACTGGTGAAATGAAGAGTGAAAAGGCAGATCCACTTATCTTTGACTATAGGGTGTTAGTTGGAACGCATGATCCAGACACTATGGTGTCAAGAAATCAAGATAAAGCTAATGATGGAAATTCTCCACCTTTATCCAAATCCACGAAGAAAGATGTGCTGCTTGAACTCAAGGAAGTCCCAAAAGCCCAAAATCAAGCACCTTAAGAAAGAAAATTATGGATAGGCTGATTAAGATGATGCCCAAAGAAGAGGATGTTGTGTAAGAAGAAGAATGTGGAAGTGGTGAATCCACAAGTGAAGAATAAGAATCAAGCTCTGAGGACTGAAGTCATCAAGCTGCATCTGTTTGTGTTGTTTCTGAAGAAATTTGTTTTGAAGAATGATGTTATGATGTTTTTATGTAATTATTTGGCCCTTGTATATGGGCATGTATGATGCATATTATTGCACTAATGACAAAGACTCATGCTAATCAAAATCAATGTTCAAGTTCAACAACTGACAGTGATTGTATTTTTACCCCTTTTGTTTATGTATGTGGAATTTACTTCCATACCTTTGGCAATTGTGGAAAAAAGGGGGAGTAATAATTGTGAGCATGTGTGTAAGTCTTTCGATGTTGATGTATGTTGTTGTTTTGTTGTATACTCTGATATATGTGTATGTGTGTATTCTCCTGAATGAGAATTATTATTGATTTACTCATGCACATCTTGTAGAAAGGTTGTAAGTTGTTTTAGCCAAAATTTTCCAAAGGGGGTGATTATTCTTCCTTGGGTTGGCTGCTTTAGGCAAACCAACATGGGTAAAACAAGATGAATTTGGAAAGAGACAACATGTGGGACATGATGTTTCATCATGTGTTCAACATATGTCCTCAGTCTGAAAGATATATTCAGTGAGTAAATATGAGTGTGTTTTTGGTTGATTGATTCCAAGATTTATCGTTTATGTTTTGTATTTTTAGTAATATAAATTTAAGGAAGACTGGCTAAAAGATTATTCAAGACCATATCAAATCTAAGAAGATTTAAATTGATCTTAAAATCACATTTTGGACAAGCAAATCAAATCTTCATAAAAAACAAATATGAATCAAATCAAATCTTATTAAAGACCCTACAGATGGAGCGCTATATAGAGAGACTTAGACCCAACAATGAAAACATGAAAAGAACATTAAGATATTGAAGTTTTAATATGCTATGGTTTTGTTCTTTAAGTCTTTGTATTTTAGTTGTTTAGGTAAACCTCCAAAGAAGCCTAAACTAAATATTTAAGGCATAAAGGTTGGTTGTTAGTTGAGTTGTAATTCAACATCATTAATCTATTGAAAGCATAGATCACCAGGGTAGTGATTGAGAGAATGTGAATAGTATTCTCATATTTAGAGGGAGTCCTAAATAGAAAGACACAATTAATATTAGGAAGTATGCATTGAACAAGGTTTGTTCATCTAAGACTAATTGTACTAGTACTAGTAAGAGTGGATTTCCTTAATTTAATTGGAAGCCTCCTAGACGTAAATGACGTTACACTTAACTAGGTTAACAATTCTCTTACGTTTTTATTACTTTCTATTTTAAATTCCTTAGTCTATGATAATCTATTTTAAACTATTTTATGTGGTACACATTTTCTAAGATATTGTGTCCAACATCTTTCCTACATAGAACATAATTTCACACTCGACCTACAATTTTCCTTACTTATCAATTACACCTTTAGGTAAGAAACAATTAACACATTATTAGGTTTTAATGTTATCCTAATTTTGGGACCTTTACAAATTTACTCTAACAATAGTGTTAATAAAGACAATCACTTCCATACAAGCACACCGAGTTAACTCCAAAGTAGTATCTACCATGTAACTTCGACCTACTTATTCACTCATATTGCATGAGTGGTAACACTGAAATTTACCGTATTTTCGACTCCGATTTCACATGCATTCTAGTTTTTTTATTGTTATTTTGTTGTGTTATTGCTATGTTTTCCTTTGTTTTCAGGTTTTTACTTTAATCGGAGCCCCGATCGAGAAAAGGAGCGAAAAAGAGCCAAAAACCCTAAAATTCAGCATTTTGTACTTGTGGCCTACCCCATGTCTGGCGCCATAGACCCTGCCATGACGTGCCAACTTCCCTCAACTTCCACGTTCCCCACTACTTCCACTAAGGCGCCTCATTTTGTGCTTGTGGCGGGCGCCACAAGAGGTAAGTTTTTCCCTCCCATTTTCAAGTTGAAGGGCATCCTTGTCATTTCCATCTTTTTACTTGCTTATAAATAGAAACTCGAAATCACTTTTACAATCATCCAAACTTAGAGCAGAGGAAAACTCAGGAGCAACTTTGTTTCACTTAGGCATATATTCAGTATTTTAAAGTGGTAACCGCTTCACATTGGAGTGTTACCACAATTGTGTAATCGAGTCTGTGATAGAGTCTGTAATCGAGTTTGGAGCACTTTGGAAGGAAGTTAATCCTGCCGCCATTTTCATTTCCGCTTTGCAATTTATTCAACCCTCCGATTGGAGCAGGTTTTTATTACTTATCTTTATCTTATTTATTTTCCCGCACTCGCTTTACTTTATTTATTTCTCGCACTCGCTTTACTTTATTTATTTCCTCGCACTCGCTTTACTTTTATTTATTTTCCCGCACTCGCTTTACTTTTATTTATTTTCCCGCACTCGCTTTACTTTGTTTATTTCTCGCACTCGCTTTAAATTATTTATTTCCTTGCACTCGCTTTAAATTATTTATTTCCTCGCACTCACTTTAAATTATTTATTTTCCCGCACTCGCTTTACTTTTATTTACTTTCCGCACTCACACTACTTTTATTTACTTTAATGCACTTTTACTTTACCATGTCTAACTAAATTTATAAGGTTAGAATGTAGGGATCGTAATTGAACCGATAATCCGTACAATTGTTCGTAGAAACACTTAAGGGCTATTTTAACTTTCAACTTAAGTTTTCCCGCACTTCAATTCCGTTGGGTAAGATCGAAAGCCGTCCAATGTCTTTTTTAACTTAATTGTTTTTAACTATTTCAAAAACAGCGAAAGCGCTTTGTCTAGTTCATTAAGAGTTTTTAATTTAAGAAGAGAAGAGATTTTAAAATTATTTTCGGACACGTTTATAAGTTTAGAGTCTGGTTCGTGAGAACCTCTTTTGGTTAAGAAATCCAGGTTATAATACTTTTCAACTTAGTCAAGATACTATATTTCTTAAAAATAGGTTTACTACTCTAACGCAATGCGCGCCTTTTTATAAGTGGCAATAAGAGGGTTTGATTAGGGAGTACAACTCGGTTCTGAATACGCGAAAGCGACAGTTCCCGTTAAATTAGTTCTTTTCAAAGTAGGAAACACTGCCCATAAGTAGTTCTATTAGCAAGTATATAGATTATTAATTGATTACGTGAATTACATTCGACCCTGTCTTTATTAATTGAACTTTATTCAATACTTTAATTTTCATTGCACACTACAAAAACACCTATTTCGATTGCCTTTTATAAACACCATAACAATAGATAACGATAGATTGACACTTGGTCTCTGTGGATTCAACAATCTTTTATATTACTCTAACGCATTCGTATACTTGCGAAAAGCACGCATCAAGTTTTTGGCACCGTTGCTGGGGATCAATTTCGTCAAATTTCATTTTCCTGTTGTTATATCGTTTAGACTTAGGCTATTTCCCGCCGGTGAATGCGAAGAACTCGCAACACCGGAAGTTTAAGCTTAGTATACCCTCTGGCGGAACCTGAACGTTACGCTCGCGCACGTTTATTCTTCCATAGAATTAAGAGAGCTATGGCCGAAGATCAAAACCAAAGACCTCTTAAGGATTTCGCTCAACCATCTAATGAAGAACCTAGTTCTAGTATAGTAAACCCAACCATCCCAGCTAATAATTTTGAACTTAAACCATCCCTGTTGCAACTAGTGCAACAGAGACAATTCACAGGTCTCGCTACTGAGAACCCAAACCAACATTAAAAAATATTTCTTCAAGTAGCAGATACTTTTAAAACCAATGGAGCTTCTCCTGAGGCAATACGTTTCAGATTATTCCCTTTTTCCCTCAGAGATAAAGCCTTATCATGGTTAGATTCCCTTCCACCCAATTCCATTACGACTTGGGATAACCTTAGAGTTTTTCTTGCTAGATATTTTCCCCCGAGTAAGATCGCCGTTCTTCGAAACCATATAAATAGATTTACCCAAAACCAAGGAGAATCGTTGTTCAAAGCTTGGGAGAGATATAAAGAGTTGTTACGAGCATGCCCACATCATGGTTTAGAAAATTGGTTAATCATTCAAACCTTCTATAATGGACGTCATTATAACATAAAGATGACCATCGACGCTGCCGCAGGCGGTGCTCTGATGAACAAACCTTACCCTGAAGCTAGTGCCCTCATTGAAGATATGGCTCAAAACCATCAATCATGGGGAGTCGAACGAGCGACAGTTGAGAAGAAGGAAGCCCAAAGAGGAGTGCATGAACTAAGCTCTATAGACATGATGCAAGCTAAAATGGACGCATTAGCCCTTAAGGTCGAGCATATGTACATAAACCCGAATACTGTAGCCGCAGTTTCGTCGGATTGTGAGATATGTGGAGCCAAAGGACACCAATCTGCAGAATGCAGTCTATTGAATGAAACCCGCTCTGAGCAAGTGAACTACACCCAAGGGAACCCATACTCGAATACCTATAACTCTGGATAGAGGAATCACCCGAACTTCTCCTATAAAAACAATAACCCTATCCAAAATAATGCACCTCCGAGACCTAGCTATCAAGCCCCTAGATCTAATCAACCTATGCAACCTGTGCCACCAAAGCCGAGCTTTGAGAAAATTATGGAAAATTTTATCACCGCTCAAACCCAACAAAACAGGGAGTTCATGAACCAAAACATTCATGTTAACGAATTGATTACTCAGTTAGAAACCAAGGTTGACCAAATAGTTACTCATACTAAGATGCTTGAAACCCAGATCTCTCAGGTAGCTTTAAACCAAGCCCCTCAGACTACACCTGGAGGACAATTCCCTGGACAACCTCAACAAAATCCGACAGGACAAGCCAATGCCATTACCCTACGAAGTGGGAACGCTTATGATGAGCCACCAAACCCAAGATTGAGTTAACCCTAAACTTCTAAGAAATGTACCAAACCCACAGACGAAGTAAAGGAACCAGAAGAATCTGAAAACTAGGAAGGTCGAGAGAAAGGAGAAGAACCTAAAGACAAAACTTACGTACCACCCCCGCCATATAAACCACCTATACCATATCCGCAAAGACTCAAACAAACCCAGATCAATAAATAGTATCAAAAATTTATTAAAGTTATAGAAAAACTTCTTGTAGAAATCCCTTTCATAGAAGCCATCACCCAAATACCTTCTTATGCAAAGTTTCTCAAAGACATCCTTACCAACAAACGTAGACTTGACGATCCGAAGCCTTTGGAATGTAATGCTATTTCCGAGGACAAATTAGCAAAGAAAGATAAAGATCCTGGAAATTTCTCCATTCCTTGCCTTTTGGGTAATCATGTCATCGAAAAAGCTTTTCTAGACTTAGGAGCTAGTGTGAGTTTAATGCCTTTAGCAGTTTGTGAGAGGTTAAACTTAGGAGAATTACAACCCACTAAGATGTCACTTCAGTTAGCCGATAGATCTGTTAAATATCCGATAGGCATTTTAGAAGATGTTCCTGTTAGGATAGGTCAGTTATTTATCCCTACTGATTTTGTTGTCATGGACATCAAAGAGGACAATGAAATATCAATCCTTCTAGGTAGACCATTCTTATCAACTGCATGAGCCATAATAGATGTCAAGAAAGGAAAGTTGACATTTGAGGTAGGTGACGAGAAAATAGAATTTATACTTTTGAAATTTCTTATGGCACCTGTGATGGGAGATTCGTGTTATGCCTTAGATATCATTGATGAATGTGTTAGAGAATTAGAACAAAAAGAAATTATAAAAACAATTAAGTTACCATCAACTCTCATAAGGGAAGATGATGACTTTAAAAAACCCTACATCGATGATAACCTTTACGAATGTTTATCCCTTACCCCAGATCCTATGCCATGCCCTAAGAAACCAACCTTAGAACTTAAGGAGTTGCCTAAGAGCCTGAGATACGAGTTCCTCGATGAAAAGATGAACCAATCAGTTATAGTTATTGCTACCTTGAGCCAAGAGGAAACGAACCAACTTTTAGACGTTTTACGAAGATATCCCTCAGCCTTAGGATATAATATCTCTGACCTGAAAGGTATAAGCCCATCCGTATGCATGCATCGGATTTCGCTCGAAGAAGATTCAAAACCCTCTAGGGAACATCAGAGAAGAATAAACCCTATAATGAGTGATGTTGTTAAAAAGGAAGTTCTTAAGTTACTTGAGGCAGGTATAATCTACCAGATCTCTGATAGTAAGTGGGTGAGCCCTGTGCATGTAGTACCTAAAAAGGGAGGCATCACAGTCATGCAAAACGATAAAGGCGAACATGTAGCAAAACATTTAGAAGGAGGATGGAGGATGTGTATAGATTATAGAAAATTAAATAAAGTAACTAGGAAGGATCATTTCCCTTTACCATTTATAGACCAAATGTTGGAGCGTCTAGCCAGACACTCTTACTTCTGTTATCTAGATGGATACTCTGGATTCTTCCAAATACCCATCCACCCCGAAGATCAAGAAAAAACTACCTTTACATGCCCTTATGGAACTTTTGCCTACAGACGAATGCCATTCGGCCTCTGCAATGCCCCAGCTACTTTCCAACGCTGTATGATGTCAATCTTTGCAGATTACCTAGATGGTATCATGGAAGTGTTTATGGATGATTTCTCGGTTTGCGGATTCGATTTCCACAATTGTCTTGCTAACCTTGAGAAAATCCTAGAGAGATGCGTGGAGGTGAACCTCGTGCTGAACTGGGAAAAATGTCATTTCATGGTAATCGAAGGAATGGTTTTAGGACATATAGTTTCTGAAAAAGGTATAGAGGTAGATAAATCTAAAATAGAAGTTATAGAAAACCTAAAACCACCAAAAACCATCAGAGAAGTCCAAAGCTTTCTTGGACACGCTGGATTCTACCGGCGTTTTATTAAGGACTTCTCCAAAATAACCAAACCTTTAACTGGACTTTTAATGAAAGATGCTGAATTCATTTTTGATGAAAAATGTAATGACACATTTAATCTTCTAAAGCAGGCATTAATCTCAGCATCCATTATGAAACCGCCCGATTGGTCGGAACCTTTTGAGATAATGTGCGATGCTAGTGATTATGCAGTTGGAGCCGTTCTAGGACAAAGGAAAGATAAAAAATTACATGCCATTTATTATGCCAGTAGAACCCTAGATGCTGCCCAACTTAACTACGCAACAATTGAAAAAGAATTACTCATTGTAGTTTTCGCTATAGACAAATTTAGATCTTATCTAGTAGGAGCAAAAATTATAGTTTACACCGATCATGCTGCCATTCGTTACCTATTAAGCAAAAAAGATGCCAAGCCCAGGTTACTCCGATGGATTCTATTACTACAAGAGTTTGATTTAGATATAAGAGATAAAAAAAGGCACTGAAAATGTAGTAGCCGATCACCTTTCTAGGCTAGAACATCTAAAACCAGAACTAGTACCCATAAATGATGATTTCGCCTATGATAGACTGATCTCTAGAGTAGAAACCATTGAAGATAATAACCTAGATCCTTATGAGCACTCCCAAAATTCCTTAGCAATAAGTAACGTACCCTAGTATGCAGATTTCGTTAATTACCTAGCTGCTGACATAGTACCCCCTGATCTTGACTACCACCGCAAGAAGAAATTCTTCCACGATGTGAGAAACTTCTATTGGGACGAACCGCTCCTTTTCAAAAGGGGTAAAGATGGCATCTTTCGTCGTTACGTTCCAGAAGAAGAGGTAAATAATATTATCGAGCATTATCATTCTACACCCTATGGTGGACATGCGAGCACCTCTAAGACATACGCCAAGATTCTTCAAGCTGGCCTATTATGGCGTACCATGTGGCGTGATGTTTATGCTTGCATTGTCAAATATGATAGATGCCAACGCACTGGTGAAGATGAGTAGAGAAAAGTGAAGACCTCAAATGATGGTGAAGATGATAATTTATAGGGATTAGGCTTGGGATAAATGAGGCTTGGGGTTAGGCTTGGAGTTAGTTAAATAAGGTATGGAGTTAGTTGGAATGAACTCAGTGAGTTTAGCTGGTTAACTCACTGAGTTGGAAGTTAATTAGTTGATTAATTTAGTGGAAATGGTGGTTTATGACTGGCCATTACAGGTGACAATTTAAATGAAGTTAACTTTGATGTTGGCTAAAGCACAAGATATAACTACATGACTTGCAATTGTAGGTTAACAGTGGTTGTGTTATGTGATTTTGGTCTTTGTTATGATTGCGTAATTTGAAGTGTTTGTGAATTTGATGCACTTGGTTTGCTGCAGAATCATTGTATTCACAATGCATGTGGTTGAAGCTTGATGAAGTACCGAACCTCGGAGTGTCGTCGAGTGCCCACGGCTTTCCTGGTGTTCATGCAGATGTACATTGGTCTTGGATTGCAAGTTTCAATGATGAAGGATCATGCTTCACCCTAAAAGTTCCCTTCTCACATTAGTAGTGCAAAAATCCTGTAAAACAAGCTATGAGTCGACTCAAATAGGTCATGAGTCGCCTCAAATAGTGATTTCCCAGGGTTGAGTCGACCTGTCCAGACCCGCGACGAAATGATTGAAAGGAAAATTGGAAATGAGTCGACGTGAAGGGTGAGTGAGTTGACTCAATCAGGAATTCCCATACTTGAGTCGACCTAGGAGTCGACCTGTTCCGACCCGAGGGAACAAGGTTCAAAGACAAAAGGTGAATGAGTCGACGTGAAGGGTGAGTGAGCCGACTCACTCAAGTTTCCCAGAATTGAGTCGACCGGTGGGTCGACCTGTTCGGACCCAGGGGTTTTGCGCCGAGTCATGAGTCGACTCATATGGCTAAAAACCTCCAAAAAAGAGTTTTTTTTTACAATGTTACACCTTTTTGCACCTTTTTATGTATGTAATGAATATTTTAGGGATAAAAATGAATGGAATTAGCCAATTGAATGAAGATGACTTGACTCAATACATGAACACAACCATGAACCCAAACTCAAGATCTATAACCCATCCATGGAAGCGGGGAATTTGACCCTATGGACCAAGCAATAATGGTACGAAGGTGGTCGAGTGAATTTATGAAGGTGGATGGAAGTTATGAGACCAAGGACAATAGACTTGAGCATCAAGGGGGATAAAATGGGTGGACCAAGTACCGGATGCTGAGTGTGACACACTGAGATCACCTGAGATTAGTTTTATGGAGGCCTCGGCATTTCGGGGCAAGTCCAAACCAAGCATTTCCACTTATTGTACGAACAAACCAAAACCCTTGCAAGTCAAACACTTGGAATCCATGTTAATGACTGATGCTTATGCATGAGTTAATAATGTATGCAATTGAACTCTAGTCAAATGGTTAGATGGAAATATGAAGAAAAATGGGAGGGAAAAATTTAGGGTACTACAACTGCCCCTATTTAATCTTCTTGGACCTGAATACAAGAATTTCGGAAGCTTTTCAGGTATTCAAGGTGGAAGAGGATTAAATACTACGTATCCAAAAATTTGCCTATTAAGAGTGGACGTAATGAGAGTTTTGTGGTTTGCCAAGCAAAGGTTGGGCTTTGGGTTAGTCAATAAAAATTGAATTTTTGGATTTTCTTATTTGTATGGTTTTATGTTATGCTTTATGATTGTTATGCATGAGTGGAACGACATGGTGTATGCATGATAATGATTTATGCAATGGTTAAGCCAGATGCTCATATAAGGGCGGTGGGGATTTTGGGATAGGATGATGATCATCCATACGTGATTATCCGGCACCTAATTCAAGCTCAAAAGTTATTGTAACAGTTTTGGATTATGTCCAAAACATGGAGAGAGTTCGTACCTGTATAGCCTGCCTCTGCCCCAATATACTGGGTATCTGGATCAACTGCCTCAGTCATAAGTTATGGAGTGGCCTCATCATCTGAGTATCTCAAACTGGTTTCTCCCAACGTCTTGAAATTGTATTCCCTCGATCAACCATCTTGGGAAGGATTGACTTCTCGTGCTCTTGGGGTAGCTTACCCCAATATGAGCCTTGAAGTGATATTTTCCCCTATCCGGCTGATTTAGAGAGATTTGTAGAATCTCGACATGGTTGCCCCAGATTGACTGACTCTTGAAGAGATCTGAGCTATAGGATATGTTCAACTTCCCCATTATGTAAGCTTCCTTGATGTCAAATGACTGCTCGCATATAAATTGCTCATTTTGAAAATGATAATTGTAATGTCATGCTCATGCAAGTTTTGAAAACTCAAGCGTGTTCACTAAGATTATGACGTCTAGTGAACGAATCACTGGTTAGAATGCCATATTAGTATCAATACCTATGACAAGTAAATATTTAGAAGTCAGCTTAACGCGATCTTACCATAGTATGCTTCTGAAATAGACCATGCTTCAATTAAGTCTTTTGAGGGTTGTAACATTTCCTGGTTCACGGTTTAGAAAAAAAGGATATGAGGCTCAAGACCTAATCTAACTCACCCATTCTTCGGGGTTTTCTCCAGTCCTACGTTCAGTTAGCTTAAAACAAGCGTTTATCTTTCAGAAAAGGATTTTGAATATCAGCAATGATGGTTAAGGAACCCTATGAGAGTTTGGAGCGATAGCCACTCACCTTTTGCTTTTGTTTGCAGTCACAGAGATTCCCTCTTGTTGAGGATTTTGATGTTAATCCTCTTGTTCTTTTTCTTTGTTTACCCTTATTTTTGCCTGGGCTGATCCTTTGGGTCTGGAGCCCACCGGGATACCCTAACTTTTGCCTAAGTCAATCTTGTTTTCAAGTTTTTGACTTAGCAGGCTTTTTTTTTTATTTTTTTTATTTTTCATTTTGTTTCATCTTTTCTTTTCGTACTTGAGCAAATCCTGTGACACTTCTTTCTCGATTTGTAGCACAGGTCGTGACTATCTCACTCCTTTTTGTTGGTAAGGGATAACCATCTGAATTTGTGATTCCATCCTCTTGGGAGGGATATGATTTGATTCATCACTCAATGAGATACTCTCCTTCTGAAATTTGAACGCAAGTCTAAACTGAAATGAATACTACCTTGCCCCTAGGTTTAACATGAGGGTTTGTATGTATAGAGAAAGAAACTCCTACTTCAAAGCCCAAAGTGGTTGACTAGGGATTAACTTCCTTATATCTCTGATGTTTAGGGATTGCACAATGCCTTACATCATCAACACAGTCTTATTCAAAAGCATACAGGCAACGATCTTGCGTATTTTAATTTGCATCATTCTCTTTTGATTTTATTTGAAAAACAGTTCGATATTGATAAATAAAATATGAGTGAACACAAATGGATTTAAGCAAAACATGCACGCTTATGATCATTATTCAAAAACAAAAAAGTTCACAATTGAACAATACATTGACATACAAGAAAACATTACAAATGAGACATGATTGAATCAATATGATATTGCTAGCCTTGATATTCCTATGAAGAAGCAACTGAATCTGAGCAATCCTCGCCATTAATTGCATTCACAATCTATCCACAGTGGTCTGGCAACATATTAGTTATACCATTGGGCCCTGCCTTAGAGAATGACAAAACCTTATGATCAATAAGCTCTTGTACTCTGGCCTTGACGCCAAATAATCCTCTGTAGAATTCCCTATGTATCCGGCATGAAACACACAAGAAATATTGGGATTATGCTTGTTCTTTTAGGGAGGCATTGCAGGCGGAATCTCCTTTG
Organism: Lathyrus oleraceus; assembly: GCF_024323335.1. Classification (NCBI taxonomy): domain Eukaryota; kingdom Viridiplantae; phylum Streptophyta; class Magnoliopsida; order Fabales; family Fabaceae; genus Lathyrus; species Lathyrus oleraceus. The sequence goes on along the minus strand of NC_066580.1, from coordinate 48,614,226 downwards.
GCACAATTGCCCCTTGCTGGAGAAGATACAACAACAACTGAGTGTATGATACAAAGATCTGGTCATGCTGAGGATGCTTCTTATCAAACCGTCTACGTTGACCTTGCTTCTGGTTTCTGTTGTTTTGTTGATTCTGTGGGGTTGGAGCCTGTGGAGGTTGCTAATACTGAGGTTGGTACGCAGGTTGCTGATAATGAGCTGCGGCAATGTATGGATAAGGTTAGTATGGCATATGAGACATAAGTGCCTGAATTTGAGGATAGACATTTGCTGTTACGACATTTGTGTAGCGGGGTATTCGTTACCATTAGAGATATTGACTAAATCTAAGGTAAACCATACAAGTCGAGTCGCCACCGCACTTCTATTTATCCAAAGGAATGGTTAGAAAGCGAACAAAAACCTAAAAGTTTTATCGAATCAAAAACTAGTAAAAATGTCAGAGATCTGGGTAAGGGGGTTGGTTATGCAATGGGAAGGTTTTAAGCACCCAAATCATCCTAGGTACTCCTAGGGAGCCCTTTTCATATTTGTTGTAAGGTTGGTATTTTGTGAAAATTTATTTGTGCAAACATGATGGAAGAGATGAGGAAAGAATATACAACTTTATTTACATTTTGTGTTTGAATGGATGAACCCACTGCCTACGTACCATCTTAAAAAAGATTTGGATCAAAACCTCGTAGTTCGGGGTAAAAATCTCAAAATGAGTTGGTGAATTGATTGGTCCAAAAGCCTTAAGGTCTTTTGTTGTCCAAGGGAGAAAACTCAACCTAAAACCACAAATCCATCATGTGAGGATAACTTCAACATGCTAGTGAGGGGTTAACCCTATAATAAGCATGGAAGACTCATTGTCCATCACTAAGGATATAGGTGAGTATTATATCTACCTCAAAGATAACTCAAACCTAATAGCTAAAGGTTATGAAAAGTTTTGATTAAGAAGGTGGCCATTGAAACCACAAAAGTATTTGAATGGGTTATATTTACCAATGAAAAGTATTTACAAAATATAGTCAAAGTGGATTAAAAGATTCAATTCAAAATAAGTATTATGAAAAGAAAGTTTGAAAATCAAAATCATAAGGCTTAGGTTTCTAATGTTGAAAACAAGTGTTAAATGTTTGCACAAAAAAAGTTTTGGCTTGGGTTAGAGTGGAGAGAAGAAGAAGAATGGCTAAGATCCTAAGCATACAAGAGGTAAGGGATAAGAAACAAAACCACAAAAGGAGTTCCTCTCTTGAGATCATATTGATGATCCAAGTAGCTCCCATCCTTTGGAATAAGCAATCACACAAAGCATAAACTCAAGCAATCAACAATCCATGAATTCTTGAAAAGCTCTTCAAGGTATCTTGGATCTCTCTTATCTTAGAAGCTCATGGTAATGGTTCCTCAATGTGGATCAAGTTAAAATCCCTAGCACAAGAAAGCACACACATCAAAAGGTTCTATTAACAATCAAAGAATGGACAAGAGGGAGTTTAGAATGCGGTCCTTTCAATGTTCATCTTCAAGCTTTAAGCATTCTAAAGGCATGAGGCCTAGTTGCTCTTTGACATTTAAGCACTCTAAAGGAATGAGGCCTAGTTGCTCTTCAAACTCCATTTGCTTGGGTAAAGTCCTAAAGTCTAAGTCCATTTTGTCCAATTCTTTGCATTTGGTTCACAATCAAACAAACAAAACACAAACACAAAAGTATATACACAATTATATGCTCAAGTGAACAAAAGGAAAATGGCATTAACATAAACATGTGCTCCAATGAGCAAAGGAAAAAGCAAATGAATAATATGTACAAGAATAATAAATTGCATAAATGTAAAGTGCAAAAAGTAAATGTTAATAGTTAATGGTTAGTAGTTAGTGTGCCATAAGGCAAATTTAGCGCTATGTTAAGCAATCGTAATTGGACTTATGTAGAAGTCACAACTATCTGAGGCCGGTCAATAATAATGTAGGCAACAACACAAGTTAGAAGTCTTGATTAGTGAACCAAGTTCCAACAACTTGCCATGCCAAAAAGAAAATGAGAATTGATCTTGTATTAGTTTAAGTCCTTTGCATGATTATGGAAACAACCTATCCTTAATGCAAAGCCATTCACTTGATCAAATGATCAAAATGAATTAGATTTGGATCAAGGAAGATTAAGTCTCCCTAATCAATGCTAACTTATCAACCTTTAACTCATTGATCAAAAAAGAAAAAGAAGAAGAAGAAAGAGATGAATAATGGAAAGATTAAAGTGCATCAAATGAAAAGAAATGTACCAATCTATAATGTTGACCAAGAACATTAAAAGTCAAAGTCAAACAATGAGAAACTAGAAGTGGGATGAAGATTGGAGGTCAAACAATAAGCAACATATTTTTGGCATTTTTAATATTTAAAAATAAACTTGAATTAAAAATAAAAGAAAGGTCAAACTTCAAAATCACTTCAAATCAACTTTGAAAAGTCCAAGTGATTTATCCCTAGTTCAACAAGGTCAAACAAAGTTTGACAAAAAATTTCAGCATTTTTAAAAGTCAAAAACTATTTTTAATCAATTAAAAATGAATAAAAATAGCCTAATTGAACTAAAATCTCAAATAAATCTCAAATCAATTAAAAAATTGATGAGAATATTTTTCATAGATCCATCATCATTCAAATAGGTTAGGAAAATATTTTTGTATTTTTTGAATATCAAAAACTGTTTAAAATGAATTAAAAATAACCAGAAAAGAGAAAATTCACAAAAAATATCAAATGACAAAATAAAAAATATTACAAATCATTTTTAGAAACTAGAATTTAAATGGAGAAGAATGCAATTGGTCCCATATTTTTTGGATTAAAAATAAAGAAGTTATGATTTTTTGAAAATAAAAGGAATAAAAGAAATTAAAATAGAAATTAAGAAAATCAAAAAAACAAGGAGCGTCTGATCAAGCCTCATTAATTGACGTGGCTGATCAAACGCTCTAGAAGCGCGCTTCCATGGTGAGTCCAAGTCAAACGCGTCACACCTGGCATTAAAGCAAGTAATCCAAACACATGGCTGAGATTAAAACGTGGGAGATGCATCCAACGATCCATATTAAATCTGGCATGGTGGACGGTGGCCAGCGCCACCGTCTTCTCCGGCGAACACTCAAGCTCCGGCCAGAGTTGCAGGTCCTCCAAACTCAACCAAAATCCACGATCTAGGTACCAAATTAAAGCTGGGGTGATGTACATCATCCCTGTGCCATCTATTTCTACTCTAGATCTCCATAGTGAGAGAAATCAGAGGTTGAAACTTGATGGTTTTCATCATGAACTTGTTAGATTTTCAAAATTGAATACACAACAATGATGCCTCTATAGAGAGGACTTCAGACAACACAATATCCAAGCAAATAGATCAAGGAATAGTGAGTTTTGAAGAAAAAACCAGTTGAGGATCACCTTTGGATTGTGCAGATTTGAGCTAGCTTCCTTGCTTCCTTTGGCCAAATAGAAGTTCAATGGATCATATGAGAGAGGTCTAGGAACTTTAGATCTAAAGATTCAACCAGATTTAGTTGAATTTCAGATCTGAAAAATTTGAAGAAAAGTGAAATAGTTCCTTTGGTAATGGCTATGGATTCGGTTGTGCAGCATATCAGGCGCCTTTAGGTTGATTATGAATGAAGCTGAGCATGTTTATTTATAGTGAAAGCTGATGCAAGGAAGTGGAAACTCGTGTGCATGGCAAGTGGATATTCTTTGCATGGGCTTTCATGATCATGTAGAAGGCCCAAACTCAATTGCATTTGCATGCTGATGACCAAACAACTTGAAATGGACATGTAATTGGCAATGCATAAGCTTGTGTAATGAGTTTCAACATGTTATGCATAATTATGCCTAAAACTTCACCTCTTCGAAAATGCCACTTGAAAAAATGAAACATAGGCATGTGGGTATTGGTTGGAAAGGTTTTGACATAAGGAACAAATGTTATGTTGGGGCAAAAATCCATTTGAAGTGTGGAAATTAGTGAATTTTGAGTTTAAAGTGTAAGGTGCAAAACATGCAAAGGTGAGGTTTCCAAATTTGGCCAATGTTCAAGCCCCTCTGTTTTGATGATGCAAGCCTCAAATTGAAAAACCTTAAACATCAAAGTTGTATATCTTCTCAAGACAATCAAAATGGACTTAAATTTTGAATCATTTAGATTTTGGATGAAAGAGTTATGGTCACTTGAAGTTGGACTTTTTTGCCTTACAATGCATTTGGTCCAAAGTGACCTATAATGTTTTGCATTATCACATGTATTGACTTTGAGATTATGAATTTTTTTTCAACATAAAATTTGAATTATACATCTTAATCTTTCCAATGCATTTGATAACACCTCAAAACCATAAAAAATGAATGAGTTATGTTCTTGGGAAGTCGACCCAAAATTAGGGTTTTAGTCAAAATGACCTATAATGTCTTGGAATGGATGATGACCTTCCAAGCTTTAAATCAATTTTTGATGAACATGAAAGTTGTTCATATTGTCCTTAAGAACACTTTTTATTTTGGGATCATCTCCATTTGACCAACACATAAAACGTTAGGTCTCAATGCATTTCAAAATAGTTAGATGAATTGACTGATCAACTTTCCAAGTCCGCAACTCATATCTTGATGAATTGATGATTGAGGACACTAAAATAAGTTCAAATATGCATGATATGATGAATTAAAGAACTTCCCTTGATTTTATTTGACCATGGGCTGAGGTTGCTTCATGAGCAAGGCATTGTGGTACACAGATGAATTAGGGTTTCCTTGGGGAACAAAACTCAAACCCTTTGACTTGCTTTGATCAAAATGATGAATTGAGATACTAGGGAGGCATATTTGATGAATGAGAGATTTGGGAACCATTACCATGCTTGCTTTCATCTTCTTTTGGCCATATCTTTGCACAAAGGGTCTCCTTGAAGCTCTTGATCTTGTGATTGCTCAAGCTACAAACAAGAAATGTTATTGACATATTTTTGTGCTTTTGGTTAGTAAACAAAATAAGAAAAGCAATAATATACAAATCAAGCATGGTTGGTGATCTCAAACCAATCACAAGGGGTCCCACCCAAAGGCAAAGGGAACCAAGATGCTCATGATCCTTGAGGCTTTACAAATGCAATGTTATGATGTCATGAGGGATCTTAGGGCCAAAATTGGGGTCTTACAGATGCCCCTATTTAATGTCATTCTAGCCGGAGAAGTGAAGGTTAAAATCTTTGTCTCGACGAGGTAGAATGGGCTTAAATAATAACAAAGAGACGAATTTTGGTCCCTAAGAGACCTCATGATGCAAATGTATGTATGCAAAAGGGTAATACTTTGTGGGGATATGTGTCCACAGAGCAGAAAAGAAATCAGGAGAAACCGATAGTCCATATGAGTAATATGCTCAAAAATGGGACAGAGACTCTAGGACTCTTATGGGGATAAGGAAGGGAGTAAATTGCGTGAGCAGGTCACGACTCGAAACTTAGGGAGCAAAATTCCAAAAGGAGGAAATCAATGGAACGACCCGAGCTGACTCAAAGGCGCATGTATTGGGGAATATGCCAATACAGAGGAGATTATCCATAACGGATACTTCGGATAAAAATCCGGACTCCAGATAGGGACAATCCACTAAGGGACTGCACTGGGGAAAACCCAAACAAAACTCCTTTGAGGAAGCAACGGGATGAGGTATTACCGGTTACTGGGTAGTAAACTCAAAGAGACATGTGATCTGAACACCGGTATAAGGGTGAGGGAACCACATGCTCGGGAAGAATGAATATCTAAGACCGGTATAAGGGTGAGAGATATCAAACATCCGAAATCATCTGAGGAAGTCCCAAAAAGGTATACTTCAGCTCATGAAATTCAGACTCCACAGGGGACAACAAGTCATAATAGGGAGCAGAGGGAAGGAACACCAAGGATACTGGTTACTGGGCATATAATAGGTGACCAACCAAAGCGTGAATTAGGGAATATTCCCAAGACACTCATCATCCAAAAGAGGGCTAAAAGCAAACTCAAATACAAGATGGACATTCGATTCCAAAAAAGGGATACGAATATTACTCGACTGGAGAAGAAACAAAAGGCTTCATCCAAAGAGTGCATGAGACATATTATCTATTACCGTCAGAACATAGATAACATACTCACATGGAATATTATCCACAACCGGTTACTGGGTTAATAAAGGATAAATCGACCGACAAAGAAAGGCATCGGGATACCGAACTAGGTATATAATGATGACCAATCCGGGGGGAGAAACAATCGTCACCGACAACAAAGGATAGACGAGAGATGACTTGCTGGGGATAAATTGCTTGATCAGAGCAATTATCCAAAAGATGAGGGAATATCAATACCGAATATTGAATAAAGATAACCGTTAAGGAAGGGAATACGTCTACCGGATACTGGATAGAAAACCACGGAGAAATAATCGTCCTCAATTAGGATGAGTAAAACAATTAACTCTGCAAAGGGGATAAAAACAGGGTTTACAACTACCGGTATAAGGGTAGAAAACCACAGACTCCGCCAGGGATGAACGATTACTGGTTACTGAGCCATCATCCATTTACATCACAAGGGAGTGCAAGAAGCAGCCAAAAAGGGGGCCAGTCTAGGATCAAACTAGATAGGCACGCTGAAATAAAACTTGTCCCTTATGAGGATATAACTAAATGGGGAACTCCATCCCAATGTATGTGTTGGGAGGAAACAGAAACAACCATCATCCACGAGGATATAACTCAGTGGGGATTATGGAAGGAAAGATAAATATTTTCTGCTTATGGGGCCGACTCTACATGGGAATATCGGACATCAATATCTGTTTGGGGAGACATAATACCCTCAAACAAGGGATAACAATCAAAGGTATATGGAAAATAATGCGTCATGAATAATATCAGTATGTACATATGCATGGTTCATGTATGATGAATGCTGACAAACAGACATTTTTAACACAATCAGGTACAAACATCCGGTACTACATCTCAAGAGAGAAAGCCAGGACCACCAAGATCTCTGCAAGGGAATGAGCATCAGTCATTCCAACTGGGATAAGGATCATCATACAAATGAAATCTGCCATGGACGCACTCTACTAGGGAAATTATCAGAGGGGATCATGGAACTCTGTGGGGAATAACCACCAAATCAGAAGTTTCCAAGGGTCTTCAAATACTGTCACATCTGCTGAGGAGGAAGAATCACTACTCTGCTGCAGGAAAGAAGGGTGAAAAATCCTACCAATCACTCTGCTCGAGAGAAAACCCCAAAAGGCTCCGGAGGAAAAGGATACGCATGCCAGGAATATGAACAAATGTCTTACCCTGTCAAGAATCTTACCATCCTTGGAAGAGCACTGAAGACATCCTCAGTATCCCCTCATCTTTGTGAATGTTCACTTTGTTTAAAAACAAATTATGAAAGATTTGAATAAAACAATGATATTTTTCATTTAAAACATGCTAAACATTTGTTGAAATAGAAACAAATAAGAGTGCAAATAATTGGATAAAGGCTCAAATTTATTTGATGGAATGGTAGTCTGCAAATGGCAAGACTCCATAGATCTTTTCAAATTTGAAATTGGTGATATATATTGGAAAAGGGCTATATTAAACATAATGACCATTTCTCCACCAATTCTGAATCTGATGTATTCGAACCTTTGGTTGATGATGACTGAGCGAGAATCTCTGACGGATGACAGTCGTAAAGCGAAGTTCTGTCAGGATGCAGTTACTTGCCAGATTCCTAATTTTTGCCTAGATTTCCCCAGGGTGAGGTACTCAATCTAGCGGGTCAACTATTCATTTATTTTTTATGTCTCTAACTTTTGCCTGGATCGCCCTTTCGGGTTTTCAATCCACCGAGACGCTCATTTTTGCCTAAGTCGCCCTTTCAGGTTTTCAACTTAGCGAGCTATTCTTTTATTTTTATTTTTTAGGCGAAGTATTTCTTGACTGCATCTGAATTCACAAGACGATTGAAGTCCTCCCCATCCATAGTTGTAAGTATCAAAGCACCGCCTGAAAAGGCTCTCTTAACAACGTATGAACCTTCATAGTTTGGAGTCCACTTGCCCCTGGAATCGGGCGCGAAAGACAAGACTTTCTTGAGCACAAGGTCACCTTCTCAGAACACACGAGGCTTGATCTTCTTATCAAAGGCTTTCTTCATTCTTTGCTGATATAACTGACCATGGCACATGGCAGTTAATCTCTTTTCTTCTATCAAATTCAACTGGTCATAACGACTCTGAATCCATTCAGCATCAGTCAACTTGACTTCCATCAGTACTCTCATTGACGGGATCTCCACCTCTACTGGGAGTACATCCTCCATGCCATAAACAAGAGAGAAAGGGGTTGCCCCTGTTGAAGTGAAGACAGAAGTACGATATCCATGTAAGGCAAATGGCAGCATCTCATGCCAATCCTTGTACGTAACAACCATCTTCTGGATAATTTTCTTGATTTTCTTATTAGCAGCTTCAACAACCCCATTCATCTTGGGTCTATAAGGAGAAGAATTATGATGTGCGATCTTGAACTCGCTACACAAATATTTCATCATCTTGTTGTTCAAGTTAGATTCATTATCAGTAATGATCTTATCGGGCACACCGTACCGGCATATGAGTTGATTCCTGATGAACTTCACTACCACTTTCCTGGTCACATTTGCATATGACGCTGCTTCTACCCATTTGGTGAAGTAATCAATTGCTACGAGAATGAATCTGTGTCCATTGGACGCTTTCGGCTATATCATGCCAATCATGCCAATCATGTCAATTCGCCACATAGACGCTTTCCAATGCATTTGATCCCACCTCAAAATCATAAAAAATGAATGATTTATGTTCTTGAGAAGTTGACCTAAAATTAGGGTTTCAGTCAAAATGACCTATAATGTCTTGGACTGGATGATGACCTTCCCAGCTTCAAATCAATTTTTGATGAACATGAAAGTTGTTCATATTATCCATAAGAACATTTTTGCTTTTAGGATCATCTCCATTTGGCCAACTAATGAAAAGTTAGGTCTCAGAGCATTTCAAAATAGTCAGATGGATTGACTGATCAACTTCTCAAATCCATAACTCATATCTTGATGAATTGATGATTGAGGACATTCAAATAAGTTCAAATATGCATGAAATGATGATTTAAAGGACTTCCCTTGATTGTATTTGATCATGGGCTATGGTTGCTTCATGAGCAAGGCATTATGGTACACAGATGAATTAGGGTTTCCTTGAGAAGCAATCCCTCCAACCCTTTGACTTGCTTTGATAAAAATGATGAATTGAGACACTTAGAGAGGCATATTTGATGGATGAGAGCTTTGGGAACCATTACCATGCTTGCTTTCATCTCCACTTGGCCATATCTTTGCACAAAGGATCTCTTATAAGCTTTTGACCTTGTGATTGCTCAAGCTACAAACAAGAAATGTTAGTGACATATTTTTGTGCTTTTGGTTAGTAAACAAAATAAGAAAAACAATAATATACAATTCAAGCATGCTTGGTGATCTCAAACCACTCACAAGGGATCCCACCCAAAGGCAAAGGGAACCAAGATGCTCATGATCCTTGAGGCTTTGCCAATGCAATGTTATGATGCCATGAGGGATCTTAGGGACAAAATTGGGGTCTTACAATTTGCCTTAGCCTCTTTCTTCTTAGCAAAACCTTGAGATTTCTTGACCACTGTGTGGCTATCAATACTAGCAATCTTTCTAGTTTTCAGCCCATTTTCAATGCGTTCTCCAATGGTTATTTTTATTTTGGGTATTTTTATTTTAAATTCATGTCCTTCCTTTTTATTTTGGTGATGGTTGAAGGTGGACCACTCCGGTGAGGTCCACCGGAGAAGAAGACCGGAGCTTTAGCTCCGGCGGTGTGTTGGCGTATCTTTGAACCACATGATCCATTCATTTTGTTTTAATCTCACGCGTTGGTTTTGATCACCATCACTGCAACAATGTTGACTAATGAGGGAGATCAAGTGGTCCATTTTTTTTTGTATTTTCTGATTTTCATTTTAATTGCTTTATTTTCATTAATTCATATTAATTTTATTATTGATCCAAAAAAATGGGATTTTCACCAAAAATTTTCAAATATTTTTCTATTTCATTTTTTGAATTAAAATTATTTTTTTGGATCAACATTAATATTTTTCATGATTTAATTGTTTTTGTGCATATTTTTAATTGTTTAAAAATACTTTTAAGTTTCCAAAAATTATGAAATTTTTTCTCCAAGGTCATTTGACCTTATTTTACCTATGATAAATCTCTTGGCCATTTATTTGATTTTTTTGAAGAGGTTTTAGGATTTTGATCAACCATATTTTAATTTAATGTTTTTTTAATTGATTTTTAATTGTTTAATTGTAAATAAATTGTGTTGAGCTATTTTAATTGACTTTTTGAGTTTGACTATTGTTGTTGGGCCTTGGTCAAGGTTGATTTGACTTTGTTGGATTAAAATCCTTGGATTTACGGGATTGATGAAACGTACATTTCACCTTCCAAAATGAATGAATGATTTTAATTTGATAAAAGTCCTCCCATGACCAATTTGAGTTTATTTCATTCCCCTCCCTCTTCATCTTCAATCCCTTTCTATTCCGTCGATTCCACTGACCTATGATATCTCTATATCCTAAGGCTAGTTGGTTCATAAACCAATATAAGTATGGATGAGATTAGGTCCACCTTTTTTCCATTTTCTTTTAAGTGTCATATGTTTTAGGAGTATGGTTCATAATACCATATCTCTAACATGCACTAACACTAAAATTTCTATTGCCCGACCTCAAATAGTTGTGACTTCTACATAAGTCTAATTACGATTGCTTAACATAACGCTAAATTTTGACCCAAAAGCATAGCATTCTAGTAAGTGAGATTGTATGTCTCCCCCCTTTCATGGTATTGTGTGGAAACTTGGACTTTTTTCCTTCCTTTGGAAGATGTCTTGATTCAAGGATCCATGCTTGTGAATAGAGGGTTGAGTGTTCTCCAAAGAATGACTTAAATAATTGATAAGAAAAAGAAAATACTAACTTCTAATCAACTAACATTTGACTAACTTTAATTTCAAGTCATTTACTTTATGCACTTTAAATTCAAGTCTTTATCATTTTCCATTATTCATACAATTTAACCTGTTTACTTTAATTCCATTTTCACATTACTCACTTGAGCCATATCTTGTGATTATATTGTGATTGTATATACTTGTTTGTGTATTTTGCTTGTGTTTATGGTCTTTTGACCTTAATGTACATAATAATAACAAAAACCCTAAAAATGATTTGTGTGGACTGTTGGATTTGATCTGAGACATTTGACTTAGAATTAGGCAACATTCCCTATGCAAAAACGACTTGGTCAATGCCAACTTTTCTGAAGTCAGTCATTATGAATTGACCATTCATCTGAAGCAAGTATTGAGATCCATGTTGAGTTCATCTGCTACATGGTCTTAATGAAGATGTCACTTTGAACCTGTGTCTAATGACTTATTCTGAGCCATTCAAAGGATTATTTCATCTGATACATGGGGAAGATTATGAAGAAGATTATGGAGGTGCTAAGCTTTGATGTGGCTATCTATATTTGATGCCTTGCTCTTCTTGCTATTTGTGTATTGATATTGCTTGATTCTAAAGTCCAAAGGGAATTTTGGGTTTCTATATGAAATTCTTGTCTATTGGATTACATCCCATTGGTCAGATCTTTTCAACTCTTAACTTTTAAATTTTTGCTTAGGATTAGTCTCTTCATATCCTCCCCCTTCTTTAATTTCAAATCTCTCCCTCCTTTTAAAAACTTTTGTGCTTGTGATTTCTAAACTTAGACTCTTTATTGCAAATTAGAAATGAAACTCTAGTAACAGAATATCGATGTCACACTGAATGTTATGACATCCAATTCTGCGCAGACAAGTAATGTATGCAGAAAGTAAATGTAAAAGACAGTAAGTGACACAGAGAGTTGTTTACCCAGTTCGGTGACAAACACACCTACGTCTGGGGGCTACCAAGCCAGGGAGGAAATCCACTATAAGAAGTATTAATTCAGGACTTAAACCAACTGTTTAATCCTATCACTTAAGACCTACCCAATGCAATTTCAATCTAAACTAAGACCTGAGTTCCTACTCACTCCCCCTCAATCACAACAATGATAACAACCTTTAATAATTTTAAAGTCAGTGGTGAAGATATCCTTCAAACAACTCTTGATTGTGCTTAAAAGCTTTAATCAAGAAACACATTACTCATGCTTAAAAGCTTAGAGTGACACAACAGTTACAACTCAAGAGACACCCTAGTCCAATGCAATCATCTAGGTGATAATTGCTTGGCTCACAAGTAAAACCTAATACAAGACACAATAAAAGTACAGCAAGAAAATACAATGATGTATTTAATTCTTCACGCTTCAAACCCCTGAGTCGCTGAAAGTAGGATTGCCATCCTTTTATAATGCAACACTTGGGCCTTGTACTTGAATTTCCTAAAATTAAGGTCAAGCAAGTTAACCTAATTTCCACACATTAGGGTGCTAACAAATAGACTATATGCTAGGTCTCTTAATTTTAGCACAATTGTTAGTTTCCTGGATTTTAGCACAACTGTTAGATTCCTAAAAAATAGCCTGAGATAAATACTGAAACATAACAGAAAAACTAATTAGCCTATACTTTAGCATCTGCTGTCAGGGATGAATGTCATAACATTCAATTTGACATCCAGTAAATAAGCTATATGCTAGATCTGTTCATTTTAGCACAGCTGTTAGTTTCCTGAAAGTCAGCCTGAGATAAATTACAGAAAAACTAACTGGCCTATACTTTAGCATCTGCTGTCAGGAATGAATGTCATAACATTCAGTTTGACATCCAGTAAATCCTGTATTAGCTAATCCTGCAGCATGCTACTTAAGCATGTCATGACATCAGTCAAGACATCTAAGTACAGTAAGTGTTTTAACACAAAATGCAGCCAATCAAAAACATTTACCAGAAACTTTAGCCTTATGCCATTGCATTTTCAAACTCTTTTTCTTAATCAAACATGTAAATGAACCTAACTATACTTGACTTAAAATTAAAACAAAAAAACAAAAAGAACACACACTCATTCAAACTCTTTTAGGAATTTTGTGCCTCTTTTAAACTTAAAATTTTGTTAAAAGAAATCAACTCACTTTGAAATTGTTACCACGAACTACGAGGTTTTGATCCCTCATTTTTATGTTGGTACGTAGGCACAAGTCCGAAGGTCTTGTCAAACACAAAATATAATTAATGAATTCTCTTCTCATTCCCACACTCTATTTATTGCAAACATCATTTTATACCAAAACACATGTACACACAAAAAAGGGCTCCGTAGGAGTACCTAGGACACTTTGGGTGCTAACACCTTTCCTCTGTGTAACCAACCCCATTACCTGTAATCTCTGACATTTTATTAGTCTTGATTTGAAAACTTCTTATCTTTGGGTTTTGTTCGTACTTTTCCCTTTACCCTCGAAAACAATAAAAGCGCGATGGTGACTCTGGTTTTATTGACGTTAAGTTTATCCATAGCTTAATGGTCATGAATTTATCACAACAGAAATTATGTGGCGACTTTGCTGGAGAGTAGTCTCTAGTGGGTTTAGCCTACTTTTTTGTGTGTATATAATTGTATATTTGATGTATGTATATTTTTATGTATGATATAATCTGCTTGTTATGCTTGGTGATCTCTGAGTGGTGAGATAAGTTATAACCCGAACTTGAGTGCAATTAAGATAGGAGGATGGTATAGTCATGTTCGACTTGTGTGGAGTAGTCCTTAACAAGTTGGCTTGAGACCCATCTACTTAGTGGAGACCCTTTTGGAGTTATTGATGTCACACAAGTTATTTGTGGTTAGGCATTACTTTCTCTGATTTGGGGTTTGAGAAGCTGAGGACCGTAGAAAACTTAACCCATCTTGGCCTATTTAGGACGTAGTGTGGAGACTATTCAGGTGTAGACTTGATAACAGTTGTTACGCGATACTACATTCAAACGAGTTTCTATTGAGAATATTTTGGGTTGATGAGTCAGTCATCTTAACCTGTAATATCCGATAGATGGAATTAAGACTCTGGGAACTTTTTGGAACATGATCTACAAGTTTTTATCCTTAGTACACTCCTTTGGGGATGGTTCTTAACACGACCCCATGCTCGTGACTCACAACAAACCCTTGATTCTTGGTTGATCCAATCAAGTCTTGTCAATATCAATGGAACTTAGGTGTTGATAAGGTGAAAAGTATAATCCACCAAAATGGATGATTGATCTTGACAATGACCTGATTCATCCCTTAACCTTTGTTTGTTTGCCTTGTGTGTGATCCCTTATTTTTTATTGTTGCATTCATGCATTCATGCGCATCATAACATTCACCACACCAAAAATAACTTCAAGGAACTGAGGTTTTATTTGCAAATATTTTCAGACCATCGATTATGGACGAAGGAACACTAAGAAGTATAGTTTCAGATGTCCGGACTTGAAAGAGTTAAGGAATCTATTGTAGCGGTAAATTCATGATCATCAAGCTATGGATAAGCTAGACATCAAATAAACAAGAGTCGCCACCGCTCTTTATTTGTTTCCAAGGGAAAAGGGAAAAGTACGAACAAAACCCAAAAATAAGAAGTTTTCAAATCAAAACTAATAAAATGCCAGAGATTACAGGTAAGGGGGTTGGTTACACAGAGGGAAGGTGTTAGCACCCAAAGTGTCCTAGGTACTCCTAGGGAGCCCTTTTTTGTGTGCATATGTGTTTTTTGTACAAATGATATTGCAAACAAATGGAATGAGGGGATGAGAAAAGAATTTATTAATTATATTTTTGTGTTTGACAAGTCCTTCGGACTTGTGCCTATGTACCAACATAAAAATGAGGGATCAAAACCTCGTAGTTCGTGCTACCAATTTCAAAGTGGATGCATTGTTTTTAACAAAAAGTTTAAGTTTTAAAGGCACAAAGGCCTAAAAATGTTTTGAATGAGTTAGTTCTTTTTGGCTTTTGAAATTTTAAGTCAAGTATAGTTAAGTTTATTTACAAGTTTGATTAAGAAAATGAGTTTGAAAATGCAATGGCATAAGGCCAAAATTTCTAATTTGCAAAAGTGGTCAAAGTTTAGAAATCAACAAAACACAAGAAAAGAAGATTTTTGAAAGGAGGGAGAGATTTTGAAATTAAAGAAGTGGGGGGGAGATGAAAAGACTAATCCTAAGCACAAAATTAAAAGTTAAGAGTTGAAAAGATCTGACCATTGGGCTGCAATCCAATAGACAAGAATGTCATATAGATATCCAAATTCCCTTGGGCTTTTAGAATCAAGCAACAAACAATGTACAAAATATCAACTTGAAGAGCAAGTCATCAAATAAAGATATCCACATCCAAGCTTAGCAACTCCATGATCTTCTTCAAATTTGCCCATGTAGCAGATGAATTCCATAATGCATAAATCACAGGCTCAAAATAACATCTTCACAATGATCTTGTTGCAGATGAACTCAAATGGATGTTCAATGATGTATCATATGAAGTTTCAAATTACAAGCACTTGGTTACATGAAAGTTGGCATTGGCCAAGTCCTTTGCATAGGGAATGTTGCCTAAATTCTAAGTCCAATTGTCTCAAATCAAACGAACAGTCCACACAAGATATTTTTTAGGGTTTTATTATTCTTATTATATACATTAATGGTCAAAGGCCACACAAACAAACATAATATACACAAACAAAATATATCACAAAAATAAGGTCCAAATGGACAAAGTGAAAATGACATTAACATAAACAATTAGAATGGTATGAATAATGGCAAATGAATAAAGCTCAAAGATTAAATTGCATTAAAAGTAAATGACTTGCAGTTAAATGTTAGTTATTAATGAGTTAGAAGTTAGTATTGCCTTTGCTTTTCTTTTTTTTAAGTCATTCTTTGGAGAACACTCAACCCACTTATCACAAGCATGGATCCTTGAACCAAGACATCTTCCAAAGGAAGGAAAAAAGGCCAAGTTTCCACACAATACCATGAAAGAGGGGAGACTTACAATTTCATAACTAGAATGATATGCCTTTTATGTCAAAATTTAGCGCTATGTTAAGCAATCGTAATTAGACTTATGTAGAAATCAAAACTATTTGAGGTCGGGCAATATAATTTTGGTGTTAATGCATGTTAGAGACATAGTATGATGAACTATCCTCATGAAACATACCACACACAAAAAGAATATGCAATTTGGGGTGGACCTAATCTCATCCATACTTATGTTGATTTTTCAATCAACTAGCCTTAGGATATAAGATATTATAGGTCCATGACATGAATGCATAAAGAAGAGGAACGAGATGAAGAGGGAGGGGGAATGGATCAAACTCAAATTGGACAAAGGAGGACTTTTACCAAGTTAAGATCATTCATTCATTTTGGGAGATGGAATGTACATTCTATCAATCCTCTAAATCCAATGATCTTAACCTAACAAAGTCAAATCAACCTTGACCAAGGCCCAACAACACAAGTTAAACTCACAAAGTCAAATAAAATGGCTCTACACAGTTAATTTGGCATTTAAACAATTAAAAATAACGCATTAAATTAAATATGGTCGTCAATTTCCTAAAACCTCATCAAAACACCAAATAAATAGCCATGAGATTTATCATAGGTCAAACAAGGTCAAAGGACCTTGGAGAAAAAAATTCAGAATTTTTGGAAACTTAAAAGTATTTTTAAACAATTAAGAATAATCACAAAATCAATTAAATCATGAAAAATATTAATAATGATCCAAAAAATAAGTTTAATTCAGAAAGTGAAAGAGGATTTTATTTAAATTTTTTTGGAGAAACTCTCATATTTTTTGGATCAATATTAAAATTAATATGAATTAATGAAAATCAAAGAAATAAAAATAAAAATCAGATAATAAAAAAAACATGGACCCCTTGATCTCCCTCATTAGTTGAGGTGGCAGATCAAGTGGTGGAGAGTGCGCGTTCCATGATGCGCTTGAGTCAACTGATCACACGCTGGGTAATCACAATGTACGCTCCTAATTAAAACATTTTAAACTCATTTAATGGCTCTGAACACTTCTAGAGCATTGCCGGAGCCAAAGGCCGATCATCTTCTCTGATGACCTTGGCCGTACTGGTTCAATCATCACCACATCATAAATGAAAAAATAGGACATGATCTTAAAGAAAAAATGGCGTAGATCATGAATATGACCTCAATTTTAACTAACTCCAAATATATAGAGAGATACATGGAGTTGAATTTTGAGGTGTGTCAACCGAGTTGCTTCGATTTGACCTCAAAGCAACTCAATCTTCTTACCTACATTGGTAGGACTTCAGAAAACCAAAGATCCAAGAGAATTGATGAGAATTGATAGAGAATTGAAAAGAAGAAAAATATGGAAAAATACCTTCAATGCTGTGCAGAACTGGATCTCTCTAGGTTCAATTCATGCTTGATCTTGCTTATGGAGCTTGTGGAAGTAGGTTAAGAGTAATGCAAAGATTTGGATCCTGGAGTTTTTGAATCTCCAAAAAGTGAGATTCAAACTCAAATTTCAATTGAAATTTCTCAGGTTTTCCTTTGAATTGAGAGGGTTTGGAAGGTTGGGGGCAAAGCTGGCGCGCAGGGTCCTTTGAAATGAGGCATTGGACCTCTATTTATAGCAATGAGAAGTGTTATTTGTAAACTTGAAAACTTCTCCAAAAATGGCAATACAATGCACATGCTTGCATGGGCGTGTGCATGCCCATGAAGCAATCCAATTAGGTCCACAATCAACTGAAATGAGGTCTGTATGAAGCTTGGATGGCAAGGCAAAGTTGTTTGAACATTTGAATCATGAATCTTGCAAACTAATACAAGCCTGTTTAAGCCATGCGCATACCCATCAAACTTTGTCCAAAATGAATGAATTAAGACTCTTTGGAAAGCTTAGATCAAGAGGAACAACTCTTATGTTGAACACTTTTACATTTGGAACTTGTATTATGATGAATTTTGAGGTGGAAGTTTGGAAATTTCAACATGTCAAAATATTTTCTAAGTGTCAAGTCACATATTTAATTATTCCATCTTGCCTAACTTTTTATGTGAGCTCCAAATGAGAAACGTGTCTTCATCAAAGTTGTATATCTTTCAAAAAACTTCAAAATGGTCACCAATTTGACATAATTTGGATTTAGTATGAGTGAGTTATGCATTTTTGAAGTTGAGGAAAATCATTTGTTCAATGGCATTGGTCCAAAATGACCTATAATGTATTATCATATCACATGCTCATAAAAGTTGATTTAGCTCTCACTCCAAACATAAAATTTTAATTAGACACCTTGAATTTGATTGTGCAACTTAGAAATCTTTCATTTCATAAAAATTGAGTAAGTTATGTCCTTGGGAAGTTGACTTTCAAATTAGGGTTTAGACAAAATGACCTATAACGTTTCAACATAGAAAATGACTTTCTAAGAAAAATTAGCTCTAGACTTAAACATGAAAGTTGTTTATAATGTCATTAGAGTAACGTTTCTCTTGGAATCATTTTCATATGATAAAAATTGTAGGAGATAGGGTCTAGGGAGACCATGTTTTGATCAGATGAATCCATCTAGCCAACCACCATCAACCAACTTGCTAACTTGCAATCCTCTTGACTTTTTAGGCTCATGGTAGATAACATATGAATAAGATGATGAATTTTTAAGTGTACCTTGAGAAATTTGATCAATTGGTGAAGAAGCTTGTTGAAGAAGTTACTCAAGATACCCATATGAACTAGGGTTTCTAAGGCAAACCAACTCCAAACTCTTGAAGAATGCTTGATCAAAATGACATGTAGAGATCATTGGGACTCATATATGAGGCTTAGATATATTATGGATAATTCCTTGGTTGTGCTCTTAGCAATGAGGGTCTTAAACCCTAGATGTGAACTTGATGGATCAATGGTGATCATGTGCCCTCCCTACAAAAGAGTTAGACAAATACAAAGACATATTTTTGGTATTTTGGTTAGTAAATGATAGAATACAAAGTATGATACAATCACATGGTGCTTGGCGATCTCTCCCAAAACAAACCCAATGAAAGAGGGGTAAGAAGGATGCCAAGGTATGATCCCAATGCTAATGCATATGATGAGATAGCATGGGGGATCTTAGGGTCAAAATTGGGGTCTTACAGCTATCATCTTTTATATTAGATCCCTTGGATTTCAAGAAACATCATGGGAAGTTGTTATCTGTGTTATTTGCTGATGTAGTTGAAGGACTCTTGAGTGTGTTGGTTCAGTTCAATGATCCTCTCTACTGTTGCTTCACTTTTCCCGATTATCAGCTTATGCCTATGTTAGAGGAGTATGCCTATCTCTTGGGAATACCTGTTTCTGATAAGGTGCCTTTTAGGGGATTGGAAGAGATTCCCAGATCCCATATTATAGCTGAAGCGCTTCATCTGAAGAAGTCCGAGATTGAGGCTCATTGAGTGAAGAAAGGAGGAATATTTGGGTTAACTTTTGAGTTCCTTATTAGGAAAGCTACTGGCTTTGCTCAAGATAATAGGGTGGGTTTTGAAGCTATCTTTGCGTTTCTCATTTATGGTTTGGCTTTGTTCCCTAACATTGACGATTTTGTTGAAGTTAATGCCATTAGAATTTTCTTGATTGGGAATCCTGTGCCTAGTTTGTTGGGTGATATGTATTTCTCTTTGCATCTAAGGAATTCTAAAGGTGCTGAAAACTATTGTGTGTTGTGTTCCTCTTTTGTACAAGTGGTTTATTTCGCACTTGCCTCAGACACCTAATTTTGTGGAGGACAAACAATGTCTAAGGTGGTCCCAGAGACTTATGTCTCTCACTAATGATGATATAGTTTGGTATGATTCTTCATTAGGTAGCTTGGAGATTATTGATAGTTATGGTGAATTCTCTAATGTGCCTCTCATTGGTACACAAAGAGGAATTAACTACAACCCTGCTTTGGCTCGTCATCAACTTAGGTTCCCCTTGAGAGACAAACCTAATAACAATCAGTTAGAAGGTCTTTTCTATCAAGAGGGTAAAGATCCCCAATTTTTGAAGCAGAAGATGATACATGATTGGCATAATATGCATAGGAAAGGAAGATCCAAGCTTAGTTCGTGCAACTGTGTAGCTTTGGAAGCTTACACTTATTGGGTGAGGGAAGAGAGCTTTGGAATTGAAGATGCCTTATGCTTGTGAGAGACCTATGTCTATGGTTGTGGCTGAGTCATCAACTCTCCCTAACCAAGATGTAGAGGAGTTGGAAGATGCATTCGCCAAGATGAAGTAAGATAAGGATATGTGGGAAGAGAGATTCCATGCTTTGAGTAGAAAGCATGAGGAGTTACATCTTGAGTCTAAAGACAAGGATGCCCTTGTTGAACTTATTGAAGACCGAGTAGTGAAGAGACAGAGATAGCCAGAGGGTCCATCTTCTTCTAGTATACCTCAGCCTTCCGGTGCTTGGAAGAAGATTGTTGATCAACTTGTCCTCGAGAAGGCCCAGATGAAGACTTCTTTTGAGTCCTAGATTCAACGCATCCGAAGGAAGTACGCGCCTGCAGCCAGATCATCTGACATTGTTGTTAAGGGATCTTTAGGATGTCTAGTTTCCTTTTCTCTTGTATTTGTATTTTGGTTTCTAAAATTATACTCAGTGTAATCCTTCCAAACTATATGAATAAAAAAGATTTTTATGGTCAATCAAATTGTTACAATTGCTATTATATATTTGCAAATAAAATAGTATGTTCCTTGAAAATAAAATCAATCGAAGCATTGCATTACATGCATCATTTGCATAACAGGTTTTTATTCCGCCAGATGTCTTATTGGTTATTATTCGGTGCTTCAGCCAAGCTGACTCATCGACACAATACTCGCACCAATCATCCGAGAATCATGGAACACTTGGAACAAGAGAACCAAGAGTTGAAGGACAAGATTTCCCGCTTGACTGCCATGATGAAGTCTATTTTAGCTTCTCAGATTCAGTCTTCTCCAACGCCCGCAACTCCTCCTCAGAGGACCGTCATTTCAGAGGTTATGACTTTAACAGTACCTGCCACTCAGTTTGCTCCTGCCATGCCTGCCGGATTCCCATGGGGAATGCCGTCTAACTTTATGCCTGAAGGTTTTGCGCCTACTTTTGCTTCCATACTGACATCTAGCCCGGCCATGTCTGTTCCTCCTCCAGTTGTTCACACCTTGCCTCGTGTAGAGGACACCATCTACCATTCTGAGCCGTCTGAAGGTCCGGATGTTTTTGAGAAGATGGACGAGATGAAAGACCAATTCCTTGAGCTGCGAAAGGAGTTGAAGACCTTGAGGGGAAAGATTTATTTGTCAAAAGTGTTGTGGAACTTTGCTTGGTTCCCAACGTCAAGATCCCGATGAAGTTCAAAGTCTCTGAATTTGAAAAGTGTAAGGGAAACACTTGTCCACTTAGCCATCTTGTCGTGTATGCCAGGAAAATGTCGATGCAAACTAATAATGATCAGTTACTGATTCATTACTTTCCAGATAATCTGACTGGTGCCACTCTGAGGTGGTACATGGGTTTGGATATTGCAAGTGTCCGCATGTTCAATGATTTGGGTGAAGCATTTGTGAAGCAATACAAATATAATGTGGATATAGCGCCAGATAAGGACCATCTTCGGTCGATGTCTCATAAGGATAAAGAGACATTTGAAGAGTACGCCCAGAGATGGAGAGAGCTAGCTACTCAGATCAACCCTCCGTTGGAATAAAAGGAGATGACTAAGATCTTCCCCATGATCTTGAGCTCATTTTACTATGACTAAATGATTGCTAGTTCTACCAGTGACTTTATCAAAATGGTAAACATGGGGATGATATTAGAAGAAGGTGTCCGTGAGAGACGTTTATCTAAGGAAGAAGCATCCTCAAGAAAGAGACATGGTAACAGTTTCTCTAAGAAGAAGGAAGCTGAAACCAATGCAGTATCAGTTGGGAGGCAGAGGAGGCCTCATGTCAGAAGAAGTCCGCAACTCCGTCAACACCATCATCGAGTATCATCTGTTATTCCAGTATTTTCTAATAATCAATCAGTACCAGTTCAACAACAAAGAACACAACAAAGAACAAACAACTACAACAACAACAACACCAACAATAATCAACAACAACAGAACTTCAAGAGGAAGAAGGCCTCTTTTGACCCTATTCCTATGTCTTATGCTGAGTTATATCCATCTTTGGTTCTCAAGAACCTTCTTCAACCGAGAAATCTGCCGCAAATTCCAGAACCACTTCCATGATGGTACAAGCCAGAGCTTCGTTGTGCCTTTCATCAAGGGGCTCCCGACCATGATATAGAAAATTGCTACCCGCTGAAATATAAGGTTCAGAAGCTCGTGAAGAGTGGGATGGTGTCCTTTGAGGATCGTGCCCCAAATGTGAAAGCAAACCCATTGCCTGCTCATGGTAATTCCTCTAAAAATATGGTAGATGGATGTCCAGGAAGTTTCCGAGTATTTTACGTGCGACGTATTCGTCGATCTTTGGTTTAGATGCATAAGACCTTGTGTACTATTAGTGATTGCGAGCATGATCACAACGGTTGTGAAATCTGCAGTGTGAACCCCCGCGGGTGTTCCGTTGTCAAGAGAGATATCTAGAAGTTTATGGATGAGAATGTAATCCAAACTCAACAATCGAGGGATATAGATCATATCAACATGATAGTACCAGTATTCAGAACCCCTGAGAAGGTGGTAATTCAGTTCGATAGCAGTACCAGTAACAACAACAATATATCGGTATCGCCATTAGTGATACGGTTAGCGGGCCCTGTCCCATATGCATCCGATAGAGTTGTTTTGTATCAGTATAATGCTACTATGTTAGAGAATGGTCAAGAGGTTTCGTTGCCTACGACTAGTTCTGTTGTGAGTATTGCTGATGTTACAAAGGTGACCCGTAGCAGTCGTGTTTTTGGGCCTGTGTTCCCAAAGGGTGTAGAGGATGTTGGTAAAAAGGTGAAAGTGCCTGCAGTAGATCCGATTAGTGCTCCAAAGTGTCAGTCTAGTGAACCCATCAGTTTAAAGCCAAATGATGATGATGAGGTGCTTCGTTTGATTAAGAAAAATGAATTTAATGTGGTGGAGCAGCTGCTCCAAACTCCTTCCAAGATTTCAGTGTTGCATCTGCTCATGAATTCTGAAGCACACAGAGAAGCATTGCAAAGGGTATTGGAGCAAGCTTATGTTGAACATGATGTAACGGTGGATCAGTTTGATCATATTGTGGCTAACATCACTTCCTGCAACAATCTGAGCTTTTGTGATGAAGAACTTCCCGAGGAAGGAAGAAATCACAACTTAGTGTTGCACATATCGATGAACTGCAAGGAGGATGCGTTGTCAAATGTGTTGGTTGATACCGGCTCTTCTTTGAATGTACTCTCGAAGTTAACTCTTTCCAAATTTTCATATCAAGGAGCTCCAATGAGATACAGTAACGTGATCGTCAAAGCTTTTGATGGTTCTCGCAAAATTGTTATAGGAGAAGTGAACCTTCTAGTGAAGATAGGTCCGAGTGATTTCCGAATTACTTTCCAAGTAATGGATATCCACCCGGCCTATAGCTGCTTGTTGGGATGGTTGTGGATACATGAGGCGGGAGCTGCGACGTCAACTCTGCATCAGAAGTTGAAATTTGTGAAGAATGGAAAGCTCGTTATTGTGGGTGGAGAGAAATCTTTATTGGTAAGCCACCTGTCGTATTTCTCATATGTTGAAGGTGAGGATGAGATGGAACTCCATTCCAAGCTCTATCTATTGCTGATGAAAAGAGAGTAGGGGCACCCATGTCCTCTTTTAAAGATGCGCAGAAGATTGTTGAAGACGGTAATTCTGATCAGTGGGGCTGGATGGTAGAGGTCGCCAAGAACAAGAGCAGAGCTGGTTTTGGATTCCAACAAGGGTCGTTAGTTGAAGATGTGCAACCCAGTTTCCATAGCGGAGGGTTTATTCATGGTAATGAATAACACTCAGCTGCCGTGATCGAGGGGGATGAAGATGAAGACTGTACCAATTTTGTGACACATAGAAAAGCTTGCAACAATTGGACCACTGTCGATGTTTTTATTATTGTTCATCATTCTAAGTAATTACTTTATTGTTTTTTAAAATCCTTCTCCTATGCCTAAGGGATAAGTGAATATTGTTTGGCATCTTTTAATTTGAGCATTAATAAAATGAAATTCTATTCATCTACATCTATGATGTTCTATTTTTACTTTTGCTTTTCTGAAAATGGTAATCACCAAAAAACATAAATAAATAAATAAATAATTGTCCATATGCATAATATTAGGTCACAATTCACTTCTCTAAAATCAAAATACCAAATCATTATGCAGGTTGGTTTCTTAACCCATTGAATACAATGATCCTACTCCTACTCCAAACTTGGAATTCCCTATGTTCGAGGTTGAGGAAGAAAGTGATGAAGAAGTGTCTGATGAATTGACTCGTCTACTTGAGCACGAGGAAAAATCCATCCAGCCATTTGAAGAGAAGATTAAGTTAGTCAACTTAGGTTCCGAAGATGATGTGAAGGAAGTCAAGATTGGGTCTCAACTGTGTCTAGAGGTTAAGAAGGGGTTGGTTGATCTTCTCTTAGAGTATTCAGATGTGTTTGCTTGGTCCTACCAAGACATGTTTGTTTTGGATGCTGAGATTGTGGAGCATAGATTGCCGTTGAAGCCAAAATGCCCGCCACTCAAGCAGAAGTTGAGGAGGACTCATCCTGATATAGCAGTGAAGATCAAAGAAGAAGTGCAAAAGCAGATCAATGTCGATTTCCTTGTTACTGCTGAGTATTTGTAGTGGGTGGCCAATATTGTGCCTGCTCCTAAGAAATTTGGAAAAGTCTGCATGTGTGTTGATTACAGAGATTTGAATAAAGCTAGTCCGAAAGATGATTTTCCTCTGCCAAACATTGATATGTTGGTAGACAATACAACTAAGTTCAAAGTCTTTTCATTTATGGATGAATTTTTCGGTTATAATCAGATCAAAATCGCACCCGAAGATATGGAGAAGACCACATTCATTACACCTTGGGGAACATTCTGTTATAGAGTGATGCCTTTCGGTTTAAAGAATGCTGGTGCAACTTACCAGAGAGCAATGACCACTCTTTTTCATGATATGATGCATAAAGAGATCAAAGTCTATGTTGATAATATGATTGCTAAATCCAGTGATGAAGAAGAACATGTTGAGCATTTGTTGAAGATATTCCAGCGTTTGAGGAAGTATAAGCTCCGCTTGAATCCTAATAAGTGTACATTTAGTATTCGTTCTGGTAAGTTGTTGGGCTTTATTGTCAGCGAGAAAGGTATTGAAGTTGATCCTGCCAAGGTCAAAGCCATACAAGAGATGCATGCGCCTAAAACTGAGAAGCAAGTCAGAGGTTTTATCGGCCGCTTAATTATATCTCAAGATTCATTTCGCATATGATTGCCACATGTGCACCTATATTCAAGCTTCTCCGGAAAGATTAGGCTTGTGATTGGACCGAAGACTGCCAGCAAGCTTTTGACAGTATCAAAGAGTATTTGCTCGAGCCTCCGATTTTGTCGCCACCTATTGAAGGAAGACCATTGATCATGTATTTGACTGTGCTTGAAGAAATTATGGGTTGTGTTCTTGGTCATCAAGATGATTCTGGAAAGAAATAATATGCTATTTACTACCTCAGTAAGAAGTCCACCGACTGTGAGACTCGGTATTCTATGGTAGCGAAAACTTTTTACGCATTGGCTTGGGTTGCTAATCGTCTGCGTCAGTATATGCTAAATCATACCACTTGGTTGATATACAAAATGGATCCAATCAAATATATTTTTGAGAAGCCTGCTTTAACTTGGAGGATTTCCCGTTGGCAAATGTTGTTATCTGAGTATGATGTTGAATACTGATCTCAAAAAGCGATCAAAGGTAGTATCTTGGTCGACCATTTGGCTCACCAACCGATTGAAGATTACTAGTCAGTGCAGTATGACTTTCCTGATGAAGAGATCTTATACTTGAAAATGAAAGATTGCGATGAACCATTGCTTGAAGAAGGGCCAGAACCTGGTTCCTGTTAAGGCATGGTATTTGATGGAGCTGTTACTCAATATGGTAATCGCATTGGGGAAATGATTATTACTCCTCAAGGCACTCATTTTCCATTTATAGTTACATTGAATTTCAAGTGTATGAATAATATGGCTGAGTATGAAGCTTGCATTATGGGGCTTGAAGAGGCCATTGTTCTCAGAATCAAATATTTAGACGTCTATAGAGATTTAACTTTGGTTGTGAATCAAATCAAAGGTAAATGGGAGAAGAATCAATCCGGTTTAATACCATATAGAGATTATGCGAGGAGGATTTCAACATTCTTTACAAAGGTTGAGTTTCATCATATCCCTCGAGATGAAAACCGGATGGAAGATGCTCTTGCAACGTTGACTTCAATGATTATGGTGAAGTATTGGAATGAGGTTCCCAATCTGACTATGATGCGTCTTGATAGGCCAACTCATGTATTTGCTATTGAAGAGATCAAGGAAGAGAAGCTGTGGTATTTTGATATCAAGTGTTTCCTCCAAAGTCAGATTTACCCGCCTGGGGCATCTCTGAAAGATAGGGACACTTTGAGGAGATTAGCCGACAATTTCTACCTGAATGGTGATGTACTTTACAAGAGAAACTTCAATATGGTTCTGCTCAGATGCGTGGATAGACACGAAGCAGACTTATTGATGACTAAAGTCCATGAAGGTTCCTTTGGTACTCATTACAATGGACATGTTATGGCTAAGAAGATGTTGAGAGCAAGTTACTATTGGCTGACAATGGAAGCTGACTGTTGCAAGTTTGTGAAGAAATGCCACAAGTGTCAAATATATGTAGATAAGATTCATGTTCCTCCGACACTTTTGAACGTCATTTCCTCCCCCATGGCCCCTCTCCATGTGGGGAATTGATATGATTGGCATGATTGAGCCCAAAGCTTCTAACAGACATTGTTTCATTTTGGTGGCTATTGACTACTTCACAAAACGGGTTGAAGCGACATCGTATGCGAATGTGACTAAGCAAGTTGTTGTAAGGTTCATCAAGAATCAGATTATATGCCGTTATGGTGTGCCAAGTAAGATCATTACTGACAATGGATCAAACTTGAATAACAATATGGTGGAAGCTCTTTACAAAGAATTCAACATTGTGCATCATAATTCTTCTCCTTACAGATCCAAGATGAATGGGGTTGTTGAAGCTGCAAATAAGAACATTAAAAAGATCATTCATAAAATGGTTGTGACGTACAAGGATTGGCATGAGATGCTCCCATTTTCCTTGCATGGGTATCGTACATCCATCATCACTTCAACAGGGGAAACCCCTTTCTCACTTGTTTATGGCATGGAAGTTGTGCTCCTGGTAGAGGTTGAGATCCCATCATTGTGTGTGCTGATGGAAGCCAAGTTGACTGAGGTTGAATGGTGTCAAACCAGGTATGACCAGCTGAATTTGATTTAAGAGAAGAGGTTGACTGCCACGTGTCATGGATAGTTATATCAATATAGAATGAAGAAATCTTTTGACAAGAAGGTCAGGCCTCGTGTGTTCAGAGAATGTGACCTTGTGCTCAAGAAGATTTTATCTTTCAAACCAGATTCTAGGAGCAAATTGACTCCTAATTATGAAGGCCCATATGTTGTTAAGAGAGTATTTTCAGGTGGTGCTTTGATTCTTGCAACTATGGATGATGAAGAGTTCACTCCTCCTGTGAATGCTGATGCAGTCAAGAAATACTTTGCATAAAAAGAAAAGAACATCTCGTTAAGTTGAAAACCTGAAAGGGCGACTTAGGAAAAAATGAGTGTCTCGGTGGATTGAAAACTTGAAAGGGCGATCCAGGCAAAAGTTACAAACATAAAACAGAAGAAAGTTTATCTCGATAAATTGAGTACCCCATCTTGGGGGTAATTTATGCAAAAATTAGTGATCATGGCAAGTTACTACATCCCGTTGATCTTCAGTCTTGAAGACTTTCTTGAGCACAACGTTTGGTTCTGATTCATTTTCAGCCAAAGCCAAGAGCACAATGGATATTAAAGGAGGTATAAGGATTAGTGATCATTGTATTCAATGTATCCCTTTTCCATGTAAATTACCATTTTTCAACTTTTGTAAAGATCTATGGAGTCTTGTCATTTACAGACTACCATTCTATTAAATAAAGTTGAGCTTTTTATCCAACTGCTTCCACTCTTATTTATTCAGCCAAATAGAATTAAATTTTATTATGATCATTTTAAAATTAAATTTTTAAAATAAAAAGCATATTTTCTTAAATAATAAAAGCAATTACTTTCAAAAATCAATTAAAGGAATATCAATCGCAGTTTGAAAACGGTAAGCCCTAAATGCGAAACATTGTTGGTTTTCCCCAAGCAGTTGGCGTGATCTCTGTTTATTCCCAAGCAGCATTTCAGCATCTCCAACTGAGTTTTGTTGGTTTACCCAACTGAGTTTGTGATTGCCTCCCTCGAGTTGTAGGTGCGTCATCGCAGCAGTTTGCATAGATTCAACAAATTTTGTTCCCTCGTAAGTCGCCATCAAAGTTGTCCCTAAATCTTGTGCAGTATTTTTGACCCTCTGCAAGGTTGTCTCCCATTTGATATAGTTGAAATTCTAGTTAACAGACTTTCGATGTCACACGGGTTGTTATGACATCCAATTCTGCGCAGACAAGAATTATGCAGAACTTAAAAAGTAAGTGCAGTAAATAACACAAAGAATTGTTTACCCAGTTCGGTCCAACATGACCTACGTCTGGGGGGTACCAAGCCAGGGAGGAAATCCACTATTAGTAGTATTAATTCAGACCTTAAACCAACTGTTTAACCCTATCACTTAATACCTACGCAATGCAATTTCAATCTTACACTAAGATTAGAGTTCCTACTCACTCCCCCTCAATCACCTCAGTGATTACAACCTTTAATTAAGATTAAAGACAATTTTGAAGTCACACTTCAAACAACTCTTGATTGTGCTTAACAACTTTAATCAAGATACACAGCACTCACGCTTAAAAGCTTAGAGTGATACAACACTTACAACTCAATGAACACCCTATACCAATGCAATCATCTCAATGATAATAGCTTGGCTTACAAGATACGTCTAATACAAGACACACAAAAATACAGCAGTGAAGTATAATGGACAAATAGAATCTTCACGCCTAAAACCCCTAGTTCTGAAAGAAGGATTGCCGTCCTTTTATATTGCAGCACTTGGGCCTTGTACTTGTATTTCCTGAGTTTAAGGTCAAGCGAGTTAACCTAAATTCCACAACTAGGTTACTAACAAATAGGCTATTTGTTAGGTTCATTAATTGTAGCTTAGTTGTTGGTTTCCTGGATTTTAGCTCAGTTGTTGACTTCCTGAAGAATAGCCTGAGAAAAATGTTGAAACAGAAAAACTAAACAACCTACAATTTAGCATACGCTATCAGGAATGAATGTCACAACATTCAGTTTGACGTCCAAAACATAGACCATATGCTAAGTCTGTTTTTCCTGAAAACAGACTGTACAAATTTGATGTACTGTACAATTTGACATTTACACATAGAGCCTTACATCAGGTATGTTATCCTCTTGATAAGTAGACTGAGCTGCATACTGAAATGTAGCAGAAAACCAATCTGCCTATTGTTCAGTATATGTTGTCAATGATGAATGTCATAACATCCAGTTTGACATTCAGACAGTAGGCCATATGCCAGGTCTGTTATTTCCTTGATAAACAGACTGAAAATAAATACTGAGTTATAGCAGAACACCAACTGTTTTATTCCTCAGTATCTGCTGACAGGGATGAATGTCATAACATCCAGTTTGACATTCAATAAATCCTGTATTAGCTAAACCTGCAGTATACTACTCAAGTATGTCATGACATCAACTAAGACATCAGAGTACAGCTAGATATTCTAACATACAATGCAGTCAAACAAACATCTCCACAGCTAGATATTCTATTCCTTTGCGGTCTTCTGCCCAGTAACCGGTAGTTGTAAATCCTATTTGGCTTTTCCCCCAGTAAGTTATTCTTTACCCAGTAACTGGTAATGAATACACCTCCTGGTTGCCCTCAGTGAGTCATCCTGGATATGTTTACCCTAACCGGTAACGGATGTCCTCTCTGCCATATTATGTTATCTCCTTATCCAATAACCGATAATGGATAATATATTTCTGTTACTCCCGTATTGAAGTTCATTTCTTCCCCAGTAGAGTTTTAGTGCGTATTTCCTCAATGAAATCACCATTTCCTGCTTGGGTTGGGTATTTCAGTTTTATTCTGATCTACCTGTTTCCCCTGCAGATGTTCTTTTTATTCTCCGACTGGGTCTTTCCATTGATTTAGTCTCATGGAATCCCTCGTGTCCCCCAGTAGTTTTAAGTCATAGCCTGGCCTACACATAACTTTTTATCCCCCAGAGTCTTTGTCTCCCCAGTGATTTTTCCTTATGGAATGCATTACACTCCTACAGACTTTCAGTCTCTTCGGATTCTTTTCCTTTGTGGTAACATTTTCCCCATAAAGATTATTTTTGCATTCATATCATATGCATCATGAGGTCTCTTAGGGACCAAAATTTGTTTCTATATGTTGTTTTTTTAAGTCCTTTCTACTAAGTCGATACAAAGATTTTAACCTTCGTCTCCTCAGCTAAAACGTCCTTAAATAGGGGCAACTGCAAGACCCCAATTTTGACCCTAAGATTCCTCATGATATTCTAATCATATCCATTAGCATTGGGATAACACCTTGGCATCCTCCTTACCCCTCATTCATTGGGTTTGCATTGGGAGAGATCACCAAGAACCATTTGATTGTATCATACTTCATTTTTCTTTGTTTACTAACCAAAATACCAAAAATATGTCAATATGTAGTTTAACTCTTTTTGTAGGTGGTGCGCATGCTCACCTTTGCTTTGTCAAGCTCACATCTAGGGTTTAAGACCCTCATTGCAAGGAGCTCAGTCAAGAAATGGTTTACTATGGCTCTAAGTATCATATATGGATCCCCATGATCTTCACATGTTATTTTGATCAAGAAATCATCAAGAGTTTGGAGTTGGTTTTCTTTGGAAACCCTAATTCATCTGGGTATCTTATGTGACTTCTTCAACAAGTTTCTTCACCACTTGGTCAAATACTTCAAGGGATACTTCAAATTAAATCATCTTATGCATATATGATCCTCCATGGTTCCCAAAATTCAAGAGAATATCAAGCTAGCAAGTTGGTTCATGGTGGTTGACCAGAGGAATTCAACTGGTCAAAACTGGGGTTCCCTAGACCGTATCTCCTATAATTTTTGTCATATGAAAATTATTCCAAGATAAAAGTTACTTTAAATGACACTTCTAACAACTTTCATGTTTATTTCAAGAGCTAGTTTGAATTGTAAAGTCATTTTTTATGGTGAAAGATTATAGGTCATTTTGTCTAAGCCCTAATTTGGAGGTCAACTTCCAAGACCATAACTTACTCAATTTTTACAAGATGAAATCTATTCAAGTTGAATAATCAAAATAAAGATGTATAATTCAACTTTGATGTTTGGAGGAAGTGCAAATTCAACTTTTAAATGCATGTGATATGAGGAAACATTATAGGTCATTTTGGGTCAATACCATTGAACAAGTGATTTTCCTCAACTTATAAAATGCATAACCCCTTCATGATAAATCCAAATGAGGTCAAATTTATGATAAAATTTAAGTACTTTGAGAGAGTTACAAGTTTTATGAAGGAACGTTTCTCATTTGAAGTCCATAGAAAAAGTTACTCAAGGTGGAAGAAGTGAACATATGGCTTGGTACTTAGATTTTTTTTTGATATGTTTGATTTTCCAAACTTCTACATCAAAATTCATAATGATCCAAGTTTCAAATGAAAAAGTGTTCAACATGAAAGATGTTCCTCTTAATCTAACCTTTCCAAAAAGTCCAAATTGATCCCATTTGGACAAAGAATGTGATTTTCGCATGGCTTACAATTGAAGGACCATTTGGAAGATTTGAAGTTCCATTTCTCACACACGAATGCATGGCCTTTCCACATGACTTCAACATTGCTTACACTCATTTTTGGACCTAAATGTATCATTACATGGGCCTATCACACGCCCATGCATCCATGCAAAGGATATTGCTAGTTTTGGAATTTTGAAAGAAGTGTGCAATTATCAATCACTTGGCCTATAAATAGAGCCCCTCTTGCTCAGAATTAAGGACCATGGTGCGCAAGCTTCCAATCAGTAACCCTAAACCCTCACATTCAAACGATAAGCTTGGTGATTTTCATTGAAAATCGAGTTTGAATCTCTCAACTATTTTGAGATTGAAACTTCAAGAGTCCATCACTTTTCTTGATCTATTTCCACTCCATCAAGCATTGAAGCAAGGCCAAGCACAATTGAGAGAAAGATCGTGTCCATCTAAACCTACATTGAAGGTGATTTTCAAAATTTTCCATCTCTTCGATTCTCACTCAATTCTCCATTATTCTTGTTGATTTTTGGTTGTCTCAAGTCCTACCAATATAGGCGACAAGATTGAGTTGCTAAGAGGTCAAATCGAAGTAACTCAGGTCATGATCCTCAAAATTTAACTCCCTGTATCTTTCTATATACTTGGAGTTAGGTAAAGTTGAGGCCAGATTCAAGCTCTTGAGCATTTTTACTTTAAATTCATGTCCTCTTTTATTTTGGTGATGGTTGAGGGTGGACCAGTCCGGTGAGATCCACCAGATAAGAAGACCGGAGCTCTGGCTCCGGCGATATACTGGCGTGTATCTGAACCACATGATCCATTCATTTCGTTTTAATCTCACGCGTTAGTTTTGATTACCATCCCTGCAGCACTCTTGACTATTGACCATGTGGAACGCGCGCTTGGGTCCATTTGATCTGCCACCTCAATTAATGAGGGAGATCAAGTGGTCCACGTTTTTTTGTATTTTCTGATTTTCATTTTAATTGCTTTATTTTCATTAATTCATATTAATTTTAATATTGATCCAAAAGATATGGGACTTTCACCAAAAAAATTCAAATATTTTTCTTTCATTTTCTTAATTAAAATTATTTTTTTGGATCAACATTAATATTTTTCATGATTTAATTGTTTTTGTGCATATTTTTAATTGTTTAAAAATACTTTTAAGTTTCCAAAAATTATGAAATTTTTTCTCCAAGGTCATTTGACCTTATTTTACCTATGATAAATCTCTTGGCCATTTATTTGATTTTTTTGAAGAGGTTTTAGGATTTTGATCAACCATATTTTTATTTAATGTTTTTTTAATTGATTTTTAATTGTTTAATTGTAAATAAATTGTGTTGAGCTATTTTAATTGACTTTTTGAGTTTGACTATTGTTGTTGGGCCTTGGTCAAGGTTGATTTGACTTTGTTGGATTAAAATCCTTGGATTTACGGGATTGATGAAACGTACATTTCACCTTCCAAAATGAATGAATGATTTTAATTTGATAAAAGTCCTCCCATGACCAATTTGAGTTTATTTCATTCCCCTCCCTCTTCATCTTCAATCCCTTTCTATTCCGTCCATTCCACTGACCTATGATATCTCTATATCCTAAGGCTAATTGGTTCATAAACCAATATAAGTATGGATGAGATTAGGTCCACCTTTTTTCCATTTTCTTTTAAGTGTCATATGTTTTAGGAGTATGGTTCATAATACCATATCTCTAACATGCACTAACACTAAAATTTCTATTGCCCGACCTCAAATAGTTGTGACTTCTACATAAGTCCAATTACGATTGCTTAACATAACGCTAAATTTTGACCCAAAAGCATAGCATTCTAGTAAGTGAGATTGTATGTCTCCCCCCTTTCATGGTATTGTGTGGAAACTTGGACTTTTTTCCTTCCTTTGGAAGATGTCTTGATTCAAGGATCCATGCTTGTGAATAGAGGGTTGAGTGTTCTCCAAAGAATGACTTAAATAATTGAAAAGAAAAAGCGAATACTAACTTCTAATCAACTAACGTTTGACTAACTTTAATTTCAAGTCATTTACTTTATGCACTTTAAATTCAAGTCTTTATCATTTTCCATTATTCATACCATTTAACTTGTTTACTTTAATTCCATTTTCACTTTGCTCACTTGAGCCATATCTTGTGATTATATTGTGATTGTATATACTTGTTTGTGTATTTTGCTTGTGTTTGTGGTCTTTTGACCTTAGTGTACATAATAACAACAAAACCCTAAAAATGATTTGTGTGGACTATTGGATTTGATCTGAGACATTGGACTTAGAATTAGGCAACATTCCCAATGCAAAAAGGACTTGGTCAATGCCAACTTTTCTGAAGTCAGTCATTATGAATTGACCATTCATCTGAAGCAAGTATTGAGAGCCCTCTTGAGTTCATCTGCTACATGGTCTTAATGAAGATGTCACTTTGAACCGGTGTCTAATGACTTATTCTGAGTCATTCAAAGGACTATTTCATCTGATACATGGGGAAGATTATGAAGAAGATCATGGAGTTGCTAAGCTTGGATGAGGCTATCT
This sequence comes from Lathyrus oleraceus, assembly GCF_024323335.1. NCBI lineage: Eukaryota > Viridiplantae > Streptophyta > Magnoliopsida > Fabales > Fabaceae > Lathyrus > Lathyrus oleraceus. Next base: position 48,579,374 of record NC_066580.1, on the reverse strand, counting down.
TTTTTTGATTCCTTGCTCTTCTTGCAATTTGTGTATTGATATTGCTTGATTCTAAACTTCAAAGGGAAAATTGGGTTTCTATATGATATTCTTGTCTATTGGATTGCATCCTATTGGTCAGATCTTTTCAACTCTTAACTTTTAGATTTTTGCTTAGGATTAGTCTCTTCATCTCCTCCCCCGTCTTGAATTTCAAATCTCTCCCTCCTTTTAAAAACTTATGTGCTTGTGATTTCTAAACTTAGACTCTTTATTGCAAATTAGAAACTTTGTCCTTATGCCATTGCATTTTTAAACTCTTTTTCTTAATCAAACATGTAAATAAACCTAACTATGCTTAACTTAAAATTTCAAAAAAAAAAACAAACAAAAAGAACTAACACTCATTCAAACTCTTTCAGGCCTTTTGTGCCTCTTTAAAACATAAAATTTTGTTAAAAGCAATCAACTCACTTTGAAATTGTTACCACAAACTACGAGGTTTTGATCCCTCATTTTTATGTTGGTACGTAAGCACAAGTCCGAAGGTCTTGTCAAATATAAAATATAATTAATGAATTCTTTTCTCATCCCCACACTTTATTTATTGCAAACATCATTTTATACCAAAACACATGTACACACGAAAAAGGGCTCCCTAGGAGTACCTAGGAAACTTTGGGTGCTAACACCTTCCCTCTGTGTAACCAATCCCCTTACTTGTAATCTCTGGCATTTTATTAGTTTTGATTTGAAAACTTCTTATCTTTGGGTTTTGTTTGTACTTTTCCCTTTTCCCTTGGAAACAATAAAAGCGCGGTGGTGACTCTAGTTTTATTGATGTTAAGTTTATCCATAGCTTAATGGTCATGAATTTACCGCTACACCTATCAAGATGCATCACAATCAAATTAGGAACCTCATTCCAAAATTTCACCACAATCATTGAAGCCAACGTTGCAAGAGCATCTACCATCCAATTTTCATCTCGAGGGATATGATGAAACTCAACTTTTATAAAGAAAGTCGAAATCCTCCTCACATAGTCTCTATATGGTATCAAACCTAATTGATTTGTCTCTCATTCACCTTTGATCTGATTCACAACCAAAGCTGAATCTCCATAGACAACCAAATACTTGATTCTGAGATTAATGGCCTCTTCAAGCCCCACAATGCAAGCTTCATATTCGACCATATTGTTCGTACACTTCAAAGTCAATCTAGTTGTAAACGGAAAATGAGTGCCTTCAGGAGTGATAATCACTATCCCAATGCCATTACCATACTGATTAATAGCTCCATCGAATACCATGCTCCAACGGGAACCAAATTTTGGCCTTTCTTCAAGCAACGCTTCATCACAATCTTTCATTTTTAGGTACAAAACCTCTACATCAGGAGAATCATACTACACTGACTGGTAATCTTCAATCGGTTGGTGAGCCAAATGGTTAGCCAAGATACTACCTTTGATAGACTTTTGAGATCGGTATTCAATATCATATTTTCATAACAACATCTGCCAATAGGAAATCCTCCCAGTTAAAGAAGACTTCTCAAAAATGTATTTGATTGGATCCATTTTTGATATCAACCAAGTGGTATGATTCAACATATACTGACGCAAACGCTTAACAGCCCAAGCGAATGCGTAACAAGTCTTTTCAAGCATAGAATACCGAGTCTCACAGTCGGTGAATTTCTTACTAAGGTAGTAAATAACATATTCCTTCTTTCCAGTTTCATCTTGCTAACCAAGAAAACAACCCATACTTTCATCAAGCACATTCAGATACATGATCAATGGCCTTCCTTCAACAGGCGGCGACAGAATTGGAGGTTCAAGCTGATACCCTTTGATACTATCAAAAGCTTTCTGGAAATCTTTGGTCCAATCACAGGATTGATCTTTCCGAAGGCTTCTCAGTTTGGGGCACAAACTTCTCTTGTATTGCTTTGACCTTGGTAGGATCAACTTCAATACCCTTCTCGTTGACGATAAAGCCCAACAACTTACAAGAACGAACATCAAAAGTACACTTATTGGGATTCAAGCGGAGCAAGAGCTCCGGTCTTCTTCTCCGGTGGACCTCACCGGACAGGTCCACCATTAACCATCACCAAAATAAAAAAAATAAAAACATGGATTTAAAGAAAAAATGCTCAGCAGCTCGAATCTGGCCTCAATTTTGTCCAATTCCAGGTATATAAAAAGATACAGGGATTTGAATTTTGAGGATCATGAACTGAGTTGCTTCGATTTGACCTCAAAGCAACTCAATCTTCTTGTTGTAGTGGTAAATTCATGATCATCAAGCTATTGACAAGCTAGAGATCAAATAACAAGAGTCACCACCGCGCTTTTATTGTTTCCAAAGGAAAAGGGAAAAAGTACGAACAAAACCCAAAAATTAAGAAGTTTTCAAATCAAAACTAATAAAATGTCAAAGATTACAGGTAAGGGGGTTGGTTACACAGAGGGAAGGTGTTAGCACCCAAAGTGTCCTAGGTACTCCTAGGGAGCCCTTTTTATTTGCATATGTACTTGGTATAAAGTGATGTTTACAAACAAATAGAATGGGGGGATGAGAAAAGAATTCATTGATTATATTTTTGTGTTTGGCAAGACCTTCGGTATTGTGCCTACTTACCAACATAAAAATGAGGGATTAAAACGTCGTAGTTCGTGATACAAATTTCAAAGTGGATGCATTGCTTTTAACAAAAATTAAGTTTGAAAGGCACAAAGGCCTAAAATGGTTTGAATGAGTCAGTTCTTTTTGGCTTTTTGAAAGTTTAGGTCAAGTATAGTTAAGTTTATTTACAAGTTTGATTTAAGAAAAGAAGTTGAAAATGCAATGGCATAAGGCCTAAGTTTCTATCTTTTTGCAAAGTGGTCAAAGTTTAGAACAAAAGTAGTTCACACAAAGAAGGTTTTAAAAAAGGAGGGAGAGATTTTTTAAATTAAAGAAATGGGGAGAAGATGAAGAGACTACCATATGTACAAAATTTAAAAGTTTAGAGTTGAAAAGATCTAACCAAGTGGGTAGCAATCCAATAGACAAGAATGTCAATAGAACCCCAGAATTCCCTTGGACTTTTAGAATCAAACAACACAATGCACAATAATATTATCTTGAAGAGCAAGGCATAAAATAAAGATAGCCATATCCAAGCTTATCCATTCCATGATCTTATCCAAAATAGCCCATGTAACAGATGAATTCCACAAGTCACAGGTTCAAAATAACAGCTTCACAATGATCATGTTGCAGATGAACTCAAAAGGATCTTGAATGATGTATCAGATGAAGTTTCAAATTGCAAGCACTTGGTTTCTCAATAAGTTGGCATTGGCCAAGTCCTTTAGCATAGGAATGTTGCCTAAAGTTTTAAGTCCATTTGTCCAAGATCAAGCCAACAGTCCACACAAAACGCTTTTTAGGTTTTTTGTTGTTATTATGTACATTAATGGTCAAAGACCACACAAACAAACAAAGTATACACAAACAAAATATGTCACACAATATGGTCCAAATGGACAAAGTGAAAATTGCATTAACAGAAACAAATAGGATGATATGAACAATGGCAAATGAATAAAAGCAAAAATTAAATGGCATTAAAGTAAAGGGCTTGAAATTAAAAGTTAGTAGTTAATAGGTTAGAAGTTAGTATTGCTTTGCTTTTGCTTTTTTAATTAAAGTCATTCTTTGGAGAACACTCAACCCACTTATCAAAAGCATGGATCCTTAAACCAAGACATCTTCCAAAGGAAGGAAAAAAGGTCAAGTTTCCACACAACACCATGAAAGAGGGGTGACTTAAAATCTCACTAACTAGAATGCTTATTCCTTTTAGGTCACAAATTTAGCGCTATGTTAAGCAAAAACGTGGACCACTTCATTTCCCTCATTAATTGAGGTGGCAGATCAAGTGGCCACCAACGCGCGTTCCATCGTGCACTTGAGTCAGCGTGTCACACAGTTGGTATTCAAAAGGAATGCTCATGATTAAAACAAATTAGGTGGATCCTATGGCTCAGAACCATCCAGCACACCACCGGCGGCCAAGGACCGGTTGTCTTCTTCGGCGAACCTCGCCGGACTGGTTCAGTCATAACCATCACCAAAATTAAAAACAAGGACATGATTTCAAAGTAAAAATTGCGCTGAGTTCGAATCTAGCCTCAATTCACTCTAACTTCAAGTATATTGAGAGATACATGGAGTTGAAATTTAAGGTACATGAACTGAGTTGCTTCGATTTGGCCTCAAAGCAACTCAATCTTCTTTCCTACATTTGTAGGACTTTAGACAACCCAAGAATCAATAGAATTAAGCAAGAATTAGAGAGAATTGAAGAGATCAAAATTTCTGGAAAATAGCTTCAATGGAGGTCTGGATTCAACTGATCTTGCTCTTACTCGTGCTTGATCTTACTCCAAATGCTTGAACAAGAAGGATTGAATTCTCAAGTTTATCCTTTGCAAAGTGAGGGTTAAAGATGGGGGATCAAAGCTGGCGCGAATGTGTGTTGATTGCTGAGCATATGAGGCTCTATTTATAGCTGAAACCATTGATATTTGCACACTCGAAATCACCTTCCAAATTTGATCATTGATGATGCATGGGTGCATGGGCGCGCATAGGCCCATAAAATCATTGCCATAAGTCCACAAATGAGTGTGAGATAGTCTGAATTCAACTTGGGTTGCAAGGCAAGTGTACATGAAGATTTGAAGTTTGATCCTTGCCAATTGATGACACCATGTTCATGCCATGCGCAACCTATGCATTCCTTGTCCAAAATGGATGAAATTGAGCTCTTTGGAAAGGTGAGATTGAGAGGAATAACTTTCATGTTCAACAATTTTCCATTTGGAGTTTGTATCATGAAGAAATTTGAGGTAGAGGTTTGGAAACGTTTTACATATCAAACGTTTTCTAAGTGTCAAGCCATATGTCTCAATGATCCACCTTGCTTAACTTTTCATATGAGCTTCAAATGAGAAAAGTGTCTGCATAAAAGTTGTATCTATTTCAAAGACCTTAAAATTGGTCACCAATTTCATGTCATTTGGATTAGAAATGATATAGTTATGCATTTTTGAATTTTGGAAAAATCACTTGATCAATGGTATAGGTCAAAAGTGACCTATAATATAACCTCATATCACATGCTCAAAAAAGTTGAATTAGCTCCCACTCCAAACATCAATGTTTAATTAGACACATTGAATTTGATTTTTCAACTTGGAAAAATTTCATCTCATAAAAATTGAGCAAGTTATGGCCTTGGGAAGTTGACTTTCAAATTAGGGTTTAGACAAAATGACCTATAATGTTTCAACATAGAAAATGATTTTCCAAGAAAAACTATCTCTAGGTCTCAACATGAAAGTTGTTTGGAATGTCATTTAGAGTGAGTTTTCTCTTGGAATCATTTTCATATGGTGAAAATTGTAGGAGATAGGGTCTAGGGAGACCCAGTTTTGATCAGATGAATTCATCTGGCCAACCACCATCAACCAACTTGCTAACTTCCAATTCTCTTGAATTTTTAGGCTCATGGTAAATCATATATGCATAAGATGATTAATTTTGAAGTTTACCTTGATAAATTTGATCAATTGGTGAGATAGCTTGTTGGAGAAGTTACTCAAGATACCCAGTCAAACTAGGGTTTCCAAGGCAAATCACCCTCAAACTATTGAAGAAAACTTGATCAATATAACATGTAGAGAACCTTGGGACCCATATATGATGCTCATAACCATTCTTGGATCAATTCTTGGTTGTGCTCTTTGTTCATGAGGGTCTCAAACCCTAGATGTGAACTTGATGAATCAATGGGATCATGCCTTTCCTAAAAAAGAGTTAGGCAAATACAAAGACATATTTTAGGTATTTTGGTTAGTGAAATGATAAAATACAAGTATGATACAATCACAAAGTATTTGGTGATCTCTCCCAAAACAAACCAATGAAAGAGGGGTAAGGAGAATACCAAGGTATGATCCCAATGCTAATGCATATGATGAAATTGCATGAGGGGTCTTAGGGTCAAAATTGGGGTCTTACAACTGCCCCTATTTAAGGACATTCTAACTGAGGAGGTGAAGGTTAAAATCTTCGGCTCGACTTAGTAAAATGGGCTTAAATAACAACACATAGAAACAAATTTTGGTCCCTAAGATACGTCATGATGCATATGACATGAATGCAAAAGTTAATGCTCTGTGGGGAAATATTTCCACAAAGGAAAAGGTATTCAGATAGAGTAAAAATCCGCAGGAGCACAATGCATTCTGTAAGGAAAACTCATTGGGGAGACAGAGACTCTGGGGGGTAAAAGGGGTTATGCGTAGGCCAGGCTACGACTTAAAACTGTCTGGGGACTCGAGGAGATCCATATAAAATGGAAAGACATGGAAAAACAACATCTGCAGGGAATACAAGTAGATCCTAATAACACTGAAGTACTTGAATCATGCAGGGGAAAAGCGATTTCACTAAGGAAATGCACACTCAACTCAACTGGGGAAGATAAACTTCAACACAGGAGGAGCATAAATCTATTGTCCACTACTGGTTACGGGTAAGGAGATAATAAAGCTCTGATAGAGAGAACATCCATCATCGATTAGGATGAATATATCAAGGATGACTCGCTAAGGATTCTAGGAGAGGAAATTCATTATCGGTTACTGGGTAAGAATAACCTTGCTGGGGAAACTGCAGAAAAGATAGGATTTACAACTACCAGTTACTGGGCAGAAGACCAAGGGTGAGAGTATATGTCATCGGTTATGATGAACATATCAAGGATAAACTCAACAGGGAAGAAAATCCGTCACCGGTTAAGATGAACATATCAAGGATAGACTTTCCTGGAAATGTCAAGGAGGATACCCATCATCGGTTAGGATGAACATATCAAGGATATACCAACTGAACAAAAAGGGTAGGAATTACATCTATCGAAAGCTGGATAGAAAACCGTCAGACAGAAAATATGTCACCGGTTAGGATGAACATATCAAGGATAGACTCTGAATAGGGGACAAAGTAGGATTTACAACTACCGGTTACTGGGTAGAAAACCAATCAAAGAGAAGACTCGTCATCGGTTAGGATGAACATATCAAGGATCGATTCTGATGAGGAGCAAAAATAGGGATTATATATATCAGTTACTGGATAGAATACCATAGAAGAGAAAATCCATCACCGATTAGGATGAACATATCAAGGATAGACTCCGCACAGGGGAAAAGTAGGATTTACAACTACCGGTTACTAGGTAGAAAACCACAAGGAGAAGAAAACCTGTCATCAGTTAAGATGAACATATCAAGGATTAACTCTCTAGGGAACAAAATAGGGATTACAACTACCTTTTTACTTGGTAGAATACCAAAAGAATGAGAATACCCATCACTGATTAAAGTGAACATATCAAGGATAGACTCAGGTAGGGGAAAGAAAGATATATGTCACCGGTTAGGATGAACATATCAAGGATATACTTCCTGGGGAATATATCCACTAGGGACTCTGCCGAGGAGAAAAAAAAGGTACTTTTGCTGGGTAGTGGGCAAGAAGTAACAAACTGGAAACTAAGAAGAATATTACCAGTTACTGGGTAATAGACTCTCAGGGGACGAAAGCATCTATCTAGGTAAGAGCTAGAAAGAAAATAGTCAATCAAGACTCAACCCAATGCGGACATAACTCAAGGGGAGTAATTCCATCCAGAAAATCAACTGGGGAGGAAACTGAAAGAACAACCATCCACGAGGAAACAAACTCATTGAGGAAAAGGAGAAAGGTTAAAATCTTTCTGCTTAAGGGGCTGACACTCTACAATTGAAGGAGGACAGACACCAGATTTGGTATGGGGATCAAAATACCGCCATAAGAATCTCAAACAAATCAAATATGAAGATGCAGGGTATGCAATTATGAAATTATATGATTGTATATGTATATGTATATATAATGATTATGCTGACAAAACGATCATAAAGGATACAAAGGTGTCGCAAAGAATTTGAACCATCGGTACAATCCTCAATCAATCCACAAAATATGGAGACAACTGTTGGAGAACGAAGAGATCAACATCCCAAAGGTTCAAACCTAGATGGGGAAGGAGGAGATCTGCTTAGGACAGAACATCCAATCTGTGGGGAATTTTAGGTCAACACCATAAAAATGGGAGACAACCCTACAGAGAATAATCATAAAAGAAGCTGCTCAGAAACCAGGAGGAAACTCTGATTGGGAGCAAGTTGAATGGCGATTGGTGGGGAAACCAATGCGAACTACTGGGGAAGATCAACCACCTCTGAAGATCAACCCTGATGAGGAAATACGAACTTCGTTGTGGATGTACAAACTCCGTTGGGGAAGATAGAAACTTTGTCGGGGAAAACAACACGACGAAGGGTATCTGAATCCACCAACTCAGCTGGGGACGAGGAAAGGAATTCCACTGGGGATCAAATACTCCTCTGAGGAACTGAATCAACACAAATGTCTAGGGATACCCGAAGGATTAACTGCTTGGGGAACCTCTGATGTTTCGCACTTAAGGACTTGCTATCCATTGAAAAGCTGTTGATATTCCTTTTACTTGCTTTGGAAAAATTCTTGCTTTTATATATTTAAGAAAAAACTTGATTTTGATTTAAAAATTTAATTTCAAAATGATCATAATAAAATTTAAAACTATTGGCTGAAGTAAATAAGAGTAGAAACAATTTGGATAAAAGCTCAACTTTATTTAATGGAATGGTAGTATGTAAATGACAAGACTCCATGGATTTTTACAAAGTTGAAAATGGTAATTTACATGGAAAAAGGGTTACATTGAATACAAATGATCCTTAATCCTTCTACCAACTCTTGATATCCACTGCGCTTTTGACCGCTGATGGGGATGAACTGATGTCAACCCTTGTGATCAAACAAGTCTTCAAAATCTGAAGATCAGCAGAATGCAGTTACTTGCCATAATCCCTAATTTTTGCATAAGTTTCCCCAAGGAGGGGTACTCAACTTATCGGGAAATTCTTTCTGTTTTATGTCTCTAATTTTTTCCTGGATCGCCCTTTCGGGCTTTCAATCAACCGATACGCTCATTTTTGCCTAAGCCGCCCTTTCGGGTTTTCAACTTAGCGAGCTGTTCTTTTATTTTTAGGCGAAGTATTTCTTGACTGCATCTGCATTCACAAGATGAGTGAACTCTTCACCATCCATAGTTGTAAGAATCAGGGCACCGCCTGAAAATCATCTTTGGAGTCCATTTTCATAATTAGGAGTCAATTTTCCCCTAGAATCTGGTTTGAAGATAAAATCTTCTTGAGCACAAGGTTACCTTCTCTGAACACGCGAGGTATGACCTTCTTATCAAAAGCTTTCTTCATCCTTTGCTGATATAATTGACCATGACACATGGCAGTTAATCTCTTCTCTTCTATCAAATTCAACTGATCAAACCTGGTCTGACACCATTCAGCCTCAGTCAACATGGCTTCCATGAGCACACGTAATGAAGGAATCTCAACCTCTACGGGGAGCACTGCTTCCATACCATAAACAAGAGAGAAAGGGGTTGCCCCAGTTGAAGTGTGGATGGATGTACGATACCCATGCAAAGAAAAAGGGTCTGTAGGGAGAAGAATTATGATGTGCAATCTTGAAGTCCTTGCAAAGAGCTTCCACCATATTGTTATTCAAGTTCGATCCATGGTCAGTAATGATCTTACTTGGCACACCATAACGGCATATAATCTGATTCTTGATAAACCTTACAACAACTTGCTTGGTCACATTTGCATATGATTCCACTTCAACCCATTTTGCAAAGTAGTCAATTGCGACTAAAATGAAACGATGTCCATTCGAAGCTTTGGGCTTAATCATCCCAATCATATCAATTCCCCACATGGAGAAGGGACATGGGGAAGAGATAACATTCAATAGTGTCGGAGGAACATGAATCTTATCAGCATAAATTTGACACTTGTGGCACTTCTTCACAAATTTGCAACAGTCAGATTCCATTGACAGCCAATAGTAACCTGCTCGCAACATCTTCTTCGCCATTGCATGTCCATTGGAATGAGTATCAAAGGAACCTTCATGCACTTCATTCATCAACAAGTCTGCTTCGTGTCTATCCACGCTTCTGAGCAAAACCATTTCGAAGTTTCTCTTGAATAGTATATCACCATTCAAGTAAAAGTTATCGGCTAATCTTCTCAAAGTCTTCTTATCTTTCAAAGATGTCCCAGGCGGGTAAATTTGACTTTGGAGGAAACATTTGATGTCGTAATACCACGGCTTCTCGTCTTTGATTTCTTCAACAGCAAACACATGAGTTGGCCTATCAAGATGCATCACAGGTAAATTGGGAACTTCATTCCAATACTTTACTATAATCATCGATGCCAACGTTGCAAGCGCATATGCCATCCGATTTTCATCTCGAGGGATATGATGAAATTCAACCTTTGTAAAGAAAGTTGAAATCCTCCTCGCATAATCTCTATATGGTATTAAACCGGGTTGATTTGTCTCCCATTCTCCTTTGATTTGATTCACAACCAAAGCTGAATCACCGAAGACATCCAAATACTTGATTCTGAGATTCATGGCCTCTTCAATCCCCAAAATGCAAGCTTCATACTCTTCCATGTTGTTTGTACACTTGAAAGTCAACCTAGATGTAAATGGTAGATGCGTGCCTTGAGGAGTAATAATCACTGCCGCAATGCCATTTCCATATTGATTAACAGCTCCATCAAATACCATGCCCCAACAGGAACCAGGTTCTGGCCCTTCTTCAAGCAATGGTTCATCACAATCCTTCATTTTGAAGTACAAAATCTCTTCATCAGGAAAATCATACTGCACTAACTGATAATCTTCAATTCGTTGGTGAGCCAGATGGTCAGCCAAGATACTACCTTTGATCGCTTTCTGAGATCGGTATTCGATATCATACTCTTATAACAACATCTGCCAATGGGAAATCCTCCCAGTTAAAGCAGGCTTCTCAAATATATACTTGATTGGATCCATTTTGGATATCAACCAAGTGGTATGATTCAACATATACTGACGCAGACGCTTAGCAACCCAAGCCAATGCGCAACAAGTTTTCTCAAGCATCGAATACCGAGTCTCACAGTCGATGAACTTCTTACTGAGGTAGTAAATTGCAAATTCTTTCTTTCAAGTCTCTTCTTGCTTACCAAGAACACAACCCATACTATCTTCGAGTACAGTCAAATACATGATCAACGGTCTTCCTTCAACAGGGGGAGATAAAGTCGGAGGTTTAAGAAAATATTCCTTGATACTGTCAAAAGCTTTCTGGCAGTCTTCGGTCCAATCACAAGACTGATCCTTCCGAAGAAGCTTGAATATGGGCGCACATGTGGCAGTCATATGGGAAATGAATCTGGAAATATAATTCAAGCGACCGAGAAAACCTCTGACTTGCTTCTTAGTTTTGGGCAAAGGCATCTCTTGTATTACTTTGACCTTGGCAGGATCAACTTCAATACCCTTCTCGCTGACAATAAAGCCCAACAACTTACCAGAACGAATACCAAAAGTACACTTATTGGGATTCAAGCGGAGTTTATACTTCCTCAAACGCTGGAATAGCTTCAACAAATGCTCAAGATGTTCCTCTTCATCAATTGATTTAGCAATCATGTCATCAACATAAACTTCTATCTCTTTATGCATCATATCATGAAAAAGAGTAGCCATTGCTCTCTGGTAAGTCGCACCAACATTCTTTAGACCGAAAGGCATCACTCTATAACAGAATGTTCCCCAGGGTGTAATGAATGTGGTCTTCTCCATATCTTCGGGTGCCATTTTAATCTGATTATATCCGGAAAATCCATCCATAAACGAAAAGACTTTAAATTTAGCAGTATTGTCTACCAACATATCAATGTGTGGCAGAGGGAAATCATCTTTCGGACTGGCTTTTTTCAAATCTCTATAATCAACACACATGCGGACTTTTCCATCTTTCTTCAGCATAAGCACAATATTAGCCACCCATTGCGTATACTCAGTTGTTATAAGGAAACCGGCATCAATCTGCTTTTACACTTCTTCCTTGATCTTCACAGCCATATAAGGATGCGTTCTTCTCAATTTCTGCTTGACTGGCGGGCATTTTGGTTTTAACGGCAATCTATGCTCCACAATCTCATAATCTACACCAGGCATGTCTTGATAGGACAAAGCAAACACATCTGAATACTCTCAAAGAAGATCAATAAACCCCTTCTTGACATCTGGACATAGTCGAGACCCTATCTTGACTTCCTTCACATCATCTTCGGAACCCAAGTTGACTAGCTCAATCTGCTCTTCAAAAGGCTGAATAATCTTTTCATCTTGCTCAAGAAGACGAGTCAATTCATCACACACTTCTACATCACTTTCCTCTTCGGCCTCAAACACAGGGAATTAAAAATTAGGAGAAGGAGAAGGATCATTATATTCAATGGGGTTAGAAACCAACCTGCATAATGATTTGATATTTTAATTTTAGAGAAGTGAATTTGTGACCAAATATTATGCAGATGGACAATTATATTGTTTATTTATGTTTTTTGTGACTACCATTTTCAAAATAAAGCAAAAAGTAAAAACAAACATCATAGATCTGGAAGAATAGAATTAATTTTATTAATGATTAAATTGAAATGCCCAAACAATGTTCACTTCTCCCTTAGGCATAGGAGGAGGGTTTTAAAATATAAAAGCAATTACTTAGATCGATGCAAAATAACAGGAATATCAATAGCAGTCCAATTGTTGCACGTCTTTCCATGCGTTACAAAGTTGGTGTAGTCTTCCTCTTCGTCATCCTCTAGCACAACAGCTAAGTGTTGTTCATTGCCATGAATGAACCCTCCGCTATGGAAGCTAAGTTACATATCTTCAGATCTTGCAATTAATGAGCCTTTCTGGAACCCCAAACCGGTTTTGCCCTTGTTGTTAGAGACTTCTACCATGCGCCCCCACTGATCAACAGTACCTTCTTCAACAATCTTCTGAGCATCTTTTAATGAGGACATGGGTGCCCCAACTCTCTTTTCAGCAGCAATAGACAAGGCTTGGAACGGAGTTCCAACCTCATTCTCAACTTCAACATAAGAGAAAGATGACAGGTGGCTAACCAACAGCGCCTTCTCTCCTCCAACAATCACAAGCTTGCCATTCTTGAGAAATTTCAATTTCTGATGCAGAGTGGAGGTAACAGCTCCCGCCTCATGAATCCATGGCCTTCCCAATAAGAAACTGTAGGCCGAGTGGATATCCATTACTTAAAAAGTAATCTGAAAATCACTCAGACCTATCTTGACTGGAAGGTCCACTTCACCAATTACTATCTTGCGCGAACCATCAAAGGCTTTGACGATTACACTGCTATACCTCATGGGCACTCCTTGGTAAGATAGCTTCGACAAAGTTGACTTTGGAAGCACATTCAGTGACGAACCGGTGTCAACCAACACGTTTAACAAAGCATCTTCTTTGCAATTCATAGAAATGTGCAAAGCCAGATTATGGTTCCTTCCCTCCTCGGGGAGTTCTTCGTCGCAAAAGCTGAGATTGTTGCAAGAAGTGATGTTAGCCACAATGTGATCAAATTGATCCACTGTAACATCATGCTATATGTATTCTTGTTCAAGAACTCTCTGTAGTGCTTCTCTGTGCGCTTCGGAATTCAAAAGCAGAGACAACACTGAGATTTTTGAGGGGGTTTTGAGCAGCTGCTCCACCATATTAAACTCGCTCCTTTTTATCAATCGGAGTACCTCATCATCCTCATTGGCTTTCAAGTTGCTGGATTCACCAGACTTATCTTTTGAACAGCCAACTGGATCTACACTAGGAACCTCCGCCTTCTTACCAACAATTGTTTCTTCTTTGTTTTCTGGGAACACCGGCCCAAACACTCGACCACTCCGGGTCACCTTCGTTATATCAGCAATGCTCACTACTGAACTAGTCGTAGGTAACGAGACCTCTTGACCATCCTTTATCATTGTAGCATTGTACTGGTAGGGTACAACCTTATCAGATGAACGCGGGACTGGGCCCGCTAACCGTATTACCAGCGGTGATACTGATCTTTGACTGTTGCTGTTACTGGAGTCATATTGGATTACCAACCAATCTTCTTGCTTGAAAATAGGCACTATGACATCAACGTCGTCATCTATATGACGGGATTGAACAATTTGGATCATGCCTTCATCCATCAGATATTGGATGTCCCTTTTCACTATAACACACCCTATTGGGTTCACACTACAAACAACACAACCATCATGGTCATGTTTACAATCACTCACCAAACAGATATCCTTGTGCATTTGCACCAAGTATCTTCGGATAAACCGAACGTCATATATCTTATACTCCCCAGGAAAACCATCCACCATATTCACTATAGAATTCCCATGAGCGGGCAAACAGTTCGCTCTCACATTTGGCGCGCGGTCCTCAAAGGACACCATACCACTCTTCATAAGCTTTTGAACCTGATACTTCAATGGATAGCAGTTTTCAATATCGTGTCCGAGTGCTCCTTGGTGAAAAGCACAAAGGATTTCAGGTTTATACCACCAAGGAAGTGGTTCTAGAATCTGCGGTGGGTTCCTCGGTTGAATTAAGTTCTTGAGAACTAACGAAGGATACAACTCTGCATATGATATAGGAATCGGGTCAAAAGAGACCTTCTTCCTCTCAAAGTTCTGTTGATGCTAATTGTTGTTGGTATTGTTGTTGTTGTTGTAGGTGTTTTTGAATTGGCGTTGCTTATTGATTAGAAAATACCGAAATTACCGATGACACTTGATGATTATGATGTTGATTGGGTGGTGGATTCCTTCTTATCTGAGGCCTCCTCTGCCTCCCACTGATTACTGCATTCGTCTCACTGTCTTTCTTCTTACCAAAGTTGCTACCATATTTCTTGCTTGTTGACGCCTCATCTCTTGACAACCGTCCCTCACAGGCTCCTTCCTCAAGTCTCATCCTCATGTTTACCATTTCGGTAAAGTCACTAGGGGCACTAGCGATCATGCGTTCATAATAAAATGAACTCAGAGTTTTCAAGAAGATTTTTGTCATCTCTTTCTCCTCCAAAGGAGGAGTGATCTGGGCAGCCAACTCCCTCCATCTTTTCGCGTATTCTTTAAATGTCTCTTTGTCCTTCTGAGACATAGACCTCAGCTGGTCTCTATCTGGCGCCATGTCCACATTATACTTGTATTGCTTCACAAAAGCCTCTCCCAAGTCATTGAAAGTGCGAATGCTTGCACTATCCAACCCCATGTACCAACGTGGTGCAGCACCAGTCAGACTATCTTGGAAGTAGTGAATAAGCAATTGATCATTGTCGGTCTGAGTAGACATCTTGCGGGCATACATCACAAGATGACTGAGCGGACAAGAGTTCCCCTTATACTTTTCAAAGTCAGGTACTTTGAACATCACTGGGATCTTGACGTTGGGCACTAAGCACAACTCAGCAGCACTCTTCCCAAACAGATCTTTACCTCTTAGCGTCTGTAATTCCTTGCGCAACTCAAGAAAATGATATTTCATCTCGTCCATCTTCTCATACACATCCGGACCCTCAGACGGCTCGGAATAATAGATGGTATCCTCTACGCGAGGCAATATGTGCACAACAGGAAGTGGCACGGACATGACCGGGCTAGATGTCGGCATGTAAGCAAATGTAGGCGCAAAGCCTTCGGGCACAAAGTTGGGCGGCATTCCTCATGGGAATCCGGCAGGCATATTCGGCGCGAAGTGGGCGGTAGAGGCAGGCATGGTAGAGGTAGTCACCTATGAATTAATAGTCCTCGCGGGAGGAATTGTAGGAGTTGGAGAAGCTTGATTCTGAGCAGCAAGAACTGACTCCATCATGGCAGTCAAGCGGGCGATCTCGTCCTTCAGCTCTATGTTCTCTTGCTCCAAATGTTCCATGATTCTCAGATGATTGGCTCGGGTATTGTAACGGAGAGTCAGCTTGGCTAAAACACAGAAGAAACACCAATCAGACATCTGGCGAAAACCTGCTTGTGCAAATGATGCATGAAATGTAATGCTTGATTATTTTTATTTTCAAGGAACTTACTATATCATTTACAAATATATAATATTTAAATGGCAATTGCAATAATTTGATATGACTAAAAATATCTTTTTATTTATATAAATTGGGAGGATTACACTAAGTACAATTTCAGAAACCAAAATAAAAAATATAAGAGAAAAGGAGACTAGTCATCCTAAGGATCCCTAACATCGTCAGAAGATCTGGCTGTAGGCGCGTACTTCCTTTGAATGCGACGGATCTCGGTCTCAAAAGAAGCCTTCATCTGAGTCTTCTCGAGGACAAGCTGATCAACAATCTTCTTCCCAGGAACGGAAGGCTGAGGCATGCTAGAAGATGAAACCTCTGGCTCTCTCTGGCTCTTTGTCACTCGGTCTTCACGTAGCTCAATAAGTGCATCTTTGTCCTTAGACTCCAACTTTAACTCTTCATGCTTCTTGCTAAAAGCATGGAAACGCTCTTCCCACATGTCCTTCTCTTGCTTCATCTCGGCGAGCGCGTCTTCCAACTCCTCTACATATTGGATAGGGAGAGTTAATGGCTCAACCACAACCATAGACATAGGTCTTTCACAATGATAAGGCATCTTGAACTTCATAGCTCTCTTCTTCACCCAAACAGTGTAAGCTTCCAAAGCTACACAATTGAATGGACCAAGCTCGGATCTTCCTTTCCTATGCACATTATGCCAAGCATGCATAATCTTCTACTTCAAATGTTGGGGATCTTTACCCTCTTGATAGAAAAGACCTTCTAACAACATGTTATTAGGTTTGTCTCTCAAGGGGAACCTAAGTTGACGACGAGCCAAAGTAGGGTTGTAGTTAATTCCTCCTTGTGTACCAATGAGAGGCACATTAGAGAATTCACCACAACTATCAATGATATCCAAACTGCTTAAAGATGGGTCATACTAAACTATATCATCATTAGTGAGAGACATAAGTCTCTGAGACCACCTTAGACATTATTTGTTCTCCACAAAAGCAGGTGTCTGAGGTAAGTGCGAAATAAACCACTTGTACAGAAGAGGGATACAACAGACAATCGTTCCACCACCTTTAGAATTCCTTAGATGCAAAGAGAAATAAATATCACCCAACAAAGTAGGCACAGGATTCCCAATCAAGAACAGTCTAATGGCGTTAACATCAACAAAATCGTCAATGTTAGGGAACAAAAGCTAATCCATAGATGAGCAACACAAAGATAGCTCCAAAAGCGTCCACACTACCAGCTTAAGCAAAAGTAGTAGCTTCCTTGATGAGGAAATCAGATGGCCATCCAAACAACCCTCCTTTCTTCACCCAATGAGCCTCTATCTCAGACTTCTTCAAGTGAAGAGCTTTAGCAATAATACTAGATCAGGGAATCTCCTCCAATCCACTAAAAGGCACTCTACTAGAAACAGGTATCCCCAAAAGATGAGAATACTCCTCCAAGGTAGGCACAAGCTGAAAATCTGGGAAAGTGAAACAACGGTAGAGAGGATCATAAAACTGCACTAGCACACTCAAGAGTCCTTCAATCACATCAGCAGATAAGATGGATAGAAGCTTCCCATGACGTTGTTTGAAGTCCAAGGGATCTAATACAAAAGATGCTAGCTTCCTTAACTCTTTCAAGTCGGGACATCTAAAATGGTACTTCTTAGTTTTCCTTCATCCACAATCCATGGTCTGAAAATATTTGCAAATGATACCTTAATTCCTTGAAATTTTTGTGTGATGAATGTTATGATGCACATGAATGCATGAATGCAACAATCACAAATAAGGAATCACACACAAGGCAAGCAAAGGTCAAGGGATGAATCAATTCATTGTCAAGATCAATCATCCATTTTGGTGGATTATGGTTTACACCTTATCAACGCCCAAGTTCCATTGATATTGACAAGACTTGATTGGATCAACCAAGAATCAAGGGTTTGTTTTAAGTCACGAGCATGGAGTCTGGGAAAGAACCATTCCAACGGAGTGAACTAAGGATAAAAACTTGTAGATCATGTTCTAAAAAGTTCCCAGAGTCTTAATTCCATCTATCGGATATTACAGGTTAAGATGACTGACTCATCGACCCATAAATTCTCAAGAGAAAGTCGTCTGAGTGTAGTATCGTGTAACAACTGTTACCAAGTCTACACTTGAATAGTCTCCGCACTACGTCCTAAATAGGCCAAGATGGGTTAAATATTCTAAGGTCCTCAACTTCTCGGACCCCAAATTAGAGATAGTAATGCCTAACCACAAATACTTGTGTGACATTTCCAAATCTAAAAGAGTCTCCACTGAGCAGATGGATCTCAAGCTAACTTGTTAAGGACTACTCCACACAAGTCGAACATGACTATACCATCCTCCTATCTTAATTGCACTCAAGTTCGGGTTAGAACTTATCTCACCACTCAGAGATCACCAAGCATAACAAGTAGACTATATCACACAGATATATATATACAAACATCACATATATACAAATATATACACACAAAAAGTAGGCTAAACACACTGGAGACTACTCCCCAGCAGAGTCGCCACTTAATTTCTGTAGCGGTAAATTTATGATCATCAAGCTATTTATAAGCTAGAGATCAAATAACAAGAGTCACCACTGCGCTTTTATTATTTCCAAAGGAAAAGGGAAAAAGCACGAACAAAACCCAAAAAGTAAGAAGTTTTCAAATCAAAACTAATAAATTGTCAGAGATTACAGGTAAGGGGCTTGGTTACATAGAGGGAAGGTGTTAGCACCCAAAGTGTCCTAGGTACTCCTAGGGAGCCCTTTTTGTATGCATATGTACTTGGTATAAAGTGATGTTTACAAACAAATAGAATGGGGGGATGAGAAAATAATTCATTAATTATGTTTTTGTGTTTGACAAGACCCTCAGTCTTGTGCCTACCTACCAATATAAAAATGAGGGATCAAAACCTCGTAGTTCGTAATACAAATTTCAAAGTGGATGCATTGCTTTTAACAAATATTAAGTTTGAAAGGCACAAAGGCCTAAAATGGTTTGAATGAGTTAGTTCTTTTTGGCTTTTTGAAAGTTTAGGTCAAGTATATTTAAGTTTATTTACAAGTTTGATTTAAGAAAAGAAGTTTGAAAATGCAATGGCATAAGGCCAAAGTTTCTATCTTTTTGCAAAGTGGTCAAAGTTTAGAACAAAAGTAGTTCACACAAAGAAGGTTTTGAAAAAGGAGGGAGAGATTTTTTAAATTAAAGAAATGGGGAGAAGATGAAGATACTACCATATGTACAAAATTTAAAAGTTTAGAGTTGAAAAGATCTAACCAAGTGGGTAGCAATCCAATAGACAAGATTGTCAATAGAAACCCAGAATTCCCTTGGACTTATAGAATCAAACAACACAATGCACAATTATATTATCTTGAAGAGCAAGGCCTCAAATAAAGAAATCCACACCCAAGCTTATGCGTTCCATGATCTTCTCCAAAATATCCCATGTAACAAATGAATTCCACAAGTCACAGGTTCAAAATAACAGCTTCACAATGATCATGTTGCAGATGAACTCAAAAGGATCTTGAATGATGTATCAGATGAAGTTTCAAATTGCAAGCACTTGGTTTCTCAATAAGTTAGCATTGGCCAAGTCCTTTAGCATAGGAATGTTGCCTAAAGTTCTAAGTCCATTTGTCCAAGATCAAGCCAGCAGTCCATACAAAAAGTTTTTTAGGGTTTTTGTTGTTATTATGTACATTAATGGTCAAAGACCACACAAACAAACAAAGTATACACAAACAAAATATGTCACACAATATGGTCCAAATGGACAAAGTGAAAATTGCATTAACATAAACAAATAGGATGATATGAACAATGGCAAATGAATAAAAGCAAAAATTAAATGGCATTAAAGTAAAGGGCTTGAAATTAAAAGTTAGTAGTTAATAGGTTAGAAGTTAGTATTGCTTTGCTTTTGCTTTTTTAATTGAAGTCATTCTTTGGAGAACACTCAACCCACTTATCACAAGCATGGATCCTTGAACATATACATCTTCCAAAGGAAGGAAAAAGGGCCAAGTTTCCACACAATACCATGAAATAGGGGTGACTTACAATCTCACTAACTAGAATTCTTATGCCTTTTATGTCACAAATTTAGCGCTATGTTATGCAATCATAATTGGACTTATGTAGAAGTCACAACTATTTGAGGTCGGGTGTAAGACCCCAATTTTGTCCCTAAGATTCCTCATGGCATCATATCATAACATTCCATTGCCTCAAGGATCATTGGACACCTTGCTTCCTTCCCTGTGGGTGGGATTCCTTTGAGAGTGGTTCTTGATCACCAAGCATTGTTTGCATTTGTATATCATTACTTTTCTTTTAATCACTAACCAAAAATGTACAAAAATATGTCATTAACCTTTGTTACTTGAAGCTTAAGCAGTCAACAGGTCAAGACATCAGGTGAATTCATGGTACAAAGAGCAGATGGTATTTTCTTGAGATATGGATCTTTTGATCATTTTATGGAGCTTATTTGAGCTATAGGTTCATTTTGGAGCAAATTCCCAAGTGGTTGAGGCCCCAAATTCATGAGAACAATTTCAGGTCATCTAAGGGCCAATGCAGTCAACTGAAAAGTCAACTGTGGGTTTTGAGTGTGGGAATTGAGTTTATTCATCCCATTCATGTCCAAATCATGCTTATTCATCATACCAAAGATCAAGGTTGAAGGATTTGAGGTCAAGTCAAAAGTTTCCAAAAATGGAAAGTGACCTATAATTTCAACTTTCCAAAAATGGAAAGTTTTTGGTTCAACTTCAACTCAACTTTCCAACATCAAAGAAGCTTCAAATGAATTTTTGTCCAACATGAAAGTTGAAGATCTCTCTCTCCCATTTCCAAAAGGTCCAAGATCATGAGCATCTGATGAATGGTTGAGGAGATATGGTCCAATCATTGCCAAGTGTACATGGAACTTATAATGGCCATAACTTTTGATTCATAACTCCAAATTTGGTGCCTCTTTTTCTAAATTGCTTGTCATGACATGAAGTTTCCAAAACATTCATTACATTGCATGAATTTGCATCACATGATCATTTGCTATTTCAAGTCTTTTTTGGGGGGAAACTTGAAAATTTAAATTTGGTGCATTGTATGAACTTTCTACCATTGCATTTTGGTCTGTGAAATGATTTTGAGTGACTTTGACCATGTACATGGCACTGTTCACGTGAGAATTTTGCCATGCACCATGCAATTTTCAATTTGTGCTAAACACCTTATTTTGCCTAATTTCAATTAACCAAATTAAGTGTGGATTAGCAATGTGATTAAGAGAGCATATAAATACTAAAACCTAACAGAATTTCAAGGAGCTTAATTACTTTTCACCATTTTTGAGATCTAGAAGTTTTTCCCTCCAAAATTTTCTCTCAAGCATAATTCAAATTTTCTTCACATAACCTTGCATTTTTCTTTGATATTCTGAATCATTGAGTGGAGTAGATGGAGAATCAAGCCTTGGATCATTGACTTTGGTTAGAATTTGTGCATAGCAAGCTCAAGAACTCAAGAATGGAAGTTGATTGATAAGCTAGATCTACACGGTTTCAAGCTTCAATTTCTTCATCAAACATCATTACAAGTATTCAGGATTGGATTTGGATCATTCAAGGCTTTGAATCGTGCATTTCAAGAAGCTGCTCTTCAAGAGGTCATATTTTCGAGCTTCTTAATTCACTGTTTTGTATGCATAATCTTGTAGATCTCTCTTTGCTGATGATTCTGGTGAAAATTTCATGAAAAATGATGCACTATAGCAGGAGATATGTGTGATTGAAGTTTTGCATTCATAAATGTTTTTCATCGATTCTCTTTGATCTTGTTGAATTAGAATTAGATGTTGCTTGATCTGTGATCTCCATGGCATAAGGTTTCGTTTGATGTAAGATTTAGCAGTTTCTGGAAAAAAATTGTATGAAGGTCCACTGTTCATCATCGTCTTCGCGAGGAAGACGATGTTTTCCAGATTAGCGTCAGCCTTGCGTCCATTTAGCGTCCACTCTGGTTCGCTAGGGTTTTCGTGTGAAATGACGGTGTTTCAGTGTGGCGCGCGCTTCATTCAAATTTCAACTGGCTTCGATTCCTGGCGTAAGCAGTTTTTTCAAATTCATTCATCATTTATCCATTTCCCTCCATATTTCATGCTATGCTTCATTTTGATTTCATTTTTTTTCTTCCAACTTCAAAAATTCATAACAATTTGAAAAATGCTCCAAATGATCCCTGGTTTTCTGCTACTTGATCCTTAGAATGTCTAGAATTTTATGATGTTAATTTTTGAAGTTGTGCATGGATGGATTTTGAATTGTGCTAGACTTTGTGATCATGTGTACATTTGTGACCTTGCTCCATTCATCTTATTATAAAATGCTTGATATTGATCCAAATGCTATGAAATTTTGCATGATTATTCCTAACATGTTGATGGATGTTTTAGGCTTGGTTTGACATTTTTCTCATTTTCCATTTTTGTTTTACACACATGTTTGCATGGTGTGACAATTTGTGTCACACAATTTGATGATCAACTTGTGCAATTTCATTTCTATATCAAATGACCTCTGTTGATTCTGATTTTTTGTATGATGATCATGTTTGATGTGTTGGATGTTCATGAATTTTTCCAGAATTCTTTGAATCATTTCTGTTTTGATTTGGAATTTTCATTCTCAATGTCAATTTGAAAGCTTTGAAATTGTCTTTGACTTCTCTTGCTTATTACATGGCCTTGCTTAATGATTTTGACTTGGTCCTTTTTAGGACATGTTAATATGTGTTTGAAGTTGCATTGTGTTGAATATTAACTCCTGTTTTGGATTTTTTCTTCACCTTTGACCCTAGGATTTGACCTAGTGGTTTGTACTTACATGTGAGCTTTGAATTTCAGGACCAAGCACTCAATTTCCATGGTTGATGTTGCTTCATCATTTGAATGTTGATATTTGCTATTGATTGCTAACATTTGGTTGTTTTGTAGGTTGATGATAATTCACTTGAGTTTGCCTTATGGCTTATTTGTTGTACCTTGGGATTGCATGTTTGTTGTTGACTGTTGTCTGTTTGTCTGAATACTGTACTGATTTGTTTAGTTGTTTACACAGGTACCTAAGTTGCTTTAAGTTCATTTGAACTTTGCTTTGCTTTGCTTGTGGTTGGCATACCACTTAGGTATAATCCCTATTCTTCATGTAGTCTGGAAGACCTGTCATGTTACTTTGGCAGGCACCTGTCTGAAGCCCTCCTTAAGAGGCCATGTCTTTGTTTGTTTATATTTGTACCAAGCAGGTTAAGTCCTCTTAAGAGGCAATTGGCAGATAGAAGGGATGTGCAATCCATCCCCTGCTATTCAGTTTTGTCTTTCATCTTGCTCACACCATGTGTTGATGCAATTTGAATAAAAAACCCAAAATCTTGTCCATAGAGTCAGTCATTTGTGGAGAAGAGTTCCTTCATTCTGGACTCTCACACCTTCTTTGTTTCAAGCTCTCCCAGGCCAGGGATAAGAGCTATGAGGCATAACCCTCAACTCTCAATGTTAGAGGTTAAGAGCCTGACTATCCATTCTAGTATTTGGCTTGTTTGTTGAGGTTGATATGACCCCTTGACTAAAGCCCAACCTTGCTTGAGCCCCTTGGTTGTGTATAGTGTGTGATAATTGACTGTTTGTTTGCTTATTTGTCCATCTGTGCATATTTGTTTGTGTGTGCCTCTGTGCATTGTTTTCATCTTTGAGTATTAGTTGTATATCATTTCATGATCATTGTTCATACGTTGTGACATGTTGGTTGTCCATTGAGGAGTCAATTGTAAGTCCATTTATTGGCATTTGTTTCCTATGATCTGGTAGGAGTTGGAACTAAGACCCATTGATTGGCATTCCATTTCCTAGGAGTCGAGTGTAAGACCATTTATTGGCAACTTGTTTCCTCTTGCTTATTGCATTTATCTTCTTTACTTTGTGAGGCTAGTGTAAGTCCATTGATTGGCATCTGGTTTCCATCTTTGTTTTGTGGAGGTGGACATAAGACCATTGATTGGCACTCCATTTCCTATTTTTGTCTTGTGAGGAGTCAGATGTAAGACCATTGATTGGCTATCTGTTTCTTGTGATCATTTTGTGGAGTCAGGTGTAAGACCATTGATTGGCAACTTGTTTCCTATTTTGTTTCTTGTGGAGTTGGGTATAAGACCATTTATTGGCATTCCATTTCCAGTTTTGTTCTTTTTGAACCTTGCTTATTTGCTTTGCCTGTTGCCTATTCCAAAGGAATCACTTGGATCATCTACATATTATCTCAAGAGGTGAACTCCTAAGAAGTTTTACCCCTCTTCCCCACCTTTTGTTTTCTTTAAACCTCCACTTGCATGTTAACCCAAACCAGAAAACTTTGTGCAAACATTTTCATCTGTGTTTTCAAATTAGAAACCTAGGCCTTAGGCCTTTGATTTTCAAACTTCATTTTCACAATACTTCTTTTGAATTGAATTCTAATGTCAACTTTGACCATTTTGTGAATAATTTTAATTGGTTAATTCCACTCATTCAATTGTTTTGTGGCTTTGTCCATTCTTGATAAGTTTTCATACATTAGCCATAGATCTCAATTATCTCAGTGGTTGATGTAAATCTCACCTTTTGTCCTTAGTGATTGAATTGTAAGACTTCCTTGCTTATTATAGGGCATGGTCCCTCACTAGCAAGTTGAAGCTTTTCTCACATGGTGGACTTGTGGTTGTATAGGTTGAGTTTTCTCCCGTAGATAATGAAAGACCTTAAGGCTTTTGTTTAAAATCAATACACTTACTTTTTGGAAATCTTTTAGCCGAACTACGAGGTTTTAATCCTGTTAAAGGTATGTAGGCAATGGATCATTCCATCCAAACACAAAAATAATAAAAATTGTATATTCTTCTCTCATCCTCCCAATCAATGTTTGCACAATAAATATTTTCATAAACAATATCTTTTTGCAACAAGTTGTGAAAAGGGTTCCCTAGGAGTACCTCGGATGCATTGGGTGCCTAACACCTTCCCTTTGCATAATTACCCCCTTACCCAAATCTCTGTACCTTTTTTATTAGTTTTCTTTGTAAAACTTCTTAGGCTTTTGTTCGCTTTTTAGCCATTCCTTTGGATAAATAAAAGTGCGGTGGCGACTCTATCTTTGTATGCTTTGCTTTTGATTTAGTCAATAAATCATAAAGTGACGAATACACCGCTACAGAAAAGTGGCGACTCCACTGGGGAGAGATAGCATTCCTAGTGGGTTTGCCAACTTTTCACACTTGTTGTGATATATTGTTTATGACATATTTTTGTACAATTTGGGATTACTGTATTGCTTGTAATGCTTGATTTGCTTGATATATCAATTGCTTGCTTGCTTGGTGATCTCTGTGAGATGAGTTCTATACCCGAACTCGAGTGCACCTTATGATAGGAGAATGGCATAGTCTTGTCGACTTGTGTGGAGTTATTCCTTAGCAAGTTGACTTGCGAGTCCATTCACTTGGTGGAGGTCATGTTGGATTAATGATGTCACACAAGTCATTTGTGGTTAGGCATTATTCTTCCAATATGTGCCGTAGAAGCCAAGGACCTTAGTTTACCAAGCCCATCTTGGCCTATTTTTAGGACGTAGTGCGGAGGTCGTTCAGATGTAAGATCTGATGCGATTGTTACGCGATACTACACTCATAAGAGTCTCTCTTGAGAATATTTTTGGAATACGAGTATTCGTTCCTCCGATAATATTCGAAAGATGGGATGATGACTATGGGAACCTCTGGTAGAACATGTTCGGCAGGTTTAAACCATAGTACACTCCCTTTGGGTGGTTCTTAACCGAGACTCCATGCTCGTGACTCACAACAAACCCGTGATTCATGGTTGATCCGTTCAGGCAATCTTAATATCAATGGAACCTGGGTGTTGATAAGGTGTAAACCATAATCCACCAAAACGGATTATTGATATTAAGGAGGTCTGAATCGTTCGTATATCGTTAATATCAATGGAACTTGGGTGTTGATAAGGTGAAAGCCATAATCCACCAAAATGGATGATTGATATTAAGGATAATATGAACCATCCCATGACCTTTGTCTGGTGTGCTTTGCTTGATCCTTGAGTGTGATTGTTGCATTCATGCATTCATGCATTCATCTGCATCCATATCATCAGATAAAAAGAAAATATACAAGGAACTTAAGGGGTTTATTTGTAAAATTTTCAGATATGGAAAGACCAAAAAGGCATACAAAGAAGTACAGCTTTAGACAGCCCGATCTGAAAGAGTTAAGGAATCTGACATCTTATGTATTAGATCCCTTGGGTTTCAAAGCTCGTTATGGGAAGCTTCTGCCTCTGCTGACTACTCAGGTTGATGAAGGGTTGATGAATACTTTGGTGCAGTTCTATGATCCTCTGTATCATTACTTCTCTTTTCCAGACTTTCAGCTATTGCCTACCCTTAAGGAGTATGCTCATCTTGTGGGTATTCCTATTCTGGATCAGGTGCCGTTCAGTGGCTTGGAGAGTATTCCTACTCCTCGAGAGATAGCTGACTTGTTGCACATAGATGAATCCTTGGTTAAAGCTTATATGACTACCAAAGGTGGAACTCAAGGTCTCCCTTCCGAGTTCCTCATTGCTCAAGCTACCGTTTATGGGAAGGCCATGAGTGAGGATGCCTTTGAAGCCATATTTGTGCTGCTCATCTATGGACTGGTATTGTTCCCCAACATCGACAAATTTGTGGATGTGAACGCTATTAGGATCTTTTCTGCTCTTAATCCTGTTCCGACTCTGTTGGGTGATACCTATGTCTCTTTGCATCAGAGGAATGCAAAGGGTGGTGGTCCTATTGTATGTTGTTTGTGTTGGTGTAAGCCCTAGAGGCCAATACATTTTGGTACTTGTATCGAACAATAAAGGGCATTCTCTTTATTATGGTTGATTAATAAAGTCCCTGGAATAGATAGTCCGTTTAATGTATTAAGTGTGACTTAATCATGAGAACACATTAAACATAAGGACACTATTCCTAAAGTATCCGTAGTCGAGCTTTAGTGTGAAGTGGGATAACATTAAAGCATTAAGACTATTATGTTTGTAGACTGATGATCATATCTCATGGATCATGGATAAAGAGTTATCAAGTCTTAAACATAGGTATGAATATTAGGAGTAATATTTATACTGGATTGACCCGCTATGAGAATACTATATAGAAAGTTATGCAAGGTGTCATAAGTTATTCTCATGGTGATAATAGTGTATTCCACTCTTCGACCTGAAACCACTATGGATCCTAGATGTAGAGTCGAGTGCTTTATTGCTGATCCAACGTTGTCCGTAACTGGATAACCATAAAGACAGTTGATGGGTACTCCATAAAGCATGCTGAGGGACATGAGTGACCTAGATGGAATTTGCCCATCCTGCATAACAGGATAAATGTCTATGGGCCCAATATTGAACTGGACAAGGATGACACGGTCTATGCCTTGTGTTCAATGTAGACATAAGGGCAAAAGGGTAATTATACACATAATTATTATCACAGAAGGAATTGTCAGATCACATGACATTTTCGTGTCTTGGGTAGCAGTGATGTGTTGCTAGATACCGCTCACTGTTTATTATGTTAAATACATGATTTAATATAATTGCCAACGTCACGAAAACCTACAGGGTCACACAAAAAGGACGGATTGATGAGAGATAGAGTAACTAAGGAATACCGTAAGGTACGGTGCCCTTAAGTGGATTATAGAACATCGTAAGGTATGGTGTACTTGAGTAGAATACGAAATATGGTAAGGTACCATGGGCTTAAGTGATTTTGGGCATATTATAAGATATGGGCCAAAATACACTTAAGTGGGCTTTTAGCTTGAAGCCCACACAAGTGGTTCTATAAATAGAACCCTTGTGCAGAAGCACAAAGTGCGGTTGCATTTTTTTCGTTTTCTCACTTTCTCTCTCTCACTCAAAGCCTTCATTCATACCAGCTAGCACTGAGATTGAAGGAAGCCGTTCGTGTGGACTGAGTAGAGACGTTGTCATCGTTCAACGTTCGTGATCGCTTCGTGGATTTGCATCAAAGGTTTTGATTGTCACAAGAGATCTGCACCAAAGGTTTCAACCGTCACAAGAGGTAAATATTCTATCACTGATCATGACCATTCGTAAGGATCTCTAAAGGAGAAATTTTAATTTCCGCTGCGCTTTGGGTCGCAATTCTCCTTCAGTGGTATCAGAGCCACTTACGAAACCATGAATCCGATAGCTGTTTATTTTCTGTATTAATATGATTAAAAGACAGAATGAATCAATTAATTAATCGGGTAATTAAATTTGGCATCATGAGTGTACGAGTTGGATGATTGATATTGACTATGCTTCGGAATCCGACATTAGTATGGTGAAGCAGCGATACATCGATCGTCCATAGGTTACGCAAATGAGACCGATCAACTTATATATGATATAAGTAATCCTAATGCAAAGTACGGTATATGTGATATACTGTTTCTGTTTCATTCATTCGAACACTAAGTGATTGTTTTCCTTTGAGCGATCAATGGTCATTTGCTTCGGAATCCGACATTAGTATGGTGAAGCAATGACATGTTGATCAATCATACTTAATCAACAATCGAGGTGTGTTTGACGGTCTGAAATTGGCGCATTAGGGTTGGAGACGGCGCAAGGGTTGTGCCGTCAAAGAGTTGTGAATTTAGGGCTTTTGGAACACGTCTGTTGACTGTTTCAAAGTTTGTTATTTTGGCTGCGTGAAGCTCGTGTGACGAGCGTGTTGACTGTTTCAAAGTCTGTTATTTTGGCCGCATGAAGCTCGTAACAAGCGTAACAAACTGGATGTGTGACGGTCGTAACAAGCCCATGACGGTCGTAACAAGGACGTGACGGTCGTCACATGCCTTGTGACGGTCGTCACACTCACAGAATTCTAGGCTTTTCTGTTTTTGACCTGTGACGGTCGTAACGTGCCCTGTGACGCTCGTCACACTCACATGGCCTATGACGCTCGTCACACGCCTGTGACGGTCGTCACACTCCCAGAGTCAAAATTTTGGGGTTTCTGATTTTGTGCCTACGCAAGAGTTGTGTTGATGCAAAAACAATGTCCATT
This sequence comes from Lathyrus oleraceus, assembly GCF_024323335.1. NCBI lineage: Eukaryota > Viridiplantae > Streptophyta > Magnoliopsida > Fabales > Fabaceae > Lathyrus > Lathyrus oleraceus. The sequence goes on along the minus strand of NC_066580.1, from coordinate 48,550,004 downwards.
TCAAATGAATTGTTCATTAAAATTTTGGACAGGGGCGCTGTCCCTCCAACCCCGCAAGGGCGCTGCCCCTTGACCCCGTCCGCTGATCGGTCAGCGGAACCACCGTCCGCTGACCGGGCAGCGGAACCCCCGGCTAACTCTGCGTAGTGTGATCGGTCGCCGAAATTTAATTTGGTTTTAATTAATTAAAGGAATTAAAATTAATAATAATAATGTGTTTGTTATTATTGCCTTGTTGTGATCAGTTATGGCCTTAGTCTTTCTTTATTTTATTTTGGGTTTTTAAATACGACCTGCGTGTCGTGCCTCTCCTTTTGATCTCTTAATGTAACTTCTTTTCTCATCTCAAACCCTCGTATGTAAAACGAGTTTCTTCTGTAATGTAATGATATGAAGAAAGAGAAGAATTCAATATCAAAGGAGAATAGTGATATGAAGGAAGAGAAGAATTCAAGATCAAAGGAGGACAACCTTGAAGATCTTGCTTGAGGAAGCTTAGAGAAGAATTCAATACTAAAGGAGGACAACCTTGAAGATCTTGCTTGAAGAAGCTTAGAGAAGAATTGAATACTAAAGGAGGACAACCTTGAAGATCTTGCTTGGAGAAGCTTAGATCGTTATTAGGTTAGCTTAGGTTCTCTCATTGGCTTGGGAGAACAATTGCGCTAGGGGCCATAACTGTTTCATTGTGTATGTATGTTGATGCATGTGATTGTATGTTGATGCATGTGAGAGACGATTTATATGATAAACAAGCCGGTGAGATCATAACAATTGCAATTCCCTCAAACTAAAATATTAAGTTTATGCTTTCCAAGTTTTAGCACTCATCAAGACTAGTATCGAATAATGTAGGTTTCGCCAAAGCGAGGTGCATGTTCTATATTGGTAAGGTGCGATGGGATAATTGTAATATCCAACTGCTAAAACAATGGGTCAAACTTAACTAAACAAATTATGAGAATATTATATATGTTTGCTTTCCAAGTTTTAGCACTCATCAAGACTAGTATCGGATAATGTAGGTTTCACCAAAGCGAGGTGCATGTTCTATATTAGTAAGGTGCGATGGGATAATTGTAATATCCAACTGCTAAAACAATGGGTCAAACTTAATTATAATTTTCTTATATATGTTTTAGAAGCAAAAGTTGGGAATGATCCATATGATGGATTGGAATAAGGAGTTATTCACCCAACTGAAATTTTCGAGAGTTGTATGAGATACAACTGGAAGGAGTTCCTACCTAAATAACCTAGTTTTGTGTAATCCGCCTACGCGGACTTAGAACGAAGTGAAATATGGATCTCGACCCACTAGAAAATCTTCCAACGGGATTTTCCGAATCAAATGATGAGGGTCATTTGTTTTGAGTAAAATAGTGGGAGCATATTTGTTTAAAGGCCTAATTAAATATGTTAATGATACTTATATTTTCTTAATCCTTATGTAGATAACCATGACAGCAAACACCTCTAACAACATCTTGCGATCAATCCTTGACAAGGAAAAATTGTCTGGGACTAATTTTCTGGATTGGCACCGAAACCTGAGGATTGTCCTCAAACATGATAAAAAGCTGTATGTCTTGGAGACACCTGTTCCTGAAGAGGAACCTCCTAGTTCTGCACCTAAGGCAGAAAGAGATGCTTATAAGAAGCATGTCGATGATGCCAATGAAACTGCTTGTCTCATGCTAGCTACCATGAACTCAGAATTGCAAAAGCAACATGAGAACATGTCAGCGTTCGATATGATCGAACACCTGAAGTTGCTCTATCAAGAGCAAGCAAGGCATGAGAGGTTTGAAGTTTCAAAAGCCCTTTTCCAAAGCAAGCTAGCAGAGGGAGCCCCTGTAGGTCCCCATGTACTCAAAATGATTGGGTATGTGGAAAACCTTGAGAGATTGGGCTTTCCCCTCGAAAAGGAACTTGCGACTGATTTGATCTTGCAATCATTGCCAGATAGTTTCAGTTAATTTGTCCTAAATTTCAATATGATTGATATGGACAAATCTCTTCCTGAACTGTTCGCCATGTTAAGAACTGCCGAGCAGAATCTGAAGACAAAAGGGAAGTCCATTCTGATGATCGGAAAAGGAAAGAGACAGAACAAAAGGCCCACCAGGCAGGGTGATAAAGGGAAGGGCAAGGAAGTTGCCAAACCCAGACCCACTGTTACTGTTTTGAGGCCTAGTGGAGGCATAACAAAGGCAGACACCTGCTTCCATTGCGGTAAGACCGGACACTGGAAGAGAAACTGCCCAAAGTACTTGGAAGATGACAAAATCTCCATTCACAGGAAAAGGTGAAAGAGCTAATGATCTTTTGGCCCTCATACATACTGATGTATGTGGACCACTGAACATTCCAGCCAGAGGAGGTTTTCAGTACTTCATTTATCGATGATTTCAGTAGATACAGTTGTGTGTATTTAATGAAACACAAATCAAAGTCCTTTGAAAAGTTCAAGGAATTCAAGAATGAAGTACAAAACCAACTAGGTAAGAATATTAAAACTCTTCGATCAGATCGAGGCGGTGAGTATTTAAGCCTAAAGTTTGATGACCATCTGAAAGAGTGTGGGATCCTATCCCAACTTACTCCTCCTGGAACACCATAATGGAATGGTGTATCTGAGAGAAGAAATCGAACCCTGTTAGACATGGTCCGATCCATGATGAGTCACGCCGATCTTCCAAACTCCATTTGGGGACATGCACTATTGACAGCAGCTTACACACTTAACCGTGTTCCATCCAAAAAGGGTTGAGAAGACACCATATGAGATATGGAGTGGTAAGAAACCACATATGTCTTACATGAAGATTTGGGGTTGCGAGGTTTATGTGAAACGACAAATTTCAACTAAGCTTGAGCCCAAATCTGACAAATGCTTATTTGTGGGGTATCCTAAAGAAACAAGAGGATATTACTTCTACAATCCTTCTGAGGGCAAAGTGTTTGTCGCTCGAACTGGAGTTTTCCTAGAAAATAATTTTATTTCCAAAGGAACCAGTGGGAGGAAAGTAGAGCTTGAAGAAATTCAAGAATCACAAAGCATCGACACACCTATGGAGGAATTGGAGCAGGAAACACAAGTAGTTGTGTAAGAGCAACCTGCTCAAGTAGAACAAGACCAGCGTAGGTCAGGCAGGATACGTCACCTACCTGAGATATATGGATATCTGATCAAGGTGATGTATTACTCATGGATCAAGATGAGCTTGTGACCTACTCATGGAATCTTCGTTTGATGAAACAGTAAAACAATATGGATTCATCAAGAACGAAGATGAGCCTTGTGTCTACAAGAAGGTTAGTGGGAGCATGATCGTATTCCTGGTATTATATGTAGATGACATATTACTTATTGGAAACGATATCCCTACCCTGCAACAAGCAAAGTCTTGGGTGGGGAAATGCTTATCTATGAAGGACCTAGGTGAAGCAGCCTATATATTAGGAATCAGAATCTATAGAAATAGATCATAAAATGCTTGGCCTAAGTCAGAGTACATAGACAAGGTGCTGAGACGCTTTAATATGAATGATTCCAATGGTTATGTGTTTTACTGAAATGGTGGCCCTGTGAGCTTGAAAAGTTCAAAGCAAGATACAGTTGCTGATTCTACAACCGAGGCCGAGTATATTGCTGCCTCAAATGCAGAAAAGGGAGTTGTTTGGATCAAAAAGTTCATTAGTGAACTTGGCATAGTCCCTAGCATTGTGGATCCCATTGGTCTCTATTATGATAACAATGGTGCAATCGCACAAGCCAAGGAGCCTAGATCTCACCAACGATCCAAACGCATACTTAGGGGTTATCATCTCATTCGAGAGATAATAGATAGAGGAGATGTGAAAATATGTAAAGTACCTACACTTGACAATATAGTTAACCCACTGACAAAGCCTCTTGCGCAGCAGAAGCATGATGGCCATACTAGATCAATGGGCATACGGGGTATGCCTGATTGGCTCTAGTGCTAGTGGGAGATTGTTGGTGTAAGCCCTAGAGGCCAATACATTTTGGTACTTGTATCGAACAATAAAAGGCATTCTCTTTATTATGGTTAATTAATAAAGTCCCTGGAATAGATAGTCCGTTTAATGTATTAAGTGTGACTTAATCATGAGAACACATTAAACATAAGGACACTATTCCTAAAGTATCCGTAGTCGAGCTTTAGTGTGAAGTGGGATAACATTAAAGCATTAAGACTATTATGTTTGTAGACTGATGATCATATCTCATGGATCATGGATAAAGAGTTATCAAGTCTTAAACATAGGTATGAATATTAGGAGTAATATTTATACTGGATTGACCCGCTATGAGAATACTATATAGAAAGTTATGCAAGGTGTCATAAGTTATTCTCATGGTGATAATAGTGTATTCCACTCTTCGACCTGAAACCACTATGGATCCTAAATGTAGAGTCGAGTGCTTTATTGCTGATCCAACATTGTCCGTAACTGGATAACCATAAAGACAGTTGATGGGTACTCCACAAAGCATGTTGAGGGACATGAGTGACCTAGATGGAATTTGCCCATCCTGCATAACAGGATAAATGTCTATGGGCCCAATATTGAACTGGACAAGGATGACACGGTCTATGCCTTGTGTTCAATATAGACATAAGGGCAAAAGGGTAATTATACACATGATTATTATCACAGAAGGAATTGTCAGATCACATGACATTTTCGTGTCTTGGGTAGCAGTGATGTGTTGCTAGATACCGCTCACTGTTTATTATGTTAAATACATGATTTAATATAATTGCCAACGTCACGAAAACCTACAGGGTCACACACAAAGGACGGATTGATGAGAGATAGAGTAACTAAGGAATACCGTAAGGTACGGTGCCCTTAAGTGGATTATAGAACATCGTAAGGTATGGTGTACTTGAGTAGAATACGAAATATGGTAAGGTACCATGGGCTTAAGTGATTTTGGGCATATTATAAGATATGGGCCAAAATACACTTAAGTGGGCTTTTAGCTTGAAGCCCACACAAGTGGTTCTATAAATAGAACCCTTGTGCAGAAGCACAAAGTGCGGTTGCATTTTTTTCGTTTTCTCACTTTCTCTCTCTCACTCAAAGCCTTCATTCATACCAGCTAGCACTGAGATTGAAGGAAGCCGTTCGTGTGGACTGAGTAGAGACGTTGTCATCGTTCAACGTTCGTGATCGCTTCGTGGATTTGCATCAAAGGTTTTGATTGTCACAAGAGATCTGCACCAAAGGTTTCAACCGTCACAAGAGGTAAATATTCTATCACTGATCATGACCATTCGTAAGGATCTCTAAAGGAGAAATTTTAATTTCCGCTGCGCTTTGGGTCGCAATTCTCCTTCAGTTTGCCTCTGTTGTATAAGTGGTTTATTTCTCACTTACCTCAGACGGTCGCTTTCAAGGAGAACAAGGGATGTCTACGGTGGTCTACGAGACTCATGTCTCTCACTAATGATGATATCTCTTGGTATGGTCGTGCATATGATGGTGTCCAGATTATTGATTCTTGTGGTGAATTCTCCAATGTGCCTCTTCTTGGTACATGTGGTGGGATTAGCTACAACCCTATCTTAGCACGCCGTCAGCTTGGGTTCCCCCTAAAGGATAAACCTAATAACATTCTTTTAGAAGGTGTGTTTTTTCAGGAGGGTAAAGACCCCCAAGGCCTGAAAGCCAGGATGGTCCGCGCTTGGCGCAAGATTCATAAGAAGGGTAGAAGTGAGTTGGGTCCGAAGAACTGCATTGCTTTGGAGCCATATACTACTTGGGTGAGGAAGATAGCATCCGAGTATCTCATGCCTTATGATTATCCGAGACCTACACCTTTGGTTGTGGCTGGGCCTTCAACCCTCCCTAACCAAGGCGTAGAAGAGTTGAGAGACGAAGACCTTTCACGTGCCTGGATCCGTGAAAGAGAAGAGTTGCTTCAACAACTGAAGGAGAAGGATGCTATGATCGAGTTTCTCGAGCATCAGGTCGTTGATGATCCTGATGATACTTGGACTTCTCTACTTCCTCAGTCTTCCAAGTTCTGGAAAAGGAGGTATGACAGACTCGCCAAAGATAAGGCGGACATGGAAGTAGCATATGAGAGAGAGATTAAGAGGCTTCGTGCAACTTATCTTCCAGCATCCCGAGCTTCTAGGGATCCATAGGATGTTTATTTTCCTTTTCTCTTGTAATATAATTGACAATGCTATACTTCTTTGTTCAAATATATTTGATGAGATATTTTCCATACGCGAATAAATGCTTAATATTCAAAAATTGCAAATAATACCCTAAAGTTCCTTTGAAAATAAAACAAATCATGTGCACAAGCATTGCATGCATCATTTGCATAAGCAGGTGTTTGTTCCGGTCTTCTTGTTTGTGGCCTAACTCTGTGCTCTTCATTTATTTTGAAGACAAGCTGACTCATCGGTACTACACCAGAGCCAACTCTGCAAGATTGATGGATCATCTTGAGCAAGAGAACCGTGAGCTGAAAGATGAAGTTGCCAGACTCACTGCTTTGATGGAGCAATTCTTAGCTGCTCAGAATCAGCCGTCTCCACCACCTGTAACTCCTCCCCAGAGGACTGTTATCTCTGAGGTTATGTCTTCAACAGTGCCAACTGCTAGTGCCCATTTTGTGCCAACTGCCATGCCAGCCGGGTTTCCGTGGGGTATGCCTCCTGGTTTTATGCCTGATATTCCAGCTCCGACATTTGCTTCCATGCCGGCATCTAGCCCGGTCCTTGCAGTGACTCCTCCTGTTGTGCATACCATTCCTAGGGTAGACGACACCATCTATCATTCTGAGCCGTCTGAGGGCCCAGACTTTCATGAGAAGATGGATGCAATGAATGACCAATTCCTTGAACTCCGCAAGGAATTGAAGACCCTTCGAGGAAAGGATTTGTTCGGAAAATCTGCAGTCGAACTCTGCTTAGTTCCCGGTGTCAAGATACCTGTCAAATTCAAAGTCCATGACTTTGAGAAGTACAAGGGGAACACCTGCCCGCTCAGCCACCTGGTTATGTATGCCACGAAAAGGTCTACTCAAACGGATAATGATCAACTGCTAATTCATTATTTTCAGGACAGCTTGTCCGGTGTTGCACTAAGATGGTATATGAGTCTGGATAGTGCAAACATCCGTTCCTTCAATGATCTTGGCGAAGCCTTCGTCAAGCAGTACAAATACAACATGGATATGGCTCCCGATCGGGATCAGCTCAGAGCCATGTCCTAGAAGGACAAAGAGACATTTAAAGAGTACGCCCAGAGGTGGCGAGAGCTGGCAGCTCAGATTACTCCTCCGCTGGAAGAGAAGGAAATGACCAAAATCTTTCTAAAGACTTTGAGTTCATTTTATTATGAGCGGATGATCGCTAGTGCTCCCTCTGATTTCACCGAGATGGTGAACATGGGGATGCGATTGGAGGAAGGAGTCCGTGAAGGACGGTTGTCCAAAGATGAAGGCTCTTCAAGCAAGCGATATGGGGCGTTTGCTAAAAAGAAAGATGGGGAGGCACATGCTGTGCAATCCCATGTCAAATCTAGAAGACCTTCTGCCAAGAGGAAGCCTGTGCGTCATGCCAGTAATCAGCACCAGGTGGCTCATATAGCACCTGTCTTCCGTGATAATCAGCAATATCAGCATCAGCACAACAATCAGCAACAACCTCAACAGTATCATCAGCAACAACATCGCCCTCAGCAGCAGGCTTACCAGCCTCGCAACAGTAATCCAGCTGATCCGAGTTATGAAAGGAAGAAGATCACCTTCGATCCAGTTCCAGTATCATATGCAGAGTTGTATCCCTCTTTGATAGAGCGGAAATTGATTACTCCAAGGGATCCTCCGGCTATACCTGCTAACCCGCAGTGGTGGTATAAGCCTGATCAGCATTGTGTTTACCACTCCGGTGCTCCGGGCCATAATGTGGAAAACTGCTTTCCATTGAAGACTAAGGTTCAAGACCTTATGAGATGCGGCATTCTGAGCTTTGAGGACTCAGGCCCTAATGTTACGAAGAACCCATTTCCCGAGCATGGGAAGTCGGTTAACATGGTCCAGGGTTGCCATGGCAAGTACAAGGTCAAATATGTAAGCCATATTCGACAGTCATTGGTTGAGTTGCATCGTCTGCTGTGTGATTATAGTCATATGGAGCACGACCATGACAAATGCCGTATCTGCTCTGTCAATCGTCTGGGTTGTCGCCAAGTGCGTAGAGAGCTGCAAGAGTTGCTAGATGATGGGACTATTGAGATTCTTCATAACAGGAACATTGATGAAGACGAACCAGCGGTGAATGTGATTTCTCCTGTGTTCAAGATACCTGAGCCTATTGTCATTTGTTATGATGGTAGCAAGCAGAAGGTTTCTCCTTCGCTGATTATCAAGCCTGCAGGTCCTGTGCCTTATTCATCTGACAAAGCAGTTCCCTTCCGCTATAATCCTGTTGCTGTGGAAGATGGGAAAGAAGTGTCGTTGCCTTCATCCTCTGTTGTGAGTATAGCTGATGTAAGCGGATTGACCCGTAGCGGTCGTGTGTTTTCACCTCCGAAGCATCAGGCTAAAGCTGATTATGCTGTGCGTCCGGTGGGGAATGCTGTTAATCCTCCGAACCCGGCACCTGTTGTTAAACCCTCCTCTGTACAAAAGACTCTTACTTCTTCTGTTGGCCCTAGTGGTACTGTGAATGAAGACTATGATGAGATGCTGAAGCTCATCAAGAAGAGTGAGTACAACATTGTAGACCAGCTTCTACAAACGCCGTCCAAGATCTCCGTATTATCGTTGCTTCTGAATTCAGAACCCCATAGGGAGGCTCTGCAGAAAGTATTGGACTTGGCTTACGTTGATCATGACGTCACTATTGAATAGTTTGACAGCATTGTTGCAAACATTACTGCTTGCAACACTTTGAGTTTCTGTGACGCTGATCTCCCTGAGGAGGGAAGAGACCACAACATGGCTTTACATATATCCATGAATTGCAAGAGCGACGCCATGTCCAATGTGCTGGTGGACACTGGGTCATCTTTGAATGTATTGTCGAAATCCACTCTTTCGAGATTGTCATATCAAGGGCCTCCCATGAGGCAGAGTGGTGTTGTTGTGAAGGCTTTTGATGGGTCGCGTAAGACTGTGATTGGGGAAGTTGATCTCCCAATCAAGATTGGACCAAGTGATTTCCAGGTTACCTTTCAGGTTATGGATATCCACCCATCTTATAGCTGTCTCCTTGGTAGACCATGGATTCACGAGGTTGGCGCCGTGACATCCACCCTACACCAGAAGCTGAAATTCGTCAAGAATAAGAAACTGGTTGTGGTAGGGGGAGAAAAGGCTCTCCTGGTTAGCCACTTGTCTTCTTTCTCATATATTGATGCTGAGGATGAAGTTGGAACTCCTTTCCAAGCTTTGTCTATCGCTGAGCCAATTGAGAAGAAGTCTCCTTCATTTGCTTCCTATCGTGATGCGTAACTGGCCATTGAATATGGTGCAGTTGCTGGTTTAGGGAAGATGATTGAGCTTGAAGACAATAAGTCCCGGGCTGGCATTGGCTTTTCGTCTAGGGTCTTCAACGACAAAGGATTATTCAAGAGTGGAGGTTTCATCCACGCCGATCAAGCTGAGGAAGCTGCTGCTATTCTGGAAGAGGATGCAGAAGATACTGGCAATTTTGTCATCCCTGGCGGGATCTGCCACAATTGGGTCGCTGTAGATGTTCCTACAGTCATTCATAAGTCAGCGTAATATGTTCACTTTGTTTAAAAAACCCTTCTCCCATTCCAAAAGGAGAAGTGATGACATTGTTGGCATCATATATACAATGATATTTCATTCAATAAATTCATGTTAAATATTTGTTTTTCCATTTGTTTTCACTTTTTTCTTTTGCATGAAATTGGTGAACACAAAAAACCTAAAAAACAAGAATAAAAGCAATCTTTTCATTTGCATAATGATTTGTTTGTTTAAATTCTAAAGCTTTTCATTAACCAAAATCATTATTCAGGTTGATTCTAAAACCCATTGAACATAATGATCCAACGCCATCTCCCAATTTTGAATTCCCTGTATTTGAAGCAGAGGAAGATGATGTTGAAGGGATTCCTGATGAGATTACCCGTCTTCTTGAGCACGAAGAGAAAATCATTCAGCCACATCTTGAGAATCTGGAAACAGTCAACTTGGGGTCTGAAGATTGTGTTCGATTGGTGAAGATTGGGGCACTTCTTGAAGAGTCTGTCAAGAAGGGGTTGATCGGTTTGCTACAAGAATATTCCGATATCTTTGCTTGGTCGTACGAAGACATGTTGGGTCTAGATACAGATATTGTGCAACATTTCCTGCCTTTGAAGCCTGAGTGCGTGCCTGTGAAGCAGAAGCTCAGAAGAACTCACCCAGATATGGCAGTGAAGATCAAAGAGGAAGTTCAGAAGCAAATTAATGCGGGGTTTCTGGTGACTTCCACATATCCTCAATGGGTGGCCAATATTGTGCCTGTGCCTAAGAAAGACGGAAAAGTCCGTATGTGTGTTGATTATAGAGATTTGAATAAAGCTAGTCCAAAAGATGATTTTCCTCTACCACACATTGATATGTTGGTAGACAATACAGCTAAATTCAAAGTCTTTTCGTTTATGGACGGATTTTCCGGATATAATCAAATCAAGATGGCACCCGAAGATATGGAGAAGACAACATTCATCACACCTTAGGGAACATTCTGTTATCGAGTGATGCCCTTCGGTTTGAAGAACGCCGGAGCCACGTATCAACGGGCTATGACTACCTTGTTTCATGATATGATGCACAAGGAGATAGAGGTCTATGTCGATGATATGATTGCTAAGTCACGAACGGAAGTTGAACATGTTGAGCATTTATTGAAGCTTTTTCAGCATTTGAGGAAGTACAAGCTTCGTCTGAATCCGAACAAATGTACATTTGGAGTCCGTTTTGGCAAGTTATTGGGTTTTGTTGTCAGCGAAAGAGGTATTGAGGTTGATCCTGCAAAGGTCAAAGCAATACAAGAGATGCCTGCGCCCAAAACTGAAAAGCAAGTCCGAGGTTTTCTTGGCCGCTTGAACTATATTTCCAGATTTATATCCCACATGACTGCCACATGTGCGCCGATATTCAAGCTCCTCCAGAAAGATCAGTCTCATGATTGGACCGAGGATAGCCAGAAAGCTTTCGACAGTATCAAAGAGTATCTGTCTGAACCTCCGATCTTGTCTCCGCCTATAGAAGGAAGACCTCTGATCATGTATCTGATTGTTCTTGAAGACTCGATGGGTTGTGTACTCGGTCAGCAAGACGAGTCAGGGAAGAAAGAATCTGCTATCTACTACCTGAGTAAGAAGTTCACCGATTGTGAGTCTCGATACTCTATGCTTGAGAAGACTTGATGTGCTTTGGCTTGGGCTGCTAAGCGTTTACGCCAGTACATGATAAATCATACAACTTGGTTGATATCCAGAATGGATCCAATCATGTATATCTTCGAGAAGCCTGCTTTAACTGGGAGGATTGCCCGTTGGCAGATGTTGTTATCTGAGTATGATATCGAGTATCGAGCTCAGAAAGCTATCAAAGGTAGTATCTTGGCTGACCACTTGGCACACCAGCCGATTGAAGATCATCAATCTGTTCAGTACGACTTCCCAGACGAGGAGATTCTGTATTTGAAAATGAAAGATTGTGATGAGCCTACACTTGATGAAGGTCCGGAACCTGGTTCCAGATGGACGATGGTGTTTGATGGCGCTGTAAATCAGTACGGAAATGGAATTGGGGCAATAGTCATTACTCCTCAGGGACATATTCCGTTTACAGCAAGGCTAACTTTCAAATGCACGAATAATATGGCTGAGTACGAAGCCTGCATTATGGGATTAGAAGAGTGCATTGATCTGAGGATCAAGCATCTTGATGTGTATGGTGATTCGGCCCTGGTTGTCAATCAGATCAAGGGTGAGTGGGAGACGAATCAGCCTGGTCTCATTCCATATAGAGATTATGCGAGGAGGATTTCAACGTTTTTTACAGAAGTTGACTTTCATCATATCCCTCGAGAGGATAATCGGATGGCAGATGCTCTTGCTACGCTTGCTTCGATGATTGTAGTCAAATATTGGAATGAAGTTCCCAACATCACCGTGATGCGCTTGGATAGACCAGCTCACGTGTTTGCAGTTGAAGAAATGAATGATGACAAGCCTTGGTATTTTGATATCAAGAATTTCCTCCAGAACCAAGTCTACCCGCCTGGGGCATCTGTGAAAGATAGGAAAACTTTGAGAAGGTTGTCAGGCAGTTTCTACCTCAGTGGTGAAGTGCTGTATAAGAGAAATTTTGACATGGTTTTGCTCAGATGCGTGGATAGACACGAAGCAAACCTGTTGATGACTGAGGTCCATGAGGGTTCATTTGGTACTCATTCCAATGGACATTCCATGGCTAGAAAGATGTTGAGAGCAGGCTATTATTGGTTGACAATGGAGTCTGACTGCTGAAAATATGTGAAGAAATGCCACAAGTGTCAGATTTACGCGGATAAGATTCATATTCCTCTGACACTTCTGAATGTGATTTCATCACCATGGCCTTTCTCTATGTGGGGAATCGACATGATCAACATGATTGAACCGAAAGCGTCCAACAGACACAGGTTTATTCTCGTAGCAATTGATTACTTCACCAAATGGGTTGAAGCCGCATCGTATGCGAATGTGACCAGACAGGTGGTCGTGAAGTTTATCAAGAATCAGTTGATTTGCCGTTATGGTGTGACTGATAAGATCATTACTGATAATGGATCTAACTTGAACAACAAAATGATGGAAGAGTTGTGCGCTGAGTTCAAGATTGCACACCATAATTCCTCTCCTTACAGACCCAAGATGAATGGGGTTGTTGAAGCTGCTAATAAAAATATCAAGAAGATTATCTAGAAGATGACAGTCACGTACAAAGATTGGCATGAGATGCTGCCATTTGCTTTGCATGGATATCGCACATCTGTCCGCACTTCAACAAGGGCAACCCCTTTTTCTCTTGTTTACAGCATGGAGGTTATTCTCCCAGTAGAGGTGGAGATCCCATCAATGAGAGTCTTGATGGAAGCCAAGTTGACTGATGCTGAATGGATTCAGAGTCGTTATGACCAACTGAATTTGATTGAAGAGAAGCGATTGACTGCCATGTGTCATGGTCAGTTATATCAGCAGAGAATGAAGAGAGCATTCGATTAGAAGGTCAAGCCTCGTGTATTCCGTGAAGGTGACCTCGTGCTCAAGAAAGTCTTGTCTTTCGCGCCCGATTCCAGGGGCAAGTGGACTCCAAACTATGAAGGTCCATATGTTGTTAAGAGAGCCTTTTCAGGTGGTGCATTGATTCTTACAACAATGGATGATGAGGATTTCACTCGTCCTGTGAATTCAGATGCAGTCAAGAAATACTTTGCCTAAAAAAAGTAAAGAAAAACAGAATAGCTCCCTAAGTTGAAAACCCGAAAGGGCGGCTTAGGCAAAAATGAGTGTCTCGGTGGAAAACCCGAAAGGGCGATCCAGGAAAAAATTAGAGACATGAAAAATGATGTATTTGCATCCCGCTAGATTGAGTACCTCACCCTGGGGCAATCTAGGCAAAAATTATGGATTTGGCAAGTAATTGCATCCTGACAAGACTTTCTGTTCCGCAGCCGTCTTTTCGTTAGAGATTCTCGCTCAGCCGTCGTCAACTGAAGCTTCAAATACATCGGATTTAAATTGGTAGAGAAAGGATCATTATGTTCAATGTAGCCCTCTTCCAATATATATCACCGATTTCAAATTTGTACAGATCTATGGAGTCTTGCCATTTGCAGACTACCATTCCATCAAATAAATTTGAGCTTTTATCCAATTATTTGCACTCTTATTTGTTTCGATTCAAAAAATGTTTTGCAATTTTTAATTGATAAAATGTCATTGTTTTAAACAAACAAAATTTTCAAAATTGTTTTTTAACAAAGTGAACATTCACAATGATAAAAGGATACTTAAGAATTTCTCAGTGCTCTCCCGAGGGTGGCATGATTTCCAACAGGGTAAGACATTTGTTCATATTCCTGGCATGGTTGTATCCTCTTTCTCCAGATTGTTGTGGGGGTTTCTCCCCGAGCAGAGCTTCTGTTGAGATTTTGTTCCCTGAGCAGGGTGTTCGTTGGGATTTCTCCCGAACAGATTTGTTGAATAGAGCCTTTGTTATGACTCCTACTCACTCAGAGTGCTTGTTGAAGACTTCATGTTCCTCTCCAACAGTATTCTCTCCTCAGTGAAGTCGCCAGCGGAGTGTTGGTATGATGTAATTCATCTGTGCTATTTCCCCCCATCAGGGTGTTTGTTGAGGTTTTCACCTCCCCTCTCTTCAGCAGAGCAGTGATTCTTTCCTCCTCAGCAGTTGTGTTTCCTTTTGGAAGGTTCAGTTTGGTGGTTGATCCCCAATTCTCCTTCTCTGCTTCAGATAAATCCCCAGTAGATTTGTGGTGGTGGATTGTATCTGTGATGGTTTTCTCCCCTGTAGAGATTTGGTTGATTTCCTGTTGCTTTTGATCCCAGTAGAGTGGCTTGTGGCAGAATCTACTTGTGTGATCTGTTTTCCCTCAGTGGACTTATCCCCATTGGAGTTGCTACAGTATCCCCGGTAGAGTTGCTTGTGCAGCCAGATTCTACTTGTGTGTTGTGTTCTCTTCAGCAGTTTCTGCTTATGCAGCAAACTTCTTTTCCCAGCTGAGACTGATGATCCATCACTCAGAGATTTTGTGTGATTCCTGTGATATCTCATATCTCCAGCAGATTAGATACTCTCCTTTAGAGTTTTTGACTTTCTCTCATGTGGTGTAGTACCGAGCGTTTGGTTCCTGGACCTGTTTGTGTTAGATATGTCTGTTTTGTCAGCATTCATCCAACATAAATCACACATATTCATGCATACTTTCAACATTTCAGATATTCATGTTGCATTTCTTGCCATATATCTTTTATTTGTTGTCTCCTGCTAATGGTGATATAGATCTCTCCAGTAGATCTTCCCAAGCAGATGTCGGGTGTCTAATCTCTCAATATAGAGTCAGCCCCATAAGCAGAAAGTGTCTGCCGTTCCTTCTGCAGTTCCCCACTGAGATATATCCTCGTGGATGACAGTTGTTTCCGTTTCCTCCCAACACATATATTAGGATGGGTTTTCCCTTTTGAGTTATATCCTCATTAGGATGAGTCTTGATTCAGTTTGCCTTTTTGGATTGATCCTGAATTGGCCCTTTTTCAATTGTCTTTTGCGATTCCCTGTGGAATAAATGAATAAATTGCCCAGTAACCGGCAATAGTTCATCTTATCCCCAACAGAATCTTTATGGCCTCTACCCAATAACCGGTAGTTGTAAGTCCTATCCTTTTGGTTTTCTACCCAGTAATCGGTAGTTGTAAATCCTGTATACCTTTTTTCCCTCTTTGCGGACTCTGTGGTTGTTTACCCAGAGATTGGTATTTGTGAACTTTTGGTTCCTCGGCAAGAGTCGGCGGTTTTCTACCCAGTATTCGGTAGTTGTAAATCCTATTTTCTTGCTCTCCAGCAGTGTTTGTGGTTTTCTGCCCAGTAACTGGTAGTTATAAACCCTATTTTGTTTTCCCGTGCGGAGTTGTGATCCTTTCACTCCCCACGCAGAGGCTTTGTTTATCTACCCCGTATTCGGTAGTTGTAAACCCTACTTTTGTATCCTCATCAGAGTTGTGGCCCTCTACCCAGTAACCGGTAGTTGTAAGTCCTATCTCTATTCCCCTAGCGGAGGTAACCTTGTGGTTCAGTCTGGTTGATGGTGGATTTTGCGGTTTTCTACCCAGTATTCGGTAGTTGTAAATCCTGTGTTGTTGTTGTCTCCCTATTGGAGTCTGTGCTTTCTTGTGGATAATTGCCGTATGCTAGCAATTTTATCCTCAGCTGAGTCTTTGGTTTTCTACCCAGTAGTCGGTAGTGGTAAACCTCTTGTTTCCTCAGCCAGAGTCTTTGGTCTTCTACCTAGTATTTGGTATCTGTAAAATCTTTTGTTCTCCCCTTTGCAGAAGTTAACCTTGTTGTTCATCCTAACCGATGATGGTTACTCTTATTGGTTATCCTCATTCAGTATTCGATGTTGATATTCCCTTGTTTGGGTAATTGCTCTGAGTAAGCAATTGTATCCCCAACATGTTTTTGTGGATAATTGTCGTATGCTAGCAATTTCGTCCTCAGCGGGTCCTTTCACCATATGCCAGTGATTTGTTCCCCGAGTCATTGATGTTTATCAGTGCATCCCCAGTGAGTCATCTTTCATCTACCCTTTTGTTGGTAATGTTTGTTGGTCCCTTTGATCAGTCATCTTTATATACCTAGTTTTGGTATCCCGATGCCTTTCTTTTCGGATGATTTATCCTCTATTAACCCAGTAGCCGGTTGTGGATAATCTTCCATGCGAGTATATTATCTACGTTCTGACGGTAATAGATAATGTATCTCATGCGAGTATACTATCCATGTTCTGACGGTAATGGATAATATATCTCATGCACTCTTCAGTCGAAGCCTGTTGTGTTTCCCCAGTCGAGTAAGATTTGTGTTCCTTTTGCGGAATCGAATGTTCATTTCTGCCCCTTTTTGAGCGTTTCTCCTAGTAACCGGTGATATGTCTCCTGGATAATTGTCGTATGCTTGCAATTTATCCCCAACGAGTTATTTTTCGTCTACCCTGTTGTTGTTGGTAACGATTGTTTCTCTTTTCGGTCGGTCACCTATTATATACCCAGTAACCGGTATCCCTGGTGTTCCTTCCGTGCGAGTATATTATCTACGTTCTGACTGTAATAGATAATATATCTCATGCGAGTATACTATCCACGTTCTGACGGTAATGGATAATATATCTCATGCACTCTTTGGTTGAAGCCTTTTGTCCTTCCCCATTTGAGTAAGATTCGTTTTCCCTTTGCGGAGTCGAATGTCCATCCTGTAAGTCGATTTGCTTTTTCAAGCCCTCCTTTCGGATGATGAGTGTTTTGGCAGTAAAAACCAATTCACGTCTTTGGTTGGTCACCTATTATATACCCAGTAACCGGTATCCCTGGTGTTCCTCCCTTTCTGCTCCCTATTATGACCTTGGTCCCCTGCGGAGTCAGATTTTCCTGAGTTGACGTACCTTTTTCAGGTCTTCCTCAGATGTTTGGTTGATTGATATCTCTCACCCTTATATCGGTCTTAAATATTCTTTCTTCCTGAGCTTGTTGTTCTTTCACCCAGTAACCGGTGTTCAGATCGCATGTCTCTTTGAGCTTGTTACCCAGTAACCGGTAACACCTCACCCCTTTTTGCTTCCCCTGGAGAGTCTTTGATAGACATTTTACCAGTGGAGTTTCTGTTGTGATTTACCCTTTGCTGTATTGGCGTTTTCCCCAATATATGCATTTTTCCCCGGCAGGGAGGTTCTGTGTGAATCTTTTCCCCATCTTGAGTCCGGATTTTTATCCGAAGTATCCTTTGTGGATAGTCTTGCTGTATTGGCGTTTTCCCCAGTACACGCATTTTTGAGTCAGCTTGAGTCTTTCCAATGGATTTGTTCCCTTTGGAAATCTCTTTTCCCTGGTTTGAGTCCTTTACTCCCCAGTGAGGTATCCAGCCCAGTCGTGTCCTGCTCACGCAGTGTCAGTTCTTTTTTCCCTAATTCAGAGTCGTGTCCTGCTCACGTATTTCTTTTTCTTATCCCCATAAGAGTCCTGTTAGAGTCTCTGTTCCTGGTGAGTGTATTACTCTGATGGATCGTCTTTTCTTCTTTGTGGACCTATATTCCCCACAGAGTTTGTTTCTTTTGCATTCATACATTTGCATCATGAGGTCTCTTAGGGACCAAAATTTGTCTCATTATTGTTATTTAAGCCCATTCTACCGCGTCGAGATGAAGATTTTAACCTTCACTTCTCCGGCTAGAATGACCTTAAATAGGGGCATCTGTAAGACCCCAATTTTGTCCCTAAGATTCCTCATGGCATCATATCATAACATTGCATTGCCTCAAGGATCATTGGACACCTTGCTTCCTTCCCTGTGGGTGGGATTCCTTTGAGAGTGGTTCTTGATCACCAAGCATTGTTTTCATTTGTATATCATTGATTTTCTTTTAATCACTAACCAAAAATGTACAAAAATATGTCATTAACCTTTGTTACTTGCAGCTTAAGCAGTCAACAGGTTAAGGCATCAGGTGAATTCATGGTACAAAGAGCAGATGGTATTTTCTTGAGATATGGATCTTTTGATCATTTTATGGAGCTTATTTGAGCTATAGATTCATTTTGGAGCAAATTCCCAAGTGGTTGAGGCCCCAAATTCATCAGAACAATTTCAGGTCATCTAAGGGCCAATGCAGTCAACTGAAAAGTCAACTGTGGGTTTTGAGTGTGGGAATTGAGTTTCTTCATCCCATTCATGTCCAAATCATGCTTATTCATCATACCAAAGATCAAGGTTGAAGGATTTGAGGTCAAGTCAAAAGTTTCCAAAAACGGAAAGTGACCTATAATTTCAACTTTCCAAAAATGGAAAGTTTTTGGTTCAACTTCAACTCAACTTTCCAACATCAAAGAAGCTTCAAATGAATTTTTGTCCAACATGAAAGTTGAAGATCTCTCTCTCCCATTTCCAAAAGGTCCAAGATCATGAGCATCTGATGAATGGTTGAGGAGATATGGTCCAATCATTGCCAAGTGTACATGGAACTTCAAATGGCCATAACTTTTGATTCATAACTCCAAATTTGGTGCCTCTTTTTCTAAATTGCTTGTCATGACATGAAGTTTCCAAAACATTCATTACATTGCATGAATTTGCATCACATGATCATTTGCTATTTCAAGTCTTTTTTGGAGGGAAACTTGAAAATTCAAATTTGGTGCATTGTATGAACTTTCTACCATTGCATTTTGGTTTGTGAAATGATTTTGAGTGACTTTGACCATGTACATGGCACTGTTCACATGAGAATTTTGCCATGCACCATGCAATTTTCAATTTTTGCTAAACACCTTATTTTGCCTAATTTCAATTAACCAAATTAAGTGTGGATTAGCAATGTGATTAAGAGAGCATATAAATACTAAAACCTAACAGAATTTCAAAGAGCTTAATTACCTTTCACCATTTTTGAGATCTAGAAGTTTTTCCCTCCAAAATTTTCTCTCAAGCATAATTCAAATTTTCTTCACATAACCTTGCATTTTTCTTTGATATTCTGAATCATTGAGTGGAGTAGATGGAGAATCAAGCCTTGGATCATTGACTTTGGTTAGAATTTGTGCATAGCAAGCTCAAGAACTCAAGAATGGAAGTTGATTGATAAGCTAGATCTACACGGTTTCAAGCTTCAATTTCTTCATCAAACATCATTACAAGTATTCTGGATTGGATTTGGATCATTCAAGGCTTTGAATCGTGCATTTCAAGAAGCTGCTCTTCAAGAGGTCATATTTTCGAGCTTCTTAATTCACTGTTTTGTATGCATAATCTTGTAGATCTCTCTTTGCTGATGATTCTGGTGAAAATTTCATGAAAAATGATGCACTATAGCAGGAGATATGTGTGATTGAAGTTTTGCATTCATAAATGTTTTTCATCGATTCTCTTTGATCTTGTTGAATTAGAATTAGATGTTGCTTGATCTGTGATCTCCATGGCATAAGGTTTCGTTTGATGTAAGATTTAGCAGTTTCTGGAAAAAAATTGTATGAAGGTCCACTGTTCATCATCGTCTTCGCGAGGAAGACGATGTTTTCCAGATTAGCGTCAGCCTTGCGTCCATTTAGCGTCCACTCTGATTCGCTAGGGTTTTCGTGTGAAACAACGGCGTTTCAGTGTGGCGCGCGCTTCATTCAAATTTCAACCGGCTTCGATTCCTGGCGTAAGCAGTTTTTTCAAATTCATTCATCATTTATCCATTTCCCTCCATATTTCATGCTATGCTTCATTTTGATTTCATTTTTTTTCTTCCAACTTCAAAAATTCATAACAATTTGAAAAATGCTCCAAATAATCCCTGGTTTTTTGCTACTTGATCCATAGAATGTCTAGAATTTTATGATGTTAATTTCTGAAGTTGTGCATGGCTGGATTTTGAATTGTGCTAGACTTTGTGATCATGTGTACATTTGTGACCTTGCTCCCTTCATCTTATCATAAAATGCTTGATATTGATCCAAATGCTATGAAATTTTGCATGATTATTCCTAACATGTTGATGGATGTTTTAGGCTTGGTTTGACATTTTTCTCATTTACAATTTCTGTTTTACACACATGTTTGCATGGTGTGACAATTTGTGTCACACAATTTGATGATCAACTTGTGCAATTTCATTTCCATATCAAATGACCTCTGTTGATTCTGATTTTTTGTATGATGATCATGTTTGATGTGTTGGATGTTCATGAATTTTTCCAGAATTATTTGAATCATTTATGTTTTGATTTGGAATTTTCATTCTCAATGTCAATTTGAAAGCTTTGAAATTGTCTTTGACTTCTCTTGCTTATTACATGGCCTTGCTTAATGATTTTGACTTGGTCCTTTTTAGGACATGTTAATATGTATTTGAAGTTGCATTGTGTTGAATATTAGCTCCTGTTTTGTATTTTTTCTTCACCTTTGACCCTAGGCTTTGACCTAGTGGTTTGTACTTACATGTGAGCTTTGAATTTCAGGACCAAGCACTCAATTTCCATGGTTGATGTTGCTTCATCATTTGAATGTTGATATTTGCTATTGATTGCTAACATTTGGTTGTTTTGTAGGTTGATGATAATTCACTTGAGTTTGCCTTATGGCTTATTTGTTGTACCTTGGGATTGCATGTTTGTTGTTGACTGTTGTCTGTTTGTCTGAATACTGTACTGATTTGTTTAGTTGTTTACACAGGTACCTAAGTTGCTTTAAGTTCATTTGAACTTTGCTTTGATTTGCTTGTGGTTGGCATACCACTTAGGTATAATCCCTATTCTTCATGTAGTCTAGAAGACCTGTCATGTTACTTTGGCAGGCACCTGTCTGAAGCCCTCCTTAAGAGGCCATGTCTTTGTTTGTTTATATTTGTACCAAGAAGGTTAAGTCCTCTTAAGAGGCAATTGGTAGGTAGAAGGGATGTGAAATCCATCCCCTGCTATTCAGTTTTGTCTTTCATCTTGCTCACACCATGTGTTGATGCAATTTGAATAAAAAACCCAAAATCTTGTCCATAGAGTCAATCATTTGTGGAGAAGAGTTCCTTCATTCTGGACTCCCACACCTTCTTTGATTCAAGCTCTCCCAGGCCAGGGATAAAAGCTATGAGGCATAACCCTCATCTCCATATCATCTGCTCACCCTAACTCTCAATGTTAGAGGTTAAGAGCCTGACTACCCATTCTAGTATTTGGCTTGTTTGTTGAGGTTGATATGACCCCTTGACTAAATTCCAACCTTGCTTGAGCCCCTTGGTTGTGTATAGTGTGTGATAATTGACTGTTTGTTTGCTTATTTGTCCATCTGTGCATAATTGTTTGTGTGTGCCTCTGTGCATTGTTTTCATCTTTGAGTATTAGTTGTATATCATTTCATGATCATTGTTCATACCTTGTGACATGTTGGTTGTCCATTGAGGAGTCAATTGTAAGTCCATTTATTGGCATTTGTTTCCTATGATCTAGTAGGAGTTGGAACTAAGACCATTGATTGGCATTCCATTTCCTAGGAGTCGAGTGTAAGACCATTTATTGGCAACTTGTTTCCTCTTGCTTATTGCATTTATCTTCTTTACTTTGTGAGGCTAGTGTAAGTCCATTGATTGGCATCTGGTTTCCATCTTTGTTTTGTGGAGGTGGACATAAGACCATTGATTGGCACTCCATTTCCTATTTTTGTCTTGTGAGGAGTCAGATGTAAGACCATTGATTGGCTATCTGTTTCTTGTGATCATTTTATGGAGTCAGGTGTAAGACCATTGATTGGCAACTTGTTTCCTATTTTGTTTCTTGTGGAGTTGGGTGTAACACCTCAAAATTTCCCCTCCTCTCTTGGGACTAGCTTAGCATATTGCATTTCATTTTGTAGGACATTAGTCATTGCATCTTTGCATATCATATGGAAACAATGAGCAAGTCATCCTCCTAAGTCTTTCTCAGAAGATAGAGAGGTTAAAAGATTCAAGCTTGAGGGTTTCATGAATTGATCACTAATCATCTGAGGGTGTGTGCTTCAATTAGGGTGTTGGTTCCTCAAGGAGGTTGGGTGTTATCTTGGTTGAGATGGTACATCATCATGGTCTTATCATCACCAAGAGGTTCATTGTGCCTGATCATGTGCCTTGGGATTAGGGTTTTGACCTCTGGTCAACCCTAATCAGTTGCATTATACCAATCAGGGTTCTTCAAGGAGATGAGGTTTTTATTGAGATGGAGATCCTCATGTGAGTTTGTTGAGCTTGTATAAGCTAGGGTTTCATGTTGGAGCCATTTCATCAAGAGGTTGAGGCTCAAAGTCCTCTGTGCATGGCCAAGTCATCTATCAACTGCAAAAGTCAACTGCAAAGTCAATTGTTGGATTTGGAGGTGGGAAGTGGTTAGAGATACTTCATTCATGTTCAAGCAAGTCTCATTTGACATTTCAAACATCAACATTGAAGAAAATAAAGTCAGGACAAAACTTTCCAAAAATAGAAAGTGACCTGTAATTTGAAATTGCCAAAAATGGAAAGGTTTTCAACTCAATATTACATCATCAAGAAAGCTTCAAATGAAATTTTGTTGAACATGAAAGTTGTAGATCTTTCTCTCCCATTTCCAAAAAGTCCAAGATCATCAATTTCTCATGTGTGGTTAAGGAGATATGATCAAATCTTGACCAAGTGAACATGGAACTTCAAATGGGCATAACTTCTCAACCAAAACTCCAAATCAAGTGGCTCTTTTTGCATTGTTCTTGTTTTGACATATAGTTTCCAAATTTTGCATTACATGGCATGAATTACATTCACATAAATATTTGGAAATTCACTTGATTTTTGGAGGGAAAAATGGAATTTAAATTTTGTACATCATTTGCACATGTGACCATCACCATTGGCTTCAAAACAGTTTTTTAAGAGAGAATGAGTCCAAATTCATACTGTTCACCATGCATTTTCATGCATATGGGTGAAAATCCCAATTTTGCAAAACACCTCCAAACTTAATCCATTTTCATTAGCATTTGGTTTAGGTTAATTAAACATGATTAGCATTGCATATATAATAGAAATCTCTAACTGTTTTTCACATTTCCCAAGTTTAGATCTAGAATCACAAAAAGTCTCTCAAAATTCTCTCTCAAAATTTCTCCAAATTTCTTCACATAACTTCACTTTCTCTTGATTAATTCATCATTCTGAAGCAACATTGATCATTATTGGACTTGGAACCAAGAGAATTCGTGTACATTGAAGCATCTTGAAGCTATGGAAGCAACAATGGTGAAATCAAATTCTGGTTGAATCAAGAGCATTTGAACCTCAAGCCTTCATCCATTCACTTGTACAAGCTTCCTAGAAGACACTTGGATCATTGCAAGGCTTGAAAAACGCGATTTCACAAAGCTGCTCATCAAGAGGTCACAAATTCGATCCTCTTATTTCTTGAAATTGTTATGATATATTTGTAGATCTCTTTGCACTGATGATTATGAGCTTTGAACCACTAAAATCCATGCATTATTGAACAAGTTATGGTGATTTGAAGTTTTGTGTATGAAACTTGAATTGCTCGATTCCAATTGTTTATGATGTTATATGCTTAGCCAATAGTTGATTCTTGATCTATGATGAAAGATCTTCATGTACATGTGCTCAATTTTAAAAACTGGAACAAATGTTCTTGAGTGATGATGAAGGTTACTGTTCATGCGCGTGAATTTTGAAGAAGATGATTCCAGGTTTTAGACCATGGTTTTTGATCCACCAAATGCCACGGAATAGCGTTGCAGTAGGTTTCGCTAGGGCTGGATTCTGATTGGCTGCATGGGAAGCCCATGCAGCGCGCGCCAATTTCATTTCAAATCCAGTCAGGGATCGATTCCTGGCTGGTGCGTTTCTTCAAATGCATTTCACCTTATTTCCTTTCCCTCCATCCATGTTCATATGCCTTTGCTTCATGATTTTTTATTTTTTCTTTAACTTCTAAAATTCATAAATAATTAAATGATGATCCAAAAAATATGAGGATTTTTGCATTAGGTCACACTTTGTGTCTAGTATTTTATGGACATTTTTCCTTAAATTGTGCTTGGATGGATTTTGTTTTGCCCTAGGGTTCTTGTACATGTATCATGTTTTGACCTTGCCTTTCTTCTTCATTTGTGAAATGCTCAATTTTAATACAATGCTCATGAAATTTTACATGTTGAAACTAGACATCTTGCTGGACATTTTGGTGTTGAGTTTGCATTTTTATCAATTTCCATTGCTGATTTATGATTTTTCTAAATTAGGTGTGACAATTTGTGTCACACCTTTGATTGTTCATCTTGATTGATTAATTTACCATGCCAGATGAATTCCAAATGCCTTGATTTTTTGTATGATGCTTGATATGGATGTTGTGGTTGCTCATGATTTTTGGTGGAATTTTTGGATTGGTTTCTAATTTAATTGGGATTTTTCATTCTGGATGGTTACATTTGAGTTTTCAAATTCCTTTGAACTTCATGTGATTGTGAAATGCTTGTGGATTATCCAATGCTTGTGAAATTTTGCACACTAACTCCAGACATGTTGAATGTTGTTTTGGATTTGGTTTGAGGTTTTTACCAATTACCATTTCTGTTTTAGGCTTGTGCTAAGTTGGTGTACGAAGTTGTGTCACATATGTGCTTGATTGTGCTTGCCTTGGCTTATGCAATTTGATTACCATGCCTAATCTTGTCCAAATGCCCTAATTTTTGGTGTGATGATCATGCTGTATGTCCTGTTTACCCATGAATTTTGTTGAGATTATTTGAATCATTTCTTATTTAATGTGCATTTGTTCATTCTGATGTCACAATGTGATCACAATTTGCATACCTTGCCATATTTGGTTCATGAAATGGATTTGGTAATTGATATTGAGATGAGACCTTTTGGATTGTGTTATTGATTGAATGAAGTTGATTCATGTTAAATTTCATGTTCTGTTTTGGATTTTTTCTCCATCTTTGACCCTAGGCCTTGACCTAGTGGTTAGTTGCTTATGTTTGAGTTTTGATTTCAGGTTGAGCACTCAAGTTCCATAGTTGTTGGTGCTCTATCACTTGAGCCTTTGATGTTTACTTTTGACTACTAACCTTGTGTGTTTTGTAGGGTTGTTAACTCATTTGAGTTTGACTTGTTGGCTTGTGCCTTTGCTCATTGGGTTTGACTGTTTGATATTCATGTTATCTGTTTGTCTGTACAGTTGAACTGATTTGTGTGATGTTTCCACAGGTACATTAGTTCCTTAAGTTCACTTTGAACTTTGCTTTTGCTTGGTTGCTTAACCACATAGGTATAACTCTCTGACTTCATGTAGTCTGGAAGACCTGTCCTGTTACTTGGACAGGCACCTGTCTGAAGCCCTCCTTAAGAGGCAATGCTTGTGTTTGTTTATTTTTGTGCCAAGCAGGAAAAGTCCTCTTATGAGGCAATTGGCAGATAAAAGAGATGTGTAGTCCATCTCCTGCTATTCAGTGTGTCATCCACTTTGCTCACACACCTTGTGTTGATGCATTGTGGATATTCACCCAAGATCCTTGTTGTGTCAGTCATATGTGGAGAAGAGTTCCAACTTTCTGAACTCCCACTTTCATTTGTCTGAAGCTCTCCCAGGCCAGGGATAAGAGCTGTGAGGTCTTACCCTCACTTCCCATTTCATCTGCTTCATCCTAACTCTCAATGTTAGGGTTAAGAGCTAACTACACCCGATTCCAGTTGGCTTGTGTTTCACAGCCTAACCTTGTATGAGCCCAATTGATTGCATATAGTGTGTGTGATTGTTTATTGTGCTTGTGTATTTGCCTGTGCTGTTTAGGATAGCTTGCTCCCTTTGCAAGTTATATAGAAACCTCAACCTAGGACCGTTGTGGATTGCATGATAACTATTAGGCTCGAGTCAGGCTCCCTTCTAGTTTGTCATTTCCCAGTCTCTGGTTAGGTTAGAAGTTTCTCCACTGTTAAGGGGAACTACGTCGCCCTGATCCTCATACCAGATGAGGTACGTAGGAAAGAGATCGTGCGAGATCTCTCCGGGCACCCTTTTTCTTTTTGTATGTGTTTGCTTGACAGTTAGCAGTCTCGAGTACCAGACTCCCTGTTAGCTTGTTTGTTCAACTTTTTTTGTTGCTTTTGACGACTCAGCGTCCGGTTAACCTCTTGTTTTCTTGGAGTCTGACGTAAGTCCAGCGATTGGCAGTTGGTTTCCTGTGTGTGTTTGTTGGTTCGGAGTCTGATGTAAGTCCAGCGATTGGCATTCGGTTTCCATGTTTGCCTGTTTGTGTGGAGTCTGACGTAAGCCCAGCGATTGGCAGTCGGTTTCCTGTGTGGTTTTGTTTGGCGTGCGTGAGCCGAACTACGGTAGCTCTGATTCTCATTCCAGATGAGATACGTAGGCATAGGATGCGATATCCTAGCGAGCCCGTTCCCCTCTCTTTCCATCTGTGTTTTATTCCAGCGTGTGTGCATTCTTTGAGCAGTTTGAGCAACCTTATTCTATCTTTCTGAGCGTGGATCCCGTCGAGTACGACGGATGCGTAGGGGTGCTAATACCTTCCCTTCGCATAACCGACTCCCGATCCCATCCCTCTTTGGTCGCGAGACCATGTCTTTTCCAGGTTTACTTCGAGCGTTCCCTTTCCCTCTTTTGGGATAAATAACGCACGGTGGCGGCTCTGTTTGTTTGTTGTTTTTCCCGCCGGTTGTTTTTCGCGGATGCGACATTGGGTATAAGACCATTTATTGGCATTCCATTTCCAGTTTTGTTCTTTTTGAACCTTGCTTATTTGCTTTGCCTGTTGCCTATTCCAAAGGAATCACTTGGATCATCTACATATGATCTCAAGAGGTGAACTCCTAAGAAGTTTTACCCCTCTTCCCCACCTTTTATTTTCTTTAAACCTCCACTTGCATGTTAACCCAAACCAGAAAACTTTGTGCAAACATTTTCATCTGTGTTTTCAAATTAGAAACCTAGGCCTTAGGCCTTTGATTTTCAAACTTCATTTTCATAATACTTCTTTTGAATTGAATTCTAATGTCAACTTTGACCATTTTGTGAATAATTTTAATTGGTTAATTCCACTCATTCAATTGTTTTGTGGCTTTGTCCATTCTTGATAAGTTTTCATACATTAGCCATAGATCTCAATTATCTTAGTGGTTGATGTAAAAATCTCACCTTTTGTCCTTAGTGATTGAATTGTAAGACTTCCTTGCTTATTATAGGGCATGATCCCTCACTAGCAAGTTGAAGCTTTTCTCACATGGTGGACTTGTGGTTGTATAGGTTGAGTTTTCTCCCGTAGATAATGAAAGACCTTAGGGATTTTGTTTAAAATCAATACACTTACTTTTTGGAAATCTTTTAGCCGAACTACGAGGTTTTGATCCTGTAAAGGTACGTAGGCAATGGATCTTTCCATCCAAACACAAAAATAATAAAAATTGTATATTCTTCTCTCATCCTCCCAATCAATGTTTGCACAATAAATATTTTCATAAACAATATCTTTTTGCAACAAGTTGTGAAAAGGGTTCCCTAGGAGTACCTAGGATGCATTGGGTGCCTAACACCTTCCCTTTGCATAATTACCCCCTTACCCAAATCTCTGTACCTTTTTTATTAGTTTTCTTTGTAAAACTTCTTAGGCTTTTATTCGCTTTTTAGCCATTCCTTTGGATAAATAAAAGTGCGGTGGCGACTCTATCTTTGTATGCTTTGCTTTTGATTTAGTCAATAAATCATAAAGTGACGAATACACCGCTACATTGGGCAATAAAAGTTTGGTGTTAATGCATGTTAGAGACATAGTGTAGTAGACTATGCTCATGAAACATACCACACATAAAAATAATATGCAAAAGGGGTGGCCTAATCTCATCCATACTCATGTCAATTTTTTAATCAACTCGCCTTAGGATTTTGAGATATCATAGGCCAAATGGAATGAATAAATGAAGAAAGGGAATAAGATGAAGTGGGAGGGAAATGGATCAAAACACAAATTGTTCAAAGGAGGAATTTTACCAAATTAATATCATCCACTCATTTTGGGAGATGGAATGTACATTCCATCAATCCCCTAAATCCAATGATATTAATTTGACAAAGTCAAATCAACCTTGACCAAGGCCCAAGAACAAGAGTCAAACATAAATAAGTCATCACAATTGGTCAACAAATTTATTTGGCATTTATTCAAATTAAAAATACTAAAATAGTGCATTTAAATTAAATACGGTTTGTCCAATTCCTAAAATCTAATCAAAACACTAAAGAAATGGCCATGAGATTTATCATAGGTCAAACAAAGTCAAAGGACCTTGGAGAAAAAAATTCATAATTTTTGGACATTTAAAAATATTTTTAAACAATTAAAAACAAATACAAAATCAATTAAGTCATGAAAAATATTAATAATGATCCAAAAAATAATTTAAATTCAGAATATGAAAGAGGAAAATATTTGAAAAGTTTTGGTGAAAGTCCCATATTTTTTGGATGAATATTAAATTTAATATAAATTATTGAAAATAAAGCAATTAAAATGAAAATTAAAATATCAAAAAAAATATGGACCACTTGATCTCCCTCATTAATTGAGGTGGCAGATCAGGTGGCCACCAACGCGCGTTCCATCGTGAACTTGAGTCAGCGTGTCACACAGTTGGTAATCAAAAGGAACGCTCATGATTAAAACAAATTAGATGGATCCTATTACTCAGAACCATCCAGCACACCACCGACGGCAAAGGACCGGTTGTCTTCTCCGACGAACCTCGCCAGACTGGTTCAGTCATAACCATCACCAAAATTAAAAACAAGGACATGATTTCAAAGTAAAAATTGCACTGAGTTCGAATCTAACCTCAATTCACTCTAACTCCAAGTATATTGAGAAATACATGGAGTTGAAATTTGAGGTACATGAACTGAGTTGCTTCGATTTAGCCTCAAAGCAACTCAATCTTCTTGCCTACATTGGTAGGACTTCAGACAACCAAAGAATCAATAGAATTGAGCAAGAATTAGAGAGAATCGAAGAGATCAAAATTTCTGAAAAATACATTCAATGGAGGTCTGGATTTAACTGATCTTGCTCATGCGTATGCTTGATCTCACTCCAAATGCTTGCAGAAGAAGGATTGAATGCTCAAAAGGTTGTGGATCCCTGGAGATTTGAATTTCAAAACAGTGGAAATTCAAACTCAAATTCAAGTGAATTTCTCAGGATTATCCTTTGCAATGTGAGGGTTAGAGATTGGGGATCAAAGTTGGCGCCAATGTCTATGAAATGCTAAGCATATGAGGCTCTATTTATAGTTGAAACCATTGCTTTTTGCACACTTGAAATCCACTTTCCAAATTTGGTATTGATGATGCATGGGTGCATGGACGCGCATAGGCCCATAAAATCATTGCCATAAGTCCACAAATGAGTGTGAGATAGTCTGAATTCAACTTGGGTTGCAAGGCAAGTGTACATGAAGATTTGAAATTTGATCCTTGCCAAGTGATGACACCATGTTCATGCCATGCGCAACCTATGCATTCCTTGTCCAAAATGGATGAATTTGAGCTCTTTGGAAAAGTGAGATTGATAGGAATAACTTTCATGTCAACAATTTTCCATTTGTAGTTTGTATCATGAATAAATTTGAGGTGGATGTTTGGAAAATTTTGACATATCAAAAATTTTCTAAGTGTCAAGCCATATGTCTCAATGTTCCACCTTGCTTAACTTTTTATATGAGCTTCAAATGAGAAAAGTGTCTTCATCAAAGTTGTAGCTCTTTCGAAGACCATAAAACTGGTCACAAATTTCATGTCATTTGGACTTGAAATGATAGAGTTATGCATTTTTGAAGTTTGGAAAAATCACTTGTTCAATGGTATAGGTCAAAAGTGACCTATAATGTAACCTCATATCACATGCTCAACAAAGTTGAATTAGCTCCCACTCCAAACATAAAATTATAATTATACACATTGAATTTGATTGTGCAACTTGGAAACCTTTCATCTCATAAAAATTGAGCAAGTTATGGCCTTGGGAAGTTGACTTTCAAATTAGGGTTTAAACAAAATGACCTATAATGTTTCAACATAGAAAATGCTTTTCCAAGAAAAAATAGCTCTAGGTCTTAACATGAAAGTTGTTTGGAATGTCATTTAGAGTAGGTTTATTATTGGAATCATTTTCATATGGTGAAAATTGTAGGAGATAGGGTCTAGGGAGACCCAATTTTGATCAGATGAATTCATCTGGCCAACCACCATCAACCAACTTGCTAACTTCCAATTCTCTTGACTTTATAGGCTCATGATAGATCATATATGCATAATATGATGAATTTTGAAGTGTCCCTTGAGAAATTTGATCAATTGGTGAGATAGCTTGTTGGAGAAGTTACTCAAGATACCCAGTCAAACTAGGGTTTCCAAGGCAAATCACCCTCAAACTCTTGAAGAAAACTTGATTAGTATAACATGTAGAGAACATTGGGACCCATATATGATGCTCATAACCATTCTTGGATCAATTATTGGTTGTGCTATTTGTTCATGAGGGTCTCAAACCCTAGATGTGAACTTGATGAATCAATGGGATCATGCCTTTCCTACAAAAGAGTTAGGCAAATACAAAGACATATTTTAGGTATTTTTGTTAGTGAAATGATAAAATACAAGTATGATACAATCACAAAGTATTTGGCGATCTCTCCCAAAACAAACCAATGAAAGAGGGGTAAGGAAAATACCAAGGTATGATCCCAATGCTAATGCATATGATGAAATTGCATGAGGTATCTTAGGGTCAAAATTGGGGTCTTACACTTAACTACTTTGATAGGACTTCGGACAATCAAAAATCACAAAGAATGGTGAAGAATTGAGGGAGAATCGAAGAGAAGAAGTTTCTGAAAAATCACCTTTGAGTTGATCTAATTCCACTTGATCTTGATTTGGATTTGATTGCTTCATCTTCCTCTTGCTTGCAGAAGTCAATTGAGATGAAAAGGGGAGTGAGTTTCTGGAGTTTGAAATTCCAAACAGAAGATGAAGTTCAAGCTCGATTTCAAGAGAAATCTTCAGAAATTCTATGACAATGAGGGTTTGAATTGAACTAGCAAAGCTTGGGCAAGGTGTTGATGATGAATCTGAAGCCTTAAGCTTGTTTAAATAAGCAATGCACTTGATATTGGCACCACTTAAAATTTGGCCAATTTTAGAAACCTCCTTGCATGGATGCATGGGCAATGATTTGGGCCTTAGGAATGATGCAATCCACTTCCAATTCGTGTGAAAAGTGTACTGAATCCATCATGTGGAAGCATGCAAAATAATTTGATCATTTGAAATCCAATCTTGCCAAAACACTTCCCATAATGAAGCCATGCGCAAGTCCCTTAATTTTGATCCAAATGACATGATCTTGGACTTTTTGGTAAGGTGAGATAAAGGGGAACAACTTTCATGTTGAACACTTTTTCATTTGAAGCTTGGATCATGATGAATTTTGAGGTGGAAATTTGGGAAATCAAACATATTTGAAAATTTCCAAGTCCCAAGTCAAATGTTCATTTCTTCCACCTTGAATAACGTTTTCTATGGACTTCAAATGAGACAATTTTCTTCATAAAAGTTGTATACATTTCAATCCTATTAAATTTTATCACAAATTTGACCTCATTTGGATTTTGCATGATGGAGTTATGCATTTTAGAAGTTGTGGAAAATCACTTGTTCAATGGTAATGGCCCAAAATGACCTATAATGTTTCCTCTTGGCACATGCATTTGCAAGTTGAATTTGCACTTAATCCAAAAATAAAAGTTGGATTAGATATCTTTAATTTGATCATGAAATTTTAATGGCTTTCATATCATACAAATTGAGGAAGTTATGGTCTTGGGAAGTTGACCTCCAAACTAGGGTTCAGACAAAATAACCTATAATATTTCATCATAAAAAATGACTTTCCAAGAAACACTAGATATTGACCTAAAAATGAAAGTTGTTTGGAATGTCATTTAGAGTAACTTTGCTTTTGGAATCATTTTCATATGACAAAAAGTGTAGGAGATAGGATCTAGGGAACCCCAGTTTTGACCAGTTGACTTTCTCTTGTCAACCACCATGAACCAACTTGATAACTTGATATTCTCTTGACTTTTGGGGATCATGGGGGATCATATATGCATAAGATGATGTAATATGAAGTATCCCTTGAAATATTTGATCAATTATTGAAGAAACTTGATGAAGAAGTCACATAAGATACCCAGATGAATTAGGGTTTCCAAAGCAAACAAACTCCAAACTCTAGATGATTTCTTGATAAAAATAACATGTGAAGATCATGGGGATCCATATATGATACTTATAGACAATGTGAACCATTTATTGACTAGGCTCCTTGCATTAAGGGTCTTAAACCCTAGATATGAGCTTGATAGGGCATAGGTGAGCATACACACTACCTATAAAAGCAACAAACTATACATTGACATATTTTTTGGTATTTTGGTTAGTAAATAAATAAATAAAACAAAGTATGATACAATCTAAAGTGCTTGGTGACCTCTCCCAGTGCAAACCCAATGAATGAAGGTAGGGAGAATGCCAAGGTGTGATCCCAATGCCAATGCCTATGATGAGATGGCATGAGGGATCTTAAGGTCAAAATTGGGGTCTTACAACAATCATGAAATGAAAATGCATGAATGAAAATGTTGGGGATGGAATGCAAATAATCATGCAACATCCTTAGCTTCAAAGCATCGATGGTATAATAATTTAGGGTCAAAAATCCGACATATGTACAGCAAAGCAATAATGATATGCAATAGAGTATGTTAACAACATGAATAATCTAGATAAATCTGTGTACACTATCCGATGCAGGATCAAAGGTCTGACGTCCATGAGAGTAAGGTATGTAGAGGCTATGGTTTCCTACAGAAACATACCATATCCCTCTCACAGGTAGGTTCTAGTCTTCAAAGGTAACCTAGAAGGTTCCTAGAGTCAACAAACCATTTCGAGATACCATTGCCTTAGACGAATGACTCGTCGGACAATGATGCTCCCAAAAGGATCTACTCTAGGTGTGACGTCTCGTGTCAACCATAATCATGGAATAACTCCACGGAGTTCAAACACAACTCTAGTCACATTTCTATCATGTGAATGTACTCAAGCTCGGGTATAGAGCTTCTCTCTCATGTAATCAGTAACCCAACCCAACAGGGAGTATAACAGATAATATCCAAGATGCCAGAATGAAATAATAAAGTAAATGTTGAATAATGTAAAATGAGTAAGGAATAAATGTGAATACCTAAAAACTAGTGAGAGAACAACCTAAACTAGGCTCCACTCCTTTTAGCGACTAGGAAGTACTCCAAGTAGCAAAGTATTCCCTAGTAGAGTCATCAGCTAAAGCTAGCGGAAATATACCTGAACGTATCACACGCTCGAACATACGACAAAGTCACCATCAAACTTTATTTATCCCCAAAGGTAAGGGAAAACATCGATAAAACCCGGGGGAAAGAGATAAGGAAGTCGGTTATACAAGGGGAAGGTATTAGCACCCCAAACATCCATGTACTTATTGGGAACCATTTTGATTTTTCTCGCTTGAATAGGTGTTATATCTAAAGATTACTCGTAAAATAATGGGGAAGGAAGAAAATTAGATAAAGTGCTCGGTGAGGATTAGGGCCCTCATGCCTACGTATCCTCACAGTGCAATGAGGAATTCAGAGCTTCGTAGTTCAAGGAACTAGAAGTGGGAGATGGAAAGAAGTGTGATCAAAGTATGGTCTGAACCAAAGGATTGTGTTTTGAACTCCAACAAGGGTGAAAAGATGAACCCAAGAGTAAGGTGGCTATTATCAATACGTGGACCAGCAGGCCACCACTATAAGGTAAAGCCGAAAAGACAAAGAAATAGGTGTTTGGGCACAGTCCCAAACATCTCTTGGTTCACAAGGTGTTTGGCTCAAAGATAACTAGTATATCACATGGAGTGAAAGAAGGTAGAATACAAATGCATCATGGGAATGAATGGAGAGAAGTGACCAAAGTCACAGAACTGAATATCTAGTGATAAGTGACTAAAGAAGTATTATTTGAAATCGAAAGGTGAAAGTGTATTGGAATCCATAAGAGAAATTAAATTCATACCATATAGGGAAATAACTTTAACCGATATGTGGACTAGAAGGCTGCCACTACAAGGTCTTTAGCCAAAAAAGGAAGGAATTAAATGTTTGAGGTTGTATCCCAAACAACTCTAGGTAGAAAGGCGGACTACATTAGGTGTCCTAAAAGGATGTATATGGAATTCCAAAGAAAGTGTATTACGATGTCAAGGAAATAATATGTCACTGGATGAACGATTTATGATCGAAGGTAGATGATGAATAGTTAAAGATATGAATGGTGCCCTAAGGCGAAGGAGGAATAATTAGAAGTATGCTCGCCAATGATTCGTATCCTCGTGCCTACGTATTCTCATTGTGCAATGAGAAAATTAGAGTAATCGTAGTTCGGAACTACGAGAAATAGAGAGAGACATTTGTCTAAGCAATGGGGGCTCACAAGACAAACACCGAGTCAAGGAATGATTGTAGTATTGTAGTACAAAGAATAGTATCACTTGCTGGGGAAACAAACAGTTTGAGATCAAATAAGAATAGTATCTTGGATCCAAGAAGGAGATAGACTCTGAATCGAACAACAAGGTAGGCATTTACCAATATGTTGACTAGCAGGCTGCCACTCTAAGGTAAAGCCAAAAAAGAAAGACTAAATTAAATGTTTGAGGTTGTAGCCCAAACAACTCACAATTGATGAGGTGGACTGTCATTAAGATGTCCCAAAAGATAGACAAGGAGTCCAAGGAGAAATATGATTGATCTCAAAAGGATGGTATTGGTTGAATTAATGAAGAACAATTGATTGATAAATAGGGTAGCAATAGATATGGTAGCTCGCGAAGAATCTGAATTCTCTTGCCTACGTATCCTTATAGTGAAATAAGGAAAGCATAACTTTCATAGTTTAGCCTACTAAGGCTAAAAGCAAGATGGTTTGATAGAATTGTCTAGAGGCAAGGTAGATTGCTTAACAAGCAAGAAGGTGGTACTAACCAAAGATGGCGATCAATCACAAGGACAAACGAGGTTTAGCCAGAGTCTGAACTCCATAAGGAAAGAATGCCAACATCTATATCTTATGGATAAAGAATAAAGTCAGAGTCTGAACTTCATGGGCTGAAGGGGGTTGCCAAGGTCTGCACCTTGAGGGAAAGCAACAAAGTAAGCCATAGTCTGAACTGATGGGCAATGCCTGAAGCTAATGATTAAGAAATGGGCATGCGACCCTTGTATGGAATGGACGAGGATTGACTGATCGGAATTGAGGTGATATGAACAGAGAGAGAAGAATTGAGAGGCTTGACAGTCGATTGATAAGAATCACATTAAAGTCTATGAATAAGGGCGAACGCTTTGAATATTTGGGGCATACGCCCCATATGCAAAGTCTCTCTAGACGAGGATAGGAGAAACCCCGTCTCGTCATTCCCTATTACTTAAGACTTGAAGTGCATGATACTTCTCTTGACTGACAAGTTGCTGGGGAAGAATCTTCATTGTTGATCCTTGTGTTGATGTTTTCTTTGCATGAAAAAGACTTGGTAATTTAATCGATTTGTATTGTACTAAAGTCTATGAATAAGGGTGATCTCTTTGAATATTTGGGGCATACGCCCCATACGCAAAATCGCTCTAAACAAGGATAGGAGAGACTCCATCTCGTCATTCCCTATTGCTTAAGGCTCATTTCATACAAATTGAATCATGTTTACCAAGTGTTGGCCTTTGATTTATCTTGTATAATCCGCTGCTTGGTGTGACTGAGGATGCCTTGATTGAAGATCTTGACCTGAGGCTTCGAGCTACACAACTTAGAATAAAAGTCTTATGAAGTGACAAAGGGTCTTTTGGTCACTCAATTTAGACTGTGGGATCATACAAGTTCAAAGGATTTAATTGATCAAAAATTCTTTTGATCAATTTGAATCATGGGTTTGTTTTGATTCGGAGAAACTAGGTTAGAACCTAATCTAATGGTTAACATTGAATTAGACTATCCTAAGGGATCATGTCAAGACTAGTCAAAATTCGACTAAAGGTCTATGTTAAAATTCCTAACGGAACATGTTATGGTTAAGATTCTAAGTTAAATTCTATTTCTAAAGGAGCATGTGATTTTATGAGTAAAATGTCCAAGATTACCCCTAAAAGGTAAAATGGTCTTTTGGCAAATTTATCCAATCTAAAATTCTGATTATGAAAAATCCAATTGAACTCTTAATTGATCTAATTAGCCTAAATTCTATCAATCAAAGTTATCTAATTAACAAGCAAATAAAGCAAATAAAATAGAAAGCCTTTGCAAAATAGAGGTGTAGGCCTGGTTTGGATTTGCAGGAAAACACAGGGTAAAACAGGGTCCAAATACATGGCCTTCAGTTGCCAAAGCCCAATGCAGAACAGTTTCTTTTCAGCCAGAGGATGCAGCAGAAAAATTGGAGTGAGATAGTATTGTACTAGGCTTAGAATGTGACAAGCCCAATCAGAAAATAAGCCCAAAGATTGGGAGCTGTGTGTTGGGAAAAAACCAGAAAAATTTGAATGTCTTTGTGCCTTTTTCCATTACAATTCAGATTACCGATGTCGGAGCTCCACCGCGGACCACCGCGCCGGCAATTTCTTCCGGCGGTGGTGGCTATCGAAAATGAAAAGCGGAGACACCTCCATCTTCATCTCCACCTCCTGAACAGGGATCTACCCTTCAGATCCTCTAATTTCTATCCTAAATCCAATAATGATATTGAATCCTCAAGAATCCCTAAGAACTTAGATCCAAAGTACTCCTCCATGAACAAAATTCAAAGCTCCTCGTGATATGGGTTTGTAATAGCATGGTGTAATGTTCAGTATAACAACCAAAATTGTAATGAAAAAATGGGCCTACCTCCGAAGCTGAGAATTGCTCCGGCGAGTGTTGATCGGAGAATTGATGACGGAAAATCACTTGTACAAGAAGGTGAAATATTGCCTTTATCTTCCTCTGACTTGCTTGCTTTCTGAATCTTCTTCTTCAAAAATACTGTAGTATGATGAGGTTAAGCTCACTCTTCTTGAAGCTTCAATGTGAAGCTTCAATGGAGTTTTGGAGAAATTAAGCTTTGAGTGTGAGAGGGAGAGGGTTGAGAGAAAAGTTGTAGAGAATGAAGATTGCAAAAAGTGTAGAGAGTGGAGAAAAGTGAAAACCTCAAATGATGGTGAAGATGAGAATTTATAGGGATTAGGCTTGGGATTAATGAGGCTTGGGGTTAGGCTTGGAGTTAGTTAAATGAGTTCTGGAGTTAGTTGGGATGAACTCAGTGAGTTTAGGTGGTTAACTCACTGAGTTGGAAGTTTAATTGGTTAATTTAGTGGAAATGGTGGTTTATGACTAGCCATTACAGGTGACAGTTTGAATGAAGTTAGCTTTGATGTTGGCTAAAGCATAAGATATAACTATCATGACTTGCAACTGTAGGTTAACAGTGGTTGTGTTATGTGATTTTGGTCTTGGTTATGATTGTGCAAGTTGAAGTGTTTGTGAATTTGCTGCAGAATCATTGTATTCACAATGCATGTGGTTGAAGCTTGATGAAGTACCGAACCTCGGAGTGTCGTCGAGTGCCCACGACTTTCCTGGTGTTCATGCAGGGGTACATTGGTCTTGGATTGCAAGCTTCAATGATGAAGGATCATGCTTCAACCCAAAAGTTCCCTTCTCATATTAGTAGTGAAAAAATCCTGCAAAACAAGCTATGAGTCGACTCAAATAGGGCATGAGTCGACTCAATCAGGAATTGCCAGAATTGAGTCAACCTGGGAGTCGACCTGTTCTGACCCGAGGGAATAAGGTTCAAAGACAAAAGGTGAATAAGTCGACGTGAAGGGTGAGTGAATCGTCTCACTCAAGTTTCCCATAATTTAGTCGACCGGTGGGTCGAACTGTTCGGACCCGGGGGTTTTGCGCCGAGTCATGAGTCGACTCACATGGCTAAAAACCTCCAAAAATGAGTTTTTTTGCAATGTTGCACCTTTTTATGTATGTAATGAATATTTTTGGGATAAAAATGAATGGAATTGACCAATTCAATGAAAATGACTTGACTCAATACATGAACACGACCATGAACCTAAACTCAAAATCTATAACCGACCCATGGGAGCGGGGAACATGACCCTATGCACCAAGCAATAGTGGTACAAAGGTGGTCGAGTGAATGAATGAAGGTGGATGGAAGTTATCAGACCAAGGACAATAGACTCGAGCATCAAGGGGGACAAAATGGACGGACCAAGTACCAGATGCTGAGTGTGACACACTGGGATCACTTGAGATTAGGGTTTTTGAGGCCTCGGCATTTCGGGGAAAGTCCAAACCAAGCATTTCTAGTTATTGTACGAACAAACGAAAAAACCCTACAAGTCAAACACTTGGAATCCATATTAATGATTGATGCTTATGCATGAGTTAATAATGTATACAATTAAACTCTGATCAAATGGTTAGATGGAAATATGAAGAAAAATGGGAGGGCAAATTTTGGGGTACTACACTCTCCACTTAAATTTTATGATTTGAAGAAAGAGAATGAAAATGCACAAAAGGAGATTTTTCTCTTGAAATGAGCTTTAAATAGCCAACTTGAGAAATTCCCATAATACCCTTGGTGCTTAACTCATTTTGCTAATCAATTCCATATTTTTTAGTCTTGCTTAAACATGAGATTAGCATTCTTAATCTCATTCAAGTGACTAGTTCCTCAAATTAGTCACATTTAGACAAATTTTGGGATATTATAGGAACCAAAAATGAAAATTGAAGTTTGTATATGTCACATGATCGTGAGAAGAAAAATGGTCTTTTATCGGTTTATTAGATAATTTTATTTAAATAAGCATTCTTTAACAATATTTATGAATTTATATTATTCAAGTTCTAACTGTTAGAAATATGGACATGGATATTACCTTAATGAGTTTTTTAGGATGAAATTAATTATCGCTTGCTAAAAATATTATATAAAAAAGAGTCACATGTTGTAAATAAATAATGATTTTTAAGTAATGTCTTGGATTAAATTATGGAGCATTATATGATTTTTTGAGGTTTGTTTGAAAACAAGCACACATACAAAAAAAATGTGATATTAGGACGAGAAACAGTAAAATAAAGAAGAGAGCGGATCATACATCTATATATATTTTTTTCTATTGAGTTGTTTCCCTCATCTCTATTTAAGAAACGTGAAGTGCTCATGGGACTTGATATTTCTCTTGCATTTTCCCCTCTAAATCTTTTTAGGGGTTCTTTTCAATATTTAGCTTAAATTTATGAATGTGTCGTATTTTGTTTTATGTATTTGATGTCTAAGGAAGTATCAAGGTTCACCCATAATTGATATTTGAACTCATTTTGTATCATATTAGAACATTTCTTACACAGAGATTCAGTAGTAACACCAAATATAATATCACAGACATAAATTTAAACAAGTAAAATGTCTTAGATTTTTTTTAATAAAAAGAGTTGTATAAACCTTTCCTCTTTAAAAATTATTTTCAAGTAAAAACTTTCTCAAATGGTCAAACATAGTTTATTTCAAATTTATTTAAACTGTCTTGCATAACAAGAGACTTATGGTCATCAATGAGAGCTCCATTGATGTCATTCGACTCAATTTTCATTACAAAATCCATAAAATGATATGCTTAGTTTAAAAAATTCGAGTAGTTACTCCTTTTAAGATGTCTCTTATTACATTTCCTAATAGATGATCTCTTACGAATCTCCTATCTTTTAGTAGATCTTAGTGAGGTGGTTGTATTTTTTTGTTTGTATCTTTGTCTTCTAATAGATTTTTCTCCAGAATGCACACACAATCAATAACTTCTACCTCTACTATAGACTTAAAATTAGTTTCATCAAATGTAACATGTAAATATTCTTCTATAATCATATTCCTTTTATTATATATATGATTTTTTTTACTAAAAGTGGAATAACCAAGAAAGAGACCTTCATCAACTTTAGCGTCAAATTTACCATGATTATCCTTTCTATTATTAAGAATAAAATATTTGTAAGCAAAAATATGGAGGTGAAAAATATTTTAATTCCTTCCTTTATATATTTCATAGGGATTAAGTTTTAGAATAGGAATTACCAAGACTCTATTCATAACAAAGCATGTAGTACTTAGTGCGTTAGTCCAGAAATATTAGTAAGGTTGGTTTCGTTGAGCATCCTCCTCACTAACTCTTTAAGAGATCTATTTTTCTATCCACTACTCCATTTTATTGTATAGTTCGCGGAGTAGAAAAAGTGTTTTCCATGACATTCTCAATACAAATAAATTTGAATTTATTAATTTGAAAATTACCTCCTTGATTGCTTCGAATAAGCTCAATATTAAGTTCTTTTTTATTTTGGATAATGTTATCTAGTTTTCAAAAGGAATCAAAAGTGTTCTTTTTATTAGAAAGGAAAAAAGTCTAGGTATAGTGAGAATATTCACCCACAGTTATAAGGGCATCTTACCACAATAACTCATAATTGTGGATGAGAAAAAAAGGTTCAGATGTAAAAGTTGTAAAGACCTATTTGTAGAAATAATGTTTTTGGATTTAAAAGAGGCATTTACTTGTTTATCCTTTTGTCACACATCACACAACTGATTCTTTTCAAAACTTATGTTTGGTAGAATGATTACCTTACATACCAATTTACTTAAATAGTCCATGTGAATATGAGTTATTCTCCTATGTCATAGCCATAATTCCCCCTATTTACTTATTAGGCAACATACATCATTTGAATGTAATTTATTAAAATTAACAATATAAGTATTTCCACCTCTTTGACTATTAAAGATAATTTATTTTTTCTTAGATTTTACAACCCTTCATATAGCAGAATCGGATGTTAATCTGTTACCTTTGTCATATATATGACTAATACAAAGTAAATTATGCTTTAAACTTTCAACCAATGAAGCATCCTTAACAATAGGATAAGGATTCTTACCCGCAGTATTGGAACCAACAATTCTACATTTGTTATTGTCACAATAAGAAACAAATACTTATTTCTTAGGAGTAAAAAAAGAGAAGACATTTTTGTCACTAGTCACGTGCTTTGAACAACCACTATCAAGATACCATTTAGAGTTCTAGATTTTTGGATTGGGATAACTGTAATTTCACTTTGGAAGAGACCAACCTGTGATTTGATTGGCTCAAGAATGTTGTAAGAGGTCAGAGGCCTAATCAGGTAGGCATGACATGGCGGGTCATGGGCGCCCGACCCAAATCCTGGTTATTGAGTTACAACTCTATCACTACGTGGCAGACCACACACTTTTGAAAGGGTCGTTACTTCCACATTTACAAGGAAGAAATTGTTCCTCATATTACTAAGGAAGGACCAAGTCTTTTATCCCCACGCTCTAGCCAAGCAGTTGGAATGGAATTGATTCTTCACCCATAACTTAGCCCTTGAACTAGGTCTATATATGTCCTACCCTATAGGGTTGGGAAACATCATTCACTTTTTACCTAATCAGAATCCTAAAAGACCTCTTGCACTCTCCATCATAAGTCGGGCTCACATTATTGTATTTATCACAAGTACGATTGGCGCTCAAAAATAATGGGAGTAGAGGTGGAAACAACAATGAGGCCATAACAGAGATGCGAGCCACTATGGAGGAATTACTTTATTTTTTTAAAATCCACGCGGATTTTATTTTATTTTAAAAAATAATAATTTTAAAAAAAATTCTTAAATTTTTATTTTTTAAATTTTTAAATTTTTCCATTTATATTTTGTAAGTGATAAATACCCTCCCACACTCACAACATTCCCGACGCCTCTTTCCCTTCTTTTTCCTCCATGTAATTCACCCCTACATAACCCTAATAACCTCCATGTGTTTGATGAAATAGTTATGAGAAGTGTTTTGTCTGAATTATGCAGTATCTCTACATGCACGTATATGTACTTTTACTGTTGTTGTTCTGATTCTATTTAGTATTGGAGTGTGCTTGCTAATCCAGGTATCTATAAGAACTAGTTTGGATGTTATGGATATTGGAGAAGTATTAGATAAACATAAATTTTTAATTTTTTTTCCAGGTATAATATAGTGCATGTAAATTGAATTCTGATATGAAGCTCTGATTGTTGTGATCTTAGAGTACTGGAGTAGTTAATTGGCAGATGGATAACATTTTGTAGTGATTTTCACCTGGTTTGGCTTAAGTGGTTAAAGTTGACAGTATCAACTTTTTTTTTAGGGCTTAAATTGTTTTGTACATTTTTAGTTGGCAATTAATTGACCATTAAATGTGTGAGGACAAAGATTCTTAGTCCTTGTTTTAATGATGTCAAACATTTTTAGTTGCTCATAATGTGTGCTTTGGACGGTGTCATCATATCATAGAATGCATTCATCCTCCAACATGCTAAAAGTATAAGTTTAATGTGTCCATGCATATAGGAGCATCTCATAGATGTGAATAATTCACTTGATCATCGTTGGTACCTTAGGTTCATAAAAGAATGGTTTTAATTGACCAAAATACGTCTCAAAAACCAAAATTTGACAGTTTAAGAACTTTGAGTCAACTCACGCCTTGGAGCGGTCGACTCATTCATACATATTCCATTATGTGTAACTCTTGGGTCTGAACAGGTCGAGTCATAGGTCGACTCAATCCTGGGAAAACTAAATGAGTTGACTCATCCATATGTTGCGTCGACCCATCCACATGTTACGTCGACTCATTACCTATTTCATTTGAACCATGTTGCCATGGGTCTGAACAAGTCGAGTCATAGGTCGACTCAACTCTGGAAAAACCTGTTTGAGTCGACTCATCCCTTGGTTTTTTCCTCCAAGAATTAGGGGTTTTTGCATAAATCTTTGCTTCATAGATTCAGCCGAGTGAAAGGTTTGAAGAACGGTGAGTTCGTTCAAACAAGTGACGGTAACCGGAGGATTGTGAAGAAATGTTTGGGTTCAAGCGTCTTACGATTGAAGTCATCTTAGCTAGAATTTTGGAGAACATGGAGTTCTTGCAATAAGGTAGCTACAACCGGAGGTTTCACGCATATCCGATTGAAATCAGCCGAGCTAGAGTTTTGGAGAACGTGGAGTTCTTGTAATAAGGTAGGTACAACCGGAGATTTGTTCGAAATGCTTGAAGGACTTGGTTCAACTCGAATCAAGGGGAGAGAAGTAAATAGGATCTGCAACAACACTTGGGGCTGGTTGGAGGTGATCATTTCTTCTCTTGTATAAACTTTGCAGCTTGATAATAAATATCTCAAATCTAGTTTTAGAATTGGGGGTAGATGTACCCTAAGGAGGACGAAAAGGGAACTGCCTAAACAAATTCGGTGTTGTTTTCTCTTTCACTAAACTCTTTAAATTCTGCATAAATTGAATCTTGTGTGAAATTAATTGTAAAATTAATCTCGCTTAATTGTTGTGCATTGAAGCTGTTTGATAAATTCGTACAATCACTTTGATTGAAATTAAAGAAAATTTTGCACAGTCAATTTGAGTGAAATTGAGACTTCGTGTGGAGTGCACACCAAGTGTTTGATAAAATTAACCTCACACAAGTGTATCAATATTTTACTTGTTCTCTTATTTTGTTAACTCATCATTAGCGGTAACTATATCAAGGATTGGTGTAATTAAATGATTGATTAAGATAGTTATTGATTGTATTTATCTTAGTCATTCCATTTGGTTTGATGCATATCCGATCTTTCCATTAACGGATCATTTAGACGATTGTGGTGTAGGGAGCTTTCACAACCTTTGAAAACTAATTTTAAAAAGTGCTAAATTTTAAATACTGATCTATTCACCCCCCCCCCCTCCCCCCCTTTTCTAGATCGGTACTATCGTCTAACAAAATGGTGTTCCTAAAGAAGCTTCTCCTTACTCCTAAGTTTCAACTAATGGAAATTTATAGGGTAATAGGGAGTGATTATATGACATTAGTTGTCAATTTTGGGTGAAGTTGGTTAGCTAGAGTTAGTGTTAGCTAGTGTTGTGAATCATGGATTGAGAAAAATAAAAGTTTACTAAATAGTGCTATTTAACAACATTGACGTTAACTTGTT
Source organism: Lathyrus oleraceus (assembly GCF_024323335.1). Taxonomy (NCBI): domain Eukaryota; kingdom Viridiplantae; phylum Streptophyta; class Magnoliopsida; order Fabales; family Fabaceae; genus Lathyrus; species Lathyrus oleraceus. Next base: position 48,505,388 of record NC_066580.1, on the reverse strand, counting down.
GTGTCCATATCTTGTCTTTCCACTTTTTTGTAGAAATGTGGCTTTCGACGATGAGAAACTTTCCACTAGCAAACCAGGAAGCTTCTGGAGCATTAGAAGCCTACTGTATTAAATTGAAAGCCAAACTTTTCTATGATCCACATCTGGGAGCTTTGCAAAGAGTAAGTTGGTTAGTCCACAAGTTAACAATCGGGTTGCGTTCAAGCTATCTGTAGGGAATCCATTAGAAAATTATGAGATATTGGAGAATGTATGATATTCTTTAAAAATATTTTGTTGAATGGATGCAGTGACTTTCTATTACTTTGACATCTTATTTATCATGAAAATAGAAAAAATATATTTTACTCCCTGCAATGTGAGCGAATTTTCATTTACCACTTTGTCATAAATTTAAAAAAAAAATCAATTTTTTTATTTATTAAATAAAGTAAAATCCACATGGATTTTAAAAAATAATAATTTAAATTAAATGACACATAGATAAGCCACGTCAGCAAAAAGTGCACCTAGAGACCATAAATATGGAATCTTCATATTACAAGGGGGAATAAAATAAAATAAAATATTTTATGAGGGTGTAAATAAAATCTCGCTTACATTGCAGAGATGTGTCGTATATGTAACCCTATTATTTTTGAGGTCTTATGTATCTTTCACGTTTCCTTTGTTTTTTTATACAATTTGCCTTTATGTGACATTTCTTTCAACATCGAAAGCATGTTGACATAAATGATGATCTTTCTTCATTTTTATTTTGAAAATCTTGAGGTTACTTTTTGTGCTTCATGAACTTTTTGAATTTACTAACTAGAAAATCCATATATTCATTATTTTGTGATTCTTTGACTTATTCATCTTTAAGTACAAATGTTTTCTTTTTTTATCACCTTCTTCACTTTCAACAAGAAATTTTAGTTCAATTTCATGTTGCTATAATTGATCAAATTAAGTTGTCAAATCCATAGAAGACAAGTCTTTAGTTTCATAATAATTGTTGATTTTCCTTGACAACTATGTTTTAAGCATCTAAGGACTTTGTTAATTAAATTCTCATTTTAATTTTTTTTACATAGAGTTCTTAATTGACTATATGAATGAAACATTTTCCATATCTTGGATATTTCTCCAAGTTTCATTCTAAACAATTCATAATCATGGAGTAATGTCTTTATCCTAACCCTTTTACCTCGATAATACCCTCATGGGTAACTTGAAGGGCGTCATACATTTCTTTACCAGTGTTATTGTGTGACATGTGAAATAACTCATACATGCTGATCAGTGCATTTTGATGCACGTTCTTTCATGTTTGTACTTAAGCATTTCTTCGGTTTACTTTGATTATTTTTATGTTTTAATGTGTTTTCATAATTTATTTTATTTTTGCACTTATTTAATTTTCGTATTATCATATCTTGAGCTAGGAGTATCGGATTGAGACGTCCTACCAGTCGATGGAAAGCTAAGAAAAAGATCTACAACTTTTGTTCAGAAGTCGAGAGCTGAATCAGACTGTAGCAGGGCCAGAAAATTCGTTGAAGTTGCGGCATTAGTTTTATTTAAGTTTTTGGTCATTAGTTTTGGGCTTGGGTTATGTTTTCGATCCAGTTGGGTTGTAAACCAAATTTCTTGTTTTCCATATACCTAGCAGTCGCATAAGATTAGGGAACAATCACTATTCACGAAATATTTGAAAGCTTTGACAAGAATTCTCATGAAGAACTAATCGATCCAAACAATTTGCTGTATTCGGGTTCCAATACCTTGAGATTTTAGTAATTCTTATTCAGGTTTTTTATTCCTTTCAATATTAATATATGTATTTTGTTTGCTTAATCCGATTTATATATGCTATATTGATTTAATCTGATTGATTGTGTGATCCTAACTATAGTCACGATTTCGTTTGCTTAATTCTTTATCGAGTCCGTTTAATTCATGTTTGCTTAATTCATGAAACTTAATCCCGTTTGCTTAATTCGGATAATAGGAACATACAACTTATACTATCAATTGCGCTTGTCAGTTGATATTATAATCGAATAGGAATAGTTAATTTGCGGTTGGAATTACGATAGTTGATGATAGGCAAAGACCGAATCAGTAAATTGTTGCTACAGCTTATTTCAATAATCACTTATTTTAATCTATTTTTTTTATTGAATCCTAAACCAACCAAAACCCCATTAATTGTTACTATCATTGGTTAATTCATTCAAGAATCCTTGTGAGAACGATAATCCGAGTCAATTTGTCGCTAACTACATTTTTACAAAATTACTCGTTTTGATCCGCGCGCGACAGCGGATCAAATTGGCGCCGTTGTCGGGGATTCTTGATTATATTAATCGTCTTTCTAGTCATAGGTGTTGTTTTTTTTAGCATTTTTTGCCTTAACTTTCTTGCGTTCGGGTCTTTTTGCAACAATGATGATTGTTTTAACTTTCAAATTGTATCTCATATCTTCTTCTTCTTCTTTAGTTTATAAATCTATAGGTTTGTCCATCGTTATATCATTAAGTTGATGAGAGGGAACAACCATACAATTTTTAACACCCTTTGAAATATCACAATCTATCCCTTCAATAAATTTTTTCATTTTCTGTTTCCAATAAGCATATCCTTTATCCTGATTCAGACCAAAACCCCGAGACCTACGTTTAGTCTTCAAGGGTCACACCTTGAGATTTTTTCCACTATCAAAGATCTTTTAACACATATTCAATTTTCAACCTTTATAATTTATCAAAGCTCAAGATAACAACCATTTATTGGTTTTACAATTATAAATCAGAAAAAATTGGCAGCGATTATACAAAATTTTCTATTAGTACTAAAATTTTATATCAAGTGTGTATAAAATATTCGGAGCAAGGTGATAATAGAAATGAAGTAGTTATTCTTAGTTCTTATACGTTTTCCAATTATCACAAGACCTTATTTTATAGTAAAAAATTAGGTGAAGAAGGAAACTTTGGAAAAGGAAAATCCGAACCATAATCGATTATGACCTATAAAAAAAGAGAAAGTTTTGCTAGATCGGAAGCATAATCTATTACTAGGTATTCATAATCAATTATTGAGTGAATTTTTCTCATAATGGATTACACAACTACCATAATCGACTAAAGACCGAGTTTTGCGTCATAATTGATTATAAAAACTTCCTGATCAGTTATGTTCGGTTTGAAAATGTTTTGACTAAATTCAAAATAATTTTCAAAATAAGTTAAAAAAAAATATGAATTTTTGAAATAGACTTTGCGAGTATGTGTATGATCTTAGAAAATATAAGAACCTTGAGCACATGATCATATTGCAATATTTTAGAAGATAAGTTTGATTCTTGATGTCATTCTTTTGCATTTGATTTGATTCTTTTAAGACAAACATAAATAACTTCTCACTTTTGATTTAAGTTATAATTTGATGATGCTTATCATATATTTTTTAGTTTTACCTTTGGCATCAACAAGACTCTTTGTTCCCCTTTGATATCATCCAAACCTTTTAAACATATAAACCGCACATTCTCCGGAATTTCAGTGATGACAAAGCATCTCTCAGAAAAGTGACTTAGAATAGAGGTTAAGGTGAAGAGAATTGGAGATTTAAATCCCCGTGACAAATATAACGAGTATACTCCCCTTGAAAGTGTATTTTTACCTCTTTAACATTATCGAAAAGCGGGAACCATATAAACACGTAAGAACCACATAGAACAAGAAGAAGCACATAGAGAAGTTTATTCAATGCAAGATTGATTCAATGGTCCTATTTCGGCTCTTATGAAATAGAAACTTTCTTTATGAATATGTTTAGAAAAATCGTCTTCGAGTTGATAAGAAGAATTCACAAACTCAATTACTCCATTCTCTTTTTCAATGCGATCCTTAATATATTATTCTTAATTTCAATGTGTTTAGTCGGAGATTGAAGGACTTGATTTTTAGTGAGGTTTATGATACTAGTGTTGACACATTTAATCACGACAATTCCGAGACTAATACCATAATCACTTAGTTATGACTACATCCAGATTATTACCCGTGCAAAATAATTATCCTTAAATGCATATTTTGCTCCAGAAGTGGACAATATGCAACTTGTTTTTTTTACTATGCCAAGAAATGAGAGAATTACCAAGAAAGGATAACATTCCACTGATCCTTTTCGATCTAATTTACAATCAGCAAAATCATAATCAGAGTACCCAACCAAAACACAATTTGTCTTTTTGGATACCATAAATCCATAAGTGATGTGCTAGTAAAATACCTCATAATAATGTATTTGACGACAATGAGATGTGATTATTTTGGAATTGTTAAAAAATGTGCTCATGCATAGAAAAAATGTGTTATATTAGGATGAGAAGCAGTGAGATAAAGAAGGAAACCAATCATACCTCTATATTTGCTTTCTTCTACTGATTTGAGTCTCTCATCCTTATCTAAGTAACATGAAGTGTTCATTGGAGTTGATATTCCTTTTGCATTTTCCATTTTATATCTTTTTAGGAGTTATTTACAATATTTAACTTGATTTATAAAAATGTCTTTTTACAATCGATGTGTTTGAAGTTCAATGAAGTATCGAAGTTCGCTCATCATTGACATTTCAAGCTTATTTTACATTATATTAAAAAAAAAAATCCTTACATAAAGATTTAAAAATTACATCAAATACAATATCATACACATAAATTTGAACCAATAAAATATTATGTTCAGATTTTTCAATAAAAAAACTTGTATCGACGCTTTCTTTTTTAAAATCTCTTTAAATAGAAAAGTTGAGAATAACATAAAACAAAAACAGAAAAATACAAATCTTACCCGTCTCAATCTTTGGTGTCGACCTAACGCTGGAACATACAATATTTATGTACCCCAACTCTTTTTTTTTTAAATAAAAAATAGAGTAACAAGTGCCTCTCCTTAAAATATTGTTTAGTGAATTCATAAAGAAAATTTTAGTTTTAAGTAGTCAAACATTTTTCAAAGGAATAACTAAACTATACAATGTACACAATTTTTCTGTAGGGAATGGTATGGAGATAAGAAACAATTTAACCACATGCAAAGTTTGTGTACCTTTCAGTATAAAAGAAATACTAACAAGTAAGAGCATCATAAAAATTACACACATACATTATGCACCTTGCTGGCTTCAACACTAGCCATAAAAAAAAACACTTTTTTTCCTTCAAATTTGGCCACATTCTCCTTTTTCTACATCAACAACACTACATTACAAATATGCTTATCATCAAGAAACGGTTAGCTTGTAGTATGTAACATACATTGAATGATTCACCTGATTCCACACCAACATTTTAAGACTGCCACCATGATGAGTAATAGTCATTGACTTTCAAAGCCACAAATAATAGTATAGTTAATTACTATATACTACTACTATAGAGTCATGGAATGAAGAGTGTATATTAAAGTGAAAGCAGAATCAACAACTTGGTCAAAGTCAAAGCATTAAATCTGTGTAGAAATTGGGTTTAACTTTAACTTATGAAACTGAATCTTTAAGTTTTTTGTGGCTGTGATTTTGGGTTCAGAAAGCATAAAAATTAACAAATGCTTGCTTAGTTGCATTTACGGTTTATATACTATAAAACACGGATATTAGGACACGAAAGAGACACTAATAATTTTAAAACATAATACACCAACATCATTATATTATATATAATAGAGTATATCAGTTTTATTTATAAGATTAATTATTATATACGGTCAGTGTAAAAAGATTTATACCGTCGATTCATCACCATTATCAGTTTATATTATTCTATAGATTTTTAAAATAAAAGTCAAATTTATTTTAATATCCAACATCTAGGATTAACTGACGGTGTAAATGTCTTTACACTATCAATATATTTCAGTTAAATCATTTATTTATTAATTTATGATTAAGAATATTAAAGTTATTCTAATCAAAAATTAATATATTTAATTCTTTATTGATAGTATTGCTTAAATACACGGTTAACAATTTGTGAGAAATTTGTACAAAATATATATAAAGGTGTGTGAAAACCAAGATTTTTTTTTTTTTGAAACACTTAATGAATTGTCGGATATATATATATTATGAATGTCATACGGATATCAACCACTGATTTGAAGAATGTCAAATAAAAAAAAATATTATTTTAAGTAGACGCATTTTTTTATATTTTAATATATATAATACAAGTGTCAAATATCGACACATATTAGATATCACGACATGCATTATATATATATATATATATATATATATATATATATATATATATATATATATATATATATATAGAGAGAGAGAGAGAGAGAGAGAGAGAGAGAGAGAGAGAGAGAGAGAGAGAGAGAGAGAGAGAGAGAGAGAGAGAGAGAGAGAGAGAGAGAGAGAGAGAGAGAGAGAGAGAGAGAGAGAGAGAGAGAGAGAGAGAGAGAGAGAGAGAGAGAGAGAGAGAGAGAGAGAGAGAGAGAGACTTTAAATTATACATAAATTAATTGTACATAAGATGAATTTATCTTAATAACAAGGAGATGACCTACAAGGATAACAAACTAATCATACGAACAAGGATTAGAAAACACATTTTAATAGCCCCCTTCCCTTAAGTTGGAGCGAAGATTTCAATTATAAGTTCAATTTATAAAAAAAAATTAATGTAGTAGGTTTCACTCTCTGTCTGCCAAATGATCTAAAGAGGTGTCATATATAAGTGAAATAAAAGATATAAAACTCACGTAACTTCACAAGATGTATTAGCCAAAACATTGCGTGCTCCTGCATTGGTACATTTATTTTTGTATTTTTGTAAAAATAATATATTAAAATATATATGTAAAAGAACTCATTTTAGATGGAGAATATATAATGAAAAATTATAATATACAAATTTTCAACAATAAATTTGCAATATTGTTACACAAAATATAATTCAATTTTGATACAGGACATCAATGATTGTTATTTAATTGTTATTATTTTTCAAAAGTTGAAATTTTAAACATCAATCTTTAAAGTGAACTCAATGATTTGACCGGTAAAATAAAAAAATATTTATATTAGAAAACAATTTATAAGCACATTATACTAAGGAATGAAAAAATATTCATTGACTGCAATAACATCTAATCCACAACACCATATGCATTTCCATACTACCACCCAAACATCTGAGATTGGAAAAAATAATCAGTATTTTTGGAACAACGGCATTGCTATGCAATCAAACGTTGTTAAGAATGAAAAATATAAGAGAATCATGCAAGGCTAACATTATATGCAACATACACATCAAATTAACTTTAGAAAATATATGGAGGGTATAAGATAGATGATAGAATAAATTTTTTTTTTTGGAAATCCCCCAAAATCTATGAAGAATTTCAATCAATCTTGATGAACAAGATTGTTATCACCCAAACAATAACAACGAAAAGAGAAGAACAATGGAGAAACAAATAAAGTAAAGAACGATGAAGGAGAAGAGTAATAAAATTTTGCAGAGTTTCTCTCTACCCACAAAATGTGGAAAACTTCTTATTTACTTTGCAACGGCAAAATACTCTGAATTACAAGTGTTATGAATACTTTATTCATCTCTATTACAAAATAAGGGTTACTCCCTCTATTTATAGATTTAGGTTAATTTGGACCTCAAGCCAAGGCCCAAAAGTATAAAAGGCCAAAATTATAAAAGCCCAAAATAGCTATAGGCATAAGTCGAAATCCTGTGTGAAGCAACATGTTTAGATACTTTGACACTAACACAATTCAATACACTAGGTGGTTAGACACTTCCTTGCTCTGTCGAGCAACCTGCTTCGACACAAGGATTTACAATTCAACACACCACCTAATTCATTGTGTCTAAGTTATCTACATTCATCATAGCTCTTAGTCTTCTAAACGCTTCGACCTGCACTCCCTTCGTTATGATGTCTGCAATCTGATTCTCAGTTCTGCAGTGTTCCACATTCATCTTCCCATCTGCTACCTGCTCTCGAAGATAATGGAACCTCATTTCGATGTGTTTGCTTCGACCATGTGCTATCGAATTTCTTCTCCAGATTGATAGATGACATACTTTCGATCTTCATGGTAATTGCTCCATGACTCTTCAATGTAATCTCTTCGACTAGATTCACCATCCATGTTGCTTGACATGCACAAAGAGAAGCAACTATGTATTCTGTTCCACACAATGATAATGCCACTACTGGAACTTTTCTCGAACTCCAAGAAACTAGTGCACCACCTAGCATAAACACATAGCCAATTGTGGGTTTTCGATCCTTAACATCACTACACCAACTTGAGTCGGTGTATCCCACTAATTTGCATTCCTTTCCTTCATCAGTTGCAGGAAACAAAATACCATAGTCGAGAGTTCCTTTCAGATACCTTAGTATCCTCTTCGCAGCTGTTAGATGTGATACATTTGGCTTCTGCATGAACTTACTCATCATACCTACATTGTATGCTAAGTCAGGTCTTGTGTGACAAAGGTATCAAAGTGACCCAATAAGTCTTCTATATTGGATTGGGTCAACATCATCTTCATCTGAATCTTTCGACAGTTGTAATATGGGCTCAGCTGGAGTCGAAGTTGGGTTGCAATCTTGCATCTCAAATCTCTTGAGAACTTCGCCTGCATACCTTCTTTGATGCATCATCAAACCTCTACCACTCTTGTAGAATTCCATGCCAAAGAAATATGAAATGTCACCCAGATCTGACATTTCGAATTCCTTATTGAGATCACCTTTAAAGTCTTCGATCTCCTTTTTGCAACTACCTGTTATCAACAGGTCATCGACATAGAGACATATTATAAGCAATTCACTCTTGCTTCTTCTTACATATACTCCATATTCACTTGTGCACTTCACAAATTCCTTCTCCCTTGGAAATCCATCTATCTTCTTGTTCCAAGCTCTTGGAGCTTGTTTAAGTCCGTATAGGGCTTTATGCAGCATGTACACTTTTCTTTCTTCACCTTGTTTCACAAACCCAGCTGGTTGTGCAACATAAACTTCTTCTTATAAGGGGCCATTCAGGAATGCACATTTCACATCCATCTGACACATCTCCCAGTTGTTCATGTTTGTTAGACCAATAACCAACCTAATTGTTTCGATCCTAGCAACAAGTGCAAAAACTTCATCGAAGTCGATTCCTTCTTTCTGAAGAAATCCTTTCTCCACAAGTCTCGCCTTGTGTCGAGTCACTTCTCATTTGGGATTCAACTTCACCTTGTATACCCACTTCACATTTATTGCCTTATTGTCTTGGGGAAATTCGACAAGTGACCAAGTGTTGTTGACTTCGATTGACTTTAGTTCTTCGTCCATTGCTTTCATCCACTTTGAATCTTTCAATACCTCAGCTGCATTGAAAGGTTCGACATCTGCGTAGAAAGAATAATGTACCAACTCACCTTCTTCATTGACCACATCATCTGATGTAATCACACATTCTTGCAACCTTGCAGGCATGTGTCTTGTTCTTTGTGGTCTGATTGGTCCTGCTTCACCTCTGACTTCTTCCTATCGAACTTCTCTTTCGACTTCACTAGCTGGTTCATCACAAAAGATTCTTACTAAATCTTTCTTGACATTCTCAGTCCAATCCCATTCTCTAAGCTCTTCTATGATCACGTCCCTGCTGATCACCACTTGCTTATTCACTGGGTTGAATAACTTGTATCCTCCAATCGAATGATATCCTATCAGGATCATCTGACTCGACTTGTCATCAAGTTTTCTTCTTAACTGATATGGCACATGTCTATGTGCTATAGATCCAAACACCCTCAGATGACTCAAGCTAGGCTTGACACCAGACCAACATTCTTTTGGCGTGATTCCTTCTAGCTTCTTCGTCATACATCTGTTCAGGATATATGTCACAGTCGACACAGCTTCTCCCCATAATTCTTTGGGTAGATGCTTGACTTTCAACATACTTCTAACCATATTCATGATGGCTCTATTCTTCCTTTCTACGACTCCATTATGATGTGGAGTGTATGGTGGCACCACCTCATGCACAATCCCCTCTTTCATACATAGTGCATCGAAGTCTTTCGACACATATTCTCCACCACCATCAGTTCTCAAAATCTTGATCTTTCGATCGCTTTTTCTTTCGACCATAGATTTAAACTTGGAAAGTACCTCAATCATTTCACTTTTCTTCTGGATCAGGTAAGACCACAGTTTTCGACTGAAATCATCTATGAATGTAACAAAGTATCTGTTACCTCTAATCGAATCCACCTGAAGAGGGACACATACGTCAGAGTATATGACTTCAAGAATTGCCTTCGACCTGCTTCCTGCATCCTTACTGAAGTTGTTCTTATGTTGCTTTGTCTGCACGCATTCTTCACACACTTCGTTTGGAATGTCGATTTCTGGTAATCTTGAAACCATATTTATTCTCTTCAAATCTATGATGTATTTGAAATTGAGATGGCCAAGTCTGTAATGTCATATCCATTCATCTCTACTGGCTGCTGTTGTAATACACTTATGCTCCATCACATTAAGCTCAATCTTGAAGGTTCTATTCTGAGACATTGGAGCCTTCAAGGTCAAGCTTCCATTTGAGTCAAAAACTCTCATCATCTTGTATTTGATCGACACCTTATAGTTCTTTTCGACTAACTGCCTTATGCTGAGCAAATTACTCTTCATGCCTGGTATGTACAACACATTTGAAATTACTGACATCTTGCCATCTTTCCTTATAATCAGAACATCACCAACACCTTCAGCTGCTAGAGTGTTGTCATTTTCAAATTTCACCATGTTCTTCATTGAGGGGTTTATGTTGACAATCCAATCTTTTCTTCCAAACATGTGTGATGAGGATCCTGAGTCCAAGTACCATTGGTCCTTGAATCTCTCTTCTTCTCTTGTTGTGACCATCGACAAAGTCTCTTTTTCATGTTTCGTCAGCTTTGCATAAGTTTCTTGATTCTGCTGTTTTTCTGGACAATCACTAGAATAGTGACCATACCTTTGACAATTGTGACACTAAATGTGACTCTTGTTTGGCTTTTGACCACCATATTTTCCTCTACCTGCAACACCACCTCTTTGGTTACCTTGTGTAAGACCCCAATTTTGACCCTAAGATCCCTCATGTTATCTCATCATATGCATTAGCATTGGGATCACACCTTGGCATCCTCCTTACCTCTCACTCATTGGGTTTGCATTGGGAGAGATCACCAAGCACATTTTGATTGTATCATACTTTGTTTTTCATTATTTACTAACCAAAATTCTAAAAATATGCCAATGTATAGTTTATTGCCTTTGTAGGTAGTGTGTGCATCCACCAATGCTCTATCAAGCTCATATCTAGGGTTTGAGACCCTCAATGCAAGGAGACCAATCAAGATATGATTTACATTGACTCTAGACATCATGTATGGGTCTCTGTGATCTTCACATATCATTTTAATCAAGAAATCATCAAGAGTTTGAAGTTGGTTTGCCTTGGAAACCCTAATTCATCTGGGTATCTTGTGTGACTTCTTCAACAAGTTTCTTCAACAATTGATAAAATATTTCAATGGATACTTCACATTACATCATATTATGTATATATGATCCTCCATGAGTCCCAAAAGTCAAGAGATTGTCAAGCTAGCAAGTTGGTTCATGGTGGTTGATCAGAGAAAGTCAACTGGTCAAAACTGGGGTTCTCTAGACCCTATCTCCTACAATTTTTGTCCTATGAAAATGATTACAATAGAAACGTTACTCTAAATGACATTCCAAACAACTTTCATGTTGAATTATAGAGCTAATTTTTCTTGGAAAGACATTTTTTATGGTGAAAGATTATAGGTCATTTTGTCTAAACCCTAGTTTGGAGGTCAACTTCCCAAGACTATAACTTGCTTAATTTTTAAGAGATGAAAGTCATTAAAATTCCATGATAAAATTCAAGATGTCTAATTCAACATTTATGTTTGGAGGGAGTTCAAATTCAACTTTCAAATGCATGTTCTAAGAGGAAACATTATAGGTCTTTTTGGGCCACTACCATTGAACAAGTGATTTTCCTCAAATTCTAAAATGCATAACTCCTTCATGTCAAATACAAATGAGGTCCAATTTATGACCAAATTGAAGAGGTTTGAAAGAGCTACAACATTTGTGAAGGAACGTTTCTCATTTGAAGTCCATAGAAAAAGTTATTCAAGGTGGAAGAAGTGAACATTTGACTTAGGACCTAGAAAATTTTCAAATATGTTTGATTTCCCAAACTTCCACCTCAAAATTCATCATGATCCAAGCTTCAATTTCCCAAACTTCCATCTCAAAATTCATCATGATCCAAGCTTCAATTTCCCAAACTTCCACCTCAAAATTCATCATGATCCAAGCTTCAAATGAAAAAGTTTTCAACATGAAAGTTTTTCCCCTTGATCTCACCTTTCCCAAAAGTCCAAAATCATCTCATTTGAATCAAAATTGAGGGACTTGCGCATGGGTGTAAGTTAAGGGATCATTTGGATATTTTCAACTTCCATTTTTCATATACATTTGCGTGGACTTCTAACGTGATATCAGCATGATGAACATTGAGCTATGGATCATATTACATCATCTCATGGGCCTAGTGCACGCCCATGCATCCATGCAAGAGAGAAATTCAAATTTTGCCAAAATTGGAAGTGTGCAAATATAAATCATATAGCCTATAAATAGAAGTGCATTGTGATCAGAACTGAATGAACACCTTGCCCAAGCTTTGCTAGATTGATTCAAACCCCCACTACCATAGAATTTCTGAAGGTTTCTCTTGAAATCGAGCTTGAACTTCATCTTCTGTTTGGAGGTTCAAACTCCAGAAATTCACTTCCCTTTTCATCTCAATTGACTTCAGCAAGCAAGAGGAAGAGAAAGCAATCAAATCCCGATCAAGATCAAGTGGAATTAGATCAACTCGAAGGTGATTTTTCAGAAACTTCTTCTCTTCGGTTCTCCCTCAATTCTTTATCATTCTTTGTGATTTTTGGTTGTCTGAAGTCCTATCAATGTAGGCAAGAAGATTGAGTTGCTTTGAGGTCAAATCGAAGCAACTTAGTTCATGATCCTCAAAATTTAAATCCTTGTATATTTTTATATACTTGGAATTGGACAAAATTGAGGCCAGATTCGAGCTCCAGAGCATTTTTTTTCTTTAAATCCATGTCTTGCTTTTTCATTTTGGTGATGGTTGATGGTGGACCAGTCCGGTGAGGTCCACCAGAGAAGAAGATCGGAGCTCTGGCTCCGGTGATGTGTTGTCATGCATCTCAACCATAGGATCCAGTTTAAATGTTTTAATCCTGGGCGTTGCTTTTGATTACTACACGTGTGTTTCAGTTGACCAAGGCACATGCGGAACACGCGTTTCTCACCATTTAATATACCACCTCAATTAATGAGGGAGATCAGACAGTTCTCATTTTTTTGAATTTCTGATTATTTCATTTAATTGCTTATTTTTAATTAATTCATATTAATTTCATTATTAATCCAAAACATATGGGACTTTCACCAAAAAAATTCAAATATTTTCCTCTTTCATTTTCTGAATTAAAATTATTTTTTGGATTAATTTTGATATTTTTCATGAATTAATTGTATTTGTGAAGTTTGACTATGTGTTTAGGCCTTGGTCAAGGTTGATTTGACTTTTGTTGGATTAAAATCATTGGATTTATGGGGATTAATGAAATGTACATTTCATCTCCCAAAATGAATGAATGGTTTTAATTTGACAAAGTTCCTCCTTTGACCAATTTGTGTTTGTCTCATCTCCCCCCCCCCCCCCCCCCTCTTTATCTTCAATCCCATTCTATCTCATCCCTTCCACTAACCAATGAAGTCACAATATCCTAAGGCTAATTGGTTCATTAATAAATTCATGTTAGATGAACCAATACAAGTATGGATGAGATAAGGTCATCCTTTGATCATTTTCTTTTTGTGTGTGGTATGTTTTAGAAGTATGGTTCATTATACCATGTCTCTAACATACATTAACACCAAAAAATTTATTGTCCGGCTTCAGATAGTTGTGACTTCTACATAAGTCCAATTACGATTGCTTAACATATCGCTAAATTTTGACCCGAAAGACATAGCATTCTAGTAAGTGAGATTGTAAGTCTCCCCCCTTCCATGGTATTATGTGGAAACTTGGCCTTTTTTCCTTCCATTGGAAGATGTCTTGGTTCAAGGATCCATGTTTGTGAATAGAGGGTTGGATGTTCTCCAAAGAATGACTTAATCAATTGTAAAGAAATACTCCATTAACTTCTAATCAACTAACATTTGACTAAATTTTACTATTATTGCTTTTAATTTCAAGTCATTTACTTTATACCATTTATTTTCAAGTCATTTACCATTTCATTTTCCATTTACATATCATTTAACTTGTTTATGCTTATGCCATTTTCACTTTGCTCACTTGAGCCATATATTGTGATTGTATATATTTATTTGTGTATCTTGTTTGTGTTTGTGTTCTTAGGACCTTAAAATACTTAATAAACAAGAAAACCCTAAAAAATGTTTTTGTGGACTGTTGGATTTGATCTGAGCTTTGGACTTAGAATTAGGTAACATTCCTTATGCAAAAGGACTTGGTCAATGCCAACATTTCTTAAACCAAGTGATTGTGATTTGAGCTTTCATCTGATACAAGTATTGGGATCCACTTAAGTTCATCTACAACCTGGTCTTGATGCAAATGTTACTTTGAATCTGTGTCCAGTGCCTTATTCTGAGCCATTCAAGGAGTATGTCATCTGATACATGGGAAGATTAAGAAGAAGACTATGAAGTTGCTAGCTTGGATGTGGCTATCTTTATTTGGTGCCTTGCTCTTCATTTTGCTACTTGCTTATTGATATTTCTTGATTCCAAAGTCCAAAGGAAAATGGGTTTCTATATGACACTCTTGTCTTTTTGATTGCATCCCACTAGTAAGATCTTTTCAACTCTTAACTTTTAAATTTTTGCTTAGGATTAGTCCCTTCATCTCCTCCCATTTCTTAAATTTCAAATCTCTCCCCCCTTTCAAAATATTCTTTTCTTGTGATTTCTAAACTTAGACTTTATTGCAAATTAGACACTTTGGCCTTATGCCATTGCATTTTTAAACTCTTTTCTTAATCAAACTTGTAAATGAACTTAACCATATTGACTTAAGATTTCAAAAAGACAAAAAAGAAATAACACTCATTCAAACTTTTGGGCCTTTTGCGCCTCTTTTAAGCTTAACTTTTGATTAAAAGCAACCCACTCATTTTGAAATTATTACCACGAACTACGAGGTGTTGATCCCTCGTTTTTATTTTGGTACGTAGGCACAAGTCTGAAGGTCTTGTCAAACACAAAAATATAATCAATGAATTCTTTTCTCATCCCCACACTCTATTTTTCTCAAACATCTTTTATACCAAAAACACATACACACATAAAAAAGGGCTCCCTAGGAGTACCTAGGATAATTTGGATGCTAACACCTTCCCCTTGTGTAACCAACCCTCTTACTTGTAATCTATGGCATTTTATTAGTTTTGATTTGAAAATTTCTTATCTTTAGGTTTTTTTTCGTACTTTTCCCTCTTCCTTTGGAAACAATAAAAGCGTGGTGGCGACTCTGGTTTTATTAAAGTTAAGTTTATCCATAGCTTAATGGTTACGAATTTACCGCTACACCTTTGTTCCAGGGTTTTCTATGATTCGACCAGTTTCCTTCTGGCTGATTTTGACCATTCGAATTGTTGTAACCTCCTCTGCCTTTGTTGTCATTCCAGCTACCTTTGCCTCTCCTTTCTTTTGTTGATTGAGCCTGCAAAGCCATATCACTCTTCGACTTTCCCGCAACTCTTTCAGCGATTTTTGTTCATGAGATTCAAGTGTCCCTTTAAGCTCTTCCTTTGTCAGTTTTGAAAAATCTTTCGAATCTTCTATGGCTACTACCATGTGGTCGAACTTTGGAGCCAATGACCTCAAGATATTTCCAACAACAGATCTTGATGTCACACTTCTCCACATACCTTGATTTGATTCACCGGTTTTGTAACCTTGGTGAAGAAATCAGTTATGCTTTCATTTTCTTCCATCTGAAGCAATTCATACGTTCTTTTGTGAGTTTGTAACCTCACCTTCTCCGCGCCTCCAAACATTTTCTCCATAATTTCCCATGCTTCTTTCATTGACTCTGCATCACTAACCTTTTCAAAGTTATTTGCATCAACACATTGATGGATTATAAATAGAGCTTTATAATCTTTCTTCTTCAATTCTTTATGTGCGGCCTTTTCTTGATCCGTCGTGGCTTCTGCAAGCGTTGCTACTCCTTCCTTCAAAAGATCCCAAAGATCTTGATAACATAACACAACCTTTATCTACTTGCACTAATTCTCATAATTGGTGTTCTTGAGAATCAGAAGATTTGTTGGAAAATGCCCGTTTGGATGATTCTTGCCATGGTGATTTTCTTCCCACGAATCGATTAACCAGAGCTCTTGATACTAGATGCTGGAAATCCCCCAAAACCTATGGAGAGTTTCAATCAATCTTGATGAACAAGATTTTTATCACCCACATAATAACAACGAAAAGAGAAGAACAATGGAGAAAAAAAGAAAGTAAAGAATGATGAAGAAGAAGAGTAATAAAATTCTGCAGAGTTTCTCTCTGTCCACAAACTGTGGAAAACTTCTTATTCACTTTGCAACTACAAAATACTGTGAATTTCAAGTGTTATGAAAGCCCAAAATAGATTTAGGTTAACTTGGACCTCAAGTCAAGGCCCAAAACTATAAAAGCCCCAAATTATAAAAGCCTAAAATAGCTATAGACATAATTCGAAATCATGTGTGAAGCAACATGCTTCGACACTTCGACACTAATACAACTCAATACACTAGATGGTTAGACACTTCCTTGCTCTATCGAGCAACCTGCTTCAACACAAGGAATTACAATTCAACAAACTTCATAAGTCAAACGCTAGTTTATCTGCAATGTTATAACTTATTCATTGAGAAAAATATATACTTCTAACAGTGCATCCTTGAACTCGCATCACAATACCATCCTAGACGGGGTATGATCAGAATTTTTAAACAATTATTTTTATTATCTCGGTATGGTCCAAAACGTGGTGCAAATATAATGTGAAGAGTTCCATTCAATTCATATAGCTCAAACCAGAAGGCTTTTGTATAACAACATTGTCTATTGCTTTTCCTAAACCTGCAGCTTCATCATGTTGATCCATGTCAGCTAGCATGTTAGATAGCATTAAAGCCAGCACCGTGAACATGCTCCAACTCAAGAAGACATATCAGAAAATGTTGTGAACACGGTAACTACAAAAAATGCTCTCCTTAGATGCGTCCTAGATTAACGTGCTATATCAGTGCTATAAATATAAATACAAATACAAATAAAATAAACATATGTAAGCATTGATTAAGAAATTTATAAAATAAAAGCTTGTTTTACAAGTTGATTCACCTGTCATATAAACTATTAACAAAAAAACAACCAAAAACTCAACAGACTAATCTCTAAGATTTGAATTCAAAATAACAATAAATATCATTTAAATGAAACAATAGATACCTGTTCGATCACAAAATTTAAACATCATAAGATAAACCAAATACTATTTAGGTTTCAAATAACAAAGAAAACAAAGAAGATAAAATCAATCACAAAGTTAAAGAAAGTAACATCAAACAACATACCTTTTGAGAAGCATAAAAGTAACTTATGTATGCTCATGATAGAGTCTAGACTAACCTATTGTGAGCTTTTATTTAGAAGTATATGAGGTCCTAACAATAGTTAGTCATACTTCACAATTTCATTCATGTTTCACTTGAAGCAATCTTTGTCATGAGTTTAGTGTATTCAATTGTCCAGTCTTCCTGCACAAAGTACACCTAGATAGGAAAAAATAAGATAGAATAAAAACATAAATTTCAAGATTGAAAAAAAATAGAAGAGAGGTTTGAAACAAATCTAGAAACAAACCCAACAATATTGTTTGCAACATGGTTGCTACATGTAGTTACAAGTATAGCAGAACCGGCACCCCAGAGTCGATTAGTTTTTGTTGCAAATTTTCCAAATCAAGCTTGATCTTAATTTGCAAATCATCAAGCACAAGTAAGCAGATGTTGTTTACCAGTGATAGTAGCTGAACCATCAAAGGTTTCGTGATGAGAATCAATCCAAGTCGATGGAAAGTCAAAATGAGATTTGATCTGTTCATCCTCACAAATGAGACGTGCAAGTTTTGTTTTCCCAATTCCTGAACCACTAACAATTACAAGTGTATCAAACCAAAAGAAATTCCAATAATTCTTTAAAGATAATTCAATAATAGTCATTTGACTACTCAAAATAATTTATGAAACAAATAGAAATTTGAATAATTCTCTTAAGAGAATCAGAAAATTATACTTGATAATTTCTCAACTCAAACGAGGAGAAATTAACATAATTCTTTAAAGAAAATTTAAGAAAGTACTCGGAAAATTCAACGAGTAGAAAGAGGGAGAAGTTGACATTTCAACAATTTGAAAAATGCATAGTTATGAGAGTGAGGAAGGAAAAACTCAACAAAATGAGTTTTTTGTGTGTTTTGGAATGAAACAGATAATTTTCTTAAATAATTAAGTGAACAAGTTAAGATTATGCATAAACAAAGGTATTTACGAGTTGAACATTACGTAACAAGTAGGATTCTGAATCAACAAGAGTGACACAATTGTCTTGAAATCTATCTCAGACATCAAACCTGTACACAACCTTTTCTTATAACTTGTGCTTTAATGGTATTGCACGTTGTAGTACCCCAAAATTTTCCCTCCCTTTTTTTATTTTCACTTGACTTATAACTTGAGACCCATCTATGCTCATCCGTACCGCATTCATGTGCACCATTCATCCGTGATTAATTCTTGCTAACAGGCATCATAGATTCAAGGTTCGTGGCTATGAAAATCAGGTTCTTGCTTAGAGATTATGGTTTTCCTCATCATGGGGGTGGAAACCCTAATTTCTTGATCCTTTGGGACCTTAACCCCTGAGGCCTACATCTTTACATTCATTTGTATACCCAACTCTAATTCTTGATCTTGAAAGATCTTGTGTTTGACTTTGTGGATATCGAACATTGACTTCTAAACCCTAATAGTGGGTCCCTGGTATGAGTTTTTTTGTCGATTGAGATTTGAGTTGAAGGCTCATGCATTGGGGATTTTCCTGTAAAGCATCTTGGGTGATTCAAAGGTATCGATTGAAGAATGTGTTTTAGTTGAACCCCTAATCGAAGAGAATATGGTCCTAGTATGCTTTAGGATTTGACTTTTCACCAGGCAACAAGGGAAGCCATAACTTCTTGATATTAGATTCAAGAGACTTTATTGTGGCATGCCTTAGGTCATCTAAAATCTAATGTGGATTCATTGGCATTGGTTGGCCTCCTAACCCTGGTTATATGTGTTGTGTGTTTCACTTAACTTCTCATTCATGTTGTTGCTTTGGGCTTGGTTCTATTCATTTCTGCCTGACCCCATTGGCCCTAACTCAAGTATTGGTTTTATCACATTATTTTTCTTCCTTTCTCATGGAATTTCACCTAATCATCTCCTCATGTTGTAAGACCCCAATTTTGACCCTAAGATCCTCATGCTATCTCATCATTTGCATTGGCTTTGGGATCACACTTTGGCGTCCTCCTTACCGCTTATTCATTGGGTTGGTATTGGGAGAGGTCATCAAGCACATTTTATTGTATCATACTTTGTTTTTCATTATTTACTAACCAAAATGCCAAAAATATGTTTGTGTATAGTTTGTTACTTTTGTAGGTAGTGTGTGTGTGTGTGTTCATCCATGCTCCATCAAGCTCATATACAGGGTTTAAGACCCTCAATGCAAGGAGATCAATAAAAATATGGTTTACATTGGTTCTAGACATCATATATGCTTCCCCCATTGTCTTCACATATTATTTTGATCAAGATTTCATCAAGAGTTTGAAGCTTGTTTGCCTTGGAAGTCCTAATTCATTTGGGTATCTTGTGTGACTAACTCAACAAGTTTCTTCAATATTTGATCAAATATTTCAAGGGATACTTCATATTACATCATATTACACATGTATGATCCTCCATTAGTCAAATATCAAGAGAATGTCAAGTTTGCAAGTTGGTTCATGGTGGATGACCAGAGCAAGTCAACTAGTCAAAACTGGGGTTCCCTAGACCCTATCTCCTACAATATTTGTCATACGAAAATTATTCCTAGAGAACAATTACTCCTTATTACATTCCAAACAACTTTAATGTTGAAGTGAAGATCTATTTTTGCTTGGAAGGTCATTCTTTATGGTGAAAGATTATAGGTCATTTTGTTTGAACCCTAGTTAGGAGGTCAACTTCCAAGGAACATAACTTGCTCAATTTTTATGAGATGAAATCCACTAAAGTTCCATGATGAAATTCAAGATGTACTTTACAACTTTTATGTTTGGAAAAAGTTTAAATTCAACTTGCAAATGCATGTGCCAAAAGGAAGCATTATAGGTCAATTTGGGCCATTACCATTGAACAAGTGATTTTTGTCAACTTCTAAAATACATAACTCCTTCATGAAAAATCCAAATGAGGTAAAATTTGTGACCTAATTGAATAAGCTTGAAAGAGATACAACTTTGATGAAGGAACTTTTTCCATTTGAAGTCCATAGCAAAAGTTATTCAAGGTGGAAGAAGTGAACATTTGGCTTGGTTCTTAGAAAATTTTCAAATATCTTTGATATTCCAAACTTCCACCTCAAAATTCATCATGATCCAAGCTTCAAATGGAAAAGTGTTAAACATGGAAGTTGTTCCCTTTGATCTCACCTTTCCAAAAAGTTCAAGATCACCTCATTTGGCCAAAAAATGAAGGACTTATGCATGGGTTCTTTTCAAGGGACCGATTGGATGGATTTCACCTTCACATTTCAAATTCAAATGCATGGCCACATGACATGATTTCAGCATGATACTGTTAGATACCCAAAAGTTCTTATTTGAGCTATCAAATCTGGGTATCTTTCACTCCATTTCCTTGCTAAATTGTCAAAACCACCTTTGTTTTAGATGAAATGCAATACATTGATAAACGATCTTGGTACCTTTGATTTGTGTGTTATTGTGCAGGAAGAAGGCATGAAATAATTGAAAATGAAGACACAAGAAAGTTGGCAAAGGAACCAAAGAGAAGATGCATTCATCATCTTGCTCGCTAGGCGAGAGCTGTAGCGAAGGACTCGCTAGGCGAGCTTCCAGTGAACGTTGCAGCGAACGCGTCCAGACTTGGTGAAAAGCGCAGCCAGCACTCACTCGCTAGGCGAGCCATCAGCGAGATCCCAGCGAGGATTCCAGTAGCCAAACCTCTCAACCTCGCTGGAGCGAGGGTTGAAGCGTGCCCTTCGCTAGGCGAAGGTTTTGTTCGCTAGGCGAACATGACAGTCTGAGATAGGCTGTTTCTCTGGGCGCAGATGCCTCATGTGCCTCAATTAGACCCTCGCTAGGCGAGCCATTCTGCTCGCCTAGCGAGCATGACAGCCCAGTACAGCTCTATAAGTAGCAAGTGCCACTTTTTGGAGCCATACCTAGTTTTTCCATACTTTTGCACTTTTTCTAGATATTTTTACAGCATTGTTCTTAGAAGCTTTTGTGCCCTAAATTTCATTTCTCTTCATCTCTTAACCATCTTTTACAAAAAGAAGGTGGGTTCCCATCCAATCTCGATTATTCGACTCGGATGTTGATCAACCTTCTTCCGAAACTTGCCGACCAAGCTACCATGAAAATGAGTAGCTAAGTCCTCCATTTGTCAAGGTTAGATGTAGATGATCATTAGCTTTGTGTGTAAATGTAAGGATCTTCATGTGTAAACTCTTTAATGGTGAATATATGATGAAAACTTTGTTCTTATTCAAAACTCTTTGTGTTGGTTTATGATAGAGAGATGTTTACCAACTCTTAACCTAGGTTTTCATCCAATCTTGTTTGTTAGCTAGAGATAGTAATGAATGATTTTGTTCACCATAAGGTTGAACCAAAAAGTTGTCATTTTGATAGGTTGTGTTAGAGATAAACAATCGATCAAATTGGGAAAACTCACAATGTGTGTTCGAGAGAAACACATTGGGAGGACTTTGTGAAATAATTTATCATCTAAAGGAGTTTATAAGATTGTTGACCGAACAAATACATGCAAAGTGATCGTTGAACCCTAACTTTGGCAATATTTCTCAAATATTCAAATCAAACTTTTACCGCATTGTATTACCTTTTTATGCAAGATAACGTGATTAAAACCAAAACCCCCTGTGTTACTTAAGCTAAGATTAATACAACCATCGAACGGCGGTGATATCTTACAATCCCTGTGGATACGATAACAAAACCCTGACACTTAAAATTACAACTAACAAAATGGCGCCGTTGCTGGGGATTGTAAATTGATATTGCGAGCATCGCAATGGTTGCTTAATTTTTAGCTTTCGAATTTTTGACTTGTGCTTGTAATCTGTTTGGTTTAGTGTGAAGCTTACGTTTTATGCGAGGGCAAATCCCTGTGGACGAACTTCTTTTTGATCCCGAGATCGAAAGAACCGCAAGGAGGAACAATAGCAAAACGAGACGTAGGAGGCAACAGGCTAGACAACGTCAAGAGCAAGGAGAAAGTTCTTCTACCACAAATCCACCACCATTCATACCTAACATGGAGCCACCACCACCACCTATTTCTACTCCATGCATAAACAGTCCAAGAAACACCGCTCAGTTTGCCAACCACACGGGAAGGCAAGCAGAGATGAAAATGGGAACTCTCAATTTATTATATGGAAGTCCATTCACCGGAATGGACCATGAAGATCCCTTTGCTTTTCTCATAAAATTTTATGAGATAGCATTGGCGGCCGGAGTGGATCAGGCTCAGGAGCTCCCGTTATTCAGAAGATTATTTCC
The DNA here is from genome assembly GCF_024323335.1 of Lathyrus oleraceus. NCBI lineage: Eukaryota > Viridiplantae > Streptophyta > Magnoliopsida > Fabales > Fabaceae > Lathyrus > Lathyrus oleraceus. Next base: position 48,482,294 of record NC_066580.1, on the reverse strand, counting down.
CCACGCTTTGCTCGGCAAAGCAAAAGATTGGTACTTAGACCAAACACCAGCCGTAATGACAGACTGGAACGTGTTAGAAGAAAAGTTTATCGAAAGATTCTTCTCCCATAACCGGTTCATGGAATCAAAGACGGCCATCTCGGTGTTTGCACAAGGAATTAATGAATCCTTAAATGAAGCGTGGGAAAGATTCAAGTCCATGCTTAGGAAATGTAAAGGGCATAGATTTGATGAATTGACTCAAATCCATATCTTCAAAAATGGACTTCAACCAAATTGCAAGACGTTGTTGGATGCTACCTCGGGTGGCTCTTTATTGTCAAAAAGTGCCGAAGAAGCTACAAACATTATAAATCGAATGGCTCTAAATGATCTTCAGAGTCAAAGTCGAGGCAACTCTTTGAAGAAGCCGGGAGTGCTTGAGCTAGGGACGAACGATGCCATCCTTGCCCAAAACAAGCTCATCTCACAACAAGTGGAACTCTTAACGCAACAAATTAAAGAGTTGAGAGAACCGTCTAAAGCTAAACAAATAGCTTGTTGTGAGCTTTGTAAAGGTGAGCATGACACCGGATTCTGTCCACCTCCGGGATTCGAAGATGTAAACTACATGGCAAACCAAAGGGACTACCAACCGAGACAACAACAACAACAACAACCTTATCAACCGCACCCTCAAAATCAACAACAACATTACCAAGGGAACCAAGGGTTCCAACCTAGGAGTAACTATTACCATAACCAAGGTTATGGAGGTGGTTCTTCTAGCCGTCAAAACCCTCCCCAAAATCCTTATATACCTCAACAACCGCCGGTCGTAACTTCTAAGTTAGAAGACACATTGACGCAATTCATGCAAATGTCAATGGCAAATAAAAAAAGCAATGACGCGGCCATAAAAAATCTCGAGACTCAAGTTGGGCAACTTGCTAAGCAACTCGCGGAACAACAAACCGGTCCTTCCTTTTCGGCAAATACGCAAACAAATCCTAAGGAGCATTATAAGGCGGTCACAACGAGAAGTGGGAAGGAGTTGATGAGTGAGAATAACAAAAGAGTTGAGAGTGAACAAAGAGAGAAAAAGAAAGAAAATGAGGAGGAAATATTGGAGGAAAATGTTGATGGTGAAGTGGGGGAGTGGAGTAAGGAGGAAGAAGTTGAAAATAACGAAAAGAATGGTGAAGTTGAAAAGAAAAAAAGTGTGGAGATTGAGAAAAATATGATTGATGAAGTAAGAGGGGAGCAAGTGAAAAAGTCTAGATGGAGGAGTTCTAGAGTTGCTAAAGGAAAGGAGGTAGTGAGCGCTACTCCAATCCAAAACCTTCCTTATCCTCATGCTCCGTCCAAAAGGGAGAATGAACGGCATTACGCCCGGTTCATGGATATTTTTAAACAACTACAAATCAACATTCCATTTGCCGAAGCCTTGGAGCAAATGCCCAAGTATGCCAAATTCATGAAGGACATTCTTACAAAAAAACGGAGGCACACGGAACCTGAGACAATCTTGCTTGATGCACGATGTAGTGCCATCATTCAGAAAACTCTCCCAAGGAAGGAATCCGATCCGGGACGAGTTATTTTACCGATAACCATCGGAGACACCTACACGGGTAATGACTTGATTGACTTGGGATCTAGCATCAATTTAATTCCCCTTTCCATTGTCAAAAGATTGGGAAATGTTGATATCAAACCTGCTAAGATGACTTTACAACTTGCTGATAAGTCTACCACTGCACCATATGGAGTGGCTCAAGACATGTTAGTCAAAGTTGATAAATTCTTCTTCCCGGTTGATTTTATTATTATTGATATGGAAGAGGACGATGATGCTCCACTTATTCTTGGCCGACCATTCATGAAAACCGCGCGCATGATGATTGACGTTGACAACGGTTTGATGAAAGTAAGGGTCCAAGATGAAGAGGTAGCCTTCCATCTTTTTAAAGCCAAAAAGCATTCTAATGAGAAGCATGATTCTTTCCGAATCGATGCCACCAAGGAGAAGATAGTGGAGGTCGCAAACCAGATTCATGTTTCTAATCCTTCCGAAAGATCTCTTATCGGAGTCTACAAAAGTTCGACCAAAAATAAAGGAAAAGAGATGGAAGCATTGTTGCATGAATTAGAGGCTTGTGGAGAACTTGTCTATCATCAAGAAACAAGGGAAGGCTTGGATATGACAAAGAAAGTGGAGGAGCCAAAACTAGAGCCAAATTTGAAGTATGTGTTCCTAGGTGATAACTGTACCAAACCAGTAATCATTAGCAGCACTTTATCAACAAAGGAGGAGAATCAATTGATGCAGGTGCTGAGAAAGAAGGATGTTGTCAAATTAGTAGAGGCCGGGATGAATTGTTCTATCGCAGATGGTGAATGGGTGAGCGTTGTACAAATAGTTCCGAAAAAGGGTGGTATCAGATTTTATCGAAGGTTCATCAAGAACCTCTTGAAGACAACAAAGCCCTTGAGGAAGTTGCTCAACAAAATGGATCCCGGAAACTCAAACAACAAAGTGGATAGCGGAAGCTGCACAATTCCTTTGGATGCTCCTCTGTGAGCATCACACCGTCGAGCTTAGCCGATGTTAAACAAGCGCTTGTTGGGAGGCACCCCAACATTGTAAGTATTTATTGTTTTCTTGTTCTGTGGTATTGGGTTTCCATTTGTTAAAACCATGCTGAATGTACCTGGATTGCTGCCTTTGGAAAAGGCAATTGCTGTCATGCTCGCTTGATGCTCGCTAGGCGAGGCAGTAGCGAGCTGATTCACTAGCTGCTCGCTAGGCGAAGCAGCAGCGAGCGCTGCTTGACAGCACTTATTTAAAATCTCAGCAGGCCACTCATTTTGGCCCAAACACAACTTTTCTGTTTTTGCAACTCTGCTGAGGCATTTTAACCGAACACTCACCTCACTCTCTCATTTTCATCTCTCTCACAAACAACTCTGCGATTACAATTGGGAATGGATGGCGGCAACCCAGCGTGCCATGATAGATATGCACGATTCTATGCAGCGGTTACAGCTGCAGGGAAGTGGTGCTCATGCACTGATGACGCGTGAGAAGTTTCTGCTTAACGCTAACTGGCCTGTGGACAGGCCTGTGTATGGTGAGGGGGCGGGCGCTGGTGCGTCTTCGGGTGCTGCAGCTGATGATGATGATGAGGAGGCTACCGGTTCTGAAGCCGGTAGCGAGGAGGATTCTGAGCCCTTAGAGGGTTAAGTTTTTGTATTTTTCATTTTACGTTTATTTCTATTGTATTTCCAGAATTCTGTATTTTGATGTTGGCTTTGTACTTTTGGGGTGTTTTGTCCCCCATGAACAAATTTAAATTTTTAGTAATGTTATTTATTTATGTTTTTAATTTTGTTTGTTTAATAAATTTTTGGTTGATTGAGTGGCAAACCTTCTAGATTGGTTGCTCCTCAAAGAAGTACCCAATGAAGGTGCATCCGAGCTTGGATGGCAATGATAAGAATAAACAAGTGAATAAGGCTAAGGTACATGGTTACCTCCGGCTAGAATTTTAGAATGCACTAAGAACTTTACTCTTTTTTGTAATTGAGTATTGTCTTTTTGCAACATAATTGAATGAATGTTTCATCTAGGACTTAAAACCACAAATTGTGAGGAAACCTCCATTGTACACTTAAATGCTGGATTCTAATAAGTTTTGTTGATTCATTTGATTCATGCCTTGTCTTTTATTATTGTGAATATGTGGAAGCAATTAGAAATGATCAAGGCACTTGTTTTCTATCGAGCACAACTACATCCAAAAACAACTTACCTGTGAGCAGAGAGAGTATTCGTTAACCCCTTTGAGCTTAAACAGTTGAATCTCAGCTTGAAATAAAGCGAGATTTCAAAAATCTTTTTTTTACAACCCGGAAAATCTTGATTATTATTCTTTTGCCGTAAAAAGTTAAGAGCATTCACTTAGGGTGAGTAAGAAATAAGTTGGGGAGAATCGGTAAGTACCACAACTCTTGAAAAAAAAATGAAAAACCGAGCAAGCATTGAAAATAAAAATATAGAAAAGAAACATTTGTTTTGTAAATATGATGTGAAAGAAAAGAACAAAAATAGAAAGAATGAAAATGAATGCTTGCTTGGAAGAAAAATAGTGAAAAATAAAAATTGAGTTGTGAAATAAGAGTTGTGAAGGTTTCAAATAAGAAACAAATGGAACGAAGTCGAGATGTGTGAATATGTGTACAGTGAATGTCTCTTTTGCATCGGCAATTTCGTTTTCAATGGCCTTAGAAATGACCCTTGTTTGTTAACCTGACCAAGCTTCAACCGAAAAGCCCTTAGTGATCTTCGTGCTTCCACATTACCATTTATAATTGTTAGACATTGTATGAATCGAATTGATTTCTTCATTATTTGTTAGAGAGTGAGATTATTCCCGCGGTTGCAAACGCGTAAATTCTTCATTCCTTATTCGAAGAGGAGAGATAGGGTGATTCATTCAGAATAATATTGTTGTAGATAGATAAATATTTCGCATAGCTATTAAGTTTTAGTTCTTGTGTATTATTTTATTCGAACCGTTGGAAACTTGTATATGCTGATTCGCTTGTGTTTGAGCCGTTTTATCCAACTTCGGAGAAACCATTTTCTTAAAGAAAATCCTCTTGTCCTTCAAGAGGCATACTTTGCTTGAGGACAAGCAAGAATCTAGTTGGGGAGAGTTGTTAGATACCCAAAAGTGCTTATTTGAGCTATCAAATATGGGTATCTTTCACTCCATTTCCTTGCTAAATTGTCAAAACCACCTTTGTTTTAGATGAAATGCAATACATTGATAAACGATCTTGGTACCTTTGATTTGTGTGTTATTGTGCAGGAAGAAGGCATGAAATAATTGAAAATGAAGACACAAGAAAGTTGGCAAAGGAACCAAAGAGAAGATGCATTCATCAGCTTGCTCGCTAGGCGAGAGCTGTAGCGAAGGACTCGCTAGGCGAGCTTCCAGCAAACGTTGCAGCGAACGCGTCCAGACTTGGTGAAAAGCACAGCCAGCACTCACTCGCTAGGCGAGCCATCAGCGAGATCCCAGCGAGGATTCCAGTAGCCAAACCTCTCAACCTCGCTGGAGCGAGGGTTGAAGCGTGCCCTTCACTAGGCGAACATGACAGTCTGAGATAGGCTGTTTCTCTGGGCGCAGGTGCCTCATGTGCCTCAATTAGACCCTCGCTAGGCGAGCCATTCTGCTCGCCTAGCGAGCATGACAGCCCAGTACAGCTCTATAAGTAGCAAGTGCCACTTTTTGGAGCCATACCTAGTTTTTCCATACTTTTGCACTTTTTCTAGATATTTTTACAGCATTGTTCTTAGAAGCTTTTGTGCCCTAAATTTCATTTCTCTTCATCTCTTAACCATCTTTTACAAAAAGAAGGTGGATTCCCATCCAATCTCGATTATTCGACTCGGATGTTGATCAACCTTCTTCCGAAACTTGCCGACCAAGCTACCATGAAAATGAGTAGCTAAGTCCTCCATTTGTCAAGGTTAGATGTAGATGATCATTAGCTTTGTGTGTAAATGTAAGGATCTTCATGTGTAAACTCTTTAATGGTGAATATATGATGAAAACTTTGTTCTTATTCAAAACTCTTTGTGTTGGTTTATGATCGAGAGATGTTTACCAACTCTTAACCTAGGTTTTCATCTAATCTTGTTTGTTAGCTAGAGATAGTAATGAATGATTTTGTTCACCATAAGGTTGAACCAAAAAGTTGTCATTTTGATAGGTTGTGTTAGAGATAAACAATCGATCAAATTGGGAAAACTCACAATGTGTGTTCGAGAGAAACACATTGGGAGGACTTTGTGAAATAATTTATCATCTAAATGAGTTTATAAGATTGTTGACCGAACAAATACATGCAAAGTGATCGTTGAACCCTAACTTTGGCAATATTTCTCAAATATTCAAATCAAACTTTTACCACATTGTATTACCTTTTTATGCAAGATAACGTGATTAAAACCAAAACCCCCTGTGTTACTTAAGCTAAGATTAATACAACCATCGAACGGCGGTGATATCTTACAATCCTTGTGGATACGATAACAAAAACCCGACACTTAAAATTACAACTAACAGATACACAAGCATTTTTGAATCTGAATACATCACTTGATGGGCCTACCACACGCCCATGCAAGCATGCAATGAAAATTGCTAAATTTGGCCAATTTTGGAAGTGTCTGGAAATGAATCACATTGGCTATAAATACAACCCTCATGGCTCAGAATTGAGGACCTCATGCCCAAGCTTTGAACCTGCAATCCAAACCCTCACCATTAAAGGATAATCTTGAAGGTTTTCATTTGAAAATTAAACTTCAAATCTCATTCTGTTTTGAGTTTGAAACCTCAAGAGTCCAAACCTCTCTTTGATCTTAATCACCTCCTACAAGCTTCTGAAGTCAAGCCAAGCACAATTGGGACCAAGATCAAGTAAGGTTGAAGCTCCTTCAAAGGTAATTTTTCAGAATTTTCATCTCTTCGATTCTCCCTCAATTCTTTATTATTCTTTGTGATTTTTGGTTGGCTGAAGTCCTACCAATGTAGGCAACAAGATTGAGTTGCTTTGAGGTCAAATCGAAGCAACTCAGTTCATGATCCTCAAAATTCAAATCCCTGTATCTTTTTATATACTTGGAATTGGATCAAATTGAGGCCAGATTCGAGCTCCTGAGCATTTTTTCTTTAAATCCATGTCCTTGTTTTTCATTTTGGTGGTGGTTGGTGGTGGACCAGTCCGGTGAGTTCCACCGGAGAAGACAATCGGAGCCCTAGCTCCGGTGGTATGGTGGCATGCTCCTATCCATCAGATCTTCTCCCCGTCTTCTAATCCTGGCCTTCGCTTCTGATTGCCACGCGTGTAAACACATTGACTGTGGTATATTATGGAGCTCGTGTTTTGGCCATCAAATCTGCCACCTCAATTAATGAGGGAGATTTGATGGCCCTTGTTTTTTTGTATTTTCTGATTTTTCATTTAATTGCTTTATCTTGTTTAATTCATAATAATTTCATTTTTAATCCAAAAAATATGGAACTTTCACCAAAAAAATATAAATATTTTTCTCTTTCATTTTCTGAATTAAAATTATTTTTGGACTAATTTTGATATTTTTCATGAATTAAATGTTTTTGTGCATATTTTTAATTGTTTAAAAATACTTCTGACTTTTCAAAAATGATGAATTTTTTTGTCTAAGGTCCTTTGACCTTGTTTGACCTAGGATAAATATCTTGGCCATTTATTTGGTGTTTGGAAGATATTTTAGGTTTTGACCAAATTAATTTGTATTTAATACATTTTTAAATTGATTAATTGTGTAGAAATTACGTTGAGCCATTTTTATGGTCTTGTGATGTTTGACTGTTTGTTTGGGCCTTGGTCAAGGTTGATTTGACTTTTGTTGGATTAAAATCATTGGATTTAGGGGATTGATGAAATGTACATTTCATCTCCCAAAATGAATGAATGATTTTAATTTGATAAAATTCCTCCCATGACCAATTTGTGTTTCTCTCACTCCCGTCCCTCTTCATCTTCATCCCTATTATTTCCATTCCTTTCATTGATCAATCAAATCTCAAATATCCTAAGGCTAATTGGTTCATCAATGACCTTGTGTCAGATGAACCAATACAAGTATGGATGAGATAGGTCTATCCCTCTTGAGCTTTTCTTTTAGTGTGTGGTATGTTTTAGGAGTTTGATTCATTATACCATATCTCTAACATGCATTAACACCTAAATTTTTATTGTCCGACCTCAGATAGTTGCAACTTCTACATAAGTCCAATTACGTTTGCTTAACATAGAGCTAAATTTGACCCTAAAGGCATATCATTCTAGTAAGTGAGATTGTAAGTCTCCCATCTTTCATGGTATTGTGTGGAAACTTGGCTTTTTTTCCTTCCTATGGAAGATGTCTTGGTTCAAGGATCTATTCTTGTGAATAGATGGTTGAGTGTTCTTCAAAGAATGACTTAACCAATTAAAAAGCAAAACACCACTAACACTTGACTAACATTTGACTAACTCTTATTAATATTGGTTTACTTTTATAGTCATTTACTTTATGGAATTTAATTTTTAGTCATTTATCATTCATTTCCATTTACATTTCATTAAATTTGTTTATGTTTATGTCATTTTCACTTTGCTCATTTGAGCCATATCTTATGATTGTATATATTTGTTTATGTAATTTTTGTTTTGGTTTGTGGTCTTAGGACCTTAAAATACTTAATAAACAACAAAAAAAACCTAAAAAACTATTTGGTGGACTGTTCAGATTGATCTGAACATTTGGACGTAGAACTAGGCAAAATTCCCTATGCAAAAAGGACTTGGTCAGTGCCAACATGTTGCATCCAAGTTATTGTGAACTGAACCCTCATCTGATGCAAGTCTTGAGATTTATTTGAATTCATCTGCTACTTTGTCTTGATGCAAATTGTTATTTTGACCTTGTGTCCAATGCTTTATTCTGAGTTGATCAAGGAGTATTACATCTGATATATGAGAAGACAAAGAAGATTGCTAGCTATAAGATTTGCTTGCTTATATCTGGCTATATTTATTTGATTCCTTGATCTCCATGATGTCTGATATTGCTAATTGCCTGATTGATTATTGCTTGATTCAAAGTCCAAAGGGAAAGTGGATTTTCTATATGACATACTTGTCTGTTAGATTGCATCTCATTGGTCAGATCTTTTCAACTCTTAACTTTTAATTTTATGCTTAGGATTAGTCTCTTCATCTCATCCCACTTCTTAAATTTTAAAATCTCTCTCCCTTTTCAAAAACTTTCTTTACTTGTGATTTCAAACTTAGACGTTATTTCAAATAGAAACTTTGGCCTTATGTCATTGAATTTTTGAACTTCTTTTTCTTAAATCAAACTTGTAAATAAATCTAATCATATTGACTTAAAACTTCAAAAGACAAAAAGAAATAACAACCCCATTCAAACCTTTGGCCCCTTTGTGCCCTTCTTTGTTAAAAAGCAATTCACCAATTTTGAAATTTTTACCACGAATTACAAGGTTTTGATCCCTCGTTTTTATGTTGGTACGTAGGCACAAGCCCAAATGTCTCGTCAAACACAAAAATATAATCAATTAATTCTTTTCTCATCCCCACACTCTATTTTTCTCAAACATCATTTATACTAAAAACACATACACACATAAAAAAGGGCTCCCTGGGAGTACCTATGACACTTTGGATGTTAACACCTTTCCTCTGTGTAACCAACCCCCTTACCTGTAATCTCTGCCATTTTATTAGTTTTGATTTGAAAATTTCTTATCTTTAGGTTTTGTTCGTACCTTTCCTTTTTCCTTTGGAAACAATAAAAGCGCGGTGACGACTCTGGTTTTATCGACGTCAAGTTTATCCATAGCTTGATGGTCATGAATTTACCGCTACACATGCCTAGCCCATGACTTAAGCATTCCCTGCCAGGGTCCATTTCATCAGGTCATCTCAAATGCATGGCCCATCCATTGATTTTGTCATGGATCATTCTTGATCTATCCATAGATCTTTGGTGCATTCATGGCATTGTTTATTCAAGGTCTAATTCATGGATCTTTGTTTTGGTTCTATTCGAATTACAAGTCTTGATTCAAATCATTTCCATCCAAATTATAAATCCTATGTTCAAATGCTTCCATTATAACATCCAGTTCGTACAAGATTCAAATTCCATACAAATTTAAGTATTATACCCATTCAAAGTCAATTCATTCAAATTCACCAAGACGTCATTCCAATAGTAATTACATGTCATCACTTTGTTCATTACATAAAAAATACAAAATTTGGGAACTTTGACCAAATGTTGACTTTGGTCAACAATTGACTTTTTGGTCAAATAGTTTACCAAAGTCAACTATTCTCCCCCAAGTCATTTTCAAGGCCTTTTGTCCATACAACTTATATGATTGTGTTTAGCCCTGTCCATTCATATTTTGCATCCAAACCATTCTACTCAAATTCATTTTTTTAGTTCTATTCATGATTACCATTCAAGTCTAACATACATTTTCATACACATTTCTAAAACTAATATGTTACATGTGTTTCCCGTTCCATTACATGTACAATTTCCAATCCATTTACATTCAAATTTACCATTTCATTCACAAGTTTCAAATAAGTTCAAATCCACACATTCATCCAATAAAGTATGTGTTCAGAACATCCATTTTTACAATCAAATTCCAATACCTATTTACATTCCCACTTGACATAAGTCTAATACATCAAGTCAAAATCACATACAATTTCCATTTTTATCACATCAAGTTTTACAAGCATAAGTTGGCCTCCGACCATACTAAAGTCCATCACAAACAACCACAAACCAATGTTTTCAATTCAGAATTTCAAAATTACAAGCATTGCAACCACTTCATTTTAAACTACAACTCAAGCCCCTAGCAAGCATATTTCAAGCATCAATCCATAGCCAATCCCAAGAAACTCCGATTTACATGAATGCAACCTGGCTCCATGGCATTGCAAGCAAATTCCATGACCACAAAACAGTCTTCAACAAAGCAGAAAAAACTAGCACGCTTCAGTTCTTTGTTTCCTGAGAAGGTGGGCTTCAATCTACCAAAGCTGAATGTGAATTTTGAGCATAGCGAGCATGGTCTTTCTTTTGAAATGCTAGAGATGAAATATAAATCAAACTTAGACGCCTTCAATACACCATCATAAGGAGCAGATTTAAGCTTTGGTTTGCGTCTCCACTCCTCCTAAAAGAAAAATGGTACTTCGAGAGGAAGCTTCAGTTGTAATTTTCAACTCCTAAGATAACAATCGTATTGGTTCTCCTGTGTATCACGTTTTCTTACAAATACTGCATCAGTGATAATCAACAATAATTCTGCAGCATAACACTTTAATCGACTTAACATTTTCCATAACAAATCAAACTAACTCTCATTAACATTAACTTTTATTAAGAGCTCGAGATTAGACATGACTAGAAAATCAGTTACAGCAAAAACAAACTTAAATAACTCAGTTTCAGAGTTCATTTACAACCATCAGATTTCATCATTTTTATTTTAACTGAATCAAAATGCTTTAACTACTAACCAATCTTAACCCAACTCATGCTAACAACAACCTACATAACTAAGTTTTAACCAATTTCATCCTTCCAACAAACTCATAAGCAGTTTCATAACAGAATTGGATACTAACTACCCTAACTGTTTTGTGGGTTTGAAGTGAATTTAGATTGAATTTCTTTGGAATTTAAGTTGAGTTTCTAACTGATTTTGGAGAGAGAGATTGTTATAAAAGCTAACCTCATTGAAGCTTCAATCTTTTTCACTACCAGAAGCTTCAATCTTTTTCACTGTCAAAAACTCAACCTTCAATTCAATAAAACTCCTTCACCATCACTCTGCAGAATCGATATCAACTTCCATAACTTTACGCCTCCACAAACTTTCAACAACCTTGAGAACCCTCATCAACAAAAGGCATCTTCCACAATCGAAAAATCTCGAACTCCATAACCGTATCAGAGCTTCTTTCATCCCTACAACCACAACACGAATAGAAGAAGAATCAGAACCGCATAATAGAAAACGCAAAAACTTGAGAAAATCGAAACAAAGGAGGAAGAAGAACTCATTACCTCGTCGCGACACAACCGATACAGGCTAGTTTTCTGGTTTCGATTCGACTCCATCTTACTCCCTCCGTTCCTTTTTAAGTGTCACATTTTGACTTTTTACACATACCAAGAAATCTAATTATTATTGTTACTTTTTAAATAATAATTCTCATTTTACCTATAATACCCTTAATTATATTCTACATTCATTTTACTTTTTCTCTCTGTAATAATTATATAGGGGTAATTTTGACAAAAGTGCATTTAATACTACCTTGAATTCTACAAGTGATAATTAAAAAGAAACACAAATTTATTAAAAAGTGACACTTAAAAAGGAACGGAGGGAATATTATATTTCACGGACGCCAGATGAGGGCAGGAAATGGGGCCTTTTGACCAAGAACTTTGGCCCATTGCTATTTCTTCCTTCGCCCTCATGTTTCTTTGGTTGGAAAAGACTTGGACCCAGATTGGACCTCTGTGCCTTAGGATCCATTCCAGTGCCCAAGTACTAACAAGCCTGCACCCCTTTTTTTTTTCCTTACCCTTTTTAATTCATGCTTTTTACTTTGTCAATCATGTTTAGAGGTTAATTAGGTTGATTAGTTTTATAGTTTAATTAGGATCTAGAATTAATTCGTGTAATTCTTTATTATATTAGAAATTAGAAATTAATTAGGAATTTTTAATTGGATTTACTAGATTTTGGAAATCGATATGTTTTAGAATTTTAGTTCAGCTAGATGATAGAGAATCAATTAGACAATTAGATGATTTTTTAGAATTTTAGAATTTTAGGATGGGTTAGATATAATTGTTTTTAATTGATTTTCATGGTTAGAAAATTAATCCAACATTAATATATTTGTAAAATGACCTTTTTTATCCTTATGGGTTTGTTTTGTTATTTTGACCATATAAATATGTGCTCCCTTAAGGTATTTGACTTAGGATTTGGATTAATTTTAATCAAACCATGACTAACTATTACATGTTCCCTTAGGATAGTTTGTAACAAATTTTAACCATTAGATTAGGATTAACCTAATTCCTCAAATCAAATCATTGATTCAAGTTTATCAAAAGCAATTTTGATCAACTAAATCCTTTGATCTTGTATAATCCCACAGTCTAATTTGAGTGACCAAAAGACCATTGGTCACTTAATAGGACTTCTTTTGTAAACTGTGGAGCTCAAGGCCTCAAGTCAAATTTTTAAAGGCATCCTCAGTCATACCAAATAGTGGATAATACAAGCCACATCAAAGGTGGTTCTTCAAGAGCTTGTCAAATCAAAGTTAGAATTGTGTGGCATGAGCCTTAAGTAATAGAGAAGGAATGGGACTGGAGAATTCCTACCCCCATTTCGAATATCTTTGGGGATGAGACAAACGACACATTCGCTCATCGTATTCACCTCTATTCATAGACTTTAGCACAATTCACATCATACGATTGACAAGTCTCTCTCTTCACAAAGTATCACGCAACAGACAAAGGACTACACCAACAACTTAAAAATCATAATTCAAGTTGTGCGACACGAGACTTAAGCAATGGAGAAGGAATGAGATTGAAGAATTCCTACCCCCATTCTGAATATCTTTGGGTACGGGACGCTTGACCCAATTGCTCATTGTATTCACCTCTATTCATAGGCTTTAGTGTAATTTGAATCGAACAATTGATAAGTTCTTCATCAACATTACAAGAAGCAACAACAAAGATTCTCCTCCAACAACTTAAAAGTTAAGATGAGAATCATATGCCATGAGCCTTAATAGTAAAGAAGGAATGAGACTGGAACTTTCCTACCCTCATTCTGGATATCTTTGGGTGTGGGACGTTTGGCCCATTGCTTATCATATCCACCTTTACTCATAGACTTTAGTGTGGTTCTTACCAAATAACTATCAAGTCTCTTCATTTCAATTGACCATCTTCTTTTGCCTTATCAATCATCTTGCTTTCAGCCCTAGTGGCCTGAACTACGAAAGCTTTGATTTCCTTATTGCACTATAAGGATACGTAGGCAGAAGAATTCATATTCTTCGCGAGCTACACTATTTATTTCTACCTTATTTATAATCCATCCTTCATTTAAATCAATTACTCCTCTTGCCTCCTTAATCATCTTGCTTTCAGCCCTAGTGGGATGAACTACGGCAACTCTGATTTCCTTATTGCACTATAAGGATACGTAGGCAGGAGAATCCAAATTCTTCGCGAGCTACCCTATTTATCAATAAAAAATTCTTCATTCATTAATCAAGACCATATTTTTTAGATAAAATATACTTCTCCTTGGACTCTTTGTACATCCTTTTAGGACGATATATCGGCAGTTCACCTCATCAATTGAGAGTTGTTTGGATTATCCCCAAACATTTAATTCATTATTTTTTGGCTAAGACACCGGTTTACTCTTTGATTCTGAGTATATCTCCTTCATAGATCCAAGATATTATTCTTCTCTGATCTCGAACTGTTTGTTCCATAGCTAGTGATATATTGTTCCTTGTACACAACAATACTTTCTTTTGGACCCCGCACATACCCTTTTAGAATGATAGAGCGGCAATCCACCTTGCGAATCAAGAGTTGTTTGGATCGTCCAAACATTTAATTCATCTTATTTTTTGCCTTACCCTATATCGGCAGCCATGCTAGCCCACGTATCGGCAAACGCCAATTTTACTCTTTGATTCCAAGTTCACTTTCCATTTGTCGGTTCCCTTGATACCATGCTATTGGTGTAAGTTATACTTTTCATCACTTATCTCTCTCTTTGTTCTCGTGGTTCCATGAACTACGATTACTCTGACTTTCTCATTGACTTTCTCATTGCACAGTGAGAATACGTAGGCACGAGGATGAGAATCCTTGGCGATCATACTCCTAATTATTCCTTCCGCCTTAGGGCATCATTCATATCTTTCACGATCCATTATCTACCTTCGATCATTGAATCATTCACCCTAGTGACACACTATTTCTTTGACATCGAAATACAGTTTCTTTGGATATCCATATACACCCTTTTAGGATGATATAACGACAGTTCGCATTTGCATCCAGAGTTGTTTGGCTTGTACCCAGACATTTAATTCCTCCTTTTTTGGCTAGTACCATATAGTGACAGCCATACTAGTCCACGTATCAGTTAACGCAGTTTCCCTCTATGGTACAAATCTCATTTCTCATATGGATTCCAATATACCTTTACCTTTTGGTTTCAAATCATACCTCTTCAGTCACTTGCTACCAAATATTCATTTTTGTGACTTTGGTCACTTCATTCCGTTCATCTCCATGACGTATTCATATTCTACCTTCATTCACTTCATGTGATATACCATGCATATTTGAGCCAAATACATTATCCCTTTGTGTTCCATCTTGCGTCACCTTGTGAACCAAGAGCTGTTTGGATCGTCCCCGAACACTTAATTCACCTTGATTTTCGGCTTTACCCTATAGCGGCAGCAGTGGCGGAGCCAGATAAAAAATTTTGGGATGGTCGCTAACGTAAAATAAAGATTATAAATAAAATGTAAATAGTATTTTAAATAAAACATTAAAGTTAAAATAAATACAAAGTTAATTACTAAAAAGTTAAATTACATGACTTTAAACTACCTTAAAGTAATGCTTTACGCGTTCCGAGTGACTTGAAATCGTCAATAATTGACTCCGAACTAATGCTTGCACTAATCTCCCTTTCAATATATACTGTCATGCTATCTCCAAGAAACCCATCATCCATCTTGTTTCTCAACTTAGTCTTAATAATTTTCATTGCTGAAAAAGACCTCTCAGTTGTGGCCGTAGAAACGGGAAGAGTCATGATAAGACGAAGTAGTCTATCAATCAAGAAGTAAGTTTCAGCCTGTCCAGATGCAACCAAACATGAACATAGTTCTTGAGTAGTTGATAAATTATTCAAGTTTGATGCTTGACGAGCAACAAATAGAAAATGTTGGAGTTGAAATTGCAAATTATTCTTCTCTTGATCACTAAAATCCATAGGATAATATTTTTCAACTAAAGAACAAATAGTATCAATGCTAAAAGCTTTATATCCATCCTTAGGAGATAAAGAACAAGAAAGAGTTAACAAATCCATTGCCTGCTCACTGAATTTGCTATTCAACTCTTGTAATTGTTTGTCAATGGTAGTGAAAAAGATTTCAACTTTAAAGTAATGTTGAATTGTGACTTGATTCTCTTCAAGACGGGAGCGTCCAAATCTTGTTGTTGAATGAACATCATTAAGATCAGGAATCTCAATACCATGCTTTTCACAAAAAGATACCACTTTAGTAAACAATATATCCCAACCATTTTCTCTCAAACCTTGAATAAGATGTTTTGTTGAACGAACCAAGTTCATAGCATTAACTACATCTTTTTGAATTTGATGTGAAGTATACTTGCAATTTTGTGGAGCATTTTCCAACACAACTTTTGCAACTTCATCATTGTAGGATGCTAAAAGTTTCAATAACTCAAGAAAGTTACCTTGATTTCTTGATTTGCTACTTTCGTCGTGACCCCTAAAAGCACAAGCTTGTAGTGTTAACCAACGAATAGTGTCAATTGAAGTCTTGAGTCGTAACCGATTATTCATTCTTTTACTTGAACTTTGCACTTGAATAACATTTCTAATCTGACCATCTTGATTCAACAAGTCTTGACAAGTTTTCATTGCATTGTTGTGTGGTGAGCAAGGATCCTTCCCTATGTGTTTAAGAAAGGAACAATGTTTTCCATTCCTAACTTTCTTCCAATTTCTAAAACCCATAGAAATAAAGACAAGTGATCTGGGACGTCCACTTAGTTTTTTGCTAAAAAGGTAACATGGTAAGCAATATGCAACATCTTCAGATGGTGAATATTCTAACCATGATGGAAATATGCTAAACCAAGTATGTTGAAACCTTCTTGGATGATCCTCGTTATCGGACAAAGGATAGTTTTCTAAATGAATTTGATATGGACCCCATTTTAGATAAGCTCTTCGTGTTGCATCCACTTGATTTGGTGGATATTGCCAAATCGGAGGACGCTTTCCAGGATCGCGTTCCAAAGAATTTTCAAAACCATGATGCTCTTCAATTGTTGGATTCTCAAGAACTGTTTCAGATTCGGATGTCGGGATTATAATTTCTTCATCTCTCTCTTCTCTTTCAATTTCACATGCTTTCCTTTTGAAAAAAGAATCAATTTTCCTATTATTCATCTTTACTCTTCCTATAATATCATATCAGATCCAAAAATCAATTTAGAGAACATAAAAATTAAAAGAGAAAAAAATTAATAAACTTAATTAATCAACTTTAATCCGTTTTCAAATACCGGTAACTTCACTATTATAAATTAGCAACAACAATGATTAGATAAACCTTATTACAGTGTATAACTATATTTGTAGATTACAGTGTTATGAATTGGCTTAATAAACCTCATATAGATTATTTTAACACATCAAGAAAAAAGAACCCTAAAAATCTCAAAAACACAAATCAAGCAATCACTTTAATTTGTTACTTTTTATAAAAGAAGAATGAATAAAGTTTTTTACCTGTTAGATGCCGATCACTTTAATCTGTCCCGATTCCGGTGCCGGTAGCAAACCCATATAAGAAAGAAAGGAAAGGTATGAGCTTTTTACCTTATCTGTATTTTAACCTAACTTTGAATGAAAAAGAAAAAATAAAAATTAATTTTAATTTAAAATAAGGATGTTTTAGTAATTTAATATATATGAATTAAAAATAATAATAAGTTGAGGGGTGGCCGTGGCCTTCCCACGTCCCCCCTTAGTTCCGCCACTGAGCGGCAGCCATGCCAGCCCACGTACCGGTAAAAGCCAATTTTACTCTTGGGTTCATGTTTTCACCCTTCTCGGAGTTCAAAACACCTTATCCTTTGGCGCAAACCTTACTCTAATCACTCTTCTTTTCATCCCCCACCTTTAGTTCTTTGAAGTACGAAGCTCTGAATTCCTCATTGTACTATAAGGATACGTAGGCATGAGGGCCCCAATCCTCACCGAGCATTTTATCTACTTCTTTTCCTTTTCCTCATTCTTTTATAAGTAATCTTTAGATATAACACCCATCCGAGCGAGAACAATCAAAATGGTTCTCATGGAGTACCATGGATGTTTGGGGTGCTAATACCTCCCCCTTGCATAACCGAGTTCCTTACCCAACATATCTCTTCCCCCCGGGTTTTATCGATGTTTTCTCTTTTCTTCGGGAATAAATAAAGCTCGATGGCAAGTCTGTTGTATGTTCGAGCGTCCGATGCGTTCAGGTATATTTCTTCTAGCTTCACATGTGTATTTCGGTTTAGTGAAGGCTCTATGAATTCTGCCTCAAAAATCTATAGGAAGTGACCTAAGTTCCACAATCACATAGGTGAGTCTATCAAGAGTACTTATGTAGCCTAGGTACTCCCTCATACAAAGTACATATTTTATTAAGAGTTTATATCATCTCATCTTCTTATCATTTTATGATTCACGCTTCTCTTATTTACTCTAGCATGATCACCTCATATTACTCACAACTTGTTATTACCCGTTGAACCTATTTCTTAAGATATTCAGTCATTTGGGCCGGGTTACCATCATGAGCAACTCATTTTCCCATAGGCATTAGTCTCATCTTATTGAATGTATTATTGACTTTCTCTCTAACTAATCCTTTCGTCAAAGAATCTGCTAAAATTTCATTAGTGTGTAAATGATCAACTCTTACAGCTCCTTTAGAGATACAATATCTAATAGTGCCATGCTTTATTCTAATTTGATTTCTTTTAACATTATAATAACAATTCTCAATGGTTGCAATAACTGCAGTACTATCCCAGTGGATCAACATCGTTGGCGTAGGTTTTTCCTACAAAGGGATCTCAGCTAGCAAGCATTTTAACCAAGTTGTTTCTTCACTAGCAGTCGCTAATTCTATCATCTTAGACTTCATCATGTATTGAGCCAAGATATTCAGTTTCTTTGATTTCCAAGATACAACTCCTCAAGCTATACTAAATATATAGCCACTAATTGCTTTGGAATCATCTAATAAGGTATTCAAATTGGCATCACTATATCCTTCAAGTACAACAGGAAATATATGATAATTTAAACCGAGATTCATGATCTTTTTAATGTACCGCATGACTTTCTCAATAGTTTGCCAATTTTCATTACCCGGTCTACTAGTAAACCAGCACAACAATCCTATGACATACACAATATCGGGTCTAGTACAATCAGTGGCATACCTAAAACTATCAATGATGCTCACATATTCTATTTGCCTGACATTTTCACGAGAGTTCTTAAACAGTTTCACGCTTGGATCATATGGTGTTCTCGTAGATTTACAATCAAAGTAATTATATTTCTTTAAGATCTTTTCCACATAGTGTGATTGATCCAAATAAATTCCTTGCTCAAATCTCGTGATCTTGATACCAAGAATCACGCTCGCTTCTCCGAGGTATTTCATATTAAAGTTGTTGCACAAAAATAATTTCAAATCATTAACAGTCTAAATGTTTGATTCAAATATGAGTAGATCGCCTACGTATACACATATAATATTGCAAATGTGATTCTCATATTCGTAATAAACGAATTTTGTCACTTTTATTCACTTTGTACCCATTCGATGTCATTAAGTTATCAAACTTTGAAGTCATTGCTTTTGAGCTTGTTTTAGACCATATAAAGACTTATCTAACTTACATACTTTGTTTTCTTGTCCATGAATTACAAACCCTTCCGGTTTGCCCATATAGATTTCTTCTTCTACTTATTGTTTAAAAAAGTTGTTTTAACATCTATTTGGTGTACTATTAAGTTAAAAATAACATCCATTGAAATAAGTATCCTAATGGATGTAATTCAAGTGACTAGAGAAAAAGTATCGAAGAAATCTATATTTTCTCTTTTCCTAAAACCTTTGGCTACTAGGCAAGCCTTGTACATATCAACTGTTCCATCAGGTTTTAGTTTCTTTTTCAAAACTCATTACAACCAATTGATTTGCAACCAGGAGGCAAGTCTACTAAATGTCAAGTCCTATTAGGTTCTAGAGAATATATCTCATCATTAATAGCATCTTGCAACAAATATGCATCCAGAGATGACAAGGCTTTAAGATTTGTTGGATCTTCTTCTACTATATAGGCCGTATAATCGCGCCCATAGTATTTAACAACTTTTACTCGTTTACTTCTTCAAAGTTCTATTTCTACTTCATTGTTGCTTTATGTACTTCTTATCACATGAATGTGATTTGATTTAGTGCCCCCATTTTTTTTCGATTTGAAAGGAAAATTGTCTTTATAGAATTCAACATCATTTGATTCTATGATCACTTCAGTATTAAGGTCATAAAACCTATATGCCTTACTGTTTGCTACATACCCAATGAATACACTTTCCTAGGCACTACTAGAGAGTTTGACTCACTGGAATTTTGACATAAGCCAGGCAGCCGCAAGTTCATAAATAAGACAAGGTTGGTTGTCTTTTCTTTAATATCTCTTAAGGAGAGATCTTACTTTTTCACTTGGGAACTCTATTCAAAACATAGCAAACATTCAACAAAATTTCCCCCACCAGTGAGGAACAACATCACACTTCATCATAATTGCATTAACAAGTTGATTAAGAGTTTTATTCTTTCTTTCTACTTTACCGTTCATTTTAGGAGAATATGGTGTAGTCGTTTCATGTAAAAGTTTATGTTGTTTATGAAATTCATTAAATAAACTGGAATCATATTCAGTTCCCTTATCACTTGGAAGTCTATTAATCTTCTTACTAAATTAATTTTATTCACAAAAGTCTTAAACATAACTACTTCACAAAAATATCATTCTTAGTGATTGTGTACAAATCTACCCCAATAGAATGACTAAATCCTGCCCTTTTCAGAAGAAAACCAGAAATAAGATTTTTTATAATGTCTTAAGTATGCATGCCATCCTTCAAGGTTAAAGTCTTCATGTATGTGGGCTCTGCTCTATTTCTCCAATAGCGACAACTTTAGTGGTGTGGGCAGCTCCCAACGACACTTTCTTATTTTCAGTATTCACGTAGGTTTTGAATATATCATGATCATAACAGACATAACGAGAGGCGTCAATGTCTATCCACCAACCATCAGATCCACCAACCATGTTAATTTTAGTTATCATAGAAACAAATTCCTAATCAGTCAAGTTAACCTATGCATTAGAGCCAACTGCAGGTTTATGCCTGCTCTTACATCTCTTAGCCATATGGCATGGCTTTCTATAATTAAAACAAATGAATGGTGAAACGTCATTTATTTAAGGTGGTGGTTGCTGCCTAGCAATCGGAGCGGATGAGAGCCCTGGGGAATTCCTATTCTTAATTCAGTTCACAGCATCGCGGTTCTTATGCTTTAATCATTTTCCAGGTAACTTCAGAACTACACCAAATATCATTTTTTTAAACAACCAAGACTTTTCTTTTTGATCTTTCCTCTGAGATTCTTCTTCAACTCGAAAAGGAATTATCAAACTCTCAATTAAAAATTCTTTTGTCTTGTGGTAAAGCAATTTTTTTTAAAAACTTCCAAACTATGGGGCAATTTGTCAATAATAACAACAATTTGAATTTGTTCATCTAAACACATACCTTTTGTGATGATCTTATAAGTAATCTTTTGAAATTTGTAATATTGAGCCTCCCCAAACCTTTCATTTATACCATCTGATACTTTAGGTAGCGGCTTACGACATACTTCTTTGTTCAAGCTTCTTCAGTATCATATTTCTTTTGTAGAACTTCCCATACTTGTTTAGCAGTCTCGCAGTTACTGCAATAATCATACAGATCTTCATAGAGACTGTTCAGAATGTGGTTTTTGCAAAAATAATCATTATCTTTCCAGATGGATATTTCTTTTCTGAGCTATAAATCTTTTTGCTTTAACTTTTACAGTAGAGTCTAATTCATAGGAGTTAACAATTTCGTATGAATTCACTGTTTTGTTACCATTAGTTTTGTTCGGTTGATCTAGAAGGAACGCCATGAATTTCCTCAGTCAAAACATGGGCAACCTTCTTTAAGGTTAAGAAAATTGTCATTTTAGCTTTCCAATGTTTGAAGTAAGAACCCTCAAACTTAAATTGTTTATCAGAGATAGTGGTCGTAAAGTTACCTATAACTTCTTCGGTAGCGATGGCAGTTTTTCGAACGTCTTAAAATTGTTGTTTTTGGATTTTAAAAATAGCCGCAGAAGAATTTACTAGGATGAGTCACAAAACAATTCGCTCTCTTTAACATGTTTCATGGCACTGCCTAAAGTTATGCAAAGTAGTCACTCAACCATACCGTCTCCAGGATAAATTAACATAGTTCTATACTATATGATTACTACTTGAACGGTAGATAATCGGTCTAGATATACACCCTAAGATAATATAAGACCATTCGAATATGGTATAAATATCACTCGTAGTATCTAGTATAATGACCCGTCATAATAAATTCTCAAACTAAGAGAAATTCCAATGATTCTCCAAAGAGAATTCAAAAATGGTCATCTGACCACTCAAAGAAGAAACAAAGAGAAATTCGAATAATTCTCTAAAGAGAATCCAAAAATTATATTTGATTCTCAACTCAAACAAAGAGAAATTAACATAACATCTAAAGAGAATTCAAGAAAGTACTCAGAAAATTCAACGAGTGAAAAGAAAGAAGGAGAATTTGGAGTTTCGACAATTCAAAAAACACAGAGTTTTTTTAAAATAAATTTTCATAAAAATCACTTATAAATATATCTTTTTTCAAAATTATATAATTTGTACTATGTTTTAGTTTTTACTATTGTATATTAATATTACTTAATGTCAACTTAATCTTTTAATTTATAAAACATGAGTTTAAAAACTTTTAATATTTTAATTTTATTTCATAAAAAACATTTTTTAAAATAAAAAAACTTTTTTTTAAATAAAAAATTATATTTAACCAAAAACAATATGTACAAAGTGACCCATAAGAGCCAGCCCATCACGAAGAAACATCTATGATCCTACACAAAATCATCTACCTCGTAAGCACACAACTTTGGTTTGTCTATAATATATTAGCAAAGATATCTATTAATTTTTGTCCTATATTTGAATTGGCAACACTAAAAAAAACTATTTTTGTTAAAGATAAAAAACACGCCTTTAATCCAATACATCGAATTACAGTAATACAGGATTATATAAAATATCTCTATAAAATAACTCAACAAAATAAGAGTAATACAAAATCATGCGAATTTCTATATGATATGGTTTTCAAATTTTATCTATAATTTGAGTAACAGTAAAGAAGTATTTCCCCATTAAATGAAATTATATAATTTGAAACCATTACTCTTAATATGAAAAGCTTGGCGCATTTATAAAAACCAACAATGTTACAAACATATTTATCTAAGATATGTTATTCATAAATAATTCGTGATATTGGGGTAGATGCTTTCAAGAATGCTAATGTGGTAGATACTTTGCAAAAAGATATGAAAGAATCGTTGTATCCGGGATGCAAAAGTTTTACAAGATTGTCAGTTGTGTTAAGACTATTTAATCTTAAGGCAAAATGTGGGTGGAGGGATAAAAGTTTCACTGAATTGCTTCAATTGTTGCAAGAAATGCTTCCAGAAGGTAACACGTTGTCGAAGCGTAGTTATGAGGCCAAGAAGATATTATGTCCAATGGGTTTGGATATGCCAAAATACATGCATGTCGCAATGATTTCATATTATATAGAAAAGAATATGAAAACTTGAAGGAGTGTCCGAGATGTGGCGAGTCATGCTACAAGAAGAAATCCAATAGTGTTGAAGACGATGATAATTTAAATAAAAAGGGTGTTCCTTCCAAGGTAATGTGTACGTACCGATAATTCAAGGTTCAAGAGAATGTTTGCTAATGCAAATGATGCAAAGAATACGAGATGACATGCAGATGAAAGAATGTGTGATGGAAAAATTCACCATGTAACTTATTTATTGCAATGAAAGAAAATTGATTCCTTGTTTCCAGATTTTTCACTAGAATCGAGGAACCTTAGGCTTGGACTTGCCACCGACAGAATGAACCCTTTTGGAATTGCCACTGACAGAATGAACCCTGTTCTTCTCATGATTTACAACTTATCTCCATGGTTGTGTATGAAGTGCAAATATATGATGTTTATATATGATGATTTAGGGTCCAAAACAACAAGGGAATGACATAAATGTTTATTTAACTCCATTTATTGAAGATTTAACATTTTTGTGGGAGGAATGCATTGATGTTGATAATGCATATAAGGGTGATAACTTTAAGTTGCGTCCCATCTTGTTTTGCATAATCAATGACTTTCCTGCATACTGTAATTTGTCGGGTTACAAGGTTGAGGGACATAAAACGTGTCCTATATCTGAATTTGACACATGCCACCACCAATTACAACATGGAAAAAATAACGTTTATCTTGGGCATCGAAATTTTTTAAAACCTAAATAAAAATGTTTTGCACAATCAATGACTTTCCTGCATATGGAATAAATGATGTTTTTGAGCTTGGTTTAGTGGAGAAATAGAATGTCGTAAATGGAAGAAGATGTTTAGAGGTAGAAGATGAAATTCTCCTAAGTTGTAAGTTCCATCTAAGTGTTAAGTTTCACGTGGATCACTAATGGTAGTGTCTTGAGTGTTGATACTCACTAAATTGACGATAAAGATTTGTTTAAGAACGGTGATTTTGTACTCAAAAGTGGTTTAAAAATAAATAAAAACAAAACTGTAGGTTCAAACTATCACAACGGTTACTTTAAACAACCATTGTTGTATGTCTTTTAATAAAAAAAATAAAAACAAAAACGTAGGTGCTAGATTCGAACTCATGACCAAGCGCCACTTTTCACCACAGTTAGAAGTTCCAACTGTGGTAAAAATTGGCTTAAAAATAAATAAATAAAACAAAATTGTAGGTGCTAGAATTCAAACCCATGACTAGGCGCCACTTTTCACCACGGTTGGTACCTATGACCTTTGTGAAATGTATTTTGTTAAATGTTTTAAGGTTGGTTCCTTAATGTAATATAGCCTCTTGGATTTTTTGTTGAAAATGTTTAATGTTAGTTAGAAAGTCATGGATGTAACTTAGAAATGTTAGTTGATGTTGTTATGTTAAGTAAAATATTTAATATTATTGTTGTTGGGATATAACGTTTAACGATTCTATTGGTTTTATTTACTTGTTGTTGTTGTTGTTTTTGTTATTGTTCAAATTTAATGTTTAACAATTAGAATTGTTTTATTGTTGTTTTTTTTTGTTGTTGTTAATGTTCTTGTTGTTGCGATTTAATGTTTAATAATTATATGATTTTGTTTTTTTGTTGTTGATGAAGATGATGGAGATTCATAATTTGTTAACAAATTTGATGCTTTATAGATTGAAACAAAACTACAGGTTAAAATAAAAATCATGTAAAATCAAGAAAATTTATATTTTAATAAACAATGGATTTCCCCTTGGATGGAACACCAAAATGAGGTAAAAACTCTTCTACTAACACCTATCACATCAGGTTTATTACCAACCAAGAGGAAAAGTGGAATATTTCATGTTTGTACCTTAAGATTGACATTAATTTTGTAAAACAAATAATGTAATCACCTCTGTTGTTTTAATATGTTGGGTTGAAAAAGTTCAACATCTGGACCAACATGTCATGTAAGATGTCACGACATCGAGACTGTGACATCTCACATGCGTATAAAACTGAATCAGTTAATTCTGGGTTGGTTTGTGATTAATTAGGAGATCTGGTGAATATCCTAACTCCTATGTGGAGATCTTGAAGATTCAATCAGAAGATTTGGTAAATATATTTGGTGAATATACAGTTCCCAAATATGGAGATCTTTTAGGAAATAAAAGATTGAAGACCTTGATTGTAGCAGAAGAATTCTGCCAGCTCTGTAACAGCAAAGGAGAAGCTTGCTGCGATTTCTGAAGGCCCAAATCCAGTTGGGTGGTTAGGTTATAAATAGAAGATTGTAACCTAGGTTTTGTAAGCTTCAAACAATGTAGAAATTAGGGGTATGTGTGAGGTAAACCTCCCAACCTGTGGGAAGGTTACCAAGTGTTTCTCAGTGCTTGAAAGCATGAGATTATTTTGTAACTCAAAGCCTGTAGGTGAGAGTTGTATTGATCTTGAACGAAGCTGTGAAGCAAGTTCAAGTTGTTTAACATTACATGGTAATTGTAGTGATAAGAATGGAAACTGGAGGTTTCTATCTAGGAGTGCCTAGGTATAGATTGCATTGGGTAGGGATTAAGTGAAGAGTTGTAAACGGGGGAGTTTAACTCTGAATTAATACTGCTAATAGTGGATCTTCTTCCTGGCTTGGTATGCCCCCAGAGTAGGTAATGTTGTACCGAACTGGGTTAACAATTACTGGTGTTTTTACCTTCTGCACACTATATTTTGTCTGTTATAACTCAGTCTGTTTCTAGTCTGTTTATGAAGAGAATAACAGACTTGATACATAACCTGCAGTCTGATTGCAAAATAGAATGTTATGACATTCATTATTGACTGCTGTTACTGATAGACTGTTTGGTCTGTTACAGTTCATCCTTCTGTAATGTTGGAACAGGTGATGTTCAAATCAATATTGAGACATCATGCTAATAACTGGGCAGGATCAATAAACATAAGTGCCATGTTTGATCTCTACTGTGTCTCTGTACTAGATGGACAAAACTGGATGTTCTTCTGTCCATGATGCTAGAGTAGCAGATGTTGTGACATCTGGGACTGTGTACATATGAGTACTGGTTTTTTTTACTATCTAGTTGTATTAGTAACAATGTTGGATCAGATGTCATGACTTTGTGTAGAACATCTGAACTATGACTATGCCAGAATTTCATTTCACTTCGGGTAACTAATACAATCAAGGTATAAAGTAGCGGGATTTCCTGTTTTCACCTAGTTCAGAGGCTTGAGGAAAAAGATAACTGAATTTTCACAACACCCTTCACTATGTAGCCTGCAAAATCGAGATAAACGCCCCTTTTCAACTGAGGTAAAAAGAATACACTTATGAGTGATGTTAGACAAATTATACTAGTGAATGGATAAACGCCCCGTTTATACAGAGAAACGACCCGTATAATTTGTCTAACATCACGCATAAGTGTATTCCTTTATCGAGGCACCTCATCCATTCTATCTAGTTGTTGTGGCATCTCTGACAATTGTTTGGTCTTTTCATTTACCATATGAGTTAACCATTTGTTTTGAGAAATAATGGCATCATTAGTGTTAAGCTCTATGATACAATTTTTTTTAGAAGGGTTTCTATTATGTTGTTCTTGATGATCATTGAGCTCAATTTTCTCAACGATCGTTGTTGCATCTTCCATTCTTTTAGACATAAGACAACTCCCAATAGTAGCATCTAGTAGCAAATTTGGTTATTGTTGAAGTATTTTTTTTAAAAAATGTATATTTTTTTGAATTTGTGAAAACAGTGGTTTAGAAATCATCTCAGCATTGACTTGTAATGTTACCATGCTTCACAAAGAGTTTCTGCTGCGCCATTGGAAAACACATTAATTTTTGTCTTAGCTTCCTTAATTTTATTGTGAGGAAAGAATTTGTTTAAGAATTTTTCCTCTAACAAGTTTCAATTTGTCACCATCGATGTGGGTTGGTGTAGATACCATTCGTTGACTTTGCCAATCAGATACTATGGAAACAATTGTAGGAATACCACTTCTTCCTCATTTTCTAAAGTTCATAGCGTACTAGTAAATTCACAGAATATTGGGACATGTGAATGCGTGTCTTCACGATCTAAACTTGCAAAAGGGGTATCAAACATAATTTATAATATTGTCATTTTCATAACAATTTATTTAACATTCATTTGCGTTCAAGTTATGTGGGTTACACACCTTGGACTATGTTTACACGCCGTTCCACGATTTTTGTTTCCATTGTTGTTGTTATTGTCAAATTTAGTCAATGTTCCTTGTTTAGATACAAGAGATTCTTCTAGATCTATCCTTTCAGATCATTGTTTCGTTTTCTTGTTTTTACTGAGGTTTCTGCGTGTGGTTTGTTTGATTCGGGATCAAATAAACTTTTCTGCAAGCACCTTATCTCGCATAAACTAGTAACAATAGAGCTAACTCTAGATGTTAATTAGTTAGTGACTTTAAACAAAATATACAAGTATTAATAGATATACACATATATGAACAATCCTAAGAATAATAAAAACTATCCAATGTCTTTAAAACTACTACAAGGCCCCACCAATCGCCATTTTATTTGCTAAGCAGCGAAAGTAAATTTTATAATTATCGTATCTAAATAGACAGGTGGTTTCAAAGAAGTGTTTTTATGTTTATTGTGATGCGTGAGAATAAATGAGAGAGATTAAAATGGAGATTTATGTGTTAACAGTAAGAAAGTTAGCTATGGGTAGATTTTGTCATTTTGTATTTATTATGAATATCCATAGGTCATTAATATGCTCCACTACTAAGATAATAATATTACCACATGTTTGTATCATTCATATCTTCTTTCGGTCTCCGTGATGTGAAATTAATGTAGTACCAAATAGTCAATATACCAGTCTATTACCTAATGCAGATCATGAAATTTCAAAAGTTATAAAGTAGCTAAACTCCATGTCGGTCCTACTACAATATGGGTGGGTATTGAACCTAACCTTATGTCTAGCCATTAGCATGTAATAAATGATTATCTTGAATGTTGTAATGACAAGCACCTTTTGATGTCATGTCACACCATGAGTTGAAGTGTCAACAATATAATAAGGGGTTATGTTTGAATATATAATAATAATAATAATAATAATAATAATAATAATAATAACCTATAAATATCTATAAAGGGGATACAGAAAATTAGGATGACCTATTTTCATTCCTATTTTACCCTTTAAACTTCACTTTATTTAATTATAAAAATAAATTGATTAGAAAATAGTGCAGTTTTTTACCAATGAATTTGCCTAAATAAATTACTACGTGAAATACCGTATCTCTTTATACCAACCATTCACCTTATATTTATTTAGGATGGTTATTGATCAAGGAAAATAATAGTAGCCAAAACTGCTCTAACAATTATCAATCCAAATAATCAACATCTCTTTTCTATACCATAGGTACACACAGAAGAATAAAAACTCAGAGAAAAATACAAAGGGGGAAAGAAGAAGACAAGGTAAAAATTATGAATAAAGGAAACAATAGAAATTGTTATTGGTCTTCAGTAACCATCAATGTTTTTATAAATATTTCAATGGAGTTTATAATTGATTATGTTTATTTATTTCAAAGAAAAAAAAAGCAAATGTAACATTTATGAAAAAATCTAGATGGGTATCTGGTTTCTCATTATCCCATGTTTTATATTAAAATACTATTTCTATATTCTGGATGTGTTGTTCACATGAATCCGTAAAGAAATCAATTTTTTATTATAATGATTTCTTTCTGTTATATTTTTCCTTTTGTGTGATTATTTACATTTAATTTGAGACCTTTTTATACAATTATTGAAAATAGTGAAGGGCCACTAAGAGTGACACAAGGAGACCATTTCACCTGCAAAGAGAAAGCCATACACAGTAGCAACGACCATTGGTTACACACATCGAATAACTCCCTTTTATATCTGTAAACCTACATGAGGTATCTAATTGTATTTTTATGATTGTGTTTCTTTTATATATATATATATATATATATATATATATATATATATATATATATATATATATATATATATATATATATATATTCAACTTTTGGTAAAAACAAATTGTTTAAAGTAATTCTGATTTATTTATTACATGTATGAAATTGGTTGAGATGGAGTTCTTTTGAGTTCTGATTTTTAATTTAAGGTTATATGATTATTAGCATTTTTCTTATAATACAATTACATCGCACAAAACTAAGTTACATAACTATCTTAATTACAAATCTACTTGGTTTGGTATCTTTTATTGCTATGCTACTCTTTGGTCCATACCTCATGGTATTGTTTTAATCAAAATTCTTATTCTGTTATTCCATCATGTCATTCATGTTGTTTACACACTTTAGTATTTACATTCTTTTTTCTTTGTATTTCTTTGTTCTTCTTCGCAGTTGCCACATATGTTTTTTTTGTGTATAAACTGCTCAAGACAAATTAGAGACGAGAAACAACCCAAAACTTATAGTCAGCCAAACCAATCAATGATCAGGTTCTTTTCTTCTAGATATGCTAATAGACAAACATATTTAACTACTAAAAAATGTTTATTCTCCTCCTCTTGCCTTCATAAACCATTGATATACTTGGAATTTTTTTAAAAAATTACATTACATGAAATGTCTATTAACTAACCCAAGCTGTCAATCTATAGGATTTCCACCAAAAGGAAAATAAACATTATTTAGTTTAGACTATATTTTTAACATATATTTTACAAATATCATTTTTGGAGTAATTTTTTTTTAAATATTTTTTTTAAAGCAAATATATATTTACTAATATTTTCAACATAATTAGTGAATTTATATTGCTTATAAGTTACATATGTGTTTGGCAGTTACATTAACAAAATGGAAAATAATAAGTCAACAACAAAGATCAAGAAGGGCTGAAAATGAAAGGAAGAAGAGACAAAATATGAGCAACGAGCAGAGAGAAAACCATTTTTCGAGACGACGTGAAAATTATAGGCGGCGGAAAGAGTAAGATAAACAAGCTCAAACATCTCGCACTATAAATAGACAGTCGGGAATTCCATTTCATAATTTTACAAATATGACTTTTCCAAGATCACACTTTCAAGGAACTCATGACAATGAAGCCGACCCAAGTAGAATTACACATGTTAATGATGTTGCACTTGGTTGGTGATGATCAATATATATATATATATATATATATATATATATATATATATATATATATATATATATATTATATTACATTGTATAATTTTCTTCGCTTTCGTCATATCTCATTTTATGTATTTAAACCCGCATGTCGTAATTGTACATCACCTAATCAACGAAACAACATGAGTCAATCCGATACAGGTATAAGAGATATTATTCTAAGTATGCAAGTAGTAATTTTTACACATGTATATATATTAATTATTATTTTTGTATTAGATGATAAGGATGTTGATGAAGCTTTGGAGGATGCAGTAATATCATATGTTAACATGGATGCTAGAGAAAATGGTGCATTATCATGTCGTCCTCAAGGTATATTCATAAACATTTTGTGTCAAATAAATGTAGATTTTACTCAAGTGACATAAAATTTAAAATCATGCAATACTAAAATATTCTAATTGAGGCATTTTGCGTACATTTTTTATTTATACTAGCGTCCAAACGGACACACCCGCTTTTTTATTGTTTTAACGCGTAAAAATTAACATAAAATTATTGATTTACTTTTTCTTATGTTGATTGAAAACTGGAATAATAATGCATCCGAAGTGAACGTCTATCAACCTTTTGTGATTATTTGTTAAAAAATAAAAGATATTGAAAACAATAAAAGCACAATAATGAATAACATACATTCCACCGGATGAAATAAAGATTAAAGAAAACAATAAAATAGAGATTAAAGAATTAAGAATTATATAAAATAATAAAATAGAGATTAAAGAATAAAGAGAATTATAGAGAAAAAAATAGAGATTAAAGACTAAAGAGAATATAAAAAATAGAGATTAAAGACTATAGAGAATAGTGGAGGGCTTGGGTTGAATGAAATCCATCCTCTTCCTTTCTATTTCCTTTCCATTTTTCATTTTCCATTCATTTGTTCTGGCAGTGACACTTTTGATAATCTCCATTGTTAACCTCCCCTTTATTGTTTGCTATGAAAATAAATATAAAAAGAAAGGTAAAAAACCTAGGTTATATATTCAAGTGTGCAACCGTTTTTTTTTATAATTATTTTTTAATTTTTAAAATTGAAAAGGTTAGATTTGAAATAAAAATAAGCTACACCAAAACAATGTTTTGACTTTATATATTGTTATTTATTATTAATAAATTATAGAGTTACTTTTGGTGAATTATAGAGCATAAATTGAACAATTATCTTAAAATGTTATAAGTAGCATTTTTTAATTTGAAAAAAAAAGAAAAATTGATAGCTTTAAAAATTGAATGAGGTGAGACATAAAACTATTAAAGAAGTTACTAATGAATGCAGCAGATGTATACAAACTCACAAAGTGAAACAATGGTTCTTTAGTCATGTGAAATGTAATATGATACAAATTCAACAAAATAGAACTTTTGACATGTACATTGTTTTTTTTGGCAATCTTAGTCATGAATATTCCATCAAATGTGATTATCTAACACCAAATCCATATAAAAAGGGAAAGAATTATATATAGAAAATAGAACTTATCAAATACAATTAGAAGTTAGAACTATAGTGTGAGAATTGAAAATAACAAAAAAGTAAAGAGAAAATTGAGGATTGTGGCAGGATATAAAGATACCCCATTGAAACATAGTTTTCACTGGTTGCTATGCACGGTAGTCTTCACCAGAACGTCTTCATATATCATATAAAAAATCAATCAATCGTTTCTATGCACAGTAGTTTTCACTGGTTGCTTACGATTTTCCTGTTCAATAATAAAGTAAAAAGAATGTTAAAAATAACATTTTTTAAAATAAAAACATGTAAAAAAAATTTATTAATGAAAAGTAACTATGTGCAGAAGAGCATAACATATTTTCCATTTCTAAAAGTTAACTTCATCCAAAATGATGCTTCATCGATCCATACAATCTCTTTACACTACAAATAAAAACACATATAAATAAGAAATACAACTAAAACTGATCTAGAACATGTGATAATATGTTTCGGTCGAGATAACATGTGTTTGAAATTAAATAGTTTATTAATTATTCATTTGGTTGCCACTTCTCCACGGATGTATCTTTCAGTAGCATATTTAGATATTAAGAACAAATATTACGGTGCTGACAATTGTCTCATACGTTTTGCAAAGCCAAGCAGTGCCATTTTACATATTAGTTAATTGTTTTTGAGAATTTAAAATAAAAAAAAAAGACAAATCACTAAAATGGTTATATCTATACTTTTAAATAAACTTCTTAAATCAATAACTGCTCAACTTTTCTATACACAATTCAATTCTTTTTAGTAACTTACATGTTTTAAAATAAATAAATATTAAAATTAATGGATAAATAAAAAACAAATAAAAATGGGCAGTTATGAAAGGAAGGGTAATATTGGAATAAAAAAGTTTCAGTCCAAAATTCCTTATCCTCTTTATAGATAGTAAGTAATAAATTGTATTTTAGATTTTAGATAATATTTAGTAATCAATATCAAACTCCCGCCTGTAGAATCATGACATGCTTTTCGAGCAAAACACAATATTGCTCGAAATTTCAAAAATAACATAACGATGGCAAAATCCCACTTGCCTCATCCAATTACCTGTAGACACTACAATGCAAGATCGTTTCATCATGAATCACGTGACACGTGTTGTACTGGTGGAAAGGTATCATTTTCACGAGTTAATGCTCCTATAGAATTGCAACAATTATTTTTGGATGATTCAGCTGAAGGAAAATATTTTAGGCAACATATTCGAAGTTATAGCCATGTACTCTCATTCACATCAATTGGTGTTCACGTTGATAGCATCTGGTCGTGGTATATATGTATTTCGTGCTCAATGTGCTTTTTACCATAACATAGGAGGTTTCTATCCAAATGAGGGTGCCAGACCGTGTTTCTTAAAACTATACATCTACGACACCGATAATGAGCTACATAATAGAATGCAGGAAAATCCACCATCAATACAACCTTCCAACTGCATAATAAGTTGCGACAATTGTTGTTGGATGTGATGCATATTCTATGGAATATGAAAGGGATATTAATGTCATTCGTCATGATGGAAATCTCAAAAAAGTTCAAGAGACAAAGAGATATTATGATCCTTTGCAATATCCTTTATTATTTCCATTTGGGACGCATGGTTGGGACGTCAACACAACAAATTGTAATGGACGAAGAGTGTCATGTCAATCATATTACAGTTACATGCTTCAGGTAAATTTAGATTAATTTTAGTAGATAATATACTTGGCTAAACATTGTTTAAAAAACTTTACATTTAGCACCGACATTTTTTTCAATCAATTGTAGATTCGTCCAAATGATCAATCAAAATTGTTAAATGCGGGTCGACTATTGCAACAATATGTTGTAGACAATTATGTCAAAATTGAATCAGGGAGGTTAAGGTGGATTAAAGAGCACCAAAGTGATATACGTCCTGAATTGTACCAAGGTTTACAGGATGCTTTGCATGTTGGTGAAACTAATGCAAGTACAAATTCATATAGCATAAATATACAGTTTTTGATTAATTATTAGTTGTACTTCTAATGCTAATCATTCATGTATTCTAATACTAATGCATTTCATGAATCGTCGTAGAAAACATTGGAAAAAGAATAATTTTGCCATCATCATTTATTGGCGGTCGTCGAGACATGACACAACGTTATGAAGCTGGCATGGCTATTGTTCTTAATGGTGGTAAACCAAATATTTTTCTAACAATGACACGCAATCCTTCTTGGAGTGAGATGACATCATAACTTTTGTCTTTTCAAACACCACAAGATCGTCCAGATTTGCTAACAAGAATATTTCGTTCGAAATTCAAGCAATTGAAGGATGATGTTATTAATAAAGGAGTCTTGGGAAAAGTTAAAAGCTACATGTATGTCACTAAATTTCAAAAGCGAGGACTGTCGCATTTGCATATGTTATTGGTCTTAGAAAGTGACGATAAGTTGTGTGACCCAAAGGATTATAATAGTATGGTAAGAGCAGAAATACCTAAATTAGAATGTGAACCACAATTGCATAAAGTTGTTGTGAAACATATGATCCACGGACCTTGCGACATAATCTACTGAAAGTATCCATGTATGAAAGACGGACATTGTAAGAAAAGGTATCCCAAATAATTCTTGGATGAAACACGTCAAGGTACTGACTCATATCCCGAGTATAGGAGAAGGTTTGATGAATCTATATTGTTAGGTAGAGATAAGTCTATCGATAATAGATGGGTGGTTCCTTATAACCCTTGGTTACTGTTAAAGTATGTCTGTCACATAAATGTAGAGATTTGCAGTAACATTAAAAGTATCAAGTATCTATACAAATATGTGCACAAGGGCCCTGATCGTGTGGCTATGGAGGTTCATAAATGATCATATATGGATGAAGTTCAACAATATGTTGATGCAAGATGGATTTGTGCTCATGAGGCATTACGGAAAATATTTCAATTCACTCTTTATCGATTATAACCTTCGGTTCAAAGATTGCAGATCCAATTGCCGAACTGCCACCGAGTGCACTTTTATGATCATCAGCGAATTGTAGATGAGTTAAATAATGAATGAAACTCCAAAACAATGCTCATAAATTCTTTGCATTGAATCTACGAGAACCATAAGCAAGAAATTATCTGTATAGAGAGATTCCAGAGCATTATTATTGGAACAAGCGGGACATGGAATGGCCTCGCAGGCGATCAACAAGAAACATTATTGGGAGAATCTATACGGTATCACCTTCGGAGGGAGATAAGTTTTACTTACGACTGTTGTTATCTCATGTCACAGGTCCAACCAGTTGGGAATATCTTCTTACAAATAATGACATGACTTTCAATACATTAAAAAATCAGTCGAGGATAAGGGATTTATAGAGACTGATCATAATATTCATGATTGTTTGGTTGAGGCCATGAGTCTCTGAATTCCATATGCTTTACTTAGGTTATTCGTAGCGATTTTTAATATTTTGTCAACCTACTGATGTTAGAGGCATTTGGAATGAGTTTTTTTACACATATGGCAAAGGATTATCAAACAACTAACAATGTTATGGAATCAAACTTGACTAATATGTTGTTAAAGGACTTGAATGAACTCTTAAACCTGCACGGTAAAAAAATTGAAGATTATGATCTCACATTTTTACCCCCTAATACAATAGACATAGATGCAATTCCAAGTATCATACAAGAGGAGTTAACGGTCGATATCCCCAATGAAGGTATTGCATATGTTGCTAAGTTAAATAATGATCAAATGATTGCATTCAAAACCATTATGAATGTAATTGTTCAAAAATACAATAGGATATTTTTTGTTAATGGTCCAGGAGGAACATGTAAAACATTCCTTTATCGAACATTAATGGCTAGTTTAAGAAGTAGAGGAGAAATTATCTTAGCAACTGCATCATCTGGTATAGCTGCAACATTGTTACCAAGTGGTAGGACTGCACACTCTCGATTTAAGATACCTATTGATATACAACCGAGTTCCATTTGTGGTATTCAAAAGCAAAATGATCTTGCAAATCTCATTAGAGTTGCTGCCGCAATAATTTGAGATGAAATAGCAATGACAAACAAAAATTGTTTGGAAGCCTTAGATAGATCATTACAAGACATTTGTAGCAACAATGCTCCATTTAGTGGAAAAGTTTTGATCATGGGGGGAGATTTTCGTCAAGTTCTTCCTGTTGTAAGAAAATGTACTAAGGCACAAATGATTTCAGCGTGTATTATTCTGTCTCATTTATGGAATCATGCCAAGATTTTTCGTTTGCGTCAAAATATGCGATCATTGCATGATCAAGAGTTTGCATAATTTCTTATTCACATTCGTGATGATGTTGAACCTACCAAACCAGATGACATGGTGAGGTTACCTTCATATATTGCAATCCCATGAGAGGGTGAACATTCCATACAAGTGCTTATCCAACATATTTTTCCTAATTTAGAATTGCATGGTTGGGATGCCCCATATATGGTACAAAGAGCTATTTTGACACCAACGAATGATGATGTCCAGAAATTGAATGATATGATTATCGACCAGTTTCCAGGAGAAGAACATAATTTATTGTCATTTGACGAGGTTGAAGGAGATAATCATAATTTATACCAGCAATAATTTTTAAACTTAATTGCACAATGTAATTTGACACCACATATTCTAAAGATAAAAAGGGTGCACCATTGATGTTGTTACGGAATCTTGACCCTAGATATGGATTGTGTAATGGGACACGGTTATTATGTCGTGCTTTATTTATGAATATGTTGGATGTGGAAATCTTGATAGGAAACAACGTAGGAAAACATTTTTTTTGCCCAGAATTAAAATAAAAACATCTACAAGTGATGGGTTTCCTTTTGTCCTTAGTAGAAAGCAGTTTCTTGTGCGACTAAGTTTTGTAATTATAATAAATAAATCACAAGGACAAATCATTCCAAATGTTGGAATATATCTTCCACGATATGTTTTTAGTCATGGACAATTATATGTGGCTTTATCCAGGGGTGTTTCATAGACTACGACAAGAGTTTTAACTAGGGAAGGAAAATTGAAAGGAGAAGATGGTGACTACAAAAATGTAGTCTTCAAACAAATTATTTTATCGCACCCGCAGGTATTTATTAAGTACATTAAAAAAATTGCTCACACATTGATTCTCATTTTGGTTACACGACATACCAAGCTTATATTGTATTCTTTATATCATAACTAAATATAATTTTTTTTTCTTTAATATACAACCAAACTAGAACATGGTGAAATCTTTCAATTATGTAAGGAGTTGAGACGAAAGAATGTTGAAACTTGCTTAGACATAAAAGTAAGTTATACTTAATCATTTATTTTATACTTTTATGTTAGATATCAATTGGGTCATACCTATTCTCACTATTCTTATGCAATAAAATTTAGATAGCAGACTTTGAAGATAAATGGAACACATGGAAGGATGAACAAAGTATTTCATCCATCGATAAACTCGACAATAAGGTGTATTTACCTTTTCCGCAATACGTATAAAAAACTGTTTCTTGCATTTTCATCACTCTTTCACTAACATTTTTATCATCTTATTGAAACAGGTCAAACGTCTAAAAATTTACTCTGTCGGTTGGAGCTCCACAGTGATAACAGATAAAACACAATTTTGGAAAATGGTGAAAAGAGAAATAATATCTCAAAGGATGGAGAGGCTTTTATTTAATTCATTTAAGAATATTTTTACTCTAGAATATTTTTGAATGAATGAATTTAACTACTATGTGTGGTTTATGTAAATAAAACCATATATATTTACTAAGTCTATTGTTTTCCTTATTTATCAGAAATCCAGGTAATTCAAAAATAAGTCGTAGTTGTTGTTCTACCAAATCTTGACTAAAACAAAGCATCTCCATTCTCTAGGTATTATTTGTGTCACAATAAATCGTATTATATTCAAACGAGTCAAATATTTTGAATGTATTTCTTTGATGATATGACATTTCGTCATGTATTTGTAATTTTTTAAATCTCAAGAGCGCATTGATAAAGGAATGTACAAAGAATTGATTCAAATCTTTATAATGTAAAAAAAACATGATTAGACTACTTACTATTAATTTTACTATTTTTTTCTCTAAAAAATATCTAATTTAAGAGTATTACATTTTTTCTTTACTAAGGAAAACCATTGTAGGGAAAAAGAAAGTACTTCGAATATAGATTTCATGTTTGACATTCCTCTTAAAGAACGTCATTGATTACACAGTATCAATATTATTTTGCATGCTTCAATATAATTTTGAATATCTTTGTTTACCATTTTCGAAATGTAATAATATTATTTTTAATGCGACCTACAATAGAAACCTCATAAAAAGAATAACAGACATTTATTTTTCTCTGTTGTGCTCATTAAAAAAAAGCGGACAGGTCATGCCCGTCTGAACGTTATAATAATAATAAGTCTACCGGATGAAAGGAAAACTATGGGATCTGAATCTTTTGGGAAAAATGTTTAGTCATCCTTCCTAACGAAGGAAGGGGGATATATATCTTTTATTGTTGATAGAGAAAAGAATTGTTCTTTAATTCTTAAATAAACATGTTTAACTAATAATCATAAAATATTAGCCCTAAGTCTACCAAATGAAGAAAGGGAGGATATATCTTTATTGTGAAAAGAGAAAAGAATTGTTCTTTAATGGCAGAGGAAAAGAGAGAGTAAATAAGTAGCAATACACACGTAAAGAACTTTGAAGAGTCACTTAAACTACTATATATATATATATATATATATATATATATATATATATATATATATATATATATATATATATAGATAGATAGATGTAAATATTTTACAACTAGCAACCAATAGCGTTGGAGCTTGAAGCACTTTAGACATTATTTTGGTTTGTCATTAAATTTCAATTCATCATAAATACATTTTCTGCAATTTAATATTTGGTTATATATGTATATTTGATCAATAATTATTCTTTTACACATCATTCTACATTTTCCGCATTTTAATATTTTGACATATATATTAGATCAATACTAATTCTTTTACAGTATATTGTTCTAATCATCCAATACATAAAGTTGAACTTGTATCAAAATATTGATTAATATTTCAAATTTTGGCTTGCAAATCTTCAAGACACAATCTCTCATCAACCGGTTGAGATTTCAATATGCAGCGTAACCATGGGCGACTTTATAGCTTTTTGGTTAATAATCCATTTAGAGATGAAGCCATATTACTGAAGATCATTAAAGAAATGGAACTTGGAATTGAACTTAAAGTTGAACGTTTTTCTGCTCTAGTTAATCCACATCAAGATGAAGCCTTATTAAAGGAATTGAATAGAAGAGAGATGGATCCTAAACTTGAAATTGAACCCTCAGAAATTAAGAACAATATAAGACGTTTTCATCTAACTCACATCGAGACTCCAATGGAAAACAGTGAGTTACATATTGCAGCTTGGAACGGTAATGATGAAATTGTTACTCGTTTAATTGAAGATGACCTCGACCGTGTGCCAAGAGTTAACAAAAACAAGGATAATGCCGTACATGTTGCTGCAAGAGCTGGAAACTTTTCAATTGTTGAAAAGTTATTAAAAAGTTATAGTAATTACATAATTCAATTTTATGAAAAATACTTGGTTAACAAATATGAAAAAGAAAGCATGGGTGAGCTATTCGTATTATTGAAAATGCAGAATAAGCATGGTAACACTGTGTTACACGAAGCAATGTTATGTGAAAAGAGCAGTGATAAGATTTTCAAAATTTGTGAGGATTTGATTTGGAGGAAATATTGTTATGATTATGCAATAAATATTGTTAATCATGCAAACAAAACAGTACTTTACCTTGCAGTTGAAAATGGAAACAAGGATGCTGTCAACCTAATATTGGACAAGTGTTGCAAGGATGATCATTTGATAAAAGGATTATCACCCTTGTTAGCGGCAATCAGGATGCATAATCCAGGTACGAATTACAACTTATGACAAAAATCTAATTAGCATCACCTAACTGACATCGAGACTCCTATTAGAGATTATTGACTATAACATTTATGTTTTTGTATAAGAAATGTTGAGGATCATACTAAAACACAAGCCAACTTGGATCCATTCAATGGACAAACATCAAAGGCTTCCTCTTCATTATGCTGCATTCATAGGTTCCCTTGAATGTGTTGATTTATTACTTGGATTATGTAAATGTTGCACCATTCAAAGGGACAAATATGGTTATTTCCCGATCCATCTAGCATCTTACGGAGGACATGTGGAAGTAGTGAAGAATTTGTTACAATATTATCCAGATCCAACAGAGATGCTTGACAGTTGTTATGAGCGTAATATTCTTCACATTGCAGCAAAGCATGGAAAACACGAGGTGATATGCTACATATTACAAAGTGAAATTCCTGAACATCATAAATTGATAAATCAAAAGGATAATAAAGGAGAAACTCCTTTGCATTTGGCTGCAAGATCATGTCATCCCAGTACTGTGTACTACTTAGTTAATGATAAAAACAAAAGAGTGAATCTTGTTTTGGTTAACAAAAACAATGAAACAGCTTTTGACATTGTTAATGCACTTTACGAGGTTGGAAAATCATCTTTGAGACAGGCAAGTAGTTTTATCCTCTTTCAAGCTTTAATAAAATGTAAACACTGGTTTAGCTGTTTTAACAATGTTTGCAACATTTACAGCATCTTACATGGACTGCATTGAAATCAGCTGGTGCAAAGCAAAGTCCAAAGAAATTAAGACTCCATACTGAATTGAAACCAAGTGATTCAAATTCACAAAAAACAGAACTAGTTAGAGAAAAAAACATAAGTTACGTTGAAGAATATCAACAATGTGATAAACAAAGTAAAAAAAAAGAAAATGTTTCAGAAAGATATAAGGACAGATTGGAAAACCTCACAATTGTTTCAACCCTTATAGTAACAGCATCCATAGCGGGATGTTTTGCTGTTCCGGGTGAAACAGATGGGAAAGCGAATAACTTAAATCATGCAATGTTTCAATTTTTCATTATCTTCATCACAATATCATTTTTCAGTTCCATTAGTGCCACAATCATACTCTTTTGGGCAACGCTTGGATTAACTGAATTGGTGAGTCTCACTCTAAAAAATGTGATGCCACTTCTTGGAGTCGCTCTCATTTCATTATCTTTGGCTTTCATGACTGGTCTCTACACTGTCATCAGTGAACTTTATTGGTTGGGCAACGTGTTTTTGGTAATGAGTGTGATATTTATTATCATTGTGATTTTTCTATACATACTCCTTTTCCTTCCATCATCGTCAACTATAAAGCCACTGAGATATATTTCTAAATACCATTTCCTTTATTTAGCATCACGAAGTGAATGTAAAATGGATAAAGGTCTAAAACCTTAGGATTAATGTGCATTGTTTCTGTTTTGGTGTGTTTGTTTGATATTTATTTATGTTCCTATATTCTAGTTAATATGTATGTTTTTGTCATGTATACAAATAAATGCCAACCAATGTTAATGGGGATAATATTTATTTATGTTCCTATATTCTAATTAATATGTATATTTTTCTCGTATTTACAAATAAATGCCAATCGGGATAATATTAGTTTAAGAAATGATGTATTTGGCCATGGACATCTATTCATATATTACGATATGGTTATTTGACAAAACTATATCTCATCTCTATTTTTTGAATCAGAAAGATAAATATATTATTAGGAACTCCAAAAATAAAAAGGGAGAAAATAAACAAGGAGCCAATAAATGCAAGGCAATAGAAAAAGGCACAAGGATTACCTAGAAATAGACATACAAAAAATAAAAAACTTCTTACCCGTAGCAACTAAGCAGTACGAGGGGAAGAGACATAATAGAAAGCACATTAACTCATGATAGATACCTCTAACCCTGCATAACAAAGAGACGGACTAAAACACAGAGACAGACTAAAACACAACACACCAGAAAAACCAATGGCAGAAACATAATATTTATGAATCAACAAAAGTAAGTTTTATAATTACTGTATGCACAAAGACTAATGGTTTCGAAGACCCTTAAACAGTTTTTAAGACTCTGAGTAGAGAAAGGTATTTGTGTTTGTTGTTATGTGCGAAAGTAAATGACATAAAATAAATAACAGAAAGTAAAATGGAGATTTTGGTGTTAGCAATAAGAAAACTTGTTAGGAGTAGATTTTGTCATTACGTATTTATCATGCACATTCATAAGTCAATAATATTCTCCTC
Source organism: Lathyrus oleraceus (assembly GCF_024323335.1). Classification (NCBI taxonomy): domain Eukaryota; kingdom Viridiplantae; phylum Streptophyta; class Magnoliopsida; order Fabales; family Fabaceae; genus Lathyrus; species Lathyrus oleraceus. The sequence goes on along the minus strand of NC_066580.1, from coordinate 48,439,755 downwards.
TACTCCGCTAATAATATTTTCACCTATTGCTATCATTAGTATCTCCTTTAAGTCTCCATGCCATGAGATTAATGCATTACACAATAGCTGATATATTAGTCTATGAACCAATACAAAGTATGAAATTCCAACAATTACAAAGTAACAAGTCTCCACACCAATTCCATTATAGTACATGTAGATATTGAACTTAACCATATGTCTAGGCATTATCATCCAATAGATTATTATCTAGGATATAGTAATGACAAACACCTTTTGATGTCATGTCACACCATAAAATAAGGTCTTAGGTAGCAAAGGTAAAACATACATTCAGATTAAAGAGTCATCAATTTTATATCATGAGTAAAATTACATAGAACTCCATGACCTATTTAGTACATGAATATAATGACTACATCTAATCCTAATACATATAATTTCGCTAAACATACTCATCGTAGCTACCGAAAATCTCCCATAGATGATAATGGAAGTTTATTTTCCTTGTCACATGAGCAACGATTCTGCCTTCAGGCTCCCTCTTTTATTCTTCAATTGTAGATCAAGTTCAACCTACTATAGTTTTGTTTTACCTCAATCCAGCAAAAATCACTTGGAAATTGTAAGACCCCAATTTTGACCCTAAGATCCCTCATGCCATCTCATCATATGCATTAGCATTGGGATCATACCTTGGCATTCTCCTTATCCCTCTTTCACTGGGTTTGTTTTGGGAGAGATCACCAAGCACCGTGTGATTGTATCAACTTGTATTTTATCATTTTGCTAACCAAAATACCAAAAATATGTCTTTGCATTTGCCTAACTCTTTTGTAGGTAGGGCATGATCACCTTGATCTATCAAGTTCACATCTAGGGTTTAAGACCCTCATTGCTAAGAGCACAACCAAGGAATGATCCACAAGAGCTCTAAGCATCATATATGAGTCCCAATGATCTCTACATGTTATTTTGATCAAGTATTCTTCAAGAGTTTGAAATTGGTTTGCCTTGGAAACCCTAGTTCATCTAGGTATCTTGTGTAACTTCTTCAACAAGCTTCATCATCAATTGATCAAATTTATCAAGGGAAACTTCAAAAGTCATCATCTTATGCATATATGATCTACCATGAGCCTAAAAAGTCAATAGAATTGTAAGTTAGCAAGTTGGTTGATGGTGGTTGACCAGATGAATCCATCTGATCAAAACTGGGTCTCCCTAGACCCTATCTCCTACAATTTTCATCATATGAAAATTATTCCAAGAGAAACGTTACTCTAAATGACATTACAAACAACTTTCATGTTGAGGTATAGAGCTAATTTTTCTTGGAAAGTCATTTTCTATGTTGAAACATTATAGGTTATTTTGTCTAAACCCTAATTTGAAAGTCAACTTCCCAAGGCCATAACTTGCTCAATTTTTATGAGATAAAAGATTTCAAAGTTTCAAAATAAAATTCAAGATGTCTACTTCAACTTTTATGTTTGGGGTAAGAGATAAATCAACTTTTATGAGCATGTGATATGAGGATACATTATAGGTCATTTTGGACCAATACCATTGAACAAGTGATTTTCCTCAACTTCAGAAATGCATAACTCACTCATTATAAATCCAAATGATGCCATATTGGTGACCATTTTGAAGGTATTGGAAAGATATACAACTTTGATGAAGACACGTTTCTCATTTGGAGCTCACATAAAAAGTTAAGCAAGGTGGAATAATTGAATATGTGACTTGACACTTAGAAAATATTTTAACATGTTGAAATTTCCAAACTTCCACCTTAAAATGCATCATGAGCAAGTTCCAAATGAAAAAGTGTTCAACATAAGAGTTGTTCCTCTTGATCTAAGATTTCCAAAGAGTCCTAATTCATTCATTTTGGACTAAGTTTGATATGTCTGCGCATGGTGTAAACAGACCTATATCAGTTGGCAAAATCAAAGCTTCAAATGTTCAAACAACTTTGCTTTCCATTCAAGCTTCATTCAGACCTCATTTCAGTTGATTATGGACCTAAGTGGATTGCTTCATGGGCCTGCACATGCCCATGCAAGCATGTGCATTGCATTACCAAATTTGGAGAATTTTTCAAGTGTGCAAATAACACATCTCATGGCTATAAATAAAGGTCCCCTGCATCAATTCAAAGGACCTTGCGCGCCAGCTTTGCCCCTAACCTTCCAAACCCTCTCAATTCAAAGGAAAACCTGAGAAATTTCATTTGAAATTTAAGTTTGAATCTCATTGTTTGGTGATTCAAAAACTCCAGGATCTAAAGCTTTGCGTTGTTCTTAAGCCACTTCCACAAGCTCCATAAGCAAGATCAAGCACGAATTGAAGCAAGAGAGATCCATTTCTGCACAACATTGAAGGTAATTTTCCGGATTTTTCTTCTTTGTGATTCTCTCTTAATACTCATCAATTCTCTTGGATCCTTGGTTGTCTGAAGTACTACCATTGTAGGCAAGAAGATTGAGTTGCTTTGAGGTTAAATCGAAGCAACTCAATTGACACACCTCAAAATTCAACTCCATGTATCTCTCTCTATATTTGGAGTTAGTTAAAATTGAGGTGATATTCGTGATCTACGCCATTTTATGTTTAAAATCATGTCCTCTTTTTCCATTTATGATGTGGTGATGACTTAACCAATCCGGCCAGAGTCATCGGAGAAGATGACCGACCTTTGGATCCGACGATGAGCTGGAAGCGTTCAGAGCCATTATATGAGTTTGAAATGTTTTAATCAGGAGTGTACATTGTGATTACCAGGCATGTGGACGTTTGACTCAAGCGCATCATGGAACGCGCGCGCTCCACCACTTGATCTGCCACCTCAATTAATGAGGCATATCAAGTGGTCCACGTTTTTTTGATTATTTAATTTAATTTTTTATTCCTTTGATTTTCATTAATTCATATTAATTTTAATATTGATCCAAAAAATATGAGAGTTTCACCAAAAAAATTTAAATAAAATCCTCTTTCATTTTCTGAATTAAAATTATTTTTTGGATCATTATTAATATTTTTCATGATTTAATTGATTTTGGGAATATTTTTAATTGTTTAAAAATACTTTTAAGTCTCCAAAAATTCTGAAATTTTTTCTCCAAGGTCCTTTGACCTTGTTTGACCTATGATGAATCTCATGGCCATTTCTTTGGTGTTTTGATGAGGTTTTAGAAAATTGACCAACCATATTTAATTTAATGTATTATTTTTAATATCTTTAATTGTTTAAATGCCAAATTGATTGTGTAGAGCCATTTTGATTGACTTTGTGAGTTTGACTTGTGTTGCTGGGCCTTGGTCAATGTTGATTTGACTTTGTTAAGTTAAGATCATTGGATTTAGGGGATTGATGGAATGTACATTCCATCTCCCAAAATGAATGAATGATCTTAATTTGGTAAAAATCCTCCTTTGCCCAATTTGAGTTGAATATATTTCCCCTCCCTCTTCATCTCATTCCCCTTCTTTATGCATTCATGTCATGGACCTATGATATCTCAATATCCTAAGGCTAGTTGATTGCAAAATCAACATAAGTATGGATGAGATTAGGTCCCCCACTTTGCATATTCTTTTTGTGTGGTATGTTTCATGAGCTTAGTTCATCATACTATGTCTCTAACATGTATTAACACCAAAATTCTATTGCCTGGTCTCAATAGTTGTGACTTCTACATAATTCCAATTACGATTGCTTAACATAGAGCTAAATTTTGATACAAAAGGCATAGCATTCTAGTTAGTGAGATTGTAAGTCTCCCCTCTTTCATGGTATTGTGTGGAAACTTGGCCTTTTTTCCTTCCTTTGGAAGATGTCTTGGTTCAAGGATCCATGCTTGTGATAAGTGGGTTGAGTGTTTTCCAAAGAATGACTTAAACAAAAAAAGCAAAGCAAAAGCAATACTAAATTCTAACTCATTAACAACTAACATTTAATTTCAATGCAATTTAATTTTTAAGCCTTAGTCATATGCCATTATTCATACCATTTTAATTGCTTATGTTAATGTCATCTTGACTTTGTCCACTTGGACCATATTTTGTGATATATCTTGTTTGTGTATACTTGTGTTTGTTTGTGTGGTCTTTGACCATTGTAAGACCCTAATTTTGACCCTAAGATCCCTCATGGCATCATATCATTGCTCATTGCAGTGCCTCAAGGATCATAGCATGTGTGGCTCCTTAACCCTAGGGGTTGGGACTTGTGTGAGTTGGTTTGAGACCACCAAGCATGCTTGCATTGTATATTATTGATTTTCTTATTTTATTTACTAACCAAAAGCACAAAAATATGCCACTAACTCTTTTGTTTTGAAGCTCAAGTGATCATGTGATCCCCTGCTCCTAGAAGGCTCCTAAGCTCAATGAAGTGGCTAGATGAAGGTGAGAACAAGCATGAAAATGGTCCACAAAGCTCCTAATCATAATTTATGTCTCCCAAGTATCTCAATTTTCCAATTTTATCAAGATAACCCAAAGGGCTTGAGGATTGTTTCCCAAAGAAACCCTAATTCAATTGTGCATTGACTGTGCCTTGCTCATGAAGCAACCCTAACCTACTGATCAAATTTAATCAAGGGAAGTTCTTTAATTAATTATTTTATGAATGTATAAGCTTATGTGAGTATGCTCAATCATTCATTAATCAATATTTGAAGTTTGGCCTTGAGAAGTTGACCAGTCAAGTCATCTGACTAAATTGAGGATCACTGAGACACAACTTGTGATGTGTTTGTCAAATGAAGATGACCCCAAGAAAAAACATGTTCTTAAAAACAATATGAACAACTTTCGTGTTCATAAAAAATCCATTTGAAACTTGTAAGGTCATCATTCATTTCAAAACATTATAGGTCATTTTGACTGAAACCCTAATTTTGGGTCAACTTCCCAAGGACCTAACTTCCTTAATTTTTATGATTTTGGGGTGAGACCAAATTCATTGTAAATCTTAATATGTATAATTAAAATGTTATGATGGAAAAAATTTCATAATCCTAAAATAAAAACATGTGATAATACAAAACATTATAGGTCACTTTGGACCAAAGTTATTGAATTTGAAAAAAGTCCAACTTCAAGTGCCCATAACTTTCTCATTAAAAACCAAAATGATGCAAAATTTAAGTCTAAATTAATCATATTGAAAATATCTACAACTTTGATGTTGGAGGTTTTTCCATTTGAGGCTTGCATAATTTAAACAGAAGGGCTTGAAGTTGCTTGTTTTTGGCAAATTTTTCAAAGACATGTTTTGTACCCAAAACTTCACAACCAGTTTTCATAAATTTCCAAACTCCAAATGGATTTTTGCCCAACATAACTTTTGTTCCTTATTCCAAGAGCTTTCTAACCATTACTCACATGACCATGTTTGGATTTTCCATGTGGGAGTTTCGAAGAGCTCAATGTTTAGGTTCAATTATGCAATTCACATCATAACTTCATACACAAGCCAATGCCAAGCCAACTGCACATCCAAATCATTTCTACTTGATCTCAGCTTGCAATTCCATCCATTTTTGGGCTTTGCACGCGCCTGTACATGCCCATGCATGGAAGGTCCAATTTTCATGCACACGAGCATTGCACCTCCTTGCATCAAGTTCAGCTATAAATAGAAGTGCTTGCTCATTCAAAAACCAACGTGAAGGAGATCTGAAACTCTGCTGAATTGAAACCTCACCCTCACTCAAAGGAATTTCAGTTTTCATTTCTTAATTTCAAGCTTGAATTTCAACATCCTTAGTTGATCTTCAAGTCTTAATTCCTTAGCCTTGCATCATCATTACATCTCCAGATCAAATTGGGATCAAAAGCTTGAAGAGATCGTGCTGTTCAAAGCTGCATTTCAGAGGTATATCACTAAACTGTTTTGATCTGGATCTTGCTATACAATGTGAATTGCTTGAGTTTGTGCTGTTTTCTGAAGTCCTCGAGCAAGAGGCAGACCAGTGGTGGTCTTAATTTCATGAATTGTGACATTTCTGATCAAACACCATGATCTTTAAGCTCTTGTTTCTTTGTAAATAGAAACATTGAGGAAGATCCAAGGTTACAGGGGTGATGTACATCACCCCAACTTCATTTTGATACCTGGCTTGTTTATTTTGGTTAAGTTTTGAAACCCTGCGCGTGGTGGCCGGAGTTGGTTCTCTGGCCAGAGAAGATGGTGGTTTCCACCACCATCCCCACGTGGATGCTTCTGGTCCTTTGGATCTGGCTCAAATATTATAATCGTGGCCATTGATTTGTTTGACTTGTTTTAATTACAAATGTGGCGCGCTTGACTCTGGTCCTTCGTGCATCAGCGCTTCTAAGCCGTGTGATCATGCCACGTCAATTAATGAGACGGATCCAAGGGTGCTGGGTTTTTGTTATTTTCTTATTTCTGTTTTAATTTCTTTTAATTCCTTTTAGTTTTAAAAATTCATAAATATTTTATCTGAAGTCACAAAAATATGAGACCAATGCCAAAAATTTTCTTGGAAAATCTAGTTTCATATTTTGATTTTTAATTATTTTTGTGACTTCATTTAATATTTTTTGTGAATTATTTGGTTTTTATTAGTTTTTAATTCATTTTAAATACTTTTTGATATCTGAAAAATCCAAAAAAATATTTTCTTAACACATATGGATCATGATAAGTCAATGAAAAATAGTCTCATCAATTTCTTAAATGATTTGAGATTTTAATTCACTTGTGTTATTTTTTATTGTTTTTAATTGTTTTAAAATAGTTTCTGATTTCAAAAATTGTTGGAAAAATTTGTCAAACCTTGTTTGACCATGTTAGACCTATGAGAATTTAATTGGACTTGTTGAAGTAAATTTGAATTGAATTTGAGGTTTGACCATATTTTGTCGATTTTAATTTTGCATTTATTTTAATTCCAAAAATACCAAAAAAATATGTTTGATTTGTTGACTTCTAATCTTCATTTCTCTTCTGTTTACCATTGGTTGATGATGATTTGATTCACTTTTGACCAATTGTGTTTGACATTTGAATTATCTTTCCATTTCATTTTCATCTTCATCTTCATTTCTTTTTATTTTTGGCCAATAAATTAATGTCTTATGGTTGGTCTTGACATATGAGAGGCTTAGCCTTCTTTGATCCAAATCAAACTCAACTTGATCCAAGATCAAGTGAGTTGCTTTGTGTCCAAGATAGGTTGCTTCTTGGTTAAGCAAAAAACCTAATGTCCATACAAGGCCTTTCTCTTTTCTTTTGGCATGGTAAGTTTTAGGAGCTTGGCTTACTAGTCATGATCTCTAACTTGTGTTTATTTGCCTATAGTTTTATTGACCGACCTCAGATAGGTGGGACTACTACATTAGTCCACTTACGATTGCTTAACATAGCGCTAAATTATCTTATGACACACTAACATAACCACTAATTACTAACTTTAATTTGAGCATTTAATTTCTTGCAATTTACTTTAATGCACTTTATTTCTTGCTCATTTATTCATATTGCTTTTCATTTTGCTCACTTGAGCACATATTTTATGTTTATGTCATTTTCCTTTTGCTCATTTGAGCTCATTATTGTATATAAATATATTGTTGCCTTGTGTTTGTTTTTGTGTTTGTTTGTGTGAACCCAATGCAAAAGGATAAATGACTTAGAATTAGGACTTTACCTATGCTTAAAGGAGTTCAAGAGCAACTAGGTCTCATGCCTTTAGAATGCTAAATTTGTTGAAGAGCAACTAGGCCTCATGCCTTTAGAATGCTAAATCTAAGAATTGACTTCAAAGGACCTCTAATCTAAACTCATTCTTTGTCCATTCCTCTTATTGTATTGTGAACTTTTTGATTGTTTGCTCTTGTGTGATAGGGATTCCATATTGAGATAGTAAGAAGGACCATTGTCATGAGTAGCCAAGTTAAGAGAGACAAGCCAATTGGAGATCCTAGGAGCTTGATTCTAAATTGATTGATTGTTTGTTGTGTGCTAATTCCAAAGGAAATGAGCATCTTGAATCATCTCTATGATTTCAAGAAAAGGAACTCCAAGGGTTTTATCTCTTCTCTTATCTTTTTATGCTTTAGGACTAGCCCTTCTCTTCTTCTCCTCACTCTAACCCAAGCCAAACTCATCTTGTGCAAACTTTGACTTTGTTTCAAACTAGAAACCTAGGCCTTATGCCTTTGACTTTTCAAACTCTTTTATTAATACTCATTGTGAATGAATCCTAATTCAACTTTGACCTCATTTTGTAAATACTTATAACTTGTAAATACAACTCACTTCAAGTTGTTTTTTTGTGGTTCCAATGGCCACCTTTGTTAAAACTTTTTTTTCATAAACATTAGTTATAGGTTTGAGTTATCATAGTGGTTGATGTAAACCTCACCTTATCCTTAGTGATTGGACTATAAGTCTTCCATACTTATTATAGGGTTAACCCCTCACTAGTATGTTGAAGCTCTCCTCACATGGTGGAATGTTGGTTTAGGTTGAGTTTTCTCCCTTTGATAACAAAAGACCTTAAGGCTTTTGATCAAATCAATTCACCAATCTTTTGAGATTTTTACCCCGAACTACGAGGTTTTGATCCTACCTTTGTGATGATACGTAGGCAATGGGTTTATCCATTCAAACAACAAAATTGTAAATATAATTCATTCTCTTCTCATCCCTCCAATCTTGTTTGCACAAATCTTTTCACAAATACCAACCTACAACACACATTTGCAAAAAGAGGTTCCCTTAGAGTACTAAGGATGTTTTGGGTGCGTAAAACCTTCCCATTTCATAACCAACCCCCTTACCTAGATCTCTGACATTTTTATTAGTTTTTGATTTGATAAAACTTCTTACTTGGTTTTTATTCGCTTTTTAACCTTTCCTTTGGATAAATAAAAGTGCGGTGGCGACTCGAATTGTATGTTTACTTTTGATTTAGTCAATAAATCTAAAGGTAACGAATACCCCGCTACAACCATTAATGTACATAACAAGAACAAAAACCCTAAAAAAATATCTTGTGTGGACTGTTGGTTTGATCTGAGACAATTGGACTTAGAATTTAGGCAATACTCCCTATGCAAAGGACTTGGCCAATGCCAACTTTCATGTAACCAAGTGCTTGTGATTTGGAACTTCATATGATACATCAATGAAGATCCATTTGAGTTCATATGCAACATGATCATTATCAAGCTGTTATTTTGAACTTGTGACTTAGTGCATTGTGGAATTCATCTGATGCATGGGAAACTTTGAAGAAGATAGTGGAGTTGCTAAGCATGGATATGGCTATATTTATATGATGCCTTGCTCTTCAAGTTGATATTTTGTGCATTGTTTGTTGCTTGGTTCTAAAAGTCCAAGGGAATTTGGGTTTCTATATGACATTCTTGTTTATTGGATTGCAGCCCATTGGTTAGATCTTTTCAACTCTCAACTTTTAAATTTATGCTTAGGATTAGTCTCTTCATCTCCTCCCCATTTCTTTAATTTAAAAATCTCTCCCTCCTTTCAAAAATCTTCTTTGCTTGTGTATGTAGATTTTAAAACTTTGACCACTTTTGCAAACTAGAAACTTCGGCCTTAAGCCATTGCACTTTCAAACTTCTTTTCTTAATCAAACTTATAAATAGACTTAACTATACTTGACTTCAAAATTTCAAAAAAAAAGCCAAAAATAACTAACTCATTCAACCTATTTTTAGGCCTTTATGCTTTTCAAACTTAAATATTTGTTAAAAGCAATGCATCCACTTTGAAACTTATACCACGAACTACGAGGTTTTGATCCCTCATTTTTATGTTGGTACGTAGGCATAAGTTCGAAGGTCTTGTCAAACACAAAAATATAATTAATGAATTCTTTTCTCATCCCCCCATTCTATTTGTTTTCAAACATCACTTGTACAAAAACACAAATGCACACAAAAAAGGGCTCCCTAGGACACTTTGGGTGCTAACACCTTCCCTCTGTGTAACCAACCCCCTTACCTGTAATCTCTGGCATTTTATTAGTTTTGATTTGAAAACTTCTTATTTTTGGGTTTTGTTCGTACTTTTCCCTTTTCCCTTCGAAACAATAAAAGCGCGATGGAGACTCTTGTTATTTGATGTCTAGCTTATCCATAGCTTGATGATCATGAATTTACCGCTACAGAAATTAAGTGGCGACTCTGCTGGGGAGTAGTCTCCAGTGGGTTTAGCCTGCTTTCTTGTGTGTGTATATAGATGTATATAATTGATGTATGTATATTTGTTTGTATGATATAATCAACTTGTTGTGCTTGGTGATCTCTGAGTGGTAAGATAAGTTCTAACCCGAACTTGAGTGCAATTAAGATAGGAGGATGGTATAGTCATGTTCGACTTGTGTGGAGTAGTCTTTAACAAGTTTGCTTGAGATCCATCTGCTCAGTGGAGACCCTTTTGGATTTGGAAATGTCACACAAGTATTTGTGGTTACGCATTACTATCTCTAATTTGGGGTCCGAGAAGCTGAGGACCGTAGAACATTTAACCCCTCTTGACCTATTTAGGACGTAGTGAGGAGACTGTTCAAGTGTAGACTTGATAACATTTGTTACGTGATACTAAACTCAGACGAGTTTCTCTTGAGAATATTATGGGTTGATGAGTTAGTCATCTTAACCTATAATATCCGATAGATGGAATTAAAACTCTGGGAACTTTTTTATAACATGATCTACAGGTTTTATCCTTAGTTCCCTCCTTTGGGATGGTTCTTACCCAGACTCCATGCTCGTGACTCACAACAAACCCTTGATTCTTGGTTGATCCAATCAAGTCTTGTCAATATCAATGGAACTTGGGTGTTGATAAGGTGTAAACCATAATCCACCAAAATGGACGATTGATCTTGACAATGACTTGATTCATCCCTTGACCTTTGTTTGTTTGCCTTGTGTGTGATCCCTTCTTTGTGATTGTTGCATTCATGCGCATCATAACATTCATCACACGAAAATTTCAAGGAACTGAGGTGTTATTAAAGGAGAAGGGCGATCCAAAATGCAGCGAAGCTTAAAATTTCTCCTTTAGTGATCCTTACGAATGGGCATGATCAGTGATATAATCGTTACCTCTTGTGGTGATTGTAACCTTTGATGCATATCTACGGAGAGATCACGAACGTTGAACGATTACAATGGCTCTACTCAGTCCACACGAACGGATTCCTTCAATCTCAGTGCTAGCTGCTACGAATGAAGGCTTTGAGTGAGTGAGAGAGAGAGAGAAACGAAATTGCAACTGCACAAATGCTTCTACACAAGGGTTCTATTTATAGAACCACTTGTGTGGGCTGCAAGCTAAAAAGCCCACTCAAGTGTATGTGGCCCATATCTTATAATATGCGAATATCACTTAAGCGCGTGGTACCTTACCATATTTCGTATTCTACTTAAGTACACCGTACCTTACGATGTTCTACAATTCACTTAAGTGCACCGTACATTACGGCATTCCTTAGTTACTCTATCTCTCATCAATCCGTCCTTTTGTGTGTGACCCTGTAGGTTTTCGCGGCATTGGCAATTATATTAAATCACGTATTTAACATAATAAACAGTGAGCGGTATCTAGCAACACATCACTTCTACCCAAGACACGAAAATGTCATGTGATCTGACAAATCCTTCTATGATAATACTTATGTGTACAATTACCTTTTTGCCCTTATGTCTATATTGAACACAAGGCATAGACCGTGTCATCCTTGTCTAGTTCAATATTGGGCCCATAGACATTTATCCTGTTATGCTGGATGGGAAAATTCCATCTAGGTTACTCATGTCCCTTAGCATGCTTCGTGGAGTACCCATCAACTGTCTTTATGGTCATCCAATTACGGACAACGTTTGATCAACAATAAGGAACTCGACTCTACATCTAGGGTCCATAGTGGTTTCAGGTCAAGGGTGGTATACACCATTATCACCATGAGAATAACTTATGACACTTTGCATAACATTCTATATAGTATTCTCATAGCGGGTCAATCCAGTAGAAATATTACTCTTAATATTCATACCTATGTTTAAGACTTGATAACTCCTTATCCATGATCCATGAGATGTGATCATCAGTCTATATACATAATAGTCTTAATGCTTTAATGTTATCCCACTTCACAATAAAGCTCAACTACGGATACTTTAAGAATACTGTCCTTATGTTTAATGTGATCTCATGATTAAGGCACACTTGATACATTAAACGGACTATCTATTCTAGGGACTTTATTAAACAAACATAATAAAGAAAAAGCCTTTTATTATTAATAAATAATTCGATACAAGTACCAAAAGTATTGGCCTATAGGGCTTACACCAACAGTTATTTGCAAATATTTTCATACCATGGATTGTGGACGAAGGAACACTAAGAAGTACAGTTTCAGATGTCCCGACTTAAAAGAGTTAAGGAAGCTAGCATCTTTTGTATTAGATCCCTTGGACTTCAAACAACGCCATGGGAAGCTTCTGTCTATCTTGTCTGCTGATGTGGTGGAAGGACTCTTGAGTGTATTGGTGCAATTCTATGATCCTCTCTACCGTTGCTTCACTTTTCCTGATTATCAGCTTGTGCCTACATTGGAGGAGTATGCCCAACTCTTGGGAATACCTGTTTCTAACAAAGTGCCATTTAGTGGATTGGAAGAGATTCCTAGATCTCATCTTATTGCTGAAGCTCTTCACTTGAAGAAGTCTGAGATAGAGACTCATTGGGTGAAGAAAGGAGGATTATTTGGATTGCCATATGATTTCCTCATCAAGGAAGCTACTGCTTTTGCTCAATCCGGTAGCGTGGATGTTTTCGAAGCTATCTTTATGTTTCTCATCTATGGATTAGATTTGTTCCCTAACATTGATGGTTTTGTTGATGCTAACGCCATTAGAATTTTCTTGATTGGGAATATTGTACCTACTTTGTTGGGTGACATGTACTTCTCTTTGCATCTAAGGAATTCTAAGGGTGGTGGAACGTTGTTTGTTGCGTTCCTCTTCTATACAAGTGGTTTATTTCGCACTTGCCTCAAACACCCGCGTTTGTGGAGAACAAACAATGTCTACGGTGGTCTCAGAGACTTATGTCTCTCACTAATGATGATATAGTTTGGTAGGATCCTTATTTGAGTAGTTTGGAGATTATTGATAGTTGTGGTGAATTCTATAATGTGCCTCTCATTGGTACACAAGGAGGAATTAACTACAACCATGCTTTGGCTCGTCGTCAACTTGGGTTCCCCTTGAGATACAAACCTAATAACACTTTGTTAGAAGGTCTTTTATATAAAGAGGGTAAAGATATCCAACATTTGAAGTAGAATATTGTGCATTCTTGGCATAATGTACATAGGAAAGGAAGATCCGAGCTTGGTTCGTGCAATTGTGTAGCTTCGGAAGCTTACACGCTATGGGTGAAGAAGAGAGCTTTGGAATTTAAGATGCCTTATTCTTGTGAGAGGCCTATGTCTATGTTTGTGGTTGAGCCATTAACTCCCTCTAACCAAGATGTAGAGGAGTTGGAAGACACGCTCGCCAAGATGAAGTGAGAGAAAGACATGTGGGAAGAGCGTTTCCATGCTTTGAGCAAAAAGCATGAGGAGTTACAGCTTGAGTCTAAGGACAAATATGCACTTATTGAGTTACTTGAAGACCTAGTGACAAAGAGGTAGAGAGAGCCAGAGGTTTCATCTTCCTCTAGTATGACTCAGCCTTCCATCGCTTGGAAGAAGATTGTCGATCAGCTTGTCCTTGAGAAGGCTCAGATGAAGGCTTCTTTTGAGATTGAGATCTGACGCATTCGAAGGAAGTACGCGCCTACAGCCAGATCTTCTGACATTGTTGTTAGGGATCCTTAGGATGACTAGTCTCTTTTTCCCTTGTATTTTTATTTGGTTTCTGAAATTGTACTCAGTGTAATCCTTCCAATTATATAAATAAAAGAGATTTTTATGGTCATATCGAGTTATTATAATTGTTGTTAAATATATATATATATATATATATATATATATATATATATATATATATATATATATATATATATATATATATATATATATATATATTTGCAAATAATATAGTAAGTTCCTTGAAAATAAAAACAATCATGCATTGCATTTCATGCATCATTTGCATAAACAGGTTTCTCTTTCGCTAGATGTCTCATTGGTGTTTCTTTTGTGCTTCAGCCAAGTTGACTCATCGATACAATACTCGCGCCAATCACTCCAGAATCATGGAACATATTGAACAAGAGAATAAATACTTGAAAGAGGAGATCGCCCGCCTGACTGCCATGATGGAGTCAGTGTTAGCTGCACAGAGCCAGTCTTCTCCAACGCCTGCAACTCCTCCTCCTCAGAGGACTGTCATTTCAAAGGTGGCTACCTCTACTGTTCCCGCAACTGCTGCTCACTACGCGCCCAACATTCCTACCGGATTCCCGTGGGGAATGCCGCCCAACTTTGTGCCTGAAGGCTTTGTGCCTACCTTTTCTTCTATGCTGGCATCTAACCCAGTCATGTCTGTGCCGCCGCCTGTCGTGCATACCCTGCCTCATGTAGAAGACACCATCTATCATTCCGAGCCATCTGAGAGCCCGGATGTCTATGAGAAGATGGATGAGATGAAGGATCAATTTCTTGAGTTGCGCAAGGAGTTGAAAACTTTGAGGGGTAAGGACCTATTTGGAAAGAGTGCTGCGGAATTGTGTTTGGTTCTCAATGTGAAGATTCCAGTAAAGTTCAAAGTGCCTGACTTTGAAAAATATAAGGGGAACACATATCCACTCAGTTATTTGGTGATGTATTCCCGCAAGATGTCTACTCAAACAGATAATGATCAGTTGTTGGTCCATTATTTTCAAGATAGTCTGACCGGTGCTGCGCTGAGATGGTACATGGGGTTGGATAGTGCGAGCATCCGCACGTTCAACGATTTTGGCGAGGCATTTGTGAAGTAGTACAAATATAACATTGATATGGCTCCCGATAAAGATTAGTTGAGGTCGTTGTCTCAGAAAGACAAAAAGACATTTAAGGAGTATGCTCAGAGGTGGAGAGAACTCGCTACTCAAATTACCCCTCCTTTAGAAGAAAAGGAGATGACCAAGATTTTCTTGAAGACCTTGAGCTTATTTTATTATGAGCGGATGATTGCCAGTGCCCCCAGTGATTTTACCTAAATGGTAAACATGGGGATGAGGCTAGAAGAAGGTGCCCGAGAAGGGCGATTGTCTAGGGAGGAGGTGTCGTCCAGCAAGAAGTACGACAACAACTTTAGCAAGAAGAAGGACAGTGAAGCTAATGCAATTTCGGTTGGGAAGCAAAGGAGGCCTCAGATTAGAAGAAGTCAACCACCCCGTCAACATCACCATCAACTATCTTCAGTTATTCTCGTATTTTCAGCAAATCAGTCAACACCAGTTCAACAACAATAACCATAGCAACGTACAAACACCTACAACAACAACAATACCAACAATCATCATCAATCAAATTTTGAGAGGAAGAAGGTCTCTTTCGACCCTATCCCAATGACATATGCAGAACTATATCCTTCGTTGGTTCTCAAGAACCTGCTACAACCGAGAAATCCTCCGCAAATCCCTGAACCACTTCCATGGTGGTACAAACCAGAACTCTATTATGCTTTTCATCGAGGAGCCCACAGACACGATATTGAGAATTGCTACCCCCTCAAATATGAAGTTCAGAAGCTGGTAGAAATTGGAATGGTGTCCTTTGAGGACCGTGCACCCAACGTGAAAGCAAACCCACTACCTGCCCATGGAAGTTCATCTGTTAATATGGTGGACGGTTGTCCAGGGGAGTTCAAGGTATTCGATGTATGCTTCATTAGAAGGTCCTTAGTGACGATGCACAAGGATATTTGCTTGGTGAGCGATTGTGAGCATGACCATGATGGTTGTGCTATCTGCAGTATTAATCCTAGAGGTTGTATGATTGTGAAGAGAGATATCCAGCGGTTGATGGATGAAGGCTTGATTCAGATTGTTCAATCCCGTCACATAGATGATGATGTCAATGTAATAGTGCTAGTATTCAAGACACCAGAGGAAGTGGTGATTTCATTTGATAGCAACAGTAGTAACAATATCAGCAAGAGATCGGTATCGCCGTTGGTGATACGGTTGGCGGGTCCAGTCCCGTATTCATCCGATAAACCTGTTCCTTATCAGTATAATGCAACAATGGTGAAAGATGGTCAAGAGGTTCCGTTACCTATGACCAGTTATGTCGTAAGCATTGCTGATGTTACTAAGGTGACCCGCAGTGGTCGTGTGTTTGGACCGATGTTCCCAAAGAATGTAGAAGTTTGTCCAATTGGTAAGAAGGTGGAAGTACCCGCGGTAGATCCAGTTAGCGCTCCAAAGTGTCAGTCTGGTGAATCCAGCAATTTGAAGCCTAACGATGATGATGAGGTACTCAGGCTAATAAATAAGAGTGAGTTCAATATGGTGGAGCAGCTGCTCCAAACCCCCTCAAAAATCTCAGTACTGTCTCTATTAATGAATTTTGAAGCACACAGAGAAGCACTGCAAAGAGTTATAGAGAAAAATTTTGTGGAACATGATGTCACGGTGGATCAGTTTGATCATATTGTAGCTAAAATCACTTCCTGTAATAATATCAGTTTCTGTGATGAGGAACTCCCCGAGGAGGGTAGGAACCATAATTTGGCTTTGTACATCTCCATGAACTGCAAAGATGACGCTTTATCCAATGTGCTAGTTGACACTGGATCTTCATTAAATGTGCTGCCAAAGTCAACATTGTTGAAGCTCTCATATCAAGGAGCGCCTATGAGATATAGTGGCATGATTGATGCGTGCTTTTCGCAAGTATACGAACGCGTCAGAGTAATATAAAAGATTGTCAAATCCACAGAGATCAAGTGTCAATCTATCGTTATCTATTGTTATGGTGTTTATCAAAGGCAATCAAAATAGGTAATTTTAGAGTGTGCAATGAAAAGTAAAGTATTGAATAAAGTTCAATTAATAAAGACAAGGTCGAATGTAATTCACGTAATCAATTAATAATCCAAGTACTTGCTAATAGAGCTACTTATGGGCAATGTTTCCTACTTTTAAAAGAACCAATTTAACAGGAACTGTCGCTTTCGCGTATTCAGAACCGAGTTGTACTCCCTAATCAAACCCTCTTATTGTCACTTATAAAAAGGCGTGCATTGCGTTAGAGTAGTAAACCTATTTTTAAGAAATATAGTATCTTGACTAAGTTGAAAAGTATTTTAACCTGGATTTCTTAACCAAAAGAGGTTCTCACGAACCAGACTCTAAACTTATAAACGCGTCCGAAAATAGTTTTAAAATCTCTTTTCTTCTTAAGTTAAAAACTCCTAATGAACTAAACAAAGCACTTTCGCTGTTTTTGAAATAGTTAAAAACAATTAAGTTTAAAAAGACGTTGGACGGCTTTCGATCTTACCCAACGGAATTGAAGTGCGGGAAAACTTAAGTTGAAAGTCAAAATAGCCCTTAAGTGTTTCTACGAACAATTGTACGGATTATCGGTTCAATTACGATCCTTACATTCTAACCTTATAGATTTAGTTAGACATGGTAAAGTAAAAGTGCATTAATTTAAATAAAAGTAGTGCGAGTGCGGAAAATAAACAAAAGTAGTGCGAATGCGGAAAATAAACAAAAGTAGTGCGAGTGCGGATAATAAACAAAAGTAAAGCGAGTGCGGGAAAATAAATAAAGTAAAGCGAGTGCGGGAAATAAATAAAGTAAAGCGAGTGCGGGAAATTAAATAAAGTAAAGCGAGTGCAGGAAATTAAATAAAGTAAAGCGAGTGCGGGAAATAAATAAAGTAAAGCGAGTGCGGGAAATAAATAAAGTAAAGCGAGTGCGGGAAATAAATAAAGTAAAGGCGAAGTAATAAAAACCTGCTCCAATCAGAGGGTTGAATAAAATGGAAAGCGGAAATGAAAATGGCGGCAGGATTAACTTCCTTTCAAAGTGCTCCAAACTCGATTACAGACTCGATCACAGACTTGATTACACAATTATGGTAACACCCCAATGCGAAGCGATTACCACTTTAAAATACTGAATATATGCCTAAGTGAAACAAAGTTTGCTCTAAGTTTGCCTCTGCTCTAAGTTTGGATCATTGAATAAGTGATTTCGAGTCTCTATTTATAGGAGAGTAGAATGATGGAAATGACAAGGATGCCCTTCAACTTGAAAATGGGAGGGAAAACTTTTCCTCTTGTGGCACCCGCCACAAGGCCATGGCGCCCGCCACAAGGCCAATCTGAGGCGCCTTAGTGGAAGTAGTGGGGAACGTGGCAGTTAAGGAAAGTTGAGCTGGGACACGTCATGGCAGGGTATATGGCACCAGCCACAGTGGGAGCCACAAGTACAAAATGCTGAATTTTAGGGTTTTTAGCTCTTTTTCACTCCTTTTCTCGATCGGGGCTCCGATTAAAGTAAAAACCTGAAAACAAAGAGAAACATAGTAATAACACAATAAAATGACAATAAAACTACTAAAATGCATGCGAAATCGGAGTTGAAAATACGGTGAATTTCAGTGTTATCAAACTCTGCCACACTTAAACCTTTGCTTGTCCTCAAGCAAAACATTAAAAAGCTCATAAAAGAAAAACTGGTGTAAACGAGTGCTTCAGGTTAAAAAGGTTCTAAGTTCAAGTCGGGATGCAGTGATAGGTATTAATTGAGTGAACTAAGGGTATCATGATGACACTTATCCGCAAATACGGACATAAACTTCATTCCTATATTAACCAACCCATATTATCCCACAATACCTAGGCCTGCCTCTTCATCTCTTTTTGTGTCCTTTTCATTCAGGCGCAATCACATTAAGCCCGTTATCCGTATATGCTTCATAGTAGAGTAACCTGTTAGTGATTATGATCTAAACATGGGGTTTCTGGAACATAAATATGTGTAAACCCTTTTTATTTGACCCAACTGTAGTTGTGGGGGATCGGATCGTAATCCGCAGCGCCAGATACCTCTGAACCAACTAACAGCGGGTAAGTTTTTTTTTTTTTTCTTTTTCTTTTTCTTTTTGTAGCAAATTTTTACAATTCTTTGGTTTAAATGACTTTGTGAGGGTCACCTATACCTGAGTTGCCCTTTTGCTCTCTTTTATTTATTTTGCTGGATCATTCACTTATTTGCATCGGTCCCCTACGTAAAGGATGCGTAGGCCAGAGTTGACTGCTGAGATAAACTACGGAGGACTTATACAGAAATGATGATTAAGGCCATGGTATATGGGGTTTCGGGACTGATTCCTATATTTACGAAGTCTATGGTGCTAAAATAATACTGATGTTTCACAAAGTTCTCCCAAGTCACCGTATCCTTACTCAAACCCGTCTTTAAAACCCAAAAACTTTCAGAATAACACTGTTTTCTTTTGCAAAAAAAATTCGGTGGGGGCTAAAGGTATGGGGAGATTAGACTGTACTAAAGATACACTATATTTGGTGACTCGTCAGACTCATGCATTATCTAAGACACTTAAACTAAAAGCAAAATAAACAACTAAAAGGCAATAAAAATAAACAAACTATCTAAAAACTGCAAAGAAAAACGATAAAGAAAAGACGATAGAGTCTCCTCCCACACTTAAATCGAACATTGTCCCCAATGTTTCGAAATAAGATAAGGGAAGAGTTACCTTACAACCTACTGCTGACCACTGGTGCCTTCGCCATCCTGAGGTGGACGACGGGATCGGGTACGACGACGGTCTCGCTGAACCATCCTGGCCTGTAAGGCATCCTGAGCAGTCCTCACCTCTCGAAGGTTACCTAAAATGGAATCCTGAGTGGCTTCTATGAGTGCAATATGCTGACGATGGTAGTGTTGCTGACGGGCTTGTGTATCTGTGATCGTTTGCAGGGACTGTAAAACAGTGTCATAGGACCTGTCTGTCCCCCGCTGCGATTCTTGCATGAAGCTCATGTTATTCGCCAGTTGTTGTTGGATGGTAGAGAGTAGGTCGTCACGCCTTTGCTCTCTAGCCATGTGGTCACGCCACATCTCCTCTATAATATAAAAGCCAGGAGCGGTACCTGTAGAAGAAGAAGATGGTGCGGTTTGTGGTGGTGAAGGATGATGGGGGGACACATCAGGTACGAGAGATCGCTCTCTCCGATAATACTCGTCATCAGTGTCATGTCCCGCCTCATCAGGAACATTAGGAGGAAGAGGACCCAAAACAGGTGGAGCATCTAAAGTGTAGGTCCAGTTCCTTTCATCTCGTACATTTGTACGTCTAGTGCATGGTAAAACAACAGATGGGGTAGCTACACCATGAACCATAAGGACATAGCCTCCTTCTCTTCTCAAACGACACAATTTCATGTCTCACAGAAATTTTAGGGTAATTGTGCGAGGAGGTAAGGGGTCTAGGGTAGCTATCTCATTGTTCAGGTTAAGCGCCCGAGCAATAGACGTAATCAATCCTCCAAAAGAAATCGATCCCACTTTATTTAAAGTTAAAGTCATATGAGCGAGCATGAACGGGACCGAGTTAATTCGTCTATTTGTGAGGCTTCCTTGCAAAAATAAAAGCTCTCTAGCATTAACCTTATTTGGATTCTCCCGGCCAAAAATAGTACATGCCAACAGATATCTAAAAACTCTGATGGTCGGGTTATGGATAGTCGAGGCAAGAACTCCTTCAAAAGAATTTATGGAAGTGTTTGACAGTCTCTGCCAGAAGGAGAACACCTCGACTGACCAATCCGAATCCAAAGGGGCCTCACAAATAGCACCGTCCCCATGAGGGATTCCTAACAAGCCTGCTAGTTCGTCGGTACTGAATTCATATTCAACAACAAACATTCTAAATCTGACAGTACAACCTGTGCTAGGAGTGTTAGGATTGACAATATAGATTAAAGCACTCAAAAATTCGATTGTCAATCGCTCATAGGTAGGTTCTTTGTTTGAAAAGAAATTATGCAAACCTAAATTATCTAATAAATGAAATATGCTATGATAGATACCTAAAGTGTAGAGACAATTTTCGTCAACATACCTTATCGGGAGGATCTCCCGATTTTGCAACCGTTCGATAATCTTCCTTTGCCTATCTCCCGGTTTCCCTCCTCGAAGAATGAATCCATTAAACTCCATTGTGTAACTCTTGAAACGTGACGAAGAAGATGAAGTGGAATGTGAAAAGGTTGGATTTTTATGAAATCCGACGGATGAAAATGAAAACGAAAATCGGGAAAATGATTTGTATGGTGTGAGGATGAGAAAGGTGTGAGCTTTTTGTGGGTTCAAGGACGTGTTTGCAAGGTGAAAAAATGGGTTTGGAAGGTTGTAAGGTGTGAAAATGGTGAAGAAAGGGAGTCTTCCCCGAGCTTTTACAGACGTTGTGGCGGGCGCCACAGGGTCTATGGCGGGTGCCATAAGGCAAAATCTGGCTGGGTCGGATTTTAGTCCTTTGGCTTGGGCTTCTCTTTGTCTTTTGGCTTGAGGGGTCCGGATAGCGTTTGTCTTGTAATTTTCCTAGTATCATTGGCTTGCATAATTTTATAAAAGCAAAAATAAAAATAAAATAAAATAAAATTGAAACATTAGATTAATAAATAAATAAACAACTAAAATAAAAAATGTAAATAAAACAAACATAAGACATATATATATATAAAAGTAGAAATATCAATGTGTAGACATAGTTGATAAAATATTCCAAATGCGATGATATAAAATGAGTTATGTAAATGCGAGAAATATAAAAAAGAGATAAAATAAGATGAAATGGTGAGATCATATAGTAGGGATGTCGTCTTCCTGAGTGGATCCACGAAGCATGGCTACCTCCTGCCTGAGCTCTACGATCTCCTGATATAAACAGTCGGCTTCGGTAGCGTGGGTGAGATCAGATACTCCCATCTGTAAAGTGAGGTCAGCCACCTCCTGTCTAAGCTCTGCAATCTCTCTACGACACTCTGCAATCTGGGTGCGGATGTCTGGGGTCTGCAATGATAGATTGTTAGAGAATACAGTGATCCTGGGAGAAGGTGGTGTAGGCATGTACTCAGCAATGGGTGGTGATCTCGGCTCCTCGATGGTCTCTCCCTGGCCCTCCAGAGCATAACTCCAATTCGTTGGGTCATGCACACTAGTCATCATAGGATCTGGAAGTGTGAAATAATGAATAGCCTCGCTGTCGACTAGCAATCGGAACTGACATGGGTGGAAAGAGGCTCTCCTCATCAACCCTCTGGTCAAGCAGAAATCGATGTCCATGGTAGTGTACCCACAGTAGGGCCGGAGATGTAACAACTTGCGAGATAGACCTAAAGCGACAACAATCTGTGTAATGATCCCGCCCACATGGATGACTCCTTCAGTCGATTTGGAGACACCGCTGAGGCCACATAACAGAAAGTTCCCACATGCTACCGGGCGAGACTGGGATGCACAAAATAGTAGGAAGATCTCCTCTTCACTCAGTAATGTCTCAGCCTCCGGTCTTCCTAGGAAGGAATGTGCCAATATCATCTGGAAGTATCTAAAGGCAGTGTAAGACCCCAATTTTGGGCCCTAAGATCCCTCATGGCCCATATCATTCATATCATGGCCTCAAGGACCAATGCATGCCTTTGCTTTCCTCTTAGTGGATAGATTGCCTTGTGGGTTTTGTTTCTTGATCACCAAGCATACTTTGCATTTGTATATTCTTTGCTTTCATATGTTTATCATTCAAAAAGTACAAAAATATTGTCAGTCTAACCTTGTTGCTTGCAGTGGAAGCAATCATCAGCAATTAGGTCAAAGATGGTTAACAGTCAGTCAAAGCAATGGATGATGGCCATTCTTGTGGAATTTGGACATCATGATCATTAATCAAAGGTTCATACAACTTGAGACATTATTTGAAGTCAAGTTCTCAAAGAATTAGGGTTTGGAATTCATCAGAAGTGCATCAGTCATCCAAAACCCTAGAAAAAGTCAAACTTGGTCAACTGTGGATTTAATCAGAGATTTGATGGATAGAATTGATTTGAAGAAGTTCATTCATGCTTGTATAAGCCTCATCTATCATGCCAAACCTCATCATGGAAGAAAATCAAGTAAAATCAGAAATTTTCCAGAAATAGAAAGTGGACCTGTAATTTCAACTGCCAAAAATGGAAACTTCTTGATCTTAAACTTACATCATGATACAAGCTTCAAATGAATTTTTGCCCAACATGAAAGTTGAAGATCTTGTTCTCCCATTTTCAAAAAGTCCAAGAACTCTCAAATCCCATGTGTGGTTGTCAAGATATGATCAAATCATTTTCACCAATTTTTGAACTTCAACAAGCCATAACTCTCAAACCATAAGGCCAAATTTGGTGGGGTTTTTTTCCTACAAACCACATTTTTCATCCTCTTTCCAAAAATATAAATTTCATGACCTAAAACCTTGCCAATCAAAATGGCATTTTTGGACCTTTTTCATTTAAATTCAAAGTTTGACCAAACTTTGACTTTTTGATTCTTTGACTTTTTCTTGATTTGGCCAATTGGGAAATGTTCTAAATCACATTTGTGACTTGTCTCAAGCCTTAAACCATGTTCATTTCACTATTTCACTACCATTTTGGACAAAAATTCAAAGTTGGCAAAATGTTGCAATTGGAAGTACATAAGCAAAGCAAGGTACAGCATTCAAAAGTAGACCAAAAGCAGCAATTATGTTGGTCCTTCTGCAACATTTCACAGCCCACTCAAGCAGCAAACATACCTCCATTTCCACTTATGCACCAACTTGGCATTTTTGCAAATTGGTTTCAAAGAGCAAAATCAGTACAGCAGTACATGTACAACAACAAACAGCATTTTGCATAGTCTGTACAGCATGCTCAGGCCCAATTCGACCAGCTACCACCCCCCCATTTTCCACTTTGTCCAAAATTAGCAACTTTGCAAATGAGGGCATTTACACTAAGTTAGCTTACCACATGATTAAGTGATGTTAAACAGGTGATATATAAAGGTTTTTCTGTCCAAACAAACCCTAGTTTTGCAGCCTACCCTCACAGAATTCTCTCTCACCCTCATCTTGCATTTTTGCTAAAGCACAATTTCTGCACAAACCCTTTGAGAAATTCGAGCATCCTTGTTTCCACCATGCTATAGTCACCATTTGGAACCCTTGTCCAGCATTATTCATCACCTATTTCGCAGCTTGAGTTCTGTTTTCTCTAGGAGCATTTCCATGGCAAGTCGAAAGTTAGATGTGGTTAGACATTCTTGAGCTAAAAAAGGTTCATCATCCACCATCCTAAGGCATTCTCTTCGTCTGTTTCAAGCCTGTACCCTCAATACAACACTGCAGCTCGATTTTCTTCCAAAACAAGTAAGTAATCGATCTTCTCTTTTTGCCGTGCCATATTATGTTTGTGAAAGATCCTTGAATGCTGATTCTAGAATGCTATGCCTTGTTTGAAATGATGCCCTCATGAGGGAGATATCTGAATTTCTTTTTTTCATATCAAAATGCATTTTCGTTCGATTGGTTCTGCTTGCATTAGTTTGATGAGTTTTGATGTTATATTCTTGTTGCCTATTGCTTGATGATGCTGTTGTTACATTTGTTTTTAAGTTTCGGGCACATTAAATTTTCGAGCTCATGGTGGATGAATGTATGCTGCCCTGTTCATAAGCATGTTTCTGCCCAGATTTTCCTCATGGCTAATGCTTGTTTGGTTGATGATTGATATGGCTTGATGGTCATTATACCATGCCCTTGTGTGTTTTTGCTTGAAAACTTATTGGATGATTGTTGAACCATGGAGTTGAATTGATGAATGCTGCTGAAATTGATGCTGTTATGCTTGAATCATGAATTTGTCCAGAAAAATTCCTCATGCTTATGTTGTCTTGCTGTTAGTTAGGGTTGCATAATGACACATGTTCATAACCATGTTTTATTGACTAATGTTGTTGCTTATGATTGATTTCCATGGCCATGTTGCTTGTTTTGCTTGGTTTGATGATGATGAACATCGAATGATGAATACATGTGTGCTGCTTCCTTAAACTCTTGTATGTTTTTTTCCAGGAATCAAATTTTGCATGCTGGCTGTTATTATTACATGTTGCACGAACCTTATGAGTGTGATGCCATGATATTTGTATGATGATGAATTTGGCTTGATGATAAATTTTGAATGTTGCTTAGCCATGCTGCTGTTATTTGAACCAAACATCATAACCAGAAAATCCATGTGAATCATGTTTGAATGTTGTTTGTGTGGTTTGGTCGAGTCATTTTGTTTTGATGATTGGTGACAACATGAATTTGCCCTGCTATTAAACCTATGCTGCCCAGAATTTCCAGGATTACTGTTTGTTTGGTTGTTGGTTAAAGTTTGCTTGATATTCCATTGGCCATGCTGTTCATTATGTCTGTCTGAAGTTGCCTGTGTGAATGTTGAACATTGATGTTGAATGTCTACCCCTGCTGTTATGATGAATTTGCCAGAATTATTCATGTTTGCTTTTGGTTTGTTGTTTATGATGAGCTTGCATGAAGAGCCTTACAATACCATGCTGTGTTGGTTGAATGAGGAACATTGATGTTCAACACCATGCTGTTTATATGCTGTCGTGTGCTGTTGTTTTGTTTGATATGATGCTGATGAACATGCTGCCATGCTAAAACCATGCTGCAATTTTGAAACATGTTGTTGCTGTTGTGTTGTTTTGAAAAACTCTAAGATTAATTTCCAGAAATTTTTCTGTTGTTTGCTTGATGTCTATGTATGATGAAACATGATGATGATGTTTGTATACTGAACCTGACCATTGCCCAGAAAAGTCCATTGCATTGTGTTTGTCGTGTTGGGGTGGTGGTTGTTCAATATTGCATGATGCTGTTTGCCAAGCCATGCTGTCTGCTTGATGTTGTTTGTCCATGATCGTTGCTTAACATGCCATGATTATTTGTTGATGATGCTTGATGTTGTTGTTCATGATTCGATGCTTACAATGCTGGAACCATTTTACTGCTGTTTAAACCTTGGCTCTATCCAGAAATTCATGTGATGTGTGTTTGGTTTATTGTGTTTTGGTGTTGCATAATTGCTATTTGCCATGCTGTATGTGGAATGCTGTCAGATTTTATTTTGATGATTTCATGAAGATGCATGATTGGTCGCTGTTTGCTTGATGATGATGATGAATACCACTGCTGCATATGCCCTGCTGATGAAAAACTTCGAAATTGCTCATAAAATCTACATGTTTTTGTGCTAGCTGTATTTGGCCGTGGGTGTTTGATTGTTGCATAATGGTTATGATACATGTTGCTGTTCATTTGTTGTTGTTCTGGTTGATTGATTAAGACTGAATGATGAGCCATTGTTGTTGTTTGTTTTGTTTTGGATCAATACCATGAGCCATGCTGCATAAACCCTAAGGGTTTTGACCTTGAAACACAATTGGTTGTTTTGATAGAATTTCCTGCGTGTGTACTGTTTTATTGCCAGCCAACCAATCACAACATTTTATTCTGTTTGCCAAAACGCTGTAGTTTTAATTAGTGACTTCACTATTTACACAATTGCCATCGGTTGACTTGGTTTGACCCCATTTGCTATGCTTTCATGTTCATACTTCATTCAATTATTCATCAAACTTCCATAATTCATTTCAAATTCATTTTAACTCCAAAAATTGTGAGATTTTTTGCATTAAACTCATGAATGTGTCTACTATTTTATGGTAAATTTTAATTAATTTTTCAGTGGCTGGATGTTTAATGATAATTGTTTTCCCAACATGTGTGCATAAATGATACCTTGTGCCATTCTCTTTGTGAAATACTCATGTCATATCCATTGCCTTTGACTTTTTTTGTGGTGAAACTAGACACATTGACCTTCATTTCCATATAAAGTTTGTGCATTTATCATTTGTGGATTGAGAGTTATGATTTTCTGAAGTTATGTGTTACATTTGGTGCTATACCATGATCATGTATTTTCCCAATTTTTGTTCACATGCTTCCTCTTATCCAATTGACCCCAAATTTTGCATGAATGACCTATCACATGTCTAGTTTATGTATGAATTTTCTTGGATTTAATCTTGCTGTTTTCCATTTAATTGAGAATTTTCTTCCATATGTGGTCATTTGTTGACTTTTTGTGCTATGCCTTGCCAAATCTTTTGTGAAATTCTCAAATCTTATTGTATGATCATGAAATTTCATATGTGATAACTAGACATCTCAAGCTTTGCAATGGTGTTAATCTCATTCATTTCTCTTCTTTTTTCAAATTGATATGAGTTTTTGAAGTTGACCTATGCTTGTTGACTTTCACCATGCTTACTTGAATTTGATTTGACTTCATGATTTTACTTGACTGCCTTCCTCTCATCCAAATGCCTTGAAATTTTACATGTATACCATGTTAGATGTTAGGATTGAGTGTGATTTATTTCATGATTTTTAAAAAATGTTTGGGTTGACTTTTGAATGAAGTCTTTGCTATTGACTTTTGTATGCTTCTCTTGCCATGCTTTGCATCCTTTTGCATATGAAATGACCATGATGCATGATATAATTATGAACCCAATTGAGAATGCTTCTTGAATGTTCAAACTTGGTTTGGGTTGACTTTTTCTTGCTGCCTTGACTTTTTCTTTCATCTTTGACCCTAGGCTAGTCCTAGTGGTCTTCCAAGCTTATGTTGAGTTCATCTGTTTCAGGTTGAGCACTAATGCCTTGAGGATCATTCAAATATTTGTTTGAGTTGAATTATATGATGTGCTAATCTTTGTTTTGTAGGTGACTCACATGCTTGAGTCTTTGTGCCTTGCACAATTGGTCCCTCTGTGGTTGACTTTTGGTTTATTTCCTTTGATTTTGACTGTTGACTTGTTTACTAATGAGTCTGACTTTTTCAGGTACTTTAGTTGCCTAAGTTCTTTGAACTTGCTTGCTTTGCTTTTTAGCATTTGCTTTTGAGGTATAAATACTTCTTCTTCATGTAGTCTGGAGACCCGGTCTGTTATTTGACCGGGCAAACTGTCTGAAGTCCTCCTTAAGAGGCAATGCCTGTGTTTGTTTAAAATTGTC
This sequence comes from Lathyrus oleraceus, assembly GCF_024323335.1. NCBI lineage: Eukaryota > Viridiplantae > Streptophyta > Magnoliopsida > Fabales > Fabaceae > Lathyrus > Lathyrus oleraceus. The sequence goes on along the minus strand of NC_066580.1, from coordinate 48,411,592 downwards.
CTAAGCAGGAAAAGTCCTTCAAGTAAGGCAATTGGTGGAAGGTAGGGATAAGCAATCTATCCCCCACTATTCAGTGTGTCCTCTCTTGCTCCCATTACATGGTTGAAGCATTGAGATAAATACCCAAGATCTAATCGAGTCAATAATGTGGAGAGAGTTCCTACTTTCTGAACTCCCACACTTTCTTTGATGCTCTCTCTGATATGAGATTGAAGCAATGAGGCACACCCCTCATCTCCTTTTCATCTGCTTCACCTGAGCCCCTCAATGGCCAGGTTAAGAGCGACTTTCACCTATTACAGTGGACTTTCAAAGTCAAACCCTCTTGTGTGAGCCCCCCTTGTCTTGGCTATAGAGTGTGCTGTTTGATATTCATTGATTGACTGATTGCTTCATATGCACTTGCTTGCCTGTATGCTATGCATTTATCATCATCATCAATTGCCATTAATGCATGATCATCTCATTTGCTTTTGTGATGCTATCATTGTTGTTTGCCCATTGAGGACAATTGTAAGTCCATTGCTTTGGCATTTGCTCCTATGATATGGAAGGATAGAGTGTAAGACCTCATTGGTCACTCATATCTTCTGTTTATCTGTTTGTATGTGAGGTTGCAGTTATAAGTCCCTGTAAGTTGGCATCTGTTATCCTGTGATCATAATTTGATCTGTTTGATTTGTATGTGAGGATACAGTTATAAGTCCCTGTAAGTTGGCATCTGTTATCCTGTGATCATAATATGATTTGTTTGGTTTTGTATGAGAGGTTGCAATTATAAGTCCCTGTAAGTTGGCATTTGCATTCCTGTGATCATATTGTTGCTTTTGTTCTTGTATGTGAGGATCCACTGTAAGTCCCTGTAATGTGGCATTGGATTTCCTAGGACCATACTGTGGAGTTAACCTAAGTCCAGACAAATTGGCAGTTGACTTCCCTGTTTCATCTTTGTTTTTCTGTTTGAGGAGATTAGTATAAGACCATTGAGTGGCATCTGATATCCATTTCTGTTTTAGGAGACTGGTGTAAATCCATCTATTGGTATCCGGTATCCGCCCTTTTATTTTCTTTGTTAGGAGATTAGTGTAAGACCATTGAGTGGCATCTGATATCCCATTTGGTTTTAGGAGATTGGTGTAAGACCAGTGATTGGCATCCGATATCCGCTTTTGTTTGCTTTGTTTGTTATTATTAATTGCTATTCCAAAGGACACACTTGAATCATTTGCTATATGATTTCAAGAAGTGAACCCTCTAAGAAGTTTTTACTTTCCATCCTCATCCATTCATTCATTATGTCCTAGACTTTTTCACACTTTACTTTTCAAACTTGACATAAGTGTTGTGCAAACATCTTCATGTTTTCTAACTAAAAACCTGGACCTCAAGTCCTTGACCTTTTTAAACTCCATTTTCATAATACTTCTTTCGAATCAATCTTAATCATACTCTGACTTCATTTTTCATAATCACAATCAATTAACTTCACTCATTCACTTGTTTTGGCTCTGTCCATTGTTAATCTTTTCATGCATTAGCCATAGGCTTCAATTATCTTTGTGGTTGATGTAAATCTTGCCTATCCTTAGTGAGTCGACAGTAAGACTTCCGTACTTCAAACAGGGCTAACCCCTCTAGTACGTCGAAGCTATTCTTGCATGGTGGATGTTGTTTTTGGTCGAGTGTTCTCCCGTTGATAATGAAAAGCCTCAGTGCTTGTGTTTAAAACTGAATCCACCAACTTTTGGAAATCTTTTAGCCGAACTACGGCGTTCTGATCCTTACCTTTGATGGAAGGTACGTAGGCAACGGGTTCATCCGTTCGAACCCAATACCCAATAAAAATGTATATTCTTTTCTCACCATCCCAATCATGTTTGCACAATATTTTTGTCATAACAAATAACAATTTAGCATAACAAGTGTGAAAAGGGCTCCCTAGGAGTACCTAGGACGTAGTGGGTGCCTAACACCTTCATATCCACGAATCCAGAATCCCTGGTGGTATTGCCTACTTTTCACCTTTTGTTGTGCTATATTATTATTTGTTATGTGACATATTTTTGTACAATTTGGGATCACTGTATTGATTGTAATGTGTGAATTGCTTGATATACATTTGCTGTTTGCTTTGGTGATCTGTGAGATGAGTTCTATACCCGAACTCGAGTGCTCTCTAGGATAGGAGAATGGCATAGTCTTGTCGACTGGTGTGGAGTATTCCTTAGCCAGTTGACTTGCGAGTCCATTCACTTGGTGGAGGTCATGTTGAACTAATAATGTCACACAAGTTATTTGTGGTTAGGCATTATTCTTTCAATCATGTTCCGCAGAAGCCAAGGACCTTAGTTTACCAAACCCATCTTGGCCTATTTTTAGGACCGTAGTGCGGAGGTCGTTCAGATGTCAGTTCTGATACGATTGTTACGCGATACTACACTCATAAGAGTTTCTCTTGAGAATATTCTTGGAATACGAGTATTCGTTCCTCCGATAATATTCGAAAGATGGAACGATGATTATGGGAACCTCTGATAGAACATGTCTGGCAGGTTTAAACCCTAGTACACTCCCTTTGGGTGGTTTTTAACCGAGACTCCATGCTCGTGACTCTCAACAAACCCGTGATTCGTGGTTGAGTCGTTCAAACATTGTTAATATCAATGGATCCCGGATCAGGTGTAAAACCTAAAATCCACCAAAGCGGCTGGTTGATATTAAGAATGTTTGAACCGGTTCACGTACCGTTAATATCAATGGAACTTGGGTGTCGATAAGGTGAAAACCTAAATCCACCAAAATGGATGATTGATATTAGGGATACAATGAGCTTTCCCACGACCTTTGTCTGGTGTGCCTTGCTTGATCCTTGAGTGTGTTTGTTGCATTCATACATTCATACATTCATCCGCGTTCATGTCATCAGAAAAAGAAAATTTTCAAGGAACTCAAAGGAGTTTATTTGCAAAAAATTTCAAAACATGAAAAAACCGGGAAAATTTTTTCACCTGATATATCTGATGAGATATTCTCATGTATGATCAAAGTGCTTAAATATTTCAAAGTTTGCAAATAAAACCCTCGGGTTCCTTTGATATAAAAACAAGCATATGCACAAACACTTCATGCATCATTTGCATAAGCAGGTGTTTTGTTCCGGTCTCCAGTCCTGTGGTCTGACCCTGCGATCTTCATTTATTTTGAAGACGCACTTTGCCGGTATTATACCAGAGCCAACTCTGCCAGATTGATGGATCATCCTGAGCAAGAGGATTATGAACTCAGAGAGGATTTTGCCAGCCTTAGTGCTTTTAATGGATTTATTCCTGTTGATGGATTTATTCCTGTTGATGGATTTATTCCTGTTGATGGATTTATTCCTGTTGATGGATTTATTCCTGTTGATGGATTTATTCCTGCTGATGGATTTATTCCTGGTTAATCAAATCCCGGGCTGGCATTGGCTACTGTTCTGGGGCACTTAAGGAGCATGGTTTGTTCAAGAGTGGAGGATTCATCCATGCTAATCAACCCGAAGAAGCTGCTGCTATCTTGGAAGTATATGCAGAAGATCTGAACAGTTTCATCATTCCTGGTGGTGTCTGCCACAATTGGGTCGCTGTGGATGTTCCTACGGTCATTCATAAGTCAGCGTGATTTGTTCATCTTGTTTAAAACCCTTCTCCCATGCCAAAAGGAGAAGTGATGACATTGTTGGCAGCATTTAATACAATGATGTTTTCATTCAATTAATGCATTGTCAAACATTTGTTTTTCCATTTGTTTTCACTTTTTGCTTTTCTTTATGAAATCAGTGATCACAAAAAACCATGAAAAACAAAAACAACATTTTTCATCTGCATAACTGATTTGCTTGTTTAAATACAAAAGCTTTTCATTATCCAGAATCATTATGCAGGGATTTCTAAACCCATTGAACATAATGATCCAACGCCATCTCCCAATCTTGAAGTCCTTGTATCTGAGGCAGAGGAAGATGATGTTGAAGGGGATTCCTGACGAGATTACCCGCCTTCTTGAGCACACTAAGAAGCTCATTCAGCTGTATCACAAGAATCAGCAAACCAGTCAAACTGGGGATTACAAAAACAAAAAAAACAAAAAAAAAAAAAAATCAAAAAAAATCAATCAAAAAAAAGAAAGAAGAAAGAGGGTGAAAAATAAGAAAAAATCAAAAATCAGCAAAAAAAATTTTCAAAAGAAAAAGAAGAAATTATACCCTCAAAAGTCCCTAGTTGACTGATGCTGAATGAATTCAAAGTCGTTACGACCAATTGAATTTAATCGAAGAGAAGCGGTTAACTGCCATGTGTCATGGTCAGTTATATCAGCAAAGAATGAAGAAAGCATTCGACAAGAAGGTCAAGCCTCGCGTGTTCCGAGAAGGTGACCTTGTGCTCAAGAAATTTTTGTCTTTCGCTCCCGATTCCAGGGGCAAGTGGACTCCCAAACTACGAGGGTCCATATGTTGTTAAGAGAGCCTTTTCAGGCGGAGCTTTGATGCTTACAACAATGGATGGGGAGGATTTCACTCGTCCTGTGAATTCAGATGCAGTTAAGAGATACTTTGCCTAAAAAAAAAAAGTATATGCAAATGAAAAAAAGAATGAAAAAACAGAATTGCTCGCTAAGTTGAAAACCCGAAAGGGCGGCTTAGGCAAAAATGAGCGTCTCGGTGGAGAACCCGCAAGGGTAATTCAGGCAAAAAATCAGAGACTTGAAAAAAAGAGAATATTTGCATCCCGCTAGATTGAGTACCTCACCCTGGGGGCAATCTAGGCAAAAATTAGGGATTTGGCAAGTAACTGCATCCTGACAAGACTTTCTGGTTCATCAGTCGTCATTTCGTCAGAGGATTCTCGATTCGTCGTCAACTGAAGCTTCGGATACATCGAGATTCAAATTGGTAGAGAAAGGATCATTATGTTCAATGTAGCCCTCTTCCAATATATATCACTGATTTCAAATTTGTACAGATCTATGGAGTCTTGCCATTTGCAGACTACCATTCCATCAAATCAATTTGAGCTTTTTATCCAATTTATTTGCACTCGTATTTGTTTCAATTCAACAAATGTTTTGCATGTTTTAAATTGATAAAATGTCATTGTTTTAAACAATCAAATTTTTCAAAATTTTTGTTTTAAAACAAAGTGAACATTCACAAGATTGAAAGGATACTCAAGAATATCTCAGTGCTCTCCCGAGGGTGGCATGATTCCCAACAGGTAAGACATTTGTTCATATTCCTGGTTTGGTTGTAGCTTCTTTCTCCAGATCGTTGTTGGGGCTGTTCCTAAAACAAAGTTGTTATTGGGGTTGTTCCCCAGTACAATCGCAAACAGAGTGTTGTTGAAGACTTCGTTTTCTCCAGCAGCAGTTTTCCCAGCATGGGTGTTTTTCTTGTAGAAGTTTCGGTGGTTGATGGTTTATCATCTTGGTGCCCCGTCACTTTCTCCAGTGGGTCGTATGCCCCAGACTTTATTTGTCTCCTCGGCACAGTCATGAGTATAGCCATTGATTGATACTCCCCTCACAGTCGTGATTAGAGCTGTTATTAACATCCCCACCAAGGTCGTGAGTAGAGATGTTATTGATATCCCCATCGGAGTCGCGAGTATAACCGTTGTTGATACTCCCACCAGGGTTGCAAGTGGAGTTGTTACCGCTTTTCCCCCCATGCAGCGTGCCAGCAAGATTTGTCTGTTTCCTCAGCACGTTTGTTTTCTTTTGAAGACTCGGTAAGTCAGTGGTTTGATACCCGGTACTTTACCTTTTCCCCGGCGAAGTCGTCTGCGGAACTGTTGCTATCTCTCCATCAGAGTTATTCTCTTCAGCAGAGCAGGATTTATTTTCCTGAGCAGTTTTGATTTGGGTTGATATCCCAGTATTGCAATCATCTTTTCCTCAGCTTAGTCTGCAGAATGTTTGTCGTGGCAGTTTTGCCTGTTGATTGCTCCTTCAATCCCCAATACGGTCGGATGATGGCTCTAGCCTCCAGTGAACGGATTCGATTTCCTGACTGTTTGTGATCCTCAGTAGAGTGGCTTATATTGCAGAATCTACTTGTTGTGATCAGTTTGCTGTATATTCTCCCCAAGTGGATTGGTCCGTTGCGGAATCTACTTGTTTGATCTGTCCTCCCTCAGTGGTTTGTTCCCAAGAGAGTAGCCGACAGTTTTCCCCAGTAGAGTTGCTTATGCAGTCAGATTCTATTTGGATGATTTCATTCTCCCTCAGTGGGTTGTTCCCCAGCGGAGTCATGTGGATTTGCTTCTACAGCAGTCTGTGTTCGTGCTTATGCACCCTTTTTGTTTCTCAGTTGACACTGGGATCCCCTGCAGATATCTTTGGGACTTCTCTTGTTCCCCTACAGATTTGTCTTGGTGGCTGTCTTGCCCGTTGTGACTTTCTGTACCCTGATTGGGTTGTTTCCTGATATCTATGATTCTCTGCTTCTTCAGCAGTACTTGCAGATCTTTGCTTTACAGCATGCAGATCTCCGCAGATTGGCTCTCCAGCTGGTTTTTTCCCTGGAAGTATATTACCGGACGCGTTGGTTCCTGAACCTGTTTGTGTTAGAACTGTCTGTTTTGTCAGCATTCATCAAACATCAATCAGCATATTCATGCATATTCATAAACATTCAGATATTCATGTTGCATTTCTTGCCATATATCTTTTGTTTGTCGTGTCTCCTGCTATGGTGATATAGATCTCTTTACAGATCTCCCCAAGCAGATGTCGGGTGTTTAAAATCTCTCCATATAGAGTCAACCCCATAAGCAGAAAATGTTGTCTTTCCTTCTGCAGTTCCCCACCGAGATATATCCTCGTGGATGACGGTTTCTTCCGTTTCCTCCCAACACATATATTGGGATGGATTTTCCTATTTGAGCTACATCCTCATTTAGGACGTGTCTTTATTTAGTCCGTCTTTTCGGATTATGCCCGAATTGGCTATTTGTCAAAGTCTTGTGCTTCCCAGTGGGTTGTTCCCCAGCGGAATGTTTTTGGGCCTCTGCCTACAAACCAGCAGTTGTAAGTCCTACTTTTCCTGGCTTTCTTAACAGAATTTGTGGTTATACACCTTTTATTCTCCAGCCAGAGTTTTTGGTTTTCTACCTACTACCCGGTAGTTGTAAAATCCTATTTTTCCTGCTTTTCAGCAGTTTGTGGTTTGTTATAAACCCTATTTTTTTGTTTCCCGTGCGGATTTGTGGTTTGTTCTATCCCCACGCGGAGTTTTTTGGTCTTCTACCCCGTATTCGGTAAATGTAAACCCTAATTTTGTGGTTATCTTCATCTAGTCTTTGATGTCGATTTTCCTTTGCTTGTATAAGTTGCTCAGATAAGCACTTATATCCCTAGCAAGTTTTGTGGATAATTGCCGTATGCTAGCAATTTCATCCCCAGTGGGTCTTTTCACCGTATGCTAGTGATTTGTTCCCCGGATCATTGGTTGTTTACCAGTGCATCCCCAGCTAGTCTTCTGTCGATAATTGCCGGATGCTTGCAAATTATCCTCAGCAGATCGCCTCTCATTTACCCTTTTGTTGGTAATGTCTGTTGCTCCTTTTGATTGGTCATCATTATATACCTATTCTGGTATCCCGATGCCTTTCGTTTTCGGATTTTATCCTATAAACAACCCAGTAACCGGTTCAGGATAATCTTCCATGCGAGTATATTATTCACGGTCCGCCGGTAATGAATAATATGTCTCATGCGCTCTTTGGTTGGAGTCCTTTGTTGATCTTCCCCAGTCGAGTAAGATTCGTATTCTTTGTAGAATCGAATAGCCATCCTTTAACCAGTTTGTGTTCAGGATGATGAGTGTCTTGGAACACACACCAATTCACGTTTTTTGCCCATCCTTTAACCAGTTTGCGTTTTGGATGATGAGTGTTTTGGAACACACACCAATTCACGCTTTTTTTGTCCATCCTTTAAACAAGACTGCTGTTCTAGCTTTCTTTCGGATGATGAGTGTTTTGGAACACACACCAATTCACGCTTTTTTGACCATCCTTTAAACAAGTCTGCTGTTCTAGCTTTCTTTCGGATGATGAGTGTTTTGGAACACACACCAATTCACGCTTTTTTGTCCATCCTTTAACCAGTTTGTGTTCAGGATGATGAGTGTTTTGGAACACACACCAATTCACGTTTTTTGACCATCCTTTAAACAAGTCTGCTGTTCTAGCTTTCTTTCGGATGATGAGTGTTTTGGAACACACACCAATTCACGTTTTTTGCCCATCCTTTAACCAGTTTGCGTTTTGGATGATGAGTGTCTTGGAACACAAACCAATTCACGTCTTCGGATTTTATCCTTAAACAACCCAGTAACCGGTTCAGGATAATTTTCCCTTCGAGTATATTATTCACGGTCTGCCGGTAATGAATAATATGTCTCGTTCACTCTTGGGTCAATCCTTTGTTGCTTTCTCCTCAGAGTAAGATTCATATTCCTTGTGGAATTGAATATCCATCCTATAAACAAGTTTGCTTTCGCTCACTTCAGGATGATGAGTGTCTTGGAACACACACCAATTCACGTCTTTGGCCGTTCACCTGTTACATACCTACAACCCGGTATCCTTGGTGTTCCTTCCTGTTGTTTTGTTACCCTTATGCCTGGTAACATCTCATTTTGTTTGTTACTTCCCCAGTGAAGTTTTCTTTTGCTTCTCCTCAGGAGTCAGCTTGTGTCTCTCCAATGGATTTATTTTCCTTTGGAATTCTTTCCCCAGTGTGAGTCCTTCACTCCCCAGTGAGTTCTCCAGTCTGTTTTTCTGTTTTCTTTAATCAGAGTCGTGTCTTGTTCACGTTATGTCAGTTTTGTCTTCCCCAGTTTGGAGTCGTGTCTTGTTCACACATTTCTTTTTTCTTTTATTATCCCCATAGAGTCGTATGAGAGTCTCTGTTCCTGGTGAGTGTATTGCTCCGATGGATCGTCTTTTCTTCTGTGTGAATCATATTCCCCACAGAGTTTGTGTCTTTTACACGCATACATCTGCATCATGAGGTCTCTTAGGGACCAAAATTTGTCTCATTACTGTTATTTAAGTCCATTCTACCGCGTCGATATGAAGATTTCTAAACTTCACTTCTCCGGCTAGAATGACCTTAAATAGGGGCATCTGTAAGACCCCAATTTTGGGCCCTAAGATCCCTCATGGCCCATATCATTCATATCATGGCCTCAAGGACCAATGCATGCCTTTGCTTTCCTCTTAGTGGATAGATTGCCTTGTGGGTTTTGTTTCTTGATCACCAAGCATACTTTGCATTTGTATATTCTTTGCTTTCATATGTTTATCATTCAAAAAGTACAAAAATATTGTCAGTCTAACCTTGTTGCTTGCAGTGGAAGCAATCATCAGCAATTAGGTCAAAGATGGTTAACAGTCAGTCAAAGCAATGGATGATGGCCATTCTTGTGGAATTTGGACATCATGATCATTAATCAAAGGTTCATACAACTTGAGACATTATTTGAAGTCAAGTTCTCAAAGAATTAGGGTTTGGAATTCATCAGAAGTGCATCAGTCATCCAAAACCCTAGAAAAAGTCAAACTTGGTCAACTGTGGATTTAATCAGAGATTTGATGGATAGAATTGATTTGAAGAAGTTCATTCATGCTTGTATAAGCCTCATCTATCATGCCAAACCTCATCATGGAAGAAAATCAAGTAAAATCAGAAATTTTCCAGAAATAGAAAGTGGACCTGTAATTTCAACTGCCAAAAATGGAAACTTCTTGATCTTAAACTTACATCATGATACAAGCTTCAAATGAATTTTTGCCCAACATGAAAGTTGAAGATCTTGTTCTCCCATTTTCAAAAAGTCCAAGAACTCTCAAATCCCATGTGTGGTTGTCAAGATATGATCAAATCATTTTCACCAATTTTTGAACTTCAACAAGCCATAACTCTCAAACCATAAGGCCAAATTTGGTGGGGTTTTTTTCCTACAAACCACATTTTTCATCCTCTTTCCAAAAATATAAATTTCATGACCTAAAACCTTGCCAATCAAAATGGCATTTTTGGACCTTTTTCATTTAAATTCAAAGTTTGACCAAACTTTGACTTTTTGATTCTTTGACTTTTTCTTGATTTGGCCAATTGGGAAATGTTCTAAATCACATTTGTGACTTGTCTCAAGCCTTAAACCATGTTCATTTCACTATTTCACTACCATTTTGGACAAAAATTCAAAGTTGGCAAAATGTTGCAATTGGAAGTACATAAGCAAAGCAAGGTACAGCATTCAAAAGTAGACCAAAAGCAGCAATTATGTTGGTCCTTCTGCAACATTTCACAGCCCACTCAAGCAGCAAACATACCTCCATTTCCACTTATGCACCAACTTGGCATTTTTGCAAATTGGTTTCAAAGAGCAAAATCAGTACAGCAGTACATGTACAACAACAAACAGCATTTTGCATAGTCTGTACAGCATGCTCAGGCCCAATTCGACCAGCTACCACCCCCCCATTTTCCACTTTGTCCAAAATTAGCAACTTTGCAAATGAGGGCATTTACACTAAGTTAGCTTACCACATGATTAAGTGATGTTAAACAGGTGATATATAAAGGTTTTTCTGTCCAAACAAACCCTAGTTTTGCAGCCTACCCTCACAGAATTCTCTCTCACCCTCATCTTGCATTTTTGCTAAAGCACAATTTCTGCACAAACCCTTTGAGAAATTCGAGCATCCTTGTTTCCACCATGCTATAGTCACCATTTGGAACCCTTGTCCAGCATTATTCATCACCTATTTCGCAGCTTGAGTTCTGTTTTCTCTAGGAGCATTTCCATGGCAAGTCGAAAGTTAGATGTGGTTAGACATTCTTGAGCTAAAAAAGGTTCATCATCCACCATCCTAAGGCATTCTCTTCGTCTGTTTCAAGCCTGTACCCTCAATACAACACTGCAGCTCGATTTTCTTCCAAAACAAGTAAGTAATCGATCTTCTCTTTTTGCCGTGCCATATTATGTTTGTGAAAGATCCTTGAATGCTGATTCTAGAATGCTATGCCTTGTTTGAAATGATGCCCTCATGAGGGAGATATCTGAATTTCTTTTTTTCATATCAAAATGCATTTTCGTTCGATTGGTTCTGCTTGCATTAGTTTGATGAGTTTTGATGTTATATTCTTGTTGCCTATTGCTTGATGATGCTGTTGTTACATTTGTTTTTAAGTTTCGGGCACATTAAATTTTCGAGCTCATGGTGGATGAATGTATGCTGCCCTGTTCATAAGCATGTTTCTGCCCAGATTTTCCTCATGGCTAATGCTTGTTTGGTTGATGATTGATATGGCTTGATGGTCATTATACCATGCCCTTGTGTGTTTTTGCTTGAAAACTTATTGGATGATTGTTGAACCATGGAGTTGAATTGATGAATGCTGCTGAAATTGATGCTGTTATGCTTGAATCATGAATTTGTCCAGAAAAATTCCTCATGCTTATGTTGTCTTGCTGTTAGTTAGGGTTGCATAATGACACATGTTCATAACCATGTTTTATTGACTAATGTTGTTGCTTATGATTGATTTCCATGGCCATGTTGCTTGTTTTGCTTGGTTTGATGATGATGAACATCGAATGATGAATACATGTGTGCTGCTTCCTTAAACTCTTGTATGTTTTTTTCCAGGAATCAAATTTTGCATGCTGGCTGTTATTGTTACATGTTGCACGAACCTTATGAGTGTGATGCCATGATATTTGTATGATGATGAATTTGGCTTGATGATAAATTTTGAATGTTGCTTAGCCATGCTGCTGTTATTTGAACCAAACATCATAACCAGAAAATCCATGTGAATCATGTTTGAATGTTGTTTGTGTGGTTTGGTCGAGTCATTTTGTTTTGATGATTGGTGACAACATGAATTTGCCCTGCTATTAAACCTATGCTGCCCAGAATTTCCAGGATTACTGTTTGTTTGGTTGTTGGTTAAAGTTTGCTTGATATTCCATTGGCCATGCTGTTCATTATGTCTGTCTGAAGTTGCCTGTGTGAATGTTGAACATTGATGTTGAATGTCTACCCCTGCTGTTATGATGAATTTGCCAGAATTATTCATGTTTGCTTTTGGTTTGTTGTTTATGATGAGCTTGCATGAAGAGCCTTACAATACCATGCTGTGTTGGTTGAATGAGGAACATTGATGTTCAACACCATGCTGTTTATATGCTGTCGTGTGCTGTTGTTTTGTTTGATATGATGCTGATGAACATGCTGCCATGCTAAAACCATGCTGCAATTTTGAAACATGTTGTTGCTGTTGTGTTGTTTTGAAAAACTCTAAGATTAATTTCCAGAAATTTTTCTGTTGTTTGCTTGATGTCTATGTATGATGAAACATGATGATGATGTTTGTATACTGAACCTGACCATTGCCCAGAAAAGTCCATTGCATTGTGTTTGTCGTGTTGGGGTGGTGGTTGTTCAATATTGCATGATGCTGTTTGCCAAGCCATGCTGTCTGCTTGATGTTGTTTGTCCATGATCGTTGCTTAACATGCCATGATTATTTGTTGATGATGCTTGATGTTGTTGTTCATGATTCGATGCTTACAATGCTGGAACCATTTTACTGCTGTTTAAACCTTGGCTCTATCCAGAAATTCATGTGATGTGTGTTTGGTTTATTGTGTTTTGGTGTTGCATAATTGCTATTTGCCATGCTGTATGTGGAATGCTGTCAGATTTTATTTTGATGATTTCATGAAGATGCATGATTGGTCGCTGTTTGCTTGATGATGATGATGAATACCACTGCTGATGAAAAACTTCGAAATTGCTCATAAAATCTACATGTTTTTGTGCTAGCTGTATTTGGCCGTGGGTGTTTGATTGTTGCATAATGGTTATGATACATGTTGCTGTTCATTTGTTGTTGTTCTGGTTGATTGATTAAGACTGAATGATGAGCCATTGCTGTTGTTTGTTTTGTTTTGGATCAATACCATGAGCCATGCTGCATAAACCCTAAGGGTTTTGACCTTGAAACACAATTGGTTGTTTTGATAGAATTTCCTGCGTGTGTACTGTTTTATTGCCAGCCAACCAATCACAACATTTTATTCTGTTTGCCAAAACGCTGTAGTTTTAATTAGTGACTTCACTATTTACACAATTGCCATCGGTTGACTTGGTTTGACCCCATTTGCTATGCTTTCATGTTCATACTTCATTCAATTATTCATCAAACTTCCATAATTCATTTCAAATTCATTTTAACTCCAAAAATTGTGAGATTTTTTGCATTAAACTCATGAATGTGTCTACTATTTTATGGTAAATTTTAATTAATTTTTCAGTGGCTGGATTTTTAATGATAATTGTTTTCCCAACATGTGTGCATAAATGATACCTTGTGCCATTCTCTTTGTGAAATACTCATGTCATATCCATTGCCTTTGACTTTTTTTGTGGTGAAACTAGACACATTGACCTTCATTTCCATATAAAGTTTGTGCATTTATCATTTGTGGATTGAGAGTTATGATTTTCTGAAGTTATGTGTTACATTTGGTGCTATACCATGATCATGTATTTTCCCAATTTTTGTTCACATGCTTCCTCTTATCCAATTGACCCCAAATTTTGCATGAATGACCTATCACATGTCTAGTTTATGTATGAATTTTCTTGGATTTAATCTTGCTGTTTTCCATTTAATTGAGAATTTTCTTCCATATGTGGTCATTTGTTGACTTTTTGTGCTATGCCTTGCCAAATCTTTTGTGAAATTCTCAAATCTTATTGTATGATCATGAAATTTCATATGTGATAACTAGACATCTCAAGCTTTGCAATGGTGTTAATCTCATTCATTTCTCTTTTGTTTTCAAATTGATATGATTTTTTGAAGTTGACCTATGCTTGTTGACTTTCACCATGCTTACTTGAATTTGATTTGACTTCATGATTTTACTTGACTGCCTTCCTCTCATCCAAATGCCTTGAAATTTTACATGTATACCATGTTAGATGTTAGGATTGAGTGTGATTTATTTCATGATTTTTAAAAAATGTTTGGGTTGACTTTTGAATGAAGTCTTTGCTATTGACTTTTGTATGCTTCTCTTGCCATGCTTTGCATCCTTTTGCATATGAAATGACCATGATGCATGATATAATTATGAACCCAATTGAGAATGCTTCTTGAATGTTCAAACTTGGTTTGGGTTGACTTTTTCTTGCTGCCTTGACTTTTTCTTTCATCTTTGACCCTAGGCTAGTCCTAGTGGTCTTCCAAGCTTATGTTGAGTTCATCTGTTTCAGGTTGAGCACTAATGCCTTGAGGATCATTCAAATATTTGTTTGAGTTGAATTATATGATGTGCTAATCTTTGTTTTGTAGGTGACTCACATGCTTGAGTCTTTGTGCCTTGCACAATTGGTCCCTCTGTGGTTGACTTTTGGTTTATTTCCTTTGATTTTGACTGTTGACTTGTTTACTAATGAGTCTGACTTTTTCAGGTACTTTAGTTGCCTAAGTTCTTTGAACTTGCTTGCTTTGCTTTTTAGCATTTGCTTTTGAGGTATAAATACTTCTTCTTCATGTAGTCTGGAGACCCGGTCTGTTATTTGATCGGGCAAACTGTCTGAAGTCCTCCTTAAGAGGCAATGCCTGTGTTTGTTTAAAATTGTCCTAAGCAGGAAAAGTCCTTCAAGTAAGGCAATTGGTGGAAGGTAGGGATAAGCAATCTATCCCCCACTATTCAGTGTGTCCTCTCTTGCTCCCATTACATGGTTGAAGCATTGAGATAAATACCCAAGATCTAATCGAGTCAATAATGTGGAGAGAGTTCCTACTTTCTGAACTCCCACACTTTCTTTGATGCTCTCTCTGATATGAGATTGAAGCAATGAGGCACACCCCTCATCTCCTTTTCATCTGCTTCACCTGAGCCCCTCAATGGCCAGGTTAAGAGCGACTTTCACCTATTACAGTGGACTTTCAAAGTCAAACCCTCTTGTGTGAGCCCCCCTTGTCTTGGCTATAGAGTGTGCTGTTTGATATTCATTGATTGACTGATTGCTTCATATGCACTTGCTTGCCTGTATGCTATGCATTTATCATCATCATCAATTGCCATTAATGCATGATCATCTCATTTGCTTTTGTGATGCTATCATTGTTGTTTGCCCATTGAGGACAATTGTAAGTCCATTGCTTTGGCATTTGCTCCTATGATATGGAAGGATAGAGTGTAAGACCTCATTGGTCACTCATATCTTCTGTTTATCTGTTTGTATGTGAGGTTGCAGTTATAAGTCCCTGTAAGTTGGCATCTGTTATCCTGTGATCATAATTTGATCTGTTTGATTTGTATGTGAGGATACAGTTATAAGTCCCTGTAAGTTGGCATCTGTTATCCTGTGATCATAATATGATTTGTTTGGTTTTGTATGAGAGGTTGCAATTATAAGTCCCTGTAAGTTGGCATTTGCATTCCTGTGATCATATTGTTGCTTTTGTTCTTGTATGTGAGGATCCACTATAAGTCCCTGTAATGTGGCATTGGATTTCCTAGGACCATACTGTGGAGTTAACCTAAGTCCAGACAAATTGGCAGTTGACTTCCCTGTTTCATCTTTGTTTTTCTGTTTGAGGAGATTAGTATAAGACCATTGAGTGGCATCTGATATCCATTTCTGTTTTAGGAGACTGGTGTAAATCCATCTATTGGTATCCGGTATCCGCCCTTTTATTTTCTTTGTTAGGAGATTAGTGTAAGACCATTGAGTGGCATCTGATATCCCATTTGGTTTTAGGAGATTGGTGTAAGACCAGTGATTGGCATCCGATATCCGCTTTTGTTTGCTTTGTTTGTTATTATTAATTGCTATTCCAAAGGACACACTTGAATCATTTGCTATATGATTTCAAGAAGTGAACCCTCTAAGAAGTTTTTACTTTCCATCCTCATCCATTCATTCATTATGTCCTAGACTTTTTCACACTTTACTTTTCAAACTTGACATAAGTGTTGTGCAAACATCTTCATGTTTTCTAACTAAAAACCTGGACCTCAAGTCCTTGACCTTTTTAAACTCCATTTTCATAATACTTCTTTCGAATCAATCTTAATCATACTCTGACTTCATTTTTCATAATCACAATCAATTAACTTCACTCATTCACTTGTTTTGGCTCTGTCCATTGTTAATCTTTTCATGCATTAGCCATAGGCTTCAATTATCTTTGTGGTTGATGTAAATCTTGCCTACCTTAGTGAGTCGACAGTAAGACTTCCGTACTTCAAACAGGGCTAACCCCTCTAGTACGTCGAAGCTATTCTCGCATGGTGGATGTTGTTTTTGGTCGAGTGTTCTCCCGTTGATAATGAAAAGCCTCAGTGCTTGTGTTTAAAACTGAATCCACCAACTTTTGGAAATCTTTTAGCCGAACTACGGCGTTCTGATCCTTACCTTTGATGGAAGGTACGTAGGCAACGGGTTCATCCGTTCGAACCTAATAATAATAAAAATGTATATTCTTTTCTCACCATCCCAATCATGTTTGCACAATATTTTTGTCATAACAAATAACAATATTTTACAACAAGTGTGAAAAGGGCTCCCTAGGAGTACCTAGGACGTAGTGGGTGCCTAACACCTTCCCATTGCGTAATTTACCCCTTACCCAGACTCTCTGATCTTTTTATTAGTTTTCTACGTGTAAAACTTCTTAGGCTTTTGTTCGCTTTTTAGCCAGTCCTTTGGATAAATAAAAGTGCGGTGGCGACTCGAAAATTTCAATGTATCTCATAGCTTATGGTTTAATCGATAGATCATATAGCGACGAATACACCACTACAGGCAGGGTTATATATAACATGAGACAGATGCGTAGATGGATCCTGGCTTCCGCCACCTGATATATCACTCCAAAACTTCTCCACCTCCTTACCCAGAAAATATCCCATAGGTATCTCCGGGATAGCATCATGAGTGGTCTGGAAATCCAATAGGTCACCGAACTCTTTCTGGCTGAAAGAGTACTCAACGCCAAAGAGCCTAAAAGCAACATACCCATTCGGTCCAGAGTATGGGTCATAATCGAATGAACTGAGGAACTCCAATGTCAAGTTCCTGTAGGTGTTACTCAAGTCGTCAACAAACTCATCCCAGTGAAGCTGGTGGCTCAGGAATCGGATACTCGGCTCGATACCCATTGCCTCCATATAGTGCGGATCAGGATAACGTGTGGGCGCCATAGGGCGCTGATAAAGAGCGATGTAGCACTCTCTCTGAGCATCATCTCTATAGGCTACATGCATATCATCGAAATCCTGCATCCTGTAAAAGTTAGGAAAGTGATCCTGAAAATATAAACCATTCAAATTTTTAGTCTCGATGAAAAATATGATAAAATTAAATAAATGCGAAAAAGTAAAATGAAAAACCATGGGTTGCCTCCCACGCAGCGCTTGTTTAACATCATTAGCTTGACGATTAGAATTTATACACCTGTAGTAGTAGGAATCGGTGGATCAATCAGAGTGTGGCTTGAGTAGTATGCTGGAATGTCTCCTCCTTCGTAGAGCTTTAGTCTTTGTCCATTTACAATGAATGGACTACATGTTTCGTTCTTGATTTCTACGGCTCCGGATCTCAGAATCTTGGATACTTCGAAAGGGCCAGTCCATCTTGAGCGTAGCTTTCCAGGGAAGAGTCGTAACCTAGAGTTGAAAAGGAGAACAGGATCGCCTATATTGAAGTTTTTCTTTACTATTCTTTTGTCGTGATAGGCTTTTGTTCTCTCTTTGTATATTTTTGCATTCTCATAGGCAGATTGCCTAAGTTCTTCTAGTTTATGAATGTCAAGGGTACGCTTTTCTCCAGCGGCCAGGTAGTCTAAATTCAAAGTTTTAATGGCCCAATAGGCCTTATGCTCTAATTCAAATGGTAAGTGACAGGATTTTCCATATACTAGTTGGTAAGGAGTAGTTCCAATAGGGGTTTTGAAAGCGGTTCTATAGGCCCATAATGCTTCTTGAAGCTTCTGAGACCAGTCTCTCCTAGAAATAGAAACAGTTTTCTCTAGGATTTGTTTTATCTCCCTATTAGATACTTCTACTTGGAAACTAGTTTGTGGGTGGTATGGTGTTGCTACTCTATGCCTAACTCCATATTTTCTTAAAAGTTTATCAAATATTCTCGATATGAAGTGTGATCCTCCATCGCTTATGACTAAACGTGGTGTTCCAAATCTAGGGAATATATAGTTTTTAAATAGTTTGATTACTACCCTAGTGTCGTTTGTGGTGCAGCTATAACTTCAATCCACTTAGACACATAGTCTACAGCTACTAAGATATACTTGTTTCCTAAGGATGGTGGGAAAGGTCCCATGAAATCTATTCCCCATACGTCGAAGAGTTCTACTTACTGAATGTTTCTTAGAGGCATTTCATCACGCCTTGAAATGTTTCCAGTGCGTTGGCATCTATCACATTTGACAATGCAAGCATAGACATCACGCCACATGGTAGGCCAGAATAGGCCAGCTTGAAGAATCTTGGCGTATGTCTTAGAGGTGCTCGCATGTCCACCATAGGATGCAGAATGACAATGCTCGATAATACTATTTACCTCTTCTTCCGGAACGCAACGGCGAAAAATGCCATCTTTACCCCTTTTGAAAAGGAGCGGTTCGTCCCAATAGAAGTTTCTCACATCGTGGAAGAATTTCTTCTTGCGGTGGTAGTCAAGATCAGGGGGTACTATATCAGCAGCTAGGTAATTAACGAAGTCTGCATACCAGGGTACGTTACTTATTGCTAAGGAATTTTGGGAGTGCTCATCAGGGCCTAGGTTATTATCTTCAATGGTTTCTAGTCTAGCTATCAGTCTATCATAGGGGAAATCATCATTTATGGGTACTAGTTCTGGTTTTAGATGTTCTAGCCTAGAAAGGTGATCGGCTACTACATTTTCAGTGCCTTTTTTTATCTCTTATATCTAAATCAAACTCTTGTAGTAATAGAATCCATCGGAGTAACCTGGGCTTGGTATCTTTTTTACTTAATAGGTAACGAATGGCAGCATGATCGGTGTAAACTATAATTTTTGCTCCTACTAGACAAGATCTAAATTTGTCTATAGCGAAAACTACAGCGAGTAATTCTTTTTCAGTTGTTGCGTAGTTAAGTTGGGCAACATCTAGGGTTCTACTGGCATAATAAATTGCATGTAATTTTTTTCTTTCCTTTGTCCTAGAACGGCTCCAACCGCATAATCACTAGCATCGCACATTATCTCGAAAGGTTCTGACCAATCAGGTGGTTTCATAATGGGTGCTGATACTAACGCTTGCTTTAAAAGATTAAATGCGTCATTACATTTTTCATCGAAAATGAATTCAGCATCTTTCATTAAAAGTCCAGTTAAAGGTTTAGTTATTTTGGAGAAGTCCTTAATAAAACGCCGGTAGAATCCAGCGTGTCCAAGAAAGCTTCGGACTTCTCTGATGGTTTTGGTGGTTTTAGGTTTTCTATAACTTCTATTTTAGCTCTATCTACCTCTATACCTTTTTCGGAAACTATATGTCCTAAAACTATTCCTTCGGTCACCATGAAATGACACTTTTCCCAGTTTAGCACGAGGTTCACCTCCACGCATCTCTATAGGGTTTTCTCAAGGTTAGCAAGGCAATTGTGGAAATCTAATCCGCAAACCGAGAAATCATCCATAAACACTTCCATGATACCATATAGGTAATCTGCAAAGATTGACATCATGCAGCGTTGGAAAGTGGCTGGGGCATTATAGAGGCCGAATGGTATTCGTCTGTAGGCAAAAGTTCCATAAGGGCATGTAAAGGTAGTTTTTTCTTGATCTTCGGGGTGGATAGGTATTTGGAAGAATCCAGAGTATCCATCTAGATAGCAGAAGTAAGAGTGTCTGGCTAGACGCTCCAACATCTGGTCTATAAATGGTAAAGGGAAATGATCCTTCCTGGTTGCTTTATTTAATTTTCTATAATCTATACACATCCGCCATCCTCCTTCTAACCGTTTCGCTACATGTTCGCCTTTATCGTTTTGCACGACTGTGATGCCTCCCTTTTTAGGTACTACATGCACAGGGCTCACCCACTTACTATCCGAGATCTGATAGATTATACCTGCCTCAAGTAACTTAAGAACTTCCTTTTTAACAACATCACTCATTATAGGGTTTATTCTTCTCTGATGTTCCCTGGAGGGTTTTGAATCTTCTTCGAGCGAAATCCGATGCATGCATGCGGATGGGCTTATACCTTTCAGGTCAGAGATATTATATCCTAAGGCTGAGGGATATCTTCGTAAAACGTCTAAAAGTTGGTTTGTTTCCTCTTGGCTCAAGGTAGCACTGACTATGACTGGACGGTTCATCTCTTCATCGAGGAACTCATACCTCAGGTTCTTAGGCAGTTCCTTAAGTTCTAAGGTTGGTTTCTTAGGGCATGGCATAGGATCTGGGGTAAGGGATAAACATTCGTAAAGGTTATCATCGATGTAGGGTTTCTTAAAGTCATCATCTTCCATTATAAGAGTTGATGGTAACTTAATTGTTTTTATAATTTCTTCTTGTTCTAATTCTCTAACACATTCATCAATGATATCTAAGGCATAACACGCGTCTCCCATCACAGGTGCCATAAGAAATTTCGAAAGTATAAATTCTATTTTCTCGTCACCTACCTCAAAGGTTAACTTTCCTCTCTTGACATCTATTATGGCTCCTGCAGTCGATAAGAATGGTCTACCTAGAAGGATTGGTATATCATTGTCCTCTTTGATGTCCATGACAACAAAATCAGTAGGGATAAATAACAGACCTATCCTAACAGGGACATCTTCTAAGATGCCTATCAGATACTTAACAGATCTATCGGCTAACTGAAGCGACATCTTAGTGGGCTGTAATTCTCCTAAGTTTAACCTCTCACAAACTGCTAAAGGCATTAAGCTCACACTAGCTCCTAAGTCTAGAAAAGCTTTTTCGATGACATGACTTCCCAAAAGACAAGGAATGGAGAAATTTCCAGGATCTTCATCTTTTTTGGCTAGTTTATTCTCGGAAATAGCATTACATTCCAAAGGCTTCAGATCGTCTAGTCTACGTTTGTTGGTAAGGATGTCTTTGAGAAACTTTGCATAAGAAGGTATTTGGGTGATGGCTTCTTTGAAAGGGATTTCTACGTGAAGTTTTTCTATAACTTTAATAAATTTTTGATACTGGTTATTGATCTGGGTTTGTTTGAGTCTTTGCGGTTACGGTATAGGTGGTTTATATGGCGGGGGTGGTACGTAAGTTTTATCTTTAGGTTCTTCTCCTTTTTCTCGACCTTCCTGGTTTTCAGATTCCTCTGGTTCCTTTACTTCGTCCGTGGGTTTGGTATATTCCTTAGAAGTTTCGAGTTCACTCAATCTTGGGTTTGGTGGCTCATCATAAGCGTTCCCACTTCGTAGGGTAATGGCATTGGCTTGTCCTCTCGGATTTTGTTGAGGTTGTCCAGGGAACTGTCCTCCAGGTATGGTCTAAGGGGCTTGGTTTAAAGCAACCTGAGAGATCTGGGTTTCAAGCATCTTGGTATGAGTAACTATTTGGTCAACCTTGGTTCCTAACTAGGTAATCAATTCGTTAACATGAATGTTTTGGTTCATGAACTCCTTGTTTTGTTGGGTTTGAGCAGTGATAAAATTTTCCATAATTTTCTCAAGGCTCGACTTTGGTGGCACAGGTTGCATAGGTTGATTTGATCTAGGGGCTTGATAACTAGGTTGTCTCGGAGGTGCATTATTTTGAATAGGGTTATTGTTTTTATAGGAGAAGTTCGGGTGATTCCTCCATCCAGGGTTATAGGTATTCGAATATGGGTTCCCTTGGGTGTAGTTCACTTGCTCAGAGTGGGTTTCGTTTAATAGACTGCATTCTGCAGATTGGTGTCCTTTGGTTCCACATATCTCACAATCCGACGAAAGTGCAGCTGCAGTATTCGGGTTTATGCACATATGCTCGACCTTAAGGGCTAACGCGTCCATTTTAGCTTGCATCATGTCTATAGAGCTTAGTTCATGCACTCCTCCTTGGGCTTCCTTCTTCTCAACTGTCGCTCGTTCGACTCCCCATGATTGATGGTTTTGAGCCATATCTTCGATGAGGGCACTAACTTCAGGATAAGGTTTATTCATCAGTGCACCACCCGCGACAGCGTCGATGGTCATCTTAGTGTTATAGTGAAGTCCATTATAGAAGGTTTGAATGATTAACCAATTTTCTAAACCATGATGTGTGCATGCTCTTAACAACTCTTTATATCTCTCCCAAGCTTCGAACAACGATTCTCCTTGGTTTTGGGTAAATCTAGTTATATGGTTTCGAAGAACGGCGGTCTTACTTGGGGGAAAGTATCTAGCAAGGAAAACTCTTCTAAGGTTATCCCAAGTCGTAATGGAATTGGGTGGAAGGGAATCTAACCAAGATAAGGCTTTATCTCTGAGGGAAAAAGGGAATAATCTTAAACGGATTGCCTCAGGAGAAGCTCCATTGGTTTTAAAAGTGTCTGCTAATTGGAGAAATATTTTTAAATGTTGGTTTGGGTTCTCTGTAGCGAAACCTGCGAATTGTCTCTGTTGCACTAGCTGCAACAGGGAGGGTTTAAGTTCAAAATTATTAGCTGGGATGGTTGGGTTTACTATACTAGAACTAGGTTCTTCGTTGGATGGTTGAGCGAAATCCTTAAGAGGTATTTGGTTTTGATCTTCGGCCATAGCTCTCTTAATTCTATTAAATAATAAACGTGCGCGAGCGTAACGTTCAGGTTCTGCCAGAGGATATACTAAGCTTAAACTTCCGGTGCTGCGAGTTCTTCGCATTGACCGGCGGGAAATAGCCTAAGTCTAAACGATATAACAACAAGGAAATGAAATTTGACGAAATTGGTCCCCGGCAACGGCGCCAAAAACTCGATGCGTGCTTTTCGCAAGTATACGAATGCGTCAGAGTAATATAAAAGATTGTCGAATCCACAGAGACCAAGTGTCAATCTATCATTATCTATTGTTATGGTGTTTATCAAAGGCAATCAAAATAGGTGTTTTTAGAGTGTGCAATGAAAAGTAAAGTATTGAATAAAGTTCAATTAATAAAGACATGGTCGAATGTAATTCACGTAATCAATTAATAATCCAAGTACTTGCTAATAGAGCTACTTATGGGCAATGTTTCCTACTTTGAAAAGAACCAATTTAACAGGAACTGTCACTTTCGCGTATTCAGAACCGAGTTGTACTCCCTAATCAAACCCTCTTATTGTCACTTATAAAAAGGCGTGCATTGTGTTATAGTAGTAAACCTATTTTTAAGAAATATAGTATCTTGACTAAGTTGAAAAGTATTTTAACCTGGATTTCTTAACCAAAAGAGGTTCTCACGAACCAGACTCTAAACTTATAAACGCGTCCGAAAATAGTTTTAAAATCTCTTTTCTTCTTAAGTTAAAAACTCCTAATGAACTAAACAAAGCGCTTTCGCTGTTTTTGAAATAGTTAAAAACAATTAAGTTGAAAAAGACGTTGGACGGCTTTCGATCTTACCCAACGGAATTGAAGTGCGGGAAAACTTAAGTTGAAAGTCAAAATAGCCCTTAAGTGTTTCTGTGAATAATTGTACGGATTATAGGTTCAATTACGATCCTTACATTCTAACCTTATAAATTTAGTTAGACATGGTAAAGTAAAAGTGCATTAATTTAAATAAAAGTAGTGCGAGTGCGGAAAATAAACAAAAGTAGTGTGAGTGCGGAAAATAAACAAAAGTAGTGCGAGTGCGGAAAATAAACAAAAGTAAAGCGAGTGCGGGAAAATAAATAAAGTAAAGCGAGTGCGGGAAATAAATAAAGTAAAGCGAGTGCGGGAAATTAAATAAAGTAAAGCGAGTGCGGGAAATTAAATAAAGTAAAGCGAGTGCGGGAAATAAATAAAGTAAAGCGAGTGCGGGAAATAAATAAAGTAAAGCGAGTGCGGGAAATAAATAAAGTAAAGCGAGTGCGGGAAATAAATAAAGTAAAGCGAGTGTGGGAAATAAATAAAGTAAAGGCGAAGTAATAAAAACCTGCTCCAATCGGAGGGTTGAATAAAATGCAAACCGGAAATGAAAATGGCGGCAGGGTTAACTTCCTTCCAAAGTGCTTCAAACTCGATTACAGACTTGATTACACAATTGTGGTAACACCCCAATGGGAGGCGATTACCACTTTAAAATACTGAATATATGCCTAAGTGAAACAAAGTTTGCTCTAAGTTTGCCTCTGCTCTAAGTTTGGATCATTGAATAAGTGATTTCGAGTCTCTATTTATAGGAGAGTAAAATGATGGAAATGACAAGGATGCCCTTCAACTTGAAAATGGGAGGGAAAACTTTTCCTCTTGTGGCGCCCGCCACAAGGCCAATCTGAGGCGCCTTAGTGGAAGTAGTGGGGAACGTGGTAGTTGAGGGAAGTTGAGCTGGGACACGTCATGGCAGGGTCTATGGCGCCAGCCACAGTGGGAGCCACAAGTACAAAATGCTGAATTTTAGGGTTTTTAGCTCTTTTTCACTCCTTTTCTCGATCGGGGCTCCGATTAAAGTAAAAACCTGAAAACAAAGAGAAATATAGTAATAACACAATAAAATGACAATAAAACTACTAAAATGCATGCGAAATCGGAGTCGAAAATACAGTGAATTTCAGTGTTATCAATGATCGTCAAGGCTTTTTATGGTTCGCGCAAGACAGTGATTGGTGAAGTGGACCTTCCGGTGAAGATAGGTCCGGGTGACTTCAAGATTACTTTTCAAGTAATGGATATCTACCCGACCTACAATTGTCTGTTGGGAAGGCAATGGTTCCACGAGGCAGGAGCTGTTACCTCCATGTTGCATCAGAAGCTCAAGTTTGTTAAGAATGAGAAGTTAGTCATTGTTGGCGGGGAGAAGGCGCTGCTAGTCATCCACCTATCATATTTCTATTATGTTGAAGCTGAGGATGAGGTTGGAACTCCGTTCCAAGCCTTGTCTATTGCTATTGAAAAGAGAGTTGGGGCACCCATGTCCTCATTTAAAGATGCAAGGAAGATTGTTGAAGATGGGAACATTGATTAGTGGGGGCAGATGGTAGAGGTCTCCAATAACAAGAACATATCCGGTCTGGGTTTTCAGCAAGGTTCGCCAACTGCTAGATCAGAAGATGTGCGACTCAGTTTCTGTAGAGGAGGGTTCATTCATGGAAATGAACAACACTTAGCTGTTGTGCTAGAGGATGACGAAGAGGAAGACTGCACCAATTTTGTGACGCATGAAAAGGCTTGTAACAATTGAAATGCCGTTGATATTCCTGTTATTATGCATCGATCTAAGTAATTGCTTTTATTTGTTTTTGAAAATCTTTCTCATATGCCTAAGGGAGAAGTGAACATTGTTTGGGCATTTCAAATTGATCATTAATAAAATATAAATCTATTCATCCACATCTATGATGTTTTGTTTTTGCTTTTTGCTTTATTCTGAAAATGGTAATCACAAAAACATAAATAAATAACAACAATTGTCCATCTGCATAATATTTGGTCACAATTCACTTCTCTAAAATCAAAAAATTAAATCATTATGCAGGTTGGTTTCTAACCCCATTGAATACAATAATCCTTCTCCTACTCCAAATTTTGACTTCCCTGTGTTTGAGGCTGAGGAGGAAAGTGATGAAGAAGTGAGTGACGAATTGTCTCTTCTTCTTGAGCATGAAGGAAAAGCCATATAACCATTCGAAGAGCTGATTGAGTTAGTCAACTTGAGTTCCGAAGATGATGTGAAGGAAGTCAAGATTGGGTCTCGACTGTGTCCAGATGTTAAGAAGGGTTTGATTGATCTTCTTCGAGAATATTCAGATGTGTTTTCTTGGTCCTATCAAGACATGCCTGGTTTGGATTCTGAGATAGTGGAGCATAGATTTTCGTTGAAGCCAGAATGCCCGCCAGTCAAGCAGAAGTTTAGAAGAACGTATTCTGATATGGCAGTGAAGATCAAAGAAGAAGTGAAGAAGCAACTTGATGTTGGTTTCCTTGTGACCGTTGAGTATCCGATATGGGTGGACAATATTGTGCATGTTCCGAAGAAGGATGGAAAAGTCCGCATGTGTGTTGATTACATAGATTTGAATAAAGTCAGTCCAAAAGATGATTTCCCTCTGCCATACATTGATATGTTGGTAGAAAATACATCTAAATTCAAAGTCTTTTCATTTATGGATGGATTTTCCGGATATATTCAGATCAAGATGGCACTCGAAGATATGGAGAAGACCAAATTCATTACACCTTGGGGAACATTCTGTTATAGAGTGATGCCTTTAAGTTTGGAGAATGCTTGTGCAACTTACCAAAGAGCAATGACTACTCTTTTTTATGATATGATGCATGTAAGACCCCAATTTTGACCCTAAGATCCCTCATGTAATTTCATCATAAGCATAAGCATTAGGATCATACCTTGGCATCCTCCTTACCCCTCTTTCATTGGGTTTGTTTTGGGAGAGATCACCAAGCACTTTGTGATTATATCATACTTGTATTTTATCATTTCACTAACCAAAATACCAAAAAATATGTCTTTGTATTTTCCTAACTCTTTTGTAGGTAGGGCATGATCTCATTGATTCATCAAGAACACATCTAGGGTTTGAGACCCTCATGAACAAAGAGCACAACCAATAATTGATTCACTAATGGTTATGAACATCATATACGAGTCCCAATGATCTCTACATGTTATATTGATCAAGTTTTCTTCAAGAGTTTGAGGGTGATTTGCCTTGGAAACCCTAGTTTGACTGGGTATCTTGAGTAACTTCTCCAACAAGCTATCTCACCAATTGATCAAACTTCTCAAGGGAAACTTCAAAATTCATAATCTTATGCATATATGATTTACCATGAGCCAAGAAAGTCAAGATAATTGAAGATTAGCAAGTTGGTTGATGGTGGTTGGCCAGATGGATTCATTTGATCAAAACTGGGTCTCCCTAGACCCTATCTCCTACAATTTTCACCATATGAAAATTATTCCAAGAGAAAACTTACTCTAAATGATATTATAAACAACTTTAATGTTGATACCTAGAGCTAGTTTTGCTTGGAAAATCATTTTCTATGTTGAAACATTATAGGTCATTTTGTCTAAACCCTAATTTGAAAGTCAACTTCCCAAGGCCATAACTTGCTCAATTTTTATGATATGGAAGATTTCCAAGTTTAAAAATCAAATTCAATGTGTCTAATTTAACTTTTATGTTTGGAGTGGGAGATAATTCAACTTTTTTGAGCATGTGATATGAGGCTACATTATAGGTCACTTTTGACCTATACCATTGATCAAGTGATTTTTCCAAACTTCAAAAATACATAACTCTATCATTTAAAATCCATATGACATGAAATTAGTGACCATTTTCAAGGTATTTGAGAGATCTACAATTTTTATGAAGACACTTTTCTCATTTGAAGCTCCCATAAAAAGTTAAGCAAGGTGGAATATTGAAACATATGGCTTGACACTTAGAAACATTTTGATATGTAAAAAATTTCCAAACTTC
This sequence comes from Lathyrus oleraceus, assembly GCF_024323335.1. NCBI lineage: Eukaryota > Viridiplantae > Streptophyta > Magnoliopsida > Fabales > Fabaceae > Lathyrus > Lathyrus oleraceus. The sequence continues at coordinate 48,383,911 of NC_066580.1, read as the reverse complement.
CACCTCAAATTTCTCCAAGTTCCAAGCTCCAAATGAAAAAGTGTTCAACATCAAACTTGTTCCTCTTGATCTTACCTTTCCAAAGAGCTCAAATTCATTCATTTTAGACTTGAAATGCATAGACTGCTTATGGCATAAACATGCTGATATCATTTGGCATGGATCAATCTTCAAGCCTCAATGTACATTTGCCTTGCAATCTAAGCTAACTTCAAAGCATCTGATCTTCAAATTTGGACCTTCAGCTATCATTTCATGGGCCTATGCACGCCCGTGCATCATTGCATCATCATTTGCCAATTTTGGAAAGTGAAAGTGAGTGTGCAATTATCAACCAATTCAGCTATAAATAGAGCTTCAATTGCTCAGAATTGACAACACCATTGCGCCAGCTTTGATCCCCCATTGAAAACCCTCACTTCTCAAAGGATAAACCTGATAAATACGTTTAAATTTGAGCTTGAATCCCCACTGTTTTTGAATTTAATTCTCCAGGAATCCATTGCTTCTAAACCATTCAATCCTCCTCCTGCAAGCAAGTTGAGTGAGTCCAAGCACAAGCAAGATCAAGATCCATCGAGTTCAGACCTCCATTGAAGGTATTTTTCAGAAATTTTAAACTCTTCGATGCTCTCAAATTCTTGCTCAATTCCATTGATTCTTTGGTTGTCTGAAGTCCTACCAATGTAGGCAAGAAGATTGAGTTACTTTGAGGCCAAATCGAAGCAACTCAGTTCATGTACCTCAAATTTCAATTCCATATATCTCCCAATATATTTGGAATTGGAGTGAATGGAGGTCAGATTCGAGCTCAGTGCCATTTTTTTTTCAAGATCATGTCCTTGTTTTTCTTTTTGGTGATGGTTCATGTTGACCAGTCCAGTGAGTGCCACTGGAGAAGATGACCGGAGCTCTGGCTCCGACGATGAGTTGTCTTGCATCTGAACCACAAGATCCATATGTCACGTTTTAATCTTGACCGTTTGTTTTAAATACCAACTGTGCAGCGCAGTTGACTAACATCCATGTGGAACGCGCGCTAGGGACCATCAAATCTGCCACCTCAAATAATGAGGGAAATCTGATGGTCCACGTAATTTAGAATTTCTGAGATTTTATTTTAATTGCATTTTCTTCAATAATTCATATTAAATTTAATATTGATCCAAAAAAATGGGGCTTTCACCAAAAACTTTCAAATATTTTTCTCTTTCATATTCTGAATTAAAATTATTTTTTGAATCATTATTAATATTTTTCATGCATTAATTGATTTTGCATTTGTTTTTAATTGTTTAAAAATATTTTTAAGTGTCCAAAAATTATGAAAATTTTTCTCCAAGGTCCTTTGATCTTGTTTGACCTATGATAAATCTCATGGCCATTTCTTTGGTGTTTTGATGAGATTTTAGGTATTGGACAAAACATATTTGATTTTAATGCATTATTTTATTATTTTTAATTGAATAAATGTCAATTAAATTTTGTTGACCATTTGTATTGACTTGCTTGAGTTTGCTTATTATTGTTGAGCCTTGGTCAAGGTTGATTTGACTTTGTCAAGTTAATATCATTGGATTTAGGGGATTGATGGAATGTACATTCCATCTCCCAAAATGAATGAATGATATTAATTTGGTAAAAGTCTTCCTTTGACCAATTTGTGATCCCATTCATCCCCTTCCCACTTCATCTCATTCCTCTTCTTCATTCATTCATTTCATTTGGCCTATGACATCTCAAAGTCCTAATGCTAGTTGATTGAAAAATTGACATGAGTATGAATGAAATTAGGCAACACCTTTTGCATATTCTTTTTGTGTGTGGTATGTTTCATGAGCATAGTCCATTAGACTATGTCTCTAACATGCATTAACACCAAAATTCTATTGCCCGACCTCAAATAGTTGTGACTTCTATATAAGTCCAATTACGATTGCTTAACATATCACTAAATTTGTGACGTAAAAGGCATAAGCATTCTAGTTAGTGAGATTGTAAGTCTCCCCTCTTTCATGGTATTGTGTGGAAACTTGGCCTTTTTTTCTTCCTTTGGAAGATGTTTTGGTTCAAGGATCCATGCTTGTGATAAGTGGGTTGAGTGTTCTCCAAAGAATGTCTTAAAATGAAACGCAAAACAAAACTAACTTCTAAGCTACTAACTACTAACTACTAACTTCTAACTTCAAACCTTTACTTTAATTCAATTTACTTTTAGCACTTTATTTCATTTGCCATTGTACATATCATTCTAATTGTTTATGTTAATGTAATTTTCACTTTGTCCACTTGGACCATATTGTGTGATATATTTTGTTTGTGTGGTCTTTGACCATTAATGTACATAATAATCATAAAAACCCTAAAAAAAAAACTTTTGAGTGGACTGTTGGTTTGATCTTGAGCAAAAGGACTTAGAATCTAGGCAACCTCCCTAAGCTAAAGGACTTGGCCAATGCCAACTTGTTGAAGAACCAAGTGCTTGCAATTTGAAATTCATCTGATACATCTTTGAAGACCTCTATAAGATTCATATGCAACATTGATCATTGTGAAGCTGTTATTTTGAACCTGTGACTTGTGGAATTCATCTGTTGCATGGGCTATTTTGAAGAAGATCATGGAATGGATAAGCTTGGATGAGGCCATATTTATTTGATGCCTTGCTCTTCAAGATACTATAATTGTGCATTTGTGTGTTGTTTGATTCTAAAAAGTCCAAGGGAATTCTGGGTTTCTATTGACATACTTGTCTATTGGATTGCTACCCATTTGGTCAGATCTTTTCAACTCTAAACTTTTAATTTTTGTACATAGGGTAGTCTCTTCATCTTCTCCCCATTTCTTTGATTTCAAAATCTCTCCCTCCATTTTCAAAATCTTCTTTGTGTGAACTACTTTTGTTCTAAACCTTGACTACTTTTGCAAAAAAGATAGAAACTTTGGCCTTATGCCATTGCATTTTCAAACTTCTTTTCTTAAATCAAATTTGTAAATAAATTTAACCATACTTGACTTAAACTTTCAAAAACCCAAAAAGAACTAAAACATTCAAACCATTTTTAGGCCTTTGTGCCTTTCAAAATTAAATTTTGTTAAAATCAATGCATCCACTTTGAAATTTGTATCACAAACTACGAGGTTTTGATCCCTCATTTTTATGTTGGTACATAGGCACAAGACCGAAGGCCTTATCAAACACAAAAATATAATTAATGAATTCTTTTCTCACCCCCCATTCTATTTGTCTGTGAACATCACTTTGTACAAAATACATATGCATACAAAAAGGGCCCCCTAGGAGTACCTAGGACACTTTGGGTGCTAACACCTTCCCTTTGTGTAACCAACCCCCTTACCTGTGATCTCTGACTTTTATTAGTTTTTATTTGAAAACTTCTTACTTTTTTGGGTTTTGTTCGTACTTTTTCCCTTTTCCCTTGGAAACAATAAAAGCGCGGTGGCGACTCTTGTTAATTGATCTCTAGCTTGTCAATAGCTTGATGATCATGAATTTCCCGCTACAGAAATTAAGTGGCGACTCTGCTGGGGAGTAGTCTCCAGTGGGTTTAGCATACTTTTTGTGTGAATATATTTGTATATATGTGATGTTGGTATATATGTCTGTGTGATATAATCTGCTTGTTGTGCTTGGTGATCTCTGAGTGGTGAGATAAGTTATAACCCGAACTTGAGTGCAATTAAGATAAGAGGATGGTATAGTCATGTTCGACTTGTATGGAGTAGTCCTTAACAAGTTGGCTTGAGATCCATCTGCTCAGTGGAGACTCCTTTGGATTTGGAAATGTCACACAAGTATTTGTGGTTAGGCATTACTATTTCTAATTGGGTCTGAGAAGCTGAGGACCTTAGAACATTTAACCCATCTTGGCCTATTTAGGACGTAGTGCAAAAACTGTTCAAGTGTAGACTTGATAACAGTTGTTACGCGATACTACACTCCCATGAGTTTCGCTTGAGAATATTATGGGTCGATGAGTCAGTCATCTTAACCCGTAATATCCGATAGATGGAATTAAGACTCTGGGAACTTTTTAGAACATGCTCTACAGGTTTTTTATCCTTAGTTCACTCCTTTGGGGTGGTTCTTACCTAGACTCCGTGCTCGTGACTTGCAACAAACCCTTGATTCTTGGTTGATCCAATCAAGTCTTGTCAATATCAATGGAACTTGGGTGTTGATAAGGTGTAAACCATAATCCACCAAAATGGATGATTGATCTTGACAATGACTTGATTCATCCCTTGACCTTTGTTTTCCTTGTCTGTGATCCCTTATTTGTGATTGTTGCATTCATGCATTCATACGCATCATAACATTCATCAGATGAAAATTTCAAGGAACTAAGGTATTATTTGCAAATATTTTCAGACCATGGATTGTGGACGAAGGAACACTAAGAAGTACAGTTTCAGATGTCCTGACTTGAAAGAGTTAAGGAAGATATCATCTTTTGTATTAGATCCCTTGGACTTCAAACAACGTCGTGGGAAGCTTCTGTCTAATTTGTCAGCTGATGTAGTGGAAGGACTCTTGAGTGTATTGGTGCAGTTCTATGATCCTCCCTACCATTGTTTCACTTTCCCAAATTTTCATCTTGTGCCTACCTTGGAGGAATATTCTCATCTTTTGGGGATACCTGTTTCTAGTAGAGTGCCTTTTAGTGGATTGGAGGAGATTCCCCCATCTAGTATTATTGCTGAAGCTCTTCACTTGAAAAAGTCTGAGATAGAGGCTCATTGGGTGAAGAAAGGAGGGTTATTTTGGTTGCCATTTGTTTTCCTCATCAAGGAAGCTACCACTTTTGCTCAAGTTGGTAGTGTGGATGTTTTTGAAGCTATCTTTGTGTTTCTCATCTATGGATTAACTTTGTTCCCTAACATTGACGGTTTTGTTGATGTTAACGCCATTAGACTTTTCTTGATTGGGAATCCTGTGCCTACTTTGTTGGGTGATATATATTTATCTTTGCATCTAAGGAATTCTAAAGGCGGTGGAATGATTGTATGTTGCATTCCTCTTCTATACAAGTGGTTTATTTCACACTTGCCTAAGACGCCTGCTTTTGTGGAGAACAAACAATGTCTAAGGTGGTCTCAGAGACTTATGTCTCTCACTAATGATGATATAGTTTGGTATGATCCTTCTTTAAGCATTTTGGAGATTGTTGATAGTTGTGGTGAATTCTCTAATGTGCCTCTCATTGGCATACAAGGAGGAATTAACTACAACCCTGCTTTGGCTCGTCGTCAACTTGGGTTCCCCTTGAGAGACAAACCTAATAACATGTTGTTAGAAGGTCTTTTCTATCAAGAGGGTAAAGATCCCCAACATTTGAAGCAGAAGATTGTGCATGCTTGGCATAATATGCATAGGAAAGGAAGATCCAAGCTTGGTCCGTGCAATTGTGTAGCTTTGGAAGCTTACACTCTTTGGGTGAAGAAGAGAGCTTTGGAGTTGAAGATACCTTATCCTTGTGAAAGACCTATGTCTATGGTTGTGGTTGACCCATTAACACTCCCTAACTAAGATGTAGAGGAGTTAGAAGACACGCTCTCCAAGATGAAGCAAGAGAAGGATATGTAGGAATAACGTTTCCATGCTTTGAGCAAGAAGCATGAGGAGTTGTAATTGGAGTCTAAGGACAAAGATGCACTGATTGAGCTACTTGAAGATCGGGTGACAAAGAGACATAGAGAGCCAGAGGTTTCATCTTCTAGCATGCCTCAGCCTTCCGTTGCTTGGAAGAAGATTGTTGACCAGCTTGTTCTCGAGAAGACTCAGATGAAGGCTTCTTTTGAGACCGAGATCCGTCACATTCAAAGGAAATACGCGCCTTCAGCCAGATCTTCCGACATTGTTGTTAGGGATCCTTAGGATGACTAGTCTCCTTTCCTCTTGTATCTTTTTATTTTGGTTTCTGAAATTGTACTCAGTGTAATCCTTCCAATTTATATAAATAAAAAGATATTTTTGGTCATATCAAATTGTTGTAATTACCATTCAAATATTATATATTTGCAAATGATATAGTAAGTTCCTTTGAAAAATAAAAATAATCAAGCATTGCATTTCATGCATCATTTGCATAAGCAGGTTTTTGCCAGGTGTCTGATTGATGTTCTTATATGCTTTAGCCAAGCTGACTCACCGGTACAACACCAGGGCCAATCATCAGAAAATCATGGAATATCTAGAGCAAGAGAACAAAGAGCTGAAGGACGAGATCGCCCGACTGACTGCCATGATGGAGTCACTTTCTGCTGCACAAAGTCAAGCTTCTCCAACACCTGCAACTCATCCCACGAGGACTGTTATCTCATAAGTGGTTACCTCTACTGTGCCTGCTGCTGCCGCCCACTTCGCGCTGAACTTGCCTGCCGGATTCTCGTGGGGAATGCTGCCCAAATTTGTGCTAGAGGGCTTTGTGTCTACCTTTGCTTCTATGCCGACATCTAGCCCGATCATGTCTGTGCCACCTCTCGTTGTGCACACCTTACCTCGCGTAGAGGACACCATTTATCATTCCGATTCGTCTGGGGGTCCGGATGTTTATGAGAAGATGGATGAAATGAAAGACCAATTTCTTGAGTTGCGCAAGGAATTGAAAACGCTGAGAGGTCTAGATCTGTTTGGGAAGAGTGCTGCTGAATTGTGCTTGGTACCCAATGTTAAAATCCCGATGAAATTCAAAGTGCCTGACTTTGAAAAATATAAAGGGAACTCTTGTCTGCTCAGTCATCTTGTGATGTATGCCCGTAAGACGTCAACTCAGACAGATAACGACCAATTTCTTCTTCACTTCTTCCAGGATAGCCTTACTGGTGCTGCACTCCGTTGGTATATGGGGTTGGATAGTGCAAGCATCCGCACTTTCAATGACTTGGGAGAGGCTTTTGTGAAGCAATACAAGTACAATATGGATATGTCACCGGATAGGGACCAACTGAGGTCCATGTCTCAGAAAGATAAAGAGATATTCAAGGAGTACGCGCAAAGATGAAGGTGTCGCACCTCGAAAAATGCGATCCCTCACGATGGACGCGGAAAAATATTGTTCAAAACAGAGTTGCCACCGAACTTTATTCATTCCAATGAAGGAATAGGAAAATCTCGAGAAAAACTTTAAGAAAATGGAATAATGGTCGTCGCAACCATATTCGGGTTCGGGAGTCGATTACACAAGGGGAAGGTATTAGCACCCCTCACGTCCGTTGTACTCAACGAGAACCTTTTAGTCCAATTTGCTATTTGAATGTTAGTTAACTGTTATTCGCTTTCTTCGAGTAATTAGAATTGATAATAGATATGGATGAAGACCTCAGAAAAGGGAAAAGGGAGTTTTTTATTAGTGTGCTCGCGAAGATACAACAATCTCCTGCTTACGTATCCTTATGGTGCAATAAGGAAATCAGAGCATTCGTAGTTCAGACACTACGAATAATTGGTGTGTTTTGTTTGATGAACGACTGAGTAGGTCGGCATTCTAACAGCTAAACGTTGGCTTGTCTACTCTCGATGGAGGCTCTAGCACTAGTTTGTTGCACGCATTAGAAAGGATTTACAGTGTTCTTTTTGAAAAGATTTTCTGTCACGCGGGGGGTGACAAGTTGAATTGATGTGTTTGATGTTTTTGGTTTGGTTTCGATCGCGCGGGGGCAAGAAGTTAGTTTGATTTGTTTGATATGTTTTGAAGAACGACGGAATATTGAGCAATGTGGTGCACACCAATCGTCCAATTCTTTCGAGGAATAATAAGGCGACCGCCTTCTACTCCCTTTTTCGTTCGAATTATTTTAAAAGTTTGTTTGTGGATGTTGAATGTACACGGTAGTGAGGCGTGCGCCTCCTACTTACTTATTCAAAGAATAAAGAGGCGTGCGCCACTTATTCCTTTATCCAAGTTTAATTAAAATGTATTAGTCGGAAGTTGATGATTTGTGTAGGCAAGCTCTAATTATTCAAATAATCGAGAGATGGTGAGGCGAACGCCTCCCATCTTTTATCATCCGAAATTTATAAAGGACGTGTTTTTAGATGTTATATTTGATTTTCAAAAAATAGTTCGAATTTTGAATTGGTAGGTTTTGATCGAAAGTTGATTATTTGAGCAACGTGGCGTGCGCCACTCGTTCGAATAATCAAAGAATGGTGAGGCGAACGCCTCCCACTCTCTTCAATTGAAGTGTAAGTTATAAAGTTTATTTTGTGAAATTATGTTTGATCTAAGAGATGATTTTAATTTATTCGATTGCGTTTTAATTTGACGGTGAGAATTCGATCAATATGGCGTACGCCAATTATTCGAATTAATCGAAAGACGGTGATGCGAACGCCTCCCATCCTTTTATTATCGGAAACTTAGAATTAAAAGGATTTAGAATATGTAGTTGATTTAGAAGACGTGATTTGAAATATTATGGTTTGATGTTTTAATCGGGCGAAAAGAATTAGAGCAATATGGCGTACGCCAATCGCTCGAGTAATTGAGAAATAGTGAAGCGAACGCTTCCTATATTCTTTTTCATCCCAAGTTTAAATGGTTTAAATTTCGTACGATTAATGTTTTGATTGGACGATGAGGATTCAAGCAATATGGCGAACGCCAATTATTCAAATACTCGAGAGATAGTGAAGCGTACACTTACTATACCCCTTTTCATCCAAAGCTCTAGATTCGTAAAAATAGCATTTTTAAGAATTATAGTTGATTTGGAAAAATAATTTGAAATCAAATTTGGGAGAATTGATCGGGTTGGAAAATAACACTTGACTTTGAATCAAGGTTTCTGTCTTATTGAAACGGTTTGCCCAAATATATTATCGCTTGTTAATTAGTTTCAAAGGTGATTACAAAAGCATAATTAGGTAATAGATGCAATGGATGGCAATATAGAGTTAAATAACTAAACAATCAAATGGATATTATCCATTAATTATAAATTTTAATACATCATTTAATTTATGGTATTAATAATGATTAACGGGATTAATTAGCTCGATCAACAACATTGTTAATTAATCTTAATTACCAAACTTAATTGAATTAAAGTAACTTAACTAATTGAATTAAGAAGTTAGAATAAATGAGGACTCATTACTTGTATGAGGTGTTTAATATACACTATGGGCCTAAAGTTATATCTCAGAAACGTGCTTACGTTAATAATAAAATTGATAGTAACAAGAATAGGAAGAAAAAAAAGTGAAACGAGTGGTGGTGCCTTTACCGTTACAACTCTCCTGTTTCCTCTAAAAGCCAAAATAGCATTCATTAACAAGCAGACCTATGGTAGCATGGCAAGAAAAATGGAAAACATATGCAGAGAAATAATATACAACAAGAATGAATGGCAAAATTTGGAAGATATTCTCTTTTTCTCCAAGGGGTAGAAATGAATACAAACCATACCATGCAGCACAATCCACAATCAACAAAATAACTCTAAATCGAACTAGTGGAGATCATAATCAGTGGAAATGACAACCAAATTCACTTTTATTTTAACAGAGCCAACATTCTTTCATAACCAATTCTTATCCTTGTGAAAACTTAAAAAAGAGCAGCAACAAGTGCAAGTACCCACATCTTTCTAAAATCCAAAATAAAGATCAATCAATCTAGGCTTCCTCATCAATTAAATGTGCACAATGAAACTTCAAAATCCTAACGAGAATACGAATAATCAAACAATCAAACCACGAAAATCACACTATTCTTTGCCGACATCGAATATCAACATAGCATAATCAAATCGAAAATGAAATAAACACAAACCCAAACAGAACTATAATCGAAACCAACACGGAACCAACTTGAAATAATAATCAAAATAACAGCTACAAACAGTATAACACGACGCAAATTATTACCACAATGTCGAAATGTTGTAGCCGTTTGGAGCTTGTCGAGCTTGTTGTTTTGCTGTAAGTTATGGCTCTATGACGTCGGAGAAGGAAACAAAAACTCGTGTGCGTAGAAATTTGTTGTTGGCGTTGTTATTGTCGTTTGAAATCGTGAATCACATATGTGTTGCCAAAATCATTGGTGGAGTAGGGCGATGTTGTCGTTGCCGGAAGAGAGAACGTGGCAATGGTTATACCAGAAGTCGCGATAGTTGAAACTGAGGGCGTCGGAAATGGTGGATGGTTGTTGCGAAGGGGTTTCCGCGGTGATGAGTGGAAGGTGCGGCGGTGATTTGGCGGTGGAGGTTGTGTTGTGAAGGGTTCGCCAGATGAGGTTGTCGCGCGATGGTTGGAGAAGACGAAGAGAGAAACGACGGCTCGCGGCGGGCGACTTGGGTGTTTAACAGAGGGTTGCACGGAGGCTTCGGCAGTGGATCTTGGACAGAGGAGTAGAGGGTGGTGGCAGTGGCGTAAGTCGCTATGGTGGTGAGCATAGTAGACTTGGGAAGAGGAACAGTCGTTCCTCCTTTCTTGTTTTCTCTTTTTTTTTTTAATTCTTCATTAGAGAGAATCCGTGAGAAAGAGTGAGGGATCTAGTGATAGGGAGAATGATGATGTGAATAGTGTAGGTGGTAGCTGAGTGAGGGTAGGTGGTAGGTTTTGAGGAACATATTAATGAAAGCAGAGAGTGAGTGGGGACGCGTGCTCTTTTATGAGTGAGGTCCTCAATCTTTCTTTTTTGTTTTTTCTCTTGTAGCCTGTGAGAAGGTGAGCTTTTTATAATTATTTTTTATTCTTTTTGTAACGTTGGCAGGAGAGAGTGACTAAAGGGTGAGGTGGTGAGAGATGGAGGGAGAACGTGAGAATGGTAGGTGAAGAGAGAGAGACGGGCATGTGTTGCCTGTGAGAGAGAAAAATGTGTCCCTTTTTATTCTTCTTTTATTTTCTTTCAGAGAGTGGAGAGAAGGGTGAGGGAGTCAGGTGCGAGGTTGAGAGATTTTATTTTCTTTTTGTTTTTAGTGAGAGATCCGTTGGTGGTACCAGTTGGCAGTTTTAGAAGGGATCCAATGCTATTAAATCTATCTATTTTGTTAACAATTATTATTATCTATTATTAAAGAAAAATATTTATTAAAAATTCCTAAACAGTAATTTTATTTAAGTAATAATAATAAAACAATCTCTAATTTGGATACTAGAACAAAGAAATAAAAGGACCGATTATAAACAGAAGTCGGATGAAGATTTGCTCGAAAAATTAAATCAGACACACTAAAATGATTAGCACAAAATATACTTATTGAAAAAATACAGCGTTTTCTCAAATTCTGAAATAAATTTTCATCGGTAAAAAGGCTCAGGCGGGTCAAAATGCAGCTGAAATAGTTGTTGAAAATTATAACGAGCACACCAGGTTAAACTACGTGAACTGTAAGCTAATAATACTGGCGTCTGTAATTTTAAATTTGAAACTTTTTACCCGCTGATTTTGCGTGTTCTTGAGAAACGATTTAACCGATTGTCTGTATTTTCAATAAATTTATTCTGACTGATATTTTAGGTATTATTCATGATGAAATGTATGTCATGTTGTGTGTATGATGCAAATTAAAAATGAAATCAATTTTATGAAAATTTAAAATGCCCGGACAAAATTGGGGTATGACAGCTACCCCTATTTAATTAATCTTGAACTAGAAGGTAAGAATGACGACAATCTTCATACATTCATGGTGGAAGGTAATTAAATACGAAAAGATCCAAATTTTGTCCTTTGAAATGCAATGGAGAAATGCAGAAAGAAAATGCAATGGGTTCTAACAACACCAAGGTAATAGGGGTAGAATGCCAAACCAATGCCAACCCTCGAATTGACACTCAAATCTTGCAAAGGTCGTTATTTGGTGTAAGGGCAAATGTGGACAGGTTTTCTGGCACCAAAAGGATTACAATAGAATTAATTGTCATCACCAAAAGGATGATGGATAAACCAAGCTTTAAAAGTAGTCATCACCAAAAGGATGATGGTTACAGTGGCTACAACAAAGATCGCCATCCCCAGAAGGATGATGGTAAGATCAACAACAAATCTTGCTATCACCAACAAGATGAAAGTTAAACACAATCCAAAGATTTCCATCACCAAAAGGATGATGTCCGTCACCAAAAGGATAATGGTTATTCTGATAACGTTTCCCATTACCGAGAGTATAATATCAAGGCTACCACCAAAAGGATGATAGTTAACTTATCAACTTCAAAGATCACACCATCACCAAAAGGATGAAGGTAAGATCCAACAACAAGACTGGTTATCCCCAAAAGGATGATAATAAGTCAACGATCATCAATGATCACCGTCACCAAAAGGATGAAGGTAAAGTCACACAACAAACTTGTTATCACCAAAAGGATGATAACAAGTCACGACACCTTAACTGATAACTATCACCAAAAAGATGAAGGTAAGAACACAACTTTCCAAACTTGTTATCACCAAAAGGATGATAATAAGTCAACGACCACCATTCACCAAAAGGATGAAGGTCAGATAAAAGACGAAACTTGTTACCACCAAAAGGATGATAATAAGTCAACAACTCAAATGATCACCATCACCAAAAGGATGAAGGTAAGATCAAAAACAAAACTTGTTACCACCAAAAGGATGATAATAAGTCAATAACTTCAATGGTCACCATCACCAAAAAGATGAAGGTAGGATCAAACAACAAAACTCGTTACCACCAAAAGGATGATAATAAGTCGATGACTTTTATGGATCACCGTCACCAAAAGGATGAAGGTAGGATCGAACCACAGAACTTGTTATCACCAAAAGGATGATAATAAGTCGATAATTACCATTACCAAAAGGATGAAGGTACTACAAACAACAGGACTCGTTATCACCAAAAGGATGATAATGAATCAACAATCACCATCACCAAAAGGATGAAGGTGAGATCATAACTTCGAAACTTGTTACCACCAAAAGGATGATAATAAGTTATACTAACTTCAAATATTCCTGACACCAGAAGGATGACAGTAAGATTAAACAACAAAACCTGTTATCACCAAAAGGATGATAATCAAGTCGAACTAGACGTCACCACCGAAAGGATGATGATTAGACATAATAACAAAGATCACCATCAACAAAAGGATGATTGTTGAACCAAAATGACAAGGATCCTTATCACCATAAAGATCGCTGACACCAAAAGGATGACGGTAAGCTGTAATAATTGCAGAGGTCGCCATTCTTCAAAAGGATGAAGGTTAGGCCAAAAATTTCAAGGATCGCCGACACCAAAAGGATGGCGGTAAGATCACACGACAAAACTTGTTACCACCAAAAGGATGACAATAAGCTTTAATAATGAGGGGTCTCCATTCACCAAAAGGATGAGGGTTAAACCAAAACTTCAAGGATCTTCGACACCAAAAGGATGACGGTAAGATCAAACGACAAAACTTGTTACCACCCAAAAAGATGAAAATAAACTTTAATAATGAAAGGTCGCCATTCACCAAAAGGATGAAGGTCAGATCAAAACCTCAAGGATCTTCGACACCAAAAGGATGACGGTAAGATCAAAAATGTCAAGGATTTACCATTACCAAAAGGATAACAGTTACCGTAAATAGGACAATGATCAATATTATTCCTCAATGGAGTTTCACCAAAAGGATGATAGTGAGAAAAATATTGGAAAAATAGGGCTACTTTCAAAGTTCAGTAAACCTGATTTGCTGGGTAGTATTGGAGAATTACTGGGTAGGACTTGCTTGGGGTTTCAACAACAAAAGGTTGCAGAACAATATTCTCTGGGAGATGTAGTTTCCATCAACAAAAGGTTTAAAAGGAACAACTCATTGAGGGACGCTCAACGCGAAACAAGGTAAGTGTTTAGAGAAACAATGTTTGACTTAGCTGAGGATAACGTCCTATCAACAAAAGGTTGAAGGATGTAACTCAATGGGGAACACTCGATAGTAGGGTAGGAACTCACTTAGAAAAAGTGTCAATGACTCAACTGAGGGTTGGCCTAGATGCCCACGACTAAACCATGGATGTTGATTTGTGCTATATGCATAAATGATATGCGTGAAAAGATGCATGAGATGATGCATGTGATGTATGTAATGCATGTTTGAATGCAAAGGATAATTGGTTTGTTTGGGATTGGTCCCCCCTTCTCAAAGGCGACGTATTTTTGGATACCAATGCTGGTTGTGTTTGTTTTTGTGAGGATGCCAGCAGAGTGGACTCTGGTTTTTTTTTTGGAACTGTCAATGTGGATTGGATTGTTGGTTGGTGGAAGGATCTGACTTCCCGACACTCGGTAGTTGATGATGTGATGAACACACAATAGGCGTGGATACTCTTTGTGCTCCAAGTTTGATCTCTTGCTGATATGTTGTGTTTTTGTCTTTGAGAAGATCTCGATTTCTCCTTCTGAGATGTCTGGCCAGCCTGTAACTGAGCATGGCGACATGATCAACACATGATGATTATGTTCTTGACGTGCCGCAAGGTTTCTTGTCAAGATGTGATATTATACTGGTATGAACTTTCGATATTTTGGTTGTGAATTCAAGCAGTCACTAATGTCTGACGCAATCTGCTTGACTGACTTGAAGATATGGAGGGAACTTGCCCCTTGTAACTTGTCTTGCCCCTGATCAGCTTTTGAGGTACTTTACCCAGATGGGTTGAGTATTGAAGTGTTTTTCCTCCCTGATCAACCGATGCTTGGAGATTTGTCTTACACTGAGTACTTCTTAAGTCAACATAATCAAAAATATGCCATGCCCTCAATCCATAGGATTATGAGATGAACTTGATTCGTGTTGGCACCAACGATCAAATACCACTCGAATTGCCCTTTGTTGGAATTTTCCTCGATGTCAAGTACTGATTGACAATTAAGAATTGTTATTCAAGAAATGGTGATTTTAATGCAATAGTTTATGCAAGTTTTGAAAAACATTCATTCACCTGGGAGTGTTGTAGTAATGTGTGACAAGTGGACCATGAGTCCAATTGCGGTGTTGATTTTGCCAGTGTGTGAGTGACATAGTGAGAATAGAATATTAGCAAATCTCTAGGAGTCAGCTTACTCAACCTTGCTGTAGTATGCTTTCAGAATAAACCCTATTTCAATTAGGTCTTTTGAAGGTTGTAACGTGGCTTGGTTCACGGTTATTGAAACAAATGGATATAAGGCTCAAAGTTTATTTTAACCCACCCCTTCTTCACGATGATCTCCAATCCTACGCTCAGTTAATTCGACATATACTTTACTTTTATGAGAGTTCAACAGTGTAAGGTCTATTGACATGGTAGTCATCTTATTTTGCTCTTCATGGATGTTGGTGACCCTTTGACTTGGGTATGGTGGTCACTGATTCTTGTTTTGTTTTGTTTGAGGATTTTCAATTCCTCTTTTGATTTTTGTTTTGATCCCTAACTTTTGCATGGACCGCTTGTTAAAGCTTTAATCCATCGGGATTGCCCCAGTTTTTGCCTAAGTCTCCTTTTAGGATGTTGGATTTAGCGGGCTCTTTCTTTGATTGATTTTTTTGGAAATTGTGACTGCCAAGTTATCGGTCATTGAAGAACAACCGACATAAAATTGGGATTTGTATGGTACCTTCGACACTTCAGGATGTGTGCGAAGAATATCATGTGATTGATCCTTGTATGGGATATTTCACCTTTGTAATTTGAGTGCGTAGTCAGATTAACTGAACACTACCCTGCCCCAGGTTAAACGTAAGGGTTTTGTAGATCCAAAAGAAATTCCTACTTCTAGGCTCGAAGTGGTTGACTAGGGATTAACTTCTTATATCTCCAATGTTTGGGGATTTGAATCAATGCCTGTACATCATTAGTAGGGTTTTATCCGAAAGCATACAATCAACAATTATGAGTATTTCGTTTTCGTCATCCTCCTTCCAACATTTACTAACGATAGTGTGATAAAGGAGGTGAAGTGGAAAAGTATGTGTTTATGATTTGCAAAGATGATAGATGAGTGAATATGAAAGATTGATTCAAATCATGCATAATCATCCCATTAATAAGACCAAATACAAATAACAATGTTTAAAGCATACAGTACTTAAACAAACAAGAACAAATTACAAAAGTGCGAAATGGTAAAGAATGGCATAATGATTGCCTTCATTCGAAGACACGGGCCTTTATCTCTTGATTCTCTGTGAGGAATCGCTCTGCTTGTTCAGGCCGGTGGGAAGCTTTATCTTCGAGCTTCACTTGACTCTGCATGCGCTGGCATGGGATTTGTTACAACGTTTGGCCTAACTGGCGTGAAAGTAACTGCCTTACTGTCAATCAGGTCCTGGACCTTGGGCTTGAAGGCCTTACCGTTCTCTATTGTGTGTCCTGGGGCACCCATGTGATACTCACAGTGAGCGTTGGCGTCATAGCCTGGAGGATATGGTGGAGTTGCAGGTGTTAGCTCCTTCAAAGCAACCGATCCATCCTTTAGCAGGTAAGGAAGGATCTTGCTGTATGGTACCGGCAATGGATCAAAATGTCTTTCCGGCCTCCTTGCTCTTTGCTGGTTAGGTTGACGTTGTTGTGGAGCACGTTGCTGTTGATTCTGATGTGGCTGCTGATAAGCTGGTTGTTGATAAGGCTGCTGATATTGTTGCTGATGCGGTTGCTGATATGGTGGCTGATATGGCGTTGGGATGACAGTGGCAACCTGATGGTAAGGTACAGGAACATATGAATGTGTCCTATATCCTCCCCCTCCTATTATGGCATTGGTCTACCCTTCTAGCTTCTTCGGGAGATTGGGATAGGGTTTCTTCATCCCACTTGAAGCATTGGCAACACAAGCTTTCCCTTCTTGATCTGGCTCTAGATTCGTTCTCCCACGGAGACAACCTCAACAAATTTTAGGAAACTAGATCCTACCATTTTCTCCATGTATTGGGTATGCAGAGTTCCCATAAACATATCCATTAGCTCCTTATCAAGGAGAGGAGGCTGGACACGAGCCGCTAGCTCTCTCCACCGTTGTGCGTATTCCTTGAATGACTCATTATTACGTTGAGTCATGTCCTGCAGTTGTGTGCGATTGGGTGCTAGATCAGTGTTGTACTGATAATGCCTGAGGAAAGCTTCAGCAAGGTCTCTCCATGACTGGACTTGTCCTCTCTCTAGCTGCATATACCACTCCAAGGATGCCCCACTGAGGCTATCTTGGAAGTAATGAATCAGGAGTTGATCATTACTGATGTGGGCAGCCATCTTGCAACAGTAGGCTCTGAGATGAGTCATAGGGCAGTAGATCCCCTTGTACTTGTCAAAGTCTGGGACTTTGAATTTCTGCAGAATCACGAGGCCTGGTACCAAGCACATGTCAACAACGTCCAAACCGGGAGTAGTGTGAACCTCCAAGGACTTAAACTTCTCTTCTAGAGCATGGAGTCTCTCAACAGCAGGGTTTAGGAGACCTCCAACAACAGGTTTGACGGGTTGTGGCATGAAGAAAACGTCATAAGGATCTTCATCACCCATCATGGATCCATGTTGAGCAGATGTAGCAGGATGCTCATGGGGGTTCATGTTGACCATGGGAACAGGAATAGGGATCGGTCCTCCTCTAGGCTGGGCAGGGTTACCATCAGGTTCAGTTACTCCAGGGATACTAAGCGATGGTGATCCAAACTGAGCAGCAACTTTCCTGGCTTCGGCGATAGTCTCTGCATCCTTCTCCTTATGGGCTAGGAGCAACATGGTTTCCAGCAAGCGATCCATCTTTTCCTGCATGGAGTCAATGTCTGTTCTCATCGAGACTTGGTTGGCTTCAAGCTATTCGAGTGTCATCCTGTAGTTGCGGCGTGTCTCGTATCGGTGTCGAGTAGTCAGTGTTACTGGATAAAGGGTAGAATATGGTATAAGTTTTTTATTTCTGGACAACGATATGCAATGCATGTTGATGATATGCAAATGCATGAAATTCTGCCATGTTTTTCACAAAGGAAAACAGATACTCAAGATCATTCATACGTCGGGTACATCGGGATAACAAGGACAAGCACAGGTTTCTCTGATTACTAGAAATTCCCCAAAGGTATGTTCTAAAGTTATGTTTTCGAGGAAGGAACTTAGACTCACGGACCAGGTTCAAAACTTCCTCGCAATGGTGGGCTGGCCACATTGTGATGGGAGTTCTGAAACGATCTAAACTAATTGGGATTCTCATATTGTTCGAACAGGGTGTATACCCTTCGGTTCAATACTACATAATCGCCAATCATGAAAACAAAACCTGGGTTTAAGGCGAGGTCCCTAGAGTCACGGATCGTATTTAGAACCTCCCCACAATAATGGGCTAGCCATATTATGATGGAAACTCCAAACAGATCTACTCTAGGTGGAGTCTTCGTATTGTCCCAATGAGGTGTGCACCCCTCGGTTCAATACTATACAACTCCGGGTTCTAAGTTTTTCTCGATGCTCGGGTATGGAGCTTATCTCATAGCATACATCAAATCCCCTATCAAAGTATCAAGGCAAATTACATACAACACAAGCAACCAGAATAAAATATAGAGAAATAAACATGGAAGAAAAGAATATCTTCCAACAGTCATAACAAAATCAGACTAAGTTAGGCTAGACTCTCTCTTGCTTTGAGCAGAGTCCCCAGCAGAGTCGCAAGTCTGTCGCACCTCGAAAAATGCGATCCCTCGCGATGGACGCAGAAAAATATTGTTCGAAACAGAGTCGCCACCGAAATTTATTCATTCCAATGAAGGAATAGGAAAATATCGAGAAAACCTTTAAGAAAATGGAATAATCATCGTCGAAACCATATTCGGGTTCAGGAGTCGATTACGCAACGGGAAGGTATTAGCACCCCTCACGTCCGTTGTACTCAACGGGAACCTTTTAGTCCAATTTGCTATTTGAATGTTAGTTGACTGTTATTCGCTTTCTTCGAGTAATTAGAATTGATAATAGATATGGATGAAGACCTCAGAAAGGGGAAAAGGGAGGTTTTTTATTAGTGTGCACGTGAAGATACAACAATCTCCTGCCTACGTATCCTTATGGTGCAATAAGGAAATCAGAGCATTCGTAGTTCGGGCACTACGAATAATTGGTGTGTTTTGTTTGATGAACGACTATGTAGGCCGACGTTCTAAAGGCTAAACATTGGCTTGTCTACTCTCGGTGGAGGCTCTAGCAATAGCTTGTTGCGCGCATTAGAAAGGATTTACAGTGTTCTTTTTGAAAATATTCTCGGTCACGCGGGGGTGACAAGTTGAATTGATGTGTTTGATGTTTTTGGTTTGGTTTCGATCGCGCAGGGGCGAGAAGTTAGTTTAATTTGTTTGAGATGTTTTGAAGAACGACGAAAGATTGAGCAATATGGTGCACACCAATCGTCCAATTCTTTCGAGGAATAATAAGGCGACCGCCTTCTACTCCCTTTTTCGTTCGAATTATTTTAAAAGTTTGTTTGTGGATGTTGAATGTGCACGGTAGTGAGGCGTGCGCCTCCTACTTACTTATTCAAAGAATAAAGAGGCGTGCGCCACTTATTCCTTTATCCAAGTTTAATTAAAATGTATTAGTCGGAAGTTGATGATTTGTGTAATATGGCAAGCTCTAATTATTCAAATAATCGAGAGATGGTGAGGCGAACGCCTCCCATCTTTTATCATCCGAAATTTATAAAGGATGTGTTTTTAGATGTTATATTTGATTTGCAAAAAATAGTTCGAATTTTGAATTGGTAGGTTTTGATCAAAAGTTGATTATTTGAGCAACGTGGCATGCGCCACTCGTTCGAATAATCAAAGAATGGTGAGACGAACGCCTCCCATTCTCTTCAATTGAAGTGTAAGTTGTAAAGTTTATTTTGTGAAATTGTGTTTGATCTAAGAGATGATTTGAATTTATTCGATTGCATTTTAATTTGACGGCGAGAATTCGATCAATATGGCGTACACCAATTATTCGAATTAATCGAAAGATGGTGAGGCGAACGCCTCCCATCCTTTTATTATCGGAAACTTAGAATTAAAAGGATTTAGAATTTGTAGTTGATTTAGAAGACGTGATTTGAAATGTTATGGTTTGATGTTTTAATCGGGCGAAAAGAATTCGAGCAATATGGCATACGCCAATCGCTCGAGTAATTGAGAAATAGTGAAGCGAACGCTTCCTATATTCTTTTTCATCCCAAGTTTAAATTATAAAAAAAAAATATTCTTAAGTATTATATTAATTTAG
The DNA here is from genome assembly GCF_024323335.1 of Lathyrus oleraceus. Taxonomy (NCBI): domain Eukaryota; kingdom Viridiplantae; phylum Streptophyta; class Magnoliopsida; order Fabales; family Fabaceae; genus Lathyrus; species Lathyrus oleraceus. The sequence continues at coordinate 48,363,692 of NC_066580.1, read as the reverse complement.
AAAAATGGTTTAAATTTCGTACGATTAATGTTTTGATTGGATGACGGGGATTCAAGCAATATGGCGAACGCCAATTATTCAAATACTCGAGAGATAGTGAAGTGTACGCTTACTATACCCCTTTTCATCCAAAGCTTTAGATTCATAAAAATAGCATTTTTAAGAATTATAGTTGATTTGGAAAAATAATTTGAAATCAAATTTGGGAGAATTCATCGGGTTGGAAAATAACACTTGACTTTGAATCAAGGTTTCTGTCTTATTGAAACGATTTGCCCAAATATATTATCGCTTGTTAATTAGTTTCAAATGTGATTACAAACGCATAATTAGGTAATGGATGCAATGGATGACAATATAGAGTTAAATAACTAAACAATCAAATGGATATTATCCATTAATTATAACTTTTAATACATCATTTAATTTATGGTATTAATAGTGATTAACAGGATTAATTAGCTCGATCAATAACACTGTTAATTAATCTTAATTACCAAACTTAATTGAATTAAAGTAACTTAACTAATTGAATTAAGAAGTTAGAATAAACGAGGACTCATTACTTGTATGAGGTGTTTAATATACACTATGGGCTTAAAGCTATATTTCAGAAACGTGCTTACCTTAATAATAAAATTGATAGTAAAAAGAATAGGAAAAAAAAGTGAAACGAGTGGTGGTGCCTTTACTGTTACAACTCTCTTGTTTTCTCTAAAAGCCAAAATAGCATTCACTAAGAAGCAGACCTATGGTAGCATGGCAAGAAAAACGGAAAACATATGCAGAGAAAGAATATACAACAAGAATGAATGGCAAAATCTGGAAAATATTCTCTTTTTCTCCAAGGGGTAGAAATCAATACCAAACCATACCATGCAACACAATCCACAATCAACAAATAACTCCAAATCGAACTAGTGGAGATCATAATCAGTGGAAATGACAACCAAATTCACTTTTATTTTGACAGAGCCAACATTCTTTCCTAACCAATTCTTATCCTTGTCAAAACTTAAAAAAGTGTAGAAAGCCTTAGAAAAAATAGAGCAGCAACAAGTGCAAGTACCCACATCTTTCTAAAATCCAAAATAAAGATCAATCAATCTAGGCTTCCTCATCAATTAAATGTGCACAATGAAACTTCAAAATCCTAACGAGAACACGAACAATCAAACAATCAAACCACGAAAATCACACTATTCTTCGCCGAAATCGAATACCAACATAGCATAATTAAATCGAAAATGAAATAAACACAAACCCAAACAGAACTATAATGGAAACCAACACGGAACCAACTTGAAATAATAATCAAAACAACGGCTACAACAAGTATAACACGACGCAAATCGTTACCGTGATGTCGAAATGTTGTAGCCATTTGGGAGCTTGTCGAGCTTGTTGTTTTGCCGTAAGTTATGGCTCTGTGACGTCGGAGACGGAAACAAAAATTCGTGTGCGTAGAAACTTGTTGTTGGCGTTGTTATTGTCGTTTGAAATCGTGAATCACATATGTGTTGCCACAATCATTGGTAGAGCAGGGCGATGTTGTCGTTGCCGGAAGAGAGAACGTGGCAATGGTGTTACCAGAAGTCTCGATAGTTGAAACTGAGGGCGTCGGAAACGGTGGATGGTTGTTGCGAAGGGGTTGCCGCGGTGATGAGTGGAAGGTGCGGCGGTGATTTGGCGGTGGAGGTTGTGTTGTGAAGGGTTCGTCGGATGAGGTTGTCGCGTGAAGGCGAAGGTCGCGCGATGGGTGGAGAAGACGGAGAGAGAAACGACGGCTCGCGGCGGGCGACTTGGGTGCTTAACGGAGGGTTGCACGGAGGCTTCGGCGGTGGATCTTGGACGGAGAAGTAGAGGGTGGTGGCGGCGTAAGTTGCTATGGTGGTGAGTGCGGTAGATTTGGGAAGAGGAACAGTCGTTCCTCTTTTCTTTTTTTCTTTTTTTTTTTAATTCTTCATTAGAGAGAATCCGTGAGAAAGAGTGAGGGATCTAGTGATAGGGAGAGTGGTGATGTGAATAGTTTAGGTGGTAGCTGAGTGAGGGTAGGTGGTAGGTTTTGAGGAACGTATTAATGAAAGCAGAGAGTGAGTGGGGACGCGTGCTTTTTTATGAGTGAGGTCCTCAATCTTTCTTTTTTGTTTTTTCTCTTGTAGCCTGTGAGAAGGTGAGCTATTTATAATTATTTTTTATTCTTTTTGTAACGTTGGCAGGAGAGAGTGAGTAAAGGGTGAGGTGGTGAGAGATGGAGGGAGAACGTGAGAATGGTAGGTGAAGAGAGAGAGACAGACGCGTGTTGCCTGTGAGAGAGAAAAACGTGTCCCTTCTTATTCTTTTTTTCTTTTCTTTCAGAGAGTGGAGAGAAGGGTGAGGGAGTCAGGTGTGAGGTTGAGAGATTTTATTTTCTTTTTGTTTTTAGTGAGAGATCAGTTGGTGGTACCAGTTGGCAGTTTTAGAAGGGATCCAATGCTATTAAATTTATCTATTTTGTTAACAATTATTATTATCTATTATTAAAGAAAAATATTTATTAAAAATTCCTAAACAGTAATTTTATTTAGGTAATAATAATAATAAAACAATCTCTAATTTGGATACTAGAACAAAGAAATAAAAGGACCGATTATAAACAGAAGTCGGATGAAAATTTGCTCGAAAAATTAAATCAGACACACTAAAATGATTAGCATAAAATATACTTATTAAAAAAATACAGCGTTTCCTTAAATTCTGAAATAATTTTTCACCGGTAAAAAGGCTCAGGCGGGTCAAAACGCAGCTGAAATAGTTGCTGAAAATTATAACGAGCACAGCAGGTTAAACTACGTGAACCGGAGGTTAATAATACTGGCGTCTGTAACTTTAAATTTGAAACTTTTTACCCGCTGATTTTGCGTGTTCTTGAGAAACGATTTAACCGATTGTCTGTATTTTCAATAAATTTATTCTGACTGATATTTTAGGTATTATTCATGATGAAATGAATTTCATGATGTGCGTATGATGCAAATTAAAAATGAAATCAATTTTATGAAAATTTAAAATGCCCGGATAAAATTGGGGTATGACAGGAGGGAGTTGGATGCCCAGATCACTCCCCCTTTGGAGGAGAAAGAGATGACAAAAATCTTTCTGAAAATCCATAGTTCATTTTATTATGAATGCATGATCGCCAGTGCCCCCAGTTATTTTACCGAAATGGTAAATATGGGGATGAGACATGAAGAAGGGGTCCGTGAAGGACGTTTGTCAAAAGATGAGGCGTCAATGAGTAAGAGGTATGGGAGTAGTTTCAGTAAGAAGAAGGACAGTGAGACAAATGCAATTTCCAGTGGGAGGCAGAGGAGGCCTCAGATCAGAAGAAATCCACCACCCCGTCAACATCATCATCATCAAGTGTCATCAGTAATTCCGGTATTTTCTAATCAGCAAACAACACCAATACAACAACAACATCAACGTCAACAACAACAACAACAACAGCAACAAAGAACGAACACCTACAACAACAACAATACCAACAACAATCATCAGCAGCAGAACTTTGAGAGGAAAAAGGTCTCTTTTGATCCAATTTCTATGTCATATGCAGATCTTTATCCATCTCTGGTCCTCAAAAACTTGATTCAACCGAGGAATCCATCGCAGATCCCAAAACCACTTCCCTGGTGGTATAAACCGGAGCTCTGATGTGCTTTTCATCAGGGTGCACCCGGGCATGATATTGAAAACTGTTATCCGTTGAAGTATGAGGTTCAAAAGCTTATGAAGAGTGGTATGATGTCTTTTGAAGATCGAGCGCCAAATGTAAAAGCTAACCCTTTGCCCGCTCATGGGAACTCTTCAGTCAATATGGTGGATGGCTATCCTGGTGACTTAAAGGTTTTTGATATCCGGTTTATCCGAAGATCTTTGGTGCAGATGCACAAAGATATATGTATGGTGAGTGACTGTGAACATGACCATGATGGTTGTGTTGTTTGTAGCGTGAACCCAAGAGGGTGTGATGTAGTGAAAAGGGACATCCATCGTCTGATGGATGAAGGCATGATTTAGATTGTTCAATCGCGTCATGTAGATGACGACGTCAATAACATAGTGCTCGTTTTCAAGCAACAAGAGCGATTGGTAATCCAGTATGATAGCAGCACTAACAAGAACGTCAGTCAAAGATCAATATCGTCGTTGGTAATACGGTTAGCGGGCCCATTCCCGTATGCATCTGATAAGGTTGTGCCGTACCAGTATAATGCTACAATGATAGAGAATGGTCAAGAGGTCCCGTTACCTACGACTAGTTCAGTAGTGAGTATTGATGATGTTACAAAGGTAACCCGCAGTGGTCGAGTATTTCGACCGGTGTTCCCGGAGAATAAAGAAGAAACAAGTGTTGGTAAGAAGGCGGAGGTGCCTAATGTAGATCCGGTTGGTTGTTCAAAAGATAAGTCTGGTGAATCCAACAACTTGAAAGCCAACGATGATGATGAGGTACTCCGATTGATTTAGAGGAGCAAATTTAATGTGGTTGAGCAGCTGCTCCAGACTCCCTCAAAAATTTCCGTGTTGTCTCTGCTTTTGAATTCCGAAGCGCAAAGAGAAGAACTACAGAGAGTTCTTGAACAAGCATATGTAGAGCAGGATGTTATTGTGGATCAGTTTGATCACATCGTGGCTAACACCACTTCATGCAATAATTTGAGCTTCTGCGACGAAGAACTCCCTGAAGAGGGAAGAAATCATAATTTGGCTTGGCATATTTCAATGAACTGTAAGGAAGATGCTTTGTCAAACGTGCTTGTTGACACCGGTTCGTCACTCAATGTGCTTCTGAAGTCAACTTTGTCAAAGTTATCTTGCCAAGGAGCTCCCATGAGATATAGTAGGGTAATTATCAAAGCCTTTGATGGTTCTCGCAAAACGGTTATTGGTGAAGTGGACCTTCTAGTTAAGATAGGTCCGAGCGATTTTCAGATTACTTTTCAAGTAATGGATATCCACCCAGCCTACAGCTGTTTATTGGGAAGGCCATGGATTCATGAGACAGGGGCTGTTACCTCCACTCTGCACCAGAAGCTCAAATTTGTGAAGAATGGCAAGCTAGTGATTGTTGGAGGAGAGAAAGTGCTTTTGGTTAGCCATCTGTCATCTTTCTCGTATGTAGAAGTTGAGGATGAGGTTGGAACTCTGTTCCAAGCCTTATCTATTGCTGCTGAGAAGAGAGTTGGGGCACCTATGTCCTCGTTGAAAGATGCTCAGAAGATTGTGGAAGAAGGTCCTGTAGATCAGTGGGGGTGCATGGTAGAGGTCTCCGACAACAAAGGTAGAACTGGTTTGGGGTTCTAGAGAGGCTCATCAACTGTTAGATATGAGGATATGCAACTTAGCTTCCGTAGCGGAGGGTTCATTCATGGCAATGACCAACACTTAGCTGCTGTGCTAGAGGATAGAGAAGAGGAAAACTACACCAACTTTGTAACGCATGGAGGGACATGCAACAATTGGAATGCCGTTGATATTCCTATTATTTTGCATCGATCTAAGTAATTGCTTTTATATTTTTAAAAAAAATCCTTCTCCTATGCCTAAGGGAGAAGTGAACATTATTGGGTATTTTAAATTGATCATCAATAAAATTAATTCTATTTATAGCACCTCAAATTTGCACCTATCATCATGCATACATTTTCACATTAGGTCATGGCATATCATGATCCATTGCATAGCATTTGCATTGTCCCTCAGTTGCCTCAAGAGCAAGCAATCAAGAATTAGGTCAAACTAATCTCCTGATCAGTCAACCAAGCAAGCAAAGGAATTTCTCATTGAATCAAGGCCTTGGGGTTTGTCCAACAAGTTCACATGGCTTGGAGGTCTATTTGAAATATTTTGGTCAAGGGTTGAAGGCTCAGAGGTCATCAGTTCATACACAGACAGTCAAAAACCCTAGAAAGTCAACTGTCAGTCAAAGCAGTGGATGGTGGTCATTCTTGTGGAATTTGGGCACCATGATCAATAATCAAGAGTTCATACAACTTGGGACATCATTTGAAGTCAAGTTCTCAAGGAATTAGGGTTTGGAAGTCATCAGTCAATGAGCAGACAGTCAGAAACCCTAAAAGTCAACTGTTGGTCAACTGTCCATTTAATCAGTGATTGGATGATTGGAATTGGTTTGTGAGAGTTCATTCATGTCCAAATAGTCATCATACATCATGCCAAACACCATCATGGAAGAATTTGAAGCCAGATCAAAAATTTCCCAAAATAGAAACTGGGCCTGTAACTGAAACCTGCCATTAATGGAAAGTCTTGATCCTCAAACTTACATCTTGATACAAGCCTCAAATGAATTTTTGCCCAACATGAAAGTTGAAGATCTTGTTCTCCCATTTCCAAAAAGTCCTAGAACTCTCAATTCCCATGTGTGGTTGGCAAGTTATGATCGAATCGATTTCAAAAAATCTTGAACTTCAAAGGGCCATATCTCCCAAACCGTTTGGCCAATTTTGGTGGGGTTTTTTCCTACAAGTCACATTTGATCCCCTCTTTCCAAAAATATAAATTTCATGAGCCAAAACTTCACCAATCAAAATGGCATATTTTGACATTTCTCATTTAAATGCAAGTTTGACCAAGAGTTGACTTTTTGATATAAACATTTTTTCAACATTTGGCCAATTGGGAAAGCTCAGAAATGTCATTTAGAATGTGTTTGCAAAGTCAAAATATGCAGTACATGAGGCCATTGCTTGGTTGCTTGAATTGTAAGAAAAGTACAATCTCACCATACTTGTCCATACCATCCACCATGCCTTGCCTTGTACCTCAAAAGGACAACAATTATGCAGCATTTTTTCTGTCATTTGAGACCTCATCTTGCAGCCTAAACCAACAACAATAGAAGGCCATGCTTAGTTGCTAAAAATTGGGCAAAAGTACATGTTTTCTCCATGCTTCCATGCCATTACTTTGTACTATGACAGCAGACTTTGCACCATCATTTTTCTGTCATGAACACACACATAGGACAGTGGCAACATACTGCAGCAGAAAAAAGCATGGCTGACTCACTAAAAAGATCTCACTTTTGCTGTTGCACAAAAAGAGGCTGTCAAAAAGATTTCAACAGAACTTAAGCATGGCATTTTTTTGATGACACATCCATATTCATCATTATGAAGCAAGTGGCAGCCAATATCCTGCAGCAAGAAAGCCCTTGGCAACACATGACCAACAGATACTTTCACTAAGTCTTGATCCACTTTGTTTTGGCACTGTGAAAATTTTCCTGTCATACACAACTAGCTGCAACCAACACACCCATAGATTGCTTGGCATTTCCAATTTTTTTTTTCTGTCAAGAACCCCTAAGGAATCAAACCTGGCTTTTGCTTAGCACCATATCTTCCTCACTTTCTGGCATGGCATTGGGAGCAGCTTCTAAAACTGCCTACAACTCATTCCCTAAACCAGCAAGAAAAACTGCATACAACTCATATGATAAACTGCATACTGCTAAGTAACAAGGCTTTGCATTACCAACAGCCAACATCCTGCATCATTTTTCCTGCCATTTGTAGACAGCAGCATCCACCAAAATGCATTGGCATATGGAAATCCATTCAACAGCAACCCTGCTATTTTGCATTTGATCTTCCCTGTCCAAAACACAATGGTTTCAAACATCCAATAGCAGACAAAAAAAACCAACCTCATTCACTCTCAAAATCTCACCTTCTTGCATTTTCAAATTTTCTGTCAAAACTTCAAAGTCACCAAGCCTTGCCTTGCCCTGAACACAATCCAAGCATCCTTTTGAACCACTAAGGGCAGCCACAAGCCAGCATAAACCACGGTGTTCCCAATCTCATTTTCACATTTCATTCAAAAAGCCACAAAATAGCCAAAACATGACAGCTCTTGTTCTAAGCATTTGTTGATCAAAAGAGCATTGCCAACACATCTCAAATATCACATAGCAAGTGTCCAAAGCCTCAAAACCTGCAGAAAACATCAAGAACTCAAAATCACTTTTCAACTTGTCACATTGTGTCAAATTTGCATTTTTAAAGCTACTTTCACTCTCAGGCCATTCCAAGCTTAGCAAATTAGTTTGCCATGATCCATAGGGTGTATTGAAGCTGTCTCAAACCTCCATTGCTCACTGTTTGAAAATTAAAAACATCACCTTTCTCAAAATCAAGCAAAAACCAGTTCAGTGGCCATCTTCATTTCCAGCTTGATTCAAGTTCAAGTAAGGTGTCAAACAGCTTGCCTTGGACCCTTTGAAGCTATTTGGATACCTGTCAAGCATTAAAAGCATCTCCAGCATCACATTCAACATTGCCCTGTTCAGTTTGGTAAATTTTCGACCTCTCTCTTTTGTCAAATTGATACATGCTTAGTGTAGGTCTATCCATGCTGAGCATCATAATGCTTTTACTTTTTTGAATTGGCTGCTTATTCATGAAGATATATTGTTGTGAAGTTTGATGTCAAGTTTTGTTTTTGGTCGATTCATGAGCATGTTGAGGTTTTAATGGAAATCAATGAGGGATTCATGCTTGTCATTGTGTGCTGATCATTTCCATATATTCAATTTTGATTTTTGGGCAAGTTTGTGAAATCATGATTTGGGGATGGTGATGAACAGTGAAACCCTATCTTCCAAAATATTTTCCCAGATTTTTCTGTTTCATTTTCACGTGCATGCCACTTTTCTTCCTCCAACCAATTAAAACATTTCCTCCTTGGCCCAAAAACGGCAGCGTATCATTAAGTGGATCCAAATATTACCAAACTGCCATTCTTGCCTCATTTATTCTATTTTAATTTCACATTTTATATCCAATCTTCCAAAAATCATAACTTGCTCATTTTTGATCCAAATTCAATGGGATTTTTTGTGTTGTGTTCATCATGATCTCTACTTTTTTATCATTATTTTTCCAGAATTTTTGGATGAGTGGTTTTTAAATGGTGCTAGGGTTTGTGACATGTGACCAAATTTTGTACACTTTGCCAAATCATTTGTGAAATGATGAGAATGTATCCAATGGCTCCCAAATGTTTTGTGCTTAAAATAGACACACTCATGGTGATTTTGGTGTAGAGTTTGTGCATTTATCATTTGTGGTTTGTGAGTTATGATTTTTTGAATTAGGGTGTGATAATTTGTGTCACACCATTGATGTCCAACTTCATAATTTTCATTGCTATGCTTCTTGACCTCCAATTGATCCAATTTTTTGCATGAGCCTACTCTTGTAGGTCTAGTTGACTTGTGAATTTTCTTGGATTTATTTGAACTATTTTCCATTTGTTTGAGATTTTTCTTCCCTGCCTAGTCAAATGTTGACTTTGTGTGACACATGTTCCCATTTCATTTGTGAAATTCTCATACTTTATTACATGGACATGAAATTTTGCATGAGATAACTAGACATCCTCATCTTTACCATGGTTCTGGTCCCATTCATTTATCATACACCATTCTTGACTTATGATTTTTCTAAGTTGATGCATGTTTGGTTGACTTCTTTGAGCATGTTCAAAATTGCTTTGACTTTCTGATTTTTATTGACTGCCTTCCACTTGTCCAAATGGGATGAAATTTGACATGCTTACCATGCTATGTGTTAGGTTTGATCATGATTTATTTGGTGATTTTTGGAAAATGTTTAGATTGCTTTTGATGCAAGTCTTGCTGTTGACTTCTATGAGCTTCTGTATGCCATGTTTTGACCTAAATGGTTCATGAAATGATGATGATGATTGATATGAGTGTGAATCCAATTGTTTGTGTTTCCTAATTATTTGAACATGATTTGGGATGCTTGCCCCTTGCTGTTTGGACTTTCTTATTCACTTTTGACCCTAGGCTCGCCCTAGTGGTCCTGTTACTCACCTTTGAGTTTGTGTTTTCAGGTTGACCATCAAATGGCCATTGAGACCAATTCTTTTGACTGAGCTTGCTTGAATATTGTTGTCTAACCTCCTTGTTTTGTAGGTGGCTTGGCTCACATGCCCTAAGCCTTGTGCCTTGCACATCCATGTGCCTCTAATGGACTGTTGTTGTCTGTTTCTGTTTGTTTTGTTTGAAGTTGCATACTAACATCTGCTTGACTGTTTCAGGTGCTTTAGTTGCTTAGTTCCTTGTGAACTTTTTGCTTTGCTTTGCTTGTATAAGCAATTTGCATTGAGGTATGTCTCTTTTACTTCATGTAGTCTGGAAGACCTGGCTTGTTACTTGGCCAGGCAACTGTCTGAAGTCCTCCTTAAGAGGCAATGTTTGTGGATGTTTAATTTTGTCCTTGCATAGAGTCAAAGTCCTCCTAAGTGAAGAGGCAATTGGTGGAAGGTAGGGATATGCAATCTATCCCCCACTATTTAGTGTGTCATCTGCTTTGCTCACACTACTGTGTTGATGCATGGCAGATACAAACCCAAGATCTTGTACAATTGTACAGTTGAGTCAGTCTTAAATGTGTAGAAGGGTTCCCACTTTCTGAACCCACACATTCTTGTCTTGAGCTCTCCCAGGCCAGGGATAAGAGCTGTGAAGTCTTATCTTCACTCACCTTTCATCTGCTTCACCTTAGTCTCTCAATGGCAAGGTTAAGAGCAATATTCACCCAGTTCCAGAGGTTTGTTTGTTGAGGTTGACATGACCCCTCGACTAAAACCTAACCCTTGTTTGAGCCACTTGCTTGTGTATAGTGTGTGCTATCTGTGCTTGTAGGATTGTTTGACTTGCTTCCTGTGCAAGTTAGGTTTGTTTGACTTGCTCCCTGTGCAAGATAGGATTGTTTTGACTTGCTTCCTGTGCAAGTTAGGATCAGTTTAGACTTGCTTCCTGTGCAAGTTAGGTTTTGCTTGGCTTGCTTCCTGGGCAAGTTAAGTGTGTGTGGCTTGCTTCCCGTGTGAGCCATGCTTAGGATAGGGTGGCCCTTGTGCCAGTTAGCTAGAAACCTTAACTTAGGGATGATTTGCATGATAACATCTAGGCTCGAGTCGTAGTCTCCCTAGTTGTGTCTCCCTCTGTTATCTGATTAGGCTAGTCCTTTATCCCTGCGTAGGGGAACTACATCGCCCTGATCTTCATACCAGATGAAGTATGTAGGCAGGAGATTGAGCTGATCTCTCCGGGCGCCCTTTTTCTTTTTTGAGTATGTGCTTGACAGTTATAGGCTCGAGTCCCCGACTCCCTATCAACTTGTTGTGTTGTTGTGTGCTTGGAAGCTGATGTAAGTCCATCGAGTGGCATTTGGGTTCCAGTGTGCGTGTGTTTAGGTCCGAATGTCAATGTAAGTCCAATGATTGGCATTTGGGCTCCATGTTTGCCTTTTTGTGTGTGTTTAGGTTCGGATGCTGACATAAGTCCAGCGATTGGCAGTCGGGCTCCATGTTTGCCTTTGCTTTATTTTGTTTGTGTGCGTGTCAGCCGAGCTACGAATGCTCTGATTCTTCTCTCGTCCGAGAAGATACGTATGCATAGGATGCGATATCCTAGCGAGCATGTGTCGTTTCCCCAGTCCGAACTACTTCGACTCTGATGTCTATGCCTGATATACTAAGTAGGCCCAGGATGCGATATTCTGCCGAGTCAGTTTCAGTCAGTTCCTTGTGTCTCTTTCAGCCAGTGTGTGTGAGTGTGAGCAGTGTTATAGCAACCATTTTCCTTCCTTTTGTGCGTGGATCCCGTAGAGTACTACGGATGCGTAGGGGTGCTAATACCTTCCCTTCGCATAACCGACTCCCGAACCCATTCTCTTTGGTCGCGAGACCATGTTCTTTCCAGGTTTACTCTGAGCGTTTCCTTTCCCTCTTTTGGGATAAATAACGCACAGTGGCGGCTCTGTTGTGTCTTGTTTCCCGCCGGTTTTTCGCGTGATGCGACAGCTGGCGACTCTGCTGGGGACATTAGAGAAGTTGACCTCTTGCTGGTCCATCTTCCCTAGGCGAGTCTCTCCTAGCGCTCTCTAGGTTAGGGTTTTGGTTGCTTTGTGCTGTTTTTTATTGCATTCATTGTATATATGTGCATTTATTGTTTGCATTTATTATTTGCATTAATGTTTGCATTTCATTCATATTCATCTGCTGTGCTGTCTGTGTTTCTCTGTTTGAGGGGTGGGAGTTACTTGAGGTAAAAGGCCCAATACCCAGGCTATGAGTGAAATCTAGGGAATCTAGGAATAGAGTGATTCATGGGAAGCGGGTGGTATGGCGCCACTTAGCGGAACATTGATATCACGAGCAGTTCAGACCCTGGTAGGATATCGTCGTTACATACTTCAGGTGTGTATATGATGGTATTCTGCGAAAGGTTATTTATGCTGTGTTTCTCTTCGACTTTACCCTGGCCTAGATAACACCCGTGAGTGGGGAGGGTTTGATCATTACAGGTACAGTTGCTGATTGGTTGGTGATGTGTTGGTGACTCTTGGTACTGATGGTGACTGTGAATTATGGGGCATTTATTTCTGGGACGCCAGAGTTCTGTCCATGGTTTATCAGCGTGTTCCGTTTATTTCGGATCCCCGGGCTGATTTGAGAGTACTTGTTCAGAGGATCCGTTTGTCACCCGTCCAGTGTTTGTTCCTGTGAAGATAGTGATATAATCTCCGGTTCCGTTTATTTCGGAACCCCCCCCAAGTTGGATTTATGGTGACTTGATCCCACAGATTGACTGATTCAGAAAAGCAGAGGGTCTACAGTTGACTTGGTGGCACAAAGGCCTGCATTCATGCATTTGCATCATATCATCTCGCATTCATCTGCATTCAACTCATGTCTGTCCGTACTCAGGGTCCATTATTTTTAAATTAAAAACCCCGGTTGAGAGACATCCAGATGTCAAAATGTTGTTGATGAAATTTTATCTGTCTCGATGAAACCAGAAAAAAAGAGGACTGAATATTCCTGGTACGGACAGACATTGCATGTGTGAGTCATACTAACCCATTTGCTGTTTTGTAGGTTTCAGTACTCAACCAGTACGCATAGCTCGTCTGTTCAGATAACCTGCTGAGGGTCAACAAATCCAAGCTGATGGATCTTCTCAACGCCGACGTCCTTGAGCTGAAAGGGATGATGAGGGAGTTGTTCAGTGTTGTGCAAGGGCTTGCCTCGGGGCAGAAAGCCATGTCTGAAAGACTGGAAAGGATTGAGAAACGGTTGATAATGGAAAAGGTTCAGGGGAAGGCTCCGTCCTCCGAAGTGAACAAACCTTCTGGTACTGTAGCAGAGAAACCCTCCGACAGTGGTCCATTCAAGAAGAAAGTTGAGCCAGTTGGTGTGCCTGCAAAGAAAGAACGTAGCAAAGATCGTTATCATCCTTATGCTGCCACTGTAACCACTCCTGTCAGCAATCCACCTGCTCAACAGCAACAACTGCCACCTCAACAGAAGACACCGGGAGCTAAGAGCCAGGTGAAGAAGAAGAACGAGGATCGTCAGTTTGAGGAACCACCGGTGACTTATGCCTTTCTTTTCCAAAGGTTGAGAGATCTGGGATTGGTTCGGCCGAGGATCCTGATTCCTATAGAACAGCAGCGAAGGCCTGCAAACTATGATAAGAGTGCCAAGTGCGAGTTCCACTCTGGGGCACCCGGACACAACATTGAAGGTTGCAGAGCTTTTAAGCATATTGTCCAAGACCTGGTGGACTCCAAGGCTATCAGTTTGGCCCAGATAATGAATGAGGTTGTCAACCCTGTACTGAGGCAGGGTCCAGTAAAAGTAAAAATGGTGAAGAAAGCTAGGAAAGGAGTGGAAGTGTCTGAAGAGGGTCAGCTGAAAGGTCCAATGGCCATGATTCCAAAACTGCTGCTACGGGATGGAGTCTCCTCTGCTGTTGATAATGCTTGTGCGACTGTCACTACAGAAGAGTGTGTGTTGGTGAAGGACACAACCCAGAGGATGAAGAAGGTAGAAGTGGATAATGTAAGATGCAAAGCACCCAGTCTGGCAGTTGAAACCGTCCAGGTGGAGAATACCTTTGTCGCTGAGAAAAAGAAGAAGCTGTCCATTTCCTCTTATAAGCAAGCTCTGGAAGTGGTGAAAAACAAAGAGGCCCAAGGCTGGGGAAGGATCATTGACATCGTGGCAAAAGCAGACATGTTTGGAGTCGGTTATCATCCGGATTTAGAGTCGTCTAGACCAGACAGAGGATGTCGTCCACTGTACGCCTTCGTCAGTGCAGGAATGTTGGATCCCGGTCGTGCCCGTTCAGTGGGTGAAGATGTTGACAACGACCGCGAGCTTGAGGCGTGGATAAAGTCATGCGTACCAGGCAACTGGAAGGCCTCCAAAAGCATCACTGTCACTCATTCTGAAGAGTAGTATTTCTATTTTTCAATTTTTGTTTGCATGCAAGCCATACGTTTTGCCCGAAACGTAATGGTCCATTGTAAGGGCCATCTCATGTGTTTCATTATGCAACATTTTGCATCAGTAATGAATGGATGTTTTTGTAGTTAAAAGCGGTGTTCCCTGTTTTTCATTTAATTTTGCAATTTTAAAAAGAAAAAAAAAACAAATAAAAATGGCAACGTTTTTTCATTCTCTTTCCTTTTGATTTTGTCTCGTTCCAAAGTGATCACCCTCCTGATCTCACCGATAACGATTTGGTTACACCTCTATATGACTTCGACAATTCGACCTATCATGCCAGAGAAAAAAAGGCGAAGAAGATTGTGATTTGTTGGAAGTAGCCAGGTCATTGAAACAAGAGGAGAAGGTGATTCAACCGCACGAGGAGCGATTCAAGATTGTCACTCCAAGCTCCGCCGAGGTTAGAAAGCAAAAGCTGAGGCCGACAAAGGATGAAAGAGAGAAGGTGTGAATAGACTATCAAGATGCGAGCAGAGCTAATCAGAAAGATGGATTCCCGGTACATCACAATGAGGTATTGGTTGATCATATGGCTCGGGTCTCAGTGTTTATCTTCATGGATGGCTTCTTGGCCAAGACCAGATTGAATTATTTCCAGATAATATGAAGTAAACCAGGTCCATCACACAAGGGGCACCTTCTTGTTCTAAGTTGATGTCGTTCCGTCACGTGAGGCCGGTGCCACGTATCAGAGGTCTACGGTGACTTTGTTTCATGAGATGATTCATCGTGAAAGCAAATGCCATGTTGATGACATGATGGCAAAGTCCCAAACAGAACAGGGGCATCCGGTAGACTTGAGGCAAGTTGTTTGACCGTTTGAGATAACTCATACTGTTGAGTCTGAAGCAGTGCACTTATGGAGTGTTGCCCATCAAGCTACCGAGGCTTGTTGAGAGCGAATCAGAGGAATCGAGGTCGATCCTGCTAAAAAAAAAAAAAAAAAAAAAGGGTAAGTTGTAGGAACCTCTGATTCCGATACCTCAGTGAAAGAAATAACTGTTAATCCGGTACTTGATAACCCTCGAGGGGTCTACGAGGTGCGTATTGGGTCAGCATGACTAGTTTGGTCGAAAAGAGTATGCAATTTACCTAAGCAAAAAGTTTATCGACTGTGAAACAATACACTCACTGTTCGAAAAAACTTGATGTACTTCGGCATAGGCTGCTCGCCGACTGAGACGGTGTATGCTGATTCATACCACCTTGTGGATGTCCAAATGGATCTGGTCAGATATGTGATTGAGAAGCTAGTAACAACCCATGGAAAGGTTATCAACCAAGGAAGTGTGAGGTCCCTGATGAGGACGTCTCGAGGTACTCCAATCGAAAGATTGAGAGTGACTGATCCCGGAGGAGGGGTCTGACCCCGAATCCGAACGGATTCCGATGTCTGAGGGGGAAAGAGACGAGGCGAATAAGGTAGTGCTTCCCGGATCACAGTTGGTCGCACCAACAATGGTGGCTGAACATAAAGTCTGTATCCTGGATATTGAACCTTGGGATGTGCATCTACTTGGGGCAGTGACTTTCTCACAGAAATATGGGAAATCAGAGAAGACTGAATGGATAAAGACTCGGAATGACACGTTGAGCCCAGCTGAAGGAAAGGGCTGACAGTTACCTGGCATGGGGCAGTTGTACCCAGTGAACGAAACATGTTGTTAACCAAGAAGTATGACCTCGCGCGTACCACGTGGAAGAATTGGTTGAAAAGGATCCTTCCTCCTCAAGACGATTGTGGGGCAAATGGACAAACAGTTATGAGTGTCTCATTCGTGGTCAAGACGGTTTTCCTCTGACAGAACCTTGTTGTTTATGACCACGGACGACGACGATTTTCCATTCCCTGTGAATGCGGACGCAGTTAGAAAATACTTCGTGAAAGAAACCCGCTGGACAAAAAAAAGAAGAGAATAAAGAGTCCAGGCAAAAAATGGGCATCCCGGCGAACCAAGAAAAAGAGAAAGGTTCGGGCAAAAATTAGGGATATAAAAGAGAAAAAAAAAACTGTACACCCGGCAAGTTGAAAACCCGCAAGGGCGACTTGGGCAAAAAAGGGTATCCCGGTGGACTGAAACCCGAAAGGGCGGTCCAGGCAAAAGAGGGAATGAAACGAACAACTGCGTCCAGCATGATCATTTGTGCTCATGATGACTTGGATAATCTCCGACAGAGACCGATCAGAAGCGTTTTGTTCAGAAGACAGAAGGTGCGGAAAGTCTTGAGGACATATGAGGTGTAACTGAGTTGGAACCCGATGAGATCACAGTTTCACGTTGCCATTAGGATAGATTTTTTCTTTTATGTGCAATCACCTCTTTCCAGGGTTTGCTTCCCGTGTGTTGCTCAATTGTGAGCCATCTTTTATTCCAATCAGATAAAGCGTGTGTTCGGTCAAATAAGTTTTGTTTTTGTGTCATTACTGTTTTGATTACGAAAACATCTGTTCATTTTGATAAGAATATTTGCCTTTTGAAACATAGAGGTCCCTTCTGATGCATGCTTGTGAGATTGAAATCTGGAAATCTTACTTGGAAGTCTGAGTGACCTAAGTGTTGAAATATCAGAACACCTAGGGCATACCTGGGGCACGTTTTTATCTGACGATCTCTTGTGCAGGTGCTGTTGGACATCTTCATTCACTTGCCAGTTGTAATATGAACCTTTTTGACAAGAGATCCCCTCAGAGTCCAACCAGGGGCAAGGGATAGTTGAACGGTGAAAAGACAGTGAAGGATTACGACGACGGTCCTGGAAAGTTAATCAAGAAGACTCTTCAAAGTCTGATGATTGGAAAGTTTGTATGAATACCAGGAGTTCGATCCCCGTGGAGTACGGACGAGATTGGGAATACGAGATGATGGAGCAGAAAAGTCCAAAAGAGTCTGGGAGTTCTTAAAAGTGGAAAGTCAACACTATGGGTGGATGATGGATACTAGTGTTCGACGAGGCGACCGACATCCCTGTCAAACAAGCTGTATCTCCCCAGAGGATTGAGAGTGTGATCTCCCTGGCAGATTCGAGATCGTTGTCTCCTCAGCAAGCCTGAAGGTTATCACGTCCCCAGCCCAAGTCAGTATTGAGGCTATCAGAGTTATTTTCCCCTGCAGAGATACCTGTGGACAGTACCTTCTTTCTCCAGCAGATCTAAGGATTGCTTCTCCCCAGCAGGCTTATGCTTGCAAATTTCCCCAGTTGAGAATCCCCGCTGAGCGCCTGGCAGTTATTTTCCCCGGGAGTCCCCTAGTGGAGTTTATCAGTAGACTGTTGGTGTGTCCCCCAAATTGGTTTTGTGATGCTATCATCTCCAGTATGGCCGTGAGTGCTTATCCCAAGCAGGTTTGTGAGAATTCATCTCCAGTATGATATGACGTGCCATCATCCTCGACAGAGTTGTTACTCTCGCCACTATTGTTGTTCTCTCCACAAGGATTGTTCTCCTCAGCAGAATGGTGTGGTTTTCCTCAGCAAGTTCCCGAGTGGAGCGGGTCTCATGAAATACATCTCCAGCAGTGATTCTCCTACATATGGATTGGTTGGGTCGTCCCTAATGGAGTAGCATTTATTTCTCCAGCAGAGTTCATCCTACCAGTGGGTTGGACGGGTTTCTGTAGTAGACCGATATCGGCATCCCCAGTGGAGTTGTGATTGTTTTCCAAGTCTGAAGTTGTCTTCCCAGCAGAGGTTGTGTTGTTGGTTTTTCCCCAGCAAAAGTTTGTCTTTCCCCAGCAGGATGGAAGTTGACATGGTTATAGGATCCCCAGCACAGTTCCTGGAATTCCCCGGTGTTGTCTCTGAAGGAGACGTGTGTTTATGCATTCATCATTTAGATAAGCGTAGCGTATTGCATCATTAGTGCATAGCATTTCCATAATCATAGGGCATTGTGTAAAGCAAGAAAAAAAAACTCATGCATCAACATTGCAGGCATATCCATTAACCCTAGGCCGTGGCGGCTAGCCAAGGTTGGATCAGTTGGAAAGAGTTTAGCATCGCTTGGATCGGTTTCAGAATTGGGTTCATCAGCATGGTTGAAAGGTTGGTGTTTTTCCCAACAGGTGATTCCTCAGTCGGGTGGGTGTCGCCATCAGTGTTACTCCCAATTGTTAGTGTCTTGCCAGCTTGGGTCTTTTTCCTTAAGCAAATATGGGCGTGTCTGATCTCTCCATGTAGAGTCTATCCCTTAAGCAGAAAGTGCCAATCTTTTCCTGCCATTTCCCCACTGAGATACATCCTCGTGGATGACGGTTGCTTCCGTTCCCTCCCTAATGGGATGGGTTTTCCCAATTGAGTTCTTTCCTCATTAGGATGAGTCTTGATTCAGTCTGCCTTTTTGGATCGATCCTAAATTGGCTTCTTGTTGACTATCTCTTGTGCTGCCCTGGGGCATAAATGAATAGTCGCTCACTAACCGGCACTCATTCATTTCATCCTCAGCGGAATTTGTGGGCCTCTACCACCAAACCGGTAGTTGTAAGTCCTATCTTTGTGGTTTTCTACCTACTAGTTGGTAGTTGTAAAATCCCACTCTCATCCCCTTGATTGGAGTTAACCCTTTGTGCTCATCCTATCGATGACTGGTTACTTTTCCGTGGTTTTCTGCCTACTAACCGGTAGATGTAATCCCCTCTTTGCAGTTATCAGTATCCGGTGTGTGATATTGATATTCTTTCCCCTCTGGATACTTGCCTTGATCAAGCAGTATTGTCCCCATTGGGTTTTCCCCTTCTTTTTGGATGCTTGCTCCGAATGAGCAGCTTTATCCCTTGTTGATTGGTCATCTTTTGCATACCTAGTCTGGTACCCAGATGCCTTTCTTTTCGGTCGATTATTCATTTAACAACCTACAACCCGGTTATGGATAATCTTCCATGCGAGTGTATTATCTACGTTTTGACGGCTATAGATAATATGTACTTATGATTTCCCGGTATTCGGACCGAAGGAGTTTCCGACGATCAGGTCGATGTACTCATGGCACAAGGCCGATTTTCCGGTATTCAGACCGAAGGAGTTTCCGACGATCAGGTCGATGTACTCATGGCACAAGGCCAATTTTCCCGGTATTCAGACCGAAGGAGTTTCCGACGATCAGGTCGATGTACTCATGGCACAAGGCCAATTTTCCGGTATTCAGACCGAAGAAGTTTTCTCCTCTCCGTTGGTGACGATAAACGTCGAGTTTTTCCCAATCATCCGTTGATGATTTGGTTGTGTTCACTCTCCCCAGAAGTTTTCTCCTCTCCGTTGGTGACGATAAACGTCGAGTTTTTCCCAATCATCCGTTGATGATTTGGTTGTGTTCACTCTCCCCAGTAGAGTTTTCTCCTCTCCGTTGGTGACGATAAACGTCGAGTTTTTCCCAGTCATCCGTTGATGATTTGGTTGTGTTCACTCTCCCCAGTAGAGTTTCCTCCTCTCCGTTGGTGACGATAAACGTCGAGTTTTTCCCAATCATCCGTTGATGATTTGGTTGTGTTCACTCTCCCCAGTAGAGTTTCCTCCTCTCCGTTGGTGTCGATAAACGTCGAGTTTTTCCTAGTTATCCGATGATGTCTAGTTGTACCCCTCTCCATGCAGAGTTACCTCTCCGTTGGTTTCGATAAACGTCGAGTTTTTCCTAGTTATCCGATGATGTCTAGTTGTACCCCTCTCCATGCAGAGTTACCTCTCCGTTGGTTTCGATAAACGTCGAGTTTTTCCCGATCATCCGTTGATGATTTGTTTGTGTCCTTCTTCCCTAGTGAAGTATTCCTCCTCTCCGTTGGTGTCGATAAACGTCGAGTTTTTCCTATTCGTCCTATGACGTCTAGTTGCACCTGTCCCCACGTGGATTTACCTCTCCGTTGGTCTTGGTAAACGTTGAGTTTTTTCCCATTTCGTCCGTTGACGTATGGTTGTATCCCTCCCAGTCATTCATTAATGTCTGGTTACCTCTCCGTTGGTCCCGATAAACGTCGAGTTTTTCCTAGTTGTCCGTTGGCATCTAGTTGTGTTTTCTATTCCCATTCACCATCGTTGTGATGTCTGGATGTGGCCGTACTCAAAAAAAACAAAACCAAAAAATATATACCCAGTAATAAAAATCAGATCCCAGTGGACTTTTCCATTGGTGGATCCCTGTATTGTGCAAATTCTACGGTTCTTTGGTATTCAATCCCTGTTTACCCTGAAAGTCTGACAGCCGTTGCTCTCATCCATTCGGGTTCCCAGCTGATTGAATAGGGGCAGCTGTAGCACCTCAAATTTGCACCTATCATCATGCATACATTTTCACATTAGGTCATGGCATATCATGATCCATTGCATAGCATTTGCATTGTCCCTCAGTTGCCTCAAGAGCAAGCAATCAAGAATTAGGTCAAACTAATCTCCTGATCAGTCAACCAAGCAAGCAAAGGAATTTCTCATTGAATCAAGGCCTTGGGGTTTGTCCAACAAGTTCACATGGCTTGGAGGTCTATTTGAAATATTTTGGTCAAGGGTTGAAGGCTCAGAGGTCATCAGTTCATACACAGACAGTCAAAAACCCTAGAAAGTCAACTGTCAGTCAAAGCAGTGGATGGTGGTCATTCTTGTGGAATTTGGGCACCATGATCAATAATCAAGAGTTCATACAACTTGGGACATCATTTGAAGTCAAGTTCTCAAGGAATTAGGGTTTGGAAGTCATCAGTCAATGAGCAGACAGTCAGAAACCCTAAAAGTCAACTGTTGGTCAACTGTCCATTTAATCAGTGATTGGATGATTGGAATTGGTTTGTGAGAGTTCATTCATGTCCAAGTAGTCATCATACATCATGCCAAACACCATCATGGAAGAATTTGAAGCCAGATCAAAAATTTCCCAAAATAGAAACTGGGCCTGTAACTGAAACCTGCCATTAATGGAAAGTCTTGATCCTCAAACTTACATCTTTATACAAGCCTCAAATGAATTTTTGCCCAACATGAAAGTTGAAGATCTTGTTCTCCCATTTCCAAAAAGTCCTAGAACTCTCAATTCCCATGTGTGGTTGGCAAGTTATGATCGAATCGATTTCAGAAAATCTTGAACTTCAAAGGGCCATATCTCCCAAACCGTTTGGCCAATTTTGGTGGGGTTTTTTCCTACAAGTCACATTTGATCCCCTCTTTCCAAAAATATAAATTTCATGAGCCAAAACTTCACCAATCAAAATGGCATATTTTGACATTTCTCATTTAAATGCAAGTTTGACCAAGAGTTGACTTTTTGATATAAACATTTTTTCAACATTTGGCCAATTGGGAAAGCTCAGAAATGTCATTTAGAATGTGTTTGCAAAGTCAAAATATGTAGTACATGAGGCCATTGCTTGGTTGCTTGAATTGTAAGAAAAGTACAATCTCACCATACTTGTCCATACCATCCACCATGCCTTGCCTTGTACCTCAAAAGGACAGCAATTATGCAGCATTTTTTCTGTCATTTGAGACCTCATCTTGCAGCCTAAACCAACAACAATAGAAGGCCATGCTTAGTTGCTAAAAATTGGGCAAAAGTACATGTTTTCTCCATGCTTCCATGCCATTACTTTGTACTATGACAGCAGACTTTGCACCATCATTTTTCTGTCATGAACACACACATAGGACAGTGGCAACATACTGCAGCAGAAAAAAGCATGGCTGACTCACTAAAAAGATCTCACTTTTGCTGTTGCACAAAAAGAGGCTGTCAAAAAGATTTCAACAGAACTTAAGCATGGCATTTTTTTGATGACACATCCATATTCATCATTATGAAGCAAGTGGCAGCCAATATCCTGCAGCAAGAAAGCCCTTGGCAACACATGACCAACAGATACTTTCACTAAGTCTTGATCCACTTTGTTTTGGCACTGTGAAAATTTTCCTGTCATACACAACTAGCTGCAACCAACACACCCATAGATTGCTTGGCATTTCCAATTTTTTTTTTCTGTCAAGAACCCCTAAGGAATCAAACCTGGCTTTTGCTTAGCACCATATCTTCCTCACTTTCTGGCATGGCATTGGGAGCAGCTTCTAAAACTGCCTACAACTCATTCCCTAAACCAGCAAGAAAAACTGCATACAACTCATATGATAAACTGCATACTGCTAAGTAACAAGGCTTTGCATTACCAACAGCCAACATCCTGCATCATTTTTCCTGCCATTTGTAGACAGCAGCATCCACCAAAATGCATTGGCATATGGAAATCCATTCAACAGCAACCCTGCTATTTTGCATTTGATCTTCCCTGTCCAAAACACAATGGTTTCAAACATCCAATAGCAGACAAAAAAAACCAACCTCATTCACTCTCAAAATCTCACCTTCTTGCATTTTCAAATTTTCTGTCAAAACTTCAAAGTCACCAAGCCTTGCCTTGCCCTGAACACAATCCAAGCATCCTTTTGAACCACTAAGGGCAGCCACAAGCCAGCATAAACCACGGTGTTCCCAATCTCATTTTCACATTTCATTCAAAAAGCCACAAAATAGCCAAAACATGACAGCTCTTGTTCTAAGCATTTGTTGATCAAAAGAGCATTGCCAACACATCTCAAATATCACATAGCAAGTGTCCAAAGCCTCAAAACCTGCAGAAAACATCAAGAACTCAAAATCACTTTTCAACTTGTCACATTGTGTCAAATTTGCATTTTTAAAGCTACTTTCACTCTCAGGCCATTCCAAGCTTAGCAAATTAGTTTGCCATGATCCATAGGGTGTATTGAAGCTGTCTCAAACCTCCATTGCTCACTGTTTGAAAATTAAAAACATCACCTTTCTCAAAATCAAGCAAAAACCAGTTCAGTGGCCATCTTCATTTCCAGCTTGATTCAAGTTCAAGTAAGGTGTCAAACAGCTTGCCTTGGACCCTTTGAAGCTATTTGGATACCTGTCAAGCATTAAAAGCATCTCCAGCATCACATTCAACATTGCCCTGTTCAGTTTGGTAAATTTTCGACCTCTCTCTTTTGTCAAATTGATACATGCTTAGTGTAGGTCTATCCATGCTGAGCATCATAATGCTTTTACTTTTTTGAATTGGCTGCTTATTCATGAAGATATATTGTTGTGAAGTTTGATGTCAAGTTTTGTTTTTGGTCGATTCATGAGCATGTTGAGGTTTTAATGGAAATCAATGAGGGATTCATGCTTGTCATTGTGTGCTGATCATTTCCATATATTCAATTTTGATTTTTGGGCAAGTTTGTGAAATCATGATTTGGGGATGGTGATGAACAGTGAAACCCTATCTTCCAAAATATTTTCCCAGATTTTTCTGTTTCATTTTCACGTGCATGCCACTTTTCTTCCTCCAACCAATTAAAACATTTCCTCCTTGGCCCAAAAACGGCAGCGTATCATTAAGTGGATCCAAATATTACCAAACTGCCATTCTTGCCTCATTTATTCTATTTTAATTTCACATTTTATATCCAATCTTCCAAAAATCATAACTTGCTCATTTTTGATCCAAATTCAATGGGATTTTTTGTGTTGTGTTCATCATGATCTCTACTTTTTTATCATTATTTTTCCAGAATTTTTGGATGAGTGGTTTTTAAATGGTGCTAGGGTTTGTGACATGTGACCAAATTTTGTACACTTTGCCAAATCATTTGTGAAATGATGAGAATGTATCCAATGGCTCCCAAATGTTTTGTGCTTAAAATAGACACACTCATGGTGATTTTGGTGTAGAGTTTGTGCATTTATCATTTGTGGTTTGTGAGTTATGATTTTTTGAATTAGGGTGTGATAATTTGTGTCACACCATTGATGTCCAACTTCATAATTTTCATTGCTATGCTTCTTGACCTCCAATTGATCCAATTTTTTGCATGAGCCTACTCTTGTAGGTCTAGTTGACTTGTGAATTTTCTTGGATTTATTTGAACTATTTTCCATTTGTTTGAGATTTTTCTTCCCTGCCTAGTCAAATGTTGACTTTGTGTGACACATGTTCCCATTTCATTTGTGAAATTCTCATACTTTATTAGATGGACATGAAATTTTGCATGAGATAACTAGACATCCTCATCTTTACCATGGTTCTGGTCCCATTCATTTATCATACACCATTCTTGACTTATGATTTTTCTAAGTTGATGCATGTTTGGTTGACTTCTTTGAGCATGTTCAAAATTGCTTTGACTTTCTGATTTTTATCGACTGCCTTCCACTTGTCCAAATGGGATGAAATTTGACATGCTTACCATGCTATGTGTTAGGTTTGATCATGATTTATTTGGTGATTTTTGGAAAATGTTTAGATTGCTTTTGATGCAAGTCTTGCTGTTGACTTCTATGAGCTTCTGTATGCCATGTTTTGACCTAAATGGTTCATGAAATGATGATGATGATTGATATGAGTGTGAATCCAATTGTTTGTGTTTCCTAATTGTTTGAACATGATTTGGGATGCTTGCCCCTTGCTGTTTGGACTTTCTTATTCACTTTTGACCCTAGGCTCGCCCTAGTGGTCCTGTTACTCACCTTTGAGTTTGTGTTTTCAGGTTGACCATCAAATGGCCATTGAGACCAATTCTTTTGACTGAGCTTGCTTGAATATTGTTGTCTAACCTCCTTGTTTTGTAGGTGGCTTGGCTCACATGCCCTAAGCCTTGTGCCTTGCACATCCATGTGCCTCTAATGGACTGTTGTTATCTGTTTCTGTTTGTTTTGTTTGAAGTTGCATACTAACATCTGCTTGACTGTTTCAGGTGCTTTAGTTGCTTAGTTCCTTGTGAACTTTTTGCTTTGCTTTGCTTGTATAAGCAATTTGCATTGAGGTATGTCTCTTTTACTTCATGTAGTCTGGAAGACCTGGCCTGTTACTTGGCCAGGCAACTGTCTGAAGTCCTCCTTAAGAGGCAATGTTTGTGGATGTTTAATTTTGTCCTTGCATAGAGTCAAAGTCCTCCTAAGTGAAGAGGCAATTGGTGGAAGGTAGGGATATGCAATCTATCCCCCACTATTTAGTGTGTCATCTGCTTTGCTCACACTACTGTGTTGATGCATGGCAGATACAAACCCAAGATCTTGTACAATTGTACAGTTGAGTCAGTCTTAAATGTGTAGAAGGGTTCCCACTTTCTGAACCCACACATTCTTGTCTTGAGCTCTCCCAGGCCAGGGATAAGAGCTGTGAAGTCTTATCTTCACTCACCTTTCATCTGCTTCACCTTAGTCTCTCAATGGCAAGGTTAAGAGCAATATTCACCCAGTTCCAGAGGTTTGTTTGTTGAGGTTGACATGACCCCTCGACTAAAACCTAACCCTTGTTTGAGCCACTTGCTTGTGTATAGTGTGTGCTATCTGTGCTTGTAGGATTGTTTGACTTGCTTCCTGTGCAAGTTAGGTTTGTTTGACTTGCTCCCTGTGCAAGATAGGATTGTTTTGACTTGCTTCCTGTGCAAGTTAGGATCAGTTTAGACTTGCTTCCTGTGCAAGTTAGGTTTTGCTTGGCTTGCTTCCTGGGCAAGTTAAGTGTGTGTGGCTTGCTTCCCGTGTGAGCCATGCTTAGGATAGGGTGGCCCTTGTGCCAGTTAGCTAGAAACCTTAACTTAGGGATGATTTGCATGATAACATCTAGGCTCGAGTCGTAGTCTCCCTAGTTGTGTCTCCCTCTGTTATCTGATTAGGCTAGTCCTTTATCCCTGCGTAGGGGAACTACATCGCCCTGATCTTCATACCAGATGAAGTATGTAGGCAGGAGATTGAGCTGATCTCTCCGGGCGCCCTTTTTCTTTTTTGAGTATGTGCTTGACAGTTATAGGCTCGAGTCCCCGACTCCCTATCAACTTGTTGTGTTGTTGTGTGCTTGGAAGCTGATGTAAGTCCATCGAGTGGCATTTGGGTTCCAGTGTGCGTGTGTTTAGGTCCGAATGTCAATGTAAGTCCAATGATTGGCATTTGGGCTCCATGTTTGCCTTTTTGTGTGTGTTTAGGTTCGGATGCTGACATAAGTCCAGCGATTGGCAGTCGGGCTCCATGTTTGCCTTTGCTTTATTTTGTTTGTGTGCGTGTCAGCCGAGCTACGAATGCTCTGATTCTTCTCTCGTCCGAGAAGATACGTATGCATAGGATGCGATATCCTAGCGAGCATGTGTCGTTTCCCCAGTCCGAACTACTTCGACTCTGATGTCTATGCCTGATATACTAAGTAGGCCCAGGATGCGATATTCTGCCGAGTCAGTTTCAGTCAGTTCCTTGTGTCTCTTTCAGCCAGTGTGTGTGAGTGTGAGCAGTGTTATAGCAACCATTTTCCTTCCTTTTGTGCGTGGATCCCGTAGAGTACTACGGATGCGTAGGGGTGCTAATACCTTCCCTTCGCATAACCGACTCCCGAACCCATTCTCTTTGGTCGCGAGACCATGTTCTTTCCAGGTTTACTCTGAGCGTTTCCTTTCCCTCTTTTGGGATAAATAACGCACGGTGGCGGCTCTGTTGTGTCTTGTTTCCCGCCGGTTTTTCGCGTGATGCGACACTATTCATCCACATCTTTGATGTTTATTTTTTACTTTTTTCTTTATTCTGAAAATAGTAATCACAAAAAAAACATAAATAAAAAATATAATTATCCATCTGCATAATATATGGTCACAAATTCACTTCTCTAAAATCAAAATATCAAATCATTATGTGGGTTGGTTCCTAACCCCATTGAATACAATGATCCTTCTCCTTCTCCAAATTTTGAATTCCCTGTGTTTGAAGCCGAGGAGGAAAGTGATGTAGAAGTGAGTGATGAATTGACTCATCTTCTTGAGCAAGATGAAAAGAT
Organism: Lathyrus oleraceus; assembly: GCF_024323335.1. Classification (NCBI taxonomy): domain Eukaryota; kingdom Viridiplantae; phylum Streptophyta; class Magnoliopsida; order Fabales; family Fabaceae; genus Lathyrus; species Lathyrus oleraceus. Next base: position 48,336,504 of record NC_066580.1, on the reverse strand, counting down.
TATTCAGCCGTTTGAAGACCAGATTGAGCTAGTCAACTTGGGTTCCGAAGATGATGTGAAGGAAGTCAAGATTGGGTCTCGACTGTGTCCAAATGCTAAGAAGGGATTGATTGATCTTCTTCGAGAATATTCAGATGTGTTTGCTTGGTCCTATCAAGACATGCCTAGGTTGGATTCTGATATTGTGGAGCATAGATTTCCATTGAAGCCAGAATGCCCGCCAGTTAAGCAGAAGTTGAGAAGAACTCATCCTGATATGGCTGTGAAGATCAAAGAGGAAGTTCAGAAGCAGATTGATGCCGGTTTCCTTGTGACAGCTGAGTATCCACAATGGGTGGCCAACATTGTGCCTGTGCCAAAGAAAAATGGAAAAGTCCACATGTGTGTTGACTATAGAGATTTGAATAAAGCCAGTCCGAAAGATGATTTCCCTTTGCCACACATTGATATGTTGGTAGACAATACTGCTAAATTCAAAGTCTTTTTGTTTATGGATGGATTTTCCGGATATAATCAGATTAAGATGGCACCCGAAGATATGGAGAAGACCACATTCATTACACCCTGGGGAACATTATGTTATAGATTGATGCATAAAGAGTTTGAAGTTTATGTCGATGGTATGATTGCTAAATGAATTAATGAAGAGGAACATGTTGAGCATTTGTTGAAGCTATTCCAGCGTTTGAGGAAGTATAAACTCCACTTGAATCCCAATAAGTGTACTTTTGGTGTTCGTTCTAGTAAGTTGTTGGGCTTTATTGTCAGCAAGAAGGGTATTGAAGTTGATCCTGCCAAGGTCAAAGCAATACAAGAGATGCCTGCGCCAAAAACTGAGAAGCAAGTCAGAGGTGTTCTCGACCGCTTGAATTATATTTCCAGATTCATTTCCCACATAACTGCCACATGTGCGCCTATATTCAAGCTTCTTCAGAAAGACCAGTCTTGTGATTGGACTGAAGGCTGCCTTAAAGCATTTGATAGTATCAAGGAATATTTTCTTGAACCTCCGATTTTGTCTCCACCTGTTGAAGGAAGATCGTTGATAATGTGTTTGACTGTGCTCGAAGATAGTATGGGTTGTGTTCTTGATCAGCAAGATGAGACCGAAAAGAAAGAATTTGCAATTTACTACCTCAGTAAGAAGTTCACCGACTGTGAGACTCGGTATTCAATGCTTGAGAAGACTTATTGTGCATTGGCTTGGGCTGCTAAGCGTCTGCGTCAGTATATGTTGAATCATACCACTTGATTGATATCCAAAATGGACCCAATCAAGTATATATTTGAGAAGCCTGCTTTAACTGGGAGAATTTCCCGTTGGTAGATGTTGTTATCAGAGTATGATATCGAATACCGATCTCAGAAAGCGATCAAAGGTAGTATCTTGGATGACCATTTGGCTCACCAAACAATTGAAGATTATCAATCCGTACAATATGATTTTCCGGATGAAGAGATTTTGTACTTGAAAATGAAAGATTGTGATGAACCATTGCTAGAAGAAGGGCCAGAATCTGGTTCCCGTTGGGGCATTGTATTTGATGGAGCTGTTAATCAATATGGAAATGGCGTTGGGGCAGTGATTATTACTCCTCAAGGCACGCATCTACCATTTACAGCTAGATTGACTTTCAAATATACAAACAACATGGCAGAATATGAAGCTTGGATTATGGGGCTTGAAGAGGCCATGAATCTCAGAATCAAATATTTGGATGTCTTCGGTGATTCCGATTTAGTTGTGAATCAAATCAAAGGAGAATGAGAGACAAATCAACCCGGTTTGATACCATATAGAGATTATGCGAGGAGGATTTCAACTTTCTTTACAAAGGTTGAATTTCATCATATTCCTCGAGATGAGAACCGGATGGCAGATGCTCTTGCAACGTTGGCATCAATGATTATGGTAAAATATTGGAATGAAGTTCCCAATTTATATGTGATGCGTCTTGATAGGCCAACTCATGTGTTTGCTATTGAAGAGATCAAAGACGAGAAGCCGTGATATTACGACATCAAATGTTTCCTCCAAAGTTAGATTTATCCGCCTGGGGCATCTTTGAAAGATAAGAAGACTTTGAGAAGATTAGTCGGCAATTTCTACTTGAATGGTGATATACTGTACAAGAGAAACATCGACATGGTTTTGCTCAGATGCATGGATAGACAGGAAGCAAACATGTTGATGACTGAAGTGCATGAAGGTTCCTTTGGTACTCATTCCAACGGACATGCAATGGCGAAGAAGACGTTGCGAGCAAGTTACTATTGGCTGACAATGGAATCTGACTGTTGCAAATTTGTGAAGAAGTGCCACAAGTGTCAAGTATATGCTGATAAGATTCATGTTCCTCCGACACTGTTGAACGTTATCTCTTCCCCATGGTCCTTCTCCATGTGGGGAATTGATATGATTGGGATGATTGAGCCCAAAGCTTCGAATGGACATCGTTTCATTTTAGTGGCAATTGATTACTTCACAAAGTGGGTTGAAGCGACATTGTATGCAAATGTAACCAAGCAAGTTGTTGTGAGGTTTATCAAGAATCAGATCATATGCCGTTTGTAGCACCTCAAATTTGCACCTATCATTGTACATACATTCTCATATTAGGTCATAGCATATCATGGTCCACTGCATAGCATTGCATTGTCCCTTTTGCCTCAAGTGCAAGCCAATCAAGAAATTAGGTCAAACTGATCAGGAGATCAGTCAATCAAGCAAGCAAGTGTGTTTTTCATTGAGCCAAGGCCCTAGGGTTGGTCCAAAATGTTCACATGACTTGGGGATCCATTTGAAGTGTTTAGGTCAAAGATTGGAGGCTCAGAGGTCATCATTCAATGCACAATCAGTCAAAAACCCTAGAAAGTCAAACTTGGTCAACTGTGGTTGATTTTATGGTTTTGATGGATGGATTTGGTTTGAGAGAGCTTATTCATGTCCAAATAGGCCTCATGTATCATGGCAAATAACATCATTAAAGAATTTGAAGCCAAACAGAAAATTTCCAAAAATAGAAACTGTACCTGTAATTTTAACTGCCAAAAATGGAAACTTCTTGATCCCAAACTTACATCATGATACAAGCTTCAAATGAATTTTTGCCCAACATGAAAGTTGAAGATCTTGTTCTCCCATTTCCAAAAAGTCCAAGAACTCTCAATTCCCATGTATGGTTGGCAAGATATGATCAAATCATTTTCACAAAATCTTGAACTTCAAAAGGCCATATCTCTCAAACCATTTGGCCAAAATTGGTGAGGTTTTTTCCAACAAACCACATTTAACCTCCTCTTTCCAAAAATGCAACTTTCATGTACCAAAACATTGCCAATCAAAATGGCACTTTTGAACCTAGCATGTTTAAATTTCAAGTGTGGTACAATTTTGATTTTTTGAATTAAGTAATTTCCATCATATTGGCCAATTGGGAATGGTTTAGAATGACATTTGTGACTTGCCCAAGGCCCAAAATCGTGCAGCATACACCCTCCTTGCCATTGTTTTGAAAATTAGCAAAATGATCAATTTGCTTCATTTGAGATAATGTTGATTAGCACCTCATTAGCAAAGCTAAAACAGAGATATAAAAACTCATTTTCTGCACAATTGAACCCTAGCAGCCATCATTTGAACACAGAATTTTTCTTTTTCCTTCAAAACACCATTTTCTTCATTTGCAAAGATCTGAAAAAAAACTCAAGAGCACCCGAGTTTGTTTTGGTTTGGTCATCATATACCAACACCTTGGAGGCGTTTGGCAGCCATGTATCACACCTGTATCATCATTTCCATCTCTGTTGCAGCAAAAGGCATGTTCATGGCAGCTTTGATTTTAAGCTAATTCCAACATTGTCAAGCCAAAGCCTTCCATCCATTCATCAACACCAACACCATAGCGCATCTGTTTCAACAATATACAAGGAAACAACCACTGTTCCAACTCTTTGCTCCAAATTTGGTCAGGTAACGAGTCTTTCCATTTCCAAAATCATGAGATACATTGTGTAGAACTTTTTGCCATGAGCTTACTGAGCTTTGAATCGAAGGAAACGGTTAGGATTTGAGAGAGAAATTTGAAATCTAAATTTGATGTTCATTTACTTTTTTACATGATTTGTCCATTCTAGCATGAGTTGAGATTAATGGAAGTTGATTTATGCTTGAGCATGTTTAGATGAGCATTTTGGTATTTTGGATTTTCGGTTTTGGTAAAAAATTGTGTTGCTGGAATTTGCTGTGATGAATGCATGAGTACCGAGTATTGTTGCTGCACATGATGCTGGGAATTTTGCAATATGAATACTGGGCATTTCTTTTTTACTGTAGCCATGCCGTTAGATCCTTAGGGCTTTTCCTTTCACGCGGCGCATGTGTTTTTGAGGAAGAGCTTTCCGATTGGTCCAGCGATTTTGCCACGCGAGCAGTGCCAATGGTTGGGAAGGCGTTGACTGGGTCCAAGTGGCCACGTCAGATTAGTGATACGGGGCGTTTTGGCCCCGGCACTATTCATTCCACCATTTTAATTCCCAATTCATTTTATGGCATTAATTCATTTCTTTTTTTAAATACTTATTTCATTTTGACCACCAACTTACAAAATTCATAAATCTTCCATTTCAAATCCAAATTTAGTGGGAATTTTTGCATCATCTTCATCATGATCCCTAGTTTTTTATCATGATTTTTGCTGATTTTTTGGGTGGTCGAATTTTAAATGATGCTAGGGTTTTTGGCATGTATGCATATTTTGTACCTTTTGCCAATTCAATTGTGAAATGGTCATGACTTATCCAATGGACTTGGAATTTTTTGAGCATAAACTAGACTCATTCATATTTATTTTGATGTAAAGTTTGTGCATTTCTCTTATCTGGATTGGGAGTTGTGAATTTTTGAAGTAGGGTGTGACAATTTGTGTCACACCATTGTTGTGCAACTTGTTGATTTTTGTATCCATGATTCCTGACCTCCAATTGATCTAAATTTTTGCATGAGTCTACTCTTGTATGTCTAGTTCACTTGTGATTTTTCTTGGAATTAATTATGCCATTTCCTAATTGTTTGAGATTTTCTCCCCTGTTTGACCAAAATGTGGACTTGTTGTGATGCATGTTGCCATTTCATTTGTGAAATCGTCATACTTTATTAGATGGACATGAATTTTTACATGAGATAACTAGACATCCTCATCTTTGCCATGGTTTTAGTCCCATTCATTTATCATACACCATCTCTGATTTATGATTTTTCTAAGTTGATGCATGTTTGGTTGACTTCCTTAAGCATGTTCAAAATTGCTTTGACTTTCTGATTTTCATTGACTGCCTTCCACTTGTCCAAATGTGATGAAATTTTACATGCTTACCATGCTATGTGTTAGGATTGATCATGATTTATTTGGTGATTTTTGGAAATGTTTGAGTTTACTTTTGATGCAAGTCTTGCTGTTGACTTCTATAAGCCCTCATTTGCCATGCTTTGACTTCTTTTGCTTATGAAATGATGATGATGCATGATATGAACATGAACCCAATTGGAATTGTTTCTTGATTGATTGAACATGATTTTGAATGCTTGCCCTTTGCTGTTTTGACTTTTTCACTCCTTTTTGACCCTAGGCTTGCCCTAGTGGTCCTGTTACTCACTTTTGAGCTTGTGTTTTCAGGTTGACCAACAAATGCTCCAATAGAACCATTTCTCTTGATTAAGCGTGCTTGAATATCATTGACTAACTTGTGGGTTTTGTAGGTGGTTTGGCTCATATGCCTTGAGCTTTGTGCTTGGCTCATTTGTCTGTTTGCTTTGACTGTTGATTCCTATTTCCTTTGCTTTAACTTGTGAATTGTGTACTGATCTGTTTGACTATTTCAGGTACTATTAGTTGCTTAGTTCTTTGAACTTGCTTTGCTTTGCTTTAATAGCAACTTGCTTTGAGGTATATCCCTTAATCTTCATGTAGTCTGGAAGACCTGGCCTGTTACTTGGCCAGGCAACTGTCTGAAGTCCTCCTTAAGAGGCAATGTTTGTGTATGTTTATTTTGTCCCTGTACATAGTCAAAGACCTCCTAAGTGAAGAGGCAATTGGCAGAACCAAGGGATATGCAATCTATCCCCTGCTATTCTGTGTGTCATCTGCTTTGCTCACACCACTGTGTTGACGCATTGCAGATACAAACCCAAGATCTTGTACAATCGTACAGTTGAGTCAGTATCAAGTGTGTAGAAGGGTTCCCACTTTCTGAACCCACACATTCTTGTCAAATGCTCTCCCTGACCAGGGATAAGAGCAATGAGGCACACCCCTCATCTCCTTTCATATGCTTCACCTTAGCCCCTCAATGGCAAGGTTAAGAGCACCCTTCACCCCATTCCAGAGGTTTGTTTGTTGAGGTTGATATGACCCCTCGACTAAAACCTAACCCATGTTTGAGCCCCCTTGTTGGTGTGTTTATTTTATGCTGTACATGTTTGTGTGGTGTGATTGTATCCCCTAGGTTTGCTAGACTCCGCGTAGTCTCGTTTGCATGTCAATTAAGGTAGCACGGTTCCTTCGTATAGGACTTCCTTTCTTGCTTGCGCTTTCTTAAAACACAAACAAACATTATCCCCTCTTAAGGATACGTTGACTCCTTCTACTACAGATGAGTAAGTCTCCAAAGGTCGAGCATCAGGTAGATTGTGCAGTGACGTTGTCCACTTAAAAAACACAAACCAACGGGAATAGTTTAGCCGAACTACGGCAACTCTGATTCTCATGTTCAGATGAGATACGTAGGCACGAGATGCGATGTCTTGTCGAGTTTGACTAACAACTAACACTAATTCTCTTCTCTCGCCCTCGTTGCGATTGAGACCTCCCCCTTCTCTTGCCCTAGTTGCAATCGAGACCCTTGCTTCCTGTGCAAGTTAGGTTTGGTGTGGCTTGCTTCCTGTGCAAGTCATGTCTAGGATAGGTTGGCCCTTGTGCCAGTTAGCTAGAAACCTTAACTTAGGGACGACTTTGCATGACAACATCTAGGCTCGAGTCGTAGTCTCCCTAGTGTTGTGTCTCCCTCTGTTATCTGGTTAGGCTAGTCCTTTTTTCCCTGCGTAGGGGAACTACGTCGCCCTGATCCTCATGCCAGATGAGGTACGTAGGCAGGAGATGAGCTGATCTCTCCGGGCGCCTTTTTTTCTTTTTGTGTGTGTTGTTTGACAATTGCTAGGCTCAAGTGCCTGACTCCTTAGCAATTTGTTGTCTGTTTGCTTGAGTGTGTGCTTGACAGTTATAGGCTCGAGTCCCCGACTCCCTATTAACTTGTTGTGTTGTTGTGTGCTTGGAAGCCGATGTAAGTCCATCGAGTGGCATCTGGGTTCCAGTGTGTGTGTGTTTAGGTTCGGATGCCGATGTAAGTCCAGTGATTGGCATTCGGGCTCCACGTTTGCCTGTGTGTGTCTCGTTTGTTTGTGTGCGTGTCAGCCGAGCTACGAATGCTCTGATTCTTCTCTCGTCCGAGAAGATACGTATGCATAGGATGCGATATCCTAGCGAGCATGTGTCATTTCCCCAGTCCGAACTACTTTGACTCTGATGTCTATGCTTGATAGACTAAGTAGGCCCAGGATGCGATATCCTGCCGAGTTCAGTTTCAGTCTGTTTTCTTGTGTCTCTTTCAGCCAGTGTGTGTGTGTTTGAGCAGCGTTTAGCAACCATTTTCCTTCCTATTGTGCGTGGATCCCGTCGAGTACGACGGATGCGTAGGGGTGCTAATACCTTCCCTTCGCATAACCGACTCCCGATCCCATTCTCTTTGGTCGCGAGACCATGTCTTTTCCTAGGTTTACTTCGAGCGTTTCCTTTCCCTCTTTTGGGATAAATAACGCACGGTGGCAGCTCTGTTGTTTCTTCTTTTCCCGCCTGTTTTTCGCGCAATGCGACAGCTGGCGACTCTGCTGGGGATATTCAGAAGTTGACCTGTGCTGGTCCATCTTCCCTGAGCGAGTCTCTCCTAGCGCTCTCTAGGATTAGGGTTTTGGTTGCTTTGTGCTGTGTTTATTTATTGCATTCATTATTTGTTCATTTCATTTATTGATTGCATTGATTGTGTGCATTAATGTTTGCATTCAGTCATTATTCATCTTCCTGGCTGGTTGTCTGTTTTTCTTTGTGGGGTGGGAGTCAGTTGAGGTAAAAGGTCCAATACCCAGACCATGAGTGAAATCTAGGATGATTAGGAATAGAGTGATTCATGGGAAGCGGGTGGTATTGCGCCACTTAGCGGAACATTGATATCACGAGCAGTTCAGACCCTGGTGGGGTATCGTCGTTACATACTTCGGGTGTGTACATGATGGTATTCTGCGAAAGGTTATTTATGCTGCGTTTCTCTCAGCTTTACCCTGGCCTAGACTACACCCGTGAGTGGGGAAGGGTTGATCATTACAGGTACTGTTGGTGACTTGGTTCTGTTGGTGACTTTGTGTTCAGACAGTGTGTTCAGTTGACCTTGGATCTTTTAAGTTGGATTTGGGTTCCGAGTTTTAAATGAAGCTTCGACCTAGTGATCAGAGATTTGCACAACCAGCCAGTCCAGTCTGCATCATTTGCATCATAGCATATTTATTTTTTTCAAAAGAAACGCAGTAAAAAAAAAATCAAAAAAAAATCAATAAAAAAAAAAGAGAAAAAAAAACTAATCTCTGCATGCATATCATTTCTCAGGTACATTCCAGAGCTTGTCTACTGATAGAGATGACAACAGTCTCAGAGCCGAAGCGGAAGACCTGTTCCTATAGTTTCCATCGTGAGCCATTGACTTCACTGATTGAGTTGGGTAGCTTTGTGACAGATGATCGTCTGAAGAGTTTCGTTGGACAGTATGGAGATATCTTGACAGTGCTGAAGACAGTAGTGGATCCGGTGCCTCTGCAGACACTACTACAGTTCTATGATCCAGAGCTCAGATGCTTCACATTTCAAGATTATCAGCTAGCACCTAGTCTCGAGGAGTACTCTATTCTGATGAACGTCCCGGTTCAGCATCAGACTCCCTTCTTGGACGTCCCAAAGGAGGTTGACTTCAGATTGATTGCCAGAGCTCTACGAATGAGTGTCAAGGAAGTTGGTGAGAATTGGAAGCCCTGTGGGGAAGTAGTGGGTCTGCCATTGAAGTTTCTGTTGAGAGTAGCCAGAGATGAAGCAGAAAAGGGAAATTGGGAAGTTTTTCACGCACAGCTTGCCGCCTTGATATATGGAATCATTCTATTTCCCAGTATGCCAAATTTTGTTGATCATGCTGCCATCAGCATTTTTATCAGAGGGAATCCAGTCCCAACCCTTCTAGCTGATACTTACTATGCCATCCACAGTAGGCATGGTAAGGGTGGAGCCATCAGGTGCTGCTTACCTCTCCTGTTCAGATGGTTTATGTCGCTGCTGCCTGTCAGTGGACCATTTGTGGATACCAAGAGCACTCTTAAGTGGACTCAGAGGGTCATGTCGCTCACCTCCTACGACATCAGATGGCAGTCATACCGGATGGATGTGAAGGATGTTATCATGAGTTGTGGTGAATTCCTGAATGTGCCACTCGTGGGGACCAAGGGTTGCATCAATTACAACCCAGTTCTTTCTCTTCGCCAGCTAGGGTTTGTCATGAGTAGAAGGCCACTTGAAGCTGAGATAGTTGAGAGTGTGTATTTTGAGAAGCGTACTGACCCTGTTAGATTGGAGCAGATTGGGAGAGCCTGGAAATTTGTTGAAGCGAAGGATGGATCCGTCTTAGGGAAGAAGTTTGCCATTGCAATGCCCGATTACACCGATTGGGTAAAGAAGAGAGTGGAAACTTTGCTGCTACCCTATGGTAGGATGGAGCCGTTGCAGGAGCAACCACCTTTGGTTCTTGCTGATAGTGTGCCGGCTGAGCACTATAAGCAAGCCTTGATGGAGAGTCGTTGTCTGAGAGAGAAGGAGCAGGACACCCAGATGGAGCTGTACAAAGCTAAGGTTGATAAGCTGCACTTGGCCCATCAACTCAGGGAAGTGCAAGGAGAGGATGCTGGCAGAGCAAGAAGCAAGAAGAGATCATATGAGGAGATGGAATCCATGTTGGATGCAGAGCATAGGGAGTGTTCGAGACTACAGAGAGCAGAAGTCAACCATCAGAAGAAGATCAGAGACTTGGAGAAACAGCTCAAAGACAAAGACGTCCAGTTGAAGAAAGAGATGGAGTTGAGACAGAAGTCAGAGGACTACCTTGGAGGAGAAGTCTTGGAGCACAGAAGACAGTTGAAAGAGAAGATCACCCCTCTACCAGAATGTTCAGAATGCACACTGTTGATAGACCAGTGCCATTACCTGAAGACCCTCATTCCGGAAGACCATCTGTCTTAGATTGTATCTTTGTTTGTATTTGTTGAGAATCACCTCCAGGCTTGTTGGATGGGATTCATTTGCTTGTACTCCGTCTTTGGATCTTTTTGTTGAGAATCACCTCCAGGCTTGTTGGATAGGGATTCATTTCTCTGTACTCTGTTTATTCGAATATTTTGTTGACTCGGTTGTATTGACCTTTTTACCCTTATGTATAGATGAGGTTGTCAGTATTTCCCTGTTGTTCTCATTTTCCCTGTATCTGTATTGTTCTCTTGTTGCTACAGGTTGCCATCTTTTGAGGATGGGTCAGGCTCTTTGAATGCCTGAGAAATGAGCATATCATGTGCATCATGCATATCATTTAACATCATACTCATATCATTTGCATAACAGGTGTTCTTGTGCCGTCTTCTTACTGTGGGTTCCTGTGTTGAGGCAGGATAGCTGATCAAAGACCACACCGCTACTCAACGAGGCTCAACCATCAACGCAACATGGATCAAGTACAAGCCGAGTTGGCTGAGATGAGGGCAAACATGGCCCAGTTCATGAACATGATGCAAGGGGTCGTTCAGGGGCAAGAGGAGTTGCGTGCCTTAGCCCAGAGACTGGAAGCCATGATTCCACCAGTCCACCGTGCTCCACCAGTGGGTGTACCCGTTCATGAGAATGCTGCAGTCACTATTCTCGTTGATGATTGTGCCGTGAGTGACGAATTGAAGGGGATCAGAATCAGTGAACAGCCTCTTGCTGCAGAGATTGTTAATGTCAGAGCAACCTGCGCTCCGGTTCGCCATCCTGGCTCTTCAAGTTCTTCCGGTTCTAAGAAGCCATCCTCTGGGGCACCCAAAAGGGGAGAAAGTGAAACAAATGCTGTGCACCGTCGGAGGAGTGCAAACAGAGGACAGAACCGTCAGGCTGCTGCTGTGACTATTCCAGCAACTCAACCCCAACAACAGAGAAGACCCACTCAGCAATATCAGCATCAACAACATCGTCCTCAGCAGCAGGCTTCCCAACAAGCCAGTACGAGTAATGAGAGGAAGAAGATCATTTTTGATCCAATCCCCATGTCCTACGCCGAACTGTATCCCTCTCTGTTAGAGCGGAACTTGATTACTCCCAGAGACTCGCCGCCCATACCCGTCAACCCTCGGTGGTGGTATAGGCCTGAACAGCATTGTGTGTATCACTCGGGTGCTCCTGGTCATGACGTGGATAGTTGTTTCCAGCTGAAGATGAAGGTTCAAGACCTTGTGAGGTCAGGCATTCTGATCTTGGAGGATTTAGGTCCCCGTGTTAATCAAGCTTGAAGATAACAAGTCCTGGGCTGGCGCCGACTTTTTCTTCAGAAGGGTTGTTCAGAAAACAGAAGCTGCTGATGCAAGAGATACTGACAGCTGTCATCCCCGGTGGGATCTATCACAATTGGGTCACTGTGGGCGTTCCTACAGTTGTTCATAAGTCTTTGTAATAATCACTTTGTTTAAAAACCCTTCTCCCATGCCAAAAGGAGAAGTGATGGCATTGTTGGCAACATTCTGTGCAATGATATTTTCATTCAAATAAATTCATGTTAAACATTTGTTTTTCCATTTGTTTTCCCTTTTCGCTTTTTGCATGAAATTGGTGATCACAAAAAAACCTTAAAAAACAAGAATAAAAGCAATCTTTTCATCTGCATAACGATTGTCTTGTTTGATTTTCAAAGAGCTTTTCATATCAAAATCTTTATGCAGGTTGTTTCTCAAACCCATTAAACATAATGATCGGACGTCATCTCCCAATTTTGAATTCCCTGTATTCGAAGCGGAAGAAGATGATGATTGAAGGGATTCCTGACGAGATTTCCCAACTTCTTGAGCAAGAAAAGAAGATCACTCAGCTGCATCTCGAGAATCAGCAGAACAGCCAACTGGGGCATTAATCAAAAAAAAAAATCAAAAAAAAAAACAAAGAAAGAGAGGGTGCAAAATCAAAAGAAATCAAAAGCAAAATCAAAAGAAAACAAAAGAAAAATAGCACCCTCAAAGTCCCAAGTTGACTAATGCTGAATTCGATCAAGAAGAAGAGATCAACTGCCATGTGTCATGGTCAGTTATATCAGCAGAGAATGAAGAAAGCATTCGATAAGAAGGTCAAGCCTCGTGTGTTCCGAGAAGGTGACCTCATGCTCAAGAAAGTCCTGTCTTTCGTGCCCGATTCCAGGGGCAAGTGAACCCCCAAGCTATGAATGTCCATATGTGGTCAAGAAAGCCTTTTCAGGCAATGTTTTTGACACTTACAACAATGAATGGAGAAGTTCACTCGTCCTGGGAACTCCGATGCAATCAAGAAATACTTCGCCTAAAAAAAAAAAAAAAAAAAAGCAAAACAGCTCGCCAAGTCGAACACCCCAAAGGGCGACTTAGGCAAAAAGGAGCGTCTCGGTGGATTGAAAACCCGAAAGGGCAATTCAGGCAAAAATTAGAGACTTGAAAAAAAGAATATATTTGCATCCCGCTAGATTGATCACCTCACACTGGGGCAATCTAGGCAAAAATTAGGGATTTGGCAAGTAACTGCATCTTGACAAGACTGTGCTGTACATCTGTCATCCGTCAGGAATTCTCGATGCGTCGTCGACTGAAGCTCCGAATACATCGAAAATTCGGAATGGTAGAGGAAAGGTCATTATGTTCAATGTAGCCCTCTCCAATATATATCACCGATTTCAAACTTGTACAGATCTATGGAGTCTCGCCCTTTGCAGACTACCATTCCATCACATCAATTTGAGCTTTTTATCCAAATATTTGCACTCTTATTTGTTTCAACTCAACAAATGTTTTGCATGTTTTCATTGATAAGGTATCATTGTTTTCAAAATAAACAAATTTTTCAAAATTGTTCTTAAACAAAGTGAACATTCACGATGATGGAAGGATACTTAGGAGATCCGTAGTGCTCTCCCGAGGGTGGTATGATTACCAACAGGTAAGACATTTGTTCGTATCTCGAGCATAACTTTATCTTTCTCCTGTCGAACCTCTTTTGGTTTCTCCTCAGCAAGGTTGATCAGTGCAGTGTCGGTTGAAGTTGTTCATCTTCATGTCCCCGGCAGTACAACATTCTTCCTCCAGGTCCCTGTGAGCCCTATCGTGGGGCATCTCCAGTAGGTTTGTTTGAGCCCTACCGTGGGGCATTCCCAGCAAGGTTGCTGTTGAAATACTTTTGTGGGGCAGCTCCCCTAGCAGAGTGTTTACTGAAGACTTTAACTTTCCTCTCTCCAGCAGAGCAGTCTTCTCCTCTCCCCACAGGATGGTGTTGTTCCCTGATGTCCCGGTTTCCAGCAGATCGCGTTTTCTCTCTGGTGTTTTTGGCCTTCCCTATGGAAGAAGAGTAGTGCCGGGTGGTTGATCCCTGGCCCTGTGTTTACATGTCTGTTTGTCAGCATTCATCATACATTTTAGGTAATGCATACATGCATAATCACAGCATTCGGATACTCATGATGCAGCTGTTGCCGTGTATCTGTTGATTGTTGCCTCCTGCTATTTGGTAATACAGATCTCTCCAGTAGACCCTCCTAGCAGAGTTGGGTGTGTCTGATCTCTCCATGTAGAGCCAACCCCTTAAGCAGAAAGTGTCTATCCTTTCCTGCCATTTCCCCACTGAGATACATCCTCGTGGATGACGGTTGCTTCCGTTCCCTCCCTACACGGGATGGGTTTTCCCTATTGAGTTCTTTCCTCATTAGGATGAGTCTTGTTTCAGTCTGCCTTTTTGGATCGATCCTAAATTGGCTTCCTGTTGGCTGTCTCCTGTACTTCCCTGGGGCATAAATGAATAGTCGCTCACTAACCGGCACTCATTCATCTTATCCTCAGCGGAATTTGTTGGCCTCTACCTACAAACCGGTAGCTGTAAGTCCTTTCTTTACGGTCTTCTACCCGTTACCCGGTAGTTGTAAATCCTTTTTCTCACTCTGTCTCTCAGCAGACTGTTTTTGGCCTCTACCTACAAAACCGGTAGTTGTAAGTCCTATCTTTGTGGTTTTCTACCCACTAGCTGGTAGTTGTAAAATCCCACATTCTCCCCTTGGTGGAGTTAACCCTTTGTGCTCATCCCGATGATGACTGGTTACTTTTCCATTGGCTTCTACCCACAAACCGGTAGCTGTAAGTCCTATCTTTGTGGTTTTCTGCCTACTAGCTGGTAGTTGTAAAATCCCACTTTCATCCCCTTGTTGGAGTTAACCCTTTGTGCTCATCCTATCGATGACTGGTTACTTTTTCGTGGTTTTCTGCCTAATAACCGGTAGATGTAATCCCCTCTTTGCAGTTATCAGTATCCGGTTTGCGGTATTGGTATTCTTTCCCCTTTGGATACTTGCCTTGATCAAGCAGTATTGTCCCCATTGGGTCTTCCCCTTCTTTTTGGATATTTGCTCCGAGTTAGCAACTTTATCCTCTTTTGTTCGGTCATCTTTTGCATACCTAGCCTGGTACCCTGATGCCTTTCTTTTCGGTCGATTATTCATTTAACAACCTACAACCCGGTTATGGATAATCTTCCATGCGAGGTTATTATCTACGTTTTGACGGCTATAGATAATATATCTCATGCACTCTTTGGTCAATCTTTCGATTGTTATCTCCAGCAGAGTAAGATTCATATTCCTTGTGGAATCGAATGTCCATCCTTTAACAAGTTTGCCTTCGCTCTCTTCAGGATGATGTCGGTCGATTATTCATTTAACAACCTACAACCCGGTTATGGATAATCTTCCATGCGAGTGTATTATCTACGTTTTGACGGCTATAGATAATATGTCTCATGTCTTTCCGGTTTTCAGACCGAAGGAGTTTCCGACGATCAGGTCGATGTACTCATGGCACTCAGACCAATTTTCCGGTATTCAGACCGAAGGAGTTTCCGACGATCAGGTCGATGTACTCATGGCACTCAGGCCAATTTTCCGGTATTCAGACCAAAGGAGTATCCGACGATCAGGTCGATGTACTCATGGCACTCAGGCCAATTTTCCGGTATTCAGACCGAAGGAGTTTCCGACGATCAGGTCGATGTACTCATGGCACTCAGGCCAATTTTCCAGTATTCAGACCGAAGAAGTTTCCGACGATCAGGTCGATGTACTTATGGCACTCAGGCCAATTTTCCGGTATTCAGACCGAAGGAGTTTCCGACGATCAGGTCAATGTACTCATGGCACTCAGGCCAATTTTCCGGTATTCAGACCGAAGGAGTTTCCGACGATCAGGTCGATGTACTCATGGCACTCAGGCCAATTTTCCGGTATTCAGACCGAAGTGGCGTTCAGGCCAATTTCCGATTTTCAGATCGAAGAAGTTTTCCTCCTCTCCGTTGGTGTCGATAAACGTCGAGTTTTTCCCAATCATCCGTTGATGATTTGGTTGTGTTCACTCTCCCCAGTAGAGTTTCCTCCTCTCCGTTGGTGTCGATAAACGTGAGTCTCCCTTTCGTCCTATGATGCCTGGTTGAGTTTTCCTCCTCTCCGTTGGTGTCGATAAACGTGAGTCTCCATTTCGTCCTATGACGTCTGGTTGAATTTTCCTCCTCTCCGTTGGTGTCGATAAACGTGAGTCTCCCTTTCGTCCTATGACGTCTGGTTGAGTTTTCCTCCTCTCCGTTGGTGTCGATAAACGTGAGTCTCCCTTTCGTCCTATGACGTCTGGTTGAGTTTTCCTCCTCTCCGTTGGTGTCGATAAACGTGAGTCTCCCTTTCGTCCTATGACGTCTGGTTGAGTTTTCCTCCTCTCCGTTGGTGTCGATAAACGTCGAGTTTTTCCCGGTCATCCGTTGATGATTTGGTTGTGTTCATTCTCCCTTTCGTCCTATGACGTCTGGTTGAGTTTTCCTCCTCTCCGTTGGTGTCGATAAACGTGAGTCTCCCTTTCGTCCTATGACGTCTGGTTGAGTTTTCCTCCTCTCCGTTGGTGTCGATAAACGTCGAGTTTTTCCCGGTCATCCGTTGGTGATTTGGTTGTGTTCATTCTCCCCGGTTAAGTTTTCCTCCTCCCCGTTGGTGTCGATAAACGTCGAGTTTTTCCTATTCGTCCTATGACGTCTAGTTGTACCTGTCCCCATGTGGATTTACCTCTCCGTTGGTCTTGGTAAACGTTGAGTTTTTCCCATTACGTCCGCTGACGTATGGTTGTATCTCTTCCAGTCATTCATTAATGTCTGGTTACCTCTCCGTTGGTCTTGGTAAACGTTGAGTTTTTCCCATTACGTCCGCTGACGTATGGTTGTATCTCTTCCAGTCATTCATTAATGTCTGGTTACCTCTCTGTTGGTCTTGGTAAACGTTGAGTTTTTCCCATTTCGTCCGTTGACGTATGGTTGCATCTTTTCCAGTCATTCATCAATGTCTGGTTACCTCTCCGTTGGTCTTGGTAAACGTTGAGTTTTTCCTAGTTGTCCGTTGGCATCTAGTTGTGATTTCTTTTCCCATTCATCGTCGTTGCGATGTCTGGATGTGGCCGTACCCTTTGAAAACAAAAAACAAAAATACCCAGTAATAAGTATCAGATCCCAGTGGACGTTTTCATTATTGGATCCCTGCATTGTGCAAATTCTATGGTTCTTTGGTATTCAATCCCTGTTTACCCTGAAAGTCTGACAGCCATTGCTATCATCCGTTCGGGTTCCCAGCTGATTGAATAGGGGCAGCTGTAGCACCTCAAATTTGCACCTATCATTGTACATACATTCTCATATTAGGTCATAGCATATCATGGTCCACTGCATAGCATTGCATTGTCCCTTTTGCCTCAAGTGCAAGCCAATCAAGAAATTAGGTCAAACTGATCAGGAGATCAGTCAATCAAGCAAGCAAGTGTGTTTTTCATTGAGCCAAGGCCCTAGGGTTGGTCCAACATGTTCACATGACTTGGGGATCCATTTGAAGTGTTTAGGTCAAAGATTGGAGGCTCAGAGGTCATCATTCAATGCACAATCAGTCAGAAACCCTAGAAAGTCAAACTTGGTCAACTGTGGTTGATTTTATGGTTTTGATGGATGGATTTGGTTTGAGAGAGCTTATTCATATCCAAATAGGCCTCATGTATCATGGCAAATAACATCATTAAAGAATTTGAAGCCAAACAGAAAATTTCCAAAAATAGAAACTGTACCTGTAATTTTAACTGCCAAAAATGGAAACTTCTTGATCCCAAACTTACATCATGATACAAGCTTCAAATGAATTTTTGCCCAACATGAAAGTTGAAGATCTTGTTCTCCCATTTCCAAAAAGTCCAAGAACTCTCAATTCCCATGTATGGTTGGCAAGATGTGATCAAATCATTTTCACAAAATCTTGAACTTCAAAAGGCCATATCTCTCAAACCATTTGGCCAAAATTGGTGAGGTTTTTTCCAACAAACCACATTTAACCTCCTCTTTCCAAAAATGCAACTTTCATGTACCAAAACATTGCCAATCAAAATGGCACTTTTGAACCTAGCATGTTTAAATTTCAAGTGTGGTACAATTTTGATTTTTTGAATTAAGTAATTTCCATCATATTGGCCAATTGGGAATGGTTTAGAATGACATTTGTGACTTGCCCAAGGCCCAAAATCGTGCAGCATACACCCTCCTTGCCATTGTTTTGAAAATTAGCAAAATGATCAATTTGCTTCATTTGAGATAATGTTGATTAGCACCTCATTAGCAAAGCTAAAACAGAGATATAAAAACTCATTTTCTGCACAATTGAACCCTAGCAGCCATCATTTGAACACAGAATTTTTCATTTTCTCTCAAAACACCATTTTCTTCATTTGCAAAGATCTGAAAAAAAACTCAAGAGCACCCGAGTTTGTTTTGGTTTGGTCATCATATACCAACACCTTGGAGGCGTTTGGCAGCCATGTATCACACCTGTATCATCATTTCCATCTCTGTTGCAGCAAAAGGCATGTTCATGGCAGCTTTGATTTTAAGCTAATTCCAACATTGTCAAGCCAAAGCCTTCCATCCATTCATCAACACCAACACCATAGCGCATCTGTTTCAACAATATACAAGGAAACAACCACTGTTCCAACTCTTTGCTCCAAATTTGGTCAGGTAACGAGTCTTTCCATTTCCAAAATCATGAGATACATTGTGTAGAACTTTTTGCCATGAGCTTACTGAGCTTTGAATCGAAGGAAACGGTTAGGATTTGAGAGAGAAATTTGAAATCTAAATTTGATGTTCATTTACTTTTTTACATGATTTGTCCATTCTAGCATGAGTTGAGATTAATGGAAGTTGATTTATGCTTGAGCATGTTTAGATGAGCATTTTGGTATTTTGGATTTTCGGTTTTGGTAAAAAATTGTGTTGCTGGAATTTGCTGTGATGAATGCATGAGTACCGAGTATTGTTGCTGCACATGATGCTGGGAATTTTGCAATATGAATACTGGGCATTTCTTTTTTACTGTAGCCATGCCGGTTAGATCCTTAGGGCTTTTCCTTTCACGCGGCGCATGTGTTTTTGAGGAAGAGCTTTCCGATTGGTCCAGCGATTTTGCCACGCGAGCAGTGCCAATGGTTGGGAAGGCGTTGACTGGGTCCAAGTGGCCACGTCAGATTAGTGATACGGGGCGTTTTGGCCCCGACACTATTCATTCCACCATTTTAATTCCCAATTCATTTTATGGCATTAATTCATTTCTTTTTTTAAATACTGATTTCATTTTGACCACCAACTTACAAAATTCATAAATCATCCATTTCAAATCCAAATTTAGTGGGAATTTTTGCATCATCTTCATCATGATCCCTAGTTTTTTATCATGATTTTTGCTGATTTTTTGGGTGGTCGAATTTTAAATGATGCTAGGGTTTTTGGAATGTATGCATATTTTGTACCTTTTGCCAATTCAATTGTGAAATGGGCATGACTTATCCAATGGACTTGGAATTTTTTGAGCATAAACTAGACTCATTCATGTTTATTTTGATGTAAAGTTTGTGCATTTCTCTTATCTGGATTGGGAGTTGTGAATTTTTGAAGTAGGGTGTGACAATTTGTGTCACACCATTGTTGTGCAACTTGTTGATTTTTGTATCCATGCTTCCTGACCTCCAATTGATCTAAATTTTTGCATGAGTCTACTCTTGTATGTCTAGTTCACTTGTGATTTTTCTTGGAATTAATTATGCCATTTCCTAATTGTTTGAGATTTTCTCCCCTGTTTGACCAAAATGTGGACTTGTTGTGATGCATGTTGCCATTTCATTTGTGAAATCCTCATACTTTATTAGATGGACATGAATTTTTACATGAGATAACTAGACATCCTCTTCTTTGCCATGGTTTTAGTCCCATTCATTTATCATACACCATCTCTGATTTATGATTTTTCTAAGTTGATGCATGTTTGGTTGACTTCCTTAAGCATGTTCAAAATTGCTTTGACTTTCTGATTTTCATTGACTGCCTTCCACTTGTCCAAATGTGATGAAATTTTACATGCTTACCATGCTATGTGTTAGGATTGATCATGATTTATTTGGTGATTTTTGGAAATGTTTGAGTTTACTTTTGATGCAAGTCTTGCTGTTGACTTCTATAAGCCCTCATTTGCCATGCTTTGACTTCTTTTGCTTATGAAATGATGATGATGCATGATATGAACATGAACCCAATTGGAATTGTTTCTTGATTGATTGAACATGATTTTGAATGCTTGCCCTTTGCTGTTTTGACTTTTTCACTCCTTTTTGACCCTAGGCTTGCCCTAGTGGTCCTGTTACTCACTTTTGAGCTTGTGTTTTCAGGTTGACCAACAAATGCTCCAATAGAACCATTTCTCTTGATTAAGCGTGCTTGAATATCATTGACTAACTTGTGGGTTTTGTAGGTGGTTTGGCTCATATGCCTTGAGCTTTGTGCTTGGCTCATTTGTCTGTTTGCTTTGACTGTTGATTCCTATTTCCTTTGCTTTAACTTGTGAATTGTGTACTGATCTGTTTGACTATTTCAGGTACTATTAGTTGCTTAGTTCTTTGAACTTGCTTTGCTTTGCTTTAATAGCAACTTGCTTTGAGGTATATCCCTTAATCTTCATGTAGTCTGGAAGACCTGGCCTGTTACTTGGCCAGGCAACTGTCTGAAGTCCTCCTTAAGAGGCAATGTTTGTGTATGTTTATTTTGTCCCTGTACATAGTCAAAGACCTCCTAAGTGAAGAGGCAATTGGCAGAACCAAGGGATATGCAATCTATCCCCTGCTATTCTGTGTGTCATCTGCTTTGCTCACACCACTGTGTTGACGCATTGCAGATACAAACCCAAGATCTTGTACAATCGTACAGTTGAGTCAGTATCAAGTGTGTAGAAGGGTTCCCACTTTCTGAACCCACACATTCTTGTCAAATGCTCTCCCTGACCAGGGATAAGAGCAATGAGGCACACCCCTCATCTCCTTTCATATGCTTCACCTTAGCCCCTCAATGGCAAGGTTAAGAGCACCCTTCACCCCATTCCAGAGGTTTGTTTGTTGAGGTTGATATGACCCCTCGACTAAAACCTAACCCATGTTTGAGCCCCCTTGTTGGTGTGTTTATTTTATGCTGTACATGTTTGTGTGGTGTGATTGTATCCCCTAGGTTTGCTAGACTCCGCGTAGTCTCGTTTGCATGTCAATTAAGGTAGCACGGTTCCTTCGTATAGGACTTCCTTTCTTGCTTGCGCTTTCTTAAAACACAAACAAACATTATCCCCTCTTAAGGATACGTTGACTCCTTCTACTACAGATGAGTAAGTCTCCAAAGGTCGAGCATCAGGTAGATTGTGCAGTGACGTTGTCCACTTAAAAAACACAAACCAACGGGAATAGTTTAGCCGAACTACGGCAACTCTGATTCTCATGTTCAGATGAGATACGTAGGCACGAGATGCGATGTCTTGTCGAGTTTGACTAACAACTAACACTAATTCTCTTCTCTCGCCCTCGTTGCGATTGAGACCTCCCCCTTCTCTTGCCCTAGTTGCAATCGAGACCCTTGCTTCCTATGCAAGTTAGGTTTGGTGTGGCTTGCTTCCTGTGCAAGTCATGTCTAGGATAGGTTGGCCCTTGTGCCAGTTAGCTAGAAACCTTAACTTAGGGACGACTTTGCATGACAACATCTAGGCTCGAGTCGTAGTCTCCCTAGTGTTGTGTCTCCTTCTGTTATCTGGTTAGGCTAGTCCTTTTTTCCCTGCGTAGGGGAACTACGTCGCCCTGATCCTCATGCCAGATGAGGTACGTAGGCAGGAGATGAGCTGATCTCTCCGGGCGCCTTTTTTTCTTTTTGTGTGTGTTGTTTGACAGTTGCTAGGCTCGAGTGCCTGACTCCTTAGCAATTTGTTGTCTGTTTGCTTGAGTGTGTGCTTGACAGTTATAGGCTCGAGTCCCCGACTCCCTATTAACTTGTTGTGTTGTTGTGTGCTTGGAAGCCGATGTAAGTCCATCGAGTGGCATCTGGGTTCCAGTGTGTGTGTGTTTAGGTTCGGATGCCGATGTAAGTCCAGTGATTGGCATTCGGGCTCCACGTTTGCCTGTGTGTCTCGTTTGTTTGTGTGCGTGTCAGCCGAGCTACGAATGCTCTGATTCTTCTCTCGTCCGAGAAGATACGTATGCATAGGATGCGATATCCTAGCGAGCATGTGTCGTTTCCCCAGTCCGAACTACTTTGACTCTGATGTCTATGCTTGATAGACTAAGTAGGCCCAGGATGCGATATCCTGCCGAGTTCAGTTTCAGTCTGTTTTCTTGTGTCTCTTTCAGCCAGTGTGTGTGTGTTTGAGCAGCGTTTAGCAACCATTTTCCTTCCTATTGTGCGTGGATCCCGTCGAGTACGACGGATGCGTAGGGGTGCTAATACCTTCCCTTCGCATAACCGACTCCCGATCCCATTCTCTTTGGTCGCGAGACCATGTCTTTTCCTAGGTTTACTTCGAGCGTTTCCTTTCCCTCTTTTGGGATAAATAACGCACGGTGGCGACTCTGTTGTTTCTTCTTTTCCCGCCGGTTTTTCGCGCAATGCGACACCGTTATGGTGTGCCAAGTAAGATCATTACTGATAATGGATCGAACTTGAATAACAATATGGTGGAAGCTCTTTGCAAAGACTTCAAGATTGCACATCATAATTCTTCTCCCTACAGGCCCAAGATGAATGGGGCTGTTGAAGTTGCGAATAAGAACATCAAGAAGATTATCTAGAATATGGTTGTCACGTATAAGGATTTGCATGAGATGTTCTCATTTGCTTTGCATGTGTATCGTACATCTGTCCGCACTTCAATAGGGGAAACCCCTTTCTCTCTTGTGTATGGTATGGAAGCAGTGCTCCCCATAGAGGTTGAGATTCCTTCATTGCGTGTGCTCATGGAAGCCAAGTTGACTGAAGCTGAATGGTGTTAGACCAGGTTTGACCAGTTGAATTTGATTGAAGAGAATAGGTTAACTGCCATGTGTCATGGTCAACTTTATCAGCAGAGAATGAAGAAAGCTTTTGATAAGAAAGTCAAACCTCGAGTGTTCAGAGAAGGTGACCTTGTGCTCAAGAAGATTTTACCGTTCAATCCAGATTCCAGAGGAAAATGGACTCCCAATTATGAAGGCCCATATGTCCTTAAGAGAGCCTTTTCAGGTGGTGCATTGATTCTTACAACTATGGATGGTGAAGAGTTCACTCGTCCTGTGAACGTAGATGCAGTTAAGAAATACTTCGCCTAAAAAAAGAAAAGAACAACTCGTTAAGTTGAAAACCCGAAAGGGAGGCTTAGGCAAAAATGAGCGTCTCAGTGGATTGAAGACCCAAAAGGGCGATCCAGGCAAAAATTAGAGACATAAAACAAAAAGAATTTCCCGATAAGTTGAGTACCCCACCTTGGGGCAACTTATGCAAAAATTAGGGATTATGGAAAGTAACTGCATTTTGTTGATCTTCAGTGTTTTAAAGACTTGTTTGAGGACAAGGGTTGACATCAGTTCATCTCCGGCAGCGGTCAAAAGCATAGTGGATATCAAGATTTGGTAGAGGGATTAAGGATCATTTGTATTCAATGTAACCCTTTTCCATGTAAATTACCATTTTCAACTTTGTAAAATCTATGGAGTGTTGTCATTTACAGACTACCATTCTATTAAATAAAGTTGAGCTTTTATCCAATTGTTTCTACTCTTATTTACTTCAGCCAATAGTTTTAAATTTTATTATGATCATTTTGAAATTAAATTTTTAAATCAAAATCAAGTTTTCTTTAATATATAAAAGAAGGCTTTTTTTCCAAAGCAAGTAAAAGGAATATCAACTGCATTTCAGTAAAAAGCAAGTCCTTAAGTGTGAAGCATCCGAGGTTTCCCAAGCAGTTAAGCCTTCGGGTATCCCTAGACATCAGTGTAGATTCGGTTCCTCGGCGGAGTGTTCGATCCCTGGCAGAACTTCTTTCTTTATCCCCAGCTGAGTTGGTTGATTCAGATGCCCTGTGGCGTTTCCTTGTCTCCAACAGAATTTCGGCCTTCCCAAGCAGAGTTCGTGTTTCCTCAGCAGGTGGATCATTATCAGGATGTTTGATCTTCCCCAGTAGATCGCTTTGGTGTCCCCACCAATCACCATCTATCTTGGCTCCCAATCAGAGTTTCCTCCTGGTTTTTGAGCAACATTTGTTGATTATTTTCTCTATAGGGTTGTCTCCCATTTTTATGGTGTTGACCTAAATTTCCCCACAGATTGGATGATTCCGTCCTCAGCTAGGGTTGAGCCCTTGGGATGTTGATCTCTCTATTCTCTGGCTGTTGTCTCCATTTTTGTGGATTGATCGAGGATTGTACCAGGGGTTCAATTTCTTTGCGACACCTCTGTATCCTTTGCGATTGTTTTGTCAGCATAATCATCATATATACATATACATATATTCATATAATTTCATAATTTGTATATCCTGCATCTTCATATTTGATTTGTTTGAGATTCTCATTCTCTGTTATGGCGGTACTTTATCCCCATACCAAATCTGGTGTCTATCTTCCTTCAATTGTAAAGTGTCAGCCCCTTAAGCAGAAATATTTTAACCTTTCTCCGTTTCCCCATTGAGTTTGTCTCCTCGTGGATGATTGTTATTTCAGTTTCCTCTCCAACAAATTCTCTGGATGGAATTACTCCCTTTGAGTTATGTCCTCATTGGGTTGAGTCTTGATTGACCGTTTTCTTTCTAGCTCAATACCCGACAAAAGTACTCTTTTTTCCCCTCAGTGGAATCCCCAGTGGATATATTCCCCGGAAAGTATATCCTTGATATGTTCATCTTAACCGGTGACGTATATCTTTTCTTCCCCCGCAGGAGTCTATCCTTGATATGTTCACTTTAACCAGTGACAAATATTCTCACTTTTGGTTCTACCCAGTAAAAAGGTAGTTGTAATTCCTATTTTGTTCCTCAGAGAGTTAATCCTTGATATGTTCATCTTAGCCGATGACAGGTTTTCTTCTCCTTGTTGGTTTTCCACCCAGTAATCGATGGTTGTAAATCCTACTTTTTCCTGTGCAGAGTCTATCCTTGATATGTTCACTTTAGCCAAGTGACGGATATTCTCTCTTCTTTGGTATTCTATCCAGTAACTGATAGATGTAATCCCTATTTTTGCTCCCCTTTTCAGAGTCTATCCTCGATATGTTCACTTTAACTAGTGACAAATTTTCTCTTTGATTGGTTTTCTACCCAGTAACCGGTAGTTGTAAATACTACTTTGTCCCCTCGCAGAGTTAATCCTTGATATGTTCATCCTAACCGGTGACAGATTTTTTCTCCGACGATTTTTTGTCCTGCTTTTGATAGATGTAATTCCTACCCTTTTTGTTCAGTTGGTTTATCCTTGATATGTTCATCTTAGCCGATGAAGGGTATCCTCCTTGACATTTCCCAGGAAAGTTTATCCTTGATATGTTCATCCTAACAGATGACGGATTTTCTTCCCTGTTGAGTTTATCCTTGATATGTTCATCCTAACCAATGACGGATACTCTCACCCTTGGTCTTCTGCCCAGTAAATGGTAGTTATAAATCCTATTTCCTACATTTTTTCCCGGCAAGGCTATTCCTACCCAGTGAACGGTAATGAATACTCCCTCCTGGCTTTTCCTTAGCGAGTCATCCTTGATATGTTCATCTTAACCGATGACGGATGTCCTCTCTGTCAGATTTTTATTATCTCCTTACCCAGTAACAGGTAGTAGGTAACAAATTTCTGCTCCTCCTGTGTTGAAGTTTATTTTCCCCAGTTGAGTTGAGTGCACATTTCCTTAGTGAAATCGTTGTTCCCCTGCATGACTCAAGTACCTCAGTGTTATCCTGACTTATTCGTATCCTATGCAGATGTTTGTTTCCCCGGCTGAGTCTTTCCATTATGTATGGAATTCCTCGAGTCCCCCAGTAGTTTTAAGTCGTAGCCTGGCCTATGCATAACTACTTTTATCCCCTCAGAGTCTCTGTCTCCCTAATGAGTTTTCCTTATGGAATGCATTATACTCCTGCGGACTTTCGGTCTCTATGATTTCTTTTCCTTTGTGGCAATATTTCCCCACAAAGCATTAACTTTTGCATTTATATCATTTGCATCATGAGGTCTCTTAGGGACCAAAATTTGTTTCTGTATGTTGTTATTTAAGCCCATTCTACTGAGTCGACATGAAGATTTTAACCTTCGCCTCCTCAGTTAGAATGTCCTTAAATAGGGGCAGCTGTAAGACCCCAATTTTGACCCTAAGATCCCTCATGTAATTTCATCATAAGCATAAGCATTGGGATCATACCTTGGCATCCTCCTTACCCCTCTTTCATTGGTTTTGTTTTGGGAGAGATCACCAAGCACTTTGTGATTATATCATACTTGTATTTTATCATTTCACTAACCAAAATACCAAAAAATATGTCTTTGTATTTGCCTAACTCTTTTGTAGGTAGGGCATGATCTCATTGATTCATCAAGATCACATCTAGGGTTTGAGACCCTCATGAACAAAGAGAACAACCAATAATTGATTCAATAATGGTTATGAACATCATATATGAGTCCCAATGATCTCTACATGTTATATTGATCAAGTTTTCTTCAAGAGTTTGAGGGTGATTTGCCTTGGAAACCCTAGTTTGACTGAGTATCTTAAGTAACTTCTCCAACAATCTATCTCACCAATTGATCAAACTTCTCAAGGGATACTTCAAAATTCATCATCTTATGCATATATGATTTACCATGAGCCAATAAAGTCAAGAGAATTGAAGATTAGCAAGTTGGTTGATGGTGGTTGGCCAGATGGATTCATCTAATCAAAACTGGGTCTCCCTAGACCCTATCTCCTACAATTTTCACCATATGAAAATAATTCCAAGAGAAAAATTACTTTAAATGATATTATAAACAACTTTCATGTTGATACCTAGAGCTAGTTTTGCTTGGAAAATCATTTTCTATGTCAAAACATTATAGGTCATTTTGTATAAACCCTAATTTGAAAGTCAACTTCCCAAGGCCATAACTTGCTCAATTTTGATAAGATGGAAGATTTCCAAGTTTCACAATCAAATTAAATGTGTCTACTTCAACTTTTATGTTTGGAGTGGGAGCTAATTCAACTTTTTTAAGCATGTGATATGAGGCTACATTATAGGTCACTTTTGACCTATACCATTGATCAAGTGATTTTTCCAAATTTCAAAAATGCATAACTCTATCATTTCAAATCCAAATGACATGAAATTTGTGACCATTTTGAAGGTATTTGAGATAGATACAATTTTTATGAAGACACTTTTCTTATTTGAAGCTCACATAGAAAGTTAAGCAAGGTGGAATATTGAAAAATATGGCTTGACACTTAGAAAAAGTTTGATATGTCAAAATTTTCCAAACTTCCACCTCAAATTTCTCCAAGTTCCAAGCTCCAAATGAAAAAGTGTTCAACATAAAACTTGTTCCTCTTGATCTCACCTTTCCAAAGAGCTAAATTTCATTCATTTTGGACTTGAAATGCATAGGCTGCGCATGCTTTAAACAAGCTGTTATCATTTGGAATGGATCAATCTTCAAGCATCAGTGTACATTTGCCTTGCAATCTAAGCTAACTTCAAAGCATCTGATCTTCAAATTTGGACCTTCAGCTATCATTTCATGGGCCTATGCGTGCCCATGCACCATTGCATCATCATTTGCCAATTTTGGAAAGTGAAAGTGAGTGTGCAATTATCAAACAATTCAGCTATAAATAGAGCTTCAATTGCTCAGAATTGACAACACCATTGCGCCAGCTTTGATCCCCCATTGAAAACCCTCACTTCTTAAAGGACAAACCTGATAAATTCGTTTGAATTTGAGCTTGAATCTCCACTGTTTTGGAATTCAATTCTCCAGGAATCCATTGCTTATAAACCATTCAATCCTCCTCCTAAAAGCAAGTTGAGTGAGTCCAAGCACAAGCAAGATCAAGATCCATCGAATTCAGACCTCCATTGAAGGTATTTTTTTAGAAATTTTGAACTCTTCGATGCTCTCAATTTCTTGCTCAATTCCATTGATTCTTTGGTTGTATGAAGTCCTACCAATGTAGGCAAGAAGATTGAGTTGCTTTGAGGCTAAATCGAAGCAACTCAGTTCATGTACCTCAAATTTCAATTCCATATATCTTCCCAATATATTTGGAATTGGAGTGAATGAAGGTCAGATTCGAGCTCAGTGCCATTTTTTCTTCAAGATCATGTCCGTGTTTTTCTTTTTGGTGATGGTTCATGTTGACCAGTCCGGTGAGTGCCACCAGAGAAGATGACCGGAGCTCTGGCTCCAGCGATGAGTTATCTTGCATCTGAACCACAAGATCCATATGTCACGTTTTAATCTTGAGCGTTTGTTTTAAATACCAATTGTGCAGCGCAGTTGACTAACATCCATGTGGAACGCGCGTTAGGGACCATCAGATCTGCCACCTCAATTAATGAGGGAAATCTGATGGTCCACGTAATTTAGAATTTCTGAAATTTTATTTTAATTGCATTTTCTTCAATAGTTCATATTAAATTTAATATTGATCCAAAAAATATGGGACTTTCACCAAAAACTTTCAAATATTTTTCTCTTTCATATTATGAATGAAAATTATTTTTTGGATCATTATTAATATTTTTCATGAATTAATTGATTTTGCATTTGTTTTTAATTGTTTAAAAATATTTTTAAGTGTCCAAAAATTATGAAATTTTTTCTCCAAGGTCCTTTGACCTTGTTTGACCTATGATAAATCTCATGGTCATTTCTTTGGTGTTTTGATGAGATTTTAGGAATTGGACAAAACGTATTTGATTTTAATGCATTATTTTATTATTTTTAATTGAATAAATACCAATTAAATTTTGTTGACCATTTGTATTGACTTGCTTGAGTTTGCTTATTGTTGTTGGGTCTTGGTCAAGGTTGATTTGACTGTCTCTAACATGCATTAACACCAAAATTCTATTGCCCGACCTTAAATAGTTGTGACTTCTATATAAGTCGAATTACGATTGCTTAACATAGCGCTAAATTCGTGACATAAAAGGCATAAGCATTCTAGTTATTGAGATTGTAAGTCTCCCCTCTTTCATGGTATTGTGTGGAAACTTGGCCTTCTTTCCTTCCTTTGAAAGATGTTTTGGTTCAATGATCCATGCTTGTGATAAGTGGGTTGAGTGTTCTCCAAAGAATGTCTTGAAATGAAAAGCAAAAAAAAACTAACTTCTAAGCTACTAACTACTAACTTCTAACTTCAAACCTTTACTTTAATGCAATTTACTTTAGCACTTTATTTCATTTTCCATTGTACATATCATTCTAATTGTTTATGTTAATGTAATTTTCACTTTGTCCACTTGGACCATATTGTGTGATATATTTTGTTTGTGCTACTTTGTTTGTTTGTGTGGTCTTTGACCATTAATGTACATAATAATCATAAAAACCCTAAAAAAACTTTTGAGTGGACTGTTGGTTTGATCTTGAGCAAAAGGACTTATAATCTAGGCAACCTCCCTAAGCTAAAGGATTGGCCAATGCCAACTTGTTGAAGAACCAAGTGCTTGCAATTTGAAATTCATATGATACATCTTTGAAGATCTCTCTAAGATTCATCTACAACATTGATCATTGTGAAGCTGTTATTTTGAACCTGTGACTTGTGGAACATCTGTTGCATGGGCTATTTTGAAGAAGATCATGGAATGGATAAGCTTGGATGAGGCCATATTTATTTGATGCCTTGCTCTTCAAGATAATATAATTGTGCATTTGTGTGTTGTTTGATTCTAAAAAGTCCAAGGGAATTCTGGGTTTCTATGGACAAACTTGACTATTGGATTGCTACCCATTTGGTCAGATGTTTTCAACTATAAAATTTTAATTTTTGTACATAGGGTAGTCTCTTCATCTTCTCCCCATTTCTTTAATATCAAAGTCTCTCCCTCCATTTTCAAAATATTCTTTTTATGAACTACTTTTCTTCTAAACCTTGACTACTTTTGCAAAAAAGATAGAAACTTTGGCCTTATGCCATTGCATTTTCAAACTTCTTTTCTTAAATCAAATTTGTAAATAAACGTAACCATACTTGACTTAAACTTTCAAAAAGACAAAAAGAACTAACACATTCAAACCATTTTTAGGCCTCTGTGCCTTTCAAACTTAAATTTTGTTAAAATCAATGCATCCACTTTGAATTTTGTATCACGAACTACGAGGTTTTGATCCTTCATTTTTATGTTGGCACGTAGGCACAAGACCGAAGGTCTTGTCAAACACAAAAATATAATTAATGAATTCTTTTCTCATCCCCCCATTCTATTTGTCTGTGAACATCACTTTGTACAAAATACATATGCACACAAAAAGGGCCCCCTAGGAGTACCTATGACACTTTTGGTGCTAACACCTTCCCTCTGTGTAACCAACCCCCTTACCTGTGATCTCTGACTTTTATTAGTTTTTATTTGAAAACTTCTTACTTTTTTGGGTTTTGTTCGTACTTTTTCCCTTTTCCCTTGGAAACAATAAAAGCGCAGTGGCAACTCTTGTTAATTGATCTCTAGCTTATCAGTAGTTCGATGATCATGAATTTCCCGCTACAGAAATTAAGTGGCGACTCTGCTAGGGAGTAGTCTCCAGTGGGTTTAGCCTACTTTTTATGTGAATATATTTGTATATATGTGATGTTGGTATATGTGTGTGTGATATAATCTGCTTGTTGTGCTTGGTGATCTCTGAGTGGTGAGATAAGTTTTAACCCGAACTTGAGTGCAATTAAGATAGGAGGATGGTACAGTCATGTTCGACTTGTGTGGAGTAGTCCTTAACAAGTTGGCTTGAGATCCATCTGCTCAGTGGAGACTCCTTTGGATTTGGAAATGTCACACAAGTATTTATGGTTGCGAATTACTATTTCTAATTGGGTTTGAGAAGTTGAGGACCTTAGAACATTTAACCCATCTTGGCCTATTTAGGACGTAGTGCGGAAACTATTCAAGTGTAGACTTGATAACAGTTGTTACGCGATACTACACTCAGACGAGTTTCTCTTGAGAATATTATGGGCGACGAGTCAATCATCTTAACTCGTAATATCCGATAGATGGAATCAAGACTCTGGGAACTTTTTAGAACATGATCTACAGGTTTTTTATACTTAGTTCACTCCTTTGGGATGGTTCTTACCCAGACTCCATGCTCGTGACTTGCAACAAACCCTTGATTCTTGGTTGATCCAATCAAGTCTTGTCAATTTTAATGGAATTTGGGTGTTGATAAAAGCGCGGTGGTGTAACACCTCAAAATTTGCCCTCCTCTCTTGGGACTAGCTTAGCATATTGCATTCCATTTTGTAGGGCATTAGGCATTACATATTTGCATATCATGTGAAATGAGCAAGTCATCCTCCTAGGTCTTTCTCAGAAGATGGAGAGGTTAAAAGATTCAAGCTTGAGGGTCTCATGAATTGATCACCAATCATCTGAGGTTCGTGCTTCAATTAGGGTTTTTGGTTCCTCAAGGAGGTTGGGTATTATCTTGATTGAAATGGTACATCATCATCATCATGGTTTATTATTTCTGATCATGTCCTTTGGGATTAGGGTTTTGACCTCTGGTCAACCCTAATCAGTTGCATTATACCAGTCAGGGATTTTCAAGGAGATGAGGTCTTTAATGAGATGGAGATCATCATATGATTTTATTGAGCTTGTATAAGCTAGGGTTTCCTTTTGGAGCCATTTCATCAAGAGGTTGAGGCTCAAAATCATCTGTGCATGGCCAAGTCCTTTGTCAACTACAAAAGTCAACTACAAAAGTCAACTGCAAAGTCAACTGTTGGATTTGGAGGTGGGAAGTGATTAGAAATACTTCATTCATGTTCAAACAAGTCTCATTTGACATTTAAAACATCAACTTTGAAGAATTTGAGGTCCAATCAAAACTTGCCAAAAATAGAAAGTGACCTATAATTTGAAATTGCCAAAAATGGAAAGGTTTTCAACTCAAGATTACATCATCAAGAAAGCTTCAAATGAAATTTTGTTGAACATGAACGTTGTAGATCTTTCTTTCCCATTTCCAAAAAGTCCAAGATCATCAATTTCTCATGTGTGGTTAAGGAGATATGATCAAAACATGACAAAGTGAACATGGAACTTCAAAGGGGCATAACTTCTCAACCAAAACTCCAATTCAAGTGGTTCTTTTTGCTAAATTCTCCTTTTAACCTCTAGTTTCCAAAAAATGCATTGCATTACACCAATTGTCATCATATAACCATTTGCCAATTCACTTGATTTTTGGAGGGAAATTATGGAATTTAAAAATGATGCATTATTTGAACATTTCATCACTTCCATTGGCTCCAAGACAGAATTTGAAGTGAATTTGAAGCATTCCCGTGCACTGTTCACCATGCATTATCATGCATAGGGTGAAATTGCTAATTTGCATATGCACCTCATTTTACTAACTACCATTACCATTTGGCTAAACATGATTAGAAGCTTGATTAGCATGACATATATATACCATAACCCTAACTGTTTTTGAGATTAACACTCACAATTTTCAGATCTACAAAATTTTCACACTTTTTTCTCTCAAATTTTCTCTCATTTTTCTTGAATCAAACCACAATCCATTGCCTTATTCATCATCTGGAAGCATCATGGAGCAAGTTTGAAGGTAGATCCAAGAGAATTCGTGCACTTTGTTCATGCTTGAAGCTATGGAAGCAACAATGGTGAAATCCAATTTTGGTTGAATCAAGAGCAATTGAACCTCAAGATCTCTTCCAATCACTTGTACAAGCTGCCTAGAAGACACTTGGAGCATTGCAAAGCCTGAAAAACACGATTTCACAAAGCTGCTCTTCAAGAGGTTCCAAATCGATCCTCTTAATTCTCAATTTTATCATGCTAATGTTATAGATCTTGTTGTTGTGGTTAATCTGAGCTTTGAACCATGAAATTCCATGCCATAATCATTGAGTTAGGTCGATTTAAAGTGTTATGCATGATTGATGATTTGCTCGATTCACTTGATTTATGATGTTAAATGCTTAGCCAATGCTTGATTCATGATCCATGATGTATGTGCTACGTTTTGATATGCTCATTTCAAAAATCTGGAACAAATATTCATGAGTGTTCTTGAGCTCTACTGTTCATGGCTTTGCGTTTTGGAGAAGATGATTCAGGAGAATAGGCCACGGTTTTTTGATCCGTTTCAGCTACGCAAATCCGTTGCCTAATGTTTGTGTTAGGGTTTGATTCCCATTGGTTGCATGAGGCGCTCATGCGCGTTTCTGATTGGCCAAGGCAACAGTTAAATGAAATGCAGCGTTTCGCTGCCTGGCGCCAATCACATTTGAATTGGCTCCGGGTTCGATTCCCCGCTGTAGCCATTATTCAAATGCTTCATATTGTTTTCTATTTCCCTCCATATATGTTCATGCATGGCTTCATATGATTTTTTATTTTTTCATCACCTTCCAAAATTCATAACAAATTAAATAATCATCCAAAAAATATGAGGTTTTTTGCATAATGTTCCTTATTTTGTCTAGTATTTTTTGATGATTAAAATATAAATTGTGCATGGCTGGATAATTTTTTGCCCTAGAACATTTGGACATGTATCATATCTTGACATTGCCTTGCTTCTTCATTTGTGAAATGCTCGATTCTTATCCAATGCTCATGAAAATTTGCATGCTATAACTAGACTCTTTTCTCGACATTTTGGTGTTGAGTTTGCATTTTTATCAATTGCCATTGCTGATTTATGATTTTTCTAAGAGAGGTGTGACAATTTGTGTCACACCTTGTGATGTTCAACTTGATTGATGAATTTTCCATGCCAAATGAATTCCAAATGTCCTGATTTTTTGTGTGATGCTTGATATGGATGTTGTGATTGCTCATAACTTTTGTTGGAATTTTTGCGATAATTTCTGATTTAATTGAGATTTTTCATTCTGGATGGTCACATTTGAGCTTCTAAATTGCCTTGAACTTCATTTGATTGTGAAATGCTTGTTCTTTATCCAATGAATGTGAAATTTTGCACACTATTTCTAGACATGTTGAATGATGTTTTGGCTTTGGTTTGAGGTTTTTACCATGATTCATTTCTGTTTTGTGCTTATGCTAAGTTGGTGTGACAATTGGTGTCACACATGTGCTTGTTATGCTTGCCTTGACTTATGCAATGTGATTGCCATGCCTAATGATGTCCAACGCCTCTAATTTTTTGTGTGATGATCATGTTGTACGTCCTGTTTACTCATGTATTTTGCCAAGATTATTTGAATCATTTTTGATTTAATGTGCATTTGTTCATTCTGATGTCACCATGTGGTTACAATTTGCATACCTTGTCATGTTTGGTTCATGAAATGGATTTGGTAATTGATATTGAGATGAGACCTTTTGGATTGTTTCAAGAGGTGTTTGAAGTTGATTCATGTTAATTTTCAGCTTCTGTTTTAAATTTTTTCTCCATCTTTGGCCCTAGGCTTTGACCTAGTGGTTGGTTGCTTTTGTTTGAGCTTTGATTTCAGGTGGAGCATTCAAGTTCCTTAGTTGTTGGTGCTCTATCACTTGAGCCTTTGATGTTTTTTGACTACTAACCTTGTGTGTTTTGTAGGGTTGTTAACTCATTTGAGTTTGACTTGTTGGCTTATGCCTTTGCTCATTGGGTTTGACTGTTTGATATTCATGATTGTCTGTTTGTCTGTACAGTTGAACTGATTTGTCTGATGTTTCCACAGGTACATTAGTTGCTTAAGTTCATTTTGAACTTTGCTTTTGCTTGGTTGCTTAACCATTGAGGTATAACTCTCTTGACTTCATGTAGTCTGGAAGACCTGTCCTGTTATGGGGGCAGGCACCTGTCTGAAGCCCTCCTTAAGAGGCAATGCTTGTGTTTGTTTATTTTTGTGCCAAGCAGGAAAAGTCCTCTTATGAGGCAATTGGCAGATAAAAGAGATGTGTAATCCATCTCCTGCTATTCAGCGTGTCATCCACTTTGCTCACACCTTGTGTTGATGCATTGTGGATATTAACCCAAGATCTCTGTTGTGTCAGTCATATGTGGAGAAGAGTTCCAACTTTCTGAACTCCCAGACTTTCACTTGTCTAAAGCTCTCCCAGGCCAGGGATAAGAGCTGTGAGGTCTTATCCTCACTTCCTATTTCATCTGCTTCACCCTAACTCTCAATGTTAGGGTTAAGAGCTAACTACACCCGATTCCAGTTGGCTTGTGTTTCACAGCCTAACCTTGTATGAGCCCAATTGATTGCATATAGTGTGTGTGATTGTTTATTGTGCTTGTGTAGGCAGGAGATCGTACGAGATCTCTCAGGGCACCCTTTTTCTTTTTTGTGTGTGTTTGCTTGACAGCTAGCAGGCTCGAGTACCAGACTCCCTGTTAGCTTGTTTGATCAATTTTCTTATTGCTTTTGACGACTCAGCGTCCGGTTAACCTCTTTTTTTCTTGGAGTCTGACGTAAGCCCAGCGATTGGCAGTCGGTTTCCTGAGTGTGTTTGTTGGTGTGGAGTCTGACGTAAGCCCAGCGATTGGCAGTCGGTTTCTTGTGTGTGTGTTTTAATTTTGGCGTGCGTGAGCCGAACTACGGTAGCTCTGATTCTCATTCCAGATGACATAAGTAGGCATAGGATGCGATATCCTAGCGAGCCCGTTCCCCTCTTCTTCCATATGTGTTTTATTTCAGTGTGCGTGCATTCTTTTGAGCAGTGTTTAGCAACCTTTCTTCTATCCTTTTGAGCGTGGATCCCGTCAAGTACGACAGATGCGTAGGGTTGCTAATACCTTCCCTTCGCATAACCGACTCCCGATCCCATCTCTCTTTGGTCGCGAGACCATGTCTTTTCCAGGTTTACTTCGAGCGTTTCCTTTCTGTAAGACCCCAATTTTGGGCCCTAAGATCCCTCATGGCCCATATCATTCATATCATAACCTCAAGGATCATTGCATGCTTTTGTCTCCTCATAGTGGGTAGATTGCCTTGTAGGTTTGTTTCTTGATCACCAAGCATACTTTGCATTTGTATATCTTTGTTTTCATATGTTTATCATTCAAAAAGTACAAAAATATTGTCAGTCTAACCTTGTTGCTTGCAGTTGAAGCAATCATCAACAATTAGGTCAAAGTCAGTCATTGATCAGTCAAAGCAATGGATGGTGGCCATTCTTGCAGAATTTGGGCACCATGATCAATAATCAAAGGTTCATACAACTTGAGACATCATTTGAGGTCAAGTACTCAAGGAATTAGGGTTTGGAATTCATCAGAAGTGGTCCAGTCATCCAAAACCCTAGAAAAGTCAAACTTGGTCAACAGTTGATTTAATCAATGATTTGATGGATAGAATTGATTTGAAGGAGTTCATTCATGCTTGTATAAGCCTCATCTATCATGTCAAACCTCATCATGGAAGAAAATCAAGCCAAATCAGAAAATTTTCCAGAAATAGCAAGTGGACCTGTAATTTCAACTGCCAAAAATGGAAACTTCTTGATCTTAAACTTACATCATGATACAAGCTTCAAATGAATTTTTGCCCAACATGAAAGTTGAAGATCTTGTCTTCCCATTTTCAAAAAGTCCAAGAACATCAAAATCCCATGTGTGGTTGTCAAGATATGATCAAATCATTTTCACCAAGTCTGTTGTTCTAGCTTTCTTCAGGGTGATGAGTGTTTTGGAAGTGAAAACCAATTCACGTCTTCGGATTTTATCCTATAAACAACCCAGTAACCGGTTCAGGATAATTTCCCTTTCGAGTATGTTATTCACGGTCTGCCGGTAATGAATAATATGTCTCATCTGAGTATTCTATCCACGTTCTGACGGTAATGGATATTATATCTCGTTCACTCTTGAGTCGTTTTTTTGATTGTTTTCCCCTCAGAGTAAGATTCATTTTCCTTGTGGAATTGAATGTCCGTCCTATAAACAAGTTTGCTTTCGCTCTCTTCAGGATGATGAGTGTTTTGGAACACACACCAATTCACGACTTTGGTCGGTCACCTGTTACATACCTACAACCCGGTATCCTCGGTGTTCCTTCCTGAGTTTGTTACCCTT
This sequence comes from Lathyrus oleraceus, assembly GCF_024323335.1. Classification (NCBI taxonomy): domain Eukaryota; kingdom Viridiplantae; phylum Streptophyta; class Magnoliopsida; order Fabales; family Fabaceae; genus Lathyrus; species Lathyrus oleraceus. The sequence continues at coordinate 48,299,468 of NC_066580.1, read as the reverse complement.
ACCGGTAACATCTCATTTTGCTTTGTTACTTCCCCAGTGGAACCTTTTGTTGCTTCTCCTCAGGAGTCAGCTTGTGCCTCTCCAATGGATTTATTTTCCATTTGGAACTCCTTTCCCCAGTGTGAGTCCTTCACTCCCCAGTGAGTTCTCTGGTCTGTTCTCTGTTTTTCCCCTAATCAGAGTCGTGTTTGTTCACGTTATGTCAGTTTTGTTCTTCCCCAGTTTGGAGTCGTGTATTGTTCACACATTTCTTTTTCTTTTATTATCCCCATAGAGTCTTGTCAGAGTCTCTGTTCCTGGTGAGTGTATTACTCCGATGGATCGTCTTTTCTTCTGTGTGAATCATATTCCCCACAGAATTTGTGTCTGTTGCACGCATACATCTGCATCATGAGGTCTCTTAGGGACCAAAATTTGTCTCATTACTGTTATTTAAGCCCATTCTACCGCGTCGAGATGAAGATTTCTAAACTTCACTTCTCCGGCTAGAATGACCTTAAATAGGGGCATCTGTAAGACCCCAATTTTGGGCCCTAAGATCCCTCATGGCCCATATCATTCATATCATAACCTCAAGGATCATTGCATGCTTTTGTCTCCTCATAGTGGGTATATTGCCTTGTAGGTTTGTTTCTTGATCACCAAGCATACTTTGCATTTGTATATCTTTGTTTTCATATGTTTATCATTCAAAAAGTACAAAAATATTGTCAGTCTAACCTTGTTGCTTGCAGTTGAAGCAATCATCAGCAATTAGGTCAAAGTCAGTCATTGATCAGTCAAAGCAATGGATGGTGGCCATTCTTGCAGAATTTGGGCACCATGATCAATAATCAAAGGTTCATACAACTTGAGACATCATTTGAGGTCAAGTACTCAAGGAATTAGGGTTTGGAATTCATCAGAAGTGGTCCAGTCATCCAAAACCCTAGAAAAGTCAAACTTGGTCAACAGTTGATTTAATCAATGATTTGATGGATAGAATTGATTTGAAGGAGTTCATTCATGCTTGTATAAGCCTCATCTATCATGTCAAACCTCATCATGGAAGAAAATCAAGCCAAATCAGAAAATTTTCCAGAAATAGCAAGTGGACCTGTAATTTCAACTGCCAAAAATGGAAACTTCTTGATCTTAAACTTACATCATGATACAAGCTTCAAATGAATTTTTGCCCAACATGAAAGTTGAAGATCTTGTCTTCCCATTTTCAAAAAGTCCAAGAACATCAAAATCCCATGTGTGGTTGTCAAGATATGATCAAATCATTTTCACCAATTTTTGAACTTCAACAAGCCATAACTCTCAAACCATAAGGCCAAATTTGGTGGGGTTTTTTCCTACAAACCACATTTTTCATCCTCTTTCCAAAAATATAAATTTCATGACCTAAAACCTTGCCAATCAAAATGGCATTTTTGGACCTTTTGCATTTAAATTCAAAGTTTGACCAAACTTTGACTTTTTGAGTTTTTGACTTTTTCTTGATTTGGTCAATTGGGAAATGTTCCATATCACATTTGTGGCTTGTTCCAATTCCAAAACCATGTCCATACCATCATTCCATCATCATTTTGAATCAAAATGCACATTTGGCAATATTGCAAATAGAGGTACAAAAAGAGTAAAACCAGTACAGTTCTGCAGCACACACAAAACAGCAATTGTGCTGGCCACTAGCAGCTTGTAGCAGGCCCAAAACCGTGCCAAATTCACACCTCCATTTTCATTGGTTCCAAAATTAGCAAAAGGCAAATGATTCATTAAAAACCAAACTAACTTAGCTCTTGATTAAGAAACCTTAAACAGATGAATATAAGGGCATTTTCTGACATTGAAAAACCCTAGACACTGCAGCCACAGACCAAGAACCTTGATACTCTCTCATTCTCCATTATTTTGCATTTGGCATTTTCTGCTTAAAACACAAAAAAACCCTTGAACAACTGGGATTGATTCTTCATCTGGACATTCTTTGGAACTCCTTTCGAGCACAAAACATCCTCTGCACAGTTTTTATCCTGTTCTGTTTTCAAAGGAGTCCTTCAATGGCAGCTTGGGTTTAGAGTGAAACCAAGCAAGTTTGCACTGATCTTCTTCAAGCATTCATCATTCTGCAGCATTGTCTTCACCTGTTTCAAGCTATATCACCAGAATACCAACTGTGCCTCATTTTCTTCAAAAGCAAGTAAAGTTTCGACCAACTCTTTTCTCAAATTCTTGCTATGCCATGTGTAGCCCTTGTGTTGTTGAGTACTGTGTGCTTTGAATCGTGTATTATGCTTGCTTGTGCTGTGAGATATTTGAGTTCAAAGTTTTTTGTGTTCATGGATGTTTTGCTTGATTCATGATACCTAGTGTGTTTTAGTGCAAATGAACTGTAGAATGAGCATGCTGGATGTTTATTATGTCGATTGCCATGCCTAATTTCATGTTCTGAGCTCTTCAAATTTTCACTATTTAGTTGTTGGTGATGGTGATATGCTGTTGAACCTTATCCCTGCCCATGAAAATCCTCTTGAATTGTTGGTTTGTTGTGATTATAATGGCTGGTCGATTTTTGTGTTGCTGTTGCTTACAAATGCCAATGTTGATACTAGAACCCTCATACTGTTTCCAGAAATCCAGCATATGTTTTGGTTACTGTGTGTTATATGTTGCATAAACATCATGAGTGTATTATCATATGGTGTCCATGTGGCTGTTGGAGTTTTATTTGTTAATGAACATGAATGTATGCCTGCTGCTGTTTTGCAACCCTTATTCTTTCTTCCAGAAATCCAGCTCATATGTTTTGTTTGCTACTTGTCACATATGTGTATGCTGTTGTGATAAACTTGAGCTGCCCAGAATTTCTCATTTTGTTTGTTTTGGCATGTTGTTTGTGGTTCCCACTGCCATGCTATTTGGATGTCACATGTTGATATTGAATTGTGAAGAAACCATTGCCTTGCTGCTTGCTTGATGCTTATTTTTTTTTTTTTTTGAATGAGTTCATAATGATGGAAGTTGCTATTGACTGCTTGCTAAATCCATGCTGGTGTATGTTTGTGCTAAGTCATTTTGATGTTAGTTGATGTCAGTTATTGCATGAGCATTGAGGCTGGTTAGGTTTATTTTGTTCATGGTTGATAAATGTTGCTGAATGATTTTGCCATACCATTACTATGCTGTTGTCTGTTTTGTTTGGATGCTAATGAACACATCATACCATGCTGCTAAAGTCCTGCTGCGGTTTTGATAAATATTGAATGATGCTTAACCATGTTGTTAATACCCTGCTGTCATCGCAACCTTGAACATGCTCAGAAATCCATATTGATTCATGTTCTGTTTGTGTTAGTATGCCAGCTGAATACTGTTACCTTACTTTTGAAATGTTGGTCGAATGATGATGATTGATGAACATTTATATGCCCTGCTGTTGTTTGTATTGGAAGCATGAGAATACATGATACATGTTGTTGCTGACATAACCTTGCTGCAGTCTTGAAACACCTTGAACACATACTGTTATAAACCCTCGAGCCTGCCCAGGAAAAAACCACATGATTATGCTATGCTGTTGTTTGTTGGCTGTGTGAGCATCACCATGAAAACCATGCTGCAGTTTTTGAAACCTTATGAACATGTTCAGAAAAACCAATGTGATTTGTGTTGAATGCTATAGTTTGGTTGCTGTGTGAACGTCACCATGAATGCCTTGCTATTTATCTGTTGGTGTTTGAATGATTGTTTTGAAGATGCCCTGCTGTTTTGCTACCTTAACCTGTCCAGAAATTCATATGATATGTGTTTGGTTTACTGTGTTTTGATGTTGCATAATTGAGAGTTGCCATGCTGTTACATGATTGCTTGGTGTTGCATGGTCATGCTTATTGATTATGGTATGCTTGTGTGTTTGGTTGATGATGAACTTAGTTGAATTGGTGAATGCCATGCTGTTGAATTACAAACCCTAGCTTATGCATGAGAAACCCAGAATATGAACATTGTTGTTGCCTGTACTGTTATCATGCTGCTGTTGTGCTGGTCGAATTTTGTATTTGATGTTGGAAATACCATGAACATGTTGCCAAACCCTAGTTCATGTGCGTGAGAACCCAGAATTTTGTTTGCTATTGGCCAAGTTCACTGTTCCATTGGCAACAGCCAATAGGAACATTTCCCGTGTCCCTCCAAAACTGTGTCGTTTTGATTAATGAAAAGAATATCTACTCAAATGCCATTCTGTTGACTTGCGTTGACCACTTTGCCTTGCCTTTGTTCATGTTTCACCAATTATTTCCTCCAATTTCCACAATTTATTTCTCATTCAATTTTCATCAAAAAATTATGAAATTTTTTCCTCATACTCATGAATGAGTCTAGAATTTTATTGTGATTTTTAATTAATTTTCCATGGTCTGGATTTTAAATGATAAATATCTTCTTGACATGCATGCAAAATTGATACCCTTTACCATTTCAATTGTGAAATTGTCATATTGCATCCAATGCCTTTGAAATTTTTTGTGGTGAAACTAGACACATTGACCTTTGTTTCCATATAGACTTTGTGCATTTCCCATTTGTGGCTTGTGAGCTTTGAATTTTTGAAGTTATGTGTTACATTTGGTGCTATACCATGATCATGCATTTTCCCAATTTTTGTTCACATGCTTCCTCTTATCCAAATCATTTGAAATTTTGCATGAACCATCTATCACATGTCTAGTTTATGTATGAATTTTCTTGGAATTAATCATGCTGTTTTCCATTTATTTGTGAATTTTCTTCCATACTTGGTCATTTGTTGACTTTTTGTGCTATGCCTTGCCAAATCTTTTGTGAAATTCTCAAATCTTATTGTATGATCATGAAATTTCATATGTGATAACTAGACATCTCAAGCTTTGCATTGGTGTTAATCTCATTCATTTCTCTTCTGTTTTCAAATTGATATGATTTTTTGAAGTTGACCTATGCTTGTTGACTTTCACCATGCTTACTTGAATTTGGTTTGACTTCATGATTTTATTTGACTGCCTTCCTCTCATCCAAATGCATTGAAATTTGACATGCTTGCTATGTTAGATGTTAGGATTGAGTGTGATTTATTTCATAATTTTTGGGTTTGTTTGAGTTGACTTTTGAATGAAGTCTTTGCTGTTGACTTTTGTATGCTTCTCTTGCCATGCTTTGCATTGTTTTGCATATGAAATGACCATGATGCATGATATAATTATGAATCCAATTGAGAATGCTTCTTGAATATTTAGTCTTGGTTTGGGTTGACTTTTCCTTGCTGCCTTGACTTTTTATTTCATCTTTGACCCTAGGCTAGTCCTAGTGGTCTTCTGAGCTTATGTTGAGTTCATCTTTTTCAGGTTAAGCACCAATGCCTTGAGGATCATTCTAATGTGCTTAAGTTTGATTGTTTAATGTACTAACCTTTGTTTTGTAGGTGACTCATATGCTTGAGTCTTTGTGCCTTGCACAATTGGTCCCTCTGTGGTTGACTTTTGGTTCATTTCTCTTTGTTATTAATTGTTGAACTGTCTACTAATTGGTCTGACTTTTGCAGGTACTTTAGTTGCTTAAGTTCTTTGAACTTGCTTGCTTGCTTTGCTATTTAGCATTTGCTTTGAGGTATAATTACTTCTTCTTCATGTAGTCTGGAGACCCGGTCTGTTATTTGACCGGGCAAACTGTCTGAAGTCCTCCTTAAGAGGCAATGCCTGTGTTTGTTTATATTTGTCCTAAGCAGGAAAAGTCCTTCAAGTAAGGCAATTGGTGGAAGGTAGGGATAAGTAATCTATCCCCCACTATTCAGTGTGTCCTCTCTTTGCTCCCATTACATGGTTGAAGCAATGAGATAAATACCCAAGATCTAATCGAGTCAATAATGTGGAGAGAGTTCCTACTTTCTGAACTCCCACACTTTCTTTGATGCTCTCTCTGATCTGAGATAGAAGCAATGAGGCACACCCCTCATCTCCTTTTCATCTGCTTCACCTGAGCCCCTCAATGGCCAGGTTAAGAGCGACTTTCACCTATTACAGTGGACTTTTAAAGTCAAACCCTCTTGTGTGAGCCCCCCTGTTTTGGCTATAGAGTGTGCTGTTTGTTATTCATTGATTGTTTGATTTGCTTCATGTGCACTTGTTTGCCTGTATGCTATGCATTCTTCATCATCAATTGCCATTAATGCATGATCATCTCATTTATCTTTGTGATGCTATCATTGTTGTTTGCCCATTGAGGACAATTGTAAGTCCATTGCTTTGGCATTTGCTCCTGTGATATGGAAGGATAGAGTGTAAGACCTCATTGGTCACTCATATCTTCTGATTATCTGTTTGTATGTGAGGATACAGTTATAAGTCCCTGTAAGTTGGCATCTGTTATCCTGTGATCATAATTTGATCTGTTTGTTGTATGTGAGGTTGCAGTTATAAGTCCCTGTAAGTTGGCATCTGCTTTCCTGTGATCATAGTTTGTTCATCTGTTTGTATGTGAGGTTGCAGTTATAAGTCCCTGTAAGTTGGCATCTGCTTTCCTGTGATCATAGTTTGTTCATCTGTTTGTGTGAGAGGATACAGTTATAAGTCCCTGTAAGTTGGCATCTGTTATCCTGTGATCATAATTTGTTTCATCTGTTCGTATGAGAGGTTGCAATTATAAGTCCCTGTAAGTTGGCATTTGCATACCTGTGATCATATTGTTGCTTTTGTTCTTGTATGTGAGGATCCACTGTAAGTCCCAGTGACGTGGCATTGGTATTCCTATGATCATATGTGTGGAGTTAACCTAAGTCCAGACAGATTGGCAGTTGACTTCCACATTTCATTCTTGTTTTCTTCTGTGGAGATTAGTGTAAGTCCATTGAGTGGCATCTGATATCCTGTTCTGTTTTAGGAGATTGGTATAAGACCAGTGATTGGCATCCGATATCCGCTTTTGCTTGCTTTGTTTGTTTGATCCATTGCTATTCCAAAGGACACACTTGAATCATCTCCCATATGATCTCAAGAAGTGAACCTTCTAAGAAGTTTTACCATCCATCCTCATCCATTCATCATTCATTATGTCCTAGACTTTTCACACTTTATCTTTCAAATTTGACATAAGTGTTGTGCAAACATCTTCATGTTTTCTAACTAAAAACCTGGACCTCAAGTCCTTGACCTTTTTTTAAACCCCATTTTCATAATACTTCTTTCGAATCAATCTTAATCATACTTTGACTTCATTTTCATAATCACAATCAATTAACTTCACTCATTCACTTGTTTTGGCTCTGTCCATTAATCTTTTCATGCATTAGCCATAGGCTTCAATTATCTCTGTGGTTGATGTAAATCTTGCCTATCCTTAGTGAGTCGACAGTAAGACTTCCGTACTTCAAACAGGGCTAACCCCTCTAGTACGTCGAAGCTATCCTCACATGGTGGATGTTGTTCTTGGTCGAGTGTTCTCCCATTGATAATGAAAAGCCTCAGTGCTTGTGTTTAAAACTGAATCCACCAACTTTTGGAAATCTTTTAGCCGAACTACGGCGTTCTGATCCTTACCTTTGATGGAAGGTACGTAGGCAACGGGTTCATCCGTTCGAACCCAATAATAATAAAAATGTATATTCTTTTCTCATCATCCCAATCATGTTTGCACAATCTTTATGTCATAACAAATAACAATATTTTACAACAAGTGTGAAAAGGGCTCCCTAGGAGTACCTAGGACGTAGTGGGTGCCTAACACCTTCCCATTGCGTAATTTACCCCTTACCCAGAATCTCTGATCTTTTTATTAGTTTTCTACGTGTAAAACTTCTTAGGCTTTTGTTCGCTTTTTAGCCAATCCTTTGGATAAATAAAAGTGCGGTGGCGACTCGAAAATTTTCAATGTATCTCATAGCTTATGATTTAATCGATAGATCATATAGCGACGAATACACCGCTACAGAAAAGTGGCGACTCTGCTGGGGAAACCTCACCAGAATCCCTGGTCGTATTGCCTACTTTTCACCCTTGTTGTGCTATATTATTATTCTTTATCTGACATATTTTTGTACAATTTGGGATGAATGTATTGATTGTAATGTGTGAATTGCTTGATATACATTTGCTGTTTGCTTTGGTGATCTGTGAGATGAGTTCTATACCCGAACTCGAGTGCACTCTAGGATAGGAGAATGGCATAGTCTTGTTGACTGGTGTGGAGTAGTCCTTAGCCAGTTGACTTGCGAGTCCATTCACTTGGTGGAGGTCATGTTGAACTAATAATGTCACACAAGTTATTTGTGGTTAGGCATTATTCTTTCAATCATGTTCCGCAGAAGCCAAGGACCTTAGTTTACCAAACCCATCTTGGCCTATTTTTAGGACCGTAGTGCGGAGGTCGTTCAGATGTCAGTTCTGATACGATTGTTACGCGATACTACACTCATAAGAGTTTCTCTTGAGAATATTCTTGGAATACGAGTATTCGTTCCTCCGATAATATTCGAAAGATGGAACGATGATTATGGGAACCTCTGATAGAACATGTCTGGCAGGGTTAAACCCTAGTACACTCCCTTTGGGTGGTTCTTAACCGAGACTCCATGCTCGTGACTCTCAACAAACCCGTGATTCGTGGTTGAGTCGTTCAAACATTGTTAATATCAATGGATCCCGGATCAGGTGTAAAACCTAAAATCCATCAAAGCGGCTGGTTGATATTAAGAATGTCTGGACCGGTTCATGTACCGTTAATATCAATGGAACTTGGGTGTCGATAAGGTGAAAACCTAAATCCACCAAAATGGATGATTGATATTAGGGATACATAGAGCTTTCCCACGACCTTTGTTTGGTGTGCTTTGCTTGATCCTTGAGTGTGTTTGTTGCATTCATGCATTCACGCATTTCATCCGCATTCATGTCATAAAAAGAGAAAATTTTCAAGGAACTTAAAGGGTTATTTGCAAAATTTTCAGACATGGAAAGACCGAAAAGGCATACAAAGAAGTACAGCTTTAAGCAGCCCGATGTAAAAGAGTTAAGGAATCTGACATCATATGTATTAGATCCCTTGGGTTTCAAGGCTCGCTATGGGAAGCTTCTGCCGCTGTTAACTACTCAAGTGGATGAGGGATTGATGAGCACTCTTGCTCAGTTCTATGATCCGCTCTATCATTGCTTCTTATTTCCGGACTTCCAGCTGTTGCCGACTTTGGAAGAATACTCTCACCTTATTGGGATTCCTATTTTGGATCAAGTGCCGTTCAGTGGCTTAGAGAGTATTCCATCTGCTCGAGAGATTTCCAGTCTGTTGCACATAGATGAAGATCTGATTAGAGCTAATCTTACTATCAAAGGCGGAATTCAGGGTTTTCCTTCCGAGTTCCTCATTGCCCAAGCTACCTTTTATGGGAAGGCCATGAGTGAGGATGCCTTTGAGGCTCTATTTGTGTTGCTCATCTATGGATTGGTGCTGTTTCCCAACTTTGACAAGTTCGTCGACATGAACGCCATTAGGATCTTTTCAGTCCTTAATCCGGTTCCGACCTTGTTGGGTGATGCGTATGTCTCAATGCATCTGAGGAATATGAAGAATGGAGGAGTCATTGTCTGCTGTCTACCCCTGCTGTACAAGTGGTTTATTTCGCACTTGCCGCAGACAGTTGCTTTCCAGGAGAACAAGGGATGTCTACGGTGGTCTCAGAGACTCATGTCTCTCACCAATGATGATATCACCTGGTATGATCGCGTGTATGATACCGTTCAGATCATCAATTCTTGTGGGGAATTCCCTAATGTGCCTCTTCTTGGTACATGTGGTGGGATTACCTACAATCCTACGCTTGCACGTCGTCAGCTTGGGTTCCCCCTAAAGGATAAACCCCACAACATTCTGTTAGAAGGTGTATTCTTTCAGGAGGGTAAAGATCCCCAAGGCCTGAAAGCCAGATTTGTCCGCGCTTGGCGCAATATTCGCATAAAGAGTAGGAATGAATTGGGTCCAAAGAACTGCATTGCTTTGGAGCCATATACCTCTTGGGTCAGACAGAGGGCTGCTACCTACTTGATGCCGTATGATCATCCGAGACCTACACTGTTGGATGTGGCTGGGCCTTCAACCCTCCCTACCCAACGTGAAGAGGAGTTGAGAGAGGAAGACCTTTCGCGTGCCTGGATCCGCGAGAGAGAGGAATTGCTGCAGCAGCTCAAGGAGAAGGATGATATGATTGAATTTCTCGAGCACCGAGTGATCGATGATCCGAACGACACTTGGACTTCTCTGCTTCCTCAGTCCTCCAAATTCTGGAAAAGGAAGTATGATCAACTTGCAAAGGAGAAAGCTGATATGGAAGCTGCCTATGAGAGGGAGATCAAGAAGTTGTACACTTCTCATCTTCCAGCATCCCGAGCTAATAGGGATCCATAGGATGTTATTTACCTTTTCTCTTTGTAATATTTAAAAGAATGTTGTACTTCTTTGTCTTAATATTTTGAATGAAATACTTTCCATGAGCAATCAAAATGTTTAAATATTCGAAATATTGCAAACAATACCCTGAGGGTTCCTTGAAAATCAAAGCATTTGCACAAAGCATTTCATGCATCATTCCTGCATAAACAGGTACCTTTTTCTGGTCTTCCGGTTCTAACATCTGCTCTTCATTTATTTTGAAGACAAGCTGACTCACCGGTATTATACGAGGGTCAACTCTGCAAGGATTATGGAGCAATTGGAACAAGAGAACCAGAGTTTGAGAGATGAAGTCGCCAGACTTGGCGCTCTGATGGAGCAACTCCTTGCTGCTCAGAATCAGCCTGCTCCTCAACAACCAGCAACTCCGGTTCAGCGGACAGTTATATCAGAGGTAGCTACTACATCGGTGCCTGTTAGTGCCCAGCAGCCAAATGCCATGCCTCCCGGTTTTCCTTGGGGGATGCCTCCTGGCTTTATGCCTGATCTGCCAGCTTCTACATTTGCTCAAATGCCGGCATCTAGCCCGGTCCCTATACCTGTTCCTCCTGTCGTGCATACCATGCCGAGGGTAGACGACACCATTTATCATTCTGAGGCGTCTGAGGGCTCAGATGTTCATGAGAAAATGGATGCAATGAACGATCAATTCCTCGAGCTGAGAAAGGAATTGAGAACTCTTAGAGGCAAAGATCTCTTCGGCAAGTCAGCAGCCGAACTTTGTCTGGTTCCCGGTGTTAAGATACCAGTTAAATTCAAGGTCCCAGACTTTGAGAAATATAAAGGGAACACTTGTCCTTTGGCACACTTGGTCATGTATGCCAGAAAGATGTCCACGCAGACCGACAACGATCAACTCTTGATCCACTACTTTCAAGACAGTTTGTCTGGTGCTGCTCTCCGCTGGTACATGAGCCTGGACAGCATCAACATCCGCTCTTTCAATGATCTTGGCGAAGCTTTCGTCAAGCAATACAAATACAATGTTGACATGGCGCCTGACAGAGATCAACTCAGGTCTATGTCACAAAAGGACAAAGAGACGTTCAAGGAGTACGCCCAGAGATGGCGTGAGCTGGCAGCTCAAATCACTCCACCATTAGAGGAGAAAGAGATGACCAAGATCTTTCTGAAGACTCTTGGGTCATTTTATTATGAGAGAATGGTGGCCAGCGCTCCCTCTGATTTCACCGAGATGGTGAACATGGGAATGCGTCTGGAAGAAGGCGTCCGTGAAGGACGGTTAGCAAAAGATGATGGCTCTTCCTCTAAGCGGTATGGAGCGTTTAAGAGGAAAGAAGGTGAAGCGCATGCCGTGCAGTCTCAGCCGAAACATAGAAGACCCTCTGTTCAGAGGAAGCCTGCACATCGTGCCAGACATCAGCACCAGGTGGCTAATGTGGCACCCGTATTCAAGGATAATGCTCAGCAGTATCAGCATCAGCAGCAATATCCACAGCCACAATATCAACAGCAACAGCAGCGTCCACAGCAACAGGCTTACCAGCCTCGTGGAAGTACAACCAACCAAGCAAATGTGAATTATGATAGGAAGAAGGTCAGCTTCGACCCTATTCCGATGACATATACAGAGCTTTATCCCTCCTTGTTGGAGAGGAAGTTGGTTTTTCCCAGGGATCCTCCTGCTATTCCTGCCAACCCGCAATGGTGGTACAAACCAGACCAGCATTGTGCCTACCATTCCGGTGCTCCGGGCCACAACGTTGAGAACTGTTTCCCGCTGAAGAGTAAGGTTCAAGACCTTATGAGAAGTGGAATTTTGAGTTTTGAAGACTCTAATCCGAATGTCACCAGGAACCCATTGCCTTCGCATGGGAAGTCTGTCAATATGATCCAGGAAGACCTTGGGAAGTACAAGGTTAGGTACATCAGTCATATCCGGCAGTCATTGGTTGGATTACATAAGATGCTGTGTCAGCACAGTTATTTGGAGCATAACCACGATAAGTGCCGTGTCTGTTCTGCTAACCGCTTGGGTTGTGATCAGGTTCGCCGAGAACTCCAGATGATGTTGAATGAAGGTAGCATTGAGATTCTCCAGAATCGCAATGTTGATACAGTTGAGCCCGAAGTGAGTGTCATTTCCCCGGTGTTCAAATTACCTGAGCCCGTTGTTATTCGGTATAATAGCAACAAGCCTAAGGCTTCACCTTCTTTGGTGATCAAGCCAGCCGGCCCTGTGCCGTATTCATCTGATCGAGCTGTACCTTTCAGGTACACTCCTGTTGCTGTCCAGGATGGGGTTGAAGTACCTTTGCCTTCCACTTCCGTGACCACTATCGCTGATGTTAGTGGATTGACCCGCAGTGGTCGTGTCTTTTCTGCGCCTGCTAAGGCTGTTGCTTCTGAATCTGTTGAGCGTCCTGTGGGGACTGCTGTGAATGTTCAGAATCCGGCACTTGATGTTGTCAAACCCTCCTCGTCTGTACAAAAGACTCCTGTTTCTTCTGTTGGCCCGAGTGGCATTGTTGATGAAGAATCTGATGAGATGCTGAGACTCATCAGAAAGAGTGAGTACAACATTGTAGACCAGCTTCTACACACGCCCTCCAAGATTTCCATTCTTTCTCTATTGCTGAATTCAGAACCCCATAGGGAGTCTCTGCAGAAAGTCTTGGACCTGGCATATGTCGATCACGACGTCACCTTGGAACAATTTGATAGCATTGTTGCAAACATCACCGCTTGCAACACTCTAAGCTTTTGTGACGCTGATCTCCCTGAGGAGGGAAGAGACCACAACATGGCTTTACACATATCTATGAATTGCAAATCTGATGCAATGTCCAATGTACTGGTGGACACTGGATCGTCCCTGAATGTATTGCCGAAATCCACACTCTCACGATTGTCATATCAAGGTCCTCCTATGAGGCAGAGTGGGGTTGTTGTTAAAGCTTTTGATGGGTCGCGCAAGACCGTGATTGGGGAAGTTGATCTCCCAATCAAGATTGGACCAAGTGATTTCCAGATCACTTTTCAAGTAATGGATATTCACCCATCATACAGCTGTCTCTTGGGCAGACCATGGATTCACGAGGCTGGCGCCGTGACATCCACCCTACACCAAAAGTTGAAGTTTGTCAAAAACAAGAAATTGGTTGTAGTAGGGGGAGAAAAGGCTCTCCTGGTCAGTAATCTATCTTCTTTCTCGTACATTGATGCAGAGGATGAAGTTGGAACTCAATTCCAAGCTTTATCTATTGATAAACCAATCGAGAAGAAGTCTCCTTCATTCACTTCCTACCGTGATGCGAAGCTGGCCATTGAATGTGGTGCAGTCGCTGGATTAGGGAAAGTGCTTGAACTTGAAGATAATCGATCCCGGGCTGGCATTGGCTATGGTTCTGGGGCATGCAATGAGCAAGGTCTGTTCACCAGTGGAGGATTCATCCATGCTGATCAACCTGCAGAAGAGGAAGCTGCTGCTATCATTGAAGAAGAAGACGCAGAAGACTTGAACAATTTTGTCACTCCTGGTGGTGTCTACCACAATTGGGTCGCTGTGGATGTTCCTACGGTTATCCATAGATCAGAGTAATTGTTCATTTTGTTTAAAACCCTTCTCCCATGCCAAAAGGAGAAGTGATAACATTGTTGGCAGCATTTAATACAATGATGTTTTCATTCAATTAATGCATTGTCAAACATTTGTTTTTCCATTTGTTTTCACTTTTTGCTTTTTGCATGAAATCAGTGATCACAAAAAAACCCTGAAAAACAAAAGCAAACATTTTTTATCTGCATAATGATTTGCTTGTCTAAATTCTAAAGCTTTTCTTTAAACCAGAATCATTATGCAGGGATTTCTAAACCCATTGAACATAGTGATCGAACGCCATCTCCCAATCTTGAAGTCCTTGTATCTGAGGCAGAGGAAGATGATGTTGAAGGGGATTCCTGACGAGATTACCCGCCTTCTTGAGCACACAAAGAAGCTCATTCAGCTGTATCATGAGAATCAGCGAACCAGTCAAACTGGGGCAATTTAAAAAAAAAAAAAAAAAAAAACAAAAAAAAAAAAAAAAAAAAAAAAGAAAAAAAAAAAGAGGGTGAAAAAGATGAAAAAATCAAAAAACCAGGAAATTTTTTTCAAAATTTTTCCAAGGGAAAAAGAAAAATTATACCCTCAAGTCCCTAGTTGACTGATGCTGAATGGATTCAGAGTCGTTATGACCAACTGAATTTGATTGAAGAAAAGCGTTTAACTGCCATGTGCCATGGTCAGTTATATCAGCAGAAAATGAAGAAAGCGTTCGACAAGAAGGTGACCTGGTGCTCAAGAAAGTTTTGTCTTTCGCGCCCGATTCCAGGGGCAAGTGGACTCCAAACTACGAGGGTCCATATGTTGTTAAGAGAGCCTTTTCAGGTGGAGCTTTGATGCTTACAACAATGGATGGGGAGGATTTCACTCGTCCTGTGAATTCAGATGCAGTTAAGAGATACTTTGCCTAAAAAAAGTATATGCAAATGAAAAAAAAACAAATGGAAAAAAAAACAGAATAGCTCGCTAAGTTGAAAACCCGAAAGGGCGGCTTAGGCAAAAATGAGCGTCTCGGTGGAGAACCCGCAAGGGTAATCCAGGCAAAAATTAGAGACTTGAAAAAAAATAATATATTTGCATCCCGCTAGATTGAGTACCTCACTCTGGGGCAATCTAGGCAAAAATTAGGGATTTGGCAAGTAACTGCATCCTGACAAGACTTTCTGGTTCATCAGCCGTCATTTCGTCAGAAGATTCTCGATTCGTCGTCAACTGAAGCTTCGGATACATCGAGATTCAAATTGGTAGAGAAAGGATCATTATGTTCAATGTAGCCCTCTTCCAATATATATCACTGATTTCAAATTTGTACAGATCTATGGAGTCTTGCCATTTGCAGACTACCATTCTATCAAATCAATTTGAGCTTTTTATCCAATTATTTGCACTCTTATTTGTTTCAATTCAACAAATGTTTTGCATGTTTTAAATTGATAAGATGTCATTGTTTTAAACAAATCAATTTTTTCAAAATTTTTGTTTTAAACAAAGTGAACATTCACAAGATTGAAAGGATACTCAAGAATATCTCAGTGCTCTCCCGAGGGTGGCATGATTCCCAACAGGTAAGACATTTGCTCATATTCCTGGTTTGGTGGTATCTTCTTTCTTCAGACCTTTGTTGGGGTTGTTCCTCAAACAAAGTTGTTGTTGGGGCTGTTCCCCAGTACAGTCGCAAGTGATTTGCTGTTGAAGACTTCGTTTTCTCCAGCAGCAGTTTTCCCAGCATGGGTGTTTTCTTGAGAAGTTTCGGCGGTTGATGGTTCGTCATCTTGGTGCCCCGTCACTTTCTCCAGTGGGTCGTCTGCCCCAGACTTTATCTGTCTCCTCAGCACAGTCATGAGTATAACTGATTGATTGATACTCCCCTCGGAGTCGCGAGTATAGCTGTTATTAATATCCCCACCAGGGTTGCAAGTGGAGTTGTTACCTCTTCTCCCCATGCAGTGTGCCAGCAGGATTTGTCTGCTTCCTCAGCACGTTTGTTTTCTTTTGAAGACTCGGTAAGTCAGTGGTTTGATATCCGGTATTTTACCTTTTCCCCGGCGAAGTCGTCTGCGGAATTGTTGCTGTCTCTCCATCAGAGTTATGTTCTCCTCAGCAGAGCAGGATTTATTTTCCTGAGCAGTTTTGATTTGGGTTGATATCCCAGTCTTGCAACCACCTTTTCCTCAGCTTAGTCTGCAGATTGTTTGTTGTGGCAGTTTAGCCTGTCGAATACTCTTTCAATCCCCGTATGGTCGGATGATGGCTTCAGCCTCCAGTGAACAGATTTGATTTCCTGACTGTTTGTGATCCCCAGTAGAGTGGCTTATATTGCAGAATCTACTTGTTGCGATCAGTTTGCTCTGTATATTCTCCCAAGTGGAGTGGTTTGTTGCAGAATCTACTCGTTTGATCTGTCCTCCCTCAGTGGTTTGTTCCCAAGAGAGTAGCCGACAGTTTTTCCCCAGTAGAGTTGCTTATGCAGTTACACTCTATTTGGATGACATCATTCTCCCTCAGTGGGTTGTTCCCCAGTGGAGTTGTGTGGATTTGCTTCTACAGCAGTTCGTGCTTATGCACCTTTTGTTTCTCAGTTGACACTGGGATCCCCTGCAGATACTTTGGGATTTCTCTTGTTCCCCTACAGATTTGTCTTGGTGGCTGTTATGCCCGTTGTGACTTTCTGTACCCTGTTTGGGTTGTTTCCTGATATTTCTGACTCTCTGCTTCTTCAGCAGTACCTGCAGATCTTTGCTTTACAGCATGTGGATCTCCGCAGATTGGCTCTCCAGTTGGTTATTCCCCTGGAAGTATAATACCGGACGTTTGTTCCTGAACCTGTTTGTGTTAGAATTGTCTGTTTTGTCAGCATTCATCAAACATAAATTACGCATATTCATGCATATTCATAAACATTCAGATATTCATGTTGCATTTTTTGCCATGTATCCTTTGTTTGTCGTGTCTCCTGCTATGGTGATATAGATCTCTTTACAGATCTCCCCAAGCAGATGTCGGGTGTTTAAAATCTCTCCATATAGAGTCAACCCCGTAAGCAGAAAATGTCTGTCTTTTCTTCTGCAGTTCCCCACTGAGATATATCCTCGTGGATGACGGTTTCTTCCGTTTCCTCCCAACACATATATTGGGATGGATTTTCCTATTTGAGTTATATCCTCATTAGGACGTGTCTTGATTCAGTCTGTCTTTTCGGATCGTTCCCGAATCGGCTATCTGTCAAATATCTTGTACTTCCCAGTGGGTTGTTCCCCAGCGGAATGTGTTTTTGGGTCTCTACCCTCATACCGGTAGTTGTAAGTCCTATCTTTCCTGGCTTTCTTGACAGAATTTGTGGTTATACACCTTTTATTCTCCAGCCAGAGTTTTTGGTTTTCTACCTACTACCCGGTAGTCGTAAATCCTATTTTCCTGCTCTTCAGCAGTTTGTGGTTTGTTATAAACCCTATTTTGGTTTCCCGTGCGGATTTGTGAATTGTTCTATCCCCACGCGGAGTTGTTGGTCTTCTACCCCGTATTCGGTAGATGTAAACCCTATTTTTATGGTTATCTTCATTCAATATCTGATGTGGATTTTCCTTTGCTGGATAAGTTGCTCAGATCAGCACTTATATCCTTAGCAAGTCTTTTGTGGATAATTGCCGTATGCTAGCAATTTTATCCCCAGTGGGTCTTTTCACCGTATGCTAGTGATTTGTTCCCCGGATCATTGGTTGTTTACCAATGCATCCCCAGCTAGTCCCTGTCGATAATTGCCGGATGCTTGCAATATATCCTCAGCAGTTCACCTTTCATTTACCCTTTTGTTGGTAACGTCTGTTGCTCCTTTTGATTGGTTATCATTATATACCTAATTTGGTATCCCGATGCCTTTCTGTTCGGTTGATTTATCCTTTTTTAACCCAGTAACCGGTTGTGGATAGTCTTCCATGCGAGTATATTATTCACGGTCTGCCGGTAATGAATAATATATCTCATGCACTCTTCAGTCGAAGCCTTTTGTGTTTCCCCGGTCGAGTAAGATTCGTTATTTCCCTTTGTGGAGTCGAATATTCTTTGTTGTTGGATAATTGCCGGATGCTTGCAGTTTATCCCTTTGAGTTGTCTTTCGTTTACCCGTATGCTTGGTATCGATTGTCTCTCTCTTTTTGGATAGTCACCTATTATATACCCAGTAACCGGTATCTCTGGTGTCTTTTCCTTTCGAGTGTATTATTCACGGTCTGCCGGTAATGAATAATATATCTCATGCGCTCTTTAGTTGGAATCCTTTGTTGATTTTCCCCAACTGAGCAAGATTCGTATTCTTTGTAGAATCGAATAGCCATCCTTTAACCAGTTTGTGTTTTGGATGATGAGTGTTTTGGAAGTGAAAACCAATTCACGTTTCGGTAGATCACCTATTATATACCCAGTAACCGGTATCTCTGGTGTTTCTTACCATGCGAGTTTATTATCTACGTTCTGACGGTAATAGATAATATATCTCATGCGAGTATCTTATCCACGGTCTGCCGGTAATGGATATGATATCTCATGCACTCTTTGGGTTTGTGTCCCCATTTGAGTAAGATTCGTTTTCCCGTTGTGGATTCGAATGCCCATCCTGTAAGTTGATTTGCTTTTTCAAGCCCTCCTTTTGGATGATGAGTGTTTTGGAAGTGAAATCCAATTCACGTTTTCGGTAGATCACCTATTATATACCCAGTAACCGGTATCCCTGGTGTTTCTTGCCATGCGAGTGTATTATTCACGGTCTGCCGGTAATGAATAATATGTCTCATGCGCTCTTTGGATGGAGTCCTTTGTTGATCTTCCCCTCAGAGTAAGATTCATTTTCCTTGTGGAATTGAATATCCATCCTATAAACAAGTCTGCTGTTCTAGCTTTCTTCAGGGTGATGAGTGTTTTGGAAGTGAAAACCAATTCACGTCTTCGGATTTTATCCTATAAACAACCCAGTAACCGGTTCAGGATAATTTCCCTTTCGAGTATGTTATTCACGGTCTGCCGGTAATGAATAATATGTCTCATCTGAGTATTCTATCCACGTTCTGACGGTAATGGATATTATATCTCGTTCACTCTTGAGTCGTTTTTTTGATTGTTTTCCCCTCAGAGTAAGATTCATTTTCCTTGTGGAATTGAATGTCCGTCCTATAAACAAGTTTGCTTTCGCTCTCTTCAGGATGATGAGTGTTTTGGAACACACACCAATTCACGACTTTGGTCGGTCACCTGTTACATACCTACAACCCGGTATCCTCGGTGTTCCTTCCTGAGTTTGTTACCCTTACCGGTAACATCTCATTTTGCTTTGTTACTTCCCCAGTGGAACCTTTTGTTGCTTCTCCTCAGGAGTCAGCTTGTGCCTCTCCAATGGATTTATTTTCCATTTGGAACTCCTTTCCCCAGTGTGAGTCCTTCACTCCCCAGTGAGTTCTCTGGTCTGTTCTCTGTTTTTCCCCTAATCAGAGTCGTGTTTGTTCACGTTATGTCAGTTTTGTTCTTCCCCAGTTTGGAGTCGTGTATTGTTCACACATTTCTTTTTCTTTTATTATCCCCATAGAGTCTTGTCAGAGTCTCTGTTCCTGGTGAGTGTATTACTCCGATGGATCGTCTTTTCTTCTGTGTGAATCATATTCCCCACAGAATTTGTGTCTGTTGCACGCATACATCTGCATCATGAGGTCTCTTAGGGACCAAAATTTGTCTCATTACTGTTATTTAAGCCCATTCTACCGCGTCGAGATGAAGATTTCTAAACTTCACTTCTCCGGCTAGAATGACCTTAAATAGGGGCATCTGTAAGACCCCAATTTTGGGCCCTAAGATCCCTCATGGCCCATATCATTCATATCATAACCTCAAGGATCATTGCATGCTTTTGTCTCCTCATAGTGGGTATATTGCCTTGTAGGTTTGTTTCTTGATCACCAAGCATACTTTGCATTTGTATATCTTTGTTTTCATATGTTTATCATTCAAAAAGTACAAAAATATTGTCAGTCTAACCTTGTTGCTTGCAGTTGAAGCAATCATCAGCAATTAGGTCAAAGTCAGTCATTGATCAGTCAAAGCAATGGATGGTGGCCATTCTTGCAGAATTTGGGCACCATGATCAATAATCAAAGGTTCATACAACTTGAGACATCATTTGAGGTCAAGTACTCAAGGAATTAGGGTTTGGAATTCATCAGAAGTGGTCCAGTCATCCAAAACCCTAGAAAAGTCAAACTTGGTCAACAGTTGATTTAATCAATGATTTGATGGATAGAATTGATTTGAAGGAGTTCATTCATGCTTGTATAAGCCTCATCTATCATGTCAAACCTCATCATGGAAGAAAATCAAGCCAAATCAGAAAATTTTCCAGAAATAGCAAGTGGACCTGTAATTTCAACTGCCAAAAATGGAAACTTCTTGATCTTAAACTTACATCATGATACAAGCTTCAAATGAATTTTTGCCCAACATGAAAGTTGAAGATCTTGTCTTCCCATTTTCAAAAAGTCCAAGAACATCAAAATCCCATGTGTGGTTGTCAAGATATGATCAAATCATTTTCACCAATTTTTGAACTTCAACAAGCCATAACTCTCAAACCATAAGGCCAAATTTGGTGGGGTTTTTTCCTACAAACCACATTTTTCATCCTCTTTCCAAAAATATAAATTTCATGACCTAAAACCTTGCCAATCAAAATGGCATTTTTGGACCTTTTGCATTTAAATTCAAAGTTTGACCAAACTTTGACTTTTTGAGTTTTTGACTTTTTCTTGATTTGGTCAATTGGGAAATGTTCCATATCACATTTGTGGCTTGTTCCAATTCCAAAACCATGTCCATACCATCATTCCATCATCATTTTGAATCAAAATGCACATTTGGCAATATTGCAAATAGAGGTACAAAAAGAGTAAAACCAGTACAGTTCTGCAGCACACACAAAACAGCAATTGTGCTGGCCACTAGCAGCTTGTAGCAGGCCCAAAACCGTGCCAAATTCACACCTCCATTTTCATTGGTTCCAAAATTAGCAAAAGGCAAATGATTCATTAAAAACCAAACTAACTTAGCTCTTGATTAAGAAACCTTAAACAGATGAATATAAGGGCATTTTCTGACATTGAAAAACCCTAGACACTGCAGCCACAGACCAAGAACCTTGATACTCTCTCATTCTCCATTATTTTGCATTTGGCATTTTCTGCTTAAAACACAAAAAAACCCTTGAACAACTGGGATTGATTCTTCATCTGGACATTCTTTGGAACTCCTTTCGAGCACAAAACATCCTCTGCACAGTTTTTATCCTGTTCTGTTTTCAAAGGAGTCCTTCAATGGCAGCTTGGGTTTAGAGTGAAACCAAGCAAGTTTGCACTGATCTTCTTCAAGCATTCATCATTCTGCAGCATTGTCTTCACCTGTTTCAAGCTATATCACCAGAATACCAACTGTGCCTCATTTTCTTCAAAAGCAAGTAAAGTTTCGACCAACTCTTTTCTCAAATTCTTGCTATGCCATGTGTAGCCCTTGTGTTGTTGAGTACTGTGTGCTTTGAATCGTGTATTATGCTTGCTTGTGCTGTGAGATATTTGAGTTCAAAGTTTTTTGTGTTCATGGATGTTTTGCTTGATTCATGATACCTAGTGTGTTTTAGTGCAAATGAACTGTAGAATGAGCATGCTGGATGTTTATTATGTCGATTGCCGTGCCTAATTTCATGTTCTGAGCTCTTCAAATTTTCACTATTTAGTTGTTGGTGATGGTGATATGCTGTTGAACCTTATCCCTGCCCATGAAAATCCTCTTGAATTGTTGGTTTGTTGTGATTATAATGGCTGGTCGATTTTTGTGTTGCTGTTGCTTACAAATGCCAATGTTGATACTAGAACCCTCATACTGTTTCCAGAAATCCAGCATATGTTTTGGTTACTGTGTGTTATATGTTGCATAAACATCATGAGTGTATTATCATATGGTGTCCATGTGGCTGTTGGAGTTTTATTTGTTAATGAACATGAATGTATGCCTGCTGCTGTTTTGCAACCCTTATTCTTTCTTCCAGAAATCCAGCTCATATGTTTTGTTTGCTACTTGTCACATATGTGTATGCTGTTGTGATAAACTTGAGCTGCCCAGAATTTCTCATTTTGTTTGTTTTGGCATGTTGTTTGTGGTTCCCACTGCCATGCTATTTGGATGTCACATGTTGATATTGAATTGTGAAGAAACCATTGCCTTGCTGCTTGCTTGATGCTTATTTTTTTTTTTTTTTGAATGAGTTCATAATGATGGAAGTTGCTATTGACTGCTTGCTAAATCCATGCTGGTGTATGTTTGTGCTAAGTCATTTTGATGTTAGTTGATGTCAGTTATTGCATGAGCATTGAGGCTGGTTAGGTTTATTTTGTTCATGGTTGATAAATGTTGCTGAATGATTTTGCCATACCATTACTATGCTGTTGTCTGTTTTGTTTGGATGCTAATGAACACATCATACCATGCTGCTAAAGTCCTGCTGCGGTTTTGATAAATATTGAATGATGCTTAACCATGTTGTTAATACCCTGCTGTCATCGCAACCTTGAACATGCTCAGAAATCCATATTGATTCATGTTCTGTTTGTGTTAGTATGCCAGCTGAATACTGTTACCTTACTTTTGAAATGTTGGTCGAATGATGATGATTGATGAACATTTATATGCCCTGCTGTTGTTTGTATTGGAAGCATGAGAATACATGATACATGTTGTTGCTGACATAACCTTGCTGCAGTCTTGAAACACCTTGAACACATACTGTTATAAACCCTCGAGCCTGCCCAGGAAAAAACCACATGATTATGCTATGCTGTTGTTTGTTGGCTGTGTGAGCATCACCATGAAAACCATGCTGCAGTTTTTGAAACCTTATGAACATGTTCAGAAAAACCAATGTGATTTGTGTTGAATGCTATAGTTTGGTTGCTGTGTGAACGTCACCATGAATGCCTTGCTATTTATCTGTTGGTGTTTGAATGATTGTTTTGAAGATGCCCTGCTGTTTTGCTACCTTAACCTGTCCAGAAATTCATATGATATGTGTTTGGTTTACTGTGTTTTGATGTTGCATAATTGAGAGTTGCCATGCTGTTACATGATTGCTTGGTGTTGCATGGTCATGCTTATTGATTATGGTATGCTTGTGTGTTTGGTTGATGATGAACTTAGTTGAATTGGTGAATGCCATGCTGTTGAATTACAAACCCTAGCTTATGCATGAGAAACCCAGAATATGAACATTGTTGTTGCCTGTACTGTTATCATGCTGTTGTTGTGCTGGTCGAATTTTGTATTTGATGTTGGAAATACCATGAACATGTTGCCAAACCCTAGTTCATGTGCGTGAGAACCCAGAATTTTGTTTGCTATTGGCCAAGTTCACTGTTCCATTGGCAACAGCCAATAGGAACATTTCCCGTGTCCCTCCAAAACTGTGTCGTTTTGATTAATGAAAAGAATATCTACTCAAATGCCATTCTGTTGACTTGCGTTGACCACTTTGCCTTGCCTTTGTTCATGTTTCACCAATTATTTCCTCCAATTTCCACAATTTATTTCTCATTCAATTTTCATCAAAAAATTATGAAATTTTTTCCTCATACTCATGAATGAGTCTAGAATTTTATTGTGATTTTTAATTAATTTTCCATGGTCTGGATTTTAAATGATAAATATCTTCTTGACATGCATGCAAAATTGATACCCTTTACCATTTCAATTGTGAAATTGTCATATTGCATCCAATGCCTTTGAAATTTTTTGTGGTGAAACTAGACACATTGACCTTTGTTTCCATATAGACTTTGTGCATTTCCCATTTGTGGCTTGTGAGCTTTGAATTTTTGAAGTTATGTGTTACATTTGGTGCTATACCATGATCATGCATTTTCCCAATTTTTGTTCACATGCTTCCTCTTATCCAAATCATTTGAAATTTTGCATGAACCATCTATCACATGTCTAGTTTATGTATGAATTTTCTTGGAATTAATCATGCTGTTTTCCATTTATTTGTGAATTTTCTTCCATACTTGGTCATTTGTTGACTTTTTGTGCTATGCCTTGCCAAATCTTTGTGAAATTCTCAAATCTTATTGTATGATCATGAAATTTCATATGTGATAACTAGACATCTCAAGCTTTGCATTGGTGTTAATCTCATTCATTTCTCTTCTGTTTTCAAATTGATATGATTTTTTGAAGTTGACCTATGCTTGTTGACTTTCACCATGCTTACTTGAATTTGGTTTGACTTCATGATTTTATTTGACTGCCTTCCTCTCATCCAAATGCATTGAAATTTGACATGCTTGCTATGTTAGATGTTAGGATTGAGTGTGATTTATTTCATAATTTTTGGGTTTGTTTGAGTTGACTTTTGAATGAAGTCTTTGCTGTTGACTTTTGTATGCTTCTCTTGCCATGCTTTGCATTGTTTTGCATATGAAATGACCATGATGCATGATATAATTATGAATCCAATTGAGAATGCTTCTTGAATATTTAGTCTTGGTTTGGGTTGACTTTTCCTTGCTGCCTTGACTTTTTATTTCATCTTTGACCCTAGGCTAGTCCTAGTGGTCTTCTGAGCTTATGTTGAGTTCATCTTTTTCAGGTTAAGCACCAATGCCTTGAGGATCATTCTAATGTGCTTAAGTTTGATTGTTTAATGTACTAACCTTTGTTTTGTAGGTGACTCATATGCTTGAGTCTTTGTGCCTTGCACAATTGGTCCCTCTGTGGTTGACTTTTGGTTCATTTCTCTTTGTTATTAATTGTTGAACTGTCTACTAATTGGTCTGACTTTTGCAGGTACTTTAGTTGCTTAAGTTCTTTGAACTTGCTTGCTTGCTTTGCTATTTAGCATTTGCTTTGAGGTATAATTACTTCTTCTTCATGTAGTCTGGAGACCCGGTCTGTTATTTGACCGGGCAAACTGTCTGAAGTCCTCCTTAAGAGGCAATGCCTGTGTTTGTTTATATTTGTCCTAAGCAGGAAAAGTCCTTCAAGTAAGGCAATTGGTGGAAGGTAGGGATAAGTAATCTATCCCCCACTATTCAGTGTGTCCTCTCTTTGCTCCCATTACATGGTTGAAGCAATGAGATAAATACCCAAGATCTAATCGAGTCAATAATGTGGAGAGAGTTCCTACTTTCTGAACTCCCACACTTTCTTTGATGCTCTCTCTGATCTGAGATAGAAGCAATGAGGCACACCCCTCATCTCCTTTTCATCTGCTTCACCTGAGCCCCTCAATGGCCAGGTTAAGAGCGACTTTCACCTATTACAGTGGACTTTTAAAGTCAAACCCTCTTGTGTGAGCCCCCCTGTTTTGGCTATAGAGTGTGCTGTTTGTTATTCATTGATTGTTTGATTTGCTTCATGTGCACTTGTTTGCCTGTATGCTATGCATTCTTCATCATCAATTGCCATTAATGCATGATCATCTCATTTATCTTTGTGATGCTATCATTGTTGTTTGCCCATTGAGGACAATTGTAAGTCCATTGCTTTGGCATTTGCTCCTGTGATATGGAAGGATAGAGTGTAAGACCTCATTGGTCACTCATATCTTCTGATTATCTGTTTGTATGTGAGGATACAGTTATAAGTCCCTGTAAGTTGGCATCTGTTATCCTGTGATCATAATTTGATCTGTTTGTTGTATGTGAGGTTGCAGTTATAAGTCCCTGTAAGTTGGCATCTGCTTTCCTGTGATCATAGTTTGTTCATCTGTTTGTATGTGAGGTTGCAGTTATAAGTCCCTGTAAGTTGGCATCTGCTTTCCTGTGATCATAGTTTGTTCATCTGTTTGTGTGAGAGGATACAGTTATAAGTCCCTGTAAGTTGGCATCTGTTATCCTGTGATCATAATTTGTTTCATCTGTTCGTATGAGAGGTTGCAATTATAAGTCCCTGTAAGTTGGCATTTGCATACCTGTGATCATATTGTTGCTTTTGTTCTTGTATGTGAGGATCCACTGTAAGTCCCAGTGACGTGGCATTGGTATTCCTATGATCATATGTGTGGAGTTAACCTAAGTCCAGACAGATTGGCAGTTGACTTCCACATTTCATTCTTGTTTT
The DNA here is from genome assembly GCF_024323335.1 of Lathyrus oleraceus. Classification (NCBI taxonomy): domain Eukaryota; kingdom Viridiplantae; phylum Streptophyta; class Magnoliopsida; order Fabales; family Fabaceae; genus Lathyrus; species Lathyrus oleraceus. Next base: position 48,273,307 of record NC_066580.1, on the reverse strand, counting down.
CTTCTGTGGAGATTAGTGTAAGTCCATTGAGTGGCATCTGATATCCTGTTCTGTTTTAGGAGATTGGTATAAGACCAGTGATTGGCATCCGATATCCGCTTTTGCTTGCTTTGTTTGTTTGATCCATTGCTATTCCAAAGGACACACTTGAATCATCTCCCATATGATCTCAAGAAGTGAACCTTCTAAGAAGTTTTACCATCCATCCTCATCCATTCATCATTCATTATGTCCTAGACTTTTCACACTTTATCTTTCAAATTTGACATAAGTGTTGTGCAAACATCTTCATGTTTTCTAACTAAAAACCTGGACCTCAAGTCCTTGACCTTTTTTTAAACCCCATTTTCATAATACTTCTTTCGAATCAATCTTAATCATACTTTGACTTCATTTTCATAATCACAATCAATTAACTTCACTCATTCACTTGTTTTGGCTCTGTCCATTAATCTTTTCATGCATTAGCCATAGGCTTCAATTATCTTTGTGGTTGATGTAAATCTTGCCTATCCTTAGTGAGTCGACAGTAAGACTTCCGTACTTCAAACAGGGCTAACCCCTCTAGTACGTCGAAGCTATCCTCACATGGTGGATGTTGTTCTTGGTCGAGTGTTCTCCCATTGATAATGAAAAGCCTCAGTGCTTGTGTTTAAAACTGAATCCACCAACTTTTGGAAATCTTTTAGCCGAACTACGGCGTTCTGATCCTTACCTTTGATGGAAGGTACGTAGGCAACGGGTTCATCCGTTCGAACCCAATAATAATAAAAATGTATATTCTTTTCTCATCATCCCAATCATGTTTGCACAATCTTTATGTCATAACAAATAACAATATTTTACAACAAGTGTGAAAAGGGCTCCCTAGGAGTACCTAGGACGTAGTGGGTGCCTAACACCTTCCCATTGCGTAATTTACCCCTTACCCAGAATCTCTGATCTTTTTATTAGTTTTCTACGTGTAAAACTTCTTAGGCTTTTGTTCGCTTTTTAGCCAATCCTTTGGATAAATAAAAGTGCGGTGGCGACTCGAAAATTTTCAATGTATCTCATAGCTTATGATTTAATCGATAGATCATATAGCGACGAATACACCGCTACACTTTCCCTCTTTTGGGATAAATAACGCACGGTGGCGGCTCTGTTTGTTTTGTTTTTTTCCCGCCGGTTGTTTTTCGCGGATTCGACAGCTGGCGACTCTGCTGGGGACTGAAGTTGACCTCTTGCTGGTCCATCTTCCCTAAGCGAGTCTCTCCTAGCGCTCTCTAGGATAGTTTAGGTTGCTTGTGTTGCTCTATTTATTGCATTTATGATTATTATGTTGTATATATATATTTGCATAAATGTTTGCATGCATCATACTATCATTGTGTTGTCTTCTGTACAGGTGGTTCCTCTGATTTGGGGTGGGTGTTCTGAGTGGGGCTAAAACCCAGGCCCGAGTATACACCTAGGATTAGTGTGGTCTCACGTTCCTCACATGTTGGTTGGGCATGTTGTTGCGACGTGACATACCACAAGCCGGACGAGGTTCATCTGAGAGAGCTCTTCCATTGTGGAGTATTCCACTCTGGTTGGGTTACCTCTTTTGAGCTATTGACTTCGGTGACCGTTCTTTCCCGGATCTTTGGTTTAGGCGATCTTATGAGAGCTGCAACGACACACCTGAAAGGGCAAACCCGTTGAGTATCTTTGCCCGATTGTCGAGACCATTATCCGCCTTAGGATGACCTGATTAGAATTCACCTGTGAGGGGAGGGTTTGATTCTTACAGATGCATGTTCTGATGGTGACTAATGGTTCAGCTATTGATCAGAGTTCTATTTATAAGTCGGATTTATGGATTTATTTCTGAGACGTCGGAGTTTTATCCGTGGTATTTATCAGTGGGGATCCGTTTATTTCAGGATTCCCTGGGCTGGTTCAGAGGATCTGGTGGTTATCTGTCCAGAGGACTTTCTGATGATGATGGTGACGCATTCTTCAGTTCCGTTTATTTTGGAACCCTGAGTGGGATTTGTGGTTACATATTCCTTCAGATGGTTGTGATCAGTTCAGAGACTGTGACTCAGTGCAGTGAATGTTCAGATGACTTGGAGGATGGCACAGTGCATTGCATTCATGCATCTGCATCATTCGCATTTTGCATTTATCTGCATCTAACACATGTTTATCCATATGCAGGGGACATTCTTGATCGAGATCCTGGTTGAGAGACTTCTTTGTTCCAGACATGAGGCCCGGTTTGAAGGATGATGTTGTGTACATTTTCTTTGATTCAGAGATCAGTGCGCTGAAGGAGATGATAACATTGATTACACCTGACCATGTGGGGATGCTCCGTGAGACGTATGGGGGTATTCTGAAGATGGTTTTCAGGCTCACTGACAGGGATAGGAGCGCCATCCATACTCTTCTCCAGTTTTATGACCCTGGTTTGAGGTGTTTCGTCTTCCGAGATTACCTGTTGGGGCCTTTGATGGAGGACTATGCTGGTATCTTGGGTATTCAGATCAGAAATCAGGTTCCTTTCTATGCTACTAAGGAAGAACCTGATATTAGTAGGATCTCCCGTGCTCTTTATGTGAGTCCAGAGGTGACTAAAGGAGGTCTGAAAGAGAAGGGGAAGTTGCCTGGTTTTCATCTAAGTTTCTTGGAGGCCAAAGCCAAGGAGCATGCTGTTTTGGGTGACTGGAAAGCTGTCTGTGCTTTGATTGCTGTGGGCATCTATGGTATTATCCTGTTTCCTAACCAGAAGAACTTTGTGGATATTAATGCCATCCGTTTGTTTGCTCAGAAGAATCCTATTCCTACCCTGGTTGGGGATGTTTATTACTCGGTCCATAATCGGAACGAGAAGAGGCGTGGGGGATTGATCAGATGTTGTGCTCAGCTACTATACAAATGGTTTATGGGATATTTGCCTTCCAGGGGTGCTTTTGTTCTTCTTGACCATACTGTAAATTGGGCGACCAAGTTGATGGGTTTGCGGGCCAAAGACATAGCTTGGACTCACAGTTGTGGGGTTGGACAAGATTTCATTTGCAGTTGTGGGAGTTTTCCCAATGTGCCTCTTATAGGAGTTCAGGGTTGCATTAATTATAACCCGGCACTTCTTAAGAGACAAATGGGATTCGCTATGGAGGTTCCTCCTCTCAAGAGTGAGATTCAGAAAACTTTGTACTTCCCGGTTGAGGGTAACCAGTTACGGTTAAGGCAAGTGTCTGATGCATGGCGCAACATTCAAAGGAAAGGCAAGTTTTCTTGGGGAAGAGCTAATAACAGGTCTTTTCCTCCGTTTGATGACTGGCTCAGCAAGAGAGTGGAGCTCACTTGTCTACCATTTCCTGTGGTTGATCCTTGGTATCCGTTGATTGAGGAATCACATTCTTCTGTCAGTATGGAAGAATTCTTAGAGATGAAGAGGGAGAGAGATCAGCTGCATGCAGAGAAGACTGAATTGGAGATGAGTGTTGCTAGAGTCCAAATGGCTAATCAGGAAATCAAAGGGAAAATGGAAGACCAGGATAAGAGACATGCTCTTAAGGTGAAGCGCTTTGAGATAGACACCGCTTATTATGGCAAGGTCAGCCAAGCTTTAGAGTCATCCACAAGGGAGCACGACATCACCAAGGAGAGGTTGGCTAGAGCTTCGAAGGTCATTGAAGACGAGAAGAGGAGACAAATCCTTGTGAGGATTCAGAGGGAAGACAGGGTCAAAGTCCTTATCGCCGAGTGGGAGGAAAAGCTGAAGATTAAGGAAACAGAGAACGTGAAGATCATTGCTGAGAGGGATCATTATATTGCTGAGAGAGATCACTACATTGCTGAGAGAGATCATTACTTCCGACAGATGAAGATTCACCAGAAGGAGATAGGGAGATTGCAGCAGGAGAACACTGAGCTTAGGTTCGCGGTGAAGTTCACCAAGATGGTTGATGATGTAGGGCCTTCTGTGGGACCTTCATCAGATTAGACCTTTCTTATTTGTGCTGGATTACCGTCAGGCCTGTTGACGGAATTCACTTGTTTGTATTTTCTTTCTAATTCTGGAGAATTGTATTTGATTTGTATCAGACTCGATATATGACTCTCGCACTTATTGTGCACTTTTGGTATACAATGGTTATTTTCATTCAGTGATTGGTCTTCAAGCTTTATTTGCTTTCTTGTATTCACTCACACAGCACACACATGGTTGGGTGGTATCTTTGCTAAATCATATATCTCTGCTCTGTATGATGAAATCAAATGATGAATGTCAGAATATTGCTGCCGGATTATTATCTGTCTCGATGAAACCAGGATCGAAAGACAGAATGTTCCTCATGTGGATAGACATTGCATTCATGCATAATCATAATAACTTGTCTTCTATTTTGTAGGTGTCAGTTTCTAACGTGCTTGATTGATACAGGAATCATTGCTCGTGCGCGTAGAGTCATTCCTCTGCACACAACCCGTCCGCACAGATACTTCACCAGACGCAACACACCCAGGCTGATGGATCTACCCAGTGCAGATTTTCTCGAGCTGAAGGAGAAAATGAATGAACTGATCAATGTCATGCAAGGGTTTGCCGTGGGGAAAAAAGCACTTGCTGATAAAGTGGAGAAGCTCGAGCGGGCTTCAGCTGCTAACAGTGGTATTAATTTGGAGGGTGTCTCCAACCAGGGTCTTGGTGGTTCCAGGGATGGAGGAGATCTCGGGAAGAGGACAACTGTTGGTGTAGTGACTAATAATGTTGGGGGTTTTGGTGTTGCCACAGGCGGTAGACCGGGTCCAATGGGTAACAATATGAAGGATAACCTGTTTCCTCCTTTCTTTGGGGCTGAGGAGGATAGAGAGGAGGACAGAGAAGCAGATCAATTCTCTATGTTGAATGAACCATTTGGGCAATACGATGTCCAACCTCCGAATAAAGAGATTCAGGTGTTGGCGGAAAAGATAAGGGCCTTAGAAAGTCATGCTACTCCGGGGTTTCTTAATATGTCAAACATGGGGCTGGTCGAGGGGATTGTGATCCCACAAAAGTTCAAAGCGCCTGCGTTTGACAAGTATAATGGGAGTTCTTGCCCGGAAACTCACCTCCAGGCTTTTGTCCGTAAGATCTCTGCTTATACCATGGACCAAAAGCTGTGGATGTATTTCTTCCAGGACAGTCTGTCTGGAGGGTCCTTGGAATGGTACACCAAGCTGAAGTCTTCTGACATCAAAAGCTGGCAAGATCTTGGAGATGCATTCTTTAAACAGTATCAGTTCAACATTGATATGGCTCCTAGTCGTACCCAGCTGCAGGGTATGTCTCAGAAGCCTAATGAGGGGTTTAAAGAATATGCCCAGAGATGGAGGGAGTTGGCAGCCCGAGTCCAACCTCCGTTGGTAGACCGAGAGATGTCAGATCTGTTTATGGGTACCCTTCAGGGGACATTTGCAGAAAGGATGGTTGGTTGCCCGGTTACCAACTTTGTCGATATTGTGGTGGCCGGAGAAAGGATTGAAAGTTGGTTGAAGCTGGGGAAGATCCAGGGTAATGCTTCGTCGTCTGGATCGAAGAAGCCCTTTGGAAATGGTCAGAGGAAAAAGGAGGGTGACACTAGTGTCGTATATACCCAAAGAGGACAGAGTAGGGATCGTTACTACCAGCACACTGCTGCGGTAACCATTCCTGCTGATAATCAGCCTGCACAGCAACATCATCAACAACCGCAACAACAACGACAGCCATTTCAGCAGAGACCGCAGAGGGCTGGGTATCAGGTGCGAGGGCGAATGAATGATCGTCAATTCGATAGACCACCCGTGACCTATTCATTCCTGTTGAAGAAGTTGAGAGACTTGGGGTTGGTTCAACTGAGAACTTTGGCACCGTTGAGACCTGATCAGAGGCCTCCCAGTTTTGATGAGAATGCCAAATGTGTGTTTCACTCAGGTGCTCCTGGACACAACATAGAAAATTGCAAAGCTTTTAAGCATGTGGTCCAGGACTTGGTGGATTCTAAGGCAATCAATTTTGCACCGTCTCCAAATGTTAATGCTAATCCCATGCCCGCGCATGGTCAAATGGGGGTGAATGCAATTGCTGAAGAGGGCAGAATCGGGTTGATGAGTGTAAATTAGTTGAAGACTCCATTGGCTGAGATCAAAAGACAGTTGTTGCAGAATGGGGTCTTTCCGGGTTATGATGACTGTTGTGCTGCGTGCACCGTTGTTCCCGATGGGTGTATACTATTAAGGGAGGCTATCCAGAGGCTGATGGATGAGGGGAGCCTCAAGTTTGAGAGAGTGGATTCGGGGAAGGAAGATGTCTCCACCATAACCATTTACTTCGACCCGGTTGATTTGTCAACGCTGGCCGATGCGGCTCCAGTTACTATCACGGTACCTGGGCCGATTCCTTATGACAAAGATGACGCCGTGCCGTGGCATTATGGTGGAGAAGTATACTGTAATGGGGAGAAGTTGGAGGATCAAACTGCAAGTGAAACCACCATTTCAAAGGTGGATAATGCCGGACCTAGTGGTTTCACTCGCAGTGGAAGGTTGTTTGCCCCTGATGCTTTGAGAAGTGGGGAAGGAGAAAAAGAAAAGAAAGATAAGGCCGAGGCTTTAGCCAGGGCGAGAGGAAAACAAGTGGTGAATGAAGGTACTCCTGTGATGACACCGGCGCCTGGTGGGTCGGAGAAAGAACTTGATGATGAAGCTGAAGAGTTCCTTAGGATCATCAAGAAGTCAGAGTACAAGCTTGTTGACCATTTGCAATAAACCCCATCTAAGATCTCAATCTGGTCGTTGTTGTTGAGCTCCGAGGGGCATAGGGAGGCTTTATTGAAAATTCTGAAGAGAGCCTGTGTTCCCCAAGAGATCACAATTAATCAGTTAGAGACGGTGGTGTCAAACGTCAATGCCAGCCATGGGCTGGGTTTCACTGATTTGGATCTAACTGTGGATGAGAGGAATCATAATCGGGCTTTGCACATTGCTATGGAGTGTAAAGGAGCCGTGCTTTCGCACGTGTTGGTTGATACCGACTCCTCTTTAAATGTGTTGCCAAAGAAAGCCTTGGCGAAGCTGAACTGTGAAGGGTTAATCTTGACGCCCACTGACCTGATAGTGAGAGCTTTTGACGGTTCGAAGAGGGAAGTGTTTGGGGAAGTGGAGCTCCCGGTGAAGATTGGGCCTGAGGTGTTCAAGTCGGTATTCTATGTCATGTTGCTGGGGCAGTGACTTTGACTGTGCACCAGAAATTGAAGTATATTTGGGACGGGCAGGTCGTCACAGTCTGCGGAGAGGAGGATATCTTCGTCAGCCATCTATCTTCGTTCAAGTATGTTGAGATGGACGGTGAGATATGGGAAACGCCAAGTCAAGCATTCGAAACCGTCAAGGTGGAGAATGCTCTTTTTGCCAAAGAAGAGGAGAAGTCGTCCATTTCTTCGTATAAGCAGGCTGCTGAGGTGGTGAAGAGTGGGGAAGCTCCTGGTTGGGGGAAGATGATGGACATCGCCGCCAAGAAGGATAGATTTGGAGTGGGTTATCAGCCGGGCCGAGGCTTGTCTGGACAAGGCAGAGGACGTCGTCCGTCGTTCACATTCACCAGTGCTGGAATGCTGGATCCAGATCACATCTGTATGGTGAGTGAAGAAGTTGACAGTGACTGCGAGATGGATCAATGGATAAAGCCGTGCGTACCAGGGATGGAAGTCCAGAACTGGAAGGCCGAACAAATCATCACTGTCACTCTACTTGAAGAGTAATATTTTTTGTTTTCAATTTTATTTGTATGGAAGCCGTACGTTTTGCCCGAAACGTAATGGTTCATTGTAAGGGCCACCTCATGTTTCATTTTGCAATTTCTTGCATCGTAAATAAAAGGATGTTTTGCATAAAAAAGCGGTGTTCCCTGTTTTTCATTTATTTTTGCAGTTTATTTAAAACAAAATTAAAAATGGCAATGTTTTCATTTTCCTTTTCAATTTGTTTCGCTCCGGTTCTAAAGCAATGCATGAATCAACATTCATGCAGATGCGATCTTTCTTCGGATCTCATTGATAACAATCTGATTACACCCTCATATGACTTCGACAATCCGATCTATCATGCCGAAGAAGAAGGCGAAGAAGATTGTGAACTGCCGGGGGAATTAGCCAGGTTGTTGAAACAAGAGGAGAAGGTGATTCAGCCGCACGAGGAGCAAGTTGAGATAGTGAATCTGGGTACTGACGAGGTCAGAAAAGAAGTGAAAATCGGGGCTGCTTTGGAGGCGAGTGTTAAGAGCAGAATGGTAGCCTTGTTGAAAGAGTATGTTGATATCTTTGCCTGGTCTTATCAAGATATGCCAGGGTTGGATACCGATATCGTTGTGCACAAGCTACCGTTGAGAGCAGATTGTCCTCCAGTGAAGCAAAAGTTGCACAGAACTCGACCCGAGATGGCCGTGAAAAATTAAAGAGGAGGTTTTGAAGCAGTGGGATGCTGGTTTCCTAGCTGTCACTAACTATCCACCTTGGGTCGCAAATATTGTGCCAATGCTGAAGAAAGATGGGAAGGTGAGAATGTGTGTGGACTACCAGGATTTGAACAGAGCTAGCCCGAAGGATAATTTCCCATTACCTCACATTGATGTGTTGGTAGATAATACATCTCAATTCTCAGTATTTTCCTTCATGGATGGCTTTTCTGGCTATAATCAAATCAAAATGTCGCCAGATGATATGGAGAAAACAACGTTCATCACACCGTGGGGCACTTTCTGTTACAAGGTGATGCCATTTGGTCTTAAGAACGCCGGTGCTACCTATCAGAGGGCCATGGTGACTTTGTTTCATGATATGATTCATCATGAAATCGAATGCTATGTTGATGACATGATAGCAAAGTCCCAAACAGAAGAGGGGCATCTGGTAGATCTGGCCAAGTTGTTTGTCTGGTTGAGACAGTTCAGACTGAGGTTGAATCCGAATAAGTGCACTTTTGGGGTGCGGTCCGGTAAATTGCTGGGGTTCATTGTAAGTGAAAAAAGAATCGAGGTTGATCCTGCTAAAGTAAAAGCAATAAGAGAAATGCCTGAACCGAGAACGGAGAAAGAGGTTCGTGGTTTCTTAGGTAGATTGAACTACATTTCACGGTTCATATCTCATCTAACAGCCACGTGTGAACCAATATTCAAGTTGTTAAGGAAAGATCAAACGGTCAGGTGGAATAATGATTGCCAAGCGGCATTTGAAAAGATAAAAGAGTATTTGCAGGAGCCTCCGATTCTGATGCCTCCTGTGGAGGGACGACCGTTAATTCTGTACTTGACGGTCCTCGAGAGGTCTATGGGGTGTGTGTTGGGGCAGCATGACGAGTCTGGTCGAAAAGAGCATGCCATATACTACCTTAGCAAAAAGTTTACCGACTGTGAAACAAGATATTCACTGCTCGAGAAAACTTGATGTGCTTTGGTCTGGGCTGCTCGCCGACTGAGGCAGTATATGCTGGTTCATACCACTTTATTGATTTCCAAGATGGATCCAATCAAGTACATTTTTGAGAAGCCAGCATTGACCGGACGGGTTGCGAGGTGGCAAAGGATTTTGACTGAATATGATATCCAGTATACTTCTCAGAAAGCAATCAAGGGGAGTGTATTGTCTGATTATCTCGCCCAGCAACCTATTGAGGATTATTAACCGATGAAGTTTGAATTCCCTGATGAGGACATCATGTTTCTCAAATCGAAAGATTGCGAGGAACCAATCCCGGAGGAGGGGCCTGACCCTGAATCCGAATGGATTCTGATGTTTGATGGGGCCGTTAACGTGAATGGTAAACGGGGTTGGTGCTGTTTTGGTTACGCCGAAAGGATCCCATATTCCTTTTGCTGCCCGGCTAACATTTGAGTGTACCAACAATGTGGCTGAATACGAAGCTTGTATCTTGGGGATTGAAGAGGCGATTGATTTGAGAATCAAGAACCTTGTTGTATATGGAGATTCATCTTTGGTTGTGAATCAGGTTAACGGAAAATGGTATACGCATCAGTCTCATTTAGTTCCATACCGGGATTATACAAGGAGATTGTTGACGTTTTTCACCAAGGTGGTATTGCATCATGTGCCTAGAGAAGAGAATCCTTTGGCAGATGCTTTGGCTACTCTGGCTGCCTTGATTAAGGTGCAATGGTGGAATCAGTTCCCCAGTGTTGAGGTGGGACGTCTGGATAGACCGGCTTATGTGTTTGCTGTTGACACAACACCCGATGATGAGAAGCCGTGGTATTACGATATCAAGCGCTATTTGGAAACCCAAGAGTATCTTGAGGGAGCATCCAAGAAGGACCGAAAGACTCTGCGGAGGTTGGCTATGGTGTTCTATCTGAATAAGGATGGGGTTTTGTACAAGAGAAATTTCGATTGGGTCTTGCTCAGATGTGTTAATGATAAAGAAGCAAGCCAGTTGATGAAAGAGGTTCACGAGGGGTCGTTCGGTACCCATGCCAGTGGGAATGCAATGGTGAAGAAGCTGCTGAGGGCAGGTTATTATTGGATGACAATGGAGGCCCAATGTTTCAATTTCGTGCGGAAGTGTCATAAATGCCAGATTTATGCTGACAAGGTGCACGTGCCTCCAAACGCGTTGAGCTTAATGTCATCTCCGTGGCCGTTCGCTATGTGGGGCATTGATACGATTAGGAAGATTGAGCCTACAGCTTCGAATGGGCACCGGTTCATATTAGTGGCGATTGATTACTTCACCAAGTGGGTGGAAGCAGCCTCTTATGCAAACGTGACGAAACGGGTCGTTGCCAGATTTCTGAAGAGAGACATCATTTGCAGATATGGGGTTCCCGAAAGAATCATTACTGATAATGGTTCTAATTTGAACAACAAGATGATGGCAAAACTGTGCCGGGAGTTCAAGATCGAGCATCACAATTCTTCTCCTTATCGTCCGAAGATGAATGGGGCGGTCGAGGCAGCCAATAAGAATATTAAGAAGATTGTGCAGAAAATGGTCGTGACCTATAAAGATTGGCATGAGATGTTGTCTTTTGCATTGCATGGGTATCGAACTTCAGTGCGTACTTCTACTGGGGCAACGCCTTTCTCTTTGGTATATAGAATGGAAGTCGTGCTACCGGTTGAGGTTCAAATTCCCTCTTTGAGAGTCCTGATGGACGTGAAGTTGCAAGAGGCTGAATGGGTAAGGACTCGGTACGAAGAGTTGAGCCTGATTGAGGAAAAGAGGCTGGCGGCCATTTGTCATGGGCAGTTGTACCAGCAGCGGATGAAGCGTGCTTTTGACCGAAAGGTACGACCTCGGGTATATCACATAGGCGATATGGTATTGAAAAGGATCCTTCCTCCTTAAAACGATCGTAGGGGCAAATGGACACCTAATTATGAAGGTCCATTCGTGGTCAAGAAGGTTTTCTCTGGCGGAGCCTTGTTGTTAACGACCATGGATGGCGAAGATTTTCCATCCCCTGTGAATGCGGACGCAGTTAAAAAATACTTCGTATAAAGAGACCCGCTGGACGAAAAGAATAAAATAGTCCAGGCAAAAATGGGCATCCCAGCGAACCAAAAAAAAATGAAAAGGGTTCGGGCAAAAATTAGGGATAAAAAGAGGAAAAAATGTACACCTGGCAAGTCGAAAACCTGAAAAAGCTGCTTGGGCAAAAAAGGGTATCCCGATGGACTGAAAACCCGAAAGGGCGGTCCAGGCAAAAGAGGGATTGAAACGAACAACTGCGTATGGCATGATCGTTTGCGCTTTGGTTAAGGCATCAGGATAATCCCCGGCAGGGATCAGTCGGAAATGTCTTGTTCAGAAGGCAGAAGATATGGAGAGTCTGAGGACATATGGGGTGTAACCGAGTTGAAACTCGATGCGATCGCGGTTTCACATTGCCATTAGGATAGATTTTTCCTTTTGTGCGCAATTACCTCTTTTCAGGAATTGCTTCCTTTGTATTGCTCAATTTTGAGCCACTTTTTTTTCAATCAATAAAATGCATATTCAGTCAAATAATTTTGTTTTTGTTTTCATTACCGCTTTGATTGCAAAAATATCCAGTTATTTTTGATAAAGAATATTTGCATTTTAAGACATACATGTCCCTTCCAATGCATGTTTATAAGATTGAAAACTTCAAATCTTATTCGGAAGGTCGAGTGACTCAGGTGCTGAAATCTTGGCACGCCTGGGGCACGTTTTATCTAACGATCTCTGTTGCAGGTGTTGTTAGATATTTTCACTCACTTGCAAGTTGTGATGTGAAGCTTTTGACAAAAGATCCCCGTGGAGTCCGATCAGGGACAAGAGATTGAAGAATGGTGGAAAGACGGCGAGGGATGACGACGATCCTTGGATATTAATCAAGAAGACTCTTCAAAGTCTGAAGAGTAGAAAGTTTGTACCAATCTAAGGAGTTCACTCTCCGTAGAGTACGGAGCAGTCGAGAATACAAGGTGATGAATTAGAAAAGTCCAGACGAGTCTGGGAGTTCTCAAAATTGGAAAGCTGACATTAGGATTTGGATATTAAATACTAAGGCTCGACGAGTCGACGGGTGTTCTGTGCCAGAATTTCCTTGTTTCCCCAAGCAGTGGCGGAGTTGTTATCTCCCCAGCAGATTCAAGGTCTGAGTCTTCCCTAGCAGGGTCGGGATGGTTATCTCCCCAACAGGTTTTAGATCGATGTTTTCTCAGCAGCCAGGCCTGAAGGTTGCTATTTCCAAGCATAAATGTCTGTGGGTAGCTATTTCCCCTGGCATGGTGGAGCTTGTAAATTCCCCAGCGAGTCGGAGATTGTTGTTTTCCCCACAGAGTGAGTTGTTGGTTTCTTCCCCAGCGAAGTCCCCAAGTGGATCGGGTTCCGTGGAGGTCATCCCTGGTAAGGGTAGTCCTTTCCCCAGCAGCACCGCTATTCCCCAGCAGGGTGGTGATTGGAGTGTTGGCGAGTTCCTCGGCAGAGTGCCTCAAGCTCCCCAGGAGAGTCCCTCGAGGGGGATACTTTTTATGCATGCATCATTTAAGAGATCATAGCATATGGCATAATAAATTGTGTAGCATTTCCATGATTATGGAGCATTACGCTAAAAATCATCATGCATCATCATTGCAAGCATCAGCTAGTCTCAAGCCGTGGTTACCGTTTGAGATTTGGTTTCGCAAGTGGGTGAAGATGCTGCTCAAGCCGTGGTTACCGTTTGAGAAGTGGTTTCACTAGTTGGAAAATCAGCATCAGCATTGCAAGCACCGGTTACTCAAGCCGTGGTTACCGCCTGAGAATCGGTTTCGTCGGATGGTGAAGATGTTACTCTGAGGAGTTTAGCATCGTGACGTTGGGTCAACGGTATTCCCCAGTAGTGCGATACTGGAGGAGATTTCTGTCGTGCGAGATAGAAATTTGAAGGTGTTACTCTGAGGAGTTTAGCATCGTGACGTTGGGTCAACGATATTCCCCAATAGTGCGATACTGGAGGAGATTTCTGTCGTGCAAGATAGAAATTTGAAGGTGTTACTCTGAGGAGTTTAGCATCGTGACGTTGGAGCAACAATGTTCCCCAGTAGTGCGATATTGGTGGAAACTTCTCCGTCGGACGGAGATGGAAATAAAATCAAAGAACGTTACGCGATCAGCGTGAAAATACATTTCAATTGGAGAAGGGGAAATGTTGCGGCATTTTCTGGAGAACGGGGTTCAAATAGAGACTGGAGTTGAGGATTATATCCGGGATTAGGTCCTTAGGATTGTCTTCTGATAACGTGTCACCTTAGACTTTGGCTGAGGCCAACAGAAGTCGTTATGGGTGTCTTCTGAGGAAGAAGTGCACATGTTACCTTCCTGTTGTGAAGGCGTACCCTCTGATATGTTTCCATCAGAGTGGTATTTTGGTGTTATTTCTGACGTTGCCAGCAGAATTATCACAAGAAAACGGAGAACGGGGTTCAAATGGAGAGAAGGAGATGCTGGGCATTTTCTGGAGAGCGGGGTCCAAATGGAGAAAGGGAAGTGTTGCGGCATTTTCTGGAGAACGGGGTTCAAATGGAGAAAGGGAGACACGGGGTGTTTTTTGGAGAACGGGGTTCACAATGGCGATCACAAGTTATCGTCAGGCGACTGGGGTTCAATTGGAGAGCGGGGTTCATTGTTTGGCAAACAAGACTACTATGAAGATGTCGGGGTTCAACTGCGGTGATCCGGGATCATCTGCACGAAATAAAATATTTGTTCGGGGTTCAAGAAAAGCAAAAAAAAAAGATTATCAATTAGAAAGTTTCGGGGTTCAAGAAAAAGTAAAAGAAATAATAATAGTAATCCCCAGCGGATGCGGCGTTCAGGCCATGGTTATTCCTGTGTTACCATTTATTTTGGTATCCAGGTCAACATTCTATTTCGGTATTCAGGCCGACTTTCTCCGTACCAGACGGATTCTTCTTTTCAAGATTGCTTCTTTGCCGATTCTGACAGACATTGTTAATTATTTTCCCATCAGAGTGCAAATTGTTCGTCTGTTCTTGGTATCCAATCACTCTTCACCCTGATCATCTGAAAGCCGAGGTTGTTCATATCGACAGGTTCATAGTGGATTGAATAGGGGCAGCTGTAACACCTCAAAATTTTCCCTCCTCTCTTGGGACTAGCTTAGCATATTGCATTCCGTTTTGTAGGGCATTAGGCATTACATATTTGCATATCATGTGAAATAAGCAAGTCATCCTCCTAGGTCTTTCTCAGAAGATGGAGAGGTTAAAAGATTCAAGCTTGAGGGTCTCATGAATTGATCACCAATCATATGAGGTTCGTGCTTCAATTAGGGTTTTTTGTTCCTCAAGGAGGTTGGGTATTATCTTGATTGAAATGGTACATCATCATCATCATGGTTTATTATTTCTGATCATGTCCTTTGGGATTAGGGTTTTGACCTCTGGTCAACCCTAATCAGTTGCATTATACCAGTCAGGGATTTTCAAGGAGATGAGGTCTTTAATGAGATGGAGATCATCATATGATTTTATTGAGCTTGTATAAGCTAGGGTTTCCTTTTGGAGCCATTTCATCAAGAGGTTGAGGCTCAAAATCATCTGTGCATGGCCAAGTCCTTTGTCAACTACAAAAGTCAACTGCAAAGTCAACTGTTGGATTTGGAGGTGGGAAGTGATTAGAAATACTTCATTCATGTTCAAGCAAGTCTCATTTGACATTTCAAACATCAACTTTGAAGAATTTGAGGTCCAGTCAACACTTGCCAAAAATAGAAAGTGACCTATAATTTGAAATTGCCAAAAATGGAAAGGTTTTCAACTCAAGATGACATCATCAAGAAAGCTTCAAATGAAATTTTGTTGAACATGAAAGTTGTAGATCTTTCTTTCCCATTTCCAAAACGTCCAAGATCATCAATTTCTCATGTGTGGTTAAGGAGATATGATAAAAACTTGACAAAGTGAACATGGAACTTCATAGGGGCATAACTTCTCAACCAAAACTCCAATTCAAGTGGTTCTTTTTGCTAAATTCTCCTTTTAACCTCTAGTTTCCAAAACATGCATTGCATTACACCAATTGTCATCATATAATCATTTGCCAATTCACTTGATTTTTGGAGGGAAATTATGGAATTTAAAAATGATGCATTATTTGAACATTTCATCACTTCCATTGGCTCCAAGACAGAATTTGAAGTGAATTTGAAGCATTCCCGTGCGCTGTTCACCATGCATTTTCATGCATAGGGTGAAATTGCTAATTTGCATATGCACCTCATTTTACTAACTACCATTACCATTTGGCTAAACATGATTAGAAGCTTGATTAGCATGACATATATATACCATAACCCTAACTGTTTTTGAGATTAACACTCACAATTTTCAGATCTACAAAATTTTCACACTTTTTTCTCTCAAATTTTCTCTCATTTTTCTTGAATCAAACCACAATCCATTGCCTGATTCATCATCTGGAAGCATCATGGAGCAAGTTTGAAGGTAGATCCAAGAGAATTCGTGCACTTTGTTCATGCTTGAAGCTATGGAAGCAACAATGGTGAAATCCAATTTTGGTTGAATCAAGAGCAATTGAACCTCAAGATCTCTTCCAATCACTTGTACAAGCTGCCTAGAAGACACTTGGTGCATTGCAAGGCCTGAAAAACGCAATTTCACAAAGCTGCTCTTCAAGAGGTTCCAAATCGATCCTCTTAATTCTCAATTTTATCATGCTAATGTTATAGATCTTGTTGTTGTGGTTAATCTGAGCTTTGAACCATGAAATTCCATGCCATAATCATTGAGTTAGGTCGATTTAAAGTGTTATGCATGATTGATGATTTGCTCGATTCACTTGATTTATGATGTTAAATGCTTAGCCAATGCTTGATTCATGATCCATGATGTATGTGCTACGTTTTGATATGCTCATTTTAAAAATCTGGAACAAATGTTCTTGAGTGTTCTTGAGCTCTACTGTTCATGGCTTTGTGTTTTGGAGAAGATGATTCAGGTGAATAGGCCACGGTTTTTTAATCCGTTTCAGCTACGCAAATCCGTTGTCTAATGTTTGTGTTAGGGTTTGATTCCCATTAGTTGCATGAGGCGCTCATGCGCGTTTCTGATTGGCCAAGGCAACAGTTAAATGAAACGCAGCGTTTCGCTGCCTGGCGCCAATCACATTTGAATTGGCTCCGGGTTTGATTCCCCGCTGTAGCCATTATTCAAATGCTTCATATTGTTTTCTATTTCCCTCCATATATGTTCATGCATGGCTTCATATGATTTTTTATTTTTTCATCACCTTCCAAAATTTATAACAAATTAAATAATCATCCAAAAAATATGAGGTTTTTTGCATAATGTTCCTTATTTTGTCTAGTATTTTTTGATGATTAAAATGAAAATTGTGCATGGCTGGATAATTTTTTGCCCTAGAACATTTGGACATGTATCATATCTTGACATTGCCTTGCTTCTTCATTTGTGAAATGCTCGATTCTTATCCAATGCTCATGAAAATTTGCATGCTATGACTAGACTCTTTTCTGGACATTTTGGTGTTGAGTTTGCATTTTTATCAATTGCCATTGCTGATTTATGATTTTTCTAAGAGAGGTGTGACAATTTGTGTCACACCTTGTGATGTTCAAATTGATTGATGAATTTGCCATGCCAAATGAATTCCAAATGTTCTGATTTTTTGTGTGATGCTTGATACAGATGTTGTGATTGCTCATGATTTTTTTTGGAACTTTTGGGATCATTTCTGATTTAATTGAGATTTTTCATTCTGGATGGTCACATTTGAGCTTCTAAATTGCCTTGAACTTCATTTGATTGTGAAATGCTTGTTCTTTATCCAATGAATGTGAAATTTTGCACACTATTTCTAGACATGTTGAATGGTGTTTTGGATTTGGTTTGAGGTTTTTACCATGATTCATTTCTGTTTTGTGCTTATGCTAAGTTGGTGTGACAATTGGTGTCACACATGTGCTTGTTATGCTTGCCTTGACTTATGCAATGTGATTGCCATGCCTAATGATGTCCAATGCCTCTAATTTTCTGTGTAATGATCATGTTTTATGTCCTGTTTACTCATGAATTTTTCCAAGATTATTTGAATCATTTTTGATTTAATGTGCATTTGTTCATTCTGATGTCACCATGTGGTTACAATTTGCATACCTTGTCATGTTTGGTTCATGAAATGGATTTGGTAATTGATATTGAGATGAGACCTTTTGGATTGTTTCAAGAGGTGTTTGAAGTTGATTCATGTTAATTTTCAGCTTCTGTTTTAAATTTTTTCTCCATCTTTGACCCTAGGCTTTGACCTAGTGGTTGGTTGCTTATGTTTGAGCTTTGATTTCAGGTGGAGCATTCAAGTTCCTTAGTTGTTGGTGCTCTATCACTTGAGCCTTTGATGTTTACTTTTGACTACTAACCTTGTGTGTTTTGTAGGGTTGTTAACTCATTTGAGTTTGACTTGTTGGCTTATGCCTTTGCTCATTGGGTTTGACTGTTTGATATTCATGATTGTCTGTTTCTCTGTACAGTTGAACTGATTTGTCTGATGTTTCCACAGGTACATTAGTTGCTTAAGTTCATTTTGAACTTTGCTTTTGCTTGGTTGCTTAACCATTGAGGTATAACTCTCTTGACTTCATGTAGTCTGGAAGACCTGTCCTGTTATGGGGGCAAGCACCTGTCTGAAGCCCTCCTTAAGAGGCAATGCTTGTGTTTGTTTATTTTTGTGCCAAGCAGGAAAAGTCCTCTTATGAGGCAATTGGCAGATAAAAGATATGTGTATTTTTATTTCGGCGTGCGTGAGCCAAACTACGGTAGCTCTGATTCTCATTCCAGATGAGATACGTAGGCATAGGATGCGATATCTTAGCGAGCCCGTTCCCCTCTTCTTCCATCTGGGTTTTATTTCAGTGTGCGTGCATTCTTTTGAGCAGTGTTTAGCAACCTTTCTTCTATCCTTTTGAGCGTGGATCCCGTCGAGTACGACGGATGCGTAGGGGTGCTAATACCTTCCCTTCGCATAACCGACTCCCGATCCCATCTCACTTTGGTCGCGAGACCATGTCTTTTCCAGGTTTACTTCGAGCGTTTCCTTTCCCTCTTTTGGGATAAATAACGCACGGTGGCGGCTCTGTTTGTTTTGTTTTTTTCCCGCCGGTTGTTTTTCGCGGATGCGACAGGTGGCGACTCTTGTTAATTGATCTCTAGCTTGTGAATAGCTTGATGATC
This sequence comes from Lathyrus oleraceus, assembly GCF_024323335.1. Classification (NCBI taxonomy): domain Eukaryota; kingdom Viridiplantae; phylum Streptophyta; class Magnoliopsida; order Fabales; family Fabaceae; genus Lathyrus; species Lathyrus oleraceus. The sequence goes on along the minus strand of NC_066580.1, from coordinate 48,254,558 downwards.
AAGAATTTCCCACTACAATGCATGTAGAGATTGAAGTTTATGTCGATGACATGGTTGCTAAATCTATTGACAAAGAGGAACATGTTGAGCATTTGTTGAAGCTATTCCAGCGTTTGAGGAAGTATAAACTCCGTTTGAATCCCAATAAGTGTACTTTTGGTGTTTGTTTTGGTAAGTTGTTGGGCTTTATTGTCCGTGAGAAGGGTATTGAAGTTGATCCTACCAAGGCCAAAGTAATACAAGACATGCCTGCGCCCAAGACTAAGAAGCAAGTCAGAGGTTTTCTTGGCCGCTTGAATTATATCTCAAGATTCATTTCACACATGACTGCCACATGTGCGTCTATATTCAAGCTTCTTCGGAAAAATCAGTCTTATGATTGGACCAAAGATTGCCAGAAAGCTTTTGATAGTATCAAAGAATATCTACTTGAGCCTCCGATTTTGTCTCCGCCTGTTGAAGGAAGACCGTTGATCATGTATTTGACTGTGCTTGAAGAGAGTATGGGTTGTGTTCTTGGTCAGCAAGATGAGATTGGAAAGAAAGAATTTGCAATTTACTACCTCAGTAAGAAGTTCACCGACTGTGATACTTGGTATTCTATGCTAGAAAAGACTTGTTGCGCATTGGCTTGGGCTGCTAAGGGGCTGCGTCAGTATATGTTGAATCATACCACTTGGTTGATATCCAAAATGGATCCAATCAAGTATATTTTTGAGAAGCCTGCTTTAACTGGGAGGATTTCCCGTTGGAAGATGTTGTCAAAGTATGATATTGAATACCGATCTTAGAAAGCAATCAAAGGTAGTGTCTTAGTTGATCATTTGGCTAACCAACCGATTGAAGATTACGAGTCTGTGCAGTACGATTTTCCTGATGAAGAGATCTTGTACTTGAAAATGAATGATTGTGATGAACCATTTCTTGAAGGAGGGCCAGAACCTGGTTCTCGTTGGGGCATGGTATTTGATGGAGCTGTTAATCAATATGGTAATGGCATCGGGGAAGTGACTATTACTCCTCAAGGCACTCATTTTCCATTTACAGCTAGATTGACTTTCAAGTGTACAAATAACATGGCTGAGTATGAAGCTTGCATTATGGGGCTTGAAGAGGCCATTGATCTTAGAATCAAGTATTTGGACGTCTATGGAGATTCAGCTTTGGTTATAAACTAGATCAAAGGTGAATGGGAGACGAATCAATCCGGTTTGATACCATATAGAGATTATGCGAGGAGGATTTCAAATTTCTTTGCAAAAGTTGAGTTTCATCATATCCCTCGAGATGAAAATTGGATGACAGATTCTCTTGCAACGTTGGCTTCGATGATTGTAGTGAAATATTGGAATGAAGTTCCCTACCTGACTGTGATGCGTCTTGATAGGCCAGCTCATGTATTTGTTGTTGGAGAGGTCAAAGATGAAAAGCTGTGGTATTATGATATCAAGTGTTTCCTCCAAAGTCAGATTTACCCATCCGGGACATCGTTGAAAGATAAGAAGACTTTAAGACGATTAGCCGACAATTTCTACCAGAACGGTGATGTGATTTAAAAGAGAAGCATCGATATGGTCTTGCTCAGATGCATGGATAGACACAAAGCAAACATGTTGATGACTGAAGCCCATGAAGGTTCCTTTGGTACTCATTCCAATGGACATGCAATGGCGAAGAAGATGTTGCGAGTAGGTTACTATTAGCTAGCTGATAATGGGATCTGACTGTTGCAAGTTTGTGAAGAAATGCAAAAAGTGTCAAATTTATGCGGATAAAGTTCATGTTCCTCCGACACTGTTAAACGTCATTTCCTCCCCATGGCTCTTCTCCATGTGGGAAATTGATATGATTGGCATGATTGAGCCTAAAGCTTCGAACAAACATCGTTTCATTCTGGTGGCTATCGACTACTTCACAAAATGGGTCGAAGCAGCATCGTATGCGAATGTAACCAAGCAAGTTGTTGTAAGGTTTATCAAAAATCAGATCATATGCCGCTATGGTGTGCCAAGTAAGATTATTACTGATAATGGATCGAACTTGAATAATAATATGGTGGAAGCTCTTTGCAAAGATTTCAAGATTGCACACCATAATTCTTCTCCCTATAGACCTAAGATGAATGGGGCTATTGAAGCTGCACACAATAACATCAAGAAGATTATTCAAAAGATGGTTGTAATATATAAGGATTGGCATGAGATGCTCCCATTTTCTTTGCATGGGTATCGTACATCCATCCGCACTTCAACAGGGGAAACCCGTTTCTCTCTTGTATATGGTATGGAAGCCATGCTCCCAGTAGAGGTTGAGATCCCTTCATTACGTGTGCTCATGGAAGCCAAGTTGACTGAGGCTGAATGGTGTCAGGCCAGGTATGATCAGCTGAATTTGAATGAATAGAAGAGATTGACTGCCATGTGTCATGGTGAGTTATATCAGCAAAGAATGAAGAAAGCTTTTACGAAGGTCAGACCTCGTGTGTTCAGGGAAGGTGACCTTATGCTCAAGAAAATTCTATCTTTCAAGCCAGATTCTAGGGGCAAATGGACTCCTAATTATGAAGGCTCATATGTTGTCAAGAGAGCCTTTTCAGGCGGTGCTTTGATCCTTACAACTATGGCTGGTGAAGAGTTCACTTGTCTTGTGAACGCAGATGCAGTCAAGAAATACTTCACCTAAAAAAGAAAAGAACAACTCGCTAAGTTAAAAATCCAGAAGGGCGACTTAGGCAAAAAAATGGGCGTCTCGGTGGATTGAAAACCCGAAAGGGCGATCTAGGCAAAAGTTAGAGACATAAAACAGAAAGAATTATCCTGATAAGTTGAGTACCCCACCTTGGGGCAATTTATGCAAAAATTAGGGATTATGGCAAGTAACTGAATCCTGTTGATCTCCAGTTTTGAAGACGTTCTTGAGCACAACAGTCAATGTCGATTCATTGTCCCCAGCAGCTGCCAAGAGCACAATGGATATCAAGAGTTGGTAGAAGGATTAATGATCATTGTATTCAATGTACCCCTTTTCCATGTAAATTACCATTTTCAATTTTGTAAAGATCTATGGAGTCTTGTCATTTACGGACTACCATTCCATTAAATAAAGTTGAGCTTTATCCAATTGTTTCTACTCTTATTTATTTCAGCCAAATAGATTTAAATTTTATTATGATCATTTTTGAAATTAAAATTTTAAAATCAAAATCATTTTTCTTAAACATGTAAAAGCATGGATTTTAAGCAATCGATTTCATTTTAAAGGAATATCAACAGTGGTTTGAAAGCAGTAGGCCCTAATTGTGGAGCATTATTTGGTTCTCCCCAAAGCAGTGGGCGCATTTCTCTTTCATCCCCGACAGCATTATTCAGCACTTAGTGTTTGTTGATTTCTCCGGACGATTTTTATTCGCCATTCCCCGGTGAGGTAGCCAACTGAGATGGTTGATCAGCCCCTGCGGAGTGTTTATTCCCCAGCCGATTTGGGTCTCCAGTGGAGTAAGAACAGTTTTCCTCAGCAGTTCGCGTGGTTGTAACAGAAACTTCGGTTTCCTTATCAATCGCCATCAGATTCACACTCAGTCAGAGTTTCCTCCTGGTTTCTGAGCAGCTATTTGTGTTTATCCTCTGCATGGTTGTCTCCCATTTGATATGGTGTTGATCTAAAATTCCCTACAGACTTGATAATAGTCTTCCTTAGCAGATCTCCTCCTTCCCCAAATAGGGTTGAGCCTTTGGGATGCTGATCTCTCTTTTCTCCAGCAGTTGTCTCCCTCTTTTTGTGGATTGACCGAGAATTGCATCGATGATTCAAATCTACAACACTTTTGTATCCTTTGCGGTCATTTTGTCAGCATAATCATCATATATACATATACATATACATATACATATACATATACATATACATATACATATACATATACATATACATATACATATACATTCATATAATTTCATCATTTACATCATCACACTTGTTAATTCATTCTTGTGATTTTAATTCTCTGTTATGGTGGTACTTTATCCCCATACAAGTTTGGTCTCTGTCATCCTTCAATAGCAGAGTGTCAGCCTCTTAAGCAGAAAGACTTTAACCTTTCTCCTCTCCCCACTAAGTTACTTCCTCGTGGATGATTTTTGTTTCAGCTTCCTCCTCAGTTGATTATCTGGATGGAACCACTCCACTTGAGTTATATCCTCATTAGGTTGAGTCTCGATTGACCGTTTCTTTCTAGATCTTGCCTAGATAGATACTTTGGGTCCCATAAGAGTTTATTACCCGGTAACTGGTAATATTATTCTTAGTTTGTAGTTTGTTACTTCTTGCCCAATACCCAACAAAAGTAACCTTTTTTCTCCCCAGCGGATTAATTTTTCATGTTTCCCCAGGAAGTATATCCTTGATATGTTGATCCTAACCTGTGACAAATATTTTCTTCCCGTGTTCTGAGTTTATCCTTGATATGTTCATCTTAACCGGTGACGGATACTCTCACATTTGGTATTCTACCCAGTAAAAAGGTAGTTGTAATCCCTACATTTATTCCCTGTAAGACACTAATTTTGACCCTAAGATCCCTCATGGCATCATATCATTGTTCATTGCATTTGCCTCAAGGATCATAGCATCTTGGTTCCTTACCCTTGGGTTGGGACTTGTGTGAGTTGGTTTGAGACCACCAAGCATGCTTGAATTGTATATTATTGCTCTTTTTATTTTGTTTATTAACCAAAAGCACAAAAATATGTCACTAACTTGTTTTGTTTTGAAGCTCAAGCAGTCATGTGATTCAAGGCTCTTATGAGGCTCATATACTCAAAGAAATGGCCAGATGAAGATGAAAGCAAGCATGGTAATGGTCCACAAAGCTCTCAATCATCATATATGTCTCCCAAGTATCTCAATTTACCATTTTGATCAAGATAAACCAAAGGGCTTGAGGTTTGTTTCCCAAGGAAACCCTAATTCAGCTATGCATTGACTGTGCCTTGCTCATGAAGCAACCTCAACCTTTGATCAAATTCAATCAAAAGAAGTTCTTTCATTCATAATTTAATGCTATATAAGCTTATGTGAGTATCCTCAATCATTCATTCATCAAGATTTGAAGTTTGGACTTGAGAAGTTGACCAGTCAAATCATCTAACTATTTTGAAATCCACTGAGACCTAACTTTTGATGTGTTTGTCAAATGAAGATGACCCCAAGAGAAAAAATGTTCTTAAAAACCATATGAACAACTTTCATATTCATCAAAAATCTATATGAAACTTGGAAGGTCATCATTCATTTCAAAACATTATAGGTCATTTTGACTGAAACCCTAATTTTGGGTCCACAGGGGACAAAAGTCATAATAGGGAGCAGAAAGGAAGGAGCACCAGGGATACCGGTTACTGGGCATATAATAGGTGACCAACCAAGCATGAATTGGGGAATATTTCCAAGACACTCATCATCCGAAAAGGAGGGCTGAAAAAGCAAACTCGATTACAGGATGGACATTCGGTTCCATAGGGACATACGAATCTTACTCAACTGGGGAAGAAAGAGACTTCGACTGAAGAGCGCATGAGATATATTATCTATTACCGTCAGGACGTAGATAACATACTCGCATGGAAGATTATCCACAACCGGTTATTGGGTTAATAAAGGATAAATCGACCGAAAAGAAAGGACATCGGGATACCGGCTACTTGGTATAAAATGATGACCAATCAAGGGGAGAAACAATCATTACCAAACAAGGGTAAATGAAAAAATGACTCACTGGGGATCAATTGCTTGATCATAGCAATTATCCAAGAGATATATCACCGGTTACTGGGTGGTATACTCAAGAATGAAGGAATATCAATACCGAATATTGGATAAAGATAACCAACAAAGAGGGGATTACATCTACCGGATACCGGGTAGAAAACCAAAGATGAGAGTATCCGTCATCGTCTAGGATGAACAACATCAAGGATTAACTCTACAAGGGGACAAAATAGGATTTACAACTACCGGTTACTGGGTAGAAAACCACAGAAATGGGACTTACAACTACCGGTTACTGGGTAGAGGGCCACAACATCTGCTGGGGAGAGAATGAACAATTACTGTTTACTGAGTAATTGATCACCTGTACCACAGGGAACTGCAGGGGAATTAACAAGAAAGGAGTCAATCTAGGAACAAACTAGAGCGACACAATGAAATAAGACTCAACCCAATGAGGATATAACTCAGGGGAGTAATTCCATTCCAATACATATTTTGGGAGGAAACTGAAACAATAATCATCCACGAGGATATAACTCAGTGGGGAATATGGAAGAAAAGATAGACACTTTCTGCCTATGGGGCTGACTCTTAAATAGAGAGATCAGACACAAACATCTGCTTGGGGAAGAGCATTTCACCAACTATCAGGAGACAACAAGCAAAGATATATGGAAAAGGATACAACATGAATATCTGAATGCTATGATTATGCATGTATATGCGTGGCTTATGTATGATTAATGTTGACAAACAGACATATCTAACACAAACAGGTCCAAGAATCAATGGACAGACATCCGGTACAACATCTCAAAAAGAGGAAAGCCAGACCCACAGGAGAAAATCCAATCTGGTGGGGAGCATCAAATATCGGGAAATACCAATCTCAGGTTAGGGATCAAGCGGAGTCGCTGTCAAAGACTACTGCTAGGGGAACAAAGACCGCTATTGGGGATCAGCCAAAGGCTACAACTACCAAATGCCGGGGATCTTCCAACAACACGCAGAGATAATAATAAGATCAGCCAAAGAAGAACTCTATAGGGGATCTTATCAAATAATGTTATGAAATTCTGTGGGGAACACACACCAAACAGAAACACATCAATCAAGCTTTCTATTCTAACCACTGAAGAAACACCTCTGTTGTGGAAAAGGAAGCAAAATACTCCACCAGGGAATCTATAGAGTCGCTGCCAGGGATTTGCTACTAAACAAACAATAAATTCGATGTAGAGGAAACTCTACCGGGAAGCTCACCACGGATAAGATCCATCGTAGAAGAAACCCTACTGGGGAACTTATCAAGGAAATATATGAAACTCTATGGGGAACAACCACCAAGCAGAAATTCCAATAATCAACATATTTCCTCATATCTGCTGGAGAAACCTCTCTGCTAGGAGGAGAGAACCACTGCTCCACTGGGGAAGGAAATAAACATCTTCAACACCAGCTCTGTTAGGAGGAAACTAACCAATAAGGAAGGGTAAACAAACATCAGGCTATGATCAGGAAACTCCACTGGGGAAAGACTGCTGGCGATCAAACTGTGGATAACCTGCTGGCGACCCAACTGGAGGAAGTCTAATATGAGCAACCCTACTGAGGATGAGTGGTAAGCAACCTTGTTGGGGAAAAAAACTGCAAGCTAACCTGCCGAGGATTTTCACTCATGCTGGGAATTTCTGCTCACTTTGCGGGAGATTTCCAATTATGTTAAGGGAAAGACCAACTTCCTCGAAAAGATAGCATATCAATTTTTATCAATCTATAAGGGATTTTAGGCCAGTCCATGCAAGGGATGACAACCATATAATTGATAAAACACAGATGCTAGAATCAGATTCTCTGGGATCTGAGGACGGAGGTATATACATCTCCTGAAAGATCAAGGCCAAAAATCCAGATTCCCTGGGGACTTGATGACGTACTACCTTTCTCTGCGCTCGCTGAGGAGACAACCTGAAAGATGATGAAGAGGATACAAATATGTTAAGAAATATGAACAAATGCCTTACCCTTTTAGAGATCGTACTATCCTTGGGAGAGCACTGAAGACATTCCGTTTAGCTTTTCAGTCCTTGTGAATGTTCACTTTGTTTAAAAATGGTGAGACTCCATGGATCTTTACAAATTTGAAATTGGTGATATATATTGGAAAAATGGCTACATTGAATATAATGACCATTTCTCCACCAACTCTGAATCCAATGTATCTGAAGCTTTAGTTGACTATGATTGAGCGAGAATCTTTGACAGACGACAAATGTAGAACAAAGTCTTGTCAGGATGCAGTTACTTGCCAAATCCCTAATTTTTGCCTAGATTGCCCCAAGGTGAGGTACTCAATCTAGCGGGATATTGATATTCTTTTTTTTTCATGTCTCTAACTTTTGTCTGGACATCCCTTTCGGGTTTTCAATCTTCCGAGACGCTCATTTTTGCCTAAGTCGCCCTTTCGGGTTTTCAACTTAGCGAGCTATTCTGTTTTTACTTTAGATGAAGTATTTCTTGACTGCATCTGAATTCACAGGACGGGTGAAATCCTCCCTATCCATAGTTGTAAGTATCAAAGCACCGCCTGAAAAGGCTCTCTTAACAACATATGTACCTTCATAATTTGGAGTCCACTTGCCCCTGGAATTGGGTGCGAAAGACAAAACTTTCTTGAGCACGAGGTCACCTTCTCTAAACATACGATGCTTGACTTTCTTATCAAAGTCTTTCTTCATCCTTTGCTGATATAACTGACCATGGCACATTGCAGTCAATCTCTTCTCTTCAATCAAGTTTAACTGGTCATAACGACTCTGAACCCATTCAACCTCAGTCAACTTGGCTTCCATCAAGACTCTCATTGATGGGATCTCAACCTCCACGGGAAGTACAACCTCCATGCTATATACAAGAGAGAAAGGGGTTGCCCCTGTTGAAGTGCGGACAGATGTACGATAACCATGCAAAGCAAATGGCAGCATCTTATGCCAATCCTTGTACGTAACAACCAACTTCTGGATAATCTTCTTGATGTTCTTGTTAGCAGCTTCAACAACCCCATTCATCTTGGGTCTATAAGGAGAAAAATTATGATGTGCAATCTTGAACTCGCTACATAGCTCTTTCATCATCTTATTGTTCAAGTTAGATCCATTATCAGTAAAGATCTTGTCTGGCACACCATAATGACATATGAGTTGATTCTTGATAAACTTCACAACCACCTGCCTGGTCACGTTTGCATACGATGTCGCTTCAACCCACTTGGTGAAGCAATCAATTGCCATGAGAATAAAACGATGATCGTTCGACGCCTTTGGCTCTATCATGCCAATCATGTCAATCCCCCACATAGAGAAAGGCCATGGTGAGGAAATAACATTCAGAATTGTTGGGGGAATATGAATCTTATCCGCATAAATCTGACACTTGTGGCATTTCTTCACATACTTGCAGCAATCAGACTCCATTGTCAGCCAATAGTAGCCTGCTCTCAACATCTTCTTTGCCATGGCATGTCCATTGGAATGAGTACCAAATGAACCCTCATGGACTTCAGTCATCAACAGGTCTGCTTCGTGTCTATCCACGCATCTGAGCAAAACCATGTCGAAGTTCCTCTTATAAAGCACATTGCCATTGAGGTAGAAACTGCCAGATAATCTCCTCAAAGATTTCTTATCTTTAACAGATGCCCCGGGCGGGTAAATCTGACTTTGAAGAAAACACTTGATATCATAATACCATGGCTTATCATCTTTCACTTCTTCAACTGTAAATACGTGAGTTGGTCTATCCAATCGCATCACAGTGATATTGGGGACTTCATTCCAGAATTTCACCACAATCATCGAAGCAAGCGTAGCAAGATCATCTGCCATCCGATTCTCATCTTGAGGAATATGATGGAAGTCAACCTCAGTAAAGAAAGTTGAAATCCTCCTCGCATAATCTCTATATGGGATGAGGCCAGGCTGATTCGTCTCCCGTTCTCCCTTAAATTGATTAACGACAAGGGCCGAATCACCATAAACATCAAGATGCTTGATCCTAAGATCAATACACTCTTCTAAACCCATAATACATGCCTCATACTCTGCCATATTATTCGTGCATTTGAAATTTAACCTTGCTGTAAAAGGAAAATGTGTGCCCTGAGGAGTAATAATCACTGCCCCAATACCATTTCCATATTTATTTACAGCGCCATCGAAAACTATGCCCCATTGGGAACCATACTCTGGCCCTTCATCTAGCGTAGGCTCATCGCAATCTTTCATTTTCCAGAATTTACAGCGCCATCGAAAACTATGCCCCATTCGGAAGTCGTACTGAACAAACTAATAATCCTCAATTGGTTGATGTGCCAAGTGGTCAGCCAAGTTACTACCTTTAATAGCTTTCTGAGCTCGATACTCAATGTCATACTCAGACAACAACATCTTCCAATGGGAAATCCTCCCAATTAAAGCAGGCTTCTCAAAGATATACTTGATTGGATCCATTTTGGATATCAACCAAGTCGTATGATTCAACATATACTGGCGTAAGCGCTTAGCAGCCCCAGCCAAAGCACAACATGTCTTCTCAAGCATTGAGTATCGAGCCTCACAATCAGTGAACTTCTTGCTCAGATAATACATAGCATACTCTTTCTTCCCTGATTCATCTTGCTGACCCATACACAACCCATAGAGTCTTCAAGAACGGTCAAGTACATAATCAAGGGTCTCCCTTCAACAGGCGGAGACAGAATCAGAGGCTCAGACAGATACTCTTTGATACTGTCAAAGGCCTTCTAGAAATCCTCGGTCCAATCATGACACTGATCTTTCCGAAGGAGCTTGAATATTGGGGCACATGTGGCAGTCATATGGGATATAAATCTAGAAATATAATTCAAGCGGCCAAGAAAACCTCGGACTTGCCTCTCAATTTTGGGCGCAGGCATCTCTTGTATTGCCTTGACCTTGGCGGGATCAACCTCGATACCTCTTTGACTGACAATAAAGCCTAATAACTTTTCGGAACGGACTCCAAATGTACACTTGTTCGAATTCAGACGGAGTTTGTACTTCCTCAAACGCTGAAAAAGCTTCAACAAGTGCTCTACATGTTCAACTTCCGTTCTCGACTTCACATTCATATCATCAACATATACCTCGATCTCCTTGTGCATCATATCATGAAACAAGGTAGTCATAGCACATTGATACGTGGCTCCGGCGTTCTTCAAACCGAAGGGCATCACTCGATAATAGAATGTTCCCTAAGGTGTGATGAATGTTGTATTCTCCATATCCTCGGGTGCCATTTTAATCTGATTATAACCGAAAAATCCGTCCATAAATGAGAAGACATTGAATTTAGCTGTATTGTCTACCAACATATCAATATGTGGTAGAGGGAAATCATCTTTAGGACTAACTTTATTCAAGTCTCTGTAGTCCACACACATTCGGACTTTTCCATCTTTCTTAGGCACGAGCACAATATTGGCAACCCATTGAGGATATGTAGAAGTCACCAAAAACCCAGCATCAATTTGCTTCTGAACTTCTTCTTTAATCTTCACTATCATATCATGATGAGTTCTTCTGAGCTTTTGCTTCACAGGCACGCACTCAGGCTTCAAAGGCAGGAAATGTTGCACGATATCACTTTCCAGACCAGGCATGTCATCATACGACCAGGCAAAGACGTCGACATACTCCCGCAGCAACTCAATCAACCCCTTCTTCATAGACTCTTCCAGGAGTGCCCCAATCTTCACTTCGCGAACACAATCTTCAGACCCCAAGTTGACTGTTTCCAGATTCTCAAGATGCGGCTGAATGATCTTCTCTTCGTGCTCAAGAAAACGGGTAATCTCATCAGGAAACTCTTCAACATCATCTTCTTCGGCCTCAAATACATGGAACTCAAAGTTGGGAGATGGTATTGGATCATTATGTTCAATGGGTTTGATCAACCTGCATAATGATTTTGGATATAAAAGAGATTTTAGAATTCAAACAAGGCAAATCATTATGCATATGAAAAGATTGATTTTATTCTATTTTTAGGGTTTTATGGTGATCACCGATTTCATGCAAAAAGCAAAAAGGGAAAATAATTTTGAAAAACAAACATTTAACATGTAATTATTGAATGAATATCATTGTACTAATGTGCCAATCAATGTCATCACTTCTCCTTTTGGCATGGGAGAAGGGTTTTTAAACAAAAGTGAACACATTACGTGGACTTATGGACAACTGTTGCAACATCAATAGCGACCCAATTATTGCAGACTCCTCCAGAGATGACAAAGTTTCCAGAATCTTCCTCTGCATCATCTTCCACTATGGCAGCAACCTCTTGGTCTTCAACCGTATGGATGAAACCACCACTCTGAAACAAGCCATGCTTATTGAAAGTGCCTGAAGAGTACCCTATGCCAGCCCGGGGTTTATTGTCTTCCAACTTAATCATTTGTCCTAAACTAGTAGTTGCGCCATGCTCAATGGCCAACTTTGCATCATTGTAGGACGCAAATGAAGAAGTTCCTTTCCTTAAAGGCTCAGGAATAGATAAGGCTTGGAACGGCGTCCCAACCTCATCCTCAACATCTATATAAGAAAAGGAAGAAAAATGGCTTACCAAGATAGCCTTCTCTCCCCCTACCACCACCAACTTCTTGTTCTTGACGAACTTTAACTTTTGGTGTAGGGTGGATGTCACGGCGCCTGCCTCGTGAATCCATGGTCTGCCAAGCAAACAACTATATGATGGGTGGATGTCCATGACCTGAAAAGTGATCTGGAAATCACTAGGTCCTATCTTGATTGGGAGCTCAACCTCGCCAATCACAGTTTTCCTTGATCCATCAAAAGCCTTCACTACCACTCCACTCTGCCTCATGGGAGGCCCCTGATATGAAAGTTTGGCCAGAGTGGATTTTGGAAACACATTTAGCGATGATCCTGTGTCTACCAGCACATTAGACAAGGCATCATCCTTGCAATTCATGGAAATGTGTAGAGCCAAATTGTAGTCTTTTCCCTCCTCGGGAAGATCAGCATCGCAAAGGCTCACATTGTTACAAGCAGTAATGTTTGCAACAATGCTATCAAACTGTTCTATTGTGACATCGTGATCCACGTATGCCACGTCCAACACCCTCTGCAAAGGTTCGCGGTGTGGCTCGGAATTCATCAGCAAACATAAGACAGATATCTTGGATGGAGTTTGAAGCAGCTGATCTATATCATTATACTCGCTCCTCTTGATGAGCCTTAGCATCTTATCACAATCCTCTTTCAATATGCCATTCTGGCCAACAGGGACATGAGCTTTAGCAACGACGGTAGGTCTATCAACAACAAGTTTCAGATTCGGAGAAGAAGAAGAAGTCCCCACAGGACCGACAGGATGAATAACAGTTCTCACAATGTTTTCATGGGGTTTTGGCGGCGCCGAGAAAACACGACCACTGCGGGTCACACCACTAACGTCAGATATACTTGTAACAGAGGTGGAGGGAAGAGGCACCTCCTTCCCATCTTCTAATGCAACCGCGTTATATCTGTAGGGAACAACTCTATCAGAAGAATACGGGATCGGGCCCGCTGGCTTGATAATAAGAGATGGAGAAACCTTTTTCTTGCTGCCATCATATCTGACAACAACAGGTTCAGGAATTTTGAATACAGGTGATATAACATTAACTTCATCCTCGTCACGATTCTGAAGTATCTCGATCAACCCCTGATCCAGCATCTCTTGGATGTCCTTCCTGACTTGGCGACATCCTCTCTCATTGACAGTGCACACACGGCAGTTGTCATGGTCATGCTCGTAATGACTGTATTCACATAACAGTCTATGCATCTCGACCAACGATTGTCTGATATGGCTGACATATCAGACTTTGTACTTGCCAGGGAAACCCTGAGCCATATTAACTGCAGCCTTCCCATGCTCGGGCAATGGGTTCTTCTTAACATTAGGATCTACATCCTCGAAAAACAAGACCCCACTTCTAACAAGGTCTTGAACCTTGGTCTTCAGGGGATAACAGTTCTCCACATCATGTTCGGGAGCACCGGAGTGATAAACACAGTGAAGCTCAAGCTTGTACCACCATTGAGGATTGGTCGGTAGAGCAGGTGGGTCACGTGGAGTAATCAGCTTTCGGTCTATCAATGAAGGATAGAGCTCAGCATAGGTCATTAGAATTGGATCAAAAGTGACCCTCTTCCTATCATAGCTAGTGTTGGTATTGTTGTTGTTTCGAGGCTGGTAGGCCTGCTGTTGCGGACGATGCTGTTGTTGTTGATATTGTTGTTGCTGATGCCGATAATGTTGATTTTCCCTGAAGGCAAGTGCTATATGAGCCACCTAGTGCTGGTTACTAGCAGGGCGCACAGTCTTCCTCTTCACAGAGGGTCTTCTTTTAGTGTGGGAAGACACGACATATGCCTCTCCCTCTTTCTTCTTTGCAAATACCCCAGAATGTTTTGCAGAAGATCCTTCATCTCTGGTTAGGCGTCCTTCCCTGACTCCTTCCTCTAGTCTCATCCCCATGTTCACCATTTCGGTGAAGTCCGAGGGAGTGCTAGCAATCATTCGCTCGTAGTAGAAAGATCTTAAAGTCTTTAAAAAGATCTTCGTCATTTCTTTCTCTTAGAGTGGGGGCACAATCTGTGCGGCCAATTCACGCCACCTCTAAGCGTACTCCTTGAACGTTTCCTTCTCCTTCTGGGACATAGCCCTCAGCTGGTCCCTATCGGGAGCCATATCGACGTTGTACTTGTACTTCTTGACGAAAGCTTCGCCAAGGTCGTTGAAGGAGCGGATGTTCGCACTATCCAGACGCATATACCATCTGAGTGCGGCACCGGACAGGCTGTTTGGAAATAGTGGATGAGGAGTTGATCGTTGTCAGTCTGGGTTGACATCTTGCGTGCATACATCACAAGATGCCTGAGAGAGCAAGTGTTTCCCTTGTACTTTTCAAAGTCATGTACTTTGAACTTGATGGGAATCTTGACATTTGGCACGAGGCACATCTCAACAGCAGATTTACCGAAGAGGTCCTTCCCTCTTAGAGTCTTCAGTTCCTTGCGCAGCTCAAGGAATTGGTCATTCATAGCATCCACTTTCTCATAGACATCTGGGCCCTCAGATGGCTCAGAATGATAAATGGTGTCATCGACTCTCGGTAACGTGTGCACAACGGGAGGTGGCACAACAAGGACCGAGCTAGATGCTGGCAGAGAAGCAAAGGTAGGGGCGAGACCCTCTGGCACAAAGTTTGTGGGCATCCCCCAGGGAAGCTTGGCTGGCATAGCAGACGAAGCAAAATGAGCGGTGGCGGCTGGCACAGTAGAGGAAGCTACCTCTGAGATGTCCGTCCTCTGAGGAAGAGTTGCAAGCGTTGGAGATGACTGACTTTGGGCGGCCAGGAATGACTCCATCAGGGAAGTCAACCTAGCCACTTCCTCCTTAAGTTCTCTGTTCTCTTGTTCAAGGTGATCCATTAGCTTTGAAGAATTGGCCCTGGTGTTGTACCGGTGCATCAACTTGTCTTCAAAATAAATGAAGAACACAGAGTTAGACCACTGGTCAAGAAGCCCTGAACAAAACCTGCTTATGCATATGATGCATGCAATGCTTGTGCATATGATTTTATTTTTAATCAGAGAAATTTTTTAGAGATCTATTTGGAAAAATTGGAAAATATTAATCTTTTAGACATATAATGGAATATTCATATCAATAATATATGGAAAAAGTTTTACACCAAAGAAGTACAGTCTTGGTAACCAAATACAATACAAGAGAGAAGGAAAATGAACATCCTATTGAACCCTAGAAACAATCTTCCAAGGCTCTCGAGACCAGAAGATAAGCTGCACGAAGCCTATTCACCTCTCTCTCATAGGCTGCCTCCATATCTGCCTTCTCCTTGGCGAGTCGGTCATACTTCCTCTTCCAAAACCTGGATGAATGAGGAAGAAGAGAAGTAACCACATCATCAGGCTCGTCGATAACCTGATGCTCCAGAAAATCTATCAAAGCATCCTTATCTCTGAGTTGCTGAAGTAGCTCCTCTCGTTCACGGACCCGAGCGCGCGAACGGTCTTCATCTCTCAACTCCTCTACTCCTTGGTTAGGGAGGGTTGAAGGCCCAACCATAACCATAGGTGTAGGTCTCGGGTAATCATAGGGCATGCGGTACTCAGAAGCTCTCCTCCTCACCCACGAGGTGTAGGGTTCCAAAGCAATACAATTCTTCGGACCAAACTCTTTCCTTTCCTTCCTATGAATCTTGCGCCAAGCGCGGACCATCCTGCCCTTCAAGTTTTGGGGATCTTTACCCTCTTGAAAGAACACACCTTCTAACAAAATGTTATTAGGTTTATCCTTTAACGGGAACCTAAGCTGACGACGTGCCAAGATAGGGTTATAGTTAATTCCACCACATGTACCAAGAAGGGGAACATTGGAGAATTCACCACAAGAGTCAATAATCTGGACACCATCATATACACGGTTATACCAAAAGATATCATCATTAGTGAGAGACATGAGTCTCGTGGACCACCGTAGACATCCTTTGTTCTCCTTGAAGGCGAGCGTCTGTGGCAAGTGCGAAATAAACCACTTGTACAACAGAGGCAAACAGCACACAATGGTACCACCACCCTTTGTATTCCTCATATGCAAAGAGAAATAAGTGTCCCCCAACAGAGTCGGAACGGGATTAAGAGTAGAGAAAAGCCTAATAGCGTTCACATCCACAAAATTGTCGATGTTGGGGAATAACACTAGCCCATAGATGAGAAGTACAAATATGGCTTCAAAGGCTTCCTCACTCATGGCCTTCCCAAATAAAGTAGCTTGAGCGATGAGGAAATCAGATGGGAGACCTTGAATTCCACCTTTGGTAGTCATATGAGCACCAATATCAGATACATATATGTGCAACAGATCAACAATCTCTTGAGATGAAGGGACCCTCTCCAAGCCACTGAACGACAACTGATCTAAGATAGGTATACCCACAAGATAGGCATACTCCTCAAGCGTAGGCAAAAGCTGGAAATCCGGAAAAGTGAAGCAACGGTACAGAGGATCATAGAACTGCACCAACACACTCATCAAACCTTCATCTACCTGAGTAGAAAGAATAGACAAAAGCTTCCCATGGCGAGCTTTGAACTCCAAGGGGTCTAATACATAGGATGTCAAACTCCTTAACTCTTTCAAGTCGGGTTGTCTGAAACTGTACTTCTTCGTATTCCTTCT
Organism: Lathyrus oleraceus; assembly: GCF_024323335.1. Classification (NCBI taxonomy): domain Eukaryota; kingdom Viridiplantae; phylum Streptophyta; class Magnoliopsida; order Fabales; family Fabaceae; genus Lathyrus; species Lathyrus oleraceus. Next base: position 48,237,491 of record NC_066580.1, on the reverse strand, counting down.
TTGCTTATCCATGTCTGAAAATTTGCAAATAGACCTCTTAAGTTCCTTGAAAATTTCTTCTTTGTTGATGATATGGATGCAAATGGATGCATGAATGCATGGATGCAACAATCACACTCAAGGATCAAGCAAGTCACACCACAGAAAGGTCACGAGATGGATCAAGTCATCCTTAATATCAATCATCCATTCTGGTGGATTATGGTTTACACCTTATCAAGACCCAAGTTCCATTGATATTAAGGATATACGAGAACGGATCAACCGCGAATCAAGGGTTTGTTACAAGTCACGAGCATGGAGTCTCGGTTAAGAACCACCCAAAGGGAGTGTACTATGGTTAAACCTGACAATCATGTTCTACTAGAGGTTCCCATAGACATCATCTTATCTTTCGGATATTATCGGATAAACGACTACTCGTATTCCAAAAATATTCTCAAGAGAGACTCTTATGAGTGTAGTATCGCGTAACAATCGTTTCAAATCTTACACTTGAACGACCTTCGCACTACGTCCTAAAATAGGCCAAGATGGGCTAGGTAATCTAAGGTCCTTGGCTTCTAAGGTTTATATTGGAAAGAGTAATGTCTAACCACGACTACTCGTGTGACATTATTGATCCCAACATAACCTCCACCAAGTGAATGGGCTTGCAAGTCAAGCTAAGGAATAACTCCACACAAGTCAACAAGACTATTCCATTCTCTTATCATAAGTGCACTCGAGTTCGGGTATAGAACTCATCTCACAAGAGACCACTAAGCACACAAGCAATTGATATATATCAAGCAATTCATACATTACAAACAATACAGTCATCCCAAATTTGCACAAAAATATGTCACAAATAAATATAAACATACAATACAACAAGCAAAAAGTAGGCTAAACCCACTAGGAAACTTTGTCATTGTCCCCAGCAGAGTCACCACTTTTCTATAGCGGGGTATTCGTTACCTTTAGATTTATTGACTAAATCAAAAGGAAATCATACAATTCGAGTCGCCACCGCACTTCTATTTATCCAAAGGAAAGGTTAGAAAGCGAACAAAAATCGAGAAGTTTTATCAAATCAAAAACTAATAAAAATGTCAGAGATCTGGGTAAGGGGGTTGGTTATGAAATGGGAAGGTTTTAAGCACCCAAAACATCCTTAGTACTCTAAGGGAGCCCTTTTTGCAAATGTTGTATGGTAGGTTGGTATTTGTGCAAACATGATTGGGGAGATGAGAAAAGAATATACAAATTATTTACAATTTTGTTGTTTGAATGGATAAACCCATTGCCTACGTACCATCACAAAGGTAGCATCGAAACCTTGTAGTTCGGGGTAAAAATCTCAAAATAAGTTGGTGAATTGATTTGACAAAAGCCTTAAGGTCTTTTGTTATCAAAGGGAGAAAACTCGACCTAAACCAACAATCCACCATGTGAGGAGAGCTTCAACATACTAGTGAGGGATCCACCCTATAATAAGTATGGAAGACTTATAGTCCAATCACTAAGGATGAGGTAAGGTTTACATCAACCACTATGATAAATCAAACCTATGGCTCATGTTTATGAAAAAGGTTTTAACATGGGTGGTCATTGGAACCACAAAACAAACTTTAGTGAGTTGCATTTACAAGTTAAAAGTATTCACAAAATGAAGTCAAAGTTGACTTAAGATTCAATTCAAAATAAGTATTAATGAAAAGAGTTTGAAAAATCAAAGGCATATGACCTAGGTTTCTAGTTTTGAAAACAATGTCAATGTTTGCACAAAATGAGTTTGGCTTGGGTTAGAGTGGAGAGAAGAAGAGAAGGGCTAGTCCTAAACATGCAAAGATGAGAGAAGAGAAATAAAACCCTTGGAGTTCCTTTCTTGAGATCATAAAGATGATCCAAGATGCTCCTTTCCTTTGGACTTAGCAATTAACTCAAGCAATCAAACAAATATTCAATCAAACTCCTAGGATCTTCCAAGTGGCATTGTCTCTCTTAACTTGGATGCTTATGACAATGGTCCTTCTAATTAGCTCAAGTTTGGAATCCCTTTCACACAAGAACAAACAATCAAAAATTTCCACAATGCAATAAGAGGAATGGACAAAGAGAGTTTAGATTAGGGGTCCTTTCAAGTCAACTTTCAAGATTTAGCATTCTAAAGGCATGAGGCCTAGTTGCTCTTCAACAAATTTAGCATTCTAAAGGCATGAGGCCTAGTTGCTCTTGAACTCCATTAAGCATAGGTGAGGTCCTAATTCTAAGTCCTTTCTCCTTTTTGCATTGGTTCACACAAACAAAAACAAAACAAGCACAAGGCAACAATATATTTACACAATAATGTGCTCAAGTGAGCAAAAGGCAAATGGCATAAACATAAACATGAGCTCAAATGAGCAAAAGTAAAAGACAATATGAATAGATGAGCAAGAAATTAAATCGCATTAAAATAAATTGCAAGAATTAAATGCTTGAATTAAAAGTTAGTAATTAGTAGTTAGTGTTAGTGTGCGATAAGGCAATTTAGCGCTATGTTAAGCAATCGTAAGTGAACTAATGTAGTAGTCACACCTATCTGAGGCCGGAAATAAAACTATATGCAAATAAACACAAGTTAGAGATCATGACTAGTAAGCCAAGCTCCTACAACTTGTCATGCCAAAAGAAAAGAAGAATGACCTTGTATGGATTTCAGGTTCTTTGGTTGACCAAGAAGCAACCTATCTTGGACACAAAGCAATTCACTTGATCTTTGATCAAGATGAATTTGATATGGATCAAAGAAGGTTAAGCCTCTCATATGTCAAGGCTAACCACAATCATTACTCATTGGTCAAAAGAAAAAGATGAAGAAAGGAGATGAAGATAAAATGTACAAAATGGAAGTTCAAATGACATAACCAAAACACATTGATCAAACATGAATGGAATCAACATCAATCAATGGTAAACAGAAGTGAAATGAAGATTAGAAGTCAAGAAATATCAAACATATTTTTGGTATTTTTTGGAATTAAAATAATACATAAGATAAAATGAACAAATAAAGGTCAAACTTCAAATCCAATTCAAACTAACTTGGATAAGTCCAATTGAATCATCATAAGTCTAACATGGTCAAACAAGGTTTGACAAATTTTCTCAACATTTTTTGAAAACAGAAACAAATTTTAAACAATTAAAAAATGAAGAAAAATAACATAATTGGACTAAAATCTCAAATAAATCTCAAATCAATTAAGAAATTGATGAGAATATTTTTCATAGACTTATCATCATCCAAAGATGTTAAGAAAATATTTTTGGCAGTTGAATATTAAATGGTGTTTTAAATGAATTAAAAACAAACAGAAATGAAATAATTCACAAAAAATATTAAATGGATCACAAAAATAATTAAAAACCATTTTATGAAACTAGAATTTAAGAGAAAATATTTGCAATTGGTCCCATATTTTCGTGATTCCAAATAAAGAAGTTATGAATTTTTGAAAATAAATGAAATAAAAGAAAATAAAACAGAATATAAGAAATTAGAAAAATCAGGAGGCGTTGGATCAACATTCATTAATTGATGTGGTTGATCCAAAGGCTCTCAAGCACACGCTCATCATACACCTTGGTCAAACGCGTGGTATAAAGCATTTAAAAAAGTCATAACAATGCAAGGCCATGATTAGATCTGGTAATCATCATTCGACGACCATGGTTTGAACGCGTGGGGACGGTGATGGAAACCACCGTCTTCTCCGATGAGAAAGCACAGTCCGGCCACCAGTTGCAGGTTTTGCAACCTCAACTAAAACACGCGATCCATATACAAAAATAAAGCCGGGGTGATGTACATCACCCCTGTGACCTTAGTTTTCACTCAAGATCTATATGGAAGAAGAAATTTGAGGTTGAAAAACTAGGTGTTCAATCTGAAGTTCACCAATTCACAAAATTAAAGCCACCATTGGCTTGCCTCTCACATGAGGACTTCAGAAAACCAAACCAACACAAGCAATGCACAATATTCAGGGAGATTCGAAGCAAAACAGATGAGGTATAAACCTTTGTAGTGCAACTTTTATGAGCTTGATCCAACCAATCCTTTACTTGCAGCTTGATCTTGATGCTTGATATGAGAGCTAGACTTAGGAATTAGTATCGAAATTCAACTGATGTTGTTGAAAATAAAACTTGAAAAATGAAAGTGAAAATTCAAATTCCTTTGGTGAGAGGTTTGGAAATGAATTCAACAGGGATTCAAGCGCCTTCAGGTTGAGATTTGAGTGAGGCAATGGATTCTATTTATAGCCACGACTGCAAGGAAAGTGTGAGCAAACTCGTGTACATGAACTTGGGTCCTCCATGCATGGGCCTGTACAGGCGCATGTGAGGCCCAAAACTCATTATAAATGAATCCTAAACATCAACCAAGTTGAAATGGACGTGCAGTTTGCAAGGCAATGGCTTGTGTATGAAAATTTAACATGAAATGCATAAATGGTCACAATTCTTCTCCTCTTCGAAAATCCCATTTGGAAAATCCAAACATAGGCATGTGAGTAATGGTTGGAAAGGTCTTGACATAAGGAACAAAAGCTATGTTGAACAAAAATCAATTTGGAGTTTGGAAAATTGTGAAAACTGACCATGAAGTTCAAGGTACAAAACATGTATTTGAAAATTTTGCCAAAAAGGACCAACTTCAAGCCCTTCTGTTTCAATGATGCAAGCCTCAAATGGCAAAACCTTTAACATCAAAGTTGTAGATCTTTTCAAGAAAATAAATTTGGACTTAAATTTTGCATCATTTGGATTTTTAATGAGAAAGTTATGGGCACTTGAAGTTGGAAATTTTCAAGATTCAATGGCTTTGGTCCAAAGTGACCTATAATGTTTTGTATTATCACATGTGTTTCTTTTAGGATTATGAAATTTTGTCCAACATAACAATTTAAGTAGACATCTCAAAATTTCCAATGCACTTGGTCTCACCCAAAAATCATAAAAATGAAGGAGTTAGGTCCTTGGGAAGTTGACCCAAAATTAGGGTTTTAGTCAAAATGACCTATAATGTTTTGAGATGAATGATGATCTTCCAAGTTTCAAATTAATTTTTGATGAACATGAAAGTTGTTAATATGGTTCTTAATAACATCTTTGATCTTGGGATCATCTTCATTTGACAAACACATCAATAGTTAGGTCTCAGTGGATTTCAAAATAGTTAGATGATTTGACTAATCAACTTCTCAAAGCCAAACTTCAAATATTGATGAATGAATGATTTAGGATACTCACATAGGCTCATATATTCATAAAATGATGAATTAAAGAACTTCCCTTGATTGAATTTGATCATAGGTTGAGGTTGCTTCATGAGCAAGGCACAGTCAATGCATAATTGAATTAGGGTTTCCTTGGGAAGCAATCCTCAAGCCCTTTGGTTTATCTTGATAAAATTGACAAATTGAGATACTTGGGAGACATATATGATGATTTAGAGCTTTGGGAACCATTGTCATGCTTGCTTTCATCTTCATTTGGCCACTCTTTGAGCATAGGGGCCTCTTAGGAGCCTTGGATCTCATGATTGCTTAAGCTTCAAAACAAAACAAGTTAGTGACATATTTTTGTGCTTTTGGTTAGTTATATAAAATAAGAAGAGCAATAATATACAATTCAAGCATGCTTGGTGGTCTCAAACCAACTCACACAAGTCCCAACCCTAGGGTAAGGAGCCAAGATGCTATGATCCTTGAGGCAAATGCAAAGAGCAATGATATGATGCCATGAGGGGTCTTAGGGTCAAAATTAGGGTCTTACACCCTCCCTCTTCATCTCATTCCCCTTCTTTATTCATTCATGTTATGGACCTATGATATCTTAATATCCTAAGGCTAGTTGATTGCAAAATCAGCATAAGTATGGATGAGATTAGGTCCCCCACTTTGCATATTCTTTTTGTGTGTGGTATGTTTCATGAGCTTAGTTCATCATACTATGTCTCTAACATGCATTAACACCAAAATTCTATTGCCCGACCTCAAATAGTTGTGACTTCTACATAAGTCCAATTACGATTGCTTAACATAGCGCTAAATTTTGATACAAAAGGCATATCATTCTAGTTAGTGAGATTGTAAGTCTCCCCTCTTTGGAAGATGTCTTGGTTCAAGGATCCATTCTTGTGATAAGTGGGTTGAGTGTTCTCCAAAGAATGAATTAAACAAAAAAAGAAAAGCAAAAGCAATACTAACTTCCAACTCATTAATAACTAACATTTAATTTCATGTCCTTTACTTTCAATGCAATTTAATTTTTAAGCCTTATTCATTTGCCATTATTCATACCATTTTAATTGCTTATGTTAATGTCATCTTCACTTTCTCCACTTGGACCATATTTTGTGATATATCTTGTTTGTGTATACTTGTGTTTGTTTGTGTGGTCTTTGACCATTAATGTACATAACAAGAACAAAAACCCTAAAAAATATCTTGTGTGGGTTGTTGGTTTGATCTGAGACAATTGGACTTAGAATTTAGGCAACACTCCCTATGCAAAGGACTTGGCCAATGCCAACTTTCATGTAACCAAGTGCTTGTGATTTGGAACTTCATCTGATACATCATTGAAGATCCACTTGAGTTCATCTGCAACATGATCATTATGAAGCTGTTATTTTGAACCTGTGACTTAGTGCATTGTGAGATTCATCTGATGCATGGGAAACTTTGAAGAAGATCATGGAGTTGCTAAGCTTGGATGTGGCTATCTTTATTTGATGCCTAGCTCTTCAAGTTGATTTTTTGTGCATTATTTGTTGCTTGATTCTAAAAGTCCAAGGGAATTTGGGTTTCTATATGAGATTCTTGTCTATTGGATTGCATCCCATTGGTCAGATCTTTTCAACTCTCAACTTTTGAATTTATGCTTAGGATTAGTCTCTTCATCTCCTCCCCATTTATTTAATTTCAAAATCTCTCCCTCCTTTCAAAAATCTTCTTTGCTTGTGTTTGTAGATTTTTAAACTTTGACCACTTTTGCAAACCAGAAACTTTGGCCTTAAGCCATTGCACTTTCAAACTTCTTTTCTTAATCAAACTTGTAAATAGAGTTAACTATACTTGACTTAAAATTTTCAAAAACAGCCAAAAAGAACTAACTCATTCAAACTATTTTTAGGCCTTTATGCCTTTCAAACTTAAATTTTTGTTAAAAGCAATGCATCCACTTTGAAGTTTATACCACGAACTACGAGGTTTTGATCCCTCATTTTTATGTTGGTATGTAGGCACAAGTCTGAAGGTCTTGTCAAACCCAAAATATAATTAATGAATTCTTTTCTCATCCCCCCATTCTATTTGTTTGCAAACATCATTTGTACCAAAACACATATGCACACAAAAAAGGGCTCCCTAGGAGTACCTAGGACACTTTGGGTGCTAACACCTTCCCTCTGTGTAACCAACCCCCTTACGTGTAATCTCTGGCATTTTATTAGTTTTGATTTGAAAACTTCTTATTTTTGGGTTTTGTTCGTACTTTTCCCTTTTCCCTTTGAAACAATAAAAGTGCGGTGGCGACTCTTGTTATTTGATGTCTTCCTTATCAATAACTTGATGATCATGAATTTACTGCTAGAGCAATAAACTGGAAGCTAATATTTATATGCAATACTTTAGACTTCTCGCTAGGCGTATTGCCCTTACGCCTAGTGAAGCAAGCGGAAATATACCAGAATGTATTACAAGCTCGAACATACAACAAAGTTGCCATCAAACTTTATTTATTCCCGAAGGAAAGGGAAATCATCGATAAAACCGGGGGAAAGAGATATGTTGGGTAAGGAAGTCGGTTGTGCAAGGGGAAGGTATTATCACCTCTAACATCCATGGTACTCCATGGTAACCTTTTTTACTGTTGTCGCTCGAATAGGTGTTATATCTAAAGATTACTCACAAAAGGATAAAGGGAAGAAAAGAGAAATAAATAAAGTGCTCGGTGAGGATTGGGGCCCTCATGCCTATGTATCCTCATAGTTGCAATGAGGAATTTAGAGCTTCGTAGTTCAAATAACTAGTGGTGAGAGATAAAAAGAAGTGTGATAAAGGTATGGTCTAAACCAAAGGATTGTATGATTTGAACTCCAACAAGGGGTAAAATCATAAACCCAAAAGTAAAACTGGTATGAACCAACAAGTGAGGGCCTACAATATAATATCATTGTGTTGGAACAACCAAAAAAGAAAGGAATTAAGTGTTTGGTTTCATAGCACAAACAACTCTCGGTTCACAACGAGGTACAAGATGGAACACAAAGGATTGTGTATTTGGCTCAAAGAACATGTATATCACATGAAGTGAATGAAGGTAGATTATGAATGCATCATGGAGATGAACGGAGAGATGCCCTAAGGCGGGAATAATAAATAAGTATGCACGCGGAGGATTCGAACCCTTGTGCCTATGTATTCTCATTATGCAATGAGAAAATAAGAGCAATCGTAGTTCAGCCTACTACGGATGAAAGTAAGATGATTGATGTGGTAAGAGGAGTATGACAGATTGATTTTCTAGGGTACATTACCCTTCAAGGCTGAAACGGGGTGCCAAGGTTCATGACCTTCAAGGTGAGGTATCACTACCAAAGTTTATAATTGATGATGTCAAAGAATTCAATTGCCAAGGTTTAACACCTACAGGGCGAAATGAATAAAGTTCCAGACACGACTCTCAGGGCGAAGGACTGAATTGAATAACCAAGGTTTAACGCCTCACAAGGTAAAACAGACAGATATGCCAGAGTCCATGACTCTCAAGGCAAAGATCAAAATTGAATAGCCAAGGTTTAACACCTTACAAGGCAAAGATCAAAATCTCATAGCCAACATTTAACACTTCTCAAGGAAAAGATCAACATCGAATAGCCAAGGTTTAACACCTTACAGGGCAACGAGAGACTTATTCCAGAGTCCACGACTCTTAAGGCAAAGATCAAAATTGAATAGCCAAGGTTTAACACCTTACAAGGCAAAGAATGTGTCAAGGTTTAACACCTTACAAGGCAAAGAATATGCCAAGGTTTAACACCTTACAAGGCAAAAAATGTGCCAAGGTTTAACACCTTACAAGGCAAAGAACGTACCAAGGTTTAACACCTTCCCGAGTTGAGTTTTAGTGCATATTTCCTTAGTGAAGTCGTCATTCCATGCTCGGTTCGAGTATTTCGGTTTGTTCTGATTTACCTGTTTCTCCGGCATATTTTCCCTTATCCCCAGACCGAGTCCTTCCATTGATTTATTTTTATGGAATCCCCCTCGTGTCTCCAGCAGTTTTCAAGTCGTAATCTGGCTTAGCACAACTTTTATTCCCCAGATTCTATGTCTCCCCAGTGAGTTTTCCTTATGGAATGCATGATGTTTCTGTGGACTTTCAGTCTCTCCGAATTCTTTTCCTTTGTGGCAATATTTTCCCCACAAAGATTATTGTTAACATTCATATCATATGCATCATGAGGTCTTTTAGGAACCAAAATATGTTTCTATTATTGTTATTTAAGTCCATTCTACTGAGTTGATACGAAGATTTTAACCTTCACATCCTCAGTTAGAATGTCCTTAAATAGGGGCAGCTGTAAGACCCCAATTTTGACCCTAAGATCCCTCATGCTATCTCATCATATGCATTAGCATTGGGATCACACCTTGGTATCCTCCTTACCCCTCATCCATTGGGTTTTCATTGGGAGAGATCACCAAGCATATTTGATTGTATCATACTTTGTTTTTCATTATTTACTAACAAAAATACCAAAAATGGGTCAATGTATAGTTTGTTGCTTTTGTAGGTAGTATATGCATCCACCAATGCCTCATCAAGCTCATATATAGGGTTTGAGACCCTCAATTCAAGGATACTAATCAAGATATGGTTCACATTTTACTATAAGCATCATGTGTGGATCCCCATGATCTTCACATATCATTTTGATCAAGAATTCATCAAGAGTTTGAAACTTGTTTGCCTTGGAAGCCCTAATTCATCTGGGTATCTTGTGTGACTTTCTCAACACCTTTCTTTATCATTTGATCAAATATCTCAAGGGATACTTCATATTACATCATCCTACACATGTATGATCCTCCATGAGTCCCAAAAATCAAGATAATGTCAAGCTAGCAAGATGGTTCATGGTGGTTAACCAGAGAAAGTTAACTAGTCAAAACAGGGGTTCCCTAGACCCTATCTCCTACAATTTTTGTCATATAAAAATGATTCCAAGAGAAACATTACTCATAATGAGATTTAAAACAAATTTCATGTTTAGGTCTAGATCTAGGTTTGCTTGGAAAGTCAATTTTTATGGTGAAAGATTATAGGTCATTTTGTCTGAATCCTAGTTAGGAGGTCAACTTTTCAAGACCATAACTTGCTCATTTTTTATAATATGAAATCCATTAAAATTTCATGATCAAATTCAATATATATACTTCAACTTTTATGTTTGGAGAAAGTTCAAATTCAGCTAAAAAATGCATTTTCCAAGAGGAAATATTATAGGTCATTTTGGGCCACTACCATTGAACAAGTGATTTTCCTCAACTTCTAAAATGCATAACTCCTTCATGCCAAATCCAAATGAGGTCAAATTTGTGACCAAATTTAATATATTTTAAATAGATACAACTTCGATGAAGGAACTATTTCCATTTGAAGTCCATAACAAAAGTTATTCAAGGTGGAAGAAGTGAACATTTGACTTGGTACTTAGAAAATTTTCATTTATGTTTGATTTTCCAAACTTCCACCTCAAAATTCATCATTATCCAAGCTTAAAATAGAAAAGTGTTCAACATGAAAGTTTCCCCCCTTGATCCCAAATTTCCAAAAATTCAAAGATCATCTCATTTGGACAAATATTGAAGGACTTGCTCATGGGTGCAATGCACGGTACCATTTAGAAGATTATCATGTTCAATTTCCATTCCACATTGCATGGCTTAGTGAATTACTTTCAGCATCACATGTGCACGATTGGACCTATTCCAATCATTCTTTGGGCTTTGTACACGCCCATGCAAGCTTGCATGATATAAGTGCTATGAGCTCAGAACTTCATCAATACCTTGCCCAAGCCTTGGCAAGACAACTTATAGCGGCAAATTCATGATCATCAAGCTATGGATAAGCAAGACATCAAATAACAAGAGTCTCTACCGCGCTTTTATTATTTCCAAGGGAAAAGGGAAAAGTACAAAGTAAGAAGTTTTCAAATCAAAACTAATAAAATGCCAGAGATTACAGGTAAGGGGGTTGGTTACATAGAGGGAAGGTGTTAGCACCCAAAGTGTCCTAGGTACTCCTAGGGAGCCCTTTCTTGTGTGCATATGTATTTTGTACAAAGTGATATTTACAAACAAATTGAATGGGGGGATGAGAAAAGAATTCATTAATTATATTTTTTTGTTAGACAAGACCTTCGGACTTGTGCCTACGTACCAACATAAAAATGAGGGATCAAAACGTCATAGTTTGTGATACAAATTTCAAAGTGGATGCATTGCTTTTAATCAAAAATTAAGTTTGAAAGGCACAAGGGCCTAAAAGATGGTTTGAATGAGTTAGTTATTTTTGGCTTTTAAAATTTTTAAGTCAAGTATAATTAAGTTTATTTATAAGTCTGTTTTAAGAAAAGAAGTTTGAAAATGCAATGGCATAAGGCCAAAGTTTCTAATTTACAAAGGGTCTAAGTTTATAAAATAACAAGTTCAAACAAAGAAGTTCTTAAAAGGAGGGAGAGATTTTGAAATTAAAGAGATGTGGAGGAGATGAAGAGTCTAATCCTAAGCATAAATTTAAAAGTTAAGAGTTGAAAAGATCTGACCAATGGGCTGCAATCCAATATGCAAGAATGCCATATAGAAACCCCAAATTCCCTTGAATATTTGAATCAAGCAACAAACAATGCATACAATATTAACTTGAAGAGCAAGGCATCAAATAAAGAGAGCCACATCCAAGCTTTAGCCCCTCCATAATCTTCTTCAAATTTTCCCATGTAACAAATGAATTCCACAAGTCACAGGTTCCAAATAACAGCTTCACAATGATCATGTTGCAGATGAACTCAGATGGATCTTCAATGATGTATCAGATGAAGTTTCAAATTACAAGCACTTGGTTACATGAAAGTTGGCATTGGCCAACTCCTTTTGCATAGGGATGTTGCCTAGATTTTAAGTCCAATTGTTCAAGATCAAACCAACAGTCCACACAATAGTTTTTCAGGTTTTTTTGCTTATTATGTACATTAATGGTCAAAGACCACACAAACAAACAAAATATACACAAACAAGATATATCACACAATATGGTCCAAGTGGACAAAGTGAAAAGGCATTAATATAAACAATTAGAATGGTATGAATAATGGAAAATGAATAGAGCTTAAAAATTAAAGGGCATTAAAAATAAATGGCTTGAAATTAAATGTTAGTGGTTAATGAATTAGAAGTTAGTATTGTTTTTTCTTTTGCTTTTCATTTTAAGTCATTCTTTGGAGAACACTCAACCCACTTATCACAAGCATGAATCCTTGAACCAAGACATCTTCCAAAGGAAGGAAAAAAGACCAAGTTTCCACACAATACCATGAAAGAGGGGAGACTTACAATCTCACTAACTATAATTCTATGCCTTTTGTGTCAAAATTTAGCGCTATGTTAGGCAATCGTAATTGGACTTATATAGAAGTCACAACTATTTGAGGCCGGGCAATAGAATTTTGGTGTTAATGCATGTTAGAGACATAGTGTAATGGACCATGCTCATGAAACATACCACACACAAAAGAATATGCAAAAGAGGTGGTCTAATCTCATCCATACTTATGTTGATTTTTCAATCAACTAGTCTTAGGACTTTGAGATATCATAGGCCAAATCAAATGGATGCATAAAGAAGGGGAATCAGATGAAGAGGGAGGGGAATAAATCAAAACTCAAATTGGTCAAAGGAGGACTTTTAAAAAATTAAGATCATTCATTCATTTTCGGGAGATGGAATGTACATTCTATCAATCCCCTAAATCCAATGATCTTAACCTAGCAAAGTCAAATCAACCTTGACCAAGGCCTAACAAAACAAATCAAACTTATACAAATCATCAAGATATCTCAACACAATTATTTGGCATTTATTCAATTTAAAAAAATACTAAAATAATGCATTAAATTAAATATGGTTTGTCAAATTCCTAAAATCTCATCAAAACACCAAAAAAATGGCCATGAGATTTATCATATGTCAAACAAAGTCAAAGGACCTTGGAGAAAAAATTTCAGAATTTTTGGAGACTTAAAAGTATTTTTAAACAATTAAAAATATTCACAAAATCAATTAAATCATGAAAAATATTAATAATGATCCAAAAAATAATTTTAATTCAAAATTTGAAAGAGGAACTTATTTAATTTTTTTGGTGAAACTCTCATATTTTTTTGGATCAATATTAAAATTAATATGAATTAATAAAAATCAAATGAAATAAAATGAAAATAAAAAAATCACAAAAACGTGGACCACTTGATCTCCCTCATTAGTTGAGTTGGCAGATCAAGTGGTCATGAGCGCGCGTTCCACCATACACCTGGTCAACTGTTCCACACGCGTGGTAAATACTTTGGGCGCTCAGGATTAAAACATTTCAAATGAGATCAATGGCTCAGAACCTATCCACCACATCACCGGCGCTGGATCTCCGGTCACCTTCTTAGGCGAGGTCCACCAGACTGGTTCACTCATCACCATCAACAAAATGAAAAAAGAGGACATGATCTGAAAGAAAAAATAGCGTAGAGCACGAATCTGACCTCAATTTCAACTAACTCCAAATATACAGAAAGATATGAGGAGTTGAATTGAGGTATGTCAACTGAGTTGCTTCGATTTGACCTCAAAGCAACTCAATCTTCTTGCCTACATTGGTAGGACTTCAGACAACCAAAGATCCAAGAGAATTGATGAGAATTCAGTGAGAATCGAAGAGAAGAAGATTTCTGAAAATTACCTTCAATGCTATGTAGAAATGGATCTTGCTTGCTTCAAACTTGACTTGATCACACTCGAGGAGCTTGCAGAAGTGGTTTGGCAATGATACAAAGCTTTGGATCCTAGAGTTTTTGAATCTCCAAACAGTGAGATTCAAACTTAATTTTTCAAGTTGAAAATTCTCAGGTTTTCCTTTAAATGGTGAGGGTTTCAATTGGGGGGAAAAGCTGGCGCGCAAGGTGTGTTTGAAATGAGCTCAGAGGCCTTGTATTTGTAGCATTTGGGATTGATAATTGCACACTTGAAAATTTGCTAAATTTGGCAATGTGATGCACAAGCTTGCATGGGCGTGTACAGGCCCATGAAGCAATCCATTATGATCCAATTGTAACAGTACTGAAGTTCAAATCATGCTTGAATGGCAAGGCAAAGTGAAATTGGGTTTTGGACATTTGATTTTTTCACTTGATGCAGACCTGTTAAGACCATGCGCAGCACTAACAAACCTCATCCAAAATGCATGAAATAGGGTTCTTTGGAAATATTAGATCAAGGGAAACAACTTCTATGTTGTACACTTTTCCAATTGGAACTTGGATCATGGTGAATTTTTAGGTGGAAGTTTGGAAATTTCAACATGTTGAAATTTTTTCTTAGTGTTAAGTCATATATCTCAAATTCCACCTTACTTAACTTTTTATGTGAGCTTCAAATGAGAAACATGTATTCATCAAAGTTGTAGATATTTTAAAAAAATTCAAAATGGTCACCAATATCATGTAATTTGGATTACTAATGATAGAGTTATTCATTTTTGAAGTTGAGGAAAATCACTTGTTCAATGGTATAGGGAAAAAATGACCTATAATGTATCCTTATATCAAATGCTCATAAAAGTTGATTTAGCTCTCACTCCAAACATAAAAGTTTAAGTAGACATATTGAATTTGATTGTGAAACTTGGAAATCTTTCATCATATAAAAATTGGGCAAGTTATGGTCTTGGGAAGTTGACTTACAAATTAGGGTTTAGACAAAATGACCTATAATGTTTCAACATAGAAAAGGATTTTCCAAGAAACATTACCTCTAGACTTCAACATGAAAGTTGTTTGGAATTTCATTTAGAGTAATGTTTCTATTGGAATCATTTTCATATGGTGAAAATTGTAGGAGATAGGGTCTAGGGAGACCCAGTTTTGATCAGATGAATTCATCTGGCCAACCACCATCAACCAACTTGCTAACCATCAAGTCTCTTGACTTTCTAAGCTCATCGTAGATCATATATGCATAATATGATGAATTTTGAAGTGTCCCTTGAGAAATTTGATCAATTGGTGATATAGCTTGTTGGAGAAGTTACTCAAGATATCCAGTCAAACTAGGGTTTCCATGGCGAATCACCTCTAAACTCTTGAAGAATACTTGATCAATATGACATGTAGAGATCATTGGGACTCATATATGATGCTTTGAGACATTGTGAATAAATCCTTGGTTGTGCTCTTAGCTATGAGGTTCTTAAACCCTAGATATGAACTTGATAGATCAATGATGATCATGCCCTACCTACAAAAGAGTTAGGCAAATGCAAAGACATATTTTTGGTATTTTGGTTAGTAAAATGATGATATACAAGTATGATAAAATGAAATAGTGCTTGGTGATATCTCCCAAAGCAAACCCAATGAAAGAAGGGTAAGGAGAATGTCAAGGTGTGATCCCAATGCTAATGCATATGATGAAATTGCATGAGGGATCTTAGGGTCAAAATTGGGGTCTCACGGCTGCCCCTATTTAAGGACATTCTAACTGAGGAGGTAAAGGTTAAAAGACCTCATGAAACAAATTTTGGTCCCTAAGAGACCTCATGATGCATATGATATGAATGTAAAGTGAATTCTCTATGGGGGAAATGTTGCCACAAAGGAAAAGAAATCAGAGAGACTGAATATCCGCAAGAGCATAATGCTTTCCATAAGGAAAAACTCACTGGGGAGACAGAGACTCTGAGGGGAAAAAAGGATTATGCGTAGGCCAGGCTATGACTTAATATTGCTGGGGGACTCGGAGGAATTCCATGAAAAATGGAAAGACTCAGCTAGAGAAACAAAAGACATCTGCATGGGAAACGGGTAGATCAGAATAAAACTGAAGTACTCGAATCATGCAGAAAAAACAATTTCACTAAAGAGATACACACTCAACTCAACTGGGGAAGAAATAAACTTCAACACAGGAGGAGCATAAATCTACTATCCACTACCTGTTACTAGGTAAGGAGATAATAAAGATCTGACAGAGAGGACACCCGTCATCGGTTAAGATGAACATATCAAGGATGACTCCCTGAGAGCCTACATGCGGGTGTATTCATTACCGGTTTCTGGGTAAGAATAACCTTGCTGAGGAAAAACTGTAGAAATAGGATTTACAGCTATCGGTTACTGGGTAAATGACCAAAGATGAGAATATCCGTCATCGGTTAAAATGAACATATCAAGGATAAACTCAAACAGGGGAAGACATTATCCGTCATCGGTTAAGATGAACATATATAGGATAGACTTGCCTTGGATGTCAAGGAGGATATCCGTCATCGGTTAAGATGAACATATCAAGGATAAACCAACTGAGCAAAAAGAAGGAATTAAATCTATCGAATGCTAGATAGAATACCATCAAAGAGAAAATTTGTCACCGATTAGGATCAATATATCAAGGATAGACTCTACTGAGGAGAAAAATAGAAATTACATCTATCAGTTACTGGATAGAATACCACAAAGAGAAAATCCGTCATCGGTTAGGATGAACATATCAAGGATAGACTCTACAAAGGGGAAAGAAAAGCAGGATTTACAACTATCGGTTACTGGGTAGAAGACCGCAAAGAGAAGGAAACTCGTCATCGGTTAGGATGAACATATCAAGGATTAGCCCTCTGGGGAACAAAATAGGGATTGCAACTACCTTTTTACTGAGTAGAATACCAAAGATGAGACCATTCGTCATCGGTTAGGATGAACATATCAAGGATACACTCAAATAGGGAAAGAAAATATCCGTCATCGGTTAGGATTAACATATCAAGGATATTCTTCCGGGAAAAGAAGGAATCCACTAGGGACTCTACTGATGGGGAAAATAGGGGTACCTTTGCCGGGTATTGGGCAAGAAGTAACAAACTGCAAACTAAGAAGAATATTACCAGTTACTGGGTAATAAACCCTTATAGGACCCAAAGCATCTATCTAGGTAAGAACTAGAAAGAAACGGTCAATCAAGACTCAACCCAATGAGGATATAAATCAAGGGGAGTAATTCCATCCAGATAATCTACTGGGGAGGAAACTAAAACAAAAATCTTCCACGAGGAAATAACTTAGTGGGGAAAAGAGAAAGGTTAAAGTCTTTCTGCTTAAAGGGCCGACACTATACAATTGAAGGAGGATAGACGCCAGATTTGTATGGGGATAAAGTACCGCCATAACAGAGAATAAGAGTCTCAAACAATGAATCAACCAATATGATGATATAATCATGCAATTAGTGTATATGTATATGTGTGTATATATATATATATATATATATATATATATATATATATATATATATATATATATATATATATATATATATATATATATATATATATATATATATATATATATATATATATATATATATATATATATATATATATATATATATATATATATATATGATGATTATGCTGACAAAACGATCACAAAGGATACAAAGGTGTCACAAAAAATTGAATCATCGATACAATTCTCAGTCAATCCACAAAAGAGGGGAACAACTGCCGGAGCAAAGAGATCAATATCCCAAAGGCTCAACTTTATTTAATAGAATGGTAGTCGGTAAATGACAAGACTCCATAGATCTTTACAAAGTTGAAAATTGTAATTTACATGGAAAAGGGTCACATTGAATACAAATGATCACTAATCCTTCCACCAACTCTTGATATCCGCTGTGCTTTTGGCCGTTACTGGGGATGATGAATTGACGTCAACACTTGTGCTCAACAAAGTTTCTCTAAAATTTGAAGATCAACAGAATGCAGTTACTTGCCATAATCCCTAATTTTTGCATAAGTTGCCCCAGGGTGGCGTACTCAACTTGTTGGGAGAATTCTTTCTATTTTATGTCTCTAATTTTTTCCTGGATCTCCTTTTCGGGTTTTCAATCCACCAAGACGCTCTTTTTTGCCTAAGCCGCCCTTTCGGGTTTTCAACTTAGCGAGTTGTTCTTTTCTTTCTTTCGGCGAAGTATTTCTTGACTGCATCTGCGTTCACAGGACGAGTGAACTCTTCACCATCCATAGTTGTAAGAATCAATGCACCGCCTGAAAAGGCTCTCTTAACAACATATGGGCCTTCATAATTAGGAGTCCATTTTCCCCTAGAATCTGGTTTAAACGATAAAATCTTCTTGAGCACAAGGTCACCTTCTCTGAATACCCGAGGTCTGACATTCTTATCAAAAGCTCTCTTCGTCCTTTGCTGATATAACTGACCATGGCACATGGCAGTTAGCCTCTTTTCTTCTATTAAATTCAACTGATCAAACTTGGTTTGACCCCATTCAGCCTCAGCCAACTTGGCTTCCATGAGCACACGCAATAATGGAATCTCAACCTCTACGGGGAGCACTGCTTCCATACCATACATATGAGTACGGATGGATGTACGATACCCGTGTTGAGTGAATGGGAGCATCTCATGCCAATCCTTATACGTCACAACCATCTTCTGAATAATCTTCTTGATGTTCTTATTCGCAGCTTCAATAGCCCCATTAATCTTGGGTCTGTAGGGAGAAGAATTATGATGTGCAATCTTGAAGTCTTTACAAAGAGCTTCCACCATATTATTATTCAAGTTCGATCCATTATCAGTAATGATCTTACTTGGCACACCATAACAACATTTAATCTGATTCTTGATAAACCTTACAACAATTTGCTTGGTTACATCGCATACGATGTCGCTTCAACCCATTTTGTGAAGTAGTCAATTTCCACCAAGATGAAACGATGTGCATTCGAAGCTTTAGGCTCAATCATGCAAATCATATCAATTACCCACATGGAGAAGGGCCATGGGGAGGAAATAACATTCAACAGTGTCGGAGGAACATGAATCTTATCTGCATATATTTGACACTTGTGGCATTTCTTCACAAACTTGCAACAATCGGATTCCATTGTCAGCCAATAGTAACCTGCTCGCAACATCTTCTTTGCCATCGCATGCCCATTGGAATGAATACCAAAGGAACCTTCATGGACTTCAGTCATCAATAAGTCTGCATCATGTCTATCCACACATCTGAGCATAACCAAATCAAAGTTTCTCTTGTACAATACATCACCATTCAGGTAAAAACTGCCGGTTAATCTTCTCAAAGTCTTCTTATCTTTCATAGATGCCCCAGACGGGTAAATTTGACTTTGGAGGAAACACTTGATGTCATAATACTATGACTTTTCGTCTTTGATCTCTTCAACAACAATCACATGATCTGGCCTATCAAGACGCATCACATTCAAATTGGGAACTTCATTCCAATACTTCACTACAATCATTGATGCCAATGTTGCAAGAGCATCTGCCATCTGGTTCTCATCTCGAGGGATATGATGAAATTAAACCTTTGTAAATAAAGTTGAAATTCTCCTCGCGTAATCTCTATATGGTATTAAACCAGGTTGATTCGTCTCCCATTCACCTTTGATCTAATTCAAAACCAAAGATGAATCTCCAAAGACATATAAATGCTTGATTATGAGATCAATGGCCTTTTTGAGCCCCATAATGCAAGCTTCGTATTCTGCCATATTATTTGTACACTTGAAAGTCAATCTAGCTGTAAAGGGAAAATGCATGCCTTGAGGAGTAATAATCATTGCCCCAATGCCATTACCATATTGATTAACAACTCCATCAAATACCATGCCCCAACGGGAACCAGGTTCTGGCCCTTCTTCAAGTAATGGTTCATCACAATCTTTCATTTTCAAGTACAAGATCTCTTCATCAGGAAAGTCATACTGCACTGACTGATAATCTTCAATTGGTTGGTAAGCCAAATAGTCAGCCAAGATACTACCTTTGATTGCTTTCTGAGATCGGTATTCAATATCATACTCTGATAACAACATCTGCCAACGGGCAATCCTCCCAGTTAAAGCAGGCTTCTCAAATATATACTTGATTGGATCCATTTTGGATATCAACAAAGTGGTATGATTCAACATATATTGACGCAGACGCTTAACAGCCCAAGCCAATGCGCAACAAGTCTTCTCAAACGTAGAATACCGAGTCTCATAGTCGGTGAACTTCTTGTTGAGGTAGTAAATTTAAAATTCTTTCTTTCCAGTTTCATCTTGCTGACCAAGAACATAACCCATACTATCTTCAAGCACAGTCAAATACATGATCAATGGTCTTCCTTCAAAAGGTGGAGACAAGACCAGAGGTTCAAGCAGATACTCTTTGATACTATCAAAAGCTTTCTGGAAGAATTCGGTCCAATCACAAGACTGATCTTTCTGAAGAAGCTTGAATATAGGCGCACATGTGGAAGTCATGTGTGAAATGAATCTTAAGATATAATTCAAGCGGCCGAGAAAACCTCTGACTTGCTTCTCAGTTTTGGGTGCAGGCATCCCGTGTATTTCTTTGACCTTGGCATGATCAACTTCAATACCCTTCTCGCTGACAATAAAGCTCAACAACTTACTAGAACGAACAACAAAAGTACACTTATTGGGATTCAAGTGGAGTTTATACTTCCTCAAATGCTGGAATAGCTTCAACAAATGCTCAACATGTTCCTCTTCATCAATTGATTTAGAAATCATGTCATCAACATAAACTTCAATCTCTTTATGCATCATATCATGAAAAAGAGTAGTCATTTCTCTTTGGTAAGTTGCACCAGCATTCTTTAAACCGAAATGCATCACTTCATTATAGAATGTTCCCCAAGGTGTAATGAATGTGGTCTTCTCCATATCTTCGGGTGCCATCTTGATCTGATTATATTCGGAAAATCCATCCATAAACGAAAAGACTTTGAATTTAGCAGTATTGTCTACCAACATATCAATGTGTGGTAGAGGGAAATCATCTTTCGGACTGACTTTATTCAAATCTCTATAAACGAAACACATGCGGACTTTTCCATCTTTCTTCGGAACATGCACAATATTTGCCACCCATTGCGGATACTCAGTGGTCATAAGGAAACCAGCATCAATCTGCTTTTGTACTTCTTCTTTGATCTTCACTGCCATATCAGGACGCGTTCTTCTCAACTTCTGCTTGACTGGCGGCCATTCTGGCGTCCACGGCAATCTATGCTCCACAATCTTAGAATCCAAACCAGGCATGTCTTGATAGGACCAAGCAAAAACATCTGAATACTCTCGAAGAAGATCAACCAACCCCTTCTTCGCATCTGGACACAGTCGAGACCAAATCTTGACTTCCTTCACATCATCCTCGGAACCCAAGTTGACTAACTCAATCTGCTCTTCGAACGGTTGAATGGCTTTTTCATCATGCTTAAGAAGACGAGACAATTCATCACTCACTTCTTCATCACTTTCCTCCTTGGCCTCAAACACAGGGAATTCAAAATTTGGAGAAAGAGAAGGATCATTGTATTCAATGGGGTTAGAAACCAACCTGCATAATGATTTGATATTTTTATTTTAGAGAAGTGAATTTGTGACCAAATATTATGCAGATGGATAATTATATTGTTTATTTATGTTTTTTGTGATTACCATTTTCAAAGTAAAAACAAAACATCATAGATGTGGATGAATATAATTAATTTTATTGATGATCAAATTTGAAAATGCCCAACAGTGTTCACTTCTCCCTTATGCATAGGAGAAGGATTTTTTTTAAAACAAATAAAATCAATTACTTAGATTGATGCAAAATAATAGGAATGTCAACAACAGTCCAATTGTTGCAAGCCTTTCCATGCGTCACAAAATTGGTGCAGTCTTCCTCTTCGTCATCCTCTAGCACAACAGCTAAGTGTTGTTCATTGCCATGAATGAACCCTCCGCTACGGAAGCTAAGTTGCATATCCTCTAATCTAGTAGTTGATAAACCTTATTGAAAGCCCAGACCGGTTCTACCTTTGTTGTCGGAGACCTCTACCATACGCCCCCACTGATCAACATTACCTTCTTCAAAAATCTTACTTGCATCTTTCAATGAGGACATAGGTGCTCCAACTCTCTTTTCAGCAGCAATAGATAAGGCTTGGAACGGAGTTCCAACCTCATCCTCGTCTTCAACATAAGAGAAAGATGACAGGTGACTAACTAACAATACCTTTTCCCTGCTAATAATAACAAGTTTTCCATTCTTCACAAATTTGAGCTTCTGATGTAATGTGGAGGTAATAGCTCCTGCCTCATGCATCCATGGCCTTCCCAACAGATAACTATAGGACAGGTGGATATCCATTACTTGGAAAGTAATCTGGAAGTCACTCGAACCTATCTTCACTGGAAGATCCATTTCGCTTATCACCGTTTTGCATGAACCATTAAAAGCTTTGACGATTACACCCTTATACCTCATAGGCGCTCCTTGATATGTCAGCTTTGAAAGAGTTGACTTTGGCAGCACATTTAACGATGATCCGGTGTCAACAAGTACATTGGACAAAGCATCATCTTTTCAATTCATGGAGATATGCGGAGCCAAATTATGATTCCTACCCTCCTCAGGGAGTTCTTCATCATAAAAGCTGAGATTGTTTCAGGAAGTGATGTTAGCTACTATATGATCAAACTGATCCACCGTAACATCATGTTCCGCAAACGCTTGTTCCAGAACTCTCTGCAGTGCTTCTCTGTGCGCCTCAGAATTCAGGAGCACAAACAATACTGAGATCTTTGAGGGGGTTTGGAGCAACTGCTCCACCATATTAAACTCGCTTATCTTAATCAAACGGAGTACCTCATCATCATCATTAGCTTTCAAATTGCTGGATTCACCAGACTGACACTTTGAAGCACTAGTTAGGTCTACTACAGGTACTTCCACCTTCTTACTGACAGTTGATTCTTCCTTATCTTTTGGGAACACCGACCCAAACACACGACCGCTATGGGTCACTTTAGTAACATCAGCAATGCTCACTACAGAGCTGGTCA
Organism: Lathyrus oleraceus; assembly: GCF_024323335.1. NCBI lineage: Eukaryota > Viridiplantae > Streptophyta > Magnoliopsida > Fabales > Fabaceae > Lathyrus > Lathyrus oleraceus. Next base: position 48,214,228 of record NC_066580.1, on the reverse strand, counting down.
AAGGCAATGGAACCTCTTGACCATCTTTCAATATTGTCGCATTATATTGATACGGAACAGCCTTATCAGATGAATACGGGACTAGACCTGCTAACCGTATGACCAACAGCGATACCGATCTCTGACTGATGTTGTTACTATTACTGTTGTCGTACTGAATGACTACTCTTTCTTGATTCTTGAAAACGGGCACTATGACATTCACATCGTCATCTACGTGACGGGATTGAACAACTTGAATCATACCTTCATCCATCAATCGTTAGATGTCTCTTTTCACTACCATACAACCCCTCGGGTTGACACTGCAGATAGCACAACTATCATGGTCATGCTCACAATCGCTTACCATACAAATGTCCTTATGCATCGTCACTAAAGACCTTCTGATGAAACAGACATCAAACACTTTGAACTCCCCAGGGCAGTCGTCTACCATATTAACAGATGAATTTCCATGGGCTAGTAGTGGGTTTGCTTTCACATTAGGTGTGCGGTCCTCAAAGGACACCATTCCACTCTTCACTAGCTTCTGAACTTCGTATTTGAGCGGATAGCAGTTCTCAATATCATGTCCGGGTGCTCCTTTATGAAAAGCACAACGGAGTTCAGACTTGTACCATCATGGAGGTGGTTCAGGAATTTGTGGCGGATTCCTCGGTTGGAGTAGGTTCTTGAGAACCAAAGAAGGATACAGTTATGCATATGTCATAGGAATTGAGTCAAAAGAGACCTTTTTCCTCTCGAAAGTTTTTTGCTGATGATTGTTGGTATTGTTGTTATTGTTGGTGTTTGCTCGTTGCCATGGTTGTTGTTGTTGACGTTGTTGTTGTTGAATTAGTGTTGATTGACTTGTTGAGAAAACGAGAGTTACGGAGGATACTTGATGATGGTGTTGACGGGGTGGTTGATTCCTTCTGATCTGAGGTCTCCTCTACCACCCATTGAAAATTATGTTGGCTTCACTGTCTTTCTTCTTCCTGAAACTACTGCCATATCTCTTACTCGATGATGCCTTTTCTTTTGACAATCGTCCTTCTCAGACACCTCCTTCAAGCCTCATCCCCATATTTACCATTTCGGTAAAGTCACTGGGGGCACTGGCGATTATACTTTCATAGTAAAATGAATTCAGGGTCTTCAAAAAGATATTTGTCATCTCCTTCTCTTCGAAAGGAGGAGTGATATGAGCAGCTAACTCTCTTCATCTCTATGCATATTCTTTGAATGTCTCCTTATCTTTCTGAAACATGGACCTTAACTGGTCTCTATTAGGCGCCATATCCACAAAATATTTATACTATTTGACGAAAGCTTCTCCCAAATCGTTGAACGTGCAGACAGTCGCACCATCCAAACCCATGTACCACCTGAGCGCCACACCGGTCAGACTGACTTGGAAGTAGTGAATTAACAGCTGATCATTGTCAGTTTGGGTAGACATTTTAAGGGCATACATCACCAAATGGTTGAGCGAACATGTGTTCCCTCTCTATTTTTCAAAGTCAAGCTCTTTGAACTTCACCAGAATCTTCACATTCGACACCAGACATAATTCATCAGCACTCTTCCCAAAAAGATCCTTTCCTCTTAATGTCTTCAATTCCTTGCGCAGCTCAAGAAATTGATCCTTCATCTCATCCATTTTCTCATACACGTTTGGGCCCTCCGAAGGCTCGGAATGATAAATGGTGTCTTCCATACGAGGTAAGGTGTGCACAACGGAAGGTGGCACAAACATGACCGGGCTAGATGCCGGCATAAAAGCAAAGGTAGAGGCAAAGCCTTCAGGCATGAAGTTCGGCGGCATTCCCCACGAGAATCCGGCAGGCACAAAATGACCGGTAGCAGCAGGCATGGTAGAGGTTGCCACCTCTAAAATAACAATCCTTTGAGGAGGAGGAGTTGCGGGTGTTGGAGACGACTGGCTCTGAGTAGCTAGCACTGACTCCATCATGGCAGTCAGTCGAGCGACCTCGTCCTTTAGCTCTCTATTCTCTTGCTTAAGATGTTCCATGATTCTGGAGTGATTGGCACGAGTGTTGTACCGATGAGTCAACTTGGCTGAAGCGCAGAAGAAACACCAATGAGACATCTGGCGAAAGAGAAACCTGCTTATGCGAAGGATGCATGAAATGCAATGCTTGTTTATTTATTTTTATTTTTTCAAGGAACTTACTATATTATTTGCGAATATATATCTATTTAAAAACAATTTCCATAATTTCATATAACTAAAAATCTCTTTTCATTTATAATTGGAAGGATTGCACTTAGCACATTTTCAGAAACCCAAATGAAAAGTACAAGAGTAAAGGATACTAGCATCCTAAGGATCCCTAACAACAATGTCAGAAGATCTAGTTGTAGGCGCGCACTTCCTTCGAATGCGTCGAATCTTGGTCTCGAGAAAAGCCTTCATCTGAGTCTTCTCGAGGACAAGCTGATCAACAAGCTTCTTCCAAGCAACGGAAGGCTGAGGCATGCTAGAAGATGAAACCTCCGGCTCTCTCTGTCTCTTCGTCACTCGGTCTTCAAGTAGCTCAATGAGTGCATCTTTGTCCTTAGACTCTAATTGCAACTCCTCATGCTTCTTTCTCAAAGCACGTAAACGCTCTTTCCACATATCCTTCTCTTTCTTCATCTTGGCGAATGCGTCTTCCAACTCCTCTACATCTTGGTTAGGGAGAGTTAATGGCTCAACCACAACCATATATATAGGTCTTTCACAAGGATAAGGCATCTTCAACTCCAAAGCTCTTTTCTTCACCCAAAGAGTGTAAGCTTCCAAAGCCACACAATTGCACGGACCAAGCTCGGATCTTCCCTTCCTATGCACATTATGCCAAGCATGCACAATCTTCTACTTCAAATGTTGGGGATCTTTACCCTCTTGATAGAAAAGACCTTCTAACAAAGTGTTATTAGGTTTGTCTCTCAAGGGGAACCCAAGTTGACGATGAGCCAAAGCAGGGTTGTAGTTAATTCCTCCTTGTGTACCAATGAGAGGCATATTAGAGAATTCACCACAACAATCAATAATCTCCAAACTGCTCAAAGAAGGATCATACTAAACTATATCATCATTAGTGGGAGACAAAAGTCTTTGAGACCACCGTAGACATTGTTTGTTCTCCACAAAAGCAGGTGTCTGAGGCAAGTGCACAATAAACCACTTGTACAGAAGAGGAATGCAACAAACAATAGTTCTACCACCTTTAGAGTTCCTTAGATGCAAAGAGAAATACATATCACCCAATAAAGTAGGCACAGGACTCCCAATCAAGAAAAGTATAATGGCGTTAACATCTACAAAACCGTCAATGTTAGGGAACAAAGCTAATCCATAAATGAGCAAGACAAAGATAGCTTCAAAAGCGTCCATGCTACCAGCTTGAGCAAAAGCAATAGCTTCCTTGATGAGGAAATCAGATGGAAACCCAAACAATCCTCCTTTCTTCACCCAATGAGCCTCTATCTCATACTTTTTCAAGTGAAGAGCTTCAGCAATAAGATGAGACCTGGGAATCTCCTCCAATCCACTAAATGGAATTCTACTAGAAATGGGTATCCCCAAGAGATGAGAATACTCCTCCAATATAGGCACAAGCTGATAATCCGGAAAAGTGAAGCAACGGTAGAGAGGATCATAGAACTGCACTAGCACACTCCGAAGTCCTTCAACCACATCAGCAGACAAGATAGACAGAAGCTTCCCATGGTGTTGTTTGAAGTCCAAGGGATCTAATACAAAAGACGCTAGCTTCCTTAACTCTTTCAAGTCGAGACATCTGAAATTGTACTTCTTATTGTGTCGTCGTCCACAATCCATGGTCTGAAAATATTTGCAAATAATACCTTAGTTCCTTGAAATTTTTGTGTGATGAATGTTACAATGCGTATGAATGCATGAATGCAACAATCATAAATAAGGGATCACACACAAGGCAAGCAAACAGAGGTCAAGGGATGAATCAGGTCATTGTCAAGATCAATCATCCATTTTGGTGGATTATGGTTTACACCTTATCAACACCCAAGTTCCATTGATATTGATAAAACTTGATTGGATCAACCAAGAATCAAGGGTTTATTGTGAGTCACAAGCATGGAGTCTGGGTAAGAACCATCCCAAAGGAGTGAACTAAGGATAAAACCTGTAGATCATGTTCTTAAAAGTTCCCAGAGTCTTAATTCCATCTATCAGATATTACAGGTTAAGATGACTGACTCATCGACCCATAATATTCTAAAGAGAAACTCGTCTGAGTGTAGTATCGCGTAACAACTGTTATCAAGTCTACACTTGAACGGTCTCCACACTATGCCCTAAATAGGCCAAGAGGGGGTAAATGTTCTACGATCCTCAACTTCTCGGACCCAAATTAGAGATAGTAATGCATTACCACAAATACTTGTGTGACATTTCCAAATCCAAAAGGGTCTCCACTAAGCAGATGGATCTGAAACCAACTTGTTAAGGACTACTCCATACAAGTCGAACATGACTATACCATCATTCTATCTTAATTTCACTCAAGTTCGGGTTAGAACTTATCTCACCACTCAGAGATTACTAAGCACAACAAGCAGATTATATCACACAAATATACATACATCACATATATACAATTATATACACACAACAAAGTAGGCTAAACCCACTGGAGACTACTCCCCAGTAGAGTCACCACTTAATTTCTATAGTGGTAAATTCATGATCATCAAGCTATGGATAAGCAAGACATCAAATAACAAGAGTCGTTACTGCGGTTTTATTGTTTCCAATGGAAAAGGGAAAAGTACGAACAAAACCCAAAAGTAAGAAGTTTTCAAATCAAAACTAATAAAATGCCAGAGATTACAGCTAAGGAGGTTGGTTACACAGAGGGAAGGTATTAGCACCCAAAGTGTCATAGGTACTTTTAGGGAGCCCTTTCTTGTGTGCATATGTATTTTGTACAAAGTTATGTTTACAAACAACGAGAATGGGGTGATGATAAAATAATTCATTAATTATATTTTTGTGTTTGACAAGACCTTCGGACTTGTGCCTACGTACCAACATAAAAATGAGGGATCAAAACCTCGTAGTTCGTGATACAAATTTCAAAGTGGATGCATTGCTTTTAATCAAAAATTAAGTTTGAAAGGCACAAGGGCCTAAAATATGGTTTGAATGAGTTAGTTCGTTTTGGGTTTTGAAATTTTTAAGTCAAGTATAATTAAGTTTATTTATAAGTTTGTTTTAAGAAAAGAAGTTTGAAAATGCAATGGCATAAGGCCAAAGTTTCTAATTTGCAAAGGGTCTAAGTTTAGAAAATAACAAGTTGAAACAAATAAGTTTTTAAAAGGAGGGAGATATTTTGAAATTAAAGAGATGGGGAGGAAATGAATAGACTAATCCTAAGCATAAATTTAAAAGTTAAGAGTTGAAAAGATCTGACCAATGGGCTGCAATCCAATAGACAAGAATGCCATATAGAAACCCCAAATTCCCTTGGTTATATGAATCAAGCAACAAACAATGCATACAATATTAAGCTCAAGAGCAATGCATCAAATAGAGATAGCCACATCCAAGCTTTAGCCATTCCATAATCTTATTCAAATTTGCCCATGTAACAGATGAATTCCACAGGTCACAGGTTCAAAATAACAGTTTCACAATGATCATGTTGCAGATGAACTCAGATGGATCTTCAATTATGCATCAGATGAAGTTTCAAATTGCAAGCACTTGGTTACATGAAAGTTGGCATTAGCCAAGTCATTTTGCATAAGGATGTTGCCTAGATTCTAAGTCCAATTGTTCAAGATCAAACCAACAGTCCCCACAATAGTTTTTTCGGGTTTTTGTTTCTTATTATGTACCTTAATGGTCAAAGACCACACAAACAAACAAAATATACACAAACAAGATATATCACACAATATGGAACAAGTGGTCAAATTGAAGAGGCATTAATATAAATAATTAGAATGGTATTAATAATGGAAAGTGAAAAGAGCTTAAAAATTAAAGTGCATTAAAAATAAATGGCTTGAAATTAAATGTTAGTGGTTAATGAATTAGAAGTTAGTATTGTTTTTTCTTTTGCTTTTCATTTTAAGTCATTATTTGGAGAACACTCAACCCACTTATCACAAGCATGGATCCTTGAACCATGACATCTTTCAAAGGAAGGAAAAATGCCAAATTTCCATACAATACCATGAAAGAGGGGAGACTTACAATCTCACTAACTAGAATTCTATGCCAACTATCTCAGGTCGGGAAATAGAATTTTGGTGTTAATGCATCTTAGAGACATAGTATAATGGACTATGCTCATGAAACATACCACACACAAAAGAATATGCAAAAGAGGTGGCCTAATCTCATCCATACTTATGTTGATTTTTCAATCAACTAGCCTTAGGACTTTGAGAGATGGAATGTACATTCCATCAATCCCCTAAGTCCAATGATCTTAACCTAGCAAAGTCAAATCAACCTTGACCAAGGCCCAACACAAGTCAAACTTATACAAATCATCAAGATATCTCAACACAATTATTTGTCATTTATTCAATTTTAAAAAATATTAAAATAATGCATTAAATTAAATATGGTTTGTCAAATTCCTAAAATCTCATCAAAACACCAAAGAAATGGCCATGAGATTTATCATTGGTCAAACAAGGTCAAAGGACCTTGGAGAAAAAATTTCAGAATTTTTAAAGACTAAAAAGTATTTTTAAACAATTAAAAATAATCATAAAATCAATTAAATCATTAAAAATATTAATAATGATCCTAAAAAATAATTTTAATTCAAAATATGAAAGAAGAAATTTTTTGAAATTTTTTGGTGAAACTCTCATATTTTTTGGATCAATATTAAAATTAATATGAATTAATGAAAATAAAATGAAATAAAATAAAAATCAAAAAATCAAAAAAACGTGGACCACTTGATCTCCTTCATTAATTGAGGTGGCAGATTAAGTGGTCATGAGCGCGCGTTCCACCATACACCTGGACAACTGTTCCACACGCGTGGTAAATACTTTGGGCGCTCAGGATTAAAACATTTCAAATGAGATCAATGGTTCAGAACCTATCCAGCACATCACCGGTGTTGGATCTCCCGTCACCTTCTCAGGCGTGGTCCACTGAACTAGTTCACTCATCACCATCAAGAAAATTAAAAAAGAGAACATGATCTGAAAGAAAAATGGCGTAGAGCACGAATCTGACCTCAATTTCAACTAACTCCAAATATATAGAAAGATATAAGGAGTTGAATTTTGAGGTGTGTCAACTGAGTTGCTTCGATTTAACCTCAAAGCAACTCAATCTTCTTGCCTACATTAGTAGGACTTCAGACAACCAAAGATCCAAGATAATTGATGTGAATTGAGTGAGAATCGAAGAGAAGAAGATTTCTAAAAATTACCTTCAATGTTGTGCAGAAATGGGTCTTGCTTGCTTTAAACTTGACTTGATCACACTCGAGGAGCTTGCAGAAGTGGTTTGGCAATGGTACAAAACTTTGGATCCTGGAGTTTTTGAATCTCCAAACAGTGAGATTCAAATTCAATTTTTCAAGTTGAAAATTCTCAGGTTTTCCTTTGAATGGTGAGGGTTTCAATTGGGGGGCAAAGTTGGCGCGCAAGGTGTGTTTGAAATGAGCTCAGAGGCCTTGTATTTATAGCATTTGGGATTGATAATTGCACACTTGAAAGTTTGCTAAATTTGGCAATGTGATGCACAAGTTTGCATGGGCATGTACATGCCCATCAAGCAATCCATCATGATCCAATTGTAACTGTACTAAAGTTAAAATCGTGCTTGAATGGCAAGGCAAAGTGAAATGGGTTTTGGACATTTGATTTTTTCACTTGATGCAGACCTGTTAAGATCATGCGCAACCCTAACAAACCTCATCGAAAATGCATGAAATAAGGTTCTTTAGAAATATTAGATCAAGGGGAACAACTTTGATGTTGGACACTTTTCCAATTGGAACTTGGATCATGGTGAATTTTGAGGTGGAAGTTTGGAAATTTCAACATGTTGAAATTTTTTCTAAGTGTTAAGTCATATATCTCAATATTCCACCTTAATTAACTTTATATGTGAGCTCCAAATGAGAAATGTGTCTTCATCAAAGTTGAAGATATTTCAAAAACATTCAAAATGGTCACCAATTTCATGTCATTTGGATTTATAATGATAGAGTTATGCATTTTTGATGTTGAGGAAAATCATTTGTTCAATGGTATAGGGCAAAAATGACCTATAATGTATCCTCACATCATATGCTCATAAAAGTTTATTTAGCTCTCACTCCAAACATCAAAGTTGAATTAGACATCTTGAATTTGATTGTGCAACTTTGAAATATTTCATATCATAAAAATTGAGCAAGTTATGGTCTTGGGAAGTTGACTTTCAAATTAGGGTTTAGATAAAATGACCTATAATGCTTCAATATAGAAAAGGATTTTCCAAGAAAAATTAGATCTATACTTCAACATTAAGGTTGTTTGGAATGTCATTTATAGTAACATTTCTCTTGGAATCATTTTCATATGGTGAAAAGTGTAGGAGATAGGGTCTAGGGAGACCTAGTTTTGATCAGATGAATTCATCTAGCCAACCACCATCAACCAACTTGCTAACCTTCAATTATCTTGACTTTATAGGCTCATGGTAGATCATATATGCATAAGATGATGAATTTTTAAGTTTCCCTTGAGAAAATTTATCAATTGGTGAGATAGCTTGTTGGAGAAGTTACTCAAGATACCCAGTCAAACTAGGGTTTCCAAGGAAAATCACCTCCAAACTCTTGAAGAATACTTGATCAATATGACATGTAGAGATCATTGGGACTCATATATGATGATTTGAGACATTGTGAATCAATCCTTGGTTATGCTCTTAGCTATGAGGGTCTTAAACCCTAGATATGAACTTGATAGATCAATGATGATCATGCCCTACCTACAAAAGAGTTAGGCAAATGCAAAGACATATTTTTGGTATTTTGGTTAGTAAAATAATGATATGCAAGTATGATACAATCACATAGTTCTTGGTGATCTCTCCCAAAGCAAACCCAATGAAAGTGGGGTAAGGAGAATGCCAAGGTGTGATCCTAATGCTAATGCATATGATGAAATTGCATGAGGGATCTTAGGGTCAAAATTGGGGTCTTACGCAACTCAAACCCTTCACTCTATAGAATTGCTTGAAGATTTCTTTGAAATCGAGTTTGAGTTTCACCTTCTGTTTTGAAATTCAAACTCCAAGAATTCACTGCACTTTCCATCTCAATCGATCACTACAAGCAAGAGGAAGAGGAATCAAGCAAATCCTGATCAAGATCAAGCAAATTTGAAGCAACTCGAAGGTGAAAATTCAGAAACTTCATCTCTTCGATTATCTCTCAACTCTTGAGTATTCTTTGTGATTTTTGGTTTGCTGAAGTCCTACCAAAGTAGGCAACAAGATTGAGTTGCTTTGAGGTCAAATTGAAGTAACTCAGATCATGAACCTCAAATTTCAAATTCATGTATCTTTCAATATACTTAGAATTGAAAGAAATGGAGGTTAGACTCGGGTTCATGAGCATTTTCTCTTCAAATTAGTGTACTCATTTTTCATTTTTCATGAGGTTTTGGTTGGACCAGTCCGATGGCCCTCACAGGAGAAGAGGACTGGAGCTAGGGCTCCGGTGGTGTGTTGGCATGACCTGAACCATTTGAACTTGGTCCAACGTTTTAATCCTGGCCTTTGTTTTGTTTGACTCATGTTACCACGCGTTTGACTGAAGCGTTTGGTGGAAGCGCGCGCTTGGCCATCAGATCTGCCACCTCAATTAATGAGGGAGATCTGATGGCCCTTGTTTTTTTGAATTTCTTTTTATTTTATGATTTTTCATTTAATCCACTTTTTTTATTTTATTCATATTAATTTCATTTTTAATCCAAAAAATATGGAACTTTCACCAAAAATCTTGAAAGATTTTTCTCTTTCATTTTCTAAATTAAAATTATTTTTTGGATTAATTTTGATATTTTTCATAAATTAAATGTTTTTGTACATATTTTTAATTGTTTAAAAATACTTCTGACCTTTTAAAAATCATGAAACTTTTTGTCTAAGGTCCTTTGACCTTGTTTGACCAAGGATAAATCTCTTAGCCATTTATTTGGTTTTTTGAAGAAGTTTTAGGTTTTGACGAAACTAATTTGTATTTTAATGCATTTTTAATTTGATTAATTGTGTAAAAATTATGTTGATCCATTTTTATGGTCTTGTGATGTTTGACTATTTGTTTGGGCCTTAGTCAAGGTTGATTTGACTTTTATTGAATTAAAATCATTGGATTTAGGGGATTGATGAAATGTACATTTCATCTCCCAAAATGAATGAATGATTTTATTTGGTAAAATTCCTCCCATGATCAATTTGTGTTTCTCTCATTTCCCCTTCCCTTTCATCTTCATTCCCATTCTTTCCCATCCCTTTCATTGACCAATGAAATCTCAATATCCTAAGGCTAATTGATTCATCAATGACCTTGTGTTAGATGAACCAATACAAGTATGGATGAGATAAGTCCATCCCTTTTGATCTTTTCTTTTAGTGTGTGGTATGTTTTAGGAGTTTGATTCATTATACCAAATCTCTAACATGCATTAACACCTAAATTTTTATTGTCCGACCTCAGATAGTTGTGACTTCTACATAAGTCCAATTACGATTGCTTAACATAGAGATAAATTTAACCCTAAAGGCATAGCATTATAGTAAGTGAGATTGTAAGTCTCCCATCTTTCATGGTATTGTGTGGAAACTTGGCCTTTTTTCCTTCCTTTGGAAGATGTATTGGTTCAAGGATTCATGCTTGTGAATAGATGGTTGAGTGTTCCCTAAAGAATGACTTAATCAATTGAAAAGGAAAACACCACTAACATATAATTAACCTTGACTAAAATTTGACTAACTCTTATTAATACTACTTTACCTTCAATTCATTTACTTTATGCAATTTAATTTCTAGTCACTTTACCATTCATTGTCATTTACATATCATTTAACTTGTTTATGTTTATGCCACTTTCACTTTGCTCATTTGAGCCATATATTGTGATTGTATATATTTGTTTGTGTATTTTGTTTGTGGTTGTGGTCTTAGGACCTTAAAATACCTAATAAACAATAAAAACCCTAAAAAATGTTTGAGTAGACTGTTGAGCTTGATCTGAACTTTTGGACTTAGGATTACGAAACATTCCATATGCAAAAGGACTTGGTCAATGCCAACATTTTTTAGACCAAGGTATTGTGATTTGAGCCTTCATCTGATGCAAGTATTGGGATCCACTTGAACTTATCTGCTAATGGTCTTGATGCAACTGTTATTTTGATCTCATGTCTAATGCCTTATTCTGAGTTAATCAAGGAGTATTTCATCTGATACATGAGAAGACCAAGAAGACTGCTAGCTATGGGATTTGCTTGCTTGGATGTGGCCATCTTTATTTGATGCCTTGATCTTCATGATATATGATATTGCTAATTGCTTGTTGATAATTGCTTGATTCAAAGTCCAAAGGGAAAATGGGTTTTCTATATGACATTCTTGTCTGTTGGATTGCATCCCATTTGTCAGATCCTTTCAACTCTTAACTTTTAATTTTATGCTTAGGATTAGCCTCTTCATCTCCTTCCACTTCTTAAATTTCAAAGTCTCTCCCCCTTTTCAAAAACCTTCTTTACTTGTGTTTTTCAAACTTAGACTTTATTTCAAATTAGAAACTTTGGCCTCATGCCAATGAAATTTCAAACCTTTTCTTAATTCAAACTTGTAAATAAATCTAATCATATTAACTTAAAATTTCAAAAGACAAAAAAAAATAACACTCATTCAAACTTTTGGCCCTTTTAGTGCCTTTCTTATTAACTTTTATTAAAGGCAACCCATTCACTTTGACATTGATACCACGAACTACGAGGTTTTGATCCCTCATTTTTATGTTGGTATGTAGGAACAAGTTCAAAGGTCTTGTCAAACACAAAAAATATAATCAATGAATTCTTTTCTCATCCCCACACTATATTTTTTCTCAAACATCTTTTATACCAAAACACATACACACATAAAAAAGAGCTCCTTAGGAGTACCTAGGATACTTTGGGTGCTAACACATTCCCTCTGTGTAACCAACCCCCTTACTTGTAATCTCTGACATTTTATTATTTTTGATTTGAAAACTTTTTATCTTTGGGTTTTGTTCGTACTTTTCCCTTTTCCTTTGGAAATAATAAAAGCGCCGTGGCGACTCTGGTTTTATTGACGTTAAGCTTATCCATAGCTTGATGATCATGAATTTACTGCTACATTCTCCAAAGAATGACTTAATCAATTAAAAATAACCACTAACCTTTGACTATCTTTTGACTAACATTTAACTAACTCTTGTTAATATTGCTTTACTTTCAAGTCATTTATTTTATGCAATATAAATTTCAGTCATTTATCATTCATTGCCATTTACATTTTCATATAACTTATTTATATTTATGTCATTTTCAATTTGCTCATTTGAGCCATATCTTGTGATTGTATATATTTTTTGTGTGTTTTGATTTTTTGTGTGGTTATAGGACCTTAAAATACCTAATAACAAGAAAAACCCTAAAAAATAAATGGTGGACTGCTGAACTGGATCTGAACTTTTGGACTTAGGATTAAGCAACATTCCCTGGCAACATTCTGAGACTGAGTTATTGTGAATTGTGCTTTCATCTGATGCAAGCCTTAGGAATTTCTTAGGTTCATCTGCTATTCTGTCTTTGTGCTTAATTGTTATTTTGATCTTTTGTCTGATGGTTTGTTCTGAGTTGATCAAGGAATATTTCATCTGGTACATGAGAAGACAATGAAGATTGCTAGCTATTGGAGTTACTTGCTTAGATGTGGCTATCTTTACTTGATTCCTTGATCTTCATGATGTTTGGATATTGTTCATTTCTTATTGATTATTGCTTGATTAAAGTCCAAAGGAAAATGGGTTTCTATATGACATTCTTGTCTGTTGGATTGCGTCCCATTAGTCAGATCTTTTTAACTCTTAACTTTTAAATTTGTGCTTAGGATAGCCTCTTCATCTCCTCCCACTTCTTAAATTTCAAAATCTCTCCCCTCTTTTCAAAAACCTTCTTGGCTTGTAATTTCAAACTTAGACTTTGTTTTAATAATTAGAAACTTTGGCCTTATGCCATTGAATTTTCAAACTCTTTATTAAATCATATTTGTAAATAAACTTAATCATATTGACTTAAAATTTTAAAAGAAAAAAAGAACTAACAACTTCATTCAAACTTTTGGCCCTTTGTGCCTTTTCTTATTAAACCTTTTGTTAAAGGCAATTCACCAACTTGTTTGAAATTTTTACCACAAACTACGAGGTTTTGATCCCTTATTTTTATGTTGGTACTCAAAAAAATATAATTAATGAATTCTTTTCTCATCCCCATACTCTATTTTTCTCAACATCTTTTATACCAAAAACATATGCACACATAAAAAAGGGCTCCCTAGGACACTTTGGGTGCTAACACCTTCCCTCAGTGTAACCAACCCCTTTACCTGCAATCTCTGGCATTTTATTAGTTTTGTTTTGAAAACTTCTTATATTTGGGTTTTGTTAGTACTTTTCCCTTTTCCTTTGGCGACTCTGGTTTTATTGACATTAAGCTTATCCATAGCTTGATGATCATAAATTTACCGCTACAGAAATTAAGTGGCGACTCGGCTGAGGAGTAGTCCTCATTGGGTTTAGCCTACTTTTTTATGTGTATGTATTTGTATATTTGATGTTTGTACGTTGATTGTATGATATAATTTGTCTCTCGTGCTTGGTGATCTCTGTGTGGTGAGATAACTTCTAACCCGAACTTGAGTGCAATTAAGATAGGAGGATGGTATAATCATGTTGAACTTGTGTGGAGTAGTCCTTAACAAGTTGACTTGTGACCCATCTACTAAGTGGAGACCCTTTTGGAGTTACTAATGTCACACAAGTTATTTGTGGATATGCATTACTTCCTCTGATTCGGGGTCCGAGAAGCTAAGGACCGTAGAACATTTAACCCAACTTGGCCTATTTAGGACATAGTGTGGACACTGTTCACGTGTAGACCTGATAACAGTTGTTACACGATACTACACTCAGACGAGTTTCTCTTGAGAATATTATGGGTTTATGAGTCAATCATCCTAACCTGTAATATTCGATAGATGGGATCAAGACTCTGGGAACCTTTTAGAACATGATCTACATGTTTTTATCCTTAGTACACTCCTTTGGGATGGTCCTTAACCTTACTCCATGCTCGTGACTCACAACAAACCCTTTGATTCTTGGATGATCCGATCAAGTCTTGTCAGTATCAATGGAACTTGGGTGTTGATAAGGCGAAAACCGTAATCCACCAAAATGGATGATTGATCTTGATGATGACTTGATCCATCCCTTGACCTTTGTTTGTGATTTACTTGTGTGTGATTCCTTGTGTGTGATTGTTGCATTCATGCATTCTTGCACATCATAACATTCATCACAGAAAAATAAATTTCAAGAAAACTGAGGTCTTGTTTGCAAATATTTTTAGACCATGGATTGTGGATGAAGGAACACTAAGAAATACAGTTTCAGATGTCCTGATTTGAAAGACTTGAGGAAGTTGTCATCCTTTGTATTAGATTCCTTGGACTTCAAGCAACGTCATGGGAAGCTTTTGTCTGTATTATCTGCTAATATGGTTGAAGGACTGCTAAGTGTTTGGTTCAGTTCTATGATACTCTCTACTGGTGCTTCACTTTTCCTAATTACCAGCTTATGCCCACGTTAGAGGAGTATTCCCATCTCTTAGGAATACCCGTATCTGACAAGGTAGCTTTTAGTGGATTGGAGGAGATTCCCAGATCTCATATTATAGCTAAAGATCTTCATCTGAAGAAATCTGAGATTGATGCTCATCTGGTGAAGAAAGGAGGTATTCTTGGGTTGACTTCTGAGTTCCTCATTGGTAAAGCTACTGTTTTTCCTCAGGCTGGTAGCATGGATTCCTTTGAAGTTGTTTTTGTTCTGCTCATCTATGGTTTAGCATTGTTCCGTAACATTGATGGTTTTGTTGATGTTAACGCCATTAGAATCTTCTTGATTGGGAATCCTGTTCCGACTCTGTTGGGTGACATGTATTTCTCTTTGCATTTAAGGAACTCTAAAGGTGGTTGGACTATTGTGTGTTGTGTTCCTCTTATATACAAGTGGTTTATGTCTCTCACTAATGATGATATTGTTTGGTATGATTCTGCATTGAGTATCTTGGGTATTATTTATAGTTGTGGTTAATTCTCTAATGTGACTCTTATTGGTACATAAAGAGGAATCAACTACAACCCTGCTTTGGCTCATCGTCAACCTGGGTTCCCCTTAAGAGACAAACCAAATAACACTCAGTTAGAAGGTCTATTCTATCAAGAGGTAAAGATCCCTAACAATTGAAGAAAAGGAAGATGCATGCTTGGTGTAAGACCCCAATTTTGACCCTAAGATCCCTCATGTAATTTCATCATAAGCATTAACATTGGGATCATACCTTGGCATCCTCCTTAACCCTCTTTCATTGGGGTTGTTTTGGGAGAGTTCACCAAGTACTATGTGATTGTATCATACTTGTATATCATCATTTACTAACCAAAATACAAAAATATGTCTTTGCATTTTCCTAATTCTTTTGTAGGTAGGGCATGATCTCCATTGATCTATCAAGTTCATATCTAAGGGTTTGAGACCCTCATGACAAAGAGCACAACCATGAATTGATCCAGGAATTGTTATGAGAATCATATATGAGTTCCATTGATTCCTACATGTTATATTGATCATGTTTTCTCCAAGATTTTGAAGGTGATTTGCCTTGGAAACCCTAGTTTGACTAGGTATCTTAAGTAACTCCTCCAACAAGCTATCTCAACAATTGATCAAATTTATCAAGGGATACATCAAAATTCATCATCTTATGCATATATGATCTACCATGAGCCTAGAAAGTCAAAATAATTGAAGGTTAGCAAGTTGGTTGATGGTGGTTGGCCAAATAAATTCATCTAATCAAAACTGGGTCTCCCTAGACCCTATCTCCTATAATTTTCACCATATGAAAATGATTCCAAGATAAACGTTACTCTAAATGACATTCCAAACAACTTTCATGTTGAGAGATAGTCCTAGTTTTTCTTGGAAAATCATTTTCTATGTTGAAACATTATACGTCATTTTGTCTAAACCCTAATTTGAAAGTCAACTTCCCAAGGACATAACTTGCTCATTTTTTATGAGATGAAAGATTTACAAGTTGCACAATCAAATTAAAGATGCATACTTCAACTTTGATGTTTGGAGTGAGAGCTAATTCAAGTTTTATGAGCATATGATATGAGGATACATTATAGGTCATTTTTGACCTATACCATTGAACAAGTGATTTTTCCAAACTTCAAAAATGCACAACTCTATCATTATAAATCCAAATGACATGAAATGGGTAACCATTTTGAAGGTATTTGAAAGAGCTACAAGTTTGATGAAGACACTTTTCTCATTTGAAGCTCATATAAAAAGTTAAGTAAGGTGGAATATTGAGGTATATGGCTTGACACTTGGAAAAAAATTCAACATGTTGAGATTTCCAAACATCCACCTCAAAATCCTCAATGTTCAAAGCTCCAAATGAAAAAGTATTGAACATCAAACTTGTTCCCCTTGATCCAAGCTTTCCAAAGAACCATAGTTAATGCATTTTGGACAAAGATTGCTAGGCCTGCACATGGCTTTAACAGGGTTGCATCATTGGAAAGAATCAATTGCACAAATTTTAGTTCACAATGCCTTGCCATTCAAGCTTCATTCAGACTTCATTTGGAATCATTTTCGACCTTAATGCATTGCATCATGGGCCTGTACATGCCCATGCGCTCGTGCCATTCACATTGCCAATTTTGGACAGATTTTTGAAGTATGCAAATATCATTCTCTTTGGCTATAAATAGAAGGCCTTTGAGCTCATTTGAAGAAGACTTTGCGCACCAGCTTTGCCCCCCATTGAAACCCTCTCATTCTAAAGGAAAACCTGAGAAATTTCAATTTGAAATTTGAGTTTGAATCTCAACTGTTGGAGATTCAAGAACTCCAGGATCCAAAGCCTTGCAACATCTCTAATCACTTCCTGCTAGCTTCTCAAGTGTGATCAGATCGTGTTTGGAGCAAGCAACATCAAGAACTGCATAACATTGAAGGTAATTTTCAGAAAACTTCATCTCTTGGATTCTCACTCAATTCTACTCAATTCTCTTGGATCTTTGGTTGTCTGAAGTCCTACCAATGTAGGCAAGAAGATTGAGTTGCTTAGAGGTCAAATCGAAGCAACTCAGTTGACACACCTCAAAATTCAACTCCTCGTATCTTTTTTATATTTGGAGTTAGTTGAATTTGAGGTCAGATTCGTGCTCTACGCCATTTTTTCTTTCAGATCATGTCCTCCTTTTTTATTTTGGTGATCGTTGAGGGTGGACCAGTCCGGTGAGGTCCACTAGAGAAGAAGACCAGAGTTACAGCTCCGACGATGTGTTGGCATCTCTCTAGATCACATGATCCTTTTCAAATGTTTTAATCTCACGCGTTGGTTCTGATTACCATCCCTGCAGCGCATTAACTAGTGTCCATTGTGGAATGCACGCTGAGGACCACTTGATCTACCACCTCAATTAATGAGGGAGATCAAGTGATCCACGTTTTTTGCTATTTTCTGATTTTCATTTTAATCCTTTTATTTTCATTAATTCACATTAATTTTAATATTGATCCAAAAAATATGAGAGTTTCACCAAAAAATTTCAAAAAATTTCCTCTTTCATATTTTGAATTAAAATTATTTTTTTGGATCATTATTAATATTTTTAATGATTTAATTGATTTTATGATTATTTTTAATTGTTTAAAAATACTTTGAAGTCTTTAAAAATTCTGATTTTTTTTTCCAAAGTCCTTTGACCTTGTTTGACCTATGATAAATATCATTGCCATTTCTTTGGTGTTTTTACGTGGTTTTAGGAATTTGACAAACCATATTTGATTAAAATGAATTATTTTAGTATTTTAAATTTGAATAAATGCCAATTAATTGTGTTGACCATTTGTGATGACTTGTTTGAGTTTGACTCTTGTTTTTGGGCCTTGGTCAAGGTTGATTTGACTTTGTCAAGTTAATATCATTGGATTTAGGGGATTGATGGAATGTACATTCCATCTCCCAAAATGAATGGATGATATTAATTTGGTAAAAGTCCTCCTTTGGCCAATTTGAGTTTTGATACATTCCCCTCTCTCTTCATCTCATTCCCCTTCTTTATGCATTCATCTCATTTGGTCTATGATATCTCAAAGTCCTAAGGCTAGTTGATTGAAAAATCAACATAAGTATGGATGAGATTAGGCCACCTCTTTTGCATATTCTTTTTGTGTGTGGTATGTTTCATGAGCATAGTCCATTATACTATGTCTCTAACATGCATTAACACCAAAATTCTACTGCCCGACCTCAAATAGTTGTGACTTCTACATAAGTCCAATTACGATTGCTTAACATAGCGCTAAACTTATGACACAAAAGGCATATCATTCTAGTTAGTGAGATTGTAAGTCTCCCCTCTTTCATGGTATTGTGTGGAAACTTGGCCTTTTTTCCTTCCTTTGGAAGATGTCATGGCTCAAGGATCCATACTTGTGATAAGTGGGTTGAGTGTTCTCCAAAGAATGACTAAAAAATGAAAAGAAAAAGCAAAACAATACTAACTTCTAACTCATTAACAACTAACTCTTCATTTCAATCTATTTACTTTAATGCTATTTAATTTTAGTCTTTATTCATTTCCAATTATTCATACCATTCTAATTGTTTATGTTAATGAAATTTTCACTTTGTCCATTTGGACCATATTGTGTGATATAGCTTGTTTGTATATACTTTGTTTGTTTGTGTGGTCTTTGACCATTAATGTACATAATAAGAACAAAAACCCTAAAAGACTTTTGTGTGGACTGTTGGCTTGATCTTGGACAATTGGACTTAGAACTTAGCCAACCTCCCTTTGCTAAAGGACTTGGCCAATGCCAAATTTTGTGAAACCAAGTGCTTGCAATTTGAACTTCATTTGATACGTCACTCAAGATCCCTCTGAGTTCATCTGCAACATGATCATTGTGAAGCTGTTATTTTGAACTTGTGATTTATGGAATTCATCTGTTACATGGGCTAATTTGAAGAAGATCATGGAGTAGCTAAAGCTTGGATGTGGATATCTTTATTTGATGCCTTGCTCTTCAAGATAATATAATTGTGCATTTTGAGTGTTGCTTGATTCTAAATGTCCAAGGGAATTTGGGTTTCTATTGACATTCTTGTCTATTGGATTGCTACCCATTAGTCAGATCTTTTCAACCCTTAACTTTTAATTTTGTGCATAGGATTAGTCTCTTCATCTTCTCCCCATTTCTTTAATTTCAAAATCTCTCCCTCCTTTTAAAATTTTTCTTTGTTTGAACTTATTTTGTTCTAAACTTTGACCACTTTGCAAAAAGATAGAAACTTTGGCCTTATGCCATTGCATTTTCAAACTTCTTTTTTTAAATCAAATTTGTAAATAAACTTAACTATATTTGACATAAACTTTCAAAAAACCAAAAAAAAAGAACTAACTCATTCAAACAATTTTTAGGCCTTTGTGCCTTTCAAACTTAAGTTTTGTTAAAAGCAATGCATCCACTCATTTGTATCACGAACTACGAGGTTTTGATCCCTCATTTTTATGTTGGTACGTAGGCACAAGTCCGAAGGTCTTGTCAAACACAAAAATATAATTAATGAATTCTTTTCTCATCCCCCCATTCTATTTGTTTGTAAACATCATTTTTTGAACCAAATACATATGCACACAAAAAGGGCTCTCTAGGAGTACCTAGGACACTTTGGATGCTAACACCTTCCCTCTGTGTAACCAACCCCCTTACCTATAATCTCTGACATTTTATTAGTTTTGATTTGAAAACTTCTTACTTTTGGGTTTTGTTTGTACTTTTTCCCTTTTCCCTTGGAAACAATAAAAGCGCGGTGTCGACTCTTGTTATTTGATGTCTAGTTTATCCATAGCTTGATGATCATGAATTTACCGCTACAGAAATTAAGTGGCGACTCTGATGGGGAGTATTCTCCAATGGGTTTAGCCTACTTTTTGTGTGTATATATTTGTATATATGTGATGTTTGTATATATATGTGTGTGATATAATCCTCTTGTTATGCTTGGTGATCTCTGAGTGGTGAGATAAGTTCTAACCCGAACGTGAGTGCAATTAAGATAGGAGGATGGTATGGTGATGTTCGACTTGTGTGGAGTAGTCCTTAACAAGTTGGCTTGAGATCCATCTGCTCAGTGGATACTCTTTTGGATTTGGAAATGTCACACAAGCATTTGTGGTTATGCATTACTATCTCTAATTTGTGTCCGAGAAGCCGAGGACCGTAGAAAATTTACCCCCTCTTGGCATATTTAGGATGTAGTGTAGAAACTGTTCAAGTGTAGACTTGATAACAGTTATTACACGATACTACACTCAGATGAGTTTCTCTTGAGAATATTATGGGTCGATGAGTCAATCATCTTAACTTGTAATATCCAATAGATGGAATTAAGACTCTGGGAACTGAGGTATTATTTGCAAATCATATCATTCATGCACATCATAACATTCACCACACGAAAATTTTTAAGGAACTGAGGTATTATTTGCAAATATTTTCAGACCATGGATTATGGACGAAGGAACACTAAGAAGTACAGTTTCAGATGTCCCGACTTGAAAGAGTTAAGGAAGCTAGCATTTTTTGTATTAGATCCCTTGGACTTCAAACAACGTCATGGGAAGCTTCTGTCCATTTTGTCTACGGATGTGGTTGAAGGACTTTTGAGTGTATTGGTGCAGTTTTATGATCCTTTCTACCATTGTTTCACTTTCCCAGATTTTCAGTCTGTGCCTACCTTGGAGGAGTATTCTCATCTTTTGGGGATACTTGTTTCTAGTAGAGTGCCTTTTAGTGGATTGGAGGAGATTCCTCGATCTAATCTTATTGATGAGGCTCTTCACTTGAAGAAGTCTGAGATAGAGGCTCATTAGGTGAAGAAAGGAGGATTGTTTGGGTTACCATCTGATTTCCTCATCAAGGAAGCTACTACTTTTGCTCAAGTTGGTAGTGTGGACACTTTTGAAGCTATCTTTGTGTTGCTCATTTATGGATTAGCATTGTTCCATAACATTGACGGTTTTGTTGATGTTAACGCCATTAGACTTTTCTTGATTGGGAATCATGTGCCTACTTTGTTGGGTGATATGTATTTCTCTTTGCATCTTAGGAATTCTAAGGGTGGTGGAACTATTGTCTGTTGCATTCCTCTTTTGTACAAGTGGTTTATTTCGCACTTGCCTCAGACACCTGCTTTTGTGGAGAACAAACAATGTCTACGGTGGTCTTAGAGACCTATGTATCACACTAATGATGATATAGTTTGCTCTGATCCGTCTTTGAGCAGTCTGGATATTATTGATAGCTGTAGTGAATTCTCTAATGTGCCTCTCATTGGTACACAAGAAGGAATTAACTACAACCCTGCTTTGGCTCGTCGTCAACTTGGGTTCCCCTTGAGAGACAAACCTAATAGCACGTTGTTAGAAGGTCTTTTATATCAAGAGGGTAAAGATCCCTAACATTTGAAGAAGAAGATTGTGCATGCTTGGCATAATGTACATAGGAAAGGAAGATCCGAGCTTGGTCGGCGCAATTGTGTAGCTTTGGAAGCTTACACTCATTGGGTGAAGAAGAGAGATTTGGAGTTGAAGATGCCTTATCCTTGTGAAAGACCTATGTCTATGGTTGTGGTTGAGTCATTAACTCTCCCTAACCAAGATGTAGATGAGTTGGAAGACGCACTCGTCAAGATGAAGCAAGAGAAGGATTTGTGGGAAGAACGTTTCTGCACATTGAGTAAGAAACATGAAGAGTTACAGTTGGAGTCTAAGGACAAAGATGCACTCATTGAGCTACTTGAAGACCGAGTGACAAAGAGACAGAGAGAGCCAGAGGTTTCATCTTCTAGCATGCCTCAGCCTTCCATTGCTTGGAAGAAGATTATTGATCAGCTCGTCCTCGAGAAGACTCAGATGAAGGCTTCTTTTGAGACCAAGATCCGTGGCATTCAAAGGAAGTACGCGCCTTCAGCTAGGTCTTCTGACATTGTTGTTAGGGATGCTTAGGATGACTAGTCTCCTTTTCTCTTGTATTTTTCATTTGGTTTCTGAAGTTGTACTAAGTGTAATCCTTCCAATTATATAAATGAAAAGAGATTTTTGGTCATATAAAAATTATTGCAAATTGTTGTATTATATATATATATATATATATATATATATATATATTTATATATATATTTATATATATATATATATATATATATATATATATATATATATATATATATATATATTTGCAAATGATATAGTAAGTTCCTTGAAAACAAAAATAAATAAACAAGCATTGCATTTCATGCATCATTTGCATAAGCAAGTTTCTCTTTCGCCAGATGTCTCATTCGTGTTTCTTCTATGCTTTAGCCAAGCTGACTCATCGGTACAAAACCCGTGCAATCATCTCAAAATTATGGAGCATCTAGAGCAAGAGAACAGAGAGCTGAAGGACGAGATCGCCCGCCTGACTGCCACGATGGAATCGGTTCTTGCCGCTCAGAGCCAAGCTTTTACCATGCCTGCTGCTACCGCTCATTTTGCACCCACTATGCCTGCTGGATTCCCGTGGGGAATGCCACTGAACTTTATGTCTGAAGGCTTTGCGCCTACCTTTGCTTCTATGCCGGCATCTAGCCCAGTCATGTCTGTGCCACCTCCCGTTGTGCACACCTTACCTCGTGTAGAGGACACCATTTATCACTCCGAGCCGTCTGAGGGTCTGGATGTTTACGAGAAAATCGATGAAATGAAAGATCAGTTTCTTGAGCTGCGCAAGGAGTTAAAGACGTTAAGGGGTAAGGACTTGTTTGGAAAGAGTGTTGTTGAGTTGTGTTTAGTGCCCAATATGAAGATCCCGGTGAAGTTCAAAGTACCTGACTTTGAAAAATACAAAGGGAACACTTGTACGCTCAGTCATATAGTGATGTATGCTCGCAAGATGTCTACTCAGACTGACAATGATCAACTATTGATTCACTACTTCCAAGACAGTCTGACCGGTGCTGCGCTCAGATGGTATATGGGGTTGGATAGTGCAAGCATTCGCACTTTCAACAACTTGGGAGAGGCTTTTGTCAAGCAATATCAGTACAACGTGGATATGGCGCCTGATAGGGACCAGCTGAGGTCTATGTCTCAGAGAGAAAAGGAAACGTTTAAAGAGTATGCGCAAAGATGGAGGAAATTGGCTGCTCAAACCACTCCTCCCTTGGAGAAAAAAGAGATGACAAAGATCTTTCTAAAAACTTTAAGTTCATTTTATTATGAACGAATTATTGGTAGTGCCCCCAGTGAATTTACCGAAATGGGAAACATGGGGATGAGGCTTGAGGAAGGAGTCCGAGAAGGACGTTTGTAGAAAGAAGAAGCATCGTCGAGTAAGAGGTATGGTAGCAATTTTGGGAAGAAAAAGGACAATGAAGCGAATGCAATTTCAAGTGGGAGGAAGAGGAGGCCTCAGATCAGGAAGAGTCAACCACCCCGTCAACATCATCACCAAGTATCTTCAGTTATCCCTGTATTCTCTAATAATCAATCAGTACCAATTCAAGAACAACCACGTCAACAACAAGAACCACAACAACGAGCAAACACCTACAACAATAGCAATACCAACTACAATCATCATCAACAAAACTTTGAGAGGAAGAAGGTCTCTTTCGACCCGATTCCTATGTCTTCTGTAGAATTATACCCGCCTTTGGTTCTCAAGAACCTAATCCAACCGAGGAACCCGCCGCAAATTCCATAACTACTTCCATGGTGGTATAAGCCTGAGCTCCGTTGTGCTTTTCATCAAGGAGCACCCGTACATAATATAGAGAACTGTTATCCGCTCAAGTATGAGGTTCAGAAGTTGATGAAGAGTGGAATGATGTCCTTCGAGGACCGTGCGCCGAATGTCAAAGCAAATCCGCTACCCGCCCATGGGAACTCTTCTGTGAATATGGTGGATGGTTGCCCTGGCGAGTTTAAGGTTTTTGATGTGTGTTTTATCCGGAGATCCTTGGTGCAGATGCATAAGGATGCTTGTTTGGTAAGTGATTGTGAACATGACCATGACAGTTGTGTTATCTGTAGCATTAACCCGAGGGGTTGCGAAGTTGTGAAAATGGACATCCAGCGACTGATGGACGAAGGAATGATTCAGATTGTTCAAGCCCGTCATGTAGATGACGATGTAAATGTTATAGTGCCCATTTTCAAGCAACCAGAGAGATTGGTAATTCAGTACGACAGCAACAACAATAACAATGTCAACAATAGATCAGTATCGACGTTGGTGATACGGCTAGCGGGCCAGTCCCGTATTCATCTGATAAAGCTGTGCCGTATCAGTATAACGATACAATGATAGAAGGTGGTCAAGAGGTCCCGTTGCCTACGACTAGCTCTGTAGTGAGCATTGCTGATCTTACAAAGGTGACCCGCAGTGGTCGAGTGTTTGGGTCGGTGTTCCCAAAAGATAAAGAAGAATTAGTTGTTCGAAAGAAGGTAGAAGTGCCTGTTTTAGATCTAGTTGGTGCTTCAAAGGGTAAGTCTGGTGAATCCAGTAATTTGAAGGCTAACGATGATGATGAGGTGCTTCGATTGATCAAAAGGAGTGAGTTTAATATGGTGAAGCAGCTGCTCTAAACCGCCTTAAAAATCTCAGTGT
The DNA here is from genome assembly GCF_024323335.1 of Lathyrus oleraceus. Classification (NCBI taxonomy): domain Eukaryota; kingdom Viridiplantae; phylum Streptophyta; class Magnoliopsida; order Fabales; family Fabaceae; genus Lathyrus; species Lathyrus oleraceus. The sequence goes on along the minus strand of NC_066580.1, from coordinate 48,189,148 downwards.
TGTCTCTGCTCATGAATTCTGAAGCGCACAGAGAAGCACTGCAAAGAGTTATGGAACAAGCTTTTGTAGAACATGATGTTATAGTGGATCAATTTAATCATATCGTGGCCAACATCACTTCATGCAATAATCTTAGCTTTTGTGATGAAGAACTCCCTGAGGAGGGTAGAAATCATAATCTGGCTTTGCACATTTCTATGAATTGCAAAGAGGATGCTTTGTAAAATGTGCTTGTTGACATCGGGTCATCACTGAATGTGCTGCCAAAGTCAACTCTGTCAAAACTATCATACCAAGGAGCGTATATGAGGTATAGCGGTGTAATCGTCAAAGCTTTTGACGGTTCACGCAAAACAGTTATTGGTGAAGTGGACGTTCCAGTTAAGATAGGTCCGAGTGATTTTCAAATTACTTTTCAAGTAATGGATATCCACCCGGCCTACAGTTGCTTGTTGGGAAGGCCATGGATCCATGAGGCAGGAGCTATTACCTCCACTTTGCACCAGAAGCTCAAATTTGTCAAGAATGGAAAGCTTGTGATTGTTGGTGGGGAGAAAGCGTTGTTGGTTATCCACCTGTCATCTTTCTCTTATGTTGAAGCTGAGGATGAGATTGGAACTCCGTTCCAAGCCTTATCTATCGCTGTTGAGAAGAGAGTTGGGGCACCTATGTCCTCATTGAAAGATGCCCAGAAGATTGTAGAAGAAGGCGACGTTGATCAGTGGGGGCGCATGGTAGAGGTCTCTGACAACAAAGGCAGAACCGGTTTGGGGTTCCAGAAAGGTTCATCAACTGCAAGGTCTAAAGATATGCAACTTAGCTTCCGTAGCGGAAGGTTCATTCATGGCAATGAACAACACTTAGCTGTTGTGCTAAAGGATGACGAAGAGGAAGACTACACCAATTTTGTGACGCATGGAAAGGCTTGCAACAATTGGACTGTTGTTGACATTCCTGTTATTTTGCATCGATCTAAGTAATTGCTTTTATATATTTTAAAAATCCTTCTCCTATGCCTAAGGGAGAAGTGAACATTGTCGGGCATTTTCAAATTGATCATTAATAAAATTAATTCTATTCATCCACATCTATGATGTCTTGTTTTTACTTTTTGCTTTATTCTGAAAATGGTAATCACAAAAAACATTAGAAAATAATATAATTATCCATCTGCATAATATTTGGTCACAAATCCACTTCTCTAAAATCAAAATATCAAATCATTATGCAGGTTGGTTCCTAACCCCATTGAATACAATGTTCCTTCGCCTTCTCCAAATTTTGAATTCCCTGTGTTTGAGGCCGAGGAGGAAAGTGATGCAGAAGTAAGTGATGAATTATCTCGTCTTCTTGAGCAAGATGAAAAGACCATTCAACCGTTCGAAGAGCAGATTGAGTTAGTCAACTTGGGTTCCAAGGATGATGTGAAGGAAGTCAAGATTGGGTCTCGCCTGTGTCCAGATGTCAAGAAGGGGTTGATTGATCTTCTTCGAGAATATTCATATGTGTTTGCTTGGTCCTATTAAGACATGCCTGGTTTGGATTCTGAGATTGTGGAGCATAAATTGTCATTGAAGCCAGAATGCACGCCAGTCAAGCAAAAGTTGAGAAGAACGCATCCTGATATGGCTGTGAAGATCAAAGAGGAAGTGCAGAAGCAGATTGACGCTGGTTTCCTTGTAACCGCTGAGTATCCGCAATGGGTGGCCAATATTGTGCCTGTGCCGAAGAAAGATGGAAAAGTCTGCATGTGTGTCAACTATAGAGATTTGAATAAAGCCAGTCCAAAAGATGATTTCCCTCTGCCACACATTGATATTTTGGTAGACAATACTGCTAAATTCAAAGTCTTTTCATTTATGGATGGATTTTCCGGATATAATCAGATCAAGATGGCAGTTGAAGATATGGAGAAGACCACATTCATTACACCTTGGGGAACATTCTATTATAGAGTGATGCCTTTCGGTTTAAAGAATGCTGGTGCAACTTACCAAAGAGAAATGACTACTCTTTTTCATGATATGATGCATAAAGAGATTGAAGTTTATGTTGATGACATGATTTCTAAATCAATTGATGAAGAGGAACATGTTGAGAATTTGTTGAAGTTATTCCAGCTTTTAAGGAAGTATAAACTCCGCTTGAATCCCAATAAGTGTACTTTTGGTGTTCGTTCTGGTAAGTTGTTGGGCTTTATTGTCAGCGAGAAAGGTATTGAAGTTGATCCTGCCAAGGTCAAAGTAATACAAGAGATTCCTGCACCCAAAACTGAGTAGCAAGTCAGAGGTTTTCTCGACCGCTTGAATTATATCTCCAGATTCATTTCCCACATGATCGCCACATGTGCGCCTATATTCAAGCTTCTACTGAAAGATCAGTCTTGTGATTGGACCGAAGACTGCCAGAAAGCTTTTGACAGTATCAAGGAATATCTGATTGAACCTCCAATTTTGTCTCCACTTGTTGAAGGAAGACCGTTGATCATGTATTTGATTGTGCTTGAAGATAGTATGGGTTGTGTTCTTGGTCAGCAAGATAAGACTGGAAAGAAAGAATTTGCAATTTACTACCTCAGTAAGAAGTTCACCGACTGTGAGACTCGGTATTCTATGCTTGAGAAGACTTGTTTGGCTTGGGCTGCTAAGCGTCTGCGTCAATCTATGTTGAATCATACCATTTGGTTGATATCCAAAATGGATCCGATCAAGTATATATTTGAGAAGCCTGGTTTAATTAGGATGATTGCCCGTTGGCAGATGTTGTTATCAGAGTATGATATCGAATACCGATCTCAGAAAGCGATTAAAGGTAGTATCCTGGCTGACCATTTGGGTCACCAACCAATTGGAGATTACCAGTCAGTGCGGTATGACTTTCCGGATGAAGAGATTTTATACTTGAAAATGAAAGATTGTGATGAACCATTGTTTGTAGAAGGGCCAAAACCTGGTTCCCGTTGGGGCATGGTATTTGATTGAGTTGTTAACTAGTATGGAAATGGCATTGGGGCAGTGATCATTACTCCTCAAGGAACGCATCTACCCTTTATAGCTAGATTGACTTTCAAGTTTACAAATAATATGGCAGAATATGAAGCTTTCATTATGGGGCTTGAAGAGGCCATGAATCTCAGAATCAAGTATTTAGATGTCTTCAGAGATTTTGCTTTGGTTGTGAATCAGATCAAAGGTGAATGGGACATAAATCAACCTGGTTTGGTACCGTATAGAGATTACACGAGGAGAATTTCAACTTTCTTTACAAAGGTTGAGTTTCATCATATCCCTCGAGATGAGAACCGGATGGCGGATGCTCATGCAACATTGGCGTTAATGATTGTAGTGAAGTATTGGAATAAGGTTCCCAATTTGTCTGTGATGCATCTTGATAGGCCAACTCATGTGTTTGCTGTTGAAGAGATCAAAGACGAGAAGCCGTGGTATTACGACATCAAGTATTTCCTCCAAAGTCAGGTTTACCCTCCTGGGGCATCTTTGAAAGATAAGAAGACTTTGAGGAGATTAGCCAGTAATTTCTACTTGAATGGTGATATACTTTACAAGAGAAACTTCAACATGGTTTTGCACAGATACGTGGATAGACACGAAGCAGACTTGTTAATGACTGAAAGGCATGAAGGTTCCTTTAGTACTCATTCTAATGGACATGCAATGGCAAAGAAGATGTTGCGAGCAGGTTACTATTGGCTGACAATGGAATTTGACTGTTGCAAATTTGTGAAGAAATGCCGCAAGTGTCAAATTTATGCTGATAAGTTTCATGTTCCTCCGACACAATTGAATGTTATTTCTTCCCCATGGCCTTTCTCCATGTGGGGAATTGATATGATTGGGATGATTGAGCCCAAAGCTTCGAATGGACATCGTTTCATTTTGGTGGCAATTGACTACTTCACAAAATGGGTTGAAGCGACATCGTATGCAAATGTAACCAAGCAAGTTATTGTAAGGTTTATCAAGAATCAGATCATATGCCGTTATGGTGTGCCAAGCAAGATCATTACTGACAATGGATCGAACTTGAATAAAAATATGGTGGAAGCTCTTTGCAAAGATTTTATGATTGCACATCATAATTCTTCTCCCTACAGACCTAAGATGAATGGGGCTGTTGAAGTTGCGAACAAGAATATTAAGAAGATTATTCAGAAGATGGTTGTCACGTATAAGGATTGGCATGAGATGCTCCCATTTGCTTTGCATGGGTATTGTACATCCATCCGCACTTCAACAGGGGTAACCACATTTTCTCTTGTATATGGTATGGAGGCAGTGCTCCCCGTAGAGGTTGAGATTCCTTCATTGTGAGTGCTCATGGAAGCCAAGTTGACTGAGGTTGAATGGTGTCAAACTAGGTTTGATTAGTTGAATTTGATTGAAGAGAAGAGATTGACTGCCATGTGTCTGTTGGTGTAAGCCCTAGAGGCCAATACTTTTGGTACTTGTATCGAATTATTTGTTAATAATAAAAGGCATTTTCTTTATTATGGTTGATTAATAAAGTCCCTGGAAAAGATAGTCCATTTAATGTATTAAGTGTGACTTAATCATGAGAACACATTAAACATAAGGACACTATTCTTAAAATATTCGTAGTTGAGCTTTAGTGTGAAGTGGGATAACATTAAAGCATTAAGACTATTATGTTTGTGGACTGATGATCACATCTCATGGATCATGGATAAGGAGTTATCAAGTCTAAAACATAGGTATGAATATTAAGAGTAATATTTATACCGGATTGACCCGCTATGAGAATACTATGTAGAAAGTTATGCAAAGTGTCATAAGTTATTCTCATGGTGATAATAGTGTATACCACTCTTCGACCTGAAACCACTATGGATCCTAGATGTAGAGTCGAGTGCTTTATTGCTGATCCAACGTTGTCCGTAACTGGATAACCATAAAGACAGTTGATGGGTACTCAACAAAGCATGCTGAGGGACATGAGTGTCCTAGATGGAATTTGCCAATCCTGTGTAACAGGATAAATGTCTACGGGCCCAATATTAAACTCGACAAGGATGACACGGTCTATACCTTGTGTTCAATATAGACATAAGGGCAAAGGGGTAATTATACACATAATTATTATCACAGGAGGTTTTGTCAGATCACATGACATTTTCGTGTCTTGGGTAGCAGTGATGTGTTGCTAGATACCGCTCACTGTTTATTATGTTAAATACGTGATTTAATATAATTGCCAACGCCACGAAAACCTATAGGGTCACACACAAAGGACGGATTGATGAGATATAGAGTAGCTAAGGAACATCGTAAGGTACGGTGCACTTAAGTAGAATACGAAATATGGTAAGGTACCAAATACTTAAGTGATTTTGGCTTATTATGAGATATGGGCTAAAATACACTTAAGTGGGCTTTTTGGCTTGAAGCCCACACAAGTGGTTCTATAAATAGAACTCTTGTGCAGAAGCATTATATGGGAATACAACACAACTGAAGAGTTTGAATTTCGTATCTCTCTTTCTCTCACTCAAAGCCTTCATTCATAACAGCTAGCACTGCGATTGAAGGAATCCGTTCGGGTGGACTGAGTAGAGACGTTGTCATCGTTCAACAATCGTGATCGCTCCGTGGATTTGTATCTAAGGTTTTGATCATTACAAGAGATCTGCACCAAAGGGTTGAATCGCCACAAGAGGTAATGATTCTATCATTGATCATGCCCATTCGTAAGGATCACTACATGGAGAAAATTTTAAATTCCGCTGCGCCTTGGATGGCAATTCTCCTTCAGTGGTATCAGAGCCACTTACGAAACCATGAATCTGATAACTGTTTTTGTTCTGTAATAATATGATTAAAGACAGAATGAATCAAAGATTAAATTGAGATCGATCAAGTCATATATATGATATATGTAATCTTGATGCAAAATACATTATATATGATATAATGTTCTCGTTTCGTTCATTCAAACACTCAATGATTGTTTTCCTTTGAGCGAGCAATGGTCATTTGCTTCTTGATCCGACATTAGTATGGTGAAGCAATGACGTGTTGATCAATCATACTGAATCAACAATCGAGATATGTTTGACGGTCTGAAATTGGTGCCTCAGGGATAGTGACGGCACAAGGGTTGTGTTCTCAGAGAGTTATGCGATTGGGGTTGTGACTGCACAAGAGTTGTGCTTTCTAAACACTTTTTGGAACAATGTTAATTGGTTAACGCATATGGTTAACCGGTTAACGCATTACGAAATTAAGTTTTTTTTTAGGTTTTCAAACAGTGTTAACCGGTTAACGCATTTGGTTAACCAGTTAACGTGAGGCAGAAAATAATTTTTGAACATATTTCAAACAGTGTTAACCGGTTAACGCATATGGTTAACCGGTTAACGCAAGGCAAAATTCGCCCGTTCAGCTAACTCAGTGCTTTAAAAGTATCAAGTGTTGATACGAAAAGCGACATCGATTTTAAATGAATTGTTCATTAAAATGTGGTGATCGGTCGTCGAAATTTAATTTGGTTTTAATTAATTAAAGGAAATAATAATAATAAAGTGTTTATTATTGTCTTGTGGTGATCGGTTATGGCCTTAGTCTTCCTTTATTCTGCTTTGGGTTTTAAAATACGACCTGCGTGTCGTGCCTCTCTCTTTGTCTCCCAAATGTAACTTCTTTTTCTCATCTCACTCCCTCGTATGTAAAACGAGTTTCTTTTGTAATGTAATGATATGAAGAAAGAAAAGAAGTCAGTGCCAAAGGAGGACAACCTTGAAGATCTTGCTTAGAGAAGCTTAGATCGTTGTTAGGTTAGCTTAGGTTCTCTCATTGGCTTGGGAGAACAATTGCGCTAGGGGCCATAACTGTTTCATTATGTATGTATGTATGTTGATGCATGTGAATGTATGTTGATGCATGTGAGAGACGGTTTATATGATAAACAAGCCGGTGAGATCAGAAAAATTGCAATTCCCTCAAATTAAAAATTAAGTTTATGCTTTCCATGTTTTAACACTCATCAAGACTAGTAATGGATAATGTAGGTTTCGCCTACGCAAGGTGCATGATCTATATATTAGTAAGGTGCGATGGGATAATTGTAATATCCAACTGTTAAAACAATGGGTCAAACTTAACTAAACAAATTATAATAAGATTATATATATGTTTAGAAGCAAGAGTTGGGAATGATCCATATGATGGATTGGAATAAGGAGTTATTCACCCAAATGAAATTTTCGAGAGTTGTATGAGATACAATTGGAAGGAGTTCCTACCTAAATAACCTAGTTTTGTGTAATCCGCCTACGCGGACTTAGAACGAAGTAAAATATGGATCTCGACCCACTAGAAAATCTTCCAACGGGATTTTCCGAATCAAATGATGAGGGTCATTTGTTTTGAGTAAAATAGTGGGAGCATATTTAATTAAAGGCCTAATTAAATATGTTAATGATACTTATATTTTCATTAATCCTTGTGTAGATTACCATGACAGCAAACACCTCTAACAACATTCTGCGATCAATCCTTGATAAGGAAAAATTGTTTGGGACAAATTTTCTGGATTGGCACCGAAACCTGAGGATTGTCCTCAAACATGATAAAAAGCTGTATGTCTTGGAGACACCTGTTCCTGAAGAGGAGCCTCCTAGTTCTGCACCTAAGGCAAAAAGAGATGCTTATAAGAAGCATGTCGATGATGCCAATGAAACTGCTTGTCTCATGCTGGCTACCATGAACTCAGAATTGCAAAAGCAACATGAGAACATGTCAACGTTCGATATGATCGAACACCTGAAGTTGCTCTATCAAGAGCAAGCCAGGCATGACAGGTTTGAAGTTTCAAAAGCCCTTTTTCAAGGCAAGTTAGCTGAGGGAGCCCCTGTAGGTCACCATGTACTCAAGATGATTTGGTATGTGGAAAACCTTGAAAGATTGGGTTTTCCCCTCGAAAAGGAACTTGCGACTGATTTGATCTTGCAATCGTTGCTAGATAATTTCAGTCAATTTGTCCTAAATTTCAATATGATTGATATGGACAAATCTCTTCCTGAACTGCTCGCCATGTTAAGAACTGCCGAGCAGAATCTGAAATCAAAAGGGAAGTCCATTCTGATGATCGGAAATGGAAAGAGACAGAACAAAAGGCCCACTAAGCAGGGTGATAAAGGGAAAGGCAAGGAAGTTGCCAAACCCAAACCCACCGTTGCTGCTTTAAAGCCTAGTGGAGGCATAGCAAAAGAAGGCACCTGCTTCCATTGCGGTAAGACCAGACATTGGAAGAGGAACTACCCAAAGTACCTGGAAGATAAGAAGAATGGAGTAGAGACTTCAACTTCAGGTATTTTTGTTATTAATTCATCTACTTCTGCATCATGGGTATTAGATATTGGGTGCGGTTCTCACATTTATACAAATGTGCAGGGACTAAAAAGGAGTAGAGATTTGGCAAAAGGTGAAGTCGACCTACGAGTTGGCTATGGAGCAAAGGTTGCTGCTTTAGCCGTAGGAACTCATGTATTGACTTTACCTAGTGGTTTAATAATTCAGTTAGAGAACTGTTATTATGTACCTGCAATTAGCAGGAATATTATTTCTGTTTCTGGTTTGGACAAGTCTGGTTTTTCATTCATAATAAAGAACAATTGTTGCTCAATTTATTTGAATGATATATTCTATGCTACTGCACAAATGAACAATGGACTATATGTCCTTGATCTTGAAATTCCAATTTATAACATTAATACTAAAAGGATGAAAACCTAATGAGTTAAATCCAACTTACCTTTGGCATTGTCGATTAGGCCACATAAATGAGAAACGCATTTCCAAACTCTATAAAGATGGACTCTTGGACTCTTTTGACTATGAATCATATGAGACATGCAAATCTTGTTTAATTGGAAAGATGACAAAGTATCCATTCACAGGAAAAGGTGAACGAGCTAATGATCTTTTGGCTCTCATACATACTGATGTATGTGGACCACTGAACATACTAGCCAGAGGAGGTTTTCAGTACTTCATCACATTTACTGTTGATTTCAGTAGATATGGTTATGTGTATTTAATGAAACACAAATCAGAGTCCTTTGAAAAGTTCAAGGAATTCAAGAATGAAGTACAAAACCAACTAGGTAAGAATATTAAAACTCTTCGATCAGATCGAGGTGGTGAGTATTTAAGCCTAGAGTTTGATGACCATCTGAAAGAGTGTGGGATCCTATCCCAACTCACTCCTCCTGGAACACCCCAATGGAATGGTGTATCTGAGAGAAGAAATCAAACCCTGTTAGACATGGTCCGATCCATGATGAGTCACACCAATCTTCCAAACTCCTTTTGAGGACATACACTATTGACATCAGCTTACACACTTAACCGTGTTCCATCCAAAAGGTTGAAAAGACACCATATGAGATATGGAGTGGTAAGAAACGACATATGTCTTACATGAAGATTTGGGGTTGCAAAGTTTATGTGAAACGACAAATTTCAACTAAGCTTGAGCCCAAATCTGACAAATGCTAATTTGTGGGGTATCCTAAAGAAACAAGAGGGTATTACCTCTACAATCCTTTAGAGGGCAAAGTGTTTGTCGCTCGAACTGGAGTTTTCCTAGAAAGGGATTTTATTTCCAAAGGAATCAGTGGGAGGAAAGTAGAGCTTGAAGAAATTCAAGAATCACAAAGCATCGATACACCTATGGAGGAATTAGAGCAGGAAACACAAGTAGTTGTGTAAGAGCAACCTACTCAAGTAGAACAAGACCAGCGTAGGTCACGCAGGATACGTCACCTACCTGAGATATATGGATATCTGATCAAGGTGATGTATTACTCATGGATTCATAAAAAACAAAGATGAGCCTTGTGTCTACAAGAAGGTTAGTGGGAGCATGATCGTTTTCCTGATGTTATATGTAGATGACATATTACTCATTGGAAACGATGTCCCTACCTTGCAACGAGTAAAGTCTTGGTTGAGGAAATGCTTTTCTATGAAGGACCTCGGTGAAGCATCCTATATATTAGGAATCAGAATCTATAGAGATAGATCATAACATGCTTGGCCTAAGTCAGGGTACATAGACAAAGTGCTGAGACGCTTTAATATGGATGATTCCAATGGTTATGTGTTTTGCTTAAATGGTGGCGCTGTGAGCTTGAAAAGTTCAAAGCAAGATACAGTTGCTGATTCTACAACCGAGGCCGAGTATATTGCGGCCTCAAGTGCAGCAAAGGAAGTTGTTTGGATCAGAAGTCCCTTAGTGAACTTGACATAGTTCCTAGCATAGTGGATCCCATTGCTCTCTATTATGATAACAATGGTGCTATCGCACAAGCTAGGGAACTTAGATCTCACCAACGATCCAAACACATACTTAGGCGTTATCATCTCATTCGAGAGATAATGGATAGAGTGTCGCATCACGCGAAAAACCGGCGGGAAAACAAGAACAACAGAGCCGCCACCGTGCGTTATTTATCCCAAAAGAGGGAAAGGAAACGCTCAGAGTAAACCTGGGAAAGGAAAGGTCTCGCGACCAAAGAGAATGGGATCGGGAGTCGGTTATGCGAAGGGAAGGTATTAGCACCCCTACGCATCCGTCGTACTCGACGGGATCCACGCACAATAGAAAGGAAAATGGTTGCTAAACACTGCTCAAACACACACACACTGGCTGAAAGAGACACAAGAAAACAAAAGAGACTGACTCGGCAGGACATCGCATCCTGGGCCTACTTAGTCTATCAGGCATAGACATCAGAGTCAAAGTAGTTCGGACTGGGGAAACGACACATGCTCGCTAGGATGTCGCATCCTATGCATACGTATCTCCTTGGACGAAGGAGAATCAGAGCATTCGTAGCTCGGCTGACACGCACACAAACAGACACAGGCAAAGGCAAACGTGGAGCCCGAATGCCAATCACTGGACTTACATCAGCATCCGAACCAAAACACACACAAGAAGGCAAACATGGAGCCCGAATGCCAATCACTGGACTTACATCAGCATCCGAACCAAACAAACCCACGATGGAACCCGAATGCCACTCGATGGACTTACATCAGCTTCCAAGCACACGACAACACAAAACAAAGACACAGGCGCCCGGAGAGATCTGCTCATCTCCTGCCTACGTACCTCATCTGGTATGAGGATCAGGGCGACGTAGTTCCCCTACAGAGGGATAAAGGACTAGCCTAACCAGATAACAGAGGGAGACACAACTAGGGAGACTACGGCTCGAGCCTAGATGTTATCATGCAAAATCATCCCTAAGTTAAGGTTTCTAGCTAACTTGCACAGGGAGCAAGCCTATCCTAAATATGACTTGCACAGGAAGCAAGTCACACCTAACTTGCACAGGAAGCAAGCTAAACTAAACCTGACTTGCACAGGAAGCAAGCTAAAGCAATCACACAAGCACAAGTAGCACACACTATATGCAAGCAATGGGCTCAAACAAGGTCAGGTTTTAGTCGAGGGGTCATATCAACCTCAACAAACAAACCACTGGAACTGGGTAGTGTTAGCTCTTAACCTTGCCATTGAGGGGCTAAGGTGAAGCAGATGAAAGGTGAGTGAAGATGGGACTTCACAGCTCTTATCCCTGGCCTGGGAGAGCTTAAGACAAGAATGTGTGGGTTCAGAAAGTAGGAACCCTTCTACACATTTGAAACTGACTCAACTATGCAACTGTACAAGATCTTGGGTTGGTACCTGCAATGCATCAACACAGTGGTGTGAGCAAAGCAGATGACACACAGAATAGCAGGGGATGGATTGCACATCCCTTGTGTCTGCCAATGCCTCTTCACTTAGGAGGTCTTTGAATATGTACAAGGATAAAATTAAACATCCACAAACATTGCCTCTTAAGGAGGACTTCAGACAGTTGCCTGGCCAAGTAACAGGCCAGGTCTTCCAGACTACATGAAGATAGAAAGGTATACCTCAATGCAAATTGCTTAGCAAGCAAAGCAAAGCAAAAGTTCACAAGGAACTGAGCAACTAAAAGCACCTGAAATAGTCAAGCAGACATTAGTATACAACTTCAAGATTAAAGCAAAAGGAAACAGATCAACAGTCAATCATAAGCAAGTGAATGTGCAAGGCACAGGGCTCAAGGCATGTGAGCCAAGCAACCTACAAAACAAACAAGTTAATCAATGATATTCAAGCAAGCTCAATCGAAAAGAATTGGTCTCATTGGTCATTTGTTGGCCAACCTGAAAACATGAGCTCAAAGGTGAGTAACAGGACCACTAGGACAAGCCTAGGGTCAAAAGAGAATGAGAAAGTCAAAACAGAAAATGGCAAGTGTCCAAAATCATGTTCAAACAATCAAGAAACAATACCAATTGGTTTCATATTCATATCAAACATCATCATCATTTCATGAACAATTTAGGTCAAAGTATAGCAAACAAAAGCTCATAGGAGTCAACAACAAGACTTGCATCAAAAACAAACTCAAACACTTCCAAAAATCACCAAATAAATCATGATCAATCACAACACATATCATGGTAAGCATGTCAAATTTCATCTCATTTGGACAAGTGGAAGGCAGTCAATGGAAATCAGAAAGGCAGGGCAATTTTGAACATGCTCAAAGAAGTCAACCAAACATGCATCAACTTGAAAAATTCATAAATCAGAGATGGCATATGATAAATGAATGGGACTAAAAACATGGCAAAGCTTAGGATGTCTAGTTATCTCATACCAAATTTCATGTCCATCTAATAAAGTATGAGCATTTCACCAAACAAATGGGCACATGTGTCAAAGAAAGTCAACATAAGATCAAACAGAGAACAAAAATCTCAATCAAATGGAAAATGCCATAAACAAATCCATAAAAAATCACATACAAACTAGACATACTCGAGCTCAATCATGTACAAAATCAATCCATTTTGAGGTCAATAGGCATGGCTATAAAAATCAACAAGTTGCACATCAATGGTGTGACACAAATTGTCACACCCTACTTCAAAAATTCATAACTCACAAACCAGATAAGATAAATTCATGATCTTTATATTAAAATCACCATAGGGATGTCTAGTTTGTGCACAAAAAAGTTCAAGTCTATAGGATAAAGCATGACTATTTCACAAATGATTTGGCAAAAGGTACAAAAATTGGTCACATGTCACAAACCCTAGCCAAATAAATTTTCCACATGTGCACAATTTGAATAAAAATGCTCATAAAAAACTAGATGAAGAATGGAGAACAATGCAAAAAGTCCCATCTAAATTGGATCATCCTTTAATTATTTATGAATTTTTGAAAGTTGCAAAGAAATTGGAATAAAAATTTGAATAAAGCAATTATTGGAAATTAAATATGAGAAAACAAAAAAAACAAAATGCCAAAGCACACCACGGGATCGAAACGTGTATCCCAGGCAAGGCCGTGCTGCGTTTGAAATAAACAAAACTCTGCGTTTTGTTAAGTGGCCCAGTCAAGGGGCCCAGTCAACGAAGCTGCAGCCAATAGCGCGCAAGCAAAATGCCTTACTGGACCAATTGAAATGTTTCCCTAAAAACAGCATGCACAGCGTACGTATGGGAGACCTAGGGATTAAACGGCATGGCTACAGAAAAATCCCAGCCTCATGTTGCAGAAAAAAACGTCCAGTATCCATATGTTCATCACAGCAATTTCCAGCAACACAATTTTTTTACCAAAACCGACAATCAAAATACCAAAATGCTCATCTAAACATGCTCAAACGTAAATCAACTTCCATTAATCCCAAATCATGCTAAAATGGACAAATCATGTAAAAATATAAATGAACATCAAATTTGACTCTCATATTTCTCTCTCAATTCCTAACCGTTTCCTTCGATTCAAAGCTCAGTAAGTTCATGGCAAAAAGATCTACAAGATGTAGTTCATGATTTTGGAAATGAAGAGATTCGATACCTGGCCAAATTTGGAGCACAGAAACGGAGCAGTGGTTATTTCCTTGTGTTTTGTCAAAACAGATGCACTATGGTGTTGGTATTGATGAATGGTCAAGTATGGAATGCTCATATGCCTTGCTTCTAGCTCCAAACAAATTCTGCCATGGGAGAGCTTCTTTAAAACAGTAGTGAAAACAAGCCTTACAGTTGTGGTATCCAACCTTCAAAGGGTTCAAAAACAGTAGCATATGATGCAGCAACTAAGGCTGGCTCGATGGTTTTGAGGTTTTGTCAAGAAAAATCCAAAATGCAAAATGAGGGTTCTTGAGAGAATGCAACTTTTTTCTGTTTTTTCAAAGTGGCTGCTAGGGCTTCTTTCAGAGAGAAAATGATGTATATATACTCTGTTTAATGGTACTAATCAAGGTTAATGAAAAAGTGGAATTGGAGTTGGTAAAAAGTGTCCTTTTGCTAATTTCACTCAAGTGGCATGGTGCATGAGCTGTAGCTGCGAAAATGGGCCTTGAACATGTCCAAAATATGATTTCTAGTCATTCTCAATTGGCCAAAATGATTAAAAATGGTTATTTTAAAAAGTCAAATTTCAACCTCACTTGAAATTAATTCATGTAAGTTGAAAAATGCCATTTTGATCTATGATGTTTTGGTGAATGATGGTTGCATATTTGGAAAGAGGGGATCAAATGTGACTTGTTGCAAAAAACCCCACCCAATTTGGCCAAATGGTTTGAGAGATATGGCCTTTTGAAGTTCAAAAATTTCTGAAAATGATTCGATCATAACTTGCCAACCATACATGGGAATTGAGTGTTCTTGGACTTTTTGGAAATGGGAGAACAAGATCTTCAACTTTCATGTTAGGCAAAAATTCATTTGAAGCTTGTATCATGATGTAAGTTTGAGGATCAAGACTTTCCATTTTTGGCAAATTCCAATTACAGGTCAACTTTCTATTTTTGGAAATTTCTTGTCTGGCTTCAAATTCTTCCATGATGATGTTTGACATGTTATATGAGGCCTATATGGACATGAATGAGCCCTTTCAAACCAAATTCCACCTTGAAATCCATAAAATCAAGCCCAGTTGACCAAGGTTGACTTTTTAGGGTTTCTGGTAAATTGTGCATTGACTGATGACTTCTGAACATCCAATGCTTGACCAAAACACTTCCAAAGGATCCCTAGGTCATGTGAACATGTTGGACCAATCCTAGGGCCTTGTCTCCTTGGAAATTGTACTTGCTTGCTTGACTGACTGATCTCCTGACCAGTTTGACCTAATCTGTCTGATGATCTTGCACTTGGGGCAAAGGATAATGCAATGCTATGCAGTGGACTATGTTAAATGTTAATGACCTAATAATGAAAATGTATGTACAATGATAGGTGCAAATTTGAGGTGCTACAGCTGCCCCTATTCAGTCAGCTGGGAACCCGAACGGATGATAGCAACGGCTGTCAGACTTTCAGGGTAAACAGGGATTGAATACCAAGAACCGTAGAAATTTGCACTCTGCCGGATATGATACAGGAAGAACCACGTCATTTACCGATGACGCCTGCCATTGACAACTTCAGAAAGGCGAAACCATTTACCGATGGTTAGAAACTGGTAACTTGATATTTACCGATATCAACTTCAGCAAGACCATTTACCGATGGCTGCTGGGAAACAACTTCTGATGTAAAAGGAAGCAAAACCATTTACCGATGGTGGTTTCAAAGAAACTTGACATTTACCGATATCAACTTCAACTCGACCATTTACCGATGGCTACTGCAACTGGGGATCCGCTATTTACCGATATCGAAGCATACGGGGCCATTTATCAATGGCGGATAAAACTGGGCATTCAATATTTACCGATATCGAAGCATACGGGGCCATTTACCAATGGCGGATAAAACTGGGCATTCAATATTTACCGATATCGAAGCATACGGGGCCATTTACCGATGGCGTCTCCACTTGAGGAGGAGCAAAATCTTTGTGGTGTAATCAGACAAGACGTTTACCGACGACTTCTGGGGATCTTGATTTTATCAACAAGGAAACAAAGCATGACCAGACATTTACCGATGACTGGGATGAGACTTGACGTTTACCGACATCGAAAGATGATGTTTACCGACATCAAAACAAACGACCAGACATTTACCGATGACTGGGGAACACTTCACTAAGGGAAAAAACAAATATTTGCAACTGGAAACCAGATAGGACATTTACCGATGACTCTACTGGGGATCTCTAGCTGGGGATTATCAGACATTTACCGATGACTGCAGAAAAGACTCGATGTTTACCGACATCGAAAGATGATGTTTACCGACATCAAAAAATGACCAGACATTTACCGATGACTGGGGAGAAAACCCGATGTTTACAGACACCGAAACAATGGTGTTTACCGACACCAAAATGATGACCAGACATTTACCGATGACTGGGGAGAATACCCGATGTTTACAGACACCGAAACAATGGTGTTTACCGACACCAAAAATGATGACCAGACATTTACCGATGACTGGAGAGAATACCCGATGTTTACAGACACCGAAACAATGGTGTTTACCGACACCAAACAAAGAAACACACGCGGGTGCTGGCATGACACTTACCGGTATCTTAGATATGTCAAGGCAAGGTTGACCACTTGCTGGGGGTCTCACTGGGGAGAAACAAACTTTCTGTCACCAACGGGTGAGGTAATAAACCTCTGTGGGGATATCAATCCTGAATGCTGTCAAGAGCAATTGTAGCAGACTTGCTGTGCTGATGTTGAATGAAATGATCCGCCTCTGCCGGGGATACGGTCTTGTGAGGTTAACACATGAATGCATATGTTTGAATTTTTCTATGGCGTAATGCTCCATATTGAATGGGAATGCTACGCAGTTTGAGGATGCAATGATCACTAAAATGCAAAAATGCAAAAATGATGAAAAACTCCGGCTGGGGAGCCAAAACTGATCGGGTACTCCAACTCTGCGGGGAGACTCTGCAGGGAGAGCAACGACTTCTCACTCATGTTGAAGAATAGCACTGCTGCTGGGGCAAGGTAAACTCCGATGGGGATATCCTTCATAGGATCCAATCCACTCGGGGACTCCGCTTGGGGGGACAACCAATATAACGCTGGGGACGAACCAAAACGACTGCGCTGAGGAGTAAACAAAACCACTCGCTGGGGAGTAATAAGACGACTTGCTAGGGACAACCTGGTGACTTCACTGGAGGAAAGCCAACCAATCCACAAATAGGAAAAAACTTTGCTTTGGGAAATAAGAGCTATTCCGCTGGGGACGACCCATCCAGTCCACAGATAGGATAACTGCTGGAGATAAATTTCAATGAACCTGCCTCACTCGGGGAGGAAATCGGCAAATACAGGCCTGCTGGGGATAGGCAATCCTTGGATCTGCTGGGGAATAGAAGGCACTATCCACAGACGTCTCCGCAGGGGAACATAGCTCTGATAGTTTCCAAACCTGCTTGGGGAAAATATCTGCTGGGGAAACGTCCTCACAGACGCCAACCCGAAAAACAACACAACAAAATGCCCCAGGGGATACATGGACAAGATACGCTCAAGTGTCCTCAACATTCAAAATGATTTTCAAATGTTTTGTCACTTTTGCACGTTATTGTGTAGCCTTCATGTTCTTATATGCAATGCTTATCAAAAATTCGGACATTTTTGCAAACAAAACAGTAAAAAAAAAAAAGCAAAAGAGCCATTTATCTGAATAACGACTTTTATTGATTGAAAATGTGCCTGAAAAGGCAAATACATTGGGAAGCAATTCCTAGAAAGAGGTAATTGCGCGTAAAAGGAAAAATCTATCCTAATGGCAATGTGAACACGGCATCCACTATTTCCCAATTCTGTTATAACTCACAGATCATCAGTTTTCCTCCCAACTCCTTGCTTTCTGAGAAGAATGACTGGACGGATCACATCTTTCGAGATGGCAGACGACAAAGCTCGATGAAGTACAGACAACTCAGACTGTAGTCTTCGCTTTAATCCCTCTTTTGGCTGGATCGCCCTTTCGGGTTTTCAATCCACCGGGATACCCATTTTTGCCTAAGCCGCCCTTGCGGGTTTTCGACTTACCGGGTGTACAAATTCTTTTCATTTTATCCCTAATTTTTGCCCGAACCTTTCCTTTCTGTTTTTTGGTTCGCCGGGATGCCCATTTTTTGCCTGGACTCTTTTTTCTTTTTGTCCAGCGGGTCAATTTATGCGAAGTATTTTTTGACTACATCTGAGTTAACAGGAGACGGAAAGTCTTCACCATCCATAGTTGTAAGCATCAAGGCTCCACCGGAGAATACCTTTTTCACAACATATGGACCTTCATAATTAGGAGTCCACTTGCCCCTGTTATCTGCACCGGGAGGGAGGATCCTCTTCAAAACTAGATCACCGATCTGATAGCTTCGAGGACGCACTTTCTGATCAAAGGCTCGCTTCATCCTTCGCTGATACAACTGTCCATGGCATACAGCTGCTAGCCGTCTCTCCTCGATAAGGCTCAACTCGTTAAACCTTGTTCGAATCCACTGGGCTTCGTCCAGCTTGACATCCAATAAAACTCTCAGAGAGGGAATCTCCACTTCAACAGGTAGGACAGCTTCCATACCATACACAAGGGAGTAAGGGGTTGCCCCGGTCGACGTACGTACTGAGGTACGGTACCCATGCAAAGCGAAAGGCAGCATCTCATGCCAATCCTTGTACGTAACGACCATCTTCTGCACAATCTTCTTGATATTCTTGTTCGCCGCTTCTACAGCACCATTCATCTTCGGTCTGTAAGGAGAAGAATTGTGATGTTCAATCTTGAAATCTTTACAAAGCTCTTTCATCATCTTGTTATTGAGATTCGAACCATTGTCAGTGATGATTCTCTCCGGAACTCCATAACGACAGATGATTTCCTTCTTGATGAACCGGGTAACCACTTGTTTGGTAACGTTAGCATAGGAAGCTGCTTCCACCCATTTGGTGAAATAGTCAATTGCTACCAAAATGAAGCGATGTCCATTCGAAGCAGTAGGCTCAATCTTCCCAATCATATCAATGCCCCACATGGCAAACGGCCAAGGCGAGTTCATGACATTCAGAGGGCTTGGTGGTACATGCACCTTATCAGCATAAATTTGACACTTATGGCACTTCCGAGCATACTTGAAACAATCGGATTCCATAGTCATCCAGTAATAACCCGCTCTCAACAATTTCTTAGCCATTGCATGTCCTCCTGCATGAGTACCAAAGGAACCTTCATGAACTTCCTGCATTAACATGTCCGCCTCGGGTCTGTCCACGCATCTGAGCAAGACCATGTCAAAGTTTCTCTTATACAACACATCATCCTGATTCAAATAGAAGCTTCCAGCTAGCCTTCTCAGGGTTTTCTTGTCATTCTTCGACGCACCTTCAGGATACTCCTGAGTCTTGAGGAAGTTCTTGATGTCATAATACCACGGCTTCTCATCAATCACAACAGACTCGGCTGCAAACACATACGCAGGCCTCTCGAGTCGATTCACCGCAACATGTGGCACATGATTCCACCAATGAACTTTGATCATAGACGACAAAGTAGCCAAGGCATCAGCCATTTGATTCTCATCCCGGGGGACATGATACAACTTCACCTTCTTGAAGAACGTCAGTATTCTTCTGGTGTAATCTCTATAGGGAATCAAATGCGGCTGATTCGTATTCCAATCTCCATTGACTTGATTGACCACTAGAGCGGAATCTCCAAATATATCAAGAGTTTTGATCCTCAGATCAATGGCTTCTTCTATCCCCATGATACAAGCCTCATACTCAGCTTCGTTGTTGGTGACGTCAAACGTCAATCTGGCAGAAAAAGGTATATGAGCACCTTTGGGATTGATCAGCACCGCACCCACACCGTTACCGTTCATATTCACAGCCCCATCAAACATCAGTGTCCATTTGTCATCCGGATCCGGTCCTTCCTCGACAAGAGGCTCTTCGCAATCTTTCATCTTAAGATACATGATGTCTTCATCAGGGAATTCAAACATCATAGGCTGATAATCTTCAATCGGTTGCTCGGCGAGGTAGTCTGACAGAACACTACCTTTGATGGCCTTTTGTGACGTGTACTGAATATCATATTCTGTTAGAATCATCTGCCAACGAGCAACGCGCCCGGTGAGAGCCGGTTTCTCAAAGATGTACTTCACTGGATCCATCTTAGAAATCAATAAGGTAGTATGGTTCAACATATACTGCCTCAGTCGGCGAGCAGCCCAGGCCAAAGCACAGCAAGTTTTCTCGAGCAGTGAATATCTTGTTTCACAGTCGGTAAACTTTTTGCTAAGGTAGTATATGGCATGCTCTTTTCGACCAGACTCGTCATGTTGTCCCAATACACACCCCATCGAGTTCTCAGTCACTGACAGGTACATTATCAGAGGTCTCCCTGGAACTGGAGGTATAAGGATTGGAGGTTTCTGTAAATACTCCTTTATCTTGTCAAAAGCTTTCTGACAGTCATCATTCCACCTGATTGCTTGATTCTTTCTTAGCAATTTGAAAATTGGTTCACACGTGGCAGTTAGGTGAGATATGAACCTTGCAATGTAGTTCAATCTCCCTAAAAACCCACGGACTTGCTTCTCCGTTTTCGGTTCAGGCATCTCTTGAATAGCTTTGACTTTTGCTGGATCAACCTCAATCCCTTTCTCACTGACAATGAAGCCTAAAAGCTTCCCTGATCTCACCCCAAACGTACACTTGTTCGGATTCAACCTCAGCTTGAACTTTCTCAAACGGTCAAACAGCTTCTGCAAATTAACCAGGTGCTCCTCTTCTGTCTGCGACTTCGCAATCATATCATCTACGTACACTTCAATTTCTTTGTGCATCATGTCATGAAAAAGAGTCGTCATTGCCCTCTGATAGGTAGCACCAGCATTCTTTAGCCCAAATGGCATCACCTTATAGCAGAACGTGCCCCAAGGTGTAATGAATGTCGTCTTTTCCATGTCCTCTGGCGCCATCTTGATCTGATTATATCCAGAGAAACCATCCATGAAAGAGAATACCGAGGATTGAGCCGTATTATCAACCAATACATCAATGTGAGGTAATGGAAATCATCTTTCGGACTCGCTCTATTCAAATCCCGGTAATCGACACACATTCTGACTTTGCCATCCTTCTTCGGCACAGGAACGATGTTGGCCACCCATGGGGGATAACTTGTAACAGCCAAAAAACCCGCATCCCACTGCTTCTGAACCTCTTCCTTGATCTTAGCTGCCATATCAGGACTCGTTCTACGAAGCTTCTGCTTGACCGAAGGACATCCTTCTCTAAGAGGTAATCGATGCACCACAATGTCTGTATCCAACCCAGGCATATCTTGATATGACCAGGCGAATATCTCCACATATGCTCTCAGCATCTCAATCAGCCTCCTCTTGACAGAGTCCTCTAAAGCAGCCCCAATCTTGATTTCTCTTTTGGCGTCCTCAGTACCCAAATTAACAACCTCCAACTCCTCCTGATGAGGCTGGATGACCCTTTCCTCCTGCTTCAGCAATCTGACCAATTCTGCAGGAAGTTCACAGTCTTCCTCACTCTCCTCTTCAGCTTGGTAGATGGGATTGTCGAAATCATACTGAGCCATAACAGAACTGTTCATAGTGAATGCCATAAGATCGCTTCTGCATGTTTAATGCTTTGTTTTAGAAAAAGAGTTCAATAAAGTCACAAAAAACAAAAACATTGCCATTTTTATTGTTTTTTGAAACAAGATGAAAACAAAAAATAGAAAGACAGGGATCACAAAGTTTGATTGCAAAAATGTCCTTCATTAATGATAATCATTAAAACATGATGAGGCCCTACAATGAATCACTACGCCTTGGGCAGATCGTAGGATTTTCATGCAAAATGAAAAACAACAGAAAATTACTCTGTCAGAAGAGTAACTTGAACCACTTCTTCAGCCGTCCAGTTGTTGATAGACTCCCCTGGTGCACACGGGCGAACCCAGTTGTCCAAATCACAATCACTGTCACAGTCTTCACTACCGGTTGCAGAGACGTCGCCATGATTCATCAGCCCAGCGCTGGTAAAGGTACTCGGACCCGCTTGACCATTCTGCTCTGCTTGGAGAGGCTCGTAACCCACGCCAAATTTGTCTTCTTTGACAGGCAAATCCACCATCTTGCCCCAGCCTTCAGCTTTGCCAGAATCAACAACCTCCTTAGCCTGCTTGTAAGAAGTAATTGAAGCACCTGGCTTCCTCTGCTCAGCGTACGCCACTTTCTCAAGAGCCACAGTCTCAAACGCCTGGCATAAGGTTTCGTGGATCTCGCCATCCACCTCAACATATTTGAACGAGGATAGATGACTCACCAGAATCTCTTCTTCACCGCACACGGTCACAATCTGACCGTTCCAGACATACTTGAGCTTTTGATGGAGAGTCGACGAGACTGCCCCTGCTGCATGAATCCATGGACGCCCCAATAAACAACTATAGGCGGGCTGGATGTCCATAACATAGAAGATGATATCGAATACCTCAGGACCTATCTTCACAGGCAAGGTAACTTCCCCACACACAGAACGTTTGGAGCCGTCGAAAGCACGAACGATCAGGTCACTGGGAGTAAGCACAAACCCTTCCACATCAATCTTCTTCAGAATCTACTTAGGCAACACATTCAGCGACGACCCGGTGTCTACTAATACGTGAGACAACACTGCCCCCTTGCACTCCATGGTGATGTGCAAGGCTTTGTTATGGTTCCGCCCTTCAGGCGGTAAGTCCAGGTTGGTGAATCCTACACCATGCCTGGTGCTCACATTGGCCATCACACCCTCCAGTTGATTGACAGAAATCTCCTGAGGCACGTAAGCCAGATTTAACATCTTCAGCAAGGCATTACGGTGTGCCTCAGAGCACAACAACAGTGAAAGTATAGAAATCTTGGACGGAGTTTGATTCAACTGATCTACAATCTTGTAGTCACTCTTCTTGATTATCTTCATAAACTCCTCCACGTCTTTCTCAAATGAGCCCTCGGGCGCTTCCTTCTGAACAGGTTCTTCCTCAACCACAGCCTGTTTGCCCTTTGACTTGGCAGAAGCCTCAGCATTAGTCTCTCAAAGGTTGCGGTGCAAACAGCGACCGCTTCTGGTAAAACCTCCTGAACCCCCTACATTGTCCACAGCCGGACCAACAGTTGCAGGAACTCTATTTGGTAAACCAATTGTCACTGGAGCTTGATTCACTGGTCTCGTCTGACTTTCAGCCCTTCTGTTACTGCGGTAAGCATTATCATACTTCCACGGCACGGCTCTACTATTCTCAACAGCCCTTCTTCCAGACGCAACGATAGTAGTTGGAGCACTGATGGTTACAGGCACGGAAATGGTAACTGGGGTACCATTCGTTGCAGGTGCACTAACGACCCTTTGTCCACGTCCTTCAGTAGGTTTAAAGTAAATGGTGATAGTTGACACTGTTCCACGATCTTTTACAGCCCTACTGAATTGCAAACAACCCTCATCCATCATACCCTGGATACCGGCCCTTAACCGGTCGCAACCATTCTCAGATTCTGCACAGCCCAAACAATCCTCATCACAGCCCGAGTAGACACCCCCATTCAGCAGACGGCCCTTCACAACTAGCAGAGAAGTCTGAACATCATCAACATTAACAACCAGATCTTCAGCTTCTTTCCCCTCAATATTGTTCACTCTATGCCCACCATGCTGAGGCATAGGGTTGTTTACGACGTTAGGCACTGGAGCGAAGTTGATCGCCTTGGCATCGATCAAATCTTGGACCTTGTGCTGGAGAGCCCGACACTTCTCAGTATGATGCCCTGGTGCCCCAGAGTGAAAGTCACAACGGACGTTGGCGTCGTACCCAGGAGGCAATACTGTAGGCGGAGCCATTGTACGCAACTCAACCAACCCCAACCTGAGTAGTTCGGGCAGCAGTTCGGCGTACGACATGGGTAGCGAATCAAAACGTCGATCAGGCATCCTTTGTCTGGGCTGATACGGACGTTGCTGTTGTTGTTGTTGCGGTTGTTGAACTCTTTGTTGTTGTTGTTGACGAGGTTGAGGTGCCGGAATGGTCATTGCAGCAACCTGACAGCGTTGACTTCTGTTCTGATCTCTGCGGTATTGAACAGCATTAGTCTCACCCTCTCTTCGACGAGGTGCCCCAGCAAACGGCTTCTTAGAAGAAGAGGAACCAGCATCTTGGATCTTCCCAGTTTTAATCAAGCTCTCAGTCCTCTCTCCACAAATGACAACATCAGAAAAACTACCGAATGGGCAGCTCCCCATCCGGTCCATAAACACACCCTGAAGAGTGCCGATAAACATATCTGTCAACTCCCTCTCCAGCATAGGGGGTTGAACTCTAGCAGCCAGTTCACGCCACCTCTGGGCGTACTCCTTGAAGCTCTCTCCGGATTTCTGACATAGACTCTGCAGCTGAGTCCGGCTAGGCGCCATGTCCATGTTATGTTTATATTGCCTCAAGAAAGCCTCACCCAGATCCCTCCAGCATCGGATCGAATCTCTCTTTAATTCCATGTACCAGTCCAAAGAAGCCCCAGATAGACTATCTTGGAAAAAATACATCCACATCTTTTCATCATCGGTATACGCAGAGATTTTTCGATAATAAGCCTGCACATGGGTGCGAGGGCAAGAAGTACCGTTGTATTTATCGAAGGACGGTGCTTTGAACTTGTAAGGGATTCTCAAACCTTCCACCAACCCCATATTGGTAACATCAAAACCGAGAGAATTTTGACATTCCATAGCCCGGATCTTCTCAGCAAGGGCATCAACTTTACGATCCCTCTCATCAACCCTTCCCAGAACGTCTTCGTCTTCACTGAGCAGAGTGAACATATCCTCTTGTCTGTCAACAATCGGAGCAGGATTGCGGGCCGGGGCACGGACTGCTCTGGCATTAGCGACATCTGGAGCAATAGGTTGACCGTTGATTCGAATACCCCCCAACTCATCACCTACAGCATAGTTGTTGATGGGTACAGTAGCAGCAACATTATTATCATTGACCGGGCCTCCCTCTGGCGGAGCATGGTTGACCGGTGGAATTGCAGTCTCTTGTCTCTGAACCATGGCTCGAAGTTCTTCTTGACCTTGTGCAACCCCTTGCATCATATTCATAAACTGGGCCATGTTAGCCTTCATCTCAGCCAACTCAGCTTGAACTTGATCCATACCTCTCTGTTGATTCAGTCTTGTTGAGTAGCGGTGCGGACGTTGATCAGCTATCCTGCCTAAAACAGGAACCAGAGTGAGAAGTCACGACCAAGAACACCTGTTATGCAAAATGATATGAGTATGGTGCTAATGATGCGTATGATGCACATGATATGTTCATTTCTCAGGCATTCAAAGAGCCTGAGTCATCCTCAAAATATGGCAACCTGCAGCAAGAACAACATAGAAGCACAGAAACAACATACACAAGAGTGATGAGTACAAGGTGAAACCAACAACCTCATCTATATGAGTAACAGGATCATACAACAAAGTCGACAAAGAAAATCCAAACAATCGGAGTACAACAATGAATCCCATCCAACAAGCCTGGAGGTGATTCTCAACATACATATCAAAGATTCAAGCTAAGACAAACGGCCTCCCGGAATGAGAGTCTTCAAGTACTGACACTGGTCTATCAACAGGTCACATTCTGAACATTCTGGCAAAAGAGTGATCTTCTCCTTCAGTTGTCGTCTAAGCTCTACCACTTCTCCTCCAAGGTGGTTCTCTGATGCCTGTCTCAAGTCTACTTCCTTCTTCAACTGGATGTCTTTATCTCTGAGTTGCTTCTCCAAGTCTCTGATCTTCTTCTGATAGCTGGCCTCAACTCTCTGCAACCTCAAGCACTCCCGGTGTTCTGCATCTAACATGCTCTCCATCTCCTCGTAGGATCTCTTCTTGCTTCTCAGTCTGCTAGCATCTTCTTCTCGCACTCCTCTGAGTTGATGAGCCAAGTTCAAACTATCAGCTTTGGCTTTGTACAGCTCCATCTGAGTATCCTGCTCCTTCTCTCTCAAACGGCGATTCTCCATCAGGGCTTGCTTGTAGTGCTCCGCAGGCACACTCTCAACAAGGATCAAAGGTGGTTGCTCCTGCAACGGCTCCATCCTATCGTAGGGTAACAACAAAGTTTCTACTCTCTCCTTGACCCAATCAGTGTAATCGGGCATAGCAACGACAAACTTCTTCCCTAAGACAGATCCATCCTTTATACCAATAGACTTCCAAGCTCCTCCTATCTGCTCCAATCTATCCGGGTCACTCTGCTTCTCAAAATACACACTTTCTGCTACCTCGGCCTCAAGTGGTCTTCCCTTCATCACAAACCCCAACTGGCGGAGAGAAAGAACTGGGTTGTAATTGATGCAACCCCTAGTCCCTACGAGTGGCACATTACGGAATCCTCCACAGCTCATAACGACGTTACGCACATCCATCCGGTAAGATTGCCATCTGATATCATAGGAAGTAAGAGACATAACCCTCTGAGTCCACTTATGCGTGCTCTAAGCATCCACAAAAGGTCCACTGACTGGCAGGAGAGACAAGAACCATCTGAGCAAAAGCGGGAGACAACACCTGATAGCCCCACCCTTACCATGCCTACTGTGAATGGCATAGTAAGTGTCAGCTAATAGAGTAGGAACTGGATTTCCTCCAATGAAAATACTGACTGCAGCATAGTCAACAAAATTGGGCATACTCGGAAACAGGACGATCCCATAGATCATGACGGCCAACTGAGCATGAAAGGCTTCCCAACTTCCCTTCTCTGCTTCTTCTCTAGCTACCCTCAACAGAAACTTCAAAGGCAATCCTACAACATCCCCACTGGACTTCCAACTATCACTGACTTCCTTGATACCCAAATGGAGAGCTCTGGCAACAACTCTGAAATCAACCTCCTTGGGCACATCCAAGAAAGGAACCTGATACCGGACCGGGACACTCAGCAGAATGGAGTACTCCTCAAGAGTAGGCGCCAACTGATAATCTTGAAAGGTGAAACAATGAAGCTCTGGGTCGTAGAACTGTAGAAGAGTCTGCAACGACACCGGATCGACTACCATCTTCAACAGTGTCAGAATATCTCCATACTGGTCAACAAACCCCTTCTGGTTACCACTGGTCATAAGGTTGCTCAACTCAATCAGAGACGTCAAAGGTTCACGGTGAAAGCTGTAGGAACAAGTCTTCCGCTTCAACTCTGGGACTGTTGCCATCTCTATCAGTGAACAAGCTCTGGAATGTACCTGAGAAATGATATGCATGCAGGGATTAGTTTTTTTTTTTCTTTTTTCCTTTTCTTTTCTTTTTTTTTTTTTTTGTATCTTTTTTTTTATTGCGTTTCTTTTGAAAAATAAATATGCTATGATGCAAATGATGCAGACTGGACTGGTTGGCTGTGTCTCTCGGAACACAGGATCAAAGCTTCGGCTTGAACTCGGAACCACATATTCATCTGAAACCCAAAGTCATCTGAGACCCCAAACTTCTGAACCAATAGTCACCAACAGGATCACAAGTCACCAACAAGTCACCAACTGTACCTGTAATAATGATCATTCCCTCCCCACTCACGGGTGTCATCTAGGCCAGGGTAAGGTCGAGAGAAATGCAGCATAAATAACCTTTCGCAGAACATCATCATATACACACCCGAAGTATGTAACGATAATATCCCACCAGGGTCTGAACTGCTCGTGATATCAATGTTCTGCTAAGTGGCGCAATACCAACCGCTTCCCATGAATCACTCTATTCCTAAGTATCCTAGATTTCACTCATGGCCTGGGTATTGGGCCTTTTACCTCATGTAACTCCCACCCCAACAGAGAGAAACAGACAACCAGCCAGCCAGGTGAACAGATGAATATGAATGCAAGCATTAATGCAAACATAAATGCAAACAATAAATAAATGAATGCAATAAATAACAGCAAAAGCAACCAAACCCTATCCTAGAGAGCGCTAGGAGAGACTCGCTTAGGGAAGACGGACCAGCAGAGGTCAACTTCTTTTTCCCCAGCAGAGTCGCCAGCTGTCGCATCACGCGAAAAACTGGCGGGAAAACAAGAACAACAGAGCCGCCACCGTGCGTTATTTATCCCAAAAGAGGGAAAGGAAACGCTCAGAGTAAACCTGGGAAAGGAAAGGTCTCGCGACCAAAGAGAATGGGATCGGGAGTCGGTTATGCGAAGGGAAGGTATTAGCACCCCTACGCATCCGTCGTACTCGACGGGATCCACGCACAATAGAAAGGAAAATGGTTGCTAAACACTGCTCAAACACACACACACAGGCTGAAAGAGACACAAGAAAACAAAAGAGACTGACTCGGCAGGACATCGCATCCTGGGCCTACTTAGTCTATCAGGCATAGACATCAGAGTCAAAGTAGTTCGGACTGGGGAAACGACACATGCTCGCTAGGATGTCGCATCCTATGCATACGTATCTCCTTGGACGAAGGAGAATCAGAGCATTCGTAGCTCGGCTGACACGCACACAAACAGACACAGGCAAAGGCAAACGTGGAGCCCGAATGCCAATCACTGGACTTACATCAGCATCCGAACCAAAACACACACAAGAAGGCAAACATGGAGCCCGAATGCCAATCACTGGACTTACATCAGCATCCGAACCAAACAAACCCACGATGGAACCCGAATGCCACTCGATGGACTTACATCAGCTTCCAAGCACACGACAACACAAAACAAAGACACAGGCGCCCGGAGAGATCTGCTCATCTCCTGCCTACGTACCTCATCTGGTATGAGGATCAGGGCGACGTAGTTCCCCTACAGAGGGATAAAGGACTAGCCTAACCAGATAACAGAGGGAGACACAACTAGGGAGACTACGGCTCGAGCCTAGATGTTATCATGCAAAATCATCCCTAAGTTAAGGTTTCTAGCTAACTTGCACAGGGAGCAAGCCTATCCTAAATATGACTTGCACAGGAAGCAAGTCACACCTAACTTGCACAGGAAGCAAGCTAAACTAAACCTGACTTGCACAGAAAGCAAGCTAAAGCAATCACACAAGCACAAGTAGCATACACTATATGCAAGCAATGGGCTCAAACAAGGTCAGGTTTTAGTCGAGGGGTCATATCAACCTCAACAAACAAACCACTGGAACTGGGTAGTGTTAGCTCTTAACCTTGCCATTGAGGGGCTAAGGTGAAGCAGATGAAAGGTGAGTGAAGATGGGACTTCACAGCTCTTATCCCTGGCCTGGGAGAGCTTAAGACAAGAATGTGTGGGTTCAGAAAGTAGGAACCCTTCTACACATTTGAAACTGACTCAACTATGCAACTGTACAAGATCTTGGGTTGGTACCTGCAATGCATCAACACAGTGGTGTGAGCAAAGCAGATGACACACAGAATAGCAGGGGATGGATTGCACATGCCTTGTGTCTGCCAATGCCTCTTCACTTAGGAGGTCTTTGAATATGTACAAGGACAAAATTAAACATCCACAAACATTGCCTCTTAAGGAGGACTTCAGACAGTTGCCTGGCCAAGTAACAGACCAGGTCTTCCAGACTACATGAAGATAGAAAGGTATACCTCAATGCGAATTGCTTAGCAAGCAAAGAAAAGCAAAAGTTCACAAGGAACTGAGCAACTAAAAGCACCTGAAATAGTCAAGCAGACATTAGTATACAACTTCAAGATTAAAGCAAAAGGAAACAGATCAACAGTCAATCATAAGCAAGTGAATGTGCAAGGCACAGGGCTCAAGGCATGTGAGCCAAGCAACCTACAAAACAAACAAGTTAATCAATGATCTTCAAGCAAGCTCAATCGAAAAGAATTGGTCTCATTGGTCATTTGTTGGCCAACCTGAAAACATGAGCTCAAAGGTGAGTAACAGGACCACTAGGACAAGCCTAGGGTCAAAAGAGAATGAGAAAGTCAAAACAGCAAATGGCAAGTGTCCAAAATCATGTTCAAACAATCAAGAAACAATACCAATTGGTTTCATATTCATATCAAACATCATCATCATTTCATGAACAATTTAGGTCAAAGTATAGCAAACAGAAGCTCATAGGAGTCAACAGCAAGACTTGCATCAAAAAGCAAACTCAAACACTTCCAAAAATCACCAAATAAATCATGATCAATCACAACACATATCATGGTAAGCATGTCAAATTTCATCTCATTTGGACAAGTGGAAGGCAGTCAATGGAAATCAGAAAGGCAGGGCAATTTTGAACATGCTCAAAGAAGTCAACCAAACATGCATCAACTTGAAAAATTCATAAATCAGAGATGGCATATGATAAATGAATGGGACTAAAAACATGGCAAAGCTTAGGATGTCTAGTTATCTCATACCAAATTTCATGTCCATCTAATAAAGTATGATCATTTCACAAAACAAATGGGCACATGTGTCAAAGAAAGTCATCATAAGATCAAACAGAGAACAAAAATCTCAATCAAATGGAAAATGCCATAAACAAATCCACAAAAAATCACATACAAACTAGACATACTCAAGCTCAATCATGTAAAAAATCAATCCATTTTGAGGTCAATAGGCATGGCTATAAAAATCAACAAGTTGCACATCAATGGTGTGACACAAATTGTCACACCCTACTTCAAAAATTCATAACTCACAAACCAGATAAGATAAATTCATGATCTTTATACCAAAATCACCATAGGGATGTCTAGTTTGTGCACAAAAAATTTCAAGTCTATAGGATAAAGCATGACTATTTCACAAATGATTTGGCAAAAGGTACAAAAATTGGTCACATGTCACAAACCCTAGCCAAATAAATTTTCCACATGTGCACAATTTGAATAAAAATGCTCATAAAAAACTAGATGAAGAATGGAGAACAATGCAAAAAGTCCCATCTAAATTGGATCATCCTTTAATTATTTATGAATTTTTGAAAGTTGCAAAGAAATTGGAATAAAAATTTGAATAAAGCAATTATTGGAAATTAAATATGAGAAAACAAAAAAAACAAAATGCCAAAGCACACCACGGGATCGAAACGTGTATCCCAGGCAAGGCCGTGCTGCGTTTGAAATAAACAAAACTCTGCGTTTTGTTAAGTGGCCCAGTCAAGGGGCCCAGTCAACGAAGCTGCAGCCAATAGCGCGCAAGCAAAATGCCTTACTGGACCAATTGAAATGTTTCCCTAAAAACAGCATGCACAGCGTACGTATGGGAGACCTAGGGATTAAACGGCATGGCTACAGAAAAATCCCAGCCTCATGTTGCAGAAAAAAACGTCCAGTATCCATATGTTCATCACAGCAATTTCCAGCAACACAAATTTTTTACCAAAACCGACAATCAAAATACCAAAATGCTCATCTAAACATGCTCAAACGTAAATCAACTTCCATTAATCCCAAATCATGCTAAAATGGACAAATCATGTAAAAATATAAATGAACATCAAATTTGAATCTCATATTTCTCACTCAATTCCTAACCGTTTCCTTCGATTCAAAGCTCAGTAAGTTCATGGCAAAAAGATCTACAAGATGTAGTTCATGATTTTGGAAATGAAGAGATTCGATACCTGGCCAAATTTGAAGCACAGAAACGGAGCAGTGGTTATTTCCTTGTGTTTTGTCAAAACAGATGCACTATGGTGTTGGTATTGATGAATGGTCAAGTATGGAATGCTCATATGCCTTGCTTCTAGCTCCAAACAAATTCTGCCATGGGAGAGCTTCTTTAAAACAGTAGTGAAAACAAGCCTTACAGTTGTGGTATCCAACCTTCAAAGGGTTCAAAAACAGTAGCATATGATGCAGCAACTAAGGCTGGCTCGATGGTTTTGAGGTTTTGTCAAGAAAAATCCAAAATGCAAAATGAGGGTTCTTGAGAGAATGCAACTTTTTTCTGTTTTTTCAAAGTGGCTGCTAGGGCTTCTTTCAGAGAGAAAATGATGTATATATACTTTGTTTAATGGTACTAATCAAGGTTAATGAAAAAGTGGAATTGGAGTTGGTAAAAAGTGTCCTTTTGCTAATTTCACTCAAGTGGCATGGTGCATGAGCTGTAGCTGCGAAAATGGGCCTTGAACATGTCCAAAATATGATTTCTAGTCATTCTCAATTGGCCAAAATGATTAAAAATGGTTATTTTAAAAAGTCAAATTTCAACCTCACTTGAAATTAATTTATGTAAGTTCAAAAATGCCATTTTGATCTATGATGTTTTGGTGAATGATGGTTGCATATTTGGAAAGAGGGGATCAAATGTGACTTGTTGCAAAAAACCCCACCCAATTTGGCCAAATGGTTTGAGAGATATGGCCTTTTGAAGTTCAAAAATTTCTGAAAATGATTCGATCATAACTTGCCAACCATACATGGGAATTGAGTGTTCTTGGACTTTTTGGAAATGGGAGAACAAGATCTTCAACTTTCATGTTAGGCAAAAATTCATTTGAAGCTTGTATCATGATGTAAGTTTGAGGATCAAGACTTTCCATTTTTGGCAAATTCCAATTACAGGTCAACTTTCTATTTTTGAAAATTTCTTGTCTGGCTTCAAATTCTTCCATGATGATGTTTGACATGTTATATGAGGCCTATATGGACATGAATGAGCCCTTTCAAACCAAATTCCACCTTGAAATCCATAAAATCAAGCCCAGTTGACCAAGGTTGACTTTTTAGGGTTTCTAGTAAATTGTGCATTGACTGATGACTTCTGAACATCCAATCCTTGACCAAAACACTTCCAAAGGATCCCTAGGTCATGTGAACATGTTGGACCAATCCTAGGGCCTTGTCTCCTTGGAAATTGTACTTGCTTGCTTGAATGACTGATCTCCTGACCAGTTTGACCTAATCTGTCTGATGATCTTGCACTTGGGGCAAAGGATAATGCAATGCTATGCAGTGGACTATGTTAAATGTTAATGACCTAATAATGAAAATGTATGTACAATGATAGGTGCAAATTTGAGGTGCTACATAGAGGAGATATGAAAATATGTAAAGTACCTACACTTGACAATACTGTTGACCCACTGACAAAGCCTCTTGCGCAGCAGAAGCATGATGGCCATACTAGATCAATGGGCATAAGGGATATGCCTGATTGGCTCTAGTGCTAGTGGGAGATTGTTGGTGTAAGCCATAGAGGCCAATACTTTTGGTACTTGTATCGAATTATTTATTAATAATAAAAGGCATTTTCTTTATTATGGTTGATTAATAAAGTCCCTGGAATAGATAGTCTGTTTAATGTATTAAGTGTGACTTAATCATGAGAACACCTTAAACATAAGGACATTATTCTTAAAGTATCCGTAGTCGAGCTTTAGTGTGAAGTGGGATAACATTAAAGCATTAAGACTATTATGTTTGTAGACTGATGATCACATCTCATGGATCATGGATAAGGACTTATCAAGTCTTAAACATAGGTATGAATATTAAGAGTAATATTTATACCGGATTGACCCGCTATGAGAATACTATATAGAAAGTTATGCAAAGTGTCATAAGTTATTCTCATGGTGATAATAGTGTATACCACTCTTCGACCTGAAACCACTATGGATCCTAGATGTAGAGTCGAGTGCTTTATTGCTGATCCAACGTTGTCCGTAACTGGATAACCATAAAGACAGTTGATGGGTACTCCACAAAGCATGCCGAGGGACATGAGTGTCCTAGATGGAATTTGTCAATCCTGCGTAACAGGATAAATGTCTATGGGCCCAATATTGAACTGGTAAAGGATGACACGGTCTATACCTTGTGTTCAATATAGACATAAGGGCAAAGGGGTAATTATACACATAATTATTATCACAGGAGGTTTTGTCAGATCACATGAAATTTTCGTGTCTTGGGTAGCAGTGATGTGTTGCTAGATACCGCTCACTGTTTATTATGTTAAATACGTGATTTAATATAATTGCCAATGCCACGAAAACCTATATGGTCACACACAAAGGACGGATTGATGAGAGATAGAGTAGCTAAGGAACATCGTAAGGTACAGTGCACTTAAGTAGAATACAAAATATGGTAAGGTACCAAATACTTAAGAGATTTTGGCATATTATGAGATATGGGCCAAAATACACTTAAGTTGGCTTTTTGGCTTGAAGCCCACACAAGTGGTTCTATAAATAGAACTCTTGTGCAGAAGCATTGTATGGGAATACAACACAACTGAAGAGTTGGAATTTCGTATCTCTCTTTCTCTCACTCAAAGCCTTCATTCATAACAGCTAGCACTGCGATTGAAGGAATCCGTTCGTGTGGACCGAGTAGAGACGTTGTCATCGTTCAACCTTCGTGATCGCTTCGTGGATTGGTATCCAAGGTTTTGATCGTTACAAGAGATCTGCACCAAAGGTTTGAATCGCCACAAGAGGTAACGATTTTATCACTGATCATGCCCATTCGTAAGGATCATTAAATGGAGAAAATTTTAAATTCCGCTGCGCCTTGGATGGCAATTCTCCTTCAGTATCATGGTCAGTTATATCAGTAGAGAATGAAGAAAACTTTTGATAAGATGGTCAGACCTCGTGTGTTTAGAGAAGGTGGCCTTGTGCTCAAGAAGATCCTGTCTTTCAAACCAGATTCTAGGGGAAAATGGACTCCTAATTATGAAGGCCCATATGTTGTTAAGAAAGCCTTTTCAGGCGGTGCTTTGATTCTTACAACTATGGATGGTGAAGAGTTCACTCGTCCTGTGAACGCAGATGCAGTCAAGAAATACTTCGCCTAAAAAGAAAATAACAACTCGCTAAGTTGAAAACCCGAAAGGGCGGCTTAGACAAAAATGAGCGTCTTGGTGGATTGAAAACCCGAAAGGGCGATCCAGGCAAAAATTAGAGACATAAAAACAGAAAGAATTTCCCGATAAGTTGAGTACCCCACCTTGGGGCAGCTTATGCAAAAATTAGGGATTATGGCAAGTAACTGCATTCTGCTGATCTTCAAATTTTGAGAAACTTTGAGCACAAAGGTTGACATTGATTCATCATCCCAGTAGTGGTCAAGAGCACAATGGATATCAAGAGTTGGTAGTAGGATTAAGGATCATTTGTATTCAATGTAACCCTTTTCCATGTAAATTACCATTTTCAACTTTTTAAAAATCTATGGGGTCTTGTCATTTATAGACTACCATCCCATTAAATAAAGTAAAGCTTTTGTCCAATTGTTTATACTCTTATTTACTTCAGCCAATAGTTTAAATTTTATTATGATCATTTTGGAAATTTAAATTTTTTAATCAAAATCATTTTTAAAACATACAAAAACAAGAATTTTTTCAAAGCAATTAAAATGAAGTATCAACAACACTTCAAAGAGCAGCAAGTGCGAAACATCAAAGGTTCCCCAAGCAGTTAACCTTTCGGGTATCCCTAGTTGTTTGTGTTGATCCGCTTCCCTTGCGAAGTGTTTGTTCCCTAGCAATGTTCCGATTCTTTTCCCTAGCTAAGTTGGTTGATTCAGTACCTTGTGGCGTGTTATTTCCCCGACAATGTTTCTGTGTTCCCCAACGGAGATCGCGTTTCTTTAGCAGGTTTGATCTTCAGCAGAGCAAGATGTTTTCCCTAGTAGATCGGGTTGGTTTCCCCACCAATCACCACCCAACTCTCTCCCAGTCAGAGTTTCCTCCTGGTTTTTGAGCAGTTGTTTTGTGTTTATCTTTTATATGGTTGTCTCCCATATGATATGGCGTTGACCTAAAATTCCCTACATACTCGATAACTTCTCCTCTCCTCAGCAGATCTCCTCCCTCGGCTATACTTGAGCCTTTGGTTTGTTGATTTCTCTGTTCTCCAGCAGTTGTCTCCCTCTTTTTGTGGATTGACTTAGGATTGTACCGATGATTCAAATTCTTTGCGACATCTTTGTATCCTTTGTGATCGTTTTGTTAGCATAATCATCATATATATATATATATATATATATATATATATATATATATATATATATATATATATATATATATATATATATTCATATAGTTTCATAATTGCATATTTTCACCATCATATTTGATTGATTTGTCGATTTGAGATTCTCATTCTCTATACGGCGGTACTTCATCCCCATACGAATTCGGTGTTTGTCCTCCCTCAATGGTAGAGTGTCATCCCCTTAGGAAGAAAGACTTTAACCTTTCTCCTCTTCCCCACTGAGTTGTTTCCTCGTGGTTGATTATTACTTCAGTTTTCTTCCTAGTTGAATATCTGGATGGAATCATTCCCCTTGAGTTATGTCCTCATTGGGTTGAGTCTTGATTGACTGTTTCTTTCTAGCTCTTACCTAGATAGATGCTTTGAGAGTCCTAAGAGATTATTACCCAGTAACTGGTAATATTCGTCTTAGTTTGCAGTTTGTTACTTCTTGCCCAATACCAGGCAAAAGTACCCCTGTTTTCCCAGCAGTGGAGTTCCTAGTGGATTCATTTTTTTCTGATTCCCCGGGAAGTATATCCTTGATATGTTCATCCTAACCGGTGACGGATATCTTTCTTTCCCCTGCTTGAGTCTATCCTTGATATTTTCATCCTAAACGATGACGAATATTTTCATCTGTGGTATTCTACCCAATAAAAAGGTAGTTGTAATCCCTATTTTGTTCCCCAGAGAGTTAATCCTTGATATGCTCATCCTAACCGATGACGAGTTTCCTCCTCTTTGTGGTATTCTACCCAGTAAAAAGGTAGTTGTAAACCCTACTTTCTCCCGCAGAGTCTATCCTTGATATGTTCATCCTAACCGGTGATGGATTTTCTCTTCGATGGTATTCTATCCAGTAACTGATAGATGTAATTCCTATTTTATTCCCTCACAGAGTCTATCCTTAATATGTTCATCCTAACTAGTGACAGATTTTCTCTTTGATGGTCTTCTATCCAGCATTCGATAGATGTAATTCCTACTTTTTGTTCATTTGGTTTATCCTTGATATGTTCATCTTAACCGATGACGGATATCCTCCTTGGCAGTCCCACGCAAGTCTATCCTTGATATGTTCATCTTAACCGATGATGGATTTTCTTCCCTGTTGAGTCTATCCTTGATATGTTCATCCTAACTGATGACGGATATTCTCATCTTTGGTCTTCTGCCAAGTAACTGGTAGTCGTAAGTCCTATTTTCTACAGTTTTCCCCAGCAAATTTATTCTTACCCAGTAACCGGTAATGAATACTCCCTCTTGGCTTTTCTCAGCGAGTCATCCTTGATATGTTCATCCTAACCGATGACGGGTGTCCTTTCTGTCAGATCTTTATTATCTCCTTACCTAGTAGCAGGTAGTAGATAATAGATTTATGCTCCCCTTGTGTTGAAGTTTATTCCTTCCCCAATTGAGTTGGGTGCGTGTTTCCTTAGTGAAATCGCTTTCCATGCATGATTCAAGTACTTCAGTTTTATCCTGACTTACTCGTATCCCTGGTAGATGTTGTTATTCCCCGACTGAGTTTTTTCCATATTTGTGTGGAATTCCTCGAGTCCCCCAACAGTTTTAAATCGTAGTCTGGCCTACACATAACCCTTTTATCC
This sequence comes from Lathyrus oleraceus, assembly GCF_024323335.1. Classification (NCBI taxonomy): domain Eukaryota; kingdom Viridiplantae; phylum Streptophyta; class Magnoliopsida; order Fabales; family Fabaceae; genus Lathyrus; species Lathyrus oleraceus. The sequence continues at coordinate 48,151,516 of NC_066580.1, read as the reverse complement.
CCCAGAGTCTTTGTCTCCTAGTGAGTTTTCCTTACGGAATGCATTATACTCCTGCGGACTTTTGGTCCCTCTGATTTCTTTTCCTTTGTGGCAATATTTCCCCACAAAGAATTTACTTTTGCATTCATATCATATGCATCATGAGGTCTCTTAGGACTAAAATTTGTTTCTATGTTGTTATTTAAACCCATTCTACTGAGTTGACATGAAGATTTTAACCTTCGCCTCCTCAATTAGAATGTCCTTAAATAGGGGAAGCTATAAGACCCCAATTTTGACCCTAAGATCCCTCATGCAATTTCATCATAAGCATTAGCGTTGGGATCATACCTTGGCATCCTCCTTACCACTCTTTCATTGGATTTGTTTTGGGAGAGATCACCAAGCACTATGTGATTGTATCATACTTGTATATCATCATTTACTAACCAAAATACAAAAATATGTCTTTGTATTTGCCTAATTCTTTTGTAGGTAGGGCATGACCTCTATTGATCTATCAAGTCCATATCTAGGGTTTGAGACCCTCATGACAAAGAGCACAACCATGAATTGATCCAAGAATGGTTATGAGCATCATATATGAGTTCCATTGATTCCTACATGTTATATTGATCAAGTTTTCTTCAAGAGTTTGAAGGTGATTTGCCTTGGAAACCCTAGTTTGACTGGGTATCTTAAGTAACTTCTCCAACAAGCTATCTCACCAATTGATCAAAATTCACCATATTATGCATATATGATCTACCATGAGCCTAGAAAGTCAAAATAATTGAAGTTTAGCAAGTTGGTTGATGGTGGTTGGCCAGATGAATTCATCTAATCAAAACTGGGTCTCCCTAGACCCTATCTCCTATAATTTTCACCATATGAAAATGATTCCAAGAGAAAAGTTACTCTAAATGTCATTACAAACAACTTTCATGTTGAGACCTAGAGCCAAATTTTCTTTGAAAATCATTTTCTATGTTGAAACATTATAGGTCATTTTGTCTAAACCCTAATTTGAAAGTCAACTTCCCAAGGACATAACTTGCTCATTTTTATGATATGAAATATTTCCAAGTTTCACAATCATATTAAATATGTCTATTTCAAGTTTGATGTTTGGAGTGAGAGCTAATTCAACTTTTATGAGCATGTGATATGAGGATACATTATAGGTCATTTTTGACCAATACCATTGAACAAGTGATTTTTCCAAACTTCAAAAATGCATAACTCTATCATTATAAATCCAAATAACATGAAATTGGTAACCATTTTGAAGGTCTTTGAAATAGGTACAACTTTGATGAATACATCTTTCTAATTTGAAGCTCACATGAAAAGTTAAGTAAGGTGGAATATTGAGGTATATGGCTTGACACTTAGAAAAATTTTCAACATGTTGAAATTTCCAAACTTACACCTCAAAATTATCCATGTTCCAAGCTCCAAATGAAAAAGTGTTGAACATAAAACTTGTTCCCCTTGATCCAAGCTTTCTAAAGAACTCAAGTTCATGCATTTTAGACAAAGATTGATAGGTCTGCGCATGGCTTTAATAGGGATGCATCATTGGAAAGAATCAATTGCACAAATTTCAGTTCACAATGCCTTGTTATTCAAGCTTCATTCATACTTCATTTGGAATCATTTTGGACCCTAATGCATTACATCATGGGCCTGTACATGCCCATGCACTCGTGCCATTCACATTGCCAATTTTGGACAGATTTTTGAAGTGTGCAAATATCATTCCCTTTGGCTATAAATAGAAGGCCTTTGAGCTCATTTGAAGAAGACTTTATACGCCATCTTTTCCCCCCATTGAAACCCTCTCATTCTAAAGGAAAACCTGAGAAATTTCAATTTGAAATTTGAGTTTGAATCTCAACTTTTGGAGATTCAAGAACTTCAGGATCCAAAGCCTTGCAACCTCTCTAATCACTTCCTGCTAGCTTCTCAAGTGTGATCAGATCGTGTTTGGAGCAAGCAACATCAAGAACTGTATAGTATTGAAGGTAATTTTCAGAAAACTTCATCTCTTGGATTCTCACTCAATTCTACTCAATTCTCTTGGATCGTTGGTTGTCTGAAGTCCTACCAATGTAGGAAAAAGATTGAGTTGCTTAGAGGTCAAATCGAAGCAACTCAGTTGACACACCTCAAAATTCAACTCCTCATATCTTTTTATATATTTGGAGTTAGTTGAAATTGAGGCCAGATTCGTGCTCTACGCCATTTTTTCTTTCAGATCATGTCCTCCATTTTTATTTTGGTGATGGTTGAGGGTGGACCAGTCCGGTGAGGTCCACCGAAGAAGAAAACCGGAGTTACAGCTTCGGCGATGTGTTGGCATCTCTCTAGACCACATGATCCTTTTCAAATGTTTTAATCTCACGTGTTGGTTCTGATTATCATCCCTGCAGCGTATTGACTAGTGTCCATTGTGGAACGCGCTGAGGACCACTTAATATGCCACCTCAATTAATGAGGGAGATCAAGTGGTCCACATTTTTTGCTATTTTCTGATTTTCATTTTAATCCTTTTATTTTCATTAATTCATATTAATTTTAATATTGATCCAAAAAATATGAGAGTTTCACAAAAAAATTTCAAATAATTTCCTCTTTCATATTTTGAATTAAAATTATTTTTTGGATCATTATTTATATTTTTCATGATTTAATTGATTTTGTGATTATTTTTAATTGTTTAAAAATACTTTTAAGTCTTTAAAAATTCTGAAAATTTTTCTCCAAAGTCCTTTGACCTTGTTTGACCTATGATAAATCTCATGGCCATTTCTTTGGGGTTTTGATGAGGTTTTAGGAATTTGACAAACCATATTTGATTAAAATGCATTATTTTAGTATTTTAAATTTGAATAAATGTCAATTAATTGTGTTGACCATTTGTGATGACTTGTTTGAGTTTGACTCTTGTTTTTGGGCCTTGGTCAAGGTTGATTTGACTTTGTCAAGTTAATATCATTGGATTTAGGGGATTGATGGAATGTACATTCCATCTCCCAAAATGAATGGATGATATTAATTTGGTAAAAGTCCTCCATTGACCAATTTGAGTTTTGATACATTCCCCTCTCTCTTCATCTCATTCCCCTTCTTTATGCATTCATCTCATTTGGTCTATGATATCTCAAAGTCCTAAGGCTAGTTGATTGAAAAATCAACATAAGTATGGATGAGACTAGGCCACCTCTTTTGCATATTCTTTTTGTGTGTGGTATGTTTCATGAGCATAGTCCATTGTATTATGTCTCTAACATGCATTAACACCAAAATTCTACTGCCCGACCTCAAATAGTTGTGACTTCTACATAAGTCCAATTACGATTGCTTAACATAGCGCTAAACTTGTGACACAAAAGGCATAGCATTCTAGTTAGTGAGATTGTAAGTCTCCCCTCTTTCATGGTATTGTATGGAAACTTGGCCTTTTTTCCTTCCTTTGGAAGATGTCTTGGCTCAAGGATCCATACTTGTGATAAGTGGGTTGAGTGTTCTCCAAAGAATGACTAAAAAATGAAAAGCAAAAGCAAAACAATACTAACTTCTAACTCATTAACAACTAACTTTTAATTTCAAGCCATTTACTTTAATGCCATTTAATTTTAGTCTTTATTCATTTCCCATTATTCATACCATTCTAATTGTTTATGTTAATGCAATTTTCACTTTGTCCATTTGGACCATATTGTGTGATATAGCTTGTTTGTATATGCTTTGTTTGTTTGTGTGGTCTTTGACCATTAATGTACATAATAAGAACAAAAACCCTAAAAGACTTTTGTGTGGACTGTTGGCTTGATCTTGGACAATTGGACTTAGAATTTAGGCAACCTCCCTTTGCTAAAGGACTTGGCCAATGTCAACTTTTGTGAAACCAAGTGCTTGCAATTTGAACTTCATCTGATACATCATTCAAGATCCCTCTGAGTTCATCTGCAACATGATCATTGTGAAGCTGTTATTTTGAACTTGTGATTTGTGGAATTCATCTGTTACATGGGCTAATTTGAAGAAGATCATGGAGTAACTAAAGCTTGGATGTGGCTATCTTTATTTGATTCCTTTCTCTTCAATATAATATAATTGTGCATTTTGAGTGTTGCTTGATTCTAAAGGTCCAACGGAATTTGGGTTTCTATTGACATTCTTGTATATTGGATTGTTACCCATTGGTCAGATCTTTTCAACCCTTAACTTTTAATTTTGTGCATAAGATTAGTCTCTTCATCTTCTCCCCATTTATTTAATTTCAAAATCTCTCCCTCCTTTTAAAAAATTTCTTTCTTTGAACTTATTTTGTTCTAAACTTTGACCACTTTGCAAAAAGATAGAAACTTTGGCCTTATGCCATTGCATTTTCAAATTTCTTTTCTTAAATCAAATTTGTAAATAAACTTAACTATATTTGACATAAACTTTCAGAAAACCAAAAAAAATAACTAACTCATTCAAACAATTTTTAGGCCTTTGTGCCTTTCAAACTTAAATTTTGTTAAAAGCAATGCATCCACTCATTTGTATCACGAACTACGAGGTTTTGATCCCTCATTTTTATGTTGGTACGTAGGCACAAGTCCGAAGGTCTTGTCAAACACAAAAATATAATTAATGAATTCTTTTCTCATCCCCCAATTCTATTTGTTTGTAAACATCATTTTTTGTACCAAATACATATGCACACAAAGAAGGCTCCCTAGGAGGACCTAGGACACTTTGGGTGCTAACACCTTCCCTCTGTGTAACCAACCCCCTTACCTGTAATCTCTGACATTTTATTAGTTTTGATTTGAAAAATTCTTACTTTTGGGTTTTGTTCGTACTTTTTCCCTTTTCCCTTGGAAACAATAAAAGCGCGGTGGCGACTCTTGTTATTTGATGTCTAGCTTATTCATAGCTTGATGATCATGAATTTACCGCTACACTTGGTGTAATGTGCATATGAAAGGAAGATCCGAGCTTGGTCCGTGCAACTGTGTAGCTTTGGAAGCTTACACTATTTGGGTAAGGAAGAGAGCTTTGGAACTGAAGATGTCGTACGTCTGTAAAAGACCTATGTCTTTGGTTATGGCTGAGCCATCAACTCTCCATAACCAAGATGTAGAGGAGTTGGAAGACGCACTCACCAAGATGAAGCAAGAAAAAGATATGTGGGAAGAGCGGTTCCATGCTTTGATTCGAAAGCATGAAGAGCTTTAGCTTGAGTCGAAAGACAAGGACGCACTTATTGAGATTCTTGAAGACCGAGCAGTGAAGAGACAAAGAGAGCCATAGGTTTTACCTTCCTCTGATATGCCTCATCCTTCCAGTGGTTGGAAGAAGATAGTTGATTAGCTAGTTCTTGAGAAGGCTCAGATGAAGACATCCTTCGAGTCCGAGATTCGACGCATCCGAAGGAAGTATGCGCCCATAGCCAGACCATCTGATGTAGTTGTTAGGGATCCTTAAAAGGATAGTTTCCTTTCCTCTTGTATTTGTATTTTGGTTTATGGAATTGTACTCAGTTGAATCCTTCCAAATTTTATGAAAAGAAATTACATGGTCAATCAAATTGTTATTATTATTATTATTTAAGTATATTTTTGCAAATAGGACTTCATATGTTCCTTGAAATTAAAAGCAAACAAAAACATTGCATTTCTTGTATCATTTGCATACCAGGTTTTCCTCCACCAGCTGTCTTATCAGTTCTTCTTCTATGCATCAGCCAAGCTGACTCACTGTTATAATACTCACGCTAATCAACCGAAGATCATGGAGCATCTATAGAAAGAGAACCGAGAACCGAAGGATGCGATCACCAGATTAACGACATTGATGGAGTCTGTGATTTCTAACTAGAACCAGTCATCACCAAATCATGTAACTCCTCCTCTCCAGAGGACTGTAATTTCTGAGGTTTCTACCTCAACTGTTCCTGTTGCTGCTACCAGTCAATCCACTCCTTCTATGCCTGTTGGATTCCCTGGGGAATGCCATCAAATTTTATGCCAAAAGGGCATGCGCCCATGTTTGTTTCTCTGCCGACATCTAGCCCGATCATGATAGTGCCACCTCCTATTACTCACACTCTTCATCGTGTTGAGGAGACTATCTACCACTATGAGCCATCTGAGCGCCCATATGTATATGAGAAGATGGATGAGATGAAAGATTAATTCCTTGAGTTGCGCAAAGAATTAAAGACTCTAAGAGGGAAAGACTTATTTGGGAAAAGTGTTGCTGAACTCTGCTTAGTCCCCAATGTTAAAATCCCGGTGAAATTCAAGGTCCCATACTTTGAAAAGTACAAAGGGAATACTTGCCCGCTAAGCAATCTTGTGATGTATGCCAGAAAAATGTCTACTCAAACTGATAATGATCAGTTGCTGATTAAACTATTTCCAAGACAATTTAACTAGAGCTGCCTCGAGGTGGTACATGGGTCTGGACAGTGCAAGCATCCGTACTTTCAATGACTTATGCGAGTCCTCTATCTAGCAGTATAAGTACAACGTGGATATGGCGCCTGATAGAGACCAGTTAAGGTCAATGTCTTAGAAGGATAAGGAGACATTCAAAGAATATGCCCAGAGATGGAGAGAAATGGCTGCCCAGATAAGTCCACCTCTTGAGGAGAAGGAAATGACGAAGATCTTCTTAAAGACAATGAGTTTGTTTTATTACGAACGTATGATTGCGAGTGCTCCCAATGACTTTACCGAAATGGTAAACATGGGGATGAGGCTAGAAGAAGGAGTCCGTGAAGGACGTTTGACTAAAGAAGAAGTATCTTCCAATAATAAATACGGTGGTAGTTTTTCTAAGAGGAAGGAAGGAGAAACTAATTCGGTATCAGTGGGGAGGCAAAGGAGGCCTCATGTCAGAAAGATTTCTCAACCCCGTCAACATCAACACCAAGTTTCCTCAATAATTCTCGTTTTTTCTAACAATAACAATCAATCAATTCCAATTCAACAATAACATTAACAACAACCGCAACAAAGAACCAACAACAATAATAATAATCGCCAACAAAACTTTGAGAGGAACAAGGTCTCCTTTGACCCTATTCCTATGACTTATGCAGAATGATACCCATCATTGGTCCTCAAGGATCTAATTCATCCAAGAAATCCTCCGCAAATTCCTGAGCCACTCCCATGGTGGTTCAAACCTGACCTTCATTGTGCCTTTCATCAGGGAGCCCCTGGTCATGACATAGAGAATTGGTATCCATTGAAATACGAAGTTCATAAGCTTGTGAAAAGTGGTATGGTGTCATTTAAGGACAGAGCGCCAAACGTAAAAGCAAATTTGTTACCTTCTCATGGTAACGTGTATGTGAATATGGTGGACGGTTGACCTAGTGAGTTCAAGGTTTATGATGTCCGCTATATCAGACAATCATTGGTGGCAATTCATAAGGACATTGTTTGGTCAGTGAATGTGAGCATGATCGCAATGGTTGTGTGATTTGCAGTGTAAACCCTTGTGGGTGTGTTATTGTCAAGAAGGATATTCAAAGGCTAATGGATATCGGTCTCATTCAGATTTTCCAGTCCCGTCATTTGGGGAATGATGTAAATGTGATTGTTCCAGTTTTCAAGACCCATGAGCAGGAATTCATTCAGTTTGATAGTAGCAGCAGTAACAATAATGTCAACAGATTGGTATTGTTGTTGGTTATATGGTTAGCGGGCCTTGTCCCTTATGCATCAGATAATGGTCAAGAGGTTCCTTTAGCAGTTGCAAACTCAGTGGTGAATATTGTAGATATAACGAAGGTGAACCGTAGTGGTCGTGTGTTCAGTCCAGTATTTCCTAAGATTGTAGAAGATGTTGCAGCAAGTAAGAAGGCAGAGATTCTAGTTGTGAATCCGGTTAGTGCTCCAATGTGTCAGTCTGGTGAATCCAGCAAATTGAAGGCTAACGATGATGATGAGGTATTAAGGCTAATCAAAAGAAGTGAATTCAATGTCGTAGAGCAGCTGCTCTAGACTCCATCAAAGATCTTCGAACTGTCACTATTGATGAATTCCAAAGTGCATAGAGAAGCATTACAAAATCTGTTGGAATAGGCTTATGTTGAACATGATGTTACTGTGGATCAGTTTGACCACATAGTTGCGAACATCACTTCTTGTAACAATTTGAGTTTTTGTGATGAAGAGCTTCCCGAGGAAGGCAAGAATCACAATTTGGCGCTACACATTTCTATGAATTGCAAGGAGGATGCTTTGTCCAATGTGTTGGTTGATACAGGGTCATCTTTGAATGTGCTGCCAAAATCAACTTTGTCAAGACTCTCTTATCAAGGCGCCCCAATGAGACACAACGACTTAATTGTCAAAGTGTTCGACGGTTATCATAAAACTGTCATTGGAAAAGTGGACCTTCTAGTGAAGATAGGTCAGAGTGATTTCCAAATTACTTTCTAGGTAATGGATATTCACCCGGCCTACAGTTGCTTGTTGGGAAGGCCATGGATTCATGAAGCTGGACCAGTGACGTCTACTCTTCACCAGAAGCTGAACTTTGTGAAGAACGACAAACTTGTCATTGTGGGTGGGGAAAAGGCATTATTGGTAAGCCATTTGTCATCTTTCATGTATGTTGATGTTGAGGAGGAGGTTAGAACGTTGTTCCAAGCCTTATTTATTGCTGATGAAATGAAGAAAACTGGGGCATCCATGTCTTCTTCGAAAGATGCACTAGAGGCTATTCAGGCTGGCAGCATTGACAAGTGGGGTCGTGTTGTGGAGATTGCTGAGAACAAGAATAAAGTTTGGCTAGGATTTCAACCTGAGTCGTTCAACGCCAAAGTCAAAGTTATGCAACCAGTATTCCGCAGTGGAGGGTTCATTCATGGGAATGATCAACACTCAACTGCCATTATTGAAGACAATGGTGATGAAGACGAAGCTTGCGCCAACTTTGTGACGCATGGTCAGACTTGCAACAATTGGGTTGCTATTGATGTTCCTGTTGTCATTCACCATCCTAAGTAATTTGTTTTATTATTTTAAGAAAAATCCTTCTCCTATGCCTAAGGGAGAAGTGAACATTGTTGGGCATTTTCTAATTATTATCAATGAAATACAATTTTATTCATCCACATCTATGCTGTTTTATTTTTACTTTTTACTTTTTCTGAAAATGGTAATCACAAAAAACATAAATAAATAATAATCTTCCATCTGCATAGTATTTGTTCGCACGCCACTTCTCTAAAATCAAAATATCAAATCATTATGCAGGTTGGTTCTCAAACCCATTGAATACAATGATCCTACTCCCTCTCCAAACTTTGATTTCCCTGTGTTTGAAGCTGAGGAAGAGATTGATGATAAAGAACAGATTCAAGAGCACGGGGAAAAATCCATTCAGCCGTTTGAAGAGCAGATTCAATTAGTCAACTTGGATTCCGATGATGATGTGAAAGAAGTCAAGATTGGGTCTGAACTGTGTCCAGAATCTAAGAAGGGGTTGATTGATCTTTTTCGAGAATATTTTGATGTGTTTGTTTGGTCCTATCAAGATATGTCTAGTTTAGATTTTGAGATTGTGGGGCATAGATTATCGTTGAAGCTAGAATGCCCGCCGGTCCAGCAGAAGTTGAGAAGAAGTCATCCTGATATGGCAGTGAAGATCAAAGAGGAAGTGCAGAAGTAGATTCACGCTGCTTTTCTTGTTACCTCCGAGTATCCGCAGTGGGTGGCCAATATTTTGCATGTCCCTAAGAAAGATGCAAAATTTCGCATGTGTGTTGATTATAGAGATTTGAATAAATTCAGTCCGAAAGATGATTTTCCTCTGCCACACATTTATATGTTGGTAGACAATATAACTAAATTCAAAGTCTTTTCATTTATGGACGAATTTTCTGGTTATAATCAAATCAAGATGGCACCTAAAGATAAGGAGAAGACCACATTCATTACACCCTGAGGAACATTCTGTTATAGAGTGATGCCTTTCGGTTTAAAGAATGCTAGTGCAACGTACCAGAGAGCTATGACCACTCTTTTTCATGATATGATGCATAAAAAGTTTGAAGTTTATGTTGATGATATAATTGCCAAATCAAGTGATGAAGAAGAGCATGTTGAGCATTTGTTGAAGTTATTCTAGTGTTTGAGGAAAAATAAACTCTGCTTGAATCCCAATAAATGTAGTGTTCATTTTTGTAAGTTGTTGGGCTTTATTGTCAGCGAGAAGGGTATTGAAGTTGATCCTGCCAAGGTCAAATAAATACAAGAAATGTCGGCGCCTAAAACTGAGAAGCAAGTAAGAGGTTTTCTCAACCGCTTGAATTATATCTCAAGATTCATATCGCATATGACTGCCACATGTGCCCCTATTTTAAAGCTTCTTAGGAAATATCAGTCTTGTGATTGGACCGAAGATTTCCAAAAAGCTTTTGATAGTATAAAAAAGTATTTGCTTGAGCCCTTGATTCTGTCTCTTCCTGTTGAAGGAAGACCGTTGATCATGTATTTGACCGTGCATGATGAGATTATGGGTTGTGTTCTTGGTCAGCAAGATGAGTCTGGAAAGAAAGAATATGCAATTTACTACCTCAATAAGAAGTTCACCGACTGTGAGACTCAGTATTCTATGCTTGAAAAGAAATGTTACGCATTGGCTTGGGCTGCTAAACGTCTGCACCAGTATATGTTGAATCTTACTACTTGGTTGATATCCAAAATGGATCCAATCAAGTACATTTTTGAGAAGCCTGCTTTAACTGGGAGGATTTTGCATTGGCAGATGTTGTTATCTGAGTATGATATTGAATATCGATCTCAAAAAGCAATTAAGGGTTATATCTTGGTTAACCATTTGGCTCACCAACTGATTGAGGATTACCAGTCAGTGCAATATTATTTTCCTAACGAAGAGATTTTGTACTTGAAAATGAAAGATTGTGATGAACTATTGCTTGAAGAAGGGCCAGAACCTCGTTCCCGTTGGGGCATGGTATTTTATGGAGTTGTTAATTCGTATGGTAATGGCATTGGGGAAGAGATTATTACTCCTCAAGGAACTCATTTTCCGTTTACATCTAGATTAACTTTCAAATGTACAAATAATATGATTGAGTATGAAGCTTGAATTATGGGACTTGAAGTGGCCATTGATCACAGAATAAAATATCTTGACGTCTATGGAGATTCATCTTTGGCTGTGAATCAGATCAAAGGTGAATGGGAGACGAATCAACCCGGTTTGATACCATATAGAGACTACGTGAGGAGGATATCAACTTTTTTTATAAAGGTTGAGTTTCATCATATCCCTCAAGATGATAACCGGATGGCAGATGCTCTTGTGACTTTGGCTTCAACGATTATGGTGAAATTTTGGAATGAAGTTCCCTACTTGACTATGATGCATCTTGATAGGCCAACTCATGTGTTAACTATTGAAGATATCAAAGATGAAAAGCCATGGTATTATGATATTAAATGTTTCCTTCAAAGTCATATTTACCCATCTGGGGCATCTTTGAAAGACAAGAAGACTTTGAGAAGATTAGCTTGGAAAGTTCTACCTAAATGGTGATGTGCTTTACAAGATAAACTTCGATATGGTCTTACTCAGATATGTGGATAGACATGAAGCAAATATGTTGATGACTGAAGTCCATGAAGGTTCCTTTGGTACTCATTCCAATGGACATGATATGGCAAAGAAGATGTTGAGAGCATGTTACTATTGGCTGGCAATGGAATCTGACTATTGCAAGTTTGTGAAGAAATGCCACAAGTTTCAAATTTATGCAGATAAGATCCATGTTCCTCCAATACTGTTGAATGTCATTTTCTCTCCATGGCCCTTCTCCATGTGGGGAATTGATATGATTGAGCCCAAAGCTTCGAACGGACATCGTTTCATTATGGTGGCTATTGATTACTTCATAAAGTGGGTCGAAGCGACATCGTATGCGAATGAAACCAAGAAATTTGTTGTAAGGTTTATCAAGAATCAGATTATATGCCATTATGGGTGTCAAGTAAGATCATTATTGATAATGGATCAAACTTGAACAATAATACGGTGGAAGCTCTTTGCAAAGACTTCAAGATTGCACATCATAATTCTTCTCCCTATAGACCTAAAATAAATGGGGTTGTTGAAGCTGGGAATAAGAACATTAAGAAGGTCATTCAGAAGATGGTTGTGACATACAAGGATTGACATAAGATGCTCCCATTTACTTTGCATGGGTACCGTACGTCCATCCGCACTTCAATAGGGGCAACCCCTTTCTCTTTAGTTTAAGTCATGGAAGTTGTACTCCTAGTAGATGTTGAGATCCTATCATTGTGTGTCTTAATGGAAGCCAAGTTGACAGAAGTTGAATGGTGCCAGACCAGATATGATCAGTTGAATTTAATTAAAGAAAAGAGATTGACTGCCATGTGTCATGGTCAGTTGTATCAGCAAAGAATGAAGAAAGCTTTTTACAAGAAGGTAAGGCCTCGTGTGTTTAGATAAGGTGACCTTGTGCTCGAGAAGATTTTATCTTTCAAACCTGATGCTATGGGCAAATGGACTCCTAATTATGAAGGCCCATATGTTATGAAGAAAGCCTTTTCAGGCGGTGCTTTGATTCTTACAACTATGGATGGTGAAGAGTTAACAAGTCCTATGAATGCCTATGCAGTCAAGAAATACTTCGCCTAAAAAGAAAAGAACAACTCGCTAAGTTGAAAACCCGAAAGGTCGACTTAGGCAAAAACGAGCGTCTTAGTGGACTGAAAACCCGAAAGGGTAATCTAGGCAAAAATTAGAGACCTAAAACAGAAAATCTATCCCGGTAGATTGAGTACTCCACCTTGGGGGCAATCTAGACAGGAATTAAGGATTATGGCAAGTAACTACACCCAGCCGGTTTTGAGCAGGTCATTTGGTTTTGATTCATCATTTTCAATTGAAGACAAGCACAATGGATGTTGAAGTTGGTAAGGAGAGCAGTGATCATTGTATTCAATGTAGCCCTTTTCTATGTAAATTACCATTTTCAAACTTTGTGAAGATCTATGGAGTCTCGTTATTTACGAACTACCATTCTATTAAATAAAGTTAAGCTTTTATCCAATTGTTTCTATTCTTATTTACTTATGCTAAATAAAATTTAATTTTTATGATGATAATTTTAAAATAAATTAATGAATAATTATTATATTTTCTTAAAATAATAAAAACAATTACTTTAAGAATAATCGATTTCAGTAAGGAATGTCAACAACAATCTCAGAACAGGTAAGTCTTGAAGTGTGAGGCATTGTTGGTCTTCCCCAAGCAGTTGGCTTGGTAACTATTTTCCTCCCCAATGGTTCGTCATTTATCCCTAGCATGGTTGATAAGCTTCTCCCTGATTAATTTATCATCCCCGGTAGAATTGAGCTGATGATCGGTCTCCTTTTGCAAATTCATATTCCCCAGTTGTGGTGCTCCTATTTGATATCCCTCAGTCTTATGATTAGACCCTAGAAATTCGAAACCTTTATTTGGTTTCCGTTTTCATAGTTGTGTTGCATAACTTCAGAAGTTTCTCCTTCGTGCGAATCAGATCCGGTTATCTTTGCCTTGGAATTGGTTTATTTTGCAGTTTCCAAGAAGAATTCAATGATTATTGAGGAATGTGACGATCTTCTTCATAGCAGAGTTTTACCTCTTGTGTTCCCCGACAAAGTTCATCTTCTGATATGAAGATCCCTTGCTCCAGACAGTATTGGATTCTGAGCAGTGTTTGATTTTTTTTGTCTCCTGCAAGGTTGTCTCCCATCTGACATGGTGTTGACTTAAAATTCCCCGCAATGTTGACAATTTGGATCCTCAGCAGATCTTTTCTCTATTCTCGGCGTGTTTTGTTGTTTATCCGTCAAGAGTGCTTTCTCCCCATGGAGTTTTCCATGATTGATTGGAATCATGTTCTCCATGTCTTTCCCCAGCCAGAGTTGATTTATTCAGAGCTAGATGATTTATTTTCATCCCTAGCAGTTTCTCCAGTTGATGTTTCTATCTTGTTGAGATTAGTTGAGTGTTGTAGTGATGATTCAAATCTTTGTTATTTGTATCCTTTGTGTTGTTTTGTCAGCATAATCATAATCATATACATTCATATTCATGCATAAAACATAGCATCAGATATTTCATTGTGCATCTTATCACATTTGATTTTTCTTCTGATCCCTTGCTTTGGTAATATCATTGACCTGTGCAGAGTTGGTGTGTCTGTCCTCCTTCAATTGTAGAGTGTCAGCCCCTTAAGTAAAAAGAGTTTAACCTTTCTCATTCCCCACTGAGTTATTTCCTCGTGGATGATTATTATTTCAGTTTCCTCCCCATTTAATTATTTGGATGGAACCACTACCCTTGAGTTAGATCCTCTTTGGGTTGAGTCTTTGTTTGACCGTTTCTTTCTAGTTATAACCTAGATAGATATTTTGGTCCCCTGAGAGTCTATTACCCAGTAACTGGTAATATTCTTCTCGATTTTTGAGTACATTACTTTTGCTTAATACCCGGTAAAATATAATCTATTTCCTTTATTTTTCCCCAGCGGATTCGTTTTCACATTTCCCTAGGTAGTCTATCCTTGATATGTTCATCCTAACAGGTGATGGATATTCTTCCTTTTTTGGTTTTCTACCCAGTAAACAGGTAGTTGTAATCCCTATTTTATTTACCAGAGAGTATATCCTTGATATGTTCACTTCAACCGATGACAGATTTTCTCTCCCTCATTGGTCTTCTCCCCAGTAACCGATAGTTGTAATTCCTATTTTCCCCTCGGAGTCTATCCTTGATATGTTCATCCTAACCGGTGACAGATATTATCTCTTTGGTATTCTATCCAGTAACTGATAGATATAATTCCTATTTCTCCCCGGTGGTCTATCCTTGATATGTTCATCCTAACCGATGACGAATATTCTTCCTTTGAGTTTATCCTTGATATGTTCACTTTAACCAGTGACAGATACTTTCTATTTGATCTTCTGCCCAGTAACGAATAGTTGTAAATCCTATTTGAATTCTCTCCTCAGTAGGTTATTCTTGCCCAGTAATAGGTAACGAATACACGTTTTTCTCCTCAGTGAGTCATCCTTGATGTGTTTACCCTAACCGGTAACGGATGTCCCTCTGTCAGAGTGTATTATCTCTCTTCCCAGTAACCGGTAATAAACAATATATCTCTTTTTACTCATGTGTTGAAGATTCATTCTTCCCCAGTTGAGTTTGAGCGTGCATTTCCTCAGTGAAATCGCCAACCCTCTGTTTGGTTTGGGTATTTCAGTTTTGTTCTGATCTACTCTTATCCTGTGCGGATTTCCCTTATCCCCAGATCGATTCCTTCTATTGATTTATTTTCATGGAAATTCCCCTCGTATCTCCAACAGTTTTCAAGTCGTATCCTGGCCTACGCATAACTTTTTGTCCACTCAGAGCCTTTGTCTCCCCAGTGAGTTTTCCTTACGGAATGCAGTATACTCCTGTGGACTTTCAGGCTCTCCGGATTCTTTGTATTTGTGTAAATTTATTCCCCACAAAAGTTATGTTAACATTCATATCATATGCATCATGTGGTCTCTTAGGTACTAAAATTTGTTTCTCGATGTTGTTATTTAAGTCCATTTTACTGAGTTGATACAAAGATTTTAACCTTCACATCCTTAGTTAGAATGTACTTAAATAGGGGCAACTGTAAGACCCTAATTTTGAGCCTAAGATCCCTCATGCTATCTGAAATTCTGGCGTAGTCAGAATTCAGATGTTCTACTCCAAGTCATGACATCTGATCCAACATTGTAACTAATACAGCAAGACAGTTAACACATTAAAAGCCCTGTACTGACTCACTCTTTCACAGATGTCACGACATCTCCTTCTATGTCACCCTAGATGGAAGGAACCCCTAGTCCTGTGCATCTGGTATACAAACTCAGCAGAGATCAATCATAGCACTCACTTCTGTTATTTTCCTACTCAGTTACCAACACGATGTCTTAATATTGGTTTGGACATCATCTGTTACATTATTCCAGTGTGCTTGCCTTTTACTTGTATTTCCTGAAATAAGGTTGAATACATTAATCTAATTACCACTTATTAGATTGCTAACAAATAGGCTATTTGTTAGGTTCATTAATTGTAGGGTAGTAGTTGGTTTCCTGGATTTTAGCTCAGCTGTTCGATTCCTAAAGAATAGCCTGAGAAAAATGCTGAAACAGAAAAACTAATCATCCTACACTTTAGCACATGCTGTCAGGAATGAATGTCACAACATTCAGTTTGACAGTCATAACATATACAACATGCTGAATCTGTTATGTTCCTGAAAAATAGACTGTGCTAAATTTGCTGTACTGTAGAAGACCAACCAGTCTCTAATTCAGTATCAGCATACATGAACAACTGTCTAGACATCCAGTTTGACAGTTTCACAATGATCCTTTGGCCAGGTCTGTTTTCCACTTGAAAACCAGACTTAAATATATACTGAACTGAAGCATAAAAGCCAGCTTGCCTATTATTCAGTATATGCTGTCAATGATGAATGTCAAGACATTCTGATTGACATTCAACCAGAAGGCTATGTATCAGGTCTGTTATTATCTTGGTAGGCAGACTGAAATACAAGCTTAGTTATGGCATACGGGATTATAACATATACAGAAGGAAAACAAACACATGAAATTGTTAACCCAGTTCAGTCCAACATGACCTACGTCTGGGGGCTACCAAGCCAGGAAGAAGATCCACTATCAGCAGTATTAATTCAGAGTTAAACTCCCCCGTTTACAACTCTTCACTTAATCCCTACCCAATGCAATCTATACCTAGGAACTCCTAGATAGAAACCTCCAGTTTCCATTCCTATCACTACAAATACAATGTAATGTTAAAGCAACTTGAACTTGCTTCACAACTTCATTCAAGAACATAATCACTCTTTCCTACAGGCTTTGAGTTACAAATACTCTCAGCATTGAACACTGAGAAACACATGGTAACCTTCCCACAGGTTGGGAGGTTTACCTCACACACACCCCTAAATTTTCATTCTAAGAGGCTTACCAAAACTAGGTTACAATATGCTATTTATAACCTAATCACCCAACTGGATTTGGGCCTTCAGAAATCGCAGCAAACTTGTTCTTTGCTGTTACAAATACAACAGAAAATTTCTGCTACACACAAGGTCTTCAATCCTAAAATCTCTCCATATATATCTCCTTATTTTGAGCCTATATATATGTTCTGATTGAGTCTTTAAGACCTCCACATGGGAGTTAGGATATTCACCAAATATCCTTACTAATCCCAGAATATATACTGAATTAATTAATTCAGTTTTTTACACATGTACGATGTCACAAGCATGATGTCGTGACATCGTACATGACATGTTGGTCCAGATGTTGAACTTCTTCAACCAAACATATTAAAACAACAGAGATGATTACATTACTTGTTTTACAAAATTAATGCCAATCCTAAGGTATTAACAATCTCCCCCTTTGGCAAATTTTAGCTAAAACAAATAAACATTGCACTGGACAAAACATCCCAATATGGGTATGCTCTTCATCTCTGTCATTGACTCCACCACCACAAACACCAAAGTTGGTGTACATGAGGAAGTAGAGGTACAAGAATCAGTTGTACCAGAACCCTTCCCCTCAACAGGAGAGCTTCCTGAAGAATATGTAATGCTGAGTACATAGACAATGTAACTCAGATCACAAGGCACGACTGTCTTCTTAACTCAGATCACAAGACACAAGTGGTATACCCAGTTGGTGGATTTTATGCCTGACGCCAGCTTCTGTTTTCTACCACAACCACAGTTAGCTTGCTTCTGGTACATTCTTAACCTCAGGACTATATTTCTCTCCCCCTTTTTAGCTAAACATTTGTAAAGGAACCCCTCACAAAACCAGATCCAGGCGCAGTTTGCCCAAACCTTAACATACCCCATGAATCAGAGGGAATGGAGTGTTTCTCTTGTGAGAAGAAGAGGGCTATTACATCCTTTAAATAGTCCAGCCCGTGCTTGGGAATTAACGGTAGGAATAAATGCTTGGTCAAGATTCATTAATATTTGCTGAGAAACAGTCAGAGAATCACCAACAAAATCTCAGACTGTCTTTGAATACCTTTTATAGCTCTTGACTGTTTCTTTTCCAAAACAGCAGTTCGAGTGCATGGAGACTATTCCATATATGCAGTCAGACACGTTGCACGCGATGTCTTAACATTCCACGCGGCTTTTCCCTGCATTCTGCCAGTATTCAGCATTTCCTAAGACCACTTTCATACCTCCAGTAGAGACTTGACATCTGGCACTACTAAAGCCAAAATCACAAACACCAGTAGATGGTTACTCCCCCTGTACCACACAACTGTGACCATCAGGCTTATTCTGATTTATCAGAATTAGACCCACCACATCCATAATTCCTAATGACTTTAAGATTCAGAAGGAACTAACAGCAATGTCCAGGGCAATGTCATGACATCAGGTCAGACATTCTTCTGCTCACTCAGCCTTGACTTACACCACATCATCCTAACAAGGTGCCATACTCAGTTATCTGAGACCACATAGACCACAAGCTTGATGATTACTTGCAGCACAAGGACAGAACTCCCCCTGTCATGAACAACCCACTCTCCTCTTGAAACTTGGAGATCACACATGGGCATATCCAACATCCCAAAGTTGGACCTTCACATACTTCCTGATTCAAAGAGAACCCAGATCACTTGATGAATGGAAAACATAAGACACATCTTCATGTCTTCAAGAGCACACCCTCTGTTCAACCCTCTTGGTTGAATACATCCACACTCTGTGTCAATCTCTCTTCTAACCAGAACAGAAAACCACTTCTCAAAATGTTCTAACATTAGTTAGGACATCCTCACAACATGACAAGGCACACCATCTGATAATTTTCAGATATCACTGAGTCACCAGCTCAGTCCAAAGGAGCCAGACACAAATTGGGACACATACGTTCTCATCCCATTATGAGAGATAATCTTCCATAGATAGCTTAGAACTCCTACCACAAGCTCCAAGAGATGAATAGATAGACATCTCCTTTTGTCCTCAACTTACTACTTTTCTGCCCAAAAGTAATTTGACTCAGACTTTCCTCAAGAATAATCAGCTGCCATATGTTGATTATCTTGATCCTTCGAACTCACTTCTGAGATAGACCAAATGTCACTGGTTGATTACCTCCTTCATGAATCCTCATATGAGAAAGTCAAATGCCACTTTTTGACCTCTCCAAGTTTATCAGACTTCTCCCAAAGATATTCTGACCTACCAAATGAGATTTGAACTTCAAGCCTTTTGAAGTGCCCAATCTATAACCCTATAGACCCTTCTATCTCAAGTTGATGTGCCACTTCACCAACTAAGAATCTGATGTTGAACCAAATGTCACAACATTGTGTTTTGACATCCATCTGTTGAGTTCAGCTCCTTCTTCTGCCACTTGAAAGAGCTTCCTCCCTTCACAGAACAAGAGTTCAATGTTCTCATAGACTTGATTATGGAACCAAGTTTGAGTAAACAACCTCCATCCTGCAGGTTTGCAGTTAAGTCATCCAAGTTCACACCTTGATGAATCCCTGCTTCTTCTCCAAAGACATCAGACACTCTGGTGCAAGAGTCTTCAGAAGGACCAGTTAGCAACTAACCCTTCAGCTATACCAAGGATTCTTCTTCCTAAAGCAAGACTGTTTCCATGATGTTAAGAAAGCTGCCACTTGTTCTTAACTTCATAGTGTGCATTAGCCAATGCACTTCCTTACTTAGATCAGAGATGAACTGATTCAAGTAACTACCATCAAAACAATGATGTCTTCTTCTTCTTGTACACACCAAGGCTGAACATGTTTCTTGCCAGGAAACCTTTTCAGAGATCATATGCTTTTGCTGCCACCAAAGAGATAGATCATAAACCAATGTACTATCCTTCCTGTGATTCTGCACAGGGTCTTGAAGAAGAGATGTTCCAACATCTTTAAGAACATCAGTTATCTTGAGCTCCAAGGATAATCAATTTAAATACTTGTACTTGGCACAAGTTGACATTGATCATAAATCCTTTCCCAATATTCCTTTCAGATACTTCCACCATAAGACTACTTTGAAAATACTCTTCTAGTGTCAACATCTTCTGCTTGCAAGCACTTCAACAGTGTTGAAAATCTTCTCAGATTAAATTCACCCTTAGGAATGAGAGCGATGAATTCTTCCTTGCAAATGTGTCACACAACCACCAGAACCCATGTGACACAGGTCAACAGCCAACCAGACCCTAGGCTGACCAAATGTGAGGAGGTTAACCAAAACTCCCCCTCAAATTAACAATCATGGAAACTTCACACCAATATCCATGCATTGTACATACATGTCTCAACATGACATACTCCATCCCTACCAGTGGCACCTAACTCTATGAGTTGTACCTATACATACTCCAATCACACCAATCAGACTTCAGCTGACCATAAGTACTAGTGAAAAACAACACCAGTCAATAGTAGATATGCATTGCCAGAGCATACTACCTCAACCAACCTCTGAATCTTCATATTCTCACTTCTTGAAAGAACTGCCACTTTTGAGCAAGGTGTTTGAATAACAAGACTCATGGTTCCAATCCTCTTAAATGAAATAGCAATCAGGTTACCCCATTATTGACTTCTAACATCCAGAGGACTTGTCTTCCAACACACCCTAGTACTCCAGAGAACAGCTATCTAGCCCTGATCAATCTACAGGAGTAGGACAAGCAGCAGGAAAATGCACAATGTCACATCTCAGCCAGCTCCACTTCTAGAAACCAGACCTCTATATGTGACCTTCTTGAGCATACACACAGTTGACCCAACCCTTGTCAACTTAGCACACACAGATGTCTCCTCTTCCAGGTCAGGAGTAGGTTCCAAACAAGGTCTCCCTTTGTTTGACACCTAAAAACATCTGCTCTTCAACCAGTAGATGCATACGAGTTGCACAACATGTTCTAACATCATATAGAACATTATTTCCATCTCCTTGGAACAAACTTTCCTTGAAATTCTTCAAGGTCTTCATATACATTACCCAAAAGAGTAAAAGAATCAGTGATCAGTTGATTCTTACCATCCTGAAGTGAGAGCGTTATGATGAGTGGTCTTGAGGAGACTCGAGTATCTTTGACATCTTCAATAGATTATGATGAAATCTTGAATACAACAGCCTTTCATCCACATGAGGGGAAACTACATCAGAGTTTGAGTTTTGCCAGGTATTATGCAGCGGAAATCATAATACAACTCAACCTATGAACACACACTTCACCAGATCAGCCTCTAAGACCATACCAAGTTTGAAAGTGGTTCAATACTGGCACAGCTGTCTCATACAAAGGCCAATTGCCAACCTCCAGAGACAGGTACACACCATTCCTGTCATGAACAGTCCATCCACCTCCTTCAAGGGACCATTCAGGGAAATTACAGAACCTTTTACAGGTTCCAGCATCAGTACTAACATAACTCCTTGCAAGATACCAGAAAGTATCACCCATGGATCTCATCCAGAAACAGACAGGATGCCTGCTCTGATACCATTTGAAATTCTGGCGTAGTCAGAATTCAGATGTTCTACTCCAAGTCATGACATCTGATCCAACATTGTAACTAATACAGCAAGACAGTTAACACATTAAAAGCCCTGTACTGACTCACTCTTTCACAGATGTCACGACATCTCCTTCTATGTCACCCTAGAGGGAAGGAACCCCTAGTCCTGTGCATCTGGTATACAAACTCAGCAGAGATCAATCATAGCACTCACTTCTGTTGTTTTCCTACTTAGTTATCAGCACGATGTCTTAATATTGGTTTGGACATCATCTGTTACATTATTCCAGTGTGCTTGCCTTTTACTTGTATTTCCTGAAATAAGGTTGAATACATTAATCTAATTACCACTTATTAGATTGCTAACAAATAGGCTATTTGTTAGGTTCATTAATTGTAGGGTAGTAGTTGGTTTCCTGGATTTTAGCTCAGCTGTTGGATTCCTAAAGAATAGCCTGAGAAAAATGCTGAAACAGAAAAACTAATCATCCTACACTTTAGCACATGCTGTCAGGAATGAATGTCACAACATTCAGTTTGACAGTCAGAACATATACAACATGCTGAATCTGTTATGTTCCTGAAAAACAGACTGTGCTAAATTTGTTGTACTGTAGAAGACCAACCAGTCTCTAATTCAGTATCAGCATACATGAACAACTGTCTAGACATCCAGTTTGACAGTTTCACAATGATCCTTTGGCCAGGTCTGTTTTCCACTTGAAAACCAGACTTAAATATATACTGAACTGAAGCATAAAAGCCAGCTTGCCTATTATTCAGTATAGGCTGTCAATGATGAATGTCAAGATATTCTGATTGACATTCAACCAGAAGGCTATGTATCAGGTCTGTTATTATCTTGGTAGGCAGACTGAAATACAAGCTTAGTTATGGCATACAGGATTATAACATATGCAGAAGGAAAACAAACACAGGAAATTGTTAACCCAGTTCAGTCCAACATGACCTACGTCTGGGGGCTACCAAGCCAGGAAGAAGATCCACTATCAGCAGTATTAATTCAGAGTTAAACTCCCCCGTTTACAACTCTTCACTTAATCCCTACCCAATGCAATCTATACCTAGGAACTCCTAGATAGAAACCTCCAATTTCCATTCCTATCACTACAAATACAATGTAATGTTAAACCAACTTGAACTTGCTTCACAGCTTCATTGAAGAACATAATCACTATTTCCTACAGGCTTTGAGTTACAAATACTCTCAGCATTGAACACTGAGAAACACATGGTAACCTTCCCATTAGTTGGGAGGTTTACCTCACACACACCCCTAAATTTTCATTCTAAGAGGCTTACAAAAACTAGGTTACAATATGCTATTTATAACCTAATCACCCAACTGGATCTGGGCCTTCAGAAATCGCAGCAAACTTGTTCTTTGCTGTTACAAATACAGCAGAAAATTTCTGCTACACACAAGGTCTTCAATCCTAAAATCTCTCCATATATATCTCCTTATTTTGAGCCTATATATATGTTCAGATTGAGTCTTTAAGACCTCCACATGGGAGTTAGGATATTCACCAAATATCCTTACTAATCCCATAATATATACTGAATTAATTAAGTCAGTTTTCTACACATGTACGATGTCACAAGCATGATGTCGTGACATCGTACATGACATGTTGGTCCAGATGTTGAACTTCTTCAACCCAACATATTAAAACAACAGAGATGATTACATTATTTGTTTTACAAAATTAATGCCAATCCTAAGGTATTAACACTTTCTCATGATATGCATTGGCTTTGGGATCACACCTTGGCATCCTCCTTACCCCTCTTTCATTGGGTTTGCATTGTTAGAGATCACCAATCACATTTGATTATATCATACTTTGTTTTTATTTGATTACTAACCAAAATACCAAAAATATGTCAATGTATAGCTTTGTTTCTTTTGTAGGTAGTGTGTGCATCTAAAATGCCTCATCAAGCTCACAACTAGGGTTTAAGATGCTCAATGCAAGGAGATTAATAAAGAGATGGTTCAAATTGGTCCTAGACATCATATATGGATCCCCATGATCTTTACTTATCATTTTGATTAAGGAATCATCAAGAGTTTGAAGCTTGTTTACCTTGGAAGCCTTAATTCATCTGGGTATCTTGTGTGACTTCCTCAACAAGTTTCTTCAACATTTGAGAAAATATTTCAAGGGATGATTCATATTACATCATATTATGCATATATGATCCTCCATGAGTCCAAAAGATCAAGATAAATTCATGTTTTCGAGTTGGTTCATGGTGGTTTACCAGAGGAAGTCAACTGGTCAAAAATGGAGTTCACTAGACCCTATCTCCTACAATGTTTGTCATATGAAAATGATTCCAAGAGAAACGTTAGTCCTTATGATATTCCAAAAAACTTTCATGTTGAGGTCAAGATCTATTTTTTCTTGGAAAGTCATTTTTTATGATGAAAGATTATAGGTCATTTTGTTTGTGCCCTAGTTCGGAGGTCAACTTCCAAGGACCATAACTTGCTCAATGTTTATGATATGAAGGCCTCAATATGTCCTCTCTAACTTTTATTCTTTGAGATACTTCAATATCAAATTGAAAAGGAATGTGCCAAGAGGAAACATTATAGGTCATTTTGGGCCATTATCATTGAACAAGCAATGTTCCTCAATTTCTAAAATGCATAACTCCTTCATGCCAAATCCAAATGAGGTCAAATTTGTGACCAAATTGAAGAGGTTTTAAAGACCTACAACTTTTATGAAGTAATGTTTTCCATTTGAATCCCATAGTAAAAGTTATTCAAGGTGGAAGAAGTGAACATTTGACTTGGGACTTAGAAAATTTTCAATTATGTTTGATTTTCCAAACTTCCACCTCAAAATTCATCATGATCCAAGCTTCAAATTGAAAAGTGTTCAACATGAAATTTGTTCCCCTTGATCTAACCTTTCCAAAAAGTATAAAATCACTTCATTTGGAAAAGGTTTTATGACTTGTGTATGCCTTTTCATCAAGGTTCCATTTGGATGAATCTCATTACTATTATTCAATTCCAAATGCATGGCTTCATGTTGTAGCACCTCAAACTTTACCTCCTCATTCATGCATTCATTTTAGGTCATTTAACATTTCATATTGCATTTCATCATGTCAATCAGAACTAGCTCCAAGAGTTTATCTTCCAAGAAGTTTGGATATCAAAGGCCAAAAGTCAATTGTTGGTCAACTGAAGATCAAATGGCCCGCGAATGACTTGAGATACTTCCAACATGTTCAAATGAGGCCTATTCATCATTCGACATATTACTCTTGAAGGAACAAAGGTCCAGCGCACATGTTACAGAGTTGGAAAGATGACTTGAACTGTCATGCTCGCTAGGCGAGCAGAATGGTTCGCCTAGCGAGCCACCAGAGTCTGAACTGTCATGCTCGTTAGACGAGCAAATTCTTCGCTAGGCGAAGCCCACGCGTTTTAAAAATAAAAAAATATAACTGAAAAATTTTGGGCTTGAGTTGCCTTCATTCTGAGCCCACCAAGCCACGAAAATCAGAGTATAAATTCTAAATTTCATTGAAACAAAACCCTAGGGAGTGAACTAACTAATCTGCAGCAGCCTCTAGACACTGAAGAGAAAAATTCGCTCGGACTCTGAGACTTTTCACTCTGAATCGCCTCTATCAGTTCCATCTCATATAAGCCCTAACATTGCTTTGCAAACCCAACGGTGCAATTCAATTTCATTCGATCTCTCCAACCAGGTTTTCCCTATTTCCATTACATTATGCTTTCAATTTGAAATTTCTGAATGTATGAGGTACTTCGGTTGAATTTGGAAGAGTGGGTATCGTTAGGTTTTGCATGTGGGTTTAGATATGCATGAATGTGTAACAATACCTTGAATATTTGATCACTCAGTTTCTGAAATGAGCACCATAGGGTTTGGGGTTCCTGAAATCGCATTGTTATCAAAGAGGAACCTAGAACCCGCAGGCATTCGCTAGCCACTTCGCTAAGCGAGCATGTAGCGAAGCTTCGCTAAGCCTTCGCTAAGCGATCATGGCAGTAGTTGGCTTTTCTGTTTGCTCTCTAATCTGTTTTAGTATGTATGTCATGTCTTGATGTGTGGATTCTTGCCCCTTGACTTTGAGTTTGATACCCTTTTGATGCATTTGTTTGACAAGAGGTTTATGCCTCTTACCCTTGGTTGCTTTTTGTGAGCTTTTTGTAGCATGGTTCATGTTGTTGCTATGATTCTTCTGTTTGGTGCAATTCTTGATTGCACCCCATCTTGTTATCCTAACCTGTTTGTTGAGTTTTTGTGAGGGCTCACATGACTCTGGAAGAGATAGATTGCTTGGTATTCCACTTTATTTGTGGGATACCATTTGGAGATTTATTCTGATTGCTTCGCTGACTTGCTTTCTTTGATGATGCTAGCTTGAGAGACCTCTGGGTTTCTTATCTCTTGAGTTGTTGTTACTTCGGATCTTTATCCGTGGGGTAGATCTCTTGATCCCTTTACCTTTCCCGCATTTTACCGCTTTCTTAGCTGGAAGACCTCGATAGTAGGCAATGTTTTTGTGTGTTTACTTTTGTGCCCAAAGACCTCCAAGAAGAGGCACCAGTGCTAAAGACCTCCATGATGAGGCAATTGACAGATAAAAGGGATTAGTGGTCAATCCCCCGTTATTCAGTGTATCTTTCTTTATGCTTGCACTACGTGTCGATGCTTCGGAACAAAAGCCCAAGATCTTTTGTCCGGTTAGTCAGTGGAGAGGGTTCCACCTTTCTGAATCCCCACTTTTTGTCATGAGCTCGCCCGGTCCAGGGTTAAGAGCTATGAGGTCTTATCCTCATTACCCGTTTGATATGCTTACCCTGACGTTCAATGTCAGTGGTTAAGAGCCCATTTGATTACCTTTCCATGGCTTGTTTGTCGAGGTTGATATGACCCCTCTAGACTAAAGCCCTACCCGTGTATGTTTGAGCCCCCTTGTTGGCATGTTTACTTTATGCATGTTTGTTTTGTATGGTGTGATCGTCTCTCCATAGGATTGCTAGGCTTCGTATAGTCTCTCGTTTGCATGTCAATTAAGGTAGCACGGTTCCTTCGTCTAGGACTTCCTTTTTTGCATGAGCATTCCTAAAACACAAACAAACTCATTGATTTTTCTTCTCCTAAGAACACGTTAACTCCTTCTACTACAGGCGAGTAAGTCTCCAAAGGTCAAGCATCCGGTAGATTGCGTAGTAATGTCGTTCACCTAAAAAAACATACAAATCAAACAAATAGGTCAGCCAAGCTACGGTGCTCTGATTCTCAATCCTTCTTGAGATACGTATGCAACAGGGTAGGGCCTGTGCGAGCAATAACTCTTTCTTTTCCCTACTTTGATTTTCACTCTTTCGCATCGCATATAGGACTTTTTATACACACACTTTAGACATAAATAGCAAACGTGGATCCTGTGGAGTACCACAGACGTGAAGGGGTGCGATAACCTTCCCTTCACGTAACCGGCCCCCTTACTCAGTTTTCTTTGGTTCGAGACTTTGTTTTATCCGTTCCCTCTTTGGTTATGCAGTACTACCTTTCCCTCCTCTTGGGATAAAAGTACATAGCTGGCGACTCTACTCTTTCTCCGCGCCACCTCTTTTTCGCGTTTGTACTTGGATTCGGGAAATCCGGGGAGCGACAGATGGCGACTCTGCTGGGGATTTATTTTCCCTAGTGGGCGTTTTCTAGTGTTTTTCTGTTTATTGTCTATTGTGTGTTATTTATTTATTGCTTTGCATACTTATCTGCTTGCATTGCATCCTATGTGCGCTTTACTGTTTCATGCATACTGTGCTGGTTGTGTATCTGTTTCACTGTTGGGTGGGAGTCACAAGAGGTAAAAGGCCCAATACACAGGCTATGAGTGAACTTTAGGACACCTAGGAATAGAGTGATTCATGGGAAGCGGGTGGTATGGCGCCACTTAGCAGGACATGGTATCACGAGCAGTTCAGATTCTAATGGGGTATTATCGTTGCATACACCTGGTGTGCATATGATGATATTCTTGAAAGGATTGTTTATTCTGCGTTTCTCTTGACCTTACCCTGGCCTAGATTACATCCGTGAGTGAGGCAGGAATGAATCATTTACAGGTACTGATGGTGACTTGTTCTGTCGGTGACCGTGGCTTGTTAGTGACTTTTGTTTGGTTCTTGTTGGTGACCGTTGGTTCTGAAGTATGGGTTCTAAGTTGATGACTGTGTTCTATGGTTCCCGGTTCTGGATTCATGCTGAAGTTCTGATCTTGTGCCTTGTGATACACAGCCAACCAGCCATTGTTTCATCATTTTGCATCATAGCATGTTTATTTTCAAAAAAAAATAATGCATAAAAAAGAAAAAAAATCAACCCGCATATGCATATCATTTTTCAGGTTTATTCAGGAGTCTGTTCACACCGAGAGATGGCTGCCACTCTAGAGTTGAAGAGGAAAACTTGCACCTACAGTTTTTACAGTGAGCCGTTGACATCTTTGAAAAACTGGGTAATCTCGTGACCGACAGTAATCAGAAAGTTTTTGATGATCAGTATGGGGATATCTTGGCATTGTTGAAGATGGTGGTTGATCCGGTACCTCTGCAGACTCTCTTACAGTTCTATGATCCGGAGCTTCGTTGCTTTACTTTTCAGGACTATTAGTTAGCTCCCACTCTTGAAGAGTATTCCATCCTTATGAAATTCCAAATCAAAAATCGAGTACCTTTCTTGGATGTGCGAAATGAGGTGGATTTCAAAGTCGTCGCTAAGGCTCTTTACTTGAGCATCAAGGAAGTGAGCGATAATTGGAAACCAAGCGGTGATGTTGTGGGCTTATCCTTGAAGTTCTTGGTAAAGATGGCTAAGGAAGAAGCAAAGAAAGGAAATTGGGTAGCTTTCAACGCTCAGTTGGTTGTCATGATTTATGGAGTTATTTTGTTCCCTAGTATGCCTAGTTTCGTGGACCTGGTAGCAATCACTATTTTCATTGGAGGAAACCCGGTGCCTACCTTGTTAGCTGACACCTATTACGCGATACATAGCAGGCATGGTAAGTGTGGAGCTATCAGGTGTTGTCTCCCGTTGCTACTCAAGTGGTTCTTGTCTTTTCTAACAACCAATGGACCGTTTGTGGATACTCAGAATACTCACAAATGGACTCAAAGGATCATGTCGCTCACATCTTATGATATCAAGTGGAAAGCTTATAGAATTAATGTGCGCAACGTCATTATGAGTTGTGGAGAGTTTCGCAATGTTCCACTCATAGGGACTAGGGGTTGCATCAACTACAACCCGGTTCTTTCTCTGCGTCAGTTGGGTTTTGTTATGAAGGAAAGGCCGCAAGATGTCGAGATAGCTAAAAATGTGTACTTTGAGAAACGGAGCGATCCAGCAAGATTGGAGCAAGTTGGAAAAGCTTGGGAGAATATTGGTGTAAAAGATGGGTCTGTTTTAGGGAGGATGTTTGCAATTGTTATGCCTGCTTACACTGAGTGGGTCAAGGAAAGAGTTGGAACTTTGTTGCTACCATATGACCGGATGGAACCATTACAAGAGAAACCGCCTTTGATCCTTTCTGAGAGTGTGCCTGCTGAGTATTACAAACAAGCCTTAATGGAGAATCGCCAGTTGAAAGAAAATGAACAAGAGATCCGAATGGAGCTTTACAAAGCAAAAGCTGATAGGCTGAATTTGGCTCATAAGCTCAAAGGAGTGCAAGGCGAAAGTTCTAGTAGATCAAGAAACAAAAAGAGGTCCTATGATGAGATAGAAACAATGTTGGATGAAGAACACCATGAACGCTTGAGATTACAAAAAGCGGAAGCCAATTACAAAAAGAAGATACGAGACTTGGAAAGACAGCTTAAGGACAAGGATGCTAAGTTGAAGAAAGAGGTAGATCTGAGGCATGCAGCGGAGAGCCAGCTCAGAGGAAGTGACATCCGTGCATCTCATTTCCTAGAGGAAATTGTTGAACTCAGGGTGCAACTGAAAGAGAAGCTCACCCCTCTACCTGAGTGTTAAGAGTGTGACCAATTGATGGATCAGTGCCAGTATTTGAAGACTCTCATTTCTGAAGGACGACTTCCCTAGTTTGTCTTGTTGTTTATTTTAAGAATCACCTCCAGGATTGTTGGACGGGATTCCTTGTTCTACACTGATGAACTGAATCTTTGCTTGAACTATGTTTGTATGAACCTTATTTCTTATGTCTATGGATGAGATTATTGATGTTTCGCTTTCGCTTGCGGTCCAGTGTATGTTGCTTCTTTGTTGTTTATGTTCCGCCTACGGGTGCAGGTTGCCATTTTTCAAAGGTGGACGAGGCTCTTGAATACCTTAGAAATGATAAAACATAGCATACGCATCATACACATATCATTCTTGCATCATTACAGGTGTTCTTGAAGAGGATTTCTCTTCCTTGTTCCCGTTTCAGGCAGAATTGCTGAGTATCGTCCGCACCGTTACGCAACAAGGCAGAATCAACAGAAGATCATGGATCAATTTCAAGCAGAGCTAGTAGAGATGAGGACCAACATGACCCAATTCATGAGTATGATGCAAGGGGTAGTGCAAGGGCAAGAGGAACTCCGGGCCTTGGTCCAGAGACAAGAAACTGTGATTCCCCCTGTCAGTCAGAATCCGCCAGAAGGGACCCCTGTCAACGATGCTGCTGTTACCAACCTTGTCAACAACTATGCTAATGGTGACGAATTACGTGGTATTAGGATCAATGGACAACCCATCATTACAGAGGCTGCTAATGCTCGAGCGGCACGTGCTCCAGTTCACCATCCTTCTCATTTGGTAGACAAGCAAGAAGATATGTTCACTATTCCCAGTGATGATGATGAATTCGGAAAGGTGGAAGAGAGAGATAGAAAGGTTGACGCCCTTGCTAAAAAGATTCGCGCCATGGAGTGCTTGAATTCTTTGGGCTTTGATGTTACTAACATGGGTTTAGTTGATGATTTGAGGATCCCGTACAAGTTCAAAGCGCCATCTTTCGACAAGTACAATGGCACTTCTTGTCCCCGAACTCACGTGCAAGCTTACTATCGGAAGATATCCGCTTATACTGATGATGAAAAGATGTGGATGTACTTTTTCCAAGACAGCTTTTCTGGAGCATCTTTGGATTGGTACATGGACTTGAGAAAAGAATCTGTCAGAAGCTGGAGAGAGTTAGGTGAAGCTTTTCTGAGGCAGTACAAGCATAACATGGACATGGCTCCGAGCAGAACCCAGTTGCAGAGTTTGTTTCAAAGGACCGGTGAGAGTTTCAAGGAATACGCCCAGAGGTGGCGCAAGCTAGCTGCGAGAGTACAACCTCCGATGTTGGAGAGAGAATTGACAGATATGTTCATTGGAACCCTGCAAGGTGTTTTCATGGATCGTATGGGAAGTTGCCCGTTTGATAGTTTTTCGGATGTTGTGATTTGCGGGGAAAGAACTGAAAGTCTTATCAAAGCAGGAAAAATCCAAGACCCTGGTTCTTCAAGTTCTTCAAGTGCTAAGAAACCATTTTCAGGGGCACCCAGAAGGAGAGAGGGTGAGACAAATGCTATACATAATCAGAGAAATGGAAACAAAGGACAACAATACCGTCAAGTTGCTGCTATGACTATTCCAGCAACCCAACCACAACAACAACAAAGAGAACAACCACAACAACAACAATAACGCCAATTCCAACCAAGACAAAGAATGCCAGATCGTCATTTTGATCCGTTGCCAATGACTTATGCTGAATTACTCCCTGAATTGCTCAGGTTAAAGTTTGTTGAACTTCGCACTATGGCTCCATTAACAAGGATTCCCGCTGGTTATGATGCTAATGTTCGTTGTGATTTTCATTCTGGTGCGCCACGGCACCACATCGAGAATTGTCGGGCTTTTCACCATAAAGTTCAAGATTTGATCGATGCCAAGACGAATAACTTCGCTCCTACTCCGAATGTGATGAAAAATCCTATGCCTGAGCATGGAGGGCCCAGAGTAAACAGTGTGGAAGATGGGGAAAATTTGAACTTGGTAGTCGATGTTAATGACGTTCAAACTTCGTTGGTGGTAGTGAAGGAACGTCTGCTTATAGGGGGAGTATTCCCGGGATGTGACAAGAATTGTTCAGATTGTGGTAATCATGAAAACGACTGTGTGAAATTGAAAGAAGGTATCCAGGAATTGATGAATGAAGGTTGTTTACAGTTTGATCGAGTAGTGAAAGACCGTGGAGAGGTATCGACTGTTACCATTTACTTTACACCGTCAGAAGGTCCTGTACGTGCTCCAAGAACTATTAGTGCGCCTGTGACTGCTGGTACTCCTGTGACCGTAGCTGCACCCGTGACCATATCTGCTCCGGTGACTGTTGGTGTTCCCGTGATTAATGCTCCAGTAACTATCAGTACCCCTACCACCATTGCTGCTTCTAGTGGAAGACTTTATGAGAATAGTAGAGCAATTCCGTGGCAATATGACAATGCTTTTTGCAGAAATAGAAGACCAGAGAATCAGACCAGATCAGTAAGTCACACTCCAGTGACGATTGGTTCGTCAAATAAGACTCTAGTAACAGTTGGTTCGGCTATGGGTAATGTGGGAGGACCCGGAGGATTTACGAGAAGTGGTCGTTTGTTTGCACCACAGGTTCCGAGAGATAACAATGCTGAGGCTCTTGCTAGAACAAAAGGAAAACAAGTTGTAGTTGAAGAAGAACCAGTGTGGAAGGAAGTGCCCGAGAGTTCTTTTGAGGAGGGCGTGGAGGAATTTATGAGAATTATCAAGAAAAGTGATTACAAGATCGTGGATCAGTTGAACCAGACACCGTCAAAAATCTCTATTCTCTCTCTGTTGATGTGTTCCGAGGCACATCGTAACGCCCTGTTGAAAATGTTGAATATGGCTTATGTGCCTCAAGAGATTTCTGTTAACCAGCTCGAAGGTGTTATTGCAAATGTTAACACGAGACATGGTTTGGGATTCACGGATCTAGACTTGACACCTGAGGGTCGCAATCATAATAGAGCTCTGCATATCACGATGGAATGCAAAGGCGCGGTCTTATCGCACATTTTGGTTGATACCGGTTCTTCTTTGAATGTGTTGCCCAAAAAGGCTCTGAGTAAGCTTGATGCCAAAGGGGTTGTTCTCACACCAAGTGATCTTGTTGTCCGTGCTTTTGATGGATCCAAGCGATCAGTTTTTGGTGAAGTCACATTGCCTGTGAAGATCGGCCCGGAAGTGTTTAATATTGTCTTCTATGTGATGGATATTCAACCAGCATATAGTTGTCTGTTGGGGCGTCCCTGGAAACATGGAGCCAGAGCCGTTTCTTCGACTCTCCACCAAAAGCTAAAATATGTGTGGGATGGTCAGGTTGTGACCGTGTGTGGTGAAGAGGACATCTTTGTGAGCCATTTATCCTTCTTCAAATATGTGGAGATGGATGGCGAAATTCATGAAACTCTATGTCAAGCTTTTGAGACTGTCAGTATTGAGAAGGTGGCTTTTGTTGAACAGAAGAAACCAAGTACCTCGATTGCGTCCTATAAACAAGCTCTGGAGGTCATTCATTCAGGTAACGCGGAAGGTTAGGGCAAGATGATTGATGTGCCCGTAAAAGAAGACATGTTTGGCATTGGTTATCAGCCTTTTCAATCATCAGAGCAGGGTGTCCAGGATCAGAAAGGGCCGTGTACTTTCACTAGTGATGGATTGATGAATCACGGGGATGTATTTGCAACAGACAATGAAGATGGTGACAGTGATTGTGATATGGATAATTGGGTGCGCCCGTGTGCTCTAGGGGAGAAGATCAACAACTGGACTGCTGAAGAAATAGTCCAAGTTACTCTTCAGACAGAGTAATTTCCTTTTGTTTTTCATTTTGCATGAAAGCCATACGCTCTGCCCAGGGCGTAGTGGTTCATTGTAGGGCCACATCATGTTTTGAATTTTCATTGATTATCATCAATAAAGGACGTTTTGCAATCAAATTTATGCTCACTGTCTTTCTGTTTTTACTTTCATTTTCAAAATAATAAAAATGGCAATGTTTTTTCCTTTTTGTGACTTCTTTGAACTCTTTTCTAAAATAAAGCATGAAACATCGTTCGTGCAGAATTAATCCTGCGGATTCCATTAAAAACAGTTCTGTTATGGCTCAGTATGACTTTGATGATCCCATTTACCAAGCCGAAGAGGAGAGTGAAGAAGATTGTGAACTCCCCAAAGAATTGGCCAGACTATTGAAACAGGAGGAAAGGGTCATTCAACCTCATCAGGAAGAGTTGGAAGTCATTAACCTTGGTACTGAGGATGCAAAGAAAGAGATCAAGATAGGGGTTGCTTTAGAGGAAAAGGTCAAGAGAGGGCTGATTGAAATGCTGCAAGAATATGTGGACGTATTCGCATGGTCGTTGTAAGACCCCAATTTTGTCCCTAAGATCCCTCATGGCATCATAGCATTGCATTGCATAGCCTCAAGGATCTTTGAGCATCTTGGCTTCCTTTCCCCGTGGGTAGAAGATCTCTTGTGAGTGGTTGAGATCACCAGGCATGCTTGCATTGTATATCATTGCTTTTCTTGTTTTAATGACTAACCAAAAGCACCAAAAATATGTCATCTAATATTTGTTTTGCAGTTTAAGCAATCATCAGGTCAAGCACTTCAAGAGCATCCATTGTGCAAGAGCTGAGATATCTTTCTTGAGATGAGGATCACATGATCATTATATGGAGCTTATATGAGCTAGGTTTCATTTTGAAGAAATATCCCCATGTGGTAAAGGCTCAAGTTCATCAAAACATGTCAAGGTCATCTGAGGACCAAATAGGCAACTGTGCAGTCAATTGAGGATTTTTGGTGAACATGAAAGTTGAAGATCTTTGTCTCCCCTTTTCAAAAGTCCTATTTCACGATCATCTGATGATTGGTTGAGAAGTTATGGCCAAATGATCACAAAGTGTACATGGGAATTTCAAAATGGCATAACTTTTGATTCAAAACTCCAAATTGGTCCATTCGTTTTGCAAAATGCTCTTCATGACCAATACATTTCAAGTGAATCATTGCCATGCATGAAAAATGTGTGTATGATCATCATTTCATTCATGTGAAAAATGGAGGGAAATTCCATAATTCAAATTTGGTTGATGATGCAAGCAAAATACCAATTCCACCTTGATTATTGGTGGATTTTAAGTGAATTTCAAGCTTGCATGGGCACTGTTCACGTGTGGCATGTGCATGGAACCTCATTTTTGCATTTTTGCATTTTTACTGCATATTTCACTAATCATGTTTAGCCAAGGCTTAATTGTGATTTCAGTGTCATTAGTGAGTCATATATAAGCAAAACCCTAACTGTATTTGCAGAAAAAATAACAGAATTTCAGATCAAAATTTCCAAATTCCCTCCAAATTCTCTCTCTTCGAAATTCAAATTTCTTCACACAAACCTTCAATCTCTTTGCATATTCATGATCCTTGTGTAATTCTGAGTAGGAATCAACTATTGGTTTGAAGAATTCTGTCTAGTTTCGAGCAGAACAAGTGCATCTTCATGGAAATGGAATTTTGCAATTGAGCTAGATCTAGGTGGTTTCAGCTGTTGTTTCTTGCACAAAGCTTCTAGTCAAGCATAGAGGAGTAGATCTGGAGATTGTGAGAGCTTGATCACGCGATTTCAGCAAACTCCATCTCAAGTAAGTCAAAATTTCATCACCTCCTTTTGCGAATTTCTTGATATGATTGTGTAGATCCTGTAGCCTGGAGCATGCTGATAGGTTTAGTTTTAAAAATGGATGGATATTGAACATGTATGATGAACTTTCTGTTTTGATGTTGAAAATGTTTTTGCTCGATCCGTGCGATACATGATGATTTAGATGAAATGAACATGATATTTGGACTCCTGGTTGAAAGATCTTTCGATTGATATAAGATTTGCTCGATTCTGGAAATTTTGATGGAGCTCCTCCGCCTGGTTGGCCGAAGAAGACGGTTGTTCCCTCCGTCTGCAACTGGCTAGGGTTTTGTCCACTATGTGATCCACGTTAGCGCTTACCTGTCCATTCCATTGGCCATGCTTTCTTTGACCTGCTTGCGTGTTGTTGATTGTGCTGAGTATGCTTGCCATATCATTAAATGAAACGTGGCGTTTCACTCTGCTTGCGTGTTGCTGATGTGTGTGCTAGCGTAGCGTTTCCATTGGTTCTCATTGCTTTGACTAGCCTTGTGTGTATGTTGACTGGTGATGTGGCGGCTGATGTATTAAATGAAGCGCGACGTTTTGTTATTTCAAATGTGGTCCATTGATGTGCTTTTCGCGCCAGATCCAATGGCTCTTGTTTAATCTGTGTTTATTCAAATATTATTTCCCTCTATTTCATTTTAATATTTCCATTTATTTGCTCATCTTTAAAAAACCATAAAAAATAGTAGAATAGTCCAAATTGACTCCAATTTTTTTTCATGATCTTGTTTTGATCTCTAGTTTTTTATAGGATTAGTTTCATGATTTGTTTGATTCTGGAATTTTATTTTGGAATTTTTGAATCCATGTTGTGCCAAATTGATATGCTATGTTCAATGCCTTGTGAAATGCTACGTGTTGATCCAATTGATCTGAATTTTTACATGCTTAATCTTCACATGTGATATGATTTTTTGGAATTGGTTTGGAATTTTTCCCACATGCTATCACTATTTTTGACACATGAAGATATAATGTGACAATTTGTGTCACATTTTGACATGGCATTTGTGCATTTTTGTTCACCTATCATTTAAACTTTTCTGGATTTGATTTTTTTCATGATGTTTGTCCATAACATGAGAAACTTGCATACAAAATTTCAAGGTCTTTGCATGCTTTTCTGTTTTGATTTGGATTTTCTAATTTTGATATCCACTTTGTGCACATTTGCTTGCCTTTGCTTTACATGAACCATTTGAGCTACTTGCCTTGTGAATTGATGCTGGTCCTTTTAAGGATATTTTATGACATGTTTGAACTTGCTTTGTGCAAAAGATTGACTTCTGTTTTGATCATTTGGTTTGGTTTTGAACCTAGTCTTTGTACTAGTGTTTTGTACATGAACTAACCTTGACTTGTGTTTTAGGTTTGGACACTTAGCATTAATGGTTGAGTTGCTCACCTTTTGAGATGCAAATTGGATTGTTTTCTGACTTCTTTGTGTTTTGTAGGGATTTGAGTTGATGTGTTGAGCTCATTGCTGCATTTTGATTGCTTGACCATTGCTCATTGAATTGTGTACAGTTGATTGGTTTCACTGTCTGTTTTCTGATTGGTTGTCTGAGATATTAACTGTTTAGCTTTTGTACAGGTACATTAGTTGCTTGCTTTTAGCTCTTGCTTGAGCTTTGGACTGTGGGTGATACACCACTTAGGTAGCTATTCTCTTACTCCATGTAGTCTGGAAGTCCTGCCACCTTTTTGGCAGGCATTTTGGCTGAAGTCCTCCTTAAGAGGCTCTGTTTGTGATTGTTTACAGATTGTGCCAAAGACCTCTAGATGAGGCATGTGTTACTTGATAAGTCCTCCTAAGTGAAGAGGCAATTGACGGATAAAAGGGATTAGCAATCAATCCCCCGTTATTCAGTGAGCCGTTCATTATGCTCGCACTACGTGATGATGCTTCTGAACACAAACCCAAGATCTTTGTATAGTGTCTGTCAGTGGAATAGGATCCCTCTTTCTGGATCCCCACGCTTTCTTTATCATAAGCTCACCTAGGCCAGGGTTAAGAGCATGAGGTCTCATCCTCATTTCCATTTTGATCAGCTTCACCCTAACTCTCAATGTTAGTGGTTAAGAGCTATAAACTACACTTGTACAGTTTGGCTTGTTTGTCGAGGTTGATATGACCCCTCTTGACTAAAGCCCACCTAATTGATTGAGCCTCTTGTATGTATATAGAGTGTGATACATTGTTTTCTTGATTGCTTTTGCATGTGTTTGCTTTTGATGTTGTTTGTTGTTAGGAGTCGGATCTAAGTCCATATATTGGCATTCTATTACCTGTTTATTTTGAGGAGTTGGATCTAAGTCCATATATTGGCATTCTGTTTCCTGTTTGTTTTGAGGAGTTGGATGTAAGTCCATATATTGGCATTCTGTTTCCTGTTTGTTTTGGAGTCAGATCTAAGTCGATATATTGGCATTTTGTTTCCTGTTGTGTTAGGAGTTGGATGTAAGTCCATATATTGGCATTCTGTTTCCTGTTTGTGGTTGGAGTTGGATGTAAGTCCATTTATTGGCATTCTGTTTCCTGTTTTTGTGGTTCTCTTCTGAGACTTGTTACTTTTACTTGTGCTTTGAGCTTGCTTATTCCAAAGGAACTTACTTGGATCATCTTTATGATCTCGAGAAAGGAACTCCTATTTGTGGTTGCATCCCTTAACCCTCACCCTTTTGTTAACCATCTTTTCACCCTAAACCAAACACTTTTGTGCAAACATTTGACTTGTTTTCAACATTAGAAACCTAAGCCTTAGGCTTTTGATTTTCAAACTTTCTTTTCATAATACTCATTTTGAATTGAATCTTTAAGTCAACTTTGATCATTTTGCACATACTTCTAATTGGTTAATATAACCCACTCAATGTTCTTTTGTGGTTCCATATGTCCACTTCTTAATCAAATTTTTCATAACCTTTAGCTATTAGGTTTGAGTTATCTTTGTGGTAGATATAATACTCACCTTTGTCCTTAGTGATGGAAAATAAGTCTTCCATGCTTATTATAGGGTTAACCCCTCACTAGCATGTTGAAGCTATCCTCACATGGTGGACTTGTGGTTTTTTCAGGTTGAGTTTTCTCCCTTTGATAACAAAAGACCTTAAGGCTTTTGGACCAATCAATCCACTCATTTGTTTTGAAATCTTTTACCCGAACTACGAGGTTTTGATCCTTATCTTTCATGAGAGGGTACGTAGGCAATGGGTTTATCCATCCAAACACAAAAATGTAAATAAACTTGTATATTCTTTTCTCATCTCTTCAATCATGTTTGCACAAAATATTTTCATAAACAATAACCTTTGCAACAATGTGTGAAAAGGGCTCCCTAGGAGTACCTAGGATGCATTGGGTGCCTAACACCTTCCCATTGCATAACCAACCCCCTTACCCAGATCTTTGTCTTTTACTAGTTTTGTTTGTAAAACTTTTTAGGTTTTTGTTCGCTTTCTAACCATTCCTTTGGATAAATAGAAGTGCGGTGGCGACTCGACTTTGTATGATTTACCTTGGATTTAGTTAATATCTCCAATGGTAACGAATACACCGCTACAGAAAAGTGGCGACTCTGCTGGGGATAAGTCCTAGTGGGTTTGCCTACTTTTCACCTTGTTGTATTATATTTGTTTATGACATATTTTTTTGCAATTTGGGATTACTGTATTGTGTGTTATGATTGAATTACTTGATATATTAATTGCTTGCATTGCTTGGTGATCTTTGTGAGATGAGTTCTATACCCGAACTCGAGTGCACCTTAGGATAGGAGAATGGCATAGTCTCGTCGACTTGTGTGGAGTTATTCCTTAGCAAGTTGACTTGCGAGTCCATTCACTTGGTGGAGGTCATGTTGGGATCAATAATGTCACACAAGTAAGTTGTGTTTAGACATTACTCTTTCCAATATGTGCCTTAGAAGCCAAGGACCTTAGTTTACCAAGCCCATCTTGGCCTATTTTTAGGATGTAGTGCGGAGGTCGTTCAAATGTAAGATTTGATACGATTGTTACGTGATACTACACTCATAAGAGTCTCTCTTGAGAATATTTTTGGAATACGAGTAGTCGTTTCTCCGATAATATTCGAAAGATGGGATGATGACTATGGGAACCTCTGGTAGAACATGTCTGGCAGGTTTAAACCCTAGTACACTCCCTTTAGGTGGTTCTTAACCGAGACTCCATGCCCGTGACGTGCAACAAACCCGTGATTCATGGTTGATCCGTTCATGCATCCTTAATATCAATGGAACTTGGGTGTTGATAAGGTGTAAACCATAATCCACCAAAATGGATGATTGATATTAAGGATAATATGAGCCATCCCATGACCATTGTTTGGTGTGCTTTGCTTGATCCTTGAGTGTGATTGTTGCATTCATGCATTCATGCATTCATCTGCATTCATATCATCAGATAAAAAGAAAATTTTCAAGGAACTTAAGGGGTTTATTTGCAAAATTTTCAGACATGGAAAGACAAAGAAGGAATACAAAGAAGTACAGCTTCAGACAACCCGATCTAAAAGAGTTAAGGAATCTGACATCCTATGTATTAGATCCCTTGGGTTTCAAAGCTCGTTTTGGGAAGCTTCTTCCTCTTCTGACTACTCAGGTTGATGAGTGTGTTGGTGCAGTTTTATGATCCTCTGTACCGTTGCTTCTCTTTTCCGGACTATCAGCTGTTGCCTACCCTTGAGGAGTACGCTTATCTGGTGGGTATACCGATTCTGGATCAGGTGTCGTTCAGTGGCTTGGAGAGTATTCCTACTTCTCAAGAGATAGCTGACATGTTGCACATAGATGAAGCTCTGGTTCGTGCTCATATGACTACCAAAGGTGGAATTCAAGGTCTCCCTTCTGAGTTTCTCATTGCTCAAGCTACCGTTTATGGGAAGGCCATGAGTGAGGATTCCTTTGAAGCCATATTTGTACTTCTCATCTATGGATTGGTATTGTTCCCCAACATCAACAAGTTTGTGGATGTGAACTCTATTAGGATCTTCTCTGCTCTTAATCCCGTTCTGACTCTATTGGGTGATACCTATTTCTCTTTGCATATGAGGAATGCAAAGGGTGGTGGTGCTATTGTGTGATGTTTGCCTCTGTTGTATAAGTGGTTTATTTCTCACTTACCTCAGACGGTCGCCTTCAAGGAGAGCAAGGGATGTCTACGGTGGTCTACGAGACTCATGTCTTTCACTAATGATGATATCTCTTGGTATAACCGTGTGTATGACGGTGTCCAGATTATTGACTCTTATGGTGAATTCTCCAATGTGCCTCTTCTTGGTACCTGTGGTGGGATTAGCTACAACCCTATTTTGGCACGTCGTTAGCTTGGGTTCCCCCTAAAGGATAAACCTAATAACATTCTGTTAGAGGGTGTGTTCTTTCAGGAGGGTAAAGATCCCCAAGGCTTGAAAGGCAGAATGGTTCGCGCTTGGCGCAAGGTTCATAAGAAAGGCAGGAAGGAGTTAGGTCCTAAGAATTGCATTGCTATGGAACCTTATATTGCTTGGGTAAGGAAGAGAGCATTTGAGTATCTCATGCCTTACATTTATCCGAGACCTACACCTTTGGTTGTGGCTGGGCCTTCAACCCTCCTTAACCAAGGCGTAGAGGAGTTGAGAGACGAAGACCTATCACGTGCCTGGATCCGTGAAAGGGAAGAGTTGCTTCAACAAATTAAGGAGAAAGATGCTTTGATTGAGTTCCTCGAGCATCAGGTCATTGATGATCCTGATGATGCATGGACTTCTCTACTTCCTCAGTCTTCCAAGTTTTGGAAAAGGAGGTATGACTGACTCGCCAAAGAGAAGGCGGATATGGAAGCAGACTACGAGAGAGAGGTGAAGAGGCTTCGTGCAGCTTATCTTCCTGTGTCCCGAGCTTCTAGGGATCTGTAGCGGTGTATTCGTCGCTATATGATTTATCGATTAAACCATAAGCAAAGCATACAATGATTTTCGAGTCGC
Source organism: Lathyrus oleraceus (assembly GCF_024323335.1). Classification (NCBI taxonomy): domain Eukaryota; kingdom Viridiplantae; phylum Streptophyta; class Magnoliopsida; order Fabales; family Fabaceae; genus Lathyrus; species Lathyrus oleraceus. The sequence continues at coordinate 48,110,063 of NC_066580.1, read as the reverse complement.
CACCGCACTTTTATTTATCCAAAGGACTGGCTAAAAAGCGAACAAAAGCCTAAGAAGTTTTACACGTAGAAAACTAATAAAAGATCAGAGAGTCTGGGTAAGGGGTAAATTACGCAATGGGAAGGTGTTAGGCACCCACTACGTCCTAGGTACTCCTAGGGAGCCCTTTTCACACTTGTTGTACTAAATTGTTATTTGTTATGACATAAGCATTGTGCAAACATGATTGGGATGGTGAGAAAAGAATATACATTTTTTATTGGGTTTGAACGGATGAACCTGCTGCCTACGTACCTTCCATCAAAGGTAAGGATCAAAACGCCGTAGTTCGGCTAAAAGATTTCAAAAAGGTTGATGGATTCAATTTTAAACAATAGCACTGAGGCTTTTCATTATCAATGGGAGAAAACTCGACCAAAACCAACATCCACCATGCGAGGATAGCTTCGACGTACTGGAGGGGTTAACCCTGTTTTTAGTACGGAAGTCTTACTGTCGACTCACTAAGGATAGGCAAGATTTACATCAACCGCAATGATAATTGAAACCTATGGCTAATGCATGAAAAGATTAACAATGGACAAAGCCAAAACAAGTGAATGAGTGAAGTTAATTGATTGTGATTATGAAAGTGAAGTCAAAGTATGATTAAGATTGATTTGAAAGAAGTATTGTGAAAATGGAGTTTGAAAAAAGTCAAGGACTTGGGTCCAGGTTTTTAGTTTGGAAAACATGAAGAAGTTTGCACAATATCTATGTCAAGTTTGAAAATTGAAGTGTGAAAAGGTTTAGGACATAATGAGGATGAATGGATGGAGATGGATCGTAAAACTTCTTAGAAGGTTCACCTCTTGAAATCATATAGAAGATGATTCAAGTGTGTCCTTTGGAATAAGCAATGGATAATAACAAACAAACAAGAAAGTCAACAAAAGCGGATATCGGATGCCAATCACTGGGCTTATACCAATCTCCTAAAATAAAACTGGATATCAGATGCCACTCAATGGTCTTACACTAATCTCCTAAAACAAAAAGGAACTTGGGTACCGGATGCCAATCTGTCTGGACTTATACCAATATCCAACATGTGATCATAGGAAAGCAAATGCCAACTTGCAGGGACTTACAATTGCATCCTCACACACAATAACAAATACAAAATAATGGATGTCAGATGCCAATCTGTCTGGGCTTACTCTAACACACAGTATGATCCTAGGAAACAAATGCCAACTTGCAGGGACTTACAGTTGTATCCTCACATACAATCAAACAATGCAACATGATCACAGGAGAGCAAATGCCAACTTGCAGGGACTTACAGTTGCTTCCTCACATACAATCAAGTAAATGCATCAGGCAAAGATAAGATGAGTGGCCAAGGTGATGGTCTTATACTCACTTCCATATCATAGGAGCAATGGCCAATGGATGGTCTTACAATTGTCCTCAATGGGCAAACAACAATGACAATATCACAAAGACAAATGAGATGATTGTGCATTAATGGCAATTGATGATGATAAATGCATGAAGCATACAAGCAAACGTGTGCATATGAAGCAATCAATCAATCAATGAATATCAAACAGCACACTCTATAGCCAAACAAGGGGGCTCACACAAGAGGGTTTGACTATAAAAGTCCACTGTAATAGGTAAATGTCGCTCTTAACCTTGCCATTGAGAGGCTAAGGTGAAGCAGATGAAAAGGAGATGAGGGGTGTGCCTCATTGCTTCTATCCCTGATCAGGGAGAGCATCAAATAATAGAAAGTGGGGGAGTTCAGAAAGGTGGAACTCTTTCCCCTTTATTGACTCTATAGATCTTGGGTATTTATCTCAATGCTTCAACCATGTAATGGGAGCAAGGAGAGGACTCACTGAATAGTAGGGGATAGGTTGCTTATCCCTTTGATCTACCAATTGCCTTACTTGAAGGACTTTTCCTGCTTGGGACAATTTTAAACAAACACAGGCATTGCCTCTTAAGGAGGACTTCAGACAGTTTGCCCGGTCAAATAACAGACCGGGTCTCCAGACTACATGAAGAAGAAAGGTTTATACCTCAAAAGCAATTGCTAAATAGCAAAGCAAAGCAAGTTCAAGGAACTTAAGCAAATAAAGTACCTGAAAAAGTCAAACTTATTAGTAGACAAGTTAACAGTTCAAATCAAAGGAAAATGAAACAACAGTCAGCCACAGAGGGACCAATGTGCATAGCACAAGACTCAAGTATATGAGTCACACCTACAAAACAAGGGTTAGCACATGATATATACAATCCAACTCAATCAAATTTGAATGATCTTTGAGGCATTGGTGCTTAACCTGAAACAATAGCTCAATGGTAAGCTCAAAAGACCACTAGGACTAGCCTAGGGTCAAAGATGAAAGAAAAAGTCAAAACAGCAAGGAAAGTCAACCAAAGTCAAAGTCAAACATTTAAGAAGCTATCTCAATTGGATTCATAATCAAATCATGCACCATTGTCATTTCATATGCAAAAGGATGCAAAGCATGGCAAGAAAGAGCACAAATAGGTCAACAGCAAGACCTCTTTCAAAAGTCAACTCAAACAATCTCAAAAATCATGAAATAAATCACACTCAATCCTAACATCTAGCATGGTAGACATGTAAAATTTCATGGCATTTGGATGAGAGGAAGGCAGTCAAGTAAAATCATGAAGTCAAACCAAATTCAAGTAAGCATGATGAAAGTCAACAAGCATGGGTCAACTTCAAAAAATCATATCAATTTGAAAACAGAAGAGAAATGAATGAGATTAACACCAATGCAAAGCTTGAGATGTCTAGTTATCACATATGAAATTTCATGGACATACAATATGATATGAGAATTTCACAAAAGATTTGGCAATGTGTAGCACAAAAAGTCAACAATTGACTAGGCAGGGAAGAAAATTCTCAAATAAATTGGAAACAGCATGATTAATTCCAAGAAAATTCATACACAAACTAGACATGTGATAGATGATTCATGCAAAATTTTAGGCCATTTGGATGTAAGGAAGCATGTGAACAAAAATTGGGAAAATGCATATCATTCATGTAGCACCAAATGTAACGCATAACTTCAAAAATTTGTAACTCACAAACCACATATGAGAAATGTATAAACTCTACATGGAAACAAAGGTCAATGTGTCTAGTTTCATCACAAAAAATTTCAAGCTCATTGGATACAGCATGAGTATTTCACAATTGAAATGGCAGAGGGTGTCATTTTGGCATACATGTTGGGAAATCAATTATCATTAAAAATCCAGCCAATGGAAAATTAATTAAAATTCACAATAAAATAGAGGACACATTCATGAACATGATGGAAAAAATTGCATGATTTTTGGATAAAAATTGAAAGAGAAATTAATTGTGGAAATGGAGTGAATAATTGAAGCAAGATGAACAAAATAGTATGGCAATGTTGGTCAAAGCAAAGTCAACTGTGGCAAAGTAGTAAATACCCGCCTCACTAATCCAAACGACACAGTTTTGATACACACAACGAAATGTTGTGATTGGCTACTAGCCAATGAAACAGTACCCGAGCCAATAGCAGCTCGAATTTCTGGGTTTCAAACATAAACCCTTAGGGTTTAGAACAACAGCATGGCATTGCAAGCAAACAGCATTCATTTTCAAACAACATCATCCATTGACATGAACAAAAACATCCAGCATCAAACAATCGAGCATGGCCATGAACATTTATCATTAAGCAACAACAACCAACATTAGAACAAGCATACTCATGGGAAATTCTGGGCAGCTTAAGGTTTAAGAGCAGGGCATTTGCTCATTGTGTTATTACCAAAATCAAAACAATCATTCAAACACCAACAGACAAACAGCAAGGCATTCATGGTGATGCTCACACAGCAAACAGACAACAGCATTCCACACAAATCATATGGTTTTTTGCTGGACATGTTCATAAGGTTTCAAAATAGCAGTATATGTTCATCATGCTCATCAATCATCATCAATCGAAATTCTATCATGGCAATCCTCATGGCAGCTAAACAACATCATTATGCAACATTAACAACAAACCAAACAAAATCATGAGAAAATTCTGGACAGGGCATAAGTTTGAACAGCAGCAGCATAAATTCATCATCATGTAATCATCATAAACAAACTCAAACAAGCAACCTGGCAGTAGTAATGTTCTTCATGCAAACATGTTATACACAACAAAACCAAGACAAACATGAGAAATTTCTGGGCAGCTAGGGTTTCAAGGTAACAGCATGATCATCATCTTCATGTAAGCACGAAAATCAAAATGCCCAGAACTCCAAATTAAGTGTACCAACAGCATCATCAAGCAATAGGCAACAAGAATATAGCATCAAAACTCATCAAATTAATGCAAGCATGGCAAATCGAGCAGAAATGCATTTGGACACAAAATAAGAAATTCAGATTTCTCCCTCATAAGAGCACCACTTCAAGCAAGGCATAGCATTTTAGAATCAGCATTCAAGGACCTTTCATAAACATGGCATAGCAAGGCAAATAATGGAGGTTGATTACTTACTTGGTTTTGAAGCAAAATGTGAAACAGGGCTATTTGGAGGTTTCTAGCTCGAAACAGACCTTCCTTGTGCTTTATGTTGATGGATGATGAAGTTTTTTTAAGCTCAAGAATGCTTGGACACAAGTAAATCACAATCTGCCATGGGAGGTATCTTGGTGAAGCAGCACAAGAAGAGGAACTTCCAGTTGGGATTTAAGGGCTCAAGATGCTTCACAATGTGGTCCAAATGATGAAGGAAACAAAGGTTTCTTATGGTCTTTGATGATTTTTCCAATTCGAGCAAAAATGCAAAAATGCAAGAGAGAGGAGAATGAAGTTTCTGTGTGCTTTTCGGTTGTGGCTGCTGCTTCTTTTCTTCTTAAAAAAACAGTGAGGTAGGTTGGATTATTGGAAGTTTTGGACAGCAAGGGTCAAATGCAAATAGCAGGGTCCTTTTTGAGAGGAGTGTGAACAATGGCCCCTTTTAGTCCTGCAGGGTTTTGGAAAACACAATGCAGGGTGAGGTTTTGGGATGCTGTAGGCAATTGATTTTGCTGCAGTTGGATGGTGGCTAGCAGGGTAAGGCCAGGCTTAGGTTTTGCTCCTTATGAGTTTTGGATGTTTTAGTGTCTTTTTCAATGCAAGTAGGATGATGCTTTCTTTAGAGAATGGATGAAGTTAGTTTCTTGCTCATGACAGAAAATAATGAAAAACTCTGCTGTGGGATGTGGTCTTTTTGTGGTTTTTTAGCTTTTTTTTTAGAAAAATAGCAAAGTAAGGGCAAGGTTAATCCATGATTTTCTGCTGCATTCCCCCCTTTTGCTTGTGGCTGCCATGACCCTTTCTCTTGACAGAAAAGTGGTGCTGTCCAAACTGCTATTGGACAGTACAAGTTAGGGCATGGAGGTATGGTGAAAACATGTACTCTTTCCTCCATCCAAGCAAACAAAGGATGGCTTTATGTACTGTTGGAGTATGGCTGCATAATGAGGCTCACCATGACAGAAAAAATGCTGCATAATGTTGCTGTTCTTTTGAGGTACAAGGCATGGTTGTGGAAGCATGGACAAGTATGGTGAAATTGTACCTTTCTTACAATTCAAGCAACCAAGCAAAGGCCTCATGTACTGCATTTTTTGACTTTGCAAACACACTTAAAATGACATTTCTGAGCTTTCCCAATTGGCCAAATGTTGAAAAAATGTTTATATCAAAAAGTCAACTCTTGGTCAAACTTGCATTTAAATGAGAAATGTCAAAATATGCCATTTTGATTGGTGAAGTTTTGGCTCATGAAATTTATATTTTTGGAAAGAGGGGATCAAATGTGACTTGTAGGAAAAAACCCCACCAAAATTGGCCAAACGGTTTGGGAGATATGGCCTTTTGAAGTTCAAGATTTTCTGAAATCGATTCGATCATAACTTGCCAACCACACATGGGAATTGAGAGTTCTTGGACTTTTTGGAAATGGGAGAACAAGATATTCAACTTTCATGTTGGGCAAAAATTCATTTGAGGCTTGTATCATGATGTAAGTTTGAGGATCAAGACTTTCCATTTATGGCAGGTTTCAGTTACAGGTCCAGTTTCCATTTTTGGAAATTTTTGATCTGGCTTCAAATTCTTCCATGATGAGGTTGGACATGACATATGAGGCTTGTATAGACATGAATGAACTCCTTCAAATCAATTCCATCCATCAAATCACTGATTAAATGGCCAGTTGACCAAGTTTGACTTTCTGTTGACTTTTCTAGGGTTTTGCATGATTGAACCACTTCTGATGAATTCCAAACCCTAATTCCTTGAGACCTTGATTTCCAATGATGTCCCAAGTTGTGTGAACTCTTGATTATTGGTCATGGTGCCCAAATTCTGCAAGAATGGCCACCATCCATTGCTTTGACTGACTGTTGACTGTCTTTGACCTAATTGCTGATAATTGCTTCAACTGCAAGCAACAAGGTTAGACTGACAATATTTTTGTACTTTTTGGATGATAAACATATGAAAAGCAATAATATACAAATGCAAAACATGCTTGGTGATCAAGAACCATACACACAAGGCAACCTACCCACTAGGAGGGAAGCAAAGGCATGCAATGATCCTTGAGGCTATGATATGAGATGATATGGGCCATGAGGGATCTTAGGGCCAAAATTGGGGTCTTACAGATGCCCCTATTTAAGGTCATGCTAGCCGGAGAAGTGAAGTTTAGAAATCTTCATCTCGACGCGGTAGAATGGGCTTAAATAACAGTAATGAGACAAATTTTGGTCCCTAAGAGACCTCATGATGCAAATGTATGTATGCAAAAGACACAAATTCTGTGGGGAATATGGTTAACACAGAAGAAATGACGATCCTATCGGAGTAATACACTCACCAGGAACAGAGACTCTGACAAGACTTTAGTTGGGGATAAACAACACTGACACAGCGTGAACAAGACACGACTCTGATTAGAAGATAACAGAAAACAGACTGTAGGCCTCACTGGGGAGTGAAGGACTCACACTGGGGAAAAGAATTCCAAAGGAAAATAAATCCATTGGAGAGACACAAGCTGACTCCTGGGGAGAAGCAAAAAGAAGTTCCACTAGGGAAGCACAAGAACAATGAGGTGTTACCGGTATGAGGGTAACAAAAATCAGGAAGGAACACCAAGGATACCGGGTTGTAGGTATGTAACAGGTGACCGACCAAAGACGTGAATTGGTGTGTGTTCCAAAACACTCATCATCCTGAAGAGAGCGAAAGCAAACTTGTTTATAGGATGACTATTTTTGATTCTGTAAAGAATGCAAATCTTACTCAGTTGGGGAAACAAACAAAGTGTTCGACAAGAGAGTGCATGAGATATATTATCTATAGCCGTCAAAACGTAGATAATATACTCGCATGGAAAATTATCCTGAACCGGGTTATAGGTTGTTTATAGGATAAAGTCCGAAATCGTGAATTGGTTTGTGTTCCAAAACACTCATCATCCTGAAGAAAGCTAGAACAGCAGACTTGTTTATAGGATGGACATTCGATTCCACAAGGAATACGAATCTGACTCTGTGGAGAAAACAATCAAAAGATTGACTCGAGAGTGAACGAGATATAATATCCATTACCGTCAGAACGTGGATAGAATACTCACAAAGGGAGATTATCCTGAACCGGGTCGTAGGTTGTTTATAGGATAAAATCCGAAATCGTGAATTGGTTTTGTGTTCCAAGACACTCATCACCCTGAAGAAAGCTAGAACAGCAGACTTGTTTATAGGATGGACATTCGATTCCACAACGGGAAAACGAATCTTACTCGACTAGGGGAAGATCAACAAAGGATTCCGACCAAAGAGCGCATGAGACATATTATTCATAGCCGTCAAAACGTGAATAATAACCTCGCATGGAAGATTATCCTTAACCGGGTTGTAGGTTGTTTATAGGATAGAAATCCGAAAAGAAAGGCATCAGGATACCAGAATAGGTATATAATGATGACCAATCAAAAGGAGCAACAGACATTACCGACAAAAGGGTAAATGAAAGGCGATCTGCTGAGGATTCACTGGTGAAAACCAATGATCCAGGGAACACAATCACTGACACAAGGTGAAGGGACCCACTGGGGATAAAATTGCTAGCATACGGCAATTATCCACAAAAGACTTGCGAGGGATATAAGTGCTGATCTGAGCGACTTATCCAAGCAAAGGAAAATCAACATCAAGAACTAGATGAAGATAACCACAAGGGAAATTGTCATCGGTTGAGATGAACAACAAAGTTAACTCTGCAAGTGGAGAAAACAGGGTTTATGACTACCGGTTTGTAAGTAGAAAAACCGCAAAGATAGGACTTACGACTGCTGGTTCGTAGGCAGAGGGCCAAAAAGGGTGGAGATGACCACAAAATTAGGGTTTACATCTACCGAATACGGGATAGAAGACCAACAACTCCTCGTGGGGATAGAACGAATCACAAATCCGCACGGGAAACCAAAATAGGGTTTATAACAAACCACAAACTGCTGGAGAGCAGGAAAATAGGATTTACAACTACTGACTGTTAGGTAGAAAACCAAAACTCTGGCTGGAGAATAAAAGGTGTATAACCACAAATTCTGTCAAGAAAGCCAGGAAAAGTAGGACTTATAACCACCAGTATGAGGGTAGAGGCCCAAAATTACTCCGCTGGGGAACAACCCACTGGGAAGCACAAGACATTTGACAAATAGCCAATTCGGGAATAATCCGAAAAGACAGACTGAATCAAGACACGTCCTAATGAGGATGTAACTCAAATAGGAACATCCATCCCAATATATGTGTTGGGAGGAAACAGAAGAAACCGTCATCCACGAGGATATATCTCAGTGGGGAACTGCAGAAGGAAAGGCAACATTTTTGCTTATGGGGTTGACTCTATATGGAGAGATTTTGACACCCGACATCTGCTTGGGGAGATCTATAAAGAGATCTGTATTGCCCATTGCAGGAGACACGACAAACAAAAGATATATGGCAAGAAATGCAACATGAATATCTGAATGTTTATGAATATGCATGAATATGCGTGATTTATGTTTGATGAATGCTGACAAAACAGACAACTCCAACACAAACAGGTTCAGGAATCAAAACGTCCGGTATTATACTTCCAGGGGAACAACCAGCTGGAGAGCCAATCTGCGGAGATCTTCATGCTATAAAGCAAAGATCTGCGGGTACTGCTGAAGAAGCAGAGGATCAGATATATCAGGAAACAACCCAATCAGGGTACAGAAAGTCACAATGGGCAAAGCAGTCACCAAGACGAATCTGTAGGGGAACAAGAGAAGTCCCAAAGTATCTGCAGGGGATCTCAGTGTCAACTGAGTAACAAAAGGATGCATTGCACAAGCACGAACTGTTGTAGAAGCAAATCCACATAACTCCGCTGGGGAACAACCCACTGAGGGAGAGTGATATCATCCAAATAGAATCTAACTGCATAAGCAACTCTACTGGGGAAAACTGTCGGCTAATCTCTTGGGGAACAACCCACTGAGGGAGGACAGATCAAACAAGTAGATTCTGCAACGAACCACTCTACTTGGGAAAGAATATGCATAGCAAACTGATCACAACAAGTAGATTCTGCAATATAAGCCACTCTACTGGGGATCACAAACAGTCAGGAAATTAATCCGTTCTCTGGATGGTAGAGCCATCATCCGACCATACCGGGGATTGAAGGAGTACTCAACAGGCGAAATTGCCATAACAAATACTCTGCAGACTATGCTGAGGAAAAAGATGGTTGAAAACACTGGGATGTCGACCCAATCAACCGCTGAATAGGAAAATAAATCCTACTCTGCTGAAGAGAACAAACTCTGATGGAGAGATAGCAACAATTCCGCAGACGACTTCGCCGGGGAAAAGGTAAAGTACCGGGTATCAAACCGCCGGCTTACCGAGTCTTCAAAAGAAAACGACCGTGCTGAGGAAACAAACAACTCCGCTGGCAACTGCACTGGGAAGAGTGATAACAACTCTGCTCGCGAATCCGATGGGGATATCAATAACAGCTCTACTCATGACTGCCGAGGAGACAAATAAAGTCTGGGGCATACGACCCACTGGAGAAAGTGACGGGGCACCAAGATGACAAACCATCAACCGCCGAAACTCACAAGGAAACACCCATGCTGGGAAAACTGCTGCTGGAGAAAACGAAGTCTTCAACAACACTCTGCTTGCGACTATACTGGGGGAACAACCCCAACAACAACTCTGTTTGAGGAACAACCCCAACAAAGATCTGAAGAAAGAAGATACCACCAAACCAGGAATATGAACCAATGTCCTACCTGTTGGAAATCATGCCACCCTCGGGAGAGCACTGAGATATTCTTGAGTATCCTTTCAATCTTGTGAATGTTCACTTGTTTAAAACAATTTTTTTGAAAAATTTTGATTTGTTTAAAACAATGATATTTTATCAATTTAAAACATGCAAAACATTTGTTGAATTGAAACAAATAGGAGTGCAAATAATTGGATAAAAAGCTCAAATTGATTTGATAGAATGGTAGTCTGCAAATGGCAAGACTCCATAGATCTGTACAAATTTGAAATCAGTGATATATATTGGAAGAGGGCTACATTGAACATAATGATCCTTTCTCTACCAATTTGAATCTCGATGTATTCGAAGCTTCGGTTGACGGCGAATCGAGAATCTTCTGACGAAATGACGACTGATGAACCAGAAAGTCTTGTCAGGATGCAGTTACTTGCCAAATCCCTAATTTTTGCCTAGATTGCCCCAGGGTGAGGTACTCAATCTAGCGGGATGCAAATATTCTCTCTTTTTTCATGTCTCTAATTTTTGCCTGGATTACCCTTGCGGGTTCTCCACCGAGACGCTTATTTTTGCCTAAGCCGCCCTTTCGGGTTTTCAACTTAGCGAGCTATTCTGTTTTTTTCATTTGCATATACTTTTTTTTTTTTTTTTTTTTTTTTTTAGGCAAAGTATCTCTTGACTGCATCTGAATTCACAGGACGAGTGAAATCCTCCCCATCCATTGTTGTAAGCATTAAAGCACCGCCTGAAAAGGCTCTCTTAACAACATATGGACCCTCGTAGTTTGGAGTCCACTTGCCCCTGGAATCGGGCGCGAAAGACAAAACTTTCTTGAGCACGAGGTCACCTTCTCGGAACACACGAGGCTTGACCTTCTTATCGAATGCTTTCTTCATTCTCTGCTGATATAACTGACCATGACACATGGCAGTTAATCGCTTCTCTTCGATCAAATTCAACTGGTCATAACGACTCTGAATCCATTCAGCATCAGTCAACTTGGCTTCCATCAAGACTCGCATTGATGGGATCTCCACCTCTACTGGGAGAACGGCTTCCATGCCATAAACAAGAGAAAAAGGGGTTGCCCCTGTTGAAGTGCGTACAGACGTACGGTATCCATGCAAAGCAAATGGCAGCATCTCATGCCAATCTTTGTACGTGACAGTCATCTTCTGGATGATCCTCTTGATATTCTTGTTAGCAGCTTCAACAGCCCCATTCATCTTAGGTCTGTAAGGAGAGGAGTTATGGTGTGCAATCTTGAATTCAGCGCACAACTCATCCATCATCTTATTGTTCAGATTGGATCCATTATCAGTAATGATCCTCTCTGGCACACCATAACGGCAAATCAGCTGGTTCTTGATAAACTTCACAACCACCTGTCTGGTTACATTCGCGTATGAAGCGGCTTCAACCCATTTGGTGAAGTAATCAATCGCTACGAGAATAAACCGATGCCCGTTGGATGCTTTCGGCTCAATCATGCCGATCATGTCGATTCCCCACATAGAGAAAGGCCATGGTGATGAAATCACATTCAGGAGTGTCGGAGGAATATGAATCTTATCCGCATAAATCTGACACTTGTGACATTTCTTCACATACTTGCAACAGTCAGACTCCATTGTCAGCCAATAATAGCCCGCTCTCAACATTTTCTTAGCCATGGCATGTCCATTGGAATGAGTACCAAATGAACCCTCATGGACCTCAGTCATCAATAGGTTTGCTTCGTGTCTATCCACGCATCTGAGCAAAACCATATCGAAATTCCTCTTATACAGCACTTCACCACTGAGGTAGAAACTGCCTGACAACCTTCTCAAAGTTTTCCTATCTTTCACAGATGCCCCAGGCGGGTAGACCTGGTTCTGGAGGAAATTTTTGATATCAAAATACCAAGGCTTGTCATCTTTCACTTCTTCGATTGCAAATATGTGAGCTGGTCTGTCCAAGCGCATCACAGTAATATTGGGGACATCATTCCACCGTCTGACCACTATCATGGAAGCAAGCGTTGCAAGAGCATCCGCCATCCGATTATCCTCTCGAGGAATGTGATAAAATTCAACTTCTGTAAAGAATGTTGAAATTCTCCTTGCGTAATCTCTGTACGGAATGAGACTTGGCTGGTTCGTCTCCCATTCACCCTTGATTTGATTGATAACTAGGGCCGAATCACCATAGACATCAAGATACTTGATTCTCAAATCAATGCATTCTTCAAGTCCCATTATACAGGCTTCATACTCCGCCATGTTGTTCGTGCATTTGAAAGTTAGCCTTGCTGTAAACGGAATGTGTGAACCTTGAGGAGTAATAATCACTGCCCCAATTCCATTTCCATATTGATTAACAGCGCCATCAAACACCATCGTCCATCTGGAACCAGGTTCTGGACCTTCATCAAGTGTAGGCTCATCGCAATCTTTCATCTTCAAATACAGAATTTCCTCGTCAGGGAAGTCATACTGAACAGACTGATGATCTTCAATCGGCTGGTGCGCTAGATGGTCAGCCAAGATACTACCTTTGATAGCTTTCTGAGCTCGATACTCAATATCATACTCAGACAACAACATCTGCCAACGGGCAATCCTCCCAGTTAAAGCAGGCTTCTCGAAGATATACTTAATTGGGTCCATTCTGGATATCAACCAAGTTGTATGATTTATCATGTACTGGCGCAAACGCTTAGCAGCCCAAGCTAAAGCACAGCACGTCTTCTCAAGTGTAGAGTATCGAGACTCACAATCAGTAAACTTCTTACTGAGGTAGTATATAGCAAACTCCTTCTTCCCTGATTCGTCTTGTTGACCGAGTACACAACCCATCGAGTCTTCAAGAACTGTTAAGTACAAGATCAGAGGTCTTCCTTCTACAGGCGGAGACAAAATCGGAGGTTCAGACAGATAATCTTTGATACTGTCGAAAGCTTTCTGGCAATCCTCGGTCCAATCATGCGACTGATCTTTCCGGAGGAGCTTGAATATCGGCGCACATGTGGCAGTCACGTGGGATATAAATCTGGAAATGTAGTTCAAGCGGCCAAGAAAACCTCGGACTTGCTTCTCAGTTTTGGGTGCAGGCATCTCTTGTATTGCTTTGACCTTTGCAGGATCAACCTCAATACCTCTTTCGCTTACCATAAAACCCAATAATTTGCCGGAGGAGCTCCAAATGTACATTTGTTCGGATTCAGGCGAAGTTTGAACTTTCTCAAACGCTGAAAAAGCTTCAACAAATGCTCAACATGCTCAACTTCCGTTCGGGACTTAGCGATCATATCATCAACATAGACTTCGATCTCCTTGTGCATCATGTCATGAAACAAGGTAGTCATAGCTCGTTGATACGTGGCTCCGGCGTTCTTCAAACCGAAGGGCATCACTCGATAACAGAATGTTCCCCAAGGTGTGATGAATGTTGTCTTCTCCATATCCTCTGGTGCCATCTTGATTTGATTATATCCAGAAAATCCGTCCATAAAGGAAAAGACTTTGAATTTAGCTGTATTGTCTACCAACATGTCAATGTGTGGTAGAGGAAAATCATCTTTTGGGCTAGCTTTATTCAAATCTCTGTAATCAACGCACATACGGACTTTTCCATCCTTCTTAGGAACAGGCACAATATTGGCCACCCATTGAGGATATGTAGAAGTCACCAGAAACCCCGCATCAATTTGCTTCTGAACTTCTTCTTTGATCTTTACTGCCATATCTGGATGAGTTCTTCTGAGCTTCTGCTTCACAGGCACGCACTCAGGCTTCAAAGGCAGGAAATGTTGCACAATATCTGTATCTAAACCCGGCATGTCTTCATAGGACCAAGCAAAGATATCTGAATATTCTCGTAGCAAACTGACCAAATCTTCCTTGACAGACCCTTCGAGAAGTGCCCCGATCTTCACCAGACGAACACAATCCTCAGACCCCAAGTTGACTGTTTCCAAGTCTTCGAGATGTGGCTGAATGATCTTCTCTTCGTGCTCAAGGAGACGGGTAATCTCATCAGGAACCCCCTCAACGTCATCTTCTTCTGCCTCAAATACAGGGAATTCAAAATTGGGAGATGGCGTTGGATCATTATGTTCAATGGGTTTTAGGATCAATCTGCATAATGATTTTGGTTAAGGAAAAAAACTTCAGCATTTAAACAAGCAAACCATTATGCAGATGAAAAAAATGTTTGCTCTTTTTTTTTGTTTTTATGGTTTTTTGTGATCACTGATTTCATGCAGAAAAGCAAAAAGTGAAAACAAAGGAAAAACAAATGTTAAACAATGCATTAATTGAATGAAAACATCATTGTATTAAATGCTGCCAACAATGTCATCACTTCTCCTTTTGGCATGGGAGAAGGTTTTGAACAAAATGAACAATTTACTCTGATCTATGGATGACTGTAGGAACCTCTACAGCGACCCAATTGTGGCAGACACCACCAGGAATAACAAAATTGTTCATGTCCTCTGCTTCCTCTTCAATGATGGCAGCAGCTTCCTCTTCTTCATGTTGATTGGCGTGAATGAACCCTCCACTCTTAAACAGACCTTGCTCATTGCATGCCCCAGAACCATAGCCAATGCCAGCCCGGGATTTGTTGTCTTCAAGTTCAATCACCTTCCCCAAACCAGCAACTGCACCACATTCAATGGCCAGCTTAGCATCACGGTAGGAAGTGAATGAAGGAGACTTCTTCTCGATTGGTTCATCAATAGATAAAGCTTGGAACTGAGTTCCAACTTCATCCTCTGCGTCAATGTACGAGAAAGAAGACAGATGGCTAACCAGGAGAGCCTTTTCTCCCCCTACTACAACCAATTTCTTGTTCTTCACAAATTTCAGCTTCTGGTGTAGGGTGGATGTCACGGCGCCAGCCTCGTGAATCCATGGTCTGCCTAAGAGACAGCTGTAAGATGGGTGGATATCCATTACTTGGAAAGTGACTTGGAAATCACTTGGTCCTATCTTGATAGGGAGATCAACTTCCCCAATCACGGTCTTGCGCGACCCATCAAACGCCTTCACAACAACCCCACTCTGCCTCATAGGAGGACCTTGATATGATAGTCGAGAGAGTGTGGATTTTGGCAATACATTAAGAGAAGATCCAGTGTCCACCAACACATTGGACATTGCATCAGATTTGCAATTCATGGATATGTGTAAAGCCATGTTGTGGTCTCTTCCCTCCTCAGGGAGATCAGCGTCACAAAAGCTCAAGGTGTTGCAAGCGGTAATGTTTGCAACAATACTATCAAATTGTTCCAGGGTGACGTCGTGATCAACATATGCCAGGTCCAAGACCTTCTGCAGAGATTCCCTATGGGGTTCTGAATTCAGCAGTAGAGAAAGAATAGAAATCTTGGAGGGCGTGTGTAGAAGCTGGTCTACAATATTGTACTCACTCTTTCTGATGAGCTTCAGCATCTCATCAGACTCTTCATCAACAATGCCACTTGGGCCAACTGAAGAAACAGGAGTCTTTTGTACGGAGGAGGATGGTTGGGCAACATCAAGTGCCGGATTCTGAACATTCACAGCATTCCCTACAGGGCGCACAACAGTGTCAGAAGTGGTAGCCTTTGCTGGCGCAGAGAATACTCGACCACTGCGGGTCAACCCACTAACATCAGCAATAGTGGTTACAGATGTAGACGGTAGAGGTACCTCAACCCCATCCTGGACAGCAACAGGATTGTACCGGAAAGGTACGGCTTTATCAGATGAATACGGCACAGGGCCGGCTGGTTTGATGATCAAGGCAGGGGAAGCCTTCGGCTTGTTGCTATTGTAGCGAATAACAACAGGCTCAGGTAACTTGAACACCGGTGAGATGACACTCACTTCGGGTTCGACAACATCAACATTGCGATTCTGGAGAATCTCAATGGTACCTTCATTCAACATCTTCTGAAGTTCACGGCGGACCTGGTCGCAACCCAAGCGATTGACAGAACAGACGCGGCACTTATCGTGGTTATGCTCCAAATAACTGTGCTGACACAGCATCTTATGTAAATCAACCAATGACTGCCTGATGTGGCTGACATACTTGACCTTGTACCTCCCAAGGCATTCTTGAATCATGTTGACAGATTTCCCATGCGCAGGCAATGGGTTCTTGGTGACGTTCGGGCTTGAGTCCTCAAAACTCAGGATTCCACTTCTCATAAGGTCTTGCACCTTAGTCTTCAGCTGGAAGCAATTCTCAATATCATGGCCCGGAGCACCAGAATGATAGACACAGTGTAGGTCAGGCTTATACCACCACTGAGGGTTGACCGGTATAGCCGGAGGATCTCTCGGAGAAACCAACTTCCGCTCTATTAGAGAGGGATATAACTCCGCATACGACATAGGAATCGGATCAAAACTGATCTTCTTCCTTTCGTAACCCATGTTTTCCTGATTACTCGTACTCCCACGAGGCTGATAAGCCTGTTGCTGTGGACGAGATTGTTGTTGTTGGTACTGCGGTTGTTGGTATTGTTGCTGATGCTGATACTGTTGATGTTGATATTGCTGATGTTGAGGAGTATTGTCCTTGAAAACAGGTGCTACGTGAGCCACCTGGTGCTGATGACTGACATGTCGTGCAGGATTCCTCTGAGCAGAGGGTCTTCTGTGTTTGGGCTGAGATTGAACGGCATGTGCTTCACCTTCTTTCCTCTTAAATGCCCCATATCGTTTAGAGGAAGAGCTATCATCCTTAGCCAACCGTCCTTCACGGACACCTTCTTCGAGACGCATCCCCATGTTCACCATCTCGGTGAAATCAGAGGGAGCGCTTGCTACCATCCGCTCATAATAAAATGAGCCAAGAGTCTTCAGAAAGATCTTGGTCATTTCCTTCTCTTCCAGCGGTGGAGTGATTTGAGCTGCCAGCTCTCGCCATCTCTGGGCGTACTCCTTGAACGATTCCTTGTTCTTCTGGGACATGGACCTGAGTTGATCTCGGTCAGGCGCCATATCGACGTTGTACTTATATTGCTTGACAAAAGCTTCGCCAAGGTCATTGAAAGATCTGATGTTGGCGCTGTCCAAGCTCATGTACCATCTGAGCGCGGCACCAGATAGACTGTCTTGGAAATAATGAATCAGGAGTTGATCATTATCAGTCTGTGTTGACATCTTCCTGGCGTACATGACCAGGTGAGCAAGCGGACAGGTGTTCCCTTTGTATTTTTCAAAGTCCGGGACCTTGAATTTGATCGGTATCTTGACACCGGGAACTAGGCAGAGTTCGGCTGCAGACTTGCCGAATAGGTCTTTGCCTCGAAGAGTCCTCAATTCCTTTCTCAGCTCAAGGAATTGATCGTTCATGGCATCCATCTTTTCATGAACGTCTGCGCCCTCAGATGGCTCGGAGTGATAGATGATGTCGTCTACCCTTGGCATGGTATGCACGACAGGAGGAGCGGCGATAGGGACCGAGCTAGACGCCGGCATTTGAGCGAAGGTTGGCGCAGGAATATCTGGCATAAAACCTGGGGGCATGCCCCAAGGAAACCCGGGCGGCATGGCATTGGGCGCGTGGGTGCTGACTGGCACTGTAGAAGTAGCTACCTCTGAAATGACTGTCCTCTGAGCAGGAGTTGCAGGCGTCGGAGCAGGTTGATTCTGAGCGGCAAGGAGTTGCTCCATCAAAGCGCCAAGTCTGGCGACCTCTTCCTTCAATTCTCTGTTCTCTTGTTCCAACTGCTCCATGATTCTTGCAGAGTTGACTCGTGTATAATACCGGTGAGTCAGCTTGTCTTCAAAATAAATGAAGAACAGAGGTTAGGACAAGAAGACCAGAAACAAAGGGTACCTGTTTATGCAAGAATGATGCATGAAATGCTTGTGCAAATGCTTTGTTTTCAAGGAACCCTTAGGGTATTATTTGCAATATTTTGATTAATTTAAGCATTTTTGATTCCTCATGGAAAATATTTCATTCAATACATCAAGACAAAAAGTACAGCATTTTAAATTACAAAGAGAAAAGGTAAATGACATCCTATGGATCCCTAAAAGCTCGGGATGCTGGAAGACGAGAAGTGCACAACTTCTTGATCTCTCTCTCATAGGCCGCTTCTATGTCAGCTTTCTCCTTTGCAAGTCGATCATACCTCCTCTTCCAGAATTTGGAAGACTGAGGAAGCAGAGAAGTCCAAGCGTCGTTCGGATCATCGATCACTCGGTGCTCGAGGAATTCAATCATAGCGTCCTTCTCCTTGAGCTGCTGCAGCAATTCCTCCCTCTCACGGATCCAAGCACGCGAAAGGTCTTCTTCTCTCAACTCCTCTACACGTTGGGTAGGGAGGGTTGAAGGCCCAACCACATCCAACGGTGTAGGTCTTGGATAATCATACGGCATCAAGTAGGTAGCAGCCCTCTGTCTGACCCAAGAGGTGTATGGCTCCAAAGCAATGCAGTTCTTTGGGCCCAACTCATTCCTACTCTTCTTGTGAACACTGCGCCATGCACGGACAAATCTGGCTTTCAGGCCTTGGGGATCTTTACCCTCCTGAAAGAACACACCTTCTAACAGAATGCTATTAGGTTTATCCTTTAGGGGGAACCCAAGCTGGCGACGTGCAAGTATAGGATTGTAGCTGATCCCACCACATGTACCAAGAAGGGGCACATTAGGGAATTCACCACAATAGTCGATGATCTGGACGGTATCGTACACGCGATCATACCAAGTGATATCATCATTGGTGAGAGACATGAGTCTCTGAGACCACCGTAGACATCCCTTGTTCTCCTTGAAAGCAACCGTCTGCGGCAAGTGCGAAATAAACCACTTGTACAGCAGGGGTAAACAGCAGACAATGACTCCTCCATTCTTCATATTCCTCAGGTGCAAGGAGACATATGTATCACCCAACAAAGTCGGAACTGGATTAAGAACCGAGAAGATCCTAATGGCGTTCATGTCCACGAACTTGTCGAAGTTGGGAAATAGCACCAATCCATAGATGAGTAACACGAATAGAGCCTCAAAGGCATCCTCACTCATGGCCTTCCCATAAAAGGTAGCTTGGGCAATGAGGAACTCGGAAGGAAAACCCTGAATTCCGCCTTTGGTAGTCAGGTTAGCTCTAATCAGATCTTCATCTATATGCAACAAGCTAGCAATCTCTCGAGCAGATGGAATACTCTCTAGGCCACTGAACGGCACTTGATCCAGAATCGGAATCCCAATGAGATGAGAGTACTCTTCCAAAGTTGGCAACAGCTGAAAGTCCGGAAATAAGAAGCAATGATGCAACGGATCGTAGAACTGAGCTAGAGTACTCATCAACCCTTCGTCAACCTGAGTGGTGAGCAGAGGTAGGAGCTTCCCATATCGAGCTTTGAAACCCAAGGGATCTAGTACATACGATGTCAGATTCCTTAACTCTTTTACATCGGGCTGTCTAAAGCTGTATTTCTTTGTATGCCTCTTTGGTCTTACCATGTCTGAAAATTTTGCAAATAAACCCTTTTTAAGTTCCTTGAAAATTTTCTTTTTTGATGACATGAATGCGGATGAATGCGTGAATGCATGAATGCAACAAACACACTCAAGGATCAAGCAAAGCACACCAAACAAAGGTCGTGGGAAAGCTCTATGTATCCCTAATATCAATCATCCATTTTGGTGGATTTAGGTTTTCACCTTATCGACACCCAAGTTCCATTGATATTAACGGTACATGAACCGGTTCAGACATTCTTAATATCAACCAGCCGCTTTGGTGGATTTTAGGTTTTACACCTGATCCGGGATCCATTGATATTAACAATGTTTGAACGACTCAACCACGAATCACGGGTTTGTTGAGAGTCACGAGCATGGAGTCTCGGTTAAGAACCACCCAAAGGGAGTGTACTAGGGTTTAAACCTGCCAGACATGTTCTATCAGAGGTTCCCATAATCATCGTTCCATCTTTCGAATATTATCGGAGGAACGAATACTCGTATTCCAAGAATATTCTCAAGAGAAACTCTCATGAGTGTAGTATCGCGTGACAATCGTATCAGAACTGACATCTGAACGACCTCCGCACTACGGTCCTAAAAAATAGGCCAAGATGGGTTTGGTAAACTACGGTCCTTGGCTTTTGCGGCACATGATTGAAAGAATAATGCCTAACCACAAATGACTTGTGTGACATTATTAATCCAACATGACCTCCACCAAGTGAATGGGCTCGCAAGTCAACTGGCTAAGGAATACTCCACACCAGTCAACAGGACTATGCCATTCTCCTATCCTAGAGTGCACTCGAGTTCGGGTATAGAACTCATCTCACAGATCACCAAAGCAAACAACAATTGTATATCAAGCAATTCAAACATTACAATCAATACAGTCATCCCAAATTGTACAAAAATATGTCAAATAACAGATAACAATATAGCACAACAAGGGTGAAAAGTAGGCAATACCACCAAGGATCGATACTCTCCCCAGCAGAGTCGCCACTTTTCTGTAGCGGTGTATTCGTCGCTATATGATTTATCGATTAAACCATAAGCAAAGCATACAATGATTTTCGAGTCGCCACCGCACTTTTATTTATCCAAAGGACTGGCTAAAAAGCGAACAAAAGCCTAAGAAGTTTTACACGTAGAAAACTAATAAAAGATCAGAGAGTCTGGGTAAGGGGTAAATTACGCAATGGGAAGGTGTTAGGCACCCACTACGTCCTAGGTACTCCTAGGGAGCCCTTTTCACACTTGTTGTACTAAATTGTTATTTGTTATGACATAAGCATTGTGCAAACATGATTGGGATGGTGAGAAAAGAATATACATTTTTTATTGGGTTTGAACGGATGAACCCGCTGCCTACGTACCTTCCATCAAAGGTAAGGATCAAAACGCCGTAGTTCGGCTAAAAGATTTCAAAAAGGTTGATGGATTCAATTTTAAACAATAGCACTGAGGCTTTTCATTATCAATGGGAGAAAACTCGACCAAAACCAACATCCACCATGCGAGGATAGCTTCGACGTACTGGAGGGGTTAACCCTGTTTTTAGTACGGAAGTCTTACTGTCGACTCACTAAGGATAGGCAAGATTTACATCAACCGCAATGATAATTGAAACCTATGGCTAATGCATGAAAAGATTAACAATGGACAAAGCCAAAACAAGTGAATGAGTGAAGTTAATTGATTGTGATTATGAAAGTGAAGTCAAAGTATGATTAAGATTGATTTGAAAGAAGTATTGTGAAAATGGAGTTTGAAAAAAGTCAAGGACTTGGGTCCAGGTTTTTAGTTTGGAAAACATGAAGAAGTTTGCACAATATCTATGTCAAGTTTGAAAATTGAAGTGTGAAAAGGTTTAGGACATAATGAGGATGAATGGATGGAGATGGATCGTAAAACTTCTTAGAAGGTTCACCTCTTGAAATCATATAGAAGATGATTCAAGTGTGTCCTTTGGAATAAGCAATGGATAATAACAAACAAACAAGAAAGTCAACAAAAGCGGATATCGGATGCCAATCACTGGGCTTATACCAATCTCCTAAAATAAAACTGGATATCAGATGCCACTCAATGGTCTTACACTAATCTCCTAAAACAAAAAGGAACTTGGGTACCGGATGCCAATCTGTCTGGACTTATACCAATATCCAACATGTGATCATAGGAAAGCAAATGCCAACTTGCAGGGACTTACAATTGCATCCTCACACACAATAACAAATACAAAATAATGGATGTCAGATGCCAATCTGTCTGGGCTTACTCTAACACACAGTATGATCCTAGGAAACAAATCCCAACTTGCAGGGACTTACAGTTGTATCCTCACATACAATCAAACAATGCAACATGATCACAGGAGAGCAAATGCCAACTTGCAGGGACTTACAGTTGCTTCCTCACATACAATCAAGTAAATGCATCAGGCAAAGATAAGATGAGTGGCCAAGGTGATGGTCTTATACTCACTTCCATATCATAGGAGCAATGGCCAATGGATGGTCTTACAATTGTCCTCAATGGGCAAACAACAATGACAATATCACAAAGACAAATGAGATGATTGTGCATTAATGGCAATTGATGATGATAAATGCATGAAGCATACAAGCAAACGTGTGCATATGAAGCAATCAATCAATCAATGAATATCAAACAGCACACTCTATAGCCAAACAAGGGGGCTCACACAAGAGGGTTTGACTATAAAAGTCCACTGTAATAGGTAAATGTCGCTCTTAACCTTGCCATTGAGAGGCTAAGGTGAAGCAGATGAAAAGGAGATGAGGGGTGTGCCTCATTGCTTCTATCCCTGATCAGGGAGAGCATCAAATAATAGAAAGTGGGGGAGTTCAGAAAGGTGGAACTCTTTCCCCTTTATTGACTCTATAGATCTTGGGTATTTATCTCAATGCTTCAACCATGTAATGGGAGCAAGGAGAGGACTCACTGAATAGTAGGGGATAGGTTGCTTATCCCTTTGATCTACCAATTGCCTTACTTGAAGGACTTTTCCTGCTTGGGACAATTTTAAACAAACACAGGCATTGCCTCTTAAGGAGGACTTCAGACAGTTTGCCCGGTCAAATAACAGACCGGGTCTCCAGACTACATGAAGAAGAAAGGTTTATACCTCAAAAGCAATTGCTAAATAGCAAAGCAAAGCAAGTTCAAGGAACTTAAGCAACTAAAGTACCTGAAAAAGTCAAACTTATTAGTAGACAAGTTAACAGTTCAAATCAAAGGAAAATGAAACAACAGTCAGCCACAGAGGGACCAATGTGCATAGCACAAGACTCAAGTATATGAGTCACACCTACAAAACAAGGGTTAGCACATGATATATACAATCCAACTCAATCAAATTTGAATGATCTTTGAGGCATTGGTGCTTAACCTGAAACAATAGCTCAATGGTAAGCTCAAAAGACCACTAGGACTAGCCTAGGGTCAAAGATGAAAGAAAAAGTCAAAACAGCAAGGAAAGTCAACCAAAGTCAAAGTCAAACATTTAAGAAGCTATCTCAATTGGATTCATAATCAAATCATGCACCATTGTCATTTCATATGCAAAAGGATGCAAAGCATGGCAAGAAAGAGCACAAATAGGTCAACAGCAAGACCTCTTTCAAAAGTCAACTCAAACAATCTCAAAAATCATGAAATAAATCACACTCAATCCTAACATCTAGCATGGTAGACATGTAAAATTTCATGGCATTTGGATGAGAGGAAGGCAGTCAAGTAAAATCATGAAGTCAAACCAAATTCAAGTAAGCATGATGAAAGTCAACAAGCATGGGTCAACTTCAAAAAATCATATCAATTTGAAAACAGAAGAGAAATGAATGAGATTAACACCAATGCAAAGCTTGAGATGTCTAGTTATCACATATGAAATTTCATGGACATACAATATGATATGAGAATTTCACAAAAGATTTGGCAATGTGTAGCACAAAAAGTCAACAATTGACTAGGCAGGGAAGAAAATTCTCAAATAAATTGGAAACAGCATGATTAATTCCAAGAAAATTCATACACAAACTAGACATGTGATAGATGATTCATGCAAAATTTTAGGCCATTTGGATGTAAGGAAGCATGTGAACAAAAATTGGGAAAATGCATATCATTCATGTAGCACCAAATGTAACGCATAACTTCAAAAATTTGTAACTCACAAACCACATATGAGAAATGTATAAACTCTACATGGAAACAAAGGTCAATGTGTCTAGTTTCATCACAAAAAATTTCAAGCTCATTGGATACAGCATGAGTATTTCACAATTGAAATGGCAGAGGGTGTCATTTTGGCATACATGTTGGGAAATCAATTATCATTAAAAATCCAGCCAATGGAAAATTAATTAAAATTCACAATAAAATAGAGGACACATTCATGAACATGATGGAAAAAATTGCATGATTTTTGGATAAAAATTGAAAGAGAAATTAATTGTGGAAATGGAGTGAATAATTGAAGCAAGATGAACAAAATAGTATGGCAATGTTGGTCAAAGCAAAGTCAACCGTGGCAAAGTAGTAAATACCCGCCTCACTAATCCAAACGACACAGTTTTGATACACACAACGAAATGTTGTGATTGGCTACTAGCCAATGAAACAGTACCCGAGCCAATAGCAGCTCGAATTTCTGGGTTTCAAACATAAACCCTTAGGGTTTAGAACAACAGCATGGCATTGCAAGCAAACAACATTCATTTTCAAACAACATCATCCATTGACATGAACAAAAACATCCAGCATCAAACAATCGAGCATGGCCATGAACATTTATCATTAAGCAACAACAACCAACATTAGAACAAGCATACTCATGGGAAATTTTGGGCAGCTTAAGGTTTAAGAGCAGGGCATTTGCTCATTGTGTTATTACCAACATCAAAACAATCATTCAAACACCAACAGACAAACAGCAAGGCATTCATGGTGATGCTCACACAGCAAACAGACAACAGCATTCCACACAAATCATATGGTTTTTTGCTGGGCATGTTCATAAGGTTTCAAAATAGCAGTATATGTTCATCATGCTCATCAATCATCATCAATCGAAATTCTATCATGGCAATCCTCATGGCAGCTAAACAACATCATTATGCAACATTAACAACAAACCAAACAAAATCATGAGAAAATTCTGGACAGGGCATAAGTTTGAACAGCAGCAGCATAAATTCATCATTATGTAATCATCATAAACAAACTCAAACAAGCAACCTGGCAGTAGTAATGTTCTTCATGCAAACATGTTATACACAACAAAACCAAGACAAACATGAGAAATTTCTGGGCAGCTAGGGTTTCAAGGTAACAGCATGATCATCATCTTCATGTAAGCACGAAAATCAAAATGCCCAGAACTCCAAATTAAGTGTACCAACAGCATCATCAAGCAATAGGCAACAAGAATATAGCATCAAAACTCATCAAATTAATGCAAGCATGGCAAATCGAGCAGAAATGCATTTGGACACAAAATAAGAAATTCAGATTTCTCCCTCATAAGAGCACCACTTCAAGCAAGGCATAGCATTTTAGAATCAGCATTCAAGGACCTTTCATAAACATGGCATAGCAAGGCAAATAATGGAGGTTGATTACTTACTTGGTTTTGAAGCAAAATGTGAAACAGGGCTATTTGGAGGTTTCTAGCTCGAAACAGACCTTCCTTGTGCTTTATGTTGATGGATGATGAAGTTTTTTTAAGCTCAAGAATGCTTGGACACAAGTAAATCACAATCTGCCATGGGAGGTATCTTGGTGAAGCAGCACAAGAAGAGGAACTTCCAGTTGGGATTTAAGGGCTCAAGATGCTTCACAATGTGGTCCAAATGATGAAGGAAACAAAGGTTTCTTATGGTCTTTGATGATTTTTCCAATTCGAGCAAAAATGCAAAAATGCAAGAGAGAGGAGAATGAAGTTTCTGTGTGCTTTTCGGTTGTGGCTGCTGCTTCTTTTCTTCTTAAAAAAACAGTGAGGTAGGTTGGATTATTGGAAGTTTTGGACAGCAAGGGTCAAATGCAAATAGCAGGGTCCTTTTTGAGAGGAGTGTGAACAATGGCCCCTTTTAGTCCTGCAGGGTTTTGGAAAACACAATGCAGGGTGAGGTTTTGGGATGCTGTAGGCAATTGATTTTGCTGCAGTTGGATGGTGGCTAGCAGGGTAAGGCCAGGCTTAGGTTTTGCTCCTTATGAGTTTTGGATGTTTTAGTGTCTTTTTCAATGCAAGTAGGATGATGCTTTCTTTAGAGAATGGATGAAGTTAGTTTCTTGCTCATGACAGAAAATAATGAAAAACTCTGCTGTGGGATGTGGTCTTTTTGTGGTTTTTTAGCTTTTTTTTTAGAAAAATAGCAAAGTAAGGGCAAGGTTAATCCATGATTTTCTGCTGCATTCCCCCCTTTTGCTTGTGGCTGCCATGACCCTTTCTCTTGACAGAAAAGTGGTGTTGTCCAAACTGCTATTGGACAGTACAAGTTAGGGCATGGAGGTATGGTGAAAACATGTACTCTTTCCTCCATCCAAGCAAACAAAGGATGGCTTTATGTACTGTTGGAGTATGGCTGCATAATGAGGCTCACCATGACAGAAAAAATGCTGCATAATGCTGCTGTTCTTTTGAGGTACAAGGCATGGTTGTGGAAGCATGGACAAGTATGGTGAAATTGTACCTTTCTTACAATTCAAGCAACCAAGCAAAGGCCTCATGTACTGCATTTTTTGACTTTGCAAACACACTTAAAATGACATTTCTGAGCTTTCCCAATTGGCCAAATGTTGAAAAAATGTTTATATCAAAAAGTCAACTCTTGGTCAAACTTGCATTTAAATGAGAAATGTCAAAATATGCCATTTTGATTGGTGAAGTTTTGGCTCATGAAATTTATATTTTTGGAAAGAGGGGATCAAATGTGACTTGTAGGAAAAAACCCCACCAAAATTGGCCAAACGGTTTGGGAGATATGGCCTTTTGAAGTTCAAGATTTTCTGAAATCGATTCGATCATAACTTGCCAACCACACATGGGAATTGAGAGTTCTTGGACTTTTTGGAAATGAGAGAACAAGATCTTCAACTTTCATGTTGGGCAAAAATTCATTTGAGGCTTGTATCATGATGTAAGTTTGAGGATCAAGACTTTCCATTTATGGCAGGTTTCAATTACAGGTCCAGTTTCCATTTTTGGAAATTTTTGATCTGGCTTCAAATTCTTCCATGATGAGGTTGGACATGACATATGAGGCTT
This sequence comes from Lathyrus oleraceus, assembly GCF_024323335.1. NCBI lineage: Eukaryota > Viridiplantae > Streptophyta > Magnoliopsida > Fabales > Fabaceae > Lathyrus > Lathyrus oleraceus. The sequence goes on along the minus strand of NC_066580.1, from coordinate 48,082,895 downwards.
GTATAGACATGAATGAACTCCTTCAAATCAATTCCATCCATCAAATCACTGATTAAATGGCCAGTTGACCAAGTTTGACTTTCTGTTGACTTTTCTAGGGTTTTGCATGATTGAACCACTTCTGATGAATTCCAAACCCTAATTCCTTGAGACCTTGATTTCCAATGATGTCCCAAGTTGTGTGAACTCTTGATTATTGGTCATGGTGCCCAAATTCTGCAAGAATGGCCACCATCCATTGCTTTGACTGACTGTTGACTGTCTTTGACCTAATTGCTGATAATTGCTTCAACTGCAAGCAACAAGGTTAGACTGACAATATTTTTGTACTTTTTGGATGATAAACATATGAAAAGCAATAATATACAAATGCAAAACATGCTTGGTGATCAAGAACCATACACACAAGGCAACCTACCCACTAGGAGGGAAGCAAAGGCATGCAATGATCCTTGAGGCTATGATATGAGATGATATGGGCCATGAGGGATCTTAGGGCCAAAATTGGGGTCTTACAGGATCCATAGGATGATTATTTTCCTTTTCTCTTATATAAGATTGACAATGCTGTACTTCTTTTCCCTAAATATATTTAATGAGATATTTCCATATGCGATAAAATGCTTAATATTTCCAAAAATTTGCAAATAAAACCCTAGAGTTCCTTTGAAATAAAAACAAATCATATGCACAAGCATTGCATGCATCATTTAGATAAGCAGGTGTTGTTCTCAATTTCTGGTCTTGTGGTCTAACTTTGTGCTCTTCATTTATTTTGAAGACAAGCTGACTCACCGGTACTACACCAGAGCCAACTCTTCCAGATTGATGGATCATCTTGAGCAAGAGAACCGTGAACTCAAAGAGGAAGTCGCCAGACTGAGTGCTTTGATGGAATCGTTCTTGGCTGCCCAAAGCCAGTCTTCTCCACCACCTTCAACTCCTCCCTAGAGGACAGTCATTTCTGAGATTATTTCGTCAACTGTGCCTGCTACCAATGCGCATTTTGTGCCAACAGCCATGCCAGCCGGGTTTCCGTGGGGGATGCCTCCCAACTTGATGCCCGAGATTCCTGCTCCGACCTTTGCTTCTATGCCGGATCTAGCCCGGTCCTTGCTGTTCCTCCTCCTGTCGTGCATACCGTTCCTAGGGTAGACGACACCATCTATCATTCTGAGCCGTCTGAGGGCCCAGATGTTCATGAGAAGATGGATGCTATGAATGATCAATTTCTTGAGCTGCGCAAGGAATTGAAAAATCTTCGAGGAAAGGATCTCTTTGGCAAATCTGCTGTCGAGCTGTGTTTGGGTCCCGGTGTGAAAATTCCTGTGAAATTCAAGGTCCCTGACTTTGAAAAATACAAGGGGAACACTTGCCCTCTCAGCCACCTGGTCATGTATGCCAGGAAGATGTCAACTCAGACAGATAATGATCAGCTGCTCATCCACTACTTCCAGGACAGTCTGTCTGATACCGCACTACGTTGGTATATGAGTTTGGACAGTGCGAACATCCGATCCTTCAATGACCTTGGCGAAGCCTTCGTCAAGCAATACAAGTATAACGTGGATATGGCTCCCGATCGGGATCAGTTGCGGGCCATGTCCCAGAAGGACAAGGAAACGTTCAAAGAGTACGCCCAGAGGTGGCAAGTGTTGGCAGCTCAGAATGTGCCTCCGCTAGAAGAGAAAGAAATGACCAAGATCTTTCTGAAGACCTTGAGTTCATTCTATTATGAGCGGATGATTGCTAGCGCTCCGTCTGACTTCACCGAGATGGTGAATATGGGGATGCGTCTAGAAGAGGGGGTTAGAGAAGGACGTCTAACCAAAGAAGAAGGCTCTTTTGCCAAACGATATGGGGCGTTTGCGAAGAAGAAAGATTGAGAGGCACATGCTGTGACCTCCCATGTGAAATCTCGAAGACCCTCTATGAAGAGGAAGCCTGTGCGTCCTGCTGGTAACCAGCACCAGGTGGCTCATATAGCACATGTTTTCAGAGATAATTAACAATATCAGCATAGCAATAATCAACAATCATCTCAGCAATATCAGCAACATCACTGTCCTCAATAGCAGGCCTACCAGCCCTACAACAGTAATCAAGCCAACGCGAGTTATGAGAGGAAGAAGATCACTTTTGATCCGATTCCGATGTCATATGCAGAACTGTATCCCTCTTTGATAGAGAGGAAGTTGATTACTCCGAGAGACCCGCCAGCTATACCTGTTAACCCTCAGTGGTGGTATAAGCCTGATTTGCATTGTGTCTATCATTCTGGTGCTCCCGGCCATGATGTGGAGAACTGGTTTCAGTTGAAGACTAAGGTTCAAGACCTTATGAGGTGTGGCATTTTGAGCTTTGAGGACGCAGGTCCTAATGTTAAGAAGAACCCGTTGCCCGAGCATGGGAAATTTGTTAACATGGTCCAGGACTGCGCTGACAATGGCTTTTCTTTTAGGGTCTTCAAAGAGAAAGGGTTGTTCAAGAGTGGAGGTTTCATCCACACCGGTCAGAGTGAGGAAGCTGCTGCTGTCTTTGAAGAGGATGCAGAGGATTCTGACAATTTTGTCATCCCTGGTGGGATCTGCAACAATTGGGTCGTAGTGGATGTTCCTACAGTCATTCATAAGTCAGAGTAATGATTCACTTTGTTTAAAAACCCTTCTCCCATGCCAAAAGGAGAAGTGATGACATTGTTGGCAACATTTATACAATGATATTTTCATTCAATAAATTCATGTTAAATGTTTGTTTTTCCAATTATTTTCCATTTTCTCTTTTTTGCATGAAATTGGTGATCACAAAAAACCCTAAAAAAAAAATCAAGCTTTTCATCTGCATAATGATTTGGGTTGTTTGATTTCTAAAAGCTTTTTATATCCAAAATCATTATGCAGGTTGATTTCTAAACCCATTGAACATAATGATCCAACGCCATCTCCCAATTTTGAATTCCCTGTATTCGAGGCAGAGGAAGATGATGTTGATGAGATTCCTGATGAGAATATCATTCAGCCGTATCTTGAGAATCTGGAAACAGTCAACTTGGGGTCTGAGGATTGTGTTCGAATAGTGAAGATTGGGGCACTCCTTGAAGAGTCTGTTAAGAAGAGGTTGATCGAATTGCCACGAGAATATTCTGATATCTTCGCTTGGTCGTATGCAGACATGCCAGGTCTAGATACAGATATTGTGCAACATTTCCTGCCCTTGAAGCCTGAGTGCGTGCCTCTGAAGCAGAAGCTCAGAAGAACTCATCCTGATATGGCAGTGAAGATCAAAGAGGAAGTTCAGAAGCAAATTGATGCGGGGTTTCTGGTGACTTCTACGTATCCTCAATGGGTGGCCAATATTGTGCCCGTGCCTAAAGAAGATGGAAAAGTCTGAATGTGTGTGGACTATAGAGACTTGAATAAAGCTAGTCCGAAAGATGATTTCCCTCTACCACATATTGATATGTTGGTAGACAATACAGCTAAATTCAATATCTTCTCATTTATGGACAGATTTTCCGGATATAATCAGATTAAGATGGCACCCGAGGATATGGAGAAGACAACATTCATCACACCTTGGGGAACATTCTGTTATCGAGTGATGCCCTTCGGTTTGAAGAACGTCGGAGCCACGTATCAACGAGCTATGACTACCTTGTTCCATGATATGATGTACAAGGAGATCGAGGTATATGTTGATGATATGATTGTTAAGTCAAGAATGAAAGTTGAACATGTAGAGCATTTGTTGAAGCTTTTTTCAGCGTTTGAGGAAGTTCAAGCTTCGTCTGAATCCCAACAAATGTACATTTGGAGTCCGTTCTGGCAACTTATGGGGCTTTATTGTCAGCGAAAGAGGTATTGAGGTTGATCCTGTAAAGGTCAAAGCAATACAAGAGATGCCTGCGCCCAAAACTGAGAAGCAAGTCCGAGGTTTTGTTGGCCGCTTGAATTATATTTCCAGATTCATATCTCACATGACTGCCACATGTGCGCCAATATTCAAGCTCCTCCGAAAAGATCAGTCACATGATTGGACCGAGGATTGCCAGAAAGCTTTCGACAGTATCAATGAATATCTGTCTGAACCTCTAATCCTGTCTCCGCCTGTAGAAGGAAGACCTTTGATCATGTATCTGACAGTTCTTGAAGACTCGATGGGTTGTGTCCTTGGTCAGCAAGACGAATCAGGAAAGAAAGAGTATGCTATTTACTACCTGAGTAAGAAGTTCACTGATTATGAATCTCGATACTCAATGCTTGAGAAGACATGTTGTGCTTTGGCTTGGTCCGCTAAGCGTTTACGCCAGTATATGATAAATAATACAACTTGGTTAATATCCAGAATGGATCCGATCAAGTATATCTTTGAGAAGCCTGCTTTAACCGGGAGGATTTCCCGTTGGCAGATGTTGTTATCTGAGTATGATATCGAGTATCGAGCTCAGAAGGCTATTAAATGTAGTATCTTGGCTGACGACTTGGCACATCAGCCGATTGAAGATCATCAATCAGTTCAGTACGACTTCCCAGATGAGGAGATTCTGTATTTGAAGACGAAACATTGTGATGAGCCTACACTCGATGAAGGGCCAGAGCCTGGTTCCAGATGGAGTATGGTGTTTGATGGCGCTGTAAATCAGTACGGAAATGGTATTGGGGCAGTAATCATTACTCCTCAGGGCACACATATTCCTTTTACAGCAAGTCTAACTTTCAAATGCACGAATAATATGGCTGAGTATGAGGCCTGCATTATGGGATTGGAAGAATGCATTGATCTAAGGATTAAGCATCTCAATGTTTATGGTGATTCGGCCCTCGTTGTTAATCAGATCAAGGGTGAATGGGAAACGAATCAGCCTGGTCTTATTCCCTATAGAGATTATGCGAGGAGGATTTCGACGTTCTTTACTAAAGTTGACTTCCATCATATTCCTCGAGAGGATAATCGAATGGCAGATGCTCTTGCTACGCTTGCCTCGATGATTGTGGTTAAATATTGGAATGAAGTTCCCAATATCACCGTGATGCGCTTGGATAGACCAGCTCACGTGTTTGCAGTTGAAGAAGTGAAAGATGATAAGCCATGGTATTATGACATCAAGTGTTTCCTCCAGAACCAGGTCTACCCGCCTGAGGCATCTGTGAAAGATAGGAAAACTTTGAGAAGATTGTCAGGTAGTTTCTACCTCAATGGCGAAGTGCTGTATAAGAGAAATTTTGACATGGTTCTGCTCAGATGCGTGGATAGACACGAAGCAGACCTGTTGATGACTGAGGTCCATGAGGGTTCATTTGGTACTCATTCCAATGGACATGCCATGGCTAGAAAGATGTTGAGAGCAGGCTACTATTGGCTGACAATGGAGTCTGACTGCTGTAAATATGTGAAGAAATGCCATAAGTGTCAGATTTATGCGGATAAGATTCATATTCCTCCGACACTTCTGAATGTGATTTCATCACCATGGCCTTTCTCCATGTGGGGAATTGACATGATTGGCATGATAGAGCCGAAAGCGTCCAATGGACACAGGTTTATTCTCGTAGCAATTGATTACTTCACTAAGTGGGTTGAAGCTGCGTCATATGCAAATGTGACCAGGCAGGTGGTCGTGAAGTTTATCAAGAATCAACTCATATGACGTTATGGTGTTCCAGATAAGATCATTACTGATAATGGATCTAATCTGAATAATAAGATGATGAAAGAGTTGTGCAGTGAGTTCAAGATTGCACACCATAATTCTTCTCCTTACAGACCCAAGATGAATGGGGTTGTTGAAGCTGCTAATAAGAATATCAAGAAGATTATCCAGAAGATGGTTGTTACGTACAAAGATTGGCATGAGATGCTGCCATTTGCTTTGCACGGATATCGTACATCTGTCCGCACTTCAACAGGGGCAACCCCTTTCTCTCTTGTTTATGGCATGGAGGTCGTACTCCCTGTAGAGGTGGAGATCCCATCAATGAGAGTCTTGATGGAGGCCAAGTTGACTGATGTTGAATGGATTCAGAGTCGTTATGACCAATTGAACTTGATTGAAGAGAAGAGATTGACTGCCATGTGTCATGGTCAGTTATATCAACAGAGAATGAAGAAAGCATTCGATAGGAAGGTCAAGCCTCGTGTGTTCCGAGAAGGTGACCTTGTGCTCAAGAAAGTCTTGTCTTTCGCGCCCGATTCCAGGGGCAAGTGGACTCCAAACTATGAAGGTCCATATGTTGTTAAGAAAGCCTTTTCAGGCGGTGCTTTGATGCTTACAACTATGGATGGGGAGGAGTTCACTCGTCCTGTGAATTCAGACGCAATCAAGAAATACTTCGCCTAAAATAAAAACAGAATGGCTCGCTAAGTTGAAAACCCGAAAGGGCGGCTTAGGCAAAAATGAGCGTCTCGGTGGAAAACCCGAAAGGGTGATCCAGGCAAAAGTTAGAGATATGAAAAAACGAATATTTGCATCCCGCTAGATTGAGTACCTCATCTTGGGGAAATCTAGGCAAAAATTAGGGATTTGGCAAGTAACAGCATCCTGACAAGATTATGTTCTACTTCTGTCATCTGTCAGAGATTCTGTTCATTCGTCGTCAACTGAAGCTTCGAATACATCGAATCCGGAATTGGTGGAGAAATGGTCATTATGTTCAATGTAGCCCTTTTCCAATATATATCACCAATTTCAAATTTGTAAAAGATCTATGGAGTCTTGCCATTTGCAGGCTACCATTCCATCAAATGAATTTGAGCTTTGATCCAATTATTTGCACTCTTATTTGTTTCTATTCAACAAATGTTTTGCATGTTTTAGTGGATAAAATATCATTGTTTTAAATAAAAAAAATTTGACAAATTGTTTTTAAACAAAGTGAACATTCACAATGATAAAAAGATACTTAGGAGATCCTCAGTGCTCTCCCAAGGGTGGTATGATTTCCAACAGGGTAAGACATTTGTTCATATCCCTGGCATTTGACTGTAACCACTTCCTCCAGAGCCTTTTGTGATTTTCTCCCGAGCAGAGTGCCTTTTGTGGCTTCTTCCCCTCAACAGAGTGTTGGGAAGATTTATTTGTCCCTTTTCACTTCGGCAGAGCAGTGGTCTTCCCTCCTCAGTAGAAGTGGCCCCTTTGGAAGGTTTGGTATTTGGTGGTTGATCCCCAGGATTTCCTCCAGCTTCCTCAGATAGATCCCCAACGGAGTGGTTGGTGTGTTGGATCTTATCTATGATTGGTTCAGTCTCCAGCAGGTTGTTAGTGTGGTGAATTTTATCTGTGATGACAGTTTCCTCAACCAGAATTGCTTTTGTGCCAGATTCTACTTGTGCATTAAGCTCTTCTCCCTAGCTGAGATTTGTGGTCTACCCAAGAGTGGTATGCTTGTTCAGATGTTCACCACTCTCCCCTTCAGCTGAAGAGCAATTTTTTCTTCCTCAGATAGATCCCCAGTAGAGTTGTTGGATTTTATTTGTGATGGTGTTATCCCCTGCAGAGATATTGTCGTTCCTGGTATCTCTGGATTCCCCAGTGGAGTTGTTGATGGATTCCCCAGTGGAGTTGCTTTGTGGCAGTTTTTGTCTGTGCAGTGAACTCGCTTCCCTATCCGGATTGATTGATGATCCATCCCCCAGAGATTTTGTGATTTCCTGATATCTCTGTTTTCCCAGCAAGGTTTTTGCTTCTTAGCTTCTCGGATATCCAGCAGTTTGGATGTTCTCCGGTGATCCTGGCTTTCTCCTTTGAGATGTAGTACCGGGTGGTTGATTCCTGGACCTGTTTGTGTTAGATATGTCTATTTTGTCAGCATTCATCATACATAAAACACGCATATACATGCTTAATTCATAACATTCAGATATTCATGTTGCATTTTTTGCTATATATCTTTTGTTTGTTGTCTCCTGCTAGTTGGTGATATATATATCCCCAAGCAGATTGGTGTGTCTGATCCTTCAATATAGAGTCAACCCCTTAAGCAGAAAGTGTTTATCTTTCCTTCCATTTCCCCACTGAGTTATATCCTCGTGGACGACGGTTGTTTCCGTTTCCTCCCAACACATATATTGGGATGGGTTTCCCTATTGAGTTATATTCTCAGTAGGATGAGTCTTGATTCAGTTTGCCTTTTTGGTTTGATCCTAAATCGGCCCTTTTTGTGACTGTCTTTGGCTTTTACCCTGTGGTAGATGAATAATTCGCTCGGTCATCGACAATCATTCACCTTATCCTCAACGGATTTTTGTGGTCTTCTACCCAGTAGCCGGTAGTTGTAAATCCTAATTTCATCCCCTATCAGAGGTAACCATTGTGGTTCATCCTGGTTGATGACGGATTTTGTGGTTTTCTACCCAGTATCCGGTAGTTATAAATCCTATGTTTTTCCCTCCCCATCGGAGTCTGTGCTTCCCCGCGGTATAAATGAATAACTGCTCAGTAATCGGCAATCATTCATCTTATCCCCAGTGGAATTTTTGGTTTTCTACCCAATATCCGGTAGTTGTAAACCCTATCCTTATCCTCAGCTGAGTCTTTGGTCTTCTACCCAGTATCCGGTAGTTGTAAATCCTATTTCTCCCCTTTGCAGAGTTAACCTTTGTTGTTCATCCTAACCGATGACGGTTACTCTTCTGTGGTTTTCTGCCCAGTATTCGGTAGATGTAATCCCCTCGTTGTTGGTTATCAGTATCCAGTATTCGGTATTGATATTCCTTCCTTCTTGTGGATGATTTCTCTGAGTAAGCAAATTTATCCCCAGCGGGTCCTCTTTCATTTACCGTTTGCCGGTAATGTTTGTTGCTCCCCCTTTTTGATTGCTCATCATTATATACCTAGTTTGGTATCCCGATGCCTTTCTCTTTTCGGTTGATTTATCCTTTATTAACCTACAACTCGGTTGTGGATAATCTTCCATGCAAGTATATTATCTACGTTTTGACGGCAATAGATAATATATCTCATGCACTCTTCGGTCGAAGCCTTTTGTGTTTCCCCAGTTGAGTAAGATTCGTTATCCCTTTGCGGAATCGAATATTCATTCTACCCCATTTGCTGAGATAGTTGCCTTGTTTGCGCAATTTATCCCCAGTGAGTCATCTCTCGTCTACCCTGTTGTTGCTGGTAACGATTGTTTCTCCCTTGATTGGTCATCATTATATACCTAGTTTGGTACCCCGATGCCTTTCTTTTCGGTCGATTTATCCTTTGTTAACCTACAACCCGGTTGTGGATAATCTTCCATGCGAGTATATTATCTATGTTTTGACGGCAATAGATAATATATCTCATGCACTCTTTGGTTGAAATCTTTTATTGTTTTTCCCCAATTGAGTAAGATTCGTATTCCTTGTGGAATCGAATGTCCATCCTATAAACAAGTCTGCTTTTCCAGCTTTCTTTAGGATACTGAGTGTGTTGGCACACAAACCAATTCACGTTTCGGTCGATTTATCATTTGTTAACCTACTACCCAGTTATGGATAATCTTCCATGCGAGTATATTATCTACGTTCTAACGACAATAGATAATATATCTCATGCGCTCTTCGGTTGAAGGCTTTTGTCCTTCCCCAGTCAAGTAAGATTCGTATTCCCTTTGCGGAATCGAATGTCCATCCTATAAACAAGTCTGCTTTTCTAGCTTTCTTCAGGATGATGAGTGTTTTGGCATAAAACCAATTCACGCCTTGGTCGGTCACCTATTATATACCCAGTAACCGGTATCCCTGGTGTTCCTTCCTTTCTGCTCCCTATTATGACCTTGGTCCCCTGTGGAGTCAGATTTTCCTGAGTTGAAATATACCTTTTTCAGGTCTTCCTCAGATGATTTGGTTGATTGATACCTCTCACCCTTATACCAGTCTTAGATATTCATTCTTCCTGAGCTTGTTGCCCAGTAACCGGTAACACCTCATCCTTTTGCTTCCCCTGGAGAGTCTTTTTTTAGTTTTCCCCAGCGGAGTTTTTGTTGTGATTTGCCTTTTGCTGTGTTGGCATATTCCTCAATACATGCATTTTCCCCGGCAGAGATGTTTTGTTCCAATCTTTCCCCAGCCCGAGTCCGGATTTTTATCTTTTAGAACTCTTTTCCCCAGTTTTAAGTTGTGACTTGCTCACGCATTTTTATCCCTTCACTCCCCAGTTTCAAGTCGTGTCCCGCTTTTTTTTTTCATTCTTCCTTATCCCCACAAGAGTCTCTGTCCCCATGGAGTGAATTACTCCTATGGATGTTCCATTTATCCTGATTTCTTTTCTTCTTTGTGGACACATATCCCCACAAAGTTTGTTTGTTTTTGCATACATACATTTGCATCATGAGGTCTCTCAGGGACCAAAATTTGTCTCTTTGTTATTATTTAAGCCCATTCTATCTAGTCGAGACGAAGATTTTAACCTTAATTTCTCCGGCTAGAATGACCTTAAATAGGGGCATCTGTAAGACCCCAATTTTGTCCCTAAGATCCCTCATGGCATCATAGCATTGCATTGCATAGCCTCAAGTATATTTGAGCATCTTGGCTTCCTGTCCCTGTGGGTAGAAGATCTCTTGTGAGTGGTTGAGATCACCAGGCATGCTTGCATTGTATATCATTGCTTTTCTTGTTTTAATCACTAACCAAAAGCACCAAAAATATGTCATCTAACATTTGTTTTGCAGTTTAAGCAATCATCAGGTCAAGCACTTCAAGAGCATCCATTGTGCAAGAGCTGAGATATCTTTCTTGAGATGAGGATCACATGATCATTATATGGAGCTTATATGAGCTAGGTTTCATTTTGAAGAAATATCCCCAAATAGGCTTTCATCAAAGCATGTCAAGGTCATATGAGGACCAAATAGGCAACTTTGTGCAGTCAATTGAGGGCTTTGAGGTGGGGAAATAAGTTGAGACATCCCCAATCATGTTCAAACAAGGCCTATTCATCATGTTAAACATCTATCTTGAAGATTTTGAAGTCATGGCAAAAGTTTCCAAAAATGGAAAGTGACCTGTAATTTCAAGTTTCCAAAAATAACAAGTTTTTGGTCCACATTCAACTTGACTTTTCAACATCAAAGAAGTTTCAAATGGATTTTTGGTGAACATGAAAGTTGAAGATCTTTGTCTCCCCTTTTCAAAAAGTCCTATTTCATGATCATCTGATGATTGGTTGAGAAGTTATGGCCAAATGATCACAAAGTGTACATGGGAATTTCAAAATGGCATAACTTTTGATTCAAAACTCCAAATTGGTCCATTCTTTTTGCAAAATGCTCTTCATGACCAATACATTTCAAGTGAATCATTTCCATGCATGGAAAATGTGTGTATGATCATCATTTCATTCATGTGCAAAATGGAGGGAAATTCCATAATTCAAATTTGGTTGATGATGCAAGCAAAATACCAATTCCATGTTGATTATTGGTGGATTTTAAGTGAATTTCAAGCTTGCATGGGCACTGTTCACGTGTGGCATGTGCATGGAACCTCATTTTTGCATTTTTGCATTTTTACTTCATATTTCACTAATCATGTTTAGCCAAGGCTTAATTGTGATTTCAGTGTCATTAGTGAGTCATATATAAGCAAAACCCTAACTGTATTTGCAGAAAAAATAACAGAATTTCAGATCAAAATTTCCAAATTCCCTCCAAATTCTCTCTCTTCGAAATTCAAATTTCTTCACACAAACCTTCAATCTCTTTGCATATTCATGATCCTTGTGTAATTCTGAGTAGGAATCAACTATTGGTTTGAAGAATTCTGTCCAGTTTCGAGCAGAACAAGTGCATCTTCATGGAAATGGAATTTTGCAATTGAGCTAGATCTAGGTGGTTTCAGCTATTGTTTCTTGCACAAAGCTTCTACTCAAGCATAGAGGAGTAGATCTGGAGATTGTGAGAGCTTGATCACGCGATTTCAGCAAACTCCATCTCAAGTAAGTCAAAATTTCATCACCTTCTTTTGCCAATTACTTGATATGATTGTGTAGATCATGTAGCTTGGAGCATGCTGATAGGTTTAGTTTTAAAAATGGATGGATATTGAACATGTATGATGAACTTTCTGTTTTGATGTTGAAAATGTTTTTGCTCGATCCGTGCGATACATGATGATTTAGATGAAATGAACATGATATTTGAACTCCTGGTTGAAAGATCTCTCGATTGATATAAGATTTGCTCGATTCTGGAAATTTTGATGGAGCTCCGCCGCCTGGTTGGCCGGAGAAGACGGTTGTTTCCGCCGTCTGCAACTGACTAGGGTTTAGTCCACTGTGTGATCCACGTTAGCGCTTACCTGTCCATTCCATTGGCCATGCTTTCTTTGACCTGCTTGTGTGTTGTTGACTGTGCTGAGTATGCTTGCCATATCATTAAATGAAACGTTGCGTTTCACTCTGCTTGCGCGTTGCTGATGTGTGTGCTAGCGTAGCGTTTCCATTGGTTCTCATTGCTTTGACTAGCCTTGTGTGTATGTTGACTGGTGATGTGGCTGCTGATGTATTAAATGAAGCGCGACATTTTGTTATTTCAAATGTGGTCCATTGATGTGCTTTTCGCGCCAGATCCAATGGCTCTTGTTTAATCTGAGTTCATTCAAATATTATTTCCCTCCATTTCATTTTAATATTTCCATTTATTTGCTCATCTTTAAAAAATCATAAAAAATAGTAGAATAGTCCAAATTGACTCCAATTTTTTTTCATGATCTTGTTTTGATCTTTAGTTTTTTATAGGATTAATTTCATGATTTGTTTGTTTCTGGAATTTTATTTTGGAATTTTTGAATCCATGTTGTGCCAAATTGATGTGCTATGTTCAATGCCTTGTGAAATGCTATGTGTTGATCCAATTGATATAAATTTTTACACGCTTAATCTTCACATGTGATATGATTTTTTGGAAATCGTTTGGAATTTTTCCCATATGCTATCACTGTTTTTGACACATGAAGATATAATGTGACAATTTGTGTCACATTTTGGCATGACATTTGTGCATTTTTGTTCACTTATCATTTGAACTTTTCTGGATTTGATTTTTGCATGATGTTTGTCCATAACATGAGAAACTTGCATAAAAAATTTCAAGGTCTTTGCATGCTTTTCTGTTTTGATTTGGATTTTCTAATTTTGATATCCACTTTGTGCACATTTGCTTGCCTTTGCTTTACATGAACCATTTGAGCTACTTGCCTTGTGAATTGATGTTGGTCCTTTTGAGGACATTTTATGACATGTTTGAACTTGCTTTGTGCAATAGATTGACTTCTGTTATGATCATTTGGTTTGGTTTTGAACCTAGTCTTTGTACTAGTGTTTTGTACATGAACTAACCTTGACTTGTGTTTCAGGTTTGGACACTTAGCATTAATGGTTGAGTTGCTCACCTTTTGAGATGCAAATTGGATTGTGTTCTGACTTCTTTGTGTTTTGTAGGGATTTGAGTTGATGTGTTGAGCTCATTGCTTCATTTGATTGCTTGACCATTGCTCATTGAATTGTGTACAGTTGATTGGTTTCACTGTCTGTTTTCTGATTGGTTGTCTGAGATATTAACTGTTTAGCTTTTGTACAGGTACATTAGTTGCTTGCTTTTAGCTCTTGCTTGAGCTTTGGACTGTGGGTGATACACCACTTAGGTAGCTATTCTCTTACTCCATGTAGTCTGGAAGTCCTGCCACCTTTTTGGCAGGCATTTTGGCTGAAGTCCTCCTTAAGAGGCTCTGTGTGTGATTGTTTACAGGTTGTGCCAAAGACCTCTAGATGAGGCAGGTGTTACTTGATAAGTCCTCCTAAGTGAAGAGGCAATTGACGGATAAAAGGGATTAGCAATCAAAGCCCCGTTATTCAATGAGTCGTTCATTATGCTCGCACTACGTGCTGATGCTTCTGAACACAAACCCAAGATCTTTGTATAGTGTCTGTCAGTGGAATAGGATCCCTCTTTCTGGATCCCCACGCTTTCTTTATCATAAGCTCACCCAGGCCAGGGTTAAGAGCATGAGGTCTCATCCTCATTTCCATTTTGATCAGCTTCACCCTAACTCTCAATGTTTGTGGTTAAGAGCTACAAACTACACTTGTACAGTTTGGCTTGTTTGTCGAGGTTGATATGACCCCTCTTGACTAAAGCCCACCTAATTGATTGAGCCTCTTGTATGTATATAGAGTGTGATACATTGTTTGCTTGATTGCTTTTGCATGTGTTTGCTTTTGATGTTGTTTGTTGTTAGGAGTCGGATCTAAGTCCATATATTGGCATTATGTTTCCTGTTTGTTTTGAGGAGTTGGATCTAAGTCCATATATTGGCATTCTGTTTCCTGTTTGTTTTGAGGAGTTGGATGTAAGTCCATATATTGGCATTCTGTTTCCTGTTTGTTTTGGAGTCGGATCTAAGTCCATATATTGGCATTCTGTTTCCTGTTTGTGTTAGGAGTTGGATGTAAGTCCATATATTGGCATTCTGTTTCCTGTTTGTGGTTGGAGTTGGATGTAAGTCCATTTATTGGCATTCTGTTTCCTGTTTTTGTGGTTCTCTTCTGAGACTTGTTGCTTTTACTTGTGCTTTGAGCTTGCTTATTCCAAAGGAACTTACTTGGATCATCTCTATGATCTCGAGAAAGGAACTCCTATTTGTGGTTGCATCCCTTAACCCTCACCCTTTTGTTAACCATCTTTTCACCCTAAACCAAGCACTTTTGTGCAAACATTTGACTTGTTTTCAACATTAGAAACCTAAGCCTTAGGATTTTGATTTTCAAACTTTCTTTTCATAATACTCATTTTGAATTGAATCTTCAAGTCAACTTTGACCATTTTGCACATACTTCTAATTGGTTAATATAACCCACTCAATGTTCTTTTGTTGTTCCATATGTCCACTTCTTAATCAAATTTTCCATAACCTTTAGCTATTAGGTTTGAGTTATATTTGTGGTAGATATAATACTCACCTTTGTCCTTAGTGATGGACAATAAGTCTTCCATGCTTATTATAGGGTTAACCCCTCACTAGCATGTTGAAGCTATCCTCACATGGTGGACTTGTGGTTTTTTCAGGTTGAGTTTTCTCCCTTTGATAACAAAAGACCTTAAGGCTTTTGGACCAATCAATCCACTCATTTGTTTTGAAATCTTTTACCCGAACTACGAGGTTTTGATCCTTATCTTTCATGAGAGGGTACGTAGGCAATGTGTTTATCCATCCAAACACAAAAATGTAAATAAACTTGTATATTCTTTTCTCATCTCTTCAATCATGTTTGCAAAAAATATTTTCATAAACAATAACCTTTGCAACAATGTGTGAAAAGGGCTCCCTTGGAGTACCTAGGATGCATTGGGTGCCTAACACCTTCCCATTGCATAACCAACCATCTTACCCAGATCTCTATCTTTTACTAGTTTTGTTTGTAAAACTTTTTAGGTTTTTGTTCGCTTTCTAACCACTGCTTTGGATAAATAGAAGTCCGGTGGCGACTCGACTTTGTATGATTTACCTTGGATTTAGTTAATATCTCCAATGGTAACGAATACACCGCTACAGTCGTATCAAGATATGCCTGGTTTGGATACAGATATTGTGGTGCACAGGCTACCTCTCAGAGAAGGTTGTCCTTCAGTAAAGCAGAAGCTTCGCAGAACTAGTCCTGATATGGCTGTCAAGATCAAAGAGGAGGTTCAGAAACAGTTGGATGCAGGTTTTCTAGCAGTTACCAATTATCCCCCTTGGGTGGCCAACATCGTACCCGTGCCGAAAAAGGATGGTAAAGTCAGGATGTGTGTCGATTACCGAGATTTAAACAGAGCCAGTCCGAAAGATGACTTCCCATTACCTCACATTGATGTATTGGTCGATAACACTGCTCAGTCCTCGGTTTTCTCTTTCACGGATGGATTTTCTGGCTATAATCAGATCAAGATGGCGCCAGAAGATATGGAGAAGACGACATTCATTACACCTTGGGGCACGTTCTGTTATAAGGTAATGCCATTTGGGTTGAAGAACGCCGGTGCTACCTACCAAAGAGCTATGACGACTCTCTTTCATGACATGATGCACCAATAAATTAAAGTGTACGTGGATGATATGATTGCAAAGTCTCAGACAGAAGAGGAGCACTTGGTAAACTTGCAGAAGTTGTTTGAAAGATTGAGAAAGTTCAAATTGAGGCTGAATCCAAACAAGTGTACATTTGGAGTGAGATCTGAAAAGCTGTTAGGTTTCATTATCAGTGAGAAAGGGATTGAGGTTGATCCAGCGAAAGTAAAAGCTATTCAAGAAATGCCTGAACCAAGGATGGAGAAGCAGGTTCGTGGGTTTTTAGGGAGGCTGAACTACATTGCGCGGTTCATATCTCACCTAACAGCTACGTGCGAACCGATATTTAAATTGCTAAGAAAAGATCAAGCAATCAGGTGGAACGATGATTGTCAAAAATCTTTTGATAAGATAAAAGAATATTTGCAGAAACCTCCAGTTCTTATACCTCCAGTTCCTGGGAGGCCTCTGATAATGTACCTTTCAGTAACAGAGAATTCGATGGGGTGTGTATTGGGACAGCATGACGAGTCTGGTTGAAAAGAGCATGCAATATACTACCTTAGCAAAAAGTTTACCAACTGTGAAACAAGATATTCGCTACTCGAGAAAACTTATTGCGCTTTGGCATGGGCTGCTCGCCGACTAAGACAGTATATGTTGAACCATACTACTTTGTTGATTTCTAAGATGGACCCATTAAAGTATATCTTTGAAAATCCGGCTCTTACCGGACGAGTGGCTCGTTGGCAGATGATTTTGACATAGTATGATATCCAGTACACGTCGCAAAAGGCCATCAAGGGTAGTATTCTGTCTGATTACCTTGCCGAGCAACCAATTGATGACTATCAGCCGATGATGTTTGAATTCTCCGATGAAGATATCATGTACTTAAAGATGAAAGATTGTGAAGAGCCTCTTGTCGAGGAAGGACCGGATCCCGATGACAAGTGGACACTGATGTTTGATGGGGCGGTAAATGTGAATGGAAATGGTGTTGGGGCAGTACTCATTAATCCTAAAGGTGCACACATACCTTTTTCTGCCAGATTGACTTTTGAAGTAACCAACAACGAAGCTGAGTACGAGGCCTGTATCATGGGGATTGAGGAAGCCATTGATCTAAGAATCAAAACTATAGACATCTATGGAGATTCTGCTCTAGTGATTAACCAAGTCAATGGAGACTGGAATACTCATCAGCCGCATTTGATTCCTTATAGAGATTACACCAGAAGGATCCTGACTTTCTTCAAGACAGTAAAGTTGTATCATGTACCCCGAGATGAAAATCAAATGGCTGATGCCTTAGACACATTGTCTTCCATGATTAAAGTTCATTGGCAGAATCATGTCCCACACGTTGCTGTGAATCGACTCGAGAGGCATGCGTATGTGTTTGCAGCCGAGTCTGTTATTGATGAGAAGCCGTGGTTTTAAGATATTAAGAATTTCCTCCAAGGCCAAGAGTATCCTGAAGGAGCGTCAAAGAATGACAAGAAGACACTGAGGAGGCTAGCTGGAAGCTTTTACTTGAACAAGGATGATATGTTATACAAGAGGAACTTTGACATGGTTCTGCTCAGATGCGTGGTTAGACACGAAGCAGACATGTTAATGCAGGAAGTACACGAGGGATCTTTCGGTACCCATGCTGGTGGTCATGCAATGGCCAAGAAGTTGTTAAGAGCCGGTTATTATTGGATAACCATGGAATCTGATTGTTTCAAATACGCTCGGTGGTGCCACAAATGTCAGATCTATGCAGATAAAGTGCATGTACCACCAAACCCTCTGAATATTATGAATTCTCCTTGGCCATTCGCGATGTGGGGCATCGATATGATTTGAAAGATTGAACCTAATGCTTTTAATGGACATCGCTTCATCCTAGTCGCGATTGATTACTTTATCAAGTGGGTGGAAGAAGCTTCCTATGCCAATGTTACCAGACAAGTGGTTGCTCGATTCATTAATGTAGGTGTTTAATTGGCTGCATTATATGGTAAAACACTAGATGGGTACCAATGTCTTGACTGATGTCATGACATGTACGTGTAACTACATTGTAGTTACTGCAGGACTAGCTAGCACAGGATTTATTGAATGTCAAACTGGATGCTGTGACATTCATACCTGTCAACAGATACTAAGGAATAGAACAGCAGGAGTTCTGTTAGAACTTAGTATTTAAGTGCAGTCTGGTTATCAAGGAAGAACCAGACCTGGCATAAGGCCTACTGACTGAATGTCAAACTGGATGTTATGACATTCATCATTGAAAGCAGCTGCTGAAGATTAGACAGAGTGGTGTTCTGTTATACTTCAGCATGTAACTTAGTTTGTTCTTCAAGAGAATAACAGAACTAACTTAAGGCCAAATGTGTAAATGTTAAGTTGGACACTTTGACATTTATTAATGTAAGCTGTTACTGTAGTATGGTCATTTTGATCATGTACAGGCCACCAAAATTGTACAGTCTGTTTTCTGGAAAAACAGACTCAGCATATGGACCTTGATGTCAAGCTGAATGTCGTGACATTCATGCCTGACAGCATATGCTAAATTGTAGGTTGTTCAGTTTTCTGTTTCAGCTTTTTCTCAGGCTATTCTTTAGGGATTCAACAGCTGAGAGAAAATCCAGGAAATCAACAACCAAGCTACATTCAATGAACCTAACAAATAGCCTATTTGTTAGTAACCTAAATGTTGAATTTATGGGAACTTGTGTGACCTTAAATTCAGGAGAATACAGGTGCAAAAGCCCAGGACACTGCAATATAAAAGGAAGGCGTTCCTTCATTCAGTTTCAGGGATTTTGAGGCGTGAAGATTTAGTGTGTCCATCATACTTCACTGTTGTATTTTTGTAAGTCTAGTATTAGACGTATCTTGTAAGCCAAGCCATTATCAAGTAGATGATTGCTTTGGCATAGGGTGTTCATTGAGTTGTAAGTGTTGTGTCACTCAAAGCTTTTAAGCGTGAGTGCTGTGTATCTTGATTTAAGTTGTGAAGCATAATCAAGAGTTGTTTTTGAAGTGTGACTTCAAAGTGTCTTTAATATCACTGAGGTGATTGAGGGGGAGTGAGTAGGAACTCTGATCTTAGTGTAAGATTGAAATTGCATTGGGTAGGGATTAAGTGATAAGTTGTAAACGGGTGAGTTTAGCTTTGAATTGATACTACTAATAGTGGATTTCCTCCCTGGCTTGGTAGCTCCCAGACGTAGGTCATGTTGGACTGAACTGGGTGAACAATTACTTGTGTTATTTACTGCACTTACTGTTAAGTTCTGCATAATCCCTGTCTGTGCAGAATTGGATGTCATAACAACCAGTGTGACATCCAAAGTCTGATAACTAGAATTTCAATTGGTATCAGAGCAGGCACCCTGCCTGTGAATTTCTAGGTGAGATCTAGGGAAGTTACTTTCTAGTACCATGGACAAGGACTTAGGACACTCAAACAGACCACCCATGTTGGATGGATCTAATTATGATGACTGGAAGCCTCGTATGATAGCCTTCTTAAGATCTCTAGACAGCAAAGTCTGGAGAGCTGTCAACAAAGGATGGGAACATCCAGTGAGGACAGGTGAAGATGGAGTCAGTGTGCAGATTCCTGAAGAAGAGTGGGACAAGGAGCAAGAGGCGTTAGCTCTTGGAAATTCCAAGGCCTTGAATGCACTGTTCAATGGAATCAGCAAGAACATCTTCAGGCTGGTACACCATTGTGAACTAGCTAAGGAAGTTTGGGATACCCTCAAGGTAACTCATGAAGGTACTTCCAAGGTGAAGATTTCCAAACTTCAGATGTTGACCACCAAGTTTGAAAATCTGAGGATGAAAGAGGATGAGACTATTCATGACTTTCACATGAATATTCTTGAACTTGCAAACACCTCTGGTGGACTAGGTGAGAAAATGGCTGAAGAGAAACTTGTAAGAAAGATTCTCAGGTCCTTGCCTAAGAGATTTGCTATGAAGGTCACAGCCATAGAGGAGGCGCAGGACATATGCAACATGAAGGTGGATGAGCTCATTGGTTCCCTCCAAACCTTTGAAATGGGCTTGGGTGAGTATGTTGAGAAGAAGAACAAAAGCATAGCTTTTGTATCTAATGCTGAAGAGGAGTCAGAAGCAGGATGTACTGGAGGTGATGAAAGTATATCAGAAGCCTTAGCCATGCTTGGGAGACAGTTCAACAAGCTCATAAAGAAATTTGATCAACAGGGTAGACCTAATGTCAAGAACGTCCCGTCTGACATAAAGAAAAGATCAACTTATGAAGAAAAGGCCAACCAAGGCAAGGGAAGCCAGTGCCATGGATGTGAAGGATATGGTCATATTAAGGCTGACTGCCCTACCCTTCTCATGAGGCAAAGGAAAGGGCTATATGTCACCTGGTCAGAAGAAGACACTGAGAGTGAATCTGAAGGAGAATCGGCCAAACATGTCACTGCTCTGACCAGTGTGTGTTCCTCAGAGGATAACTCAAGTGGAGATGAACTCACCTTGGATGAGCTTGCTGTCTCATATAAAGAATTATGTGTTAAAAGTGCAGAAGTTTGCATCCAAGGAGTAAAGCATAAGAAACTCATCAAAGAGCTAGAAGCTGAGAAACTAGAGCAGCTGAAAGTCATAGAGGGTCTGAAGGGTGAGATATCTTTGCTGATCTCTAAGCTAGACCAAATGACCAAATCCATCAAAATGTTGAATAAGGGATCTGACACCCTGGAAGAAATCCTGAAGACAGGACAGAAGTCTGGAACCACATCTGGTTTAGGCTTTGGGAAAAGATCCTCAGCTGAACGCAAACGCCCAAAGGCTAAAGTTCAGAAATCCAAAGGGAAGTCACATCCAAAGTCACAACATCGAGGAACCAGAATGAACAATCATCAGAAGAAGAAATTCAAGAGATGGAAATGTCATTACTGTGGTAGATTCGGTCACATAAAACCATTCTGCTATAGGATGCATGGTTACCCAAACCAGACCCCTCAAGGTAGACCTAAGAAAAAGGTGACTACGCATAATGTCCCCATTAAGAAACAAACATGGGTGGCTAAGCAGACACCTCAGGTCAATCCTAAGAAGCTGGCATCCAAGATTCACTTCTTGCCTGAGAATCAACAGTGTGTTGCTAACCTTGCCCACACTTCTTCAAGGGGACATATCAGACAAGATTGGTACCTTGATAGTGGA
Source organism: Lathyrus oleraceus (assembly GCF_024323335.1). Lineage (NCBI taxonomy): Eukaryota > Viridiplantae > Streptophyta > Magnoliopsida > Fabales > Fabaceae > Lathyrus > Lathyrus oleraceus. The sequence continues at coordinate 48,061,658 of NC_066580.1, read as the reverse complement.
TGCTCAAGGCATATGACTGGGATAAACAACCTAGTGGTGAATCTACATCCCTCTAACACCAAGTCTGTGACATTAGGTGATGGAACTAAAAGAGAAGTCATGGGTGTTGGGAAACTTGACTGTCCAGAAACTCCAAAATTGAGTGATGTATTGTTAGTGAAAGGACTAACTGTGAACCTCATAAGCATAAGCCAGTTGTGTGACCAAGGATACAAGGTGGAGTTTACCAAGGGAGGATGTGTGGTGTTGAATGGGTGCAATCAAGAAGTGATGAGAGGAGATAGATCCAAAGATAATTGCTATCTATGGAAATCTAAAGACTCTATCAACCTTCCCAAGTGTCCTTTGGCCAAGGGAGATCAGGAAGGGAAGCTGGGACATGGAAGACTTGATCCCCTTCAAGTAAAAGGAGTGAAGAAGAGCATCTCCAAGGGAGCCATGAGAAGAGCCTCATATCTGCCTTTAGATAAAAAGACAGGTTATGGAAAGTGTCTGCTCAAAAGTAATGAGCCCTTGGTTCCCATTGGTCATCATACAACTGAGATGACAGCAAGGGATAGACAGAGGTGTGTGTTATTGACGTCGGCAGAAACTCAGTACCTAGCTTGTGGTGGCAAGTGGTCATCTCTAGTTTGGAGGAACCTGATGCAGACAGAGTACAATGTCACCCAGAATGTCATGACATTGTACATTACTAAGGGTGAAAATAGTAAGGGCAAAAAGGGAATGCGTGCGTCTGAAAAGTTGTAGCAACTAATGAAGTTAGTTAGCTACTGTTTAATAAGTCAAATTATTAAACAAATAGTGAGCGCTGAGTGGTCAAAATCCAATAGACCTTACTCTTGCATAAAGCGTTTCACATTCAGTCGTTTCATCCTCCACTCGTGCAAACCCTCGTCCAAAGAAACGGTTCATCTTCCCTCTCAGATTTTCAGCATGGCTCGTCAATCCGATACCTCCTCGTACACCACCATGTCTGATTCTCTCAGCACCGACTCTTACCACCCTACCCGGGAGGATCCAGCTGGTGACGCAGCAACTTCGTCCCATGCAAGAAGACCTAAGGAAACGGTCACCGGGTTTTCATCAGAAATCGCCCTTGATGAACACACAAGGGAAGGGTCAAGGTATGTACATAACTCCATTGCAACTATCGTCACTCAGATACTATCTGGCAATCGAAATGTTCCTGGGGTTTCTGTTCCCTTGAACACAATCATTCCTGATATTGCTGCATGTCAAGATAAAGCTGTAGTGTTGAGGAAAAATGTCACTGACAATGTTGAGCAACCAGATGCTCATGAGGGATCAAAGACTGAAAAACCCTCAGGCAAAGTGAGAGGTGAGAAGGCCAATGTTACTCCAGGTGTTGAGGACAACCCTAGGACTGAAACGATTAACGTGGAAGAGCTCTCGGACAATGAACTTCTGGCTACAGTTGTCCCTAGGATAGCCAAGAGAGTTAGGACTAGAAGGGAGAAAAAGGCTGTGGAGCAGAAGTCCCCCTCCAAGGAAGTTGGTGAAACAAATCCTCACAAGCAACCAGAGTCAGAGAGTGCTCACAAGAGGAAAAGCTATGGACCTACAAAAGCTTGGAGCAAAGAAGTGCCTAAGAAGTTGAAGACCAAGGTTGTGGTGGTTGAGTCTGAATCTGATGTCCCATGTGATGTCACAACATCCATGCCCAGGAAGAAGCCTTCTTCCAGCAGGCTGGCAACCAGTGTCCCAGAAGTTCCCATTGACAATGTGTCCTTCCACTTTGCCTCCAGTGTTAACAGGTGGAAGTATGTATACCACAAGAGGCTGGCCCTGGAGAGAGAACTGGCACAGAATGCATTGGACTGTAAGGAGATTGTGGATCTCATCAAAGAAGCAGGGTTGATAAGAACTGTGTCTCAACTTCCTAAGTGCTATGAGACCTTAGTGAAGGAGTTCATTGTAAATCTGTCAGAGGAGTGTGCTGATGGGAGATCCAAGGAATTTCGAAAGGTCTATGTGCGTGGCAAATGTGTGACCTTTTCCCCCTCTGTGATAAATCAGTATCTGGGAAGAGCGGATGAAGAGCAACCAGAGCTTGAAGTGACTGACAATACAGTCTGTCAAGTCATCACAGCAAAGCAAGTCCGAAAATGGCCCCTCAAAGGGAAGCTAGTGGCCAGCCAACTAAGTGTTAAGTATGCAATGCTACACAAAGTTGGAGCAGCCAACTGGGTACCCACTAACCACAAGTCAACTGTGTCTGTGGCATTAGGGAAGTTCATCTATGCAGTGGGAACCAAGGCAAAGGTGGACTATGGTGCTTACATATTTGATCAGACAATGAAGCATGCTGGGAGCTTTAGTGTGAAGGGACCCATTGCCTTTCCATCTCTCATATGTGGAATTGTGCTGAATCAATTTCCACACATCCTGACAGATAATGACTTCGTGAAAAGAAGAGAGAGTCCATTGGCTTTCAGCTACAAACTGTTCCTGGGCAAGCATGTCCCTGACATTGTCTTGACATCGGGAGAGACTTCCAAAGCTGGCAACCAACCAGACAAAGCTGATGTTATTGCAGTTCTCAAAGAGACCTGCAAAGAGCTGGAAGCTAGAAAGCATGCACTGGAACAGCTCATCTTGCAACTGGAGTCTACTGCTGAGGACACGGATGGAGCTGATGGGCAAATTGCTGAGGAGGAGTAAGAGGCCAGCTCTGAAGAGGAGGCTGATGAGGAGGCTGATGATGAGGCTGAGGATTAATCACATCTTTTGTGTTTTTCTGTCATGTGTGTAATTCTAATTACTATTTGTGGATCTGTAAATTAAAGTGTTGCTTTGGCAACATTTTTGACAAAAAGGGGGAGTGACAAGTAGTGATACCCCAGGACAACAGAAGTTTACATTGTTAAACTTTATTAAAACAGGTTCTCATTCATGACAGATTGAAGTTTTCCCTTTCCCTACTGCAGCTGCTGTGTGATGAAGTGTGTATGTAGCTTCTGTGTATGCTGTTGTATGCCTCTGTGTGTATGCTGATATGTGTGTGAAGTTTTTATTTAACTTCCCCCCCCCCTTTGCAGCTGATGTTGAAGTTTAGGTGCAACTTCTAATATGTGTGTGCTGCTATGTGAAGTTTTTATTTAACTTCCATGTGTGTGAGTGTGCTGCCACTCTGAGTGTATTAGCTAGTAATATTTCCTGCTAGGTGTGTGATTCCGCTGCCATGAACTCTGTTATGGGGATCAAAGTGTTTTAGCCAAAAATTTGCCAAAGGGGGAGTTTGTAGGTGTTTAATTGGCTGCATTATATGGTAAAACACTAGATGGGTACCAATGTCTTGACTGATGTCATGACATGTACGTGTAACTACATTGTAGTTACTGCAGGACTAGCTAACACAGGATTTATTGAATGTCAAACTGGATGCTGTGACATTCATACCTGTCAACAGATATTAAGGAATAGAACAGCAGGAGTTCTGTTAGAACTTAGTATTTAAGTGCAGTCTGGTTATCAAGGAAGAACCAGACCTGGCATAAGGCCTACTGACTGAATGTCAAACTGAATGTTATGACATTCATCATTGAAAGCAGCTGCTGAAGATTAGACAGAGTGGTGTTCTGTTATACTTCAGCATGTAACTTAGTTTGTTCTTCAAGAGAATAACAGAACTAACTTAAGGCCAAATGTGTAAATGTTAAGTTGGACACTTTGACATTTATTAATGTAAGCTGTTACTGTAGTATGGTCATTTTGATCATGTACAGGCCAGCAAAATTGTACAGTCTGTTTTTTGGAAAAACAGACTCAGCATATGGACCTTGATGTCAAGCTGAATGTCGTGACATTCATGCCTGACAGCATATGCTAAATTGTAGGTTGTTCAGTTTTCTGTTTCAGCTTTTTCTCAGGCTATTCTTTAGGGATTCAACAGCTGAGAGAAAATCCAGGAAATCAACAACCAAGCTACATTCAATGAACCTAACAAATAGCGTATTTGTTAGTAACCTAAATGTTGAATTTATGGGAACTTGTGTGACCTTAAATTCAGGAGAATACAGGTGCAAAAGCCCAGGACACTGCAATATAAAAGGAAGGCGTTCCTTCATTCAGTTTCAGGGATTTTGAGGCGTGAAGATTTAGTGTGTCCATCATGCTTCACTGCTGTATTTTTGTAAGTCTAGTATTAGACGTATCTTGTAAGCCAAGCCATTATCAAGTAGATGATTGCTTTGGCATAGGGTGTTCATTGAGTTGTAAGTGTTGTGTCACTCAAAGCTTTTAAGCGTGAGTGCTGTGTATCTTGATTTAAGCTGTGAAGCATAATCAAGAGTTGTTTTTGAAGTGTGACTTCAAAGTGTCTTTAATATCACTGAGGTGATTGAGGGGGAGTGAGTAGGAACTCTGATCTTAGTGTAAGATTGAAATTGCATTGGGTAGGGATTAAGGGATAAGTTGTAAACGGGTGAGTTTAGCTTTGAATTAATACTACTAATAGTGGATTTCCTCCCTGGCTTGGTAGCCCCCAGACGTAGGTCATGTTGGACTGAACTGGGTGAACAATTACTTGTGTTATTTACTGCACTTACTGTTAAGTTCTGCATAATCCCTGTCTGTGCAGAATTGGATGTCATAACAACCAGTGTGACATCCAAAGTCTGATAACTAGAATTTCAATTAAGAAAGAAATTATCTGTCGTTATGGGGTTCTTGAGAGAATCATCACTGATAATGGTTCGAATCTCAATAACAAGATGATGAAAGAGCTTTGCAAAGACTTTAAGATCTAACACCACAAATCTTCCTCTTACAGACCAAAGATGAATGGTGTTGTAGAGGCGGCAAACAAGAACATTAAGAAGATTGTGCAAAAGATGGTTGTGACGTACAAGGATTGGCATGAGATGTTGCCTTTCGCTTTGCATGGATACCGTACCTCAGTGCGTACGTCAACCGGGGCAACTCCGTTTTCACTTGTGTATGGCATGGAGGCAGTCTTGCCAGTAGAAGTTGAAATCCCTTCTTTGAGGGTGATGATGGATGTAAAACTTGACGAGGCTGAGTGGGTTCAAGCCAGGTTTGATGAGTTAAATTTAATTGAGGAAAAGCGATTAGCAGTTGTGTGCCATGGACAACTATATCAGAGAAGGATGAAGAAGGCCTTTGATCAGAAAGTGCGTCCTCGAAGCTATCAGACAGGTGGCTTAGTTTTGAAGAGGATCCTTCCTCCCGGTACAGATAACATGGGCAAGTGGACTCCGAATTATGAAGGTCCATATGTTGTTAAAAAGGTCTTTTCTGGTGGAGCCTTGATGCTTACAACTATGGATGGTGAAGATTTTCCGCCTTCTGTGAATTCAGATGTAGTCAAAAAATACTTCGCATAAACTGACCCGTTGGACAAAAAAAGAAAGTCCAGGCAAAAAAGGGCATCCCGGCGAACCAAGAAAAAAAAAGAAGAAAAAGGTTCGGGCAAAAGTTAGGGATAAAGAATAAAAATAATATGTACACCCGGTAAATCGAAAACCTACAAAGGCGGCTTAGGCAAAAATGGGTATCCTAGTGGATTGAAAACCTGAAAAGGCGGTCCAGGCAAAAGAGGGATTAAAGCGAAGACTACAGTCTGAGTTATCTGTACTTCATCGCGTTTCAGTGTCTACCATCTTGAAGGATATGATCGGTTCATTCACTCTTCTCAGAAAGCAAAGAATTTGGGGGAAATTGAAGATTTATGAGTCATAACAGAATTGGAAAATAGTGGAATGCCGTGTTCACATTGCCAATAAAAGTCGTTATTCAGTCAAATTGCTCTCTTGTTTTCTTTTATTTCTACTGTTTTGTTTGCAAAAAACGTCCGAATTTTTGATAAACATTGCATCTAAAAGACATGAAGGCTAGACAATGACGTGCGGAAAGATAAAGCATCTGAAAATCATTTTGAATGTTGAGTACACTTGAGTATATTTTGTCCATACGATCCCCTAGGGCATATATGTCTTGCCGTTTTGCAGGTTACTATCTTTGATTGATGGCTAAAACAGATGAGCCAAAGTTTGTTCGAAGGAAGACCCTGTTGTTTCAACACTGTCCAGTCATGTAAGAAGTTGGGTCCTCTAAGTCGAGTTCAGAATTTGTTTCCCTAGCATGGTCGAGAGGTTGGTGTTTTCCCAACAAGTGACTCCCCAGTTGAGTTGGTTTCTCTACTATTCCGAGAATGTCAAATCAGTAAATATCCTCAGCAGAATTGTTGTATGTCCCCACAGAGTTAGAAGATCGAATCAGAAATTGTGTGCTCAGTAAAGTGATCATTTGCTTTCCCAGCAGGAGTTTTCCTCCCTTTGCATCTTGCATTTAGTAATCATCATTTGCATTTGCATTCTCAAATCGCGTAGCATTTCCATTCAGTATGGAGCATTACGCCAGGGAAAACCCTAACATATGCATACATGTATTAAACCAGATTGGATCATATCTCCGGAAGAGACGGATCATTTTTCAACATCAGTGTAGCACATTTGCAGCAGTTGCTCTTGGCAACATTCGGAATCGCTAATCCCAGTGAGATTTATTTTCTCACCAGTCCGTGAAAGGAAAGCTTGATTCCCTTCCCAGTGAAGTCACCGGTAAGTGTCTGCCTTATTTTGACATATGTAAATGTCATCCTTGCGATACCGGTAAGTGTCGTGTTGATTCCCGTAAATGTCTGTGCTTTTCTTTGATGTCGGTGAACATCATCTTTCGATGTCGGTAAACGTCGAATTCCAATCGTTGGCCATCAGTAAATGGCATGTCTCTCTTGATGTCTAAAAAAAATTGTTCCTTCAACACTCGTGTGTGTCCTTCCTTTTTGGTGTCGGTAAACATCATTGTTCGATGTCGGTAAACATCAGCCGCTTGTTAACCATCGGTAAATGGTTTTTGTCGTTTAAGATTCCCCAGCAGATTCGCTATCCGTAAATATCGAGTGTTTCATTTTTGCCATCGGTAAATGGTTTCGTTTCATAAGTGTATTTCTTTCTTTGGTGTCAGTAAACATCGAGTTCCTTCCCAGTCATCGGTAAATGTCTGGTCTTGTTTCACTTTTAAAACATCATTGTTCGATGTCGGTAAACATCGAGTTCCTTCTGTTAGGGACCAATTAGTACTACTTTTTATACCATTTTATTGGTCCATTTTACCAAGTTTTGATGTAATTACACACTTTTATTCTCACTATTTTGTATAAATGCAATTAGGTTTAATTTATTTTGTTTTGAATAGTTATTTCACATATTTGTTAGTTTTGTAGAATTTTTGGATGAGAAAGCTTTGGATTGCAGCATCATAATATGGAAGATTTTGGATGAAGCTTGCAAAACAAGGAAACTGAGGCAGCTTCAGTTCGCCCCGCGAACAAAGTTCGCCCCGCGAACTGCATGACAGGACCAGTTCGCCCCGCGAACAAAGTTCGCCCCGCGAACCCTGCGAATCCAGCAAACTGATTTTTGGGTCAAAAGTGTTGTTTTGAAGGCCAGCTGTTTTTGCCATTTTGGGTCTGCCTTGGAATTGCTTTTCTGCATTGGATGAGAATGACCAATTAAGGAAATGTCAACTCTTTTAGGAGAGAAAATACATTATTCTAGGGATTAATTATTGATTATCATTCACACATTCAGATATTTTGTAAGGGGGAAAACAGAGTTTTCTCTTCTTTAACATTCTGCTTTGTAACAATGGTGATGAGGAGCTAAACTCTCTTTTGTCAAGATTGGAGGTAGTAGCTATTCTCATTTGTTTATGTATTCACTTTGATTTATATATTTGATAAAGATTGTTGATGTATTGAATACTGTTTTTGCTTTACTTTGAAAACCAGATTTGAGTAGTTGTCGAGAGAGATTACTTGAGTTTAGACATCAAACAGATTTTCAAGTAGTGAATAAGTTGTAGAGATAGATTTATTCATTACTCTTCTTTGGTATTAAACATTAAAGATTGCTATATTGATAGTTAGGTGGAGAGATCGTCTAAGGATCAATATAGTGATTATCACGATATCATTTAGACATAAATGACTTTGAGAGGATACTTGAACATCATCAATAATCTTAAATCTATTTATTTATCATAAGGGATCATAAACATTTGAAATAGTGAACTCCAATCTTGCCAAGCTTTTATATTTGACTAAAATCACTTCATAGTTTTGTTAATTTTCACTCACAAAATATTTCTCAAAACAAAACAACCCTGTTACTTTCGAAACTTATAACATTTGAATTATAGAACGGCGGTAATATTACCCAATCTCTGTGGATACGATACAAAAATATTTGCCGAAGATATACTTTTCAACAAATTGGCGCCGTTGCCGGGGATTGGTGTCGATATTACAAGCATTGCAATAATTCATTGTTTTAAGTTTTGTTACTTTTATTGTTATCCCTCTTTTGTTTCACTTGGTTTGTTAGTTTTGAAGATTCTAGTGCATGCGAGGAAAAGCAACTGAGGAGCAACTTCAATTCGATCCTGAAATTGAAAGAACACTTCGGAAGCTCAATAGCAAAACATGAAGAAGAAGGAAACTAGCCGAAGAGAGGAACCGGAGAGAAGAAGCATCTACTTCCGCACTTGTTCAAATCGAAGAAGTGGTTGTAGAGGCTTGTAAAGGAAACATGGCGGATGACAATCGTACCGAAATGTCCGCTAATAGTCCAAGAAGGAATGCTCAATTTGCCCGTGGAGGAAGAAATACGGAGATGAAGACCGGAATCCTCCAACTTCTCTATGCAAATCCATTCACCGGAATGGATCATGAAGATCCGTACTCCCATCTCATAAAATTCTATGAGATTGCGGGTTCGACGGGAATTGATGAAGCGGGTGAAGAAGCATTATTCAAGAGGATGTTCCCACACTCCTTAGTGGGAAAGGCAAAAGAGTGGTACCTTGATCAAGCAGCAAGAGTTATGACGGATTGGAATTTGTTAGAAGAAAAGTTCTTAGAAATATATTTCCCTCAATCCCAATTCATGGAAGCCAAAACGGCTATTGCGGTATTCACTCAAGGAAGCAACGAGTCTTTAAATGAGGCTTGGGAAAGATTCAAGTCAATGTTGAGAAAATGCAAGGGTCATGGTTTTGATGAGCTCACTCAAATCCATATTTTTCTAAATGGGCTCCAATCAACTCACAGAACACTTTTGGATGCTACCGCGGGTGGCTCTCTTATGTCAAAAACTGCGGAAGAAGCTAACGTTATTATTGACCGGATGGCACTCAATGATCGTCAAAGTCAACATGACCGTAGTCCTTCACAACGTAAACCGGGAGTTCTTGAATTAAATACCAATGATGCCATCCTTGCTCAAAATAAGCTACTCTCTCAAAAAGTGGAGCTTCTCACTCAACAAATGGCCAAGCTTCCACAGCAAATGAAGGAGATTCAAAGTTCTCAAGTTCGACATCAAGTAGCATGTTGCGAGTTATGCCAAGGAGATCATCCTACTGGTTTTTGCCCTCCGCTAGAAGAAGTGAGCTATGTGAACAATCAAAATCAAGGCTATCAAAGGAACAATCAAGGTTACCAACCAACAAGGTTCAACAATCAAAATTTTCAGCAGCAAAGTCCTTATCAACACCCCAATTCTCAAGGCCAACAATCGCAAGGAGGAAGTTCCAAGCTAGAGGACACTCTTCAACAATTCATGCAAGCTTCCATGGCAAATCAGAAGAGTAATGAAGCAGCAATCAAGAATTTGGAAAATCAAATAGGTCAACTTGCGAAACAGCTGTCGGAACAAACTGCAGGATCTTTTTTCTCCGCTAATACTCAAACTAATCCAAAGGAGCATTGCAAAGCAATTTTTACTAGAAGCGGTAGAGAGTTGACAAGTAAAAAAGGTGAGGAAATTACAGTTGAGAATGATATGGATGCTGTGCTGGAAAATGAGGATGTGGCTTGTGGGAAGAAGAAAGTGGTAGAAACTGCTCAGTTCGCGCCGCGATCTCCCTTCGCGCCGCGAAAACAGCAGAACCAACAACTAATGGAAGAGCAGCGGTGTGAAGCGGAAATGAATAAGGAAATCGAACCAAGAAATAAGAAAAAAGGAGACAAAGGAGTGAATGTCATTCCAGTTCAACATCTACCATATCCGCACGCACCATCAAAGAAGGATAACGCTAGACACTATGCACGGTTTATGGACATCTTCGAGCAGCTTCAAATCAACATTCCATTTGCTGATGCATTAGAACAAATGCCACGGTATGCCAAGTTCATGAAGGACATTCTTACAAAGAAAAGGAGACACGTGGAAGACGAGACCATACTGCTTGATGCACGGTGTAGTGCTATCATCCAAAAGACTCTCCCAAGGAAGGAGTCCGATCCGGGTCGGGTTGTTCTACCGGTGACCATTGGAAGCACATACACTGGAAATGGTTTGATTGACTTGGGCTCTAGTATAAATTTAATCCCTCTCTCCATTGTTAAAAGATTAGGGAATGTTGAGATCAAATCGACAAGGATGACTCTACAACTAGCCGACAAGTCCACCACCTCACCATACGGAATTGCTAAAGACATGTTAGTGAAAGTGGACAAATTCTTATTTCCGGTAGACTTCGTAATAGTAGAGATGGATGAGGACCGTGATGTGCCCCTAATTCTTGGAAGACCTTTTATGAAAACAACCCGGATGATGATTGACGTAGATGATGGACTAATGAAGGTGAGAGTGCAAGATGAAGAGGTGACCTTTAATCTTTTTGAAGCTATGAAGCATCCAAATGACAAGCATGATTCTCTCCGAAATGATGCAATTGAAGAGAAATTCCATGATGGAAAGGGTCGTCACAAGGAGTTTCATGTTGGACAAATGGTATTGCTTTTCAAATCAAGGTTGAAGTTATTCCCTGGTAAGTCGAAGTCAAAATGGTCAGGACCGTTCGTTGTCAAAGAGGTGCGCAATTATGGAGCCATTGTGATCGAGGATCCAAAGTCACAAGAAAGCTGGACTGTTAATGGTAAAAGACTCAAAGTCTACCTTAGTGGCGACGTAAATCGTGATGTGGGTGTCGTGTCTCTATTTAAACTGGGCTAATCAGTGGACCGTCGAGCTCTAAACGACGTTAAACAAAGCGCTTGTTGGGAGGCAACCCAACGTTGTAAGTCTACATTTTCATTTTTTTCCTGCTGTGTGAGTTTCTGCTGTGTTAAATTTTGAAAAAATTGGATTCTGTTTTTTACCGTTCGCCTCGCGAACACAGTTCGCCCCGCGAACTGAATTCACAGCTTCAGTTCGCGCCGCGAACAAAGTTCGCCCCGCGAACAGTGAATGGCAGAACTAATTTTTTTTTGAAATTTCCTTCAGTTCGCCCCGCGAACAAAGTTCGCCCCGCGAACTGAAAAAAAAAAAAAAAAAAAAAAAAAACTTTGTTTTATGTCATTTTCGTTTCATTCCTATTTTCACAAACTTAGGAGATTCTTTCAACAATCTCGTTGCTCCACTTCCAAACCTCTACATTTCAAAACTTCTCCTCTCCATTCCCTTCCTAAGAGGATTTTGTTGATTATGCTAAGTGGCTTGAGGGCAAGCCAATTTTTTTTTTGGGGGTGCAGGAGGTGGTGTAAACCATGGCGATGAGTTGAAGGAAGATTGAGGAGTTTGTTGAATTTTAGAGTGTGTCTTGATAATTGCATGAATACTTTTTGAAATTTAAGTGTGTTTTAATCAAATATTGGTTTGCCAACATTTTTGTTTAATTGTTCTTACTCATAAGTCAAGCTTTAAGCAACCGAGAAATGATCGCAAAGAAAGAAGCATAGGACACTTCGAGTGGTGATGATAAGAATTAGTGTCGGCATTTCAAGGTACACTTTATCGCTTTCTAGACTTAACATGAGTAGTTTGATGGTGTGTGCAAATTCCATGTCATAAATTCATTGAAGTATATGATATTTTTGAATCAAAATAGGACTTAGCCAGTTGTGAGGAGACTTTCCATTGTACACTAAAAAGCGGGAAACCGAGCATTGTTTTAACTCATTCTTATCATGCTAAATCATGCATCAATCCATTTTTGTGTGAAATTTTTGAAAATGATAGAGGCATTGTTTGTGAGAAAAACCACTTGACCAAAAAGTTTGAATCAACTAACCTTGTGAGGAATAATCCTTAGTTAACCCCCTTTGAGCTTAATTTAGGATTCATTTGATTGATCATTGTAAAATCAATTGAAAATTGTGGAATAAATGAATCCTAATTTCTTTCGTATCAGTTGAAACCTCAAACCGAGTTGTTTGCAAAATTTTGCCTTTTGCTTATGTCTAAGTAGGGAGCATTATTGAATAAATTTGGTTTTGGAATCTAAAGTTGGGGAGAGTAAAGTGAAAAGTTGATTAGAAACTTGGAAAAGTGAGTTTCTATGAAAGGGCAAAAATATGAAAAGAAACAAGAAAAAGAAATCACCCTTGAAACCATAGAGCATAGAAAAAATTAGAAAAAGAAAAGCAAAGGAAATGCTCATGGTTGTGTGGATTTGAAAAGAAAAAGAAAAAGAAAAAGATAGGGATCAAAGAAAGGGAAATTGTGTAGAGTGAATCTTTGGGAATGCTCCCTTAGGATAGGCAATTTGGTTGAATTGTCTTAATCATATCCTTTCTTGTAACCTAAGCCACATTACAACCTTTGAAAGACCTCTTGATTCTCATTTTTCACATGATTTGGTACTTGTTGTGATAACCGCATGATTTGAGTTGTTGTTGATTTAATTGCTTGGATGAGTGAAAGTAACCCTTCATGTTATTCATCATTATTATGATGTGTGTGTAAGCTTGATTCAATTTTGACATATATGGCTTTGAATTCCTTGGAATGATTTTTGCACTTTACCATTTCCCTTATTCATATTTTGTCTAGAATTGAGATAGGTGAATTGAGAAAATGCCAAACACTTTTGAACCATTTGAATGTTCTTGGTAAATCCTTGTTTCAATCTTTTGTGTCATTGCTTTGATTGTAAGGGTGGAAACTTTTGTTTAGGGACAAACAAAATGCTAAGTTGGGGAGAGTTGTTAGGGACCAATTAGTACTACTTTTTATACCATTTTATTGGTCCATTTTACCAAGTTTTGATGTAATTACACACTTTTATTCTCACTATTTTGTATAAATGCAATTAGGTTTAATTTATTTTGTTTTGAATAGTTATTTCACATATTTGTTAGTTTTGTAGAATTTTTGGATGAGAAAGCTTTGGATTGCAGCATCATAATATGGAAGATTTTGGATGAAGCTTGCAAAACAAGGAAACTGAGGCAGCTTCAGTTCGCCCCGCGAACAAAGTTCGCCCCGCGAACAAAGTTCGCCCCGCGAACAAAGTTCGCCCCGCGAACTGCATGACAGGACCAGTTCGCCCCGCGAACAAAGTTCGCCCCGCGAACCCTGCGAATCCAGCAAACTGATTTTTGGGTCAAAAGTGCTGTTTTGAAGGCCAGCTGTTTTTGCCATTTTGGGTCTGCCTTGGAATTGCTTTTCTGCATTGGATGAGAATGACCAATTAAGGAAATGTCAACTCTTTTAGGAGAGAAAATACATTATTCTAGGGATTAATTATTGATTATCATTCACACATTCAGATATTTTGTAAGGGAGAAAACAGAGTTTTCTCTTCTTTAACATTCTGCTTTGTAACAATGGTGATGAGGAGCTAAACTCTCTTTTGTCAAGATTGGAGGTAGTAGCTATTCTCATTTGTTTATGTATTCACTTTGATTTATATATTTGATAAAGATTGTTGATGTATTGAATACTGTTTTTGCTTTACTTTGAAAACCAGATTTGAGTAGTTGTCGAGAGAGATTACTTGAGTTTAGACATCAAACAGATTTTCAAGTAGTGAATAAGTTGTAGAGATAGATTTATTCATTACTCTTCTTTGGTATTAAACATTAAAGATTGCTATATTGATAGTTAGGTGGAGAGATCGTCTAAGGATCAATATAGTGATTATCACGATATCATTTAGACATAAATGACTTTGAGAGGATACTTGAACATCATCAATAATCTTAAATCTATTTATTTATCATAAGGGATCATAAACATTTGAAATAGTGAACTCCAATCTTGCCAAGCTTTTATATTTGACTAAAATCACTTCATAGTTTTGTTAATTTTCACTCACAAAATATTTCTCAAAACAAAACAACCCTGTTACTTTCGAAACTTATAACATTTGAATTATAGAACGGCGGTAATATTACCCAATCTCTGTGGATACGATACAAAAATATTTGCCGAAGATATACTTTTCAACAAATTGGCGCCGTTGCCGGGGATTGGTGTCGATATTACAAGCATTGCAATAATTCATTGTTTTAAGTTTTGTTACTTTTATTGTTATCCCTCTTTTGTTTCACTTGGTTTGTTAGTTTTGAAGATTCTAGTGCATGCGAGGAAAAGCAACTGAGGAGCAACTTCAATTCGATCCTGAAATTGAAAGAACACTTCGGAAGCTCAATAGCAAAACATGAAGAAGAAGGAAACTAGCCGAAGAGAGGAACCGGAGAGAAGAAGCATCTACTTCCGCACTTGTTCAAATCGAAGAAGTGGTTGTAGAGGCTTGTAAAGGAAACATGGCGGATGACAATCGTACCGAAATGTCCGCTAATAGTCCAAGAAGGAATGCTCAATTTGCCCGTGGAGGAAGAAATACGGAGATGAAGACCGGAATCCTCCAACTTCTCTATGCAAATCCATTCACCGGAATGGATCATGAAGATCCGTACTCCCATCTCATCAAATTCTATGAGATTGCGGGTTCGACGGGAATTGATGAAGCGGGTGAAGAAGCATTATTCAAGAGGATGTTCCCACACTCCTTAGTGGGAAAGGCAAAAGAGTGGTACCTTGATCAAGCAGCAAGAGTTATGACGGATTGGAATTTGTTAGAAGAAAAGTTCTTAGAAAGATATTTCCCTCAATCCCAATTCATGGAAGCCAAAACGGCTATTGCGGTATTCACTCAAGGAAGCAACGAGTCTTTAAATGAGGCTTGGGAAAGATTCAAGTCAATGTTGAGAAAATGCAAGGGTCATGGTTTTGATGAGCTCACTCAAATCCATATTTTTCTAAATGGGCTCCAATCAACTCACAGAACACTTTTGGATGCTACCGCGGGTGGCTCTCTTATGTCAAAAACTGCGGAAGAAGCTAACGTTATTATTGACCGGATGGCACTCAATGATCGTCAAAGTCAACATGACCGTAGTCCTTCACAACGTAAACCGGGAGTTCTTGAATTAAATACCAATGATGCCATCCTTGCTCAAAACAAGCTACTCTCTCAAAAAGTGGAGCTTCTCACTCAACAAATGGCCAAGCTTCCACAGCAAATGAAGGAGATTCAAAGTTCTCAAGTTCGACATCAAGTAGCATGTTGCGAGTTATGCCAAGGAGATCATCCTACTGGTTTTTGCCCTCCGCTAGAAGAAGTGAGCTATGTGAACAATCAAAATCAAGGCTATCAAAGGAACAATCAAGGTTACCAACCAACAAGGTTCAACAATCAAAATTTTCAGCAGCAAAGTCCTTATCAACACCCCAATTCTCAAGGCCAACAATCGCAAGGAGGAAGTTCCAAGCTAGAGGACACTCTTCAACAATTCATGCAAGCTTCCATGGCAAATCAGAAGAGTAATGAAGCAGCAATCAAGAATTTGGAAAATCAAATAGGTCAACTTGCGAAACAGCTGTCGGAACAAACTGCAGGATCTTTTTTCTCCGCTAATACTCAAACTAATCCAAAGGAGCATTGCAAAGCAATTTTTACTAGAAGCGGTAGAGAGTTGACAAGTAAAAAAGGTGAGGAAATTACAGTTGAGAATGATATGGATGCTGTGCTGGAAAATGAGGATGTGGCTTGTGGGAAGAAGAAAGTGGTAGAAACTGCTCAGTTCGCGCCGCGATCTCCCTTCGCGCCGCGAAAACAGCAGAACCAACAACTAATGGAAGAGCAGCGGTGTGAAGCGGAAATGAATAAGGAAATCGAACCAAGAAATAAGAAAAAAGGAGACAAAGGAGTGAATGTCATTCCAGTTCAACATCTACCATATCCGCACGCACCATCAAAGAAGGATAACGCTAGACACTATGCACGGTTTATGGACATCTTCGAGCAGCTTCAAATCAACATTCCATTTGCTGATGCATTAGAACAAATGCCACGGTATGCCAAGTTCATGAAGGACATTCTTACAAAGAAAAGGAGACACGTGGAAGACGAGACCATACTGCTTGATGCACGGTGTAGTGCTATCATCCAAAAGACTCTCCCAAGGAAGGAGTCCGATCCGGGTCGGGTTGTTCTACCGGTGACCATTGGAAGCACATACACTGGAAATGGTTTGATTGACTTGGGCTCTAGTATAAATTTAATCCCTCTCTCCATTGTTAAAAGATTAGGGAATGTTGAGATCAAATCGACAAGGATGACTCTGCAACTAGCCGACAAGTCCACCACCTCACCATACGGAATTGCTAAAGACATGTTAGTGAAAGTGGACAAATTCTTATTTCCGGTAGACTTCGTAATAGTAGAGATGGATGAGGACCGTGATGTGCCCCTAATTCTTGGAAGACCTTTTATGAAAACAACCCGGATGATGATTGACGTAGATGATGGACTAATGAAGGTGAGAGTGCAAGATGAAGAGGTGACCTTTAATCTTTTTGAAGCTATGAAGCATCCAAATGACAAGCATGATTCTCTCCGAAATGATGCAATTGAAGAGAAATTCCATGATGGAAAGGGTCGTCACAAGGAGTTTCATGTTGGACAAATGGTATTGCTTTTCAAATCAAGGTTGAAGTTATTCCCTGGTAAGTCGAAGTCAAAATGGTCAGGACCGTTCGTTGTCAAAGAGGTGCGCAATTATGGAGCCATTGTGATCGAGGATCCAAAGTCACAAGAAAGCTGGACTGTTAATGGTAAAAGACTCAAAGTCTACCTTAGTGGCGACGTAAATCGTGATGTGGGTGTCGTGTCTCTATTTAAACTGGGCTAATCAGTGGACCGTCGAGCTCTAAACGACGTTAAACAAAGCGCTTGTTGGGAGGCAACCCAACGTTGTAAGTCTACATTTTCATTTTTTTCCTGCTGTGTGAGTTTCTGCTGTGTTAAATTTTGAAAAAATTGGATTCTGTTTTTTACCGTTCGCCTCGCGAACACAGTTCGCCCCGTTCGCCTCGCGAACACAGTTCGCCCCGCGAACTGAATTCACAGCTTCAGTTCGCGCCGCGAACAAAGTTCGCCCCGCGAACAGTGAATGGCAGAACTAATTTTTTTTTGAAATTTCCTTCAGTTCGCCCCGCGAACTGAAAAAAAAAAAAAAAAAAAAAAAAACTTTGTTTTATGTCATTTTCGTTTCATTCCTATTTTCACAAACTTAGGAGATTCTTTCAACAATCTCGTTGCTCCACTTCCAAACCTCTACATTTCAAAACTTCTCCTCTCCATTCCCTTCCTAAGAGGATTTTGTTGATTATGCTAAGTGGCTTGAGGGCAAGCCAATTTTTTTTTTGGGGGTGCAGGAGGTGGTGTAAACCATGGCGATGAGTTGAAGGAAGATTGAGGAGTTTGTTGAATTTTAGAGTGTGTCTTGATAATTGCATGAATACTTTTTGAAATTTAAGTGTGTTTTAATCAAATATTGGTTTGCCAACATTTTTGTTTAATTGTTCTTACTCATAAGTCAAGCTTTAAGCAACCGAGAAATGATCGCAAAGAAAGAAGCATAGGACACTTCGAGTGGTGATGATAAGAATTAGTGTCGGCATTTCAAGGTACACTTTATCGCTTTCTAGACTTAACATGAGTAGTTTGATGGTGTGTGCAAATTCCATGTCATAAATTCATTGAAGTATATGATATTTTTGAATCAAAATAGGACTTAGCCAGTTGTGAGGAGACTTTCCATTGTACACTAAAAAGCGGGAAACCGAGCATTGTTTTAACTCATTCTTATCATGCTAAATCATGCATCAATCCATTTTTGTGTGAAATTTTTGAAAATGATAGAGGCATTGTTTGTGAGAAAAACCACTTGACCAAAAAGTTTGAATCAACTAACCTTGTGAGGAATAATCCTTAGTTAACCCCCTTTGAGCTTAATTTAGGATTCATTTGATTGATCATTGTAAAATCAATTGAAAATTGTGGAATAAATGAATCCTAATTTCTTTCGTATCAGTTGAAACCTCAAACCGAGTTGTTTGCAAAATTTTGCCTTTTGCTTATGTCTAAGTAGGGAGCATTATTGAATAAATTTGGTTTTGGAATCTAAAGTTGGGGAGAGTAAAGTGAAAAGTTGATTAGAAACTTGGAAAAGTGAGTTTCTATGAAAGGGCAAAAATATGAAAAGAAACAAGAAAAAGAAATCACCCTTGAAACCATAGAGCATAGAAAAAATTAGAAAAAGAAAAGCAAAGGAAATGCTCATGGTTGTGTGGATTTGAAAAGAAAAAGAAAAAGAAAAAGATAGGGATCAAAGAAAGGGAAATTGTGTAGAGTGAATCTTTGGGAATGCTCCCTTAGGATAGGCAATTTGGTTGAATTGTCTTAATCATATCCTTTCTTGTAACCTAAGCCACATTACAACCTTTGAAAGACCTCTTGATTCTCATTTTTCACATGATTTGGTACTTGTTGTGATAACCGCATGATTTGAGTTGTTGTTGATTTAATTGCTTGGATGAGTGAAAGTAACCCTTCATGTTATTCATCATTATTATGATGTGTGTGTAAGCTTGATTCAATTTTGACATATATGGCTTTGAATTCCTTGGAATGATTTTTGCACTTTACCATTTCCCTTATTCATATTTTGTCTAGAATTGAGATAGGTGAATTGAGAAAATGCCAAACACTTTTGAACCATTTGAATGTTCTTGGTAAATCCTTGTTTCAATCTTTTGTGTCATTGCTTTGATTGTAAGGGTGGAAACTTTTGTTTAGGGACAAACAAAATGCTAAGTTGGGGAGAGTTGTTAGGGACCAATTAGTACTACTTTTTATACCATTTTATTGGTCCATTTTACCAAGTTTTGATGTAATTACACACTTTTATTCTCACTATTTTGTATAAATGCAATTAGGTTTAATTTATTTTGTTTTGAATAGTTATTTCACATATTTGTTAGTTTTGTAGAATTTTTGGATGAGAAAGCTTTGGATTGCAGCATCATAATATGGAAGATTTTGGATGAAGCTTGCAAAACAAGGAAACTGAGGCAGCTTCAGTTCGCCCCGCGAACAAAGTTCGCCCCGCGAACAAAGTTCGCCCCGCGAACTGCATGACAGGACCAGTTCGCCCCGCGAACAAAGTTCGCCCCGCGAACCCTGCGAATCCAGCAAACTGATTTTTGGGTCAAAAGTGTTGTTTTGAAGGCCATCTGTTTTTGCCATTTTGGGTCTGCCTTGGAATTGCTTTTCTGCATTGGATGAGAATGACCAATTAAGGAAATGTCAACTCTTTTAGGAGAGAAAATACATTATTCTAGGGATTAATTATTGATTATCATTCACACATTCAGATATTTTGTAAGGGAGAAAACAGAGTTTTCTCTTCTTTAACATTCTGCTTTGTAACAATGGTGATGAGGAGCTAAACTCTCTTTTGTCAAGATTGGAGGTAGTAGCTATTCTCATTTGTTTATGTATTCACTTTGATTTATATATTTGATAAAGATTGTTGATGTATTGAATACTGTTTTTGCTTTACTTTGAAAACCAGATTTGAGTAGTTGTCGAGAGAGATTACTTGAGTTTAGACATCAAACAGATTTTCAAGTAGTGAATAAGTTGTAGAGATAGATTTATTCATTACTCTTCTTTGGTATTAAACATTAAAGATTGCTATATTGATAGTTAGGTGGAGAGATCGTCTAAGGATCAATATAGTGATTATCACGATATCATTTAGACATAAATGACTTTGAGAGGATACTTGAACATCATCAATAATCTTGAATCTATTTATTTATCATAAGGGATCATAAACATTTGAAATAGTGAACTCCAATCTTGCCAAGCTTTTATATTTGACTAAAATCACTTCATAGTTTTGTTAATTTTCACTCACAAAATATTTCTCAAAACAAAACAACCCTGTTACTTTCGAAACTTATAACATTTGAATTATAGAACGGCGGTAATATTACCCAATCTCTGTGGATACGATACAAAAATATTTGCCGAAGATATTTTTTTCAACACCTTCCCAGTCATCGGTAAATGTCTGGTCTTGTTTCACTTTTAAAATATATTTGTTCGATGTCGGTAAACATCGAGTTCCTCCCCGGTGAAGCCGCCATCAGTAAATGGCCTCGCTTTCCTTGATATCGGTAAATATCAAATTTTGTTTTGAAGCCGCCATCAGTAAATGGCCTCGCTTACTTTGATATCGGTAAATATCAAATTTTGTTTTGACGCCGCCATCGGTAAATGGCCTCGCTTTCCTTGATATCGGTAAATATCAAATTTTGTTTTGAAGCCGCCATCGGTAAATGACCTCGCTTTCTTTGATATCAGTAAATATGAAATTTTGTTTTGAAGCCGCCATCGGTAAATGGCCTCGCTTTCATGGATTCATCCCCAGCAGAGTTCAAATTCTCCGACTCTTTTGGTATTTAATCCCTGTTTACCTTGAAAGTCTGATTGCTGCTGTAGCACCTCAAATTTGCCCTCCTCGTTCATGCATTCATTTTAGTTCATTTAACATTTCATATTGCATTTCATCATGTCAATCAGAACTAGCTCCAAGAGTTTATCTTCCAAGAAGTTTGGATATCAAAGGCCAAAAGTCAACTGTTGGTCAAATGGCTCGGGAATGACTTGAGATACTTCCAACATGTTCAAATGAGGCCTATTCATCATTCGACATATTACTCTTGAAGGAACAAGGGTCCAACACACAGGTTACAGAGTTGGAAAGATGACTTGAACTGTCATGCTCGCTAGGCGAGCAGAATGGTTCGCCTAGCGAGCCACCAGAGCCTGAACTGTCATGCTCGCTAGGAGAGCAAATTCTTCGCTAGGCAAAGCCCACGCGTTTTAAAAAAAATATATAACAGAAAAATTTTGGGCTTGAGTTGCCTTCATTCTAAGCCCACCAAGCCACGAAAATCAGAGTATAAATTCTAAATTTCATTGAAACAAAACCCTAGAGAGTGAACTAACTAATCTGCAGCAGCCTCCAGAGACTGAAGAGAAAAATTCACTCGGACTCTGAGACTTTTCACTCTGAATCGCCTCTATCAGTTCCATCTCATATAAACCCTAACATTGCTTTGCAAACCCAACGGTGCAATTCAATTTCATTCGATCTCTCCAACCAGGTTTGCCCTATTTCCATTACTTTATGCTTTCAATTTGAAATTTCTGAATGTATGAGGTACTTCGGTTGAATTTGGAAAAGTGGGTATCGTTAGGTTTGGCATGTGGGTTTAGATATGCATGAATGTGTAACAATACCTTGAATGTTTGATCACTCATTTTCTAAAATGTGCACCATAGGGTTTGGGGTTTCTGAAATCGCACTGTTATCAAAGAGGAACCCAGAACCCTCAGGCATTCGCTAGCCGCTTCGCTAAGCGAGCATGTAGCGAAGCTTCGCTAAGCGAAGCAGTAGCTATCATGGCAGCAGTTGGCTTTTCTATTTGCTCTCTAATTTGTTTTAGTATGTATGTCATGTCTTGATGTGTGGATTCTTGCCCCTTGACTTTGAGTTTTGATACCCTTTTGATGCATTTGTTTGACAAGAGGTTTAGGCCTCTTACCCTTGGTTGCTTTTTGTGAGCTTTTTGTAGCATGGTTCATGTTGTTGCTATGATTCTTCTATTTGGTGCAATTCTTGATTGCACCCCATCTTGTTATCCTAACCTGTTTGTTGAGTTTTTGTGAGGGCTCACATGACTCTGGAAGAGATAGATTGCTTGGTATTCCACTTTATTTGTGGGATACCATTTGGAGATTTATTCTGATTGCATCGCTGACTTGCTTTCTTTGATGATGCTAGCTTGAGAGACCTATGGGTTTCTTATCTCTTGAGTTGTTGTTACTTCGGATCTTTATCCGTGTGGTAGATCTCTTGATCCCTTTACCTTTCCCGCATTTTACCGCTTTCTTAGCTGGAAGACCTCGATAGGAGGCAATGTTTTTGTGTGTTTACTTTTGTGCCCAAAGACCTCCAAGAAGAGGTACCAGTGCTAAAGACCTCCATGATGAGGAAATTGACGGATAAAAGGGATTAGTGGTCAATCCCCCGTTATTCAGTGTATCGTTCTTTATGCTCACACTATGTGTCGATGCTTCGGAACAAAAGCCCAACATCTTTTGTCCGGTCAGTCAGTGGAGAGGGTTCCACCTTTCTGAATCCCCACTTTTTGTCATGAGCTCACCCTGTCTAGGGTTAAGAGCTATGAGGTCTTATCCTCATTACCCGTTTGATCTGCTCACCCTGACGTTCAATGTCAGTGGTTAAGAGCCCATTTGATTACCTTTCCATGGCTTGTTTGTCGAGGTTGATATGACCCCTCTAGACTAAAGCCCTACCCGTGTATGTTTGAGCCCCCTTGTTGGCATGTTTACTTTATGCATGTTTGTTTTGTATGGTGTGATCGTCTCCCCATAGTATTGCTAGGCTTCGTATAATCTCTCGTTTGCATGTCAATTAAGGTAGCATGGTTCCTTCGTCTAGGACTTCCTTTTTTGCATGAGCATTCCTAAAACACAAACAAACTCATTGATTTTTCTTCTCCTAAGAACACGTTAACTCCTTCTACTACAGGCGAGTAAGTCTCCAAAGGTCAAGCATCCGGTAGATTGCATAGTAACGTCGTTCACCTAAAAAAAACATAGAACAAACAAATAGGTCAGCCGAGCTACGGTGCTCTGATTCTCAATCCTTCTTGAGATACGTATGCAGCAGGGTAGGGCCTACGCGAGCAATAACTCTTTCTTTTCCCTACTTTGATTTTCACTCTTTCGCATCGCATATAGGACTTTTTATACACACACTTTAGACATAAATAGCAAACATGGATCGTGTGGAGTACCACAGACGTGAAGGGGTGCGATAACCTTCCCTTCACGTAACCGGCCCCCTTACTCAGTTTTCTTTGGTTCGAGACTTTGTTTTATCCGTTCCCTCTTTGGTTATGCAGTACTACCTTTCCCTCCTCTTGGGATAAAAGTACATAGCTGGCGACTCTACTCTTTCTCCACGCCACCTCTTTTTCGCGTTTGTACTTGGATTCGGGAAATCCGGGGAGCGACACATGTTACACTTTCAGCATTACTCATGATCATCTTTTGACCTTTTGACATCACTTCATCGGCCTATCACACGCCCATGCATCCATGCAAGTGAGAATTTATATTTTTGGCATTTTTATGGAAGAGTGTGGAAATCAATTGCCTAGCCTATAAATACATAGCCTCCTACTCAGAATTGAAGACACCTTGCCCAATCTTTGCTCCTGCAACCTTCCCTTCACCAATAGAGGATAAACTTGAAGGTTTTATATTGAAAATCGAATTTCAATTTCACTTCTATTTTGAAGTTGAAACTCCAAGAATCCAAGCCCTTCTTTGATCTAATTCACTTACTGCAAGCTTCTGAAGTCAAGCCGAGGCCAATTGGGATCAAGATCCAGCAAGATTCAAGCTCCTCGGAGGTGATTTTTTCAGAAAACTTTCTCCCTTCGATTCTCTCTCAATTCTTCACCATTCTCCTCGATTTTTGGTTGGTTGAAGTACTACCAATGTAGGAAACAAGATTGAGTTGCTTTGAGGTCAAATCGAAGCAACTGAGTTCATGATCCTCAAAATCCAAATCCCTGTATCTTTCAATATACTTGGAATTGGAGAAAATTGAGGCCAGATTCGAGCTCCCGAGCATTTTTCCTTTGAAATAGTGTCCTTGTTTTTCATTTTTCATTGAGTTGATGATGGACCAGTCCGTTGAGGTCCACCGGAGAAGATGACCGGAGCCCTAACTCAGGTGGTGTGTTGGCATGTCCAGAACCCTTTGATCATCATCTCACATTTTAATCGGGTCCCTTGCTTTGGATTACCAAATGTATGCGCAGTTGACTGAGGTGTTTGTGGAACGTGCGCGCTGGCCATCAGATCTGCCACCTCAACTAATGAGGGAGATCTGATGGCCCTTGTTTTTTTGTATTTTCTGATTTTTCATTTAATCCATTTATTTTATTTAATTCATAGAAATTTCATTTTTAATCCAAAAAATATGGGACTTTCACCAAAAATATTTAAATATTCTTCTCATCCATATTCTGAATTAAAATTATTTTTTAGATGAATTTTGATGTTTTTCATGAATTAAATGTTTTGTGCATATTTTTAATTGTTTAAAAATACTTCTGACTTTTTAAAAATCATGAAATTTTTTGTCTAAGGTCCTTTGACCTTGTTTGACCTAGGATAGATCCCTTGGCCATTTATTTGGTGTTTTGAAGGGATTTTAGGTTTTGACCAAATTAAAATGCATTTAAATTCATTTTTAATGTGATTTTTAATTGATTAAATGTTTAAAAATATTGTTGAGCCATTTTTATGGTCTTGTGATGTTTGACTTTCTGTTTGGGCCTTGGTCAAGGTTGATTTGACTTTTGTTGGATCAAAACCATTGGATTTAGGGGATTTATGAATTGTATATTTCATCTCCCAAAATGAATGGATACTTTTGATTTGGTAAAATTCCTCCCATGATGAACTTGTGTTTCTATCTTCCCCTCCCTCTTCATCTTCATCCCTATTCTCCCCCCATTCCCTCATTTGACCAGTGAAATCTCTAATCTCTAAAGGCTAATTGATTCATCAATGACGTTGTGTCAGATGAATCAATACAAGCATGACTGAGATAGGTCCCTCTTTTCATGGGAGCTATAGCGGTAAATTCATGACCGCCAAGCTATGGATAAGCTTGACATCAATAAAACCAGAGTCACCACCGTGCTTTTATTGTTTCCAAAGGAAAGGGAAAACTACGAAAAAAACCCAAAGATAAGAAGTTTTCAAATCAAAACTAAGAAAATGCCAGAGATTACAGGCAAGAGGGTTGGTTACACAAAGGGAAGGTGTTAACACCCAAAGTGTCTTAGGTACTCCTAGGGAGCCCTTTTTTATGTGTGCATATGTGTTTCGTATAAAAGATGTTTGATAAAAATAGAGTGTGGGGATGAGAAGATAATTCATTGATTATATTTTTGTGTTTTACAAGACCTTCGGACTTGTGCATACGTACCAACATAAAAATGAGGGATCAAAATCTCGTAGTTCTTGGTAAAAGTTTCAAAGTTAGTGAATTGCTTTTAAAAAAAAGTTTAATAAGAAAAAGGCACAAAAGGCCCAAAAGTTTGAATGAAGTTGTTAGTTCTTTTTGTCTTTTGAAATTTTAAGTCAATACGATTAAGTTTATTCAGAAATTTGATTTAAGAAAGAGTTTGAAAACTCAATGGCATAAGGCCAAAGTTTCTAATTATTAAAACAAAGTCTAAGTTTTAAATCACAAGCAAAGAAAGGTATTTGAAAAGAGGGAGAGATTTTGAAATTTAAGAAATGGGAGGAGATGAAGAGGTTATCCTAAGCATAAATTTAAAAGTTAAGAGTTGAAAAGATCTGACCAATGAGATGCAATCCAACAGACAAGAATGTCATATAAAAACCCATTTTCCTTTGGACTTTAATCAAGCAATACACAATAAGCAATGATCAATATCCATACATCATGAAGATCAAGGCATCAAATAAAGATAGCCACATCCAAGCAAGCAATCCCAAAAGCTAGAAGTCTTCTTTGTCTTCTCATGTATCAGATGAAATATTCTTTGATTCAACTCAGAGCAAAGCATCAGACACAAGATCAAAATAACAATTAAGCACAAAGACAGAGTAGCAGATGAATTCCAACAGAATCCAAGGCTTACACCAGATGAGGGCTCAGATCACAATAGCTTGATTTCAAAATGTTGGCATTGGCCAAGTCCTTCTTGCATAAGGAATGTTACCTAATTCTAAGTCCAAAAGTTCAGACCAAGTTCAATAGTCCACCAGATGTTTTTTAGGGTTTTCATTATTATTAGGTATTTTAAGGTTCTAAGACCACAAACAAAACTAAAATACACAAACAATATATACAATCACAAAATATGGATCAAATGAGCAAATTGAAAATGACATAAACATAAACAAGTTAAATGAAATGTAAATGACAATGAATGATAAATGACTGAAATTTAAATTCCATAAAGTAAATGACTTGAAAGTAAAGCAACATTAATAAGAATTAGTCAAATGTTAGTTAAGAGTTAGTCAAGTGTTAGTGGTGGTTTTTTTAATTGATTACGTCATTCTTTGGAGAACACTCAACCATTCATTCATATGTATGAATCCTTAAACCAAGACATCTTCCCTGAGAAGGGCTCCAACTTGGATAAATCAACAAGTATGCCACTAGCTCTTATGAAAGGAAAAAAGGTCAAGTCTTCACACAATACCATGAAGATTGGGAGACTTACAATCTCAATTACTAGAATGATATGCCATTCAGATCAAATTTAGCTCTATGTTAAGCAATCGTAATTGGACTTATGTAGAAGTCACAACTATCTGAGGGTGGGAAATAAAAATTTAGGTGTTAATGCATGTTAGAGATTTGGTATTTAGAACCAAACTCCTAAAACATACCACACACTAAAAGAAAAGATCAAGAGGGAGGGACCTATATCAGTCATACTTGTATTGGTTCATCTGACACAAGATCATTGATGAACCAATTAGCCTTAGTACATTAGAGATTTCATTGGTCAAATGAGGGAATGGGAAAGAATAGGGATGAAGATGAAGAGGGAGGGGGAGATAGAAACGCAAATTGACCAAGGGAGAAATTTCATCAAATCAAACTCATCCATTCATTTTGGGAGATGAAATGTACATTTCATCAAACCCCTAAACGCAACGGTTTTGGTCCAACAAAAGTCAAATCAACCTTGACCAAGGCTCAAACAGAAAGTCAAACATCACAACACCATACAAATGGCTCAACATAATTTTTAAACAATTAATCAATTGAAAATCTAATTAAAAGTGAATTAAAATACATTTTAATTTCGTCAAAACCTAAAATCCCTTCAAAACACCAAATAAATGGCCAAGGGATTTATCCTAGGTCAAACAAGGTCAAAGGACCTTAGACAAAAAATTTCACAAATTTTGAAAAAGTCAAAAGTATTTTTAAACAATTAAAAATATGCACAAAAACATTTAATTTATGAAAAATATCAAAATTAATCCAAAAAATAATTTTAATTCGAAATATGAAAGGGAAAAATATTTAAAGATTTTTGGTGAAAGTCCCATATTTTTTGGATTAAAAATGAAATTAATATAAATAAAATAAAATAAAAGGATTAAATGAAAATTTAGAAAATAGAAAGAAATTTGAAAAAATAAGGGCCATAAGCTCTCCCTCATTAATTGAGGTGGCAGATCTAATGGCCGCACGTGCGCTTTTCTTGGTGGACACAAGTCAAAGTGATGTACTTGTGGTAATTCAGATGGCTAGGAGGTGCGCCAACACACCACCAGAGCTAGGGCTCCGGTGACCTCCACCGGACTGGTCCAACTTCATCTCAATGGAAAATGAAAAACAAGGACATTATTTTAAAGAGAAAATGCACAGGATCTCAAATCTGGCCTCAATTTTCTCCAATTCCAAGTATATAAAAAGATACAGGGATTTGAATTTTGAGGATCATGAACTGAGTTGCTTCGATTTGACCTCAAAGCAACTAAATCTTGTTGTTTATATTGGTAGGACATTAGCCAACCAAAAATCAAAGAGAATGGTGAAGAATTGAGAGAGAATCGAATAGATGAAGTTTCTGAAAATTCACCTTCGAGGGAGATTGAATCTTGCTTGATCTTGCTTCCAATTGGCCTTGGCTTGACTTCAGAAGCTTACAGGAGTTGAATTAGATCAAGGAGAGACTTGGATTCTTGGAGTTTCAACTTCAAAACTGAAGTGAAATTAAAGCTCGATTTTCTATTGAAAACCTTCAAGTTTGTCCTCTAATGGTGAGGGTTAGGATTGCAGGTTCAAAGGGTAATGTGTCCATAATTCTGAGCATGGGGGTCTTATTTATAGGTTATGCAATTGGTTTTCACACCCTTCCATCAAAATGCCAAAAATAGAAAACTTCACTTGCATGGATGCATGGGCGTGTGATAGGCCCATGAAATGATGTAATCTGGTCCAAATTTCATCATGTGCAATGCTGAAAGTGTGTCATGTAATCATGCAATGGAAATTGGAATGTGAATATGATATTCATGCAAATGGATTCTTGAAGAGAATCCATGCGCAAGTCATCCAATTCTTGGCCAAATGAGACGATCTTGGACATTTTAGAAAGGTGAGATCAAGGGGAACAACTTTCATGTATATCTATTTTCCATTTGAAGCTTGGATCATGATACATTTTGAGGTGGATGTTTGGAAAATCAAACATAAATGAAATTTTTCTAAGTACCAAGCCAAATGTTCACTTCTTCCACCTTGAATAACGTTTATTATGGGGTTCAAATGGAAAATGTTCCTTCATCAAAATTGTAGATCTTTCACAACTCTTAAATTTGGTCACTAATTTGACCTCATTTGGATTTGGCATGAAGGAGTTATGCATTTTAGAAGATGAGGAAAATCTCTTGTTCAATGGTAATGGCCCAAAATGACCTATAATGTTTCCTCTTGGCACATGCCCTTGCAAGTTGAATTTGAATTTCTTCAAAGAATAAATGTTGGAGAGAACATCTTGAATTTCATCATGAAACTTGAATGGACTTCATCTCATAAAACATTAGCAAGTTATGGTACTTGGAAGTTGACCTCCAAACTAGGGTTCAGACAAAATGATCTATAATCTCTCACCATAAAAAAATGACTTTCCAAGTAAAACTAGCTCTTGACTTCAATATGAATGTTGTTTGGAATGTCATAAGGAGTAAAGTTTCTCTTGGAATCATTTTCATATGAAACAAAGTGTAGGCGATAGGGTCTAGTGAACCCTAGTTTTGACTAGTTGATTTTCTCTGGTCAACCACCATGAACCAACTTGCAAACTTGAAGTGCCCTTGACATTTTGGACTCATGGAGAATCATATATGTATAAGATGGTGCAATATGAAGTATCCTTTGAAATATTTTATCAAATGATGAAGAAACTTGCTGAGGAAGTCACACAAGATATCTAGATGAATTAGGGCTTCCAACGCAAACAAGCTTCAAACTCTTGATGAATTCTTGATCAAAATGATAAATGGAGATAGTGGGGATCCATATATGATGTCTAGGGTCAATGTGAACCATCTCTTGATTAGTCTCCTTGAACTGAGGGTCTTAAACCCTAGATATAAGTTTGATGAGGCATTGGTGGATGCAGACACTACCTACAAAAGAAACAAAGCTATACATAGACATATTTTTGGTATTATGGTTTGTAAATCATGATAAATAAAGTATGATACAATCAAATATGCTTGGTGACTTCTCTCAATGCAAACCTAATGAATGAGGGGTAAGGAGGATGCCAAGGTGTGACCCCAAAGCCAATGCATGTGATGAGATAGCATGAAGGATCTTATGGTCGAAATTAGGGTCTTACAACTGCCCCTATTTAAGGACATTCTAACTGAGGATATGAAGATTAAAATCTTCGTATCGACTAAGTAGAATGGACTTAAATAACAACATCTAGAAACAAATTTTGGTCCCTAAGAGACCTCATGATGCATATGATATGAATGTAAAAATAATCTTTATGTGAATATATTGCCATAAAGGAAAAGAATCCGAAAGAGACTGAAGATCCACAAGAGCATAATGCATTCCATAAGGAAAACTCACTCGAGAGATAAAGACTCTGGGGGGATAAGAAGTTGTGCGGAGGCCATGCTACGTCTTAAAAACTGTTGGAGACACGAGGGGAATTTCCATGAAAATAAATCAATGGAAGAACCCGGTCGAGGATAAGAGAAATCCTGCAGGGGAAACGGTTAAATCAGAACGAAGATGAAATACTCCGACCAAATAGGAAAAGGCGATTCCACTAAGGGAATACACACTCAAACTCAACTGGGGAAGAATGATCTTCAACACAGGAGTACCAAATATTATCTATTACCGGTTACTGGGTAGGAAGATAATATACTCTGATAGAGGGATATCCGTTAACGGTTATGGTAAACATATCAAGGATGACTCGCTAAGGAGAAAGAGGTGTATTCCTTACCTGTTAGTGGGTATGAACAACCTATTGGGGATAAAGATCAAATAGGATTTACAACTACCGGTTACTAGGTAGAAGATCAAAGAGAGAGTATCTGCACCTGATTAAAGTGAACATATCAAGGATAACTCAAAGGAAGAATATTCGTCATCGGTTAGGATGAACATATCAAGGATAGACTGCCAGGGAGAAAATACCAAAGAGAGAATATCTGTCACTGGTTAGGATGAACATATCAAGGATAGACTCAGAGGGGAAAGTAGGATTTACAACTACCGGTTACTGGGCAGAAGACCACTAAGAGAAGAAAATCCGTAATCGGTTAAGATGAACATATCAAGGATTAACTTTCTGGGGATTAAAATTAGGGCTTACAACTACCTTTTTACTAGGTAGAAAACCACAAAAGGAAGAATATCCGTCACTAGTTAGGATGAACATATCAAGGATATACTGCTTGGGGAGAAACGTGAAAACAAATTTGTTGGGGAAAACAAAGGAAGTAGATTAATTTTACCGGGTATTAGGAAAAAGTAAAGTACTCAAAAATTGAGAAGAATATTACCAGTTACTGGGTAATAGACTCTCAAGGGACCAAAATATCTATTTAGGTAATAACTAGAAAGAAACGGTCAAACAAAGACTCGACCCAATGAGGATATAACTCAAGGGGAGTGGTTCCATACAGATAATTAACTAGGGAGGTGTAGCGGGAAATTCATGATCATCAAGCTATTGACAAGCTAGAGATCAATTAACAAGAGTCGCGACCGCACTTTTATTATTTCCAAGGGAAAAGGGAAAAAGTACGAACAAAACCCATATAGTAAGAAGTTTTCAAATAAAAACTAACAAAAATCAGAGATCACAGGTAAGGGGGTTGGTTACACAGCGGGAAGGTGTTAGCACCCAAAGTGTCATAGGTACTCCTAGGGAGCCCTTTTTGTGTGCATATGTATTTTGTACAAAGTGATGTTTACAAACAGATAGAATGGGGGGATGAGAAAAGAATTCATTAGTTATATTTTTGTGTTTGACAAGACCTTCGGTCTTGTGCCTACGTACCAACATATAAATTAGGGATCAAAACCTCGTAGTTCGTGCTATAAATTTCAAAATGAGTGTGTTGGTTTTAACAAAATTTAAGTTTGAAAGGCACAAAGGCCTAAAAAATGGTTTGAATGAGTTAGTTCTTTTTGGATTTTTGAAAGTTTAAGTCAAGTATAGTTAAGCTTATTTACAAATTTGATTTAAGAAATAAGTTTGAAAAATGCAATGTCATAAGGCCAAGGTTTCTATCTTTTTTGCAAAAGTGGTCAAAAGTTTAGAACAAAAGGAGTTCACACAAAGAAGGTTTTCAAAATGGAGGGAGAGATTTTGAAATTAAAGAAATGGGGAGAAGATGAAGAGACTACCCTATGCACAAAAACTTAAAAGTTTAAAGTTGAAAAGATCTGACCAAATGGGAGCAATCCAATAGACAAGTGTGTCAATAGAAACCCAGAATTCCCTTGGACTTTTAGAATCAAGCAACACACAAATGCACAATTATATCAATCTTGAAGAGCAAAGGCATCAAATAAAGATGGCCTCATCCAAGCTTATCCACTTCACGATCTTCTTGAAAATAGCTTATGTAGCAGATGAATTCCACAAGTTACAGGTTCAACATAACAGCTTAACAATGATCAATGTTGCAGATGAACTGGAGAGATCTTGAATGATGTATCAGATGAATTTCAAATTGCAAGAACTTGGTTCTTCAACAAATTGGCATTGGCCAAGTCCATTAGCAAAGGAATGTTACCTAAATTCTAAGTCCAATTGGTCCACAGATCAAGCCAATAGTCCATTCAAAAGTCTTTTAGGTTTTTTGTTATTATTATGTACAGTAATGGTCAAAGACCAAACAAGCAAGCAAAGTAACACAAAAACAAAGTATATCACACAATATGGTCCAAATGGACAAAGTGAAAATTACATTAACATAAACAATTAGAATGATATGTATAATGGCAAATGAAATAAAGTGCTAAAAGTAAATTGCATTAAAGTAAAGACTTGAAGTTAAAAGCTAATAGTTAGTAAGTTAGTAGTTAGTTTTGTTTTGCTTTTGATTTCAAGACATTCTTTGGAGAACACTCAACCCACTTGCCACAAGCATGGATCCTTGAACCAAAACATCTTCCAAAGGAAGGAAATAAGGCCAAGTTTCCACACAATACCATGGAAGAGGGGAGACTTACAATCTCACTAACTAGAATGCTTATGCTTTTTGTGTCATAAATTTAGCGCTATGTTAAGCAATCGTAATTGGACTTATGTAGAAGTCACAACTATTTAAGGCCGGGCAATAGACTTTTGGTGTTAATGCATGTTGGAGACATAGTATTATGAACTATGCTCATTAAACATACCACATACAAAAAATATGCAAAAGGTGTGGCCTAATCTCATCCATACTCATGTTAATCTTTCAATCAAGTAGCATTAGAACTTTGAGATGTCATTGGCCAATTGGAAATGAATGAATGAAGAGAGGAATTAGATGAAGAGGGAAGGGGATGAATGAGATCACAAATTGGTCAAAGAAGGATTTTTACCAAATTAATATCATTCATTCATTTTGGGAGATGGAATGTACATTCCAGCAATCCCCTAAATCCAATGATATTAACTTAACAAAGTCAAATCAACCTTGACCAAGGCCCAACAATAAATAAGAAGCTCAATTAAGTCAATACAAATGGTCAACACAATAAAAATTGCATTTATTCAATTAAAAATAATAAAATAATGCCTTAAATTCAAATATGTTTTGCCCAAATCCTAAAATCTCATCAAAACACCAAATAAATGGCCAGGAGATTTATCATAGGTCAAACAAGGTCAAAGGACCTTGGAGAAAAAATTTCATAATTTTTGGACACTTAAAAATATTTTTAAATAATTAAAAACAAATTCAAAATCCATTAATTCATGAAAAATATAAATAATGATCCAAAAAATAATTTTACTTCAGAATATGAAAGAGAAAAATATTTGAAATTTTTTGGTGAAAGTCCCATATTTTTTGGATCAATATTAAATTTATTATGAATTATTGAAGAAAATGGAATTAAAATGAAATTCAGAAAATCCAAAAATACGTGGACCATCAGATCTCCCTCATTAATTGAGGTGGCATATATGATGATCCAGAACACGCGTTCCATGGACACTTGAGTCAATTGTGTGGCATATATGGTAATCAGAACTAACGCTCCAGATTAGAACGTGGAATGAGGATCCTATGGTCCAGAGGTGAGACACCTCCTCGCTGGAGCCAGAGCTCCGGTCGTCTTCCCTAGTGAGCTCCACCGGACTGGTTGAGATGAACCATCACCAAAATACAAAACAGGGACATGATCTTGAAGAAAAAACATCACTGAGCACGAATATGACCTCCAATTCCTCCAATTCCAAATAAATTAAGAGATATGTGGAATTGAAAAATGAGGTTCATGATCTGAGTTGCTTCGATTTGGCCTTAAAGCAACTCAATCTTCTTGCCTACATTGGTAGGACTTAAGACAACTCAAGAATCAATGGAATTGAGCAATAAATTAAGAGAATCGAAGAGTTTAAAATTTATGCAAATTACCTTCAATGGAGGTCTGAACTTGATAGATCTTGATCCGAATTGTGCTTGGCTTCACTTCAATTGCTTTCAGGAGAGGAATGGAAAGGTTTATAAGCAATGGACTCCTGGAGAATTGAATTCCAAAATAGTGGAGATTCAAGCTCAAATTCAAATGAATTTATCAGGGTTATCCTATGAGAGTGAAAGGTTTTCATTGGAGATTCAAAGTTAGCGCAATGTGTGTGATTTTTGAGCAAATGCAATTGTATTTATAGCCAAATCCATGTGATATTCGCACACTCTTGTCAACCTTCCAAATTTGGCAAATGATGATAGCATGGCGCATGGGCGCGCACAGGCCCATGGAATGATAGCTTGAAGTCCAAAATGAATGATTAGATGTGTTGGAGCTAGCTTAGAATGCAAGGCAATTGTGCATTGTTGTTTGAAGATGAATCCATGCCAAATGATATCAACCTGTTTATGCCATGTGCAGCCTATGCATTTCAAGTCCAAAATGAATGAATTTGAGCTCTTTGGAAAGGTGAGATCAAGAGGAACAAGTTTGATGTTGAACACTTTTTCATTTGGAGCTTGGAACTTGGAAAAATTTGAGGTGGAAGTTTGGAAAAATTTGACATATCAAAAATTTTCTAAGTGTCAAGCCATATGTCTCAATATTCCACCTTGCTTATCTTTTTCTATGAGCTTCAAATGAGAAATGTGTCTTCATCAAAGTTGTATCTCTCTCAAAGACCTTCAAATTGGTCACCAATTTCATGTCATTTGGATTTGAAATGATACAGTTATTCATTTTTGAAGTTTGGAAAAATCACTTGATCAACGGTATAAGTCAAAAGTGACCTATAATGTAGCCTCATATCACATGTTCAAATAAGTTGAGTTATCTCCCACTCCAAACATCAAAGTTAAAGTAGACACATTTAATTTGATTGTGAAACTTGGAAATATTTCATCTCATAAAAATTGAGCAAGTTATGGCCTTGGGAAGTTGACTTTCAAATTAGGGTTTAGACAAAATGACCTATAATGTTTCAACATAGAAAATGATTTTCCAAGCAAAACAAGCTCTAGGTTTCAACATAAAAGTTGTTTGTAATGTCATTTAGAGTAAGTTTTCTCTTTGAATCATTTTAATATGGTGAAAAGTGTAGGAGATTGGGTCTAGGGAGACCCAGTTTTGATTAGATGAATTCATGTGGCCAACCACCATCAACCAACTTGCTAATTTCCAATTCTCTTGACTTTCTTGGCTGATGGTAGATCATATATGCATAAGATGACGAATTTTTAAGTGTCCCTTGAGAAGTTACTCAAGATACCTAGTTAAACTAGGGTTTTCAAGGCAAATCACCCTCAAACTCTTGCAGCAAAGTTGATCAATATAACATGTAGAGAACATTGGGACTCATATATGATGTTCATAACCATTCTTGGATCAATTCTTGGTTGTTCTCTTTGTTCATGAGAGTCTTAAATCCTAGATGTGATCCTGATGAATCAATGAGATCATGCCCTACCTACAAAAGAGTTAGGCAAATACAAAGACATATTTTTGGTATTTTGGTTAGTGAAATGATAAAATACAAGTATGATATAATCACAAAGTGCTTGGTGATCTCTCCCAAAACAAAGCCAATGAAGAGGGGTAAGGAGGATGCCAAGGTATGATCCCAATGCTTATGCTTATGATGAAATTGCATGAGGGATCTTAGGGTCAAAATTGGGGTCTTACAGGAGGAAATTGAAATAATAATCATCCACGAGGAAATAACTCAGCAGGGAAACGAGAAAGGTTAAACTCTTTCTACTTAAGGGGCTGACACTCTACAATTGAAGGAGGACAGACACACCAAATATGTATAGGTAAATGATATCACCAAAATAGGGGATCATAATAAAATGCAATAAAAAATGCATAATGAAATAGTCTGATGTTATGTTTATGCATGAATATGATTGTGATTATGCTGACAAAATAACCCAAAGGATACGAATATCGAATATCTGAATCACTGCTGAAACACTCGGTTAATCTCAACAAGATGGAAACACCAACTGGAGAAAATTTTGGGAATGAAAATAAATCATCAAGCTCTGCATAAATCAACCATGGTTGGGGACAGTCATGGAGAATAGGATTCCAACCAATAACAGCAAACTCCACAGGGAGAAAGAGCACTGCTGAAGGATAAACAAACATGTCAAGGCTTTAGAGAAAAGATCTACTGAGGATCCAAATTGTTAACTCCGTGGGGAATTTTAGGTCAACGCCATATCAAATGGGAGACAACCCTGCAGGGGACAAAACCAAATACTGCTCAGAATCCAAAACTACCGAGAACAAGGGATCTTTAGGATCTTGAAATTCACAAACTGTAGGATATCAATAGGACCACCGCAGCTGGGGAATATGGATTTGCAAAAGGGATCAATCATCAGCTCAACTCCATTGGGGATGTGACCCACCAATTCAGCTGGGTATAATTGATGAACTGTTGGGGAGGAAAATAGTTGCCAACTGCTTGGGGAAGACCAACAAGGCTTCGCACTTCAAGACTTACCTGTTCTCAGATTGTTGTTGATATTCCTTGCTGAAATCGATTATTCTTAAAGTGATTGTTTTTATTATTTTAAGAAAAATAATTTTTATTCATTAATTTATTTCAAAATTATCATCATAAAAATTCAATTTTATTTAGCAGAAATAAACAAGAATAGAAACAATTAGATACAAGTCTGAACTTTATTTAATAGAATGGTAGTCTGTAAATGACAGGACTCCATAGATTGTTACAAAGTTGAAAACGGTAATCTACATGGAAAAAGGCTACATTGAATACAATGATCACTACTCTCTCTACCATCTTCAATATCCATTGTGCTTGTCTTTGGTTGAGAATAATGAATCAGAATCAAACGACCTGCTCAAAATGCCTCCATGATCAGGACCAACCGAATGTAGTTACTTGCCATGATCCCTAATTTTTGCCTAGAATGCCCCAAGGTTGGGTACTCAATCTACCAGGATATATTTTCTGTTTTATGTCTCTAATTTTTGCCTGGATCGCCCTTTCGGGTTCTCAATCCACCGAGACGCTCATTTTTGCCTAAGTCGCCCTTTCAGGTTTTCAACTTAGCGAGTTGTTCTTTTATTTTTTAGGCGAAGTATTTCTTGACTGCATCGGTATTCACAGGACGAGTGAACTCTTCACCATCCATAGTTGTAAGAATTAAAGCATCGCCTGAAAAGACTCTCTTAACAACATACGGGCCTTAATAATTAGGAGTCCATTTGCCCCTAGCATCAGGGTTGAAAGATATAATCTTTGTGAGCACGAGGTCACCTTCTCTAAACACACGAGGCTTGACCTTCTTATCAAATTCTTTCTTCATTCTTTGTTGATATAGCTGATCATGACACCAGGCAGTCAATCTTTTCTCTTCTATCAAATTCAACTGATCATATCTGGTCTGGAACCATTCAGCTTTTTTCAACTTGGCTTCCATTAGGACACACAATGAAGGAATCTTAGCCTCTACTGGGAGAACAACTTCCATACCATAGACAAGAGAGAAAGGGGTTGCCCCTGTTAAAGTGCAGATGGATGTACGGTACCCATGCAAAGTAAATGGGAGCATTTCATGCCAGTCTTTGTATGTCACAACCATTTTCTGAATTATCTTCTTAATATTCTTGTTTGCAGCTTCAATAACCCCATTCATCTTAGGTTTGTAGGGAGAAGAATTATGATGTGCAACCTTGAAGTCTTTTCAAAGAGCTTCCACCATATTGTTGTTCAAGTTTGATCCATTATCAGTAATGATCTTACTCGGCACACCATAACGACATATAATCTGATTCTTGGTAAACCTCACAATAACTTGCTTGGTTACATTTGCATACGATGCCTCTTCAACCCATTTTGTGAAGTAATCAATAACCACTAGAATGAAATGATATTCGTTCGAAGCTTTGGGCTCAATCATACCAATCATATCAATTCCTCACATGGAGAAGGGCCATGGAGAGGAAATGACATTAAACAGTGTCGAAGGAACATGAATCTTATCTGCATAAATTTGACACACTTGGCATTTCTTTACAAACTTGTAACCATCATATTCAATTGTCAGCCAATAGTAACCTGCTATCAACACCTTCTTCGCCATAGAATGTCCATTAGAATGAGTACCAAAGGAACCTTCATGGACTTCAGTCATCAATAAGTCTGCTTCGTGTCTATCCACGCATCTGAGCAAAACCATATCTAAGTTTCTCTTATAAAGCACATCACCATTCAGGTAGAAGTTTCCAGCTAATCTTCTCAAAGTCTTCTTATCTTTCAAAGATGCCCCAGGCAGATAAATCTGACTTTGGAGGAAACACTTGATATCAAAATACCACGACTTTTCATCTTTGACTTCTTCAACAGCAAACACATGAGTTGGCCTATCAAGATGCATCACAGTCAAATTGGGAACTTCATTCAAAAACTTCACCACGATCATGAAATCCAATGTTGCAAGAGCATCTGCCATCCGGTTTCCATCTCGAGGGATATGATGAAACTCAACCTTTGTAAATAAAGTTGAAATCCTCCTCACATAGTCTCTATATTGTATCAAACCAGGTTCATTCGTCTCCCATTCACCTTTGATATGATTCACAACCAAAGCTCAATCTCCATAGCCTCTTCAAGCCCCTTAATGCAAGCTTCATACTGAGCCATATTGTTTATACATTTGAAGGTCAATCTAGCTGTAAACGGAAAATGAGTGCCTTGAGGAGTAATAATCACTGCCCTAATGCCATTACCATATGAATTAACAGCTCCATCAAATACCATGCCCCAACGGGAATCAGGTCCTAGCCATTCTTCAAGCAATGGTTCATCACAATCTTTCATCTTCAAGTATAAAATCTCTTCATCAGGAAAATCATATTGCCCTGATGGATAGTCTTCAATTGGTTGGTGAGCCAAATGGTCAGCCAAGACACTACCCTTAATAGCTTTTTGAGATCGGTATTCAATATCATACTCAGATAATAACATCTGCCAATGGGAAATTGAAGTTCTGGTATAGTCAGAGTTCAGATGTTCTACACAAAGTCATGACATCTGATCCAACATTGTTACTAATACAGCAAGACAGTTAGAAAAAATAAAACCCAGTACTCATATGCACACAGTCCCAGATGTCACGACATCTGCTACTCTACCACCAGGGACAGAAGAACATCCAGTTTTGTCCATCTAGTACAAAGACACAATAGAGATCAAACATGGCACTTATGTTTATTGATCATGCCCAGTTATCAGCATGATATCTCAACATTGATTTGAACATCACCTGTTCCAACATTACAGAAGGATGAACTGTAACAGACCAACCAGTCTATCAGTAACAACAGTCAATAATGAATGTCATAACATTCTGTTTTGCAATCAGACTGCAGGCTATGTGTCAAGTCTGTTATTCTCTTCATAAACAGACTAGAAACAAACTGAGTTATAACAGACAAAATATAGTGTGCAGAAGGTAAAAACACCAGTAATTGTTAACCCAGTTCGGTACAACATTACCTACTCTGGGGGTATACCAAGCCAGGAAGAAGATCCACTATTAGCAGTATTAATTCAGAGTTAAACTCCCCCGTTTCAACTCTTCACTTAATCCCTACCCAATGCAATCTATACCTAGGCACTCCTAGATAGAAACCTCCAGTTTCCATTCCTATCACTACAATTACCATGTAATGCTTAGACAACTTGAACATGCTTCACAGCTTCATTCAAGAACATAACAACTCTTGCCTACAGGCTTTGAGTTACAAAATAATCTCATGCTTTCAAGCACTGAGAAACACTTGGTAACCTTCCCACAGGTTGGGAGGTTTACCTCACACATACCCCTAATTTTTACATTGTTTGAGGCTTACAAAACCTAGGTTACAATCTGCTATTTATAACCTAACCACCGAACTGGATTTGGGCCTTCAGAAATCGCAGCAAGCTTCTCCTTTGCTGTTACAGAGCTGGCATAATTCTTCTGCTACAATCAAGGTCTTCAATCTTTTATTTCCTAAAAGATCTCCATATTTGGGAACTGTATATTGACCAAATATATTTACCAAATCTTCTGATTGAATCTTCAAGATCTCCACACAAGAGTTAGGATATTCACCAGATCTCCTAATTAATCACAAACCAAACCAGAATTAACTGATTCAGTTTTATACACATGTGAGATGTCACAGTCCCGATGTCATGACATCTTACATGACATGTTGGTCCAGATGTTGAACTTCTTCAACCCAACATATTAAAACAACAGAGGTGATTACATTATTTGTTTTACAAAATTAATGCCAATCTTAAGGTACTAACAATCTCCCCCTTTGGCAAATTTTAGCTAAAACAAATAACCCAATATGGGTTTGCACTTCCTCTTTGTCTTTGACAGCCCCAATGCCACCACCACTGTTGATGTACATGAGGAAGAAGATGTACAAGGATCAGCTCCACCACTACCCTTCCCCTCAACAGTAGGGCTTCCTGAAGAATATGTAATGCTGAGTACATAGATAATGTAACTCATATCACAAGACACAATTGTCTTCTTAACTCAGATCACAAGACACGACTGATATACCCAGTTAGTGACTTTTGTGTCTGAATCCATCTTCTCCTTGCTACCAGATATTGCTTGTTTCTGGTGCATCCTCAGGATAATGTTTCTCTCCCCTTTTCTAGCTAAACATTTACAAATGACACCTTCACAAAACCAGATCCAGGAGCAGTATGCCCAGATCTTAACAAACCCCATGGTTTAGAGAGAATGAAATGTCGCTCTTGTGAGAAGAGGAGTGCTGATACATCCTTTAAATAGGCCAGGCCATGCTTAGGAATTAACGGTAGGAGTAAATGCTTGGTCAAGATCCATCCATATTTGCTGAGAATCAGTCAGAGAATCACCACCAATATCCCAGACAATCTTTGAATACCTTTTACATCTCTTGACTGTTTCCAGAAACAGCAGTTCCAAGACTATTCCATAAATGCTGTCAGACACGTTACAAGCTATGTCTTAACATTTGATACTGCTTTTGTCTGTGTTCTTCATATATCCTCCCTATCACCATTTTCTAAAGCCACTTTCTCACCTCCAATGGTAGCTTGACATCTGGCACCAGACATCCATATTTCCTTATATAACTTCCAACAGGTACATAGGATATCTTATGTTAAGACATCACATATGACATCTTGTGAATACTCTGTCCTTTTTGTTCACAAGGCAAACTATCAACAGTTAAACCACATAACAGTAGTTTAATCAGAAGCAGAAGCAAAACAATTACTAGCTATGGCTACTAGTAATACACACATGCACAAGGGTACTTCTCCTCCCCCTAAATATGTGCAACAATCAACAGAATTACTAGTTATGGATGCAACTAGTAAGACACACAAATGCACAGTGCACACGGGTACTTCTTCTCCCCCTAAATCTGTGCATTCATCAAATAACAGTTGTTGTAACTCCAACACCTGTACCAGCCAGAATGTCATACTGACATCTGCTTCCATATTTCCTTATGACTGTAAGTTTCAGAAGGAAATAACAATATTGTCCAAGGCAATGTCATGACATCCGGTCAGACATTCTTCTGCTCACTCAGCCTTGACACACACCACATCATCCCACTAGCTAACAAGGTTCCATACCTTGTTATCTGAGAACACATAGACCACAAGCTTGATGATTACTTGGAGTGCAAAGACAGAACTCCCCCTGTCATGAACAACCAACTCTCCTCTTGAAACATGGAGATCACATATGAACATATCCAACACCCCAAAGTTGGACCTTTACAAACTTACTGATTCAATGAGAACCCATACCACTTGATGAATGGAAAACATAAGACACATCTTCATGTCTTCAAGAGCACACCCTCTGTTCAACCTTCTTGGCTGAACACATCCATACTCTGTGTCAATCTCTCTTCTAACCAGAACAGAAAACCACTTCACAAAATGTTCTAACATGAGTTAGGACATCCTTCACAACATAACACCATCTGCTAATCTTCAGATATCACTGAGTCATTAGCTTGATCCACAAGAAACCAGACACAAATTGGGACATATACATTCTCATCCCATTACACGAGATAGTCTTCTTTAGATAGCTCAACACTTCTTCCACAAGCTCCAAGAGATGAATAGAAGACACCTCCTTTTGTCTTCAACATACTGCTTATTTCTGAGGTAGACCAAATGCCATTGGTTGATTACCTCCTTCATGAATCCTCATATGAAAAAGTCAAATGCCATTCTTTGACCTCTCCACGTTTATCAGACTTCTCCCAAAGATATTCTGACCTTCCATGTGAGACTTGAACTTCAAGATGTTTGAAGTATCCAATCTACAACCCTGTAGACCCTTCTATCTCAAGTTGATGTGCCACTTCACCAACTAAGATTCTGATGTTGAACCAAATGTCATAACATTGTGTTTTGACATCTAGCTGTTGAATTCAGCTCCTTCTTCTGCCACTTGAAAGAACTTCCTCCCTTCATAGAACAAGAGTTCAATGTTCTCATAGACTTGATTGTGGAACCAAGTTTGAGTAAACATCCTCCATCCTGCAGGTTTGCAGTTAAGTCAATCAAGCTCACACCTTGATAAATCCCTGCTTCTTCTCCAAAGACATCAGACACTCTGATGCATGAGTCTTCAGAAGGACCAGTTAGAAACTATCCCTTCAGCTATGCCAAGGGTTTCACTTCCTAAAGTAAAGTTGTTTCCATGATGTCAAGACTGCTGCCACTTGTTCTTGACTCCATAGTGTGCATTAGAAAATGCACTTCCTTACCTAGATCAGAAGTAAACTGATCCAAGTAACCACCATCAGGACTATGATGTTGTCTTCTTCTTGTACACACCAAGGCTGAACATGTTTCTTTCCAGGAAACCTTTTCAGAGATCATATGCTTTTGCTGCCACCAAAGTGATAGATCATAAACCAATGTACTATCCTTCCTGTGATTCTGCACAGGATCTTGAAGAGGAGATGTTCCAACATCTTTTAAAAACATCATTTATCTTGAGCTCCAAGGATAATCAATTAAATACTTGTACTTGGCACAAGTAGACATTGATCTTAAATCCTTTCCCAATACTCCTTTCAGATACTTCCACCATAAGAATACTTTGAAAAAGCTCTTCTAGTGTCAACTTCTTCTGCTTGAAAGCACCTCAACAGATTTGAAAGTCTTCCCAGATTAAATTCACCCTTAGGAATGAGAGAGATGAATTCTTCCTTGCAAATGTGTCACACAACCACCAGAACCCATGTGACACAGGTCAACACCCAACTAGACCTTAGGTTGACCGAACGTGAGGAGGTTAACCAAAACTCCCCCTCAAATTAACAATCATGGAAGCTTCACACCAATATCCATGCATTGTACACAAATGTCTCAACATGACATACATCACCCCTATCGGTGGCAACTAACTCTATGAGTTATACCTATACATACTCCAATCACACCAATCAGACTCCAGCTGACCATAAGCACTGGTGAAAGAAAACAACACCCGTCAACAGTAGATATGCATTGCTAGAGCATACTACCTCGACCAATATATGAATCTTCATATTCTCACTCCTTGAAAGAACTGTCACTTCTGAGCGTGGTGTTTGAATAACAAGATTCATGGTCCCAATCCTCTTAAATGAAATCTCAATCAGGTTACCCCATTATTGACTTCTAACGTCCAGGGGACTTGTCTTCCAACACAACATAGTACTTCAGGGAACAACTATCCAATCCTGATCAATCTATAGGAATAAGACAGACGGC
This sequence comes from Lathyrus oleraceus, assembly GCF_024323335.1. NCBI lineage: Eukaryota > Viridiplantae > Streptophyta > Magnoliopsida > Fabales > Fabaceae > Lathyrus > Lathyrus oleraceus. The sequence continues at coordinate 48,017,799 of NC_066580.1, read as the reverse complement.
ATGAAATTGCACCATGTCACATCTCAACCAGCTTCACTTTTAGAGATCAGACGTCTAAAAGTGACCTTCTTGAGCACACATACAGTTGACCCTACCCTTGTCAACTCAGCACACACAGATGTCTCCTCTTCCAGGTCAGGAGTAGGTTCCAAACAAAAGTGTCCCTTTGTTTGACACCTAAACACATCTGCTCTTCAACCAGTAGCTGCATACTTGTTGAACAACATGTTCTAACATCACCTAGAACATTAGTTCCACCTTCTTGGAACAAAACCCTCCTTGAAAGTCTTCAAGGTCTTCATATACACTACCCAAGAGAGTAAAAGAATCAGTGATCAGGTGATTCTTACCATCCTGAAGCGAGAACGTCTTGATGAGTGGACTTGAGGAGACTCAAGTATCTTTGACATCTTCAGTAGATTATGATGAAATCTTGAATACAACAGCCTTTCATCCACATGAGGGGAAACTACATCAGAGTTTGAGTTTTGCCAGGTATTATACATCGGAAATCATAATACAACTCAACCTATGAATACACACTTCACTAGATCAGCCTCCAAGATCATACCAAGATTGAAAATGATTCAATACTAGCAGAGTTGTCCCACACAACGGCCAGTTGCTAACCTCCAGAGACAGGTACACACCGTTCCTGTCATGAATAGTCCATCCACCTACTTCAAGGGACCATTCAGGGAAATCACAGAACCTTCCACATGTTCCAGCATCAGTACTAACATAACTCCTTGCAAGATACCAGAAAGTATCACCCATGGATCTCATCCAGAAATAGAACAGGATGCCTGCTCTGATACCAATTGAAATTCTGGTATAGTCAGAGTTCAGATGTTCTACACAAAGTCATGACATCCGATCCAACATTGTTACTAATACAGCAAGACAGTTAGAAAAAATAAAACCCAGTACTCATATGCACACAGTCCCAAATGTCACGACATCTGCTACTCTACCACCTTGGACAGAAGAACATCCAGTTTTGTCCATCTAGTACAAAGACACAGTAGAGATCAAACATGGCACTTATGTTTATTGAACCTGCCCAGTTATCAGCATGATGTCTCAACATTGATTTGAACATCACCTGTTCCAACATTACAGAAGGATGAACTGTAACAGACCAACCAGTCTATCAGTAACAACAATCAATAATTAATGTCATAACATTCTGTTTTGCAATCAGACTGCAGGCTATTTGTCAAGTTTGTTATTCTCTTCATAAACAGACTAGAAACAGACTGAGTTATAACAGACAAAATATAGTGTGCAAACGGTAAAAACACCAGTAATTGTTAACCCAGTTCGGTACAACATTACCTACTCTGGGGGCATACCAAGCCAGGAAGAAGATCCACTATTAGCAGTATTAATTCAGAGTTAAACTCCCCCGTTTACAACTCTTCACTTAATCCCTACCCAATGCAATCTATACCTAGGCACTCCTAGATAGAAACCTCCAGTTTCCATTCCTATCACTACAATTACCATGTAATGCTTAGACAACTTGAACATGCTTCACAGCTTCGTTCAAGAACATAACAACTCTTGCCTACAGGCTTTGACTTACAAAATAATCTCATGCTTTCAAGCACTGAGAAACACTTGGTAACCTTCCCACAGGTTGGGAGGTTTACCTCACACATACCCCTAATTTTTACATTGTTTGAGGCTTACAAAACCTAGGTTACAATCTGCTATTTATAACCTAACCACCCAACTGGATTTGGGGCTTCAGAAATCGCAGCAAGCTTCTCCTTTGTTGTTACAGAGCTGGCAAAATTCTTCTCCTACAATCAAGGTCTTCAATCTTTTATTTCCTAAAAGATCTCCATATTTGGGAACTGTATATTCACCAAATATATTTACCAAATCTTCTGATTGAATCTTCAAGATCTCCACACAGGAGTTAGGATATTCACCAGATCTCCTAATTAATCACAAACCAAACCATAATTAACTGATTCAGTTTTATACACATGTGAGATGTCACAGTCCCGATGTCGTGACATCTTACATGACATGTTGGTCCAGATGTTGAACTTCTTCAACCCAACATATTAAAACAACAGAGGTGATTACATTATTTGTTTTACAAAATTAATGCCAATCTTAAGGTACTAACAGAAATCCTCCCAATTAAAGCAGACTTCTCAAAAATGTACTTGATTGGATCCATTTTAGATATCAACCAAGTAGTATGATTCAACATATACTGGCGCAGACGCTTCGCAGCCCAAGCCAATGTGCAACATGTTTTCTCAAGCATAGAATACCGATTCTCACAGTCGGTGAACTTTTTATTGAGGTAGTAAATTGCATATTCTTTATTTCCAAATTCATCTTGCTGATCAAGAACACAACCCATACTCTCATCAAGTACAATCAAATACATGATCAACGGTCTTCCTTCCACAGGCGAAGACAGAATCGGAGGCTCACAGACATTATTTGATACTGCCAAAAGCTTTTTGGAAATCTTCGGTCCAATCACAAAACTGATCTTTCCGAAGAAGCTTGAATATAGGCGCACATGTGGCAGTCATATGCAATATGAATCTCAAGATATAGTTCAAGCAGCCGAGAAAACCTATGAATTGATTCTCAGTTTTGGGCACATGCATCTCTTGTATTGCTTTGACCTTGGCAGGATCAAATTCAATACCCTTCTCACTGACAATAACATCCAACAACTTACCAGAACGAACACCAAAAGTACACTTATTGGGATCTAAGCGGAGTTTATACTTCCTCAAACACTGGAATAACTTCAACAAATGCTCAACATGTTCTTCTTTGTCACTTGATTTGGCAATCATGTCATCAACATAGACTTCAATCTCTTTATGCATCATATCATGAAAAAGAGTGATTATAGATCTCTGGTACGTTGCACCAACATTCTTTAAACCGAAAGGCATCACTCTATAACAGAATCTTCCCCAGGGTGTAATGAATTTGGTTTTATCCATATCTCCAAGTGCCATCGTGATTTGTTTATAACCAGAAAATCCATCCATAAATGAAAAGACTTTGAATTTAGGTGTATTGTCTACCAACATGTCAATGTGTGGCAGAGGAAAGTCATATTTCAGACTAGCTTTATTCAAATCTCTATAATCAACACACATGCGGACTTTTCCATCTTTCTTAGGAACAGGCACAATGTTGGCCCTCCAATACGGATACTCGGAGGTTACAAGAAAACCAACATCAATTTGCTTCTGCACTTCCTCTTTGATCTTTACTGCCATATTAGGATGAGTTCTTCTCAACTTCTAATTGACCGGCGGGCACTCTAGCTTCAACGGAAATCTATGCTCCACAATCTCAAAATCCAAACCAGGCATGTCTTGATAGGACCAAGAAAATACATCAGAATAATCTCGAAGAAGATCAATCAACGCCTTCTTAGCTTCTGGACACAATTGGGACCCAATCTTGACTTCCTTCACATCATCCTCAGAATCCAAGTTAACTAATTCAATATGCTCTTCAAACGGCTAAATGGCTCTTTCCTCATTCTCAAATAAACGAGATAATTCATCAGATACTTCTTCATCCTCCTCCTCTACTTCAGCTTGAAACACAGGGAAATCAATGTTTGGAGAGGGAGTAGGATCATTGTATTTAATGGGTTTGAGAACCAACCTGCATAATGATTTGATACTTTCATTTTAGAGAAGTGGAGTGCGACCAAATATTAAGCAGATGGAAGATTTTTATTTTTTATTTTTTTTGTGATTACCATTTTCAGAAAAGCAATAAGTAAAAATAAAACATCATAGATGTAGATGAATAAAATTATCTTTTATTGATGATAATAAGGAAAATGCCCAACAATGTTCACTTCTCCCTTAGGCATATGATAAGGATTTTTCTTTAAAATAAAGGAAAACAAATTACTTAGAGCGATGAATAAAAGTAGGCACATCAGCATCAACCCAATTGTTGCATTTCTGGCCATGCGTCACAAAGTTGGCTCAAGCTTCGTCTTCATCACCATTGTCTTTAATCATGGCAGCTCAGTCTTGATCATTCCCATGAATGAACCCTCCATTGTGGAAACTTGGTTGCATAACTTCAGTTCTGATGATGAACGACCCTGGTTGAAATCCTAGTCCTCCTCTGTTCTTGTTATTGAAAATCTCTACCATACGACCCCATTTGTCAGTGTTGCCAGTCAGAATGGCTTCTTGTGCATCTTTCAAAGAAGACATGGGTGCCATAGTTTTTTTCATTTCATCAGCAATGGACAAGGCTTGGAGCGGTGTCCCAACCTCCTCCTCAGCATCAACATATGTAAAAAGATGATAGATGGCTCACCAATAATGCTTTCTCTCCACCAACAATGATAAGCTTGTTGTTCTTCACAAATTTTAGCTTTTAGTTTAGATTAGACGTCACAACTCCTGCTTCATGAATCCATGGCCTTCCCAATAAGCAACTGTAGGCCGGGTGGATATCCATTACCTGGAAAGTAATTTGGAAATCACTCGGACCTATCTTCACTGGAAGGTCCACTTCACCAATGACAGTTTTACGAGAACCGTTGAACACCTTGATAATCACGTCGTTGTACCTCATTAGGGCTCCTTGATAGGAGAGTCTTGATAAATTTGATTTTGGCAGCACATTCAAAGATGAACCAGTGTCAACCAACACATTGGACAGAGTGTCCTCCTCACAGTTCATTGAAATATGTAATGCCAAATTGTCATTCCTGCCTTCCTCAAGAAGCTCTTCATCACAAAAGCTTAGATTCTTACAAGAAGTAATGTTGGAAACTATGTGGTCAAACTGATCCACTGTCACATCATGCTCAACATAAGCCTACTCTATCACTTTCTACAATGCCTCCCTATGCGCTTCAGAATTCATTAGTAGTGACAACATTGAATTCGCTCCTTTTAATCGACTTTAAAATGTCATCATCATTATTAGTCTTCAACTTGTTGGACTCATCAGACGGACACGTTGGAATACTAGCTGGATTCACCATTGGAATCTCTGCCTTCTTACTTGCGACAACATCTTCTACTTCTTTTGGAAAAACTGGACCGAACACACGACCGCTACGGGTCACCTTTGTTATGTCCTCAATATTTACCACGGAATCTACAACTGGTAGAGGAACCTCTTGTCCATTCTCAATCATAGTGGCGTTGTATTGATATGGCATAACTTTATCGGATGCATACGGAATAGGCCCCGCTAACCGTATAACCAACGACGATACCGATTTATTAACATTATTACTGCTACTGCTATCAAACTGGATAACTACCCGCTCATGGGTTTATAATACTAGCATAATCATATTTACATCATGCCCCAAATGATGAGACTGGAAAACCTGGATAAGTTCATTCATTAACTTTTGAATATCCCTCTTAACAACGACACATCCACGAGGGTTCACACTGCAAATCACACAACCATCATGGTCATGCTCACATTCACTAACCAGACATATATCTTTATGCATGGCTACTAAAGATCTTCAGATATAGCGGACATCATAAATCTCGAACTCACCAGGAAAACCATATACCATGTTCACAGATGCGTTACCATGAGTAGGAAGATGATTGGATTTAACATTTGGCGCTTTATCCTCAAAGGACATCATTCCACTCTTCACAAGCTTTTGGACTTCATATTTCAATGGATAGCAGTTTTCTATGTCATGGCCAAGGGCTCCATGGTGAAAATCACAATGTAAATCAGGTTTGAACCACCATGGAAGTGGCTCAGGAATTTGCGGAGGATTTCTTGGTTGGATTAGATTTTTGAGGACCAATGACGGGTACAGTTCTGCGTAAGACATATAAATAGGTTCAAAGGAGACCTTCTTCCTCTCAAAATTTTGCTGATGATTATTGTTGTTGTTGTTGTTGTTGGTTCTTTGTTGTGGTTTTTATTCATGTTGTTGTTGATGAATCAGAACTGATTGATTAGAATTGTTGGAAAATACAGAAATTACTGATGAAACTTGGTGTTGATGTTGGCGAGGTTGATAACTTTTTCTGACATGAGGCCTCCTCTGCCTCCCCACTGATACTGGTCATTATCAGTCTAAGTATACATTTTTCTGGCATACATCACAAGATGGCTCAACGGACAAGTATTCCCTTTGTACTTTTCAAAGTCGGGGACCTTGAACTTCATCGGGATCTTAACATTGGGGACCAAGCATAGTTCAACAACACTCTTCCCAAACAAATCTATTCCTCTTTAAGTCTTCAACTCTTTACTCAGCTCGAGGAATTGATCTTTCATCTCGTCCATCTTCTCATACATATTTGGATCCTCAGACGGCTTAGAGTGGTAGATAGTGTCCTCAACATGAGGCAGAGTGTGAACAACAGGGGTGGCACTAACATGACCGGGCTAGATGCCGGCAGAGAAACAAAGATAGGCGCATATCCTTATGGCATAAAGTTTGATGGAATTCCCCAATGGAATCCAGCAGGCATAAAGGGAATAGATTGACTGACAGCCGGAATAGGAACAATTGAGGTAGCAACCTCAGAAATAATAGTCCTCTAGGGAGTTGTGGGAGTTGGTGATGATTGGTTCTGTGCAGCAATGACAAATTCCATCAGTGTCGTTAATTTGGAAATATCATCCTTCAACTCTAGGTTCTCTTGTTTTAGATGCTTCATCCTCCTTGGTTGATTAGCATGAGTGTTATAATGGTGAGTCAGCTTGGCTGATGCATAAAAGAAGAACTCATAAGACATCTGGCGGAAGAAAACCTGATATGCAAATGATGCATGAAATGCAATGTTTTTTATTGTTTTTAATTTCAAGGAACATATGAAGCGCTATTTATACAATTTCAGAAACCAAAGTACAAATACAAGAGAAAATGAAACTGTCATCCTAAGGATCCCTTAGCAAATGTATCAGATGATCTGGTTGTGGGTGCGTACTTCCTTCGGATGCGCTGGATCTTAGAATCAAAGGATGTCTTCATCTGAGCCTTCTCAAGAACTAACTGATAAAATATCTTCTTCCAAGCACCGGAAGGATGAGGCATACTAGAGGAAGATAGACCCTTTTGCTCTCTCTGTCTCTTCACTGCTCGGTCTTCAAGAATCCCAATAAGCGCATCCTTATCTTTCGACTCAAGCTACAAATCTTCATGCTTTCGGCTCAAAGCATGGAACCTCTCTTCCCACATCTCTCTCTCTTGCTTCATCTTGGTGAGTGCGTCTTCCAACCCCTCTATATCTTGGTTAGGGAGAGTTGATGGATCATTCACAACCAAGGACATAGGTGTTTCACAAGCATACGACATCTTCAGCTCCAATGCTCTCTTCTTCACCCATATAGTGAAGGCTTCCAAAGCTACACAGTTGCACGGACCAAGCTCGGATCTTCCCTTCATATGCACATTATTCCAAACACGTACCATCCTCTACTTCAAATGTTGGGGATCTTTACCCTCTTGATAGAAAAGACCTTCAAGGGGAACCCAAGTTGACAATGAGCCAAAGCAGGGTTGTAATGGATTCCTCTTTGTGTACCAATGAGAGGCACATTAGAGAATTCACCACAACTATCAACAATATCCAAGCTACTCAATGCAGAATCGTACCAAACAATATCACCATTAGTGAGAGATATAAGTCTATGAGATCACCATAGACATTGCTTGTTCTCCAAGAAAGCAGGTGTCTGAGGCAAGTGCGAAATAAACCACTTGTACAAAAGAGGAACACATCACACAATAGTTCCACCATGTTTGGAATTCCTTAAATGCAAAGAGAAATACACGTCACCTAATAGAGTCGGAACATGATTCCTAATCAAGAAGATTCTAATGGCGTTAACATCAACAAAACCGTCAATGCTAGGGAACACGCTATACCATAGATGACCAATACAAAGATGGCTTTAAAAGCATCCATACTACCGACTTGGGCAAACACAATAGCTTAACCAATGAGGAACTCAGAAGTCAACCCAAGAATACCTCCTTTCTTCATCAAATGAGCATCAACCTTAGATTTCTTCAAATGAAGAGCTTCAGCTATGATATGAGATCTGGGAATCTCCTTCAATCCACTAAAAGGTACTTTGTCAGATATGGGTATACCCAAGAGATGGGCATACTCCTCTAATGTAGGCACAAGCTGATAATCAGGAAAAGTGAAGCACCGATAGAGAGGATCATAGAATTGGACCAAAACACTCAGAAGTCCTTCAACCACATCAGTAGATAATACAAACAAAAGCTTCCCATGATGTTGCTTGAAATCCAAGGGTTGTAATACAAAGGATGACAACTTCCTTAGATCTTTCAAATCAGGACATCTGAAACTGTACTTCTTAGTACTCCTTCGTCCACAATCCATGGTCTGAAAAATATTTGCAAACAAGACCTCAATTACTTGAAATTTATTTTTTCTGTGATGAATGTTATGATGCGCATGTATGCATGAATGCAACAATCACACACAAGGGATCACACACAAGGCAAACACAAATAAAGGTCAAGGGATGGATCAATTCATCATCAAGATCAATCATCCATTTTGGTGGATTATGGTTTTCACCTTATCAACACCCAAGTTCCATTGATATTGACAAGACTTGATCGGATCAACCAAGAATCAAAGGGTTTATTGTGAATCACGAGTATGGAGTCAAGTAAAGAACCATCCTAAAGGAGTGTACTAAGGATAAAAACCTGCAGATCATGTTCTATCAAAGTTCCCATAGTCTTAATCCCATCTATCGAATATCGCAGGTTAGGATGACTGACTCATCGACCCATAATATTCTCAAGAGAAACTCGTGCGGATGTAGTATCGCGTAACAACTGT